>NC_058341.1:2660833-5161666 GCF_905475395.1 Chrysoperla carnea
TTTTATATAAAATAGTTTTTTAAAACCTTTTTCGTAATACTAATTAAATAAAAAGACATATAATAACAAAAATATCTCTTTTTTCGTTCTGTATACATTTTTTTTAAGATCATCTAAACTACCATTTGCTTAGGACTAAAAAAGCACCAAATTATCATGGACCACTATCCATATTAGTCCGAAAGAAGTAATATTAGTTTATATAATTTAATTGATTCTCTTTAATTTGAACATGGAGGTAAATGGAATAATTCAAGCTGAATGAATAATGAATAAATATATATTATTATTATTATTATTATTATTATTATTATTATTATTATTATATTATCAATGTAGTATAATGGATGGTACGTGGTGCACCTCTTCGAAGAGGATGATGTCTGGCATCCTTTTAGTATTGGATAGCATTATAGTTCGTCACATGCTCTCCAAAAATATACTATCTTGATACACTTCCATTATGTTAAAACAAGTTTAACAAAATTTAAAAAACCTCGATAAATTTTTCGAGTACAGTACTCTCCATTCTAATTAACTTTTTCGTTAGAGCCTTCTCCAAACTGAACTGATTTTGAGGATCATGGCCTAATTTTTAGTTGTTCTGGGTACGGGCACCCTAAACTCGCCCTTGAAACTAAGCTAAAAACACTCTTCAGTAAACTACCTTACAAACGAAACAAACAAAAAATTTGTTCATCCATTTAGGTGCTACGATGCCACAGGCAGACAGACACACACACACACACACACTTACGGCGTTTACCACAAGATGAAAGTGAGCAATATTAAAATACCTATGGACGCAGTGGAATATTTTTTTTTCCCAGGTTAAAAATATCATTTTTCATGATTCAAGTATTTCAAAAATAACATTGTTAGACATATTTTCCGGCCATTTTAAATACTGTAAATCAAAAACTCTAAGGTCAAAATTTCGTTGCATGTAATTTTACAGATACTATGTCTTAAAAACCATATTTTCGCAGAAGAAAATGACTTCGGACTTTTGTAAGCATTAATCGATGTACGAGAACACGCTTCGGAAACTACCAAATTGCTTATGAGTGATCTTATGACATTTTCGAAGGGTTTTTCCATAACGTTTACACCGAATCATTTCTTTCTGTTAAAATATCAAAAGCCCAATATCTCAAACATAATAAGCACAGACTTTTTGACCGCAACGTTTTTGATTTACAGTATTTATTTTTAAAAACACTCCGGTTAATATTTCTGTCCAATGTTATTTTTGACATATTTGGGTCTATCAAATCAGTATATTTTTTGGATGACATGTGATGGACTATAGGTAGTAGCATCACACGTTGCACATGGATAACATCTAGTTAGTACTTTAGTTGTTAGTAATAGGTATACATACATAGATAGCAGTTAGCAGCTAGCAGCAGCAGCCTCCTAGTTGTCTGTCTAGTCAGTCAACTCTATATTTAAAATAAAACTAGGTCATCATATATAATTTCCAGGTCAATTATATAATATAGTTGTTATATACAGTTATAGTTAGGTTACTTTATACTTCATTTATAGTTAGTTAACTATTTAGACTAGACAAGAATATGAGAGAGCGAACCGAACATGGTTGCATACATACAACATATAGTCAAGGGTGTAAACAGGTTATGGTCCCAGCGGACACAAAACTGGGCTTTTGGATTTAGAAGAGGGGCAAGTAATAAACTTAGCCAGCATAAATAATGGAAAAGGTAGGTCCAAGAAGGAGAAGCCGCTGTCATGACCTACTCACTCCAAGTTACGCTCATGAGCTCATAGTTTTTTTTATCAAGTACAGGATATTTAATTGTGAAAGTAATCGAGTACAATTAACAGCTGGAAAAATAGAATTCGACATTATCCTGATAAGCTCTTAAGACTATAGCGGAAGCGATATACACCGATGATGATTTCGAAGAAATTATACGAAATGCTTTACCAAGCGTCACGATTTTGGTAGTTTTTGGGTCAAAATTACCTTACATACTGAATAATATCGAAATTGGAAACTAATAAAAAAAATACCAAGTTTTAGAATAGTTCTGAACAGTCCTAAATTAAATATTTTCTGAAATATCGATAAAAGTCACTAAGTAATAAAGTGCACTAAGTAATTTTATTCGAAAAAATAAAAAATCAGGTATATTTTATGATTACATACGTAACATAATTACCTCAGAAATTCTAATCAACAAATTTAAATTTTATATTTTGTCGGCTGGAAAATACCTATTAGAACTTTAAGGAAAAATTAAGTCGAAAATTATGAGTTAAATATTTCGATAAACCATAGTTTTTGAAATATGAACACCTAAAGATTTAGAGAAAATCACTTATGGAAGAAATAACACACAAATGTCGTTCATTTCATCACTTTAAATGTATTTTATGGAAAAACGAGTTCCGCTTGCGATAATTTTCTTTATAGGAAAATATTTATCACACTTTTAACTAATAAATATTAGTTTTTCAAGTTAATCTTAAGAAAATTAGCCCTGTTACTTAAATAAAGCATATCTTAAAAAACACTTCAATATAGGATTTATAATAATAACAATGTGGTTTAACCTCCGTTTCTCTCACATCATATATGTCTAAAACAGAGGCCACCCACATCATTATTTTGTTAATCTTTATTTATTTAATTACAAACATATTTACAATTACATTTTGATGTGGGTGGAGTCGGTAACTTCGTTCTTATCCAAGTGACGACA
Organism: Chrysoperla carnea; assembly: GCF_905475395.1. Classification (NCBI taxonomy): domain Eukaryota; kingdom Metazoa; phylum Arthropoda; class Insecta; order Neuroptera; family Chrysopidae; genus Chrysoperla; species Chrysoperla carnea. The sequence continues at coordinate 2,663,566 of NC_058341.1, forward strand.
ATGTAATCAATTCTGCACTCCCATTAATTATAAATTATTCACACTGTCGCTGCCTGGATTCGAACCCGCAACCTAAGTCTAAATGGACAAACAGTCCAAGACAAACGAATTAGACCGCTCGACCATTTAGGCTCTATATTTATATGATTTAAAAGGGCATTAATGAGATGATCTTAAGGAAATGTGGTTTTTTAGTAACGTCCATAAGCGTCGTTGATTATAGAGTCATGTCTGATTTTCTTCAGCCTGTATTTTCAAGAAAGAAATAGAAAAGATTGGGGTCTAGATGCTACGGGCCACCACTCGCTTTTTCAATTATTATTATTTTTGTACAAAAAAATAAAACAAGAATCCTATCCTTAATTATTACATTCTATGAGATATCATTCTCTACAATAATAAAATGCACCACAACAAAAAGACATGACAGACAGGATAGACAGACAGACAGACAGACAGGATAGACGTCCAGGCATCCAGACTGATAGACATAACTAACTAACATTAAAGTAGTAATGTAAATAAACAAACATATATATAAAATAGATATATAGTGGAAGTGATGGTGTTATTATTATATTTAAAACGTCATTCAAATAAACATTATAGATAACTGGCTTCTCTCTTATTATTATTATTATTATTATGTAACATTTTGTGACATAAAATGTTACATTTAGTGCAGAGAGAGTAGGTAAATGGTATGGGTCTGGGGGTAGTCTGAGGTCGGAGGAGCTACTGGTCTGGACTAAAGTTAGATATTGGCTGGTTAGCTACCTAACTAGATAGTAGATATACCCTATACAAAGTGTTCCATGACTAGATGTACATCGAAGCGTATTCTTTGGAGAATTTTAAGGGGCAAGTGCCTTTTACACTTTTGTTAACTTTTACAAATCCTAATTGTTAAGCAGGTATGAGCACTATTGAATTCAATCAACAAAATTATGGCGGCCTTTGAAAATTTCTGCTAGTATTTTCTAGAATGTTTTACAAGATCACTAGTTGAAACGACCTGCAAATTTTCAAATCCCTATCTTTAATGGTTTTTGAGAAAATGTACACCAAAGTTTTGTCCCTAATTTGCGCCCTCACGGATAAATAGTGACATTTACGAAAAAATGTTTCAAACAAAAGTTGTATTTTTGTTTATAAATAGCATTTTTTAAACTTAAACTTTTGATCTATCTCTAACGGTTTACAAGATGGGTCCTACGGAACGAAGATCCAATAATGTACATATTAATTATTGGGATTTGGACAAAGTCACGGGAGACCTTGTATATAGAGAAGGTAAAGCTCTAGGTTAGTTGATTTGATAGTTGATAGATATTATAGGTTTATAGTTTAGTCTGGCGTTGGGTGGAAACTATATAACTAGGTGGCCATATGTATATAGAAATTTGTTAATAGTTTTGTAATACATGATAGATAACGTACCGAAAGTTTCGGGATTATTGAAGAAAGACTCATCACTATATTCCAGCATTGTCTGACTTTAACCTCTCTTAACATTTCGTCCACGGAGGGGAGATTTTTTACGCTGTGATCAACATTTTCCTTAATTTCTTTTTCACCCGTTATTGTAACGATTCAATTGTATACTTTTGTGTCCTCTTTATTCCTCATTCTGGAGCAATTTTGAGGTAGTTAAAATAATTTGTGATATTTGACTATTATATAATTACATTTCACCTTTTGTATAAGTTTTTCTTTGGACCCAAAAGGAAGAAGGAATGGTTCTACTATTCACGAAACCGAAAATTCTATACTAAAGAGAATCGTCAATATCTTTCAGCTATACCACTCAGTGTGTTTAGTCTCTCATACGACGTTTTTCAAATCCACCTCGCATGTTTACGCTAACATCGTCTTATTTTCTTAAATCATAGTGGGTTGGATATCTAAGAATTAAAAAGAGCGAGAAGTGTCTATGTTCCCTTCGGGAAACTATGATTGACATGGATGGGTTTCGACCTGATGATGACTTTCTGCATGCGAAGCGGCCTTCCTAACCATAAGCCCAAAGTCTCATTAAGAATAATATTAATATTTCAAGAGAATAAAATGGGAGAAATTTCAAGAACAAGAACATAGCTCCAAAAAATGAAACTGTTGAAACACTAGGAATGCCTTACTTGAAATAAACCTGATTGGGAAATTGATAGTTTTTGTAGAGAGTTCCACAAAAATGAAGGTGAAGGTTTATCACCCATTATACGACTATCCCTGCCTTTTCAAACTATGGAAAATGCTAGAGCAAGAATTTAATGCTAAATATGGAATACCATATTCAAGATTTGATTGACTTTGAATAAACTTTCGGTATAATATTGGTAAACTATTATTATTAGTTTATAGGTTAAGTTTTTAAGTATGAGGTACAGTAAACTAGAGCTTGCTAGAGCTATAGCTGTCAAATAGTAATAGGTAGGTACTAACGAACTACTAACATCAATGTTATAATATGTGAAATGAGCTAGATATAATATTCTACATATCTATATATGGAGCTTTATACATGGGAGCTGTATACCATACCCATTTATATAAATTATTAATTCGATTATATTCGTGTGATTTGATGTTCATTTAATATTGATATTCCATTTAGTAGTATAACTATTGCACACTTTTTGAAAAGTTATTATTAAATATTATATTATATATTATACATTATATGTTATATTATATATGTTGTTTGACTTTTAATTAAATTATATACGTATATAATGATGGGTTTTTAAAATGTATTTCAATCTAAACTATAATGATAATAGAAAATTTGTAATTGAATTAAAGAATGTAAAATTTTCTAGAAAACTGACCCTTATCACTACAAATTATAAAACAAAATCGCTTTTTCTGTCCCTATGTCCCTATGTCCTTTTGTACGCTTAAATCTTTGAAACTACGCAACGGATTTTGATGCGGTTTTTTTAATAGATAGAGTGATTCAAGAGGAAGGTTTTTATGTATAATACATCCATATTATAGTAGAGTAAAGGGTTGAAATAGGGGGTGAAAGGGATATGCTTCAAAAACTAAAAAAGTTGTGCATCGATTAAGCTCAAATATTGACACGATATACAACCAGTTTCAAAGATCTATTGTTTTTATCTACTTCTAACCTTCGGAGGGTAGAAAGGTGTAGCGAGAAAGTGGGAAGGAATTATCGAATATTTACAAATATACCTAAGTGGGGTATCAAATAAAATAGCATGACGTGTACATTACAAAAGTGTTATCCCACGCAAGGAAATGTGGAGGGAGGGGTAGTTCACAGCTAGTATTATATAGACCATATTTTTAGCAAAATCAAGGACACAGTAAGAAATTTTTTGTGGATATCGTTATGTCAGTATCGGTATGAACGCCATACTGATTTGACCATTGAAGGAATAGTAACATAAGCAATTGTTATGGCGGACGAGTCAATGCAGTAAGGGCGTTAACTCACAATACGTCTGGTGGATAGCCCTATTCAATACTGTAATCAAGAACATATATAATAAGGACAGGAAATCTCATAGCCGAGCCATAAGCGCTCGACTGAATTTACGTTGTCTATCTGAGTGTGGTCTAATAATCGGTCGTTGCAAACTTTGTACTGCGCATCTTGCTGTCCAATTTATTGAAAACATGTTTTCCATCACTTTAAATTGATTGGAAAAGCCATTAAATGGAAAACAAGCAAATAGTTGTACAAATTTGGACAAGAAAGGTTCTAGTTTCGATTTCCAACCGACTGTAGATTAGGAATAATTTCTATGTTATTATTACTCATGAAGACGTATTTCGAAGCTATATGACACTTTTTTCAAACCTCATTTTTTTGTATTAATACATATAGATGACTAATGCGACTAAAAACCTTCTAAAAACTAATGTATTTACTGGTACATGAATTCAATTTTTCAAAAAGTGTCACTTTATTCATACCATAAAGAGAAAAATTTTCTCAAGCAGAAAATTCGATGATTTATTATCAACCATATTTTCAAGGTTCAAAAATGTCTTCAATAAAATTAGTAATATTAAAAGCATACGAAAGGCAATAAGTAAATAAAATAAAAAAATAAAAAAAATTTCCCGAAGAAAACAATTCAAAAAAAAAAAAAAGAAAATACAACCCCCATCGTAAAAAACAAAAACTGAGAAAGGAAATGTGGTAGTTCAAACTTCAATAAAAAATGATTTTCAATAAATTAAAAAACTGTCATAATCACAGAGAGAAAAAAAAGAGAAATGGTTATAAAGGACACATTTATCAAAAAATTTAATCTGTTTATAGATAACAGCGTAAAAAAAATAAAAATAAATACACGAAAAAAGTGTAAACAAAAAATAAAAACAAAAGAAATATAAAATGTAAAAAAAAAGAACAAAACATTTGATAGTTTTATTATATGATCGTAGAGTGTGGTAGTGGTAGGGATGAGAGTGGGGGCAGATTGAAATATATATATAGCGATTGTCAGCATTATATTATATTCAAAGAGAATCACTGACATCACATAACAAACACCATAGAGTTTATATCTAACTATTCTATCCGATTATCCATACCATTATCGTCACTATTGTTTTTTGGATTGTTCGTCAGGATTCCGCAGTATCATCTTCGGTTTATGTTAACACTGCGAAGAGAGAGGTAAAGCACTTAGTTCACCGATGAATTCCTTTACACTCGAAGAACTGAATAATTTCAGTGGGTATAGAGTAATTTTCTCAAATACTGTACATTCGGAAGCGTTACAGTGCTCGGGCTGTGACGTAAATTTGTTGAACATTTTGGGCCTGACATCCATATAGCATTGACTCAACCGCCAAAACGTTTGTTCATGTTACTAAATTTGTCGCATTAAAAATGTATATTTGTGCGATGAATTATGAATGGAATAAGACATCCGACAAAGATGTCCGCCTCGGCTTTACTGGCACAGACGTTTCTGAAATTTTCAAGGAGAGTGTCGCATAAATTTTGCGTTATTTCAATGAAATAGCATTGAATTTTCTTTTCTAAGGCTTCAATCGTTGTGGGTTTATTCACATAAGCTTGTAGCTTTTAAAAACCCCCAAAGGCGTTAAATCGCATGATCTGGACAGTCAATACCGATATCCAAAACGAGATATAACACAACCAAGAAATGATTCATGTAGTAATTCAACAGTTTCCCTGGCTGTATGGCATGTTGCTCTAATCTGGTGAAGCTACATGCTGGCCTTTCAATCTTTTGTTAAGATTCAATGCAAAATGACTTTTCTTCTTCCATTTGATGAAGTAAGTCAATTTTTATCGGGAAATAAAATCAAATACGTCAATTTCAAACACAGATTGAACGTTACACAATCAATTTAACTTAAACGTTCTTTGTCTAAACAAAAAGAACGAAGCAAGATAATTATTTGAGACAAATTAAAACTTCCATTCCAATAAACACAATGGACAATCACACAAACACACAACGTCATAGATCATTAACAATAGAGAGGAATGTGACAATACAATGTAAGAAAACACAATAGAACGGAACCCTTTACTTGGTAATCACTTATGTTTTTTTTTATTTTCTATAAATAAAGTTATCTTTCTCGCACAAGTGAACATATAAATATATTTATTTCTCCTACATACGATTTTATTACTCTGTCTATAAAAAAACATAGAAGTCAGAATGTAAAAGGAAGGAGTAATTGTTACATAAACGAAGAAGCCAGAATGGTTTTCTGGTTTTCGATCCAGAAAAACTTTAAAGTTTGGACAATAAAGTTTGGTAACTTCGGAATAATGATCAGTGACCCCAAATACCCCCGAGTATACTTTTTTTCTTGCCCATTTTGACGAATATTTACAGAATCCTGCTGTTTTGGACCAGCACGGGCGAATAATCCCCAGAAAACAGGAATACATCTTGATTCTAGCTTCGAGATAGTGATCACTGATCCCAAATACCCCCGAGTATACTTTTTTGCCCATTTTGTCGAATATTTACTGAATCCTGCTGTTTTAGACCAGCGGGGGCGAATAAACAACAGAAGAACAGGAATACATCTTGATTCTAGCTTCGGAATCGTGATCAGTTGTTACCCCAAAAACCCCTGAGTATAGTTTTTTTGATCCATTTTGTTGCATATTTACAGAATATTGCAATTTTGGACCAGCCAGGTCAATTACCCCAAGAGGGGGAGATTATTTCGAAATTCTGATTTCGGAATAGTGATCAGAGACCCCGAAAATCCTGAAATCCGATTTTCATAAATGGATTTTAATGATAGGCTAATAATAGTGGACCATAGCAAAAACCAAAACTTTCTAGCGGCAAAAAGTTAGATGTAGATTCCGATATATGGACCTTCCTGATCATTTAAAAAAAAAAAACTGGCTCGATAGGTTGGGGTACAAAAAAATTCTCTATGAAATTCCAAAATGACACGTCTATATTGTAGGTACTATCAAAAACTTGTCCTTAAGGGATATAATCTTAAGGGGCTTTTTACCAGATTTGACGCAAACTACGCCGCATTTTCTGGCGACAAGGTTATTGGATTAATAAAGTGCTTTGAATGAACTGAAAAGTGAACTGAAAACTGATCAAGTGATTAACATGGCACCACACTTTGTACATTCCTTTCACTTACATTTCAATTTCCATGGTTTTCCTTATTTACACACAGTTTTATGACTCTGTGTAAGAGATCGTTGGGCTCTTTATGGTTCGCTCTCTGTATGTATCTTTTTATTTTCTTTTGTTATCCCACCCAGGGTTTTTTTGTGAATGTTTTGTTTGTTTGTTTGTTTGTTTTTTAAATTTTTTTTGTTCTTATCAAGATCATTTCAATTTTATATTTTTATATAATACCATTATCATTATCATTATCATTTTATTATCGTTCGTATGTATATATATATATATATATATATATTATATACGGTTTTATATTATATTTTAATATGATCATCATATTATATTATTTATTATAGAGAAGATAATCTTTTAATCACATCTTTATTACTTACTATAATACTAGTGGTGCAATTTTTATATTTCTAGGTCTTTAGCGTTAAACTATTTGCTAAATTATTTTCTAGTTATGTACTTTTTACAAAAAAACCAGTGAAAACAAACAATTGACTGAGTTAATTGTTGAAATACCATGCATAGTCAGTGTTGATTTCTTTATCACATAACACATACATAACTGATAATCAAGTATAGTACATATTATAAAATTTTCGCCTAATTGGCGCCCTCACGGGTAAACAGTGATGTTTACGAAAAAATGTTTCAAACAAAAGTTGTTTAATTTTTTATAAGGAACATTTTTTACATTTAAACTTTTGTTCTATCTCTAACGGTTTACAAGATAGGTCCTACGGACCCAAGACCCAATTAACCTATGATGCTCATTTACGAACTTGACCTCACTTTTTACGTCCTGAGTACGCTGTAAAAATCAGCTCGATATCTTTTTTCGTTTTTGAGTTATCGTGTCCACAGACGGACGGACAACCGGAAATGGACTAATTAGGTGATTTTATGAACACCTATGACAAAATTTTTTTGCTAGCATCATTATTTTTAAGCGTTACAAACTTGGGACTAAACTGAATATACTATGTATATTTGATATATACATGGTATAAAAAGAAACGAGAGGTGTCGTGGGACACTAGGTAGGAACTATGTTCCAATCATACCTTCGTACATTATAAATGTAGCGCTTACTTTTTTATTCAGATTCGCTGCTTTGACTTGCTTTCGTTTTATTTCCAGTTGATAACATCACATGAACGCCGATTAAGTACATCAGCTAGTCGAACAATGGCTGCCATGTCGTTAGGTTTTATTGTATTAGTAACGCCGTATAGTATTCAAGAAGTTGTGGCTGCATGTACCGGACAACGAGCACCAGAAATTTTGGATTTTATTGCAACATGGCTGCAATTGAGCAATGCATTCTGGAATCCGTTCTTATATTGGCTGTTAAATAATCATTTTCGACGTATTTCAAAGAATCTTTTATATACGCATGTAAGTATTTATCAATCAAGCCTTATCTTTCTTAGAAAGCCAGATTCCTTAGAAAGTCAGATCCTTATTTCTATTTTTCCAACTTCCCATAGTATTGAGGATAAAAATATCAAATTATTGAATGTTTCAGGTGTTATGTCGCCGTAAAAAAACGAATCCAGACGTAACTACGATTAAATCGTCATACAATACGGCCAGCAATAGTTACAACAGTAGCGATGATAGCTACAATAACGATCGCACAAATCAACTTTGTCAAATAACGACGACAGCACCATCTTTAAACAATACCAATACAACGACCACACTTAATATCACCGGTGATAATGGTGCATGCGCAGCTATACATAGCAATTTATCCGCTGAACAATATTGGGGTGAAATATTAGAGCGTACATTATCATCAAATTCATTACAACAATTACAAAAATCGATAAATAATTCATCAAATTATTATCATCAAAATACTACAACTGATAATGATAATAATGGAACTGATAATGATGAGGATGCAACTGATAATGAAGACGATGCAACTGATAATGAATATAATAATTTATCATCATATTCATCATCGAATGTTAATAATCATGATAGCAATCCAAATCATTATCATGTTCATCATCATGGGGCTGGTGGTGCAACTGGAGGGGGCGGAAGTAGTGGTGGTGCACATTATCACACACATCATCAACCACAATATCATTCATCAAAATGTATGAATTATCATCATAATAATAATGGCGGAGAACGTAGTGAACAGTTTTTATCAATTCCGGATTTATGAAAAATAGATAAGACAACTCAGACTATTAATAATCAGTGCAGTAGCGACAACGGTGGTAAAAAAAAGAATCATTTAAAGAATATTAAATGTCAGTTATGACGTATGATCGTGAAAAATCATAAAAATGATAATTTGTGTAATTATTATATAATCAATAATAATAAATTGATTTATTATAAAAAATCAATACAATATAAAAAACAATGTTGTTTTTGTTATTGTTGGATTACGGTTTGAAGGGAAGAGATGGGAAAAATTGTTAAAATTTATAATTAACTGCCATAAAAAACCGAAAATTAGAATTCCTCTTTATATAGACCCTTACCAAGGAAACGAAGGTATTTGAGGAACCGTGAAAATTTGCATAACACTTCTTGAACCATATATAAATAAAATAAAAAACAGCGAGAGGTGTCGTGGGACACCCGGTAGGAACATTGTTCCAAGTTTTCGTTTATCAAGTAATGAAAATGAACATCTGTTTAAAATTTGATTTAAAACACAAAATTTCGCTTTGTCCCCACGACTCTTGAGTCAGATCTTCGGAAAATAAGTTCTATATCAATTTTCATGGTGTCATGTGGGATGTAAAATCGAATTTTTTTGTCGTAATCGCCATCAGCATACGTTATCTGTGGATAAAATTTAAAAAAAAAAACTACTTTTAAGGCTATACAAGGAACCACTTTGCTCACAAGCCAGTGGTTTTTGCGTTGCTTTATATGTTTACATTTTACTCGATCCATAATTCGAAAAATTCGATTGAACGATCTATATTCCCTCGATACAATCGAATATGCCCCAATAATAGTAATCGATACCTTCAAATAAAGAAAAAATTAGCTGCCCGCGCTTATTTAAAACGTTTTTAGTCTTAAAGCTCGCATAAAATTTGGGCAATACCAACCCTATTTGTACAAACCATTTGATGTTTGCGGCACGATTAAATCGATCGAAATTTTTCGTGCATTATTCAAATTTGTATAAAAAAAAATTTTTAGTTTTAACCCAAAAACAGATATCGTATTATAGATATGAAATATATTTGTAGATATATTTTTTATATAAATCAAATACCAACATAAGAAATCAAAGTTTTGTTTCCTGTCTAATAAATTTATTTCCTGTCAGTATATTTAAATAAAAATAAAAAATAAAAATGTATACACTATATAAAATATATATTTAAATGTCAAATTTTATGTGCCAATAAATTTTAGGAATACAAAATGTTTAAAAATAAAAAAATCAAATAATTATTACTCGTGTTAAATATATTGAATAAATTTGCCAAAAATTTAGTTACGTTCATAAAAGTTAAACAATTTAATTCATTGTGTAATCGCTAAATCAGTATTTAATTCCTGTCATGATTTTGGGGGATTTTTAAAGTGTATTGGATTAGGAATCAGTTTTTCACCGCATTTTAAAGAATTCATATACTTTTATTTGATAAACAAAGTAACTGTATGAACGAGTTCCTAATTATTGCAAAATTTTCACCCCTGTATTGAGAAAAACATTTATGTCAGGCAGTAATTGAACAATATTCTTATAAATTACTATGTTTTCTTAATATACATCTGTTTATTTAACACCTATTGAGATAAAGTTAAAGTCTATTTATATTCTAAGCTACCGCATGTTGCATGACAAAGTGATTTTCCCAATATGCGGTATATATATTTTTCTGTTGATATTTAATAGAAAATTTCAAATTTTGGGGTAAAATTAGGGTAATTATTGACTAAGGTAGAATAAACATATACTTACTAAAAAGAATTGAGTTTGGAATGTAAGAAATTTTAATCACAAGTCTGGGCAACACCTTTCGATGTTACCCCCAAGCAAAGAGGATTTTCTAATCTGTTACATTCGAAGCTCAACTTAAAACATATGTACATGTAAATTATGAAAAGAGTGCTTAATTTTAGCAACTACCAGAAGGGCAGCATCTCATAGATAATTTTCCGAAAGATAAAAATCCTTTCCAAAACAAACTTTCCAGCAGTGGTATTGTTTTTTAATGCCGTTCTGTCGCTAGTTGCAACAATTATGCATGGCTGCTAAATCAAAAAAACTTATCATAGACTCCAACCACTACATAAAAAATACTAAATAAATAGTTAAAAAATGTTAAACTAGATGTCGATAAAAACCAAATATACTATATCTATGATTATATAACATTTTGCATATTCATCTATGAATTTTCGATTCATATAAAAGAAATAAAAATACAAGGTGCGCTCAAAACTATCGTTTTTGTAAAAGTTGGATATAGAGAATATAATTCAGAGGATAAAGATCTTCGGCAAATTTTGGAATGGCGAGATAGAGCTTCGTTAATTGTCGGTTTTTTAGAATTTCTCGATTAATATTGGTGAAGATATATTGAAATCGAAATAAATTTTAGATTTTTACTTAAGAAGACTTTGGGTTTTTCTGAAAATGGCAATTAATGTCTAAATTATAATTGAGTATAAAAATTACGTTTTTCCCATTGCGGTAGTTTTGAGACATCCTGTATTTTATTAACTATATAGTTTATAGAATTTATTTTTAGAATTTTAAAAATAAAAAAAATTTAAAAATAAAAACATGGTTGGACATGAAAAATATTTATTTATAAACAAAATATTTTATATTTACTTCTGTCATCATATTCTCTGTTGACACAAACTATAGCAAAAAAAAAGATTCTAGTCAGAAAAACTTTGTAGAAGTGTAATAATTATAAATAATAAAATAAAAAGTAATAAAACTGATAAAATATTGTAATTAAAACATTAAAAATTAATAAATTAAAAAAAAAAAATTATTATTATCATAAGTAATGTATTTATTTATTTATTAAAAATTTTTTCTTGTTTTTTGTTTATATAATTTTATAAACTTTGACCCGTTGTTTTAAACTGATTATAATTTTATTATGAAAGTGATTTAGTTTAAAACTGGACTGCGACTTGAATAAAAGTTTTATTTCGAAAGATATAATGTTATTGTTTCGTAATTAAAATGAAATTTATTAAACACATTTAAATAATTAGTTGTCATTTTATTTAATTATTCCAAGACCAATTAAAATATTGTTTTCTTTTGATATAAGGTTGGTAAATTTATTAAATTCTTTTCATTTTCAATTTTTCATTAAATTCTTTGTTGATAATTTTTAATTACGGGATTTAATGTAAATTTTTATTAGGAATTTTTATTTATTTAGTTTTAAACATTACTAACGAAAAAATATGGTAGATCGTGGTGTAGTTTGATCGTTGCGCGTTAAAATAAGTAATTCAAAAAGTGTATAGCGTTTTAGGATTCCGTAGTTAAAGTAGAGAGCCTTCAGAGTATTATTTATCAGAGACAAACCCAATCTATTTCAGGGTCGAATATTTAATTGTTGCGTTTAAAATGCAAATATTTTATGATTTTTGTGTTTCAATTACTACATTCTGCTTCGAAATATAAAGGAAAATCGATCAAGTAAAAGTGCAAAGTGTTTAAAGGTTCCGTAGTAAGTAAAGTTAAGTATATAGCCTTCCGAGTATTAGTCATTAGGAGGAAAATTTCTTTTATTTTAACCCTTCAGCACTTGCGTCAACCGTTCGGTAGTTTTGAGTCACGTGATGAGAGATTAGCTCACAAATTTTGCACATGCGTCAAATATTTCGCGCGTTAATTTTTCTTTAACTTGTTCAATCATACAGAATCTCACAATTTCTGAAGGGTAGTAAAATTTATTTTAAGGTTTTTTTTTTAAGTTTTAGATTGTAAAAAATGATAATAAAAACACCAACCGTTGAGGAATTAATTGCTCGGAGAAAGATGCATAATTGGAATAGTTATTATGGACAAATGTTTCAATATCCAATTCGTTTATCCTCCGATTATGTACTTAAAAATGGTAAGATTGTTTTGCATACTGATTATTCTCAAATAACTCAAGTATTACTTCGAAATTTGTAGTTCATTATCACAAAATCAAATAAATTTTCTTGTTTTTGGATTATTTTAGAAAAACTAATTCGAATAAAACATAAAAGTTCATTTCATTTGATGAATATCGTAGTATTTTTCGAGATATCTCATGAATCGTTCCGAAACAAAAATTTTTTATACAGGCTATTAGGCGATATCTCAAAAACTGTTCACTCGAACGTTAAATTAATACAATTTTTATATTTTTTGGGTCAAAATTACCTTTTATACTGATTTTTATCGAAATTGGAAAGAAAAAATTTTTGTCGAATTTCTCGATTTTTTCAAAGGGGTACCCCTTAAAAAAATTGAAAAAATTCGGAAAAATTTATTTGTGCCCGAATTGGATTAAAATCATTTTCTAGAGTAATTTTGATCCAAAAAAAACAAAAATCGGGTTTATATCATGTTTGGATGCATAGTTTCCGAGACATCGTCGAAAATGTAATACGAAGAACGATTTTCTCAGAAACTACGACTTTAACCATAATATAAACTGGATTTTTGTTTTTTTCAGGTCAAAATTACCTTATATACTGAGTTTTATCGAAATTGGAGAGACAAAATTTTTTGTCGAATTTCTCGATTTTTTCAAAGGGGTACCCCTTAAAAAAATTGCAAAAAAATCGAGAAAAATTTTTTGTGTCCAATTTCCACTAAAATCATTTTCTAGAGTCATTTTGATCCATAAAAAACAAAAATCGTGTCTATAACATGATTGGAATCGTTATTTCTGAGATATCGACTAAAAACCATCCACGGAGAACTCATATTTCGGAGCAATTTCTTCAATCATTACCTCAAAAACTGTCAATCAGTACAAAATGCACTATTTTCGATTTTTTTTAAGTAAAAAGTAAGTCCAGTGTTAGCCAGAGTATAAAAAGTTAAAAAAATTATCAACTACTCCAAAAAATACTCATCAAAAGTTCATAATTGCCCTCCAAAAAATTTCTTAATCCGGATAATTTCATTAATAATTTAATTTTTTATTGTTTTTCAAGAATTATTGAATTCATCCGCAAAAGACAACAATGACACCGATATAGATTTATCGCCACGTTTAATACCAATATCACGTAAACCTCAGACATGGGAAGAAGGACCATTGGTGCCATTAGGTATCACAGTAATATTAGCATTTTTATTAATACTATTAGTTGTATTTCGACAAAATCCAACAATGACTATTGCCACATTATTGGGATGTTTAGTCAGTTTATCTGTTGTATTATTTATTAACAATTTACATGATAATATGCCTGTTTATTATTAAAATTGTGTTTTATTTTATTTAAATTTACCGCCAAATGTATGCAAACCAGTTTATGTGCTGACATCTATGATCGAGTTACGTATAAATAGATGTTATACTCTCGAGACAACATCTCAATCTTCAAACTTAAAATGAGTCGTCATCTTTTGACGGAAAATATTACTAAAAATTCAATTTATCCCTGGAGCTATCCTTGATTCCTCTCTACATAAAATTTCACAATTTCTGATGAACAGGACATGGAATTGTGGAAGCCAAGACTCGCGTCAAAACAGACTCAACGATCGAATGTACAAACTGATTCAGATGAAGATTATTTTCGGGTCACAATCTACGTACCATCGTACATCGATTTGTTTCTAACAAACTTAAAGGATCGATCTTTAAATCATCGCAATATTTTATCAAATTTTTTTGGCCTCTTTCCCAAACAAAATGAAAATTCCTATAAAGACTCTTGCGCTCAACTTATTTTGAACCATAATTTGATCTCTGAGTCGACAACGTTAAACTTTAGCGAAAACGTACTCGATATTTGCAATGAAGATGCGTTTCTAAATGTCTAACAAAAGCTTCGAATGAACACCCTTTTCAATTTTTCATTGTCTCAAAGAGACCTTAGTTCAATGCATCGGAGCCATGCCACAGAGTTTGGGAAAAGTTTTTCCTGTAGCTGTCATAGTTATAACTTCTTGACAAATAGTTTTTGACAGAGTTACATTTGATAAATTATTTTTCGGCTTGATTTTAACTTTTTCAAGGGAGAGGCTTGCAATATCCGATACTTGTGGGTCCTAAATGTTTAAAAAAATGAAATTTTAATAAAAATAAATTTATTTTTGTATAAAAAATAATAAGTACAAAAATAATTAAGAATATTTTACACATTTAAGACTAAAAGAAATTGACAAAAATTAGGAAAACTTCCATAAATTTTTTTTATGGTTCTATAAAAGATACTTTCACAGTTTTTTCCTTTGCTAGCAACAATTTTGGCCAAAAAAGATGAAGAGATCTTAGGTAAGTATATTTTTAGGAATTTAAATGACTTATTACTATTTTTTGGCTAATTATCGCGTCTTTATATCTTATCTGTTGCCTATTCTAAACGTACTGTAAGCTCATGTCCGCCATATTATCACGCTCCGATGTCATGTTATCCAAAATTACCTATATTTATTAAATTTGTAAAAATATTGTCATGATTGAGTCATATTTGTTTTTAATTTATTTTGTTTATCTTTATAACGTCTTATAAATTTTTCGATTGTCCACGAAATTGTTATAGCAAACGTTAAAATATTTAGAAAGTGTAACGTTAATGTATAGTTTTGAGTTTTGTCACGAATCAATCCTGAAATAAAAAAAAAATAAATTGTATAAAATAGTTTCAAATTTTAAAGAATACACATAATTAATCTTTTTTTTGAGATTTAGTGATTTTCGCACAATTAGTCGATTCCTATCGTTGTAAAGCTTCATTTTGCGAAACACGAAATAATAGGTAGAGAATAAGTCGCCTTATTATCGACCAGACTAAAAATAATAAATAAAGAAAATAATTTTGCATTCTAAAACAGGGTTGATTACTTTTGTGCCACTTTTTATAAGTTCATTCATTCATCTCTTGTCAGTTTTGATGCTTACCTACAATGGGACCCAATGCTAATGCGGTAAATCCTCCAGCTAATAATTGTAGTCCAGTCGCAGCTGGTAAACGAGTTAATGGTACATGTGACGGTATTACTAATGCCATAAAAATTGTTCGTATTCCTTTGCCAAAACCAATTAAAGCAGCAATTGGTAAAGATACTGAATACGATTTTGTAATTATTAGCACTGAAAAAAAGAAGAATTTGTTTAATTTATCGAATTTGACATTACCATAAATTACAGATTTCTGTAAAAGTAGTCATTTGACATTACCATAAATTACAGATTTCTGTAAAAGTAATCATTTGACATTACCATAAATTACAGATTTCTGTAAAAGTAGTCATTTGACATTACGATAAATTACAGATTTCTGTAAAAACAGTCAATATAAAATATTTCACGGCCATCTTTTCTGATATACTCAATGAATAATTACGATTATTATACAGCGAGCTTTAAACCCAGCGAAGTAGGTGGGTATCACTCTAGTTATTGATCAAAATTACTTACATATTCGTCCAAAAGCAATACACATAATTCCAATCATAAAAAACGTTCGATTATCCCAATTAACTTTGGCCGATGCAAATGGAATTGTAAATCGTACAATAATATCAACGGTTGCAACCATCGACATGAAATTTGCGGTTTGTAATTTATCAAAATTATAATCTTTTAATACAAATGGTGTTAAAATTGAAAAATTAAATTCGACAAAATATACCACCGTAACGCCCATCATAATATTCAGAAAAATCAAATCTTTTAATAGATCTAATTCGAAAAATAAAATAATTGAATGCCAACATGATTTCTTTTCATTCTGATCTGGCTTTGTTCGGACTTTTGGATCTTTTTCATGATTATTTTTCATTAAATTCTCGGTTTCATCATTTTTCTCAAGTTTATCGAACGCATCTTTATCAGTGACCGTCGGAACTGTTTGAATTGTTCCATTTTTGTGTAGCTTTGAGAGTTCATGCTCATTTTCATTTTCTAATGATACGAAAGTTTGGTCCCTGTCTGTTGCTATGGTAGCACCATTTACATTTTTTAATTCTACCTGGAAACAATTTTTTTGTTTAATACCAATATTTTATGTCAAGCAATTAGGTTACAGTGGCTGTCCTGAGGTGAGACACACTTAGATCATAGGATCCGCTGTGACCCGATACCGAATAACGAAAAAGTTGTCTTTGATGACCTCTCTGACTTCAGATCGGAGAGGTTGTCAAAGAAGGACTTAATTAAATGAGCCCTTATCCTCTACAGCTTTAAGTTAGCACAAAATGGATGAAGGGCAAATAATTTCTGCTCCATTGTACGGGGATGAAAGCCTTGAAAAAAAGGGAGTATATTTGTGGAGCAGGCCATGTTTTTTTGCAAATAATATAAAATATTTCTTACTTCATTTCGAAATTTTGTATGCCAATGTACTGGATGTAACAAGCATGCACATACAATGGCATGAGCAGCAATTCCAGCAAATATTAGAACAGTACCCTCCACTTCATACTGATTTAATAAAAATCTAATTAAATGTGGCATTATAACAGGCCCTAATGCTGTAATGGTCCATGAATATCCTGTAGCAATACGTCGTTTTTTATTAAAATACGTATTTAACGCTATCGAATTTGCTGGTAATGTAAAGCCCATTCCAATACCTTGAGGAAAAAATCGAAATTAATCATTCAATAAGGTTCTAAAATGAATCTAGAGGCTAGTTTGAGAAAATTCAATATAGAAAGTCATTTTCAACTAAACAAAAGTCGACTTTATTTTGGATACCTCCCAATTATTGGGTCGAAACAAAATATGAAAAATTTTAATTGCACACAACACTTACCACAACTTACCATAAAATATCGAAAATACCACAATATATTCTGGAAATGTTTTCGTAAATGCTAACAATACAATCGATAGAAAACATATTGTTGCTCCAAACAATGATACTTTTCGATATGTAAATGCTCGAAATAATGGCCCATTCATTAATCCTGAAAAACACAATAAATCGTTCACATAAAAATATCGAATCGAAAATTCGCACATATGGAACGAACTTATTTACAATGAGGTCTACGCACCCATTAGCGACGATACGGCTGTATTCATATTAATAATTGTGGACGTTTCTGCTGCGGAAATGCCTAAATAATCAAATTTATCACGAAACAGAAGGCCAAATTGTTGTAATGGCGGATACAAAGTTAACTGAAAATTAATTAAGGTACGTTTTAATATAGAAATTTCATTTGTTTTACTTTTAAATCTGTTTAGTTTCCTGAGTTTGAAAATTCGGGAACTTCAACTCATAATCAGGAATAATTTAACAATTCAAAACTCACGGTTGCAATTCCACAAGCAAAACAAATTACCCAACTCCAACCACCATCCGGCGCTTCAAAATCAGGATCACCAACACGTAATCGTCGACGTTTAGGGCCATTTTTATCTGATATCCTAATAATTTTCATTTCATTACGATTTTTCATTGTTTTAAACTTGGCGTCGATATAAACACATGAAACTGAAAAATTTTCAAAACATATTATTTTAGTCACTCTATGTAAGTTTAAATGACTTTTCAAGTACATATGTTTATCATTTATGTCATCATAAATTAATAAATTTATTAAATTTAAATTAAGAGCACTTAATATAATTTTTATCTGATTTGAATTTGAATATTTTTATTAGCCTAAAAAAAAGTTGTAAGTACAAGTATTGCCATCTAGTAGTCGAATTTGTTACTACTGAAATCGGGTTTTCTTCTGATTTTAATTAGTACGAATTACTATCACCGGTATAAAAAGATACATAATAGTATTAGTTATTATGTTATGTATTAGGAAATAAAAATCTTGAAATATTTGCTATCTTTATGAATCATATGATGAAATTGATAATTCATAAATTAATTGTCATAAATACAATAAATATCAAATGTCCGTCACAGATAATTTAATTTAATTTAGATAAATTGTCTTCGAATTAGAAAAATTTTTGTTACTGGTAAAGTTACATTTTCAATTAAAAAAATCTCATAAAAATCGCGAAAATACCTTTTTTAAATTTCAAAATTTTAAGAAAATTAAGATTAACTTGCCAAGATTAACTACACAGCAATTCGAAATTGAAGGTATTATATTAGGAACGCTTTTCATTGACAAGCGGTATAAACATAAAATGAAAACATGCCATAAGAAATGTCAAATGGAAAATTGAAAACAAAAACATTTAACTTAGGCATTATGATTTGAATATTTCAATTTATGAATTAAATTAAAAAATTTATAAATTTTTAAATAAATATTACCGACCAACATAACAATTAAAATTAAACGCATATAAAAACACTAAAAAAAAAAATACTAAAATGAACGAAAAACTGGATAAATACCTCAAGTTATCACTTAAACTGGCTGTTTTTCTCATGAATAACTTAATTCACGAATATTTCCATTAAAAATTATAATTAATACACAAATTTTTAGCTTCTTTTCATCGAAATTTTAACGAAAAATTCATCAAGCCGACTATAAGAATATCACATTGTTAACATACAAAACTAAAATACTGAAAACGAAACATTACGAATATCAACGATATACCAGTTCGTGCTGTTGTCACTGACCTTGTCGAAAATAAAAATAGAATATATAATATACCGCGTGTTTATTTTAGAATTCATATCAAATCACGTCATAATGGCACAAATCAGCTTCCATTTTGAATTTTCAACCAATCATCATTAGGATGATTCCGAATTTGACTGACACTACATTTGAAGCAAAATTCATTTTATTTTGCGTCATATTATGTTTAACAGTTATAACAATGGAAACTTAACATTTACGAAGAAAAAACATTATTTAAGTACTTAATAAGGTACTGAAAGTTAAAAGTACTACAGTGTTGGCACCATATTAGTATTTTTACCATCAAAAACAGGGTTTTTTTTCCTGGTACACTTTATAATGGAATTACCCATTAGTCATTTGAGTTACTATCTAAAAATAATCCTAAAATCATAAGAATAACTATTTCCAATTCTTTACATGCGAGAATTTCTTTTTAGAAATGCTATTTAGATAGTTCGGCTGAAAATTAGTTCAAAGTCACTTAATTACAATAAAGACAGTTTTTGGGGACTCTTGCCTGGTAAAATTGTTAATTGTTTTTGAAATTGTGATTTTTAACACAGTACCATATGGAAGAACTCGCAATAATGTCAATTGTACAAAAATTAATCGATTTAGCTTCAAAACAGTATTCATCATGAAGAAAATTTGATCACAGATGCTGTAAAAAAAACACAGTACTTTACGACGCTTTCTAAGAAGAAAACATAATAAAACTTCAAAAATTAGCCAAATTTTACTCATAAATTTTATCTTTTACGATAGTTTTACTACATTTTATTATATTTACGTGATACAAATTGCCTAGTTGACGAGTTGATTAGACTAGTCAACTAGAGCTCAGCTAATAATAGCAATGGATCAAATCAGCAATTTTCAACCAATGAACCATATAGTTATTGATTTGCAATAGTATGAAAATTTATTTATAGAATTTCTTCTTAGAATTTTCATCAAAAACTTTTCATATTGTGTTCAAATAAAATACATAGTTTAGTCTTTTTCTTTTTTGGGGTGGCAAGCGAATAAAATGTACTATTATAGCTATTCTTTATTGTTGGAGAGCAATAAATATTGTCAACCACTAGCTCGTGACATAGTGAATACTCGACGGTGTACTTTTTTTTTTTTTTTTTTTTTTTTATTTATTAAAACTGGCTTCAGCATATCTGCTATACGGCCATTATCAAAAAAAATTACAATTAGGTTACAAATAAATGAAAAATAAGTAAACAATTCAGAAAGAACATACAGAATATAAATAAAGATATATATATATATGTATATAAAAAAAAAAAATAAATCATCTTCTGGATTTTCTAAAACAAACAGATAAATTCTTTAAAAGAAAAAAAAAAAAAATATTAATAACATAAATAAATAAATAACTTTTCAGTTAGGAGAACAAAAATAATATAAAAAATTTTAACTTCTGGATATTCTGAAACAAACAGAAAAATTCTTAAAAAAAAAAAAGAAAAAAAAAAAATTAAAAATATAAAATAAATAAATTTTCAACTAGGAAAAATTAAAACATTCTTTTGTTCATTTATACACACAGGGACACATAAGGAGTTAGATAGGAAATTCGTCGTCGGGGCCCGTCGAGACTTTATACAAAGGAAATAACACGTAAAAACACAGGTTGGGGGCCGCGGAAGGGTTGACAATAGAGTGGGTTATATATAAAAATTATTATAACAAAAACAGAATAATTGTAAAAATTAAAAAAAAAGGGCCAAAAAAAAATAACAGGGGGTGGGGATAGTATTTAAATTTGGAGTTTGGACTTGTTCAGGAAGGAACAAATTGCAGAAAGGATTTCATATTTATTTAAGGATAGGAGGTGGGGAATATAGTAGGGACCAAAAACACCCATACGGGCTAGGGAGCTTAGTAACAATTGTCTATGCTGGTTAAGGAGTGGGCAGGCGAACGTAATGTGATTTATATCACAATATTCATAGCCACATCTACATCTGGTGTCGGGGGCAATATGTATGCGATGTAGATGGACGGGTAAGGAGTTGTGACCAGTTCTCAAACGGCCAATCATAGTTACATTTTTTCTGCCCACATCCCATTTGTGGAACCATGTTTCAAGTGATGGGACTGGCTGTATTTCATACAGTTTCCGGCCTTTCGTCGATGTATTCCACATTTGGGCCCAATCACGCAGCATAGAGCTCTTGCAGATGGACCATAGATCTTGTGCAGGTGGTGGTGATTCATCTTCTGGACCCGTTTGGACTGCGTCCCTAGCCAACATATCAACAAATTCGTTCCCACGTATACCAATGTGTGACGGACACCACACAAAGGCAACGCGGAAACGACTTTGAATTAGTTTAAATACGGTATTTTTGATCAATACTATGAGAGATGGGGTTTTGGAGTAAATACAACTTTGTTTTAAGAGGGAAAGGGAGCTAAGTGAGTCGGATATTATAGCTGCCATTTCAATTCCATTTGACTCCACGTATGAGAGTGCTTCCAAAATAGCGACACATTCTGCTGAAAAGATTGAAAAGTGTTCAGAAATACTCATAGTGGCAGAATGCGCGCTATTGGGGCAATGGATTGCAACTCCCACACGTGAATTTGGTCCCACCTTGGAGGCGTCTGTATAGATGTATGTGTAATTTGGGAGAATGGTGTTAAGATAATTATTGAAAGTGGAATTGACAAAAGATGAACCATAATCGGCATGTGCCTTGTCAAGTCCACAATCAACAAAAACCGGAATGGTTAAATATCGGGAGGGAAAATCAAAAGAAAAGAAGGAGGGTAAAAGCGATTGGTAGATAGGAATTAGCGCAAATACTCGATAAGCCACCAATAATAAAGGGAGGTCCTTGTTTCTCCAATAGTAGGAATTTGTACAGAGGGTGTTTAGTTGAATAAGTTTTGGAATGAGGGGGTGAGATAAAGAACTATATTGTTTTAGAAAAAATTTTTTGGCTAGATACAGACGACGGACTTTTAGTGGAACATCCGCTGCCTCAATCAAAAGGGAGTTGGTAGGACAGGAGCGCATTTGCCCTAAAGCAATGCGTAAGGATTGAAATTGGATTTTGTCTAATTTATACGAACGCTGGTCAGATAATGGGCATAAGAGGAAAGAACCATAATCGATGAAACTTCGAATTATTAGTCTATATATCGTAAGTAAAGTACTCTGATCAGCTCCCCACCAAACTTTAGTGAGAGCACGAATGATGTTAATTCGGGGAGTACAATTATTTACAATATAGTTGACATGTGAGTTCCATTGCGACTTTCCATCGAAAATGACTCCAAGGAATTTCACAGTTGTTTGACAAGGAATAGATGTGTTGAGAAAAGGGATGGATTCAATATTACATCTATGCCTAGTGAAGACAATAGCTGAGCTTTTTGTAGCCGATATTTCCAAATTGATAGATATTAAATGGTTATGCAGTAAGGTTAGAGCGTTTGAAACATGTTCTATAGCTGTTTGCAAGGATTGGGAAGACGTATACAGGACAAGATCATCTGCGTATTGCAGAAGCTGGATGGGAGGCTGATTTACAGTATGTAAACCAGAGGTGTAAATATTGAATAGGAGACGGTGTACTTTATTAAAATGTTCAACAAGCCCAATCAAACTGAGTTGAATGACAGCTTCAGCTGAAATGTCAAATACAGTTGTATACTTATTACATGAATAAATAACTATTTTTAAACTATTTTTATAAAAATGGCTTTATTGAGGTATATCCATCTTGCATTGAATGATTGATTCAGTGTATATATAGAGTGGACCATTTAATCAATCATAAAATAACTTAATGTGATTCGGCTGTCACGTGAAAAGTCAACTATTTAACTAGGCAATTTGTATGACGTAAATGTAAGAAAATACTGTAAAGATATCGTAAACTAGGCAATTTGTATGACGTAAATGTAAAAAAATAGTATAAAAATATCGAAAAAGCGTCAAAAGGCAAAGTTTTTGCATGTTTTCTTTTTGGAAAGCGCCGGAAGGTAATATTTTTCTTGCATAAACAGAATCTGTGACAAATTTTCTTCATAATGAAAGCTTTTTTGAAGCTCATTCACCGATTAGTTTTTGTATAATTAACATTATTGTGAGTTCTACCATAAGGTACTAAGTTTTGCCTCGTAACAGGCCCCAAAACAGTGTTTATTGTGATCAAGAGACTTTGAACTACCATTTACCGTAAAAACCACTTTAACTATATCATTTACATGTAAACAATTGAAAATATTCATATTTTAAATAATCGTTTCATTTCTTGTAAATTTTATTAGATAACAGCGCTGTCGTTGATTTAGTTGTTTCGCCAATCTATGCCTCTGCCAATTACTTTACTAGAAATTTTATTCACAGTAAGTAGTACCCGACATCAGCCCCCATCATGATGTTTGAATGTACAATTAAAGTAGGTACCCCCATGAGTGCATATATAATGGAAAAAGAAACATTATTTATTTACTTTAAACAATACTGTACTTTTCTAGCTCGAAAAAAA
Source organism: Chrysoperla carnea (assembly GCF_905475395.1). Taxonomy (NCBI): domain Eukaryota; kingdom Metazoa; phylum Arthropoda; class Insecta; order Neuroptera; family Chrysopidae; genus Chrysoperla; species Chrysoperla carnea. Next base: position 2,687,469 of record NC_058341.1, read on the forward strand.
ACCTTTGTGAAGAAAATAACGTTCTTTTAACTTTCTGTTAATATTATGGTTTTATACCGAAAAATGAAATAAAAAATGTTTAATGCAAAAATATCAGTTTAATTCGATGAGTATTTTTCGAAATATCTCCATGAATCACTTGAAATAAAAGTTTTTCGTAGATACATGATTTTAAATCGTTAAATGAATCCGATTTATTTAATTTTTTTTCTGGTAATTTATGAAATTTCCAATTAAAGTCCTTTAGAAATTGCATGAACTTCTCTCATCGCAAGAGTAAAGGAGTAAGTAAAAAAAGATTAACTTCTATAATATAAATCGTACTCAGTAAATTAAATAAAACTTATGATAGAAATATGGTGAAATTAGTTAAAATGAATTTAACTATTCATGACGAAATCAAACTATTTTTAACTAACACGTGCATTTAAAACGCGTCTAACGATTACCGAACGATTGACACGAGTGCTGACCGGTTTAAAATTAGAAAGCCACTGATCTGTACCCCAAAGGCTAAACTCCTTACGGCTTGGTTTGTTTCTGTATATAGAAAGCTCATTGCAATGAAACATATTATATACATCAATGATTATGTAAAGGAAAAGACGGTTTTTCCTACGTGCAATTCTCAATTGTGTATGTACAATATATTTTCTTTATGGTTATATATTTGTATAGAAAAGTTTCAATCCAGTTTATTCCCATCTGCCAATTAGTATGGAAATCGTATACGGTTTTTATTTGCTTTATTCATAAAAAAAGCAGGCACTCAGGTAGTTTCCAGTAGCGTAAAGAGCTTAACTTGCATCCGGGGCATAATCCCTTTTTATCGACCTCCCTCCCTTCGAAAACTAGGCTCAAACTAGGCTTTAAATTTGAGACAAAAATGTAATTGAGAAAACAAGACTAGATATTTGAAATGTATGTACATGATCATCTAGAATTAGTTCGAAAGATACCTATTATTTATCTCTAGCGAATTCTCCGGGTATTTTGCGACGTCTTCTTACACGTATTGTTGTATCGATATCCCATTTTTCACAAAGAGACTTCGCTTTTTCTATTGGCTCTACACAGAGCTTGTCTCGAATTTCGGCTTCAAGATCATATCTAACATATTAACATATTATTTGATCAGAAAAATCAAGAAAGGTGCTAATTTATTTATCCACACAGCGTAGATGCCACAAGGAAGTGATGATATTCATAGGTCGTGTAAGCCCTGCCAGTAGAAAAGACGTGTCATTTTCTAATATGAATATATTAGAAGGTTCGAACAAATAATAAAACAAATACTTCATTAAAAGATGGTTATGTATTACAGTTTTTTTTTCTATGAAAACGACCCACTCAAATTAGGATACGAATTGATCGAAAATAATTATGAATACTACCAAATACCTCGAACGAAATATCATTAATTATCGAAAACGTGTGTTATAATATTCTTCGAAAAAAAAAATGTATTTTTACTTTTACAATATCTGAGAAATTTTCATAATATGGTCACGTAAAAATGTTTCATTTGTTTACATAACAATTGCTGCAGTATGAAAATGTTGTACAAAAATAATACTATCTAGAATTCTAGATAGTAGAAAAAAAGGTTTTTTTTCTAGTATATGTATTTTAAATAAAATATAATTTGAATTTTTATTACTTCATTTTCTGAGGATTAAAATAAACTTGTTTACAGGATTATGAAGAAGTGTAACGAATTTTGTATATGATAAAATAAAATTCGAGTTAGAAAGAAAACTGATCTATCCGTATGAATAATAAAAAAATAATAATATGGATAAACTAGCAGTTATGCAACCGCTTCGCTGTTTACCTTCAATTGTAAATACATGAGCTCAAGTATCATTTTTTACATACCGATTACCGATTTTAACCCTTATTTAAACTCTTTAGAACCTGAATTCCCAAAAATCTTCCTTTATTCATGCTTCTAGACCCAGCGGTTTCAGGTGTGCATTGATCGATCAGTCAATGAATCAGTATATAGGTAAATCAGTTTCTTGTTATTGGTATCAGATATCTTTTTAGCGAATTGTCGACGGAAATGGAGCTACTACTTTTGTACTGATGATGGAATTTTGAAAAAATTTCTTCAAATGTTTATTGACCCTACCTAGATGTCAAAAATGACCATCGTTAAAATATTTATACATATATATATATATACGTTTATGGGTCTGTAAGCTCTCTAGCGATCAAAATTTAAGCCCGATTTGAATAAAATATGGTATCAAAAAGGTCAAGATCGTTAAGGAGAGTTTAGTTTTTGAAATGATAATTCTTAGAAAACTTAAAATGCAATATTCGATTTTAATGATGTGTTCTTTTTCAATCTCTGAGTGAATTCGTTTAGCTAACGCAGCTTTTGCGCTACGAATTTTTTTCGTTTTGAAAGCAACCACAACGAAATAAATTTCGGAATACAAGCCTGTTGAGAAGGTTTTAAATATGTATTTAGATAGATATATATATATATAACAGTCTAAGTTTCTTCGAAAAATTCATTTCAGAGAGAAGATGGTTTTCGTGACTGAGAAAGATTTCATCGAAAGTATATTCTCACTGATTATTATTAACACTATATAAGAAATTTTTATTCAGTAAATTAACATAATACACGCAAACTAAAAATAAACAAATTTCTTGAATTGTTTATAAAAAAAAGAAGAAAAAAAAACACTAGAAAAATAATCCTAACTTTGAGTAAACAAACGAATAAAATTCCGAATATGGGTAGATAAATATAGAATCTATCGGAATATACTTTTTTGTAAATAACATGAAACAGCGATTTTACCACCGAAATTAGATAGATTACTTGTTTCTTATAAAAATTATCGACTTTCGGAGGACTTTGGCATTGTCCTTAGACCTAGCATGGAGCCTTGCTTAAATTACGAGAGTAGATGGTTGTCAAGGGGAATTAGAAAGGAAGTTGTTGATTATATTTTTCGATTTCTACCTTAATGTGGACCTCGATAATGTAAAAAATTGCTATGAAACAGTAGCCCCTCTCTAAAGAGTCGAAAAACTTAACTAAATTATTCTTTTAATTGATTGTTTCGGCCAAGAGAGCGAATTTGGTAAGCTTACGAAATTTTACTTCCTTTCAGATCTTCGCAAATCCCTGGGATTAAATTTAACAACTATATATTTTATCTGTCTAAACTTCGTACATCTCCGTCTCTGGCCAATTGGCTGGTGAAGCTCTTAAAAAACCCTCTGTGTGAAAGAATCTATCACTTTCGGGAAAACATCTATGAAGCTTACGTACGATTATTCTATAAAAAAAATATATGGGATATAAATAACAAGGAATCTTTTTTAATAAGTTGTTATGGTAGTTACACTTGTGGATAAAATAACTAGATAATATATCTATGTATGGAAATATAAGCATTCGTAGAATAGAAAGGCGAAAAAATACAGTAGAACCTCGATAACTTAAATCTAAAAAATTAATTAATTTTTTGCTTCCTTCCTCTCAAAACTTGAAATATAAAACGGATAATTTGGGCATTGTATCTCATTAACTTCAAGTAATATTTTGACGACCTCAATAACTTCTAAAAACCTCACCAAGTAAAAATATACACCATTTAAAGCTCCTTAACTCAAAGCCTTCGTGGCTTAGAATGTCAAAAATTTGATAAAATAAATTATTTTACATTGCTTTTTAATTTATCGAAATTATTCTGTAGTAGGATCCTGCAAAGAATGAAGTATTGACGACAATGTGACTTTCTTAAACTAGTCAAAATGTGTTTAGGAAAAAGTAAAAAAACCGTGAAGTACGAGGTACAACAGACGAGCAACGGAGTCGAAGAGTTCGAAACCCTTCTGAAAAGGAACCCTAAAATGAATATTTCAAAAGATGTGATGTACGACAAAATGTGATAACAGTTATAAAATAAAATTCAAACGTTAAAAATAGTCAAAATCGATCCTGGAATGTGTAATAACGTAAGTATAGTTTTCGTTGAAAAATTAAAAATAAATTTTTTCGCAATATATTTTACGAATGAAAATTTCCGAATTGTAGAAGGTGTATTTAAATATGCGCCTATTTTCCGGCGATCTAATTGATGGATCCATTTATTTTGGGATACCCGGTTATATCAATGTGTAAACAAAAACAATAATATTGTCAACATCAAATATTAATCTTTAATGAATTTAATTAATAATTTATTGTATATTAAATTAGTTTATGTAAATATTTAGACACATAAATTATTATTAATTTCCTAATAAATTTATAATTAACGTTATATTAGTCCCAAAAATCATGATCAAAAATTTACAAACAAATAAAAATTATATATTTCAATGACAGAGCCTAGCAAATTTTTAATTAATCCGCGTTTTTTTTTTTTTTTTTTGGTGAGTTCCGTATTTATTTAAGAAGCGTGACTTTCCTAATAACGCCCTTAGCGTTGCTGAAGGCTATTTCGCGATGGAATGAGAATAAATTTGCGACTTGCGATGGTGAATATTGTGATGTTAATAAAAAAAATTCGAACGAAGTCTGCGAAGAGCTAAATGAGATTATTCCCCGACAAATAAAAATTTTTCAATACTTTATCAATCCCATTTTTAACTCCCCCACCAAAAAGACGTGTTATTACTCAACGAATCGAGCAGACCTGATTTTATGTCAGAGGTTTCTTTAAATTTTTAATTTAATATATTATTTTACTTTTAGATATGATTAATTTTTTTGAACTAGAATATACTTTGAATATAATTATTTCGATAATAAAATATGAATGAAAGATTATTTATTCTGATAATTTTCTCACAAATGATATTTCTAAATATGTTTATTACTTGGGTTTTCATGAACTTTTCTCCGCTTTCCTTCTATATGAATGGTACCGCTGATTACAACGTTTCTTGCTTCTCTTTTAAGCTCAAGTGTTGCGGCTTATATATTATCATCGTTATATAAAAATATCTGATGTAATTATATATAACGCCTGCCAATCAAAAAGGATTTAACTTAATTTATCATTCAATTCCTTCCGTTTTCTATTTTCGAATCTCGAGTATTCGGGATTCGGCTTGTCAATTTAATTGGAGATATTCGTGTTGACTTATTTGTACAGGGTGGACCGTTTTAATCAATTATAGCTCGTTTTTTAGCCAAACCAATAAAAAAATAACTTAAGTAAAACCGAACTAACCATACTAAAACCTGCGTAGTCCATACTGACCTCCGTCTACATAAAAGAGGATCAAGTAACCTCTCAATTAGTAAAAAACTAATGGTTTCTGCTGTATATCCGTTACTCCACACTCTGTATACGTTTAAATTTTAAATATTTTCATTAATTTAAACATCTCACGGTAAGTTTTTGACATATTTTTGTTAGAAAGATAATTTTGTTTGACATACGAGATGTAATACATGTTTGTAAATAATTAATAAATAATTAAAATACAGAATCGAATACATGTGCGTCATTTTTAGAATATTTAAATTAATTTTATTTATTATCAAAGTATATTTGAATAATTTCTAGTGAAAATTATACTTAGTCTTTTAAAACTTCTATTTAGCACTTTCATGGAAATTAATTTGTAATAGATCATTTTATTACAAATTTTATCTATTTACAGGAAAATTTGGTGTCTTCTTTCGAAATATTTCGGTGTGAAAGCTCAAAACTTGACGAAAATATTTGTCACACTAGTAAAAACTAAAAAAAATCGTGGTAAAAATATTTCTGCCAGGATAAACCTTCAGTTTTACTGTCATGGGCTCCAAGCCTAGCAGCAAAATACTTCGTGGAGCATTAGAATGACTTTTTTAAGCTCAACCTGTAGAAATTCTATAGGAAATCAATCATCATATTTTAATTATTATAAATTAGAACATTTCCGTCTATGTATATGCAATATTTGTATTGATTTGTATTATCAATTGCATATCATATTACAAATTCAAACCTCACAAATATAATTTACCATTGATGGATATGGTTATAACCAATTCAAAGGCTCCTGTGTATAATTATATCATTCGTCTTATTTTGGGTGTTTAATTATAATAATACTGGATACAATATATCAAAAACAAATTAACTTTGTTAAGGTAGTTTTTCAAAGAATGAATCTACGATCATACTTCTGTTTCGAATTTTATTTATAAATTCTGTTAGAACTTGAGAAAATTAGACGAAAATAAAGAATAAAATTTTTCGATATATAGTGTGTCAATTTATCAAGGTATACTAAGTCTAGTCCCAATTTTGTAACGCTTAAAAATATTAATGGTAACAACAAACTTTTGGTATACGTGTTCATAAAATCACCTAATTAGTCCATTTCCAGTTGTCCGTCTGTCTGTAAACACGATAACTCAATAAAGAAAAGAGATATCGAGCTGTAATTTTTATAACGTGAAGAGGGCGTAAAATGTGAAGTCGTGTTCGTAAATGAGCAATATAGAAAAATTGGGTCTTGGGTCCGTAGGACGCATCTTGTAAGCCATAAAAGATAGAACAAAAGAGTTCACGTGTCTTTATAGGAAAATTTTGGTCATGCTTTTAACCAATGAATATTTGTTTTCCAAAGTTTTTAAGAAAATTAGCCGTTTAAAAGCTCAACACAAACTTTATCAGCGCAAATCAATAAATTTAATGAATGCGTATAAACACGATTTTAAGATTTTCTTAAGAAAACGAAATGTTTGGGTCCTTGCGGAGGAACGTCCTTAAAATATTATTAATGCATTTGGAATAATGAAAGCTTTATAATACAATTAGTAACATTATTGTTATGTTATTATATTTAATTGTTATTGCCTTTAAGCTTGACCATGGTTTTAGTCTTGACTAATTAATCAGCAAACATTACCAATAATTCCTTGTAATAATGGTCAAGTATAAGTAATTGCACTTTGAGGTTAAGATAGTACGTGCGCCACAGCAAGTTTAGACTTGTGGTTGAAATTATTTGTACATTATTATCAATTTTGATGATGAATTTGGTTATAACTTCATGAATGTAGACGAAAAATAAGAATAAACAAGGGAAAACAAACAATTGACTGAGTTAATTGTTGAAATACCATGTATAGTCAGTGTTGATTTCTTTATCACATAACACATACAAACATGTGACACATACATAACTGATAATCAAGTATAGTACATATTATAAAATTTCCGCGTAATTGGCGCCCTCACGGGTAAACAGTGATGTTTACGAAAAAATGTTTCAAACAAAAGTTGTTTAATTTTTGATAAGAAACATTTTTTACATTTAAAGTTTTGTTCTATCTCTAATGGTTTACAAGATGACCCAATTGACTACGGACCCAAGACCCAATTGACCTATGATTCTCATTTACGAACTTGACCTCACTTTTTACGTCCTGAGTACGCTGTAAAAATTTCAGCTCGATATCTTTTTTTCGTTTTTGAGTTATCGTGTCCACAGACGGACGGACGGACAACCGGAAATGGACTAATTAGGTGATTTTATGAACACCTATGACAAAATTTTTTTCCTCATTATTTTTAAGCGTTACAAACTTGGGACTAAACTTAATATACTATGTATATTTCATATATGCATGGTATAAACATACCATCCAACATGAATATTAGTTATCCAAATTTTCCATATCATGGTGTTGACTTATTTGAACACACTGTATAACATCAGCTAGATTTTGTCCGTGGACAAATGAAAGGTACCCACAACTGGACAAACATACACAACGAAATAATAAGGCCATTTCATTTCAATGGCCTTTATATCATACAAATAGTTACACAAATAATTATACACATCAAAAAAATTAATCAAGTGTTTTTTTCTTTGAATCACTTTCAAACCTTGTTTATGATTATTTTTAAAATAATTTTTACAAACATATTTTCGCAGAAGAAAATCTTTTCCAAAGGCTTTTTCTACGTAAAAATATTAATTAAAAATATTTGTTCATTTATTTTCGTTTGTATGTTTATGTATTTATTTAGAGGAACAGGATCAACATTTTTTAAGCCCTTTGTGGACTTCATCACATTAGTTGATTACAGGGTGTTCAGAAAATAATCGTAGGAGAGTTATATTAAACAATTGGTCTATATTAAAGTGGTTCGGCTGTTTGAGCAAGAACGGTGACGGCACTTTCCAAAAAGAAAACAGAGAAAAACTTTGATTTTAGACGCTTTTTCGATATTTGAAGAGCATTTTTTTTCATTTACGTCATACAAATTGCCTAGTTAACTTGTTGACTACTCACGTGACAACCGAAACACTTTAAGGAGTGTAATAACCTAACTTCCTCCTACTGTATTCTCCCTGGATTCGAGATAGATTATTACGGGACCTTTTATATATATATAAGGTATAGAAAAATCTAAGAGAAAAATTTGCAATACATAATTAAAGATATAATTTTGTGAGTTTCGAATTTTCCAAGAAAGGATGTAGCATCAAAAAGCCACTAAATTTTAATGTGATTTTAATTACTAATGGGAAATAGCATTAATGTTTTGTTATTATATTAAATATGAAACATTTTATGTAGGGGAAGATGGGATAGAATTGAACAAAAATAGTATTTTTGGGATCGTATGTCAAGCAGTCTGTGAAATATGAACCGAATGAATTATTTACTAGCAAAAGTTAATATTTTCAGCATAACTGAAAAACACACTCATCAAAGAAAGACAGGCTAGCCTCATAATAAATTTTAGTTCAGTTACAGATGTTACAAATAAAGAAAAATGAAAGAAACCGCTTTCATTTTGCCTAAAATCTCATAGAATGTGTGTTTTAAGTGTCAAATATCATTAGAATGTATGAGTTAGTGGCACAAATGTTTCTATTTGTTAATAAACAATAAAGTTTTAATTCAACCACTAACAAAATTAATAAATAGGCAATTTGAATTACATATACGTTATACATTTGTCAACACTTAACATTTACGTCATACAAGTTGCCTAATTACTAAGTTTTTAAGTGAACTTTAACATTGATCGTTTCATTGAATTAACAATTTATTGTTTATTAACAAATAGAAACATTTTCGCCACTAAATCAGACGTTACAAATGATAGTTGATACCTAAGTAACCCATTTCATGAGGTTTTTAGCAAAATGCGAGCGGTTTCTTTCATTATCTGTATAATTTGTACTTTGAAATTTTCTTTGAATATGGTACTATGATTATCCGTTATTTGACTGTACCCCATTTGATTGCATGTTAGAATCTAGTTATTCGTTGAATGGAAGTTGAACATTACAATGACACACAGTCATAAACAAATGTTTTATCACTACATTCATATTACGATAGTCACAAACTGTTTAATACTTTATGAAATATGTATAATGTGTTTAATAACAAATTTTATAGACAAAGAGCTGGGAGGTGGCATAAAAACTCGGGATTTAGTCCCATATAGATATTTGTCTATCCTTTTCTAGAAAATTGTTTCCAGATTTTCTAAAGAACAAGGTATTATTGTCATTATAGTCAAGTTTATGAAAATATGCTTCTATATAGAGTGTCTTTTTAGCCCTCGAATCAAAAAAGGGGTGTTATAAGTTTGACCGCTATGTGTGTCTGTCTGTGGCATCAAAGAGCTTAAACGGATGAACCGATTTAAAATTTTTTTTGTTTCTTTTGAAAGGTAATTTAATGGGAAGTGTTCTTAGCTATGTGTAAGGTTATGTGTTAGGATTCCGTACCCGAAACAACTAATAAATAGTCGATAATCCTGAAAATCGGATTCAATTCGGAGAAGGCTCTATGAACACTCAAGGAGAAAGCTCAATGAAAACCTTTCTCTATTTCATAACTGGTAATCGATAGATTTTTTTTGAAACATTATTCCGCAATTTTTAGGTATAGTTAAGGCTAAAATGGACTGAAAATTTTTACCCAAAATTGTTTTTTCGTATCAAAAGTGTTATTTCGTAAAATTGTTTCTGCGAAATCTAGACACTCTTCGAACAAAATTTTCCAATAACTTTTGGGAGCCAAATAACTGCAAAATATTTTTGCTCTGTTTTTAGTCATTTGGTGTCCCAACCTCTTGGGATGGGGCAATTTTTCAAGAATGTTTCAGTAGATCACTAGTTGAAGCAACCTGCAAATTTACAACTCTCTATCTTATTACAGTTTCTATTTGATAAGCCTATTAATGAATAAATCCATTAAGAGGGAAAATCTATATAATGTCTATACATACCTACAAAGCTTTGAGCATTTCGCTGTAAGCTATTACATCTTACAATTAATATCGTTCTGATTCCGACAAGTACTGCAGTACTTGTGTGTTTTGTATTTGATATGTTTTGTCATATTAAACAGAATTAGGTCAAGAGCCATTTTGGAAATGCACCTATCATCGAAAAATATTCCTAATCAGAGGACTTTTTTTGGCTGGCCTGGAAAATTTTTAATTTAATAGATATAATTTTCGATAATATTAATTAAATTTTCGAAACGCATTTTATCGTTGCATTCTATCTAATGCAAAATATTCGTTAAATTTATTATTCCCATCACGATGTTAAAGTAATAGGTATAATTTTAACTGATTGATTTATCAATAAGAAGACATAATACAGACAGGCATGAGGTTTACAGAGCGGAAATTTTTAATCGATAATGGGAAAAATCCTCTCCTAAATGACACTTACAGTATAGAATTAATATTCTCTCGAAATTCCAAACTTCTATCATTAGTGATTTAGGCTGGGTGTCGATGTATCAGTCAGGACATTGCGTTTTCCCCCTCTGAAAGGTTTCTGATTTTAAACAATATATAAAAAGAATCATTAAGAAAAAATCATCAAAGTCAGAGCTGCTATTGAGGACGCTCTAAGCATGGCTATTTTTTTGTATTCCTTTATGCGACTTTTAGCTTTTTACCTACATTCAATTTTTGTCTAATGTATAGGATGTGCAAGGATTACTTATTATTAAATTCTAGGCGAATTTAAGTCGGGTTGCAATTCTGGAACCTATTATTTTTGTATCGTGATTTTCATAATAACTAATCAATTATATTCTATGCATTATGTTACTCATGAATGCCATTCAAGTTGTCTATGTAATTATTTATTAGGTATAAAATAATTTGATATATAAACGGAACGAATGGCAAGCCAATTATAAACTTTATAAAATTTATTTTAAAAACACCTACCCTTTTCAACAAGCAGTTTATTTAGAGAAAAATTTATTAGAAGCAATTAAATATTTAACACTTTTACCATGAGAGACTTTTTTATACCTGCATTTTATGAAGTGACATTCTGTCTAAATCCGAAGTAATTTCCATCGCCATCAAATAAATTCGTTAAGGAGAGAAAAAAGCACTTTAACTAATCAACAATTTTCATTACTAATGGTTTCCTGTAATTAAATTAAATTCAACCTTATATATTTCTATGAACAGTCACTGATAAAGGTTGCATCTTTTAGAACTGTTTATAGAAAAAAATTTAAGTAAAAAAAAAACCTTTTTAAGGTACAAGTTAAGGTCAACGGATCCTTCGTGTTCCATACATACAATTGTTCTTTTACAAAATTGATTAAATACATTTCTACATATCTTGGAAGAGTTTTCTTGAAACGTTTCAATTATTTCTCAATTTGTGGACAGCCTGTAAATTCGATGTCATGTTTTCCATATGTAGACAACTTAGCTAGACACCCTATATATAACGTATATAAAACGATATCTGTATATGTAACACGACTATGGGGTCACACACACACATAACTGATATTCTCATATAATACATACTATAAAATGTTCTAGCCTAATTTGCAATCAGAACTAACTTTAAAACGTATATACAATTCCAAAAAATACAACCCGAATAAGTGAAATGAATATTTAAAGATTATATATTTTATCATCCCGACTAATTATTTCCCGCAAACAGATGTGTGTATGATAAAATTGGTTCGTAAATTCCACTTGAAAGCTCGAAAGGGGAACTAGCTGAACAGACCTGTGCTCTCGTCGATACGCCCGTATTTGAGAGACTAAACTTATCATATATGCAGCTTTATAAAACGTTTATACAATATTATAAAAATTCTTACTCGATCCCCGAGCGGAATTTCGTAGTGCGATATCCGTGGCTAAAGACAGTGACATACATCAACAGTACTTCAATTTATTTTTATTTATAGGCAATTTTATTACAAATATGATATGCAAATTACATAATGAATAAAATTATATGTGAATATTATTTCTCGAGCTTTTTTTTTGTTAAGCGGTACGGTCAGTAGGCAGCACGATAAGCTTTCAAATGAGGGGTAGATCATGGAATTTGATACAGGAATAAGGAAGATATCGCGTGGACAGGATAAAACAAGCTTGAGAAAAATTATATAAGATAATTTTTATAATTTCTAAATAGTTTCTCGTTAAAATAAAATGTGAAAAACATTTTCTGTGTTTTTGCGGTTGCATGAACAACACGTGCTTTGGATTTAACACCTAATGAAGCTTTATTGTCATAAAATTTATGTTAAACTTTTAGCTGCTTTTTTAACACAAATTAACAAAGTTTTTAATCACCAAACAGTTACTGTACGTACATGTATACACGGTGACTTATTTTTCGCAACTGAATTTATTTTCTTAATCGTGGAATTACTTTTTTGCTGAATTTGTTTGTTTTGAGTTCTACTTTCCAAATATCTAGGTGTTACAGCTCCAAGCTTGACCAAAGCATCTGTCACACCAGTAAAAAATAAAAAAATCCTAGCAAAAAATATTTCTGCCAGGATAAAACCCTAGCTGGTACACTTTGTCCATATAGTATACCTATCGTTAAATAGCATTGATTCATATGCGAAATTTCGAAATCTGTCTAAGTGTAGTTTTACTGTCACGGGTTCCAGAGCTTTAAGATGAATTTCGGCGTCTCTTCTGGATATTTTACCTGGATATATATACGATAAAAGTCGTTTTTTTAAAATGAGACATCGTGTAGAATCAACATAAAAGAAAAGTTTGATAATAATGATTATAAAATAATATTATCAAACAATGTCATTTTTATTAGAATTTAAAACAATATCATTTTCATAGGAAAATTTATTTTGTTATTTTGATGGAAAATTTAATTGTCTGTCACAAAGATGAAATGTTTCAAATTTTCATTGAATTCTATGAATATATTATATTACATTAAAGTAAGAAGATGGATTTTTTGGTTTAAAATTTACGGATTTCGGAGAATCAATGTTTTTACTTGACTGCACCAAAAGGAGTGTTATGTTTCCAATGTGAACACTATGAGAAATGCATGGCATTTACTGTAATGCTGGTATGGTATAGAGACAGATACTATGCGATCAAAGTTGCGGCATTTCATGGGGTCATCATGATCAGACATCAGATTGGACCTAGTTTGTATAAAATAAAAACAGTTTTGTCACAAAAACAAAAAGAAAACAAGAGTTTTTTCAAAAACACAATAGGGATTATTCATGAAATTTAAATTTGGTTCAAATATTTTTCATCCGTAACTTTAATGATTGGACATTTCAACTAAACCATTATTTTAGTAAATAATATCTTTTTAATTACTTAAAATTAATAAATAAAAAGTACAAATTCAGTGAGGGCATTTAAAAATTTCTAAAATGGAAATTCAAATTTTTTTACGAACGTGACATCATAGTACGGGTTTGTCAAATTTGTTAACCTACTGTATGATATTAATTACTTACATTTTATATGGTATTTCATTAAATTATATTATTCTACGGCTTTTTATTAGAAAACTTAATAATAACGAGTGGAAATTTTGTGTTGTAATTCATTTTTTTATAGTGTAAATTATACATTAAACTGTTACCAATTGACAGATCACTTACTTATACGTCATCAACAGAGAGCGCTTAAACACTGCGTTTAAATATATCAAAATTATAATGTATTTTAAATATTTTTTTACAATGCAATAAATAAATTTGTGTTTCTTTTCCTGTAGCGTATGAACAACCTTAAAACGTTTAATGTATAATTATTGCTATATAATTATCGTGTATCAATTATCATTACCACCAACAACGCTAACGAGATAATTAATTAAACATGTTGTATTCAATTAATCGGTAAATTGTATATAATTAATTATATATATTATTATCAATAACAAATACATTACTGATAAAAAACGATATAACTAATATCTATTACGAAATATTCCAATTTTTTCTTTTTCATCCACAGAGTTAAAAAATATATTTTTTTCATGGCCTTCAGAAATTATGAGAATTTCTCTCATCACGATAGTAAAGGTGTAAGCAAAAAAAATATAAACTTCGGAAATTTTTGAGTCTGTTCGTATAATGAATTTAATTATTTAGATTATTTCTCTGCCCGGCTACGAAAAATATCTTGGCACATAGACTGTATCATATATTTACCATTATTTCTAATAATCGAGTAAATTAGAAAACTTTGCTTGAAAAACAAAATTATAAAATATGTATCGATTAAAATTATTTGTTATTTGCAATTAAAATGAAATTAACTAGCCAACTTTTTGATAACAATTTTTTTTTTTATCCAATAGAAACTTTTCTAAATCCAATTAAATAAAATCGAAAAAATATTTTTTATAAAATAATTGCCTGTTTATCTAAAAAAAGAACTGTTTTTTAACGAAGGTTAAATCAAAATTAACATATTTTAATCGATTTCAAAATTGCATTGACATTGGTATCGGTACGCTAGTTTTATAGACAAATTTTTTAGACAAGAGTTATCAAGTACAATGGATGTCTGTGTTAATAGCTTTTAAGCCCAGGTAATTTTTCAAAACCATTTGACTTTCATGCTGTGCGTATACAGTCTCGCTTAAATACATGCATTCCAATTTTCTCAATGCCTTATTTTATTAATAATGAATTTTTTCATACAATTTCAGTCATCGGAACACTCCTGGTTTTACTATCGATTCGAGACGATTTTCGATGATCGAGACTCTACTGTACTTGGTTTATGAAAATTGGAAAAGATTTGCATGGTATAAAAAAAAATGTTTTTCGGCCAAGATGAAAAAAGATAATACAAATTTTTAACTGGCCGTGTTTATAAAAAAACAAAGAATAAGGATATATCAGAAAGAAATACGTGCTTTATTAAGAATCTTTAGTTTTAAACTTGATGAAAATGTAAAATAAAAGAAAAATGAAAAGGAACAATTCAAAAGAAAAATTTTATTTTATTAAATTACACAAAAATAAATTTTACAAAAGCAACAATTGTTAATTAACAAGCTTATAATAAGAATTATAATAATGGAAAAGTTTTTATCAAAGCTTTTCTTTGCTCACAAAAAAAAATTGGTTTACCATTATTAATGTAAAATATGTTAAGATTTTTCTATATCGGAATGAGAGAATGCAATATCTTGAGAGAAAAAATATAATTCTCTAAATAGTAGTTGTATTAGTGTAGTAAATCTGTCAACGCTACAACGATTAATGCTCATCTGTGTACTCGACTTTTAAGCTCATGTCGTTAGAAATACCTTAAATAGTAATTATTTTGCTTAGATGGATATTACGATGCTGAAGCAAATTTAGCGTATTTTTTAGATTGAATTTGACGTCGAACACGATTCATATAATCAGCATTCAAACGTGCGCCACGATTTATTAAAATGTATGGTTTCATTGAAAGGCCTGGTTCATGTTTAGGAATAACCACAATAAAATATACAGCTAAAATCGAAAATGATATAAAAATGGCGTTTTGAACTGTAAAAAATTTTCCCTTTAGACAAAAAAAAAATTATAATTGGAATTACCATTTTGTAATAATATGGTGTTTGCGCTTGTATTCGCTGGTAAATTAAATGTAAGTTTCATATTACCCATTTCATCAAATAAATCAAAATTCACTGTTTCTGGAATATTTGCCTCATTTCGAACATATTCCATTAGGATACGTATTGAACAATTTAAATTCACATATAATTCATGTTCTGGAATCGACGTTGACACTTTCGATTTTGGTGATTTTTGTGAAAGTTGTTGAAATTCATCCAAATTGTATGGGAAAAATTTTATACGCGAAAATGCAACTGGAAAATATGAAACAAGTGAAAATAAACAATTACAACGGACACTGCCCTATAGGACAAAAGCGATACCTGGTGTGAATTGCAATGGATTAGGACTTTTCGAACTCAAGCGATCGAAACGATTTTTCGAAGAAGAAACACTTCTTGCTGTCGAAACACGACTGGGACTCGCTGAAACACGACTTGCTCTTCTTGAAACTTTCAGTTGCATAGATGTTGTCATTTAAGAAATATATTTCACTATTTTGTTAAACTCCAAAAATTCTCCGAATATTCCGAAAATAATACTTAGAATTGATATTATTTGGCTTTAATAAAATATAAATTCAATAAATTAATCAGGTTTTAATAAAAAAAAATTATTTATCATATAATTAAATATCTTGACAGATTTAAAATTTTCTTTTGTTTGTGTTTTTGATTTGGAAAAATTTGTGGAAGGTGGCTAGTTCAACACTATCTCATAACTCATATTGCAGGTGAAATATAATCCCCCTAAAATTAAAATAATTCAGTGGAAGCTTTTTCGACATATGCCATTTTGCACTAAATTTCGATTACCTGCTTTAATCGGAGACGAAACATTTTTTAAATCGCTTGAATTGAATTTCGTAGAAAAATATAAATATTCCCAAACTATACCCACAAAATAAAACAATAAAACATATTTGAAAATCATGTAAAGTTAAAACAATTAATTTCGATTCCAAGGGAATTTTTTTGATTTTTAGCAAATCATTCAACCATTTTCCTACAAAACCAGACTCAACAATACGATCCATCATTTTATTTAATGGTTCCAAAATTGGATGATTTTTCTTTACATAAAATACAAAGAAAAATGATAATAATGGATCATTTAAAGCGTAAAGATTTGAAACTCTTCTTTGAGTCATTTCAAAAGTAATTCGTTGTTTATTACTTAAAAAACAAAAATCGGTATTTGTTATCGCCTTTGTAATACATTCTTCGAAATTTAAGCATTGATAATAATGTTCCAGAATATATGGATACGGCCAATCAGGATTCTGTCTTAGACGACCTTCGAATATTTTAAGCATGCCATACTTTAACCAGGAACTTGAAACCATTTCACCAGCATTTGTTACTTGATATTCTAAATATGGTTTTGCTAATGCACTTACAATACTACCTTGGTACGTATTACTTAGAATAAGGCCATAAAAAGATATCAAAAGTACTAAATAAGAATATTTTGATTGACGAATCCACAATGATTGTCCAATGTGTAATAATAATGATTTTAAAAAACTCAACCAAAATTCTTGATTTAAAACGAAAAGAAAAAGTCCAA
This sequence comes from Chrysoperla carnea, assembly GCF_905475395.1. NCBI lineage: Eukaryota > Metazoa > Arthropoda > Insecta > Neuroptera > Chrysopidae > Chrysoperla > Chrysoperla carnea. The sequence continues at coordinate 2,704,903 of NC_058341.1, forward strand.
CGCAAATAAACGCAGAAAAGATTAATATCCAAACTTTAATATCAAATATTCGATAATAGGTTTTCCATCGAGGTTGTAACTGTGCTCGAGGACAAAACCATATTATACGATCAAATAAATATCCTCGACTGTAATCAACAATTTGTTGTCGAGCAACATTTGGTACAACTCCTCCAAGTAGTATATCATATTTCGACGAGTTTGCAAAAAAATGGTAAATGTCACCACGAAAGGTTGTATTGGGTTTTCGAAAAAATTTCAAATTAAAATTTATTTTTTCTTCTAACATTCGCATTAATTTGATTTCATAACCATCATTAAAATAATATTCAAGAGTAGTGGAATCGTTCCAAACTGGATCCATAATATTTGGTTTCCAAAATCTGAATAAAACATTGATTGGACATTTATGTAAATTAGTAAATAATTTTGGAAATTCTTCATATTTTTGCATTCTGGTGACATTTTTTATCGTTTTATTACAATAATTCGGTACATAATTAAACCAATTGTTATCAGCATCCACAATTATTACATTTGTTACTCGATGTGCATACAAGTATCGAAAATAATTGAATAACTTTGTGGCATTCATTTTGGAATCATAAAAATTCAAAATATATTTCGCTCGAAAGTTTTTAAATTTTATTTCATTAAATTTGTTGATAAAATTTGTGTAATTATTTTCCAAAATAAAAATGTAACCAATTGGAATTGAATCATTTTGGGAGACAGTTCCGATGGTGAATATATATTTTAAATTTCTACTTAAATTTTGGATTAAATTGTTCGTATACGAAAATGATTGAGGTCCAAAATTGACATTTATGAGTCCATTATCAAAATTCGAATCAATAAATTTTAGCAAATTATTTGTTAAAGTTTTTGTAATAATTGCTGTCACGAAAACTGCTATTCTTAACAATTTCATATTTGAAATAATCGATGGTTATTTGACGAGGCCTAAATTTTGATACTCAAATATCTAAAATAAAAATACAGAAACATTTTAGGGTCTAAAATATTTCTGGGAAAATATAAAACGAACCAGTTTCATGAAATATTTTCCACAATCAATTTCAGAAATCATGGCCGATTTTTCAATTAACAATTTTCTTCATTTCCAAGTAGAATTTAATTAGTTCGTTCCTTTTTGCCATAATCATGGTAAGTTATGGCATTCCGAAGAAAAATCGAAGAGTATCAATACATCAACTCGAAAATATATAAACGATACGCGTTCGTAAGCACTTGTTTACCCAAATCAACTATAATTACATGACAAATATTGCTTCAGTGTTAATTCGAAATTTATTGATCATTTGTTTCGACACAATCATACAAATGGAAATTTAAATGATTCAAGAAAGAATTAGAAATAAAAATAGTCAACATTTCGAAAATAATAGGTAAGTAATTACTAGATATTTATATGTTTTATAAGTAATTATTAAAAATGTTATTTGAATTTTCATTGAAATAATACATATTTCGAAAATTGTAAGTAATTACATATTACATAAATCGTGTTAGAAAGAAAAAATGAAGTACAAATGCCAAATATAAAATGATAGTCGTTTTATTTTATAACAAATTTTGCTTGAAACATTTTTTCATACAATCAATAGTTTTTCACCAAATTTATTTTCTACTCCTCTCAGAAACAACATGTTGAAATTTATCGAATAAAATCATTATTAATACTATTCAAATTTCATATCATATCAAAATCACCTCTCTTAATAAAATTTAAAAATGTAATTAAAAACTTTCCAGTCTGGTTATATAGACGAATCATAGCCGATTAAATGTTAATTTACGGACCTTTAGATTGAAGTTCATAGAAAAACATTAATATCCCTAAACCGTATCCACAAAATAAAAGAATAAAACATAATTGAAAATCACGTAAAGTTAAAACTATTAATTTTGATTCCAACTTAATTTTATGTCTATCCAATAAATCATGGAACCATTTTAGTAGAAAACCAGCAGAAGAAATTCGACCAATCATGTCATCTATCGGTTTCAAAATTGGATGATTTTTCTTTACATTTAATTCATAGTAAAATGAGAAAAATGTATCATCTAAACTGTAGAGATTTGAAACCTCATTTTTCGCCATTTCAAAAGTAACTCGTCTTTTATTACTCAAGAAACAAAAGTCTTTACTTTGTATCGCCTTCGTTAAACATTCTTCAAAAGTTACACATAGATAAAAATGAGTATGAATATATGGGTACGGCCAATTCGGATTTCTTTTGATACGTGCCTCATAACCTTTAATTACACCATATTTTAGCCACGAACTAGAAACCATTTCTTCAACATTCGATACTTGGTAATCTAAAAGGGGTTTTGTTAATGCACTTACAATACTACCTTGATAAGTATTTGTCAAAATAAACCCGTAAACAGAGACCAGAAGAATTAAATAAGAATATTTTGATTTAGCGATCCACAATGACTGCCCAATGTGTAATAATAATGATTTTAAAATACTCAACCAAAGTTCTCTGTTTATGGCGTAAAAAATAAGTGTGACGCATAAAAACACAGAACAAATTAATAACCAAACTTTAATATCAAATATTCGATAAAAAGTTTTCCATCGAGGTTGGAACTGTGCCCGAGGACAAAACCATGTTATTCGATCAAATAAAAATCCTCTGCTGTAATCAAAAACTGTATGACGTTCAATATGTGGTATAATTGCTCCAAGTATTACATCATATTTGGATGAGTTATTAAAAAGACCATAAGCATCGGAACGGCGGGTATTATTAGATTGTAAAAAATATTTTAAATCAATATTTAATTTTTCTGCTACCAATTTAATTAATTTAATTTCTAATCCATCTTTAACGTGACATTCCAATGTGATTGGATCCCACCAAATTGGATCCATAACATTTGGTTTCCACAATCTTATTAACACATTAAGTGGACATTTATTGAAATTATAAAATAATTTTGGAAATTTTTCATGTTTTTGCATTGTGGTGATATTTTTTATCGTTTTATTGCAATAATTCGGTACATAATTAAACCAATTATTTTCAGCATCCACAATTATTACATTTGTTACTCGATGTGCATACAAATATCGAAAATAATTGAATAACTTTGTGGCATTCATTTTGGAATCATAAAAATTCAAAATATATTTCGCTCGAAAGTTTTTAAATTTTATTTCTTTGAATTTCTTGATAAATTTTGTGTAGTTATTTTCCAAAACAAAAATGTAACCAATTGAATCATTTTGGGAGACCGTTCCTGTGGTGAATACATATTTTAAATTCATACTTAAATTTTGAATTAAATTATTCGTATACGAAAATGATTGAATTTCACAATTCATTACGCTTATAAGTCCACTTTCGAAATTCATTTCCACAAAGTAAGCTAAATTATTTGTTAAAGTTTTTGTGATAAATAATTTGACGAAAAATTTTAACAACTTCATATTTAAAGAAATATCGTTGTATTTTATTTTAAAGTTTAAATTTTAAGACTCAAGATGAGACTCTTAGGCCCTAGTATTTTAAGAAAAATACGCTGGTAAATACAAGCGAAACAATGCACGTCATACTCTATTATTCATATTTGCCCAAGAATTATGATACTAGTAAACCGTGAATACCTAAAATTCATAATCAATAAACATATTTTTTCACTTGGGATTTAAAAAAAAATATTGTCCAACCAATTTTGTTGATTATTTCTATGTTTACGTCACAACTATGTCATAGCTGAATATAGGATGGGTGCCGGTAACCAATAATAACTAAACATAAGATGGGAGCCAGTAAAAGAACAAAAAGAAAAGAAAATGTTAGTTTGTTTACCCAAGTAAATGTGTTTACATTCGAAACATTATCACAATGTTTTAATTCGAAATTTATTGATTTTATATCGAACAAACTATTGGAGTTAGAAAAGGAAAAATGTGTATAACAAACGATTTCTCCATTGCTTGTTTCAAAGTCGAAAAGATTGGGAAAAGATCTGTAATTATAATAAATTTAGAGGTAAATAACTCCTTCCTGATTGAAGATAAAAGATCGAGTTTTGATGAAAAATGACCGATAGGATGATATCTCTGACTGGTGTTAAACGCAGCCGTCTCACATGAGTCTCTCCATCTTTTTTCTGGGCTATAAATGGCTGCGCTTTGAGAAAAATTTGACAGATCTGATTTATGTGGCATCCTTTTTCACAATTTAGAAAACAGTACACTTTATCAAGTGTAAAACTTTCTTCAAGCTCAAGATCTGCAAAATTTTGTTCATAATGAGGATTTAAAATTTCTTCATTTTTCGTCAAAAACATTTCCAAAAAAATTGACTGTCACATAGGGGAATCCTCTTGTTAATTGACTGGATCTCTGGATTGAATTTCATAGAAAAACATTAATATTCCTAAACCGTATCCACAAAATAAAAGAATAAAACATAATTTAAAATCATGTAAAGTTAAAATAATTAATTTTGATTCCAACGGAATTTTATTAGTATCAACAATTTCATTAAACCATTTTCGTATAAAACCAGCCTCAATAATTTGTCCAATCCAATCATCCAACGGTCCCAAAATTGGATGATGTTTTTTTACTTGTAATTCCACATGAAAAGAAAATAGAGGATCATGTAAGGCATAAAGGTTTGATATACCATTTTCTGACATTTCGAAGAGAACTCGTTTTTTATTCGTCAAAATACAGAAATTTTCACTGTTTATGGCCTTCATAAGGCATTCTTCAATATTTTTACATGGATAATAATGAGTAAGTATATATGGATACGGCCAATTAGGATTCCGTCTAAGTATTTCCTCTAAACCTTTAAGTGATCCATACTTAAATCCTGGATTTGAAACCATTTCGTCAGTATTCGATACTTGGTAATCTAAGTATGGTTTAGTTAAGGCACTTACAATACTACTGTGGTACGTGCTACTTAAAATCAGGCCATACAAAGAGACCAGAATTATTAAACTGTAATATTTTGATTTAGCCATCCACAATGACTGCCCAATGTGTAATAATAATGTTTTTAAAAAACTCATCCAAAGTTCTCTGTTTATGGCGTAAAAAATAAGTGTGACGCATAGAAACACAGAAGAAATTAATAACCAAACTTTAATATCAAATATTCGATAAAAAGTTCTCCATCGTGGTTGGAACTGTGCTCGAGGACAAAACCATGTTATTCGATCAAATAAATATCCTCTGCTGTAATCAACCACTTTATGTCGATCAATATTTGGAAAAATTGCTCCTAGAAATACATCATATTTGGATGAATTAACAAAAAATTGAAAATTTACACCACCGAAAATTTTTTTTGTATGCATGAATAATTTTACTGTAAAATTTAATTTTTCTGCTAACAATTTAATTAATTTAATTTCATATCCATCATTTACTTGACATTCCATTGTGATTGGATCCCACCAAATTGGATCCATAACACTAGGTTTCCATAATCTGATTAAAACATTAACATCACATTTATTTAAATTATAAAATAATTTTGGAAATGTTATATTTTTTTGCATTGTGATAACATTCTGTACCGTTTTGTTGCAATAATTCGGTACATAATTAAACCGATTATTTTCGGCATCCATAATCACGATATTTGTTACTTGATTTGCATACAAATAACCAAAATAATCGTATAATTTTATGGCAATCATTTTGGCATCATAAAAATACAAAATATATTTTGCTCGATAGTTTTTAAATTTTATTTCATTAAATTTGATAATAAAATTTGTGAAATTCTTATCCAAAATAAAAATGTAACCAATTGGAATCGAATGATTTTGGGAGGTAGTTCCCGAAATGAATGTGTATTTTAAATTTGTACTTAAATTTTGAATAAAATTGTTCGTGTACGAAAATGATTGAAGTTCACAATTCACTATGCTTATGAGTCCACTTTCGAAATTCATATCAATAAAGTTTTCTAGATTATTTGTTAAAGTTTTTGTCATAATCGATGTTACGAAAATAGCCATTTTAAACCATTTCATTTTCGAAATTTTACTTGGAGTTTTTTTGTTGTTGAAAACCCTAAATTTTTTTCCATCAATTTTCTTCAATCGAAGGACTTGTTTACCTGAAATTACTTGATCATACATTCTCATAAATCCTTGACATTCTGGTAATTTTTAACTCCATAATCCATAAACGTTTTAGCAATTCCTTCAGAATGTTTATGGATTCGAATTATTCATAATAATGTCTTTATGTCGTATGTCGTTAGCTGAAAGTTAGAATAACTAAAACAGAAGGGGTGTCGATACCCGAACTCGAAACGAAATATAAACAATTTGGGTGTTAATTAACTATAAACTTTTGTTTACTCAAGTAAGTATATTTACCTGAAGAAAACATTATCAAGATGTGTTATTTCGAATTTTATTGACCGATTATTAAAAAACAAGTCAAAAATTGAAATTAGAATAATCTTATTTGAAATAGAATCGATGCGAATATATGTATATTGAAAGGGCTTCTGGCTATTAATTATAGAACACTTTTCTTTAGAATTCGTTTTATAAAAAAAATCAGTTTTTTGAACTTATTGACGTCATCAAAATCCAAAAAATTGAATTTTGCTCTATCTTACCCAAATTGTATCCGATATTGATAGACCAAGTATGAAATCCTACTAAATTTGGGTCATACTTTTCAAATTTGATGTTAAATTTACCGTTGGTGCTACAGGTTTCAAGATTGTGAGATCATAGTGTCGACATTTGGCAAAGTGGCGATTCCCAGCGAAAAACTAATATCACAGATGAAAAATATGACCCAAAACTAGTGGGTTTCAAAAAAAACTTCTCTCAAATCGGATAAAATTTCGCTGTTTTATCAAAAAAATGCATTTTCTGAACTTAATGACGTCATCAAAATCCAAAAATTTGATTTTTGCTCTATCTTTCCCAAATTATATCCGATTTTGATAAAGCAAGCATGTAATCCGACTAAATTTGGGTCGTAATTTTCAAATTTGTGGTCAAATTTAATGTAACTTTTACAGATTTCAAGAATGTGAGGTCCTGACCCGGATAAATGGCATAACAGTGAAGTGTAGCGAAAAACTAATATCACAGATGAAAAGTTAGACCCAAAGTTAGTGGGTTTAAAAAAAAATTCCACCTAAATCGGATTAAATTTGGCTGTTTTATAAAAAAAACTTATTTTTGAACTTCGTGACGTCATCAAAATCCAAAAATTTGAATTTTGCTCTATCTTATCCAAATTATATCCGATTTGGATAAACAAAGTATGTAAACATACTAAGTTTGGGTCATACTTTTCAAATTTGTAGTCAAATTTTACATAACTCTTATTATTTTACATAAATCGTAGAGAAAAACTAATATCACAGATTAAAAGTTTGTCTCAAAATTAGTGGGTTTATAACAGTAATATTTTGTTTTCCATTCTTGGTACACTTTTTCATGTAATCACCCACCCCTTGATCATTAATATATTCGCAAACATCTCTTAGAAATAAATATTAATGTTGATAAAACCACGGGATACAGTAATTATAATTAGTAATTAGATATAATTGTATTAATAATTATATATTTTCTGAATATCTACATTTACGTCTCAGAGATTTATTAAAATAAATTGAAATAATTAATATAATTTTAAATAAAATATATTTATTATAAAATGGCTACAATTCTTTGCTATAATTAATTACTTAATTATAAAAAATAATTAATAAAAATGTATTCTTTTTAAAATATTACAGATACCTCATATAAGCACTATAATATTTGTATACAGGTGAACCATAATAATCTATTATAGCTAATAGTTCGTTTTTTAGTTAACCTATCAAAAAATAACATTAAATAAAGTTGCAGAGTTTGATGGGAGACATCATGTTCTGACATCAGATAGGACCTGGTTTCTTAAATCGTCAAATAAGATCCTAAAATGTAACAGATAGAATAATACTTTAAATTAGAAAGTTGATCCTCGTAAAAAAAAAGCTATTTTTCCGAAAATCGTTAGGTTCAGCAGAGGAAATGCGATTTAAGGATCATTATTGCACTTAATCGAAATAAATTGTCATTCTTCAGCGTGTTAATCACTTTTAAGTCCAGGTAAATTTCTAAGTTCTTTTGAAGATCAAGGTCAAATAATAATCTGGACTTGTTGGTCAAAGTCGTGGACTCAGGCGAATATCCTCTATTGCCTTTGACAACGTTTGGCTGAAGCATTTTTCTGTAGCTGCGTGTTTTCTTTCGATTAAAATTAATAATGACATATTTTTAAGTCGCATTTTCTTCGAAAAATCCTCCGTTTTAAATAAAAAAATACAATTTTTTTTAAGCAGATACTCGATTCGATTTAAAGTTCTCGAAATTTTACTTACCCCAAGCTCTTACTTGGGCTTACGGATAAAACAAAAGTCATATATCACAAGCATCGAAATAAAGAAGGTATTTCCTTACAGTCATGAATTATAAATTTCTAGGAATAGAAATTAAGTAGATTCAACTAAATTAATTTGTCCTGTCACTATAACAAAGTTATTATTTTTAAGTAGCTTATATCGAAAATTAAGTCAGGATTATATAAGGATAACTTAAAATGGCTTTAGGCATTTTATTATAAATAAATTTATTTTCATTTCGCTTGTACATTTCATTGTACAAGTTAATTCAAATTTCCAAGAATTTATCGAAATCTTTTTATATTTATTATCCATAAAGTTTTTTTAACCCCGCAAATATCACGTGTAATAAACATCCCTTTTAGCGATGATATCTGAACACGGATGTACAAAAAAAGAAACAATTTATTTTACCTTTTTGTATATACCATGTATATATGTAATATATATCAAGCTATACGAAATTTAGTCCCAAGTTTGTAACGCTTAAAAAATTTTGGTATAGGTGATCATAAAATCATCTAATTAGTCCATTTTCGGTTGTCTGTCTGCAACACGATAATTCAAAAATCAAAAGAGATATCAAGCTGAAATTTACAGCGTGCTAAGGACGTATAAAGTGATGTCGAGTTCGTAAATGAAGAAAAAAGATCAAGGTCTTGGGTCCGTAGGACCCATCTTGTAAACCATTAGAGATAGAACAAAATTTTATGTGTAAAAAATGTTTCTTATAAAAAAATAGACAACTTTTGTTTGAAACATTTTTGCGTAAACATCATTGTTTACCCGTGAGGGCGTAAATTGTATAGTATGTATTTTATGTTAATATCAGTTATGTATGTGTGACATAAATGTATGTGTAATGTGACAATTTAATCAATACTGTCTATACATGGTATTTCAACAATTAACTCAGTCAATATCTTGTTTTTACTTGTTATAATAAAAGAAATAAAAAAAAATTGAGTCTTTTATAAGTTTATAGTTCATTAAACATCAATTTTGGTATGAAACAAATTTTATATCTAAAATTACAGTCATTTTTTCAAAGGTTTGACTGTCGAAGGTTACATTCAACGAGGTAAACGATCAATGAGTGAAGAAACTGGATGAAAACAGTCGTGTTACCTGCGTAATAAGTAAAAAACTGAAAAAATTTCGAAAATTTGGAGCACAACTTCTTTTTTTTGTGAAAAAAAGCAGCTTTTGTGATTGTAGAATTTGACTGGCGTATTTGTGTGCACCATTGACCTTTATGAAACTTGTTGCATAATATACTATTATATTTTATTTTGTGATGAAAATGTATTTTAGTGAAAAATCATGTTTTTATGATCACAAAACACCAAAAATAAATTTACTTTATGGCTTACAAAACAACAAGTACCTACCCAAAAATAAAACATATTTTATGCACTTAAGGATAAAGGATAATAAATATTACTAGCTTAACCCGTTCGGAATTGCGCTCCTATACCTGTGGCTAAAAACAACAAACAACAAATTTCGTAGAAAAGTGGCGAAAAAAGTCAAAAGTTCTTACATTAATATTAAATTTTTGATGTTTTTCGTTGAAGTTATTTGTCTTCCATGCTTTTTCCTAAGCGGAACAATTTTAGATCGTGAGTATATTTTTTGTCAAACTTAGACACAATTTGCTTGATATTGAGGAGTGAATCATGGAATTTGATAAAGGAATAAGGAAAGAAAGATAAGGGTAGGTAGGACAGAAAAAAACTTGCTTGAGTAATATAAATAAGATCAGGTTTGTATTTTGTTAAAAAATAATCAAATATTCTAAGCAAAAAGTGTTTTGTATGTTTTTCATAAAAAAAATTTAATGCATTTTCTGCATTTTCATATTTTATTTTCTTCTCTCTAAAGTATTTTTCTTCTATATGAAGTTAAAGCTTTTTAAATATAATAATAACGCCATATTTTAATCGGTTTAAAAAAATATTTACAAAAAAAAAATTTATTTAATCCCAAATGTAAGCCAAATAAAAAAATAATTATAAATATAAATAAACAAATAAATTTTCATAAAAGTTTTTATTTCGTTTATGGTTTCAATAGTTTTGCCGCGAGACAAAACGATAGTCGCAAGCCTTTTGTTCTGCCTCTTTCAGAAGTTTTCTATCTTTTGTCTCATACAGTTGAAACTTTTCTTAAAGAATGAGTCAATTTATCGATTATCAAGTTTTTTTCATTATCGGCCCGTCGTTTTTTGTTTTATCCTCGAATAATTTCGTTATTGTCATCTTTCGCGGCATCACTACGTTTTCAAAAAATAAAATAAACAAAATATTTTAAATAATAATTTTGTGGTTTTTGTACGTTCGTTTTGTAATTTGGCTATGCTTTGATATTATTAACTTTTTAATTGAAAGCTTTGTGCTTTCTCCCCGAAAATTAAAGTAAAAACTATCATTTTGAGATTAGTAAAATTTTTCAACACTAAAATTTTCGGATTTGACAAAAAAGTTTTCGGCACTTCGAATTTTTCAGTTTTTATAATTGATCTGGCACCAAAAGGAAATATCCAACCTTGATGAGTTACTTGTTATAATATTTATTTTCAATACTTTTCCATATTAATTATTTTTCACTAATTATCATATACGAAAACTATTTAATTTTCTAGAGTTAATGACTCCGTTATTTAAAGCCTCATCCGTTTCGTATGCTTTGGGTAGTTTTAATATGAAGAAGGCTTAACCTCTCAAAATAATCAGCAAAAAACTCGTAGCACAAATAGGGTATCATAATGAGCCTTTGACCACCAAAAGAATGTCACCACTGTCGAACTTGCCCTTCAAAATATACATTCAATCTATCCTATACCTTTTCTACATCGTCACGTCTTCAATACTTTTCTAAAGCGAATATATTTCTAGCACGTCGACCTTAAAATATAATTCTTAATAATATAATTACACCTATTTTTATAAAAAAAATTTGCTAGCCAAGCTAAAAAATGTGTAGTATTAAAAATTAACTATCTCTAAAGAATATTTCACTGTGTTTCTTCATATTCACGGATTTAAACTTATATTTTTATAATCTGAGATAATAATTTTTTTAAACGTCGCTATTTCTCATTCTTCGAAAATGAGCTAAAACATTTAAATGCTCTTAAAGTTTTATTGTGAAAAATATCATTTTTTTTGAAATTGTCACGAAATTTGTTACTAGAAAAAAAAAAAAAAAAATGTAAAAGAAAAAAAATTTTCCGACATATATTTTTATACAAAATCTTTAAAATTTTATGTAAATATTTTCATTTTCCGTCAAAAAAATGTCATAGAATAATTTCATTAAATAAAACTACCTATTTTTTTTTTTTAAAAGGACAATTTTTCTATATTTCAAGTAAAATGTAAATTTTGTTTCTAAAAATTTACATAGAACATAAAAATAGAGCTTTTATTTTTTGTGTGTGCTTTTTTATATTAAAACAAATTATCATTTTTATGATGTTTTGTCAGAGGAAAATTAAATTTTCACCCTTAATAATCGTGTGCTTGTGCAGATGTGGCTTTATAAAAGTTTTTGGAGAAGTGACGTTGTATGAACTTTTCATGAGTACTTTTTGGGTAATTAATATTTCTCATAATTTATTCGTTGATTTTGTAGAAAATTATTTGTATCCAAATCAGAGACATACAAATTTAGTAGGATTACATACTTAGTTCATCAAAATTGGATAAAATTTCGATGTAATAGAGCAAAATTAAATATTTTGAATTTTGATAACGTCATCAAGTTCAAAAATTCGCTTTTTTAAATAACACAGGCAATTTTGATCCGATCTAATTGGAATTTTTTTTGAAACCCACTAATTTTGGGTCATTTTTTTCAGCTGTGATGTCAGTTTTTCGCTAGTTATCACTTATGTGCTTAATTCCGGGACCAGGCCTCCTCATTCTTGAAACCTAATAGAGCTAGGTTAATTTTGATCATAAATTTGAAAAATATGGCCCAAATTTAGTAGAATTCCATACTTGGTTTATCAAAATTGGATAAAATTTGGATGTGATAGAGCAAAATTAAATTTTTTGGATTTTGATGACGTCATCAAGTTCAAAAATTCGATTTTTTTAAATAACACAGGCAATTTTGATCCAATCTTATTCGAATTTTTTTTAATAAAACCGGGGATAAAAAGGTAAAAAAAGAGTTTGAAATTTCACTCTAGAAAATTAACTATACATATTTAACTCAGTATATGCAGGATTTTTAAACCACCAAATATTGTAGTTTTTTTATTCCTTGTTTATTAATAACATAAATTTGGTTCTAGTATTAATATCATAAAGGCTTTGTCATTAACGATGAAACAAAAAAGGTAATTTTCATTTGTGTTAAAATAATAATATGATTTCGAATGAAATATGTTTTTACATCGAAAATATTATATTCTAGAAACTTGTTTTATACAATATTTGTCCTGTTTTCAAATATTTACTTCCACAAAAAAAGTAAATTTACTAAAATAATCGTTTTTCATACATGTATAAAATGTCAAATGATATCCAATCATTTATCAAAACTTTTGTAAATCATTTGTTTTTACTCGAATGCCTCATAAGGAGGATAATGTTTATGTATGTATTTATGTTTTTCAAGTTTATGTATGATTTATAAAAATATAAATATTTTCCTCTTGAAACCCGACTGCGTTAGATAACTGAAAAGAAAAAAACAAGTCCAGTTGTATAAAATTTCTAGATTTTAATAGAAATTCCCGACTGTTAAAGTTGCTACAATAACTACTGGATTTCTTTTTAAACACGCAGTTGGGTTTTTATGTTAAAAATTTTTACTTTTATTTATATTTTTATAGCGTGGATTTTCAATTAGGTACCATATCGAATGATACTTTAAGAAAATCGTAAGTATTCGATGTTTTAAGCTAATTTCAATACGACAAAAAAGATACCAACTGCTAAAATCCTCTGCGAATTATATTTCTGCTTCACTGGACTTAAATTTAAAATCTAATAAATTGAAAATCGCTTTAAAAAAATTAATTTAATTTTATTCCGAATTTAAAAATAAGGGAATCGACATACAATTCGGTCATGAAAATTCAATTTATCAAAGTTTATTTAGGTTGGAGCTTTTTACAATTGAAAGATAACTGTAAGTTTTATTTTCTCCATTCTTGATACGGAATCCTTTGAAAATAAACTTCCAATTTAAAACTTGTTTAAAATAAGTTGTTTCTACAAAATATGTCATTGAATTGAAAGCTTTCTTCATACAACAGTAATATTGGTTACGTTTTAATAAATCAATCCTGGAAAATGGGATTTTTAATATAAAGAAATTTATAACAGGATATATATACCAATTTTTCCTTGTTCCTTATATACAAGCATGTAATAAATCTTATGTTTCTATACAAGGATAAAGAATGCCTGAAGGAAGGTTTCAATATTTAAGTATTCAAGGTTTTAAACGTCAACTATGTTTTAATAAAGAAAATCTATTGTTTGATCGAATACTTGAATAAAATTTAAAACAAAATTAGTTAAGATTAGTTAATTGTTAAAATACTCTGTACATACATGAAAATCTATTGAGTGTGTTTCGAAAAAACGTTTCAAAAAAAACAGAAATTGGGATAATTTTCTACCTTTGGGAGATTTTTATAGAGAAAGTGCGTGTGTACTTGACCTAGAGGTTTTTAAGCTCAATAAAAAGCTCATTCTAGTCCATAACTGGTAATCTATAGATGAAAACTTTAAATTAGAAAGTTGTTATTGAATAAAAAAGTAACATTTTTTGTTCGAAACATTTTTGCGCAAACCGTACAATTTAGGCAAAAACGGGCTGAAAAGCTTTACCCAAAATGGCTTTTCCGTATCAAAATTATTATTTCGTGTAATGGTTTCTGTGAAATTTTGATACTCTTCGAAAAGTTGAATCACAAAACTGTACACTTCGACTAAAATTCAAACTGAGTTTTGAAAATGGAACGAGGGCAGCCAAAAACGATTTTTTTGAGGGCAGATTGGGGCCTCCCAGTCAATCGCGAGTTTTTGCATAATATAAGATAAATATAAATATTCAAACGAAACGAAGATAAAAATATTATTTTATTTTCATCTTTTGAATATTTATAAAAGTAATTATTAAAATATTTTCATATTTAATGTATTTGAAGCGAAAATATGCAGAATATTTAATATTTTAATATTTTATTAAATCCATTTTAATATGCACGAATAATAACACTATATTTTAACAAAAACTTTTGAAATATATAAATATTATTCAAAACAAAAACTATAATCCTAAATTATCCTGGATATATATATTTTAATTTTAGATTTCAACAGGATGATTATTTCCTCTTATGAAAAGTGAATCAAAACTTTGTCAGAAAGTTTCCCAACAAAATATTAAAATGGATTTATGTGATATTCCAAAATGATCGTAAAATGTATTAGTGATGAAGCGTTTTTCTAGATAACTTCTTTTAAGAGGGAACATTATATTTGGAAAAAATCTGGAAAATGTTGGAAAATGTTGTGTTTTCTTTTGTAAAGCCTTAAAAAAATCAGAAAGAAGAAATCAGTTCTTGAGTAATTATAGTCCAAAAAGACTGCAATGATCGAGTTCATTTTACGATTGGACTTCTAATTTTTGAAATGTCATTTGTAAAATCGTATACAAAAAGGTAATATTTCGAAGGAATATCCATCGATATCTCAGATACTCAACAATCAGTCCCAAAATGAACTGAATTATCGTGTTTTAAGATTCAGATTATAGTTACTGATCGGAAAAATTTTCTGGAACCTACGCTTAAGCATACGGGCACTCAGGGTATATTTTACAAGATATGTATTTACCCATGTTAAAACCCAAGAAATTGTGAACAAAATGGAAGAAAAGAAGGCAAAAAAATTGAATCTTTGTTTTAAACCCCCGAATTTAAAAAAACAAGGTCATATAAGTTTGACCGCTATGTGTGTGTGTCTGTCTGTGTCTCTGAACCCATGAACCGATTTTAATGTTTTTCTTGTTTCGTTTGAAAGGTAATTTAATGGAGAGAGTTCTTAGTGAGTTTCGGATTCCGTTCTCGGAAAAAACTAAAAAAATTGTCGATGATCTTCAAAATCGTTTCAGTTTAGAAAAGGCTTCAAGGAAAAAGATGATTTAAAGGACAGTATTCTTAGATATGTTTCAATAGCGAGTTTAGGATTTCGTACCCTAAAAATTTGTCGGGAGTTTTTTTAAATTTTGTATATTTCACTTGTTAAACTTAAAATTGTCCAGTTGTGCGGGCGAATAACTGCTAGTATTATTATATTTTGTATTAAATGTTAACATAAACAATAAATTTTAGCTTACATGACACGAAATATTCATCAAATATGTTCTTCTGTTTATTCCAACTCAACAAATTTAGATTAACGACCAAGAATACACTAAAACTTCTTTAAAATATAATTCTGTGTGATTATTATTTGTAGTAGAAAATATTTCGACATCAACAAATTAACTTTAACATAGAAACAAAACGTATAATTATTTTAAATTTACATAAATTTAGTAAATAAAATTTAATTTTAATTTCTGCTCCAAAATACTACAAAGGTTTTATTCTGTTTTTAAAAAAATGCTTTAAGTTGTTGAAGGGTTTTCCGAGAAAATTGTATTTTTTAAGATGTCGAATAATGGACATTTAGTTCATTCGACAGCAACGCAACTAGAACACATAATCTTCTTGTTAGACTGACAAATATTACGACGGCTGCCCTTTTTTTTTGCGAATTTCTTTACTAAAAGTTCATTGCACTAAAAATTTAACGTCATGTATATAAATTATTAAAAATTTTAAAAATAGAAATATGATTTTTAAAAATAAATAAATGTCGATGACCTAAAGAAGATAAAAAAACAAAATATTTTAAAATATGTCATTTCAAAAGTATCGAAATTCATGTATTATGAGATGTGTCATTCTCTTCACTAATCAAATTTTTATTAAATTTAATATTCAAACATGAGAAAAGAAATAATTGACTGAGTTAATTGATGAAATATCCTGTATAGAAAGTATTGAATGTTAGTGTTTGTATTATTTTTTTTTGTACAAATTAGAAGAGTTTAAAAAACCAATAAAATTATGGCTGGTTTCTGGAATTTCTTTTCGTTCTTCGAAAATGTTTCACAACACCAGTATTTGAAGCTACCTGCAAATTTTTAACTCCCCTTCTTTTATAGTTTAGGAGGAAATGGATACCAAAGCTTTTTTCTCTAATTTGCGCCTTCACGCGAGTAAACAGTGATGTTTACAAAAAAATGTTTCAAACAAAAGTTGTTTATTTTTTTATAAGAAACATTTTGTGTGAGTAAAGTTTTGTCCTATCTCTAATGGTTTATAAGATAGGTCCTACGGACCCAAAACCCAATTGACAGATGGACAGACAACGGGAAACAGACTAATTGGCATTAATATTTTCGAGCGTTATAAACTTGGGACTAAACTTAGTATACCTTGATATATATTTCATTTATACAGGGTTTCACGCGAGTAAACAGTGATGTTTACAAAAAAATGTTTCAAACAAAAGTTGTTTATTTTTTTATAAGTTATATTTTGTGTAAGTAAAATTTTGTCCTATCTCTAATGGTTTATAAGGACCCAAAACTACGGACCCAAAACTCAATTTACAGATGGACAGACAACGGGAAACAGACTAATTAGCATTAATATTTTTGAGCGTTACAAACTTGGGATTATACTTAGTATACCTTGATATATATTTCATTTCAGGGTATAAAAAAAATATATATTTCAAAATTTTGTTCTATAATACAAAAACCTAAAGCACCGAATATGATCCCTAACTTTTTGATCCCTAACAACTATTTTCTACAACTTTACTTCATAGTTCCATTTAGAGTATGAGCTAGAATATGGGAAGAACACGAAAATTTTTTTTTTAACCCAAAGCTTCTCAGATTTCTATTTCTGCATTTTTTTAATATATTTCATAAAAGCTGGTATATAGTGAGTGTAATTTTGACCTAGAAACGATCTCATTTATTTGATGAGTAATTTTCGAGATATTGCTTGGAAGTTTGTACACAAAGGTTGTATTTCGAAAATATTCTACCGATATCTCGAAAATTACTTCTCATCGTCAATTTATATATATTTTGGGGTCAAAATTACCTACAAAACATAACTGATTTCCACCTCAACATAACGAAATAAAAATTTGTATTTCAATTTTCTGGTTGAAACGAATAACCTTTCTATCAAATAAGTGAACAAAAAAGGAATATGTTAATCAATTTTTTATTTATTTATATTTCGAATTGAATTTACGATGAATTCTATTTGTAAATAATATCTTTTTATGTTTTGTATGTTATTTCGAATCTATATATACATATTTCTATACATTTCTATATTAAATTGTTTTAAAGTAAGAGAAAAGAATGTAAAAGAAAGCGAAGTAGAAAAGGGAATCAAATAAAATAACAATGTTATGTCTAGTCATATTACAATATTGAAACAGTTGTCATAAACAAAACTCGATGATCGTAGCAGTTTATTACAATTCTATCGAGTGAGTCAGAACAAATGGTTATTATATTCTGAGGTGAAGAAAGAAGGGTAGTGTAGATACATCGAAACTGGCATTTTCTCTGTCGAAGCTACAAGTATTAGAAACTTTTCATACCATGTCGAATTTTCGTTGGAAAAAGCTGTTTCAAACACAATCACGTGATTAGTCAAATAGTCAACTAGGCAATTTGTATGACGTAAATCTAATAAAATGCTTCATAAATATCGTAAACTAGGCAACTTGTATATCGTAAATGTAAAAAAATTGTTCTAAAAATATCTTAAAAGCGTCAAAAACAGAATCTGTAATAAACTTTCTTCATGATGAAAACATTTTTGAAGCTTTTCACCAATTAATTTTTGTACAATTAACACAGTTATTCCAAAGTTTTAAGTTTTCACTTATTTTCTTCTTATATGAATAAAGTATTCAATAAAAAATTAATCAATTTTGTCTCGTAATTAAAAATTTCCATGATTCTCGAAAGAGAATTTTATGGAAATTTTCATGGAGGAAGAAATTGTGCGGCACGATCTTGGCAACAAATTTTACACCTGCTGTGACATGAATATTCCTGCTGTGATATGAGTTTTGTTATACAAAGGTTTATTGGGATTTAAGAATGTATTTATATTAAATATGAGGTTTTAGGTTAAAGAAAACTTATGAGGTTTTTATAGTGAGGTTCAGATTGTTGTTGTTACAGTCGATGCGATGTGTTGTTATTGAGTTTGTGGTTTATATAAAATATTTCATACTATTTCTACTAGAAAAGCCACTACATATGGGAAAACTATTTATCATTGTCAAAATTTTCTCAAAACTTCAAAAGGCAAAGTTTTCGAATAGCATAGTTTTAATATACACTTTATGTAAGGTTCCTGTACACTAAGAGGACGTAAAGTTTTAGAGAAATTTGCTATTTACTTCCATATTTTCTTGAACACCGTATTCTTCCCATGCCGTAATGCCAGTGTTTCCAAAAACACAAAATGTTTTCATGACTTGATAATAAAAAAAACTACGCTCTATCCGTGCAGACAATCATACTAAAGGCTAGGGTAAGCTGCATGAAGGGAAAGAGGCGTTCCAAAAAGGCTGGAATTGAGCTAGGTAGTACATGGACGCTTTCCTAGTTACATGGTTAACATCCAAAAGAAATGATTTTTCTCCAAAGATCTCAAACCATTTGCAAAAAAGTGTATGGGAACCTTTAGAATTCTATATGATGTGTTAAGAGAATTTTATATAGAAATTTATTTTATACGTAAATGAAAGAATTATTGCCTTTTCACTTAGTGTATAATACACAGAGTGAGGCGTAAGTGGGTATACAGCTTTACTTTATAAGGACGTGTCTTAACTTTATTGATATGTAATCTGTGTGACCTGAATCTTCTGTTTCTGTATGCAAACCTCTAAAAAAATCGCTTATAAGTATTGATTTGAATTCGATCATCGTGAAAATCAATATGGCCTTATTCAGATAACTGATTTGGTTGTCTCAGAAATTATGCCTCAGATCGAAATTTGGTAAAAATCTTTTTCGTTTGTCTTTACAAGCTTTATTATGAAATGCAGGGCCACACACGTTACAAAATAAAAACATACAAGGTAATACTTTTTAGTGTATATTCACTTACGCCTCATTCTGTATGCATATAAATTATTAATAACATAGTTTTTTTAATATATGATGTAGTGGTAATTTTTAATTGAACTAATTATTCATAGTAATTTATTTTAATAAGAAAATAGTGTTTTTAATATGAAAATGCCGGGGTTTTTCTATGAAAGCTTAGAAACTGTTTTTTATTATAATTTATAATTAGAGTATTTTAATTTAATATTATCAAAAACGCTTCGACAACTATCTAAGAACTATGTTTTTTATATTAAAAATTAAGTAGGGAGAATTATTCTAAAATGATCTGAGAATCTTCTATGTACAATTTTTAATTTTGGTATGATTTTAAAGCTTAAAACTTGAGGAATGTTAAGACAAGTTTTTTTTATGTAAATGGTAAAACATTTTTAAAAGCACTTATTGACTAAAAGACCAACATTTATTACGATTTCTTCATATACCACCATATGCAAAAAAATGCTAATAAAGATAATTATATGGTTATACATAGACAAGGTAGCTTTGTGGTTATAGGACTTGCCTTTGAAACCAAGGTACGCTGGTTCGTAACCTGGTTAGACCAGGATATTTTTACTTTTAAATAAATGAATTTTTCCTGTTGTTTAAATTTTCCACTCTTTTTATAGTTAAACCCGCCCTCTTGTCATAAATTATGTCAATTATACATATGTCATAAATCACTATTCTTTCAGGGGGTGTGAACTTAAATAATCATAAATATTCTTTAAAGTCATAAATCATTTTTGAATAGGAAAACATGTAATAAGGTTGATCTCATTCATATTCTCCTATTACAAAATATTAAATTTTGATGTTCTAAAATTAAAAAATAGCTTGGTTGCGATAAAATTTGAAACTTTTTAATAGGAGAACATGTCCTATGGTTGATCTCACTCATATTCTCCTATTACAAAATATTAAAAAAATACTTATTTTGCTTGGTTTTTTGTTGTGCATGCAAAAATTTTTGAAATTTCATAAGATTTTGTAATAGGAGAACATGTTATTTCACAAAAACAAAAAAATTAATTATGTTAGTAAAATTGATTTGTCCGGCATAATAATTATTTAATTAATTAAAAATTAATTGGAACAATGCTGGATTTGAACCGAGGGACACTTCAATCTAAGGCAAGTCAGCTAACCACTACTACAACTTTGACATATGATACTTATCAATAATGTAATATATATACCTTTTGCTCACCTTTTTAAATAAACTTGTTTTTTTAAACTTAGTTTTTATTTTCTTTGACTAACCTTTTTTTATTAAACTTATCCATTCCGTATTTCTGTTTACTTATCTTTTTCCAATAAACTTACTTGCTTTTAAGTATTCATTGGTGTCAAATTCACGAATGAACCACCTTAATTTTTAATGACAATAACATTAAAATTTAAAAGACATATAATTTGTTAATGCTTTTTGGGATGTAAAACAATGGGTTTTCTTTAATTAATTTAGTAGTTCATTAAAAGATTATAAAACCTAGTGAATTTATTTACACGGTTAGAGCTTACTAGAGTAGATAATTATATTTACATAAAATAGGGCCCTGTTAATGGTTATACGGTTGGTTTTGTACCTATGTCGTTAAAGCTTAAATGACATATTGACATTTTCATGTTTTTAAAGTGAATAAAAACCTTTTTTCGCCTGTGTTATGAGTTAATTTAATTCTTTATTAACATTAGTAAAAAAGGTTTATTTAATTAGGACAGAGAAATATACGATTTTAAAAATATTGTAAAACAAAAATAGATTTTTGTGAAATTATTTTTTATATCATCTTCGAATTAGTTAACTAGGCAATTTGTATGACGTAAATGTAAGAAAAGCTCAGAGTTCTTTCATAAGGTACTATGTTAATCACAATTTTAAAATGATATAATTCAAACACACAAACAAACAAACATCCTTACTTTCACATTTATTAGGATATTAAAATGATATAATAATAATGTGAACTTTGTTAAATCAAAACCATAAGAAATCATTATTTTCGCTTTACCATTTTTAATTTGTAAACATCAAAGAGAAACAATATTTTTTAATTATTTTGTTGGTGCTGTTAATTATATTCAGGTAAACACACCCAGGTGAGTGATTGTGTTATATATATACTTTATGCATCAAGTAAATAAAATAATGCTTCTTCAATCGGGAAATATTTTTAATTGACACAGTGCTTTTTACAACAGTTCCTTCATCAAAGGTAAAAAAACAAAACCCTTATAATTTGACCTAGTTTTCTTGGTCAATTTTAATAAATAACATATCGATAGATTTCTCGTTCAAAGAAGAATAAAAAGTTTCTTTTCTTTTCAAATAACACCTGATATGAATCTGTAATTATGTACCTCTGTAGCTTTTACGTCTTGGGATATAGAAATCTGAAAACTTTGGTCGAAATATTTTTTCGTAAACATCACTGTTTACCTGTGAGGGCTTAAATTATGCGCAAATTGTATAGTAGGTATTATATGGCTGTATCAGTTATATGTGTGTGTGACATGTATGTATGTGTAATGTGACAGAGTAATCAACACTGTCTATACATGGTATTTCAACAATTAACTCAGTCAATTGCTTGTTTTCACTTGTATAGGAATATATTTTCTAGCTTAGTTGTCGATCTTTTTAACAAGACTTCAACCTGTCAACTGACATGATGGCAAATAAGACCCCCAGGTATTCAATTTGCGTATTCATACTTTTGTAGCATACTGTCTTATTATACATAGCCCGATGCATTTATTGGTATTAAACAATTGTCTGACAAACGTAGGTAGTATTGTTATTCTAAACTGTTTAAATATTGAAATAATAATAATGTAGAACTTTGTTAGCTCAACTGGCTTCAGAAGAGATAAGGCTAAACTCCGAAGTTCAGTTCTACAGAGTGTCATAGAAGCTGGTTGGGTCACATTTTTTAAGAGAGTTTAACGAAATCAGAAATATAAACTCAGGCAAATACAATTTGACAAGTTGAGCCGATTCCTAATATTTTGCTTAAAAAAAACTGTTAGAAAAAGTTGCTTAGAATATTTTTTTATACCCATATACCGATTTTCATGACAAATTCCGTTTTTTTAAGTTTTTTCATTATTTTGCTGTTTCCTCAAATTTATTGAAATATTTTAATACATAACACTATTAAATTATCAATTTGTCCAGTTTTTACATTCCATAGAGCACTAGTTATAAAAGAATTTTTTTTTAAATTTATAATTAGAATGCTATGGAATGTAAAAACTGGACAAATTGATAATTTAACAGCGTGATGGTTTCAAATATTTCAAAAAACTTGTATATAAATTTGAGTAAAGAGTTCTAAGCAACTTTTTCTAATAATTTTTCTCGATATCTCTAACCATCTGTGACGCTTGGAAAAATGTTAAGCATCAGTCCTATTTTTTAATTTGTAGTAGGCTAATATTTAGGTTCTGATTTCGGTTAAGTATCTTAAAAAGTATACCCCATCTCCTATGACTGTACAAAATTTCTAATCGATATTCCTATACATATCGAAAATATGAGGGTGTCTTCATCTTAAATGCGACACACTGTATATATATTTATTGACTTGTTCAACAGATAGATATGTATGATATGAAACTTCAATCGCTTCAAGCTTACACGTTATTATTATCCTAGAATATTCGAAAACATTTACGCTATAAAATGTCAGCTTGAAGACTAGCCAGTAAGAGTATTCGAATTGATGTTAGATGAATTTTAATTTTTTGAGAAGAAAGAAAATTTAAACATTTCCAAAGTTCTTAAAGCGAGCAAGAGATAGGTCCAATGGTTCAAGAGAGAGAAGTAATGATAGGCTAAGCATAGTTTAGGTATTAATTAATTGGAGCCTCAAAACCCCAACTAAAAAGTGTAAGGCAAAAAAAATTAATTAAAACTATTAAAAACTGAAAAGAAAAAAACGAATTCAGCAGTTTCGGGTCGAGATTTTAAATAGACTGTGCCAATTTAATTTGGTAGAATGGCTAGTGCTTACGTTTACAGGCTGTATATCAAAATAAACATGCACATACATGTAAAGTACATTGCCTAAACAAAAGCATGCAAATATGATTTATTTGAAAATATCCATTCGTATTTTATGTGCGCATATTTAAACAATAGGCTTTTTATTTGCTTACAAGGTTGCTGAAAAATAATCCTATACTCTATTTTTAAATAAACGGATTTAATTAATTTATTTTTTTCATATCCGTGAGATAAGAATTACTTATCCACTCATTTTAAGTGGAATAAACTAGCAAATTATTGTACATTTTATTTTCCAAAGCTTCCAAAATTACAACTGATAAATAACGAAGTCATATCACATGGATGGTAAAAGTGCATTTGCTCCAAAAAAAACTGCTCTGTAGTTATAGGGGGGGGGACACCCTGTTTGAATAATAATGCATCATGGATGTATGGAAACCTTATAATATAAAATTATATAGAATTTAATTAAAATACATTTTAATTTGTAGAATTTAGGTAGATTTTGGAAAATGTCAATTATTTAGAATTTAGGGAGAAATTTTACAACTATTAGATTTATGATATATGATAATTCGCTGCGTGCAGAATCAAATTTATCCCTATGTGCTAAAATATTCATAAGCTGTCTAAAATGTAAATGTCTTTTCATTATGCGATTTATCTGAACTTTCACACAATTGTTTAATCATTAATGCAATAATATTGCCTATAAATAAGAATATATAGAAATTTTAAATATTGTAATTAATTTTAAAGGATTCTAAATGTCATTGAAGTGCGAATTCTAAAACTTTCTAAAAAATGATTTTTAAATCACTGTAGGGCTTTTTAAAATATTTTTTTCTTTCCTAAAATTAAATTGTTTCAATTTACCACTAGAAAAGTTTAAATGTTTTTCATAAAAACATTTTCGAGTACCATTTTTTTTCGAGAACCTTTTTTAATTTCAATTTTTTTATTTTTTTATTAATATAAAACTTTGGTTTTAATTATTTCAAATGTAATTTTCATTCTATTTGAGGAAAACTTTTCAGTAAAACTTTTTTTTTTAAACAAACAATTGTATAAAGTATATGAATTACAGTAGAGTCTCGATAATAAAGACTCAATAAAAACCAGTGGGGATTGTATAGAAAAATTCAAACCATTGGAAAAATATCATTGAAATGTATGTATTTAAGCAAGACTGTACACACCGAATTAAAGAAGTATTATTATGATGCTATTGTGTTTTTAGAATTACAATGAATCATATTAGATGTATATTATTTTTGACTAATTGGAAGACAGCGGTTTGAAAAGTTCTGGCGGGTGTAAAATTCCGATAACTGGACGTTTTCAATTAATCGGTAGAAATTAGAGACGGTTGCGTTTCCAGAAACATGTTTGTTTCGTTATAGATGTATCACTCCTTGGATTATTGACTATTTATTCTGATACATCCGGTATTTTTCCCAATGAGTCGATGATCTATCCCAAGAGGATGACTCAACTAGTGCTATAAAAAACAAAACGCATTTATTGAAAATTTTTATTGTATAATATCAATATAAAAATTTATTATTATATTTTTACAACACCGGAGCAAACATAACAAAAAGCAAGTGAAAAAAATTACAATTGACTGAGTAAATTGTTGAAACACCATGTATAGACAATGTTTTGATTACGCAATCGTTTGTGTTTTTACGTCATGTGAGTAAACAAAGATAGCTACTCTTAGATAACCACAGTCGTGTATATATAACACGACTGTGGTGTCACACACACATACTTTATATTCCCATATAATACATACTTTATAATGTTTCTAATCTAATTTGCATCCTCATGGGTAAAAATGGGTAAAAAGTGATGCTTACGAAAAAAGTTACGAGGAACAATTATTACATTTACATTTTTGTGCTATCTCTACGAGTGTAAGATGGGTCCTTCTGACCCAAGACCCAATTGATCTATATTGCTCACTTACGAACTCAGACGTACATTCAGTCGAACAATTCGAAATGGATTTTATGAACACCTATGTCAAAATTTTGTTCGTAGTATCAATATTTTTAAGCGTTTTAAACTTGGGACTAAACTTAGTATATCTTGATATATTTCATGTATACATGGTATAAAAAAAAACCTTTGTTTTTATTAAAATTACAGGTGGTTTTAATATAAAATTTATTCTCATTCCACTACACTTCTCTGTTCTGCCACTTTTCTATAACAGTGCGGTGATGCGTCATCTCAATGTCATTTAAAAACAGACCACACAAAACTATATCATATGGTTGCTGTTTCTTTTTCGAAGAGAAATCGAAATAGACACATTAAAAACATATTCACACGTAGGAACTGCGTGAATTAAGTGAATTTTATCTTAAAATTGATAAATATTCATTAAGGACGATACTCAAGTAAGAAGATTTAGTCAAAACCGGTTTTATCGAAAAATTGGTTAACGGAATGGAAAGGTGCAGACAGAATCTCTTTGTAAACATATACAGGGTGTGCCATTTTAATCTATACACCTAAATATAACTCAATCAAAAAATAACTTGAACAAAAGTGACAGAGTTTGGTGCGGGGAGCATCATATTCTGGCATCAGATTGGACCTAGTTTTTCGGATTTCTTCGTAAAAGGTAGAATAACACTTTAAATTAGAAAATTAATCATTATTAAAAAAAACTAACATTTCTTTTAAACCATTTTTTCGAAAATCGTCAGCTTTCGGAGGAAATGCAACTTATGTCATTATTATATTAAATCGACAGAAAATACGCTATAACTACGAAAAAATGCTTTAGTCAAAAGTTGTCAAAGGCAAGACAAATTCCATCATTAATACAAAATCAATAGTTCATTTTCCTTAACGTAGAAATTCGCTGGAAAATACTAAAATAAAGAATTCAATTATCACTAAAAAAAAAAATATATATCTATCTAAATACTACAGAATATCATCGAAATCAATTCTCTTGAGAGCATTGTACGCGCACCAGTGGTTTTTGAAGTTGTTTTTGCTATCAAGTGTGTTTTTTTTTTTTGAAAGGTATATTTCTAATCGATTTTGCATTATGAAATGTCGAAAAAAAAAATTTTTGTATTTTACGATGAAAATAATATTAATGAAATGCTTGGTCAAATTATCGCCTTAATGGTATTTTTCACCTCAAATAAAGTTATAGATCGTTGATAGCGACTGATTTATTTACGTACTCATTACCCTTTGAGAAGTTCTCGAAAGAGTTGAGAAGAGTTGAGTCAAAATTCCCACAGATTTTATACTAATGTTCATTAAACTACCTGTTTTCTCAGAGCCTTCTCGAAACTGAAACGATTTTGAGGATCATCGCCTATTTTTTAGTTGTACCAGATACGGAACCCTAAACCCGAACTTACAACATAGCTAAGGACACTCCCCATTGAATTATCTTTCAAACGAACACTCAGACAGACTCCAAAAATTCCAAGTTCCATAGTTTTCACACTATAGTCAAGTCCATAAAAACATGCTCCTATCTATATACGTGGACTATTTTTGTGGCAACCAGTCATGGTTACTATACACAATACTTAGACAAAGAGTGTATACATATACACAATATGGACTATTTGTACAATTCATAAATGTTGCTAAAATCAGAATCCTCTTATCTTGCTTTGCACCCTAGTCGAATAAAAAACAATGTCTAGCCGAAAATAATTAAAAATATAAGAATATTTTCATTTCTAACTATAGAAAATATATTCCATTACGTAAATATATCGATAAGAAATATCACTTTTACCTTCAAATTAAAATAGATATTTTCTTCTTCGAAGCAATTATTTAGCAATAAAATGATTTTTACGAACATAAGAAAACGAAGATTAATAACTATGTCGAAAAAAAAAAATGAAGTCTGTATCAAGTATGTGTAAAAAAGATCCCGTAGGTACTAGAAATATAATGAACAGCTTTCAGAGCCATTTCATCCCTTCGTGATATAATGATTGTAAAACATAGTTGTTTAATTTTTAAATTCGGAGTACCGAAAAATGTATTTCATTGAAATAAAATCAACGGTGATGAATTTATCTGCCAAAACCAAATTTTTCGCAATTTACTATCCCACATTTATAGTTAATTTGTAAAAACTGAAGGTCATGCAAGCGCTTGTTAATATTTTGTAAACGAGTTTTACAGGAAATTTATTTGTAGCAAAAGAATTTCAAGAAAAGAATACCACAAAGAATTCGGAACATCGGTACAAAACCATTGCTGACCCCAAAAACTCAACAGAAACAAGTCAATAAATTGGTGAAATATGGCCGATAAATTCTTTATATATTAAATTGGCAATTAATTTTTATTTAACAACAAATAAATATTTTCTACAAAATGTTCAATAAA
Source organism: Chrysoperla carnea (assembly GCF_905475395.1). Taxonomy (NCBI): domain Eukaryota; kingdom Metazoa; phylum Arthropoda; class Insecta; order Neuroptera; family Chrysopidae; genus Chrysoperla; species Chrysoperla carnea. The sequence goes on from NC_058341.1 coordinate 2,732,983, forward strand.
TAGTTGCTTATATTCATTGCATATATATTTCGATTTGCCCATGCTTGGGATATTAATTCATAAAATTTTTTATTTCAAAAGAAAACTTGAGTATTTTTCGATTTGAAGTTAGCTTGCTATAATTGCATTTGTCCAATAGTCTTTAACTGTGATTAACAAGTTTTCTACCACCATTTACTCAAATCCTACTTGTTATAGCTTGGAACACGCTGTATAAGTGTGATATTATTGATACGTGAACCGAAATCGGAACGCCATCAAAATTTATATTGAAAGCGAAATATCTTGTTCCAAATAAGTTCATATCAAGTTTTAATAGTAATTTATGATTTTGGTATTTAATAGATGCTCAAGTACATACGACTCAAATTACAAGGTGACTCAAAAGTAATCATCTTTTAGATCAGTTCCTCGTCGGAGAAACGAGATATCAATTGTTACTATTCCGATAATTCTCAATCACCAAATTAGACCTGTTTATTGATACAACTTTTAAAGTTATCGCAAGTGGTTATAGTATTCGATAAATCCCTGCTGCGTTTTTTCAGACCGCTAGCTTAGGTATGACGTTATTATAATCATTTGCAAACGCAACACTTTCGAAAAAAAAGTCGTAGAAAGTTTGGTAGACTCATCTCCAAATGGAAGCCACTCACGAAGTTTCAAGTATGTATTGATCATTTAACCAAAAGTGTACTGTGCGTATTGCGGACTAAATATTTAATTTTGATTTTGAAAGAATGACTGAATTTTGAGACGCCTTGTAAGAGACATATAGTGGTGGTTACCCCTAACGTAAAAATAAAAGCGATTTAATGAACTAATAAATATAAATCTGATGAGAAGTATTTATTTTCAGATATCTTAATTACATCGGTACACAGGTCTATTAAAAATACAATATGAAACCTGTTGAAAAACTTACGATATCCTCCAAAACTAGATTTATTTACCTCAAAAAGTATACTTCATATCATTTTCTATAATTTTTTTTCCTCCTCAAACCCAGTCAAATGTCGGAAACCACTTCGCGATTCTTTCGTCTTGTCTCTTAAAAGTTTATATATGAGGATATGAAAAATTATGGAAAAAATTTCTGAAAACCATTTGATTTCTTGATAAATTTTCTTTAATTCAAAATCCAACCCTCAACTACCTTCCGTTTTTCATTAAAAGTCGTGAAACAGGTGAAATATTGGAAGAAGTATGTATTTTGGTCTCATTTTACTTGACTTTCTTCGGTATTCATATCATTTCTTTATTTGGAAGTAACTTTTTCCACAAACATCCATGATTTTAAATTTATGCTCAAAACTAACGATGAAAAATGAACTCATAAGAGCGCTTTTTGAAAGCATTCTAAAAAGAAACTCCGGACTTGAAACTTCGGACTGATGATTGGGATTTTTTTCTCGTTATTCTTCCAGATCGTTTTCGGGTGATTGCGTTCATTTGACGCCGAATACGTGTTATATAATCTGCGTTGATACGAGCACCACGATGTATTAAAAGTTGTGGCTTTAAAAACGTTCCTAGATCACTTTTTGGAAGTAATACAATAAAATAAACAGCTAAAATTAAAAAAAAATTATTGGGTTAATTTTTTACTAACATTTTTTTCGAAAATTTAAAAAAGACACTTTTTATACCTTTTGGTGTTAATATGGTGGAGGCCATTATTTGTGGATTTCTTATAAATGTATATTTCAAATTTCCCATTTCATCAAACAAATCAAAATCCATTGTTTTTGGGATTCGAACAGTATCACGTACGTATTCCATTAATAAACGTATTGGACTATTTATATTTATTAATATTTCAAATTCTGGATTTACTATTGGCAATTTTGTAGGTGATGTTATTTTTTGAGGATTCGACGATTGTCTTACATAAAATACAAAAAAAATTACGTCAATATTACATGGATCCAAAATGATGTTACCACTTAAATGGATGAGGTGTGTTATAACGTCGTTTTGGACAAAATGTCTCCCATCTACGTGGAAACATGTTATTGAATAAGCCTGAATTGTGAATATCCTTCCAAAATTGGCAGGTCAAAATTTTTGTAAATGAGTTAAAACGCAAGGATGTTTTTAAGAGCCTACAAAAGATCATGAAAACATTCCAAATTTCTCAATTTTTCTCAGCCAAAATAATTCAATCCAATATAAGTTGACCCAAATATCACTGCTAGTTATATTGTGGACCGAATAATTTAGACTTATGATGAATTGGGTTGGGAGTTATTTGGGTCCTTGGGGGTCCTTTAATCTTTAATTGTCAATTCTCATTTGTAGCAAAAAATTAAAATTTTTCTCTATTGTAATCAAGTAAGCATTTATTCTAAGTTGAAAACTAACTTTCCATCACCAGATGACTGCGACGTATTGTCAGTTCCTTCGGATGCTCCACCATATGGAATAAATTTTATTCGGATGTATGAAACTAAAAATAGAAAAAAAACTTATTTAAAGTCAAAATAGACAAAACTGAATTCGGTTTGAGATTTCCAGTTGATTCTGCGCTCGGTTAACTTATTTTGGGTTAATTTTTTCCGTGTATTTTGAAGAAATTTGAAGAAAATTTGATTTGACGAGTTGCCTTTTCCTGAAACCGTGTTAAGCATAAGATTTTAAAATTGATTAAGAGCAAACCTGGAGTTGAAGCTTCCTCCCCCTTTTTTGAAAATGAAAGTCTTGAACGTCTAGTAACGGCTAAGCCAAGACCTCTCTTCATTTTTTAAATAAAAATTCCACAACTGTTTTCACGACTGAATAGATTGATGGAAACAAATTTTATCACTGACTTTCAATTTATCACTTAAGAGCAACGAAAGATTATTTACAATTTTACTTATCTCTCATAAAATAAATTTTAATAATTTAACAAATTCCCAGATTCACAATGATCCTAACATTTTATTAGACAAATATTTGACAGATATCCATCATTTTATTGGTAAACAAATAATTTTGTTTCTTAATATAGTGTGTCCCGTAGAATTTGCACAAATATAAGATCGATCTTTACAGATCCAATAATACCCCTATCATAGTTTTTCTATCGAAAAGTGTTCATGGCTATTTTTAATGATATTAATTTTAATCAATCTTTTTTGCAACGGTGTTTTCCAAGCAACCTTTATTTTCGTAATTTAATTATCGTTCTTCTGGTACCAATTTCGATTGGCTAACAAATCGGTATAGCTATTGATCTGTTAAGCCATTAAAAACAGAAAGTTGAAAAAAAATTTGTTTTCGTTTAATAAAAATATTAAAAGAAACTTTTGTTTGAAACATTTTTTGTAAACTCAATAGATTCGACAAAATTTCAGCTTAAAGTATATAAAAAATACTGAAATCCATACGCGTTCACGGAATTAAAATATTCATATCTTACCATATGCAAGGTATTTAAACAATTAATGCTATTAATCAATGAATTTTTTTTTATTGTCTTAAATCATACAAAACACATGAGAAAATGTAATAAATTAAGTTTTTGTTTTCTAAAAAGTTATGGTTCCGTATCTAAAAAATTATCCCCAAATTGTGTTAAATAATATCTAATACAACAAGCTTTATATTAAAGCTCAAATGAAATTATTCCCACTGTACCAAACTATTTAATTTTCAAGTTGTGCGTTGGAAAATGGAAGTAGAAGAAGTTTGCGTTAACTTCGATTGACGTGATGGTACCCGTTCTGCTTCGCGTGGGCTTTCCTCTTCGTCTTCACTCTGTTCTGTAGCATCCAAGCTAGAAGAAGTCTGCGTTATCTGTGATTGATGTGATGATACACCTTCTGTTATTAGCGGGCTTTCCTCTTCGCCGTCACTCTGTTCCGAGGCCTCCCAGTAAAGTGTGCTAAAAGGTATATCACCCGGAGTCTCATCGTCTTGCGCCTTAGTTTCCTTAAATTGCCTCAGTCTAATTTCCTCCTTAAAACTTGATCTTCTGGTTTCAGTTTGGATTGGAGCAGCTTGAACCTGAGGTATGCCACTCGGAGTCTGATCGTCTTTCATCTGAGTGTCCTTAAATTGCATCATCCTAATTCTTTCTTTATAACTTAACCTTCTGGCTGCAGTTTGGATTGGATCAGTTTGAACCTGAAGCCTGTCACCCGGAATCTGACTCTTATAAGTGCTTTCAGATGGAGACTTCTTAATTTTCGGCTCTGAACTCGGCTGTGAAACTAAAATGTGAAGTGGTTCCTGCTTTGGTGGTTCAATTTTAAGTTGCATTCGAAAACTGTTTACAATTAGTAGAAAATAGGCTCCAAATACTAGAATACGAATACTTATATTATTTCCTTACAATTTTATAATCTAAATTGTCAAATTTAGGATCAAAATTCCCTATTAAAGAAACCCGAAAAACTGAGTCATGTTAGTGGGTTTGATCTTACTCGTTAAAAGTGCAATTCCAAAAAAGTAATTGAATATTCGATATGACTTATTTGTATCTTTAAGTACACTATCGTCATCGGTATATTTCGATCTTGTGGCGGTACCAATCAAGATAAGAAAACCATCAATAACTGCAACAGCGAAATGTATCAACAACCCAACAAGAATTATTTTTCGGTGTCCCTGAAAAGTTAACCAATAGAGATTATTCATGAATTTTTCTTCGCATTTCGGGATAAATATACAATAGAAAATCTATTTAATACCTTAATAGCCCCATAAATGTATAAAATTCCAACAAGAACGGCCCCCAGAAGGGTAATAACACCGAATATCAACAAGCTTGCTTTAGTCAGACCTTAAAAAAAGCCGTTATTTACTATTATTTAGGACAAAACTTATAATAACTTAGACTTATCCAAAAAGACAAGCTTATTTAGTAGAAATTTTTCACGTAAAAGTTTTAGAGACTTACCAGTGTTTTTGATTCTGGCCTTATTACCGGATATAATAATCGAGTATAATCCGATTAAACCAAATAACTGTAATAAATTATAAAAATAAACTAATTTCAATCAAAAGAACCATAAACCGAGTTAATTGTTTAAACACACTGTATATAGAAAATGAATATTGAACGACAGACGGATGGGACTATCCTCTCCTCGACTCTTTTACTGACAATTTGAAAGTATAACTGAAGTATTCAGAATCTTGTGTTTTTGATTTTGATTAATGTCATCGGAAAATTTTTGGGGTGCGAAGCGTAGTATTTTGCGAGTGGGGAATATAAATTGAAATATCAATTTTCTTACTATGCACAGAACACCAATTATGATGGTAGCAGTTTTTAACTTGATACCACAGATCCATTTTCTACATTGAAAACTAACCATGTCGAGGAAACTAAAAAATATCGCAAAAATAACCAACGAATAGCAGCAGTTTTATCATCACGTAAAATTATTGAAAATCGCTAAATAAAAGGTGGATAGAAAAAAGTCATCATTTTATGACAACTGACAGGAACGATGTGATTAGAAAACCGACATATAATTTTGTTTCCATAGAAATAATTTATAAAAATTAAAACTAATAATAAAATAAATAAAACCCAAGTTTCAAACCTTTTTCTATTTTTGGATATTTCCGAAAAACTGCTGGAAACTTGTGGAAACATTCATATCATAATTTTGGTTTTCGAGTCATAAAAATTCTTTCGAAAAACTTACCTTTTCTTATTTGAATTCGAACTTCCTTCCCTCTTCAAATTTGTCCCCTCAATTCTTTGGATTTTGGGTCTCATAAATTAAAAATCACATTCTAACATTTATTAGAAATATTTTTATTCTTTAAAATCTAAAAATACAAACAAATCTTAAAATTTGAAAAATACAAAACAAATTTTCTTTTTTTTTTTTTTATCTCTAATATTATTTGGGCTCATTTAAATATTATTAGATTTATTTATTTATTTTTTTTTGGACAAGACACTGACTGGAGTTTAACTTTCAAAAATTGCTATCTTTGCGATTATACCTTCCAATCGCTATCGACATTTTTAATTGAGTCTAAACTTATCCTTTCTAGAAATGGTTTTCTCTTAGGTCTAGAGTCGGACAAAGGATTTGATAATAATTTCAGAACGAAGGGCATGCTTTAGAGCTTTTCCCTCCCAGAAACTTTATCGAAATGTAAGCCTGTTGTTTGTTTTTTAATTTAATTTTAAGTCAACAAAAATTCATCCTTATTTTTCTAAGACATTTTTCCCACAGAGAGTTTAGAAAAATATAAAAATTATTTTGCCCCAAAAAAGTAGGATTCCGTCGCTCAACGGTTGAAAATTGCACGTTTAAAAGTTCGGGCAACGGATATCTTCTTTTTCAAGTTTAATATTTTCAACCATTTAAAAATTACTGTCAAATACTTCTGACCTTGCTTAATAACGAAGAAAAATTGTGGTTCTCCATTCAGTGTCTGCCTCATATTTATAAAAATTATCAAAAAATAAAAAATATATTTTTTTACTTTAAATACCATAAATATTTTATTGGTTTTTTTTTCAAAAATATTACAAAAATACTACTTTAATTAATTAAGTCCATTTGTACAAATCCATTACACAATTTTTTTATTTATTTGTAAAAGACATCCAATAATTATTTCAATTATTTTTGAGTATAACTAATATTTTTTGGCTACTTGTTTTGAGACATTAAGAACATGCAAATATATTTTTATTAATTAATTATTTACAGTTGGTTTTATAAAATGTTTCTTACAATTTAATACAGGGTGGAACACAAATATTTGTAAAATTTAAGTGAAAAAAGATTAAAAGAAGAAAATCAGAAATTATTTTTTGAGATATAGTTCTTTTTTCTACTTAAAATTCTTAAAATTATCTTTTATTAAAGTTAAAGAATTGAAAAATTAGATTTAGATAAATTTTAAGTATGAGTAAAATAGATCAGTAATTGGTTTTTTCCTCTTTGTAAACTGTCTCAATTGCTATATCTCCTGGTTTTTTTTCTAGAAACGCACGAAAACCTTCTACAATTATTTTTTCACTTGATTGAAAAATGAGTTTTGGAAATTTTCATTGGCTGTACCATTAAATAAAATTAAAATATAAAATGTAGCCAATATTACCCCAAAAAAATGGTAGCTGGAAAAATGGTAAGCAGTTTAAATATTTACTAATAAATTCTAATCAACAACAACTACTTTTGGTAAAATTGATTTTCAAATTACAGCCAAGATTTTGGGAAAAGAAATCTGTACATCTATAAAATCTTAGCGAATGACTACATACAAAAAATTATTATGACCTTTTGAAATTTATTATTTGTCCAACGTTTTTTTTTTTGACTACATAATTCTAATATTACGTCATACTTGTGAAAATTTTCGATATATTTTACAGAAAATTTAATATCATTTAATATTGAAATCTATTGAGCTTCAAAAAAAAGTAGTTACTCGTTTTCTAAAATTAAAACATTTTCTCAAATCGGATCTTATTTTGAGTTAATTTTAAGCTCTAGAACAAGCTTTTAAAATTTCATTTCTCTATTTTTGATCATTTTGTATTTTCAAAAGTTGATATCTCTGCGAAATGCTTCCCTTTAAGTAAAACGGGCGATAATTTTATCCAAAAGATAATCGTTCAAAAAATTTTTAACCGGAATTTTTAAAACATGGTTAAATTATTTCTTGTTTGATTTCTACGAATCGTACGTATCTGGCATTTCTGACATATCCGTTCCAATTTGTATTGATGAAGCCATCATCTTATTATGATGATGATGACTTCGAGAAGAATGTCGATGTGGTCGTGTACGATGATATTGTTGCCTCTGAAGTGGAACATGATGATAATTATTTCGACTACCATCTACAAAATCATCAACAATCGGAGCAGCTGGAGCGGCTGGAGAAGACGGTAATGTTATATAAGTTGGTGGTGTTGGTCTTCGTGGAAATTCTTTATTATGATCGGAATACGTAAGTGAATTTGTTGTTGTACACTCTGTATCACCGTCATCGGTGGTAATATGATGATTTTCAATTGTTCCATTCGGAATAACAGGACTTGGATATCGAATTGGTGTATTTGAATTACGATGTTGATGATGATTAGATCCTGTGTTGTTTGTAGTGTTTGTTGCAGTGGTTGTAGAACTCCCTAAACCACCACCCGTAGCACTTGAAACGGATGTAAATGTTGTACCAATATCGGTTGTTGATCGTTTTAATTTCCTGTTACCGAAACGAAAGTAACCACGTAAGCGTTCCTTTGCCAATCTGTGCATTGAGAACAAAAAATACAAATTTTACAAACAAATAATTTTATAATAGAAATGTTTTTAATTATTTGAGACTTATGAACTGTGAATTTTTTATAGAATTCGTATAACGGGTGGGTACAGTCATCAAACGTAGTTCCGTGGAAGAGAACGATTGATTACAGGGTGAATCTTTAAGTGGTCCGGCTGTTTGAGCAAGTACGGTGAAGGTTTATTTATTTGCGATAAATGAAAGTTCAAAGTCCCTTGATCACAATAAACACAGCTTTGAGGCCTCTTGTGAGGCGAAATTTTGAATTATTTCATTTTAAAATTGTAATTTTTAACACAGTACATTATAGAAGAACTCACAGTAATGTTAATTGTACAAAAATTAAACGGTGAAGAAGCTTCAAGAAGGGTTTCATCGTGAATAAAAAAACTTCGGTTTTTGAAGCTTTTAAGATATTTTTAAAGCATTTTTTACATATACGTCATACAAATTGCCTAATTTACGATATTTTAATACCATTTTCTTACATTTACGTCAAACAAATTGCCTAATTGACTAGTTGACCAGTCAAGTGACGGCCGATTCACTTTAAATAAAAATAAAATAAAACATACGACTTACCGACTCATGTGCCATGATACAAATAAAAATGGTGTTGTGACCGTTGGTACAAATGCAATCCATACAATAAATAGAAAAATTAAATCGAAATGTCGACTATTCTCGTACGTTTCAATAATAGCTAAACGTGCTAAACGTAGTATCATTAATGGGAACAAGCATACAGCAAATGAAACAACCATCATCGTTAAATATTTTTGTGTACGAATCTCCTTACAAACATCCAATTCACCTTCATACATTTCGAAACGTGGTCGATAACTGCTCCGACTATATTGACTTCCACCGTGTGTTGAGCCATCGTAATCTGATCTGTAAACACAGATAATAAGAAAAAAAAAAATTAGTTTTACAGTTAATAATTTAAATAATTGAGATTTTCTATCGAATTGTTCTGGAAATATACAGGGTGTTCCAAAAGGAACAGGTGCCCTTGTTGAATCAAGTAGAAAATAAAATTCTAAAACGAAAAGTTCTCTTCCTTTTTTTTGATGCGATGCACGGATAGTTAGTTATTAATTAAAATAGGTAGAAAATCAGAAGTGCGCCATAGCAGCAAGACAGTAGAGGGGAGGAGAATTCTTAAAATAGCCACAAGAGTGCAATCAAAATACGCGTTATACAAAGGTTTCCTTTTGTAGGTTAAATTTTTTTTTATTTATAAAATGGCATAAAAATTGGTTTGATTCATTTTTAATCTACACATAAAAATGGAAAATGTGATTATTTTTCAATCACATCGAAACTATTAATTTCTAGATACGTGTTGTTTTCCATGAATTGCTTGCTCGAGGATTGAAAAAAAAGGCAAACTTATTTATAGTTCACAGAACGAATTCGTTTTTTTTATTGTAATTCACACAAGCTTGAATTTACGAGCTGAAAACTATAGCAAATTGATTTAATAGTCTGCGTACATACTTTGAAATAATTGTACCAGTAAAGCTTTCATCATGGCCTGTCTACTTCTACTCGCTGACCTTTTGGTTCGAACAATTTTCCAAAATGTTTACTTACCGATAATCAGCTGTAGAATGGGAATCCGTTCGAGAACGTGATCGAGTACTAGTTTCCCGGGATCGATGTTCAAACATCATTACGGCTAAAGGTCCATCTTGAACTTCCAATTCACGTGATATTCGTATACAACAGTATGCGATGGAAGCTAACGGCGCTACGTACCTGGAACAGAAGAAAAAACAACTTAAATAAGGTTGAAAAAAGACTGATCTTTTGCAAATTTTTGATCTGCTATTTATACCAAATCGTGTTTGAAGCAGTTATATTTTTATCATTTTCTAAAAGCGGAAAATCGTTTTGGAGATGAATAAATATTTTTGATGAACATAATTTAGTTTAAAGTAATTAAATGGCTTGTCTTGGAGCAAACAATTTGTAGAACTTAAATAAAAAAGTATACAACTTCAAAAGAGCTTGCATACATAACTATAAACTATACATCGCAGCTTTTAAAAGCTCTCCCACATCGTTTTATGCTAGCAACCTCTGCTGTTTGTTAAATGTATGCTATTATTTTATGATATCCCCAAGAGAGTTGAGAAAATGATTATTATTTATTAACTTGAAACAATAATTTTTTTAGTTCTACCTAGAAAAAAAAAAACTTATATGCACAGAAGAAACAAAAGAAAGGATTTTCTTTTTTATTCGATGTATTGGGAACACTTAGAAACGAGAATATAAGTTTCATGATAGAAATTTACTGTTTTTACTTCGAAAATTAAAATAAAATATTTTGGTATGGAAACTGAACTAAATAAGTTCCTCAGAAATTGTTAGAATTTCTTTCATCACGAGAGTAACGGTGTAAGCAAAAAACTATTATCTTTGGCAATTTTCACACCTGTTCGTGTAGGTACTTTTGTAAGCTAATATTTTCATTCTTTTTGTTTTGTTTTCTGGTTAATTTTTTTGTTCTATAAAATTCTAAGCTACCTTTGGAAATTTCTTTCAGTCTATTTTATATAATGTGATCAATCGAACTTCGAACCAAAAAGTGATTGATCTGGCTTCAGTCAGTTAATATTCACCACGGCGTATTGAGAATACTTAGAATATTTTATCGTTGATTGACTTTGTTTCATAGAAAAAAAGTAAATTTTCTATTAGTTCAATTCCCAATCGTAGAAAGAAATATTTTTTGCTGGATATTTATTAGTGCGGTAAAGTTTCAAACCATTAAACTATACTTATCTTATATAAATGTGGTTTTTCAAACTTTGTTGGGAAAAAAAGTTTCTTTTTTACTTCATTGCCCCCAAAAAAGAGGACAATAATGTTGTCTTATGTTTGTATTAGTTTTCCGATAAAATATGTTTCGATTAAATGAAAAGCATTTTCTTTTGATTTTCATTATTTTTTCTAGGTACAATTATCAATAAATTTGGAAAAATAGCTATGATTAGTGTGCTGTCAAAATAATGTACTATATTTTCATTTTTATCATTCCATACTTCAACAAAGACAGGATTTCGAAAAATTTTGATTTGATCTTAATTCGCCAACTGGTCACCAGCAGAATAGTCAAACTATTTCTAATTTGTAGTACCTTACAAAGATTTAATGTTACGGAACACTAATTATGGAATTACAGTTTAAAATTTCGGTATTTAGCTGATAAAATCATTTCCCTAATCGAATCGGATGTGGATTAAAGAATTTTCATTGATACGTTCATTAATGATTCATATATTTTTCACATCCACTATATTTTGTGTAAAACAATTCCCTATTTTTAGAACAGGATATATATACCATATCCTGTTTATTATCCTAATAATAAAAAAAGAACCAACTATTACAAATGATCTATATCCATTTTACACGGAATATAATAATAAACTTTACAAAAGTGTTGTTGGGAAATAATTTTTAAATTCAAAGATTCGATAAACCAAAAAAATTTCCACAAAAAATTCGAAAGCTGTCAAATCTTATGAACGAATCGATCAAACATTCATATCTTGAAACTAAGCGATCCCTGAATTTTGATGTTTTCTCGTTTTGTGTGGCATGGGGTGACTGAATTTTCCCCGTAATATTTGCCCTTCATATAAAATTTTGGACTAAATTTTTGAAATTGTGATTTTTCTTTTGAATCTGATGGAACTTGGTTTATAAGGTCATTTTGACTTCAAAAATACAAAAAACATGTTCATTTAATGATTGAGGGTGTAATTTCTGAGATATCGCTTAAAATTCGGTACAAAAAGCTTTTATTTCGGAGAAAGTTTGAAGGAATTTCAAAAAATACTCATCTTATCGTCAAATTAGTTGCAGTTTTTTTATTTGTTTGAGCCCTTCAACAAAAATCTGGTGAGTTTGCACGAGAACTCTTAAGGTATCATGAAGAAATTGCACCAGGTTATTTTCCTTCGTGAACAGTTTTACTTAATATGTCAAAAACTACTCTTCCAAGTGACTGGATTGTTGTTTTTTGCTCATAATTACTTTAAATCAAATCGAACAAAAATTTCTCTTTCTATAAAATCGAAATAATTATAAAAAAATATATGTATGCTATTATATTGTGAGTAGGAGATGGTTAATTTGGTACGTTATGCTAACAAACTATGCTATAACCTACATTTTCACAAAACAATTATGAGACAAAATAGAAAATATATCTATTGAGGTACTCTAATGATATAATGCTATGCATAAAATGTTGTTTCGTAATTTATTTTTTCTCTACACTTTCCATGGAAAATGAACTTTTATGTTAACGATCCTACATGATTTTTCAACTATACAACAAAATTTTCATCCATTAAATTTAAAATAATATTAAATTACATAATAATCATAAAATATACACGAAAAAAAACATAAACATATAATAAATATCCTGTTTTCCACGACTTTTGTTTGTGGTTCGTTTTGAAAAATTTATTTTTTAATATAATTTTGTTTAAATAAAGAATTTGGATTATAACAAAATTTCTAAATACGATAAAACTTATTCCCATTTTTGTATTAACTGCGTAAGTATACAAAAAAATCCACTCACAAATCAACACAACCCAACCCAACTCTAATTAGGCTGAAGTTGCGTCTAGCAAGTGCACCGCATATATGGCTATCAAGTTGGCCTCATTTCTACTCGAAAAAGTTCCTCCATTTTGCAATATTTGATCGGTGAGCATCGACCTCTGTATCGCGATGTATATTGAACGAGGTTAAAATTTTTGGCCGATCTTCATGCATGGTCATGATCTAAGAGATGTTTTGAAAGATGTTTGAAAAGAAGCGTTCTTTCGTCACTGTTATCATAGTCAAACTGCCAGAACCCGAAGTATTCGGTTAAAATTTAGAGACGCGTGCACCTTGATTTCAAATATCGAGTGCTTCGAGAGAATTTTTAACGTCTTGTACGACAACGTGATTTCGCCAAAATTGAACATCGCTGGCCCAGATATCACGAAAATCATCGTGCAAAATTTATGGAGTATGATTCAAATAGTTTCACATAAGAATCTTTTTCAAAATTTGTCATTTTGTTGGGAAAGAAACAAGTAAAAATTGACAAATTACTGCAATGATTCAAAAATCGATAATCTTTGTAGATTGTGTTTCGGGAATAATCTTCATTGAATCAGTCAATACATTCAAGCGTTGAGTGTGTTTTGCCAAGTATACCTTCATCGCCAATAGATAATTAAAATCCATTCCCTCAATGTGCGCAGGCCTGTCCAGATGGCCAAACTATGGAATTGATATTGACGTAATGCAAACTAATTACCTTTTTTTGTTGTTAATTCTTCTTTATATTCGAACCATTCTCACAAATCATAACATTTGACATTATTAATATTTAAAAAAAAAAACTACAGAATTATCAACAAATTTATTTTAAAATTCCCAAAAATTTTCCTGTTTAAACTTTATAATAAAAGCCGATTTCATTTTCATTGAAAAGAGCATTAAAAAACATAAAATATCATTATTTTTTAAATCCGATTGCGAATCATTTATGTAGAAAAGTATTTTAATGTTATGCGATCAAGTCAAATAAAAGCATTCATAGAATATCATGCCCGAAAACAAGTTGTTCCCAATGGTATAACAGTTAGAAACGTCACGAAAAAAATTAAATAAATAAAGAAGTATCAGGAATTAAGTCGTTTCAAAAGTAAACTCTTGGAACGATTGTAATTGTAAATCGGAAAAGAAATTGATTTACTTGGCTTCCCTAGGCTGTACAGATACATTATCCTATATCCGTTTGGTGCCCAAAATGTTCCCCATAGTCGTATCAAATCATCACGTACTTAATTACAAAGAAAAAACTTTATATTTTTCGGGACAATTTTATACATATAAGTAAAAGTTAAATAAAAGCTTTTAAAATTTATTGACATAAAATAAATAAACGTTTCCCAAGCTTCGAATAAAAAGTCAAGCTCAGTTAAACCTCGTAATTATTCCATCTGTCTCAAACCACAAGAAATTTATTGGAAAAAAGGGAATAAAATTATAAAATATTTATATTTTACAAATAAAATATGACAAACATTATTTCGATTTCACCCATTATAGAAAATATACCATTATAGAATTTAATTCGAATATATTTTTAAAATTTATTATGTTTTTTAGGATAAAGAGACAAGTTGAGAGGAAGCTTTTAATAGAAAGAAATAAAATATATACATACGACAAATTTTTATACATAAAAACAAAGACTGTGTGATTTAATTAATTTTAACTTCTGTTTACTTATTTTGCTCTTCTTTTAATAATGCAAGTAGTTTCAAAAGTAATCATCCAATCTTTTTCCTACCACTATCAAAGCTTTTTTTTTTCTAAGCTAACAGGGTGTCAATCGACAGGAGGACTAAAAAACATTAGTGCTAGACTTCTACACTCGGTTGATACGCTTTCGTTTTAATACAATATGTATAAAAAATATATCAAGGTATACTAAGATTAGTCCCAAGTTTAAAATATGATGCTAAGAACAAAATTTTGGTATAAGTGTTCTATAAATCCATTTCTGGTTGTCCGTCTGAATGTCTGTCTGTCACCACGATAACTCACAAACGAAAAGAGACATCAAGTTGAAATTTTATAGTTCGTAAATGACCGAAATAGATCAATTAGATCTTGGATCCGTAGGACTCATCTTGTAAGCCGTTAGAGATAGAACAAAAGTTTTAATGAAAAAAAAAAAAATTCCCTTATAAAAGATTAGCCAATTTAAGCCAAGTAAAACGTGACAAGTTAGTAATCCAAGGGCTTACTAACCAATTTTTGTGACTCCTACTTTTGTGATACCTTGTAGCAATAAAATCAGTGACTTTGGGTTTTATTTATAAAGTTGTAAGGATTTTAACTACCTGAATAAATAAAACTGATTTCATTTTAGACCACTAAGGTATAATGATGTATAAGTATATTTTTAAAAAAAATACACTGAAAAACATCGAAAATGAGACAGTTCTAATCAATAAGAAACCTTCTAAAAAATGTAATCTTCATCAAATTTAATCATAAAGTTATTCGATTGAGGCCTCTCATAATAAACAACCTTAGTGTCGAAAAAAATGCATAGACAGGTATTATAAAGTGTGTCTGATTGTACATCGGATCATTCTTTATGAACGTGAGTGTAGAATTCTAGTTTATACATATTTAATGAACAAGACTGTGATGATCTTAAAACAGATATGTAGTATTATTTCTACCGTTCGTATATTATTCTATATATAAATAACAGCTATTTATTTGTATTCCCATTTGTTCCAGAAAATTCTATATTTACTGTACCGAAAAATACAAAAATGGAGAAAGTTGGGCTTGGAGAAATAAATAAAAAGTGTTTTGAAGGTTTTAAAAACATACCATGCATGTTTCTATTGCTTTTTTACTATTTAAAATTTTTGTTTTACTGCGTCTCAGGTCTAGGACACCTTTCTTAGCATATGGGATTCAAATTTTCATGAACTTTGGATACCTACATTTTCCTATGTCAAGTATTATGAGAAATGTACCAATAATTAGGAAAATTCAACCACGGAAAATAAAGGTGAAAAAACTCCTCCGAACCTCTGCTCCGTGTTCATTGTACCCAAGCTTCCCCTATTAATATATTTCGAATTTTCTCATAAAATTTCTAGTTTTTTTGTGTGTAATGAAATTACTTTACAAACATATTATTTAAAAGCATTATGAAAAATCTTTATCAATTTGTATTAATTTAAAATTTATTTCATTTTGGATTTAATTTTTTTGCATAAATTTTATGAAATGTTTAAAAGCTTCTCGGAAAGATTTTTTTATTAAAATTCTGAGAGATAATTATTCAATATCAAATTCGAAATAAAATTTTTAAGCAAGATGGATATTTCACATCTATTTCTAGACTGATGGAAATTTGAGAAGCAATATTCGAGGTTGTGCCATGTTGCCAAAATGAGGTTGTGCCAAAATGCCACAAAATTAAAAATTTTTTTAAGCACCCTGAAATAGAAATCTTCAACTATATAAATTTTTGTAAAGTTTCCACGTCGTTTCGTTTCGTTCGTTTTTGTTCTAAGCGTTCCCAAATCATTGATCAGATTGTGATGCAACTTTGGTGGTTCGAAAATTCCAGCGAAGGTTTATGAAGGCTTACGCCCCAGACGAATATTGTGTGTCAAAAACACTTCAATCAAAAGACTGTGCCACAAAAAATCTTATATTTCACATTTCATTGCAACCTACGCCGGGTACAGCTTCTTTTAAACAAATTTTCTTGTTTCTAACTGATGATAATTGAAAAGCTTTGGTAAATATAAAACAAACAAAAAAAAAAACCTAAAAATATTATTTTATTCTGCTAAGATTAAATCGAGTTTTCATGTTTTTCTTACAGATTTTCATTTATAAAATTTTCTAAAGGTTTTAAATAAAAACTAAACTGATGTATTTTCTCAGATTATGTTTTCTCTTTTCGAATAATAGACAAAGAAGCTTTAAAGAAAAGTGTTGCTACAAGAAGACTTTTTTAGAATTATATTTTTAAAGACTTATATATAATTCAATATAAACGAATTTTACTATGTTTTAAAATAGAAAATGTAATCACAATTTTTCATTTAATTTTCTTAAATAAGAATTACAACATCGTTTTTTTTTTTATAAACAAATTTTTTTTTAATTTTAAAATTTACATATAAACAAGAAAGGGTTTGAAAAACAGGGTGTAGTTACCCATCTTAAAAAATATTAAATCGTTATATACCTACACAAATCGAGAAAATCGGGAATTACTAGAGAAGAAAAACTTTTCAAATTAAAAAAATCTAAGAAGTAGAAAATAAAATGATGAGTAGTTCTCGAGATATTGTCGGAAACCTGTCCAAAATATAGGGTTTTATATAGAAAATACTCGACTACAATCATCAAAAGAATCCAATTTTTGAATGTTTTTAGTCAAAATTTCTCGAGATATTGTCGGAAAAAGGTTTATATATATGATTTCGGTTAATGTGGGAAAAAAATACTCGGCTACAATCGTCAAAAAGTCTAATTTTTGTACGTTTATAATAAAAATTACTCGATATTCCGAAACTACAAATATTTCTATTGTCTATCAATTTCAAATGAAGTTTTTTTCCTTAAAATTTACCGAAAAACATAAAAGATTTATTATCTCGTTTTATAAAGTAATGTTAGCAAAAAAAAATTGTTTATTTCATGATTGGAAATTTCTAGGAATTATAGTTTCTGAAATCACATACGTCTAGCAATTTTTCGATTCGAGATCAGGTTATTTCTTAGAAAGTCTAAAAATTGAGCATCTTTAATCACTTTTGGGTCCTACTTACGCTTGAAATCCAAAAATAAAGACAGTATTTTTTGAGTTCACCAAAAAAATCTGGTACAAGTCCTTGAGTAAAATTGTAATAAATAATCTATTTGAATGAATAAATGAATACTACAAAAATACGATCATTTAACCGTTTATTGAACTGTTTTCGAGATATTGCCCATAGAATTATATGTTCTTAAAGCCATTCTGTATGACTGTCTGCTGGTGAAAACAAATTACCATTTTTATGATATTGTTCTTTTTCAGGTTTGTTAAATTTTTACAGCTTATTAATGTCCTTTGTGTTACCTGTAAGATAAAAAAGCTTGAAAAGAAAACGAAATTTTTAATTTAAAATTCTAATTAATCACTTTTTTTTTTGCTATGTTGGACCTTCATTAAAATTTTAATAGTTTTTTTCTGCAAAAAGTTTTTAATTCTGTAATTTAATTTTCAGCACCGTTGATTTTATTTTAAATCTCAACATCGTGGATAATCTTACATTTTTTTTAATCATCATTTGGTTATTTCGAAAGGGATTGTATTTTAGCTAGTTTGTTACATTACATGAGTAGTCCTGGACTGAAATTCTTAAAACAAAAGAAAATAAAATAGACCCCAAAACACATGGAAGCAAAAGATACTCAAAGAAAAAGAAAATCAGTACAGTAAAACTCTTGACCTAAGTCCAATGAAAAGCTTTCTTTGAGGCCCAACGCCTCCTCTCGGGATTAAAGAAGAAGAAATAAGTGGTGAAGTAAGTCAATTTGACTGAGGCTCACTCCAGGGTGGCTCTTGGACGGAGACTATAGCATTTACTGCTCTTGCTACATTCCCAATCACTGTATAAAATCAAGATGAAAATTGAACACTTTTCGGAATATCACGGATATTTCTTCTGTATAAGTTCAAAACTATTCCTACGTCTTTTACAATTTGCTGAATAATTACAGTTTCAAAACGACAAAATAATGCGTTAATTTTAATCTTGTTCGGGAAATCGAAAATTCTCCCAGACTCGTGTATGGTTCCTCTAAACTTTTACGATTAGAAATGAAATTTTGGCATGTTTTATTGAAACGGAACTCTTGTGAAAACATTAAAAACAATTTATTGGTTTATTGTGTTGAAAAATAGGTGTTTCAACTTTAATAATAAATTTATCAATAAAATGATGGCTGTAAAAAACCAATGGTATTGGTATCAGGATATTTTAATAAATCAATTTTAGGATATCTATACAGTATATCACTCAATAAAGGATATTGTAACAGGATATAGAAGTTTTTTTCTACTTGTCCTATATATAGACAAAGGTACTGATTTTAGCTGGAAGGTACGTTTACATCGATTCAAGAATTCAACCTTTTTTTTTGCATAGAAACAAGAAATGGATTTGATTCATGCATCTTTACATGGTAATTTTCTCCTACATTTCCATTTTTTTTCTACATGGTAATTTTCTTAAATAAGAAAGATTTTCTAAGGTAAGAAATGTATGGCGTTTACTACAATGCTGGTGTGGTAAAGTGGTATAATATTACAGTATTGAATTGGGATATACACCAGTAATACTCTCGATATCACCAACCAGTATGGGTTTGACGCCCATACTGCATTGACTCGTCCGCCATAACTATGGCTAATGTTACTGTTTTAAACAAAAATTGTTAGTCTTTGTAAGAGTATCAATTTTCTTATTTAAAGTGTTATTCTTTCTCTTACCATTTTGGATCTAAATTTGCTATTAAAGCAACCCAACGAGCTAGGTCCAATCTGTATTATTAAAAATTTCATTGCATTACTTTTTCCTCATCCTGTTAGTCGTTCACAAACGAATGACGAAGATGGTTCACTACATTTCACTTATAAAAGCTTATATACAAATTTGGAACATAAAACCTGAATATCATGTAATCTATATTAATAAAGATGTTTCACTTCATTTCACTTATAAAAGTTTATATACAAATTTGGAACATACAACCTGAATATCATCTATATTAATATTTTACAAATCATAACAATAAATATCAATGAATTTGTAATCGAAACGCACGAAATATTTTTTATTTATAACTTCAAATGAAATACAAAAAAAAAAAAAAAACATAAATATATAAAAGTGAATAGTTCATTTTTTACCATCTCTAAAATCGAAAAAAAAGTATATATGTAAATTTCAACACATATTATGTTTGTTGAATATTAAATTTAAACAAATTTGATTTTTGTTGTTGTTGAAAATGACACGGGTTAATATTTATATTTAAATTGTTAGATGATTTTTTTATTTAACATGCCTTTTTTTTCGTTCAATGAACTTCTTTTTAGTCATTCATAAATTTTCATAAAAAATAAGGCCATTCAGTCTCATTATGAAATGGCAAAACAAACTAAACTAAAAGCAACTTTCTGCTGCCAAATATATTATTAAAGTTGTCAATTGCCAGTTGTCAACTCAAAGATTTGAACCTTTAAAAAACACTATTTTATTATAGATTACTGATATAGTAAGAAATTGGTGGAAGCGCAAATAAGTTAAGTAATATATCCCTTCATATCATATTGTATGTATTTATTTGCACCTCCACCATAAAATCGTAAAAAATACACAATATTTACAGGCAAATAGCTTTGTTATCCTTTATCCTTTTGAGCTCCATCAGGACTTATTTTAAGGGCAAAAAAGTGAACTTACAAATGAATGACTTCAATAAACTTCTTAAATTCGAAGTGTTATCATGGCAATCGTTTTTAAGGACGTGCGAGCACCAAGGCAATTTTAAATAAAAAACCTGACTTTTTTATGAAGTTGGACTAAGTCAAAATCAATTCAGAAAATGGGGGCGGGCGGTTTTGCCTGATTATTTAAATAAATAAATGACTTCAAAAATAGGGACATTTAACATTGGTTTTTATTGTAAAACAGTAGGTGGATGATGTTTTCATAAATTTCTCGAAAACTAGTTGGTGGAAATTAAAAAAAAAACTGTTTAAATGAAAGTGAAAACCTTAGTAAATTATTGAAAATACAAAACCCGTGGTGCCCGACTAATTAAGGATGTATGAGCACGGTAGTGGGGTCACAAATTTAAAAAAATATATATTTTTTTCAAAATTTTTCGATATCTGGAATAATTTTCAAAATTTCGATAGTTGAAACTTTTGTTTAAATATTTAGCTTTCGATATTTCGAAAACCAATTCAGATATCGAAAAATTGTTACACTGTTTTGTGTTTCAATTTTACAAATGGTATAACTATTTTCTGATCATCCTTTACTACAAGGACAGTACCTATTTATAGCTCATATTTCATTTTATATAAATAAATATATAAATAAATAAATGAATTCAAAATATAAAATCATATTAAATAAATTGAAATAAATGTTTATATTCATTTCAAAATGAACAATAAATTTTCTCACTTACATGACAACAAATAATGGTCGAATATATTCTTGTATATCATCCACCAGATTTAATGCACAGATTCCAACACCTTCAAAATGTAATTTTGCAAATGACTGTAACAGAAATAAAAATTTAATAATTTTTTGTATGACTGTAAAGAGAAAAAACAATTAAATTTACATTAGAGTAACTAAAAAATATAATAAATTATTTTTGCAAAAATTTAATTTTATGTAAATTTGAAATTTAATTTATATTATTTTTAAATTTGTATGAAATTTGTACAGCTGTGGTGACATAAATTATCTGACCACATAAACCGAACGAAGGAAACACATTGATGTACCAGATTTTCTCGCTTCTGATTAAGAGACGATGAAAAGTAGACGGAAAATTTTTCCGGTCTTTAATTTTAGTTGAAAATCCGTTCATTTTGATAAGGTTTTATGTCAGTACTTTTATTAAGGTCACAGAATGTCTTCTGAGGAAGTGTTCTTTCTCAGGAAGTGTTCGTAAATTAAATTTTCCTGCGTCCTTCAAGTTACTGTCAGTTTCAAACAATTGATGCTTTGTCGGTTATACGAACTATGTAATATAATTTATGTATGGTAACCCGAAAAAAACCGAAGACGAATCATATATATATGATTCGTCTTCGGTTTACGTATGATGAATGAGTAGCAATATAGTATACGTATGATGAATGAGTAGCAATATAGTCATTCAGTATCTGTGGGTAACAACTAAACTATGTGCTGTGCTCGTCAGGTTATTATCACTTTTAAATAATAGATGCTTTGTCGAGAGCACAAAAGTATACAATTCATATTTTTTACTATCGGATGCCTTATATGAAAATCAATTCTTCAGTTGTAAGCTCCAAAAGTTAGGAAAAACACCCATTAAAAAATCAGGTATATTCGTTCGCGGTATTGCAGCTCCTAAATGCATGAACCGATTGAGATGTTTTGTTTGTCTGAATGGGTCTATGATCGAGGACTATGGTCCCCTAACGTGATATGATTTTCCGTTGTAACAGCGTAAAAACGAAGCTTGTAATTTTCGTTCTCAACTAAAATATAAACTCTTAAAATAATATAAATGAGTTTTTAAAAACAATTTGTTAAACTTTTTTTTTTTCGTTTTGCTATAAATTTATTTTCAACTATTTATTTACAGTCTATGAATTTGTTATATATTATTGTGATTTATGACTATTTTCACTCAAGTTGAGCGCAAGCTTACAATTTACGTTTACATTTTGTGTAAATGTTTTATCCCGAATAATGCACAGGTACAAAAAAATATAGAAATAATTTATAAATAAAAATGGTTTATTAACAAAAAATTTGTTTTTATAATTTATGCTTTGCTTTGTTTAAAAATTTGATTTATTAAAAGCGTTTTTCTATTTTGTGTATTTTGTGTATTTTTTTACAACGTCCATTGTTTTGATTTTTGAAACAGATTCATCATCAAAAATTTATTTTTTGCATCTAAAACTAATGTATATGTATAATCAATATATTGGGTGTTACGTAAAAATGTTAGGGACTATTCAAAAAATAATAATAACGTCATACAGTCAATATGGAAGTCGTCAGCGGACTTCGATCTTAAACAAATTGGTATGTGGAAAGAAAAGAGTAGGCAATTTTTTAATAGACAATTCATTCATATATTTGAACAGTATTGTTGTTAATTACTTTGATTTCTTAATATCCATCGATTTATTTATTCGAGGCCTGTTGAAAACCAGTTTAAGCTTGAACTGAATTAGTCCATTTCCGATTGTCGGTCTGTCTGTCGTCTGTCGTCTGTCTGTCCGTCTGTCATCACGATTACTCAAAAACGAAAATATATATCAAGCAGAAATTTTAATAGCGTGCTAAGGACGTAAAAAGTGAGGTCAATTTCGTAAATGAGTAACATAGGTCATTTGAGTCTTGGATCCGTAGGATCAATCTTGTAAACCATTAGAGTATAGTTGTATAACCAAATTGTATAGTATGTATTATATGGGAATATCAGTTATGTATATGTCTGACATGTATGTATGTGTAATGTGATAGAGTCATCAACACAGTCTATACATGGTATTTCAACAATTAACTCAGTCAATTATTTCTTTTCACTGTTTTTTTATTCTTTTTTAATGAAAATAATTTCCATGGGAATTTTTATAAATTAACAATTTTTTTTTAGTATGATTTAAATTGCATAGAATTTTTAATTTTAATACATAATTCTAAAAAAAAACTAGGAAAGATAAACAAATTAGAAAAACAAATTTCTATCTCTTTTTCTAATACGTACAATATTTCCCAACAGTAAAGTTTATTACGTTCAACATATCATAAAAAAAATTCAGTATAAACTCAACTCATACATTTTCACTGACTTATATATTATTTCATATTTTAGTTGGGGCTTCTTTCGCTTCAATAAATAGCGAGCATTTTTTTTTGTGTATATGAATAAATTGGTATTTTTTTTTATTCAATGTTTATGTTTGAAAAAAAAAATGAAAATTATCATTCAAACACAAAACAAACGTACAGGTTTAAATAACTTTTCGAAAAAAAAATATGGGAACTCGTACAAAAATTTTAGAAATGTATAACTTTTATTTTTGTGTTTTGTGTGTATTCTTCATATCGTATTTATTGTGTATTTGTGTATCTATGCTCTCTGATTCCTAATGATAGAAGTTTAAGGTGGTTCTTCACTCATTTTACCAAGGGCGTGAAATCATTATTTGATTGGCGTGAAACTTAATAAAAATAATTTTTTTTAAGACTCCTATTAAATTTTCATTTGGTGGAAAAAAATATTTATAAAGAGAAGTGATTGGAATTCGTCTAATAAAGCAACCGATTAAATCCCATTCGAATTACCACACTAAAATAATTTGAATACGTTATTTTTTAACCCCCGAACCAAATAGGGATGTTAAAAGTCAGACCGCTATGTGTGTTTGTCTCTCTGTGTGTCTGTGTGTCTATATGTGGCATCGTAGCGCCTAAATGGATGAACCTATTTTGATTTTTTTTTTGTTTCCTGTGAAAGGCAATTATTTATGGGGAGTGTTCTTAGCTATGTTTCAATTTTCACATCTTTTTTTGTTAAAGGGCGCTAGTAAACATATTAGTGTCCGTGTTATTTCATCGCTACATTCATTCACTCATAAAAAGGGATCAACCTAAGATTCTAACGAAATAAGCTGAATAATATTTGTGTAAACCTCTATTTTGATAGTGAGCCTAAATGGCCGAGAGGTCTAAGGCGTTTTTTTTTTTGTCTGTTTGTCCATTTAGACTTAGGTTTTGGGTTCGAATCCAGGCAGCGGCAATGTGAACAATTTATAATTAATGGGAGTGCAGAATTGATCACATTGCCGTCGCTTGGATAAGAACAAAGTAACCGACTCCACCCACATCAAAATGTAATTGTAAATATGTTTGTAATTAAATAAATAAATATTAACAAATAATGATGTGGGTGACCTCTGTTATTGGCGTATATGTCAGAGAAACGGAGGTTAAACCCCCTTATTATAACCTTTATTTTGATAGTTATTTTGTGTTAGATGACAGTTCAAAGTCCCTTGATCGCAATTAAACAATTTTAGGGTCTCTTGCAGGGCAAAACTTAGAATTATTTCATTTTAAAACTGTGATTTTTAACATAGTATCTTATGGAACGTTTACGTCATACAAATTGCCTAGTTTACGATATTTTTAGGGCATTTTATCACATTTATGTCATAGAAATTGCCTAGTTGACTAGTAACGGACTTCTTTAACTTTGAATTAATATATCATTTTAAGTGCAAAACTGTTTATAATCCATATAATATTCTACACAATTTGAAGAGCATATCAACATTCATCATGTTTTAAACGACATTTTAATGTGTTCTGTCATCTTACTTATAATAATAATTATATGATAGTCATAAATAAGTGTTTATCTATCGTCAGTAAAGTGTTTTAACAGTTTATTTACTAAGTATTTTAACAGTTTATCATTATTTAATGTTTTCGAATTATCTTATATACTATTTGAATGTATACAGGGTGTTCCGGGACTCGATGAACATGGCTTCTTAATAAAAACGTGTTCTTTGGACAATTTTAAGTCATACTTTTGTCCAAAATCAAATGGTAAAGGAGTTATGTCCATTTTTAAATTTAGTCAATAAAGTTAAGTCTTTGTTAAGTCAAGTGGTTTAATGTTTTATTAATTTTTCTTCGAATATTACAAGAGGGACTCTTTTTCGATCATGTTAAGAATGGCTTCTTTGTCGTTAAGTTCTTGTTATACGAGACGTTCTGCATTAGCTTTAGGAAAACTACCTTTTTCTGGCAAATAACGATGCACATGTAAGAACACTTGTTTATTAGGAATTCTTCGACCAGGAAACCACCAATGATATTCCTGCACCGATGCATTTTCCTCACAATAGTCGTAAATAAAGGGAATAATTATCGACATATCCTTGAATTGTAAACGTAGATAATAAATTAACAACTACGACTTAAGGTATTTCGATATCAAAAAAATGATAATGATCTAAAAAATTGAAATAATATTTATCAATTAATCATCCTTTCATATGTCTTTTGTGAAAAATTCATATCGATTTTCTGAACGGTTTAGGAGAAATTAACTATCAATGTCAGTGCTTTTACCAAAAAAAGTTTTTCATTTGTATGCACAGTTCTTAATTTTGGTTTGATTTTAAAGTTTAAAACTTGCGGAATATTGATAAATGTTTTTTTATGAAAATGGTAAAACATTTTTAAAAGCACTTAGTGACTAAAAAAACCAACATTTATTACGACTTCTTCATGTACCACCATGTAAAAATGGCTGTTTTTGATAATTAATTTATCGTAAACCGTACAGAGGGAATATATTTGAAATTGATACAAAAGGCGTATTAAATACTCATTGACATAGAAAATTTCATTTTTTTTGGTAACACTTGCGTTTTTGTATATCAAAACATCTTAAAAGTACCATAACAACAATATGGCAAAGCAATTCGACAAGATTAATCAAGTTATTATTAAGTTTACTCCTCCTGATTTTTGGGGACATAATAGTGTCCTTTGCTCTTTTACTATTGGGCTTTGGACAAAAGTATATAATACACTTTTCACTTAAAATTGTCCAAAGAATACGCTCTGTCTATCGAGTTACGTGACACTCTGTAAACAGGTTGTTATCCATCTGAGATGCGTAAACTTCAAAAAAAAAAATGCATTTGAATGATGTTTTTAAAATAAAAGTAACTTTTTTGCAGCAAAGAATAAAACTTTGACACAAAAAGCATGTAATTTCATTTAAAAAAAAATCGTTGACCTTTGTTTGACTATGAAAATGTCTCGACATAAAAAAAAAACGTATAAGGGTGGAAAACTTTTTTAAAGAATCACTTTGTATGTGTAAAATATCTTATATAATTACGATGTTGTAAATTCCATTTCACTTATAATTATGAAGAAACTAACATCCAATTAAACTTATTAGACATTAAAATTAAAGTCTTTACTATTAATAAGACCGATAACGATAATTTTCTTCGAGTTGAGTTTGTATATATGCGTATTAAATTTATCGATTTATAAATTAAAGTTGACAAACATACAATTCTTCATACTTATAGTTTGATAGTATTAATTTAGAGAAAGTAAAACCAATTAAATTTAAACCTTATTATTTATAAATTAAACATTAATTATGAGATATAACCCCAAAGGCTTTATAGTTTTACGACAAAAAGAAATTTTTTATTACAGTGATATCATTAACTGGTCGTTTTCACACTTCAGATGAAGAATTTTCACTTTAACGAATAAAAAAGTGAAGTTGGTTTTTTAAAATCTTTACTAGTATGCAAGATATGAACGTTTAAATTTCCTTATTAAACAAACAGGAAAATATCCACTAGTGACGTCATACGTTGGTATCGTCATAGTAATTATATATAATTAATATATAATCTTTCAATTCAATTTCGTGTTAAAGTTAACTTTAACACTGATTTTTCCATGGAAATCTCTCCAAACTGAATACATTTTCATGAAAGAACACTATCGATCAAGTCAAACAAAAAAACCAAAATCAGAAGCTCTGATTAGGAGCTACGATGTCACAGACAGAAACACAGATACAAAGATACACACGTTAAACTCATATAATCCTTTTTTTGTGTCGTGATTTAAAAAAAAAATACACTTTCTAATTAAGAACTCAGAGTGAAAACAGATCGAAACAACAAAACTTTCAAGAAAACTGGGTTTCTAGTTCGTACAGTGATACTTTTACAATTTCTATTTGATTTATAAAATGAATCACCCTGTAAAAGTTATGCAAATAGCAACAGATAAAAATTTATAATAAAAAATTTATATTTAAATAGATTTCCATTCTTCTTTTTTCAATAAATATAAAATATTTATTTTTATACAAATTTCAAATTTTTTTTTATTATCATTTTTAATATCAATAAATTCTTCAGACGTGTGTATATTAATATTTAAAATGAAACCAATCATCCGTATAATTCAAAATACGGAAACTCAACAACAGAAATTTTCCCAACGTAGATCTGAGCACAAAAAAAGTATATGTCAACTTCGTCAAGAATCAAAATCTATGTTAGCTTCACATGTAACTCACATTAACGAATGCTTCAAATTGTCCGATTAACTTTGAACAAAAGAAATTGGCAATTGTAGCCAGTAAAATCTTACAAAATAGAAAAACGAAATGCGATGTGAAGCTGCTTTTTTGGTATGTTATTTGGACTCTAAATCCACAACATTTTAGTTGCAAGTTTTTTAGAAATAATTCCAAGTGGATATTTTTATTCTGAACTTTTTGAACTGAATAAAAAAAATTATGCTTTTTCGATTCATTTCCCAGAAGAAACATATTTGAGATACTTTGTATATTTATGTTAATAATTCAAACTATTTATTTAAGATGAAATATAAGTAATAAATTTTGTTAATAGATATTTTTCCCTTAAGGTATCATCTTAATAAAAAAAAATTGTATTTTCATTTTTTTTTTCAGAGAAAAATATACGAAATTATTTATGCTAAAATATTTCTTTTTCAAGAGAGCAAAAATATTCAGATATACATTTTTAGTGTCTCAGTATAAAGTTATTTATTTCATCCCAAAATCTTTACATTCGATAATAAGAAAATAATATTTTATAGATCTTTATTAATTCTATTCATAGTCACGTTGACAATTATTTCAGTGACTGGACATATTGAAAATTTTGTTGCCTGTGTTGTTAGAAAAAAATGGTTTTACATTTCTTTTTTGAAGAGCTTTTTTCAAAATAATCCTCAATTAAGCCAAAGTACCTTAAAACAATAATTATATCAGACAACTATTGGTCTGAACTTTAAATGTCATTTCCAAAACGGCTCGTATTCCCTATATGTGTACATATATACGTTTACCTGGAAGATTAAATTAAACGAACCACCTGTTTGAGTTTCTAGTTCAAACAAAATTTGATATATTTTCATAAAAAATTGTATCAAAAAAAATATGTTAGGTACATTCTTGCCGAAAAAATTCACCTATATAAATATTTTTATAGTCGTTCGTCCAATGGACATCAAATAAAATGACTTTAAAGAAAATTCCAGGAATCATGGTTCGAAATTTGTAAACTGTATGTGAAAATAAACGTTATTTTCGATAATTTTCAGTAAAAAATACCTTATAATATGATTTGTTTTCAAATCGGGAATAGAAAATTATTTCGATTTTTTTTTTTCTAAAAGAGAAAATCACAAAAAATTGTATAAAATCTATTTGGGTCAATTTTTTAATGGTTTTATTCTAATTTTGGCCCGAAAAAAACGATTCTGTTATCTAAAACTCGATAAGATTTATGGTTTTCGAGATAACGAATGCATGGAGCTTAAATTTGAATTCGAAAAAATTGGCAGAAACATAACTTAAAATATATGAATTGTAGATTGACATAAACGCGTTTTTCATAATTTTGGGGTCAAAATTACCATATAAATTGATTAAAAACGGGAACAAAAAATTTTTTTTTCTTTACTTTTTTTCTAAGGGGTTCCCCATTAAGAAAATCTCGAAAAATTCGATAAATTTTATTAAATTCCAATTAACTCAAAAACGTAGTTTTATGCTAATGTTTTTCTTGCGAAAACGATTCTGCTATCTAAAGTTCATTTCCATTTATATTTTTCGAGATTTGGCATTCAGGAAGCTTAAATTCGAAATCCCAAGAATTGCCGGAATCATATCGTTAAATATATAAATTGTAGACTTAATTCAATGTTTTTTTTTTGTAAGTTTTGGTTCTGAATTACTTTAGAAAATGATTTTCATTAAAATTGCAAAAGCTTTCTTCTATCAAAAAATTTTTAAATTATTAAGCTCAAGAAAAAAATAAACTAAGCTACAATTCCTTGTTAGAATTGTGACGAAAATGTTCATAGAAAAAAAATACATTTTTAAGCACACTGTCGAGGCTAATAAATCTTCGGGTATACAGGCTCTTACTTACATTTCTAGAGAACGTAAACATCAATTTAAACATCAATAAATCATCAAATTTTATTAACAACATTTAAATAATTTTCACCATTATTTGTGTGAATAATTAAACGATGGTTGTTAAACAAGAAATTCTAGAAGTATTGAATGCCTTTTTAAATACCTACTCCTGTTTTTCTATTTCCCAGAATGAAAACACATTTCTATGAATAAATAATGAATCTTTTTAAGTGTTTTGTGTATGCATGGAACGCGAAACATATAATTGTAAATGTTACCGATAATGCATATTTTCTTCTTTTTAGTAAAATAGAAACAAAAGTTTAGTCCAAATTTTGTTACGCTTAAAAATAATGATATCACGAACAAAATTTTTGTATACGTGTTCATAAAATCATCTAATTAGTTCATTTCTGGTTGTCTATCCGTAAACACGATAACTCCAAAACGAAAAGACATATCAAGCTGAAATTTTTGAGGTTGAGTATGTGTGAACATCGATTTATGGGGTCTTTTTAACCGTTAGAGAACTTTTCTTTGAAACATTTTTTCGTAAACATCACTGTTTATTCGGGAGGACGCAAATTAGGTTATAACATTGTATAGTATGTAGGCACGGCTGTGGCTATCTAAGTGTGACTATCTTTCTTTTCTTGCATGCCATAAAAACAGATGATTGCGTAATCAACTGTCTATACAGGGTATTTCAACAATTAACTCAGTCAATTATTTGTTTTCACTTGTCTATGTAAATTTTTTTAATAGATTTCGTAAATGTTTTAGCTATTTTTATAAATTTGACGATTAAAAGCCATGCCGGTGACATTTATACCCGGATGTATCTAACTAATTCAAAAAGCCCATTATGGTTACTACATGATTATTACTCCATTTTCGTACACTTCTGTATGTTGAAAGCTTTTTCCGACCATATAATACACAATGAATATATTATGAATTATAATTGTAATCTTTTGTTTAACACACCTGCTGAAGTCCTTTTTTTTGCTATTCAGAAAGGATTCGATGTAACTTTTTGCCTTTGATAATTTCATTTACCCATTTTAGCTATATGTACAAAAATCTCATTTTCTATTATGGTCAGTTTTAGCCTTGACCTATTATGATTGTAATATAAATTACTAGATTTTACTGGCAAGGTTCGCTTCGAATTTATAAAATAATAAGTGTACCAAAAAGAGTGGAAACTGTTTAAAAAAAGTTACCAATCTGTTTGAAAAATTTTACAAAAAATTTTGTGGAAATTTGTTGAATTATACGTGCACGAATGGCCACAAAAAAGTGTTGGGGTGATGAGGTACTAGCTTAGTTTTTGATTGAACTGATCGAAAGCAGTGAATATGAAAGTTTAGCTCGTTGGAAATTCTCACCTTCTTGAATTGTCTTTTCCTAAGCTTTGAGACAATGATGAATAATTTTGGTTAACACTATTTTATACATAATATACATAAGAGGATCGAAACATTGTTTTGAAATATGTATAGGGTTTTTCATTTAAAATGAAATAATTCTTTAAACTTTCAATCAAATAATTTATGATAACTTAAGATATCATCGTTGTTTTTTTTTATATCGTCTAAAAGATAGGTAGCTTAAACCACCGAACCCAAGAAACGACGTATTATAAGTTTGACCGCAATGTGTGTGTGCCTGTCTGTCTGTGGCATCGTCGCGCCTAAACGGGTGAACCAACTTAGGATTTCGAACCCACAACAAAAAATTAAAAAGAGGCAATAATCTTCGTAATTAAACAAAGAGGATAATACCCACGTTATACGTGGGTATGACGTGGGTAAACCCTTTTTTACCATAAAAAATAAATTTTCATGATATCTCATTCATAAGTACTTTAAGTTTCATGTTCTATCACTTTCTATGGAAAACCTTTTATTTTATTTAAACCACAAACTAGATAACAAGATGCCAACAACAGTTCGTAAGCCTTACCTCGAACTTAACCTTTTGTTACTTGAAGGTATTGTTTATACAATAAATTATGGATTTCACTCAACCACAAAACTTCACGAATGCCACAAGAGAATATTGATACATAATAAACGTTTGGGTAGCGGAGTTTAGATATTCTACATGTATTTATCAACTATCTTTAAATCTTATTAAATTTCCTAAATTCCTATTCCTATGTGTACGGTATTTATTTATAACATATTCGACTAAGAACTGGGTGAAGGAAAAACGCCACCGACCATCGATAGAATATTCTTATAGAAAATGGAAAGTTTCGGTTTTAAAAGGGTTGAAAATTTGATATACGTATAAACTTGTCCTATTTTTTGAAGTAAACATAATTGAGAATTATCCGATTTGTTTCCAAATTATTTTCCAGTTTCGTACTCGAAGCTGGACTATAATATTTTTACCTAAAATCCTTGACCTAAAACGTGTTGGTTGGTGGCCAATTCATTAATATCCACCAAATTTAAAAGGTTTATAATGAGTACAAAGCAACCACGGATGTATTTTATATTTTCCCTCAATTTTCACTATAAATGCATTTTCGCCACACAATTATTTTTTACAGTGTAAAAACACAGTTCTAAAAAACATATTATTATTAATTGTGTAAAATGTATTTATGAAATGAACATATTTTCTATGGCGTGGTAAATAACTAGTTAGAAGAGTCTCTCAAATTATTCTGGGTAATTTAATTTTCAAAACCATGTTCGAATGTGTTGTTGCAATGGTTTTTGTACCTACATGTTTTAGTATAAGTGGTTCAATAAATTATGGTTTTTATATTATGGGTCAAGGACCAGAAGTAGATAGTATTTCGGAATAACTAGAAACATATACATACTCGGCTTTGGAGGGCAGTATTTTTGATCTAAACAATTCCTACGAAAATTTTCATAGGTATGGATTTCCTTAAAAAGAAAATAATTGAACAAAATAAAATGTCAAAATCATTTCGCCACATCCTGAACAAAAGAAGTTGCCTGTAGTCCGACACTTTAAAAGTTGAAATTTTTGTCTCGAGTAACGGACATCTTATTTTCCGCTGTTCGTTTGGCTGTCAGGGGACAGTATCTCATAAATTGCAATAACAAGACCAATATGGTGAATTCCACAAAGCTGCCATGTAAATAAAAAATTTCGATATCTGAAGCAGGTATTAAACATGCATGTATTGAGCAGTCGTAACAGAACAATATATGAAAATGTACCGAAATTTTCGTGGGCGAGTTCAACTAACATTTGATCGATTTTTCTTTCGTTTCAATAGTCAGTAATTTTTAGAAAGCTTGAAAGATCAAGTTCTCGAAAATGACAAATTTCGTATAGAGGACAAAGCTTTTAGGCATGACTTCGATAATAATCTCAAAGCATTAACAACGATTCTTAGAAATATGTCGAATGACTCTAGACATAACTACTATCTTCATTCTATCGTGTAATAGTTTAATGTTATCATTAATTTTTTTATCATAGAATCCTGTAAGCATCTGCTTGTAAATATAGTTAACTAAAACGGATAAAGTAATTGAACTAATTACAGTAATTTATTTTTCCACTTATTTATATACACTTTA
Organism: Chrysoperla carnea; assembly: GCF_905475395.1. NCBI lineage: Eukaryota > Metazoa > Arthropoda > Insecta > Neuroptera > Chrysopidae > Chrysoperla > Chrysoperla carnea. Next base: position 2,766,192 of record NC_058341.1, read on the forward strand.
AAAAATTTCTATGGTAATTTTACTAAAAAATGCTAAAACCCATGTTTAAATCGGTTTAATTTCTCACTAATCGATATCTTCATGATTTATTTTAATTTCCTTAACTGGCTTTTGAGTTTCGTCAACATTTTACACTCAGGTAATAACCGAACTAGAACCAGAGAGAATCTATTAGTTTTTCTATAGAAACTAAATTTAAATTTTAGACATATAGTGACTTTATTATGTCTTTGCAACTTAAATAAACATTCTAGAAACTTCTGTTCTGTTTTAAAGAAGACAATTACATAACAAGGGTTCATTTTAGTTGTTTTGGGTTTTGGATTAAAGTCCGTTTTGTTTTACTAAGCGCCATTCATTCAATGTAGAAAGGTAATGGTATTATACTCGAAAGTATTTTGATAGAGTGTTCAGAAAATGGATAAGGATATAGAATTGGTTCTCATTGATTTAATCAAGAAAAATGGTGTTTCTTATGGCTGACGTTTTTCCTGGAAGCATTGAAGTTCAGGCAGGATGACTTACATGTGGCTTCAACCCATGGCCTAAATATTAACGTGTTTCGATACCAAAACGATAGTGTTACCAAAGAACTGAAATTTTGTATGTCAATTAATGAGTATTTGATACGTTTTCTGTATAAATTTCAAGTCGATTCTCTGTACGGTTTACGGTAAATTAATTATTAAAAAACAGCCCTTTTTACATGGTTTTTTGTCAGTAAGTGCTTATAAAAGTGATTTACCTTTTACTTAAGAAACTTTTATCAATATTCTTCAAGTTTTAAGCTTTAAAATCAAACCAAAATTAAGAACTGTGCATAAAAATGAAAAATTTTTCTTGGGTAAAAACACTGACTTTGATAATTAATTTCTCCTAAACCGTACAAAGAATCGATATGAATTTTTCACAAAAGACGTGTAAAAAGATATATTTGTAGGGTTTAAATATACTATTCCTGAATCATTAACTCTTAATTTCTCTATGACAGCCGAAAACCTTCTTCGAATTCTGAGTAAACTCCCGGTATATACGTATAATATTATTATATTCGAAGACAATAGGTAAATATAATAAATATCTTTAACTTGAAACTAAATTAGCATCAATGACATTTAACATTCAACATTTCAACCTCTAAAAAACAACCTAAAACCGAAATAACCAAACTATATTGTTTAAAACAATACAGAATTCTACGGTTATCTATTTCAATCTAATAAATTGTTGTTCAAAATCTGATTAAATCATTTTGAAAGTTAATAAGTTAGTTTTTTGCTCTTTATTAAATTGGGTTATATAGTACGTTTTAATTGGTCGAAATGTTCTCATTATAACTTTAATAAAACTTTCATACACAAAATAAATTAACTTATATGGAAATTTATTTCGTTTTGGTCCTTCGAGCCGGATATAATAGAAAATTTAAAACAATGTATGTATGTTGACACCTGACATAATTAGTTGACTTTACGAAAGTTTCCAAAACCAAAATTGTTTTGTTTCTAAAACTGGCCATTTAATTTAAATTTTTTTTCTATTTGTTTAAGGATGTACGAACTTAAGGGTAATTTTGGATAAAAGACTTCAAAAAACGGTAGATGGATGATATGTTTTCATATAGATTTCTTCAAAACTAGTCTTTGAAAATTAAAAAAAATTATTGAAACCAAAAATATACCCGATGTGCCGACTAATTAAGGATGTATGAGCCCGGTTAGGTTAGGTTATATTGTGATACCATATATGTGTTTTACCACATTTCCGCTGATAATTTCATTTATCAGCTCCTCAATTTCAGAGTGCACCTCCTTCATGCATATATCATACACAACTCCAGCCCATCACAACTATTAATTAAATTAATTTTTTTGCGACGGCAGGAATCGAACCCGCTACCCTAAGCATACCGCGGGCGGAATTGGTTAAGCCTTAACTAACTGAGTTAGCAGAACGACGGTATGAGCACGGTAGTAAGGACACAAATTAAAAAATATATTTTTTTTTCATTTTTTATGGTGAATTATGATCTAACTTGACAATATAAGTCGAAAAGTAAGAATACAATATTTCGATATCTGGAGTTTTTTAATTATATTTTTTGTCAACATTCATGAAGTCGTTTCGTTAACAAAATTCATCATCAAAGTTGAAAATAAGGTACAAATAATTTCAACCACAAGTTTACTGACATTAAAATAAACATTCAAATTCGTTTCACAGCTTTGCTATCACTAAATCCATTTCCAACCTTGTTTTCTCAAAGCTTTGACTAAATATAGTTAATACTCACTTCTGTATGAATGTTTATTTAATAACATACAGAAAATGATCTCTTTGATAATTATGACATATGACCATGTCATTCTATTTATTATGACATATTATTTTATCATACTTATATATGATTATAAAAATGGACATAATGTGAAATTATCAATAATTTTAAAAAACGGTGACATAAATGCAAGAGTTATATACAAATAGGAAGGACATTATTGAGATGACAGAATGATGTCATGTATTATTTTATGAAATATGTCATAATATGTAATTTTAAATGTATGATAAATAAAAAATAAAAATCTCTATATATTATAAATGCGAAAGTAAGCTTGTTTGTTTGCTTGTTTGTTTGTTTGTTTGTCACGCTTTCACGCTAAAACCAGGGAATGGTTTTTAATGAAACTGTACAGCAATATAGCTGATATATCAGAATAACACATGAGATATAATTTATAAAGATATATTAATAAAAAATGAAGGGTGATAATGAAAAATGAATTATCAATTAATCTTTTTAAATACGTCTCTGTACTCCTACACTAAAACTTTTTCCAGGCACGATGTAAAATTAAAAGTATAACTTTTTGATTTGTATTTTCACAAAAAATAAAAATAAAAAATTTAATAAAAATCTAAAATTAATACTTTTTTTAATCGGCTTTAGTTATAAAGTATATATAAAAGCCTAAAAAGCTTTTTTTACGAGATTTTATTTTATATATTTATTTATAAAAATACGGATGATGACTTAATATTTAAAATAAAATATTTCGACAAAACATCATCGATTTAGAATTAAAAATTTATTTGACTATCTTGAATGGGTTTTTCAAAATGTTTTTGGTTTGAGGCATTTTCTATGAACTCTATGAAAATAAACCAAAAAAAATAACGATGCCTATGCTTTTGTTGTCTGAAGATATTAACAAAACAATTTCTTTTTGTATATTTACAGTATGGTAAACTCTTTTACATAGAGGTCGTGTGGCGTTAATTAGTATCAGATTTTTTTCTTTTTTCAAAATCAACTTTTAATTTTCCAAATGAACAAATAATTATGGAAATATAAATTTAATATAAGAAAATTTACATAAATGAATCAGAATATGTAATTAATTACGAAACACTTGAAAAATTTGTTATTAAAATTCTGACAGGAATAATTAAGATAAAAAAATTATAAATCCAATATATACAGTCAAACCTGGGTAAGTGAGAACTGGATAAGTGATAAAACTCTATATAAGTGAGAGTAATAGCCAGGACCCGTCCATTGAAGATCCCAAAGCCTCTATTACCGAGAAACAGAAACCTCTGTAAGAGAGAGTCGTGTTTCTCTCATGGACCTCCGTAAGTGAATTATTTAGCTTTCAATATTTCGAAAGCAAAGCAGATATCGAAAAGTTTTATTCTGATTTTTCGCCTACATTCATGAAGTTATAACAAAATTCATCAGCAAAGCTGAAAATAAGGTACAAATAATTTCAACCCTAAATCTAAAATTGACCGAGCACTACTTAAAGAGATAGTGTAAATTAGAAAAGAGAGGAAAATTACTAAAAAATACGATTTGAGTGAAATTTGTATAAAAATATTTTCTTTTTAATTTTGGCATTTGAAGTGTAGTTTTAAATATCCTACCTAGGGGACACTCTATCTTATGTATGATTTTCTGCATCTAATTTTCCAATAAAGATAATGTGATTTCACATAAAAGTTCAAAGTTTTAGAATTTCAAATTAAGTACGACTTATTAAAATATAATTATATGTATACAAGCTTTTGATTCAAAATATGTATAATAATTATTTCTAGTTAACAAAGTAATAAGTAGACTTAATTTAGTTAGACTTTATGCTACAAATAACATGCTCTACAAGTTAAAAGCTTGCTACATACGCAATTTAACTTCTATTGTGCTTTTTCGTATAGATTTTAATAAAGTTAATTTTCTCGCAAAAATAGGAAGTAGTTATTACTTATTAAAATATGTGTGTTTAATAAAATTTTCAAACTACTTCACTCATTTTCAAGCCTGATAAAATATGTACAATGTGTGCCATAATGACTGCATTCAAATCATGAAATCAAAACTAGATATAACAGCCATTTGAATCGCAGCTTACTCGGTTTTCAATCTTCTTCCGTGTATGTTTTGAGAGACTTCTATGAAGTATCTTTGGGCTTTTACAGGATTTTAAAATCAAATGATTGCCCAGGTCAAAAAAGAACAAACCTTAGAAATTGTAGATCTAAAATTTGTAGGGCATTCGGAATCGGACTAAATTTCTGTTTATCACTCTAGATGAAAAATTCTCACTTCACGTATAGAAAAGTGAAGTTGGTTTTTAAAAATCTTTAATGCAAAATTTCAATGTTTAAAATTACAAATTAAGCAAAGAGGAAGACTAGACGAGAGGGTATCGCCATAGAGATTAAAAAAAAAACTTTGTTTTACTAAAAGGAGATGGGCAACCTTAGAATGCAATCTTTGATTGCTCATAACTTCTTCGTTTTTAATCAATTTTGATTTCTCATTCAAATTCATGGAATCAAGTCTAGTTTTACATTTTAGGGTAATATGGCCAATTCGACATCAAGATTATCCCCTATTTTGAAACTTGTTACCCTTTTATTATGTTCTCATACATACCTGTCAAATTTTTCTTTATAATATTCAAAACTGATAGGTATGAGCCCTCCGAGGCAGAAGCGATAAAATAAATCACCGTATTTCAGTTAATAATGAGATACCATATTATCTTCTGAATAAAACAACTTTAGGATCATTTTTCCTAGTACACATTGTACATATATGCGAATATAAATCATATTCTTAAAAATGTATGTTTCAATTTTGATAAAAACATGTTAAAATAATTTTGTATACAAATAATTTTCATAACAATAAATGTAAATATCTAGATACTAGATATCAATAAAAAGTATCTCGATACTTTTAGGGTAAATATCGTTAATGTACTTTATATTATAGAATAGGTTTTGTCATATTTTATCAGAATATATCGAGAAAAGTTTTTCAGAATCATTAATAAATAATTTTCATAATAGAATACTAAAAACATGGTAAATATTTCGATGACATGGCTTTTATTATGTTTGCTAAATTTTTTTTTTTTTGATAAATGATTTTATTGAAAATATCTGTCTATTATGATAAAATTTATTTGTGCTTTTATCGAGTGTTCGGATATTAGTATGTAAGTACGTACTTTTACTAAGTTTAGGTCACAAATCATATCCGATTTTGATAAACCAAGTACGTAATCCTTCTAAGTTTTGGTCTTGTAGTCAAATTTAACGTAACTTTAATATTTTTCAAGAATTTAGGGTCCTTGTCCAATATTTGGCATAACGGTGAATCGTAGCAAAAAACTAACATTAAAAATGAAAAGGTTGGCCCAAAATTAGTGGGATTCAAAAAAAATTTTTTTCAAATCGCATAAAATTTGCGTGTTTTATCAAAAAATCGATTTTTTTAACTTCATGACGTCATCAAAATCCAAAAATTTTGATTTTTCTCTGTCACACTCAAATTATATTCGATTTTGATGGACCAAGTATGTAATCCAACTAAGTTTGGGTCATACTTTTCAAATTTGTGGTCAAATTTAACGTAACTTTAATATTTTTCAAGAATTTGGGGTCCTGGTCCAATATTTGGCATAACGGTGAATCGTAGCAAAAAACTAACATTAAAAATGAAAAGATTGGCCCAAAATTAGTGGGATTCAAAAAAAATTTCTTTCAAATCGAATAAAATTTGGGTGTTTTATCAAAAAATCGATTTTTTGAACTTCATGACGTCATCAAAATCCAAAAATTTTTATTTTTCTCTGTCACACTCAAATTATATTCGATTTTTATAGACCAAGCATGTAATCCAACTAAGTTTGGGTCATGCTTTTCAAATTTGTTGTCAAATTTAACGTAACTGAAGTCATTTTAAAGAATGTGGGGTCCTGGTCCAAACATTTAGCATAACGACGAATCGCAGCGAAAAAATTATATCAAAAATGAAAAGGTTGGCCCAAAATTAGTGGGATTCAAAAAAATTTTTATTCAGATCGCATAAAATTTGCGTGTTTTATCAAAAAAATTGATTTTTTTAACTTCGTGACGTCATCAAAATCCAAAAATGTTAATTTTTCTCTGTCACACTCAAATTATATTCGATTTTGATGGACCAAGTATGTAATACAACTAAGTTTGGGTCATACTTTTCAAATTTGTTGTTAAATTTAACGTAACTCAAGTCATTTTAAAGAATGTGGGGTCCTGGTCCCAACATTTGGCATAACGACGAATCGCAGCGAAAAAATTATATCAAAAATGAAAAGGTTGACCCAAAATTAGTGGGTTCCAAAAAAAGTTTCTTTAAAATCGCATACAATTTGGGTGTTTTATCCAAAAATTGATTTTTTTGAACTTCATGACGTCATCAAAATCCAAAAAATTTAATTTTTCTCTGTCACACTCAAATTATATGCGATTTGTAAGAAATTTTTTTTGAATCCCACTAATTTTGGGTCATACTTTTCAAATTTGTGGTCAAATTTAACGTAACTCAAATCAGTTTCAAGAATGTGGGGTCCTTGTCCAAACATTTAGCATAAAGACGAACAAAGTTAGTGGGATTCAAATAAAATTTCATTCAAATTGTATAAAATTTAGCTTTTTATCCCAAGAATTTAATCTTAGATATGAAAAAACCATAAACAATACTTACACCTAGATCAATATATGTGATATATATCGGATAAGGTAGAACAATGCAAACAGCCAAAAACCAGGTACCAGTTGCACATACGAAGGCTGGAATGCGAGGTTTCATCGGATCTTGCACTAAATGATATCGATCCACAGCAATCAGTAGAAATGACAGCATACTAACATGAATTGGAATATCCTGGAAAAAAAACAGGAATAAACATTAGTTTTCATTATAAAATGTAATGGCTAGCATAAAAACCACATGCTAAATTTTATTTTGTTAGAAAGTGACACAAATAAAACTTTGATGGCTTTTATATAACTGCTTTTCGACATATCAATAGGCTATTATTAAACGAAACAAAAAAATTAAAATCTGTTCAACCGTTTAAGTGCTATGATGCCACAGACAGACAGACACAGAAGTCGTTTACCACCCCTTTTGTAGGTTTGGGGGTGTTAAAAAACGAAAATGGGTTAATGGGATGGGTTAAGTTAGATTGCTCTGCTCAAAAAATTTCCTTTCATAGACATTATTGATATCAATTTTTGAGGTAAATACAATGGAGCTTTGTATAAAACCATTGTACTCGAATTTTCTATACATATTAGAATTATTTTTCTAGCTTCATACGGTATGCTCATCATTTTATTATATGTACATGAACATAATATAATTTATTTATTAATTATTTCTACGTATGTGATGTAATTAAATTAATTCTCGATAATTATTCTACAATATTTTCCACATAACAAATCAAGCAACTTTTCGAATTCAAACAAATCGAACAAATTTTCTATCAACATACCTGCCAACAACATGTACAAGAATACCAACGTATAGAAAATTTATTTAAACAGTAAAATTTAATTATTAAATGTTCATAGATACCTTTCGACTATAAAATTAAATTAAATTCTATATAAAACAAGTGAAAATAAACAATTGATTGAGTTAATTGATGAAATACCATGTATATGTAGCGTTGATTACGGTAATCGTTTGTTTTTGTACGTCATGTAAGTAAAGAAAGATAGTCACTCTTACACATAAAGTAATAAGAGTATCTTTCTTCTCAATTCCTCAGTGGATAAAGTAATAAACAAACAAACACATACATAATATATGTAACGTATAAATTTTAAAACATATACAATATCTATATAATGTTTCTAGCCTAATTTCGAAAAAATGTTTCAAACAAAAGTTGTATATTTTTTTATAAGAAGCATTTTTACTCAGAAAGTGTAAGGGAAATAAGTGAGAGCAAGGGAGGTGAAAACTATAACGCCGTAGTCTTTGGTTTTACACCCAGCAAAAGGGGCGATATCATGCTATTAAAGTAAAATTAAAGATATTTAAAACCTGTATTTATAATGCCTATCTCACTAACAACATTTGTGCTGCTAATAGTCTGTCGAAATACTCGAAAATTCGTTGTTGAACGATAAACTTAAATCAAGAAGCTCCCCTTCACTATTAAATTGGCTTGCCGCTTATTTAATACTGTCACCTTTAAGTATTTTATAATGCCATGGGAGCTTGGACTATGAGAAAAATATATAAAAAAAATTGACAGTTATTATTAAAGCATCATTTTCCATCAAAGGAAAATTTAATAAAACTGTAATTAAACGTACACTTAACTACACAATAAATATGAATTATAATTCGAAAAAAAAAAATTAGATTTATCATAGTTATTAAATTTATTAACTTTTTTTTAAATCAATTCTAACATGGATAATTTTAGAATTCAGTTGCGCAGATCTAAAACCAAATTTGAGGAAGGAAAGTCATGGTTTTAATGGACTTAATCTCTTTACATCACAATGTAAGAATTTAGTATGATCCCCGTTGCTCGGGAATGGATATTTCCGTCTAAAACTCAATATAGAATTTTTTCGTGACTAGACAGGAAAAATACTTGTTTTTTTTGCTCAAGAATTGCTTTTTTTCTTATCACAAATAAATTTCTTTTCGTTTCATGAATATTTTTTTTCTTTTTTTATATTCTTATTTCAAATAAAGATAGTATATTTCTTCAAGCTATAATTTCTTCTTACTGCTATATATAATATAAAATCCATCGAATCTTTCGAAATGAAGTTTTAATACACTTAATCGTTGTTTTTTTGTTCGAAGAAATAAAGAAGTTAATCGATATACAACTAATAAAAAAAAGAAAATGTTTTCAGTGATTTATTTAAATCAAATAAATATTTTTATTTTTTTTATTAGTATTTAAAAATTTCGATTAAAAAACTTTTTATGATTAATTTTCATCTATTCAAAATTAAATCAAATTTTATTTTAATAATAAAAAACCGTGTCTAATATATATTTAATAAAAAAAGAAAATAATATATTATTTATTTTTATTTACTATAAATATTTATGATGTATAATCAGTGATGTTTCATAAAAAAAACGAGTTTAAATGTTTAAAATGAATTACCCTGTAAAAGGAAATAACATACATACAACCGTGATAACTTTTACAAAATTTTTATTTCAGTATTTAAAAAAAATAAATAAATAAATAATGAAAATAAAAACGTGTATTAAATTTATGTATAATTAAGTGGAAAAACACATAAAAAATATTGAAATAATATAAGTATTTTATTTTCATTTGATTTATATTTGATTTATTTTCATTTGATTTATACAACAACAAGAACAACAAGGTTGTTCTTGTTGTTGTATATAAATGTTTAGTTTCACAAAACATTATTTAATATAGTTGCAAGTGACATCTAGTGGGTATTTTTTGTGCTATCTAAATAGATACGTACTTACAATATAAATATAAATAAATTTTATTAAATAAATATATACGAAATAGAAAACTGGTTGAAAAACGAAACGATGCTCTTTTCTTGAAAATTTGTAACCATAGTGGTGAATACAGCCCTGGTTGTAGTTCGAAAATCAAGAGAAATACACTGCTTATCCAGAAAGTAACAGCAGATCGTCACTTAAACGCAGTTACATCTGCTGATTACAGGATTTCTGCGAGGTTAGAGTTAATACAGAATGCGTAACTTTTTCTATTCTAAGAATCATCTCCAAAAAAAAAAATCCGATCGTAATTCAATCGATAATTTAACCAATATTGAAGCTCTACGAAGCACCATTTAACTGCAGAAGTAATAGATTCCGAGTAATAGATAGTTGAATCGATTCCACATTTGTTAAGGAGTTTTCAGAGGTTAGGGATTTTGCATACATAGACTCAATCAAAATTTTGCTTCTACTTCGAAGTGTAATCAAAAAAAGTGTCTATCATTTCTTGATTGAAGTTATATATAACTTATAAGCGGGCCAAAGACTTAATCCACTGTTGTCAGTCCCCAACATTTTTTTACAGTTTAAATTATAAATTTCTCGAAATCTTATTCGACTGATACAGAGGAGATGTGACCAGAGGACGATACACAATAACAAAAATAAAATATATGATTTAATAAAACACACATCTGTGTATTTATGTCATTTTGTACATCCCTTGTAATTTATTTACCCTTCGTTAAACTTAAATCTTATTTTAGAGCCCAAGCTGTATAAGTAAGATACAATAATATTTATTCTTACATATACATATGTCTCTTGCAATTATCCTTTTTTTATTTATAACCATAAAACAAATACTAAAAAAACAAGATATTGTTCATTTATAACAAACGTCCTACACCCCCATATTACCCTATGTTACAGAAAGGAAAAACAATAAAATTGAGCTATATAAATAGCATTTTCCTACACAAATTTGATATGATTACCGGGAAATTTGGTAATAATTTACATCGAGGAATTCTAATTTAGTTTATACTACTTTTGAACATAAAAATAAATAATAGTTTAAGAAATACTATAAAACACGCTTTTGTAACTAGCTGAACTAAAAAGTAAAAAATAATTTCTTGAAATTTAATAAAAATCATTTATTCGTAAAAAAAGCGTGGGGTGCTAAATTTCAATTATTGTAAACGACGATACAATGATTTTATTGAATTTAAAGAAATTAGTTTCTACTCTTTAGTTCAGCTAGTTACAAAAACGCGTGTTTTTTTTAGTTTTTTTAAACTATTATTTAGTTTTTTAGACCAAATTCAGTATAAATATGGTGGGAGCGCAAATAAATGTATATAGTTTCAGATGGAAATCGTAATTCCTGAAAATTCTATAATCTGGGCAATCAAATTTTTAATTATTGTATTTTCATCTTGATAAGTTTCGCCAAATTTCGAGTTAATCCAACTTAAAATCAACGATGTTTAATTAATTCATCGGATATATCATCGAAACTCATTTTAATATTTTTTATGCTCTAAAATTGACCTACACTGACCCTACAATATAACTGTCCTTCAAACCCCTCTTCGCAAACTAGTGGTACGTCCATGATAGTTTTTCGCCGTAATTATATTTAAATCTATCCTGACATTCGATTCAACACTGGCACGATAGATAATCAGATTTGTTTGAATAATGTGTGTATTTCTAGTTTTCATTCGTAATAATTAAATTATTTCTATGTTGCAAACAAATGGACCAGAATGAGCCCAGTAATACCTACATTTTTAATTATAAACGGATTTAAAATTATTAAATTATTTTATACATATATTTGTATAATCTCTACAGGGAGTTTCGCTCAAATTTAAAAGCCAAAAAAAAAAGGAACAGGTCGTTCTATCTTTTGAAATAGTGAGAGAAGTGTACTGAGCCCCATACCATATCTCCCACACACTTGTCGATCGTGAAAAATTTAAATTTTTATTTTGTCAGTAAAGAGTAAATAATAGGAAAAATTATTTAAAATTGAAATTTAATTATGTAAAAAAAATTTTCTGATGTGTACGTGAAGTCTTTGAAATGAAAAACTTTTTCCGTTTAGATGAATTCAACAAAAAAAAAACTTTTCTTTCTTCGTCCTATGTAAATAATCATTTAAAAATTTATTTTAATCTTAAAAGTTTTTCACAAACTTTCACCTTTTTTTTTATAATTATAGTTCAAGAGTCGATGACATACAGATTTTTAAGGCATTATCGACATTAAATCCAGCTATAAAAACATCGGTTATAGCGACGACCTGCGACGAAATAGAACAATCTCGACTGAATCCCATTATAAACACAATTATTAACGTATCAGGTATAACAACATCGATTATAACGTCATATCGGCTATAGTGACCAATTTTCATTAGAATATTCATAAGCCCACATATTGGCTAAAACGACCAACAAAGATACATATGCACATACATTTATTTCAATATAAAAATTTACATATCGCTTATAATGACTATCGGTTATAACGAACATGATTTCCGGTCTCTTCGATTAAATTACCTAGTATTAGCTTTACCAATTTTACTAATCTGCAGGTCTTATTATAAAGTCTATGGTCGTTAAATGAGCATATTTCTTTTAAGCCAATTCCATCAAAATCCATTGAATTGGTTTTAAGATAAAATCGAGTCAAAGATCTGAAAGAAGGATTCTGAATCTCGACTTACATGCATTGTCTACTTCGTAAACAGTTCACATGGACTCTTAATAATTCTTAATATTTCCTAGCATGGGTTCCTTGTCTATGAGAAAAATTGGTTGAGAATGTTGATAATGGAAAATATAAAATAGAAAGAAATTTTACCAAAGAAAACTTTTTTTCTAACATAAAAGATTTTTATATTGAAATTAACATTTGAACACAAAAAATAGTGTATTTTTTCGAATTCTTTACCTAACATATCTTCTCGGTTCTGTTTATTTTCTAGAAAAAAAATGTTCTAGAAAAGATTATATTCCAACCTAAAAAATGAACCATTATAGCGTATTAAAAACCGTCCATTTTTCTGCCCGAGCCTGTGTATACATATATTTAATATTTCCATACTAAACGAAAAATCACTTCGGCACAACCTCAGAATTTCCTCAATTTTCGAAAGCGAAATAAAGAAAAATTTTTAGAATATTTAACGTGCGAAATATTTTATGCATTTGCAGAACGCGTGAGCAAATCTCTCATAACGCGACTAAAGATTAACAATCGGTTGACGCGAGAGATGACGAGATAAGTTCCTAAGAAGCATATATTCATTGGCCAGCTCAAATAATCATCTCTAACTTGCTGTATCTCAGTAATAAATTATTTCCGGACATGCATGCACTTTTTGCCTATTTTGAGCTAAAGCACACGCTACTTATATATTGCCGAGCAATTTTGAAGCACTTTGTATACTCTCCTAATCACCAATATTATATAATTTATTTATACGAATACAAAAAAATCTATAATATTCTTTGACAAATTACATATAACATTATTTAGTCGTATCAAAAAAGATACAAAAATATCTTGTTTTTTTCACACCACCTTCTTATTTTTCTTTGACACAATACTTTAACAAACAATATGTGTATGATTCCTTGATTCCCATCTTTTTTTATATCGTTATACATGTGTGTGAAAAAAAGGAATATTAGCAGGGATGTTTTTCATGGTGTTATTATGTTTATCTCTATAATGCTTCATCAAACTTCAATAGACAAGACACTTTTTTTTACTTCTTATCTTATACGACAAAAAATATACATAACAAGATAAAAAATTACAGGTTGTAGTTTTAAAAACTGAATATAGGATTTAACAAATTTGTTGTAATATAGATGCTCGTAATAAACACTCCTTCAGTCATAAGAATCTATTCTCGAATACAATTTTACGTTATTCAAGGAAAATAAAAACGGGACTGACCATCATCCGATATTTTTAAAATTGTTGTTCAGATTTTCAATTCTGCACTATATAAAAAGCATATATACCGTTATTAAAAATACACTCCGTACAATTATATCTATATAAAGAATTCTTTTATTAGAGACATACAAGTGTATATTAGCCTTAAATAATACTTGAATCAGGCTTGTTTCCAACCAAATAGTAAGGTGTTATATTTAATAAAGTCCTTTAATTCAAATAAATAAAAGATATTCATATACACTTCGATAAGACCTTATAGAAAAGGAGAAAAGATTATCATATATCTATTTTTAGAAATATTTTATCTCAAATTCAAACTTTTTTTATATATCGGTATAAATAAGCAAAATTATATAAAATTTATAAATATAATATACCAAAAGTTATCACAGCCAACTTTTTATTTTCCAATAGACTTGGAAAAACTAGTAGTTTTGAAGTATTTCAAATTTATTTAAGTGATAAAAAAAGAATTATTAGAAAGCTATTGGTTTGACCTATTCGTACTCAATCTAAATTTTTGTATGTAATTTATATGAAAATTTCGAACTCAATTACTAAAAATCCATTTTAAAAATCATTGTTCATTACAAAAACATCCACTACATAAATATTTATTTAACTAGCTTAAAGTTAACCTATTTCTGGAATAATAATTCTAGACCAGTAGATCACAATACTTCAAACTGCCTTATAAACTAATACCGGCCAATTTCCAACCATTACTAATGGGTATTGGGTGATTAAATTCGACGGAATCGAAAACAAAAAAAGCGATCATGGTCTATTTCTTCTCTCTTTGCTTAATGGCTATCATCAAGACCCTCTTTCCCATTGGGAATAAGTTTCCAGGGCCCCACGATTCTTTTAATGCCAAAAAGAATCACCGTGGATATGAAATTGCCAAAATCAAAGGTCCTCGGGGAAGAAAGATATGCTGTATTTTAAAAAGGGACACGAGGGACCCTCTTGATTGAAGATTGGGTAAAAGATTATCGCAGTTGTCATAGGGGGTCCAAGGATTAAATTCAGGTTGGGAAATTTTTTGGGAACACCCCATTTTTTTCGGTTCGGGGGTTAAAAATGGCAGATTTTAACTAGTTATTAGTTGACGGTCCGGTATAAACTTTTATCAAACTTATGTAATTTATATAATAATGAAACATCGAGGAAAAACTTAAAACTTCTAATTCTAATACTAGAAAGTTTTCTAGTGAGTGCTTGGATTAGCAGAACTCTTTGAAAATATCATAAAGTAATCTTTAGTAGCTTGTGCTTATATTCTAAAAACTTTTCAATATTGTGAGTGTGTATTATTAAGATAGAAAACTTCGTTGTGAAAACCATTAAATTAAAATTTATATCCTGAAGTTCTAATTTTCTTTGTTAAAATTATTGAATTGTAATATATACGTATACGTTAGATGAAAAATTCATGTAATCATCAAAGTTTTATGTTATATTATCCTCGACAAGGAAAGTAGAAAATAAGTCAGAATAATATAATACCTGCACTTTAATACATTATTTAATAGTGAAAAGACATTTCTAGGCCAGTTTCTAGCCTCAAAAATTGGATTGGGACTGATTCTCTAAATATGTGCGTCATATATGTCAATTAGAGTGATTCCACAAAAAAGGTTTTGAGTAAAGAGGTAATTTAATAGAAGTTTAGGGTTCAGTACCCGAAAATTTTTTCGGGGTTTTTTAAATTTTGTAAATTTTACTTGTTGGGCTAAGAATGAGATTGGTCTAGCTTTGCCAAGTTTATAAGTATGCAAGATAAAAGCTGAATGCTCACATCAAATTTTTGCTTCGACCTTGAAAAAATAGTATATTTTTCACAATAATAAATATAAAAATTATTTACGTATAATTCCGATTAATTTGCATAAATACAATTATTATATTTATCTCGGAATAATCATCATTAACAATAAATGGCTTCATTCATGAAAATGATATATCTCCAATTCAATTTAATTCAATTCATATAGACCGTATGCCCATCACAAAATGATTCTTTTTGTCTGGCATTTTAAGAATTTATAAAAGTACTTTTTTGTTTAACATACCCAAAAAAACTATGAAAGCCATAAACAAATTCATTAATTAATGCATATTATTTTTGCCTATATGATGTCACATCATGGTGGCTTGTGTATAAGGTCACTTAATATACAGATTAAAAAGTACGACTTTTAATTTTAATATAATAAAACAATAATGTGCTTATATGATTCAAAATCAAAATATTTCTGTACATTAATTTTAATTTTATTCAATTTCATAATTTATTTTTTATACTACCGAAAGTACCCGATCTAGCTGCTATTTTTTTCCGAATTTTTCAACATAGTAGGCAAAAAAAGTGGAAAAAGAAAAATCTAAAAAATTCGATCTCTATTAATTCAAGACGATGGCGTGCCTTAAATCAAAAGTCAGACCAAAAGCAAAAAAAATTATGGGCTTACGATCTGATATTACAATTAACTTTGATTTGACATTCAAAATAATGATGGCAAAAAGTTAATTGAGTTTGAACTATATTTTGAAATTAATACGATTCGCTTTATTGGAAGTCAATACTATGTATATAGAAATTCTACGATTTTCTAAGTTAAGTTTTTATGACATCTTCTTTCTTTTAAATATGTTTAAAAACTAAAAGAAATGATATATCGAAGTCGTAGATTAGAATCATTTTTCGAAAATATGTATAGTCGGATTCGCCTAAAAAGATCAAGAAAATTGCGTGGCTGGCTTCAATTATTGATTGCATATCCATTAAGCACCGACTTTTCGATTTTCGACCTAAGTTTTATCCTTCTTGCTTAGGCTACAAATATAACCAATGATATTTTCCAAGGCTACAACGACTATATATTTTTGAAAAAAACAAAAATAAATTTTAGCACATCATATAAAATAATGGTTTTTTATCATGAATATGAAAATTTATAGCACCCAAAAATTGTGTAAAATTTATGTGAAATTGAAATCGAATAGTGGTGACATCATAATAATAATTTACGTTCAAAAAAAAAAAAAAAAAACTCTTTGGGGAATTTAAATAAAATAGAGAAAAAAAATCATTTTATCAACAAATTTTATATCAAAAACAAGAAATAATGGGCCGTTATATGGTTCGTCTGATAGACGGACGACGTCTAGAAAACAAACTCTGGAACTCTTTTGAGTCTAATCTTTTATTTAGATATCTGAACGCTGAATAAAATGGTACGATTTTCAAAACATCTAGAAAATCGATTTTCTCATTATCATGCATTCCATCTAAAGATATATTCGAAAAATGCCAAACATTCATAGAAAATTGAAGCTGAATTGAAGAAAATTGAATGTTTTCTATTGGAAAACTTATTTTGCCAAGTGGCAATCGAAGACTTAAAATATAACAACAAAATAGGCTTAATAGGCTTCTTTCTTTGAGTTTATAATTTTTTGAATTATTTTAAGCCTGTTGATGACTGCCATATCAACTGCTTGACGGCAGAAATAATTTTCCCAATAGTTCACGGTTTTTGCTAGTGCTAGCAAAACAACATTAGGTGAAGAAAACTTTATGTTAAACAATCTGTATAAATAAATTTATGAAGAATTATAGTTTACCATGTTTTTCTTATTTGTGAAATGAAAACCATAATATTTTTTATTTTGTACATTTAATATTCTCAAGCCCTTTTAATAAAGCATTCATCTACTTATGTACTTAGATGTAAAACGATATTATTACCAACACAACATTATTAAAATAATATAACTAGGGATTTTATTTATTAAATTGTTCCATTCAAATGCACCATAATAGGGCAGAGATTATATTAACTGATGAAAATTTAATTAAATCTTTATAATCATCTATCAAAATACAAGTCATTTTCTTTAAATTAGAAAAATTATATTTTTCTTTGAGTTTTCAAGCAGGATAAGTATCTACTCTCCTTCAGCACTGTTTTCTAAATTTTCTAATATTGGGTGTATGCGGCAAGTCAAGTTACACCCGATGAGCAATTAATTAACTGTTTGTTAACTGAAAGCTACTGAACCCAAAATACGATATTTTCGATCATATTTAACTCCGGGAAAAGCTGCTCTTTTCATACCCTTTCTTGCAAGGATTTTTTAATAAATATTTTCTACTAAGTTGAAATATTTTCGTTCAAAGAAATTTGCCAAAATTCTATAGCCCCTGTATTACGAGAGGTGGTGGATTTAAGGGGTGGCAAAGGAACAGTTTCCTACTGGGTCCTTAAAATAAGGTAGCACAAGGGAGATCGAAGTGCATTTGACTAAAAAAAGGTGAAAAAGACAAATTTTAATGAAAGGGCACCTTAAGGGAGCACCAAGTTCAAAAGCCCACTAGCACCATTTCTTTTTTTCCTTAAACGAGTAGTAGTCTCACCTAATGATCGCAGATCGCTGATGTTTTTCTATCTAACGAGATTAGACTGTTTTTTTCTAGTTATTTAACGAATTTAGTGACCGTATGACTACATAGGCACTAAAGAATTAAAGAAATGAGATTGTTCAGAGCAGCGGACGAATAACAGCTACTCCAGAACACACTTAAACATTTCATGATGTAGTCAAACTTGAGTCATGGATGGAAACCGTGATAAATTCTTTTCTAGTCGTTTATTACATGTTACATGACCCGTAAATTAAAAATACTTTTTCTTACATACTCCTAACATTCATTGTTCTCTTAAACACATTTTTCTGTTTTTCTACGAATCGTTGAATGTTCATTCTTTTCTAAAATGGTATGCGTTTCTCGAAATAAAAAACAACATTTGATGAGTAGGAAACCATGTATTTACAAATATATTGTTTTTGAAAAGAAAATTCATTGTTTTTCCATTTTCTTAATATTTTCATATACGTTTTACTTTTAAAATGGATAAAATATACCGGGTGTTTCAAAAAAATTTTAATTTCTGTTGTATCGATTGTTAAAAAAAACATTTCCACTTCAACATCTCCTTTGGGTAGAAACATTTCCACTTCGCATAGCGTATTATCTTTCTTGATTCTATTTCTGGGGGACCTGTAGGAACTCCCAAAAGATAGTTTTCGGCTTTTCAAAACGCTGCTTGTATTCAATATTTTATCTGTAGGACCTGTAACGCTCCTTGATCTATCTATGAATTAAGATGCCCTGTAATACTAAACTGATTTCGGGTAATATTCTGTAGAAGGAGCAAATACATCTTACTTCTATTTCAAAACTATTCTCGGCGACCAAAAAGTTCGTCTGGAAATCTAATTGTGTTAGATCCTTTGGCCTCGATTACGAAAACGCGATTTTCGATGAAATTTCGCAATTTTTCAGTGAATTACAAACAAAATCGTATACAACCTACGTCATTCGATAGGTTTTGTTGTTTTCTTTCTCATTTCTTAGGTTATGTTCTGAACCAGCAGGGAAAATGCCAAGAACGCTATGTTTCTTATAATTCTATTTTCTACCGGACCAATTTTTTTACTTCTCGGCTGCATCCTTTAGGGCTCTTTCCATCGGTTCATTCATAGAATCCGTGGACTAAAAGTTGTTTTTTCGTATTCAGGGACTTTCTTTCTTGATTCGGAACCTCCTGTAGGTGGGGGTGATTTTAATATGACAGGCATAATACAAACAGTAAACGTCTATCACTGAATTCTTTAAATATTAGCTGTATTTCTTAAATCATGAATAATATACTAAAAAAGTTTTTTAATACAAAGAAGCTAAAATAAATATAAACAAAATATTTATAGCTTTTAAAGCACAATAGTGAAATACATATACTTATGAAACCAAACACGTGTCGTCTCATAAATTGGATTAAATTAAAAAGTTTTAAACTTTAGAAAACACAGCTCAGCGTTTTATCTCGACATTTCATTATATACCAATGTGTGTTTTATACACTCATTGATATGTAAAGAAATGTATTTCCTTTTTAAATTTCTTAAAAAGAGAGTATTCTGTAGAATTTTCTAAGTATCTGCAGCAAGTCTTATAATATTAGTAAAGGAGAGTCAGAATAGTTCGGGAGCCATGATAGGATCAGGCATTATTTCTACAATATCCTACTCACTATTAGACCAATTGGTAGCGCAAGAAATAAGTTTTTATTTTTTAGGTAAGTTATTTAAAAATTTGTATGTCGACAATACTAATATTAAATTATTGACATCTATAACAAGAACCAAATAGATCAGTAGTTAGCGGTTCTGACTACGGATCCACCGGACCCTGGTTCGTATCTTGGCACAATTTAAGATTTGTTTTGTTTTTTTTTTTTAATTTTCAAAACAAACTTTCATCATATTCTCCTAATACAAATTATCAAAATAAATGAAAATCAAATCAAAAATTAGTATTTTTTGATAATTTGTATTAGGAGAACATAATGATACTTTAACGAAATGAAAAAAAAAAAAAAATTAAATAATTTAATTATTATATATGACCTATTTTTAAAGGATACCCAGCCCGGATACGAACCATGCTACCTTGTACTCGCAATCAAATACGCTAACTACTAAGCTATTTTGATTCTTGATATTTATACCCAAGACAAGGTAATTAATCTTATTTATAACTAGAGAATTGTGATATGTAATTATATATTAAGATAGGAATATTGATTAAGAATGGTCCTACTCCGATAATTTTTATTCAATTTCATTTCGAAGTATATGGAATCAATTTTTGGAGACTATTTTCCTTTTCGCACGCTTTCGTTCTGATTTGTTTACGGGTTAGGAGGTAAAGCCAAGAAAAGTGTAATATAAAAACCATACCAAAAGTACGAAAAGAACAATGTTCCTACCGAGTGTCCCACGACACTTTTTTGTATTCCTAAATCCACCATTTATGAAAATAAAAAACTGAAAATGCTTGTAAAATCGCATATGGGCTAGTTATTTAGCTTAATTATAAAACGGAATCGAAAAAGAGTCCAAAATTTGATGTACAAAGGAAACGTGAAAATGAATGAATTGACAGAATGGACTATAAAGGTTTTTACTAGAGATTTCTGACAAGATTTTGAAGAAATTCTGTTTTAGACAGGTAGTTAGAAACTTTATATATACTGCCTTTCCTTAAATCATGATTGGATTTAAAGTTTAAAATGTCAAAAGTTGAATATATTTTATTCGAAACTACCTCTATCTCTACATATCAATCTCAATTAAAATGCAAATTACGTATACCTTTCGAATTCGAACTGTCATGTCATATACGCCCTCGCTTGATAACGCCCTCAAGATTGATTTATTGACAATTTGTCGTGAACATTATACAAATTCAATTATATATATACTTATATTCTCGTAAAATATATTTGTATCGTTAAAATCACGAAGGAACAATATTTCCAATATATAAATTTTATGATCGTTTTAAAAGTAAATGAAGCGTTTATCTATAAATATCTTGACCTAGAATATATACTTGAAATGAAAACTGAAGAAGGTCTAGAATATTCTACATGACTGGCATACAAATTGGATAAATCGTAAAAATATAATATTTATGTTTTCCATAAAATTATTAAATAATGTATCTCAATGTTTTAAAGTAGTCAAGCTGTTTAAGCAAGTACGGTGAATGTTTTTCCGGGTAACTGTCCTTTTTTTACGGGTAACTGATAGTTTAAAGTCCCTTGATCACAATCAATACAGTTTTCGAAATAGTGATTTTTAACACAATACCTTCTGGAAGAACTCACAAGAATGTTAATTGTACAAAAATCGGTGATTGAGCTTCAAAAAAGCTTTCATCATGAAGAAAATTTATCACAAATTCTGTTTATGCAAAAAAAAAAACATAACATTACGACGCTTTCGAAAAAGAAAACATAAAAAAACTTTGGTTTTTGACGCGTGTACGATATTTTTAGAGTATTTTATTACATTTATGTCATACAAATTGCCTAACTTAAATAATGTATCTCAATGTTTTTAATTTTATCAAAATATATAGTGGAATTAATTTATGAAGAAACGGTACCAGATAATAATTTTCTTTTCCCAGTTTTTGGTAACACAACCTGTATACTTATTATTAAAAAATAAATGATGCAATCTGCACAAAACAAACCTTTAAATTGACACAAATGTTAACTGACCCAATTTTTTGTTGTTTTCTTAACTATTATTTACAATATTGGCAAGTTTGCAAGTTTTTCTATTTGACTTTTGAGACTACCAATCTGGAAACTTTCGAATTTAAAAAAAAATCGGTTAAATGCGTGTCGAACTCACTAGGGGAGAGTTTTGTACAAAAAATAGCCGAAGATTAGGATGTAAAATGACTAAGTTTTCTTTTTTAACCCCCGAACCAAGAAATGGGCCGTGTCATAAGTTTGACCGCTATGTGTTTCTGTCTGTCTGTCTGTGGCATCGTAGCGTCTAAACGGATGAGCTTTTTTTTTGTTTCGTTAGACAGGTTTAATGGAGAGTAGGACAATTTAATGGAGAGTGTTTTTAGCTATGTTTCAAGTACGAGCTTAGAGTTCCGTACCCGGAACAACTAAAAAATAGGTGATGCTTCTCAAAATCGGTTCAGTTTGGAGAAAGCTCTAAGAATTCATTGTGAGACAAGGTCGAATAAACCGTCTATTGTACTGAATTCACGAGCAAAAGTGAGTGAACGATGAGTTACCGACTAATTGTACTAATCTTGTTTCATTTAATTCGATTCGGTGAAAATAAACGGTAAGCGGACAGACAGACAAAAGAGTGAACCTATCAAAATTCCATTTTAGAAAAGTAGTGAGTTGGGAATTAAATTGATTAGAAAATAACATGAATGAGAAATATTTTAAAACCACTTAAAGTTGAGAAATAATATAGTAATGAATAAAATATTTTAAAAGCTTTGATGATGGTCATTTTCAAGTTTTACAATCAATTTTCGAATTAGAAAGCATTTTCTAATTAATTTTCTGTTTTATTTTTCTAGTGGTTTCTTTTAAATAGGAAAAATTCAATTTGTACGGACACAAAAAACGTTTCATTGACAAGAAAATTGTATGACAATAAACATGAATTCTTTCTAAAGTAGGTATGTGTTTCCATACGGGTCTAGGGACAAACGTGGTATTTCATAATATGGTACTGAGAGCTGGTGATTTTAGCAATAACGAAACTGTTAGTGAATTATTAGTAAGAGGACATGAAAAATGATTTTAAAATTTGACTTGGCACTTCAAACACAATCGAAATATCTGTGTTTCATAATTTTAAAATTAAAATTATTATTAACGACCACGTTTCGATGTGTCTTCTTTGTCTAATTTCAATTATTCATTCCTGTGAGAATTTCGAGGTGTAAAATGTATAAACACTCTTGGATATAAATGCAACGACCTGTCCTAATTTCTAGTTAATCCATCGATTTCTTTTCGAGTTATGCAGCCATAAACATGCAGGAGTTAAATATTTATATATTAGATATACAATGGGTATAAAAAACTATTAAAAAACCATGGAGACCACCAAATTAGAATTTCTGCGACCTTCTAGAAAACTGGCTAAAGAAGTATTCATTTCCTAAAGAAATATATCCAAAATTCAACCATCTTAGACCTTGTCAACTTCCTCACAAATTTTCAGCATATCTGAAATGATTCTCGAATACTACGCTTGACTCTGGACCTTTAAATAGAAAATTCATATAGAAAATTCTATAGAATTTCTTCTTTTTTTTTTCATTATTTATTTACATTTTATAAATGAATAACATTCAATTGTTGATTAGAAAATAACAACGCAATAATATACAACAATGAGATATACAATAGAAGCTTTTCTAATGCTTTTCCTTTGTTGTGGTCTACTCTATTAAAATTGTGCTGAGAAATTGTAACCTTGGTTAAAATTGGTTTTCGCTGACTGTGGCGTCGCGTACATGGAATTGCATATTATGTTTATTGTTTTTGTAAGGTTTTAGAACCAGCTACTTGAAAAACTTGTTAATAGAAAAGTTACTAGATCGAAAACTTGGTAGAAACACCGATTTGGAAGACACTCCACTGTCTATACATGGTACTTCAACAATTAACTCAGTCCATGGTTTGTTTTCACTTGTTGGGAAAGGATTTAAATTTAATTTAAGGATTTTAATAACATCTTAATTAATTTCGATGTCAATTTTTCAAGTCATCTCTTAAAACGTGCGAAACGTTAAAATTAAAACGTTACACAAGCAAGTATTATATTATATACTCCAACCGCGCTGGAAGAAAAATATACCTAACCTCTATGTTTAATGTCGATACAAATTTTTCAAAGATATTACCTTTTGAAGACGCTTTTAGGCGATGTCACAGAAAGTAAATAGCTAACCGTCTAGCTGAACGCACAGACTAAACCGGTGATCGTAGTGACCTGAAACTTGGAGGGTGTATTCTTTATATGACTGAGGCATCTGATTTTCCGAAATTCTACTCCTAAAGGTCCAATCTACTTCAAATTTTGCATAAACATTCCTTAACAGGATTGAAGTGTTTGTATGTATTCAAAATTCAATTTACGTAGCGAAGCGGGTGGATAACTGCTAGTCTAATATAAAGATTATCTTTACATAGAGGTTGTATGACTAAATTCACACCACGTTTAAAAAACAGAACTTTAACATTCGTGCTCGTACGATCATGAATACATTTTAATTCCAGAATATTGTATCTTGCGGTCTGACACATATTCCAGACTATTTCCTTACTGGCATACATATTATTTTTACTAAATGATGAATGTACAAAAATGTATTCCTTTTATTTTAGAAAAATAAAAGAATATTTCTCTTATTTTTACAAGCTGTTATTTTTGGAATAAAACAACTTTATTATTTTTCTATCAATTTTGTAAAGGATATCTTTTCGACCCGGGGGAACCGGTAAGAAATGGTTCGAGTTTTTCCCAGCTGGAGTATTTATTAAACGAATTTTTTTTTAGTATATCGGGGTACAATGTTTTTATGATACAGTTAAATTTATTACCGGAAAAGTTTTCATTCTTTCTCTTTTCCTAAGAATTCTATACAACAATAGTAAAAACAAAAAAAAAACACTTTTCTTTGCCGGAAAAATAATTTTCTTTCAATGTGTTAATGAAATCGTATAATTTACTGTTATTGTTTCTCATATAGAAACCTTTATTTCTCAGAATTGATTGACGACATAAAGCATACTGAAGCACCATTGATTTTCGTGAAAATAAATTAAAAAATGAAGTCAAGTTTTATTTTTTCCTAGAAGGTTCTACACGTGTGACGACAAATCTTTTTTTAAGTCTTCAATCAGAAAGAACTGCATCATATTAAGATTATCATACAGAACGATTTATTAGAATTTCGTTAAAATTATCTTTCAGAATATTGCTTTTTTTATATAGAAACGTAATTTATATGCAAATTATTTCTATTTATTATTTAATATATAGTCAATATCTATTACATAACAACACAAACAGTTGCATATAAATAAATATCTATATGAACATTTTTTTTATCGTATCTGTCATAGGCAATGTTTATTACATTATTGTTGATATAATTGCTTGTACATAAATACTTTATAGAAAAATATATGCATTATTTTTTATATTTTTGTATATTTAATTGCATTTAATATTCTGTAGATGAAATAAACTTACAAAATGTGTCATTTTAACGGTATAAATTACCTGATTATCGGAGGAAATTGACATGTGAATCACATTAATTTTATGCAAGTGAATCTTTTACTTCGTATTTTTTTGTCTTTTGTGATAATTTATTCTGAAACATTCGGTATGCTAAATAACCTAATTTTAAGATGATAATAGTATATAACTAATTAGTTTAGTGTATACCTTTTAGATTAATCGAATTCTGACTTCGAATATGATTATTATATTTAGATAATTATAATTGATGCTTGAAAATTAATTGATATATTGATAGAAAATATCTCACGGATAATCTATATTTAAAACCGATACTTTAATAACTTATATAATAAGCCCTTTCCCTTTTATTCTCCCATCAACCATCTTACCATCTTATAAAAGGATATTTGTCAATCGTCAATATTTACTTTAATAAAGTTTAAAAATTTTTCCAACTCTATGACAAGCCTATACCTATTTAATAAAATAACTGTCTTAACAGATTTAACCAGGGAGTTAATTTTAATACCTACTTTGATAAACTTGTGTAATCTTTAGTCTGGATAATAAACAGGTAGGAAAGAATGCGTTTTTAAAACAGTGAAAAAAGAACTATAATTAATTTTTCCAAAATGTCTTTTTAATCCCCTAACTAAAAAAAAGAGGTTTTATAAGTTTGACCGTAATGTATGGAAAAAAGTAATTTAATGGAAAGAAACCACAAGGCACTTTATTCGCTGTGGGATTTGAATCATTTCTTGTCAGATCTGCTCTTCCAGAGATTCAGGTTCTTTTGAGAAAACACTTACTAAATTTCCTTAAAAACACAAGTAATTTTCTTCAGTGCTTAAATTTCTAAAAGTAAAAACAAAATTTGGAGAACTGATGAGATTTGATTTTATATTGTTTTCAATATCGCACAGCTCTCTGCTCCATCATATATATAGTATCTTAGTGCGAATATATTAAATTATTTTGAGTGGGTAAAATGAATTTTCCATGAATTTACCATCTTTCATACAAAAATTGAAAATATAATTTTCTAAATTATTTTGAAGAGCCTCATTTATCATCATAGACGATCTATTTTAATTATAAATTGAAAAGTAGACCACATTTCTACCTTTGCACCATTTCTATTGATTTGTTATACTAATTGCATATCGTATTACAAAATAATACTTCAAATAAATGACTATGACACCACTGGTGTTATATTATATTATATAATCCCATGTGTCTTATTTTCATACCACTTGGAACAAGTAGACGAATTTATCAGTATTATAGAGTGTAGCAGATATATACTTGATTCAAAACATTCAACTAAATTACCTGGCCAAAAACAGGAAAGTAAGCAACCAAAGCGAGGTCCATCACAAAGTTAAGCAGTCATACAGTAAAAAGGAAAAATATATAAGGCCCCCATGTTTTTATACCATAGAAATATATCAAGGTATACTAAGTTTAGTCCCAAGTTTGTAACGCTTAAAAATATTGATGCTTCGAACAAAATTTTGGTATATGTGTTCATAAAATCAACAAATTAGTCTATTTCCGGTTGTCTGTCCGTCTGTGATTATTTTTTTCCATTGTACCTGTAAAAATAGTGCATCATGGCCAAAATAATTGCACTTACCTGTAACATTGGTAAGAAAAAGCATAAAAACTGTCCAAATATCCAATTTTGTATAAGCTGTACCATTAACGTAATCGGTAAAACAATCGCACATTTTAATATATCACAAATCGCGATATTTATTAAAAAACAATATGTCGGATCACGATAAAATCGATACCGTACAATATATAATATCATACCAATATTTGTTAAAACACCCCAAACAATTAGCACCCCATATAAAATTATAAATACCCAATAATATTGTTTAACGGATGGTCGTATATGTGGTTCTTTGTAATTGATCGATGTTGAATTTAAACCTAAGATAAAATGTGTTATATAACCTAACCATTGTTCGGGAATTTCATTCACTTCATCACGTGATACCGGATCGTGGATTTGTTTAGGTATCGGAAATTCCGTTGGCATTTTGATCAAATTTTTTATTTATCACTCCGAAATAAAGTTCATATTATATAAGTTTTTTTTATTTTGGTTCGATTTTAGCACTAAAAATATTATTTTTATTAAGTTGGCATTTTGTATAGTAATTTTATCGACCTTATAACAGTTCTCGCGAATCGTTAAAATAATCACTTTTTTAAAAAATTTATCATAATTCTTAAACTATTAAAAAAAAAGAAAATAATAAAAATTTCTTTTCTCTTCGGTAGGCAAATTTTGAGTTGAATATCGCCGAAGTATAAATAACGGTATTTTGTCAATATTTTTATTTCCTCAATATTAAAGCTAATCACTTTTTTTATAAGCACAAAGTATCACAATTTTTCAAATATTAAAATAAAAAAATTAATAAGACAAAGTTTTTATATCACATTTTTAATTTTTCGATTTGAATCCAGAGAATGTCTTTTAAATCGTTAGAGATACACGAAATTCATAGATTAAAAATGTTTTTAAATTCTATATGCTTTTTTTATAACTCACTCAGTATTTACAGAGTATTTTTAGTTATTTACTCACATTTAATAATGTTAATTTTAATTTAAGTGTTTATAAAAATATGACACATATTTTTTTTTAACTATTTTAAATTAATTTGATTTTAATTTTAAATAACTCTAATACACAAAATTTAAGGAGAAATCGATTCCCGATTGATTACAATTTTTATTATTCAGTTAATTAATTTTAGTTAATAATTATTTTGTATTTAATATATCACAAAAATTAATGTCGAAATTTACAAATATTGAAATTAAAAATTACAAAGATTAATATGTGTTATTACATTTTCCATAAAATCCTTTTTTTATACTTAAAAAGGACGTCTATTGCAGACAAAAGTGTATTTTTAGTTTAGGTAGTTAGAAAACACAAATAAGAAAAATATTATATCTTCTCAACATTAGACCAAGTTTTTTTTGCTTATTAAACCTGAAACAGAAAAGAGAAAAAAAATATTAAGAAAATATATAAAAATTAATGATGATTGATTCTAATAGAAATGTTATCAGAAGTCATAGATTATTTAGAAAAGAAAAATGTTTATGTATATAGGTTGGGTAAAAGTTATCTTACTTTATTTTTTTATATAAAGATATAAAGTGTTGTAATCGGGGGTCAAGGAAAAACACTTTTTACCATTCTTAGAAATTTCGACCTAAACATTGCAAAAACTCATTGTTTTTTTCGTTACGTAAATGGAATTTTGACTCCTGTTTATACAATCAATAAAAGATGCAAAACTGATATAACGTCAAGATTTTTTACAAATTTTAGATCTAGACAATCAGAAAAGTTTTTGAAAGTAAAATTCTCGGTCCTTTTTCGAAACAGGTTTTTTAAGTTTAATATCAGACCCATATAATATCTATGAAACCACTTTCAGAAGGCTAGAAATGTTTTTAGGAGGTATTTTAAGAATTCTAACAACTTATGCGAGTGGTAGCGTCATTTTTCTGGTTCAATGACCGCCCATAAAAAAATTGTAAATTTTCATAGCAAGTCATAAACAAAATAAAGTTTTGTGGAATTATTTAAATAATTTTTTTTTATTACTATGCATAGTAATCCATATCATAGCTATGATATGGATTATGTGATAAATCATATACTTTAACGTATGCTTCTGAAAGCTTTAGTGCTTTTACAAAATGAATGTTATTAAACTTTTTTTTTTTTTTCGTATTCTTTACTCTAATATTATTCATAGAAAATGATATCAAGTCAAAATTTAAGTAGTTCAAATGTTGCTCCAATAATTTCATATCCCAAATGGTAAGGTTACATAACTTAGTTTCCGGGCTATGTTTTTCATCAAATATTTTGACATTTTTTGTGGTATTTTATGGCATATTTTTTTATGTCATGGGAGTAAGTAATAAGGTAATGTATAGATAAAAATCCATTCAAATTTTTAGATATTGTGTGACGTATTTATTACTGGTATGGAAGCTTAGACTTTTTCGTTATACCTTGAAATATTATTTTGTAAAATTTAATGATACTAAAAACTTTAATTCGTAAAGTTATTCGAAATAATTTTACAGCTAAAACCGTACGAAAAACAATGATAAACTTTATGAATAATAATTTTAAATAAAATAATACATATAATTAAATAATTTATCCCATATGATCTTCGTTATCCTTTTTCAACTCATATTTAATACAGGACGAAACGGGAATAATGTTTTAAAACTATATATACTTGTGCAAATTTCTGTAGCAAAAAATTTTGCCTCGGTTTTTGTACTTTCTGGAGTAATTAGGACACAAAAGCCATAAAAATCTAGTTCATACTACTTTTAGATATATATTTTCAAGGAAATGGTCTGAAATCGATCCGAAAAATTGATTTCTTAATGTGATTTTCGATGATATTTCAAAAACTATACATTTTATCATCAAATAAACCCGATTTTTGTAATTATTGGGTCAAAATTACCTTATATACTGAGTTTTATCGAAATTGGAGACGAACAATTTTTTTCGATTTTTTGAAATTTTTTTAAGGGGTACCCCTTTATAAAAAATCGAAAAAACCGAGAAAAATTTTTTGGTTATCAATTTCGATAAAAATCATTTTGTAGGGTAATTTTGACCCAAAGAATTCAAAAATCGTGTTTATTTGATGTTTGGATACGTAGTTTTTGAGAAAAACGCAGATCAAATGAAATTTTGGACGATATCTAAGAAACCATGCATCCAGTCGACAAATAAATTGGATTTTTGTAATTTTTGGGTCAAAATTACCTTATATACTGAGTTTTATCGAAATTGGAGTCGAAAATTTTTTTTCGATTTTTTGAAATTTTAATACCCCTTCATAAAAAATCGAAAAAATCGAGAAAAATTCTTTGATTTTAATTTCGATAAAAATCATTTTATAGTGTAATTTTGACCCAAAGAATACAAAAATAGAGTTTATTTATTTCATTTTTGAGACGAGTATCATCTAAATGAAATCTCACACCACCCATAAAAATTACAAAAAGCCACCTAAACCTGTAACATTCTGTACTTACATATATGAAATATAAAATTTAAATTAATATATATAATTTAAACTTAATTATCTATAATAATAATATTCTTTTACAAAAGATGTAAATATTACAGCTTGAAGAATTATAAATAATAAGCTTATTAAAAAGGATAATTTAATAGATAATAATACATCCCATTCAAATAAGTATATCCATTTAATATATTTAGCTCCGAACAATATAACACCGTCAATCTTAGAAAGTCTACCAAAAATTATTAGCTCATATATTATTTAAATACATGTGTTTAATAATTTATACACAACTAGCTGTGAAGTACCCGCTTTGCTGGGCAACATTCCCACTTTCACTCCTCCCCCCATATTCCATATCCTTTTCTAGGTTACTATCTATCACCTAACTAAATTTCATCAAAATCTGTTCAGCCGTTTAGGCATGATAGAGCAAAACTCCCAGCAAAAACCATAAAAAAATCACTAACTCAATTCAGTTTTCTGCCTACTTCCTACCCCCTAAGTACGATGACGTGATCATTTTGATCTTATATCCGTTTTTAGGTAACCATCTATTACCTTACTAAATTTCATCAAAATCTTTTCAGCCGTTTAGACGTGAAAGAGCAAAAGTCCCAACAAAAACGACTAAAAATCACTAACTCAATTTAGTTATCTGCCTACTGCCTACCCCATAAGAACGATGGCCTGATTATTTCTATGCCTATGACCATTTCTAGGTTATCATCTATCACCATACCAAATTTCATCAAAATCCATTCAGCCGTTTAGGCGTGAAAGAGTAACAGACAGACAGACAGACAGACAGACAGAGTTACTTTCGCATTTATAATATTAGTATGGATAACATCTAGGATGATTATTAAACTTAGCTTTGAACATCCTGTACACATCACAATAGGGTATACATTAGTATAAAATCACAAAAGGGTATACATTAGTGAATTATATGCATTAGATAATCAAAAGTTACGTATGTATAAGAAACTAACTTTATATAAAGCCTTTTTATAAAATAATCTAAAAAGTTTTTCACAGTAAAATATTCTTTTCTCAGAATTAATCAATTTTATTTTCGCTTTTTGAATACAAAGAAATAATTGTACTTTTAAATTTATTGATCCCTATATTCCTTTATAAAATCATTATTTTTATCTTATTCAATTATCTCTTGAAACATTGTTTTGAATAATATATTCCTAGCATATATTTAACAATGTCTTACCTCCCCTAATAAATCCTTACTAAAGAAAAACTCCAGTTTGAGATATCTTATTTAATGCAAACTCTATAAAAACGAGTTCCGATGTTTTAATAAACTTTGGACAAGTGCAAAATTGATTCCTGTTCATTGGCTCCGTTGCCATTCATCAAGTCTCAATTGATATTAGAAAAGAGTTATTTCTTTTTTGAACGCATAAAATACTATCGTAAAATCGAAAATCAAAACCACTTTTTTACTACTTATAATGGTTATTGATTATGCGAGATATACAACTTTAAAGATTCCCTCTATTCCCGGATTTTATGTTACTGAACCCTACTTAAAATCAAATACCGTTCATATCTTAAGAAATCTTGTTACTTTGAACTTTTTTTTTATATGTATTATTTCTTTTTGTTTCCAAGCAATTAAAATTAATATTTCCATTATTTATTTATTTCATTCTCCGAAAAATGGACTTTCGATAAAATTAATTATTTCATATTTTGATTCTTTGAAGTTTATTTATTTACAGTTTCATAAACAAGAAATTATTAGCACCGTGAATTCATTCATCTTTAATTAAAATCATATTTGATAAATTTATGCAATGATTAATTACGTTGGTGTAATACAAGCTGCCTATGTGGAAGAAAAAGTAATTAAAACATCTTTCATGCATTTGTCCAACTACGTGGGTGACAAACAAGTTGCCTACGTGTGTAAAAACGTATACAAAACATATTTAGTTTTTAAATAATTTTAGGAAAAATACATAGTGTTATATTTTGTGCGATGGTAATGAATCCTTCGTGAGCGAGTTCGACTCACATTTGATTGGTTCTTTTTTTTACAAAAATTTTTAAAAAGGGAGAGTTCTTGTAAAAAATTCACATTCAAATATCATTTTCTATTTTAATGTGTTTCGTATTAATTAGTCAGTTGGAAATTGAATTTAATCGAAAAAAAAAACCGTGTTAAAAATATAAATCAATTTCTCTTCTGTTTTTTCACGTTCGAATTCGAATCACATTATTTTTCCATGTTTGAATTAATCTCAATGAAATTGTTTTTCATTATCTACTCTCTAACCCCTTTTATTGTTCAATGTGTTTGTAATTTTATTTCATTTGTAAAGATTACAAAAAAAAAATGTCCCCCATGTCGATATCGATGCTTTCGATTCGATAACAATATTAAAGTAATCGAATTTATGTGTTAACGTGTATATGTGCCTTGTTTCGTTCCGTTTCTGAGCATTTCAATATGTGGGTTATGTCAATGGGTTATGATTGAAAAAAATTATCAATTTTCTAAATGAGTTTTTTTTACTTTGTGTATTTTTCATATGAAAGAGTGAAAATTATACTGGACGAACAGGAAGAATGACCTCAGCTTGACCGAAATAATTACTTTTACAGAGTGTCACGATTGGAAATGTAAATTTTAAGGTTTTTAGATAGTTTCAAAGGCGTTAAAGTGGTCTCTTGATCACAATAAACACAGTTTTGGGGCGTCAAAAAGAAAACTTAAAATTACTTTGGTGTTTTACGCTTTTTCGATATTTTTAGATCATTTTTTTACATTTACGTCATACAAATTGCCTAGTTTACAATATTCTTACAGCATTTATTTAGATTTACATTATACAGTCATACAAATTTCCTAATTGATTAGTTGACATTTTATTCATCCATTCAGTATTGTTATAAATTACAATGGTTTCTTCATAAGAATCTATTTATTTAACGCCTGATGAAACCTTGTTTAAGCTTGTCATCGTAATTCTAAGTTAAAGCACCGATGATTTTCTCAATACTCCAGAATGATAAAACTCCTTTTTGTAATATAAGTAAATAAAATTCAAAGTATACAAAATAGTGAGTAAAATCGGAAGTAAATAAAGATTATTTATTTTCATATTTTCTCGTATGACAATAATAACTAAAATTATTGTTGCAGAATGTACGTATTCATCGCTCATCTACCTATCATGTATGTACACAACAATAAAAAAACTCTATATATTGTTGATATAGGCAATGTTTTTATCATTTGTGTATAAACAGTTGCCTACACTGTTTGGTTTTAGTAGTTTAGCCTATGTAAAATGATGTTTGTTGTTTTATCATCAATGTCATAAACATGTTTCTTTTTTTTTATCTGTTTTGTTATTTAGTTAATTTTGTTATGAGAATCTAGTAAAATACGTGTTATTTTTTAAAATTACATAGAGTTGAGATCTCTGTTTAGCTGTTTAGGTTATGTAAATAAACTTCTTTATAGAGGCGAAACCATTGATACTACACCAAAGAGATTAAACTCCAACGGGAGGAAATCGACAAAGTCAACGAAATTAGTAGAGATCAGTGACGAAATTGTAGAAGCTATACCGTCAATAGTGTCTCTTTTGCACCCAAGTGCAATGCACGAAATTAATACGAAAACATTCGAACATACGAACGAAAAAGTACTACTAACGAAATGTGTTCATGAGCGACAAGTATCTTCAACAAGTAAAAACAATTGACTCAGTTAGTTGTTGAAATACCCTGTGTAAACAACAATATTCGAAAATTTTCGGATGTATTTTCTAGAATGTTTGTTTTGTTTTCGAAAATGTGCCACAAGACTACTAGTTGAAGCTACCAGCAAATTTTCAACTCTCTATCTTTTACAGTTTTGGAGAAAATGGACACCAAGGTTTTGTCCTAGTTTGTATGTAGATCACGACTGTGGTGTCACACACACTTAATTGATATTCCCATATAATACATAATGTTCTAACCTAATTTGCGCCCCCACGGGTAAACAGTGATGTTTACAAAAAAATATTAAATACATACAAAACGGGTCCCACGGATCCTAGACTTAATTGACCTATGTTTGATATCTCTTTTCGTTTTTGAGTAATCGTGATCACAGACAACCGAAACCGTGGATTAATTAGAGGATTTCATGAACCCCTATACCAAAATTTCGTTCATTGTATCAATATTTTTATGCGTTACAGACTTGGGACTAAACTTATTATACCTTGATATATATTACAATATATACAGGGTATAAAAACAGAAAGTAGGATACCGAAATGTATATCCACCTTCGTATAAGAAAATGGTTCATGTTTCTTGATATAAAATAAACAATTGGGAATATATAGGAATGAATTTAATCGATATTTTCTATGAAGCTAATGCCGAATAAGATATCTATTACGTTATTGTAATATCTAAAAGCTTTATTTTGATAAATAATTAATTGAAGAGGAATTGAATTAAATCAATTATTTAATTATATGTATTAAATTACAACTATTATATTATGTTTAGAAACTGACGGCATTTAAATTAAGGAGCTGACATGTCATTTTTGTGAAGAAATTCTAATTATATGAGAAAATGTTAATATTTGCTGATTCTTGGCAATCCGGCGTTTTTCCGAGATTTTGAGCTGTATAGAAAAAGCTAATTAAGAAATTTTTGTCTGATCTCTGATATTGCCAAGTCAAAGTTTCGAGAAGTCAGAAGATAAACAAGAAAGCTAAATCGAGATAAACTACAAGATTTCTTTACTCTCCGGATCAAATATGCAGAGAAGGCAGTTCCAGACAGGCAGTATACTTTTCAAATGAACCTATTATCCCGTGGTCAGACAAAAATTTAAGTTTTAACGTCTTCCAGAAGCCTTTTTATCAACTGTTATGATTTTTAACACTTAAAAAGTGAGTTAAGTTTGAAATTTTTATAGACCACTTTCAGTTAGGAAATTAGACAAAAATTTGTATGTATCGACTTCGAAAAGCCTAGAATCGAATACATCGAAAACACCGCAATGTCCCGTCAAATTTTTCTTATCAATAAATGCCACTCTATACCGAGTCATCTGACGGTTAGGAGATTTTTTAGACATATACCTGTCAGTTCCTTGGTTATTTGATGCAATTTTAATTAGTTCTCTTTATATTTTACAAATAGTCCTTGAGTTTAGAATGAAACGCATTTCTAGATTTCTATTTTTCTAATACTTTCTAAAGAGTTTTCACATTTCTGTGAAGTCGAACTTTATAAATAATATATCATTAAAATAGAAACTAAATGATATCTCATATCTCTCAAAGATCGGACACTCTCAATGGAAAACTCTATATAATAAAAAAACTGTATACAAAATAATTTGACACCGCCATCGGTCTTTTTGACATATTTCTTTTTTTTTCCCGTGTAGTATTTTTATTTAATATAAAAAAAGAAAAATGTAGCAAAAAAGAATTTTTTTCATTTTCACTTCGTCGCGCAAATACATTTATTACCGGCGAGAGAAAAAATATCTGAAATTTTTATTTTTTGAACTAATTTGTGAAGCGAATAATAACTGTTCTATTTTTTTTTTTATCTTAATTGTAATTTATTACATTTTTTTTGCATCGAACATGGTTCGCTCTCGGTTGGGAGCTTCACTATTTCTGGTTGAATTTTTTTAATCTTTGTTATAAATTTATAATTATTGTGATATTTTTACTGGTACAAGGTATCCCAGGATAAGAGTTCACGGACACGAATCAGACGGATCAGCGTGTTAAGAAAAATTAATTTTAATCGTAATATATTTCGAGATAAATTATGAAGTTTTAAAAATTATCATATTTTCTATTACAAATTAAACATAGAATTTTCGATTTTATGTAATAAATTAATTTTATTTTACAATAATATTTATTTTAACTTAACATATATTTATATTACAGTATTGTTCAGTAAAGATCTTGCCATTTATATATGTTTTTTTATTATCTTTGTTGTAAAAAAAGTGATAACATCTTATTGAACAATCCTGTAGAGTACATACATAAATGTTTTCGATATTTAATATCAATATTTATTTATTTATGTTCGTAAAACAAATAAATAAATACAGGAGATATTTTTTTTATCGATATTAATAATTCTATATCGAAAATAAACACAGATACAATTTGAGTTCAACAAATTTCCATGATGATTACCGATTTTCGAGTTCCTATGATTTTTGATAACTTTAATTTGATTTTTTTAGTATTCCTTACAAATTAAAACCTTCTGGAAGGTGAAATTTTCGTCCTTTAGTTTCATTCTATAAACCAAAAATTATACGCTTAATCGCCAAAAGATCGTATTTTCTAGAATAATTGGACCCAAAAGAAAACAAAAATAAGATTAGATAAATTTCCTGAAATCAATCCCAAAATTCGCTTTTCGAGAAGGAATGTTTGTCGATATATATCGAAATAACAAATCATCTAATCGAGTTTTCCTTATTTTTGCGTCAAAATTACCTTATTTACAAAATTTTATCGAAATTAAAGACAAAAAACTTTTATTGTTTTTTTTTCATTTCCCTTTCGAAAAAGTTTCAAACAAATTTTTGTATCGAAATATGTTAAAACTTCGCGAATTATGTCAAAACTTCGCATTTCTTTGTAAGTTGAATATTTTCCATCGTTTCACCGAAAATATTAAACAATGCCTTATATTTTGGAAAGATTTTCGGCAATATCGATTTATCATTCACTGTCAAGGTTTTTTTTCCCAATATTTTTCAAAAACGGTGACCCTAAAACTTTTTCCACCGTGATAAATAAAACAAGCTCCGAATAATTTTACATTTTTAACTAGAATTATATATTTATAACAAAAACATGTTTATCTAACATAGAAAGTAGGAACATAGAAAATATTTTCGAGATATAATCATCTAACAAAGAAAGAAAAACGTTTCTCTATTATAACTATCCAAGCCAAGTTACAAAACATGTGCGACTCGAGTCACGTGCCAAGTAAT
Source organism: Chrysoperla carnea (assembly GCF_905475395.1). NCBI lineage: Eukaryota > Metazoa > Arthropoda > Insecta > Neuroptera > Chrysopidae > Chrysoperla > Chrysoperla carnea. The sequence goes on from NC_058341.1 coordinate 2,803,792, forward strand.
ACGTGTTTTTAGGACAAAAGCTCTGGGTTTGTAGATAATTTGCGGAGGTTTTTCTTGTATGTTGAAAAATAATAGTATATAACAGACTTTAATATCGTTTATTTTCTAGTTACTTGGTCTTTAATTGAATCCGTCCATGAAGGGTGTCCCTAAACCATCGGATGGACCACTTAGAAACTATGAATACCTTACGAAAGTCTAAATTACTTTTTAAAGGACAAGATTTTATTGTACTAAAAAGTAGAAAATAATTTTATCTATAAGACACTCATACCCGACTATTTGTAAAAGCTTGAGGCGCGGAATACCAAGGCTGAATCGAAAAGTAATTAGGATTCATTTTTGATATTTTAAATTAACCGCCTCAAGCTTTTACAAATAGTCGGGTATGAGTGACTTATATAGATAAAATTATTTTCTACTTTGTAGTACAATAAAAGCTTGTCCCTTAAAAAGTATTTTTTATTAAAATTTTTTCAACATAAAGGCTAGCTTTGGTGACGTGGCTATTAGGAGTTGTACAATGTCTTCTGTGAAACGGATCTATTTATTTTTATTGATATATAATTTTCTGACAACATTTATTCATAACAACGTCAGTATTTTTGTTTTCGCATCAATTTCTATTTGTCTTTAATATCTATTAGAAATGTAAACATATACCTAGAATAAATGTAAACACTTCACTCGAACCACATAGAAATATAGTTGATTGATTAAAAGTGGATGTTTCTGAAAAGACACTAACCTAACATTACTAGAAAAACATTACAGAGTGTTCTAAGTTTAAAACAGCAATAATTTTAACCTGGAAAATAAACAAATTCGGTCGATTTCTTGATTATGCAATTTGGTACCAGATCAATTAAAATCATAAAAGAAGATATTCGAAGTATAAAAACTCTCGCATTTTGGGTAAAAATGTAGAGTCAGTCACATTTGGAATCATCCGTCTCATTATTTTCAAAATTGTGGAGGTTTGATCCTTGTAAAATGTTGAAAAGACAAGCAGAGTTAAGTTATGACTTTCTTCGCTCGTTTAAAAATTGAAATGTACTCGTAAACGTAATGATGATTGAACGATATGAAAATTTATTGCTACGGAAAAAGTTAAATTATTCTTTATTGAAAAAAATAATTCCATAACGCGTCATGACTCCCTTGAACGCTTATTAAAATGGATTAGCACGGTTAGTCAAAATAAGGATTTCTATTGAAAATTCCAAAATCGATGTACAAAAATTAAGGTACAAGTGTAGTTCAAAATGGATTAATAGACGCTTATTATCGAGTCGCTCTTTTTCTGTCAAAATTTCAATATAGTTTCGTTGCGATTAAAATACTTCCTTTGCTTTGTTCAAGGAAGTAAAAAAACACTTACGATCAATAAAAAAGGGTGGAACTGTTGAACGAAAAAATAGCTTTTTGTTAATAAATTATTTTTAATTTATTAACAAGATGAGAAATAATCATTTGAAAATATATAACTATATAAGATTCCGTAGCAATAAGATTAACGATAATTTGCTGTAGCTTAGATCAAACCCTAGATAGAAAAATGGGTCAAGACTTTGATCAAGATATAAAATTATTAGTTTTTTTTGGGTTAGTTATTGCTACGAAAGCCAATTCGAAAAAGAACCGAAAATTCGATATGACATACACTTTTGCTTAACTTAGTGTGCCTCACCTTAGATAATAGGTCAAAATTGTGAATGGATTAAAAATTATCGGGAACGTGATTGAAAAGTATCGGAATGCGTTGGGGCAATTTTGGATAAAAGGCTTGATTTTTGCCCGACTAATTAAGGATGTATGAGCTCGGTAGTGGGGACACAAATTTTAAAAAATATATATTTTCAATTTTGATCGTGAATTATGTTAAAACTTGACAGTATATCAAGACGGAAAAGTATGAATAAAATTTTTTGATATCTAGAGTAATTTTCAATAAATCGAAAATTGAAAATTTTGTTTAATTATTTAGCTTTCGATATTTTGTAAACCAAGGTAGACTTTCCCTGTTACTGCCCGGCGCTCATACAGCAGCGAAGGAAATGGTTTGGTCCGGCCATAGTCGAACCAGAAGAAAGTAGGAAACTTAGCGCTAGGCAAATCCTGGGTTTCAGTACATCAGTTGGTTATAATAGCCACTGAAAAGCGTAGCGGGGATAGAGTACAAGGGTCTATTTGGCTAGGTGCTCTGAACCATTGCTTCGAGGCCCGATGCTCGAGCATGACCCGCTAACCTCCATATTCATACTCATACCCAAACCAAGGCAGATATCGAAACATTTTTTTTTCTGATTTTCGTCTACATCCATGAAGTTATAACAAACACCATCAAAGTTGAAAATAAGGTAAAAATAATTTGCACCATAATTCTAAGCTTTGCGCTCGTACTACCTTAATATAAGTAACGTCCACATTAAAATTCTGAACCATTTTTCAAGACTGATCTATATTCGGATGATTCACACATTTCGTAAGTAATTAATGGGCGAAGAAAATACGGTACCCTTTATTATTTAAATTATTTATCTATCCATCAGAAAAACACATTTTTAAACGTGCCTATACATTTCTACCTGTTTTGTACGTAATTTTTATTAAAAAGTCTACCTTAAATAGAGTTGATTAATTATTAAAATTGGTAAATTATGGAAATTTTTAACGTGACACAAAAAAAATTTATAAATGATTTATGACTTGTTGATATCAATGTGCTTTGAATAAAGTTTTTTATTTATTTAATAATTTTTATCATCTGAGTAATAAAGCAACCTTTTTTTAAAGGTAGTTTGATCGAAAAAAAATACATTTCTTTTACATTTAACGTAATTAAAATATATTGCTAAGCCGAATCCAGCTCATGTGTTCATCAATAAATAATATTTGATGCCAAAAATTTGTAGCTGAACCCAAACTTTCTTCTCCTACTTCCATTCGCTATTAAGGTATAACATTAGCATAGAAATTACCGTCATGAATGGCTTATACATACATCTAGACCCTTTTTTATTGTTCATGATAGTATGTGGTGTATCTTTTTTACTCATAAGTACCCTAATTTTTCACTAATATGCTCACATTTTTTAATCTAATGATGTCATAAATTTTCTTTAATGAATTCTATTTTCTAAATTTTTATACCTCACTATATAAAAAAATATGAGTTTTTTTTTTAGTAAACATTTGTTTTAATAAAAAATAAATATAAAAAATCAAAAAACTCGACTGCATTAAATAAAAATGAAAAGATTAAAAAAACTCTAGTTGTTTAAATAGCGATTTTAACAGCTCTCGGGACCCATTAAAAACTTTTATGTCTCAAATCTTCCCAATAATGGGCCCCGACTGTTAAAGTCGTTGTGGAGTGGAGCACAAGTCATTGTATTTTACTATGACTTGTGCAGTGGAGCACAAGTCATTGTATTTTACTATGACTTGTGCAGTGGAGCACAAGTCATTGTATTTTACTATGACTTGTGCAGTGGAGCACAAGTCATTGTATTTTACTATGACTTGTGCAGTGGAGCACAAGTCATAGTATTTTACTATGACTTGTGTAGTGGAGCACAAGTCATAGTATTTTACTATGACTTGTGGAGTGGAGCACAAGTCATAGTATTTTACTATGACTTGTGGAGTGGAGCACAAGTCATAGTATTTTACTATGACTTGATACAAGTGCGAAAAGCATAACCACTCCTTTGACAGTCGGGTAAAAAAAATACCTTTCCATAAAAATGTGGGTTGAACTTTTTTTTTTTCAAAAACAGTTTAAAAAGTTTTTTAAGAGAAAAAACGTTTAGAACAATATTTATTTATTTTTTGGTACATAATTGAATATAACATGTTGTTGAAATGAGTCATTAAAAGTATAAAATACATGAAAATTATTAAAAATTTAGAAAAAAATATTAAATTAAATGATGAAAGTCATTAAAAAGCTGTGTAGGTAACAAACAGAAGAGGTATAATCATAAAAAAAGTTTTGTTTTTAATTTTAATGATTCATTTGGGAATATGGGGACATTTTCTGGTCTTTTTTTTCGTTCGAGAGTATATAAATGTTTCTGTTTTAACGATGATAATTATTTTATTTTTATTAACGAAATTATTAATATTTTATTGGTAATAAATTTTATATTTGAAATAATATTTCTATTATTTTTACGGTGGAGTAATAGTATAAAATTGTTTTTAATTTTATTAATTTTAAATGTAATAAAATAAACTTCGACATTCTCGAATTGCATACAGAGTGTCCTGGCCCTTCGAATTACCTACCTAGAATGTTTCTTATGCTACATAAAGATGTATGAGTATGCTCAAAATTTTTGTATACTTTACTTAAAGAATATAACGTTAAAATTTCAGCTTAGATATCCATACAAATTTTTAAGAAAACACGTAAAAACAAACATTTGACCGAGTTAATTGTTGAAATACCAGGCATAGACAGTTTTGATTACTCTATCACATTACACATACATACATGTCACACACACATAACTGATATCGCCATATAATACATATTATTCAATTTACGCCTAATTTTGCGCCTTCACGGGTAAACAGTGATGTTTACGACAAAATTTTTCGAACAAAAGTTGTTTTTACATTTAATCTCTAACGGTTTACAAGATGTATTCTACGGATCCAAGACCCAATTGACCTATGTTACTCATTTACAAACTCGATCTCACTTTTTACGTCCTAAGCACGCTATAAAAATTTCAGCTCGATATCTCTTTTCGTTTTTGAGTAATCGTGATGACAGACGGACAGACATACGACAAACAGACAGACAGACAACCGGAAATGGACTAATTAGGTGATTTTATGAACACCTATATCAAAATTTTGTTCATAGTATCAATATTTTTAAGCGTTACAAACTTGGGACTAAACTTAGTATACCTTTGTATATTTCATACACATGGTTTAAAACCTTGGTACTAAACTTAGTATACCTTTGTATATTTCATATACATGGTATAAAAATTATTGGAAATCGATTGCTCTTATAGAGAAATTTCAAAAAACGACATATTTTGAAGAAGTAATAATTTTCACTTAGAACGAATGAAAACAAATTTAAAGAAAACTTTTTAATACAAAGTAAACATATTAGTAATGCCATAAAAAAGAAAAAAATTGACAAGCAAGCTAGATTTAGGTTGAAATTATTTTTATCTTATTTTCAACTTTTATGATGAATTTTATTATAACTACTGTTCCTAAAAAATTAAGCCTTAATCTATTTAAAACTACGGAAGCTATACTACCCTAAAATTTTAATGCCAGTTAATTTTGAATCACCTTTCTTATTTAATAATAGATACGTGACTGATATATTAAATTTCAAATTGAATAGGGTCCAGAATTCTTAGAATGTATAAGGATTATGTTTCTAGAATTATCAACACAATCACACGTTCATTAAATGTCCTTCGATATTTGTTTAGTATTCTAGTAATTTAAGATCTTCTCAAAAGTCTTATATTGTTCTATAATGTCTGTTATCAATGTGTTTCTCAATGTTTTATAAGATTATTTATCTAGAATAATAATATAGGCAACTGGTATCACTTTTTTGTACATAGTTTCATATATATGTATATTTACACAAAGCTTAGGCAATTAGTAACACATATTTGTTAGAATACTTGCGTATATTGATTTATACATACTCGTATTAGAGCATGTAGAGTGTAATTATTTGCAGAATTTTATTATTAAATAATAGGCAATTTGTGTTATTATAATTGATTATATTTATCAATAAATACAGTCATTATTTACAATTTATTGTAGTGGATAGGCAATTGATATCACATTCTTGCAATAATACTTGCGTGTTTATCTATAATACATACATTTTATTTATCGTAATTTTCAAAAATAAATTAAGCTATTTTAATTTTAATTTGCTGCTAGGCAATTATTGGAAATTACATCGCAAATCGATATGAAAAAATGTATGATATATTTTTTTTCTCTTTTTAAATTGTTGTGTTTGTTTTATTTAAACTTTAATATGTTATAGAGAATGTTTTTTATTTTCACGTAGAGTGTTTATAAAAGTATTAAAAGTCTCGACACCGAACACCAAAGCACGTATTTCTAATAAAAATAAAAATGTAATAAATGATTCTATAAAAATGTCAACACGTTTGGAAAAACAACGTATCATTTTTCTTTTGTATGTTTTCCGGAAAATATATCACAAATAAACTATTTCCCGTACAACCATTTTTTTTTCTTTTTTTTGAACTGTTTAATAAATGTTTTCATAATGTCTTGTTAAAATTACCCTGGGATTAAATAAATAGATAATGGATTTTAACTATTGATCCTGCCTGATAATAACGTCGATTGAAATTTATTTTAAACTATGTTATATTATAGAATAAGGAAAATGATTCCTCTTGGGAAAGTGAATTTTCTTATTTTACCATTTAATGTAAGAAGATAAAAAAAAGCCACAAATATTATTTATTGTAGGAAATAAAAAGTTTTAAACTGAAAATGTTGTTTGCGGTCTCGACGACTGCTAGGACTATGTCAAAATTTCGACATTGATTTTTCGTCATGAACTCTTCTTATTTGGACGAGTTCAAAACTCTTGTGAAAATTTATAAAAACTAAAAAAAAAAACCTTCTAGCAAATTTCGATCATTGTTTTGGACGTAATCGGAGTCACTAGTAGCTGCAACCGATGATAACCGAAATGGCTGGGATTTGCTAGCGAACTATATGCCAGTATAAAATTAAAGATTTCTTCCAAGTTCGACCAACAAGATTGTCTGTGTTTTTCGGCAAATTTTATTTCAGTTTTGTAATATGTTTTGCATAAAAAAAATGTCATTTAGAGTGTTCAATTTTTCGAGTTTGTGTGTATTATATTGCCATGGACCTTTTTTTCTAATATAAACGACAAAAAAAGAAAATTTTGTCGTATTATGAAAATCAAAACATAAAAATAAAAAAACTCGATTTCCATAAATTTAACACTCGAGTCACAATTAAAACTTTTCTGTATCAATCCTCCAAATTAAGATAAAAACGACCCATCTAAAACTAATTTCAAATGAAACTTAAAACTAACGTAAAACTTTTAAAAGATTTACCTTAGAAAATTAACACCAAACTTTAAAAGAAAAGCATAAACAAAGTATTTTAACAAAAAATATTAAATTTCAAGAATTGATTAAACGTTTTTAACTAACATTGCGACTACGCGATGCTATTCGAAAAGTTAGACAACACAGTTTGACGATTTAGAAAAGTTAGATTATATCGAAACAATTCAGATATATATAATACACTTTGTGCACGGTAGAATATAAACTGAAAATAATAATAATCTACCGTTCGCTCAAACTGAATAAATTCGGTATCAAGAACAGAAGCGGCGTTACCACGCATGTGATGGTTTTCTATGAAGTGAGTCTATGATGAGTTATATTAAAATAATAGTAATAATAATATACACAATACGGGATAAAAACTTTCTCCTGTTGAATAAAATAATTCATATATGGATAGCATCGTCAGGGATATATAGAAACCGTAATAAAGTATTTTCATGCAAATTTCTTTGAGGCAAACGCATTTTTCTTCTAAGAATTTTGATAAAATGTTATATTTATATATTTTCCATGAAAAGTTGCATTCATTCGGTATTTCATTTCCAGAAAATATCCCAAATTTTTCATTTAGGATGATAATTAAATTTTGGAACTTTTTCGATTTAAATTACACTTTATACAAAGTTTTATCAAATTCCGAAACCAACATATGTTTGATTTTTTCAAATAATGAAGAATATTGCAATAAAGTTATTAGAGTTCGACCCAAAACTGTAAAAATTAAGCTCATTCGATGATTATGAAGCTGCCTTTTGAGATATATCCCAAATTATTCCAAAGCAAATATTTTTCGAAATAGTAATTAGGCGTCATCTTAAAAATACTCACTTCATCGTTAAATAAATCCGAGTTTCGATAGTTTCGGGTCTATTTTTTTCCCATTTAGGACAAAATCCTAAACGAGAGCTTGTACAACGGAGTGATTTCTGCAGTCAAAGCTCTCAAAATTGTATACGAAGAACGATAAATCGGAGTTATTTCAATCGTCTAGGAATAAGAGTTCATTCACGAAAGTAATACGATTTGGACAGGGTGTTTCAGGTTATAATAGCAAAAATAGAAGATAACGTTAAAAGAGCGACAATTTCTCAATTCACTGATAGCCTGTAAAGTGTCTTTTTCTAGATTCAGGGTGTTAAAAATTTAGATAAAAGGGTATAATTGTGAATATTTCCTAAGCGCCATAATTTGAGGCTAAGGATGGAAAATTGCGATAACCAGCGATGAAAATATGAATGTGTCATCACCTCATTTCTAGAAAAAAAAATCGGAGATTTGTGTGTTAAATTTCCAATTTCGAAACGTTCAGAATGTTCATTTTCTGAAATTTTCACAAGAAAACGTAGAGGGGGAGGTTTCAACCTTATCAGTCCGAACCACTTTGTATATTCACTATGATAAAGAGGTCATTTTTTGACTATTAGTAACCACTAGACAAATAGTAGACAAATTGTTAAAAAAGGTCTTTACTGGATCATAAAAATTACATCTTTTTAAATTCTATTGTTTTGTAACAAAATACAGCTTACAAATATTGTAAAATTTACATTCAAAAACAATAAAATAAATTGTGTTGTGTGTGAGTTGGAAAACGTAAATTTAAATTTTCTTTTTTTCTATTTTGCTTTTTCAAATGTTTTCTTGTTCAGCTTCGTAGATTATGTGTAGCAATTTTCTAAAAATGCTTTTTTTTTTTACAACGTATGAAATAAATCGGACATGGTTATTTATATTCGTTATATGTAAATAAATGGAAATACATAAAGAACAAAATTTTGATATACTCATGTTTTACTTTCATGTTTATTTTTTCTACAAATACTGGAAACTATTTTGGGATTCCTTGAAACAATTATAGAAATAGCTGTCCATTTTCAGCGAATAGGCCAAATGTGGGAGCCACGGTCCCACGATCTTGAAACCTACTAAAGTTGGATTAAATTTGTCCACAAATTTGAAAAGTATCACTCAAACTTAGTAGGATTACATACTTGGTTTGTCAAAATCGAATATGATTTGGGTGTGATAGAGCAAAATTAAATTTTTTGGATTTTGATGAAGTCATTAAGTTTAAAAAATCGATTTTTTGGATAAATCAGCCAAATTTTATCCGATTGTAGTAGAATTTTTTTTGAAACCCACTAATTTTGGGTCTATTTTTTCAGCTGTGATACTAGTTTTTCGCTGTGGTATATCGTTATGCCAAATATGGGGACCAGGGTCCCACGATCTTCAAACCTATTATAGTTGGATTAAATTTGACCACAAATTTGAAAAGTATGACCCAAACTTAGTAGGATTACATACTTGGTTTGTCAAAATAGAATATAATTTGGGTGTGATAGAGCAAAATTAAATTTTTTTATTTTAATGACGTCATTAAGTTTAAAAAATTTATTTTTTCGATAAATCAGCAAAATTTTCTCCGATTTGAGTGAAATTTTTTTTGAAACCCGCTTATTATGGGTCATATTTTTCATCTGTGATATTAGTTTTTCGGTGAGGTCTGTCGTTATGCCAAATGAGGGAACCAGGGTCTCACATTCTTGAAACTTGTAACAGTTGCTTTAAATTTGACCACAAATTTGAAAAATGTGGCTCAAACTTAGTAGAATTGCATACTTGGTTTATCAAAATCGGATATAATTTGGGTAAGATAGAGCAAAATTCAATTTTTGGAATTAAATCGACTTATAAAATTTGACTTTTTTTAAAATGGTATCTCACTATTAGATATCTTTTCTATTAATGTGGCCTTATTAATCAATCAAAATGGAAGTAATATGGAAGTTAAAGTACTCCTCACTTGAACAAACCAATAAAATTTACTTAAAAAAGTTTTTTCACATTTGCATGAACCTATATGCGTAAAAACATACATACATTAGAATAATTGAAGATTACTAGAAAACCTTTTAAAATTTAACTCTTATCTTTCACCAAAGATTTTGAAAAAAAAAATAATGCTGACTAAGTCGTCTCACCAAGTTTTTATTTAAATGATAATTGGCTTTGGTTACCAAGTTTTCTATCAACTACTTTTTCATCATTTTTTTGTCAAAACACATATTCAAAAATCAAAAACGATAATTAGCTTCTACCAAATATACAATAACTTATTTGATACTTCGAAGTATATATTATTAGAAATACCGAAGGTTTTCGAATATTTAGACTATAATAAATTGAAGATACATTGGAAGAAGGTAAAAACAGGAAGCCGTGTTCGAAAACGGCTATCATTGAATCGATGATACCGTTTTGGAGCTGTGTTTTACACAACCTTCTAAGAAAGAAAATAAAAGTGCTCTTTGTTTAAGAATCTGATATCAAACAAGTATATCGAAATTTAAAATTCCTTAAATGTTTCTGACACAAATACATATACAAACTCAGTTCGAAACACTTTTTCGGAAACCAAACGGATTCGATATATACTAATCCAAAAGAATTCGCAAATTTTCGAATATTTTAAGCATCGAAGAAGGTGTTTCTGAGACACTTATACCAAAATACTTATTTCTGTGCATCTCACCAAAGTGTTGATTTATTGACCATTCTTTCATAAACATCCTGTATAAATACGTGGAGAAACAATGTATGGTTGTAACAACTAGCGACAAAACGGTGATGAATCTTGTATTATTTCGGGACGGTTTTTGTTTCGGTTAAAATTCTTTAAATGTACAAAAGATGGCATTGATCAATTTATAGCTAATATATGAACCATGTTTGTGATGATCAAAGGTGTGTATATACATAACTGTAAAAACTTTTGCCTATATTTAAGAGAAGAAAACGTAAAACAATATTGTAGAAAGATAATAATCTTACTTTACTAACACATTTGAGCATCTTTTGAAATTCGAAATTATTGAATATCAAAAGATTTCTACCTATCGGTTAAAAGCTCTCCCAAAATTTTCGAAATCTAGAATAATTCAGGCACATTTTATATAATATTATGACATCTCTTAGCCATGTTTGGAACTATGCAACCATACATTTTGTAACAGATGAGAATGGAATTGAAATCAATAAATTGAAATCACCGATTATATGAAAACATGTTGTTTTAATCTGTAGGTGGCAAAGTTTAGTATAGGGCATACAGGCGTACTCTACAAAAAATTTTCGAACTTTTTCGAGTTATTGTTTTGATTCTCCAATAGAGTTAATCGAAAAGCTCCTTTTTTTAACAAGTAATCTTCTAGTTTGGAAAGTATATTCTCCGTTTGAGAAGTTGAAAGTTCGCAAGAGGGCTACGGAATGAATCGATTATAGAACTATCGCACTCGAAAACTTGATATCTGTCAAAGGTCATCCTGTTTCAGACATCATACTTTTTTTCCTCATCTAGTTTCATTATCCTAATACCATTTGTGGGTGAATTGCTCGCTTCATCCAATATACATTGACGAATGTGCAGACCAACTCATTTCAGACCAACTGAACAGTGAAAAATAATCCTGCAAAGTTCCTTGTAGGAAGTTACAAAAACTTCCTGGTTCAATTCTTGAGAAATGCCAACACAGCCAACTGACGTCATGATTACAGAGCAATATGGCGTCCACTGACCCCATCGTTCTCGTCAAATCACGCGCGAAATTTGAAAATGTAAAAATTAAATACATTTTTAATCACTTTTGGATTGATTTAGAATTTTTTGTGGCTTATTTATTTTTTGTGGCTTTAGTTGAGATACTCTTCAAAAATAGGTTTAATAACCTATTTTCCATCAACAAATTTTTTCATAAATGGTAGCCTGAATGTTCCGTACTAATATATCTGTAGTTAAAAATTGATTTTGATTAATTTAAAGTTGGAGGGTCAACTATTTATAGTTAAAATCCAAATATAAAAGATAATAATTTTAAATCAAAATTTGTTTTTAGTAATTTCCATGAATTCCAAAAACATGGACCTATTTAATATCAAAACAATAATTTTATTAACGTTTATTTTTACTGTTTCATCGACTAAACCAAATCCAAAAGTGATAATAATAGGAACAGGACCATCTGGAATTGCAGCCGGAACAAAATTATATGAGAATGGAATAAAAAATATTCTCTGGCTTGAAGCGGAAAATCGTATAGGTGGACGTCTTTTTACGCATAAATTCGGAGCAAATGTTATTGATTATGGTGCCCAATGGTGTGATGGAGAAAAGGGGAATGTTGTTTATGAAATGGCGTATCCGTTAGGATTATTGGAATATTCCAATCAGAGTGATGTTAATTTACATTTATTACAAGATTTTTATACGCCACAAGGTCAAATGTTACCCAGAGATGAATGTTTAAAAGTTGCTGAGATATTAGGAGAAGCTGTTGGTGATATAGAGTTATTGCGTCAATCTAATGCTTCTGTAGGAGAGTTTTTGAGATCAAAGTAAGCGATATACATAATTTTTATTAACTTCAATCATTCTTCCAAAATTTGGATAAACGAGAGTTTTAACTCCCGAATCAAAAAGAGGGGTTTTATAGGTTTGACCGATATGTATATGTGTCAGTCTTTTTGTCTGTGGCATCGATTTCGATTTTTGAAACATTTGTCGGGGGTTTTCAGAATTTGTTTAAAGTTCACTTGTATTATAGATTTGAAATATATTGGTCCATTTCTTTTTTAGATATGAAGAAAAAGTGAAAACGGATTTGAAAGACACTGACCCAAATTTGGTTTTGTATGTATTAGACTGGATTTATAGAGCTAATAGTGCTTACCATGCAGCAAATTCATTGTATGATGTATCAACGCAAGGAATAGTAAGTTATTCGGATAATGAAGGCGACTCTTTGATTAATTGGAAAGGTCGAGGATATAAAACAATTTTAGATGTGCTAATGGTATGAACATGGCAAATTTCCGTTTTCGATGCACATATTCTAAGATATATCTAAGAATATCAATTAATCTTTTCCAGAAAAAATTACCAGATCCCAAAAAAGCATTACCACTAGACGACAAAATACTTTTAAACAAAGAAGTCAATAATATTATTTGGAACTCGGAACCAGATCAAAATATGGTAACTGTTAAATGTTCCGATGGTTCCGAATATAAAGCAGATCATGTAATTGTTACCGTATCTTTGGGTGTTTTAAAAGATCAAATTCGAACATTATTTACGCCAAAATTACCGAGGAAGAAATTGAATGCAATCGATAATATCCAATTTGGTACACTTGATAAGTTAATTTTTGAATTTGCCCAACCATGGTGGCCGAAAAATAGTACGGGATATAATTTTGTTTGGCGTGAGAGTGAAATTGAAGAAAAAATAAGAGAATTTGGGGACGATGTGGTAAGTTTGAAAATGAAATGAAAAAAAAAAACAACTTTTGTTTGAATCATTTTGTAAATTGATTGTACTATATATAGAGTATTTAAACAGTTTAGTAATACTTGGTTATTGGATGTAACTGGATTTTTTCCCATCGAAAATCAACCAAACGTTTTATTAGGATGGATATATGGTCAATCAGCTAACCATGAAGAATCACTCCCAGAAGAAGAAGTCAAATCGAAAGTATTGAAATTAATGCGAATGTTTTTGGGCAAGAAATTCAATATTCCAGAACCAGTGAATTTTACTAGGTAATTGCTATTCATTAAAATTAATTTTTACCGGCCAGTAATCCAACTTCCAGAATAGATTTACTCTAGATTTTTCGAAAATCTACCAAATTTAATCGACTAATAGAAATTATTATTCCTAGATCAAAATGGGCTACTAATAAACATTTCCTTGGTTCATATTCGTATCGAAGTGTCAATACTGAAAAATCTAAAGTAGACGATATGGATTTAGCAAATCCATTGAAAAATTCGGCTGGAAAAGATGTTGTTTTATTTGCCGGTGAAGCTACAAATGCTCATCGTTATGGATGCGTTCATGGAGCAATTGAAACGGGTTGGCGAGAGGCTGATCGACTTTTAAAAACATATACTTAAAAAGAAATTTTTTGACCTTCTGAGGTCAACATTTGTTATCGAACAAAGTTTTAAATTATAAAATAAATTTGTTTTCCCAATTTGTATAGAACTTTCCAAATTAATTTTTCTGTTTCCTTGGATCTACCTAATTCAAAAATATTATCCTTGGTAAGTAACTCAAAACAGATAGTAAAATTTTGAATTAAAATATTCAGGATACACACCTTTTTTAAAGTTCTACAAGAGCCACCTACGAGTTTTAGTCTAAACTAACTATTAAAGTGTTCTGCAGTACCTATAAATTATTTAAGGAAGCCGTTTGGCATTGTTAGCTTTCATGTTCTTTGTTTGGTATCACGTCCTTTTATTTACAAATGTGGCTAATTACTTTGGTTCATTTTTGTAAAAAAGTATAGGCAAAACTTGCCTCTTTCTTCTTCATCGACTTGCCTAATATATTATAATCCATTGACTTGTTACCTTTTAAAACAAACATAGGCAATATGTACAACGGTTTTGTGTTTGAGCTTGCATATAACTCAAATTCACAACTCCTTGTCTATTGGGCAGGAATTACGTACATTTAGGGCTAACCAAATAAGAGGTGTTTCGTAATTTTTCTGACTCCTAATTTTTCATCAAATAAAAGCAAATAATTGATACAATTTTACGAACGATGACTTGAATTCATTTCCATTTTTGTCTAGTTTCTTAATGCATAAATTCGTAATGCGAATTGGATTTGTTGAAGAAAGAAAGGATGTTAGAAAAATAGAATGTTGTTTAAATAAATAAAAAAATACTTTTTTTTTTTTTTAAACATGTAATTATATAAATTTTTATAACGTTAAAAAATTTACAAAATTTATAAAGTTTTACAAAATTTACATAATAAGATTTACAAAAAAAATGTACAAAAATTTTACAAAATTCACAATCCAAATACTAAAACTACTAAAATAATTTGAAATATATTATTTTTATTGTTTAAAATTTCATTAAGTTTTGTAATTTTTTATTTCTTAATTAAAATTTAATCAATTTAAAAAATTTTCTGAATTACATTTGTTTGTAAAGAATGGATTTACTATTTTCGCCCATTCTTCAATATTCGCAATTGAAAATAAAACCTTGATATGTCAAGAATTTGTGTGTTCAATTGCGAAGAACGTAATTAAATTTTTTTTTGCCTCTTTTAGGACGTGAAATAATTAAATAGGACTAGAAACTTTCGTATTAATAAGTGCAAATTAATATATTAAAAATTTTTTTTTATTATAAAAATATTTTTCTTATTATATACAGAAATTTTACAAATTGAGTAAAACTTATAAATAATTATGTTAATCGCGTTTGAAACCTTTCGAAAACAGTTTAATTTGAAACCGTTTTAAATGTGTACTGAAAGTGATCATCGTACCTTAAATTTATCCCTACAGTTCTACTCTTAAAATCAAATCAAATTTTGTACTTTAAAATCTATCTCGTTAGCCAGATGTTGCACAAATTGCAGAAAATTCAATCTTTTTTTAATTTAGAAGTCATTTAAATCTGTGGCAACTGTTATCATGTCATTTAATTCTGTGACTATTGCCAGCAACAGTAATTTGAAGGGAAAAACCATAATCGGTTCCAGTTTCTTGTTTTTATTTTGTTTAATTAATCTATTTTGTTTAATTTTTAAGCTAATAATATTTTGGTAACATAAACACTCATTTTTTTTGACCCTATATCTAGGAGAATTTTATTTAAAAAAAAAAATTAGGCTCAGGAACATAAAATTAAATTTTTTTTTTGTACTTATTTAGGAAGAAATTTTTGTTGTACTATAAACGTTTCTCAACTTTTTTTAAGCTGAAAATAAATTTTCGTAAACGATGAGAAATGTTTCGGTACTACAAGATGAAAATGGTAAAGCAAGATACAAAAAAAAAAATATTCGAAGGGTCAAGTGACATTTGGCTCATAGTAGGATGACGAACGGAACATGTATGCTAAACCCACAAAAGTAAATGTAAAAAGTTAGGTATTACTAGGTCTGAAGAAGGTTTGCGTTATTGAGACGTGGATCTAGGATTAAATTCCGAATAGATCCGCGCCTGTGTCTAATTGTAGAAATAATAAATACTTGATTTCATGGCTTGGAGAAAATTTAAAAAAAAATTTAAGACACGTAAGAGTTAGCAAAATAAAAAAAATTATTTTTTTTATTGTTTTTTTATTTGTACATTAAATAGATTTTTAAAGGAATTTGACTAAAATTTGCGTTTTTCTTTTAATAAAAAAATAAATTATGAATAAAATAATAAATTATAATTAGAAGAAATTATTATTAAATAACATCAAGTAATAATTTTGTAATGTGGATACAATCTGGTAAGAAATTTTGCTCCAAAAAATGGACCAGCAATTTAAATGGAGCAATTTTTTTTTTTATGTTGTATCACATTTATTCAACTCAATATCTGAAGAAGTTTAATTCATCTGGTGGGACTAGCAAGCAATTTCACAGCGTCTTTTAGACATTTCTTTTTTTGAACCTGTAATAAAAAAAAAAAAAAAATTGTTAGTTGATAGTGGACCATAATATTTTAAAATGGTTGCTAAGAGTGACATCTGGTGCTAGATAAAAATCAATGTTGTATTTTGGAAGAGGGTATAATCTAGACTCCTTCTTGCATGAGAGTAAAAATAGCCATAAGTTTGAGAAAAAGGTCTTGACAGTCTTCAGCAGTCTCTGAAATTTATTTCCTCCATAAAACAAATTGCCATAGAAACTATTAATTTTTTCTTCTCTCACTGAACCTCTTCTTTAAGACGAGGTTCAGGGTTAATTCTGTACGCTAAAATTCCGTAAAACTTACCATAGATGGTTTAAAATGTCCCAAATATGTTATCCAAATCAACTTCTTAAGCCTTTTCCGTCAAAAAATTTGAACGCCAATGTATTGAAACTCCACGTAAATTGAGATGAACTGCAAAAAAAGAATCTTTTATTATAACCTCATGAACATCATGATCGAATCAAGATTAAAAGTTATACTCACCTTAACTATTACTTTGATGATTATCTACTAAGATGTACATTTTTGAAATGTTCTGGTTTGGCTATTTCCACCCATTCCAAGTTATCCACAATTCCACATTTCCACATTTTGCAAATCGTTGCTGCAAATACCAGATTCGTTTCATTTGTACATCTTTAACTTGGGACATTTTTTTCTGTTCTTAAACTAAATTAATTAACACCAATGTCTGGTGTGAACATTATTCATAAAATCTTGTTATGTCAGTCTTTTTTGAAAGTGATTTTTGGGCTGCAGGAACATTTCTCGCCTGTTTCAATCATGAATTTTAGTTTGTGCAAGGTTTTCAGTAGTACCAAATTCCCATTTCATATAAGATTTCTAACACAAACTGTTTCTTTCGATTTCAAAACGGCGAATTATTTTCGTAATGTTTTCTCCCAATTGTTTTTTTATTGTCCCCTTTGATCACTTTTTTGAATTTTTGTGGGTTCCATTCCACGATGAGCATTAAATAAGATTTAAATAAATTATTTCTAGAACGATTTTTATGCTGATCGAGACGATGATAAATTTGTATCTTTATCGTTAAAACATTTCGAATCATTTCGTTTATCGTCATCTTCAGACTTCGGTGTTAATAATTTCTCATTATTATTACTATTGTTATTATTTAAATTGTTATTATTATTGTTATTATTATTATTATTATTATTATTTAAATTGTTATTGTTACTATTATTGTTATTGTTATTGTTATTATTATTGTTGAAAGCTTCAGGTGGGGTATATCGTTGTGTTACAGGTGGAGAACTCGATGAATACGTTGTAGATTGTTGTTGTCGATGATTATTTGTTGTAATTTGGTGTGGAAAGTTTGGTAAAAGTCGTGAGGGATGATTTAACGGTAAATGGCTCATTTGTTGTAACAATCGACTATCTGTAACTTTACCCATAAACGATCGAATCTCCTCGAAATAACTTTCCTCTTTAATACGTTGCTGTTGTGCAACCATTGATCGCTGCCTTTGCAATGTCCGTTCATCCAAAATTGTGGGTCCATCGGCCTCGTGTTTCTTTAAGTGTCGGTCGAGGTTAGTTTGCTGACCGAAACATCGTTCGCATAGCGGACATTTAAACGGTTTCTCTTTATTGTGAATATTTCGGACATGTCGTTGTAAATTCGAGGAAATACTAAAGCTTCGCTCACAATATTTACATTTATACGGTTGTTCTCCCGTGTGTGTGCGTAAATGACGTGTTAAATTCGCTGAGCGAGGAAAAACTTTTCCACAAAATTTACACGCGTATCGATCTTTTAATTTCCCACCTGCTGCGGAAGTAGCACTATTATTATCGGTATTTCCGGCTAGATGAGGTTGATGCTGGATAGTTTTGGTACTAGGTGGAACAACATTAGGTGTATTACGTAACACATCGAAAGGAACTTGGACGGCAGAATGTGGACTAAGTAAATTTGGTGGTAAGAATGGATAACGGTGTTGATGATGTCCAGAACCATATGCTCCTCCGGGAGTACCTCCCCCCGGTGGACTTGACGATGGGTATGGTAATGGTATACGTGGTAAATTATCCTTTTGTGCACGATACATCATCGCTTCCAACATGATTGGATGAATCGGTTGTGGTGGGAATAACATTGGGGGATAACCTCCTGGTGGTAAGGAATTTGAACTATTATTATTTAAGGAATTTATTGTACTAGAGGATTTATTGAGTAAACTTTTCACTTGTGATTGTTGGGAACTTGGTCGGGAATCATCAACAATCACTTCATCGTCATCTTTATCACTGATCCCTCCTCCAGTTATACTTGGTGCTGGTGATATCAAATTTCGATTTTCATCTTCAATACGTGGTCTTCGGAGTAAATCTTTCTTATGTTCTACACGTAAATCCAATGGTTGATCATCCGTGTCCTGGGAGCCTGGTGGATGCCCCGCTGGAGACATGTGTGGTCCACGATTTTCCGAAGGAGGTGTTCGTGTATGATTGTTTCGCGATAAATCGAATGGCATTTCATCATCATCGTCGTAATCGTCTTCACCCCCATTTAATTGTTCGGGTGGTACTCGAGCCGATTGTGGATAGACGGATGCTTGCTTGGGTGAGGCATGGCCTCCAATCAACATTTTACGTGGTGAAGAATCTTTTTCACGCATTGTAGTTAACGCATGGGTGGTGTACCAAGGTCGGGCGGTATCGACTACACTCATCTGATCTGTAACAAGAAGAGAAATAATTTGATTAGGACAATTTTCTACATTCAGGAACAAAATAATATTTATAACAAGAAAGTTTTATTTATTTATTTTATTTTTTATTTATGTGGTATTTGCACACAAAAAAGCTAAATATGTTTAGTTTGGCTTCTCCAAGAGTTCTTCATCCATTTTTATCACGTTTTTAAGATGTAAAGGGTTTAACGGTAATAAATATTCTTTAGAACTTAAAATTTTTTAATTATATTGGCAGTAAATATTGCAACACATAAAAACTTATCTCCTCGTTTAAATGCAATAAAAAAATCGGCCACCCATTAAAAAGAGAATAATCGAAAGATGAGTTTTAATTCATAAAATCAAAATAATTAAAAAAATGACTTCACATTAAAATATTTATTTTAACATTAAGGTAATTCAAGCGTACAAGCTTATTTTTCTAAAGAGATATAAAAATCCAAGGGATATAAGAATCCAAGCCCTGCCTAATTTAATTAGACTCGGAGCAGGAAAAAGAAAAAAATGTTTGTGTTTTTGCTCTTCATATAGCGAATCAATGGTTAGAAACTAGTAAATTTTATACAGCTCGGAATATCTCGAGTGAACTACCTTGAAATAAATGCCCACATATATTCACAAAAAAAAAAAAATAATCTCTTATGTCCGCATACCAATAATTTTTAAAACCACTAAAAGGTAAAACTTTTTAGCTTCCCTCGTATCCGATCCTCCTCTTATCAGCGTTCGCTGTGCACAATTGATTTTGATGACCAGATATTTTATTCAGATTTTTTATGTGAGGCAGACACATAAATGTATATAGTTTATTCAGAGCTACTTGACGATTTTTGAGGATATGAGCCATCATGAATTATAGAGTTCACGACAATATTGTCTTTTAGACGGCTTAATTTTGGACATTTCTTTTCTTTTTGGATGAAGAACATTTGGCATCTGAAAGCGTTTGAGTTGACTGAGAACCAAAATGAAACAAACAATTGACTGAATTTGTTGTTGAAATATCCTGTCTAGAATTTCTTCGAGAATCTTTCAAACCACAAGTTATGTGCAAAGTTCAATCTTTTATATAGTATTTAAGTGAACACCAAAGTTTTGTCCTAATTTACACCCTCGCGGGTAAACAGTGATGTTTACGAAAAAATGTTTCAAACAAAAGTTGTTCATTATTTTATAAGGAACATTTTTTACATTTAAACTTTTGTTCTATCTCTAACAGTTTATAAGATCTTGAACTATGTTGCTCATTTACGAACTCAAGCGCACTTTTAACGTCCTTAGCAAGCTATAAAAATTTCAGCTTGTTACCACTTTTTGTTTTTGAGTTATCTTGTTGACAAATGGACAGATATCCGAAAATGGAACAATTAGGTGATTTTATGAACACCTATACCCAAATTTTGTTCGAAGCACCAATATTTTTGAGCGTACAGATTTGGGACTAAACTTAGTGTACCTTGATATATATTTCATACAAAATTCAGCAGTGACTCAGGTTGAAAAACTCTAAGCATTCATGTGAATAACCCAAAAATAATATTTACAGCTACATAAACAATATAGATCACTTTATACGATCATATTTTAAATTAACAGCTACACAGCTCTTGTTTGTTTAAACAAACAGTTAATAGCTACCAACAACAACAAAAAAAAGCTGTTTGCAGTTGAGCAGAGATCCATTAAAAGGTGTTCTGTGTTCGGTTTTAAAATTTATTGTTCCCCATTGTATTTATTTACACACACATAAAAAAAAAACAGCCCATAAAATTTTTCAGTAAATCATTAATTTTGTAAAAAAAATATTTTATTAAATAGAATATGTCTTTGATTTTGACTTTCATATAAGTCAAACCTTTGAATTTGGCGACAGAAAATATCCGTTCAATCATTAGCTGAGCTACGTTTATATATTTTTAAGGCTAGATTGCCGTACGAAAAAATTTATTCGATTTGCTCAAAAAAATTACAAAAAAAATTGGGTTTTGGAATTTGATCAAAACTTGGTTTATTGGATAATTTTTACCCAAAAAATACAAAAATTATCTTCATTTAACGATTAAGAGAATAGTTTTTGAGATATCACCCAAAATATTGTCTGAAAAGCGAATATTTCGGAGCGACTATGAAGATTTTCGAAAAAACCCAATTTTGTCTCCAAATAAACCAGATATTTATGTTTTTTTGGATCCAAAAAAACATTAAAAAAAGAAAGAACATCTGTTTGATTTATCCTGATTTTTTACAATTTCTCTTACTTCTACGTATCCCTGTGAAAAAAACCGAGAAAATAGCAAAATAATTTTAACTTGATTTACAGAGTAGTTTTAACTCGGCGAGTAATTTTCTCGAAAAACATGACTCATCCAATAGGCACGAAAATTTCTCACATTTTCCAACTTAGAACGGGAAATTAAAGACTATCGTCCACCAAAACGGCGATTCAGTTGATTAGACGTGAAGCATTGCCGAATGTACAAACTCTTGATTTATAAAAGAAGGCATATGAATGTCACATGAGTCACTTAGACCCACAAAGATTACATCTCGTAAAGCGGTAAGCGATTTTTTGTTTTTTATTGAATGTTTGAATATATAAATTTTTACATAATTTATATTAAAATATATGACATTACAGATTTTTATAATATCAACTTTTTTATTATTATTTTTAAATAAGTAATTTTATGCAGAGAACTGTAATACCCACTTAAAAACGATTTATACTCCTTAAAGTATATTTAAATATTTTTATTTTGACCAATTTATATCCAATAACCATTAATTCTCAATTGATTTTAATAGCTACATTAAAAACTGCAAAATATTTATATACGAAAATTTTATATTTAAGTTGAAATTTATGGGATGCATTTTTTGTTTTAATTAAGGATGTTCTGGCAATTTTTTAAGGATGATTTAGCATTCTTAAGCATCATAAATGTCATGGCAAGACCGTCCTATAAGTCTTACAACATTGTTCAAAATTGATAATTATTTAAAACCCTTAACTCTGAATTTTTACTTGATTTCAATATGTGCACTATTTGTGATAACAGGCATGTTTCTGTACGTAATACTTAGACGTGGTGTGTATACATATACTGAATAAACACCCCTGCATATTCAAAAAACCAATAATTAATATACTTTATCTCCTCTGTTAATTAGGTACACTTTTATTAAAAAGATTCGTTTCAAAAATCGATTGACAATCAATTAAAAAAATTCTTTTTTTTTTTGACAAATGAATTTTCGATAAAACTACCTTAAATAATTAAAGAGAATTGAAAAAATACGCTCGAACCAGGACTCGAACTCGCACTTCTTGGATTTATTTCAAGCGCCCTACCAATTAGGCTATTCGAGTTCTAGACACGAATGCAATTTTTTCAACTCATTGAATATTTTTTACTTTTTTTATCCAAAAGATCTCTTATTGACGAAAAGGTCAGGGAAAAATGAAATTCTGCTTCACATTAGAAATTAATTTCTTAAAAAAGGAATAAATTATTGATGTTTAAAAGAAATAAATCGAAATACCTATGCAAAATTAGTAAAAAACGTAATAAATTATGTTAAGTAAAATGAATTTTTTCCCACGGTAATTTTCTTCATAGAACAAATTTCCATATATCAAAAAAAGTAGAAAAAAATGTAAATGTTAAATAGGAAAAGAAAACCTTGCAAAAATCAAATCGATATTAATAAATATTGATAAAATATAAATAATAAAATTTCTATATTCAAATTACAATCGATTAATTTTAAAATCTCTCAAGATATATCTTGTCATGTCGAGATAAATAAGTTTAGTAATCTGTTTTTTTACAACAAAACCGTTGTTGCCTCTGCGATCGTTGTTCTAGCTAGGCTAGCTGTGTGATGATAACTTGACACTAACTACTGTAAGCTACAAAAAACAACTTTGCAACAAGCTATGAAGAGTATGACTCGATAACTAGCAGATCAATGATTTTCCTAATATGTCTTAAGCAGATTTAAATCTTCAAGAAAACATCATTTTTAATGATCATTAACCATTAAAAGACTTGTCTAATTTTATACAGTTCTTTCAGACATTTAAACAGTATTGTTGTATATTACTATGATTTCATAATATCCATCTCATCAAGGGCAAATAGATTTTCCCAATGCTCATTGAAAATTGGTGCCATATTTATTTATTCTCTTGTGCTTCCGATGGGCTAACTTAAACGCAGTAAAATTTCCTAGGGAACTGTTTTATTTCCAAGTGGTTCCTAGTGTTACCTGTGTTCTCTTGTGGATAACATTCTCTGTGGAAAAAGAGTAAAAAGTAAAAAATGAAGCACTTTAATCTATTATCATCTTACAAAAGACTACTATAAAACTTTTATTTCAATTTTCGAGACCGATTTAGAAATTTTCTTCCATGAAATTGAAATGAAAAATTTATGTAAATCAAAAAGTTAAAACAAAAGAACAATATAATCAAGAAATATAAACAAATGACTATCATCAATGTCTGACATCATAAAAATAGCCTAAGTTCTTTATGGCTACTTGATGGCTACTATACTTAACATGATTACTGATTTGATTAATGGAAAAATATCACCAAGCGAAATAAAATATTAAAAAATTTATGACAGTTCATGTTTGATAAATTTTATAAAATTTATTGTGGCTTAGCGCGTTTAGATCGCGTAATGACAGGGTTATTATTCAAATCCTATTTTTGGGTACGATTACCGCACTTTCCAATACACTGTAAGGACAGAATGTAAATTAATTTGCATGAAGAAATAAATTTTGCAATCGTATTTTTTTGCTTAATTAAGTTAAGGTATTTCAAATAAAATAAAAAACATGCTCTGAGCTAAAATACTATAAAAATTTTTATTTCATGACTAATTCATTCAATGAAATATACAAAAGATTTAAGAAAAAATTTACATAAATAATTATCATAAAAATTAATGTATTTAATAGAAAAAAATGCACATTTAATGAGTAACGGATCCGTAGTTGCAATTAAAACCCCCCAAGAGAAATACAATATTGAAACAAACACAAATTATAGTTTCTGGATATCAGGGCCGAAAATTTTTCTAATTTACTACAACGTTTTTCAAACTGGGCTGTTTAAAACGGTAATGTTTTGGTCTTTATAAAAATTTTTAAATATGCAACATTGTCAGTTTATGACGGTCACTTACCATTACCGGTAATTATTTTTAAAAACATATATTTTTGTTTTAAAAATATATATAATCTTCATCATATGTAAATTTTTTTATTTTAATTATAATAAAAATATATATTATATTATTAAATATTATAATATTTAAAAAAGAATTAATGTCTACTCATTCTGAATATAATTTTTTATTTCGAATAAATCGAAACTCTTTCGAAAATTGGCCAAGGAATCACATATTAAAAAAAAAGTTAGAAGTAAAATTTTTATATCATATATGAAATATATCAAGGTATACTAAGTTTAGTCCCAAGTTTGTAACGCTTTAAATTATTGATCCTACAAACATAATTTTGGTATAGGTGTTCGTAAAATCACCCAATTAGTCTATTTTCGGTTTCTATCTGTCCATTTGTCCGTGAACATGATAAGTCAAAAACGAAAAGAGATATCAAGCTGAAATTGTTGAATGGACGTAAGAAGTAGGACCCATCTTGTAAACCGTTAGAGATTGAAGAAAAGTTTACATATGAAAAATGTTCTTTATAAAACAATTAACAACTTTTGTTTGAAACATTTTTTCGTAAACATCATCGTTTACCCATGACGTTCGAACATTATATAGTATGTATTATATGGGAAAATCAGTTATCTGTGTGTGACACCACAGTCTTGTTATCTAAGAGTGGCTATTTTTCTTAACTTACATGCTATAAAAAACAAACGATTGCGTAATTAACACTGTCTATACATGATATTTCAACGATTAACACAGTCAATAGTTTGTTTTCTCTCTTGCAAAAAAGAAAAATCTATAGCCAAAATTGTTTTGAAAATGCAAGGCAAACCGGTTGGATTAAGAGCATTCCGTTTTATTAAGTTTCACGGGAATTTTCTGGGTTGTATAATTATTTTGGAAGTGAATTGCCAGGTGAATGTTGCGAGGCCCACATAACATAACATAGGCCCAACCTGTGTTTTACCATCACTGAATTCGCGCTCTATATTGTTCAATTTATAAGAAAAACTCTTTATTAAAAAAAAAAAAAACAGAAAAAATGCAATCTCAAAAAAAATTTTAAAATCCAGTTTTAATTTGTGTATGCAATTAATTTTAACATTTAATAAATTTAACATGAATGCGTATGTCTTTCTTTATTTAACCGAATATATATCGTTTTTTTATTAATAGGGCCATATACGGCAAAAATACATTTACTTGACTTATTAAGTCAGTCTGTCTGTCTATCT
Source organism: Chrysoperla carnea (assembly GCF_905475395.1). Taxonomy (NCBI): domain Eukaryota; kingdom Metazoa; phylum Arthropoda; class Insecta; order Neuroptera; family Chrysopidae; genus Chrysoperla; species Chrysoperla carnea. The sequence continues at coordinate 2,829,614 of NC_058341.1, forward strand.
GTGAACTGTACACAGGTAGGTAATTTTTATTAAAAAAAATAAAGATCAATTAAAAAAATTCCTGCATCATGTTGACATATGATATTGATTTTCTTAATGTGTTAATTGTGAAATTGCAATTTTTATATATTTTATTAATTTAATTTTTTTTTTTTCGTATATAATTATATTCATGAATTTTAATTTAATGGGCCTTTCACATTAACGTTTATGAAGTAATTTTAATTTAAACGAAAAACGAAATTAAATCACTTTAAACAAAATATTTATAGCACTTCTGAAATAATAATATAAGCTGACATCTTAGATCAACAAAAAATCTTTCATAATTATTCAATTAAAAAATTATCTGATTCATTTAACTATAAAATAGAATAAGGTATTATCGTAAGTCAAAAATAAATAATGAAATTTGAATAAAGTTAAAATTTATGTAAAAATATACTTAAATATTCGGATTTCGAGTCATAAAAGCACATTTTTCTTTTAAAATATTAAAATTAAAAATCGTAGTTTTTAAACTGTATATCACGTGAACTAAAACGCGGGCAAGCCTTGCTGTGATGTCATATCGGTATGAGCCATGGACCATCAATTAGTTCAGTGTAGACAGCTAGGTATAATATATCCATAGATAATAAGTATTTATATTTATTATAATCAGATGTCTATGAATATATCTGTCAAACTAATTTGTGTTATTTCGTTTAATGATACCTATTATAACGTCATCAAATTGGATGCCCGCGTTTTTGACAGTTTAAAAAAGGGTTAAAATTTAATTTTAGTTTTTGACAAGAAAGCGTGTGTATTTTTCCGAAATAAATTTTTGGTGGCTTTTTATTATCAAAATGAAACATTTTGAAGTACTATTTCAAACATAGTAGAATACCCTATTTTATTGATATAATATGAATTCCGTTTTTACAGCAAAAATAGCCAAATAACTTGATATTATTACTATCAGTAGTTGACCCTAAAACTTTAGATTTTAAGCATATTGGCACACATTTAGCGTTTACAATAATTTGAATGCATTTCATCAATTAAGTTTCATGTTTTTCTGATCAATAGAATCAATTTAAGTGATCTATTATGTAGATATGCACCATACATAAATAAACCTAGTTAATTTTAATAGGCAAATTTTTGAATTTACAAGGTGATTAAAAATTAATCACCTTATTAAGAGCACTGAAAAAAAACAGATGTTTGACCAATTTAGCGATAAAATAAAATTCATGTTGAGCTAAGACCATGATTAAAATGATTACATTTCTAAGTTTTACTGATAATACAGAGACTAATGATATAAATTTATTGAACTATGCTTACAGAGAAAAACTGTCCACTGATCATGACTATTTTCACAAATAATTGGTAGAGATTTTCTTGGAAATGTATAAGATTTTAACTGATAATATACATGGATATTTGACAATTTAATCGGGCGTTTTTACTCTCAATAAATAGAGATTCTTTTCCAATTATAAATGGAGAGTTTTTAAAGCATTTTAGTGAAGTTGCTAATAATGTATGTTAATTACCATCATTTTATTTAGAGATTTTTACAAACTACATTTAAAGACTTTTTTTAATCAATATACAACGAAGTTTCTGATAATGTACAAATGAATTTAACTGATAATATACAAAAGCCTTATATTTTCTTAATACGTGTGACTGTTTTTGAAGCATCGTGTAAAAATGATCAGGAAAAGAATCCCATATTGACTTTTTATAAATATTATTATAATTATTTATTAAAACAAATAACCTGCTGTTTATTGTTTATTTAATGTTATTTTTATTAAAATTTTTATTTATTTTATTTGATTCGATTAAATTTTCATTATAATAATAATAATAATTAATTTTTTTTTTTTATAATATTAAATAGCTACATAAACAGTAGAAAGTTTTGCGTTTATTAATAAAATATCAATCAATATTCAATCGAACAGGTTTGGAGTCAGATGTAGTATTTGACAGTCATTTTAGAACCATTGGAACTTCTGACAGTCTCGTTTTACATTTTTATGGGTATAATGTGAGCAATTCGACATCATCACGATTATCCCCTGTTTGAATTGCGTGGAAATCTTAGGATATATAAATGTCCAACATTTTATAAAATTGCCATTTTGAAGATATCGGACGACGAACCTCTACTTTATTGAGTACCTGCCTGAAAAAAGGAATTCTGTATTTTATTAAGTAATTTTCGTATTGGAATAGTGTCGTAAATGAATTTACTTTTCTGATATGAAAGTTTTCCTATTTTAAAAATATGTTTAAGCATGATCTCAACAACAGCCACTCAAGTTTCCAACTGTTCTTGAAATAACTATCAAATACTCCACTTTGCCCCAAACAAATTCAATCGTGTACGAATAAGAATAATAATAATTTGTCGAATCATAATTTGTTATCAATAAAAAAAAAAAAACATTTATTGCTTATTGATTTTTTGTTTGTTTATGTTATCCGTTGTTGGATCATCATCATTTATTTATTTTTTTTAATCAACTATGAATAGAAAAAAAAAAATTAATTAAAAATTTAAATTTCTTTTTCTTTCTTTTTTTAATTTAAACAAAACAGAAATTAGCATATTGTGTTTCGATTTAATTTTATTATTTATTTATTTAAAGGTGAGAAATTTAACACATTTTTGAAGCGCCACCATGTGATTTTTTATTTAAAAAAATGTACACGGGAGAAATTTTTCTCACACTATTTATAAATAAAAATACAATAACTTTTTTAATTGTTTTCGTTATCCAAAAGTGTCTTTAAATTCTTCAATTATAAAGGGCCCTAATCTTAACTAGCCTAAATGGATTTATGGATGGGATATAATTTGAAAACTTTTCTATATATTATCAGTAAAATAATTATATTATCAGTAAAAGTCTCTTTATATTATCAGAAATTTCCTTTGTCGTAAAAATTTCTATAATTTCTATATTGGTAGAAGTCTCTAATCATTATCAGGAAAACTCTCAATAAATTACTTACTGAATCCATTTGTGCATTATCAGCAATTTTTAGTCAGTAAAACAAACAAATTTACAGTAAAATTCGTTGTATATTATCAGTAAAATAACAGCTTGATCAATGAAAATATCTGTATTTTATCAGAAAGAATTACAATGTATATTTTTCTAAACAATTTCTTTCGTGTAAAAGTCTTTAAACAAAAAATTATCGATAAATTAAATACATTATCAGTAAATATATATTATCAGAAAAAGTTTCTATATTATTATCCGTAAATTTTCATTTAATGAATGTATTTCTGGATGAATTTCAAAAAATAGTTATTTCAAATTCACGAGACCTACCTACATTTTTCACATTCACATATAAAATGAAAGTAATGCAAATTTTTATCATAACCTGGGAAATTGACCCCACATTTTTATAATAACATTAATTTTGCTACTTTTTTTTATTAATGTCCAGTTGTTTTTAATTTAATTAAACCATATAATAATAATAATAATAATAAAAATTATTAAACATTTTTATAAATGCATTATGGGTACAGTTTTTTCTTTTTTAATTATCGTTACAATTTAATAACTATGTAAATTACTTTTTCATACTTTACATTAAATTTTTTTAAATTACCTTATTTTAGGTAATAAAATCATAAAAAATGATACAATTAATTTTATACGAGTATTTATGTAGAGAATTTCTCTTTGATTCTTGTTTGAGTCTCTTGTCATTCATCACGGCCTGGCTAGGGCAGGTCTTTATGGTACAAATTTAAAATACTGACATGTATGGTAAAAAAATCCAAGTCATATACAATTATCGTGTAATAATATTTTATTACTCTTTAAAAAAAACTTGTTTCCGTGCGTTAATTTATTTTTACACATCGTCACAAGCGATGTTAAACATTTGGGAATTGAATCCAAATCGAGGAAAAACAATTTTTTTCGAATTTTTGGAATTTTTCAAGGGGTACTTCTTCAAAAAAATCGAAAAATAATTTTTGTATCCGAATTTGATAAAACTGTGTTTATAACGTAATTATGACCCAAAAAATACGAAAATCGTATTTATTTAACGATCAGGGCAATATTTTTTGAGACATCAGCAAAAATCAAGTAGAAATGGGTGATATCTCAAAATACAGACGTCCAATCGTCGAATAGATGCAATTTTTGAATTATATTGGTCAAAATTACTCTAGAAAGTGATTTTTATCCAAATCGAAGACAAACAATTTTTTTCGATTTTTTTGGAATTTTTTTAAGGGGTACCCCTTCATAAAAAATCGAAAAAATCGAAAAACAATTTTTATTTCCGAATTTGATAAAACTGTGTTTATAAGGTAATTATGACCCAAAAATTACGAAAATCGTATTTATTTAACGATCGGGGCAATATTTTTTGAGATATCACCAAAAATCAAGTAGAAATGGGTGATATCTCAAAATATCGACGTCCAATCATCGAATAGATGTAATTTTTGAATTATTTAGATCAAAATTATTCTAGAAAGTGATTTTTATCCAAATTGAAGGCAAAAAATTTTTTTCGATTTTTTGGAATTTTTTGAAGGGGTACCCCTTCAAAAAAAAATCGAAAAAATCGAAAAAAAAATTTTGTTTCAGAATTTGATAAAACTGTGTTTATAAGGTAATTATGACCCAAAAAATACGAAAATCGTATTCATTTAACGATCGGGGCAATATTTTTTGAGATATCACCAAAAATCAAGTAGAAATGGGTGATATCTCAAAATACAGACGTCCAATCGTCGAATAGATGAAATTTTTGAATTATTTAGGTCAAAATCACTCTAGAAAATGATTTTTATCCAAATCGAAAAAAAAACAATTTTTTCGATTTTTTGGAATTTTTTTAAGGAATACCAATTCTGAAAAATCGAAAAAACTTTCGGGACACATCGTATTTTTACAGTATTTCCAAGAGGATGCTTCAACAAAATAAATGCGAAGCTGGATGCTTGGTCGCTTATTTGAGTGCGGATATAAAAAGTAATTTTAATCCAAAAAGAATTAATTTTGATTTTCAATATAAAAAAATTAACATAATCGAAGCATACATATAGAGATCCAAGACACACATGTAGAGAGATCCCCCATTAATTATATATATTTTAAAAATAAAAATCTATTCAATTGATTTCAATAAAAACATTTCATGAATAACAAATTAGTGATTATTATTTATTTAATATCAAATAATTTCAACAAGGCCATCCATACATACCAACCAAACATCCATTATTAAACAAAGTATAACGATTATTTAAAAAAACTATTTTTTTGGGTGTATCTAGTTTTTGTATAACATTTTTATATTTATTTATTGTACCTATTGATTCTTTTCAATAGATTAGGACGGTCTCTCTAGTAAAGAGAATTATAAAAGTAATAAAATATATGATATTCAATTTATCAAAAAAAAATTATTAAATATTATTTATTAATTTAAACTTAATCACATTCTTAAAACGTTATTAAATATATTTTTATATGTAGTTAATGTCAAAAAAGTAGGGAGAAAGTAAAGTTGGCATTATTTTGCATATGTTAAAGTATCACCAACTTCGATCACGGTGAATATTAAAAATACAATCAAAATCGCTTTTAATCACAAGAAGTTAGGTTAGAATGGCTGTGAGACATATTTAGTGGGGACACACTGAAGTGGGGTGAAACATACCTAGACAATAGGGCGGTTGCACAGATATTTAAAACCATAAAAACCCCGAAGAAACAGATTTGCGTAGAAAAATGTCAGAAACTATGTAGTTGGAAAATTGATAGCCTCCAAGAAGCACATCCTTCACACTAACCCAAATTACATATCGATTTTCATCCTTCCAGCTCCATTTTGGTAAGCTGAAAAAATTTTTATAGCCATAAAAACGGCGAAACACATATTTCGATATAGAAAAAGAAAGTTGAGAAGTTAACAGTCACCAAAAGGCCCAATTTTGACAATAACCTATTCTAAATACCGATTTTCTACCTTCCAACTCAATTTAGGAAAGATGTAAAGATATTTAAAGCCATAAAAACCACGAATATACAAGAAGGAATATACAAGCAAACAATGTGGACAAAAAGTTCACAAGTGGGCCAAAGTGGGCGAAAAGTATACCGATTACTCTCAACGTTTCAGATTAGCGACTGTTCCAATAATCGGGACTCTACTGTAATTATATGACATTTAAAAATTATACATATATCATATTTTCTTCCATTTCAATGAGCTAATTTTTTTTAAATTAAACAAAGAGGAGACTCTTAAGTATAAAAAAAAAAACATTATAAAATTGGCCTTCATTAAAAAAAAAAAGAAAAAAAATTATTTATTGAAATACCTAACTCTTTATCAATTAAACAACATCTTTTCCTAAGGCATTTTCTTTTTAAAAATTAGGTTTTGTACTTTCGAATTTGTTTTTATTTGTTTGTCAGTTTAAAAACAATACACTAATTAATTAGGCTGCACACCTCAAAAAGAACAAAAAAAGAATGTTATGCAAATTATTATATAAATTATAAAATATAATATTTTTTGGGCTACAAGTCTCCAAAATTATTTATTGTTTTACTGTTCTAATTATCTAATATATTGGAAAAATTCAAGTAATTAATCCCCATATAACTTTTTTCCTAACGAAAATGTATAGAACATAAAGAATTACAGACTTTTTATTTATAAAGATTGCGAAGAGTTACATAAAATAAATTATTAATTTCTATAACAAATTAATAAATATAATTTTATTTCACCTAGATTTTTCAGTACGGATTTACGTTTCTTCTGTGCATGAATATCAAGTCATGCACGTACTTAACATTAATTTGAAGTAAATACAACAAAAAAATGATTACTGAAAAATTTATTATAATTGTCACTAGAACTAATTTTATTTCACACTTAAAAAAACAACAGAAACATTATGAAATTATTGCAACTTCGAATGAAGAATATACACTTTTATTTAATTTTATTCATATACCGTGTGTCAATTGAGTTATAGGGTTAGGCGAAAAGCCTAGGAAATATTATCGAAAACAGACCGGACATACTGTTCCTTAGTCCAAAAAAAGATTGAATCACTGATTTGTTTTGCTAGTTACGCAAATTAGATCTTGACGCCGTTAAATTTTATCGATGAAAAATGATGTCTGGATTTTATTATACCTATGAAATTCTTGGTCTTTTTTCAAACCATTTTTAGGAAGCTTCTTTTTTAAAGGGAATTTTCATGAAATTCTTAACAAAATATGACAGTAAAATAAATGACAATCAGTGAAATTCAAATTTTCGCGACTGAAGAAATATGTTATTAAAGTTTTCATATCTTATACCAAAACTAGCTGTGAACTACCCGCTTTGCTGGGCAACATCCCCACTTGCAACCCTCCCTCCACATTTCCTTGCGTGGGATAACAGTTTTGTAATGTACACGTCATGCTCTTTTATTTGATACCCCACTTAGGTATATTTGTAAATATTCGATAATTCCTTCCCACTTTCTCGCTACACCTTTCTACCCTCCGAAGGTTAAAAGTAGATAAAAACAATAGATCTTTGAATCTGGTTGTATATCGTGTCAATATTTGAGCTTAATCGATGCACAACTTTTTTATTTTTTGAAGCATATCCCTTTCAACCCCTATTTCAACCCCTTACTCTACTATAATATGTATGTATTATACATAAAAACCTTTCTCTTGAATCACTCTATCTATTAAAAAAAATCGCATCAAAATCCGTTGCGTAGTTTCAAAGATTTAAGCATACAAAGGGACATAGGGACATAGGGACATAGGGACAGAGAAAGCGACTTTGTTTTATACTATGTATTGATATATATATCTTGAATTAGAAATGTGGTTAAACAATTTCATGTGAGATTCTTTTCGTAAAAATAAGCAAAAACTAGATAGAAACTTTCCGAATAATAATTTTATCTCGAAGTGAATTTAAAAAAAAAATAGATTGTCATTCCTGTATATAAGTTAAAATGTTTTAAAAGATCGTATAAAAATTTTATAATAATATGATTTGTGTACCTCTATTATTTTAGAAATACCTACAATTTTCATACATCAGATAGGTATGATTTAGATACCCTATAAGTATGATTACAAAATATATATTAATAGCCTATAATTTATTGGTAATTTGTTGAAAAAATGACAATAATTTGATAATGATTTATTATTTATTACATTAAAAATATTTATATTTTATTTAGGTTAATATATCATAACAGATTTATCTGTATAATATTATTAACCCAACATCTGTTTTATATTTAAATATTAAGGATGTATGAGCATGGTAGTGGGGGCACAAATTTAAAAGTAGATATTTTCAATTTTGATGATAAATTTATATTATTACTTGACGATATAAGACGAAAAGTAAGAATAAAATTTTTCGATATCTGGCTTAATTTTCAATATATCGAAAATTGAAATTTTTTTTAAATTATTTAGCTTTCGATATTTCGAAAACCAAGATACATATCGAAAAATTTTATTCTTATTTTTCGTCTACATTCATGAAGTTATAACAAAATTCATCATCAAAGTTGAAAACAAGATAAAAATAATTTCAACCCTTAATCTACCCTGCTCTTACATCCCTTATATGGACGGTGACACTTAGTTTTTTTCTTTTCTAATTCATTGCTAATATGTTTACTTTCTATTAAAAAGTTTTTTTTTAAATTTGTTTTCATTCATTCCAAATGAAAATTATCAAAAACTTCCAAAATATGTCGTTTTTTGAGATTCCTCCATAAGAGCCAATGTATTTTATATCGATTTTTAATGACTTTTTTCTTAAAAATTTGCACGGATACCTAAGCTGAAATTTTAACCACATGTTCTTTGAGTAAAAGACTACCTACAAACAAATTTTGAGCCTTTAAATCAAACATTGTTGTCATGCTCATACATCCTTAAGTCGTCAGAATGGTCTGTTTAACCACATAGCCTGTCTTTTATTTACTAGGGCATCACACCAAATATGTGGAAGATATCACGATATTATATTTTTGACTAACAGGATCAACTTTTGGATAAAAGGCTTGATTTTTTAAAATCAATTCAAAAAATTTTATAATACAAACGTCAATTATAATCGAGAGACTTTGACGATAATAAAAAATTGTATACAAGAGTTTAGTAAACAAAACATAAATAATCTGTGTTAACTGTTAAATACTAAACAAACCCATTTAGCAAACACATGAATCATTCGCGATTTCGCGCGATTTTAAATTCCTCTAACAAAAAGATTTATGAGCCTAAAACAATCCTTTAAATCATAAAAAACATACATATATGAAATAAATTACTTCCTAAACTATATTATATTCCTAAAATATTTTGGGTGTGGATTGATTCTTTTTAATCATGTTTTTTTTTTTTTTTTAAATTATTTATAAATTATTCAAACATGAATAACTTTTGATACAACGAGCACAAATTTAAACTAAAAAAAACACACACATCTGATACTACAAAAATTATGTTATTTTTTTAAAACATATACTTTTAGCCTGAAACTAAAAAATTTTAAAATTGCATTGAAGGTATGCATATCTTTTGAATGAATTAATAAAAATATAATTCTTTTTTACAAGGTAATCGACATTACTGAATTTGTTTGTCAGATCACATTATTTTATTTCTTATTTGAAATTTTTGTTTTCTGAAACGAGAATTATTGTTTTTTGCCTGAAAATCGAAATGAACAATAAAAACCAACAACTGAGTGGGATAATTGTTGAAATACGCTGCATAGAAAGTATTGCAAATCAGTACATTATTTTTTTTTAAGTTAGACGATTTTAAAAAAACAACACAATTGACACTTTCCAAAGTTTTTTTGTGTTTTTCGAGAATGTTTCGCAAGATTAGTCTTTGAAGCTATCAGCGAATTTTCAAGTCCCTACCTTATACAGTTTTGGAGAAAATTAACACCAAAATTTTGTCCTAATTTGCGCAGTCACTAATAAACAGTGATGTTCACGAAAAAATATTTCAGACAAAAGTTGTTTATTTTTTTATAAGAAACATTTTTTACATTTAAACTTTTGTTCTAACTCTACGAACCCAAGACCTATGTTGCTCAACAACTTTACGAGCAACATACTCACTTTTATGTCTTAGACACGCTTTAAAATTTCTGCTTGACATCTCTTTTCGTTTTTCAGTTATCATGATTATTTTGACGCAATAAAAAATAAGTTTGCATTTAGTTATTGCCACTAAATAAAACAATATGAAATTCGCTGGATGGACATTAATTTAATTTTATTTTTTTAAAATAGTATTATTATTCTGGCTTCCATGGGTCGTATCCAACACCGTTTGTAACTTATTTTTATTTCTTTGTACATTATAATTATTATTTCTGGATGTTTTTGATCAAATTGTGATTGAATAATTATTAGGTTTTAAGAGTAGCCTTTACCAGTCTCTTTAATGTTATTATTACAGTCAATCTTGAACGAATCTTGTTTATTTAAACAAAAATTATGAAATCAAATACTTTTTTCAAGTTCGTTAAATAATTTAGGTAAAATGAATTATTTATTTTGAAATATACGAAAAGAATGAAGACGAACAAACATGAAATACGAAAAATGAAAGTTGCAGCTATTTTCTACTTTTTTTTCCTTTCGAAAATTAAATAATTTTTCGGCTTTCGCAAAATAAAAATACATTAAATAAAATACCGTTAATAATATTCAATTTATTTTTTTGTAAAGAAGATCAAACAAAAAGACACCAAACGACATCTTAACGTTTTTTTTTTTTGTATATACTTACAACAAATTTCATGTTTTTATTGCATTAATGTAGGCGTGAATTTATAAAAAAAAAATAATTGGATGAAAGAGATGATATGCGATAATGTTGGATGCCATGCATTTACAAAACCAACTTCTGGCTACTGCTGGTTTTTGTTACCTCACAAAAAAAAAATCGGAATCTTTGACATATGAGTTACACACAAGTTTATTATTATATTCAACTAAATATGTACTTATTGCTTCATTTTCTTCAAAAGTCTTTCTAGACTGACAAGTGATTCCCCACGAAACGATTTTCGACATAAAATTTTTTCGAGAATTGAAATGTTAAACAACTATCGATAAAAACTAGAACCATAGTTTATGATGTGTGATCCATGGTATCATATCATAATATACCATTGATCACATTCTAATTTATCGCACTGTACCTAAAACGTGCTCTCTTCAATCACGGTTAGCTTGTAAATAAACCAGCCAGAAGAACCAAAGTTTTTGCTTTTTCGAAAAGAAATGGCGTTAGTAGTTTAGATATTCGAAAAGAAAACCACACCGTAAATCAGTCTTCAACCTACCAGCATAAGAAGCTGAAATGCGAATTACATTATGTATTTTGTTGCATATTGTAACACAAAACAGCTCGAAAACATGTGAACCCCTTCTTCAGCCTCATTAGACGTAAAATACCCTCATTTCAGTAGAAATAATCGATATATATATAGAAATGTACCCTTATTTCATCTGGTCATCGAAATACGCGTGGACGGTTTGAACAATTTTGCTAAATTTTTGTGTGTTAATTCTTGACAGAAGAAGGTTTGTTTGAGAGAAAACATTGCGGAAGTTAAGCGGATTATTAGAAAATTTAAGAAAAAATATAGAATGCAAGAAGTGGTGGAAGCGCAAATAAATCATTAATTACATTACATCTTCCTATGCACTATGTATTTATTTGCGCTCCCACCATATTTATCTATCATTCAGATATTGTGAATAGGTATTTATTAGAGCTATATGCGAGCGTAGACAGCTACACTACTGAAGGCATCAGCCAGATCGAGGGCCGAAGTCCTGTCCAAGAGATAATAATGTTAGGACTTAGGAGAAATTGCAATATGGGCTATATTACCCCCTTCACAAATTCTACATCCTTGAGAATCGTGACCCTCCAACTGGATATGAAGGTGATTTAAAACGGATTTCCGGATTTATATGTCTTGATTACAATAGTTTAGTTTAATAAATAGAATAATAAACTAGAAATTAATTCAACATCTCCAGTAAAAAGAAGCCTCCTGTCGGTATAATGTCAACATCAACACCAGAGTCACTTCAGAGAGCGGTCAGATGATGATCATCATTATTGTATAGTTATATGTCGGCATTTTTTTATATCAAAAAAATCACATCATCTTCACAGAGCAGCAGGCACAACACATCACACCAGAAGTTAATGTAAGAACAAACGCAACGCGGTTTCTTTTCTTGTATAGATTTGTCAACGCATACAATTTTACCTTTTTGTAATGTCAAAGGTTACAAATGTGTTAAAATCATCAAATAGACCGCGCACAGAGCAAAGCGTAAATTTTAATGACTTTGAATTTAATCTAGTGTGCTATTAAAATTCATTGTCTTTAAAAAAATTTATATAATAATATATTAATAAAAAATTTTATTTTGCGCTATAATATTAATGATAATAATTGTTCATGCTCTGTTTAACGCCATTTTTGGATAATAATTTTCACTTGGTATTTTAATTATTTTTTTGTGATGTAAAAGATTGACGAGCAAAAAGAAACCGCCCACAAGAAAACAAAATTGCGTCGTTTAAGTTTTTTTTGATTTATTAATATCACTCGCAACTGTCTCCAATGAAATTTATTAAAAAACAAGTGAAAATGACCAATTGATTGAGTAAATTGTTAAAATACTCTGTATAGAAAGTGTTAATTGTCAGTGCAATAGTTTTGCCATTTGTTTTCGAAAATTTTTAACAGTATTTTCAAGAAATTTGTTTCGTTCGAGAATCATTGACAAGACCTCTAGTTAAAGTTCCCAGTTTTGATACCAATTAGATTGAAACCATTTTTCTAGGTAATTTTAACCAGAGAATAAGAAAAATCAGGTTGTTTTGTACGTTAAAATTTTCTTTACTTTTCATGTACTAATTTTTCTTCGATTTCTAAAATTCATAAAATGTTTGATCAAATAAATCACATACATTTTTAGCATATCAGAGTAAAATTTCTCAAATTATTTTAAAATCTCTCCCGTAGTGATTAAACGCATTACACAGTGATTTTTTTAAAAAAGTATAACTGTAATAATACATACATATATAAAACGCATATTATTTAAAAAGATTTTTACCCCATACAGTGAAACTCGTTTATAATTACAATGATTAAACTATATAAGCATTTTAAATTAAATAAAGTTATCAATAATTTTTGAGAGATACCTATTTATATTAATACATAATATAAGTATAAATATATATTTCTATAGATACATATAAATAATCGATATATAGTAATTAAACTTCTAAATAGATATCAGTAACTGAAATCTCTTTATATTTATTAAATTGTAATTTGTGTGAGTGTGATCATTAACAATAGCTTAAAGTTAAAGCTATTAAGATGTTAAAATAAGTAATTTTACACTTTGTGTAACACACAATGTAGAGGAAACCTGCTCAAAATACCGAATGGACACATTATATTTCTTTATGCGTAATGTCAGTCACATTTGTATTTTGATTAATCAATCATATTACATAAATTTTTTTTGAAGACATTTTTTACTACACATGGATAAATGTAGACTTAATCATAAAAGTATAGTAAAGCTAAAACCGCTAACATACTAAAATAAAACATATTTTAGAGTCGAATGTTGTGTCAATCACCGATGGAATCACCCACTTAAATTTCGTACATTACAATAATCTCTGACTAGACAACCAGAGTCAATAAACGATTATTTATTATATTTAGTAATTAAATAATTACATAAATCCGATTAATAATAATGCTAATGCTGTCTAAATTTAAATAATTAATTTAAATATTTAAATTTTTTAATTCTTTTAAGAAAAAGGTTAGATTCTGTTAGGTCCTGTAAAATTAAGCAAGAATTTTGTAGGAAAAAAAAAACGACGGGTTGCACTCTGGGAGTGCCGGCAGAAGTGAAAACTTGAATATTAACTTTGTGCATTTTTGATATTTTGGAATGGTTAGGGAATAATTTTGCACGAATTGCTTTAATTATCAGTATAAAAGTACGCTCATTTATGTGGTAGAATACAATATTAATTTATTGGGCTATCGTACACAAACATGACATGGTCTTACGAATTTTCGATCAGGTCACGTGTCCTGACGTGAGTTTAACATTTTTTACCCATTACAAAAAAAGTGTACAACGCCGCTAAAGAAGTTTTCACTTCAAAAAAAAACAAAACAAAATTATATTTTTAATAAAAAAGCGGTCACCCATCCAAGTACTGATTGTGCTCAAGGTTGCTTAACTTCGGTGATCGGACGCGAACCTGTGTACTGACTGTGACATAGTCTTACGAATTTTTGATCAGGATCTGACGCCCTGACGCGAGTTTAACATTTTTTACCCATTACAAAAAAGTGTACAACGCCGCTAAAGAAGTTTTCACTTCAAAAAACATTTCTGAATTTTTTGCGAATTATTAGAAAGATTGTGGAAATATTTTATCATAATTAATAACTGAATATTTGCGAAAAACTGACAGTTCCTGGATTAGTGTTGCATTTTTTCTTCTCATCTTTAAGATATCTCTACATATGCATTCAATCTCTATCAACAATAATTTTTTGATTAGTTTAAGATAAATAATATATTTATAATCGTTATATATTTTAAAGAAAGTAATACTTAAGTTATAAATAACATTTTTATTATTTTAAGTTACATATTTAATATACTTAAGTATGGTTCATTTTACTTTAGTTCCTGGTTTTATATACTTTTACACACATAGCGTACGTAGTTACAAGTTAACTTATATTTTTTTTATTAAAAAATACTTTACTTAACACATACACATTATAGTCTAGAATCAAATGAAGTATTTGATAGTTCAAAATGGTTTAAAGACTTGAAGAGGTGTTGGTAATAGTTAAGTCCAATAGATACGTTCGATGAAACTGGATTAAGACTCTAATTTAAATGTCACTCGCATTGATAATCCACGGTTTGGCTTAACGATTATTTCTTTGTATAACGCAGGTTGGATTTTGAAACTGTTTGTATGATCGATAATCGATGAAAAATTAAAACAAAATTGATAAATGGTGGTCACAATTTTTACATATTTTAAGAGACGATAGATTAGAAAACACCACATTGCATTGAATATCTAACTCTCTGCCCTTTTTTGAATCGATTTCACGTGAATTAAAATTAAAAACTTTCTACAAAATCATAAAATTTTCCTGCTTACCTGAAAAACAAATTCCTTGCTATGAAGACACAGTGCTTGCAATTTCCAGCTATTCTGAAATAATTGTCAAATGCTACGCTTGACCCTAGACTTAATACACATTACATTACTTAAATTACTACTTAAATATTATTATATTACTTATATATACTGATATTATCAATGTATCGGCATCTTCATTTCGATTTACTCATTTAAAACGTAATATCATGATGATGAATAGTATATCTATCTGAACGGTGTTTATCGTACAGGGTGGAACCCTACGAGGATGATCTAACTCGTTTACGATTCAATACCACACCATTTAAGGAGGAAAAAAAGTTCTATCTCTAAAAGTGTAACCAGCTTATATTAGCGAATTGCCAAAGGAAATGGAGCTATTGCTTTTGTACTGATAGTGGAATTTTGGAAAAATTTCTTCAAATGTTCATCGATTCTGCCTATTAGATGTCAAAATCTAATTTCAATATGAAAAGAACTATCCAAAATTAAGTCCCCTTGAAATCAATTTTTTTGTAACGTTACTCTTAAAAATGTCAAATGATTTCAATAACAACTTTCACCTTCCAATTTCCTTGACCGCTACCCCAGATTAAACACAATCAATTGTTTCATCTATACATAATAAAATAATAAATATTATATCGTGCGATATCTTCATTAATTTATACTACAAATTAATAAGTCATCGATCGATCGATTGATCGTATCAGATCGTGTGGTGTGTCCTTTCTCTATGTATCAAAACATGATTCACCTTGATACACTTTTTAAATAAAATTAATACCTACATAATCAGGTGTATTATAGGTAGACAATCTGTACCTGATAGCTATCAGGTAGAAGTCAAGTCAAGTCAACGCAGAACAGTCAAATAATATAAAAACATAATCATCTTTTAAAACACTTTTTTAACATGCAATCTTAAGTTTTTTATTTTTTAAAAAAACATAAACAATCTAATCAACATCTTTAGATTCTTCTTCTAACAAACAAATCTTAACAAAAATACGTCACGTCAGAGCTGCGTAAACTAAATGAATAATTACAACAACAAAAATTGGTAGTTGTTCAGAAATTGTATAAATAATTGGAAAAAATCAGAGAAGAGCTTTATATGATTTTCATCAAGGGTTTAATAAAGTGATTAATATTAAGAAATCATAGTAATTTACAACAATACTGTTCAAATGTATAAATGAACTGTTTAAGGACGTTCATGCGTCAACGATATTAGTAGAGAAATTAAAAACAATATGATAAAGCGATAGTTTAAAAAATGATTTTCTATGACTTAAAATAGGAAAAATATCCTGTTATCGAATTAATTTCATTAAATTTTAAGTTTAAAAAGTGACTAAAAGTAAGGTTTAACATGAGACTAAATGGAAAATATATATCGATATTTTTCAAAAATTATATCGATAACCATACTTGAAACTTTTACCAGTTAACTATTATTTAAACTTTTAATAGAATTTCAATAAAAATTTCTATTTTCTACTAATTTAAAATTCTTTAAAATTTACATACTGTTTCCCTATGAACGCACATAGCAAAACAGGTACACGCATGAACGTCCTTAAAGAATAATAGTCCACTTTCTAATGGTCTACTCGAGTCATAGACCACTTCTGTTTTTACGGATTTTCCCAATAAATAACCCAAATTTGGAAATAAAAACGCAGATTTATAAGTAAGACTTCAATTGTACTAATATTTTTCAAGAACCAAAAATTAGGTTTCAGGAGGATTAGGATCTTGCTCGTGAACTAAAAACAGTCTAGACATAGAATTTTAGTCCGATTGGGAAATAGTTGTAGCTGCTACAGCCAGCTATGTTAAGGTAAGGTAAGGGGAAATTATCGTGAATTTTTACAATCGCTTCGGTACAAAATCAATAACTCGTTTTTTCCATAAATAGGAAAATTGCTGAACACATGATAAATAATGATATTATATACTAATAACTATTATTATAATATATTTATTATATGAGATGTAAAACCCGTTGATAAAACACGCGATTATTTTCTATTTTACTTCCCTTATAAAGACTTAAAAAATTGTACATGCTAGTTAGTAAAATAAAATGTCTCGATTACTATTGGGAAGCTAATTTTCTGTCATTGATGTTTGACACAGAGAAAATTAAAATTGAAATTTTGTGACTTTTTTAGTAAGTAAGAAAAATTCCAAGCCTGTGAAATGGTCAAATCGATTAGTCAGGATATTGAGATATTTTTTAATTTAAGAAATTAAACTTGCTAAA
The DNA here is from genome assembly GCF_905475395.1 of Chrysoperla carnea. NCBI lineage: Eukaryota > Metazoa > Arthropoda > Insecta > Neuroptera > Chrysopidae > Chrysoperla > Chrysoperla carnea. Next base: position 2,847,215 of record NC_058341.1, read on the forward strand.
GAATTTCATCGCGTTACTAATCCAATCTTGACTACAAGAAAAAGAAAAATCATTCACAAGAAATTACATAGATAAAGATTAGAGTCTAAAGTTTTAATGATAATCTTTTTTGCCTGGTTTTGATGTTGATTTTTTAAAAGAAATATCGATAAACATTAATCATATTCAATTAACAAGTGATATTTTATATATAAAATAAAAAAAAAAAAAATAAATTAAATTCATTATAGATTCAACACGTTCTTAAAGTTTTCTGCACTTAAAAACTGCAAAGTATACTTTATAATATACTTAACATTAATATACTTAAGTACCATGCCATTATATTAGAACGTAGGAAATTAGAGCAATTTTTTCAGAAATGAAATTAAACTACGTGAATTACCTGATGTTGAAATTGCCATATTACGCATAAAAGTTTAATTTTTGCGTTTTCTAAACCATCCCTGAGCTATAGCGAACAAAACAAAAAAAAATTTTGAAAATCGGTCCAGCCATTTTTGAGTTTTAGCGAGACTAACGCACAGATCAATAAAATTGAAAAAAAACCCAACCCACACCCACATCCACACCCACACCAACACCAACACCAACACCCACACCCACACCCACACCCACACCCACACCCACACCCACACCCACACCCACACCCACACCCACACCCACACTCAACCCAACCCAACCCAACCTAACCCAACCCAACCTAACCCAACCTAACCCAACCTAACCCAACCTAACCCAACCTAACCCAGCCTAACCCAGCCTAACCCAGCCTAACCCAACCTAACCCAACCCAACCCAACCCAACCAAAAATTACAAAAATTATGTTTTTTTGAATTTTTTATGATTTTTTCGATTTTTACAAATTGCAAAAAGTGTAAAAAAAGTTTTTGTTTCCGATTTCGATAAAACTAAGTTTATAAGGTAATTTTGACCCGAAAATTACAAAAATCGTGTTTATTTGACCATTAAATGAGTAATTTTCGAGATATTTTATGAATCTGACTGTAGAGCCAACATTTTCATTCCGTTCAGTCTCTGAAATTATTCCGCATTGAATCTAATTATTCCGAAGAACTTTTATCATGGGTTAAATGTAACATTTGACTAAAAATGACTCATTTTAAAATATTTTTTTTACAGATTATTTTCAAAAATAGCTTAATAAGACCTTATTTTAATATTGTACTTATATATAAAGAAAGAATATTTTAATAATTCTACCTTAAAATTCGAATATCTATTTTTCATTTTACAACTTCGAATCAAAAAAAACAGGTAAAGAAATGCACAATTTACCACCTGACAAGTATAATACACTTTTGTATAATATGAATATAATAATTTTTATTAATGTTCACAATTGAATTACATATTTGATGACAATATTTTTCTACAATAAAAATGTTTTACAATAAATGTTCTTCTACTCTTAACTTGTATACTTAAGTTTAATGGCTTTAGTTTTTTTACTTTCATGGCTACATCACATCATGTAGCTCTTTAAAATTAGCACTTAATATTCTTAACTCTTAAATTAAATGTTGAAATTCCATAAATTGGATGTAATTATATTAAAAATTTATATATATATCTCACAAAGCACAGTATGAGATTGGTTTTATTGATAAAATAATCGTAATATTATGTTTTTAATTAGATTGACTTTGAATTAAATTTTAAAAGAAATTTTTAAGCCGTAGGTATAAAAATTTTAAAGTACGTTGAAAATTGTTGTATATCTGGATAAATTGTATCACTTAAACGATATGCAATTTTAAAATTCTCATTTTACTTAATTTAACACCACAGTCGTTTGAACCGTCGCGTCAGAGCGACTCTTGAATAATGATTATTATCTTTTTCGCAGACATTTCTAATACAATCGATTTGATTAGAAAACTGGAAAAAGTAAGAAATAACAAATAGTTTATTATCTTGATTTATCTCTAACAGTCATCACATCGCTATGAACAAGATATACATTTTTTAAAAATCGATTTTTCATTATAATTTTATTTATTTCTACAGCAGCAACAACTATCATCTTCAATATAAAATAGGGGACATTTTTTAATTCGAAAAATAAATAAATAAAAATATAATAAAAATAAATACTAGATAAATTTTTAACAAACTGGAGAAGAAAAGAAAATTAATGATATTACAAATCGAGAATCATGTATGTGATTTTATTTTACAGAAAGTTTGAGGACATACGAGCATAATAGCGTTAAATATTTTGATTTTGAGTTTTAAATACTCAAACAATAAGGTAAAATGTTGAGGAGGTAAAGTTTTGAAAGAAATATCGTTGAAAACAAAATAGAAAAGAAGTCATATTCCTCGTTAAGGTAGTACGATCGTTTTTTGTAACTTTGTGCCTGTAATGATTATGTAGCCTAATATGAATTGTGAAAATTACGTTATGATGAAAGGTTTCACCGGATATAATTGGGGGAATCGCTTTAATGCTTTAAAATGGCCATGTAACAAATCGGTACAAAAACGGACGGAATGATTCGTTTTTCTATTTGAAGGATCGTTAATTTTGTACACACTGTACTTTATTAAAAACTAGTATTATAAAAAACACAAAACGGTTTTTCTAAAAAATCAATAAATATTTAGTTTATAACTATTGAAGTGTAATAATGTATTTTATATGTTGATAACTAACATAAAATAGATAATTCAAAAAATTCAATTGAAAAGTTACCTTGTTATCAATTATTTATCATCAATTATTATCATCAAAACATTATCAAATCATCATTATTATTATCTATGATGTTTTTATAAAAATTTGTTGTAGTTTGATGATCGTAAAAATCGGAATTAACGACTATTATTATTATTTTTTAAAAATTATTTATTTTATTTTATGTTTTTTTATTATAAAAGTTGTTTTTCACATGATCATAAAAAAAAAAACGAAGCTTCCTCAATATTTATTAGAATTTAATAAGTGTGTGGTAAAACAGGGCTAAATGACCATAAAAGTATAAAAAAGGTAACATTAAACCTGCAAAATCTTATAATATAATTTTTATCTTGTTGTATACTTTTCATTTTTTTTTGGAATAGTGTTTTTGTATAAATGGTCTACAAGTCACACTAAATATTTTAAAAAAATAGACAGAATAAAAAATCACAAAATGATCTTACAAAATTGAACATCATTCAAATCAGCAAAAAAATCAAAGCAAATCTGAGTAAGAAAGGAAACACTACATTTATACCAAGTACATAGCTCCAACCGGGTGTCCCATGACAAATATCGTTTTTTTCTTTGTAAAAATAAAATCAAATAATTTTTAATAATGATGTTAAAACATTTTATTAATATCAAAATAACCTTATATGGTTATAGGTTAAATCGTTACCATATCTTAATATTATTTCATATTATAGGTTAAACTCAGTAGGTATCGTATTTCTAACACATGATCTAATAATGATACCGACCTGACCGCTGCTCTGCTTAGCTTCTTCTTCGGCTTACGATTTTCAATAATAAAATATATTATTTATTAAATTTATTATCAAATAAAAAATATTTATATGTATAAAGTTCATATTTATATCGCTCAAGTTGTACATACTTCTTGACAAGGTGGCGAAAAAAACTGCTCTATGCTAAAAGATGTTCTCAAAAGAGATTGCCTTGATTTTATTTGTTTTCTATTAATGGAAATCTCTTTTTAACCGACTGCAAAAAGGAGCAGATTCTCAAGTCTACTGCGTTTTTTTTAATGTTAGTTACTTCGAAGATTTCGACTAGGTGAACCGCTTTTGATGATTCTTTTTTTATTTGAAAACGGTATTTGAAAGCTGACCTTTTCGTTTCCTTTATTCTACCTGCTCTGAAAATTCAGGTACAGTGGAATAATAAAAATTTCTATAGTCCCAGAAAAGGTAGAAATACCGTCTTATTAAAATGATGAAAGAAAATTGCAAAATTGTTTGAGAGTACTACGCTCAAATGAAAAAAGCAATCTGTAATATAAAGTTTTGCCAAAATGAACCTTGGTCTAAGGCTTATATTTTTTTTTTTTGTGGCTAAAGTATTCATCCTGTAAAATGTAACTACATCGTGTTAAATTAATCAATAAGTCTTTGAGCTCATCTAAAATAAACAATAGATTACACATAAATGCATGTTAACAGTAAGTGAAATATCGTAGTATACGTTTTAGCTGACTCCTCGCTCCCGTCCATTCTCTGCGCCGCGCTGAAGGTGTAGACTTACTTACTATTATTTAACAAGAAGTAAATGTTAACACAATGAACTGTTTGTGTAGCAGTAGTTATGTTATGTTGTCTTAAGTAACTTTAATAGAAAAGAAGACTTAAGTCACTTTAAGATAATTCATTCGTAAAGATTTAAGTATCTTCATAAAGCTTATTTTATAGTAGTTTGCGCAGCTGAAGATCGAAGCTAGATGAACGGGTAAATCCTGACTGAAGACCTTCTTTCCTTGATCTCTATCTTCCCTTGAATTTTCTTCAGGGGTGTAAACTCTAGGTGGGGTAGTTACCTTATAATGTGAATATACGAAGTTGTGGACATCTGAGTGTCTGTACTAGCGAGTTTTCTGACAGCCACTATTTATAAAGTTGGAATTTCTCTAGCGAAGAAAAAATTATAATTCATTGAAGACTGTTACGAGTGAATTACCTTAAATAAGTAAAGTAGAATGGATATCTTCTGTATTGTGTATTAAAAAAGATTCATAAGTAGTTATCTATCACCTGACGAGAATACATATAGTCTTGTTTTTTGAAAAATAAACTATAAAGAATGAAGGTATTTCATTTTTTTTTAAAAATATTAAAACAATAGGCTGCAATGTGTATTACTTATATTTCATGTTGGGGTCATTTTTTTTCCTTTTGTATTGTACGTACAAAAAGTATAACGTAAAAATGTGATGCAGTACAGAGGGCTTAAAAATAGACTTAGAAAGATTAAATCTGATACGGAAGCAGGCATGGACTTCGAAAGTTTAATTAAAGATGGCTAAATTTAGAATATTTCTTTCATTATTAAACTTGGGATTAAGTACTTTATGTACCTAACAGCGATTGAGGTAATGAACGCTGTCGAATTGCTGCCTGGCAAGTTAAAATTACATTCAATTACAGTAAAAGTGAATCGCATTAAAATTACAGCCACTGAAATGATTTAAGTATGTATATATTGCTAAAAAGCCTGCAAAAGAACGAGAGGTGTCGTGGAACATCCGGTAGGAACTATTCTCGTTTCGATATAAATTATATATTGTTGAATAACAAGCACAATGTAGCAGCTTTAATACTTAATTGCACAGTTTTAATGTTCGCAGTTTTTTCCGTAATTGCGCAAGCCAATTTTAACATAATAAATTTTTGTGACTGACATTATGACATCATCGTTGCACATATGAATTTGGTAAACCTATAAATGAACTCACCAGAATAATGAATAGTAAAAAATAAATCAGTAATTACAAGTTCATTCATCAAATCACCAAAAACCATAAATCAAACACAAATTATTACATAATTTATTATATATAAAAGCGCTTTAAGAAACGACGTTCTTTTTTTTTGTGTGTGAGTGGATGACAATATGCACAGTAGGTTGCATTTGATATTTACGCAAAAATTTATTAAACGTATACCTTAAAATACAAAATGAAAAAAAATTATATTTGTGTTTACAAATTATTATTAATAATTTCTGCAAGTATAATTATTTATTTATTGGCATCATGGGGTCCTTTAACGCTGTGAATTCTTTTTTTTTTTTGGGTTTTTGTTTTCTGTGAGTTTGACTTATGCACCTACTACATCAAGACAAGTGAATATGTAATGACAAGGTAATTTATTCCTTTATTGAAATCATTTTTTATTCATTTTTAGGATTCCGTAGCTAAAAACAAACAATAGGAGATTGGACTAAATTTTTTTTATCACTTCAAATGAAGAACTCTCACTTTACGAATAGAAAAATGAAGTTGGTTTTTAAAAATCTTTACTAGTATGCAAGATATGAACATTTAAAATTTCTAGGTAAACAAAAAGGTGATACCCAGTAGTGACGTCATACGTGGTTATCGCCATAGAGATTACATAAAAATGTTGTTTTCCTAAAAAATGATGGGCCTTTGGACGTTTGAATGCAATCGTTGATTGCTGTGGATAATATGGCAAATTTGAAATCAGGATTTTCCCCTATTCATGTGAGTCCCCTTTTATTTTTCGTTTCCCACGAACACCCCAATTTCTCTTCGCCACTTTTGTTAATCTTGATATTATCACGCAAAGATTGGTTCAAATACGAGATTGATTTCATTCATCTTTCTTTTACGATAAATCTTGGCGTGAATGTTGACTGTGAAACTTAAAAATATATTGAAAATTTCGATTTCACTTTTCAGATCCATTACTTTCCTATAGAAAGTTAATATAGGTATAGAACCTTTTAGTATGTGAGTTATGATCACACTTATTAGTTTTTTTTCTTAATAAATAATAACACAATGTTTTAATAAGATAATTATTCATCATGTTAACGTTCTCTGTTCTGATATTATTATTGTGTAATTATTACAAGATATTTTTATTTGGTTTAATTGAATTTATCAACGATATTTATTATAAATTGTTTTTACACTCCATGAAATATTTATCAAAAAAAAAAATTAATAAAAATTATTAATTATAATTCAAAATTCAACAAAAATTCTTTTTTTTTTTGCTTGGCAAGATCTAATTTATTTCTTTTGTCAAGTAATTGCATTTCTTTGAAACTTATTATATTTCCTTTTTTATAAAATATTAAAAAATAGAGTAAGAGTTCTGGCGATATAATTTCGAGTTTGTTGAAATCGATTCAGAAAATTGTATTTAAAAAGCATTTTAGAAAGGCATTTAAATGTACCTATGTCATTTAATCGTAGAAAAATGAACTTCTCTATCGAATCGATGAAGATATTTTTTCTAAAACAATGAATTATGATGTAAATAATCTTCTAGAAAAACAAGTAAATAATATTTTGACAAATTTTGCAAGAAATCGTGATGTTGATGGGAATTTTTACCCGATTTCAATTCCACATAATCGCCTACTGCTACTTGACCAGAATTTAAATGATTCTTTAGAGATCTAAGCAAACTAACGGGCTAGTAGATATTCACAGGCCACACAAAGAAAGGTATTTAGGGAGAATTTGTATAAAAATTTAAAACGTTTTTAGTATGCAGTTATTTTGTCAGCGGGAGGTTTGCCACGAAACCATTTAAAACCTTAATGGACACGGTCTCTATATTTTGATAGAACGATAACGAAATACGATAATAAAGGTAAATTACGAAGAGCCACCCTAGTTGAAGAGGCCCTTTTGACCTTCTGTATGTAATGAACATCATGCATCCTCTCCTTTATTTTATGACCAAAACGTGAACCATATTTATATAAAAAGTAGTTTGACCCATTTTTCTTGTTAATGGTATACGTTTTTATGGGACTTTTATATGGTCGAGATCCAATTTCGTTTTATTTCATTTAATATGATATAATTTAGCTTATTTAAAATGTAACTAAAACAATTTAATAAATTTGTTATTATTACCAACTCTTAAACACCGGGCCAATAGCTTTCTAACTATGAATTTTGGATTCAAAAGTCACCAAAATTCATTTTTTTACTTTTACAGAAATATTTTCTAAGAAATTTCATGGAATTGTTGCGAGAAAACTCTTTTCATAGGGCATTTTGGACTCTAGTGGAGATGATCATCAAAATTGGTTCATTTCAGGAAAATGCTTTAAGAAAAATGATAATTTAATGGAGACTGTTCTTAAATATGTTTCAAGGGCGAGTATAGTTTGTCCGGGGTTTTTAAATTTTGAAAATTTTCACTTGTAGATAGATTTTTTGCGGGATTCGTGAACTACTCTTCAAGATATTAAGTGAATGGGACTCTGAGTGTTATCTGAGTCTTCTTTAGTCAAATATTCCATCAGAGATATGTTGCTCGTCCCGTCTTCGTTGAAAATATATACAAATTATGAATATACCATAAGAGCTGTGTTTCAATTTTTAGGGTGAAAGCCACTAAACTTTCTATCAGATCCGAAGACAATTTAATATTATTATAATAATAAAAATATTATAAAAATATAATATTCATTTATTCACAAATTACATACATTATAAATAAATATCCAGCTGTGATAATACACTAATAAAAATTGTATATAAAATCATAAATTATTTACAAAACTCAAGTACAAACAATTCATGTAACTTAAGTCAGTAAGGTAAGTCATGTACTTAAAATTATTTAGGTATATATATATACTTAAGTTACATTTTTCTTTTTATTATTTATTTGATCATTTACTGATTTATGTGAAGTTAAGTAAGTCATTTTTAAGTCATATCTAATGTTTTTAAAAACATTATTAGTGATATATCAAGTTATTATATTTAGAAATCACTAATTTTATATGATTTAGTAAAGAAAATAGCATGTGACACACCTTCATTTTTTTAATTAGGGGGATAGTAGCCATATAATTGTATTACTTAGATGAAAAAAAATGTTTTTCGATATCTGCCGTGGTTTTCGAAATATCGAATACTGAATAATTAAATAAAACTTTCAATTGTAAAAATTTAGAGAATGTTGGCAGATATATTCTTATTTTTCGTCTTATAACGTCAAGTTATTACATCCTTTAATTAATTCCAAAAATCAGATATCTAGAAATATCTAGGCTACTGTAAAATTGCAGTTCAATTAACCTTTCAAGTTTTCGATATATTAATTACTAAATATAATTTTTAAAAATATAATTAGCTAACAGAATTTAAAAATAGATATTTTCAATTTTGATGATAAATTTATATTATTACTTGACGATATAAGACGAAAAGTAAGAATAAAATTTTTCGATATCTGGCTTAATTTTCAAAATATCGAAAATTGAAAATTTTGTTTAATTATTTAGCTTTCGATATTTCGAAAACCAAGACACATATCGAAAAATTTTATTCTTATTTTTCGTCTACATTCATGAAGTTATAACAAAATTCATCATCAAAGTTGAAAATAAGATAAAAATAATTTCAACCCTTAATCTACCCTGCTCTTACATCCCTTATATGGGCGGTGACACTTAGTTTTTTTCTTTTCTAATTCATTGCCAATATGTTTACTTCCTATTAAAAAGTTTTTTTTTAATTTGTTTTCATTCATTCCAAATGAAAATTATCAAAAACTTCCAAAATATGTCGTTTTTTGAGATTCCTCCATAAAGAGCCAATGTATTTCATATCGATTTTTAATGACTTTTTTCTTAAAAATTTGCACGGTTACCTAAGCTGAAATTTTAACCACATATTCTTTGAGTAAAAGACTACCTACAAACAAATTTTGAGCCTTTAAATCAAACATTGTTTTCATGCTCATACATCCTTAATAGGACTTCGATTGCTATCAGATATTTTTAATCAAAATGTTAACAATTCTCTATAAAGACCTAAAGTATTTAATTCACAAAAAAATGAAAACTGGTGCAGCCATTAATAATATTAAAAAAAAATATTATAAATTAAAATTAAGTGCTATATATTTTTTATTTATTTTTTTATTTTAATATTTATTTAATTTATAACGCTTCTGTTCTGTCTGCATTGCATGGAACTGAACTGGAACTACACCCATGTTTGGTTCTTACATGTTCATTTGTCAATGTAGAGTCAATATATTCGTTTTATTGAAAATTTGACACCATCTCAGATGCAGCAAGCAAGACCAGGGGACAGCTTTTTTTATTTTTTTTTATTTTTATATACATTTTAATTTATATTGTGATTTTAATCTTCTGTCATATATTAATATATCAAAATTATTATAGTATGGCAGATGAGGGCAAAACATTATGCTATTCATTTTTATTGTATGGATATTTCGTTTCAAATGTTGAAAGAACTCATACATTTGCTACTTCTGTAAAATTGCGATAATTTTATTTTATTTATTAACCTACTTGTACCTATTTGTTGTTCGGAATTTATTCACTATAGTTTCCACTCCCTCATAGTTTGATGTTTGTGGGTTTGTTCAACAAGTTTTCACGCAATTTCTATGGAAATTATTTATTTAAATAGTTTTATAATTATTTTTCTTTATATAAAATTAATTTCTTTTTATTGCTTGAGTTACTTTTCCATAAAAATTTAGTATGTATTCTGAATAACTGTATAAACTGGGAAAATCAGGTGCTATGAAGGAACTATTATGCTTTATACTTGGAATAAATTAACCTATAGAATAGTCCAAAAAATCAAGAAATTTTCTATGTCTCCGATTTCGATAAAATTCATTATATAAGGTAATTTTAACCCAAATAATTAAAAAATCGGGTTTATTTAATGATTGGATGCATGGTTTTGCAGATATCATCCAAAATTGGTCATGATGAGCGATTTTCTCAGAAACTATGAATCCAATCCATGTAGAAACCCGATTTTTGTATTTTTTGGGTCAAAATTACCTTATATACTGAATTTTATCGAAATCGGAAACCTAAAATTTTTCTCGATTTTTTCGATTTTTTTGAAGGGGTACCCCTTAAAAAAATTCCAAAAAATCGAGAAATTTTCAATGTCTCCGATTTCGATAAAATTCATTATATAAGGTAATTTTGACCCAAAAAATTCAAAAATCGGGTTTATTTAATGATTGGATGCATGGTTTTGGAGATATCATCCAAAATTGGTCATGAAGAGCGATTTTCTCTGAAACTATGAATCCAATCCATGTAGAAACCCGATTTTTGTATTTTTTGGGTTAAAATTACCTTATATACTGAATTTTATCGAAATCGGAAACCTAAAATTTTTCTCGATTTTTTCGATTTTTTTGAAGGGGTACCCCTTAAAAAAATTCCAAAATATCGAGAAATTTTCGATCTCTCCGATTTCGATAAAATTCATTACATAGGGTAATTTTGACCCAACAAATTCAAAAATCGGATTTATTTAATGATTGGATGCATGGTTTTGGAGATATCATCCAAAATTGGTCATGAAGAGCGATTTTCTCAGAAACTATGAATCCAATCCATGTAGAAATTGCTGAAAAAAACTATTTTTATAAACAAATGTCATACATTACGTTAAAATTTAAAAAAAATCCGGCAAAGAGATTGTCAATTCTAGAGCTATGGTTTAAACCTCACTTATCACTATTTTTTTTCAAAATTTACTTGAGAGACAATAATCAAAGAAATTTCGTACAGTTATCAACATGTTTGTCATTCATCTTCTGTACTAAGTTGTAAATTAAAAAAAAAACTGTCTATACCATTTTTAATTGCTTACAAAAAATAAAATTCTGAATAGAAATTCTTTTAACACCTACAAACTAATTATTTTTGCAAGAAGACGAATTAGCAGAAGAAACTAGTTCTGTGCTTGCTATACAGCTAAGTATTTATATATATATTTTGTTTTTTTTTTTTTTAAATCGATCACATGGGTCATCAATGGTCATTAATCGTTTTCAGTTCCGCTTCACAATAGCCATAACCATGCTACTATAGTATTCAATTTATTTATTATCTTTGAAAAGAATTTTTATACATATATAGCACTGTTGAGATAAACGAAGGGACGGGCCAACCGTAAGGTAGTTTAATCGTAAAACAGTCGCTTTTCTCACAATTCTCGCAATTTCTGATGGACTTGAGAAAAGCATACTCAAAAAAAATTCAGATTGGTTGAATAAATTTGAAAAATCATTATTCGAAAATACATAAAATTATTGAAACGCGAGTGCTGACGGGTCAAAAAGACTTGCATTAAAATCTTGAAATTCTGCTAATAAAACGAATAATATCAACCTTTCCTAAAAAGTTAGATATCAGGATTGAAGTGTACAAAATTTCGGGTTATCTAAAAATATGTTTATCTTCGATTAAACTTCTTTAAATAAAGACTATCAAAAATGAACTACCTTAAACAAACACAGACCTAAAGTCACCTAAATCACGTACGTATGCTTATCAATTAGAGAGGTAAAAAAAAAAGAACCCAGCTATTTTAAACGTGCATGAATAACGTTTTATTAGTAGATTGTGACATATAATACTTAATGCTGCTTTAAGAGATGATGAATTTGATGGCCATGGATGGTGGCATGAAGCATGAACATTGTTTAAAAAAATATCTATATGCATATTACAAGACCTAGTGTTTTGTTGTTCTAGCAAAACGAAGTTACCTAGTTTTAAACCATTCATTATTTAAATTGTTTAATATCATTTATTATATTTGATTTGAACAAATACACTGAACTAAATATATACTGTTTGTAAATCATATCGATAGCCATTTATATTATATAAATTAAGAAGAGTTCTTATAGACGTTCTTATGTATAAAACAAAGACGGATTGTATTTTATATGGTTAACGGGATAGCTTACAATCGTTATGTTAAAAACTTGCAAGAATTTAAAAACCTTACAAACCAAAATATCCATTTTTGAATTGAAATGGGTCCATTTGAAAGTTAATTTCTAAACTTTGAAATTTTTTTAGAACGAACCGCTTACCTGAAACAAAACAAAAAATTTTAAATTAATCAAACTGTCTGAAAAAATCTATTTTTTTTTTCAAATAGGGTCTTTCAATGAAAATGATATTTCTTATGGTTTCAAGCTTCGATGTTGAAGTTTTCTTGTGAATAAAAGTTCTTTAAAAGGTCAACTACGACTGCGTTAGCTGGACTTTATTTGAATTTTGTTTTATTTTTGAACTGAATGGAACTAATTTGACTACTTTCTTAAAGTTTGCTATCAATTGAAAAAGTTTGTCATTCAAATTTCGGCCTGCAAAAATGTGGTTAGCATATCAAGGATATTTTGTTCACAGCAATACCTCAGAAAAGTAGAAGAAAATTGTGTGCGGCTAAAATCGTGAATTATAAATTCTGTTCTCTTGTTAAAATGTACCATGGCATCTAGTTCAGTTTACTTTTGATCATTTTATAGAGTTCAGTGGTTGTCCTACAGCTTTGTTTATTTAAATAACATTTTTAATTGATAGAATAAAATAAATACTTTTATATATTGGTTTTAAATAAATGATTTAACAACTAATATTATATGTCTTCTGTCTCTAATCCAGATCCATGACTGGACCATTATTAATATTATTGTAGAATTGTAGAAACGTAAACCTTGTGAATCTACCTACCAGAATACTAAAAATATTATTGTTATAATACAATCTGGTGTACAAGCAATCAATCATCAGATAGAGAGATTATTTTAAAATATTTTATGTAAATCTGTAAAACATACAAAGCCAAATCAAAGATAGCTGTAATTTTTAAAGAATGAAGAAAAAGTGATTAATTATTGATTATTCCTGATGTTTGTCGAAGATTAATTGACTTATTTCTGTTAAAGCAAATTATTATAGACCGTTTGTCAATTCTATCGAACGAGATATATTAAAAGCCGATAAAGTTTAAAGCATGTCCGTCTCTTTCTTGCAAAACTAAGGTTTTTAAGTAATCTCAACGGCGATACTCAACAATGACGTCACTTTGAAAGTTTTCTAACTTTCTTCACTTCACTTTTTAACTAACTTCACTTTTCTCTCCGCGCAGGGAGAACTTTCCACTTAAATTGATACAAAAAATTTAGTCATCATTTCAATTATGGGAATGTTTTGAAATAATTCCAATACCATTTCGAATGACATGGATTTAACGTTTCATAGTACAATTCAACACTCCATCAAATCTGCGATTGATGATTCGTCCTGACATTCAAGCTTGCTCGATTACTAGAAATATCGAGAATTAACTACTTGATAACTTTATTATGTGTATAATAATATTTTTAGTCAACTAGTAACCTATGTAAATAATATTCATTGATATTTAATGATTTATATATTTGTTAAATAAATAAATTGATGATAGAAGATTTACTAAACTAAAGAAGCCCACCCACGTTACGATAAGTACACCATACAACCGTACATTGTCCATATATCAGATAGGAACATGTATAGAATCTGTCGTGTAAGTATAATGTAGTGTTTATTAAAATGAAAATCATAATTATACATATTTTATCTTAACCAATCTCAGAGACTGTTATTTTCATTATTTATTCTTGATTACTTTTAGAAAACAATCTTTTCTGGGTTCAAGAATATTGCTGAGACGATTTTAAAAAAAAATCTCTCTTTTATTAACGAAAGAATGAACCATTTCAAAATCTTCAATCTTGGTTGAATTAAGTAGGCGATTATTAAGATTAATAATTTCCTGTGTTGATGTTAATGATAATTACTTTAAAGTATTAAAGTATTCTCAAAAAAAAAAAATCGACACATCATCTTCGGAAATTATTTCTTAAAATCAAGTTATAATATGAGATATCAAACAGTGAAACTAAAATGAATAAAAAGCGAAAAGAATGGTTTTTTTTTCCTCTTGGTGAATATAAAATGCAATTAAATAATTAAGGCTATTAAATTTTTGTACAGATTGTTACAAGAAGATTCTATGAATAATCGATTTCACTTTAGAAATTTCTGTAAATTTTCAGCTTTGAAATATCAGTTTAATAAAAATTAGTGTAAACTTTTAAGGATAATCATGTGTTTTTACTTAAAAACAAGTGAAAACAAACAATTGACTGAGTAAGTTGTTGAAATACCATGCATAGTCAGGGTCGATTTCTTTATTACATTACACATACAAACATGTGACACATACATAACTGATAATCAAGTATAGTACATATTATGAAATTTCCGCCTAATTGGCGCTCTCACGGGTAAACAGTGATGTTTACGAAAAAATGTTTCAAACTAAAGTTGTTTAATTTTTTATAAGAAATATTTTTTGCATTTAAACTTTTGTTCTATCTCTAACGGCTTACAAGATGGGTCCTACGGACCCAAGACCCAATTGACCTATGATGCTCATTTACAAACTTGACCTCACTTTTTACGTCCTGAGTACGCTGTAAAAATTTCAGCTCGATATCTTTTTTCGTTTTTGAGTTATCGTGTCCACAGACGGACAACCGGAAATGGACTAATTAGGTGATTTTATGAACACCTATGACAAAATTTTTTTCCTAGCATCATTATTTTTAAGCGTTACAAACTTGGGACTAAACTTAATATACTATGTATATTTCATATATACATGGTATAAAAATTTACCGGATTGATGCAAGCACATTTACTTGGCTGTTAATGTTTTAATAGCAGGTAAATATTTCTTGAGTCAACGATTTTAAAGCTTAATTCAAGAAAAAATGTATTTGACTGTTTAAAGATCAAAGTATAGAAAGGAAATATTTCTTGCATCAAGAAAATATATACTTACTTCCACATTAATTACATATTTTCTTGAAAAAAATAATTTTTTTATTTTTTTATAGATCTTCAAATTGGTGGGAGCGCATTTTAGTATATTAAACATATCTATTTGTAATGAAATTGAACTTACTTTGCGCTTCCACCAGAACTATTTTGTAATTTTTTCAGACACAATAACTTCTTTTATCAGGGTAATACAAGATCGTTATTTAACGCCCAATTGTATAAATTTTTACTTATATCATATTTTTATACACTCTATAATTTTAAAAAGAATTTTTGAAGTTTTAAACGGATGCACGGTTAAAAAAAATTAATATTTTTTAAGCAAATTATCTCAAATTAAAAAAAACTCTTTTTTTTTTTGCAAATGTAAGTTGTAAAAAATGTTTTGTTTTTGTTGTATCATTAACTATGGCAACAAAAAACGAAAAAAATTAAGTGCAAAAAAAGTCACGTCATTAATTATTTTACAGCAAAAATATGTGTGGGTTTTTGAAATGCTATAATCAGCGCTATAATTTGGCATCTTAATTAAGTTTTATTAACTCATAAAATAATATTTATTTGTGAGATAAAAACATAGTAATTACTTACTTATAAGACAGTTTTTAAAAAAAATATACGTAAATATTTTAATTTGGACCATATTAAGGTTTTATTGGATCCCTTGGATCTCATTCTAAGAAGAAAATCTATTTTTGCATTCGTTTCACAATTTTTCTCTCAAATAAATACGCCATGGTCTTCTCAAAGTCTCTGCTGACTAGAAGATACCGTTATGCTAACTTTAAAGAACCGTGGAAATGTTAGGAAAATGAAAGCGGTACTATTTTTTAGATAGTTTTAAAATATTCACTGAAATTTATAAAGATCTTTAAACTGAGATTACCTCAGTTCACGGTTGGGCAGTAAGTGAAGAAAATAAGGCTTATACACCCAAAAATCAGACACCAGATTTGGAGCTTACTTTAGTCCAATGTAAATTATCATTGAAAAATTATTTCGAAATTTTCTTGGGAAATTTTCTTTGATTATCTTGTTTGCTGGCTGGAATATCGAAAACAGTGTTATTTTGAAGTCACAAAAAGTTTTTGAAGGAATTTAATTTTCTAAAACAAACTAAATTGCGTTATTCGAAGAGTTATGCTATATTTTATCTGTAATTTCGGGAAGAAGTAAATATTACCAGATTTATCGGTGTTCTTAGAAGCTCAGTGTACGAGAATTTCTTAAAAAAGGTGATTTTTTTTGGAAGTACAACTTTAAATTAAGACAAAACCGATAAAAATATTTTAAATTTCAATGAAATTGACTTTATTGGAAAGGTAATTTCATGCTATTAATATATGAATATGATTTCGGCCATGTAGTCGAAAAGACTTAATATTTTCATAGAAAATTTCAACAATACTTACTTGACTTTTTGTTAATATGTAAGGTAGGTCGAAATAAATTTTGGTTGATATAAAATTTCATCAACAAAAAAAGCTGACAAAACCAGTTTTTTTTATAAAGTTTAATAAACTTAAAATTTCGTAGTTTACCAATTTTTAATGTATTTTTTTTAAAGAAAATTTAAATAAATAATTAGTCTGAATGTAAATCAATTAAACAGATAATAAAATATAAAAAAATAGACTTGTTAGTTTAGAAATTAAACTAAATAAATAAAATTATGATTTGTCGTTAGACAACAAATTATTGTGATTACCAAAATTGGTAATCCATGGTAATTATTCTTACATTTAAAATTACCAACCGTAGCGAAACATTTGCATATTATAGATATCTGTTTTACATAATTTTTTCAACTAATTATAATATCACTTTTGATATTTATATTTATCTAAGATGTTAGAAGCATGTCATATTTTTAATTTTTGATGATACCGATATTAAGGAAGTCACGCCATTATTGTCAAGATTATAAAAACATGCACTAAATTTTACTGTATTTAATACGTAGATGTAGTTTGTATACACATACCTACTCAGTAATAGCTTCATTTCCTTCGGAAATTCAATATCTGGCGTAATTTTCAAAATATTGAAAATTGAAAATTTTCCCTAATTATTCAGCTCTCGATATTTCAAAGAATTCGAAACGCGGGTTTATGCCAAAACTACTTTAAAATTCTTGTTTTACTTTATTTTTCTAACTCTTTTAATGATTCTGGAAATATCAATGAACAGCATAATATCTTAAAAAAGTAAAATTACTTCTGAAAATGATTTCCATTTGATTTGAATCCGTACTAAATCGTACACACTTAAGTGCCAACTAGTGTTCAAGCTTTAAACTAAAAAAAAAAAGGTGTCAACCATTTCTATGATTAATTACAATTTGTAAAATTCCGTTCGGTAACAAAATTATCTAGATTTTTCAAATAAGAATTAATGATTGAAGAACATAAAATATGTAAATTATTTTAAAATTATAATTGTGAATAAATTTTTCCTTCAGGCGCAAAAACTTTCTGTTCATCATTTTATTTTTTCTTGCTTGCATCTGCACTGTGGTAAATCAAATATAATTTTCCGCAACATTTAATAAAATAAATAAAAAATGGTTTTCATCTTTGTACAAGATGGTCCAAGTTATAGTAGCAGGACTTCATCAAATGGTAAATAATGTTGAAAAAAAAATAGCAATAAATTTACAGTCGGGAAAACGACCTTTTCTGATTGCAAGGTGTTAAAATTTTAGAACAAGAGAAATTTACTATTTTTTAGTTTTTTCGATTACCGATTCCTAAACTCGCACTTGAAACATAGCTAAGTACACTCTCCATTAAATTAACTTTCAAACGAAACAAAAAAAATCAAAATTGGTTCATCCATTTAGGCGCTACGATGCCACAGACAGACAGCCAGACACACACACATAGCGGTTAAACTTATAACCCCTTTATTGATTCAGGGGTAAAAAAGGATACTTTTATGGCATTAAGTGTGTAAACAAATTGTCATAATTTTACGTTATATAACCGTTTGATGAAGTATTGGTGTTGTAACTTGAATCACCCTGTATTTTTTCTAATAACTTTAATAGCAATAATTTAAATTGTGTTATTTACAAGGCACAAAATGTAAGTACAACAACAACAGCGTGTAATTGCCACGTGCGGTTTCAGGGGAAATTAGCGACCATATTTAATATAAACTTTAATAAATATATAAGTATATAAATATTGTACTTAGAATTTCATGATCATATAATAATTGTGTTGTATATCCTTAAGAATTTTAAATAATTTTTAGAAAATGTTTGTGATTCATGATTGAAAAAAAAACATGTTAAATTGTTAAACAACGCTTGCAATCGCTCAAGAGTAAGTATTGACCTTAAAAAGAGTCCCTTTTTGGGTTAAATTAGTTCAACTATTAACTCTCTCTTCGGTTAATTATATGAAAATCTTTGTAAATTATTTTTTTTCGGTAATTTTGACCCATGAATTACGAAAATTACGTTTATTTAGTTGTCATTTATTCGCATTTCAGGATATAACGCGTTTTGCTTTCTAAATATCGAACTTGAGATGAGAAAAGCTGAATATCTCGAGAAGCGTGCGTCGGATCGATGTTTTTATCTATGGCATTGTTTTCGTAGACGTCAAATTAATTCAGAACCATGTTATTTTCAAAATTTTTGTCGAATTTTTTTGATTTTGTAAGGTATACATATTCCTTCGAAAAAATGCGAAAATTATGAAATTGTTTTTAGTCCCGATTACAATGAAAATTGTTTTCTTGGGTAATTTTGACTCAAAAATTACGAAAATCTCGTTTATTTAGTCGTCAGGTAATTACATTTTAAGATATAAGCTATGTAAGATGGCCGTTTTTCAAGATATATCGCAATTAATCCTATGGATTTTCAATTTTCGCCCAACTTTAGAACAAGTAATGGGCGTATATCTTACGGAAGATTCTCTGAAATAAGCGTTGAAAAAATTTCCTAAAAATAAATATTTTATAACACTTGAAACAAAAAGAGGGAAAAAAATTACTGATATGAAATTTTCAATGAAGCATGGCAAATGTGAAATTTACAACATCGTGACTACAAAATCGACAAACATATTGTGTAGACTGTAGAGTGTAGTGTTATTATTTTATAGAGATATCGCGATACTTGTATGCAAAAATATCTATAAAATAGAGATATTTTTTTTTTAGTTTATTTCAAATATATTTATAAATCATAATAATTTTATATAAAATATATAAAAGAACCAGCTGTGAACTTCACCGCGTAACGCGATAATACAATACGAGAAGTGATTGTCATTTTTACATTTGAAAAGGTATAAATTTTCTGTTAAGTAGTTTTTTTCTTGATCGAATCGAAATGTGAAAGTAACAGAATTTTACTTTTATAAAAAATTAGAAAAAAAGGTATAAAAATATCGATATATTTGGTGTTAAAAATATATTTAAAAGTCCTCCTTCAGAAATTTGTGAGAATTTCTCACATCACGAGAGTAAAGATGTAAGCAAAAAATATTAACTTCGAAAATTTTCCGATCCGTTCTGGTTTTTTCACAAAGCCTGTCGAAAAATCTTTAAGAAATGATTTAAAGTCATTTTTGATTTAAAATATGTCAGCTTCAACTTTGGTAGAAAGTAACTTTTTTAATTCATGGGTAAATATTTCGAATTTAGCAATTCTCAAGGTAACCATGATTTATAACTTGTACCCAAAATTTCATTTCATTCTGTAAAACAGTGCGTTTTTACGGACATTCTAATCTGTACCCCTGCAACTGCAAATCGCCAGAATGCTTTTAGATAAAAAGAATAAATTTATTTCATCCTGTAAATAGAAGATATAAGAAATAACTACATTACCGACTATACAATATCAATGCTTTTTTTTTTGAATCCTTTTTTAATAAAAAATTGCATACATCCAAACACGGTGTGCGACATGGATTTGTGCGGTAATGTTTTGTAAGAATTATAACATGTATAGTATCCCCATATAAATATATTTCACATTGAAAAACATCTTGCGGACAGCACTTAAGTAATATTTATGCGCAACAGTGGTATATGGACAACGAAAACGACTTAAGTAAGCAACTAAGCAACATATTGAACTGACTTACCGCGACCGCTCGCTCTGTTTTTACAATACGATAAAACACAAAGTTGCTCGAATTTTTTTGTTTTGCAGAAAAAAATAATTTATATTGAAATCTTTTTAAATAATTATTGTTTAAATAAATTTATTTCTACGTTTATTTATTTAAAAATAAAATAATTATTTTATTTTATAAATGAAATAATATGTTATTGTTATTATTATAAAGGAAATGTCTTGTACCTTGGGTCATTTGTACGTTGATTATTTAGTTTAAGATATTGATATTACTTTTAAGACAGAAATCATATGAAGACAAAGCACCCGAAAGCAAGCAATAAAATAAAATTGTGCTACCAAAATTTTCATCTTTTAGAAGTTTCTCTTATGTTACGAAAAGAGAAACTTGTAGGGTTTTCAATGATTCAAACACTTACATTCCATGATACCTTTCCCCCGAATAAACTAAAATTACTTGTATAAGAAGGGGTTGTCCTCAGGTACAATTAACGGTGATCCTAGGTACATTACTGTGTGATCCATGGTACATTATTGAACCTGGCAAATTTTCATCGCTATTTTTTTTACAGATAAGCTTTAAAAACAGATTAAATATATAAATTTTGATCCAAGGTACAAGACACTTCCATATTATTATTATGTTTCTTTATTTAATATTATTGTTTTATTATTCATATTATTATTATTATTATTATAAAATATTGTTTAACAATGTTTTAAAACATAATGTTTTGTTAATATGGACCGATAAACAAAAATACCGATTTCATGTTTTTTCTTTTTCAAGTATTGTACAATGTTTTTGTATTGAATTTTTTTTTGTTCTTGGTTATGAATTTTATGTTATTGCATGTTAAATTTTGTTTTAACTGACAGCTTTAAGTAAATATTTTTAATTTACATAATTATTTGATTTGAAAACTATTTGAATAATTTTATATCCATATTTTTAAAAAAATTGACGAATAGTCCAATTAGATCGTGTGTGGGATCAAATAGCCATATTCAAAATCAATTTTTTTGACGTTAATACAAAAATTTCGATAAATCTGACCCAAATTCAGTTCAATTTCATACTTGAATTATTATACTTGGACAAAAATGTGGGTGAATACTTTTGTGGCGTCTTGTAATTGAATTTATCTATTTATAAAATTTCTTGTTCTAATTAATTTCGAAAAAAAACATCAAAACCTACTCTCGCGTAAACATAATCAAAAAACGAATAATTTATAACAGAAAAATTAAATTAGTGAACGGATGTCACAGCTAATAAAAAAATCAATTTTTGCAAAATTAGCTATTAATTTCTACTTTTTTATTTTATTGAATTCTTCATCGATAACATCTTCCGTGAATTTTTAATTTTTAGTGAAGATCACACCAGAAAAAAGCAAGATTACTCTTTTCAAGTAATTTTTTTTTCTTTGACCTAATAAATTAAATTTGTTTTTTATTAGAAATAAATATATTTAAAATTTATTTCAATCGCAAATATTTCTATAAAGAAATCTTTATTACCGACGTTAATGTATATAAAGTATATTATTTATTATTGTATTATATAAGGCACGATTATCTTAGCTGTGGCTTAACTCAGTAAGTTTATTTTACTACCATACTCAGAAGTTAAATAGTCGTTAAAACCTATAAAACACTCACTTAAGCTATAACTCTTAAGTATATTTATCTACGGTTTTCACACTATTTAATTTATTAGTAGGTACAAACTCAATTGAAGTAAATTTTAATAATTTCAATTACGAAACATACGTAATTTTAGAATCTAGAATTCGTTAGGGCTTAATAGTCCAACCTTTTTGGTTCGGGTGTTAAAAATGTATGCAAATTTAATGTTTCCAAAATATCGTTAAAGTAGAACATTCTTAATAGCAATATTCCTGAAAATATGCTCCGTTAAACGTACAATATTTGACACAATAGACGTGTAATAGTGTTGAATACTAAGACATCGTATGTATACATATACAAATTATATAAAAATAGTTGAGCATGTTTGTAAATTATTATTTTAATGTACTAAAAAATTCGTCATAAATTAAGGTATTATTAAAAACGTTCCCAAAAAAAATGAGTGTATGAAAATATTTGAGAGACTAACGTTTCGAATTTTAAGGGTGGATTCTGTCAGAAATTGGGAAAATTTGACGAAAATTAAGAGTAAAATTTTTCGATATATACCATAGTTTTTGAAATATTGATGCCTAAATATGTAGAGAAAATCACTTTCAGAAGAAATCACACACAAATGCCATTCATTTCATCACTTTTAATGAATTTCGTGGAAAAACGAGTATCGTTGGTTAAAATTTTCTGAGTCTCTTCAATAAGAAAGCTAGAAAAAATATCATTGAGGGAAAAGTTGTAAGGTACGATCTCCCCATCAATAAATCTTCAATTTCGAACATTAAACTTTGAACTTGGCCATTTAGTTTGGAAGCTAGAATTCTTCGAACCTTCGACCTTTTTCGAAGTTTAAAAAACTATTTTCTCTATTTATAAATGTTATTTACTTGAATGTTAATAGTGTGAATCAACCATTACAAATAAACAATTTATATATAGCTTTTTTACAAAAAAGAAAACTCGAACGGATACTTTTTTTCAAAAAAAAGAACTATTCATAATAATTTATTATTATTTTTAAAACTAAAAAGTAATATTTATTCAATAAATATTAATAGCTATTTGCAGATGGATATAGATATATTTGTTTCTGAAAAAGACAGCAAAAAATAAATATATAATATTACATATTGAGTCTTTCTGATTTCCCTTGCAGCAACACTGGAAGTCATAACTATATCTATAGTATTTATAATTATTCCTCTTCATTGGATCTTTCTTTCTCTCCAATTTTTTTTCACTATTTAAATTACTATTCAACATGCTATAAGTCAAGTAAGTATTATTATTACTTAAGTAAGTTTGAATTAAAAAGTTAAAGTTAAGTATACTTAAGGATGTACATGCCAAGACAATTTTGGGATAAAAAACTTTTTGTTTTTTTTAAATTTAAAGTTGGACTATGTCTAAATCAATTCGGAAAATTTAAGAAACGATTGCCAGATCATTTAAATAAATAAATAACTTCAAAAGTAGGCTTTAACATTGATCTTTTGAGAAAACGGAAAATGGATGATATGTTTTCATAGATTTCTCCAAACCTTGTCAATGGAAATTAAAAAAAAAACTATTTAAATGAAAGTCAAAACCTTAATAAATTATTTAAAACAAAAAAAAATTTGTGGTGCCCGATTAATTAAGGATGTATGAGCACGGTAGTGGGGATACAAATTTGAAAAAATATATATTTTCAATTTTGATGTTGAATTATGTTATAACTTCACAATATAAGACGAAATATCAGGAATATCGGGAGTAATTTTCCAAATATCGAAAATTGAAAATTTTGTTTGATTATTAAGCTTTCGATATTTCGAAAACCAAGGCAGATATCGAAAAGTTTTATTCTTCTTTTTTTGTCTACATTCATAAACAGAAGTCACCATCAAATTAATTAAGAAGTTGAGAAACTTGAATCGGTGTAAATCGGAGGCCTATCTGGGCAGGGCATTTTTCATAAATCTTGATTTTTTTCAGTTTTTAGCAAAACTTTTTAACTTCCGTTGCTTTATATTTCGGAGATTTATATCAAATTTAAATGTAAGCAATATGAAAGTTTCGATAGAAATAAATATATTTTCAAAAATATTCTTATAAAAATTAATAAAAAATTATATAAAAATAAAATAAAATTTATCGATTTCCGCTCATTAAATTATTGATGATAAAAATATTTTAAAAGCAGCGAGAAAAAAAATTATTATTTTATTAATTTCTCTTAATATTTATATGAATTCGAACAAGCAAATTAAGAGATATTTTTGTATCTAATTAAATAACTAATTTACCCAATGTTTACTTAAACTTTTAAATAATAATTTTAATACAAAATCAATTAATTTACATTTAATTATTTAATATTTATAAGTTTTGGTAGCTATCAATGTAGTTAACAGGATATTACACATTAATTTCGTGTTTATTTTTATTGTTAATAAGTGATGATTTTTAAGTTAATAAATTTTGAAAGCTAACTGTTTTTTTTTTTAATTTTACTATTGCGTACAGTTTTTAAATTTTATAAGGCTCCCACCGACGATTTTAATACTTAATTCAAGAAAAAAAGTAATTCACTGCTTAAAAATTAAAATATGACAAAAAACATAGTTTTTTTTTGCAACTAATAATATTTATGTACCTTTAATTTTTATTTACCTTTTTTATGTAATTTTTTAATAAAAATTGGGGTAAAATTTACATAATTTTTTTCGCTTAATATTTTGAAAATAAAAGAACTTTTTATCATTCTTTTCCCAGAGCATAATTTCCAAATATTTACTGTTTAATGATATTAAATTGACATTGATATATGAAAATTTGATTAACTTAAAGAATTTTTTTATATTTTTAAATTATTTTTTATGCATTTACATAAAAACTGTAAAAAAAAAAGGCAAACACACTCTTGCGGCTTGTTCGTGACACCGTGCGATATGTAAACACCTGGCTACAATTTTTTTTTGTATGTTTGTTTTAAAATAATTTATAATTTGTTAACGATTTTAATTTAACCGGTTAAATAAATCAAATTTTTATTAATAGTTTAATTTCACTAAAAATAAATTTTTCTAAACTATATTGGTTTTGAAAAATAAAAACGTTCGGTATTTAAAAAATCATTCAAATTTGTTATTTTTAATTAAAATATTAATAAATTTCTTGAATTAATATTCATAAAATAAATCAAAAATAAATTAATAAATTTTTTTTCGGTGGCAAAATGATAAAATTTATTATCTAATTTGATTTCCTTTAGAAAATAATTCTCATAAAAAGAAGAAGAATAATCTAGTAAAGATATCGTGATATTTTAGAATAATTTCCAATAATTTACAATTTTTAACTGTAGGTAATCAAAAATTATAAAAGGCCATGTTATTCAATCATGATTTACCCCGGTTGGAGTGGTACAACGTTTCTAGGGATGTCGAGAAACGAGAAGTACTCAAGATTAGCGTAAAAGGTCTAAGTTTTGCAAAACAAGTGGCAAATATTGTTTGTCTCACGAGAAATTTCTTCTTGATCTTGGTACTCGATGAGTTAATTCTCATCTACCTTGGTTTCTTTTGCATCTCGCGGAATTCCTAAGCTTTGGGATGATAATTTTAATCACCAGTAACCAATGGTAGCTTCCAGTGACATAAATTATTGCTAAAAGGAACTGTATACGAAGCAATTGAATTAATTTCTTATTTATTACAAATATATTATTCCATTCTAGAAATTTGTAAATTATTAGAAATTTATAAAATCGTGAGGAATTAATTTTGTATAGCCTTAACACTGAATTATTTATTTTACAACACAGAGAACAACTTTGTAAAATATCTTATTTTTTTTCCATTTTTTCTTTCCTTGTAATAAATGGCTTCTTTCATAACACAAAACTTAACAAAAGATAAGAAGTAAGTAATTTAGTCACCTCAGTGTAAAAAAAAAAGGTGATTTATTATGCTTTACTGTAAGTAATATATGTTTTTATGATATATGACTGTACAGTTGAACCTCGTTTAACAGACGATATATTATGGTTGATTTTTCTAAATATCAATAAGTATTACCGAACTAAATTTTGTAGATTTGTAAAGTTACGCATTCAATTGGTAGTTCTGGAATAATTTGGAAGTACTTTTCATATGGGATATAGCTCAGTGGTAGAGCATTTGATTTCAGATCAAGAGGTACCTGTTTCGAACCCATGTGTCCCCTGTCAAAGTTACTAATACTTTTTCCTACTTTTAATTTCATCTCTAAAGAACAACTACTTCTGAAGATTTTAATATCTTAGCCAAGCTAAAACCTGTACAATTTTTCGAAGTTGGAAAAAAAATTTCAGTTTTTCGGGGTTGATCAAGAAAATGGAGCACACTTTTCTCAAAAGTGAGAAAATGAGCTCTTTTAAACCGTGTCATGGAGCAAATTGTTTGAATTTCAACACAAATATGAGGTTTAACTTTAATTTCGCATAAAATAGTATTATCAGACTTAAGTTATATATTTGTAAAAGTGTTATGAAGATACTTACATTCATATATACCTTCTTCTCGTCTTCGCTTCGAACTGATTGAAATAACAAATATATTATTTACCTATTCTTTGTAAATCCGCATCTCATATATTTACCAGCGCAACGCGCACAAAGTTTTTTTATATTACTTATTCATATCGCTTAACATTGTACCAGAATTGTTGTGTAGAGATTTAAATAAGTACACTTAGCTTATTTTATATGATGACATTACTAAGTCACACTTATTTAAATTTAATACAACTCAGAGTTATAGTATTGTCATTGTGAGTTCTCTGCTTAATGAACGACATTTGTTAGACATTTAAATAGGGTATAAAAATTTTAATAATAATCGGTTATTAAATATGGTCTGCTTTAACACGCTTTTATTACGCTTCATAAGAATGTTGTTAGTATGTAACGGAAACTTTGAACATGATTTTCACCCATTTCAAAACGTTGGATTCACTCGAAATTTGGTATACTTATCAAGAACTGATGACAATACAATTATTTGATTTTTGTAGGAATTTTTGTTTGTATTCATTCTAATTAAATTAATAATAATTAGACTTAAACATCGGCAAATAATTATTTGATTTGTAATAAAATAAAATAATATTTCTGTATAGCAGTGGTTGATTTTTTTTATTTCCTCTTCTCAATATCACTTCGTCTTTATTAATTATAAAATTTCTGTTTTGCATGTCAATTTACATTATAAAAAAACTTTTTATTTATTATTTATTTTGATTAAAATGAAGTGCTGAAACGAATGTTGAAAGAGAAAAAAAAATTTAAAATAATTCACAGTTTAATCAACTTTGTTACAATAAAATATAACCGGGTTCTGATAGCTTCTTTAAGATTGTTCGACTAGCAGATTTAGACGTACCATGATTTTACGACGAACACAACTTAGCGAAGAATTGCATAAAAATATCTTTAATTCATCTACAAAAAATTTATTAACCCAATGAAGGTCCATCTAAGAAACAAGAAATGAGCCATGACAAAATTTTTCTCAAAATTAACATTTTAATTGATTACTATTTATTTTAAAATATTTCTGGTTCTATCAGTAATGATATGAAGAAAAAAAAATTGACCGGATAAATTAAATTTAAACCCACGCTAATTAGATTTTAGTTAAACAAAATAATTAAGAAATTAAATATTAAAAAAAAAAAAAAAATAAATAAAAACTTATTGAATTAAGTAGCTGAAATAAATACATTAATTATCAGCACATTTATACGAAAATTTATCAGGTTTTTATTACGCACACATATTTAAATAAAAAACACATTTTTTTATTTAAAAAATTTTTAATTTCCTAACAGGAAACTATTGTATTCAACCAGACAATCCCAAATTTTTAATCTTAGAAATCTCATTCACATTTGATTTTTAGTTACTATTAAAATGAAAATAAGCGGTTAAGCTTTTTGAGCTAATTCGGTTAAGCTTTTTGAAACCATAGACTTTGATAGTTCTTGATTTAGTCCCAGTCTCGATTTCAGTTCTTGATTCAAACTACGACCATTCAAATTTCAAGGAAAGATTCTGAAAGACTTTTAGGCAAATTTTAATCTCCCAAAGGCCTATTTTTATCTAATTTTAAAATTAAAAAACCTGTATCTCAGAAACACAAATTTTTAGGGTTTCACGTTCTTAGAAACTTTGAATCTTCCCGTTAAGGTTTATTAGAATCTTTGATTTTCCAAAAGAAAAGCGCAGAGTAGATTTGCTATAATTTATTTGAGTTTTTTCGTTAAGTTAAAGACTACGTGCTAGTCTATATACTTTATCAGAAAATTACTGATCTACCTTTTAAGATGTATACCCAACATATAGCTAGTTAAATTTTTAATTTCATCATAAATGTATTTTTAATTAATGACATTAATAATTAATTTATAAATATCCGTTTTAGAAAATATGTTTAAAATATTGCGGTATTATTTTAAAAAATACATAGAGTCACAAAACCTAGGCTACCACAAATAATTTAGAAATTTACGACAGGTACAGTTGTTTATATGAAGTTTACTGCTACCTACATTATTAAATAACTTAAAAAAGTATATTAATTACCTGACTGCGATCTTAAAAAATTTTTTTAAATATATTATATCGTACAACAAGTGTGTATTTTTAAATTGATCCAGTTTTAATATGCGTAGAAAAAGTATTTTTTATTTTTATATAAATTTTTATACTAACTTCCATTAATTATAAATGTCAAAATTCATCAAGAGGCTTGTTTAAAAAGAGATCATCTACTTATCTTAATTGACAGCCGTGAAGTAAACCATTTTTTTTTTTGACATTACTTGCACAAAGTAAAAATTTCATTAGGTCTTGTGGTTTCAGAGATGAATCCACATTTTTCTGGATTAGTTTGAGGCGGCTTATTTTGGGTATTTCTGTCCTAATTGAACATAGATAGGGACTAATTATGTCTTGAAATCGCAGAACGAATGCATTAACTAACGCTGAATGCGCACTAGAAAAGCATCCAAATTTCTGTCTGGAAAATTGCATACTAAAATGGTTTGAAAATGTTTTAGAACCATGCTGCTTATCGTTATCGTTGATTGCGGGCTGAGAGGCAAAATCGACTATTTTCACCGAGATTACCTAGGAAACTAAAACTCATTCAATCGATTCAGCTTGCTATACAGTTTGAGAATTTGCAAAAATATTTTTATCTGCCAATTATAAAATGCGTTTTATTCATTTATCTATGTACGAAGAGAACGCGGTTCCTACCAGGTGTCCCACAACACAATTATAATTTATATTGCTAAAAGGATATGAAAAATACAAAGATTGGCTTAAAATAATTTTCAAATCAGAAATTTTCGCAGCTTTTGTGCCAGGCGAACTTCTGCCCTTCTTAATGGGAATTGCAAAAATGATGAATATTAACTCTGTCCGCGTATCTCAGTGATACAATTTTGAGCAAATGATAAATAATGGTAGTCGTGTAGCGTGATGTATTACGCATAATTTTGATTAAATAAAATGAGATTTTATAAAAAAAAATATCATAATAAATTTATTTAAAAATTTTTTAATTAATGACATTACTTGATTGGTATTAATTAATCATGTTTTCAATAGTTGTTAAAAACATTTTCACTTACTATTATAAATTTTTAAACTATAATACTTAGTCTCAGCTTCCATAGCAGTTACAAATACGTCATGAACAAAATTAAAAAGTGGAATATTGAATAACAAAAATTCCTTTATTCATAACTGGTATTCACATTTCATAATTGACGACAAATGGTACCTTAAAGTGGATCTTAGCACGCTTTGAGTCAGTAAATGAGTGCAAGGAAACCATAGTAACTTCTAACAATACTGCTCAAATGTAAGACAGAATAGTCTTCTAAAAATTTCATAGACCACTATTGCCATATTGACTGCTTGAAGTTATTCACGATTTTCTCAATATATCTAATTATGATGTTTTTATTACTGCTATGGTATCTTGGACTATGTTACCATGAAAAGAATTTATGTGCATATTTTTATTTTTATACTTTGAATAATAAAGTAAGTATTTTATTATACCGTGCGTTTGAGAAGCATCTAGGGATAGAACTTTATGTCTGTAGTATGACTGAATACAGAATACATTCGTTTAGTAATGCATCTAAAAGAGTAAGGACTACAGATACGATAAACAGATACGATAGGTCAAGCTGTTGTATGCGTCCAGAGAGTGGGAGATTTGTTGCATACAATTTTTTTGTCAATCATCAGTGCTACTGACTTATCGTATCTGTTTATCGTATCTGTAGTCCTTACTCTTTTAGATGCATTACTAAACGAATGTATTCTGTATTCAGTCATACTACAGACATAAAGTTCTATCCCTAGATGCTTCTCAAACGCACGGTATGCTTAGCACTATGAAGATTAAAAAAAAAAACTAGAGTATTTCTACACCTTTGTACTTAGAAGATTACTTCTTAAGTTATAGCTAGCGTTCTGTTTTTACGGTCCATCAACTTTTAACTAACTGACTTAGTAGATCGTGTTATAAAATTAGTAATTAATGTATTAATTTTTATATTTCAAACATTAAAAAAATTATTGTAATTAATAACTATTTAATTATATAATATTTTCAGTTTTTTATTTTTTTATTTAGACGTTAAAACAAACGATTTATTATATTTAAAGCACCTGCAAATACATTTTATCAGCAAGTGAAGAGATCTTACGGCATTTTTCGATAGTTTTTAGAAAGAAAATTAGCTATGAGATAACTTGAACAGAGGAAAGTTAACAAAAGTTTACAAACACATTTATTAAACGAACAACATTTCGATATATTTATTTTATCTTCTTCAAGCACTTTAATGATTGTAATTTCAATTTTTGTAATCGAGACACCTTAAGAAAAGTGGGTTTTCGTTCAAGCTATAGCTTGTACGCGTTTTTCTTAATTAAAAAGAAATTAGTTCAAAACGAAAACTGCATTATCGGTAGAAATAATAATAAATATGTAATTAATTATCAATAAAAACATTTTTTGTTTTAAATGATAAATAAGAACAATTAATCATAAATGAACTAATATATTCAAGAATAAAAATAATAGTAATTTATTAAAAATGTAACCAGCAAAGAAATAATTTTTAAACTTGATAAAAAAAAACATTTTTAAAGTATCTCATTGACGAATGAATAATATATAAATAATTTATTGTTAATATATCACCAATAGTTTAGGTATTTTGACTCGACTTCACCAGATGTTTTAGTTTTTTTTAAATTTACATTTATTATTATTTTAAATTTTTATTTTGACTCATGAAGACAATAAAAGCATTAAAGTATTGTTTATCTCAGACACAAACAATAGAATTGGAATTGAAATAATTAAATATTTTAAAAGAATATGTTTAAGAGATATTAAGAGTTGTTTTACACTACAAAATTTCTGGTTCAAGAGCCGATAACAGTCCGATAAGTATGATAATCATATAGGTAAGGATACATCATTTGACTAGAATTAGAAGAAATGTACAAGAGTTCAACCTAGCTTCAAAATTAACGAGATATGTACGATTTGGGGAAATCTCCTGTTTACTATAAATTGATATCAATGACATTAAGAATGACGAGAGGGTTTGCAAATGGCAAAATATTTAACAGAAGGAATTCATTTTAAACTGGGTTTAAGCAGCCGTTCAATAAAGAGATACATATTAAGTAACCATAGTAATTTAGAACAATGCTGTTCAAATGTATGATTTCTAATAAAAAAATACTATTTTAATGGACTAGTCATTCCATAGACCATTGCTGATTATCTTTAATGATTTTAGTCAAGATTCCTTATATTTTAACAGTTTGACGCTGCTACTGATTTTTTCAGCAGAATTTATTTTTCTCTAGAGGAAGTACTTTTTGTTCCTACCAATTACAATAACTACGAAAAAGCACTGCAGTTATATAATAGCATAAAACTTAAATCTTCTTTTTTGCCAGAGGTTTAAACAAGTTTTTGTTGCTAAGAATAATAAAATATTTCCCGTTCAAGAACATGAAATCGTGTAGTTTGAAACAGCTTTTAAATACCATATATTAAAGAATTAACGTAGTAATTGTTTAGAAATATTTTTGAAAAATAAGATTAAATAGAGATTATTTATGATTGAAATTAGAATAGATTTTGTGTGGGTGGCTTTTTAGGTATGATGTATATTTTTAAGATTTATATGTACAAGCTGTGAGCACGTCTGGACTCATTGCAAGAGAGAATGAATTTTATTTATATTTTACGCAAAATTAGAATATAATTTATTACACAGCCATTTCCTGATCACAATAATCATTCGTTGATTACGCAAATCTCAATTCTACTTCTGCCATTTTCCTAAAACTAACTTCATTTTATGTTCCTTCTAAAAAGCTAAGCAAGAATAAAAACAAGGACACAGGATATCGTGTTAAACTTGAAAGTTTTTCCGCTTTTATGTCAAACAAAAACAAAAAAAATGTTTCAAACAAAAGTTGTAGTAGTTGAGCAATTGAGAAAGCTATTTTTTAATTAGAGCATCCAAGACTCAATTGACCTATGTTGCTGCTCATATACGAACCCAAACTTACTTTTACGTCTACGCTCTGAGCAAGCTATAAAAATTACAGCTTGATATTTCTTTTCGTTTTTGAGTTACCGTGATGACGGATGGACTGACGAACAGAAAACCGAAAATGAACTTATTAGGCGATTTTATGAACACGAATACCAAAAGAATGGGTAGCCTCTACATTTTTTGGTGCTACAAACTTGGGCCTAAACTTAGTATACTTTGATATATATTTCATAAATACAGGATACAAAAATCATTTTTAGATAAGTATTCAAAAAGTGGAATTTTTGTGTTGGAATTAAACTTATTTCATTTTAAATTTTATTCAAAAACCGCTAAAAAATAATTTTTATAAATGATTTTTAAATGAAATATTTTTACAAAAAACCTTTTTTTTACTGAATGAAGAACAGTTAAGTTAGTTATGACTACTTAACGTCTTGTTAATAAATTAAACCCAAAAATATTTATATCAAATAAAATATATAAAATTGAGTGACCACACATAGACCTGATTCTTTTTAAACAAACTACTATAGCAAAAAAAAGATCTTATAATTTTTAGACATTAACAAATTAATTTATGAGTTAGGAGGATAAATTTTTTCTTTTTTTATCATAAATATTTTGTGGTTTTTTGATATAATGTTTTTTAATTCAAATAAAAAAAAATCTAGTGCACTTTCTTTATAAGAACACAGCACATTAGAAGAGTCAAAGTCGTTTTGAATCAAATCCTATTGAACTTTTGATATGACTTAGTTAATTTTTTTTATTCTGTAGTTTATTTGTTAATTTTTAACTTTCTTTTGAATGAAAGAAGGTGATTAAAATATAATTTATTGGATGATTTAATTAATTTGACTTTTTAACTATGCGCATATAAACATAAGGTTGGGCGAAAGATCCGAATCCAATTAATTACAAGATATATGAAAACAAATAGAATTAATTGTTTATATACCTCTGTATATCTGAAATGTGTAGATAAATTTTACGACAAGTTTAACGCTAGAACATGTAATTTTGTACCAAGAAATGTATTCATAAAAAGTTCATAAGATATGCTTTCGTACATTATCAAACGAGCTATTGTACATAATACTCATACATTGTATGTATACGTATACAAATTATACATACACAGCTGCATATTTATAAATAGCGGCAGTTTTTTTTTATTGATGGACAA
This sequence comes from Chrysoperla carnea, assembly GCF_905475395.1. Lineage (NCBI taxonomy): Eukaryota > Metazoa > Arthropoda > Insecta > Neuroptera > Chrysopidae > Chrysoperla > Chrysoperla carnea. Next base: position 2,881,209 of record NC_058341.1, read on the forward strand.
GAAATTTTGAACCAGGCAATTTTCAAGAGGACGGTTTTTCTTAACATCTATCCAAAATTTAATTTTATTCTGTAAAAAAATAGGTTTACAGACAATCTATTTTCATATATGCTCATGGTATAATATGGAAAACGAATTTTTATCCAGCATTACCGAATAAGTCAATTGAGAGTTAAACTAGTAATATTTGAGCATGTTACCTTTCGCTTTTGCTGTTTTATATTATCGACATTTTCCTTACCTGGAAAGAAACAAAAATAATATTAAAAAATGAACAAAAAACACTAAAAATCTTTCTTTTAAACATTTTTTCTTCATTTACAAATTCAAAATATAATTTCTTTGTCAATTTGGATTCTAGGGCTATTTTCATTTTCTATTCTATTCTATTTTCTATTTATGAAGTCAAATTGCCTGTTATTCCTGCTTTTTACGATGTTCCTGGCGTCAAACATATCGAAACATTTGCGAATAACATTAAGGTTACGAGCCTAAATAATAGAAACAAATTTAGGTAATGTTTACCAGAAGGAAAATATTGCAGTAGTGTTTTAGAATGGGAAAAACCAGCACACAAATTTGTCACTATTCTACGACATCTTGATTTTTTTGACATTTATTGAATTATGTATCGTGATTTTCTTCAATACGTTTCGGTAAACCAACATTACGTTTAGTGACCGAAGAACCTTATGTACTAAACTAAATTTTCTTTATAAAAATGATTAATAAAATAATTTAAATCAACTTTTATTTAAATAAATACCATACATGCAACATAATAACATAATTTAACATAAAAAAAACGAACATAAGTATGTATAAGTTGTAATAGTATGTTGATAAGGTAGATATCATACTTTAACATCCATTTGTTGCTTTCTTTGTTCAGTGATATGTGACAAAGATCATAATTATAATTTTTAAAAATATAATGAATGTTTTTATTTAAATATAAATAAATCAAGTTCTTTTATATATTTATTTATTTACACTTTGTGTTATTTAAAATGAATTGTTTATTAACTTAGAAATGTTATTAACAAATAAGATTTAACTCAATATAGAATTACAGGGTGGCAGAAAAATATCAGTAAAATATAAAACGAAAGTTTTACCAAAAATGATTCAATTAATGAGTATTTAATATGCCTTCTGTTTAAATTTCAAGTCGATTCTCTGTACGGTTTGAGAGAAATTAATTATTAAAAACATCCCTTTTTATATATGGTGGTACATCAAGAATTTGGTGTCAAAATACCTTAAGTACATCTGGAAAAAATGCATTCATTTACAAACATTGAAGAAAAAATGATCTTATTTTTGTAATTTTGTAAGCCACATTCTTCGAGGAATTTTTACAAAATACTATCTATTAGAACTCAATTCATGAACAGGCGAATCACTTAGAAACTTATTCAATAATCGAAAAAATCAAGAAATGAATCTTAAATTTACCTTCACATAAATCAAGAAATGAATCTTAAATCAATCTTCTGAAGTGCCCATTCTAAAAAGCCTGAATGAATCTCAAAATAAATGCCCACACGTTTATGAATTAACTCCAACAACTTTAAAAAAAGCTCGCAAAACACTAACTTTATGTTAAATACACTTCCGTAATTAATTAACTTTTTCACACAATTAATTACAAAATTAAAATTAATTAGAAAATATAAAATTTTAAAAATTGTCCTTTACTTCACCAAAAGTAAATAAGTATAACTAAAATTCAAAACTTCACTTGTTAATCAATATACAATCAATACCTTCAAGGGAGAATGTAGGGGAGAAAACTTGGACTTCTTCTCCCTCTTCAAAATTGATTTTTCACCGTCACGTTTTGGAATTTCTTTATATTTCTGACTCAGTTGAACTTGTGAATGAATTCCTTATGATTGAATCGAGATATTACATAGTCAATGTTTTGGACTTGGAATTTAAAAAACTATTGAAGCTGATGTATTAAATGAAAAAAATTTCACAGCCTATTAAATGAAAAAAAAATTTTTAAAAGTATATAAAAAATTTACATTAGGGGACACCCGGGTTTGAACCGGGGACCTCTCGATCTGCAGTCGAATGCTCTACCACTGAGCTATATCCCCATATAAATATGACAAATATTTCAAAAGAAGTTATAAGTACTTCTTTTTGTACTCTCTGTACAAATTCAAATACACTTTGATCGCATTATTGTGTTACAAATAAATAAAAATTTTTTTTATTATTCTTTGATACACATAAATAAAAAATTTTGCTTGCATATGTCATGTAATTGAGAAAACTTGATCGACAAGTGTCAGTTTTCAGAGATGATAATGTGGAAATTAATTTAAAATTAAAATTTATACAGTACAGAAGGTCATAGTATGAATAACATATCATTTAGAAAATAAGCAGTATAGTCACTATGTAATCTATAGTCTGTTCAACTAGACAACTAGAATTTTTTCTTTATGGTTTCAAATAGCATTATTTATTTACATGATGAATCATTGGGAAAAATCCGATAGTCACACTAAACTGACTATAATACTTAAAGACAGACAAAGTATTTATACGGTCCAGATGATTAGTAGATGATTCTATACTAAAATTGGACTTTAAATTCTTGTTTTTCTTCTGATATAAACCTTCAATTTTCATATCTAAATATGGTTTGGAACAGAAAAACAAGTAAATTGATTTGAAATTTTCTCATCATTGGAAAATTTAGATTATTTTTTATTACAAATTTTTAGGGTCCAATGAAAACCTGTTTTTATTTTTTTCCACCTGTGAACAGCAATTGTATTCATACTAGGTTTTTAATTATTGAATCTCGTGTCAACGCCTCACTTTTAATTTACATGAAATTATTTTCTAGCAGGTGTTGGATACAGAAAATTGAATTTCCACGTCATTTCAGCAAAAATTTTATCCACCAAAGTTAATATATCAAAATAACTCCGAAAATATTAAAGATTGCACAAAATTTTACTTTCTACAATTTTGTATGTATTCGAAGTGCAATAGTTACGATGACATTTGATATATACAGGTTATTTAAATAATTAATTCCATAATTTAAATAAAATTACGATTTGTCTCAATTTAACCAATACTAATCGATATTTATATAAAATGAAAGCAATTATTTTTGATCATTAATTAAAGAAATTTTTCATTTAAATAAAAACGAATTATATAATGCAAAAATTTCTAAACGCAATAAAAAACGAAAATAGTTTTTACTATTTGAAAAACAATACGCCAAACTGATTTTTGATTTAATGATTTCATAAAAAAAAAGTAGAAAAAAGATTTCGATGTTGGCACGTAATAAACACACTTAAAAAAATGTTATACTTAATTTTTTGTTTTTATCTATACAAAAATTTCTCTTCCAATAAATACCAAAGTCTTTTTTTTTTGTTTTATAAATTACACCAGGAGCTAGGCTGCCCAAATTTTGATTGTCCGTTGGGTGTCTGGCAAAATAGACGATGTATACCAACTATAGACAAAATATTGAATGCTGAAGATTTGGGGTCTACGAAAAACGTTCTATTAAATCGATCGAAATCTTGACTGTTGTTTGTGCCTTATTTTAGTATCTTGACAGTAAAAACTGGGAAGAGATGGATCTTCTAGTTTTGTGCTTGCATGGTTCTCACAAAGCCAGAATTTCTTCGGTTTGATTGAAATGGTTATTCTGAGGCGAAGCACTTAGCACTGATAACACCAGGCTCACTGATTCACGGAAGGCTTATTACATTTTTTGAATCTCGGCCATCAATTGATTGACTTACAAAAGCCTGTCTTGAAGAAATTGGAACTTCTGAAATTTTGTTGCCATACTATGTATCTGAGTGGACACTGTAACTTTTGATCCTGCTCACGATAAAAAATTCATTAGCTTGGCTCTTGGTGTATATAAGCATTTTGCTTGTTGCTCTGTGGCCATTTGATTGCAACTATACAACTATTTCCAAGCTAAGCTAATTCAGCGCCAAGTGTTGTTATTTAATGGTGACGTTTTAATTGTACGGTATATTAGTAAAACTGTCAATCAATAAATCATTGATACACGTTCGTGTGTTTTTTTGATTATGTTCTTTTATTTTCTTTTATATATCAATTTTAATTTTAATTCTTTTTTTAATTTATTTTTATTAAATTCAACTAAATTAGAGCAGTAAATTTTTTATTTGAATTAAAAAAAGAATATCTATCTATATAGTCGGGCTTTTGATCAAACTATTTGTAAGATGTCTTTTATCGATTTCTATTGACAAATATTTATAATAAAGATATACTCATTAATTACCTGATATAGGATGACTCGCTTGAAATGGAGGATAACTTTTGAAGGTGATAATTGAAGGATATTTACTATTTTAAGTAAATAACTTTATTAAACAATGAAATATCTCAAATTCTGGAGATTTTGAAAATATTTGAAAAATTGTGTTTATTTTCTATTTAGTTATTTTGGCAAAAAAATCATAATAGAGTCGTTTTGATGGCTCACCCATTTGTTCAATATTTTGGACGATATCTCAGAAATTATTCACTCAATGGTTAAATTTTTGGCGTGATTTTATCAATTTTTTAAAATTGCAAGAATCGTGAAACATTTTTGGATAAAAATTCGAAATCCAATTTGGATAAATATTACTCTAGTGTAATTTTGACTCAAAAATTACAAAAATTGGGTTACAACAACGATCTGATGAACGATGTCTGAGATATTACCTAAAATCATATACGAGGAGTAATAATCTCGACTGCTTAGAGTAATTAAAACTCATAATGCATAAATGTGATCCGTAATTTAAAATTTTTTGTGCTTTAAATAAAAAGCAATACAAATTCAACAGTAAACCTGCTAAAGTATTTTCTTTAAAGTGTGTATGAACTTTATAATCACTTGTATAAATAAAAACAGATTAATATACAACTTAATTGTAAATTAACAACAAAAAAAATAATTAAACAGATTTACACTCACAGATAAATGCCAGGCATTATTTATTAAAGGTATATAATTAGAAAGTTATTAAATAAAAAAAATAAAAAATTAAAATTAAATCACAAAATGAGAAGCCCTTTTTTTATTTTGTTAAATTTAATTTTAATACCAAACATATTATTAAAAATTACATATTATATATTAGTTAAAAAACGGTTTGATAATGTAGGGTTCTGTATAGTTAGGTAAGTTATGTTATATTTATGTATATTTTTTTAAGTGTGAAAATGTTGATTAACATCTCAAAAAACCAAGTTTTTCAAGAAACCAATTTGATGAAGAATTTATTCTGTATATTTTAGTATATAAGTTTTAATAAATCGATTTTTAATTTAATATCCGTATGTTCTCATCTTGTTTCTTTAAAAACGTATTTAATTAATGAAATTGTTAACGATTAAGATAATCATCTGATAATTAGTGTTTTTTTAAGTTTATTAAATATTAATTTTGAGAAGATTTATTATTAAAATTTTGTTTTAAATATTATAAAAATATCATATTTTCTAAAACTGTTTTTTGAAATTTATCTGTTTCGCTGAAAAACATTTCTTCATTGAAAAAAGAACGTGATATAGCGAGGGATACTCGGTGGGAACTATGTTCCTTTGCTTCCTTTGAACATAGACAAATATAGAGAATGATGATGACTCCTAAACCTAGAATGCCTAGAAATTTTATTCTGAATATGAAGAACGTAGTTATTTTTTTGGAAGGCTTTTTGGGCTAAATAAATTCATTCCATTCAACCAACTAAAAATATTAAGTCATGATTGAACAGAAAATATTAAATAATTTCTTCAAAAATAAAATAATTTTTATGATTTATTACAACATTATAACATCATAATCGCCATTATATTGTAAATCGACACACACAATATATAAACCGACCGCGCTAAAGAAACACAAAATCATGACAAATTGACCAAATAAAATCAATTTAAATCCGACATTTATTTATATTTATATATATACAATAAAAAATATTATGTATTTTGTAATTTTATAATTTTGTTCGAGTACCACAAAAAAAATTTTAAAATACAGGGACCACGGTGTTTATAAATTTTGATTCTTCTCGTTTTTTGTCTTCGCTATTATATTATTTTAATATGTTAATTGATATGAGTTAAACTTTGTTGCTGCGGTAGACCATAGATGGGTGCGTAGCGAATAAATCGTATTCAATTTACCAAAAAAATAATAATAAAATCGTACAATAAAAGATATTTATTGATATGAAAAGATATTGTATTTTTATGTTATTTATTTAATGTATTGGGACATTAAAATTATATAATTATGATGTAATAACTTTTTGGAAATACATAAAAGAAATATATAAGTCACTGTTGTTAGTTGAAAAGAATTTGATTCACAAAAATTTGGGCCACATAAAGCGTAAAATCAATTTGTTATACAAAAAAATAGTGGTGCTATGACAGACAAGAGAAACATCGAAAGTTCCTGAGGGGCAAGTGGTTAACATTCGAAAAAAAAAATTGATAAACTCATAAAAATGAATTCAAAATGACTCAAAATGAATATTTCCGGGTATTTTTCGGGGATACTTTCTTTATTTTGTACAAGGATGAAAAGTAAGCGCCTAAATTTTTCCAAGAGGAGCTATACTGATCGTATTTTGGACTTCTAAACTACCTCAATAAATCAATTAGATACTATTTGAATGACGTATTTTAAAATAAAAATAAAAACTTTCTTTACGAGACATTTTTTTATTTCATTGAATGAAATCGATATAACTCATTGATTGATTCTCAATAATTTTATAATCATAGACCTGTAGTTTATATAAACCCAAAAAAAAAAATCAAATATTCAATAATAATTATAGTTTTTATTCATTTAACAACATACAAAGTTAATTTAATTATTTGTTAAATTACTATATTTTAAATCACTATTTTACCGACAACTTTTTTTTTTATTGTGGTAGGTTTGTTTCTTGAGTAATAGTCTTAGGCACCAAGAATTGGAGAGGCTTTTGTTTCCGACGATTGTACGAACTGTGTCAAAGGGAGGGACAGAATAGCAAAGAGATAAAGTTATACAAAGTAGAAGACAAAATTGCTGCGGAATCTCTTAAACTTAACTTAACTTAAGAAATATATATCGGATAATAAATGGCTGGTATTTAAACCAATTTCTCGAGCTTTGTTCTTTTTCCAACCATGAATGTCCTGGTTAAGAAGTATTATTGGAAATAACCTTAAAAATCATTACGATATCTCATACCGTTTTGTTTTTATTACTAATTAAAAATTTATAAACCTAATGTAATCGTATGGACCTTTATTGTGGGTCCTGTAGACGTAGGATTTCAATAAACCGTCCGTCAATATGTTATACTTTTTAAAATATGATTTTATTAAACATGATTTTACGTATCAAAGATATTCAATATTCAACAAACTCGTAACGCAGGATCTGCGTTAGCTAAGTGAATTCCCTCAGAGTTAGAAAAAAAATAAAACAGAATATTGCATATTTAATTTTTCAAGAATTTTTAATTCGAAAGCTAAGGGCTTAGAGAAAAAATCACAAGAATTCTTTTTGCTTAAAACTGATCAAAAAATACAAAAATATTTTTTATTTAGAAAAAATTCAAATTTTTGGTCATCTACCCATCTCGATTTTTCTCATTAATGAACTTTACCTTTCAAATACCAAAACCCTTCTTGATACCAAATTTTATTCAAATCGGACTTAAATTGCGACCGATTGAGAGTTTATGATGATCATTTTTGACATCTATTAGATAGGATTGATAAACATTTAAAGATATTTTTTTCAAAATTCTTCAGTACAAAATCAATAGCTACCCATTCCCTTTGGCAAATCGCTAATAAAACTTACATGTCAATAATAAAATTATTACAAACTCATTGAATTATGTGTTTAAATGTGATACTTATGTTAATAAATGATAATTTTTCTAACCTTAAGCAAAATAATCTTGTTTTTTTTTTTATTATAACATTTAATCTGAATTTAATGATGGGTTTCGGGACTTTTTAATAATAAGATCAATATATTTAACTATTAGGAAGGGAAGGTCCGCTATATCCATTTCAAAGTGTATCACCCAATGAGTATATATTTTACTTTTTAAACTTTCTACTCATAAAAAAAAAAAATTACAAAGTGAATAAAAAACGGTGGAAAAATTAATTATAAGTTTTATTAGATTACATAAAATGAATTTTTTTTTGTAGGTATGTTTATAGTGTGAAATTTTTGTAATTAATTATCTGGCCGAGCCTATGTTAGTGAAATAATGCAGAAAAAATTATGGAAAAAAGTTTCTGCCTACACGGTAATTACATGTTTTCATTGCTACTGGGATAACCATAACACTTTCGGAATCTGCACTGTAAAAAATAGTAACTGTTGCAAGAAAACATATTTCCTTGAAAAATTGTTATGCAGTCAAACACTTACTCTCTTGAACTAAGGACGTTCCTCACTAAGTGAAGTATGAAATTATACTTCCATTTCAAATTTTCAAGGTAAGTTCTGTTAGAACTTGGGAAAATTATACGAAAATTGAGAGTAAAATTTCGATATTGATGCCTAAAGATTCAGAGAAAATCATTTTATAGAAGAAATTACACACAAATGCCATTCATTTCATCACTTTAAATATATTTTTTGGAAAAACGAGTGACGCTTACTATAATTTTCTTTATAGGAAAATATTTGTCATGCTTTTAACTCATGAATACCAGTTTTCCAGATTAATTTTAAGAAAATCAGCCTTGTTACATAATAAAGCAAACCTTCTTTACGCGTTAACCCAAGAATTTTTTTTACTATGTAATAATTTTTATTTTCGACAGCATATATGAGACATTTAATTTTACCTAATTCCCAGATAAATTTTAATATTTTTTTTATCATTTACATAACGGTATCGTAATGTGATCGATATTAAATTATAATATTTTATTATAAAATTTAAATTAATAAATAATTATAATTAATAAAAATATTATGATTATTGATTTTTTTTATCGATTTTTATCTATTTATGTTAGTTTTAATTATTAAAAAATAAAAATCAATAAAATATATGTAATAAATGAAATCAGGTATTTAATAGGTGGTTATTTTATTTCTAAATTGAAATAACAAATTTAGATGTTATAGGTTTTAAATACTTTTTTTATAGGTAATTTTTATTTGAACAAGACAAAAAAATATTTCCAATATGAATTTTCTTATACGAAAGCTGGTGTAATGGAAGCCCCATCGATTTGTGTTCATCAAAATCGCAAACAAAATGCAAACTTACTATATCTTGAAAATAGGAAGTTAAACGTAACTGTATGAATTAGAAATGTTTTTTGAAATATTTCGAATTTAATTTAAGTATCTCCTAAATTGAAATCGTGAATAATAAATATTGATCGATCAAGCGATGAACCGGACTTTATCAAATGATAGATAACGTTGAAATAAATTTCTTAATAAATTTATAGCCAGGAAAACTTTCTTTTCTCGATACTTGGGGTTAAAATTTCGGAATAAAAAAGACATTTGTAAATTTTGCCAATATGAGCTAACGCTTCTTCATGATTTGAAAAATGATAAACCTGTTTTCAGAAAAAAATCGCAAACTCCACTGACTTTATATTTTTGATTTCAATGCTGATCAAATAATAAAAATATATTGAAAATATTTTTGTTTCTGCATCGTTACAGTTTTTAATATTGATCTACATTCAAAATAAAATTATCTTCTCAAAAAACAGTTTTGAATAATAATAAAATTAACGCATGACTAGCTTGTAATCAAAGCTACTTTTTGCTTTTCTGTGTGCTCGTGTGATGGTAATTAATAAAATTGAATGAAATGAATTAAATAATTTATCGATCTATAACAGTTTGTATTTGGTATCGATAGTAATAAAAATGTCAAAATTTTAGGTAATAAAAAAATAAAAATTCAATTATCACTTAGTTAAAAGTACTAACGATATATAAAATTTAATAGGTTTGCCAATATAAATGCGTGGATAAAAGGCTTGAATTTTTTTTATACGAACTTGGACTAAGTCTATACCAATTCTGAAAATATAAGGGTTTAAATGACTTCAAAAGAAGGCATATTAAACATCCGTGTCATTGGGAAAACGGTAGAAGGATAGTACAATTTATGTAACTTTTTTAAAATTTAAGAGCCAGATGGTAAATTGTTGCAAGGTTTATTTTCTGAAGCTTTGCTTATTTTCAATTGAAAAATATGTTTTCATTCTCCATTCTGTTTGAGTATGCTCTAAGTATGTTCATTTTCGAATTCGACGGACAAGATAATGATACGATTTAACACCAAAATTTTCTAAAAGCCCGGCAGAGAAATTTCATCATATAACTGTATCTTAAAGCAAAAAAAATTTAAATAACAATTCGTGCGCGATTCGTTTACAAAAAAAAAAAAAAAGGTATCGAGTGCGATGCGATATTGAATTAAATAAGCATAACAAATTTATGATATATGACTTAAGCTTCTTAAATAACACAATTCATTTTAAATTGCGCTACGCTTGAAAGACGTTACAATTGACTTTATAAAAACCTATGGTGGACTGTGGTGGTGATATCTATAAAAGAAATGTTAAAAAGTGGATCATCCATTTTTATACCAAGCAGAAAAAAATTCATTGGTCGAATGCTAAACGTAATGAGATGACGGACATTATAGAAAAAAACACAATGGCATATTATTAAATACACTTTTGATCAAGAAAACTGAACTGTCTTAAATTTATTATTATTCATGATACATTTTCAGCAACCTATTTTAAGAAATTTCAAATGGTGCCCTAGAACTGGCACTAAAAACAAAGCACCGGTCGATTTATACATAAAAACGTTAAGAAATGAATTAAATACGATTAAGAAAATAAGTAATTGGATATTCTAAGCTCTTGAATCAATAACGTTCAATTTATTTTGAATTCTAGTGTACTATAGCATCGTCCATCAGATAATGTTATTGCACATTTTCTAACCGTTATTAAACAATAATAATGATAATAACATAAGATGAATGATATGACTGTGGTACGCTTATGAGCTCAACTAGCCACAACTTAAGAGCCATACTCACAATTCACTGAGCTGAGCGTATTCTAATAGGCTAACAGCCGGGTGTAATACTTAGACAATCATTTCAGAAAGATTAGACTATTTTTAACGTAATGAATGAGATTTATAAAAGTAGAAGTTTTATACTTTTAAATCTATAGAAGGTGGAGTATGGGTATGGGTATGGAGGTTAGCGGGCCATGCTCGAGGATCGCACCTCGAAACAATGGTTCAGAGCACCTAGCCAAGTAGACCCTTGTACTCTATCCTCGCTACGCTTTTAGTGGCTATTATAACCAACTAATGTACTGAAACCCAGGATTTGCCTAGCGCTGAGTTTCCTAATTTCTTCTGGTTCGACGATGGCCGCACCAAACCATTTCCTTCGTTGCTGTGTGAGCGCCGGGCAGTAACAGAGAAAGTTAGAGTAACACTATATCAAAAATGTATGGCCTGATTCAACATTTGCTACTCACAACATGTTGTAAATCCAATTTAAAATGATTAATTACATGAAAAACTTTCGTTGGGTTTTCTCCAAAAAATTATTTTGTACGTTTAAGTAGCCAAATAAAAATAGATTTTTATTCACTCATCCAAAACGTAAGTCTCAAATATTTTCATACACGCATTTTTTTGGAAACGTCGCCTTAATATCCGATCATCATTAAGGTAAGATAACTTCTCGAATTCTTAGCCATTCCGGAATAATAGTCTAGCCCTACACCCGGCCCTAGTTCAATAACTCTCTGACGTATTTGATATGAATATACAGACGATCTATCTTCTCCAACAGTTTTTGTACTTTTCTTTTTCTAATAAAAGTTTTTTTACTTAACTTGAGGCATATTTTGTGCGCTCGTCTATAAATATTGTAATCATTTTTACTTCTTACTTCAAACATCATCATCATTGCTTATATTGCTTTGCTCGACATTGAGTGTAATGCGCTCAGCCAGCTTCGCTTAGCTTAGCTCAGTGTACATAGAGTGTACTTACTTACAATGTAAACACATTCCACTAGTGCGATGGACCGTATTTATTTAAAGTACATATACACTACATGTTAAATGTGATATTTTTGCTATTATATTAGTGTTAGATACATGCGAAACTCATTTAACGCGGTCATGGATAGTATTATATATATATACAAAGTAGAACTGCGTTAATATAGGTAAGCCATTTATGATGCAAGAAAGTCAATTCCAATTGAACAATGAAACCTGATTTTAATTGTGTCATATAAATGAGCCAATTGATTCAGTTAGTGAAGATCCTCTAAGATTTTAGGTCAATCTGCTTTTACGAAACGAGTTGCGCAAAATGTAAATATTGATTTTTGTAGTTCTATTTCAATAAGGGCCTTTTTTCAATTCCGTGACAAACGCCATTATATTGGAAAATTCGTTAAAGTTATTGCTGAAAAATATATGTTATTTCAAGAAAATGGCCAATAAGTCACATATTTTGCAAATTTTTTGTGGTTTGGCGATATCAAATGATCAAATATATACGACAAGATTTTTATCAATAATGCTTCGCTACCAGTCTATACCAGCAGGTTTCAATCATTGCAGCCGCTTACCGCTAATACTCGAGAGGTTACAATCGATACAAACCCCTGAAAGCGTTACCAGAGATCACATCAAAACCATCCATTGACATGCGAATAACATCATTTTACAAATTTGACTCTAATAAGTGGCGTTTTGTGAGGGATCCTATAAATGTGAATGCAAAATTTATTCTTAAATCAATATTATTGATTTTATATCCCATTTGCATGGTTGTCAACGTTAATAGGTAGTTTTTTTTGTGTGGTTTTATTTGAATTTTATTGATAGCATAATTTTTATCGATCTGTTACTTTCATATAAAAGTTTTAAGCTTTAGTACGTTAAAATACTTCTATATCAGTTGCGCTGTAATTAAAGCCGATAAAGTTGTTTTGTTTAAAGATAAGACAAAAGTTTGAAGAGCCAAATTGAGATACATATTAATATCTAAAACGTTCTTCGGTTCGAACGTGGAAGTTAAACTTATGTCGAATAGACGTGGAACAAGTTACAAGGCTGAGTATTCTTTAGTTTTGATTATCTGGTTACTTCCTTCAGACAACTAAAATGACTATGTCGATATAGAAAATGATACAGCGATACAATAACTTGGTAAGGAATCCTGCCGTAAACAAACTTGAAAGATTAGACAAGTGAAAGAAAAAAATTAAGTCTTTTTAGAAGGTATCTTTTGATAGATGCTTTTTTCATAAAATAATGGTAAAACCATTGATAAAAAACCATGAATTGCATGGATTTTTCAACATATAAAATAAAATTTAAAAGCGTAAATTACGATCATATATATATATATATATATATATATATATATATATATATATATATATATATATATATATATATATATATATATATATAAACATTTAATTACTCATAAAAACTTATTTTTAATTATCAATAATTAAGTACAACGATTTTTTTTCCTTACTAAATAATTTCCGCATCATCGAATATTTTCTAATATAGATTCTAATGAGACGATTTTTATTGCTTTGTGGACATTTTTTTATCAATATATATACACGAAGAAATTTAATTAGTTCTGATAAATCTATATTAAAAATTCTTTATATATTTTTATGGCCATTAAAATAATTGAAAAATGTAATAAAATTCATAAAATTTACACTTGGTAATTAATTTATATAATTTATGTCCATCATAGTCCGGTGTATCAAAATTACTATGGGAAATATTCTTTTCGAAAAGTCTTATAACGATCTGTGAATCTGAAATATATTGAAAATTGTTTGTTTTTCGAGAAAGAAGTTCTTCAATGGCTGAAATCGAAAAGATCTAAGCAAAGACTAAAAAAGTCCAGTTCATCAAAAACTTGCCGGATGTTAATTAATTGCGCATTTATTTTCAAAACAAACGATATTAAAATATTAATTACTAAATTAATAATTTTCACTGAAATACAATATAATATAATATTTCTTATTAAATATACCATAATTATAAAATATAAAATTAAAAGATTTATTATTGAGTTAACCTTTCATCAATTTCTTTCAAAAAGTCTCATTAAATTAATAAATACATGCTCATAAAATTATTAATAAAACAATTTATTAATTATAACACATAATATTTATATTAAATTCTTGTTCAATTAATTTAATAATTATCAATTAAAATTTTATTTAATATAACAGAAATTATTTATTATAAAATATCATTTTATAGAAACTCATATAAAGATTTTCTGTTCATTTTAGAAACTAATAAACGTAAGATTCACGGAAATTGAATACAGTGTTCGAGAGTTGAATTGGCGCAGTCGGTAGGAAAATTAATATCAGCATCTCTAGGTGTTTTTCGGTTTTAAGATCATGCTATTCGGGTTATTATTTTTGTTTTGAAGTTACAATATACTCGAAATGATTAAGCATTTTAAAAATTTAAAAAATGTTAAATATATTAAAACAGTTATGTTTTTTTAGATTTTTTTTTCCACTATGGTAAAAATAATTATCTGCTAATTACTTGATAATTATTTGGTTGCATGCTTAAAGAGACCCTAAGACAAATTAACTGTTTTAAGAATAATATAACAACAAAATTAATTAAATTTATGTTTGAGTATAAGCTCAAAGAATTCATTATACCCAGAGAATGTTTCACATATTATGTGGTTTTTTGTTTTACTTTAAGAAAGAATTTTAATATTAATACTTTAATAATTTTCTTGTTTAGATTTTATTAATTTATTAAAATAAACGAATTTGTTGGGTAAAAAGAATGTTTTAAGATATGTCCACACAAATTTCGTTGAAATAACGGAAATGAATCTCCGATTAAAAAATATTTATGTGCAATTTAACTGGTATTCATATAACGTTTACTTTGCGACATTTTTAAACGTTTTCCGGGCCTCCTCAAAGAGAGAAAATTACTAATATTGATTCTAGGCAAAGGCGTAGGTACTGGATTTAAAAGCTTTCTTCATGTGAGCCAAGATTATTGAATTATTTCACATATAAGAAAAATTTAATGTTTAATTTTTTTCTTACATTATTTATTTTATATAAACAGAATTTAATTAACCTAAATATTTGGAGATACAAAAAAAAAAGTTGTAAACCACAATGGATACCAAAATAAATGATGTTTATTCATTTTGGCTTTATAAATTATTATAACAAAAACATTTTTAACCATCTTGCGAGAAAGTTAAGGTTTTCACCCTGAAAAGAGAAGGTTTGTCTGTGCGATCGTGAATATGTTTATATTTCACTTAATTATTTTGCTAATTTTCATTTACTATATCTTTTATTATTTATTTTCTTTTTTCTTGTTGAGTATTTTACTTAATAGGCTTTCGATATGCATTTTTTGAATGTATAATTTGGTTCTTACAATTGGCTTGGAATAAACACAATAAATAGAATTATCAGGAAGTTCTTGGTCTAGCTTCTAACAGCCATTTCCTCAAGTTTTTTTTTAAATAAAATATAATATTTATTTTATTTCCTTATTATTTAAAACTCATTTTTAAAATAGATTACTTCTAATTGAATAATTTCCATAGTTTGTGTGTTTAAACCATTTTAGAGAGATAAGTAGAAGAAATTTTTGGTCATTTTTTTATGAATTATTTAAATAAAAATTATCTCTCGAGTTGAAAAAAACCTCAATTTCTTTAATCTAAATAGAAAGATGAATAATAATTTTAAAAATTCATCATTGTTTAGATGAATTAGTGATGCGAAACGAAATTGATAAAAAAATATTGATTATTTTTTGAAAATAATTGATGAATCTATTGGCCACATAATTATACAACCGCACGAAAAAAATCGCCAAAAATACAAACTAGTGCCGTAAGGTGTAATTTGACTGTCTTGATTTTCAATTTCTGGTCTCTGGTGAGTGGATTTCTCGAGAATAGTTCATCGGATAGATTTTTCGCAAATGTTTTCCAATACAGTACACCTTTGCAAAATTTGAAAACAATTTTACCCAAAAATTACGACAATCACAGCCATTTGGACGTATTACTTACATATTTCAAACAAGCTGATATTCTAAGACCCATGCGTTGGATCGATTTTTTTCTGTGTTATTGCTTTTTCTCAGATCAAATGTTACTGTCAAAATTGGAGCTAAAAATTTGAATTTGTTAAAGCCTTTAAATATAAAAAACCTCAAAATTTGTCCGGATCGGCTGTGAATTAAAAAAAAATTTCATAATATCTTCAATGCGCTGATTTTTTGTAAATAATTAATGTTCAAATGTCGGTTAACTAGAAATATTTTCAAATTTTTTAACTGAATTACTTACATGACCGATAATTAATAATAAACACAAATTCTCTATTGAAAAAACATGCTCGAATCAAGTAATCTAAGTAGTTTTACAACTTACAAACACTTAAAAAAAAATTTATAACATTTTTAGATCTTGTATTTAGATTAAAAAACTAAAATACAAAAATAATTCTTCAAAAAATGTGTACCTAAACGTTTTACCTTTAACAGAAGAGATTTTAGATCTTTGTATGTAAAACAAATTTTTTTTGAATGTACTTAATTTGACAAGACATTTCTAATTTTTTTTGAAGGTATGTTACAATTTTTGATTTTGATTAAAGTATTGTGTAGTAGCTACAAAAGTATGCGCGGATCACAGCATGACGGAATCTATTTTTTGATATTTCAAAAATGAGTAACGAAAATAATGCCAATCATAGTTTTTTTTCAAATGATATATTGTAAAAGTGATTTCGAAATTTATTGAAATTTTGATGTAAAAAGTCCTAAAAGTTCTATTGAGCCATTCATTTTTGTTTGAAAACTGGTTGTTACCAATTCGCAAACTAAAAAAGCATGAAATTTTGCAACTGATTTGAAAGATTCCAAAAATCGTTCAAGACTTAAAACTCTATTTATTGACCATAATAATCTTTGTTTACCACTCTAAGAGTAAAAATTTTGACTCACAAAGACTTTTAACTCATCAGAAAGAATTATTATTTATATTTTATTAATATTTTAAATCAATCGTGAGTAAAATGCTCATAACGTGAGTGCTATCAAGATTTATCAAAATCGTATTGGTAGAAAAATTCGACAGATAAAAAATCGGAAAATAAAAATACGCTGTAAATTGCATATTCGATCTAGTGATAAACTCCCCTAGAGGAAAAAAAATTTAATACTCACAACCAGAATATTTGTAATAATTTTTTATCAAATCTAATAGATCATAAAATATGTAAATTATAAAAAATTTAAATTCAATAAATAAAATCAATGACCAAGCCTTATAATAATAATTATTTATTAAATTTTTATTTCTGGTATTGTCAAACGATGAACATGCGTAAAAAACAACATTTGATATGTGCCAATAAGTTTGAATTGTGATATTTACCGAGCAAGTAAGCGAAGCAAAGATCATCAAAAATTGATTGGCTCCAACTATGCTCATGTCTTTGGTAATCAAAGAACCGAATACATATATTAAATTTTGTTTTTGATGATAATTAAGATAAAATTGTCTTTTGAAAAAAAAAAATTGTATGCAACATTTATTTTATTAAATGTTTTTTTATTATTATTTTCTAAATTAAAAATCTTTTTAGGTAATCTTTTTATAATTTTAATATTATTTTTATTTATTATTTATTGTTTATTAATATTTCTTTATTTAATTAATAATTGTTTATTGAAAATAAACAATATATTCATCATATCTGAAACCAATTTTGTATTTATTGGATAAACTATTCAAATATCCAATTAATTTTTTTTGGCAACTTTCTCTTAAGAAGATTATGGCTAGACGTCTATTTGATCAGTTTAGTCCTTACCATGGCTTCAAAAATGATCATACGTGATTTCTATCAGCAATGATATTCAAACAGTGTAAGGTAAGGTAGGAGAGCAAATCGAATTTCCATCAATTGAGGAAATTTTGCCGTTTTATCGAAATGTTTTTTATTAGCGATTGTCAAATTATTATTTTGAATAAATCAAATACTGCCAAAAAGGTTTTTCCTGTCTTTTTACCAAATTGGTTGTAATTTACAGTAATTTCTTCAATCTTGGAATAAAAATTTGTTTACTAACATCGAAGGTTCTAACAAGGGGATAAAACTGTGTGTCTTCTAAGTGTTGCGTTTTAAAAATTCCATATTTTCTAAAGTGTACGTGATTGAAATGTTCAGAGCTACAGTACGAAAATGTTTTTCTTAGGAAATATGTCTTTGTTAATGTCCCTATAATCAAGATTCCACTGTTCGTCCGCCCGTTTGTCTGTGGCATCGTAGCGCCTAAACGGATGACCCGATTTTGATTTTTTTGTGTCGATTGAAAGGTAATTTAATGTAGAGTGTTCTTAGCGATGTTTCAAGTAGGACTTTATGGTTTTGTACTCGAAAAAATTAAAAAATTTTCGATGTTCACCAAAATCGGCTCACCTTGGAAAAGGTTTTAAGAAAAGCGGTAATTTAATGGAGATTCTTAGATATGTTTGAAATGCGACCTTAGGGTTCCGAGTCCGAAAAGTTTTTGGAAGTTATTTTAATTTTGTAAATTTTACTTGTTATAAGGCTTTTCATATTTGTCACGTTAGAAAATTCAGGGAAAATTCATTTAATGGGCATTTATTCAAGCAGATATCGCATGATATTCATTGACACTCTGTATAAAATAAATATATATATAAATAAATGAAAATTGCTCTATTAAAATAGATTTCTCTATATACCTACAAATAAAATAATTTTTTAATAAAAAATAATTTTATAAAAATATATTGAAAATTATATTATTACCTCTAAGCTAAACTAACTAACTAACTCTACTACAAGAACTCTAAGTACTTTATAATAATAGCTCGCTCGTTCTATGGCTCGCTTATACTTGTTACTTTATTTGTTGCAGCTGATAATAAAGCCTTATTATTAAAAACAATAAAAATAATTATATTTATTTATTTGTGGTAAAAATCTTTGAATAAGAAAAATAAAAATACTATTATAATAATAATGAAACTAGAATGGTATAACTTTTAGAAGATATAATGTACACGTGTGCGATGTCTTGTTCGTGAAAGTTCGTAAAAAATATTATATAGGGTAATTCAGAATAACCACCCATTAAAAAAAAATTGATTCTCTTTTGAAATGATCATATTTTTCATAGTTTTTGTTTCAAATTGATTTTGATTTATATCGGAAAAACTAATATATAACAGATTTAATTTTCTCCAGATATCAGACCATTCCTTAAACCCGAAATTCGTTTTTTTTCCAAAGGCTCCAATTTCAACAATAACATGGTTTCTAGACTATTTTGACCCGAGCGAAAACAACACCAATAGCGAAAAATTTATTTCGTGTCTTGTTTTACGAGAAATCAGCTTCATAAACCTCCAATTTTTATGAAAAATTTAATAGAAATTAATAGTCATCCAGCAAGTGATTTTCAGCATAGGGAAGGCTTATACACAATCGAATTTTATGACATCGAGCGTGTGTTTTGGACCAACCTATAATTTCTATAAGTGTTCGATATCTATTTTATTAAATAATATGTAAATTATATGAAAATTATATTAAAATATTCAAAAAAATAAATAAACTACAAAAAAAGATTTATTGTGTTAAACAATTAAGTACAACAAAATTGTTTAAATAATGTTTTTTTTTTTAATAACATTTATTTTTGGTTGTTGTTGTTTAAATTTCTGATCCCAAAAAAAAAAAAACAAGTCATGTTTCTTCTTTGTGACCAAGAAATAATGTTTAAATCTGTCAATTTGTTATTTAATGTTTTAGTAAAAAATAAGCGGTCATTTAAACGAAATTTAACCTTTTAAATTGACCTTTAATTGAATTAAAAAATGATCTTGACAAATTGTTAAAAAGAATTATGTACAAACCCAAGAAATAAATTTGCTCATAAAGAGAGGTGTGTATTAATAAATTATTTAGTGACGAAAATATTTTGGAATTTCAGTCCACAAAATTGGCTAATTGTTGTATAAAAACATTTACAATTAATTACTTAAGGTAGTAGGAGCACCAAGGCAAGTTTAGACCTAGTGCTTGTACATCCTTAAGTAGGCGAATACTCACATACACGGCATTCTTCACACGGTTACGTGACTATTTCTAAAAGTTAGCTCACCATGGAAAGCCGTGGTTAGAAACTTTCCAAAAAGTTAATCAAAGTAAATAAACTTTGAGATAAGTAATCAAAGATGACATCGAGCGACAACCACGTACGGTCGAGCGTAGTATCCGGTCAGCTTTAGACTGCTTCTGGCCTAATCGGTAAATAAAAACGAATCCTTTGATGGAAATCGTTCAACCGCGTATATTTCTATCAAAAGTGTGGTGTGTGTGTGTGTGTGTATTCTTCAGTCCACAAACACCTGAAGACGTTTTCATAAAACAGCACAAAAAAAAAGAAAGCTTTTAACTGACTGCTGCTGCATGCATAAATATAAGAATACAAAAAAAATAAAATAAAACTGTAAATTGTAAATTGTAATATATAGAAAACAATTTAAAAATATTAATCTTATTCTAGTTTACATCATCTCTACAGCCACAGCTACAGCTACATGGAGATGATGTCCACTACATATACATATGCAATCACTATGTTACAGGTAAAGTATATAATGCAGAATTTTAGGATATTCTGAAAGCTACTAAGAATTTATAGGTATTCTAAAACCTATAAAGGAGCAAAATATTAAGAATCAGGTCTATTTGTCAATGTTTAGTAGGCTGGGTTTCAATTTCGGGCCGGTATGACTGTGAAATTTTTAAATCAATACTCCTATAAATAACGAAAATATGGGGTCCTATTATTCCTTTATAAAATGCCATTATTTACCCTTCATTTTAAAGCTAATCGTGCGGGCGAATGACGAAAAATAGACTAACAGTCTAAAATGTACCGCACCGAGTTGGCTTTAAAATATAATTTTGTTCAGTATGTAATTTGTATATCATATCTGTAATAAAATTGCCTATACACAATAGGTATTCTATACAAAGACAAAGCACAATCGGTTAAGAGTTTCATAGTAGAATGACTGGTGAAGTTTTTTAACTTTCCGAAAAATGAGTCGAGACGTTTTTACGATCGATAAAAGATGCAAAACGGAAACAAAACTGATTTATGACGTCAAGATTTTTACATTTCTTAGGACAAGGCAAATTGACTATTAATAAAAAGTCTATGTATATAGAATTCCCACTCGAAATAGGCAATAAACGTGTTTTTGAAGAGAAGGAACTTTTGATTAATTTAAAAACTAGGTGGCTTGTTTATAAACTTAATATAACGCCTAGAATATTACATAAAATACCTGCATTATACATTTTACCGATAACATATACAACATAGAAAATAAAAAAAAACGCGCAGATAAACAAAAGCAAGGAGGCTTTATCATCATGCAGTTAGCTAGGCAAGCAAGCTGATGAAGCTAAAACTATAATAATAACACATAAAAACCGCTGTAGCACAACACAGTTAGTCCACCACACATAAGAGAAGATATCTTCTATATGTGTGTGTGTAAACTGCCTCCTGGTGATCACGACTATGAATAGATGATAATTAATGCGAAATATACAACATTGTTATAAAAGTCAGTTGTATTGTATTTAAAGAGAGGAAGTTCATTTATGTTAATCCGCGCCCTAAAAATCACAACACAACTTTATCTTCTTTTACTGCACTTCATATTACTTATACTTTACTGGTCTAGGTACGGACGTGATATTTGAATGTCTCCTCCAAAATGAATGGAAATTTCAGTGACTATTGAGAGATTCCTTAATGGAATCAAGCAATCAATATGCCAGTCATAAGAAGACTTAAATCGTTTTTGGCTAGTTTATCATTTTGGTGGAAGCGCAAATAAATACATAAGTACATAGTAAGATGATATGATGTAATTATTTATTTGCGTTTCCACCATTTATTAATATTTATACCATGTATATGAAATATACATAGTATATTAAGCTTAGTCCCAAGTTTGTAACGCTTAAAAATAATGATGCTAGGAAAAAAAATTTGTCGTAGGTGTTCATAAAATCACCTAATTAGTCCATTTCCGGTTGTCTGTCCGTCTGTGGACACGATAACTCAAAAACGAAAAAAGATATCGAGCTGAAATTTTTACAGCGTACTCAGGACGTAAAAAGTGAGGTCAAGTTCGTAAATGAGCATCCTAGGTCAATTGGGTCTTGGGTCTGTAGGACCCATCTTGTAAACCGTTAGAGATAGAACAAAAGTTTAAATATAAAAAATGTTCCTTATTAAAAATTAAACAACTTTTGTTTGAAACATTTTTTCATAAACATCACTGTTTACCCGTGAGGGCGCCAATAAGGCGGAAATTTTATAATATGTACTATACTTGATTATCAGTTATGTATGTGTCACATGTTTGTATGTGTTATGTGATAAAGAAATCAACACTGACTATGCATGGTATTTCAACAATTAACTCAGTCAATTGTTTGTTTTCACTTGTTTGTCTTCAATTTTGTAATGTTCCGCTGAACTTCCTTAATAAATTATAAAAGCTGTAGAGGATCAAAAATTCTCCACAAATTTTGTCTGAATCCTTAGTTTATATTTTGAACTATATTTGGAGAACTTAGTTATACCGTTCCTTGGTGTAAAGTCCCAACTTCATACCCATTTACGTATCTATAAATTTCTTTCATTGCTTGTGTGATGTTTTCGACTTGGTGAATCTTTCTTTTCTTACTTCTTAAAAATTTCTTACGATGGTATTTATTTGACAGCAGCAATCGTGCTCGTAAGATACTCAATCTTTCACAAATACTTTCAAAATATCGTTTTGTTCTTCTGATCTATTTCAAAAACGGTTAAACGAACAAAAAGAAGTTTCGGATGAAATTTCTAAAAAATTTTATCCTTTTCAACTTTTCCATCCGTTTTTAAATGACTGTCAAATACTACATCTGACTCTAAACCTATTTATAATAAATAGAATTCTATATTATCGACTTTGTGTATACAAAAAAAACGCACTTACTTAAATGTAAATTACTCATAAGAATAATGAGATGTATTTATAATTAATCTATGATGGGTGTTCATTTATCTGTGATGTCTATTTTCTAGGAAAGACGTGATCTAATTTTATTTTCTAATTAAAAAATGGAGATTAAAAAAAATGGTTGTTTAAATTTTTTTATTAAATAGGGTTTTATGATGGTTAAGTCATTCTGGGTGCCTCAAATGAGGTCCTTGGAAAATGTAAAGCATTGAATTTATTGACCAGCTGTCATAAAAGTCATCAAAGTACAATTCTCGCAAAGTTCGAAAATTTCTGTTGTAGCAGAAAAAGTGTAATTGTATTTTTACCCGACTGTTTGTGATTGAAATTTTTGTGTATTCCAGTGCCAGAATTAAGTTGGTATTTTTAAATTTGGCTTGCTTATCGCATTTTTTTCTTCATTTGTAGATATGGTTTTTCTATTTTGAAATATTCAGAAATTAACGCGAGATAATACTCGCTTGTAATATGAAATTTAAATTTTTATTAACTGAAAAGGCATGAAACCATGAAACCATGATTGCCTATCAACTGCTTATAATAAAAATTTTAATTTGACTAATACAAATCGATAAATTCTCAAAATCAAATGCTTAGATTGATGAAAAACTATTCCACTTTTTTCCATTTACTCTAATTGCAAAGATTAAAAACCGGAACCACTGTTTCAATCAAAATAAAAAATTATGAATCATTTATTTAAAAATTTAAATAATCAATTAAAATGATTTTATTTAGATCAAGTTTTTTTGAATATAAATATAAATTCATGATCAATTTTTTTTTGAAATTTTGTATTATGTATTGATAAAATATATTGGTCATTGTATATCATTATTTAAATTGGCTTCATAAATTTACTGACCCGCTCGATCTGTTCAATCTGCAAGTTAGTAAAGGCATATAATAAGTACACCTATTTGTATTCAAGGAGCCAGGTTCGACAAGTTTTAATCGTGTGTTAGAGTTCTTATATGTCAATTTATACTATAAAATGTTGTATTCGTTGTGTGCGTAGTCATGGTAGGGACAATAAAATCGATGCCAGCGCTTCCAGTGAAAAATTTTGGCGTTAAAGAGGGCTGTTATTATTAATTTGCAGCTCTTTACATTAATTATAATTACAATTATAATTATTGTAAAACACGAATTAATTAAACTTAATGCATTAAAAATTGTGAAAATAAGAAATCAAATTGCACAAATATTATTTTTCAAATGTAAATTATCATAATTATTTATTTAAATTTGTGAGACAATAATATTAAATTTTCAATGTAAGTTTTAAATGCAATCCATACAATTATATTTGCATCCATACAATTCTATAATTAAAGTAGTGTATCGTTACCATGGAAACGAAACTCTCGCACGGAGCGAATAGCAACTTCTTATAAATATATTTATTTTTTTTATTTGTTCGTTTTGATTTCTACTATCGAAATATCTTGGCGTGACACATCAAAACTTGACCAAAAAACATAAGAAAATTATGGCAAAAATATTCCAGCTAGGATAAACCCTGGCACACCTAGTCCATATTGTACCTATCGTTGAATAGTATTGATTCTCATATGCGAAATTTCGAAATCCGTTTAAGTGCAGTTTTACTGTCACGGGCTCCAAGACTATAATAAATAAGTACACCTATTTAATAATTCATAAACATATTTAAATTATTTTTATAAAAAAATATTATTTATTAATAATATTTATACAAAACATGTTAAAAGGTGTATTACGGCAGTGTTCAATGTTCAATGTATTAAATTATAATACCTAACTTAGGTGAGGTCAAGTTATCCGATCAATCGATACATCGATCTATGAATCGTCAATACATGAATTTTATTTATATTCATATAAATATAAATATTATTATATATTATTTAGAAATACGATTATGTTTTAAATAATAAAAATATTTTTTTTTTTTGTTTAGAAATATTATCAATAATAATTTATATAACTTGTATATAAATTTTGAAAAAAGTACATAGTTGTTCAAAACTTAACGAGTTGTGTGAAAACTAGACTTTTGATGTTTTACAAACCCAGTTTTGCTATAATTAAAAATTAAAATAAGTATACCTCAAATAATTTAAAATAATGCTGTACATAAATGTCTAATTTACTTGAATGTGAAACAAATTATTACGGAAATTGGGAGAAACTTTGCTCCTATAAAGCTCCTATTCGATAGGAGTTCTCGAACTTTATATTTTTAATAAATTATTTTTTCGATTTCCTCAAATCTTAAGTAGATTTAAAGTGGATATAAACGTACAATTTTTCTGAAAACCATCCAAAATAGGACTAAAAGTAGCAAATTGCTAGAGTATGCTCATTTAATTGTGTCTAGGTTGCGTAGTTATTTGTTTTGTACTAACGTTGTGTTTTTACTAAATCCGTAATACGTTTGAATTTCAATCTCACTGTGCCATCATATTATACTTGCATTAAGTCTTGGGGGTTTATCATATTTTCTAAACCAATTGTTAATTAAAACACTGAACATATACTTTACAATTTGTAGCAAATTTTTAGTATATAAAATGTGAAGTATTCGTTGGACGCGAAATCATGACAGGGATAATCAAAAAGTGTGCTCTTATGAGCAATTTCCATTTGTTTCCATCAAGATTTGGAGAAATCTATGAAAAAGTATCATCCTTCAACCGGTTTTCCATAAGATCAAATATGCCTACTTTTGAAGTCATTTGTTTATTTAAATAATCGGACAACTTCCCCTTAAATTTTCCAGAATTGATTAAGCCTTAGTCCAACTTCATATAAAGAAAAATCAAGCCTTTTATTCAAAATTGCCCATGCGCTCGTACATTTTTAAGAAATTAGAATAGTTCCTTTTCTAAAATCCAACTTTTCGAATATATTTGTTGCAAGCTAGATGCGTTTCCACATGTAGGGACTTTTTAAAGAATGAACTATACTGGCTATTCGAAGAATTATTCGTCCTGTTAAAAGTGTATACACAGTTATAAAACATACAACCTGTATTTTATATTAAAATAGATATATTTTAGATATGTAATAGATAACAATGCCCTTTAGGTCTATTTCATCTGCTACATAGGTCTGATAGATCTATGTATGTACCTCTATATTGTAAATATATTGTATAAAGTTGTACACACACCTACATAAAAATTATATTGATGATTATTATGAAAAACAACCGAACAAACACCATATTTAATGTTTGTTTATAAGTTTGTTGTTTTGTTGTGTTATTATTACAAATATTATTGTATATAATAATTCTTTAATATATTGTTTGTTCTATTTTGTTTTAGTTTAGTACACTAAATTGAAGTACAAAAAGGATAATGATATAACGGTAGTATATGACATTACTTTTTCTAGTTAATCTTAGTGTAAATAGTGTATACACTGAAGTGTAAAAAGAACATTTAATAAAATAATATTATTTATTTAAGTTTTAAAAACAAACAAAAATTTTATAAATATACATAAATTAAAAAGAATATTATGTGTGTATTTAGAATTCCGTAACTTATTGACCAGTTAAGACCTTTGGTACGAGTGATGATATTTGATCTCTGTACGGTTTATGATAAATTAATTATTAAGGATGTATGAGCATGACAACAATGTTTGATTTCAAGGCTCAAAATTTGTTTGTAGGTAGTCTTTTATTCAAAGAATATGTGGTTAAAATTTCAGCTTAGGTATCCGTGCAAATTTTTAAGAAAAAAATTATTAAAAATCGATATAAAATACATTGGCTCTTATGGAGGAATCTCAAAAAACGACATATTTTGGAAGTTTTTGATAATTTTCATTTGGAGTGAATGAAAACAAATTAAAAAAAAAACTTTTTAATAGAAAGTAAACATATTAGCAATGAATTAGAAAAGAAAAAAACTAAGTGTCACCGTCCATATAAGGGATGTAAGAGCAGGGTAGATTAAGGGTTGAAATTATTTTTATCTTATTTTCAACTTTGATGATGAATTTTGTTATAACTTCATGAATGTAGACGAAAAATAGGAATAAAATTTTTCGATATGTGTCTTGGTTTTCGAAATATCGAAAGCTAAATAATTAAACTAAATTTTCAATTTTCGATATTTTGAAAATTAAGCCAGATATCGAAAAATTATATTCTTACTTTTCGTCTTATATCGTCAAGTAATAATATAAATTTATCATCAAAATAGAAAATATCTATTTTTAAATTTGTGCCCCCACTACCATGCTCATACATTCTTAAGAGATGCCCTTTTTTACATGGTGGTAAATGACGAAGTCTTAATAAATGTGGGTTTTTTAGTTCATAAGTGCTTTTGAAAATGTTTTATCATTTCAATAACAACTTTTTATCAATATTCCTCAAGTTTGCATCTTTAAAATCAAACTAAAATTAAGAACGGTGCATAAAAGTGAAAAACTTTGGTAAAAACACAAACTTTGATTGTTAATTTCTTCTAAACCGTACAAAGAATCGATATGAACCAAAATAATGATTATTTGATAAATAAAATTTCAATTTTTTAATTCAAATTAAATTAGTTTTCTTGAAAAATTCCATACTTTTGTTATATGGGAACTTTATTATATTAGGTTTATCCGATCAAACATAATAACAGGTCAAAGAATTGCATTTTCTCGTTTCTAGCACGATGAGGAAAATAGAAAAAAATTGAAATAAGAACCTGATTTTCCAAGGAAACATCACAATTTTATTTTCACGTTGTATTTATAAAAATAGATCGATTTCTATGAAAGTGAAAGATTTCTTATTTAATCAAAAGTGAAAAATTTATCAAAATTTGTCACGTATTTTAAAAATATTTTTGTTTTTTTTGCCAATTTGAAATAATTAAGTTGAATAACAAATTGATTATATATTGATTAAAAGTAAAAACAAATTATAATTTAGAACTTACGTATTAAAAATTTGATGCAAAAAACAAAAATCAAACGTTGTATATCGATTCAAAAAAATCAATAATCACTCACCTGCAAAGAAATAAGAAAAAAAAAAATTATTAATAATAAATTTTTAATAAAATACTGCGTAACTTTTTAGGTGTAACAATAAAATAATTATTTATGGTGAATTAAATATTTTTATTTATTTTTTTTTTTTGCTGACATCTCTTTTGTATGACTGATTTGATTCTGAAATGAAAGTGAATCGAATTTTTACATAATATTTTTTTGCTTCATACTTTCGCAATTTTTGTCTTTGATATTATTCTACCAGAAACACCTAATTTCGATAGGCCTAGTTTAATTTTATCCTCATAGAACTCCAAAAGACTTGAAAAATTAAGGTTCTGTTAACTAGTGCCCAAAAAATCGCTAAATGACTTGGAAATTTTGACCCAAGGATAACATAAAATACAAAATGAAATCTACGCACTTTTGTCGAATAGATCTACAAAATCCTTAGATTTTTCAAAGCAAGAAAGGTAAATTTTGCATGTGTTTCTAGAGGTTTCTTAGAAATTTTTGGAACTATATTCCTTACCGCACGTTTCTGGTTTGTTTGCGAGCTTGGAGGCCGTAAAGAGAGAAGGAAATGTCTATTTTCATTATTTGATATACGAAAACTTAAAAAAAATCATATATGATCTATATCGAAATGGAAATAATTCCTACCGGGTGTCCTCCGACACTTCTCGTTCTTTTTTTATTGTAATTATAACAAAAAGTAAAATTATAAGTAAATAAATTGAAATGACAAACTACATTCAAATAATTAAATGTAAATTTTAAACTATTTACAACAAAATCAATAAAATCATTTATCGTTAAGTATCACATATACACAAATCTATGAATTATTAATATAAAATCAATAATAATTATTACAAAAAAACCAACAAATACCTATCAACATTCATATATCGAGATCTAATTTAAACGATAAATAAATAATTATCGATCTAATTTATATTAAAATTAATTAATTATTATTATTATCAAATTAATTTATGGAATAAAATCAATAAAATTTATCGACATTTTTCATTTTAAGATTCAATAATCTGACCTGAATACATTTGATTAGGTGATTTGAGATGCTAATTCTTTTTTTTTTTTTAATTTTTTAATCTTATTAATTAAATTTTTTTGAAATTTTATCAAGATTAATTTTTTGTATGTGTGTACAAATTGAAGATTAAAATTTCGACACAAAATTAAAAAATAAATAATTTAATTAGGAATATTTATGTTAATGGTCTGAAACTTAACTATGGTTGGTTTAAGTACATGAACTTTTAAAAATTTGATGGGTTTGAAGGTTGAATTTTTGAACTACGGTATGTAGACTACGTGAGCAAAATGCTCATAACACGAGTGCTGACGGGCTCATACAAACTGGATTATTTCCTCTAAAAATGTTCTATTTTCAAGTACATAAAAATTTCTTCGAATATTTTTTATTTGATCAATAATATTTTCTGAAATATTTTTATTATTAATAAAAATTTTTAATTGCGTGTTATACAAAAATTTAATAAAAAAAAAGTTAATTTGTTTATTAGTAATTTTAAAACATAACTTTTGTGTAATAATTTATCAATGGTGAGAATATTTGTCAATAGTAATTAATTTTTATTTTTTTAAAATATTAAAAATAATATAATTATATATTCATAAATAGTTAAGATACATCTTCTTCTACGTTCAGTTCGTGTTAATATGCAAATTAAGTGTTTTATCTTAATATCCGATATATAATATACATTTCTAACAAAGTTGTATTATATTATCTGCTGAAACATTAATTTCCTTTCCAGATAAAACGTACATAAATCATAGATATATATATAATTATATACTAGAAATACCAAATGTCTTTACCAAAAAAAAAGTAGTACATACTTTTGCGTACTTAGTTCAAATTGCCTGCGGTTTTGCATAAGAAGTTTTAGAAATTGATAAAAATTGAGTTATTGAAGATTTAAATTGCTGGAATCCATTGTCAGACGATCACTATACAAGATAATTACCCGACTGCGTGGCGTAAAGAAATGATAAAGTGTTTATCAGTCTATACAGAGGGCTTTTGTAAGTTGTCATATAGTTGAAACTCGATAAATAAATCGAGGAAAATGATTCAAACGAAAAATGGTAAAAAGCCTACCCGTGGGCTGATTTGTTTCAATCTTGCGAGCGTAACTGAAGATAGGGAAGTAATGAAAATTTAATATCGTGAACACCAGGCGACATATTTTAACACCGCTACATTAAGTCTTAAAATCACATTACCAAGAAAAACTACGAGTCTGAATTGTTTCTGAATACTCTTGTAGTTCTATGGTAGAATCAATTTTTCACAGCACAGTCTGTACAATGTAGCAGGTACTTAAATTAGCAACGTATTTGTAAAAATTAAACAGTTATTTTATGGTAAAATAATAATTTGTAAAAATTAACAACCATACTTACTTAAGTATAGTTTGTTAGTATAAACGATGTGTCTGTGACAACTCTAATATAATTAATTATTTATGGTAGCTTTTTAGTTTTAAAATAAATAAATAATAAGTTGTTTAAATAAATTAGATGACTTAAGTAATATGCTTAACTTCATTTGTTACTTAAGTACCAAGATTTATATTTATTTTATGCAAGCGAGAATCGTTCGTTTTAAAAAACGTCTAGTTTGTTTTAAAAGAAGGAATCGTGTTTGATTTAAAGGCTCAAAATTTAGTAAATGGAAGATTTTTACTCAAAGAATTAAAATTTCAGCCAAGGTATCCATAAGTCATACCCACTAAGGAAAACCACAGTATGCGATGCTTCGGGCAAAAATTCATTCAATACATATTTATTCGCAATATGCGGTATATCATAATTTTTTATGAAATCTAATAAATTATATTCCTAAAAAAAAAAAGAGAAATTAAAACACTTGTTCAAAGAAAGTACCTCAAACATTTAATTTTCAAACATATAAATCTACAAAAAATCCAAAAATAAAATAAAAAAGTAGTTTTAATTCAAAAAATAAAAAAATAATATAGTTGCTAATTAACTACTAAATTAATACATGTATTTTTTTTTTCATCTTCTCCAAAGCGTACATATTTACATACATATAAATTTTTTTGATTTATTAAATTAATGTTTATGATTAATAAGTTTTAATAGCTATTAATTATATAGAGAAATATAGTTGTTTGATTTTTAAGATTATTTATTAAATAGATCTGATATGAAAAGTTATATAAAGCCTCATTCAAACTAGTCAATGATTTAAAAACAAATTAACACAAGCCGCTGTTGGTTATTTCATAGTAAAAAGAAAAAAAGTAAAAAATATTTGTACAAATTAATGAAAATTGTATCAGAGGCTGAGGCTCCTTCATGCAAATACCATGCTCTACATCAGCCCATTAACTAACAAACTATGCCTAGGGTAGTGGGAATGAAACCCACTACCCAAGGCATACCGCGAACGGAATTGGTTATGCCTTAACCAACTGAGGTACTAGGGTTGACTACCGATGATAGAAATTTGTAAAAAAAACTTTTCAGATGTTCGTCGATATCCTTACTAAATGATAAAAATAACCCTCGTGTAAGATTTTTATCTCCGAGAGCCATAAAGGAAGCACATTAAGTTTACCATGAATAAAATAATTTTAAAATCGCTACAAATGATTACACAATTCTATTTTAAATTATTTTACACTTCTATGTATTAGACTTTTCAAGATATATAGAGGATATGTGAAGAATTAACACCATATTTTTTCTCAAATATTTTATTATTTTGTGAAGATTTCAATATGAAAATTAATAAGAATACATATAAATTAATTAAACGGATGTAATAATTTTTAAAAACATACAAACCGGACATTAAATGTATCTAAAGATGTATAAACATTAACAGCACAGCGGATAAACATATATACCTTTTCCATTCAAAATATATAAATTAATAAAACCATTCGAAGACAGATCAATAAGTTCCTGTTAAATCGTGTTATTCATTCCAAAACGATTGTAAAAGTCAAATTTCAAAAAATTTCAATTAATTCTCACATCAACATATCAGAAGTGGATAGAGTGTTTGTGTTACCGGCCTTGGTGGACGAATTTTGATAAAATTACAGTTTTTTGTTCATTTCTAATAGCAAAACTAAATTTCGAGAATAAAGACTTCGAAGCTGGTATACTTGGAAAATACATGTGTTAAGTTTTTGACCTGTTAGACATTACAATAATTTATCGACACCACTAAAACTTTTTAATTTCACGGAGACGGTTGAAAACAGTGATTATTATCATCATAAACTGTTTCTCATAAAAAATATACTTGATGACGGAGATATATCTCCGAAACGTGCAGTTAATACAGATATTAAAACTAATAAGTTACAAAAGAAGACAAATTTGGTTTTGATTTTCGGATAAATCCAAGAATATCTTATCAGGAAATTAAAAAATAAATAAATTTAAAAAAAATACATAGTCAGCAAGCAGATAACACTTTCACAATTAAAAAAAGGAGATCATTTATGATATATTTTGTTGATAAAGCAGTGTATTACTATACCAACTATTGATTATTTATTTATTTAATATTTTTAATTTTAATTTCTTTATTTTTTTATTTGTTTTAATATTTAAATTACTATAAAGTTGGTATAAATCGTATATTTAATTACTGTAGTTTATAATGTAATTAATTTAACTACCGTATTACAAAAAATATTATTATATCATTAGATAGTGCCAATAAATATAATAAATATAAATTCGTAATCAAAACCTCAAAAATATATCGTACAGAATTATGACTTCTGACATACAGGGACTCAAACTCGACCCCTAACCTTTATTTAATCCAAAATTAATTTAAAATGCAGGCGCTTTAAAATCTAGTCTTCCTAAATTTACATGTACGATTTTTTTTAAATTTAAATAAAAAATAAAGAATCATTAAAAAACACGTTTATTTTTTTTTTCAAAATTAAATTAATATTAATTATAATGATGTTATATTTATTTAAATTATATACAAAACATTCTCTAGTAACATTTGATTTTATAAAAAAAATAATAAAATCGATTAATTTTACTCTAAAAAAACCATCTTTTTTTTTTGGAATAATTAAGTGAAATTTTTAGTTGTAAAGACAAAAAAAAATTAAATTCTAAAACTTGATTTTATTCCCACAGACTCGTCTTCTTCATTCATAAATCTTTAATGATATAATAAAAATTATTTTTATTTCATGTTAAACAAGTCGTGTGCATACAAGACTTTTAGTAGACAGACCAATGAATCTCTAACAAATCTAATTATTGTAGGTAATATATTTCAAAAGGCAGTTTTTCTATCTGGAAACGAGTTATTTCAAACGATATCTATGACCAGTAATCAGAAGTTATCACATATCAGTATCACTTAGTTAATAGTCAATTGTACAGCTTTAATTACTATTATATCCATGCCATGATAGGAAAATTTATTTGGGAGTTATTGCACGATCAAAATTTTACGACGAAAGCTCATAATCACGTTAAACTTTTTAGTTTTGTACACCGGGATGAAAACAGCACTGTCCTATCGGAAAGTTGAAAAGCCTTCAACACAAAATTAGGTATTTTGAGTTATAAATTATGAAGATGGCTATAAGATTTGTGGAAGCTAAAAAACTACTTAATTTGAATATTTTGGAAATTTTAATTTTATGAGATACATAAAAATACAAGGTTGCATAAAAAAAAGTTTTTTCGGCATTTTTATTAATTAAGCATTTCATTTTGAAATGACAATAAATATTCCTGCAAATTTTGAAGTAAATCTCTCGTCCCATTTATTTTTCTTAAATAACAATAAATATTCTAGAAAAATTACGGGAAAAAAATCTGATAAAAATAATAACTATAAAAAAAACAATTTTAAAAATTCTGGTAATACATTTTCAATCAAATTTACTGTTTAATTAAATTACCTTTAAATAACAATAAATTTTCGAGAAAAAGTACCGAAAAATATAATAATAACAATTTAAAAACCATTTTAAATACTTACTTTTTTTATGGAAAAGTAATAATTTAAAGAATTTGTTTTTATCTGATATCAGTTTAAAAAGTAATTTTAAAATAAATTGTAAATAAAACTCATCTGATTAAAAAAAAAAAATTAAATAAATAAAATTAAATGAATATTCAATACGAGTATCATTAGAGCGACAAATTATATTGAAATATAAATATTTATTTTTAAATTAATTAATAAATATAATATTTTATTGTTTCCATTATGTAATTAAATAAATATCTAGTTTTTGTAGGCTGGATTCCATCAATATTGAGCCTTGAAACATTTATCCTATTGAACCTTGATGATATTGATATCAAAGAGTAAGAAAAAACTGTATATGCCAACAAAATTAACATTCTTTGAAAGGCAAGCAACCAAGAGAATGTTTGTTCAAGTACTATTGTTTTGAACTTGAATTGAAATAATCTTGTATACTTCCTATGATATGCTTTTTATGCATAAATTCGAAGTCATTTTTATTAATATGGATTGAAAAATGGATCAATATTCATTGAAACGGCTAACGATATTTAATTTTTAATCTGGATATATAAGGAAATTGTAACACATCTAATTAATAAATAAATTATGGGCTTTTAAAATCAAGTAATTTGACACTATGACAGAATTAGTAACGAACGGATTCTAACTGTTAATTACTAATAATTATATTATAAATATTTTATCATAAATTTATATAAATTATGTCGACAGAATTATTTAAAACTATAATATAGTATTTATATTATTAATAAAATCTAAGCATAAAATTGTAAAAAACACACTACAGGACATTTTATTCGATAAATCTTTTCTAAAATGGAAATTTTGATCATCAGCAGAGTTATAAAGTGGATAAGCACTTTAAAGGCTTTTTTTTTGTAGAAGTGCTTCAAATACCAAAGATTATCGTCAAAATGATTAATTGCAAATAATTAAAGTATTTTCAATGATAATAAATTTCAATAAATATATTTATAAATATGTTGATTAATTGGCAGTAAAAGTATCTTCGCTTCATATAAATTATTAACAATAATGAGTCATTTCAATAAATAAATTTAATATTTACAACAATAATTATTAGATGGTTGATGATATCCAATAGAAATAATTGAGATGTGAAAATCTTTTTTTTGTGCCATATAAATAAAAAGAAAAATTACAGATAAATTTTATAGCAAAATTGTTTTTATTTTTCATTTTATCAGAATAATTTAATAGTTTATATTATTATAAAATAATTTTTTTATTTTATACCGAAAACAGTCGATAAAAATCGATTTCAGTCTGCTACAATAATAAATCAAGTCTTTGAAGTATTTATTAGTGTATGTTAGTGATGAAAATAAAATACAGATACAAGTCACAGTTCTTATACCACGGTGACTTACATACCAACCATTATAATTACATTGACTCAGATATATATGACGTATCTTAGCATTTTTAACCCCTGAACTAAAAAAAGGAGTGCTATCAGTTTCACTCCTATGTGTGCATCTGTCTGTGGCATCGTAGCGCCTAAACGAATGAACTAATTTTGATTTTGTTGTTTCGTTTGAAAGGTAATTTAATGGAGAGTATTCTTAACTATGTTTCAAGTGCAAGTTTAGGGTTCCATGCCCGAAAAATTTGTCGGGGATTTTTTATATTTTTTAAATTTCACTTGTCAACTAATCGGTCATTATTTGAAAACTTATTTAGATGTCAAATGACTTTCAAGTAAGTTTACAAAGTAGTCAAAAAGGATTAAGAGATAATTCCAATAGATTTTTCTATAGAAATCTGAGAAAAATCGTCAGTGCACTAGATTTTACGACATTTTGCAGATAAATCTATCAACCAAAAGTTTTATCCCCTCCCACCTTTTCCTCTTACTTTAAAGGAAGTCTTTAAATATATTTTATTATTTTTATATAATTTATAAAAATTTTTCTGCAATGTAATTAATTATAAATCAAACAGCCAGCCGTGTAGCTGTGTGGTAGATATACATAAAATGTGCAGAAAGGCTTGTAATTGGTTAATAAATATGTTTATTATTTATTAACATAAAATTATTATTATTTTTTATTATTTTTAGTTTTTTTTTAAACAAATAAAATTATATTATTAAGCATCATAATTAATGTTTGTGAATAGATGAATCCATGTGGAAAATAACATACGTGTGTTGTCTATACTTATACATATATAGCTAGGTATAAATAGTTTTGTCTTTGTTTAATTTATTATATTAAAATTGATATAAAATCATAAAATTATTATTAATATTATCTCTATGTTGATACGTAATTAAAAGAGATAAAAAATTTTCCATCTGTATGAAAATTAGATTAAGTTTTCAAAACTTTTTTGAGCTTAAAATTCCCTTAAATTCAAAAATATCATAAATGAAAGAAAAGCTGGGAAAGTTATCTTGTCAAACGACAACTGATAGCTTGAACTACGATAACAAGTTGAAATTGGATTTCAGTTGGACTTCAAAGTTTAGATCAATTTCATGGACAAAGGCGAATGTCTTCCATTGCTCATAATAACTTTTGGGTAAGCATTTTTCTGTAACTAGCGTATTTTCATTTGCTTAGAAGCACTAATGACATATTTTTAAGTGACATTTCTTTCAAAAGCCAACGATTAACGATTTTCGAAAGAATGTTTTGAATGAAAAATGTTAGTTGTTTTTTTGAGGATCAGCTTTCAAATTAAAAGTGCTATTCTATCTCTTACCTTTTTAGGATCTTAATTGATTATTAAAGCAACCCGACGAAGCAACTTTTCTTTAAGCTACTTTTTGATTGGTTAACTATATACAAAACGAGGTATTAGCCATCAGAGATTAAAATGTTCCAGTCTTGTATACGGAGGTTGTATGGGGGCTGAGATAATCATTTGTGTAATTGTAATATCTTTATTTTTAATTTAATTTAAATTTCTACTTTACAATCATTAATTACACAAAGTATATGTGTGGTGTTTTGGTGTGTTTATATTTAAACACATTTTTGTGTGTGTAAAAACACATGTAAAAGGTTTGTGTTATGTGCTCAAATAACCATAACAAAATTATAAATAAGTTTTAATATTTTTTTTTTAGTTTTTTAATTGTACAATTTTTACGGCTGTTAAACATGGTTGCCTGTTATTAGCTAACTAATTAATTAAGACAATTAATTTCTTTAAATCTTAAATTAAATTAGGATAATTTAACTTTTTGGCTAACGAAAATTTTGAAATTTACAAAAAAATTTAATAAAATCTTATTCAAAGTTAGTTAAAACGGCTGTATCTTTTCAATAGACAGATATTTTAAAGCCATAAACAAAAAAAGTAATCGCATTAAATTTATCTGTCTAGTATACAGCTGTCTTTTTGTCAAGGGTTAATAAGTCGTCGCCTACAAATTTTTATGAAGACAACTGTTTCGTGCAAGGTCTACAGGTGTGCCAAAACTGTAGATTGATATCGGAACAAAAGCCAAGAAAAAGTGCTCTAAAATAACCTTGCAAAATTTAATCCAATTTTTGTCCATCATCAAATTGATACCTTGAATGTACATATTTATCTAGATGTAATGTCATACAAGGTCGATATTAATAGTATCAAATTTCCGCTTCAAAATTTTATAGAAACTAGGTCAGAATTATAATATCTGATTGAAATATACAAGCAAGAAGTTAATATGTCAGAAAATTTAAGGAGACTCTTGTTTTTTCACCCCGAACAAAAAGAGAAATGGGTGATTGCTACGTGTGTGTGTCTTTCTGTTTGTCTGTTTGTGGCATCGTAGCACCTAAACGATGCCACAGGTAGTTTAATGAAGAGTGTTCTAGTTATGTTTCAAGTACGAGTTTAGGATTCCGTACCAGAAAAGATGGCAGTCCTAGCCATTTCTAGTATTTGAAGTGGTTGGGCTTTTAAACACTAAAAGACAGCATAATTCCCAAAGTCACTTTTTTCGGGTTACTTATCCATGTGAGAAGTCAAATCCAGAATGATAATTTAGAATGGCTAAATTTTGTTACTGAATCAAAAATTGTTTTAATAAAAACAACTTTAAAACAATGCTGCTTCGGTTTACATTCCATACATTTCAAGATCAAAGATTCAAATATTTATTGAAACGAATTACTCAAAATATTTCACAATATATTTTGACTTTTTAAAAAATTAGTTTCAATTAAATTGTTTTAAAACAAATTGATTTAAATATTTCAAGTCATTAATTTTAAGAAATAGTTAATTTGTAATCAGACACGCAGCAAAATGAAATTAGGAACCAGTAGTTGATGTTTTATAACCAATCAGAACGATTGGATCCTTCATTCGTTTAGATATTACAATTAATATCATTTTAACAACCGTATGTGGATGCTTATAGAAATTAATGCCTACAGGAAATAATTATAATAAAATTTGAAAGATGTTCTTAATAAGATTTCCTTGTGGTTTGAGTTTTAATAATTTTTTAAACCAATTTATTTATGGAAGTAGGAGACTAGGTGAAATGGACGCTGTCATTTCGAAGTAAAATTTCGGATTAAATTTTGTAACACTTTTCTTGAATAATTATTCTATTTTGACTAGGGTGAGAAAAATTTTCCTGAGGATTTCTTATGACAAACATATTGAAAAATACGTTTTCCGTCCAAATCACGATTACTTCACCTCTGCTATGATTTCTACAATAAATCAGATTTCGTGGAAAATATAATATTTTTTGATCTACCAACCGAAAGTATGAAATTGAACTGCCCCGCTACGTTACCCAGAAACTTTTGTTTGGAACATTTTTTCGCAAACACCTCCGTTTACCCGGGAATATGCAAAACAGGACAAATCTTTGGTTTTTCCAAAACTATATAAGATAGACAGTTGAAAATTTGCAGGTGGCTGTAACTAATATGCAGGGTATTTCAACAATTTACTTAGTCAGTTGTTTTAAGCTAAATGTTGCTCTTAACCTTCGGGTCAAATGAATTTGTGTTATTGGGAAAATTTACTCCCGTAAATTTTTGGAACCAATACTATCTCTAAAAGCAATTGAACTTTTTTTGACAGTTTAATCTTGAATGATATTCGGAAGGACAGCATCCACATTACCCAACCCATTTACACTTTATAACTAATTCATCTTGTTTGACCAACGTATACATATACATATAGTGACCAACAACATCGGTCAGATAAAGCAAGCAGTTATAATATAGTAAGTCAACACCCAAAGTTAACAAATTCTCATATTTTGACATATATGAATGATTAACAATATAGTTATTTACTGCAGTCAAAGTATTTTATTTTTAATATGTTTGCGTTGAAATGTAATACTGTATCAAGTTCTTTTATTTTTTTTAACTAGTAACCATAGTAATTTATACTACATATATGGAAGAACACGGTTTTTTTTAAAAACAGTTTTTTTTTTG
The DNA here is from genome assembly GCF_905475395.1 of Chrysoperla carnea. NCBI lineage: Eukaryota > Metazoa > Arthropoda > Insecta > Neuroptera > Chrysopidae > Chrysoperla > Chrysoperla carnea. Next base: position 2,920,984 of record NC_058341.1, read on the forward strand.
TAACTGGTATAATATGTGAGGATTTGAATGATGACTTTGTATGGTAGTTCGAAGTGTACACGGATTAATAAAACAAATTACATCTTTGTATAGTCAATTTTAACCAACCTATTATCGTATATTTCGACTGCTCAGTTAGCAAGTGAGCACCGAAAAACCCTGGAATGCAAGTTTAATCCCTGCTCACAGATAATTTTCTTTAAAAATGTTAAAATTGTTCAGAAACTCTTTCCTAAATCTGTGTTGGTAAAGTTATAGTCGTTTAGAAGCCACCAAACCGTATATTTTTGCCGTATGGTGTAAGAGATAGTAACGTCACGAAAAAGTTCATTTCAAATAGGCTGAATTTTTGATATTTTTCCCCTTATTGAAATAAAATAAGGATGAAATACTAATTTTCGCCCTCACGGATAAACAGTGATATACAAGAAAAAATCTTACGTTTTACAAGATGGCTTCAACGTACCCAAGATGCAATTGAGATATGTGTTGCTCATTTAACTCAAACTCATTTTTTAAGTGCTAAGTTATCGCAACCATCGCGTGGACAGACGGACAGACAAACTAAAATGGAGTAGTTAAATGATTTTATGATGACCTATATCAAAATTTTGTTCGTATCATGAATACTTTTAAGTGTTACAAACTTCAGATTAAAATTTCGCAGATTCATGACTAGGTTTTCAATGATCTTGTACACTTAGAACATCAATAAATATTTACATATAGAACATATAAATTCATTTGTACACTAAAGTATATTTATAAGATAAAAGTTAAATTATTGTTAATAATAAAGTGAGTGAACGCGCTACAGCCGTGTAATGGGCCGCAGGTAATCACTGTTTGGATAATTATTCTTCATATATCACTTATTTATAATGTGTACAAGCGACTTTATACACTTCTATGATGATGAAGTTAAAATAAAGAACATATTTAATAAAAAAAAAAGTATGAACAACTTTGTAGATATGTTTATACATGTTCTGTAACATCTTTGACTTTGAGAATATATTAAAATAAATTATAAATTATGTACAATTTTTTTTACTACTTATAGATACTACCGACGATAGATTTCTAAATCGATAAAATAATTTATCGGAAGTAATATATCATCATATAGCAAAAGAAAGTCATTTATTTTCTGTTCAATTCTATAATATCATAAAATGGACTACATACTTTTTGTATGTATTTTGAAATATATGCCAGGATGCTGGCGATATTGCGTCAGTTGATTGTATACGATCAAGGAAACTACGCCGTTCTATACTGGCCAGTATATTTATATATACTTTTAAACAGAAGCAAAGAAACGTACATCTTCAAGAATTTCCAAAGCGGTTTTTTTTTTTGTAAGAGTCTTAAAATTTGAAAAGAAAGTAAGTACAAAAGCACTTGGTTTAATAACAGTAAAAAATCCAAAATTTCAACCTAAATTCAAGTAGAAATAAAATTATTAATTCCACAAAAATTATGGTCTTTCAAAATTGCTAGCAAAAAATGTTAAATTTATACAATTCAACTATAAGGTGTGCGAGAAAAAAAGTCTTCAAATACGTGCTATATATTATATTGGAAGTACAATACAATTTAATGATTTAGTTTTTCATTATTAAATATTAAAAAATATTTTTATTAATAATTTATAAATAAAACAAATATCATTATTATTTTATTTTTATTTTTAATGAATTTTGATTTATTTTGGCATTTGAAAATAATAATTTATCTTTTTTTATTGGTTCAAACCTGGAAGCATTTTTCTGTTCTGTTTTTCAAGTCCAGTTTGAAGTATTTTGTTTTTTCTTCTATTAAAAACTTCTGGTTTATTAAACTGGTAGTCATTATGCTTCAGGTTGAATAATTGGATTTCTTACAAAATAATTATGAATCAAAATATTTTGTAATGTGTTTGTTACGATCGGATTTATATTAACTTGGGCCTTTTTCTATTAAAAAAAGAACGAGAAGTGTCGTGGGACACCCAATAGGAGTTATGGTTATTTCGTAAATTAATATTTTTGTATAAATAGTCTTTAAATTCATGGTAACTAGTCTATTTAAGATTTTGAAGTAAAGATGATATTTTTTTCTTAAATTAAAAAAAAAAAGATGTCAGATTTCTAAACAAAACTGTATTATAAACAATTTAATTGAAATGAAAAATTAAAAATAATTTAAATTAATTGTTAAACATTAAAACTAACAACATTAAAAACATAAAATAAATAAAATTTTAATTTTATTTTAAACATAAATATATTTAAGATAAATAATCACTTATTATTATGTGACAACATTTTAACGTAAACATCTAATTTTAAATTATATATAATTTATTATATAAACAAATAAAATGAAATAACAAAAAATAAATTACAATTAAATATATATGATGTTAAACTGAAATTATAGTTTAAATAGTAATAATTTTAAATAATAGAATAATTTGAGAAACCATCATTTTCGACGATTAGCGGAAAAGCAAATGAATCAAGAAATTTTAAATGAATTTTAATGATTGACAAATTTTTTATGAAATATTTTAAAATGTAGAAATTTGTACGCATTTTTGTAAGATTTGTTTTTACTTGAAATTTGTTTCAAGAGAATTATTTGTGAAGACTAGTGACGTAGGTAATGAAAAATTCTTTTTCCATTTTTCATGTTTATAATCACATTTCTGGCAATATTTCCATAATTTCCAGTGGCAAAAAACCTAAAAAGTATCTATAACACAGGAAAAATTATCCAAGTTTTTCTTAGAAAATCAGGTCCTTATTTCATCCCTTCTACAACTTGGAGGATTTAACCCGAAGTAGAAATTTGAACATTCTCTTGGTTAAAATTACTGCTTTTGAATTGATGAACATTTTATAATAAATTTACTCATTTTTAAAGCTACAAGTGTTTTCTGTGTAACAGAAATGTGGGCGTATTATTATGTAATTATGTTGTTAAAAATCGAGATGACCTTTTTTGTAATATCTTTATCTTCATTTTTTTTTTTTAAGAATAATATTTTTAACCCAATTCTTCTTATCTGCATCATTGGTTGGCTAACTACAGATACCTGAAGCCATTTTAAATTATTATTACATTAAATAAAAAAAAAAAAATACAAATAATATATTAAAAATAATTAAAAACTAATACGTAATTATCAATCAAGAATTTGGATTAAAATTCATATTGACAACAAAAATTTTTATCAATTTTAAGCGATCAAAAACAACTTTGAAACAAAAAAAGTAGTAAAAAAATACTTGAAATATTAACATGGATTTGAAATCAGATAAAAATTTTATATTTAAAACTTCATACTTATTTTGATGCAATTTTTTTTACGTTTTTTTTGCACATTTTTGTGTAAAGATTTCTATGTTAGTTTTATGTTTGCAGGTCATTGAATTTTAGGACAATATTTTCTATTAGATATGGCAAAATAAAACAAAAAATGTTTTTTATGACTCTTGTTTTGAAAGTATAAAAAAATTTCTTCAAGTTGCATACAACTTAGAAAATATTATTTAAAAATAAAAATTGAATTTTACTTTAAAAGATTTATTTTTTTCAAAATGTAAATACTTCAAATATATATTATTTAAAAATTAAATCATTTTTTAATATTAAATAATACTTAATAAGTGAACAATATAAAGATTAAAAACTGAAAGTTTAAATAAATAAATATAAGAATAATAATAAAATAATATGTTATTTTAGCCTACTTTAAAATTTAATATGATTATTTAATAATAAAAATATCACCTACATTTTTTTTATAAGAAATAATTATTAATTTAATTATGACACCTGTCTAAGAAGAGAATGATGGGTCGTGTCAAAAAATTTCTAATCGAAATTCAAAAGCCTACACAATACAAAAAGAGGCTTTTTTTTCAAATATGTAATTAATTGTAATAATTCGTTTATACATATTTAAAAAAAAATTAGAAAATATGTTTTAATTTGGTTTGGGGTGTTATAAACACTAAAATGTCTAAAATCTATTTACTTTTATCACTAATTTTTTAATTTTTTGGTTCATATTTTTGAAGTTGAATCTACTTATTTATTTATTTTTTATTTCATAATTGGATGACACATTTTTTTTTCTTAAATTCAAAATTATGAATGCCTTGTTACAAAACTTTCAAAAAAATGATAATTAATTTTTCTTTTCTAAAAAGTCTAAAATATAATTAATGAACAAAGTAAATTTTTTTCAAAATTAAATAAAAGACACAGTTTTTTTAACAGTTAATTAAATCAGAACTAAAAGATTTTTATTTTGAAATAAATATAAATAATTTTAACACTTACAAAAAAAAGAATTATAATTTTTCTTTTTAATAAAAAAAAAATAATTAGACGCTTATTCATATGGTAATTATTCTATTTTTCAAAATAGAATTTCGTCAACTTTACAGATTAATGTCAGTAAATTATTCTCTTTTTTTTTTTTTGGTGATAAATTAATATTTTTATCAGATTTTAATATAATTTTTTTCGTATTATTGTTAGTAAAGAATAAACTAATCTTTTTTCAAAAATTAATTGATTCTATTTTTTAGAAAAAGAAATTAAAGTTTGACTCTTAGAAAGTATGTTATTGTCAACATAGTATTAACCTATTTTTATATAAATTAGATGACATTTAATTCAAGATGTTGACATCTCGGGAACAGTACTTCAGATCGATTTTTGCTTATCAGCATTGTTTTTGGTGGGATAAACCCCCTTTGGCAAGAATTAATGAAGATAATTTTGAACTAAAAATTATAAAAATCCAATTTATTTGGACATAAGGCTTGCATACTTTGAAATATTCCGATGTAATATCGCCTGAATTCTCAGCTTCAGGTCCGTGATGCCGATATCTCGAAAATTGTACGCCTGATCGATTTTTGTCCAACGCCACTGTTTTCGCTTGGGCCAAATAAGTCTAAAACAGAGCTCTGGTTAAAATTGGAAAGAATATCATTTTGTCGAATTTTTTCGATTTTTTTAAGGGATATTTCGGTTATATCTCTCCCGAATTATTGGCTTTTTATCCGTGAAGCCGATATCTCGAAAATTATAGATACATCTAATCGATTTTCGTACAACGCCACTGTTTTCGCTTAGGTCAAATTAGTCTAAAACAGATTTTGAAATTAATAGCCAAAAATCCCTAAAGGGATTGTCATACTGAAAAAACAGATACAGTAGGACCACAGAACGTTTTCAGTTGGTTCATTTTTGTTGCTCCCAAGTGTACAATATTATTGATCAATCAAGTTTACTTTTTTTTCAACCTTAAAATATATCAAATTAAAAATAATTTTAATCTTCAACTCGAATTTCAATTTTAAATTATCATCTTCAACAAAAAAAAAAAACGATATAAAAATCTGAACTAATTATTAATTTAAAAAAATAATATACCTACTCTTGGTAATTTAATTATGAAAAAAAAACACACGAAAATGATGATTACTTGCAAGATGATGTAATTCAAGGTGGAGTAAGTTGTGAAGATTAAAATAAAAAGTTGGATGAGTAATATATAAGTTAAGTATACTTAAAAGTAGTTAAACAAAGATACAAGATACCAACCAGATGTTATTTGTTTATTATTACTTAAGATGCAATGAAGATACACTATATTATAATACTACTTATTTAAGTCACTGAATATTATGGACTGACTCTAGGATGAGATGGCGCGACGAGGCGCATATATAAACCGTTTCAGGAGGAATTCTTAACGACTATAGACGTTAGTTATTACGACATGAGTAAATAAAGCACATTCTGATGCCTGAAAAAGGAATGACATACAAGGAGTAACTTTTTCTTGAAGGATTTTAAGCTGAACAAGAACACTAGAGGCTTGATGTAGATTCCTATCCCAAGAAGTCGTCAAAGCATGGCTTATCAAAAGTTGCCAGTCTTTTCATAGCAAGAACTAGACAGTGATCGAACTTCTATTGCAGACATGAGTAACTCGAAGAAGATGATGTCAAAAGTTATGACAAATGTGACAGTAGAACAATGGAACACAAAAGGAAAACTGACAGTTTTGGAGGACCTGAGCCTAACTCTCAGATCCCATGAAAGATGGAGAATCTTTAAGAATAGTATGGACCTTTTCTAAGGCTAAGTCGAACCAAATTTTGAGCAAAATATATTGAAATAACTGAGGCAGTAAATGTGCAAAAAAAAAACTCTAAAAAGAAGAATATATATTTCTTTCCGAGCAGTAGTCCCCCTCAAGAGTGACGTGTTCAAAGAAGATCTGAAGAAAAAAGAAGAAACTAAATAGACATCGCTGTGTACCTACACTCTTTTCGAGGCAAAGACAATCGCTTTCTAATCTACAGGAGGCTTCTTTGAAATCTCAGAAGTCACTTACATTACTCTGAAAATCTTTGCGGAAATAAAGTGCTGAAAGATGGCAACAAAATAGCATGAGAAGAATGGGAAATTGATTCAGAATATTTTTAAGACGAGACATTTTTGTTGTGAAATCTATCTGTGGAGATTCAGGTTCAAGTAGTGGTGTATTCAACGAAAAAACGCATTAAAATCGCTTGTGATAATAGTCGACTTTATATAATAGTGATAATATTTTCAAGATGGTTATACGAAGTCAAACTATTCTGACTTAAGTCAGTAAGTGAATGCACAATATCTGACTTTTAAACTGACAATCATTATAATAATAATAACAACACACATTCATATACATAGATATAGAACTTCTTACTTAAGTAAGGTTTTTGGTTTCAGTTGAGTTTAGTCATCCGAACCGTCCGTGCGCTATTCACGATATTTTTTTTAATATTATTTATAATATTATTTTCAATTTTTCTTATCAGTTAAAAAATCTTCATTATTATTATTTTATTATTATTATTATACTTTAAATTATATTATTTCAAGTTGACTTAGGTATATATTACTTTATTTATCAAGCAAGGGCCAGGCAAAATATTTGACAATCATTCAAGAATATCATCGAACAACTCTTTTTTCAACTAAAATTTTCTTAATCGGGGGCAATTTCTTATAAAGTTTAGTTTAAAATTGATTAATATTCATTATAGTTTAAAAAACTAATTTTTCTGCTACGGAACCCTAAACTCGTACTTCAAACATACCTAAGAACAATCTCCTTTAAATAACCCCCATTTAATTTCCCTTAAAGCATTTTCCAAGCTTCACCGATTTCGAATATCATCGTCAATTTTTTAGTTTTTTCGTATACGGAACCCTTAACTCGCACGTGAAAATTTATTAAGAACAGACAGACAGACAGACTGACTGACAGACACACACATAGCGGTCAAACTTAAAACACTCCTTTTATTTTGTTCGGGGGGTTACAAATGTGGTCTGGATATTATGACTTTTATTTTGGGTTTGAATTCGTATCGGCTATTGAAGTCTCCATGTATTTGAATAGCAGGTTTAAACTTGTAATAATTTAGTATTGTATGGATGTGAACGCAGTTGCGTCATTTTATGTTAAATCATGAAAATTATCAAGAAAATATAAAAAAATATATCTTGAACTACTTATATCGAAATAGGCATGAAATATCAGCAGAAAAAACCTGTTTGGAAAGCTTTGAACAACTACATATAAAAAATTTAGACAACTTTGCTGGTAGACATTTACCCTTAAGCTTTGAGTGTCGTCCTTTTCGTGAGAAATGAAGTTGTTATCCTTGGCAATAATACGATTGACTGTGTCAAATACTACACCTGGCCCATAGCCTATTATGGTATAGGACAATATTGGTCAATTAATGTAACATTACTTCTTTAAAGTTATGTAATATTTAGGTCATGATAATAAAATTAATAATAATAATAATAATAATACAAGCAAAATGTATATAAAATGTAAAATAAAATAAAATCAACCACGCCTGTTTTAATATCACCAAAGACCAAAGAAGAGAAGCAGAACGAGCGCATTCTATAGCACACACTAGCTAGCTAGGCTGAGTGAAATGATGTTCTTTATAAGGTCATCTTCGTATCACTTTTAAATGTATGGATGTTTCACTGTACCTACTCCACCTTGTTCGTCGCCAATTTGATGTAGATTTCAGATTAATGAGATTAATTTCTGTTTTTTTTTTTTTTAAATTATTAAGAAGAACAAAAATATTACTTTTAAATGTCAAGTTTTTTTTAATTAAATTTTTCGGGACATCAAGAAGAATGTTTACGTAATTCAATTAATTTAAACTGAAGAAGTACAATTTTAATGAAAAATCGACCTAAATATAATTTTTTTGGATACATAGTGAAAAAAAATCGAGCGAGTTAAAACCCAATCAACTTTAACCGTTTACTATTTAGACTAAGGTTGTGGCTAGAAATCTAGGCAGCGGCAGTCTGATCAATTATATTAATGGGGCGGTAAATTGATCACACTTGGGCATCGCTTGGGCAAGAACGAAGTAACCGACTCCACCCTCAACATAAAAATTTAAATGTATTTGGGTGTGGCTTAATAGATAAAAGTAATGATGTGGGTGGCCTGTGTTATAGACATATATGTCTGAGGAACGTAGGTTAAACTTCATAATTATTCCTAAAAATAAATTTTTCTTCTAGGGGACACCCGGGCTTGAACCGGGGACCTCTCGATCTGCAGTCGAATGCTCTACCACTGAACTATATCCCCACACATTAATAAAACAAAATACATTGACACAATTTTGATCTATCAATTTTCCATGCTATTTCAAAAATTTCGTGGGAAATGGAGAAAAGCTTGAATTAATAGAAATATTTTATTTTGAATATAGACTATTATCGAAAGTGATTTTGACCAAGAAAGAAGAGAACCAGGTTTATGCTAACAAAGATGAATGTCGTTCAAAATAATTTTTTGGGACTTTTAAGGCTTGTGGAGCTTTTTCATAATCTTTCGTCCCAACTTAGATCAAAGTTTCAAACAATTTTTATTCAAAATTACGAAACTAAACTAAATTTGAAATTAACTAAACCTTAAGATATGAATCCTTTGATATTTGAAACTAAGATTCAAGGACCTGATGTTTCGAGAGATCTAAATTCGATTGAATTTAGAGTAAGAGCAACCTCACAATATAAAGGAAAAAAAACAATAAATTTATTATTTTAAATTTTTTACGATTTACGCTTTTCAAATGATTATACCGTGTCCCATAAAGTTTTCGATCTATATTACATAATAAATGAATAGCCATAACTTTGCTCTAATCAAAATATTTTAAACAATTCGTGATTAATAAACAAAATATCAAAATAATTTCATATTTATTTTTAATAAATTATATCAATCACAATCATGAATAATAAACAATAATAATAAATAGAATAATAATAATAATAATAATAAAAATTAAATAAATAAATAAATAAATATAAATAAATAAAATATGTCTATAAAATTGTTTTGTTATAATAATGTTCAGAATATCACAGTGATGTCTGATCTGACTCTGAGGTATTTATTTATTTGTAAAGAGTTTTGAGTCGCGTTCGTGTGCCAATATTATAATAATATTAATATAATAGTAATACCTTATTTTTTATTTTTTTTTAAACAATTTATTTATTTATTGATTGAATGAATATTATTTGAATTTATTTATATTTCTTTTGTTATTTTTATTGACAATCATTTCATGATTATTGATTGTTAAAATTATTTTATTATTATTATTATTAAAAAATTATTGATATTATTATTTAAATTTATTAATAATCATTTTTATTTTTCGAAATATTTATTTGATATATATTTATATTTTTATATAAAATTAATTTTCAATTGACAAAATGATAGTTTTGATTTCTATGCCTGAAGAATATGCTCGAAACGTCGTTGGAATCATTTTGTCAGGACACAACCCTTGCCATGAAATAGACAAACAATATCAGGTTTAAACAGGGTTTCAGCAGGCGTTGAATAAATTTATGAGTGTCATGCAATCATAGTACTTTACAACAATACTGTCCAATACCTGAAGATGATTCCAAAATTCTCGAAACATATGATTTATTAATAATTTTTGTATAGTACTCGCTCTTTTTAACAACATTTTAAATTTGTAAAACAAATTTTTTAATTTATAATTAAGAAATATGCAGCTATCATGATCAAGACAATAATTTCCTATGATTATATTGTTGCTGCAATAATGAAAAATATTAGTTAATCTTAGAGTTATTGGCTATTTATTTATTAAGTAAAGTTTAAAATTATTATTTATTGATTGAATAGTATTGATATAGATTAAGATCAATATAATAAATTGACAAGGTTTTTTTGTTATTTCTATTTTTAGGTTTAATAAATAAGATAAAATTTTAATTAATTGTAGATTGATGTTATTTTGATTCATGATAAAATAAGAAATACAAAAATATATCTATAATAATTTTGTAATCAAACCAATCCTATATTATTTCAGGCCTGATTTATTAAGAATTATTATGAAATATTTTGAAAAAAAATTTCCTCTTTGAAATCGAGGTTGTCGAAACACCACAGTTATCGAAATACAAGCCTGGTGACGAAAGTAAAAGATATATATTGTTTAAAAATTAACGCACGTTTAAATTAATGCTCGTGTGGCCCTCGGTTTACTTTTTTTTTAAATCAATTGATACAAAATTCTCTCACAGAATTACGTAATTTTAAAATGACTGCAGGGGCCTAAAAAGACATACATTTTCTAAGTCCCTATTGATAGACAAAAATTAATTGATATAAAAATTCACACGAGCATTACGTAATTTTTTTTTTTTTGAAATTAAAAGATCGCAATATGACTCCATTTAGGCCTTAACAAAACAAATTTTTAATTGGTTTTTTGTTGTTACATGCGTTTAGAGACAAATTGAGTTATAAATATTTGTTAATAATTTAATTTTTTTTTTTCTTCTAATATCCATAAATCATATTCACTCACAATACCTGTTTATGATGACTTTTATAACAGTGTGTCAGACAAGCCACACATCAAAAATAAAATGAGGGTCGACGGTTAAAGACCTTAAAGACCTTTTTTTGTATACATACTTTTTTTGTTGTTGTTAAATCTATAATTAATTTCTTTTAGTAGGTGTTAAAATATTTAACAATAAACGGCTTAGAATATATTTTGTGATGATCTAAAAATATGTAGTAATTATTATCAAGCGAAATTATTAACTTTCTATTTTTTTTGGCGTAAGGTCTCTTGGTAATTATACATTTCTTTTCGGCCAGAATGGGTGGATAATTTTAAAGGGTAAATTTTCACTAATTCAACTTTAGTTTAAACATTTGGAGAAGTAAATGATACCAAAGTTTAGGAGAAAGTAACTATCAATATCAGTTTTAACCGCTATGTGTGTGTGTCTGTCTGTGGCATCGTAGCGCCTAAACGGATGAACCTATTTTGATTTTTTGTGTCGTTTGAAAGGTTATTTAATCGAGAGTCTTCTTACCTATGTTTTAAGTTCGACTTTAGAGTTCCATACCCGAAACAACTAAAGAATAGGCCATGATCTTCAAAATCGATTCAGCTTTCTAAAACGCTTAAAAGAAATAGGTAATTTAATAGAGAGTGCTTTAAGATATGTTTCAAGTGTGAGCTTAGGGTTACGTATCCGAAAAGTTGATCGGGAATTTTCGTAAACTGTCGTAAACCGTACAGAGAATTGACTGGAAATTTATACAGGAAATTTTCGTAAACTGTCGTAAACCGTACAGAGAATTGACTGGAAATTTATACAGGAGCCGTATTAAATACTTATTAATTGATTCACCAAATTTTATTTTATTTGGTAACACTTTCGTTTTGGTGTCGAAACGTACCTTAACTAATATTTCGAGCTGCTTAAACAGATACCACTGTAGGACTCTTAACTGTAACTATTTAAACAAATTTTACTGTAATGTTTTAAAATGATACATAATGGCCATGTGTGTAGGTTTTTTGAAATATAAAATATCACCATCACAGAAAAAAAAAAACAGAAATTATTATTATGAAGATCGCTCGTTCTTTCGCTGAGCTGCTCTTTTATTCAGATTTGTAAGATTCACACCTTTAAGCATTTATATACAATAATAATCATATATATTGTAAATCAGAGCTATCTGTCTCTTTTACTCCTATATTTTACATACATCATGTAATGGTCCGTGAGCTTACAACGAAAGGAAATTTTCATTTTTATTTTTGTCTACCTTTTTGAGTTTTAATAAAGGTCTAGTTCATAATAGACCAGTATTTAGCTCCAAAAATCTGTTGAGACACTGATTTCAACGCTGCTCACATCATTTAATAGAATCCCCCAAAAAATCAAGCCTATTCCGATAATTTTCCATTACGTTTACTTTGAAATATAACTATTTAACATGTTATAGAAAAGTTTGAAAAATAAACTGAAGTTACCTGTTTGTGATGGAGTGGTTATTTAAGGATGTATGAGCATGGTAGTGGGGGCACAAATTTAAAAATAGATATTTTCAATTTTGATGATAAATTTATATTACGATATTACTTGACGATAAAAGACGAAAAGTAAGAATAAAATTTTTCGATATCTGGCTTAATTTTCAAAATATCGAAAATTGAAAATTTTGTTTAATTATTTAGCTTTCGATATTTCGAAAACCAAGACACATATCGAAAAATTTTATTCTTATTTTTCGTCTACATTCATGAAGTTATAACAAAATTCATTATCAAAGTTGAAAATAAGATAAAAATAATTTCATCCCTTAGTCTACCCTGCTCTTACATCCCTTATATGGACGGTGACACTTAGTTTTTTTCCTTTCTAATTCATTGCTAATATGTTTACTTTCAATTAAAAAGTTTTTTTTTAATTTGTTTTCATTCATTCCAAATGAAAATTATCAAAAACTTCCAAAATATGTCGTTTTTTGAGATTCCTCCATAAGAGCCAATGTATTTTATATCGATTTTTAATGACTTTTTTCTTAAAAATTTGCACGGATACCTAAGCTGAAATTTTAACCACATATTCTTTGAATAAAAGACTACCTACAAACAAATTTTGAGCCTTTAAATCAAACATTGTTGTCATGCTCATACATCCTTAACTACACCAAAAAACAACTTTCACTGGAAGTAGGCTAGAAATGTTATTTTGAGGAATTCTAACAATTGACATGGGTAGGTCTCAGATCAGAATCTCGTCCAATTTTTCTAGCTAGACACTAGAATCCTTTATTGTCTATTAATCAAAAAGACGAAGAATAATAAAAGAATCATAGAAATTTGACTTTATTATGAGCTCACGATCTAATTTAATGTGTGCCCATCTTTCATATATAAGTATTGTAAATTACAATTTTATTACAACAATATAACCTATGATATACTTTGAAAAAACATCCCATCCAACCTCTTCAACAATCGTTGTGTAAAAAAGAATAATATCACATTATATGCAAATTTTTAATTCATTCTTCTTTTTATAATAATGTATGTATGAATATGTCTTAGATATTTATTATGTGTTTTACAAAAGTGTATTTATAAAGGGTGTTTGATGTGTATTCAACCGTCAAACAACCTATTGACACTTGAAATGATTCGACAGAACACCGAAATCTTATAAATAGTTCTTTGATTAAAACTTTAACTTGCACTTTTAAACGTTTAGAGTTTTAAATAATTCTACTTTTAAAGAACATTACTTCTGTCAAATTCAAGATAGGTGTCAGTTGTTTGCACTTCTGGCTACGGATACAAAGTACCCGGGTTCGAATCAAAAGCGAGATTTCTGAAAATAATTGATAAACCCTAACAACACAAATTTTTTTCATTATTTAAAAAAAATCAACCCACTTGTAGTTAGCAATTTTTAGCGCTATAGACAAATTGAGCAAAAATTTATATAATATTTTCTTGTTGTCATTTCCAACGGTGGTTGTGGTAGACTTGGTAGAGTGTTGGACTTCTAATCGAAAGGTTTAAGTTCAAAGCTCATGCAAGTCGATCACTTTCAATTGTTCAGTCAATACACAACGTGTGATCTGGAAGTGGTTATCTGAGGAACGCATTACTATGGGCACTGATGGCACAGTTCCGATTCGTCTCGACGGTAGTACAAGTACGCTAAGAATAACCCGGATCAGATCATTCTGTGGCCAGATTGAACACCTGAATTGAAGAACAATTGACGAGCTGTTTAGTGACTGTCTGATGGTGATAACATCACCATCACATACAGTTTTTTTTTTTTTAATTTTTTGTAATAATGAAAGAAAATGGTGCTCCAAAAATAAAAACTTAGCCATGAATGGAAAACAAATACGATTATTTTGGGTGTAAAAATACTTTAATATGGTGTCAATACTGTATTACATTTAGCTTTCAGTACCTTAATTACCTAAATAATATTAAGTTTTCATTAAGATTGCATTATGTATGCTTATAAGAACGTTAAACTTCCAAATATTTTACATTTTATTGGTGACATTTTAGTTCTTTTTAATTGTACTCGAAAAAGCATTTTATTACATTTTTTCTATATTTTTTAAATGGATTTGAAGTTTGTCTCTATCGATTTTATGAAGTGGGAAAATATTACATAAACACCCTTTATATTTCCATTAATATAGTTTGTTTAAGTTCATAAGAGTGCGTAAAAAATTATTTTATTTCTTTAATATTTTAATACAGATGACACTATTTATGAAGAGTCAACTACAATATTAAAATAAAAATATTGAATATTATTTAAATAATTTTTATTTATTTTTTTCAAGGTGTGTTTTGTAACATTAAAAATATCTAAATATTTTTAATATATTATTATTATTTATTATTATTGTTATTATTCTATTGTTTATTAATTAAATATTAATGAATTTATTTATAAGATTTTTAAAGAAATTTTACAAAAAATGTTATTTAACGATTCTCTGTTTATTGAAATAAAATATATATCAGAATTAAAAATGATAAAAAAAAAATTAAACAACCACCGAGTTTCGAACCCAGGATATCTTGTTTACAAGTTGAACATGTTAACCACTAGACCAACTTTTTTTTCATTATTTAGTCAAGGAGATAGTATTGCTCTTTGAATAATTATGTTATAAGAAAGACTGTCGTATTGGTAACTGCCCTGTAATCTTGGACTACATCCATAAAAAAACATAATTTCCCATTAGGTAAATAACAACAATTATTATTTATAATAATTGTTAATTTGTACATAAATAAGTGCATAACTTGTCTGCTTGTGTTTTACCAAGAATTATATATTTTTTAATTAACTCGGATCGCATCTCTGTACTTTCTGCTATAATAATAACAAATAATTGTCATTAAAATTACCTGAGCAAGTACCTGTGTGTGCGTATGTAAAAGTGTTTGTTGGTTGTTACAGGTATTTCAAAATCAATAAAAAATTTCAATTCGCTCCATATATTTATGTAAATTTTATTAAATATTTTTAAATCAATTTTAAAGTAAAGTACATGGTACTTACATTATTACTTTTAACTCAATAATCATATTAAACCACGGGCCACACAGGTTAAATTTTGATTGAGCGGCTCATTCTCTTCACGAAAGGTCACTAATAATCTCAGTCAATATGACAGACAAGCGGGCTTGAAGCCTAAAAAAACCGCAATAGTGTATGAAATAACAATACGATTAATAGAGCAGGCTATTTTTTATTTCATTCATTTGAACAGTGTTGTGGTAAATTACTATGGTTTCTTACTATTTATAGATTTATTATCAACGCCTGTCAAAACTCAGTTTAAGCCTGATGATATACAACAACTTTCTACGGGTAGGTTACACTTTCAAACATTTCCATCGTTATTTTGCTAAAAGCTTTAGAAGCTGTTGTTATGGTTTGGTGAGTAATTTACAAATTAAGCTGACAGTGTTGAATTTTAGGGAACAAAAAGTGTTTGATTTTTCAAAACACAAGTTCTGGAAACAATAAAATGACAAAAACGTACAGTCCAGCCCAAGATCAAAATTTTTACAGACCTGGCTCTGGTTCTTCAATAAAAATAATGAATTATTTTAATTTTGTGTGATGTCAGCGTAGCCTTTAAAAAAAAACAAACTTACAAAATAAAACCGTGTACAAAAATTCGAGTATGTTTAACAATTTGAACATGGGTCTTACATTTTTACATTTTTTTTTTTTTTAAATCAATACCTATCTATATAAATTATCCACAATAATTTGTTAATTTTAATGTCACTATTTTTAAAACAATGGTTTCAATTAAAAAGGAGTGTTATTAAAATGTTTTTAATGTTTTAAAAACTTACAAAAAAATGTAAGAAATTTTGTTATTTTTTTTCGTTTAACTTTCTACATTTCATTTCTAAGGGGGCGTAATGCAGATCAACACAGTTTTTAGCAAAAATCAATTGTTTCGATTAAACACAATAAAAGTTCCTGAAGAAGAAGCTACACAATTTCAGGAGTCTTACGATTATATCTGGATAATTGGACATTTTATCTCGACTACAAGCTTTCATTTTTCAGACACTACTTGGAACCCTAATTTGGACGAAATCAATTC
The DNA here is from genome assembly GCF_905475395.1 of Chrysoperla carnea. Lineage (NCBI taxonomy): Eukaryota > Metazoa > Arthropoda > Insecta > Neuroptera > Chrysopidae > Chrysoperla > Chrysoperla carnea. The sequence goes on from NC_058341.1 coordinate 2,937,575, forward strand.
AACTCACAAACAATTCTCATGAGTACTAAGCCTAGCATTCACAGCTAGAAATTACACACAAAAAAACTTGATAATGACATCGGTTACAGAACCGCAAGTATATATAAGCGATTGACCAATTCAAACCGTAAAAAAAAATTAAGAACTACAATCCTTGAAAGGTAAAAAATCATTGTAACTTGATTATATATTGACGGTCGCTAACTCAGACACTGGGAGTTTTTTTTTCGAATTATAAGTAACAAAAAAAAAAAATGTTGCTTAGTTAAAGAAGATTGCACTCTTCAATAATCAAAGAGATATTTTTGTAATCAGTCAATATTATTGGTCATTGCAACTTTTTATATCGATAATCACAAGAGTGCACCTGTGTTTTCATTTCAAAAGATCTACAGATGAGAGCGAACTGTAGATTCTATTTGAAACTTATACTTCATGTATTTGGTAGAGATCAATAATGATTGGTTCATGATCGTTTTATTTATTGAATATTTTATTGTTAAACTTATTTCTAGCGATTCACTTTTGAAAAACCTTAAAAAAATTTGTTGTTGCCCAAAAAATTTGAGAAAATTTCTCCTAATTACGACGAATTTTCTACATTAAGGTGTTTCGTTACTAAAACGAAAGTGTCACCAAAAATATGATCTTCTATCTGCCTTCTGAATTGAGTTAAAACCGTGGTGAACGAAAGAGCATTAATATCGCTTTCCTATTTTGGTATTGCGTATCCTTAAGAAATAATTGACTTACTTTTTCGAACGACGTGTAAAAACGGAATTTGTCTTACCTGTAACATAAAAAGAAAAAAAATTTAAAATAACTCAGTTAAATGTTAAAATATCCTGTATATATACTGTAATCCATGAAGTTTATGCGAAAAAGCTAAGAAACAGTTATACTACATGCATTTTTTGAGAAAACGAAAATCGTAATGATTGCAAGATAAAAAGTATAAAATGATCGCAAAATTTGTAAAAAAAAAAAGATAAAAATTTTCTATACATTTTAGAACTTTCAGAACAATCTGTCATTCGGAAATGTAAAATTGGAAATTTTAAAGTCCATTAAAAAATAGTCGGACAATTTTTCATTAGTAAATTTCGACACTGAAATTACTGAAGTTTTGGTTCGTTTGAACTAAGCTTTAGTTACTTTATAAAGTAAGAATATTTTTTTCTAAAACTATTCTAAAAAGAATTCTAGAATATGTTTTATAAACGATCATTACAAGTAATATTACCACACAATAATATCTCAAAAAAATAAAAAAACTAAAATAAATAAAAAAATTACATAGAATCTGTAGCTTACTTCATGTCATCATTGCGTTCAAACAACGCTCTAAATACATGGTTTATTTGTGTGATGAAAATTGTAACTAGTTTCATACCATTCTTGTAATAATAGGCTAGTAAATAAGGGTGCTATCATTCTGAAGTGAATCCTTCCATAGCCAAATAGCCATGGAACCCGTGACAGTAAAACTGAACTTATACGAATTTAGAAATTTCGCATATGAATCAATACTATTTAACTATAGGTACAATATGGAAAAGGTGCGCCAGGATTTATCCTGCTAGAAATATTTTTTGCCAGAATTTTTTATTTTTTACAGGAATGACAGATAATTGGGTCAATGTTTGAGCTGTCACACTGAGATATTTCGAATGAAGATATCAAAACAAACATATCACAAAAAACAAAGAAAATAATTTCCCGATAAGAGTAAAATTTTATTGGTTTTCTAATAATTTATGGCTACGTCTCAGAAAAGATGCATTGAATTATTCAATAAAACCAATTTTTGAATATTTTAAGTCAAAATTATCTATTTATCTATGCACTATTCGGCTTTATGTACTGCTTTATCGAAATAAAGGAAAGAAATTTTTTTCGACTTTTTGCAATTACTTAAAAAGTCACCTTTAAAAAAATCGAAAAAAACAAAGAGAAAAGATTTGTATATCTTTCAAAATCCACTTTTTCATTGTGGCCAATGGTGATCTTTAATAAGAATCACATGGGCTACGTCCTAAAAAATTATCCATATTTCGTGAAAAGTTATTTGCAAATTTTATTCTTTAGAACGATATTGCCCCAAACTATCTAGTCTATAAAATAGCAACATTGCAATAAAAAAGAAACTATATCAAATTCTTGGTTATTGTTTCAAAATACAAAAAACAATCTTTATTTTTTGTAAAAAAAAAGTTCAAAAACGTTATTATTTCACATATATGGCGATTAAAGTTAATAGTTTTTTTTATAATAAAAATAAATAAATAATATTCTATATAAATTATTTATCAGCAAAAATATTCTAGTAATTTTTACATCATCTATATGTAACCCACTTTTATATAGAGTTTGTTGGTAATTGTCTATTTAACGCACTTACAAGCAACAAAACAAGTGCAAACAATGGAATAAAGTATCGATCAGCAAGCACTTATTAGTGATTGGAATTCTTATTGTGGTACATATAAAAGACAATCATCAATCAATTGTATGATCGATTTTAAATTAGAAAAAATAAAAATAAATAAATATCGTGTATCTTACGTACAATGTGGGAATTTTAAACATAAGAATTTTAATTTTTTTTTATTAAATCAATAATTGGCTTGTAGCCTTTTTTTTTTAGAAACAAAGCGTTCTATATTTGATGACAGCGGATTATAGATTCTGGTCGGAGAACAGATTGTGATAAAAGTTCGATTCGAAGTCTTATTGCGTTTACTAGTACACATTCCTGAAGAAAAAACGTGCGAAAATTACTGATTTGAAAATCATTTTAGCATGCCCTTTTAGCAAATATAAATTACTAGCTCGATTCGTGAGGAATTCCGTTGCCATAGTTACCGTTTTACTGTTTAGAAACATGAATTTTCATCATCAAGATCTCCACTTTGATCAATCACTCAAAAAATACATAAATTTTAAAATAAATTAAAATCACTTTGAAATAGGAACTTTTTACATAAATTTTTTGTTTATAAAAAATAATAATTCGATAAAAATCGCATCAGTATAGTAATAAACTAATCTCGTATCTAATTAAATCGTAAAATAATTAAATATCTTCAATGTTTCCCGTATTTTTTTACAATTTAATTTATAATTTCAGACCACCAATAACGATTCCAATAAATACTCATAAAAATGATGAGTCTGTAAGAGATGAGATTATATCTAATTACTTTAATTCAATTTACCAACAAGACCTTAATTAAATTAAAAATAAGTTTTTTTCTAAAATAATTTTAGAGATCAATATTGAAATCTTACAAAAAAAAAAGAAGAAATAGTGATTAGATCTTTTAAATTAATCAGTAAAATATACAAACATCTATTTTTTTTTCTTAATTATTAACAATTTTTCTTTAATCGTAATTTAAAAAATTATAGTTTCCGTATAAATCACTTTTCCGTACGTAAATTGGGGAATATTATCAGGAAATATGTGTTTCTGACTATATCATCATCCTACTTCAGATGAAAAATTCTCACTTCACGAATAGAAAAGTAAAGTTGGTTTTTAAAAATCTTTACTAGTATGCAAGATATGAACGTTTAATATCCTTAATTAAACAGAGAGGAAGATACCAACAAGTGACGTCATACGTGGGTACCGCCATTGAGATTATATATAAAACTTTGTTTTGCTAAAAGGAGATGGGTAGCCTTTGAATGCAATCTTTGATTGCTTTTAACTTCTTCGTTTTTTAATCAATTTTAATTTCACTTTCAAATTTTGTCATGGTATCAGTCCCCTGTTGAATTTCAATTATGTATAGCTTCAGATGTCTCAAGAATCTTCAACCAGATTGATTTCTAATTAGTGTAAAAATTTTCCAAAATTATATGCCTTGGAAAAAAGCTAATTACTTGATGTTTTTTTAGACACTCTATCTTTTTCAGACTCATTTCATCGAATGGTTGATGCGTTTCAAGATAAAATACGTCATTACGTATGTATTTTTTTTAAAGTAAAAATGCCTTAAATTAAGTTATTAAATAAAAATAACTTCTGTGTAAAGTATGTTTACATAAATTTTTTGTTATTAAATTTTTTTTTTGTTAAATAAATAATAAAAATATAACGTCATATTTGTTTCAAAGAAAACCATATTTTATAAGTTTATTAAATATAATTAGATGTTTTGTAAACTATCATGAATCATTATTTTTGTTTTTTGTTTTTTTTTTTGTTTATTTAAGTAAACATTACTTAAAAGGAGGAAAATCAAGTAATGAGGCATGAACACATCTTTTTTAATTGACTTAAATTTTTTTTTATAGATCTTGTTCCACTTATTTATGACGATGGTAGAAAAATAGAGATCCAAGTACCATTTTTTTTCAAATTTAATTCATGGCACCACTCATCCAAGTGTATTCATCCAACTTTTCATTATTTTCCCCCGAGAAATTTTAACCATTTTTTCATGGAAATAATTAAATATTTTCAATTATTAAGTACCAGTAAAAATTTTTTAACCAGTAAAAATCATTAATTTCTTTGAAACTTAAAAACACCTATTCTTTACGTTCTCACAAATACAAAAATGATACTTGGATCACTATGATTCTACCGTCCCTATATACAAAGCAAAATTGTATTTTTCATATTTCTGCCAGAAAAATTTGCGAAGCCCAAACTTTCATTTTAAAACACGATGATAGTTGCCTGTCTTTTATGACAATTTAAATTACATTTTAAAAATAAATATTTATATGAATTTATTCAAAAATTATAATAATTTTTAGAATATCAATTTCAAAGATCGGAGCTAAAAGACATATTGAATTTATAAAACAGACAGACAAGCCAGCCCACATTTAAAAAAAAATGAAATTTAATTTTTTTTAAATAAATATTGTCAACAGAATAATACATCCTATAAATTCATAAACTATTGAAATATTATTTATTTAAATTACTTTATAATTTTCGATAAATAGTTTTCGCGTAGGCGGAGATGCTAGAACAATTGAATTATATTCAATTTTTTAATAAAATCATATACACGGAAATTATTACTGTTAGTAAATATCTTGTTTTTAAAAATAACAACTAATGATAACAACGAATTGGTAGAAGAAAAAGGTTTTTCCTCGCATATAAATCACTTAGCTGCATTTAAACCCACCAAAAACAAGAATAAACTCAGAGTTTATTAGACACTTTACCTCCTCAAAATTTAACGATATGTTTAAACATCAGAAATGACCAGCTTGTAAACGAACAGTAAGGAAGAACAAAGTTTTATACTTTATTTTCTTCTAATTTATTATTTTTATCGAAAGCAAAACCACATAGGCAATCAGTCTTCAGCCGACTTTCATTCTGATAAAATACCATTATTACAATATACATGTTGTTCAGTAAATAGTAATACAGCGTGGCTTTATTAAGTGGAAAGTCGAAAAATCACTTTTATCGATAAAAATGCTTCAAGCGAAAAACGTTGGGTGTTTAGCCGCACATTTTAGGCAGCCAAGCTCAATGAAAAGTTCACTCTACTCCATAATTGGTAATTGGTAGATGAACACTTTAAATTAGAAAGTTTTTATTGATTAAAAAAGTAAAATTTTTTTTTTAGAATTCGATTACTGTTATATAGTTAGTAGTTTATTTCGATTGAACCAACCTCAAACGCCTATAATTCACATTTTTGCCCATTTACTAAATCGAATTCCATTAAGCACTCCTAGACAATAAAACGATAATCTACTTTAAAATGATTTAAAAGTATTCAACATTCATATTATACTAACAACAATATATCTTTTATAACAATCATGCATATAGAATTCCTAAATCGAGCGTAAAAATTTATGTGATGTTGTTGTAAGTTGTTAGGTTGCGTAGGAATTATCCACACATCGTCTCTTTAACAACAATAAGTATCAGCTATAGGTATGCATAGCTCTACTCTGCTCTCAGTTCTTATTTTTCTTTTTATTATTCAATATGTTATTGGTGTTTACCTTTGTCTGATCATTGAAGAAGAAGTAAAAATAAAAAAAAAAAACAAGCGTCAAATTTGCATATAAGTAGGCGGTGTATAATACTTACTTACGTTTTGAAAATAAATCGTATCATAGATTTAAAGCAGTACATAGACGTTACCAATTTTGTCTAATAAGTATATATATGAGTATCTACCAACTTATAAAGTAATCGAATATTTTTTGTTATAGTTTTCCTGTTGATAGATCGTCATAATAAATCAATTTTCCAAATTCCTTGATTATCCTCAATTTTACAGTATAATTTAGCAAATTCATCCATGAAAGATTAGCACTTTCAAAATTTTGTCTAGTTTGTTTTTGTTCTTTTTTTTTTTAAGTAATTAAACTCTAAAAGCGACGAAAATTCAGCTTATTTGACTAATAGAGAAATAGTTTCTAAGCCAGGGCTTGAAATCGATAAGAGAGATCGGTCTTTGTATGTGATTTTGAAAGTTTTCTCAGAAACTATGCTTCCAGTCTTCAAATGAACGCAATTTTTGAATTTATTGGGTCAAAATGACCTTAAATATTGGATTTTATCGAAATTGGAGATAATATAATTTTTTCGATTTTTTACAATTTTATTAAGGGTACCCCTTCAAAAAAATCAAAAAAATCGAAAAAATTTTGATGTTTCCAATTTTGCTCAAATTCAATTTCTAGGGTAATTTTGACCCAAATAATTCAAAAATCGTGTTTATTTCCTCCTCGGGTTTGTAGTTTTCGAGAAAATCGCTCATCATATGAAATTTTGGTTAATATCTCATAAACTGTGCATCCAATTATCAAATAAACCCGAAATTTGAATTTTTTGGGTCAAAATTACCTTATATACTGAGTTTTATCGAAATTGGAGACAACAAATTTTTTTCGATTTTTTGCAATTTTCTTAAGGGGTACCCCTTCAAAAAAATCGAAAAAATCGAAAAAATTTTGTTGTTTCCAATTTTGCTCAAAATCGGTTTCTAGGGTAATTTTGACCCAAATAATTCAAAAATCGGGTTCATTTCCTCCTCGGGCTAGTATTTTTTGAGAAAATCGCTCACTCTTTCGTTGATTGATTTCTCAATGCTGACTTCCTTAGAGGTTTTTAAGTATAAACAATACTTTTAAAATTAGAAATGAACAAATTCGAGTCAATCATTGAAAGTAAGAGTAAGAAAAGGTAAACTTTCTTCGCTGTAGAATGAAAATGTTGAATAACTAATCAAAATAGAGGATCAAAATATTTAAACGTTTATAGTCCCCTATAAATTAAATAACCGTACATAATGTAGCAAGCACATATTTAAACAGGATATTAAGTACTTACTACACAATCTATTGTAGCAAAAAGAAATTGAACGAACCCATACATTACTATATAGTGAATATAGCAGCATATAGTATTATTATATTGGTATATTGATAATAATAAAAACCGCCTATTTTAAAATTAATTCTGTTTTATAACATAATCATCTTGATTTGATCTAATCATACTAGAATCATTTAGTTTTGTATAAAAGTTTACGGTTATATCTTTATGTTTTTAAATTATCTTTCTTAATCCAAGTAGCATTCAAACATGGACGTGTCAATTATTATTATTCTAGCAGTTAATATTGAAACGAAACTGATTTGAATTTGAACAAAATCTAGAAAAAAAAAAGGGATTTAAGGTGGAACGGGCAGCAACGAAAAGTTTAGATTTGCGGTTGAAATTTTTTGTACCTTATTTTTATAAAATCAATCAAGCCTTTTATCCAATATTGCTGTGGCGCCCGTAATTCCTTAAGGTTTATCGTACAGTAAGTACCTACACTGCAATTTTAATATCAACTTGTAAAAAAAAATTTATTTAAAGTTAGATAGCATTTAACATCAGTCGTAGGGCTGACAATAAATGCCAAAAAAAACCAAAACTTATGTCAAATGTAAATATCGCCAATCTTGGTCTCTATCTGGGAAAACACAAAATAGAGCACGAAACTAGTTTCAAATACTTGGGAAAAATAATGGCTTTCCAAAACCTGAATAGCATTGAGATACAGCAGAGAATAGTAAACTCCTGGAAAAGATTTTGTTCCCTCAAACATATCTTTAAAAGTAACATGGGCAAAGAATGGGACGTGTATATCCTACCAATAATGACCTACGGTACGCAAATTTTGGACCTAACCATCTCACATTACAAAATACTAAGAATATGTCAAAGGAGCATAGATATCGAACATGTCGATCAAGAACAAATATTAAGGATGTTGTGGTAAATATCAAACAACTGAAATAGAGATGGACGGGACATGTTGGTAGAATTAAAGATAATCGTCGGACTTTATGGATACCTTATCTCTATAAGAGAAAAGGAAGCCAACCGCCTCGTAGATGGAGAAACGAAATTGCTGCTTTTGCGAGTAGACAGTAGACTAAACTGACTTCAAATAAGAAGGAATGGAGTGTACTGCAGGAGACCTTTGCCCAGGAAGTGGGCTGATACAGGCTCATATTATTATTATGATTAACTAACATCTTTTAATTAGTAAAAATAATATAATAACCTTTTCTTGTCATTGTCAGCCTTGGTAGAAAAAAAAATTTGTGCCATATTATTTATGTCTTTGATGTTTTATCTCAAAGGTAAGAAAATTACCTTAAATATTTACAAATTATTACCACAAAAGTGTTTAAAGATAAGAAAGTGTCTTAAAAATTAAAAACTAAATACTTTTAAACCAGTTATTTATTTTTGTTTAAATATTTATATTTTAGAAGTTATATAAGTTAGTTAGAAGTTTAGTTTTTATTTTTTTAAATCAAATCAGAACTCAAATGCTTGCAATGAATTTTTATACCATGTATATACGAAAAATACCATGGTATACTAAGTTCAGTCCCAAGTTTGTAACGCTTAAAAATATTGATACTATAAACAAAATTTTGGTATAGGTGTTCATAAAATCACCTAATTAGTCCATTTCCGGTTGTCTGTCTGTCTGTCCGTCTGTCATCACAATTACTCAAAAACGAAAAGAGATATCAAGCTGAAATTTTTAAACCGTGCTTAGGACGTAAAAATTGAGGTCAAGTTCGTAAATGAGCAACATAGGTCAATTAAGAATTCACACATCTTGTAAACCGTTAGAGATAGAACAAAAGTTTAAATATAAGAAATATTCCTCATAAAAAAATAAACAACTTTTGTTTGAAACATTTTTTCGTAAACATCATTGTTTACCCGTGAGAGCGCCAATTATGCGCAAATTGTATAGTATGTTTTATATGGAAATATCAGTTATATATGTGTGACATGTATATATGTGTAATATGATAGAGTAATCAACACGGTCTATACATGGTATTTCAATAGCTAACTCAGTCAATTGTTAGTTTTCACTTGTTATATTTAAAAATTGAATTTATTTATTTTATTTATTTTTTCATCATTCACTTCTTTCTATATAGATACACACATAAAAAATAATGATGTGACAATCTCTAATAATAATAATAATAATAATCATAATAATAATAAGTAAGTATGACCAGAATTAAAACAACCTCACCCATAAAGGTATTTTATTTATAACAACTTGTTTTAATATACATTTATTATTTATCGACATATCATTCCATTCCATTTGCAATGCATTGCTGCAAACTCTAAAAAGTCTGAATACACTGCTGCTTTCTGATTATTAATTTTTATTAAAGGAACACAAGTATAACATTCATATTGTTAATCTAGGTTAAAACGGCATGGTACATATATGAAAAATAAGCTACATCCCATTTATTGAATAGTAAAAGGCTCCAGTATTCGCTCTTAACTCAGAAGAAGCATTAAATACACTTTTGAAATACAATAAAAGTTAGCTAGGAAAAGATGCCTGGGTCTGGGAGTGTATTATGACTACTACAGGAGCTGTCACAGTAAGGAGGAAGAAGAAACGATGTCTCATCTTCTCTGTCACAGTCCAGCTCTTACCACGAGGAGGTAGACTCACTTGAGCCAGCCTTTCTTTGACAATCCCTCCAGCATGATGTACGTTGACTTCAAAGCACTCCTACTGTTCCTAAACAGCTCCAAATGGTTCACGGAGTAGTGGCCCGGGGATGGGCCAACTCTCTTTCAGTATCACAACGGACCCTTTGACAAAGTGTGTCCCATCCCAGGACAGCCACTCTAACCAAATCTAACCTAGCTAGGAAAAGACAAATTATGGTGTTTCATTTTCCATTTCGAAAAGAGCTTTACCAGGTCAGGAAACATTTGCAAGAAAACCGCAAGATGTCAACTTTCGTATTTTTGACTGACAAAAACTTCAAAATCCGGAAAATTGCCATACTTTTTTACAAAATCAGATCTTTATTTCATAATTTTTGCCACTTCCAGCTCTTATGAGTATCGTTTTTCGATGCTAGGTTTTATCCTAGAAACAATTCAATAAACTGGTCAGAATATACAAAGGAAAAAAGTCCTAATAACTTTTAAAATATAGGAATTGTTTTATACCAGATTAAGTACTCTTAAACATCAATATTTATCATCATAAACACGAAAAATTTATCATCTTAAATGTATGCATCAATATCACTACCTTAGAGGTTCAGTATTGTCACTTTATTCAGCTAAGATTATGTCGCAAAAATGTAACAGATATAAAAAAAAACAAAAAATCAGTTCTACCGAAAACCGTCTACTATCGATCTCGAGAAAATTTCTAAATGTTGTGATTATGATTCAATTGCTTTAACTGCTTCAGGATTGTACATTCTGGTCAAACTTTTGACTATTTGACTATATTTTGCTCGAACAAACCAATATCATATTTTTATATCTGTTAGTAAACATTTGATAAATATAGAAATTGTTTCTGTGTTGCTATGATTTTCAGTAATCAAAAATAGTTTCGAAAAAGTTCGAAAATGAATAGTAGTCATTTTATTTTTGATGAATTCAACACGATTTATAAGTTTGAAAAGTGAAAATAAATACTTGATAGAATTCCCGGAGGTAAATTTAAAAAAAAAAAAGACTTGTTTTTTGTCTACATTTTTATAATTACGATGAAATAAAAAAAAAAAAATGAAGATGAAGAAATGAGATCAACTTTCAATTATTACGGACATTACACATTAAAAAACATACACACATACATACATACACGTCCACATACATATCAACTATTATTAACCTGTTAATATAACTAAATATATTTATACAGGGTGGAACCATACCGCGCCCAAAAATATACAAATATTTTTTAATGACTGCAAAAAGTTTAATGTTAAAGCATCAGGTAATCATACATATATGTTTGCTAAGGAGATATGCAAGGTATTAGAGAACCTTTCTATAAAACTTTATAAATACCTTTTTGATTAACAAAGTTTCCAAAATCGACAAAAAATTCCTAGGTCATCGGACTTTTTATTATTATTTTATCGTTCAAAGTTGGCTGCAAAAATGATAAATCATATAAGTTATCTTTTTCAATTTGATATTTCTATAAATCTAGAGAGTGTGATAACAATATATCTAAAGTATTTAGACAATCTTGTAGTTTATAATAATACCATAAAAATATAAGGTTGTCGAAGATATCAAAACAAAATTTTATTTTAATTATGAGTTCGTCGAAGATCCATTATTTGATGAACAGAGAGTTAGAGTGTTGATGATTGAAGAGAGATATCTATATTATCAAATTTATAAGCAGCACTTGCACCCAACCCAACCCAACCCAACCTTTTTTACAATCCTGTAGGGAAACAAACACCTTCAAACAATTTATGTGGTCTGAAATTTTCAGTAAATTCACAAACCTGGATTGTATTTTTATTTTTTACTAAACTATTGCGTGTAACAATTTTCAATACTGTTTTTTTATACAATAAACATAATGAATAAATGAAGATAAAATGGGCGTTGGATGTGTTCCATCTTGTATGAAGCAAAATTATTATTATTATTATTATTTTTTTTTTTTTTTAAATGAAAGTGTACTTACTCCTTATTTAACTAAAAATGTATCGTTTTTAGTAATTAAAACAAAATGAAATATCAATATATAAAAAAATAAATATCGAGCAAAGAGAAGCAAAGCAGCATCACAAAACAAGTCCAGTTACAGCCGTTCATTTATTTTTTTTGATTCCTTATATGACAACGAAAAAATACATATCAATAATTACAAGAAATAAAAATTAAATTGTTTATATTTATTTGTATTAATTTTTTACCGAGAATTTCCTCTTGAGACGAAATGAGCTATTGATTTTGTAATAACCATCGTTGCTACTTAGAAGACGTTAAAAATTTGACTTATTTATAATCTAAATATGTTTCGTTAAAATTATTCTTAACCATGTTCATTAGGCCCGTGGTTACGATGTCGGACTCAAAACGCAAAGTTAAGGGTACGAACCCAAGTCAGACCTGGTTTTTTTATTTAATTTTTTTTCTTCCACAACTTAAGATATGCTTTTTCCTAATTACTTATTTTATTTCAATTATGCAGTATTTTCAGATATTCTCACTAAATGAAAATTTTAATTTTAATTAATCTTCAGAGGAAGTTAGTTAATCTGAACTTACGCAGTTCCTGCGTAACGAATTGATTTAATTATTTGTTGTTAAAATAAAAATGATTTTTATTTTTATTAATTGGATATAACTTTTCAATAAATATACTTGATTCCAATTCAACTTTACAAATGTTTTTTAATTACTTGCCAATTATTTTAATTTTTATTGTATTTTACTTTTGTATAATTTAATTGACATTTTTATCAAAAGAAATATTAAACAAACAAAAAAATGAATTAAATGTTATAATGAAACCAAAAATCGATCAATTACAAAAATATTGAAAAAAAATTAACTATTGATTGAAAAGTTGATTTGTTTTGTAATTAAAAATGAAATTAACTGCCTATATTTGTTCTGACTTGAAATCAAAAGTTTTTGGTCGAACTGAAACGTGTGGGGAATTTTCGTAAATACGTCAAATTTAATTAATAGTATTAATTAGTGTTAATTGGCAATTGATATAAGAATTTCCTTAAAAAGGATTTTTCCATTATTTTATTTTAAAATAAAATAGTTATTAATCAAACCACGAAACTTTGTAATTAACAGTATTTACTCCAACAGAAACGTCGACAGAAATTTAATAAAAAACGCATTTAAGAATGAAAGTTTTTTGGTCATTTTTCCATTTTTAGTAGCCTTTAGCAACTAAATTTCGAAATCTTAGAATGAAAAATGATGGCAACTTTTGTAAAATGAAAATTTTCTATAAATTCAAGTTGAAACTTTCAATTTATCTACTGGTTTAAAAAAATGTTGTTTTTCAAGTTGTTCTGAAATTTCTTTCATCATTTCTTTAAAGTTAAGGTGTAAGCAAAACAGTAAGCAAAAATTTTCGGATCTGTTCGTCAGAGTCAGTAAATTATTAAAAGAAGTTAAATTAGGAATCAAATCACATAGAATGAAAATTTTGAAACGTTGGAAAATCTGAAATTGAAGTACAAAGTGCTTGATATAAATTTGGAGCAAACAATCTTATTTGGGAATTAAACTGTGAGAAAAAACTGATTAAAATTTCAATTAATTATCATATAATTTTTAACAAAAATCTTTAATAGTAATTTTTCATACTTTTGATGGCATTTTTACCTGTCTGGTAGACAATTAATTAAGAATGCTGAGTGGACCAGATGGTCTTTTGACTTTGAGGTCACAACAGGTCAATTATGACTCAAGCATGTTGATTTAATGAAATTGTCATAACTAATTAGGTGAGAATTGTACATCTTTTTCATATAAAAAACTACATAAAATTTCAATAACCTTTGATCTAGTAAATTTAATTAAAAAAATAAAAAAAAAAACGACCATAACTTTCCCACAAAAGAAATAATATTCACATCATAAATTCTATATAAACTAAAATATAGATGACTACCTTGCCGACCCGAACCAGATCATAATTTTATATGTATGTCACCAAAAAATAATAAAAATATATTATTATTATTATAAATAAATAAATATTATCATTTTTTTTTAGTATGAGATTTCAATAACAATAATGAATAATTTAAATATTATAATCCTATTAAAATTGAATAAAATAATATTTATATTTATATTTTTTCAAATTGATTTCCTGATAGAAATTTATTATATTCACCTTGGAAATTAAAATTAATATATTTTTCTTTATTTGTACATCTTGACACCATTTTGAACGTAGTTTGCCCAGTTTAGTCAAGTCTACAAAAACGTACACTATATGTGACTACAATCATGTAATTGTACATAATACTTAGACGTAACACACAAACATAGCTGTATATTTATTAGTTTCTTTAAAATCGATTTAAAAAAAATATATTTTCGTTTCTAAATTTATCTTATTCTTTGTTTTTGGAAGAAGTTTTTTTAGAGGTAAGAAACGGTTGTCAAGATATTCACAAAACTATGGTTTTTTTAACCCCTGAACAACAAATTTGATGCTGAGAGTTTGACCGCTATTTGTGAGTGTATGTCTGTCTGCCTGTCTGTCTGTGGCATCACAGCACCTACTCCGATGAACCGATTTTGATTTTCTTTGTTTCGCTTGAAAGTTACTTTAATGGAGAGTGTTCTTAGCTATGCTTTAAGTGTGATTTTAGGGTTCCGTACCCAGAACAACTAAAAAGTGGGCGATGCTCCTCAAAATCGTTTGAGTTTGTTTAAGGCTCTGGGGAAATAGGTAATTTAATGAAAAGTGTTCTTAGATATATGTTTCTGTAGCGAGTTTAGGGTTTCGTACCACTTGGTATATATTTTGGGCCGGATCATGTTATGGGAACGGTAGAATCATGAGAGATCCAAGAAATATTTTTATATTTGTGAGTACATAGAATTTAGAATTAGAATTTAGGTATTCCTTCTTCTGATTAATAATCAGAAAGTCATGAGTGTGGTTTCCAGTGGTCGTATTCGTTAAGTTTTGTTTTTTTTTAGTATTTAATTTCATGTATTTTCAATGTCAAGTTAGACCTAAATAATATTTATGTGACTTTAGTTTTTAAATTCTGAAATTTGAATCAAATTACATTTAATTATTATTATACGATGATTATCTTATCTTTGTATTGTGTTAAATTTTTATATAATTCTTGACAAATTGTTTTTTAATTTGAATCATTTTTGTTTAATCTTTTTTCATATATTTATATTAAATTTTGTTTAAATAGACGTTATTTATGAGTTTTAATAAAAAAAACCCACACTAATCTGATTTTTATCGCATAGATTTTATAAATAAATCATAGAAAATCTTTTTAATTGTTTTAAGCCATTATTCATTTTTTCTTTAGTGATTTTATTCGCGGAAGACTTTGGTTTTGAAAATAGCAAAAAACAGATGCGATGACCTTTTTTTTCTAGATATAAGCTAAAAGAAATTAATTTTTTTTCGAATTTTTGTAATTTTTTTAAAGGGGAAAAAATCGAAACAAATTTTTTGTTTCCAAATTTGATCAAACTCAGTTTCTAGGGTAATTTTGACGCAAATAATTCAAAAATCAGGTTTATTTCCTCCTCGGGTTTGTAGTTTTCGAGAAAATCGCACTTCGTATGAAATTTTGGCTGATATCTCATAAACTGTGCATCGAATTATTATTTAAACCCGAAATTTGAATTTTTGGGGTCAATAATACCTTAGGTATTGAGTTTTATCGAAATTGGAGACCAAAAATTTTTTTCGATTTTTTGGAATTTTTTTAAGGGGTACCCCTTCAAAAAAAATCGAAAAAATCGAGAAAAATTTTTTGTTTCGAATTTTGCTCAAACTCAGTTTCTAAGGTAATTTTGACCCAAATAATTCAAAAATCGGGTTCATTTCCTCCCCGGGTTTGTAGTTTTCGAGAAAATCGCGATTCGTATGATATTTTGGCTGATATCTCATAAACTGTGCATCCAATTATTAAATAAATCCGAAATTTGAATTTCTTGGGTCAAAATTACCTTATAGACTGAGTTTTATCGAAATTGGAGACTACAAATTTTTTTCGATTTTTTGGAATTTTTTTAAGGGGTACCCCTTAAAAAAAAATCGAAAAATTCGAAACAGATTTTTTGTCTCCAATTTTGCTCAAACTCAGTTTCTAAGGTAATTTTGACAAAAATAATGTAAAAATCGGGTTCATTTCGTGCCCGGGGTAGTAGTCTTCGAGAAAATTGCATCGTCTTAATTTAGAAACTAGCCTTACTAAATAGATTTTAGTATACTCCACAAAATAAGTTACTAAAAATAAATATCGAGCTTTAAAACAATTCATAATACGGAACACTAATTGTACATCACATAATTTTACATATTTTCATAATTTTTACTCAGTAATATTACATCATATAAATTCTAGTATTCTTATATAGATATCTTAGAAATTGATTCACTTAAATAATTTTAATTAGATTTATATATGTTTGACATAAAGTTGTTTCTAAGAATAGTTGAAGATTCTAAATATGACTCAAAATAAAATATTTAAATAATTATATACAATTTAGTAAGTTTTTGTACATATAGTCAATGATTATCTAGTATTGTAATAATGTAACTCTTAACAAAGATATCTGCCTATAAATGGTAATATTTAAACATATAGTGTGTTTTTTTTTATATATCAATGTCAATCTAATTATTCATACATACATAAGTACATAAGTTTTTAAAAAAAAAATATTGTTTATTAAATTTAATTTAATAACAAGTAAAAACAAACAATTGACTTAGTTAATTGTTGAAATACCATGCATAGTCAGTGTTGATTTCTTTATCACATAACACATACATACATGTGACACATACATAACTGATAATCAAGTATAGTACATATTATAAAATTTCCGTCTAATTGGCGCTCTCACGGGTAAACAGTGATGTTTACGAAAAAATGTTTCAAACAAAAGTTTAATTTTTTATAAGGAACATTTTTTACATTTAAACTTTTGTTCTATCTCTAACGGTTTACAAGATGGGTCCTACGGACCCAAGACCCAATTGACCTATGATGCTCATTTACGAACTTGACCTCACTTTTTACGTCCTGAGTACGCTGTAAAAATTTCAGCTAGATATCTTTTTTCGTTTTTGAGTTATTGTGTCCACAGATGGACGGACGGACGGAAAACCGGAAATGGACTAATTAGGTGATTATATGAACACCTATGATAAAATTTTTTTCCTAGCATCATTATCTTTAAGCGTTACAAACTTGGGACTACACTTAATATACTATGTATATTTCATATATACATGGTATAAATATTGATGTATTGATTTTTTTTTAATCTACTTATTATGAATTTTTTATTTCTTGTTATTTCCCTTATCTTTATTTTAGCATTCCGTATCTCTTGAAGCTTTAATGACCAATGAATCAACATTGATAACACTTCTTTTAATGAAGCCACATCGTTCGTCGATAAGGACCTAAAAGTCATGTTTTCTTAGAATAATCTAAAGTCTTTTATAAAGCAGGTAATTTTTTTACGACTCCTTACGGTGCTAAATTTTTAGATTTGAGCTGCTAAAATTTGCGTTTTAAATCATATAAATCCTATATTGAAGTGTTTTTAAAGGTATATGCTTTATTTTGTAACAAGGCTAATTTTTTATAGTCTTAATTTTCGTATAATTTTCACTAATTTTAACAGAATCCACTCTCAAAATTTGAAATATAAGACAAATGTATTTGAAACACGTCGAGAATTTTCTTCAATGACCAATAAATCGAGCCAGATAAGGGTTACTTATTTCGCTAACTTGAACTGTATAGAAAACAAATCGAAAAATTCAATTTATCTATTTTTTTCCATAATTTTACTTGAACATGGCACTAAGTACTATCGTTTTTTAATACAAAGTTGTATCATGAAATTGAAGTCCTTACAAAATTATTTCGAATAAAGGAAAACCAATTTTCAATGTTGGAAGTAAGAAAATGATGATTAAATTTGACTCATTTTTCGTCGGTCTTTTAAAATTATAGTGAAAGTCCTTGAGTTATTTTTCTTCGGAATCCTAGTATTAGAGTTAAATCCGTAGGATTTATTCATGATTTTAAAATATAATCTTTACCATCATGAATGCAACTGGCACGTCCCAATAGAATCAATTTAAGAATAAATAATAATTTTAATCTATGAAATATGTAATTATTATACATATAATCAGTTCAAAGTCACAACCAGAGTATTCTTTAATAACTCATCATTCAATATAGTAAAATAATGCATTAGCTGTGTGATGACTCATTAAGAAACAATCGAAATATGACTTTGAACCGACGGTATAAATATTTTTTTATGATAATTTAAAATAATTAATAGGTGTTGCAATACAATTATTTAAAAAAAAAATTATTTAAATGTAACGTTCTAAATCATAAATTGAATTAAATCACCTCCATTTTTAGTATGTACATCTTTCAATTAAAGGTTCTTTTTTTAATAAGGTATTAAAGAAGAGGCCACTCATTATATTTTTATTTACCTTCCAAAAAATATATCTGTCTATTACGTGATAAATATCTTTAAATTAATTAAATTGAATTTTTTGATGCATGAAAGATGATCTGTTTAATCGGTTTATGAAATCACAGATTTTTTTTTGATCATCTGATGAAACGTGTCAAGGAAATCGAAGTAAAAAAAACCGTTAAAAATATTAAACAAATTTTTTTTCTTCAATTTTTAGCATGGGAGATTAACCAAATGTATTAGCCAGTAAACAAAGATAATTAAAAAATTGATCAGAATCCTTTAAAAATCGAGATATCAAATCTACCCAAATAAAATTTTTTATCTAACGGTCAAATATCTTGAAATCCATATATTTCACGTCCAATTGAATACGATTTTCGAAATTTTTGGTATAAAAATTACCTTTAAAAATGGCTTTCATTGAAATTTTCAAAGTAAAGAAAATCATCAAAAAATTTTGTGTTTAATTTTCAAAAACTCATTTAACGCAAATTTAGACACTTCTGAAATGATGAGTAAAAGGTTGAAATATGGTCCTCGAAACATTAGGCTAAATTCTCAATCTGATGAATCCATAATCGACTCTTTTTAAAACTCACGTTGATTTTTTATGCACAATATACACAATTTTGTAATTTTTGGGTGAACCAATTCATAAAAATATTTTGCCAGTAATTTTCACGATATAAAATTTCTACAGCAAGTTAAGATCAGTTTAACTGTTACAATTCGTGAAAATTTAATCCTGTGTTATGAATTTTCATGAAAACTTTGTACGAAAGATTGCATAAATCAAGAAAGAAAACGGTATATATTTTGTAATTTAAACATATAAATAAAAATATAAAAATTTGCTGTCCATTCTTGTTACCTCATAAATAAGATCCGTGACTTCAATATTTTCAATTCTTCAATTAAAATACTTTTTAATACAATAAATTCCTAATAAATTTCAAAAACATGTAATAATCTGAACTCATGTTCCTAAATAGTTACAACTCCATTGATTTGATTCAAACCAATTATAGATTACTATATCCATCTTGTAATAATAATAATAAACTTAATTATTAATTAACTAGAATTATTTTTATATTTATTTTATATATTTATAAATAAAACAAATCGGTGGTAAATCTGACCTTTAGCAGTCAGTTCAATAAGTTTTGGATTAATGTAAAGTATTATGTCCATTGATTAACTTGTCAGCACTCGCGCCTAGGCAAGTTGTGATTGAAATTATCGTACCATATTTTCAATTTTGATGTTCCCTCCCCCCTTAAAATTTTCAGAATTGATTAAGACTTAATCCAACTTCAAATAAAAAAATCAAGCCTTTGTTATATGTATCATATAATCTTAGCTATTTTCGATTTATTTAGCTTTTTTTAAGTCCTTCAAGTCCTGACGGGTTAAAAAATATGACCAAGTATTCGGGAAAGTTGTGA
Source organism: Chrysoperla carnea (assembly GCF_905475395.1). Classification (NCBI taxonomy): domain Eukaryota; kingdom Metazoa; phylum Arthropoda; class Insecta; order Neuroptera; family Chrysopidae; genus Chrysoperla; species Chrysoperla carnea. Next base: position 2,957,570 of record NC_058341.1, read on the forward strand.
AATTTATCTGAGCAAGGGCGAGCATCCCAGCGAATGAAAAAAGCGTTTAAAAACAAAATAATAAATTGTAATTACTAAATTGTAATTTTGCATCAAAAATTATTGAAATCCCTAATCTCTATTTCCAAAAGAACACAAATATTTTCTGTAAAAATCTATGATCTGTAATTTAAAAACTGCGTTTAAAGTAAAATTCAATTTACAAAAAAGTATTCTTTTTTCTGGATAAAACCAATATGATTTCTATCAAAAAGTTAATAAATAATTTTAAAATATATATCAATTACTGTTTGTTTGTTTTGTAAGTAAACTTTTAAAAAGCAGAGTGACTTAAACTCACAAACTAACTTTAAGTTACGTAATAACAAAAACTGTCAATTAAAATAGACAATTTACAATTATTTTATATTATTTTTTAAAAGAGTTTAAAAAAAAAAAAAATTAAATAAAATGTTTATCGATTAATGTTAGTAGTTATATAGTTTGAAGCTGGTCATCTACGACTATAAATTTATTTATCTATTACTATCTATAGATAATGACCATCATTATTCTAGTTTCGTATTAGTACCAATGGAAACAGAAACAGAATATTTTATCGATTTTTATTTTTATCTATGGTGTTGATGTCATACAATTACTTTAAACATAGTGATTCTAAAGCTACCTTCACAGTGATAGAAAATTTTAAGTGGTTTAAGATTGTTGCACATTAAGTGAAGTGTACTGATAGCTTTACTCCTCTTGACCGAGCCTTCAAAGTGATGTAAGAGTATAAAATTCTTTCAAGAATGTTTCTTCAAGAGTATTTATCCAATTTACCATTAATGAGATAAAAGAGATCGATTAGATTAGTATGTAGTAGGAAAATTGAATTTTTTATAATAAGCAAAGTTACAGAAAATAAATATATCACCACTTTTTACCTTAGAAATTCATATTACAGGGAAAAACATAGGAACTTTAAAACCATTTTAAAGACATACAAATGTAATAATATGCTATTTTTGTAAATCTAATCAATAATCATTCTACAGGTGTGAAAGTACCTTTAAGCAAAAGGTTTTTTTTTGTTTGGGAAACATAACTTTTGTAATAAAAATGCCAAGCTTAATGTTTTATACAATTTGTACTGGATGATCTTATCATTATCATAAAAGATTGATCTATAAGGGTGGCTTGAAGATTTATGTACAAAACCTGAGGTATTTGGTTCTTTTGTGTTCCACAATCTAGAGCCTTTTCACACAGGATTTTCATGAGTCTAAACACAAATTTTTTTAGGTAGTAAGCTTCCCTTTTCTTAACTCTCGTAAGTAAATGAGATAAAACTTAAGCCCACAAAAGAGCAGTTTTTTACTGAGTTTAAGTATCAGAAAAAGCTGATAATAAGTTTAAACTTTCTAATTTCTTCGGTCTTTTTAATCTCCTGACAGTAGACGAGATTAATAATTGCAACCTCACGAAAGTGATGAAGATAACTTTTTTGTACAGTTTTGTATTCAGGGGAAAAAATCGTAAAATTATTTTTTCCCAACCTATATAGATCAACCTTTACCAATGGTCATAACTTTTTTTTTCAGTGAAGTGAGAGTTAAAATTTTTCTTCCATTTACGCGTTGCAGTTATATAGTTAGTTATATACAGTTGCACAGTGCACAGTATAGAATGAATGTTATTCGATCTACTTAGCGGTTACAGAGGTAGTTAATATTTACTTTGTGTTTCTTGGATGGCTTTTGCTGCTTCTAACTTGATTTTTCTTTCCAATAATATTTATTTTATAATAAAAAGACCTGATTTACTAATTGAAAAAGATTATATCAAGATTCCTGTATTTTATTATTTTACAACACAAAAACACCTGTTGAAAATGGAACAATAACATTTTAATAAAATGTTTTTTTATTTGTTTTCATTCATTCCAAGTAAAATTATTAAAAATTGTCAAAATATGTTGTTTTTAGAAACTCCATAAGAGAATTGTATTTTATATCGATTTTTAATGATTTTTTTCTTAGAAATTTGCATCAATACTTAAGCGGAAATTTTAACCACATATTATTTTGGGTAAAAGTCTACCTGTAAATAATGTTGAGCCTTAAATTTATACATCCTTAAATTTTTTTGATAACATACTCATAATACAAAATCCCGGGTTCTGTTTTTCTATCAAAAAGGCACTAGAGGCTTAGAATTAAATTCCCATACATGAAAAACTCTAGTTCAGATAACACATCGGACATTCTACATTTCATAGCACGATTAAAACATATTATTCCAATAATATGATTATATTTTTGCACACACATATTGATAAGTAGTAGATATTAACTACAGTACTCTACATTATCGATATGTATATAAAAATAAATAAATATGTACTAAAATATCATTAATCTAAAATAATTATTTGTTAAAATACAATAAATAAATTGATTCATTCGTAATTCTACTAACTTCGAACGAATGTATATTTTACTGTACTTAATTTAAAGTAAAATGTTTTACATTATTGTAATTACTATTTGTGTAGATATTTATTTATTTAATTATTTTTAATTTATTTTTATTATTATTTTTATTATTTTTTATGTTGATTAAATATTTAGATAATTATTTGTATATAATTTATTATGTTTATATTTATTGTGTATTTTGTAGTAAGAATTTTTTTGTATAAGAAGAATAGTGGTTAGAAATCGTTCGATATCGTTCCAGAAAATCGTTTTTCGTATACGATGTTGGATGATATATCAAAATCTGTATATAATCATCGATTAAACTCGATTTTTAAATATTATTTTTTGAGTTCAAATAACCTTTTCTACCTAGATTTATGGAAAATGAGAAAAACCAAAATGTACTCTTTTTTCAAAAAATCGAAAAAATGGTAAATATTTTTTTTTCGAATTTTGATAAATTTCAGTCTACAGAGTTAATCTGACACAAAAATTTAAAAATAGGGTATGTTGTACGATTAGGTGTGTAGTTTTTGAGAAGGGCATCAAATATTTCAACCCATATCTCAGAAATAGTAGTGTCAATGCTCGTCTAATAGAGAAATGAACCTAATTTATGTATTTTTGGAGTCAAAATGATCATAGATACATAGATTCATTCAAAAAGACAAAAAATTACCAAAACAATGTGCATTTATCGATAAATCGAGTATTTTTTATGATGTCACCCAAAATTCGGCATGAAAAAGCTCTGAAAATAGGCATATTAAGTAAGAAGCGATTTGGGTGCAATATTTATATTGTTTGGATAAAACATTAGTGAAAAATAGATTTAACTTCAATAGTTTACTTACAATCTCGGTAGGTAAAACGAAATTCTTCTTACCTGTAACATTAAGAGAGAAAAAATTAAATTAAAGTTAAAAAAATTCATAAATTATCACTTCCATGCACAAGTTATAATTTCGAAAATAGTCCCCAATCAAGTTTTTTTATAAATGATACTGCATTTTTCTCAAACACAATATATATTGATATGTAAAACAGAAGAAATCAGTCTCATTTCAAATTGACATATAAGTGCTACCTGAATTTATCCAAGAATTTAACAGTAGTGGTAGCTCAGAGGAATAAAGCGTCGAGATCGTCTACCAATCAGATCTGCCACAAAACCTCCAAGCTATGCTATACAAAGTGATCTTCACATGGAAGTAATGAAGTAGGTATATTACTTAAATATATATTCAATCATTCTAAAACTATTAAGTATCATTTTCTTAAGACATACAAATAAATTATAATGCTAATTATCATGTTTGTTCTTATTATAATAGATGTCATTTGTTTAATTTTGTTGTCTTTGAGTTGCCCCCCTTCCTCGCTTGCGTCTGTTCTCTCTGCTTCATTCAATCTTCATTAAAATAATATGAATAATTAATAAGGAAACAATTGATTTCATGAATAAATTAATATTTAATTTAAAATACTATAATTTAATGTTTGAATTAATAAATTATACATACAAAGTAGCACAAAATTGATCACACAAAGAGTAGAATCACTGTAAAATCATAGTGATCCAAGTAACATTTTTATATTTGAGAGAAAATACTAGAAACTATGTCTAAAACATAAATTTTACATGAAATAAAAAGTTGGATTTAATCGAGTTTTTCGAACTTTAGTTTAAGAAGTGATACTTGGATCATTATGGTTCTACCATCTTGGAGTAGAAGAGGCTTCGACTCATGGCTTCAATTCCCGTCTAATTGAATTGTACCTACATCTCTAAAGTCGCCAATTTTAAAAAGATTTATCAATTTTTTTTATTACAGTTAAAATAAAAACTTATTGATTTTGCAATAACAATCGTTTTAAGAAAGTTTCCGTATCCATATTTGATTGCATGTCTATTAAAAATTTTTACAAATAACAATAACATAAAAAGTGATCGAATTGTAATTATAAAATTATTATTCACGCTTGATTATTATTTACACAATAAAATTTATAAAAATTCTGTAGCAATAATAATAAACTGTGGTCTGTCAAACAAACAAAAAATTACTTTATAAGAGACTTGAGGCTAGCACAACTGTCTGTTAGAAAGTTACTTTTCTCATCTTGAAAATCGAAAATACAAATTTTATTATTAAAAAAATTGGATGCAGAATAAAGTATTGTGTTTATTTAGGTGTATCGTAGTGTACTCTCCATTAAATTTCTTTTCAAACTAAATGCCACAGACAGAGAGACAAACACACATAGCGTTCAAACTGAAAACTACACTTTTTAGTTCGGGAATTAAGAAAATTTATAAATGAAAATCCTTTTCAATTTTCATCCATTTACCTTACCAGAAAGTTATGGTTTCTTAATCTTAAGGTCCTACTCATCACAGTTTTTATTTCAAAAAGAGTTCTGCAACCTACCTGATAGTTTTATGACAACAAGAAACTCAATTATTATTGACTGACAATCAGTTAAGTATTTGCTACAGATTCTTTACTCTTAAAGTTAAGTTATTGATGAATTAACAGCATATATATAACTTTACAATATCTTTTATACTTATTATTATCTACCGTTAGTTAAGTAAGTGAGACCAAAGACCACTTTACTTTACTTTACTTTAAATTACAGTGAAAGTAAACAATTAAGTGACCAGTTCAGCAAGTTTAAGTGTATTTATTAAAAAAAATTATTATTTATTTAATAAATAAAAAAAATTATTGTTTATTATTTAATGCAAAAATGTATATCAGGATATGTTAAAACTGAATATAGACACATCTGTTAAAAAAAACAAATCATGAGATGCTTCAAAAAAAAAGTCTTACTAATCCTATTAAAGTAATTGACAAGTACTTAACTTTTTCAGAAAAAACAAAATTATAATTACAAAATAAAAATTGAACATAACTTAGATTACATAAAAAATCGTTCGGAACTCGGTGTCATTCGAGATTCTCTCTTTTCAAGAGAGAAGGATAGTAGAAGTCTTGATAATAGGAAAAATCCAGTAATCGGAACATTTTTTTCTTATATAACCGAATCAAGAAATGGCTACGGCAAGCCCATTTTGATTATTGACAACAAGCCAATCTGTGTATAACCACAGCTAGGCAATTCGACTGTGCTCGCCTAAAACTAACTTGACCACAGTCCAGAAGCGTGGTGAAACTCTTGTTGGGATTGAACTATGACTTTCCATGAGGAGGATCCTTTGACGACTCCACTTATAAGGCCTGTATGGAGAACGACGAAACCTTCATACATTCTATTTGCACCTACAGATATCAACAAGGCGTCGATTCAGAACGTTCGTGTCCAAAACCTTGGATAAATTAATCCTGGGAAAGATCCCGGCAGAGAAGATACGAGCTTCTTGCGTAGCGTCTGGCTTCGACAGAATTCTATAGCATCAATTGAATTTAAAAGCATCTCTTACGGAATCTGCCATTCGAAGACGAGACTTGGGTTCTAAGGACCCAGATTTCAGTCTCAAAAAATTCTAAAAAATCGATTAAAATGCCTAAAAAAAATTTAATTTTACGAATACAAAATAACTGACTGAATTGCTGGCGCTTTGAATTCGTAACCACAAAAAATTATATTCAAAATATTTTCGGAATAACAGCGCTTATACTCTTATAAAATTTATTCAATAAAATATAATATGCATATTATCGATTGAAAAAAAAGTAATACTTTTGAAAGTAAATAATTTAAAATTAATTAAATTATTACAAAGTTCTATTTATTACAAATCGATACATGAATATTCTCACGTTCATCTTATACTTACCCATACAAGAAAAGAAAAAAATTAATTATTAAACTCCTTTCCTAGGTGTTATTTACAATTATTTACCAATAAAAATTTCTATTAGTAATCAATACGATTATTATTTGTAATTGTAATACAATAAAATAATCATATTTGGTTAAAAAGACGGTTGTTGCGGTCACTTGCGATGATATTTTCATTCTTATATATTTTTTTTTTTTTTCAACAGAGAAACAAATATTATAATTGTAAAAAAATTTTGATAGAGTAAAATTTCACTTTTTCAAATTATTTTCTACAAATTCGAGCATATAATAAATAAATTGATTTCAGTAGAATATGCAGTGAAATAATTGTGACAAAATTAGAAGGTTTAAATTGAAAAATTGGACTATAATATCGATGATGAAATTAAAATTAAAAAGAAAGAAAAATATAGGTCACTGTATTACCAATAGTAACTCATGATATTATATAAAAAATAATATTTTTTTTGTTAGGAATAATTTTAATTATAACAATAATTCCAAAATAACAATTAAAAATAATAGGTTTTCATTATTTTATTTTTTTTTTGCACAATCATCTTAATTTTATATTAAATTTTTGTTAGTAGCCAAAAAACACATCTAAAAATATTTGTACTTATTTTATATTTATTTATTTTTTAATTTATAATAAATTTATTATATAAGATAAATTCAAGGCGTATTATTGAAGACAAAAACTATTTAGTTTATATATTTAATTAAGCAAAAAATTTGACATTTTATTGTTGAAAATAAAATGTAATTTATTAATTTTTTTTAACTTTTACAACATTACATTTTATCTCATTAATTTTGCATTTATTTATTCTTCAAAAGAACGTTTTAATATAGGTAAACGTTCCTCAACGTGTCATTCTCGGACCTTAAATATTCGTAATTGTTCTTTTACATTGTATCAACGATTAGTATGAATACAAAAATCACTGATAAAATCATCTAAATTGGATCATTTTACCTATTATAGTTTTACACTCAAATTAGGGATCATTTTACGATTATAGTCATCTATCGATAAATATAATAAATGACTTTAATGGTTCACTTAAAACAACGAGGGATCATTAGGGAGCATAAAAAGGTATCATTGAAAACCAAAAATTAACTAATTTAATTCAATTTCTTTCAAAGTTAGTTTGTTAGTTAATTGTTTTAATCTATTTTTTAGTTTCTATAAATCGCATCAAAATTGCATGCATGATGATTAAGAAATTGATTAATTATTTATCTTTTCATTCAATTGAAATAACGCAATCACAATCGATCTTTTTAAACAAACACCACAAGTACACAGAAGATCGGTGTTTTTTATGATGTTTTATTTCTAAATAACTACAAGATTTCTGCAGTAATAACCATAAAAAAACATAGATCACATAAATGCATTGAATAAATAAAATAAATAATGAAGAAGTGTAAAAGAATATATAAATCATTTCATCTCTCTGCTATGGTTGTATGTTCTATTGAATGGAATGAATTGTATGTTTGAATCGGTGCTGTAGATTGAATTTGAATGAATTAACAACATGACGATTCTCACTCGTTTTAAAACTATTTACTATATTCACTATAACTCATATGGAATTATGTAAAAAGAAGAATTAAAAGAAAAAAAAATTATAATTTTATACAATTTTAATTAATCGTTTTGAATATTCATTTAAATCTAATTACAACACTAAACTTATTAAGCATTATTTATTTATTTAAAACTAATTTAAAAAAAAAGTTAGATTTGAAATAAATTATTTATTTAAAACTGTAGTAAATGAGATAAACAGTGGGGCTATTAAAATATGATTATAAGTTTGTTTTATAAATGTTAAATCATCCAGAGACCAAAAGAACTTCGTGTTCAAACTCTCACAAATCTTACGAGAGCCAAAAGTCTTCTGCGGGATATTGGCTTTATCCTGGAGGCATTTAAAAATGTTGTATTTGGAAGAACAATAATCCCCTTCTATAAATTCAGAAAAAAAATTAACTAGAAGAGCTTTCAAGCAAAAGGCCTTTCCTTTGAAACTTTCTCACACCTAATAAGAGTAGATCTTCTTGGGTAGATTGATTTTATGTCGGTAGCATTGACCCAATGTATGAATACTATTCGAGGTCTTCCAGAGGATTTGGATATTAGATCCCGGAAAAGTCTCGTCTACCGAGAAAAACCCACTTATCATAGAAGAATTTCCGCTAGGGAAGAAAACATGTCTACCTAAGACTGAAATAAATTACACATAACGAAAATTTTCGAGTTGGTAAACTCAAAGAAAAGCTTAAGAGTAGTGATTATTAGAATCTAGGTATAGCAATGAGACAAATGTTTCGTAGCACTTACTGGCATGCTATGAAGAAGAATTTTCTAAATCGGCACACGAAAGAGAGAAATGCCACTTTCTGAAAACCTTGTGAATTGTATTTTGTAAGAGGTCTCCGGCTTTTTGAGTTCAGAACTTTTATATCATCAGCTTAGGGAAAGAATCCTTTCAGATAAAGGCTAATTTATTTTAAATTATTTTGTAAATTCAGATTAAATGAATGTTTAAAAAAATTGATAATAGGTATAGTTTTTTAGGACCACATTGAATTTTTCTTGATTGGTAAATTGATCTAAAACTAGGTAACCCAATAAAAACGATTCTCTAAGTATTAATTTATTTTATTTTTTCATAAATAATGAAATGTTAATTTTCTTAACAAGATTAGAGACTTTATTTTTTTTTTATTTTGGTAGTTAAAAGAAGCGACTTGTTTTGTTTGATAATCTTAATAAAGTATTATTTCATTAATAAGACCAAAAAAAAAACAGATTCTTTAGATTCTTCTTTTGTTATTTTTTAGACAATAGACCCTAATTATTGGGTAAAAATTTGGCACCTATTTATGGTCATCAATTAACAATCATGCCAAAAATTTATCATTTTTTATTTTGTAAGAGAGTTTTAATCAAAAGAAAGTTTCATTTGAAAGACTAATAGTCAAAGATTTAATCTGATGTTCTGATATCAGATTGGGCCAAGTTCTCTGGGTTGCTTTAACAGCCAATTTAGATTCTTAACGGTAAGAATTGAATGAACACTTTAAATTAGAATATTGATCCTTGTAAAATAGCTAACATTTTTTTCTAAAATCTTTAGCTTTAGGAGGAAATTCGTCTTGAAATTCTGCCATTATTGCATTTAATCGAAAGAAAAATTATACTACTAGTCTTTGGACAATATGGTAGCGAGAAAACTACGATTAGCTAACGCTGGATGTGCGCTAGGATCTCGGAATTTTCATTGGTATAAAATACGTCTTATTTCTTACAATCATATCAAGTTTAATTAAAATCAATTAACCATATCGGTTATGTATTAAATTATTAAATTATTATTTTTTAACCGTTCAACTTCATTGATCGATGGTCACAAAGGACACCACATCATAGTTTTGTAAATCAGAATGTGTAGTAATTTTTATTTCATAATAATTTAATTCTTTTAAATTTTTTTTTAGATAATTAAATTAAAAAATATTTTTTAACAATAATATTTATTTATTTATTTATTAACTAACCGTTAAGATTGAGACCATGAACAAAAGGAAAAGTGATTTTATAAATGTAACAACAAAAAAAAAAACTATCTAGATCATTGAAAGCGATCTAAAAAAATTAGGCCATCATCAAAAAATCATTTTTATTTGTTTGAAACAGAAAAAAGTTTAATTATTTTATTTTAGTTAAATTTCTTTGTGGATCATCAGTTTTGCAAATTAGGTGTAGTTTTTTTTCTTTCTGGTTTTCATTGATTTAAATTAAACAAAAATTTCGATAAAAATTCTATTTACGTATTGGAACGGAAAGAAATTTTGTTTAATTAAATTTTTTTTTTTGGATTTTATTTTAATTATGTTTTTTTGATTTTGGTATAACTGTTTGTTTTGTTTTAGAGAGTGGATTAAACTTGAAATGATTTTGAATCTTAAACGACTTTTAGAAACAGATATTTTATTTATTTAATTATTCTAAAACAAATCGGTGTAGAAATCCCGGTTCGAGTCCTCTTTTCATTAAAATTGGTGCAGTTTCTGAAGTATTTATCAAATACAACTTAATTACCTTGGAAAAACGAATCGTCTTCAAAATACTTGACGAAGTATCGGCCCTAGAATGGCATCTTGAATAACGCCAGCCCGCTAATTTACATTTTTTTTAATAATGTGAGGAGACCTTTTGATATCAGCTAGTATCTTCAAAAGAATTTAAAAGTAAAAACAATGGACCATGTTCTATTATATTGTTACATTGATTTTCAAGAAAAATTGTATATAAAATTCATGAGAATTCGGTCAAATTTTTTTATCAAATAAATTTAAAAAAAATACAATAATAGTGTCAGCCACAAATAACAAATGCAGCATGCATCAAATGCATTTTAAACAATATTTAATAAGATTTATATCAAATTCCATTTTTTTTTATGAATAAAATATTCTTAAAAAATATAGACAAGATAATGTGGACGTTGTTTTTGCCTAGTTTCAATATTTCAATTCAAGTTTTTTGTTGGAATGAACCCAGAATCAGGGGTCGATACTTCATAAAACAAACTAAAAATTGCATTTTTCAATTTGACGAATTATCAAGTTTGACCGCTATGTGTGTGTGTTCGGTCTGTCTGTCTGTCTGTAGCAACGTAGTGCCTAAACGGATAACCGATTTTAATGTTTTTGATTTCGTTTGAAAGTGTTTGGGGTTCCGTACCCGAAAAATTTGTCGTCAGGTTTTTTAATTTTGTAAATTTCATTTATGTTCATCAAAGCTTGCACGTAGTATCATAAGTCAAATTTATAATAAAGATTTAGTGATCATCTTGCGCCAAATCGATTAAAAAAACCGAAAGCAAATCAAACGATTCAAAAATTGCAATTTTTATTCAGAATATTGGATCGATTTTATTGAGAAGACTTTGTTACACAGATTTTCTTAACCAGTAATATCGTTTGAATCATTTACAGAAAAAGGCTTAAAATCTGTTAGGCTAAAACGTTACCAAAACGCCTGAAACACCACCTTTTTCTTCTGGACTAATAGTACAAAAATTAAATTTTTCTTAACTATACAATTAAACATTTTAAAATAATTATAATATAGGTTACTACAATCATAATTATTATATTATTTCATTGTGTGTTTTGCATAATAATATAATAAGAAGAAAAACATCATAATATTTGCTAACTTCACTTTACTTTTAGCTGCTGAACAATGCTACTTAATACCTAACTATAACCATACACATGAAGAAAAAGATGTAAATATTATTAGCTTGTTGTCAGATCAGAGACAGACGAGAGTGTAAGTTCTTATTTAAGTTAATGAATGATGAAAATTATTTATTCAAAAGAATAATAAATAAAAATATAAAATATATTAAAAATTGCAATCATCATGAAAATAAGAATCTGGGAACTTTTTTTTTATACATTTGAATCGCACACACAATCGAAATTGAAAACAATTGAAAAATAAGAGTGTACGAGTGTAGTAAAGAATGAGTTGTTTTTTTTATGATGATTTGAATAAGAATTACAGATTTTGATGCAACAATTTGACCTCTAATGTTTTTAAATAAATCAAATGTCGTTTATTTAAATTTTTTTAACATTTCCATAGCCAAGATTTGTTTGTAATTTTTTTTACTAGGTATACAAAGTGGGTTTTCAAAATTGGCTCATTTTCATCAGAGGACAAACTATACGCAATGAACAAACACAAACTTAATATAATTTGGTGTGTAACGCATAAATTTAAAATATATACAATACATGTATACATACCATATAATGTTCTAACCTAATTTGCGCAGTCACGGATGATGATCAGTAATGGTTACGAAAAAATGTTCAAGACAAAAGTTGCTCATTTTTTATTTAAACTTTTGTTCTATCTCTAACGGTTAAGAAGCTAGGTCATACAGACCCAAGACCTTGACCTATCTTGCCCAATTACCATCTTCAGCTTGAAATTTCTTTTCATATTTTAGTAGCCATGCCTAAGGATGGACGGATAGACGGACAGACAACTGGAAATGGACTAATTAGGTGATTTTATGAACACCTTTACCAAAATTCAGTTCGTTGTATCAATATTTTTAATCGTTACAAACTTGGGACTAAACTGAGTATACCTTGATAAATATTACATATATACATGGTATAATTTTTATCTTGATTTTTCACAGCGAAAAAATCACAGAAATCACATTAATTTTGAATTTTATTAAACAATTTTTTTTTCATTTTGGGTTTGTATTTTTATCGGCTGTTGGAGTCTCCATGTATTTTAATAGCATGTTTAAACTTGTATAATAATATATTACATATTATTTGTCACACATAGCAATTTCTCAGGACTTTTCAGAGGATAAGTAATCCTTTTAAGTGTTTTTTGTTTGATATATTTCATATATACATGGTGTAAAATGTTTTAATTATAGTCTCTAAGTCAGTAACATAATTATACCATGTATACAGGGCGTTCTGTTATTAACTGCAGATCGTTATCCTGCAGAATAAGCTCATAAAGACGAAGGAAAAAGTTATTTTCCACTTTTGGATATGAGGCCTACTTTGCGAGATAATTAACAAAATAAATTAATATATCTTTAGCGAATCACAGTTCAATAACATTTTGAATGAAACCAATAAAACACTACTTAAAGAGAGGATGTGTTTTATCATAGTGGAAGGCGTCTCTAAATACAAAATTATTACAAAAAAACTCTATTTGGCTACTTTTGTTATTATAAAAACTAACCCATTAAAACCTACACTATACGTTCCTTGGTAAATTAAGTGTTGTACGCAACTAATTGTGCGCATATCACATACGTTAGGCATATATTTGGCAAGACGGACAATTGTCCGTTTTATAAATATATGCTGAGATACACATACACCGAGACAAACCAAAGTATGCATGTTGTGTGTTGAAGTTGTAAAGTGAGACAATTTTTAAGATTTTGTGTTCTGTATTACACAATTTATTCCCCCCTGCCCCGTACCTATATTAATGTATAATTTGATACCTCCCACATCTAACTGGCTATTGGTGATTTATATTTTTGTTTTATTTATGAATAATAACAACAAAATATTTTTTTTAGTATTCACTATCCAATTAAATCAATTATTGTTTTATGATAGTCTCCTCTAAGTGACACCTACTAATTTAACGAATTTGATAGGTTTGTGAATTCATAAATCTTTCTATATTACCATAGGCACATCTCCCGAATCTGGCCTCAGATCGAAATTTGGTAAAGAGCTTTTTTGTTCGTCTTTATGAGCTTATTCTGTAGGCCAACGATCTGCAGTTAATAACAGAACGCCCTGTATATGAAATATACATAGTATATTAAGTTTAGTCCCAAGTTTGTAACGCTTAAAAATAATGATGCTAGGAAAAAAATTTTGTCATAGGTGTTCATATCCGGTTGTCCGTCCGTCTGTGGACACGATAACTCAAAAACGAAAAAAGATAACGAGCTGAAATTTTTACAGCGTACTCAGGACGTAAAAAGTGAGGTCAAGTTCGTAAATGAGCATCATAGGCCAATTGGGTTTTGGGTCCGTAAGACCCATCTTGTAAACCGTTAGAGATAGAACAAAAGTTTAAATGTAAAAAATGTTCCTTATCAAAAATTAAACAACTTTTGTTTGAAACATTTTTTCGTAAACATCACTGTTTACCCGTGAGGGCACCAATTAGGCGGAAATTTTATAATATGTACTGTACTTGATTAACAGTTATGTATGTGTCACATGATTGTATGTGTAATGTGATAAAGAAATCAACACTGACTATGCATGGTATTTCAACAATTAACTCAGTCAATTGTTTGTTTTCACTTGTTTAGAAATAAATTTTAAACATATTTAAATACATTACTTAAGTCACCCGAACAATGACTTAAGTACCGTTTAAAATTTTAAATAATAAAAGTATAAAAGTCTTTTTTTCTTAAAAACCTATTTAAAATTGTAACATCTTTACTTAAGAATTTTGTAATAATTTTTTTATATTTTTTAATATTTAAATATTAAAATCATAATTTCTTTTTTTGAGTAATAAAGTAGTTACTTACTGTTTTACGTATTTAAATCTGTATGATGAGCAGAAATTTAGGTTTTTTTATTTTGTTCTCATGACCAAATTTAAATATTATGTAAGAGTGTATAAGATTGTTTTTTTTTGGACAATAGAGATTTGAATGAATGAATATTTTTGGCGTGGTTAGTAATAATTAGAAAAAATGTAAGTACAATAATTAGGTAACGTTTTTTTTTTTAAAAAAGAAATTGATGAAATTCTTTTATGCGGTTGCTTTATCTGAATATTAGATTCATCTTAAAATTATGAAAATCCACTTCTAGATTCTATTGCCTACATATATGATATATACCTCGACAGCTACGATACAAGTCAAAAGAAAATGTTTTATGCAGGAATTTTTTGATTTCGGTTTAAGCTGTATCTCAAGCTTTTGAATTCGATTTGAATGAAGCTGATACAATTTTAAAACTATATACGTCTTAACGATTTTTATCTATAAATTTCGTTCTAATTGAGATCAAATGAGCCCAAAACAAAATGTTCATGAAATTAGAATTCAAAATTTTAAATGTGAAAAAATCCCTAAATTCTCTACTGTTTCCTTACTTTTTAAGGGAAATCAACCGAGTGTGTACCGAGGACTGGCTTTGAATAGTACCTTCCTAGAATTTTAGGATATGAGACTAATTTTTGCAATATTCTGTTGTTTTGAAGGAATTTTGATCCTAACATTTCGTTTCCTCTAAATCTGAAACAAATTTCCAAGGAATCAGGGCCAAAATTCATTTAGAACTGCAGAATATTGCAAAAAATTTCGAAGTTTTAAAAAATGATAAACTTTGAAAAGTTTTATCTTTGAATCCATTGGGTCTGCAGAGACAATTCGAGTCTCATATTGTAGCAAATTTCATCTACTTTAACCTTTATCTGAAAAGGTACTATCAAAAACTGGAGTTTTTACGCTTATTATCGAAAAATCCAAAAGAAAAACGTAATTTTCACGCTTGATGTCACAAACTTGGGTTATTCATTAGGCCAACATCATAATCAAGTCTGTCTCGTGTCTTCAGACGACAAGGTTACTGAATTATTGGTGAAACAATTGTCAAATAAATTTTATCGAAAAACAGTGTATCTAGACCGTTATATTAACATCTGCAATGCTTTTGTTACCTTGAATTCGTTGTCGGTAAAAACATGACTGCAAATCGTTTAGAGGCATATTTTTTTTATTAAGAATAAATAAAAATTAAAACCGTTTTCATTGGTGATGATAGTACTTACTTATACATACATGTTACAATCTGTGACAATATAATGATACCCCATTTTGCATTTATAATTTTGTTTTTAAAAAAACAATATAAATATGTTAAATTTAAAATGTCAAAATATTTGACATGATAAAATTTTAAAAGAATCAAATTAAACACAGAATTATTATAATTTTATATGAAATTATATTTTATTTTTAATAATAAATGAAGATTTCTTCTTTTTATCTTCTTCAATATTTTTAAGGTTTTTTTTTTTTTTGTTCATACTCATTTCCGGATTTAATTATGTTTTTTTTTTTTTTTGTATTTTTAATTTTTAAGTAGGTATGATTTTAAGAAAAAAGTGCACATACACGCATTTTTAAATCATGTAATGCAGTTTTTTGTGCGTACAGGGTCATTGAAATCGTTCGATTGTAATCGTTGCTTATTAATTGAAAATGTTTCAAAGTCAAAATTTCTAAAAGGTAAATGGATTTTTGCATTTGTTATTCAATTATTATGACGACATTAAAGGACCCAATAAGTTTGGTCGTAATAGGCAATAGTCGTTATATGTACACATGTCGGTCGTTATTTCTAACTAATTATTCGCTATAACCGATGTGTGAAATAATAATGGCTCAAAATAGAGTTTGAAAAGTTCAAAATCGTAACACGATGGTGTTTTGCTTAACTGGAAAAGTATGTAAATGTTAATAAAGTATGTTTTGACCTGCATTGGTTGTTTTAGGCGATATATTTTCTTATAATTTTAATTAATATAGATCGCTTTAGCTAATATGTCGTTATAGCCGGTGTTGTTATAGCAAATACATTCATGCATGTATTTATATAGGAATTCAGGTCGTACCTTTCATTTTCGCCATTCTAACCGATGTCGTTAAAACGCGTCTTAACTGTAATTCCAATTTTCAAAAAGAAAATTATTATCATTTTATCAATGCCTTCCAAAATACAATCGAATAACCCGGTACATATTTAAAGTAATTTAAAGAAATTTAAAACAGATAAAAAATTTAACAGCAACTTTATTTTTTTTTTAAACATCCACAAAAGAAAAACATCCGTTGTTTAAATTTATTTAATGTTTATAATAAACATTTTTAAGAAGAAGATAATAATTAAGATATAAAAATTTACATTATTTTATAATTTGGGTGTTACCATTTTGTAAAAAAAAAAAATATCTTATTTATAAAAATGGTTTAACATAAACATCATTTTAACTCCTGATTCATAAATTATGTTTTGGTATCGTGTCAAGCAGTTCAGATATAGAGATCAAATTAAGCAACTGAAGAAGAATTAATGAAGAAGTATGTCGTACAACCTGATTTTCGTAGTTTTTGGGTCAAAGTTACATTAGAAACTGATTTACGTGAATCAGAAGCAAAATTTATTGAAAAATAACTGTTATTGCAAATAATTGTATAGCAAAGTATTGTAAAAATTCGATTTAAAGATTTTTTCCCAATTTTCATGAAAACCTTATTGTGGGCTGGTTTAGATCCAAAGAAAATTCTGCTAGTTAAAAATGTCTCCGATTTATGAAAGACTGATCGTTGATAAAAAGTGAAGTTGTGAACGATGGTGTTTTCATTGGGATTTAAATCTCACATCTCGTTATAAGCAGTATTTAAAATCCAGAATCCATCAGGTTTTATTTCCTGAATTGTTTAATAAACATTTACAGCAATAATTCATATTTTTACCGCTAGACTACAACATAGAATTCCACTGCAAACAAAAAAATCGAACAGATTCAATAAATATTTCGTATGATTTTTTTCAATCGATAAAAATGACATTAATTGATAATAAATATTAATAAAAATGTCTATAAATAATTATAAATAAAAATAATCTCTTTTTTTTATTTTAATAATTCACAAAAATAAATAAAAAATCCATGTATGCTCAATCGATCGAGAAGAGAATTTATACTGATTTTATATTTATTTTAAGATAAATTATTAGAGATATCGAGATAATATATTTTATATTTATGATCGATACGATTATCGTGCACATAATATATTTAACGATACATATAAATAAAGATTTTTTTTTAGGAAAAAAAAGTATTTTAGAAAAAAAAAATGTAAAAACATTGAAGAATAATATTTAATATGACAAATATTATTAATATTACAAATATTGGAAATATTGAAATTATACAGACTGTGTGGTGAGTAAGATCTTTTGATGACAAACCAATATGTGTTTGATTGACGACGTTCGGGAAAAAATGAGTGTTTAAAAATATATGAAACTTTCGTTTTAAGTTATATAACTACAACAACAGTCTTAAACTGAATTCAGTAAGAGTAAATAGATGGGATATTAAGAAAAACCATAGTAACTTACAACAATATTGTTAAAATGTATGAATTAACTGTCTAATAAAATACAAAACACTCCTTTAAGGGTCTAGTCATTCCATAAACCACTGCTTTTCATTTTTGTAAAATTTAAGCATGCTTATGTTTCCCATATTGATTGCTTGACGCCATTAATGATCTTCCCAATAGAGCAAGCTTGGATCCAACCTGGTCTAAAAGTCATGTCAAAAGAAGGACACGATTACTGTACTTTTAAGGATTTAAGAGTCAAATTTGATCTAAAATCAAAATCGATGTTAAAATAATTTTCCTTCTTTTAACAAAATTTAAAAGAATCGCTATTTTCGGGATGAAAACATTAACCTTCTGCAACAAAAGTTTAAAAAATATTGTTGGATAATAAATAATAAAATATTGATATGTATTATTGAAGTATATTTGAAAATATAATAATAAAATATCAAAGCCATCCGTATCGATAGAAATAAATAAATATTACAAGAGATCGTCTTTTGATGTTAAATCGTTCCTTATGTCAATTTATGTCAGCGAATAAGACCTCCCTTGATGAACAACTAATGTATTTTACTTTATACTTCAGCGAACTCAATTTTATTTGCAAATATAAATTTTTTAAATTTTTCTTTCGATTGCATGTTTTTTTTAGATACTGTTGAAAAGAAAACGAGGCCCCCAATTTTTAATAAAACTCAATACATAAGGTCATTTTAATATTGACATAACGGGCTTTTTTTCCACGATATTTGGCTATATTATAATTTTTTTTTTTTTTGTTATGGAGCCTGTTAAGTCACAATAATATAATTTATAATAAAAATTGAAAATAATAAACATTTTGTACTAATTTCCAAGTCTGTTATCTTTTTCATAGATAATGAGAAATATTTTTACATAACAAATAACAATTGAAAACGATAATATTATTAATAAATTTTATGAGTAACAATAAAAACGGATAATAGTTGTTTTATATATGAACACAATGTCAAATTCACTTTTATTCAAATAAAAATATATAATAAATAATATAAAACTATTATTTTAAACTTTAAAAAAGGAAAAAATATAAATGAGTATAAAAATGTAGAATTACTATGTTACCGACCCGATGTGAAAATTTTATGTATTGTTTTCTTTATCGGAAACAATGGAAATAAAAATATCGGTAATAATTATTGCAATTCAACAAAGACATGGTTCTGAAGAATTATACGTAATGTCATAAAAGTACAGTTGGGTTTATATCGATGGGTTGACACAATTAATGGCGTATTGTTGACATAATTGATTGGGTGGAACATTCTTTTGACATCAAAAATTATGTGAAGATTTATAAGATTTGAATACTCTTGAAGAAAGTATGATTGTAAGCCTTATTTTCTTAAGAATTTGATGAAATTCAAATAAAGTATTTATTATCAAAGTCCACACTAAAAGGCCTGATGAATTTTGAATGAAAGACCTGTTATACGGTATGCTAAGAAATATTATAATAATAATTGTGTATTTATAAATTATCAATTGAAAAATATTAAATAATATAAATCTATCTTTGTGCAACAATATAAAAATAAATTTTTAATAAATATGTTCTGATAGTTCTAATTCACATCCATTCTCATTCTTCAACAAGAGATGAACATTAAAAATAGCAAAAAAAAATTATTGCTTTTATTGTTTTTATGAAATAATAATTTTATTTTTTTTAATATTCAGAATAACATTGGGTGTTACTTAGAGTTTAATAATATGCAAAAAAATAAATTGAGATAATAAATTAAAAATTGTTAAGTAATTATTTATTACACAAAGAATGTAAGCAAATGATGTATTCAAATTATTTAAAATGGAATTTTAAAGTTTTTTTTTTATAAAAATTGAAATTTAATATTCAAATGAGTTATTAAATAGATAATCATCTTTTTTTTATTTAAAGTGTTTTTTGGTAATTTTTTAATACAATTATTATTACTTAGGCATGAAATAAATTATATAATTTTTTTTATAGTTTTTAGCGAATTATAAAATCTACAGAACTTGCTTCGACTTTTTTTTGACTGAACTTGCTTCGCTAAAGATTCCTGATTACTCAAGACAATGATTTTTATCCAAATTTGTGAGGGATTAATTAAAATTTATGTTCCAGAATTTGAAAAAAGCAGGATGTTTTTACGATCAAAGGTGAAGGATTTTTGATATTTCACCTAATATCATTTACAAAATGCTTTGATTTTGCAGTAATTTTCATTAGATATTTCAAAAAACACTTATTAAATCGTCAAACCACCTTGATTTCTGTGATTTTGTGAATATGACGCTGATCATTTCAAACACTCATTAAATCGTCAAACCATCTTGATATTACCATTTTTTGATTCGACATAATTTTTACTTGTTTGAATTTATCAAGAATATGACGCTGATCATTTCAACTAAATTTTTATTAAATATAAATTCAGAAAAAAAATTAGATATTCTGAAATTAATTTAAACAAAAAAAAAAAAAGGAAAATTTAAATTAAGAAAATTTAATATTTGTAATATATAATTTAAAATTAATAATTCAATTCAAGGAAATTGATGAAATTCATGAGAAAATATCGAAACTAGATATTTTTCAAACAATAAATTTATTTAATGATAATAATTATAATTTTTTTTATGATTATTTGAACAATAATTATTTTTATGTAATATAATATTGCAATTCATTCATCAGTGAAGAGCTCTCTGGTAATGGTGCTTCTTAATTACTGTTTTTGTTTTTTAAAGAAAAAAAAAAGAACCATATGGTGCCCGGCTATTCATGTGAATTACTTTTTAAATAAAATATCGATCATCGATACTTATTTTTGGTTTAATTATAATAATTATAATTTAATAGCTTTGTATGTGTTAATGAGTGTGTTAATTTATATCATGTAAAACTGTAAACTAATGCAGTGTTAATTAGCTAATGGTTCTTTTAAAGTTCATTTTTGGAAGTTTTTTTTTGGAACTTTGTTTCTTATTGCACTTTATCGTTCTTCATAACAAAAATGATACCAAAAACCGACCATTTAAATCTAGGTCACCGAAGAAGCTAAAACTTTTTTTACCGATTCAGCTTAAATGAATTTTGCCTTCTTTCAAAATTGAACAAAAAGTTTTTGCATTCATTTCTTTATCTGTTTAAAGGATTGGAAGTTCCAATTTTGTATACATCAAGCGTTTGTAGAACCCAGATCAATAAAAAATTGAAGGGGAACATCACAGAATTAAAAATAAAACGACATAGTTTTTATTTGATTATATTACAAGTTTCTTATTTGTTTTTTTTTTTTTTTTTTTTATAATTTGTATTATTTTCTTTTTTATTATTACTATTAAAATGTCTTTTTTATTATTATGACGGAAATGTTATTATATGTGGTTTGTTCTATCAATCTAAGTATCTACATGGGGATCATCTCCATCGTTGGTACTGTATATATATGTTGACGATATGGATGACACTGATGACAGTGTGTTATAAAATCCATGTTATGTCCTATTTAACTGTCATCTAATCAAATCTATATATACCTCATTTACATTTTTATACTTTTTTATTATTCTTTTTGTACTTATTTTATTTATTTATTTGCATTCATCTTTTCTTATGTAATAAATAAATAGATTTATCATTCAAAATTTTCGTATATCGTTCAGAAACTGAAACTGGAAATGACCTCACAGATTAATATATTTTAATTTTAAGATAATGTAATTAATAAATGTAGAAGTCTTTTTACTTTTTAATCTATAAAAGTGGAGAGTAAAGTTTTCAACATTAAAATATATGCGACCCTTCAACATTTTCTATTCATACGATATTAAAATTTCAATTTTGAATGATTCATTTTATAAAAGTCCTGCGCCAGATACTTTTGTCCAATCAACTTTCAATATTACAATTTTAATGACATACATAAAAAGTGGACGGTATTTTTCCTGCTTAAACAAAAGTTTTTAAATACTAATCTGTTAATCATTATCAATTTTTTAATCTAGTTCGGACATCTGTCTAAAAAATTTGTCTAAAAAATAAACATTAAATACCGTTAATTTGTTGTTAATTATTAATATTTTTAAATGATTATTTTTATTAGAATTTTTAACTAAAAATGTATAATTGTTCAAACTAATTTTAAGAAATTCTCACATATTTAAAAATTAAACAAAATTTTTAAAATAATATGTATCACAGTTTTTTTTCCTTTTTCATCAAATTTTTTTGATTTATTTTTAATAGTTATTTAATGACTTGGATACTATTTATTTATTAATTCTGATTATTTACAAATTGTGATGTAATAATTGCTCCCATATATATAAAGTTGCAAAATTATGAAAAATTATATCGGTAAAAAAAAGATATCATTTCTAAATGAATCAAATTCATCACGCAAGAGATCCATAACCTAACTAAATGAATTTCTCCAAGAATAGAAAATATTTGCACTCTGTGGAAAGGTCTACAAATTCTGATGTATGTTCGTGGCCCTTGCATAATTTAACACGGCCCCCAATACAATCGTCACCTTCAACAATAAAAAAATTGTTGATTAATGACCGATTTGATTAAAACAGAAATTTCAAAAAAAAAAAACAAAAACCTTGATCATAATAAATAACTTTATGTGCAGTATTTATAAAGTTAGCTTAACTCAAGATGATGAAATGCTTGCACACGCTTCAAGGTTAAAGTTCACGCACGTGACACAACCATCTAATGAGAGTACATACGATAGATAAGTAGTTGTGTTGTGTAAGCTGAATGTAGCCATGGCATGTGTGCGGGGGATGTGTCTTAACTTAAGTTACTTTAGAGATGTGTATTTGTTTGTTATATTAAATAGCTGTAACGTCCGTGTCGGCAATACTTTACTTATGTTCAAGAAGACACACATAGATTGCAAAAATATAGTTCTGTTTTACCCTTTTCGATTCGGAATATCAAAACATAAGATTAAAATTGGTGAGCTGAAAGAAGAAGACGAATTCGTAACAAGGCAGTTACTAGACTACAAGCCTATGATAAAATTTTTCGGGTGAAATGATCCACCAGGAATCATGTTGGAAAAGATGCTTCTATATGCTAAAGTAACTTTAAGCACCATGGCAATAGTTTTACACGGTACAGGTGAGAACAAAGATATTTGCTTACTTTTCTTTGACCGTACTCCTAAAATACTCCTAAAACGAAGAAAATTACTATACCGTTTTGCGTTTTTATTTCACCCTTTTTTTCCACTTGCAACCATTATGACTGTAGCTCAGCGATTTTAGGTCCTATCATAATATTCATTCAGTCAACAAGACTCAGGACTATTCCGGAAAATTCAAAAAGAGCTTCGCGATATCTAAACTACGCGGAAAAAAAGAAATTTTTCTCCTCCTTTCTAGGCCAAAGTGATTTACGCTTCAGTCCTTTTCAGAGCAGCAATGACTTAAAGAGGCACTTTGATCAGCCATTATCATGAATGTAATCATAATCGAGAAAAAATTGTGATAGTTTTCCATTTTCGAAACTAAGTTCTAAGAAATGATTTAATTTACTTTTTTACAAGAATGAAGTTTTACCACTGGAGATCTTAAACAGACCCATTTTTATAAGATAGATCACTCTTTTACTGTATATCAGAAATGTATCTAGATTGTGGGTATACATCGTATACCGTCTTGTAATTCTGAACGAACTGCCACCTATGTTGATAAATCTGAACTAATCAAGTAGGATATTAAATACTATATTATAAAATATTTTTATTAAAAATTATTATTAATAGTGTTAAAATAATTATTTATTTGACGTTATATATCCATGTTTATATTTATTATATTTTATAATAATTATTATATATTTTAATAATAATTAATATGTACAATAATTAAAAATCAGTACAGTTTGATTCATGAATTAGTTTATTAAAAATTTGTTATAACCCATCAACACTCGCGTTATGAGTTTAAGTATATTTTCTCTATCTACAATTTCTTCAAGTTCTTCAGAAATTATGCGTAAGGAAAATAATAATAACTTTGGAAATTTTCGACACTGTTCGTGTACTTTCGTTAGTTTAATATAAGTTGTACTCGGTAAATTGTGATAGAAATATGGTAAAATTAATAAAAATGAATTCAATTATTTCGAATAATTCTCTGCTTTAATATTTCCACTCTCAAACATCATTTAATAATCTCGTAATCACACTATTTCTAATTTGCTAATGCATTAAAAAATAAATAAAATTTATTACACATTTAATGTGTAGAGCACGTGAGCAAATCTCTCACCACGTGCTTGAAGATTACAGATGGGTTAAACAGAAGTCTTTTATCATTTCTTTTGCAGAAAAACTAAGCCATTTCTTTTTCTAACGGGCTTCCAGGACAGAATTATTTAAAATGATTTTAACAAGTATGAAGGTATGCAATCATTTTGTTACAGTTAATATCAGTTTTTACTTTCAATAAAAAAAAAACCTTTTTTTTTCTTC
Organism: Chrysoperla carnea; assembly: GCF_905475395.1. Classification (NCBI taxonomy): domain Eukaryota; kingdom Metazoa; phylum Arthropoda; class Insecta; order Neuroptera; family Chrysopidae; genus Chrysoperla; species Chrysoperla carnea. The sequence goes on from NC_058341.1 coordinate 2,982,134, forward strand.
TCTATTCAAATAAATTAATAACCATGGGACAAGTTAATGAAATTGAAAGTATTCTCTAAACATCTACATACGCGATATAATTAATTTTTTTTTTTTTTTTACAAAGAATTAATTTTAAATATTTTGGAATTAATTTTATGATACGATTTAGTGGACACATATTGTGTGATAGATTTTTTAAGTGTGAAGCATATGGTTTTATAATTATTCTACGGAAGTTTGCGAGTACAATTATCTAATTAAAAAAAATTGAATATTGTCAATTTTTTATGCGGAAATTATTAAAGGAAGAAAATGATATGTTTCGCACCATGAAATTTCTTGATAATTGCATAAAAATAAATCAAAAACACACCAAAAATATTGAAAAAATTACTGAATGCAAATTTATAAATATAAATTTATAAAAATTGTCCCTACACTAAGATACGTATAGCTAAGCGCTCCATCTTCTGCGACCTCTATTTCAAAAGCGATTTTATGAATAAAAAAAATGTTTCAGACAAAATATGTAGAGAATTTTATCTTCTACAACTTTTATGGCGAATGTCAAGAATGGCAAAGATAACGAGATATTCTAAAAAACTGAATTTCGCTACTTTTGACCTTCAATATTTACAGACGCACACACGTGACCATGCGTGACTTTCAAGGCGACCTTTTTACAATCAAAATAAACATTTGTACAAAAATTGGCCACTTTTTTGACTATATGTAAAACTATAAAATGGCATAAAAACTTTACTGTTTTTCCTTTCCCAAATTTTGCGTTAGCACCGGGTAGTGTCGGATACTTTTCAATGAGCAAGACATCAAATATAGAAAATTAAATTTCAATATTCTTAAAGCAATTTTTATCTTTTTTTTTTCTTATTTATATACAAAGAATACAGAAATCTATTTTATCATCATTACACTGACAGAATTGGATCTAATTACTCTAAAGTAACAAACAATTTAAAAATAAAAAAAAATTAATTAACAAAAATATTTTTTGCCTTCAATGTTATGAAATTTAATTGCTTTCATATCACAAAATTAGTTTTTAATAAGATTTTTTTTTTAATAAATATTTTTCACTTTTAAATCTAACCATGCAATATCACTATTGATTAAAAAGAGATGACAATATTTTGTGTGTTTAATTGAAAAAGTATTTTTCTTATATAGTTTTTTTTTTTTATTGGTTTTTAATATTTCTACTTTTTTTTCTGCTCTGCTATTTATATCACATTTTATTTATTTATTTTTTTTTTTTTTAATTCAGTTTTATTAATCTGTGAAGATTGTGAGTGAACCAGTTTTATATAACGCAAACGAACGCTAAAAAATGAAATTTCTATTTTTAATGTGAATATTTTATTTATTGTCAATTGAGAAATATATTATTTTTTTAATTTATTTTATAAATAAATGATTTTTAAAGTTAATCGTAATTTTAATTATGTGATATTTTAAAGGAAATGAATCTCTGTTTTATTTGACATTATTTCATTTTTTAGTTTTTATATAATAATAATAAAAGAAAAGAGAAACAGGAAAATAGCTTAAAAATAGAAAATTCATTCTATCTATTAAAAAAAAAATTCAACCAAGTCATCATTAATTCGAAACTTTGATGTAACTCAAATGAAAATGTCCCTTTTGAGAAATATCTTATTTTCTTTTTCTATCTCAATCACTTATTTTGAGTCCAATTAGCTTATTTGAACCTGGTCGAGTAGGCGAGTAAGATTAAGAGCTACTATCAACAGCGACGGAAAATTTGTAAACAAAAGAAAACTCAAGTCAACATGTATTATGGAACTTAAGCTTGGCTAGAAAAAAATATTTTTTAATTTCAATTTTTTGGTTATAGATGTAAAAACCAATAAACTAAATGATTCGATGCAACGTTTCGATGCTTAATAAAGACTACTTCATCAGTTTTTAAAATATTTTCAATTAAAATGAAGTAAAAAAACCCAATTTTTTATTGCAATTAAACATAATTATTGATTTAAAATTATGAATTCAAAAAAAATTTGTAACATCATCAGATAAATATTTAAAAAAATAATAATAAATAAATAAATAAAAACTCATTTTTTTTTTATAAAAATTAATTGGTTTTCTTTTTAAACATGTAAACATAATAATTATCCATTCAAAAATGCATACACGGTATTAACTTTCAAAGATGATCACCAAAATCTTATTTTCATGCGTAATTTTTTAGTAATTTATTATTTGGTGTTTAATTTAATGGATAGTGGATTTTACCATTAAAAACAATAATTTTTCCATTTATTGTATACTTTTTCATGGAATCACCCATATTCTTTTCTCAAAATTTGTAAAAATTGAAAAGATTAAAACTTTTTTTTTCGTGCTTACATCGTGATCATTATGCTAATTAATAATAATATTTTAAAACAAAAATCATTAATCAAAAACTATACATTTTGTTGTGTATCATAAATAATAATTAAAATAAGAAATTATCTTTCTATAACATACAAAAAAACATCAAAACAGCAAGTACTTAAGCGAACTTACATCGTTCAACGTGCTGCACATTGTGCAGTGATGATATTTAATGATAATTCAACTTAATAATATCATAATAATCACAGAAAAATAAAAAATAAATTCATCTTATCTGTCTTAAGAAGTGTTGATTAAGTAAAGATTTTATATATTTATATTGGATACTTAAGTCACTCATAGATATATCTTAGTACTAAGATATCTTAGTACAACACTTAAAAACATATCATAGATATATTTTTTTTTATATATCAAGATAATTATTATAATAAAGAATTGAAATTAGATTTAAGAGTATTTTAATTGTAAAACTTTATAAATATGAGCACACTTTGATGATTAAAGCTCATAATTACCACAGATAAAGAAAAATATATCACACAAATATTCGAAATATATAGCAATTAAGTTAATTAATCAATTACCACAGACGTTAAATGAAAAAGTAAAAAGAATAAAAAGAAAATAATCTAGTGGATTGATAACTAAACCACGTTTATCTTTTGCTTTTTTGCGTTTATTTTTAGCACTATTAAGCAAAAACTCTCTGAAATTTGAGAGTATGTTTTTTTTTTTGTAGATAAACTTCTTAGAAAACAAAACCACACAGAAAATAAAGTAGCTTCAGAGCTTTTTTCTAAACAGAAAATTATACCCTTAAGAAGTTGTAATTTCTAGCAACGGAACGTTTTGTAAGAAAATTGTAACATATTTTTGAAATCTATCTATGAATTAGTCTATGAATTTGTTTATAGTTATTATCTAATAATTTTTAACTATTTTTTTGAGAGAGTTTAACAAAAAAAACCCTTAAATCATTTAAATAAAAAAATATAATCGTTAATGATCACTTAGCGTTAATAAATAATTAACATATGTTATGCATCGTTTATAAACATTTAATAACTAATATACTAATTGTTTAAACAAATATTAATTTATATATTTTTTTAAAGATTTTTTTATATTTATTTTATTTATTTATATATTTTTTAAATACATAAAGGCCAATGAAGATCAGTATCATCACTTGTTTAAATGTTTAAACATTTATTTATTTTTAATTTAATTTTTTAAAATTTTTTTTATAATCCGTGTTACATATTTTAGAAGCTAATTTTTCTTCAATCTATGAGCTAATGTTACGGAAAAATTCAACGCGGGAACTCTTTCATACAGAGTAAAGATCTAAATTCGAGGTAGACAGGAGAGTTTATTAAATTTTTTATTGATTTATTTAAGGACATAAATGTATTTTTCAAGGCTTGATATAGTCGAAATTAATTTATGAAATGTTGAGAATTGATTAATTTGATTTAATTTTGATCCTATATCCAACTTTACCAGGATTCATTTACGAAATAGAATTCGTTAAATAAAAATAAAAATATAAAAATAACCGAAATAAGAGGAAAAATATTTTTCAAAGAATAATATAAAATTTATTAAGTTATCAATTTAAAAAAATTTTGAATAACATTGGAAGCTCAGGGAAAAATTCATGATGCTTCGACCATTTTTCTAGTTTTTTTTATATCATATAAGAATGAAAGTAAGTAAATACGAGTAAATAAAAAAGGGCAAAAAATTAAAGTTAAAGAAAATTCAATTTTAATTTCAGTTTTTTCTGTGGTATAAAGTATAAATCGTAAAAAATATTTTTCACGCGTTACAAAACTAACGCATTTTAAAGTTTATTAAATACAAATAAACCATTAACTAACTTAAATTGACTTAAAGAAGCTGCTAACAGCTTAAGTATACATCTTTACAAGTAAATATTACCCTTTTAAAATAAATACATTTTATTGTTAAATAAATAATATTTAAAAATTTAATTTTTAACGATAAGCGCAGCGCCAGCCTCTTATATTCTTTACTAATATCAAGTTCTTCCTTATTGGCAGAAATAAAATTAAGCAGATATTACATAAAATAGAAAAGTAAATATGAAATTTTTATGATAAAACTAGCCATAAATTTATCTTTGAATCCATTTTGATTTTTTATTTTAAAGTAAGCTAGATTTTCTCAATAATTTTTAAACATAATTTATCGGGATTTCACTAATTTCAATTCTTATATTTATAAATTTTTTCTCTATCAAAGATCGAATTATTTTATTTATTATAAAGATTTTTAAAGTTATTAAATTAAAAAATAAAAAGCATTCCTACAACTTTTGAATTTTGTTAAAATCAATAGAAAAAAATAATAAAAAAAGCTCAAAAATATTTGTAAAATCTAAGAAAATTAATTACATTTTCTTGATGAAAATTTTTAACGAAAAAAACGAACGTTTCTTGAAATGAATATCACGCATTAATCAAGAAAAGAATCATAAAAATTCAAATTTTTTCAATAAGACATAAATCAGCAGTGTCGTAAAAATTAGATCAAATTTTTGCTTTGAATAAAAACCTGCCAGAAATCTTAAAAAATATAGAAAAAACTCCCGTCAATAATGTAAAAATTTCGTAAATTAATTAGGTACTTATCCCAAAAAATTAAGAAAACAAAAATTATTTTAAAATTATCCTTTGAAGCGACGGAAGTATACAAAAATTTTCTTAGTCTAAATAAAACGATAGTAATTTTCCAACACTGACCTTGCTCAATATAAAAAATCCACTAAAACGAAACCATGCAACAACAAAAAAACAGCATGCGTTTAGAAAAAAATCACAAAAAATATCCTCCAAAAAAAGCTTCTCAAATCAAAACTCAAATATTCAAAAATCACAAATAAAATCACGATAAAAAATAAAACTTTCAATCAAAACTCAAAATCGAAAAAAAAACGTGTCCATTTAAATATCCAAAGAAAAAGAACAGTTAAAAAAATATAAACGAAACCAGTTCAAAACAACACTCTTAGTCTTTTACTTCCGTACAATCGTTGAAGAGGGTAACTGTTCTATACCCACGTGCAAATCACTGATCAAAAACATCTGATTCAAAAAAAAACTTTTTATAAAAAAACTCAAAAAAACACTGTTTCAAAAAACCACCGTTCAAAATGAAAATTATACGACATTTCACTTTATCAAAAATTTCCACACAAGAGTAAATTATTTTAAAAATTTTCACACTTTTCTCACAGAAAAACAAGAAATTAATCCTTTGGTAACCAAAATTAAAGTTAAAGAATAAAAGAAATAAAAAAAAATAAAGCAAATAAGAAAAAAGAAATAAAAAAAAAGTTGAATAATAAAGAAAAAAAAATTCAATTGTTGATTTGATGATTGTTGTAAATCGAACGATTATTTGCGTATTTATTTTATATATATATTTGATTAAACTAGATGATTGTTGTTGTGAAGAAATGCTCGCCGGCTGACATAGCTGAGCGAACTGAATTTCTTTAAGATCATAATATTAGTGCGACGCGCGTAAAAACATCTCTTCTTCTTAGCCAGTCCAATATGCTGTTGTCCATTGCAGTTCAGTTTACAAGTCAACGTGTGTGCAATCTTTTTTTTTATATTATTAAAGCACTCTTTTTCAAACAAGCACCTTAATTCTTCTTCAGCAGAGAATATGAAGTGACTTAAACACAACATACACACACTTAACTTAAGTAAGTGTAGTAAGTAAGTATTAAGTAGTATGCGCTCGCTCTGCTCGATGTACTCTTGCAGTATGAATGGATTTGAGTATAGTATGTGGCGCGTCGTCGTGCGATATACTTTAGAAGACCGCTAGCTGCTGCCACGCCGCTGATATCAAGGTAGGGCAAACTTAAAATTTAGTACTTTGTTACAGTTTTAAATATATAAAAAATTTTTTTTTTTGTTTTCTTTGGTTCATCTAACTTTTTTATAGCACTTGGGCCAGGCGTCATATTTTATAAAATCGTATCAAAGTTGATGAAAATTTGGGAAGCTGTTGATAAAGTTGTACTGGAGTCCTTTTTTTAATACGAAGATTTTCTTGGCCTAAAAAAAAAAGAATAGCCAGATTACACAAAAGTTATTCGTGAGTCAAGTACAAAAAAGACAACCAAAATGTTCTTCCTTGCGCCAAGACATTCTTTTTGCCAAAATTTTGGTTCTATAAAAATATCTTGAGAGAAGAAATCCCTTTTTCTGGGTGAAATTGATGAATATTTACTGAAGATTATATTTATCACGATTTATAATTATTCTCTAGCGAGAATGAATTCTGGGATGGTTAAATTGATGCAAACACCGCTAATATCGTCTCCCGTTTTGAAAAAAAAACCATATTTTTCCAAAAATTAAGATTTTTGTGTGATCGTAAGAGCATATGGGTGATTTCGTATGTGACTGATACTTCATTTAACCCATTCTTATACACTTCATTTGACCCATTGAAAAATGTACGGAAAAAATCTGGCCAAATAGCTTTGTCCAGATTTTAATATCAGATCACCTCACACTTAATTTCGTAATCCCAATTAAAGGAAAAACATAAACCTCGAAAAGTTTAACTTCGGGGAGGCTTTTTCGAGATATAAATTTCACGAGACAGATAGGTAGCAATGGTATTATCGGCCACTTTCTTAGATCTACTTTCTTGATTTTCGGCAAAACTTTGGCGTCGTGCATCTCCTCTTTAGTTAGAAGTAGGTTGAGAGATGTTTGCAAATCATATCTTTCGTAACCATGTTGATTTGGGAAGGTTTATATCTCCTTTCTGACTGGGATTACTAGATCGAGTACTAAATCTTCCTGATTTTCTGATAGGTAATTACCCGGCTATGAAAATTGGTGAAAAAAATGTTATAGACCATCTTGCCATCAGTGACATAAGTTTTCCAAAATGACTCGATCAATTATTAAGCCTGGCCCTTGATCTATAACTTTTTTTTTAAACTCAATTACTTTCTTTTGTAGTTAAAGTGAGATAAAATATATTTCAGTCCGTCCACCGTCCTCCGTCCATGCAGTGCTGCGGCTCGATACAAAAAAACAGCGTTAAGATGGTAAAACAGATAGACGGACAGCCCCCGCTAGCGACCAAGTGATCGAGTTATTGACGACGATATACGTATGAGTATTAACGAACGTCCTATATAAGATATTTAAGTTAAATTTGAGCTGTTAATAGCTATGTTTTTGTATATATTAATTTTACTTTCGATTTCCGCTTTAGACTGTCCACTCTAGGTAGTACTACTTGTATGCGTGTGTTGGTGTCACACACATCTATACTTGCTTACATACAATGTTGTTACACTTTTTAATGTGATTAATAATTATTTGACTGTAAGGCTGTTTGTTTATTATTAAGTAGCTATTAAAAACGTAGGTAATACTTAACTGGTTTGTTTGTTGATGATGGTGGGTTTGTTACTTTGTTGAGCATTCATATCACTTTCTGCCGTTATTCGTTTCAATTATTATTCATTTTCTTTCTTGAAATTATTCAACTTTTCTGTACTGTAATTTTGAAAAATTTTTATCTTTAAAAAAATTGTCCCAAATGGTATATTTTTTTTACTTTTTTGAATTCAGTACTGAAATCACTTTTATGTGAGAATATATGTTTCAATTTGAAATTCATTTAAACGATATTTTCCTTGATTTTGAAAGATTTTGAAAGATATTTATCTATAAAAAGATTAAAAATTTAAAAGAAATTTTTACGACTAGGTTAAATATTTTATTCGGCCATTGAAGTCTCTTTTTGATATAATTTTATTGAAATTAGACAATTAGAATATTATTGGTTCCAAGAAAACCATTTTAAAATCATTTTACTGAAGAAAATTCCAGGGACAATAGTTTCAATAAACAATTCATGTATAAGCAGGTACTAAGGGTTTTTCTAAAGGCTCAAAATTTGTTTGTAGGTAGTCTTTTACTCAAAGAATATGTGGTTAAAATTTCAGCTTAGGTATCCGTGCAAATTTTTAAGAAAAAAGTCATTAAAAATCGATATAAAATACATTGGCTCAATGGAGGAATCTCAAAAAACGACATATTTTGGAAGTTTTTGATAATTTTCATTTGGAATGAGTGAAAACAAATTTAAAAAAAACTTTTTAATAGAAAGTAAACATATTAGCAATGAATTAGAAAAGAAAAAAACTAAGTGTCACCGTCCATATAAGGGATGTAAGAGCAGGGTAGATTAAGGGTTGAAATTATTTTTATCTTATTTTCAACTTTGATGATGAATTTTGTTATAACTTCATGAATGTAGACGAAAAATAAGAATAAAATTTTTCGATATGTGTCTTGGTTTTCGAAATATCGAAAGCTAAATAATTAAACAAAATTTTCAATTTTCGATATTTTGAAAATTAAGCCAGATATCGAAAAATTTTATTCTTACTTTTCGTCTTATATCGTCAAGTAATAATATAAATTTATCATCAAAATTGAAAATATCTATTTTTAAATTTGTGCCCCCACACCATGCTCATACATCCTTAATTCTTAAATTTGAAATTTTATTTATCAATTAATCATCCTTTTATACGTCTTTTGTGAAAAGTTCATATCGATTCTCTAAACGGCTTAGGAGAAATTAACTACCAAAGTCAATGTTTTTATCCAAAAAAAAGTTTTTCATTTTAATTTCACTTTTTGTCATCTCTCTTACGATATTTTTATATTTCGTTGAGAAATGCGAGAAAAAAAAATCGATATTCCCTATTATCTATTCCCGATAAGGAATTATATAATTCTGATATATAAGATAAAGTGTCAAAAAAAAATCAGCGTAAGTTGGCAATCTATTTCAGAATTAAGGTTAGTATTTCGAAAGTCTTTACGCTTAAAAAACTTCACAATAGTTATCAAAATTGGTGATTTGCATAACACAATAAGACAGTAACCTTTATTATAAAAATTTATTTTTTATTTTTTTTTAACACACGCATTATTTTATAATATTTTTTTAAATAATAATTTAGCCTCTCATTGTTTAGAATTTAAATAGCAAAAAAGGTATTCAATACGCAACAGATTAATTATATAATATTTTTATCTATATGTTATGTGTATCTACCTTACCAACTAACTTTATAGCTTACCAAACTTATTAAACAATAAGTTATATTGTTGTAATAAATAATATTATTGATATTAAAAATTGATATCTGATCAAATGTATCAAGTATTGCAGTTTGTATACCCGCCTGCCAATTTGACTGTACGCTATAGAGAGATATATATATATTTTTTAATTGATTGATGTATATTTTTCTATATTACATCATAAATGTACAGTCACAAACAGTATATTGTTTTCAATCTTAATTATCCACGATTAGTCTCAAACTACATTTCGTTCAGATGCTGAAACCATATGGTTGTGTATTTTTACAATCAATTAAAACTACTTATTTGGTTTTATAGATTTGGCTGAAATATATGTTAAATCAACATTAACTATCAAATTGTTTCAAACTCAACATTCAAATGTTGAAATCATTATTGTGTATTTTTGAAATTAATTGAAACTACGTTAAATTTGATAACAAATTTTAAAAATAAAACCCAAATTTAGTAGGAATACTTATTTGATTTTATCGATTTACCTGAAACTTAGGTTAAATCAAGATTAATCACCAGGTCGTTTCTAACTCAACATTCATATGTTAAAACCCTGATTGAATAATATTGAAATTAATTGAAACTTACTTGGCTTAAGCAAAATTGGTTCAAATTTAGATATGGTAGATAAAATCAAATTTTTTATACTATTATGACGTCATAAAGGTAAAAAACTAAATTAATTAATATTTTTGATAATTGGTAATTAAAATTGAATAAAATTGACGTCATAGAAAAGGAAACAGGAACACTCTTCGCAGATTATAAAACTACCAACAAAAATAATCATTTATTCTTTCATAATACATAGTTTTTTTTTTTCAGATTTCATGACTTTTCGTCTTATTTCTCACATTTTTTTTATATTAGAAAATTTATTAGGTCTACGTTCAACTTTATAATAATAATGATAATACATTTAGGTAACAAAAAATATTAAAAAAAAACTATATTCTTGTCAAAATAATAAATATTATAAATTTGATTTAACTTTAATATTGCAACTATTACAGCAATATTGTAAGATGACTATTAACTACTGGAGCTGATTTTATTTTATAAACAACAATTATTTATTTATGAACAAATATTTATTGTCTATTAAAAAAATTATTAAATTCTTTATTTTATTTTTTTATTTTAAATCATTTGTTTTGGCACACTTATTGTAGAAAGAATGCCTTTTGATATATTAGTTGAGTATAAAAAGAATTTTAATCTTTATCTAAGTTTTTTATCGAAATTACGTGTTTTTTTTTTTATAATTACGCAAGAAAATTATTTTAAAAATAATTCAAACTTTTTAGGGACACGCTAATTTAAAAAAAAAATTCTCCATGGACAAATTTTGGGACGCAGAAGGTTCGAAATTATGTCAGTAAAACACTACATATTGTTTTACATCTCGTTTACTAATCGTTTATAAAAAAAATTATCATAATACAATTTACAGTTAAAATGGGTTATAATGACAAACCAGCTATAACGATGAAAATAAAAGGTCTAAACTGAATTCCTACATAATAAATGTATCGGCTATAACAACATTGGTTATAACGATATATCCGTTATAGCGAGCAATTCATTCATTAGAATTATAGGTCAAAATATTGGCTTAAACGACCAAAGAATGTACAACCACACTTTATTTTGAGACTCACACTTTATTTTGTTTGGAAATTATGAACTCATATATCGGTTATAGCGAAATTAGTCAACCATATCGAACAACACATATTTTCAAATTTAATATAAAAATGTACATATCGCATATAACAATTATCGGTTAAAACGAAAATTTGTGGTCTCTTCAGTGTCATTATAACCGATTTTGACTCTTATCAATCTATCAAAAAAGATGTTAAGCTATAAATGATGGAAAAAATAGATAAAATTTAGCAAATTTTTCTTCTTCTCTAATTTTTAATTGGACACAACCTGTTTTGCGTGAGCCACGGAGATATCATACATTTTTTTCCATTCTAGTCAAAACTGATAGGATCTCCATAGTAGAAATGAAAAAACGCCCTGTACATTACTTTACTTTGTATGAATCCAGATACATCAACTTGTACAATAAGTATACATAAAACAATACTCTAGTCAAAACTGAGATTGTTCTTATTCGCTCCGTGCGTGAGTTTCGTTTCCAAGGTAACGATACACTACTTTAATTATAGAATTGTATGGATGCATATATAATTGTATGGATTGCATTTAAGACTTACATTGAAAATTTAATATTATTGTCTCACAAATTTAAATAAATAATTATGATAATTTAAATTTGAAAAATAATATTTGTGCAATTTGATTTCTTATTTTCACAATATTTCATGCATTATTTAATTAATTAGTGTTTTACAATCATTTTAATTTAACATTTTCCATAACATTAAAATGTAAAGAATTGCAAATTAGTCATAACAGCCCCCTTTAACTCCAAAAGTTTTGACTTAAAGCGCTGGCATCGATTTTATTGTCCCTACCATGATTACGCACACAACGAATACATCTCCGAAGCAGATACGATAAAACGTTCTGTACTTGACTGTATTTTGTATGAATCCAGATAAATCAACTTGTACAATAGATATACATAAAACAATTTATTAGTGATTGCAACACTATCCGTACATAAAACTAATATCTATAACTAACTAAGTTGATATTCATTCAAACATTTCAAATATTGTAACTAAGACTAAGATTATTGGGCGTGGTACTTATTTATAAATACTTTGTTAGCTAACTTAAACTACTATAGCTATTATAGCTTACTATACTTATGTATGTATATGTAGGTACTTTTATTACTTATGTTGTTGCTTCTGTGATCATTATTATTATTATTACTTAAGTTTTAAGTAAGTATGATTCTTTATTATTTTATGAAATGTAAGTAAATTCATACAATTTTAATGTCCTATAATCTTTAATTCTTTTTCAAGTTTCAATCACGCTCGAAACAAGGCAAGTGTAGAAATTGAAAAAAAATTTCTTCAAATATTCATTTTCCTACCAATAGATGTCAAAAATGACCATCGTTAAAACTTATATATATGAGAATGAGATGAGATGAGAATGAAATAGTGCTTTATCATAGATAATATGTAATCAAAAGATCAGAAAGCTTAACAACAAATTAGCAAAGCTTTAGACAATTTATCTAGGAGCCATTTCGGATGGAATTTGTACGTTGTCCTTTTATGAAGGAACTAATTTTTAAGACTTGATTGATTGATGGTAGTTTTGGGTAACGGTGATGACCCGAATTTGTCTTAACTCAATTATTTAAGCCGTTCATTACTATCTTAGTCTGTCAATTTTTCCGACGCGTTTGGAAAAACGTCATCTTTATAATAGTTTTGATTCTTCATTAGTGAAGTCTCTAAAACCGGTGATTAATGATATTTTACTCAATTATTGAGGTATTTTCATTGAACTCTCAGGAGATGATTGATTTTGTCCCGATAAATTGTAAATGTACTCATTTTAAGTCGTTACATTTCGAAGTAAACACGAATAAAAGTTATGAGAGTTAGACAGAAAGGTTTATTTTTTGGAGGGATTTAACAATCACTGCTCGTAGTGATCACATGGGAATTTCCAATGAATTTTCCAAAAATTTATGTAATAGCTGATCCCATTTTTTGAACGTAAGGGCTAAAAACTTCAGAGCCCAACAAACTCCTTTATAGTCGACAAAGTGAACCAATCCTACTCGTGTAATTACACCAATACTCCAGGTCGATACAATTTTCGGTCTATTTTTTCGGTCTAGTTTTTCCGGATCCATTTTTCCGACTACCTTTTTCGAGAAAAAGATTTGTCTTTAAGTTGAATCTTTCAGATGTTTTTTATCAATTCTGTAAATATTTCTTATCGTTTTATAAATTCGTTTGTTTTACCATCGACCTATAAATATTTTTACTATTGCTGATCTATCAATCTTTACAAATACAAAGACACTGTAACAGCACATGAACACAGTAAGTAGATAAGACAGACAGACGGATAGATATTTTTAATAACAAGAGTGAAATATATTGGTATTTATTAATAAATAATAAGACCATGGATCAGATCGATCAATCGAACATACAGCGAGCGAGCGCTATGCGGTATATCTTACAATAAAATATATAAAACGCTTGAAGCACGAAGAGGCCATGACTTACTAAAAAAAAATAAATAATATTGTTATTTGTATATTTAAAAAAAAAAAAATTATTATTAATATATTGTTAAGTTAAAGTTATGTAACTTAAGTTAATGATTTGAAGTTTAAGATAAGGAATTTAAAAAATAAGTTTAGTATTGTTAATCCACATGATAACTTTTGTCCCATATATATGGGACAAAATAGTTTATAACCGTTGAGCCCAATTTATAGATGGAGAAAATTATATTTTTATATAACTCCCCGATAGCACATAAAATATCATAGTTTTTTACATGAATTAAATGGCCTGGTTATCATGAGGTTAAAAATCTTGATCATGTAAGAAAATATCCAAAAATGAGCAGCGCCCAGACCACTTTATTTGATAAGTTCCCGGACTGTTTTTTAATAACGTAGTTTTATCGTAGTTTCCTGAGTCATGACGCAACTTTTGTCGGCTGTTAAATAAACTTGGGACAAAAAAAAAGAGAAAATTTTTAAATATTTCACGTGCCAATATAAAATCCTTCATAAAAAAAAGAACTCCAAGAATTTACCAACAGCATATGAATAGAATTAGTGAAGCATATACCACAGCACGTTACAACGATTCTTGCTTGTGCATTGCAAAGCAGAATAAGCAAAAAAACCAAGAAGAATGGCATTGAAAAAAGTATTCAATATTAAAAATATATAAAATAAAATATCTTTGATGGTAACTTAATACGCTTCAATCAAAAATAATAATAAAAAAAAAAAAAAACACTTAAAAATCAATAACAGATTCTTTCATTTCTTATATCTGAAAAATAGAACCAAGTTCAAAGAAAAAGAAGTCTAAAAAGAATAAAATTATTTTACAATGGATACTGTTTTTAAGATAATTGATTATTCTCTTAAGAACATAATTGGCATAATAAAAATACTAAAATCCAGACTGTGAGAGCCTTTAATGATGAACATTTTTTTCAAGATATCTCCAGAATCACTCCTGATTTTAAAGATTTTCAAAAGAAAGTTTTGGCGACACCAGTGCTGTCATATTTTGAAATAAAACATAAGATTTAGTAAGCGTACGTTTTTTGGAATAATTTCTTCATGACTAATAATTTTTTCAGGCGAAGTTATCAGAGATAGGTCCTAACAACATCCAGTAAGTAAAATTCAATCTGATTAAGAATTTCCTATCCTCTTTTGAAGTCAATAAATAAATAAAAAACATTTTTTTTTTGTATAAAAATAAAATTTCAAGTACACACAAATAAAAATACATAATAAAATAATATATTTTTATTTTCAATTGATTTTTAACCAATATCAATAATAATAAGTATAAGGTATCGTTCGTCAATCAATCGATTGATTCTCAATGTAATATGTATTGATTATTATTACGTTCAATCAAATGTAAAACTAGTTCACTAGAGCAACGTTATACACCTAATAAAAGAGTTAGTTACCTATATCTGAGTAGCTGAGTACACTTAGAGTACACCTTAGAGAACACTTAAAGTACACTTAGTGGTTATAGATCTGATGCATGGCTTGGAGACTTTGGTTAATAAAACTTGAACTGTTTTTTATTTTAGATTAGTCACTGTAGAATATTATAGATGTTTTATTTATAGTAGATAATCTCAGAATCCTTTACTGTTCGCATTGCTCGGATTATAATACATTACACTTTGCATCAGATCCGATAATTTTAATTTTTCGTTCTTGGTTTAATGATTTAATTAAGTTTTTGATCATCAGCGCCAAACGCATCTCGTCGGTAGAAATTCGAATTCAAAAAAATATTAATTTCACTTTCAAAATAAATTTTTTAATTTTAATTTAATTTAACTCGAGAGATCAAGGCTGACACAGTTTCCTCAAGAAAATGTGTGTGATACCCTTTTAGCATTTTGTGATATCCTTTTAGCATGTGGTAACCGCATTACAAATGAAATTTACAAAATTTAATAGAACCCCGACATTTTTTCGGGTACGGATTCTTAAACTCGCACGAGAAACCTATCTGAAAACACTACATCACGTCTATTTTTATTCTATTTAGAAAGAAATGGCGCTCAAACAAGAGAAAAAAAATTGATATGGTTAATTCTCGTAGTTATTTCTCATGGAAAAATAATTCTGGCAAAGAAAATCCTGTACCTGAGAATAGTATTTGTTACATAAATAGAAGGATATTAAAAAACCATAATAATTTACTACAACATTGTTCAAATTTATGAACTTTATGAAAGAACTGTCTAATTAAGTGGTGTCATTATTGATTGCTTGACGTCATTAGTAATGTTTGGAGGAATGCCACTTATTGATATGCTTGTCGCCAATGAAGACTGCAACCAGTTTCACATTTCGGAACATTAGTCAATCAAAAAATCTACTCTTTTTTGATACATTAATAGTCTCTTCAATACATTTGAACGCACTTATAAAATCAAATTAAAATTTAAAACAACTGTATAAGCCAACCATATAGCTGCTGACTCAATAATATAACTGATACTTATCAGTATAACTATTGATTATGTATCAATACAAAAAAAAAAAAAAAAACACCATCATAGTTACTACAGTTAACTTAACTAACTAACCGCTAACCAATGTACTAGGCAATATGAAGTTATTTCAAACAACAAAAAAGGTTATTGTTATATATTATTGTTGTATTTTGAAAGTAAAAGTGACCAACCTTTATTAACTTTGTTTAACAATTAACATGTTAAGATAATAATTTATTGATAACAAATAATTTTTAATATTATTTATTAGTTAATAATAAAATTTTGATATGATTTGATTTGTTAATACTAATTGTATTTTTTAAATCTTTTTATTGCATCATTTTAAGAATAAATTTACATTACTTGGCAAGGTGCCCTTATTTACTCACTTCTATCTCAAAATAAGCCCAAAATTGTATCAAATTTGACAAGAATAAGAAAAGATTTCGAAAAATTTCGTGTCAAATTAAAAAACAAAATATTTTGAAGATGATTAAAATACGGCGAAAAAGTTTATTTCAATTTTCATTAAAGTTTAATTTTTCTGAGACTTCTTCTTTGGAAATCCCTTGAAAAACACATTCCTTGGGTCGCGATGGATCATAGCTGTTAGCTAAAATTGTTGGAATTACTCCAAAAAGTAATCGCATTCACGTTTACTTCGAAAAGTAACGCTTTCCGATGCAAGCGAGAAAAGATGCAAATTTGTTGGAAAACTGAAAACTGGTGTAGGGTTTTTACGAAATTTAGGGCAAGACAGACCATTAGGCAAAATTCTATGTATAAAAAATTATCGCCCCTGTCTTGAATCGGATTTAAATTTAAATTAAATAACAAATCCATATGCGATTTTATTTTGCATTTTCAGCAGATTTAGGAAAAAATTGAAACGTTTTGTGGAGGAATTTTCAACAATTGATGGCACCCAGTGGCAACCTGATGAAAATCCTTACTCGTTTTTTGTGTTAAGCACTCGTCTCATATCACAGCTATATATCGAGGTCTTATTTTAATAACAATTTTAATTATTTAAATAATAGTAGTTTAATCGCGGGAAATTAGGATAATGGTTGTTTACAATTTAAACATTTTCACCAGTTTTGCCAGTTTCTTTTGACTTTATCAAGCTATTTTTCAAATTTTTGAATATTTGTACTAACATTTCATTATTACAAGTTCCAACTTGCTATTAAAATACATGGAGACTTCAACAGCCGATAAGAATTAAACCCAACCTGAAAAAAATAGTGATTCAGATTCACTAACTATTAAGCTAAAAATTTGTTTATTTGAAAACAAAGTTAGTAAAATAAATAATTTAAAATAATTTTTTACTTGAAAAGTAAGATAAAATTTATTGGCAGATCAAGGTAACATAAATATTTGTTACGATTGCACTGCAATTTAAAAATTAATAAAAAAAAATGCATTTTTAATTAAATTTTTCAAAAAAGTAATTCGTCATTTTGTATATTATTATTGGAACAAAAAAAAAAATTAATTAAATATTTTTGTAATAAGAATGAAGATAATTATAATTATTATCGTTAATTTTATGCAATTTAACGACCATGAATTAAAAACAAAATAAGGAACAAAATTATTTTTAAATTTTTATTCCATATTAACCCAATACCAATTTCAATGTAGTTTTTTTTTATTTTGCATGCCTTGAACAGATAAAAAAAATTGAATTTCAAATATTCCATGGATACAAATATTTTGAGGTCTTTTTAAATCATTTTTAACCCCCGGCCTAGAAGAAAGTTTGATCGCTATGTATGTGTGATATTGATGATCTTCAAAATCGGTTCAGTTTGGAGAAAGCTTTGAGGTAAAAGGTAATTTAATGGAGAGTCTTTTAAGATATAGTTCAAGTGCGAGTTTAGGGTTCAGTACCTACCCGAAAAATTTATCGGGGTTTTCGAGACGATCAAATTTTGGAAGTATTGAAAGAGACGAAACGTGGTCGAAAAGTGCTATAACCCTCTTAGAAAGTAATACGGATCTTGGATTAATACAAAAATAGAGAAATTATTATGAATATTCCAAATTTGTATACTTTTCAACACAGATAAATAATGTCTAGTTTATCTTCGTCCTACGCCAAAATCGATAATACAGTTTTCTAATCTGATCGATCTTCTTCTTCCGCATTACATTAATTCAAATACTTTACGATCACACAAATACTTATTTATACATCAGCTACAAAAACTATGGCATTTATTATACCATGTATATATGAAATATACATAGTATATTAAGTTTAGTCCCAAGTTTGTAACGCTTAAAAATAATGATGCTAGGAAAAAAATTTTGTCATAGGTGTTCATAAAATCACCTAATTAGTCCATTTCCGGCTGTCCGTCCGTCCGTCTGTGGACACGATAACTCAAAAACGAAAAAAGATATCGAGCTGAAATTTTTACAGCGTACTCAAGACGTAAAAAGTGAGGTCAAGTTCGTAAATGACCATCATAGGTCAATTGGGTCTTGGGTCCGTAGTACCCTTCTTGTAAACCGTTAGAGATAGAACAAAATTTTAAATGTAAAAAATGTTCCTTATCAAAAATTAAACAACTTTTGTTTGAAACTTTTTTTCGTAAACATCACTGTTTACCCGTGAGAGCGCCAATTAGGCGGAAATTTTATAATAAGTACTATACTTGACTATCAGTTATGTATGTGTCACATGTTTGTATGTGTAATGTGATAAAGAAATCAACACTGACTATGCAAGGTATTTCAACAATTAACTCAGTCAATTGTTTGTTTTCACTTGTTTATAAAATATAAAATTGGTGTAAGCTATCAAAATAATAAAACATTAAAAATAAAATTAAAAAAAAAATTATAAAATTTATAACACATTTAAATGTAATAAATTATTTATTGAAAAATATATATTGTGTGGGCATAAAATGCCGTTTTAAAGAGCTGTTTAATTCAGCTCATCTTAAAATATAGCAAGAGCGATCCGATCGACATGCAGCAGACAATCAGACATATTGATGGCCTAATAGGCCTCTTATTATATTTTAAAAAGTGCTTTATTTCAGTATATATGTGTATAAAGGTGCGATATATTTTGTATTTTAATAAAACAACAATTTAAAAAAATGAATACTTATTTATGTTAATAAAGAATAATAAAATATAATCGATATGTTATTGATTCGATTGATTGGCTAATTTTTATATTAAATTTATTGTGTGGTTAATTTCGATAAATTGAAATTAATTAAGAATTTCACTGACTTTATGCATAAATTCTAGTGATTTATGAAATATAAGGTAATATATACCTTTTGTGACAAACGAAGCTGTTTGAGAATCGACTCAAAACTATGATCCTTCACTTTAAACAGAAGTACCGGTGGGCGCTATCCCGAAAGCCACCAATATGGACTGGTCATAAGCGTATATCGATCATATCATTTTGTATTTAAAAACATTCGAAACTTTCTCCCAATTATTCCCGATTTTCAACAAAATCATTTTCTAGGTAATTTTTTTTCGAAAATCATATCCATATTGACTTGACTTGACATTTATACAGAAGGTGTATTCAATGCTCGTTAATTGGCAGTTTTTTTGGTAGCAATTTGTTATCAAAACACCTTAAGTGGTGACACTCATTTGGACAAAATTCTCCCGTTAACATAGTAACATATTATTGAAAACCCTATATAAAGAAGAGAGTTTCATCCATGAATTTTTGGCGTTTGAATATGCCCTTCTTAGAAACCATTTAAGAGAATCCTTGATGTAAAAATTCAAATAAGATTTCCAACTTCCTTTTGCAATCATTTTCATACATTTTAAATTTTATAAATTTAAATAAATTCTTTTTAAATACTGAATAAATTCCAATATGCCAATAAATGTTCAATACATACGATTATTTTTTATTAGTTAAGAAGTATTTCCAATAAACATGATTGGCTTAAATCAAATCACAACTCTAACAAAGTAAAAGCAAGTACATACATATACAACTTACATTTAAACAATGAATAGTTAAGTATTTAACGCCTTGGGTTTAAAACAATTTATATTCAAAAAGATTAAAAAGATTAAGAATAAAATTTATAATAATAATATTATTATTATTTTTTTATTTATATTGGTTGTTGGTATTGGTATAACTACAGCAAATTTATATTTATAAAAGTGAGAGTAAAAACCACACATGGGTATGAATATGAATCGAACTATGATCGTGTTATCATTTTTTAACGCATTCTGAAATGTTGAAATAAATATATGTATTGGGTGTGCTAGGAAATATAGGCACCATACAAACAAGAAACAATTCTCCAGATTTATTCCTGAGTATACTACAAAAAAATGGTCGATATGAGGAATTCGCATCTATATTTTTACGTGAGATAAATAAAACCTAAAGACCAAAATTCCATTACTATCTTGAACCATGAAGGCTTTTGAACTACGCAAAAAACTACGAGAAAATGGAAGTAGAACGCTCGTGTAGCCGTTTTCGTGACCAATGTCTCTTTGACTCAGGTCAAATAAACAGTCTTCTTATATTCTACTACAAAATTGATTCTACTACAAAATTTTCTGATTGAAAGGCGTTTTTTTCAGAAGTTTGAATTCATGTCCGTAAGACTATTATTTCATTCAATTTGTTATGACTCGAGGAAAAAAAAACCAACAATGTTCGAAATTGATATTGAGCCGTCCTCCTTTGAAACTCCTGAGAGCATTTAAAGCATATTCCAAGCCTCGTTGAGAATTATGTAACGAAGATCTTTTCCTCTTTTCTAATTTTCTGAAGTTATCTTAACAACACCAGAATTCTCAGATTATTTGGGGAGCATACATCAACCGCATCACCCAGTTGCGAAAAATAACGGGGTTTGTTTTAATTCTACGACAAACTTCGTCAGAAGAAGTTATATTTGAATTCAAGATTTCAAACATTGGGTTCTTTTATATCAGTGTTTCAGATAATACAAAATGTTTTCCCTACTTTATATTAAAAAAAAACTAGGTTAAATTCAAAGGGATCCCAGTAAAGACTAGAATTGAATCACTTAGTTTATGGCCACTCCTTTTTCTGAAGTTTTCTTGAGAAAACCAAAAGACTCCGTTCTATTTAAAAGTGCTACAAATGCTTTCCTTCTCAGATTATTTTTGCTTCTATCTAATATTTTTGTCGTGTTCGTGATTTCAGTTCGTAAAAATTAATATAACACTCTACATGCTTGAACATGTTGTACATTTAAAATAAATTTATAATATTTTTTTTTATAAATATATTATAAATAATTTATTTAAATATTTATTTATTATTATATTTTTTCAAGTATATTTTAAAATCGTTTTGTTGTTTGTGTGTTTGATGTGGGGACATTAAAATCATATCCATCCTACCTCCTATTTATTATTGACATACTCTCAACTATTGTTTGATATTCACCTCAACCAATCACAATCAATGATTTTTTTATTTTTAATAAAAACCTTTTTATATAATAAATATTTTTTTTTAATCAATGTGTGATTTAACTATATACATATTAACAAATGAATATGTTTAATGTTAAGCTAAAATCATGTGTTAGCTTCATTCTTGACTCTCTTTGATTCATCAATATCAAATCACGTATTTATTTAAATTTTTATTAATGTTTTGTTGTTAAATGTTAAACTAAATTACGTCATTTTACTATAAATTATTGTTTTATAATTTTTGTTTATTAAATTAATAACATTTTATTCAATTATTTTAGCCTTTTTCTTAAATGATTCGGTACTGTACAATAGACTTGAGAGCTCAGATCTTTGATAATGACTTCTCGACTAATTTGATCACAATGAGACACATCGCATGAGACAAATCATGGACTTGAAGTCGAAAATTCAAAGAAAAATGCATGATATTTTGAAATTCGTATGGGCAAGAACTAAATAAACGTGACTTTCGTAATGTATGATGATTTTAATTGAAATCGGAATTTCGTGGATCTGAAGTTGAAATTTGAGAGAGCTATCGGAGCAGTATCATGAAACACGTAAGATTTACGTCTAAATAAATGTGGTTTTCGTAATTTCTGGATAAAAAATACCTTAGAAAATGATTTTCAATGAAATCGGGAGCAAAAAACCTTTTTCGGATTTTTCGAGTTTTTTCAAAGGGGTACCCCTTAAAAAAATTGAAAAATTTCGATAAATTTATTTTCTCTCCAATTTTAACAAAAACATGGTTCTAGACTAATTTGTCCCGGGCAAAAACAATGCCGTTGAAGAAAAATCGATCAGACAAAGAATTTTCGAGATATCAAGATTTTCCGATCCCAAGTTAAAATCGAGAAAGCTATCGGAACAGTATCAGGAAACCCGTAAGTTTTACGTCCAAATAAATGTGATTTTCGTAATTTCTAGGTCAAAACTACCTTAGAAAATGATTTCCAATAAAATCGGGAGCAAAAAACCTTTTTCGGATTTTTCGAGTTTTTTCAAAGGGGTACCCCTTAAAAAAATTGAAAAATTTCGAAAAATTTGTTTTCTCTCGGATTTTGACTAAAACATTGTTCTAGACTATTTTGACCCCGGGGAAAACAATGCCGTAGGAGAAAAATCGATCAGACGAACAATTTTCGAGATATCAAGTTTCACGGATCTGAAGTTGAAAATCGAGGCAGGTATCGGAGCAGTATCATGAAAATCGTAAGTTTTACGTCCAAATAAATGTAATTTTCGTGATTTCTGGGTCAAAACTACCTTAGAAAATGATTTTTAATGAAATCGGGAGCAAAATACCTTTTTCGGATTTTTCGAGTTTTTTCAAAGGGGTACCCCTTAAAAAAATTGAAAAATTTCGAAAAATTTATTTTCTCTCGGATTTTCACAAAAACACGGCTCTAGTCTTATTTGGCCCGGACGAAAACAATGCCGTAGGAGAAAAATCGACCAAGCCAACAATTTTCGAGATATCAAGTTTTGCAGGTTTCAAGAGTGGTGTGATATTCGAAATTGGTATATTCTACGGTCAAAGATTATCTTAGAAAATCATTTTTATAGAAAGCGGAAGTAGAAATTCATTCACTTTATTAGAAAATGTTTTTTATTGCTAAAATTCCCCAGAAAAATTAAAGAATCGACAACCTATAAAATTTTTCGTCGCTTGAATGAAGAAAGTCAGATCATAAACTGCTTTCCTATCAAAGATATTAAAACTTAAATAATTTAAATTTATTTATTTGACTATAATTATAAAAATATAAAATTTATTGATTAACAAATATACTTAAATTGATAATTAGTTCATAAAATTATTTTTATTTTAAATAAATAAATAAATAATTATTGATTTTTATTATATTTTATATATGACCGTCATCAATTGTCATGAAACTCACATCAGAATCATAATTAAAGAATGATTTATTTATTTATTTAAATTTATTTATTCTTTTCTATAAATAAAAATTATTGATTTTATTTTACTTTTACGAGAGCGCCCAGCGCCTAATTAGTAGATTAAAGATTTAAAAAAACTTGCCCATAAATTTCGTAACTGTTAATATTATTTCAATTTGAATTTTAGTTTTGGATTACAAATTTTCATACAGAAAAAAGGTGTTTGAACCTTTGGCAATATATTTTGAATAATGTAAGGTGTTTCTAGCATGAAAGTACTTATCGACAAATTTGGTCTCTTCTTTTTTGAACAGTCTTAGAATAATGTTAGATGTGAGATCCCGAAGCTGCAGAATTTTTGGTTCGATCCAAAATGACTCTCATGTTCTTGTTTCGGTACTAGACATATTTATTTCGATTTATTTCACCATTTCGTCACTTTAAATGATTGGGTGTTAAGTTTGTCTACTTTACAAAAACAATAAAACATTTTTTTAATAAAAAAAAAAGAACTTTAATAACAAACAATAAATTATGTTTAGTGAAAAAAAAAAAATAATGCTGCTTTTTAATGCACCAACGCAATATTTGTAGCAACATGGTAATAATACATAAACGTAACGCATGGACAACAACAGGACGATACCACAAAACATTTATAAAACATTTAATAAAACATAATATTCAGAATTATAATAATATCATTTTATAAATGTCATGTAATAAATTTTAAAATAAATAAATAAAGTACTGAAAAAAGTAATAAATAAAGTAATAATTTTTATTATTAAATATTTAAAAAAAACAAAAGATACATTTAGGTATACGAATAGATGAAGAGTTAAAGCCTAAAAATAGTCGATCAAAATGGTGGTTAGATGACTTTATCATGACTTAAAAAAAAATTAGAGAGAAGAAAAAGTTTAAAATGATACCAGGAAAAAAAGTCATTTCCTTAACCTGAACGCCTAATTACGTTGTATCTCGAATTACTTAGACTTTGTAGCTCGAACAAAATGATATTTTTCTGTGAGGTATAGATAGACCCTACGTATTTATACTCTGTAACTCGAATTTAAAAAAGCAGACTCCGTAAGTCATTGCTAGTAAAATATAACGAAGTCGTAGTTAGTAAAATACAATTACGCCTTTCTAAGTCGAAGTTTTAGTCAAAAACTCATTCACTCGAAACTTTTTGAATTTTCCTTGAGGGTCGAGTTATGTGGGTTTCACTGTACATCAAAACAGCTCATCAGATTTGAAAATTCAGATTTCTGTTTACATTTCTGTCTACGATACTTTTTTGATGTTGACTCTCAGTCTATATAAACTATTATAACAATGTTTTTAGATATGTTGTACAATACATAGACAGTCCGTGTACTGTCCGCATGCAGTACAGTACACAAACCGACTCTTTTTATAATAAAAGACGTCTCTAGATATCTAATAAAGAATCGTTTTGGTTGAGTTGAGTGATATATGTTGATACACTTAAAATAATGTATACAACAATTCATATACGCATTCAAATTAATCTTATAAAGAGTACTAAAAGTACTCTCTACAGTTTGAGTAAAGAGTTCTAAACATTTTATATTATATTATATTAACAATCATCACCCACGCGCATTTTCAATTACAAATCCACCACAATATCAGAGTATCAGAACATACCACACAGATCATATTGTAACTGAAATAGTATCATCTGTCCATCTACGGTCATGTACAGATCAAGAAGGAAATTAGTTTTCAATATGATAACTACAGTCTCGTAGCTCCACTCAGGAAAGAAATGCCAACCCTCCAAATTTAAATAATTCAAACAAGGGTTTTTCAACATGATAACCTTGTGAAACATGAACAAATTGGTAATAACCTATCTTTCAATTCACAATAAAATCGTCGACCCCCCCCCTCGGCCATCAACGGTCATGTACAGTTCAAGGATAAAATTAGATTTTCAATTTTAAAACTACTGTCTCGTAACTCTTCAATCAGGAAATAAATGTAATCGCCCAAAATTGAAATAATTCCAAGGTGACTTTCTTGCCAAACATAGACAAATTTCGTCCACCTCCCGTTCATTAACAAGAAAGATAAAACGCCCTCAAAGTTTTTCCAAAAATCATGAATTGCATTAGGGTAAGTTAAGGAAATTTACCCAAAACAAAGTGTTCATGTTTTGCGGTACAACAAAGAAGCAGTCTCTTTAGAAATTGTTTCCATTTTGGAGGACTTGGAATATCCGTGCCCATTGGGCTTAACTGTTGGAGTCTTGAAAGAAAAGGGCAGATATGACGATATCATTGATGGATATTAAAAACTTTAGACATTTTTCCATCAATGTTTAGAGACTACATAAGGAATTTTTACACACACATACAGACACACAAATTAACATGAAAATTTCGATATTAATGAAGATAAATAAGCTTTAAACCAGAAAATCTATTGAAATGATTCAGGTTTTATAGTTTTACCTACTTTGTCTATATGTATAAGTGTTCTAAGCTTTCAAGAATGAATAGCAATTATCCTTTTAAAATTGGATATATTTTCATGTTTTAATCATTGCAGCAAAAATACTATCTTGATAGTTGTAATAGCGATTATTATTTGACCAGAAGAATTCTGTAGAGAACTTCAACTCAACAAACAAACAAACAAACAGAGACAGATATGAAACATTGCATCAGTAAAAAGATGAAACTAAAATGAATGAAGTACATTTTGGATGAAATCAACATTAAATTATATTAAATATTTTGTTCTTTGGTATATCATTCATAAAATAATAAAGCACATTATATTATTAATTTTTATCAAGCGGAAAATTCTGCTCCCGATGAATCTGCTTCAGACAAATACCTTGTAAATAACAAAATAATCGCTACGGAAAGGAACATAGTTCCTTCCGTGTGTCCCAAGACACTTCTCGTTCTTTTTTTCATTTCCTCACAGAGTCGTCTTTGATATACTTTCTGTGAAAATAATATTTTTATATTTTAATTTTTTTCTAATGTTTTTACACCGAATTTAATTCAATCAAATTTTCTGAGAAGTAGGAAAAGACCAAAAGTTTTTATATTGGGCTCACGATAGGAGATGAAAGCCTTTTTATCTTATTTCTCTTTTTTAAAACAACAAAAGAGGATTGAACCGCTTCATTAAAATATTAAACCGATATTAAACATTAAAAGATGTATTTAATGTAATAAATCAAGTCAAATTAACACAATGTTAAATATAATTCAGTATATCATCTTATTATTATTATTAAAATAAATAAATTAAATTTTTATTTAATATTTAATAAAGTGATGTGATGTATGTGTGTGTGTTATTTTTTATTATTAAAAAAAATATATAAAAATTATTATAAATAATAATATAATTTATAATAATAATTGTTTATAGTTATAAAATAGATGGGACTGAGACTTGAATAAAACTACCGACATACAAGACACCATGAATCTTTTTACAGTGGTTGGAACAGCTTCAGATGAGCCGCAATCTAGCGAGAAGAAATTCAAATACAGCATGTATTCTATAAAACTATATATACACTTAAATAAGTGACAATTCTTTGAAAAAAATATGAGTAAAAAATAGCTGAATTTGAAAGAAAATTAGTGAATATATATGGGAAAATGTAATATTGATCCCATAAACCCAGAAAAATTAAGTCATAAACATGAAAATTTTATGGGGATATTCTGGAGAAATGTTTTCATCGATACATTTTCGATATGATGATAACACTATCTCGGAGCCAAAATTGAATTATTTATTACGAAAGATTTTCATCGATACAGTTTCCTTTTCAATCCTTGAATGTATTATGACCCTAAGATGATTACACTGTCTACCTCGATTTTCTATATACAGTTTTTAGAAATACAACCTGTAGAAAGCCGACCACAGTCAGTGAGTGGTGTTTTACCTTCTTTTTTCAATCTTTTGCACTTTATTATAAAACAGAATTTATTATTAATGCTCTTTAATTACTGATGACATAAACATGATATATTTATTTGATTTATTAAATTAGATGATGTTTTTAAAACGAGCTCCCCCACGAGAATGGAGAAGCTAACACAACTAGCAAAAGGATTTTAAAAGTTTTTTTTTTTTTTAAGTTGATTTATTACAATTAGAGTTCTTTAAATGGAGTACTTAAGTAAAAATAATCAAGAGTTCACTTTATCAAAACAAAAATATGTAGGAATTGTCAAGAATTTTGATTTTGAAATATTTGTTAAGACCACCCAAAATTTTTCAGTTGAACATGCAAATTAAAATCAACCAAATAAATATCGTAAGGTAAACTTGGCTAAGTTATCACGCTGTCCGAGTCGGCTAAATTTGTTACTTTGTTTTTATCATGTAATTTCCCATACTCAAAACAACGATGATTGCGTTTTCTAACCATAAAGTCACAATGTTTACCTGGCAAAAGGAGTTTACCGTTTATTTATTTTCTTATTTCAATAGTCTCCAATGAATATCCCTAAATATCTTTAGGCTTGCCGTGCATTCATAAATTTACCACAATCCTTGATAATTCTCTAGGGCATATTACCTGGGAATAATATAATTTCTGTTTATTGAAATTAGATCGATTATTTTTTTATATTTTTTCAAAACGATATATTTTTATGTTAATTTATAAAAATCCAAATAAATTTATTAAAAATTTCTCACACAAATTATCATTAGTTATAACAGTTTCAATAATAATAACTCAAATTAAAATATGAAACCAAAAATTAAAACTAAAATATCTTGAAATTTAATCTTTATTAAATTTATAGAATTTAATTTCCAATATCCCACAATTATATCATTAAAAATATGCAAATAAAATTTAAAAAAAACATTTGAGAAAAAAAAAATCACAAAACGATGTGACTGACCTCTATTCTCTTTGATGAAAGAATTTGTTATCAATAGAAGTACACAAACAGACCAGTATCTAGTCTGAAAAATGGGCCGTGCTTCTTCTTGGCGCCACTTACTTTAACTCGTAATAACCAAACAAGATTTACTATTTTCTCGTAGTATCTCTGTTTAAATTTGAATGAGAAATTTCTGTAATTTCAGGGTTTTCTATTTATTGCATCAGAATCAATTCTATAATGTTAGAACTTAGAAATCTGGAAAAACTCAAAAATACAGTATGCATATAGCAAAGGATCTGAA
Source organism: Chrysoperla carnea (assembly GCF_905475395.1). Taxonomy (NCBI): domain Eukaryota; kingdom Metazoa; phylum Arthropoda; class Insecta; order Neuroptera; family Chrysopidae; genus Chrysoperla; species Chrysoperla carnea. The sequence goes on from NC_058341.1 coordinate 3,010,972, forward strand.
ATTTGATTTCTAAAGAAACAGAATATGAACTCTTTTTTATCGACGATTAATTTTAAGGGTAGACAAAACCTTCCCCATTATTTTTGAAATACGTTTCAAATTCACGGCAAACGAGCTAATCCGCATGCTATTTATCAAATACTTTCGGTTTTCTTTGGAAAATTATTGAATATTGTAAAATTTGAAGGAATCCTAAATACTTAATATGAATGGCGTCTAAATCGGAGTCATGGACCATTATACCGACAAATTACTGGTCTAAAATAGATTAGAAAATTAATTATGATTATTCAATTAATTTATGAATACAAGATTTTAAGTTAATGCGATCGTTTTGTAAAATAGAAAAAAAAACTAAATGTGTATCTATTTTGAAAACAAGACATGACAGACAAAATGTATCAAAAACAATTTTTATTTTTGTGAACTAAACCGCTTTTGTACACCTTGTGATCATAAATATTAGGAAGAACTTAATGCCAGTTTCACATTTATTAATTACACTTTAGTGAAGATGAAAACCAAAATTGTGTTTGACTGTATCTTCATTTAACGAATTTAATGTAATGGGTTGCCGTCTTTGTCTTACTCTTAGGGTCTTGCAGGTCTTGTTTGGTCCTGCATATATGTTAGAGCAAGATCAAAGTGCAACACCAAGTATGCTAGGTGTTGGCAAACAAAATTGACATAATATCTACGAATAATCAAGAAAAATTATGGGCCTGAAAAATGGAATGAACCGAATGAAAAAATTTTTGATTTTCACCAAAGCAGAAGTGACAATAAAAGCCATCCATATATGTCGCTCTCTATATGGCTGGTCTATTGAAGTAGCTACTGTTTGTTATGTAAATGGTACTAGTGAGAACCAGACTTTAATAGCGGATAAAATAGACTTATTTTCAAGATTGAAATCTTAAATTGATGATTAGTTAAATGTATGTAGTTAAAGCTGTTATATAGATGCGATCTTAAAAATGATTTTATTAAAATAATAAAATATAATCATAGTTAAAATGTCAATTAATGAAATAATTTGTAAAATATATTTTTATCTTAATTAGTAATAAGGTTTTTGAAGATACCTACTTTACCAAGCAAGTAACTAACTTTTTAATTCATTATCAGTATTTAAAAAAAAAAAAACTTTATTTTATTTTATTTAATCAAAATCACATAAGATTTATAACTTATTTTAAAATAAGATATTAAAAATTTCAAGAATTTATTTTTGTAAATAAAAGAAATGTTTGATAATTTTTTAATAGGTATGTAAACACTATGTTTTGGGCTACCATAGAAATTCCAACATTTGGACACGAAAAAAACAAATTTGTTGCTTAATTTATAAAGGCATTTTTGTTAATCAGTGACTTCTTATTTTTAGTAATTAATTTAAAAGATTAAATAACTAATTTTTTAAGATAATTAGAGAATTAACAGAGAAGAAATGTAAGAATTTAAGTTTAGATAATGAATTACTTCATTTTTATTTTATTGATCGACTTTGCTGTTTGCTAATGGATATTTGTTTTGCAAAAAAAACGGCTTTTTACAAAATGAACAAGTGAAAACAAACAATTGACTGAGTTAATTGTTGAAATACCATGCTTAGTCAGTGTTGATTTCTTATCACATTACACATACATACATGTGACACATACATAACTGATAATCAAGTATAGTACATATTATAAAATTTCCGCCTAATTGGCGCCCTCACGGGTAAACAGTGATGTTTAAGAAAAAATTTTTCAAACAAAAGTTGTTTAATTTTTGATAAGGAACATTTTTACATTTAAATTTTTGTTCTATCTCTAACGGTTTACAAGATGGGTCCTACGGACCCAAGATCCAATTGACCTATGATGCTCATTTAAGAACTTGACCTCACTTTTGACGTCCTGAGTACGCTGTAAAAATTTCAGCTCGATATCTTTTTTCGTTTTTGAGTTATCGTGTCCACAGACGGACGGACAACCGGAAATGGACTAATTAGGTGATTTTATGAACAGCTATGACAAAATTTTTTTCCTAGCATCATTATTTTTAAGCGTTACAAACTTGGGACTAAACTTAATGTACTATGTATATTTCATATATACATGGTATAAAAAGATCGTATTTAGTTACATCACAAATTCTTAAAACACAAGAGAATATATCATATAATATCATGATAAAATATGATAATCATATAATATTATTATTAAATATTTAATGACCTTTTGTACAACACACAGGATTGCTAGCTAGCTATGTTCGTATGTTCGTGGCTAGAAAACATCTGTGATTGTAAAGAGTTACAGGAGTCATGTCTTGTAACAAATATTACATGAAACTAATAATAATAATAATAATAATATATTAAATATCATCTAAATATCATCATGGCTAGCTTACTTTATTGCTACAAATGTATATTGCTTAGCTACTTTAGTTTGCTATCTTTAACTTGAACTAAAGATGATGCTACTTTGTGGTAACATAAATATGCAATTTTATGGTAGTTCATTCGAAAAGTCGATTATCTTAGCGATAAAAGACCGTAGTAGAAACAATAATTCCTTAAATTCTTTTTTATTGTTATTACACGAAAATTTTATAAGTCACTCTCAAAATAAGTCTTGGGATAGTATTTGTAAGTAATTTTAAACCATTTGACAACTGGTATAAGGTTAAATTTCGAAAAATCAAACAGAAAATAATTAAAAGGATTGCTTATCCTCTGAAAAGTCCATGTGTACAATATTATCAAAATCGTTAGGTGTTACAAATAGTATGTAAAATATTCTTGCAAGTTTAAACATGCTATTAAAATACATGGAGACTCCAATAGCCAATAAGAATTCAAACCCAAAATTAAAAAATTTGTCTAACAAAAATTAAATTATTTTTTTTGTGTGATTCCTTCACTGTAAGAATCAAAATAATTATACCCTGTAATATGTAATATGTATCAAGGTATACTAAGTTTAGTCCCAAGTTTGTAATGCCTAAAAATATTGATTAGGAAACAAGGAAACTTTTTAGTCACTTTCAAAATTAGTCTTGGCATAATATTTGATAGTCATTTCTGAACGACTGGAAATTTGAAAGCCTATATTGTAAAAGTTGTTTCATAGGACTGAAATATTATTGAGAGAGTTTCAGAGGCCTGAATTACCGGGTTTTACAAGTAATTTAGAAAATAAACAGTATTTGATCTAATCATTAGAACTACCTTTAAATAAAGTACAAATATGAAAAAGAAATCGTGCTCAACAAATATCTTTTTAAGATATTTGTTCAATTTTTGCATCTTTAATTTTGTGTTTAGTCGTTTTTTTTTTCGTGTGTGTGTGTGTTATTTCTGTGTTGTTATCTATGTTCAATTGTTTGTTTGATCACTGTGTTGTTGTTGTTGTGTGTTTGCAAACAGACAAACAAACACACAAACAGCCCTACCGTGTTTCAGTCTGTTTTGTTTTATGTAACCAATAGTTTAATAGTTACAAATATTTAAATACTTCTGTTTTTAATATTATATCATTACATATTATTTTGTACGATTATTAAATTGCTTGAAATCAGTAAATAACTCATAGATTTAGAACTTTTAAAGATGTAGGCCAAATATTTCAAAAAATATCCTACAGCCAAGAGTTTAAAATGTCAACCTTAAAAGCAATTAAAAATAATTTAATTGGAAAGAATCATTTAAGAGTTGTAATATTTGGTTTTTAAGAATGTGTAATAAAAATGGAAAACAGAAGCACTACGGCAAGCCGATGCCATATCCATGAAACAATAAAGAAAAAACCACACCTTATGAAGGCCCTTTAATACCATCAACCGACAAACACAAGACTGGAATCCCCAAGAAAGCAGAAAACGTGAAAGACCCAATATAGCCTGGAAGAAGACAGTCGAAAAAGAGATAGGAGTAGAAGAAAAAACCTGGAGAGAGATAAATGAATGACTCAGAATCGAGTACGGTGGAAGTCGGAGTGATCAAAATAGTCCAAAATATTAGAAAATTCACTCAGTAGACCATACAGTTCTTAATCTTAATATAAGCCAAATGTGATGTTTATAAAAATTTTGTGGACTGCGTCTGGAATACAGCCAAACTGAAATAATAAAAAAGCTGGTAGGATTTCTTATCATAAAAAACCCCAAATTCGATTATTCTCTACGAATCTGTATTTAGGGAGCAAATCATCTATTAAACCATATATATCTATGATTATAGTTATAAAATACATATTGTTCCAGAATGTTAAGCAAGTAATGTTTCTGTAATTTTTTTTCTAAATATTATTTTTTTATTTTATTTTAAATGAATTTAATAATATTTATATATTTTTTTATTTTGTTTATCTAAAACAATTTCTAAACATTTGTTTAAATAATATTATTTTATACATAAAACATAGGCTAACTTGGTCATTTTTTTTATACTTATATGACAATAATCATGCTTTTATCTTTGTCTGATAAACATTTTATATTTTTTATTTTTTTTCTTATATAATAATGTTTATTTAATATTAAGTTTATTGTTAATAAAATAAAAAATTATCGTTAGAGAATATATGATCATAATTTTCAATTAAAAATGATAAGCTATCCCAGTGTATCCAGTAGCAATTATGATAGGAAGGTGGTTTTTTTAAGAGGTTCGTAGTTGCTTTGGGCTTAGTTTGTTTTGCCTTTTTATAATCAATAGACTCAAGCCAAACCAACGTTTGCAAATTGTTGTAATTTTCATCTTTTAATCTCTAATAGATATTGCTGATTATGGGTGCTCTTTTGAAGGAAAAAAAATCTAAAAACTTTTCTTGATAAAAGTTCTTTTTAAGGATATCCATGAAAATTTCGAAGAAGATTCAGGTCTCGACTGAGATAGTTGGATCAAGTTATCGACGACCTGAAGTGTTTCCTTCACAACAATTCCATCGAACAATATGCGATATTATTACAGTATTTTAGAATCTCTATAAGTTTAAAAGATTCTATAAATGAAATTGAATGTTATTTTTTTTCTTTCAATTATTGAATAATATCAATTACTATAATTTGATTGATTGATTAAAGAGCAGATAGAACCATCTGGTAAATGGTTTTGAAACAATTTAATCAGATACCATAATCAAATCATTAGAATATTCACTTTAAAATTATAATGCATACAAGTAATGTATAAGTAATGTAATGCACAATGAATGTAGTAACAAATTATTTATTATTTATAAGTATTACATTAGTAACGAAACGAATTACTGAGGTATTTTTTTTATTTACTTTTGTTAAAAAATATTTATTACGTAAGTTATCAATATTTTGTTTTATTGTTCAGAGTGGATCGAAATAATGGTCTACTTAAACAATTTCAATTTCGAAACGTGGCTGATAATTATTTTAGTGTTGACTAAACTCGATTTTGAGTCATAAAAGCACATGTATTGTTTTATTATATTAAAATTAAAAGTCGAAATTTTTAATCTGTATAACACGTAACCTAAAAAAACGAGCCACCACGATGTGACATCATAGAAGCACAAATAAGATGCATTAATTACTGTTACCATCAACTTCACTTATACATATAATTACATACACGACTGTTATTTTTACCAATATTACGTCAACAAAATGGCTGACAGCGTTTTGTGAGAATAAAAAAAGTTTAAAATTTAATTTAATTTTATGACAAGAAAACGTGTTTATCTTTCCGAAATATATTTTTAGGAAAATCAACATTTTGAAGTACTTTTTCAAACATATTAGAATACCCTATTCATATCTAAATAGGTTTACACACGAGTAAAGCCCATGCTCATTTATTATATAAAATTATATTACATAAAATAATAATTTAATAAAATAATAATAATTTTTTATAGTTTATAAAATATTAAATGTTTGAATGCCTGTAAGATGTACCTGCAGAGTTTAATATTACATGATGCGCATATTATTACAAAGCTTTTTTTTTTTCATAAATCTTTAGCGGAGAAGTATATTGTAAGCGTATATGGACTCTCCGGTAAGCTGCTGGTCTGTAAAGAGGAAGCTATATAATATCTTTTAAGTACAGGTCTTCTTGATTCAATTATGCATGTATCTCACGGAATCTATGCAAGAGCAATACACACTCTTCTATATACTATAATATTGGACAGATATATTATAATATAATATATCTCTTGCGCTAAAGTTACTTACCTATATAGGAGTTTAAGGTTGTTTAAGTACAGTTAAGGTGGTTTAGATGTGGCTATCGAAGTAAAAAAATACTACACCTACACACTTGTCCATAGCCCAACAAAATAATTTAAAGTAGTATCAAAACGGAAGCCTGAATTCTTTAGTATAAATTCAGTTTGACATAAATTTGAAGAATACAAAGTTAAAAATTATGTAATTCTCGTTAGGGGATAGAAAAACATTAAGAAATACTTTCTTTTTTGAAAATATCTCTAAAGCATACGAAGTTTTAAATAAAAAATGTAGGTCTCAAAATTTTCTATAAACTTTTGACGCATTTGCAATAGAAACCGAGATATTTGCAAAAAACAAATATCTTTCATAAGATTGGACATCGAATTATTTATTGCCATAGAACGGGAAAACGTAATTTTGGGACATTTTTGCGATTTTTTAGGTGAAATCGTTTCATATTTTATACGGCTGAGCTATAAATTAGATTTTTTTGATTTGAGAAATGATTTTGTCAAAGTTGAAAAGAAGATAAAAAATAATTTAAGCCCTAAATCAACCCACCTCGTACATCTCTTAAATAGATGGAGACAATTTTTTTGCTTTTCTATGTTATTGCTAATATGTTATGCTTTCTATTACGAAGTTTTCTTTTATTCGTTTTCATTCGTTCCAAGTGCAAATTATCAACAACTTTCAAAATATGTCGTTTATTCGGATTTCTCCGTTAGAATCATGTATTTTATATCGATTTTCAATGATTTTTTCTTAAAAATTTGCATGGATACCTAACCTGAAATTTTAACCACATATTCTTTGAGTAAAATTCTACTTATAATAAAAATCATGGTCATACATCCTTAATATATTTCGATTTCATCAAATGCATAATAAAAAATTGCTTTAAGATATGAATTACCTTAAGTATACTTAACTTTTTTAAATGTTATACATTAGTCAGTTTACATCTAGTTTGAATACTTTAACTTGAGTTAACTTACTTAACTTATATATCTGATTTTAATCTTTAAACTCTAATATCTTTTTATTATTAAACTTTAATGTAATTTAAAAAGATTACTTACTTTTTATAAGAGTAGACATTTTTATTTTATTTTTTTTGTAATCTGCATAATACATTTATACATTATTTTAAATAAATTTCATTGAACGTCATTATATTGGTCAGTCATTCCGAAGGTTATTTGATTTTATCTCCTGTTTAATCTGGAAGGAGCTTCATCATTTGGAACATATATCAAGTTGTAGGAATATTAACTTCTTTATTGTGAAAATGATTTTGCGGCAACTGGTTACCAAAAAATGAACTTTGTTAACAGGCTTCAATTGAGTTAGATAAATAGACGATTATTAAGAAATCATAGTCATTTACAACAATATGGTTCAAATGTATATAAAAGACCTATATTATAAAAATCTTCAATTCTTTTAATGGTTTAGTTATTCCATAGGCCAATAATTTAAAGCGACGGGAGAGCTCAAGGCTGCAATCCATTTTTGGACCTTCATGGTGTCTTAATAACCGTCAGCACTCGTGTCAACCTTTCGGTTATCTTTAGTAGCGTGTTGACAGATTTGATCAACGCGTTTTGTACATGCGTTAAATATTTCACGCGTTAAATATTCTTAAACTTTGTATATTATAACCTCGACTTATATTAAACAATCGAAAGTACACTAATAGCCACGAAAATTTTCGAAGTAAATATTTTAAAGTTATTCTCGCATGTTTTCTCAGAAAGCCGATAATTCAATGATTTACTTACGGACAACGTTACATGTGAATCAGCCTTTACAAAATGATATACCTTTAATGTAGTATATGTTTAAAAATATCTTCCGTCTTATATATTTTAATAAACGATCGATTTAGCCTTAAAGGCAATAAAAAAAATTATGATATTTTAAAGTTCCCGGTATAGTTTAAAATTGTTTGCTGCTTATGATGATGTATTCATAACAATGCAAATTAAAGCATAGCAAATGAATTTATTTTATTTAATGCACGATTTTAATGCAAAGTTTTTGCAATAAAAATTTTAAACGGTTTTAGAGCAACAAATATTTTTATAAATATTTATCATTATCTAAGATTTTTTGTAGTGCTTAGGAGGTTATTTTTATCTATTTATGATAATAATTTTAGACCTTCTTTGGTTTTCAGCAGTTTCTGAGATCCTTTCAACGATTCAACAAATAGATTCTGAAATATCAACTAGAATCGTTCGTGAAGGTGACATTGTGAAGCATTCCTGTAATAATTACCCTAATTACCCATCCGAGATGCCATTCCTCGTATAAGTGGCTAATCGATGTCTAAGAATCTTCTTAGAAAATGATTTTTATACAAATTGAAATCGTCCCTTCAGTTTTGACAACGAGCTAAATCATCTTAGAAAATGATTTTTACGCAAATTAAATTATTCCCTTCCGTTCTAAATATGAGCTATCCAAAGGAGATATCCATACTTGGATCTGCTGTTAAAATATGCGATTTGACAGCCCTGAATCTCTAATTTACTGTTTTTATAGGATGTTACATAATTGATTTTTTGCAAAACTTATTTAAAACCCTGACTCATGCCTCTATTATGGCTGATCGTAACAGGAAATTAAAAAACTTATCTAAAGTGATTGAAGCTTTCACCTTGAATGTAGGTTATTTTTATGGTGTAAGTGTATATATTCATTCAATTGGAATCCCGTTAATATGTTTTGATAGATCTAAATATTGATAATCAATATAATAAACTATATAAATAAATATTAAATATTATTATTATTATTAATAATAATAAATTAAAGTCGATTTTCACTTCACTTTTAGTCAACACATTAATTAATAATAAAGTTATGAATAATGACAATTTTTGTGATCAACATGAAAAAAATATTTATTTAATTAATTAATTCAAAATAAATTTTTTATCAAATTCGTTATACATGAACTGCGTAAGCTAAGCAAATTCATTGAACAACTGTAAAAATGATATTGTATTACTAAGATAAAATTCCCCAAAAATTGAATGTATGACTATACTTGGGACTTCTGTTTTGAATTTTATTTACGAATTCTGTTAGAACTTAGGAAAATTAGACGAAAATTAGCATTGATGCCTTAAAATTCAGAAAAAATCACTTATTTAAGAAATAACACACAAATGCCATTTATTTAATCACTTAAAATGTATTTTATTTAAAAGCGAATCTTTTTCGAAGAAAGTTGTAAAGAGAAAGCTTGTTAGACTCACTAAAAGAATCCTCTCACGAAGTTTCAAGTATTTATTGATCATTTAACAAAAAAGGTTGCTACTCGGAGGACTATTAAGTCAATTTTTTTCAGTGTTAAGAAAAGAAGTATCCCCTAGAATCTCAGATTCTTAAAATAATTAAACGGTAACTTGTGTATTTATGACAAAACTCCTTAAAGATGTTTGATTTTTATCAACATGACCACACAAGTACAAAAAATCAATTGATCTAATAAAATTTATATATTTATCAAATTGGAAAATATATTAGAGCACAATTATTTATAAAACTTTAATTATTTATTCTATTACCCAGTAAAAACTTTCACTCTTCATCTGGTCAAAACATAGCACAAAGTAATGTAATGCGTTAAGTACCTCTTAACAAAAAAATAATAAAAATTATGACAAACTAGTTATAAAATTGATTTATTATAAATAATTTTCAATGACGATATGTTTGAAAATTTGACGTAAATAATTAATAATTATCAATATTTTTACAAAAATAATAATTACGTTTCAATAAAGACCTAATACTTTACACCCATACTTAAATCAGTTTCAGTAGTGAGATTATTACAGTTTTTTTTATTTTTGCTACTGGCGAAATTACTGTGTGGTTCTCAAAGACGTGATTAAACATAATAGAAAGCATGATATGTTTTCTTTCTGTGAGGAAACTCATCTTCCACGCCAAATCTTTCACGTTAGAGACACGACCCGTTCAATTCTCATTAATTTTAAACCACCATAATATATCCGAATAAATTTTTGAAACTTTCCTATTTTTCACGAAAAGCTTTAGTATTCCTCTTTGTGCGAAGTTTTGGCTGTTTTTTCAATTTAAAATGGTAATAGGGTTGGAAAAAGATTTCAATTGTACGGAAACATACCTTGTAAAAAAGTACTTGTTGCAAGAAAATATCTTCTTAGCATGGTATCATGTAAACTTGTTCTTGGTTCAAGAAAATTTTTCAGTTATCAAATACTTATTTTCTTGAATTATGAGTTGAGATCGTTGGCTGAAGAAATATTTGCTTGATGTAAAAATAACCATAGGCAAGTAAACGTGCTTACTTCAATCCAGTAGTATTTTTTTTTACAGTGTAATGACTATCCACGTCTTAGAAGTTTCTTTCAATTGAAAATCTGAAAATAATGAAATAAAATTATGAGTTTCAAAAATGGAAAATTAATTTTTCGATAGCCACGCAATTCACTATCTCCCGACTTTCTTCCCAGTTTATGTCCCGTCATCCCGAAACTTTGAGGTGACAATCCTTCATGTACGTCTGTCTTTATTATGGGTAGCATTTTTGTGAACCAAACAGTATAATTAACAATAAATACATTCATAAAAAGATCTACTTAGGGAAAGTTTAAAAAAGTATTTTTTATAAATTGTAAATATATGTACATTGATTGACTAATCGTTTTCAGAGGCAACTTCAGGCTGTTGGTAAATTAATATATGTATATAGATGATGAATTACCTTACCAATATTAATCGATAATCACATAGGTATGTATTTTATTGGGCTGTGGCTGCGATTGTGGACCTCTTCAATTAAAATCAATTTAGATAGTAAGTACACATACGAAATTGTAATTAGTGTATAAGTAGGTGAAACATTGCTTATATAAAATTGTTGCTTTTTTTTTATCAGTGAAATGAAGAAAAAATAATCGTAGGTAATTTTTTATTTTGTGACTTCATATTAAGTACGCCTTGAGGAGATATCAAATTATTGTAATTCTTGTGTTCATTGATAAATTAAGATCTCATTAGCGATTAAAGTGATTTGGAAATATTTCTCAAAAAGTATGGACTAATAATCAAAGCAAATGAAATTTTAAATTTGTGTACTATTTATTTTCTGGAATGAATATTAACGGGGATTCGATCGAACGACAGCTAGCAACGTATTTGAGAATATAATTTAAAATTTAGTTTTAAACAGATACTCCAATTTCGCAAAATCATTTAAAGTAACCTAATCACGTATGAATTAATTACCTAATCATCTGAATTATCGCTTGAAAACCTACACATGAATCAATTTTAATTTTTAACTACAACCTAATTATCTGGTTACAATCTGACAACAAAACTTCAAACAATAATCGATCAAAATTTTAAACAAATATCGTAATTTGCAAAGTCACCAATATTAGCTACTTAATTAGACAATAATTAGCTAATAGTTTTAAGGTAGCCCTTTCATTGGCTAAAAGTAAATTATGAATATAAAAAAAATTAACATTGGCGGAGAAAGGACCATTTTAATTCTTGCCAATAAAGTATGGCAAGAAAGTATTGTCTTCAATCAAAGTATTTACTGAAGAACAGGCAGCTAGACGCTGGCCTAACCCAACCCAACCCAACCTAACCAAAAATTTCAAAATCGATTAAGTTTGAAAAACCCAACCCAACCCACTCCCACTCCCACTCCCACTCCCACTCCCACTCCCACTCCCACTCCCACTCCCACTCCCACTCCCACTCCCACTCCCACTCCCACTCCCACTCCCACTCCCACTCCCACTCCCACTCCCACTCCCACTCCCACACCCACACCCACACCCACTCCCACACCCACTCCCACTCCCACTCCCACTCCCACACCCACACCCGCTCCCACTCCCACACCCACACCCACAAACACAAACACAAACACAAGCACAAGCACAAACACAAACACAAACACAAACACAAACACAAACACAAACACAAACACAAACACAAACACAAACACAAACACAAACACAAACACAAACACACCCAACCTAACCCAACCTAACCCAACCTAACCCAACCTAACCCAACCTAACCCAACCCAACCCAACCTAACCCAACCTAACCCAACCTAACCCAACCTAACCCAACCCAACCCAACCCAACTAAAAATTACAAAAATTGTGTTTTTTTGAAATTTTTATGATTTTTTCGATTTTTACAAACTGCAAAAAGTGTAAAAAAAAATTTTGTTTCCGATTTCGATAAAACTAAGTTTATGAGGTAATTTTGACCCGAAAATTACAAAAATCATGTTTATTTGACCATTAAATGAGTAATTTTCGAGATATTTTATGAAATTGCTTTGAATTGAGCGATATCTTAAAAACTATTTGCTCTATCGTCAAATAAAACTTGAATATTTGGGGTCAAATTAGCCTTATAAACTAAGTTTTATCAAAATCTGTAGAAAAAAGTCGATTTTTCTAAGGGTACCTTAAGAAAATTGCAAGAAATCGTAAAAAAGTTTTTGTTTCCGATTTCAATAAAACTTAGTTTATAAGGAAATTTTGGTCAAAAAATTAATTAATTTTACGATTGGGCGAATAAGTTATGAGATATTGATCAAAATCCTGGCTCAGATATTTCTGAACCTATATATTGAAATAAATCTAGTGTCGATATTACTTTATAAACGGAGTTTCATCAAGTTCTGAAATGAAAATTTGTTTGTGTAACTTTTCGATCCCAAATCCATATCTTAAAAGTAAAGGTATTTCTACCTGCCTGAAGAACAAATTTCCTAGTCGAGTACTTTCTTCCCAGTTTATTTTGTATTTTTCAATATATTTCACTATGAATTATATATTTTAGTGTAAAAACAGACACCTGAATATTTTGAAAAACTAATTTTCCGTTTTTTTGCACTCCATCAAATCGATAACTTGTAGTATAATTCAAAAAAGTTGGTAGGATCTTACTTTCTTGTATAACATTTTTTTTTTAAATTTTCACAGAAATTTACACGGTAAAGTATGATCGACACTTCACGTTACGATAGATAAAGACTAACAATTATTTTTCCTTGTAATCTAATATTTGTTAATTAACTTTATAGAATTAAAATTTTTAAATACTATACTTTTAACACCCAATTAATTATGGTTTTTGAGCTGACATTCTGACAATATTGACAAGATAATTTCAAAAAAAGTAAAATCATGTTCACAAAAATTAATTATAGTGATTGGCTAATAAAATAATTATCTAGTAATTATAACATATATATTTAATTTTTTTTAGATAATCGTTGCTCTGCATTGCGTAGTTTTTATAAATCGACACATATATTATTTGTAATCGACAAGACATGTTGTACTATTTAACGTTTTTGTTGTTAATTTTCTGATAGAAAGCCATCGTTTTTATTCTGAAAACAAAGAGTCTTATGTTTATTTAAGCAATGAAGGTGAACTATGTATCTAAGTTTAGTGTTTAACCTTTTTGTTCATCAATTTTTTACAAAACGAACATAAATTACAGCCTAACAATATTAGACGAAAAATAAGAATACAATTTTTCGATATCTGACGTAATTTCCAACATATTGAAAATTGAAAATTTGTTTAAATTATTCAACTTTCGATATTTCGAAAAACAAGGCAGATATCGAAAAATTTTATGCTTTTTAAGTTATAATAAAATTCACCATCAAAGTTGAAAATCAGAAAACAATTATTTCAACCCTAAATCGACCCTGCATGTACATAAGCTGAAATTTTAGGCATATACTCTTTGAGTAAAAGTCTTAACGTGGAGTAGTGAACGCCATTTGGGGTTTAAAGGACAGAAAACAACTACGATATGATTCGTAAAGATGATATTTTCAAAAAGGGTTTTTCGCTGAAATATCATGAATTTAACGGGAAGTAATTCTATCCACTCCTTTAAGATCTTGAAATATTTTTAACAACTCCTCTTTTTCTTTTCTATTAATAGCATAATACTTCTTTTAAATGCTTGAATAAAACAAGTCAGTACTTAAACTTCAGATCTGCCTTAAAAAAGTCACATACACAATTAAATTGTTTCTTAATGTTTTGTTATATTAATCTGATTTATATTTATATAATACCTAAGAGGATATTATTAAATTATTTATTTTATTAATTAATAATAATATACTTTCCAATCAATGTGATCGAATATGTATTTCCACTATTTATATTGTTACAAATTACAAGTTTTGTATGTGATATTATGACGATTATATACGCAATCTTTTTTTTTATGTCGTTCAAAAATTTCTCACCAAAAAAAAAGTGGGTTGCGTAATTTATTGCGAATCAAAATTAACTAAAAAATAATTTTTATAAAAACATAATATTTGTTTCAATTCCTTTTTATTAAAAATCTATACAGTTTAATCAAATCAATGACCTACGAAAAGAAACTTGCTTTACAGAGTAGCTCGTATTCGAAATTCTAAATTTTTGACGCGTAATACCTCTAAAAATGTTCCTATATCATACGCATTAAAAAAAACCAAATTCTTTTATTTTCGTAAGAACAAAATGGTCTAAGAGACGGTATAAGCTCGATCCGCACCCATCTGATAATCAGATGAGACATATTTTTTATGAAATTTTATTGATTTTTATACACTCCTTTCGAAAAGTGCTCAAGTTTTTCCATTAACGGTTTTATTCAGGTTAGTCACTTCCATTAGTTTCATGATTAAATTGTCTTTATTCTGATATCAATTTTGATTGGTTAACAGATCGATGAAGCTATCTGTATTGACTTACATGGTATGAACAGATCTACACCGATGTGTTAACCAATCGAAATTGGTATCATAAGAAAGATAATTTAATTTTAAAAAAAAATTGGTAGAGGCTTGCCTGAAAAAAACAGCTCAAGAAAAAAATTGATTAAAATTAATTTAATTAGAAATTGCCATGAACACTTTTCAATAGAAAAACTATTATAAGAATGAATAAAAATCAATAAGAGAGACCTTACTTCGCCTCTTGTAATAAAATTCTTCAGAAAAAGGTTTTTATTAGAATTTTGAGAAAAAACGCCGTCAGCAAACAAAAACATACCACACACGGTCAAATTTTTTATTCAGTTTGATTTCGTATGGAGACATTATCATTTCGATTTGAGTTAATTAAAAAAACTTTTCAAAATCAATACACCTAATTAATTATATAAATCAAAGATTCTTCAATATTTTGATTAGTTTTTTAGATTTTCAGAAATAAATTTATGATCACAGGAAATGAATTTGATCGTTTTTATTACATATTCAAGTAGTAAAAATAATTGTTAGTTAAATAAACATCATCAATAAAGTAATGATTTATTGATTTTTAGTGAAGGTTATTAATAATTAGACTTCTATTACATGTGTGTAGTTCTTTGTATATGTTGAAATGTGATTGATCTAACATGATCTTTATGCTAGCGATTTAAAAATATATCGATACGAAGAATCAAATATTGATTTTGAAATCTAAATATTGTTAATATATGTGCAGCTTCTCTTTCTTAACAAATCAAAATCTTTATAGTAAAACTTGTATATAAAGCCGTCAAACATTCCTTTTTTTTAGTATTTATACTCTGTTCAAGTTTTTGATACTAGCTCTGAAACCCTGTTGTTTTGGAAGCCTACATTATTTGCAATAAGTCGAAAAAATGATACTAAGGCAGTCATGATTGTTGACAAAAGGAAAGCTTTAAACTTTGAAAAAACTGCGTTTTTTGAATTTTGAAATTAAATAAAGTATGAATAGTTAAAATTTCATACTTCTTGTCGTATTTCTACGAGTTTTAGCAGAATCCTTTCCTCCTCAAGTATTGATGAAATTAAAGAAGTTTTTCTGTAATTATATATGTAAAACGCCCATTAAGATTTAATGAAAAATCCGAACTTATCAATTATTGATATATTATGATATATTGAATATGTTTCTAATCAATTAATCTAAACTTTATCGATCGATTGATGAAATATTTGTATTTTTTTATATTCGTATTAATTTAAATTTAAAAAAATAAAAAAAATACTAGTAAATTAAAACCAAATACATCGATTATCATTGATTATTGATTGACTAAGTATTTCGACCTAACGAGTGTAGATTTGTTGATGGCCTACCGCTAAGAACAAGATAAAAAGGCTATTACAAGAAACTATAAAGAATACGTAATTATTTTAATCAATATTTTGAAATTATCAAATGGTTTTTTTCGGTAAATTATGGAATTTAAATCTCAAAAATTTGGTATTTATTTGTAGTAATCAAATGAACAGGTTTCCAATTTGTAAATAACTTCTAATTTTGGGCATTCCTTTGAATAGTATTACAAAATCGAATAACTACATTTATTGATTTAAGAACGCATGACTAAGAAATGGGCGAAAATTATTGGCAAAACTAATAAATTCAATAAATTTCTTGGAATTTGACGTGAAAATGAAGTTTTCTAGAAGACAGTCAGACAGTCAAACATTCATGCAAGTGTTGGTAAAATTGTAGAAGAAAGCACAATAAGTTTTATGCCATTTTTTTTTCTTTAAACATGAAGCTTTACCATAATTTGTAATTGATGCTGCGTCATGATTTATTTTTAACAAAAAATCATCATCGTCAGTCAGAGAGAAATCATAATTTTTAATTTTTTTTTTTACTATAGCGAGGTCATTAAATGAACAGGTCAATGTATCTCCGGGGGGCCCAGTAGCCATATAGCACCTTCATGATTGCACGCGGGTGTCGCGCCCCATCAGTCACGACCTCCAC
Organism: Chrysoperla carnea; assembly: GCF_905475395.1. NCBI lineage: Eukaryota > Metazoa > Arthropoda > Insecta > Neuroptera > Chrysopidae > Chrysoperla > Chrysoperla carnea. Next base: position 3,028,002 of record NC_058341.1, read on the forward strand.
CGCCCTAAATAAGTATGCTTACCGTTCTCAATATGATCATGATTTTTAAGAAATTTAATAAAATTATTGTTGTTTTTTTATTTTTACAACTGTTTTAAAAATATATAAAGTTAATGTTGATGACGCCATGATTATATTGCATGACTATGTGTTTAAATCTTCTTTTAATTGTAATAAAAATTTAAGTCATGTTTACAAGTTAATAATTAGTTCAAGTATTTATTTTTATTAAGTTGCGAAATAAAAATTGGTTGGGTTGATTTTAAAATGACCGTGAAAAGATCGTAAAAATTTTATCTGATCTGATTGAAATTTTTTTTCACTAATTTTGGGTCTAACTTTTCACCTGTGCTGGATATTTTTTGCTGCCTTTCATATTTGTGCCTAATTTCGGATCCAGTACTCCTCTTTCATAAAACCTGTTAAAGATATGTTTAATTTGACGATAAATTTGGAAAATATGGTCCAAATTTAGTCGGATTCCATACTTTGTTTATACAAATTGGATAAAATTTGGATATAATAGAGCAAAATTTATATTTTGGAATTTTAATGACGTCATTAAGTTCAAAAAATCGATTTTTTGATGACGCCAAATTTTATCCGATCTGATTGGAATTTTTTTTGAAACCAACTAATTTTGGGTTAAAATTTTCAGCTGTGTTGTTAGTTTTTTGCTAGCTTTAACCTTTATGCTGAATGTCAGATCCAGGACCCCACTATCTTGAAACCGGTAAAAGCTAGGTTTAAATTAGCCACAAATTTGAAAAGTATGACCAAAATTTAGTAGGATTCCATACTTTGTTTATAAAAATTGGATAAAATTTGGATATATTAGAGCAAAATTAAATTTTCTGAATTTTGATGACGTCATTAAGTTCAAGAAATCGATTTTTTGATAACACAGCCAAATTTTATCCGATTTGATCGGAACTTTTTTTGAAACCAACTAATTTTGGGCTAAAATTTTCAGCTGTGATGTTAGTTTTTTGCTAGCTTTAACCTTTATGCTGAATGTCAGATCCAGGACATCACTATCTTGAAACCGGTTATAGCTAGGTTTAAATTAGCCACAAATTTGAAAAGTATGACCAAAATTTAGTAGGATTCCATGCTTTGTTTATCAAAATTGGATAAAATTTGGATATGATAGAGCAAAATTAATTTTTTGGAATTTTGATGACGTCATTGAGTTCAAAAAATCGATTTTTTGATAATACAGCCAAATTTTATCCGATCTGATTGGACTTTTTTTTTAAACCACCTAATTTTGGGTTAAAATTTTCAGCTGTGTCGTTAGTTTTTTGCTAGCAGTCACCTTTGTTCCAAATTTCGAATTCGGGACTAACTTTCTTAAATCCAGCTGAATATCGGTTTAGTTTGACCACAAATTTGAAAAGTATGGCCCAAATTTAGTAGAATTTTATATTTGGTTTATCAAAAGATTTAGTTATGATGTGATCGACCAAATTATGAAATCTCCCAATCAAAGAAAAACACAAATGGTAATGAGAAGTTCAATTATAATTTGAGCCAATAAATCTTTATAAATTTACATAATATTTATTGGACAATGATTGATTATAATTTAATTTAATTGTAAATATATAAAATATTTACATTATTTAATTTTAATTAATATGAAAAACTTAATAATATTTATTAAAAAATAAATAAATTGAAATTCATTTATAAATTATTAAAATATATTTTTTTACAGATTTTTAAACCAGATAAAAAATTATATGTAATAAATTAATTTAAAAAATATCAAATAATTGAATTTTTTAAAATCAAATTAAATTCTTTTACACTTACCAGTAAGCTACCGATTGGTTACCTAGTTATTAAGATTCTTGTTGGTAAATAGATAAAACTGTTACATCGAAATTAAAAAAACTAGTTTTTTCTTTTCCCATATTTAGCTTGGGTTGATTGATGCCTCATTTTTCATAACTATATTGATATATTGAAAATTTATACAAAATACAAGCATGGGAAAAATTTTTGTTTTAATTGTACAATTATTTTTTAACTTTAATTAATTGTAAAGTTTTCTTTCATCATGAGCTGCCGCCTGTGACCTATTGAGAGGGCAAGTATTATAATCGATTTTAAAAATTTATTTCGTCAGTAGCTGTGTTGTTACGCCACTTTTACTGATTTGATCTAGAGACTTCATAAATCGTGTCATTTTTCCCAAATCTCGATATAAACATAATTAAATCCTCCATACTTCAATAAATAGTGATCATTTTAAAATCTATTTAAAATTTTAATTATGACACTGGAAAACTCGGTTAACAAAAAAATTGTGATTCTGTAATTTTCTCTATTTTCCGGCACTGTAGAAATGATTAAAATATGCAACAATTTAAAATAAATTTCACATAAAAATAAAATATGATATTTAGTGATCGATATTTAATTAATTTTAAATAAACACTTCAAATTAACTTACTGAATAAATTAATAAAAATTATCGATAAATAAATTATCGATATAAAAATATATATGCAATTACATATAATTTATTCAACCCGATACGATTACATACATAAAATTATGTAATCATATTCTCAACATAATGTTTTTATAACAAAATTTTTTTTACATAATTTTAAAATAATATCGAGATCGTATACAGAATGTACAAAAATATTATTGTAACCATCAGGAGAAGAAGAGAAGAAAGGTTTGATTCTTTTTTTATGAAGTTGGACAAAGTCTAAATCAATTCTGAAAATTTCAGGAGGGATCGCTCGATTATTTTAATAAATAAGTGACTTCAAAAGTAGTCATATTTAACATTGGTCTTATTGGTATTATATGTTTTCATAGATTTCGCCAAAACTAATCGGTGGAAATTTAGTAAAAACCTTAATAAATTATTGAAAACAAAAAAATTCGTTGTGCCCGAATAATTAAGGATGAATGAGGACGATAGTGGGGACATAAATTTTAAAAAATATTTAAAAAAATGTTAGTAATGAAAGACTTCCAGGTTTCATGGAATGTTTAATAATATTTTTGTGACACCAGTATGAAAACATCTGGAATATGATTTTTTGCGTTCATTATAAAAAAGTATCGGTACAGAATACAGATAGATATTAGTTTGTGTGTAATCATATCGATAGATATCTAATAAATATCATATCTGTTATTAGATATATATTTTATATATTTTTATATTAAAAAAATAGTATTTTTTTATATAGAAAAACTGATAGTTTTCAAGTAACCAGTAAACTTGTTATTTCATAAACTTACATAGTTAGTTTGAATTAAGGTAGTACAAGCGCTAAGGCAAGTTACACTTGTGGTTGAAATTATATCTTCTTTATTTTCAAATTTAATAATGACTTTTATAATAACTTCATGAATGTAGACGCGATTGATTTATCATCAAAACTCGAATATTTTTAATTATAGATTTTAACTATAACTTAAATAGTTATTTTTCTAATTTTCACTGACTAGTTTTCGAGAAATCTATGAAAAGATATCATCGATCTACAGTTTTCCCATAAGATCTCGGGAAACCCCTCTCCCCTAAAATTTTCAGAATTGATTTAAACTTCATATACTTCATATACAAAAAAAAATCAACCCTTGAATCAAAAATTGCCCTGGCGCTCGTATATCCTTAAGTTAAGTTAGTTATAGATAGATATTGGTACTGTTTTGTGGATCGATACATATATCTGATAAATAAAATATGATAATATGCGCATATACTTACTATAAGGCATATTACATATTTATATGTAAGTTATACTTGTTACCGATTTAAGTACGCTTAACTTCTTTAGCTTATAGCTTCTTACTTAAGTCAAATATCTTTATCTATTTAAATGTGTTATGCCAAAGACATCAAATACTTTTCAATTTCAAGACATGTCAGGCAAAAAATAAATTCGTAGCGTAGGAGCAGCTTTACCTAAGCGAATGCCTTCATACTTGCATTTCTTAAACTAAGCACCTAGAGAAAAAATCAGTAGAGTTCTTTTTGTAAGAAAATTTGGTACTGTGTACTGTACGGTTTGTGGAAAATTGTTTCAAATATTACTTGTTTAATCAATAATAACTTTCTAATTTATAGTGTTCTTCTATCGATTACCAATTATAGAATAAAGTGAGGTTTTCATTGAGCTTTAAACCTAGGTCAAGTTTTTTTGTCGCCCTATTAGCTCAGTTGGTTAAGGTGTAACCAATACTGTCCGCGGTATACTTAGGGTAGCGGGTTCGATTTCCGCCATCGCAACAAAATTAATTTAATTAATAGTTGTGATGGACTAGTGTAGTGCATGGTATATTCATGAAGGAGGTGCACTCAGCCACTGAAATTGAGGAGCTGATAAATGAAATTATCAGTGGAAAGGTGGTAAAACCCTCATATAGAATCTAAATGGGCTGTAAAGCCGAAGCGTGTCCCTCGTGGACACCCAATATAACCTAACTACTAAATCTTACCTAGATCAAGTTTAATGTCTGCCTAAGATGTGTGCCAAAACACCCAACATTTTTTGCTTGAAGCTTTTTCATCGATAAAACTCACTTTTCAAATTTCAAGCATATGTCAACTTAGAAAAAGACAGTTAATACATATTCTTAATATTGGCAAAAGGAATTGACTTCTAAAACAAATTATACTAGAGTCATTGGTACGTTGTTAACTGTACATTATTCATAAATATTTGAATGTTATTTATAATGTTGTTATATCCATTTGAATACAACAACAACAACCAATATTCGTTCGAATCGATACAGATATTGAACTATGATTATTGACTATTGGTATATATTAAAGTTATAGTTTATAATTTTATCGAATATTAAATTTTAATTTATTTTATTTACAATTTTAACAATATTTTTATGTAATAGAATAATAATATTTAAATATGTAATGTTTTTTAACAAACTTGTTCAAATTTTATTTATACAAATCAGAATAATTAATTGAGATATTGTGTTTCATAAAATTATATTTATAAACATTATAATTATTTATATTTAATTTGTCATAAATAATTATGATTTTTATCGATAAATAAAATTATTAAAACATGTTATTAAAAATTATTATTTAATTATCAAAGTAATTCAATTTGTTTATAACGATAAAGTATTTTGGAATTTAAAAAAAAAATAATGATAATGATTTTCGGAGTGAGTAAAATTTTCAAACTGTTTCCCTGTGAACGCATAAATGAAAACGTGATGAAAAATGAACGTCCTTAACATTTGTAACATTTTCTTTTTATACCCTGTACATGTATATCAAGGTATACTAATTTTAGTCTCGAGTTTGGAACGGTAAGAAATATGATACAATAAATGTTACATGGTACGGATAAAATAAATCAATGTGTCCATTTCCGTTAGTCCGTCTTCCTGCCTGTCCACCAGTTTGTCTCTAAATACAATAACTCTAAAGCGAAAAGAAATATCAAGTTGAAATTTAGCGTGCTCAAGACGTTAACAGTAAAGTTGAGCTCGTAAATGAGCAAGTTCACGGTCTTGGGTCCGTAAAACCCATCTTGTAAACCTTTAGAGATAGAACAAAAGTTTCAATATAAAAAATATAAAAAAGTTTGAAACATTTTTTCATAAACATTACTGTTTACCCGTGGAGGTGTCAATTAGGACAAAATTTTCGCGTCCATTTTCTTTAAAACTATAAAAGATAAGGAGTTGAAAATTCCCAAGTAGTTTATTGAAGTAGTTTTGTGAAACATTCTCGAAAAAAGAAAAAAATCTTCAAGCAAAATGACCGCCATAATTGTATTGGATTTTTAAACTCTTCTTATGATGATTTCAAAATCAATGAAACTTTTCAGATCAACATATCCAACTGCAATTTATGGAAAAATTATTGAGATCAGAATCGCATGACAATTGAATTATTACTCAAATTCCACTTCAGTTCGATTCTTGATGATTTACATAAAATATATTGTTAGATATTTTTGCATACATACAAACGATGGATGACTCTTGAAAAAGAACTATTTTGCATACATTGTTGCATCCAACAGTCAGTTACCAACAGAGTACCAACATAAGAAAAAAACCTCCTACTGTATTTTATGTTAGGGATATTTTTTTGTGTAATGATTTTGAATGACATCTGAATTGACGATAGACAGCACGACACACGTCTTTTGGTTTTTTTTGTTAGAATACGATCCAGAATGACGACTACTGGTTTTCTATTATTTTAAATTATTTGTTTTATGAATATATTTGATTTCAGATTACGTTATTTAAGTAGCCATCAACTGGCTTTCCGTTCTTTATGAAAATAGCTGATAATAAATGGTCCCATAGGAATACCGGTCATAGTTTTGAAAAAAAAAATTCCAGCAGACCAACTTTCTCAAATCAGTTTAATTTCCCCTAAATCGTACAGAGAATCGATATGAATTTTTCACAAAATTCGTATAAATGGATGATTAATTGATACTAACAATAAAAACTAAATTTAAATTGTGATTAACAATTAAAATCTAAATTTAAATTGTGATTAACAATTAAAAACTAAATTTAAATTGTGATAAACAATTAAAATCTCAATTTAAATTGTGATTAACAATTAAAAACTAAATTTAAATTGTGATTAACAATTAAAAACTAAATTTAAATTGTGATTAACAATTAAAATCTAAATTTAAATTGTGATTAACAATTAAAAACTAAATTTAAATTGTGATTAACAATTAAAAACTAAATTTAAATTGTGATTAACAATTAAAAACTAAATTTTAACTATCAATTACCAATTCTAATTGTTAATCATTGTTTTTTCAATAATTTCTTGAATAAAGGAGTAAAATAAAGAGCGTTCATTCAATGAGTATAAGATTTCAAAAAGTATATAAATTCAGTAGTAGCCAATAAAAGCCTACCCACAGATTTATTCAGAACAATAAAACAGTTATTAATATGCCTCCGCATTCAACAATCATGTAATATTGTAATATTTCAAAAACAAAAAAATATAAATTTTAAATCCAGCCAGTAAAGACTGACTTCTCCACAAGTTTTTTTTTTGTTTTTTTATTTTGAAAGGTAAGTACAATTTTTTATGTTTTCATAAAAAAAATGCATACTGCAGAAAGGCCAAGAGATGCCAATATGCAAATTGAATGTCTACTATGGCAATAATAAAAACCAACTCCCATAGCATCAAAAACATCCCACAGATCTCTGCTGAATCGCCAGAGAATGTTTTCGAAGTCACTATATGTATGATGATATGTTTATAGACATTACTTTACTTTACAAAAGAATATTGCAATGCTTATCATAATATCCATCCTATTTATTTTAGATATGTCATGATATTGTTGCAGAAAGGGAGTGCCCTTTCATATTATATGCAAAATATGGAAAATAAATTGCTAAAAAAAATATTTTAAAAATGGTTAATTTAAAAAATGAAAAAAAAACCTTGAAATTAAATATATTTCAGCTGAAGGTAAAAGTTTGAGCTATGTCCCAGGAATAACTTAAATTTCAACTTAAAATTTTTGGTTTGAAGAATATTTCTACCTTTTGTAGATTCCGTAGATATCTATACTTCCTGCTATGATGAAACGAATTTTTGACATCCGCGCCGGATCAAGAAAATTAGTGTTAAAAGTTTGACCGCTGTGTGTGTATCTCTGTCTGTCTGTCTGTGTCATCGTAGCTCCTAATTGGAATTTTGATTCTTCTATTGATTTGTTTGAAAGGTTTTAAAGACGAGTGTTCCTAGCTATGTTTCAAGAGTGAGTCTAGGGTTCAACTATAAAACTGGAACAACTTTAAAATAGCTGATAATCCTCAAAATCAGTTCAGTTTGGTGTTGGTTCTAAAGAAAAAGGTAATTTAATGGGTAGTGTTGTCAGATATGCTTCAAGTGCGAGTTTGGGATTCCGTACCAGAATAATTTGTTGGGAGTTATTTTAAATTTTTCCAAATGAAATTTGTCATCAATTTAAATCGAAATTTTAATTGTTAATAATTATAGAATAATTTTTGAATAAGGGAGTCACTTTTCTCTGCGGCAATTTCTGACGTTGATTAAGCGGTTTACCTACTTTAATGCCCCCTTCGGATTACTCTGTCTGACAAAAACCAAAGAAAATCTTTGCCTGAGAGTATGAATTTCTACACCCAATAGAATGCGATTCAGATTACCACGTTATTTACACGTTCAAATGTGATAAATGGAATTTTTCTTGTTATCGTGTACATAGAAATCGTGAATTATCAATTAATTGATTATTAGTATTTGTGTAAAAAAAAAAAAAAAAAGAAGAAAATATTTCTATTAAAATGCTGAAAAGAAATTAGTAAACCGTTCTTTTTGTTTGTTCGTTTGTAATTACGCTGATGTGTATACAATCGTGAAATTGATGATTTGATGATCTGTTAACGATAACGTACACACAAAAATATTATCGTTATCGATTCATCTGTCTTGTGCTGATAGTGAGCAATGTACACTGTTTCGATCATGACATGTGTACATCCATTGTTAGTTAAATTGTTTATGTGTATGACTGTAAATAGATAGAGTTCTTGAGTTCTCGTGGTGCAATCTCTACAGAAGCAGCTATTAATGAATTCATATCCAAGTTAAAACTATCAATTACTAGATAGAAAAATAATGGAGACTTTATTCACATTGGCGTCACCATTGATTGAAAAAAGGTTTCAGAGGGGGGGGGGCAGTTACAGTTTTTAGTCGTACCCGTAAAACGCGTTTACTTATGATGATAATATACTGACTGAGAGGTTATTGATTCAAATCCAGGCTGCGGTAGTATGAAGGAGCGCGTGAATAAAGCCATTTGATCGAATTAGCCACTGGTTGCTAATATTGTTACATAATGGTAACAGTATTGCCTGGAGTAAGGCAACGGAAAACGGTTAAGTCTTAAGGGTTGATGATTGAAATAACGATCTAATTTTCTACGAAAACAAGAAAATTTCCGTTTTGGAAGACTTAGGCAGTGTTCTGAAAATTGAAATAATGTAAGAGAATTCTGTAAGGCCCCAAGCAAATCTTGTCATAAGATCTGTGAAAAGCAAATAAACATTAAGGCTTAGAAGAAGAAATACGTATTTTACGATTTAGTTTTAACAGAGAATAATCGCAAATTTATTTTTGAGTAAAAAGCAAAAAAAAAGCTAATTTCTACGTTCGAAAATTCTTGAACAAAGTTATTCTTGATAAAACTTTGTGCTTCCTTTAGTTAGAAATCTACTAAAAGACGCCTAGAATTAAACATCACAATATATGTTAATGTTAGTATCTATTTAAATAGCTTTATTAGCAAAATGTCTTAGCAGTTCGATGTCTGTCTGTCTATTCGCGATGACTGTCTTATCGTAGTTCTTCTGTTCAAACGACAAGAAACAAGTAGCAACAACAAAAAAAAAAACAATACTCTATATGTTTTTGTATGGAAACATGGAAATTATGGATGTTAAATTTCTTGAACCGAAAAAATAAAACCAACTTCAAAAATATACAAATCGAAGACTCTTTTTGAAGTCGAAGCATTTTCTCAACACTGTCGAATTTGGCTTTAACACACAAAAAGGAAAGAAAAGAAAAGAAAAGAAAAGAAAAAACGAAGTTTTCTCAGACAAGAAAAAAAAACAGTCTTAAGTCTCTTTTGTTGTGAGATTTTCGAGAATAATCCGAGACTAACAGTCTCATCGAGAAATTCGTCCATTTTTCTTTATCTTCTCGTCCAGATATCATTTCAGGTATCTCCTACATTTTTGTTGTCAGTTACAAAGCATTATTATTAAAAGTAAAGTAAATCGCTTCTCTTTTACCATACGAATGGATACTTATATAGTTTCTATATGCAAAATACCTTACCAATACCACGTACATTGGCCAGATCACACAACCAGGCACAGGCACTGTGGTAACATACCTGTCACTCAAATTGAACATCAGAAGACGGAAGGTTTTTTGTATAATAATAATATGTAAGTAGATATTCTTTTTAGTTTAACTTACTTTTGTAAGCCATCTCTCCATGTTGACATGCTAAAAAGTTATGCTTAAATTTATTATGTAGATTATTTTTAAAATTCATTTATTTTGTATAAGTATTCAAAAAAGCCAAACAAGATTTGTTGTACAAACTGAAGACGAGTATTGTATATAAGTTCATCTCAAAATGAAAAAGTATAATAAATAAAAACTAACAGACTTATTGGTTTTAATACCATGTAAGTGCATGGTTGAATTAAATGTCAACTTCTATGACAAAATAATTAGTGTTGGTTAAATATCAATTGTAAACACAATTAAAATTTTATTTTATCGATATAATTTTGATTGGAATGTATTAATTTATAATTAAAAATTCTACTGAAATTAATCCATGAAATTAAGGCACAGAGATAGATTATAGTCTGGAATATCACATACGCTTTTATCCCGGAAAAATGTATTACTCTAGAGTAATAGGTTTCTTTTTAATTTTTCATTGAGCAAAGGATTGACATGATTTTTTTGCATTGGAAGAGGTACTTTTGGGGTTAGAAAATGACAAAAGTCTTATTTTTATCCTGGAAAAATGCACGGTTCCTATGGCATAGCATACAGTTACTGTGTTTTTAAAGAGTTTTGTAAAAGTTCGTGAAAAAAAATGTTTAGGGTATTTTCTCAAGAAGGCTCGATTAATTTACACAGTAACGATAAAAACTCTATCAAAATCTCTTTTAATCTCGGGTAACATCACTCTCTTTTAACTACAAGTTACACGGTTTCTTTGGGATAGCAAACAGGAAACGTGTTTTTTTAGATATTTAGGGCATTTTTCTCAAGAAGGCTTGATTAATTTACACAGTAACGTTAAAAAACTCAAAATTTCTTTTAATCGCGGCCAACAACGCTGGACGAAGCTAGTATAGAATAATATTTATTGTACAGCTGTATATTATACAAAAATAAAAATAATTTATACCCAAAGCAAAAGAAGATGACATTTGGTAACAGATATACTCTTTTTATATAATAGATATCGATTTCCGTTCAGATGATTCAAATAAATAGTATGGCATTGACTAATCGATAATAATCGTTTAGTTCAGTTTAAAAGTTTAGATAATCTGCCCTCAAGTGATAATTAAAACAAATAAAATAAATTAAAATTAATGAACGATTTATTTTACAAACAAAAAATGATGCTTTAGAAACAAAAAATTATTAAATATGTATTGCAACAAAGTCAAATTTAATGTGTAAATATCATGCACATCCGTTGTTTTATGTTTTCTGTCAGTGCTGCAGGACATTAAAGTATCATTCGATTTCAATATTACACCGAATATTACCCAAAAAAGAGTACTTTCTAGAAAAATCTTTAATCAAGAACATTAAAGTCTTAGTATGGGTAAAATAGGGAATAATCTTGATGTAGAATTGGTCATATTACCCATTAAAATGTAAGACTAGACTTGATACCACGACAAAATTTGAAAGTGAAATTAAAATTTATTGAAAACCTAAGAACTTCAGGAATCAAAGTTTGCATTCAAAAGCTGTCCATCTCCTTTTAGCAAAACAAATTTTATATGTAATCTCTATGGCGGTGCCCACGTATGACGTCACTGGTGGGTATCTTCCTCCCTGTTTAATTAAGAATTTTAAACGTTCATATCTTTACAAACCAACTTCACTTTTCTATACGTAAAGTGAGAATCCTTCAGCTGAAGTGATAAAGAGTAGAATAACACCAAGTATGATTTATTGTAATTTTATGGTTGAATTTTCAACGGGTTTTATCCGCAGTTAAATAAATAATTGTAATAATTTTAGATCAAATAATTATTATCAGCTATTATTAATAGTTTTGTTCTAAATAAAATTGCACAAAATCACATAATATTTGGTCAGATCTAATGGATCATTATTATTAATTTTATTTTATTTATTGCGCACACAAAAATATGACTGCTGCAGTTGTGTATGTTAAAAATTTGATTGATGACTTCCCGTTTTGGGTTTTTTCTGTAAATTTTTGTGTGATTTTTTGTTTGTTCATTTAGTATTAAGAAATTGAAAGAATGGCTTCCAATATATGACCTTCTACTAAAGCAAAAACACGATGCAATCGATAACTTTTCTAAAACGATGATTTTAAGTATAACTTTTCGGTTAAAGATTTTGAAAGCAAGGTTGAGGTTGTTCATGAAATAAATAGCTTTGAATGAACGTAATTTCAAATTTTAAATTTTTCTTAAGGCTCTTCGATTGCTTTTGAATACATTAATCTCTGAAGATGTTGTCTTTTTGGATACATTTGAACAAACAACAGTAAGTATTGTAGTAAAGTACATGTCTTCGATTGTTAATGCCCTCTTGTTTTGATATGTAAGCCAATATATTTTAGGTACGATCGATGAACAGATGAACAGACAGTCTTGACAAGCACTAGGTAGTATTGAAGTCAATTCTACATGGTTTTCTGTTTACTTTTGTGGTTTCAATCAAATTGACATTTATTTAAATTGGCATATTTTTTTATTTTTTATACAAACATATGAGAAGATATTTTTGGGTACGACAGCGTATTTTTCGTTTATTGTTCAAAAAAAGATTTCCAATTACAATTTCATAGTTCTTTTTTCTCTGGACTGAAGTCAATTTTTTCGACCATTTTGATAAATAGTCTTTTGAAAAATGTTTTGAAGTTGGTCTACGATTTCAATTAATGCAATAAATCTTTGTTTAAACTAGGAGACTAGGCTTATTCTCGATTTCCAGGAGTTTCAAGAAGGATATTTTCAACCAAAAAATATGAAAATCATGCTTTTTTGCTTTTTACCAACTTATTGTTAATCAAAAAAAGCTATAAGGGACCAATATCTTAAAATGTTCGTCAAATTATTAACATTATTCTTTCCAAAAAAAAATATAAGATTGAAAACATATGTCTGATTCTGACTGTACATTAAAATAATCGAATATTAATGATATAATTTTTAAACGAGAACAGAAATAATCGATAACCTATTTATTAACTTTCAACTTTTGTGAAAGTTACCACAAAATTTGTATAAAAAATCCTAATTTGGTAAATTTTTTGGATAAAAGAAAAGCCCAATTAAAAATTAAAAAATTGTTTCTTAAACATGACGAAACGAAATTAAATAAATTATTTTTGGATGGATTTTTTTTTTTTTGGAAAATAATCGATACAATAATACATTAATAAATTATCGAGTAATTGACTTTAATTAACTGACAAGAAGAAAGTCCGAAAACAGTCATAAATTAAGTCAAATCGATGACACACTGTCAATGAATTAATACTGTTTGTATTAAACAATTCGATTGATTTTTTGTGTAGTTAATTTTTATAGAGTCTTGCCAAAAATCAGTATAACCAAGTCAAACCTCAGCAAATCAAATCCCTTGAAAGATTCTTAATGTTAAGTACAAGATCTCGATTGGTACCAAACTCTGTATTAGGATCATTATTCGAGAGTTGTAGCTTCTTGAAAGCAGCACTTTCGCTAGTATTTGGATTATTTTGTTTATTTGATCATTATTAAAATTCATTGTAACAGACATATTTATTATACCTATGGAAATATTACCTATTCTTTGTGTTTAGTGCTACACATTATTAAATAAGATATCAATAAAATTTATAACTTGTATGAAACTGATACACGGTGAAAACTTTCAAGTACTCATCTAAAACATTAAACCAGAATCAATTCTTTCGAAGTATTATGCCATCAAGTTGAACATGCCATAATCCGTTAGAAGATCGACAAAACAAGACAAGCATACTATTCCGAAAGCTCCTATTTCAAGGAAATTAATTCTGAATGCTTTCTAAACACTTTGTACTAACGGAGAAGAGCGAATGCTAGTTCAAAATGACGCACCAGTTGAGTAATTCATGTTGCTTCGGGAATTATTATTGGTACTCAAGTACTTCTAAACTCTAAATCTTCTCGTGTTTCAAGAACACATGTTTCAACTTTAGTTTCCCCAACAACGTGCTTGCTCAGAGTTTGAAGAATATCTAATAAAGTAGAACTATGATGTTTCGATACCAAAGTGAAAGTGTTTATCAGAAATTTTCCCTTTTTGGCAAAAAAACTGACTTTGACAGTCAATTTCTAAGAGAATCGATATGAACTTTTCATAAATAGGGTATGTAAGGATGATATTCATTGATAAATAAAATTTCCACATTTTTGTGGTATCAAAATAGGTTAATATTTTGACTTGTTACCAATAATTCATAAAACTTATACGCTGACCTGAGACTGAGGTGCTAAAATGACCTTAAAATGGAAAGGAACTCTTGCAAGAGTTTCTGGATTGCAAGAATTAATTTTGATCGTTTGGTTAAATAAGTTGACCTTCACATCAATATTTTCCCAATAAAGATAGGCGCCACACAGGTTTTAGGCATTTTAAAGTAAATTAAGAGGATCATTTTTGAGCTTCGATTATAATATTTCCGATCCACAGAAATCTGTCACCGTGTACGTTTTTCAAGTAGAAAAACACAATACACCAATAATATTCACCTAAAAGCGTTTTACACACAATTGTCCACATAAGCATAGATATCCGATACAGATACGTACTTATGTGATACCATAGACCCTATTATATGAATATAAATATCGATGTATCGATTTTGCACAAAAAAACGAGCAAAAAATGTAAGTAGGTACTATGAATAGAGTGCGTGCGTTCAATATTCTTGTTATAATATTTACTAGACAACTGGTTTTCTATGGTTGGTAAGTTGAGCTAGTTTTAGCTTAGCACCACAAACTTTAAGAGTGCTGATGCGCTGGAGGGTTTTCCATTTTATTTTATATATGTTTATAAAGTTGCACGATTTATTGAAAATCGACAAAGCCGCCAATAATGGTATAAGATAATGCCAATATATATGTATTAAAATCGCCCACAGGGTTTGTTGCTTGGTTGATTTTTTTTTTTTTTTTTACTTTGTAGAAATATTATAATATTCTAGTATTGTACTAGATTGTTCTATTATAGATTACTGTTTACAACTCTATAGTTTTCAAATATAGGTCTAAAAGTGTGTTTAGCCCTCCATTTCATAATTTAGCCGTGGCCAAGTACCTTATTCAACCTAAACACTAGCAAAAAAGGACTTTATTCTGCAATGAAATATCCATGAAAAATCAATGGAAAGCAATTAATGTAGGCTGAAAAACCAGTGAGCAATAAATATAGAGGAAGGAATTTACGCCGAAAATATACAAAGCCTGCATCAGCATTTCTATATTTATACTTACGAAAAATTTTCGGAGTACGGTGTTCTTCTCTCTAAACGGCTATTTGTAGCCTAGAACCTTCTAAAACATAGCCTATGCCACAAATTGGGGACACCAGAAGCCAGATAGTGGGACCAACTTTTAGGAAGTGAGAGATAGTACACGAAAAATGAATCACTGCCAGATACGCACTTTTCTTGATCTCAAGTTTCTTCAAGCTCGAGTCCATCGGCTTCTTTTTTCGATTGCTTAAACAAGGCTTGATGAACTCGGAAATCATTTATGGTTGTAGGATTTCAAAATTGACAGCTGTTGTAAAAGTGTAAGAAATTCCGAATAACTTATTAACGTACTACAGCGAACTGGCACAGAGTCTGATCGATAGAAAACTGCAAATGCCCCTAGGAAGATAATGGATTAACGCCCTTACAGTTCTCAATTGTAGAAGATAAGTTCTTGTCAAGAGCGCCTTCAGACTGCATCAGGGAATTGATAGGTCTCTGGTAAGAATTTCTTACAAAATTCTGCTTGATTTTTTTGAATTCTAAATCATAAAAAGCTCTTTAATTGATTTTATTTCTATGGTTATAGTAAGAGCAATGGCGAACTTAAAGGATCGCAAAGAAGCAGTTGCTGGCTTGGTCCTGGAAGTAGATAGGCCCCAAGCGGAAGGAGGACCACTAAGGAAGACTAAAAGAAGGAGGGAAGGCAAATTTGTATGGAACTCCAGTAACGAACACCTAAAAAAACTTCTTTATTTATAGATTTATAAATTTATAAAAAATAGTAAGTTTTTGTTTGTGCAAAAACGGTGGCGTTTTAGTCAGTTTGATTTTTCTATATTATTGAAGTTAAATATATTATGATGATTTATGGCTTCATATAAATTACATCATATATTTTTACGTAATCATAATGGAAGTACTATAGTTTTTATCTAACAAAATATAATCTTATGTGTGACAATTTAAAAAATAAAAATGACAATATACAATATTTGATTTAGTAGTCTTACATATAGACTAGAGGTATATATAAAGGTATTATAAGTGTAGTGTAAGATATTTACATGTTGTTATAAGGTTAGTTCACTTCTTTATCGATATTATATATCTAATCTTTATATACCGATATAAAATATATCTCTTATAATATCTTATGGATGGACTCTATGCAATGTCATATTCCATTGTTGTCATGATTTTTATCTGTTCACAATATTTTCTATAGAATTTCTAAGAACCAATTTAAAATGTGCTGCAGCATCTTCCTATCTAACTAACTGGCAATTATTGGTAAAAAAATAACGCTTTTGTTTGTGAGTATATGCTTGTGAGTATAACAAATAGTATCGAAACTTGTTAAGACTTTATGGACTTAAGTTGTTTTTTTTCCGCAAGGTCATGAAACTATTCGTGATTTTGTATTATTCACCTTCCATACTGCGATAGTTTATCGAAGTTTTTTCTAACTACCGATTCGTGTCCACAAAGGACCAAGGCTAGCTTTCTTTAACTCATTGGAAGTGATACAAACGGCGAAAAAGTCTTTAAAATTATTGCGGAAACCAACTTAAACATTCTATTAAACACAACGATACTAGATATTTTCAGAAGAGCTGCCTCTTTTGCAGTTTTCTATATTATCAACTAATCAAATTAATCCAAGAGATTCTCGTTGGCAAGTTGTAAAATTGTTCGGGGAAACTCAAGGCGATCAAATACAAGAAATGTAAGGCGTTTAATCGGCTTTTCAGTAGAGAAGGTTTAATACTTTTCTCTGAAGAGGCCTGAATAGACGTTGAATGGATTTTTTTATTCCAGGTTTACAACTGTTTCGAAGACTAGATACCTTTGATGATTACTTTGATTTCATAAACCTCCAAGACTAAGGCAAGGGCTTATCAAGTTATTCGGTATTAGGTGCCAGATACTGAACACGCCTCAACTGAAGTTATTCCAGAAGTTAGCTAGTGCAGTTAAGCGATATGTAATTGCAACTTCTAAAAGAAACCGCTTAGTATAGAGAGAATTGGCTGAGAATATAATCTTAATGTCTCCACTAACTTACTAATCTTGGTGTTAACTCTCTTGAATAGGGAGTATTGAAAATGTTGCCTTCTGCTTTCGAAGTCCTTATGAGTCATTCAAGAAATTAATTCAAAAAAAGACAAGTTTTTGGTTTGTTTTGTTAGAAAGTTAAAAGGCAAGTTTTGGCAACATTGCATGCATATTACGAGTGCGATGTGTCATAAAATATGAGATATGAAAACAAAAAAAATACGTGGCATACACTGAAGAAGTACCTTTAAACTATAGATAGGTGTAGTGTCAGCATAAAATAATACTTAGCCTTTATACAGCCACAATAAAATGATATATTGTAATGTGTTTTTTTGTTGGCTTGCGAAATATATTTATTACTTGTTAAATATCTGTAACTTTAAAAAGGTGGAACTATATTCATATACGATAGATATTAAAAACCAAACCTAACCTATAATAGTGACGACACACATACTCTCTGGCATGTGATGGCAACGGGAGCGAATGAATGTCTTTGTTTTTTTTTAGCATAATATTGTTGAAACAATTCTAAATTACTCTTACGTCATAGATCCAAGCAAATTTTGTGTGTATACGAGTGTCTAGGTTATCGCAATCGAAATTTCCGAAATAATTTTCGACCGGGAATTACAATATTCTTATAATTTTGGTCGCTGATTATGAATCCAAAGTCGGATTACGCGGATTTGAACACATCTTCCGAAAATCGTGTTATTTATTGCACAAAAACGTCAAGCTGAGTATTTATCGCCCAAATTGTCCTCTAGGGAGTATTTTTCGATGCTGATTACGAATATGAGGTCAAATTATGCGGATTCTGTCACATTTTCCGAAAATCGTGTCATTTTTGCTAGGAACTAAAAATTCAATATTTTCTAGGAACTACTAATACCCTGATATAATTTTGTGGCAAAAAAAGATTGCATGTATGCTTTTATGCCAAAAAAGTGATAATCTTGTTCATAAGAATTCCACGATTTTCGAAATACGTGACAAAATCGGCGTAATCTGTTATTGGAATCGTATTCAGCGATCAAAAATAAGTACTCGATGGTAATTTTAAGCCAAAATAGGAATTTCAAAAATATTTTAAGTTAACATAAGTCCCTTGCTAAGTCCCTATATGTCCCCCTATGACTAAATTAAGTTCCTTGGGAACCTATTCAGTGCTGTTTTCCAGCTTCTCACTATCAACACTTGTTCCCGTTTTATTGACAGTAATAACTAGTGATTTTCTCAAGAAAAGGTGGCTATTTTGTTAGATTTGGCAAAATTAAAGGTAGGTATAACTATCGTCTCATTCTAATTAGAGTTTTTGCTTATCAGTAGTTTTTTTTTATCAATAATTACGTAATAGAAACTTTTGCAATAATAAAATTTTTTTGCTTAAATATTTATACATATTGATTTCAAAATTTATTGATATAGTTAAAAACATTATAGACAGCTGTTTGTTTTCAAGCAATCAAAAGTCATATTTATTTACTTACAATTTTATAAACTATACATAGCTTCAGTAACATAAGTATTAAAGTTATTAGCTAATTTTAAATTGTTCCAAATCAATGATTCAAAGTTCTTCTATATCAATAATATTACAATACATGTTTATGTTATTATACAAGTTAAGCTATAGGATATATATTGAAAAAACAGCTAATTTATTCAATAAATCAATAATATTCATTGAAGTTTACACAATCTGGTTAATTCAGGGATCATTTAAGCTAGCCAGTTCTAGTATATTAATTCTAACAGGAATACGGTAGTTGCTAGAAGTCGAATTTGCCATATTACGCATAGAAAAGTTAAACTAGACTTGATACGATGGCAAAATTTGACAGTGAAATTAAAATTGATTAAAAAACGAAGAAGTTATAAGTATTCAAAGATTATTGCCCATCTCTTTTTAGCCAAACAAACTTTTATATGTATCTCTTTGAAAAACCAACTTCACTTTTCTGTTTGTTCAATGAAAATTCTTCACTTGAAGTGATAAAAAAAAATTAAATCAACAAGCCGATTGGTTATTGCTAACTTCATTGACCTAATGAAATCAAAATTACATATTTTTTCATATAAAGAATGAACCGATAAACAGACGGACAGACGGTCTGACTCGTGTGCACCCAAACAAAATAATAATAAAATAAATAAAGACCATATATTATTAAATAAAAAAAATTTTTTGGTGGATAATTTGATTTAAATATTTATTTAAAGTTTTATGGCATGATGCCCGAAAACTTCGATCAAATAATGATTAAATTTTTTTAATATCTATAATTTGTAATATTTTTATATATTTTTTTTATTGATTATTGTTTTCTAAATCAATTTAAATAAGAAATATGCTTTCTCTTGAAGAGAAAAAAATCATTTGTGGTCAAACGGTAACGATTATTATTTTACAAAACATCTGGAGATATTTTGGTTTTATGGAAGTCATTCAGAATGGAAGGAATGAAATTTTAAATTAAGGATATTTTGAATATTATAACATATTCTATGACGCCTTGGAGCCTAAAGATTTTGAAGGGTCGGGCCAGCATTTGAGTCACTGAAAGTCATTTGAGTAAAAACCAATTGAGTATCTTGTAGTTATATAATTTTGGCTCAAAAATTACAAAAATCACATTTATTTTGTCATCAGATCGTCACCTTTCAAGAAATCCGGTTAATATATGATAAAATTACCCAAACGATGTGGCAAATCCCATTTTTGTTTTAT
Organism: Chrysoperla carnea; assembly: GCF_905475395.1. Taxonomy (NCBI): domain Eukaryota; kingdom Metazoa; phylum Arthropoda; class Insecta; order Neuroptera; family Chrysopidae; genus Chrysoperla; species Chrysoperla carnea. Next base: position 3,048,105 of record NC_058341.1, read on the forward strand.
TTGAATGCGAAAATTGGAAGAAAGTTTTCTTTCAATTGATTTTTTGTAATTTTTTTGATAAATTCATTTCTGGATATAATAAATTTTATAATCCTAAACAATATATAAGCAAAGGATTTACGCATAATGAAATTTAAATAAATTTCCAATAAAATCAATAAGGAAATTATGCAAGCAAGATCTATATATTTTTATTTATTGATTTAACAAACAGATGTTGAAAAGTATTTCTGTATATAATTTGCGACAAATAATATAAAATCAAACTGTTTCAATAATTAATTTATAGCATATAGCAAAAAAAAAAAAAAAAATTGAAACAATGTTGAGCATTTCATAAAGACCTTTTTTTTCTATTAGTTAAGTCACAGATACAAGTATTTTAACTTGGTTTTAGTTTTTTTAATAAGTCAGGAAAAGATTACACATATTACTTACTGCCATAAAATGTACCAGGTGTAATATTTAAAAATGAATTATGTATCAAGAAAAAGGAACGATAGAGTCATAGCGATCCAAATATCATCTTTATATTTGTAAGAAAAGGAGAAAAAGTGTATTTATATAAAGAAGTTAATGCTTTTAACCACAGTGATATTTACGAAAAAATGTTTCCAATAAAAGTTATTTTTTTTATAAGGAATATTTTGTACATTTAAACTAACTTTTGTTCTATCTCTAACGGCTTACAAGATGGGTCCTATGGATCCAAGACCCAATTGACGACCTATGTTGCTCATTTACGAATTCGACCTCACTTTTTACGTCCTGTAAAAATTTCAGCTTGATATCTTTTTTCGTTTTTGAATTATCGAGTTGACAGGCGCACAGACAAACAACCGAAAATCGACTAATTAAGTGATTTTATGAAATTTTGTGCGTAGCATCAATATTTTATTCGTAGCATCAACAAACTTGGAGCTGAACTCAATATACCTTGCATATTACATATATGCATGGTATAAAAAATATTACTATTAGTAGCTTGAGCTTTCAGTATCTCAAGTATCTAAATTATATTTTTTCTTCGTAAATGTTAAGGTCTCATTAAAATTTCATGATTAATGATCACATTTTTTACTACAGAGTCTGTTACATATATGATCATCTATAACACAAAATATTACGTTACACTTTGTATTTACATAGGTTATACTTTGTATATATTTTTTATATAAAAAATGATTGTAATTGATTAAATATGTATATTATTTCAATATAAATAAAAATTTATTAGTATCTATAGTAATATAATTATTACGGATGTGTAAACAAGTCTTTATGTTATATGTTATTATTACAGACTTCAAACAGTATTACAGTATTACAGAGTATCTATGTAACAGGAAACATTCAGTCAGTCACTTCATTTCATTCAGAAGACGAAGTTAAACGTTAGAATTACTTACTTACTTAGTAGTTATTACTTAAGTCAGTTTAAGTAGTTACTGAAGCTGTCTTCACATCAGTCATTTTCAAACATGAATATATTATAAAATATTCTAAGATTTATTTATCCTCTTTAATGGTTTTCCATTCAGAGTGATATAATTTCAAACTTATACAATTTGTGTATCAAATATCGTACAATTATTTTTTTATAAAAAAGGAAAGCCCTGTAGTTAGAACTGTCGATGTCCCGGGAAGTGAGAGACAGTGAAATTAGTTTAATTCTATTTATTCTTCAAATAATTTAAATTATAATGAGTTCAGAACTTTCGAATTTACCAGAATACAAAGCCAAAAATCTCTTTATTTGTTGAATTCTGGATAATTTATTCTAATATCGGGAGTTGTGTGAAACTACTTGCTTTCTGGAGTTTTCCGATCAAATATCTAGAGGTATCAACTCTGAAGTATTTCTTAGCAGTTTCGACGTGATTTTTCATTGACTCGGTAGCTTATACATAGAAAAAATCAATTATAAAATCTAGTGCATATATATTATCATGTATCCGTGGTTCAGTACGTTGTTTGAATCAAGGTAGATGATTGTGCATCTTTTAAAATTTTTCCTTCAAATATGGCATGGAAAAATATCGTTATTTATGTAGAAAGTGATTAATCAGAAAACATAGTAGTCAGCTTGGTCATAAGCTCTAAATATACCAAAAACTACATAGTATTTAAACAATTTACTCTGTCAATTCCATTTTTTAAATAATTGTTGCTATAAAACCAATTATTTATACTTTTCCAGTGAAATTTGTTATAAATTATTCTCCATTATCATAACTGTTATAATAATTGTGATTCTTTTTTGTCAAAGATTTTATAGAACATGGCGGTATTATATTAATTCTATTTTCTATCTGTTTTTTTTTATCAGTTTTTTTTAATCAAATACAACAAAAATCATTCAATTGTTATACTCTGATTTCAATAAAACAGAATCACCATTGTTTGTCATTCAAAAAAAAACTGAAAATATTGCTGTGTGTTAAACTTTTAATTTTCTTTTGTTTTTAACATTAAATATTGTCTTTTATGTGTAAAATTTGTTATTTCCTCTCTCTGCATGTGTCCGTAAATGAATACTTATAAAAAAATTTGTCACCTTTTGTATTCTGAATTACAAATAATACCGTTTTATATAAAAATATAAATAATTTTTTTTATGTATTTTTATTGTTTAACAATTGAAGTTGACTGTAGAATAAGTCAACTTAATAATAATACTAAGAGGCACGACTACCAAATTTTGATCCTATTATTTTAAATATATCCAAGAAATTTCTAGAATTGTATGAAACAGAAAGAATTCGCCCAAAAAATCAATCAAAATTGCGAAGAACTAAAATAGTTAGGCATTTTCTTGAAATGAACTCTGTAACTGGGGATATTGATTGTTGGTTAGAATATCAAGCCATTTCCATCGATAGTTTAAAGACGGTCATGAAACAATTCAATTTTTTAAAACGTAAGGATAATGTAATCAAAAATCGAGCAAATGAAAGTATTTAAGACTAACTTGAAAATGAACTAATTTTGACCCAACACTGCTCATTTTTGTTAGTAATTGAAATGAGATAAAATTCGTTATATTAGTTTATGACCTTTTCCCACCTCCTTTTTCGGGAATTCGGATGAAAATTAGGTTGAAAATACCATTCTGGATGTTTCTGGGGTAGCTTAATTCGAATCTTTCGACGGCCGATAATATCAAATACGATTAAAAATATTGTCCTTGTTGCATTTTCGATGTGTTGAATTAAAAATTGGACTTAAAAATCCAAAATTGTGACCAGAAAATTCAGGTTTTGGCCTAAAAAATATAATTTTGGCTAATATTAGGGACAAAATGTTAAAACATTCTCCAATTGTTGAACAAAAAAGTTGAAAATATTGTAGGTATGAATATCAATCTAATATTTCTCCAATAATTTTACCCATTTATCGTTTTGGGATCTTCGCTTTTTGTACTACTAATTAATTCTTGTTATAAAACAAATTAAAAATTTTAACCATTTTTAGCAGAACTTTTTTTTTTCAACCGATAGAAAGTTCTCTTAAAAATAATTATTTTAAAAAACACTTATAAAACGAAAAAATTTGTGATAATATTTATTTCATGCGTAAAATTAAAAAATTTTATATAATGATCAGATTTTTATTGATTTAAGAAAAAAAAAAAATTAATAAAAATTGGAGACCATATCAGCACAGTTTTTGACATCGTAAATCATTTGTGTATTTTTTTGGCATCTCAGAAAAATAAGAATTGTAATTTTTGTAGAGAAAGTATATCTCCTCTGTAGACAGCTTATAATTAGTAATCATTTTTTAACACTTATTCGCCGCTGTTAGAACTAAGTTTTAGGAAATTTGCATGCTATTATAAATAATAAATAAAAAAAGATAATTATAGGTTTTTTATGGCTGCTAATCGTCTTCTAAACTATTATTCATCTTTTTTAAACAGGTGGAATTTCAATTCTAAAATTTATTATTTAGTAAAAGTGACCATAAATTAACTTCATGGCTAAATTTTTTTATAGGTATGTGATGTTCATTTTCTTCTACACTTATTACTAACCGAGAAATTAAGGTTGATCGGATACTACAATTTTAAAGTAACAACTAAAGTTCTTTTTAACAGAAAATAAAAATTTCTAGCATGGTTTAGCAGTTCCTATGATAAAACCATAAATGTCACAGCTAACATTATTCTGAGTCAGTGAAGAAAAAAGACAGAATCTGTCTACAGATGCTTTCATGCTGGAAATACCTTAATCTATAAACTCCTATGAAATTTACTAAATTTTTGAAAGCTGCAATTATGCCAAGTTTTAGCTTTTATCTTCGCAAAAAGGGTGATTTCAGAAAAATCAAAGATTTTCTACGTTTTTCCACAATTTTTTTTTCAACTTACTTGAAAATTATGCATTTTAAGGAAATATAGGTCAGAAAAAAGCTATCGTTCGTAGAATTTCCAATCAATTTACACACTTTTCCGTGATTTTGAACCCCCGAACCAAAAAAAGGTGTTTTATAAGTTTGACCGCTGTGTGTGTATCTGTCTGTCTGTCTGTCTGATAGGTAATTAAATGCAGAGTGTTCTTAGCTATGTTTCAAGTGTGAGCTTAGGGTTCCGTACCCGGAACAACTAAAAATTATTCGATGAACCTCAAAATCGGTTAAATTTGGAGAAGGCTCTAAGGAAAATGGTAAGGAAAATGATATGTTTCAAGTGTGAGCTTAGGGATTCGTATCCGAAAAATTTGTCGGGAGTTTTTTAAATTTTGTAAATTTCACTTGTTTTTCACTTTTGATAGAAATTGATGAGCACAATATTTCCTATCGATCTGTATATGTTGATTGTTTCAAATCTATCGCATTTGTGAAAAAACCGACCGATAAGTTTGACCAACTTTAATCGATTTTTTGGTTTGTGTAATCATCTTCAAATCAATTGATATTTTATCTTTATCTTTCGTTCCAAAAAGTCGTCACTCGGTGTTTCATATAATCAACAAACAATGTACCCAAACGAGCAACAACAGCAAAGTACACTTTATGATCGTCTTTTGTTTGTTACCTAATTTAAATATATCGGTAATTCACGATATTACAAATACAAATAAGAGTTAAGGTTTGCTTCTTAAAAAAACAACATTCAGAACACTATGTTTGTATTATACAACAACAACATATATAAATGTATTCAGTCGGCCGGATAATAGCATTTTTATGTTGCGTAAATCGCCTAACCGCATACCAACAAAGTAGCTAATATTATATCCACACTAAAACACACACACACAAAATGTCGTTTTCCTTATTTTTTGTAGTAGTTTTATAATAATAATCAATATTGTTCACCAAAGAGTTTAGAGCAAGCGAGCGAACGAGCTAAGCGCGTGTATTGTTTTGTATGCTTGTTACATAAATCTAGTTTTTTAGCTTTAATTTTTTTTTTAAACTGACTTCAAAGAAAAAGACACAGATATTCAATTTGTTTAAAATACCTTCGAATACATTTAAGACAATGTAAAATGAGTTACAACGGAATCGTAAGCCATATAGTTATTTCGGTTAGGGTTGGGTTAGAGTGACTGTCCTGGGGGGGACACACTTAGACCATAGGGTCCGTTGTGATACCGAAAAAAATTTGGCCATCTCTGACCACTACTCCATAAACCATTTGGAGCTCATTAAGAACAGTAAGAGAGCTTTGACGTCGACGGACTCCAGGTCGGAGAGGTCGTCAAGGAGAGGCTGGCTCAAGTAAGTCCATCTCCTCATAACAAGAGCTGGGCAGTGGCACCACTGTGGCAGCTCTTGCAGTAGTCGTCATACACTGCCAGACCCAGGCGTTGCCCCATGCCTGCCGCCCAACCTGTGTCCTGTAATAGCCGCAACAACTTTGTAAACAGAGACCCTTGGAAGTGATATAAGATCTTCAGAACGCCTTAGATTGTACTCAGACCATATCTGTCTTGTAGTACCACATATTTTTTTAGACGGAAGAACAAAGAAGTACTGGTAAAACTCATTGCCTAAAGGTACCAAATTTTAACGGTGACCTTTCTTCCTATTCTTGGCTAAAGATTCTAACTGTAATCCAAATGGTTGTTTTTAGCCCTTCCATGAAAATAGTCCTTTCTTTTTAGAAAATACATAATACAAAGTTCAAACTCAACATTGACGATATTTTATGTAATTGTACATGGGCTCAAAACCAATAGCTACATTTTTCTAAAATAAAACTCGTTAAGAGTTAATTTTAACAGAAGTTAAATCCATCCTCCCAATTATTAAAAAAAAAAGTAAAGAAAAAAAATCGTGATCACTACCTTAAAAGTACATAGCTACAAATTTAACATTTCAAAAAAACAATTTTTTGATTTAGTGCATGTCGAAGTTTCAACATTCAACCAACAACACAACACACAACAAAAATGACGATGATTCAAACAAAATCTCTCTGCTAAGATCGGTCGGTAATCATTCAGCAAGAGTTTTTATATAAAATATTACAAAATATAAAAATTGAATCACATCAGGCGGTAGTTAAATAACTTCAAATTTATAATAAGTTGTATATCAAGTTGTTAAAATCACTGTTTTTAAAAAGAGCGACTATATGGGTTTACTTACTTACTATATGGCTTATTACTTAGTTGTTCGATCAGCGGCATTCGCTTCTATAGCAGCTTCTCTTTGCTTCTTCTGGTTGAGCAAAGATTTGTTATATGTTTACCAGTATATGAAGAAGCATGTATCTGATTTTACGGGTTGTATGTTTTTAAAGTGTATATACATTTTAATAGATGGGGGTCAGATGTAATGTTTAATTAATATTTCAGAACGTGTGGATATTATCAACAAATTTGTTTCTGATTTTTCCGATTAATCCAAAAATCGGGTTTATTCGATGATTGGATGCGTAGTTTTTGAAAAAAACTATCTTTATACCAGATTATAAAGGATATCTCAGAAACTAAGCATTTAATTAACAAATGAATACAATTTTTGGATTTCTTGGGTCAAAATTACCCTATAAACTGAATATTATCGAAATCAGAAACAAAAAAAAATTTCTCGATTTTTTTGATTTTTTCAAAGGGGTACCCCTTAAAAAAATTCCAAAAAATCGAAAATAATTTAGTTTTTCCAATTTCGACAAAACTCTCTATATAAGGTAATTTTGACCCAAAAAATGCAAAAATCGGGTTTATTCGACGATTGGATGCGTAGTTTTCGAGAAAAACGATCTTCGTACCGGATTATAAAGAATATCTCAGAAACTACGCATTCAATTAACAAATGAATACTATTTTTGGATTTTTTGGGTCAAAATTACCCTATAAACTGAATATTATCAAAATCAGACACAAAAAAAATTTCTCATTTTTTTTGATTTTTTCAAAGGGGTACCCCTTAAAAAAATTCCAAAAAATCGAAAATAATTTAGTTTTTCCAATTTCGACAAAACTCTCTATATAAGGTAATTTTGACCCAAAAAATGCAAAAATCGGGTTTATTCGACGATTGGATGCGTAGTTTTCGAGAAAAACGATCTTCGTACCGGATTATAAAGAATATCTCAGAAATTACGCATTCAATTAACAAATGAATACAATTTTTGGATTTCTTGGGTCAAAATTACCCTATAAACTGAATATTATCAAAATTAGACACACAAAAAATTTCTCGATTTTTTCGATTTTTTCAAAGGGGTACCCCTTAAAAAAATTCCAAAAAATCGAAAATAATTTAGTTTTTCCAATTTCGACAAAACTCTCTATATAAGGTAATTTTGACCCAAAAAATGCAAAAATCGGGTTTATTCGACGATTGGATGCGTAGTTTTCGAGAAAAACGATCTTCGTACCGGATTATAAAGAATATCTCAGAAATTACGCATTCAATTAACAAATGAATACAATTTTTGGATTTCTTGGGTCAAAATTACCCTATAAACTGAATATTATCAAAATTAGACACAAAAAAAATTTCTCGATTTTTTCGATTTTTTCAAAGGGGTACCCCTTAAAAAAATTCCCAAAAATCGAAAATAATTTAGTTTTTCCAATTTCGACAAAACTCACAATATTAGGTAATTTTGACCCAAAAAATGCAAAAATTAGGTTTGATTGAGGATAGAATGCATAGTTTTTCAAAAATCGTTCAATTTTTCAAACGAAGAGCGATTGTTCGGATCGATTTCAAGAAATTTCTTAGAAATATTTGCGAAATAGTTAAAATAGTATTTTCATTACTCACATTTTTTATCTGTAGTAAGACATCTTCGCTCATTTTCTATAGCCAGTTCGAAACAATACAGCCTGTATATTCTCCTCACAAATTTTAACTTAAGCAAATATATGCACTGCAAAAAAAAAAATATATATTTAACCTTTAACCCGAAAAGAATCATCTCACAAAAAATATACACACATAATAAATACATATATTTTATGTTCAAAAAAAGGTACACACAAAAATTTAAAACTGGAAAAATATATTGGAGAAGTAATAACCTAAATAAATAATGTTTTGTACAAAATGTGCAGTAATTCTCAGCGTGAACATAAAAATACAAGTTGTCACAAAATGGAAAATATTATGTAAGATATTATACAGAAAGATGCATCATAAAAAATTGAGACAAAATTTAACAAAAATGACGCAAAAAAATTTAGAAAATAAATTATAAATCGTTATATTTCGACGTTAAGTTTCTCTTAAAATACAACTATTCTGCAATTCAAAGTGACGACAGTGTCAGTCACGTTGTGTTCTGTAGTTCACGATTTGTTCGATTTTTCTAATTAATTTGATTCTAAGATAAGGTTCTTTATTTTATTATTTTCCAATAATTTGCTTTATGTTATTAGACTCAGATACAATTTAAAATAATAAAAAGTTTAAAAACACCCTCGAAGTTAAAATACACCCTCGAACACGACATTCTTTTGCTAGTAGTGTCCGTCACACATGACTTTGGCTATTATTTTTACTACAGAGGGATAAATGTAGAATCAACCATAAAATCATCTTCAAACTAAAACCGTTAACATGATAGTATTCATAATAAGACGCAAAATAAAACGCTTTTTGGATCAAATGTAGTGTCAGTCACTTATGGAATCATCCTCTATAGGGATTTTCACTTAAAAATGTCTACTTTCATTTATGATGAATCACCTATTTTTAAATTCTCGGTATATAAAATTCATGCCACCAAGCTTTTATCTGCGATATATGATCTCTTACGTAACATATTTGTATATTGTACCATCTGTAATTATAAACAGTAAAGTCTTCCCAAAAAAACACAAACCTGTAAACAGGTTGATTAATAATTTCGATCTATAAAAAATAAAACTAAAGATTTACCGCCTTTGATATGACAACACATATAACTTCCGACTTAAAAATTAATTAATCTATGGATAATTCAATTTATTTGCATGCAACAAAACAGCGGTATTTCTCGTAGGTACGGGTCGATCGTGGTGTTGAAACCGTGAACAGAGGTACCTGACTTATCTTTACAAAAATAAATTTCATGTAATTATAAAAATTAATAAAACCATTTATTTTTTTAATTTAAAAAGCAAAAAGAGAAAAACTAGAAGTGTTATTTATTGCCTTGATTTTAATCTAGAAGTTTTTTATTTGTATTAATTAATGCAAAATAAATTTACATTTTTTTCCATTGGTATATGTTTAACGATCGCGGTGACGATGAAAATTAAAAAGGTTGCTCGCTATTTCCAAATTTTATGTTAGGTTAATCTACATTTAGATTTAAAACAAATAAGATTATGAAAATATATCAAAAACTAATAATTTTACCAAATAGTTTTGGGCTGTTTTATTATCGATAATAAATAACGATTATTTTCATGTTATAATTTGCTAAATCAGATCTCCAGTTAATTTAACAAATCGCTTCTTGCATAACACTTTCAAAATATAACTTGCAGCACAAAAATCGTGCACAAAAAATTATCAAACAAAGTCTTTAAGTTCTGATATCATGAATTTTTAATCAAAGATCATTAATTGTAGTAAATTATTAATTTAATTATAATTTTTAAATATATGGCAATATTTTAAAAAAAAAAATGGTTTAAAGGCCGGAAATAATATATTTTAATATAATTAACAAATATTACCAACAAAAAAAATGTAATTTTTAAAGATTTATCTTAATTTAAATGAAAGATTTCATTACATTAATTAAACATAATTACATAATTATTACGAAACTTTATTGCAATTATCGAAAAGATTGATCGTCCCAAATGTTACGAAATTGGGAAGCAATTTATGGGGTCTCTTAACACGGCAAGAAATATTATATTGACACATGGGTATATTTCCTGCAAAAATCCGGAAACATTTATCACCAAGCATTGCCAAAACCATTAAGTAAATACCTTGAAGAATTTGTTCTTTCCTGTCACAAAAAGAAATTCCTCAGCTAATATTTGAGCTCATTGATGATTTTTGCCATTAACTTAAGATAATAATTTGGCATACATATATAAAGATGGATGTTTTTTTCAGTTTTATATAATCGCATGATAAAAACCGCATTAAATTAGACCCATTATAGAATAATCATAATTTTTGTTTATGTTTCTAAAATATAACGATAAATTATTTATATAAAATTCATGCAAAAGTCAAAACCACATTCAAACATTAAAATCATTCTAAAGGTTTATATACACGATGTACTATCACATTATAATATTACTTAAAAGGGCTTAAGGTATTTCGATACCGACAAAATGAAAATGATTCAAAAAATTTGAAAATTTATTAATTAAATAATCGTCCTTTTATACGTCTTTTTTTGAAAAATTCATATCAATTCTGTGAACAGTTTATGAGAAAGTTCAAAGTCAGTTGTTTTTTTATCAAATTAAATTTTTGTTACCATTTTTCAATATTTTTCCTGTAATCTTTGAAATAATAACGAAACAAGAAAAACTAAATCGGTTCATCCGTCTAGGCGCTACAATGCTACAGACAGACACACCCAAACACATACACACAGACAGACAGACAGACGTTTTTTGGTTCGGAAGTTAAAAGAAACATTTAACCGTGTAGATAAACCTTTTCATTATTTATACAAAATAATTTTTTTTTTTTAAATAATTCTAATATCATAACAAATATTTATATTTGAAGCTACTAAAATAGATTACTATTTTACCAACATCAGGTAATTGTTTAGTAAATTTTTTAAAAGGATGCTAACAACACAAAAGAATGTATTTACAACGCATAATAGTTTACCTTTAAGATAAATATGATTGAAAAACGTGATATCAGTTACAGCAGAGTAGATATTTACCTACAGAGATATATTTATTTATTTTATTGTATTATATAAAAGTGTTAGATATTTGATATCTTATAGAAAATAGTCTTATTCTATTTGTTTAAATTTAAGACTTGAGGCATTAAATGGATATCCTTCGAAATAAAATGATGCATCCTATAAAAAGACACTGATGTAGGCCGTAGGCACCCTACAACTAACTCCCTTGTTCGCTTACTAATAAATAATGGATTCACTCAAGGATAGTTAAAAATCGAAATATCGAAAATTGTCAATATTGCTATGTACAAGTGAAATTTACAAAAATTTAAAAAACCCCCGGGAAATTTTCGGATACAGAACCCTAAGCTCGCACTTGAAAAGTATCTAAGAGCACTCTCCATTAAATTACCTTTTTTTTTTAGAGCCTTCTCCATACTGAACCTATTTAGAGGACCGTTGCCTATCTTTTAGTTGTTCTTGGTACGGAATCTTTAACTGGCACTTAAACATAGCCCCCCATTAAATTACATTTCAAGCGAAACAAAAAAAAAACTAAATCGATCCATCTGCTTAAACACTATGATGCCAGAGGCAGACGCACTTAGCGGTTAAACTTATAAAAGAAATTTGAAAGAAGAAGAACAGAATTTTTTTTCGGGTGTTCCCCGGTTATTTAAATAAATAAACGATTTCAAAAGTATTCATATTTAACATTGGCCTTATGGGAAAACGATAGATTCATGAAATGGTTTCATAGATTACTCCAAAACTAGTCGATGGAAATTAAAAAAAATCTATTTAAATTTAAGTTAAATCCTTAATAAATTATGAAAAGAAAAAAAGCCCTTGTGTCCGATTAATTGAGGATGTATGAGCACGGCAGTGGGAACACAAATTTAAAAATATACATTTTTTTCAATTTTGATGGTGAATTATGCTATATAACTTGACCTTATAAGACTGGAATCGATATCTGTAGTAATTTTCAAAATATCGAAAATTTTTTTCTACATTCATAAAGTTATCTCAACCACACCAAGTCTTAAACTTGGCGTACCATAAGTACTATTTTTTTTTCGATAAAAAGTATGATAAGAGTTTAATCCTAGTGTGTATATCCTAGTAAATGAAGCCATAGGCAGTTTTATTTGATGTTGATGTAATTATATATGCACCGATTTTGAAATAATCAAACTGAATTACATAAGAATGATTTACACGGATCTATAAAATTGCAAAAAAATATAGAAAATAAGAATAAAAATTATATTTATAGAAATAATAATATATTATAATATGAAAATGCGAGTATATTTTATTGTATGTGGGCGTTTTCTATGCAGTGCAATGCTGTTCAGCACTTGTGAAGTGTGAATTAGTGTTGGACTAACTTTTACACCTATATAATAAAGTGTCCGATATAAAGACCGATTTACAACATATTCTATAAATTCTTTCTTAGTATTAATCATTCAGAAAGTCACTAAACGATCCACCATTAAACTGTTTAAGCTTTAGAATTGAAATAGGTAAATGTGACTTCTTAGTCTTTAAAGTGTCTTGATACCAAAATGAAAGTGCTACCAAAAAATTAAAATTTACTGTGCCAATTCATAAGTATTTAATATGCCTTCTGTATAATTTTCAAGTCGATTTTCGGTACAGTTTACGAGAAAAAAACAGCCCTTTTTACATGGTGGTATATGAAGAAGTCGTAATAAATTTTTGGTTGGGTTGGGTGGGGTTGGGTATCGTAGGATCATATTATAATCATCCCTTCCCCCTTACGTCATCGTTTATCTTTAAATTTTATCTCTAAACATGGTGGAATTGACAAAATTTTATCCGCTTCGAAAAACGAATTTTTCATTATGGTTTGAGTGTAAATTGGCCTTTAGAATGCTTCATATGATACTTTATAATACATTCAGAAGCTATTCATATTATTAGACAACCAAAACTAATAGCAAATAACCATTTATCTATAAAAAGGCATTAAACACAAAACATTTTTGAATCAGGATTGTTATGTGGGTGTCTCAGTGGATCGAAGTCCCATAAATCATTCATTGGACATTCATTCTTGCATTTATAAAATCGTATTAAATTACAGAATACTTTATTTTTCAAGAATATTTTTAAAAATCATTTGCACTTGTAAGTTTTTTTTGTTTAAAAATGATCATTTTACACCAATTTTCTTGTTGGTTAATGGATATTCAAGACCTTGATCTAAGTTTAAAAATTCGTTTATTTTTGAGTATTCGAAGAATTAATTCTTCGAAGAACTAATTCTTCATCAATAACTTCCGTGAAACGATAACTTCAAAAAAAGGCGACTTTTATGAAAAGCGATTTAGGAAAGTATTCATATTTACCTCGCTGATATTTTTAAGGCCAGCTTGTATCTATTCATCTCTGATAAAGAAAATCGTATAATCAGCTCCATTCAATGGCAGTTTCTTAAAAACTTATGCACAAATAAAGTTATTCTGCTTGAATCATAATGAAACAAGTAACGTAAAATTAATGACAACTCCTACCAAAACTTGGTAATTTCAAAACAATAAATATACTGCCAGTAAGTAAAACTATTAAATATCGTGTCAAATTAAAAGTGACTCATCAAAATTTATTACACTCAGATAATGAAAAATTTTAAACAAAATTAAAATTACGAGATCTATTTTTGACTACTTGTTTGCTGTAGAAGTAGTCAATATTTTAAAAATAACATGCCCACAAATAAATAAATACACGCTGTGATGGATATGATCCCTAGCAATCAGATCAATTTTTAAAGACGCTTTTATTAGCTTGGTATATATCTATGTATCTACAACTTAAAAACATCAAATTGAAACGTTTCCTGATCCTGGAGTCAGATTCTTCCGGAATAACGATTTTATAATACAAATAGAATTCGTATTATTCTGGTGGAAGCGCAGATAAAGAATAGTTTCAAAAACAAAACAACACGCTTTTGTTACTAGCTGAACTGAAAAGTAACAAATAATTTCTTTACCTTAAATAAATTTAAAGATACTATAAAATTTGTTATTTCAATTTTCGAGATAATTAGAAAATATTTCGATCAGGAAATCCAAAAAAAATGAACAAAGATCAAAGCTATTTAGAAAAATATGAAATATGTAACCTTATTTAAAAGGCGAGGTACTTTTGATAAAAAAAAATTATTTATAGTAAAACACGATTAAGTTATTTTTTTTGTGTAACTCTCTGCACAGCAGTTAATTTGAAACAAAAAATTGGTTAAATATGTTACCTTGACACAACTTCCAATACGCAAACAATACTGACCATTAACTGACCATTATCTGCGAGACCATTTCTTTCCTAAATTTAACTAACCTTTGACATGAATTTAATAAAAAAAATATGTTTGGACTAAATAAATCGTTAAGTTAATTAATTGTATTTTTATTATAAATTAGTAAATTAATTGCGTATTGATTGAAGAAATAATTAAAAAATTCTTGGGTGTGGCTCGTTTACTACGAAAAAATTCTTTTGTTTTTAGATTTTTTTTTTTATTTGGATTGAAAAAAATGTTAAGGTTTCAATCAGAAATAAATTTTTATAAATTCCAAATTGTTGCCTGTTAAGAATTAATCACGATTTTTTTGTTACTTGTAAAGTTAGAAGCGGTTTAATGTTATATTATTTTCAAAACTTTTATATAAAAAATATTTGACCTTTTTTTTAGTTTGAAGATGACTCTTTGATCTATTATGACCAAATTATTTATAGCATTCCGTAGCTTAGAGATTATACATTGCTAAATAGTGACTCGCTTTTTCGCTTCAGAAGTGGAAAATGTTTAAAAGTATTTTAAAGTTGATAAAAATGAGAAAAAATTTACGAAACAGCGTAGATAATATTTCCAATATAATTTCTAGTCTACAACAATATTTTTCATTTACGCATACTTCGAAATAAAACGAATTTGAATATTTTTTGCTTAAATTTAAGCGCCAATGAAAACCACGCCAAAAAAGGGTCCAGAATTTGGTATATATAGACTTTTTTTTAATAGTTTATCTGAAATATGTAAAAATCTGGTTTTGCATCTTTTATTGGTAGTATAAACGGCTCCAAGATCAGACTTTTGTGGCCAAAAAACTTATCGATAAATTGTTATCTTCGGACGAAAACGTGATTGAGAAAAATCGCAATAGTCGTTCGATGTCCATTTCCAAAATTAAGATTGAAAACTTTTTTCAAAATTAATATACAATTTCAAAACTACGGAATGCCTTAAAATTATAAATACCCACTTATTCGAAGTTTTTTCTTCATAACTCTTCAAGATTTATTGATTAAATTCATAGATAAATTTCAAAAAAAAAGTAGTAAGTATTATGCCCTTGTTTGAAATGCTATTAATTTTTAATTTTTATTTTATTTATTTTATTTTGAAGATAGATATCATATCTTTAAAAAAATTTCATTTATTTATTTTTGATCATCAATAAATATTACTTAATAATAAATATTATTTTTAATATTTTTTTTTTTTATAAACATTCCATGTCAGTATAAATGCCACCGCTTATTTTAGCTTCTGATTTGATTATTTTCAAACATCGATTACATAAGACCCAAACTTTTGACAGACCCCAGAAACTTTATTAATTCTCCAGCGAACTTAAAAGATTAGATGACAAAAATTTTTAAATCCGTTTTAATTTGCAAATAAATTTTCTAGGATCTCAATTCAAAGTCAATAAAAAATTTGTAGAATTATTATTACGTGGTAGTTTTTCTAGAATTTTTTATCAGTTCCGCCTTCATCATTAAAAAATTTTATGATCCAAATAAAATTATTGATTATTAATTTATTGATTGACGTGATATTAAAGTGATGACATATATATTTGTTATTAATAAAAACTAGTTCACGGAACTAATGAATGAATTTTTTTTTTTGAAATTATATATTCTTCAGAATAAATTTTTGATTAAAACAATTTTTTTCCCGTTGTCAATAATTTTCACAGAAATGTCTCATTATTCAATCAAAAAATAAAATAATTATAATAATTAATCAATTAAATTAATTGTATTAAAAAATATTATTTATTACATTATTATTCAAAATGACTAATCAAATATTTATTTTAAATTTTTGTAGGATATACTACAATGGCTATTTTTAAGGTTGACATCTGGGTAAAATTTTAGAAATAACGTCTATGTTCAAGGAACTTCGCCGATTTGTGACTCACGGATTTAATATCCGGTGTAAGATATTTAAGACAAAATATTTTAGGTATGCTCGGTGGAAAGTTCACTTTTAAGGAAGTTTTCCCATTTTAAAAGGTTTGCAGAGGTTTCTACGACCACTTACTTGTTCATTTTTCGTGGTGGTTATCCCTTTATATTAGACCTTATACCAAACGCGGAAACCACGATAGTGTCGATTTTCGAAATTTAATGAGGATACGTTAAATTTGACCAAATATTCAAAAAATATGACCTAAAATTAGTAGGATTACATACTTGATTAATAAAAATTGAATAAAATCTGCGTGAGGTAGAGCAAAATTAAATTTTTTTGATTTTTATGACGTCATAAAGTTGAAAAATCAATTTTTTAGATATTGTTGCCAAATTTTATCGTATTTGAATGAACTTTTTTTTTAAAACCACTAATTTTGGGTCATATTTTTCATTTTTTGTGGTTGTGATTCGTTTATATAAGCCCTTATACCAATTATGGAAACCACGAGACTGTAATTTCGAAATTTACGTTAAATTTGACCAAATATTCGAAAAGTATGACCCAAAACTAGGGGGATATATACTTAATTGATCAAAATTCGAGCCAAGAAAGGTGGCGTGTGACAATTAGTACAAAGTATGGGTTTCTTCATTTATGTACATAGAAGTCACATGGAGAACTTTTCAACTAGATTTTTAGTCATATATTGTTTTGATATTTTTATACCATGCATATATGAAATATACATAGTATATTAAGTTTAGTCCCAAGTTTGTAACGCTTAAAAATAATGATGCTAGGAAAAAAATTTTGTCATAGGTGTTCATAAAATCACCTAATTAGTCCATTTCCGGTTGTCCGTCCGTCTGTGGACACGATAACTCAAAAACGAAAAAAGATATCGAGCTGAAATTTTTACAGCGTACTCAGGGCGTAAAAAGTGAGGTCAGGTTCGTAAATGAGCATCATAGATCAATTGGGTCTTGGGTCCGTAGGACCCATCTTGTAAACCGTTGGAGATAGAACAAAAGTTTAAATGTAAAAAATGTTCCTTATCAAAAGCTAAACAACTTTTTGTTTGAAACATTTTTTCGTAAACATCACTGTTTACCCGTGAGGGCGCTAATTAGGCGGAAATTTTATAATATGTACTATACTTGATTATCAGTTACGTATGTGTCACATGTTTCTATGTGTAATGTGATAAAGAAATCAACACTGACTTTGCATGGTATTTCAACAATTAACTCAGTCAATTGTTTGTTTTCACTTGTTAGTCATACATATTTGTTTTCTATGGTAAATTAAACTAAATTTTTAATTCATATTTCATGTAATTTTCATTTTTATTTTAAAAATCCTGTTTTTATAAAGAAAAAAATATTAAAAAATTTAGAACACACTTGAATTGTATTTAATACAATTAAAAAATCCTTTTTAAGACTTAAGTACTTGCAGTTATAGTAGTTACTTTATAATTAATATTTAGATCAAACTATGGTTGGTTGAGTAATCAATATTTTATATTTGTTATAAATTTCATGTTGTTTTTTTGTTGTTTTTTAATCAATAAAGTGTGAAATTATTCATAAAAGAGAATGTAAATAATTGTTTTTTTTAATATCCTTTAAAAAAAGTTTAATATTTGCTGTTACAGGAATATCCTTATCGTTTGTGTTGTAATATAGGTATTCAATGAACTGTAAAATTCTTCAACTGATTTATACAATGTTATATAAAACAAGTGAAGATAAACAATTGGCTGAGTTAATTGTTGAAATACCATGTATAGACAGTGTACAAATACTATACAATTTGCGCTATCACGGGTAAACAGTGATGTTAACGACAAAAATGTTTCAAACAAAAGTTGTTTAGTTTTTTTATAAGGAACATTTTTTACACTTAAACTTTTGTCCTATCTCGAACGGTTTACAAGATGAGTCCTGCGGATTCAAAACTCAATTAACCTTTGTTGCTCATTTACGAACTTGACCTCTTTGAGTAATTGTGATGACAGACGGACAGACAGACAGACTTACAACCGGAAATGGACTAATTAGATGATTTTATGAACACCTTTATCAAAATTTTGTTCATAGTATCTCAATATTTTTAATCGTTAAAAACTTGGGACTAAACTTAGTTTACCTTGGTATATTTCATGTACATGGTATAATTAGCTGTATAAAGATTGCACCTTTTAAACGTTAAGTATGCATTCGTTTCTCCAGACTATTTTTTAAGGTTGATTAGAACTTGGGAAAATTAGACGAAAATTAAGAGTAGAATTTTTCGATATGTACCATAGCTTTTGAAATATTGATGCCTTAAGATTTAGAGAAAATTACTTCTAGAAGAAATTACACACAAATGCCATTCATTTCATCACTTTAAATGTATTTTATGGAAAAACGAGGGCCGCTTGTTAATCGGAATCGAATTTTATACAATATCCGTGATACAGGAGACGATACTTATGATTTGTTCATAGCTTAAACGAATATTTCACTTGTTTTTTTTACAAAATCCTTGTATTTATATTTACTGCCTTACAGGCAGACAGGTGGTTATAATCTTCATTAATATTCCGCAAAAGAGTTTTACAAAATTCTTGTTAATTGCAAAAAACAAAAATAAATTGATCTTAAAATAAAAGAAGACCTTGTTATTAAAAATATCTCTTGTAGCATGCGGAATGAAAACGCCCATTGTACTAACGGAAAACGAACCACAGCAAAACACGTTATATCGTATAAGTCATGGGCATTTTAAATGAGCCATGGTAATTTTCGGTTATGAATATTAATTTTCGGATAATAAATGTAATTAAATATAGAACTCGTAAGCGTATTTACGTTGTTATTTAATTAATAACCAATACTTATAATTGATTGTAAATTGAAAATAAAATGTTCTTCAACTTCCATATATATATATAGGCAAAAAATATACAAGTGAAAATTACAAAATTTAAAAAAGCCCCGCGACAAATCTTTCGGGTACGGGGAGCCCTAAATTCCCACTTGAAATATATGTAAGAACACATTCCATGAAATTATCATTTTCCTTATAGCTTTCGGAAAATTGAACCAATTTTGAGAATCAAGGCTTATTTAGTTGTACCGGATACGGAACCCTAAGCTCAAGAAAAAAAATCAAGATAGGTTCATCCTTTTAGGCGCTACGATGCCATAGACAGAAAGAAAAATTTTCAAAGAAACCCCCGGTATAGAATCAGGAAGAATCGATTTAGATTTTCTATTTATTTTAGAGAAATTCGGTCGAGAGTATTCTTAGCTACGTTTCTACTCATCCGTTACGGTATTATCGCCTTCTTTGTGCGAGTTTAGGATATGGAACCCTATAGACTCGCCCTTTAAACATAACTAAGAACACTTTCGAAATAAGACCTCCTTAAATTAAATTCGTTCAATATGAACAGAGTATTTTAACAATTTACTACGATACCTATTATGCTTTTTGCAATTTTAAATGGCCTTGACTCAAGTTTTCAAGACTGTTTTAAATACGGAGGTCCTTTAATTGTTTTAATACACAGCAAACAAACGCGCACATGTGAGTCACATATTAAAAAGTGTAGCACAACCGATAATTATGGACTTAAAGTAAAAATAATTGTTTTTGGTCTAGAACCAAGCATGGTATTTGATAGTCATTTCAAAACGGCTGTTGGAAATTTGAAAGAGAGAAAAATTTGTATAGAAAGGAAAATTACCTTAATAGTCAGCTGAAATTTTGACAGAGTGTGTCAGACAGCTGAAATTTTGACAGCTGAAAATTTCCGAATTTTATATTTTTTGCTTGCACTTTTACTTTCGTGATGAGAGAAATTTTCACAAATTCTAAAGGACTTGAAAAAGGACATTTTTTTAAACTGTAGATAGATTCAAAAATCGGAAAAATTCTTAATTTGAAAATACATGTTTTAAATCGAGCGTGAGCACTGGTTGGTTAAATACTACAGCCGGCTCTAGACTAAAAATAAAGATAAATAATTGTTTTTATTGTTTTTGATCAATAATTATTTTATGTATTTGGTAATCTAGTCACGTGCATGTGACATATCGATATTCTGTACAGTGATAATTAGAGCCGCATTTTAATCTTGTTCTTAGAGAATGTTTATACTATGGTTTATATAGGCCTTCTTTGTATGTAACGAACAAACAAACAACTGGCCTTCTGTGTTTTAGCTTCTTCAGTGATTTTGTTCTGGTTTTTACTTCTAACTTGTTGTTCATGAGTGCATTTATTTTTTTTTTTGTAAAGATGACCATTACGAAAAAAAAAAAAATTCTTTGGTCATATTGATTTTTTTATTCGATTGATATTAATTCTGGCGATTAAATTTCTAGTACTCAGTGGATATTCATTTATCGAAACGCTTCAGGGAAGTTTTCTTAAGGAGTAATCGGAGCATAACAAACAGGCCAGACAATTAGACAGTTTGTTAAAACCGAAGAAAAATCGTGTGTTAAAACCGAAGAACTAGAATCTATAATTCTGCCAAGTTAGATAGCTTGAAAACTAACCCCGAAAGCAGAATGACAATGTATTAGCAAAGGATTCTTTTTGTCACCATCATTTTAGTTTTTTAGTAAATTTCGTCGCATTTAAAGGCTAGAAAGTGCTAAGCAAAGCTCAAAGAATTTCGATTGGTTAAAACTTGGACCAGAAAAACGTGAGGATCTCTTCGAGAATGTTTTTAACTCAATCTTCAAGTTTTTTTTTTTACCTTCATTTTCAAAAGTATTTCAGACACCCATCGAAAATGTCACCCAAATTTCAAATTGGGATAAGTCATATTTGTGGACTTTTAAAATGTTCTGAATGAATGAAAAAATAGGGAGAATGATTGAAAATAAAGGGATTCAGAATAATATCTTGTTTAAAATATGCAAGATTCTAAACTTTTCCTCTCAAAATATCTGTAGTCGTATTAAATTTCCAGAAACCTTCTTAATTCCGGGAATTTTAATTGAATTTAGAAAATTAAGATTCATCACCTACCTCAGTCTTGGAGTATTGATCCACAGCGAAGGCATTTTAGCTCGTTGTATCTTTTTCAAATTTTCTCCGCAAAACTTCGAGCCAATATCTAGATCAAAGGATTTTTTCTCTCACTACTACCTGTAACAACAAATTATTGATTTATTTTAGAATAAAATCTTATGAAATAAAATCAGTTGACTTAAAAAAAAAATCAATAAATACCTATATTTAATTATCGAACGATTGATCTTTAGAAAAAAAATTTACAAATTACAAAAAAAAAACATAGAAACCAATAAATATCTCCTTTTTGAAGCGGTAGATAAAGTAAATCTTCTTTTCTGTGTTAATCGTAAGAACACAGATCGAAATAATGTTTTGTTTGTTTTTATTTCAAATTCAATTTTAATTGGACTTTAATTCATTTACTATGTTCAATTCTGTATTAGGTTTTTTATTGGTTTTTGGAAAAGAAAAAAAGAACCATTAAATTAATTAAAAATTTAAACATGGTTTGGATAAATTTATTCCATGTTTTGTGTAATTAGATGAAACGTATACGTGATTTTCTGTTATGGAAATTTTGTCGTAAGCTTAGAACTTTTTTTTTGTTTATTTACAAGCATTTTGATTGAAATATTTTTATTCCGGTATTAGATTAAGTTTCGAAAGTTCACTTGTATTTGTATAAAAAGTTGAATTTCGCACATATCGTACAAGATATTTTAAAAATCAAGTTTTTATTAACGTTTTTCCTAGTGTGTATCCCCAAAAAAATGTCGAAAATTACTGATTTAGAAATCAGTTTAAGGGAAGCCATTAATCAAGCCCGTTTAACACCATGTTAGAATGCACCATGCCCGTCTACTAAATAAATAAAAAAAAGTTTTCAAAGTATTCAACTTTTGGCTGCTTTACTAACGCGAATTTAGTGTTCGCAAGCGCAAGCGCCCTTAGGAAAGAAACTACGAAATTTGGGTATCGAAAGTTAAATTCCCGGACACATTGCCACGCTCTCGTGCCATACCGAGATAGTTCATGAAAAATTAAAATAAATTTTATACATCTACAATATTTTTCAAAATTCGCTTATTTTTACTTTTCTGAAAATCAATTCCTTCAAGTCAAAGCAATAAATTTGATGTCATAAACTTTATTTTAAACTTTAAAAATGAAATCTTTCTCAACACTACGCAAAAAAATTTATAAAATATCTAAAGTAAATATTTCAATCGAGAAACGCATCAAGTTTTTGTTGATAAATAATTTTTACAAACACAATATCTTCTAAAAGAAGGCCAGAAAAAAAAAACAAACTTGAAATTTTTACCACATACCATTGTGCCAAAATGGCATCTAAATTTAACACCTTCTTCTTTTTAAAAACTTCTTTCAAAAACAATTTCATGTGCAACAGAGTTTAATAAAATAAATAATAAATCAAAATGAGGCAAAAAAATCGTATTGGAAACGAAATCGTACAAATCGATTGAGAATTCGTTCATATATATAATAATAATAATAAAAACTGATTTAAGGTTGTTCGATCACTGTACTGTGATAACCATAACATTGCTTGTCTTATTGATTTAACACTCTCAACCTTTGTTTTGCAAGAGTTGAAGAATATTTCTCAATTTTTTGAAATTTTCTTTACTTTTCAAAAATTCGATAACATCGCCAAAATATGTAATATTTTAAATTTGATTAAAGTTGATATAAGAGGTTATTTTGGCCCCCAAAAAAAGACGGGCTAATTTTTTCCCATTTTCCAATGATTTTTTGGGTCGAAATTGCTCTTGAAATAATTTTTTTTATCAAAATCAAAGCTATTCTTGTTCAATTTTCTTAGTTTTCTTTTTTTAAAAATCGAGAAAATGCAAAAATTTTTTTTTAGATATTTCTTTTTCTTGAATACTAAACTACTAACTGTGGCTTGAAGTCTCGAATAACCCTGTCTGGATTCTCGCTTAACAAATATATTGCCATATATTTAAACAAGAATGATTAACTCAATCTATTTCAAATTACCGTGATCGATCAACTTTAAAATGCGAAAAAAAAGTTGGCTGGTTGCTTCATAAAAATTGTACAAAATAATCTTTTTTATAAATCGCACAGAATAAATTTCATTTTTCAATTCTCTTTGATATTGTACCGCTTGTGTCGTTCTGGATTGGTTTGCTCTGATCTACTCTTGATCTCTCGAGAACGAGGTAAAAACCTTTCCTTCTCCAATGCAAGCAACCCAACCAACGTCTTAAATATTGATAGTGAGTATAAAAATATAATTTCGTAACAATTTCATATAAAATCGATCGAAATAAATAATTCAATAAGTTCTGTTCAGTTTATAAAAAAAATATATATAAAGTACCATCGATTAAGTGTGAAACAAACCTAAATAATCTAGGAAAAACTTTATAAAGAAAAGCTAAAAATATAAGAAAAAAATAAAAAAGTTACACACCTGAATCATATTAGATCTGCTCTGGACAAACACACTTGTAAATCTAAGCCAAAAATAACCATCCAAATTAAGTAACGTGGAAAAACGTCTCTAGGAAAATCTTCAAAGTTTTAACCGATATTCTTTCCAGACAAAGCCCAAATTTATATCTTTTGTGAATCAAAATAAAAATTTACAAATTTTTTCCATTCAAAAATTTGTGTTTTCTATCAGAATTAATTCTTGCAATCCATTTTCTCAGACATCCTGTACAGATATATGTATGAACATAGAGGTCATATGAGAGTTTTAACTTTTTTTAATTTTCATTTATTGATTTGAATATGAAAACTTAGTTTTTAATAATATTTATAAAATTAAAATTGAATTATTTATGAAGTAAATATTGTATTTATAAATATATAGTATTTATACAATTGATTCCTTTTATTAATATTCATATTTAATTATTTTTTAAAATTATTTATAACTAGTATTTATTTATTAATTATTTATCTTATTAGTAAACATTTAAGTATTTATTCGTTTGAATAGTAGATGGCTGCTTCTGTAAGGTGTACAAATTTTATTTATTTGATCAAAAATGAATTACATAATTAAAATATTTGTTTTTACTAGTTCAACTATTTTGATATAAAAATTATTTACATCGAACAAAAATATCATTTTTATTGAAATAAAAATTTGAAGGTCATTTACCGAAATAATATTTTATTTTATAAATTAAAAATAAAATCAAACTTTTAAATATGTTAAAAATTATGCTTTTTTTACTTGAATTATTTATTATTAAAAAATGACACTTTTTTATATTTCAATTTTGATATTATTTCGCATTTTCTTCACTGATAAACTTATATTTTATTCTAATTTCAATATAAATAGGTGATTTCATATATGATTTACACTTAATTTGACCCAAAAATTCGTTTTATTTTGGGTAGGTTTTAGCTTTAGTAAAGTTTTATGGTTGTTTCTACATTTATCTCTCTGTAGTAAAAAATGTACCCATAAAACTTTAAAATATATCATTTTTTTAAGCAAAATGCAAACGTAACTGACACTACGTGCAAAAGGAAGTCACGTTCGGTGTTTTTAAACCTCGAATATATCCCTCTATGCAGGGTTTATGATTTCAGTTTGTATCTGGGGCCAAATTATTGGAAAATGATAAAATAAAGCACCTACTGGCAATACTGTCACTTGGGATTGCAGAATAGTTATGTTTCGAGTTGTATTTAAAAAGAAACCTTAGAAGTTAATATTACGAGACAAAAGATAGGAGTTTCAAAACCATTTTAAAGAGATAAAAATGTACTAAAATCACATTTTTGAGTACCTTAAATTAAAAAGGATCAAAAAATTGCTAAGAAAATTTAAAAAAATTGAAATTTTAACGTTCTTTTAGACATAAATAATGCCATTTTAATCAAAACTTAACATTTACGACAAAAAGTATTTTTACCATGAAAACTGTAATTTTTTTTGCCATTCATGGTACACTTTTTCATGGAATCACCCTAATAACTTTCAAACTCTTCCATTTTCTTCATTAAGGCCCTATTGAGACATTTATTCAGAAAAGTTTAGAACTACAACATATCAAAATTTCGATCAATTTTGCTTGAAACCAATTCGCATTCCGTGTGATCATTTTCTTTGGTACGGCATCATAAAAAACCAATTTTTACAATCGTCTTCATTTTCAATCAAGAAACATAGCAATAATATCAATCACAATTATTTCGTTGGAAATCACACAGTTCTTCGATTTGCTCTCTGATTCTCTTTTACTTTTTTTTTTTTATTCAATAAGTCAATAAATTGTCGTATGAAATATTATCTGATTATATCGCTATCTTTCTCCTTACTCCAGTACAAAATTTTGAACGTTTGAGAAAGACAAAGATAGTAAATAAGATACAGGTAATAATAAAATGATATATATATATAAAATTGTATTCGTATATGTCTTTTTAAGGAGCTTCTAGGTCTGTTTGTTTGGTTAAACCTGTGCGTTAACCGAACAGACTCGGATGTTTTCTGTTTGTGTGTTTGTTTTGATCCGACAAACAAACAGAACGGTGCTGGCAATAGTAAATCAGGTGAATTGTTACTGTTTTTTTATTTTGTATGTATGTTGAAATTATATTTGAGTTTTGTGAACAAAATGATGATTGCTGTTCATCAATAAATCGAAAATATTTCGTTTATATAAGACTTAAGTCGAAACGATTTTTTATCTTGATAAACTAAGAAGTTTATAAAAGCGGCTCCAGTCACGTAGCTTTACAGAACGAAAAGAAATTGCCACATAAGTATCTTTGCTTTGATCATTGATCAAAATCATTACCCTTGATTGATCATTAAATTACCATTTTTCTTCAAGTCTTTTCCAAACTGTACCTATTTTGAAGATCGTTACATATTTTTTAGTTGTGTCGGGTAAGTTATTTAACCTCGTACTTTAAACATAGCTAAGAGAACTCTCCATTAAATTACCTTTCAAACGAAAACAAAAAAATTAAAATCGGTTCATTCGTTTAGTCGCTACGATTCCACAGAAAGACAAACCGACAGACTCACAGACAGATACACACACATATTGGTCAAACTTATGTTTGTTTTTAGGCCAGGGGTTAAAAAAATGGTAAAAAATTATAGAAAATTGAGACAATACTAGAAGAATGCAACTCTTGTTTCACGGAAAAGCGATAAAAACGGTAGAACTAACCAGTGATAAGTAAACTTTAGCTTCATATTTAAGCATCGTTTTTATATTAAATTAATATAAACATAGTAAAATAAAAGCAGACGCTACGTTACTTTTTCAATTGTAAAACTTTCAATTGTGTATTAATTTAATATTTTATTTGTGGTAAATTGTGTTATTTCACTTCACTTTGCCAATGATTTTTTTATTATTGATTTGGTTCTGATAATAAAAAATAAAAAAAAACAGATTCAAGTTTTAAAAATTTTTATTTATTATTAATTCTTGTCGTCAAACGCTTCACCCAATTGAATCAATCGAACAGTCCAAGTTCGATATAAAAATATAAAATTTTAAACTATATATCATAAATTCATAAAAAATAAGTGATTTTACGAGAGAAGTACCTTAAATAATTTCTAGGACATTTTTTTCGTGAAATAAAATATTAATTTTTCACACACAGATAGAATTAAAATTGATTTTTTCATTAAGATTTTTTTAATTGATATTTTTGAGTTTAATTAATAAATTGATCGTAATGAATTTTTATTAAAATCTGTCATTCAAAATGATTGCTTTGAGTGACAGGTTAATTAATTAAGCATATTGTACCTACAACAAATTTTGATCAAATATGTATAAGTCAAGAAATAATGGATATAAATTCTTCCTGGTAACATGAAAATTTATCTCTGCGAGTCCTTAAAATGGTACAATATTTTACAAATTTTAACCAATTCTAGTTTTATCTTCAATTGTGCTCCTCTGTTTTCATGAGATTTAATTTTTTGATGCGAAATTCAAATGACTTTGAAAAAAAGGTACAGGCTGTTACTCGAAAGTTTATCCAATATAACTTTCACTTTTGTTAACGCCTTAGAAGTTCCAAAAAATTTTCCTAAGCTCAAAGAATGCATATTTTCACGGCCCTAATCTCAGTTTGGGCTTTGCGTTGACATGTCAGTCAGTCAGTTATTCTTTTTAAAATTATAAATTTTTACTCGCCCTAATAATATTACTATTACAATTTCTGATTTATTGAAAATAATTAATAAGTCAATAAAATTAAGAGCAATTAAAAGTGTTACACCCACTTTAATTTTAATTATACGTTAATACTTTAAAAATAAAAAATAGGAATACTAAAACTAGATATTAAAATCTGTAAAATTCTAATTAGAAATGACTTGTTGTACATTTCTTCATCATACGCGCTAGTTATGCTAATTTTTATTTGAACGTAGAAAGTGTATCAATTATTAATTTGTCACATACATATAGGTACTTTAAATTATGAATATTTTAATTATTATTTGTATATTTTACATAAAGTATTGGGTGTCACTCTCATAATAAAAATCATTTATTCAACAAATTATGAGCTTAAAAAAAGTTTAATATTAGACAAATCCGTAGACAAAATATCGACTAGAAATCTAATATATACACCACATGAAATAATTGTTAGAATCCCATAAAAAATCCTTTCTAGCCTATTTCAATAATTTGCAATCAAGTTTTCTTCGAAAAATAACGATTTAACGATGGTTTTTTGCCATGCACAATGGATTTTGACGCTTTAAAATCATATCAAAATTAAGAATTGTGCATAAAAATGAAAAATATTTTGGTAAAAGCACAGTCTTTGATTGTTAATTCTTTCTAAATCTATAGAGAATCGATATGATTAATTAATAAATAAAATTTCAGAATTTTTTTAGATCAGTTTCATGTTTTCGATATCAAAAGACCTTAAATGAATTTTAATTATGTGTGTAATTAAGAAAAAATAGGTGTGAAATTCTGTAATAATTTAAAGAGAATTAAAATATTAATTTACATATTATTTTCACTATAAATCATATTTTTATACTTTTATATAATCAAATGAAATGTACACCATGTGACAGATTCACATGACTTCTATACGGAACTATATAAAAACATGGGATATTCTTTACTCAAATGTTTTCGTTCTGATTCAAAAGTCATCGTTTTATATAGAAAATCTTTTTTGAAGACACTTTAAGTACAACTTTTATTGAATTATTTACTGTTAAAGTTCTTGAAAAATCTATGGTTTCATTTCTCCTGAAAGTGGACCATATGAAGGACTATATCACCTATTTTTCGAAACGTTTACTTTGAAATATAAAGATTTAAAATACTTTTCTTAAAAATGAGAATCTTTTATGTTATACAAAGCTGAAAGGGATCGATAAATCGTATTTGGATTCGTTTTGAAACTTAAATTAAAAGCCGAATCGAAAGAGCGTCGTTTCTTTGATACTTTTGCTTAAATATGTAACAATTCTGACACCAGTAATCGTAAATCGTTAATTTTCTCATAAAATATGAGAATTATCGGAGATGAGATTGTTTTTTTAATCTAATGACTGAAATGAATGGCATCAAGATCAGAGCTCCAATTCATTGTTTGAGATACAAAAAAATATAGAGCTTTTCCATATAGCATTATATTACCGGGGATAATTTTGATGTCGAATTGGCCATATTTCCCATAAAAATGTAAAACTAGACTTGATACAATGACAAAATTTGAAAGTGAAATTAAAATTGACTAACAAACGAAGAAGTTATAAGCAATCAAAGATTGCCCATCTCGTTTTAGCAAAGCAAAGTTTTATATGTAATCTCTATGGCGATACCCACGTGTGACGTCACTAGTGGGCCCAGAAGAGTATAGATATTTAAAAATCAACGTCACCTTTCTGCACGCCTAGTGAGAATTCTTCAACTGAAGTGATAAAAAAAATTTAGTCCGATCCTTTATTACAAGTTGAAACCTGCTATTAAAATACATGGAGACTTCAATAGCCGATAAGAATGAAATCCTAAAAATAATAAAACATTTTTTTTAATAAACTCAAAATTAATGCGTTTTTAAATTCGTCAATTCTGACTTTTCGAAATAAACGTAAGTGAAAATTATCGAAGTAGGCTTCAAATGTCTTTTTGAAACGATTTTTAGTTAATGTTTAGTGATTATGTGTGCGATACGACAAGAGTAATAAAAATAATCGAAAAACGTTAATTTTAAGAACTAATAAATATTTAGCTTATCCGACTAATATTAATCTTTCGGGATATATCTTGAAAATTATTAAAATTATTATTTTGCCCGTTAATTTATAAAAATTAATGAATTACAGTGTCTTCATTTAATATATTATGGAAGTAAATAATTTAATTTATGAATAAAAATATTTATATTAAAAGGTATTAATACCTATCAATTATACATATAAATTAATACATAAATACGTCATATTTATTATGAAGTATTCATAAATTTTATAGTACCTAAAATAATAAAAAATAATAATTATTGGACTCTTAAAAATGATATTAAATTATTAATTTATATATATTGTTATATTTTTATTTTTACACCACGCCTTTTAAAAACACCATGCACTTACTTATATTACTTTTATTAAACACTTCACTTATTAACGAACCAAAACGTATCGAGTTATTTGTGATAATTATTCAATATATGTTAATTTTATGATAGAAAGTTTTTGGTTTCAACACGAAAATGAAATCATACACTTTATGACATGACTTTCCATTTCTGATGATAGTTTTTCGCTACCACTCACCTTTCTACTGAATTTCGTAGTAAGAACTTCAAATTCTTAAATCTTATTGAAAGTAGGTTAAATTTGACCACAAATTTGAGAAATATGGCCCAAATTTAATACAATTCCATACTTGATTTGTCAAAATTGGATATAATTTGGATGTGATAGAGTAAGGTAAAAATGGAGATATTAGAAATAATTAACTTGAGCAAAATTGTCGAAAACGAACTTAAAAAAAGGTCTAACTGAATAGAAAGTTACAAATGATGACTCCCTAGAGATCTGACTCCCTAAAGATCATACCTACCATATGGATTGTTTTTTAAATTTATGGACGGACGTATTTATACGCACATACAAAAATATTTTTTGGTAGTAGGTATAAGATGTCGACACAGCCTCAAGCAGTTCCATATATTTTTTTAAAACTACGTCAGGTATGAATGAAGTATGTATTAATTATTTGGATAATTCATGGTTTAATATCCATTTTTTAATAAATGGCTTTCAATATTATCATTTATTTTTTTATTATGGTGAAATTTTTATGGTAAAGTGATCTTCTTAATTAACAAGTCAAAATCGAAAAATAAATTTTATTTTTTAAATTGTATAGCTAACAAGAAGTTTTTAACCCGTCAGCATTCACGTTAACCGTTCGGTAATCTTTCGTCGCATGATGAGAGATTTGCTCACGCAAAATTTTTTTTACTGCACTAGCTAATTAAAAATAGATTGAACTATCATTCTCGAAGTGATTTCGTATTATCGGTCATTCTAGAAGCTTTTTCCATCTATTTAAGATATTATCATATCGACCGGAATTAACGTATTGTAGACCTTTTGATAAGCGTGTGAATTTTGTTATAAAATATTTGCAATATTTATATTTATTTTTTTTAATATTAATAATTTATTTAAATTTATTCAAATTCTAATATCCGTCAAAGAATACACAGACACAAAAATTGCAAACATAGCCAGCCAATAATTCAAAATAGAGGTTTTGATGAGAACAGA
Organism: Chrysoperla carnea; assembly: GCF_905475395.1. Taxonomy (NCBI): domain Eukaryota; kingdom Metazoa; phylum Arthropoda; class Insecta; order Neuroptera; family Chrysopidae; genus Chrysoperla; species Chrysoperla carnea. The sequence goes on from NC_058341.1 coordinate 3,079,473, forward strand.
ATTTATTAAAGGTCGGAATATACCAGAAACTACTCTAAAAAAAACACGAAATTTATTGTTTATTATTTCCTTGATTATCATCGCCGCAACCAAAAAATAAAAACAGAACCAGAAAGAAGCTGTAGCTCTTCAAACATAAATTTGAAAGTTGAAATAAAATACAGAGTTTAAAACTACATTTATTAAAAAAAAAATATGTAGGTATAAAGTCATTATTATTGTTATTATTTTTAGTGTAAGTAAACCCTTTTTAATAAATAAATAAATTTAAATCAGTTCAAATCAATTCAATGAATAAATAATAAATATAAATGTTTTTATGTTTTTGAAAGAAAATATCGATTAAATGGATCAATTCGAGAGGGTCCAGTACAAAAAACAGTTGGCCGTTCTCTTTTCATGCTGAAATTCATGGAATGTTCGATACATATAAAAGCTAAATATTGCCAAAATTTCTCTCCAACGTTCTCTTTTGCTTTGGAATAGAGTTGATAGATTTGGCCATTTTCTTTTTATGGTACAGTAGCTCAAACTTCTCAAAATTTGGATGATATGCCAATTTCTCTCCACTCGTTCTCTTCTGCCTTGGAATGGAGTTGGCCTTTTTCAATTCTTTCCGAACGGTTCATGAAATCTTCGGTTCAAATAAGAGCCAAAACTTCCCAAAATTTGGATGAAATGGCAATTTCTCCTTGTCCATTCTCTTCTGCTCTAAAATAAGTTACTCATTTTATTTCATTGCTGAAATTCATGAAATTTTCGGTATAGAAAGCTAAAATTTTTAAGTCTTCTTTCAAACAGCACCAAATTTCGAGTAGACACGAATTATGATCTTTTTTGTTTTAATTACTAATTGCTTTAGAATGCACTTTGGTTGTATAGAAATTTTTTTGTTGGGTCGTATACTGCCGTATTCTCGCCTATTCCAATCTCTGACCTTAGCCCCCAGAACGCCTCGAGAGTATTATTCTTACCTCAAAGATGGTTAGTCATTGTAGTGCAAAGAAAGGCACATTTTCTCCAAAAGCAATTTCAATAAGTTTCCGCCAGATTAAGCTATGTATCTCGATTTTAGTTTCCTTTAAGATGTCTTCGAAAATCTTCTCAACTTAATGGGATGTCGTCTCTTTCTAGAATACTTTAGAGGTGGAATATTAGACTTAAATAGTCTAATATACGGAACCCTTTTGTATGAATTACGTGAACAGAGATATCAATGAGAATGGAAATAAAAATTGTAGTTAATCAGCTTTTTACATATCTCAATTGGTTTGTTTAACTGACCGACTGACAGACTCAACGGACGGACGGACAGACAGACGAACAATAATAATCATGATTGTGAAGGAAAATAATAAATATGTTTTTTTTTTTCCGTTTTTTGTTGGTGTATCGACTGATGTAGTTAGTTATACATTTTTTTTATGCCCTCTAGTGATAATATTCTCTCATAAGATTGAAGTAGTTTTGTTACCTTTAAGGTGTAAAATGTCACAAAAATTGATAAGTTGTTTATGTATTTTTATGTTTTAAATGCACATTTTTTTTTTAACTCTGTGTTTTTGAATATTAAATAATATAAAAATAATTTTTTTCGCTTTTTAAATTAATACTTATTACTGTTGGTAATGTAGATCAAATAATTTTTTTTCCCACAATGTAATTTTTGTGAAAGAATTATATCTACAAAGAATGTGAAATTTTAATTTGTGTTTGTTTGGTTTCTTAATCAGTCAAAACTATTAAATTGATTATATATGAAGAAAAATAATTGAAAGCCATCAATTGATTGAATTAATTGTTGAAATACCCTATATAGAAAGTCTAGACTGCCAGTGCTTGCATTATTTAAAAAAAATTAGAATTTGAGTTAAAAAAACCAACACGATTTTCGAAAATTTGGCCCTAATTAGCGCCTTCAAGGGTAAATAATGATATTTACGAAAAAATGTTTCCAAGAAAGCTTATTTTTTTAAAAGGAACATTTTTATATTTGAACTTTTTTTCTATGTGTAGCAGTTTAAAAGATGGGTCCTACAAACCAAAACCCTCGTGTTCTAAAAGACTCAGCTCAATATCTCCTTTTGTTTTTGAGTTATCGTGTTTACTGACAGACAGAGGCAATTAGATGATTTTTTGAACAACAAAATTTTGTCGGCATCCTCAATATTTCTAAGCGTTACAAACTTGGGACTAAAGTTAATATACCTTGATGATACATTTCATATTATTCACAAGGTATGATAGTTTTTCTTCAATTGTTTGCAAATAATTTCAAGTGTCAAATAAAAATAATTAAAAAAATCATAGCTCAATATAGTTGAAGGGAAAAGACCCTTCACGCGAAATCAACTTTGGTTTCTTGTTTGTTTTGAGACCTGACATATGCTTTTTACAAAAATTACGCTGAAAATAAAATTTGTTAGATTCCATTTTCTATGAATCCTTCATGTTATTACTTCACCTGATGGCTTCATTTCAAATTCATATCAGAAATTGGTGAAAAATACTCCTTCAAATCTAAAATCAGTTATTTATTTTAAGATTTTGCGACACAAAGATTTTTATTTATTTATTACTTCACACCTGTTATAAAATTCACGGCAAAAATAATTGCGTGATGCTTCTTTTTACCACAAGAATTATCGATTGATTTTTACTTGAATATATAAAATATCTGATAATTGTGAAATCAAAAAATCAATTTAAAAATTATTTTTGGGTCTTTTATACGAAGTAAATTGTGTTTAAATAAAATAACCACAATTGATAGTGTTACCTTCATTATTTGACCACCTGAAGAATCAATATTTTTTTATAAGGCTTCACATTCTTCAAATTAATTCAAGAGAATCTTACATAGATTTTAACCTGCCAAGTGCTTGGCTCTTAATTTCTTTTCTTTAATTAAAAATGAGTGATGGATTTGGATGATAAAATTAGACAAAATTAACAGTAAAATTATTTGATAAATACCACAGTTTTCGAAATAGAAGTGCTTTTAAAACTGTTACTTTTTATATAAAAAAAAACTTTAATCAATATTCTTCAAGTTTTAAGCTTTGAAATCATACCAAAATTAAGAACTGTGCATAAAAATGAAAAACTTTTTTTGGTAAAGACACTGGCTTTGATAATTAATTTCTCCAAAACTGTACAGAGAAACAAAATGAATTTTTCATAAAAGACGTACAAAAGGTTGCTTAATTATTGAATAAAATTTCAAATTTTTTGGATCGTTTTCAATTTTTCGGTATCGAAAGACCTTAAAATGTCTTGAAGACGAAGAAGAAGCCATCGATATAAGCGAATATCACAAATATAATTCCCAATAATTTCTCCTTTTTGAATAATGACAAAAGGAAGTAATAAACAACACAAACTCAAGTTTCAAAATAGATAAGCATTCAAAAACAAAAAAATGTACAAGAATTTACGATTACGGAGGTGAACATAGTGTGGTGAATTGAACGGTTTAGGTGTGAGCAAGAGTAATATTTATGTTTCACATCTAATGTCTATCTCTAGATACTTAAAAAAAACACTTCTTTTGTGGATGTATGGATGTGGAATGGAATATAGGGAGAAATATTTCGCCAACATATTTATTTGTTCTTGCTTGCATTACGTATGTACAAATAGGCCGGGGAAAAATGGCAGAATTGTTCAATAAAATATCTTTATAAAGTCTTTAGAGAGAAACGTTATTCCTCTGGCATTCCTCCAACAAAAACCCAGGGACGCAGGACTGAAATATCAGGACTTAAAAAATGAAGTCGAGTTCGTATATGAGCGAACTAGGTCCATTGGGTCTTGAGTCTGTAGGATCCATCTTGTAAACTGTTAGAGGGAAATAAAAGCTTAAATGCAAAAATGTTCCTCATAAAAAAATAAACAAAATTGTTTGAAACATTGAAACGCTTTTGTGTTATACTAAAGAAGGGAAAAAAAGATACTTTTATTACTTTGTGTGTAAGAGTGGCTATCTTTCTTTACTAACATGACGTAAAAAAACAAACGATTTCGTAATCAACACTGTCTTTACTTGGTATTTCAGCAATTAACTCAGCCATTCTTGGTTTTCACTTGTTTTGATTTTTATTCAGAATTTAACGCTCGAAATATTTGACGCATGTGCAGAAGGCGTGAATTAATCTCCCATCAAGTGACTAGTGATAATCGATGTTTTGACGGGAGTGCTGTCGGTTTAATATCGTAATGTATTGTCCTAATGACATAATTTCGACACATCCTAAATACAGGTCGTAAAAATTAAGACCGGAATCATGTATTTCCCAACATCTTTGGGTTCTTTTTCTCCCGGCCTAAAAATTACTATATATACACTCAATAAACATGCATTTAACACAATCAAAAACACTATCTGATAATAATGCTACAACATAGGTATATGGTACTTGTGACTGCAGAATACAATACATAAATACATTATATGGTACTCTATGGCCAGTCTGTGTGTCCATCTATCTGTCTGTCTGTCTGTGATTCTATTTATGTCCATATGTCTATCTGGTTATAGAAACGTAAAGCTTCTGCTGTGGTTGAAAGTAAAGAGAATATACTTTACCTATAGAAGAAAAAAAATACTAGCAAATACAATCCCAAATCAGACAACGTAATATACTGTTTTAGGTGTCTTATATAATGTGTAGAAAATAGGATAGGGAGTCCCTATAGTCTACACTTAGGAGAATTGTTCGTCCTTAATCCATTTTCTAGAATAATTTGCGTGTAAAAATCCAAAAAGTTAGTTCCTGTGGAGATTGGACAGATCGATTTTGAGATGAAACATTTTTCTACTAGTTTTCGGGCAATATCTCAAAAACCATTCTCCCAAATGTTAAATGAAAAAAATTTTTGTATTTTCGAGTCAAAATTACCCTACAAACTGAATCGAAATTGCAATACAAAAAGCATGTCGATTTTTTTCAAAGGAGTACCCTTTAAAAGCATTGTTTTCGCTTTCGATTTGAATGAAAATCCCTTTCTAAGGTCATTTTTTCCCAAAAAATCCAAATATCGGTTTCATGTAACGATTTGAGGTGTAATTTTTGAGATATCACACAAAATCGTATATGCATAGCAATACTTCGAAGCTATTGGGATCAATATCTCAGAAACTTGTCATTCATTTGCAAAATGAACCAAATTTTGGTATTTATTATCGACAACACTAACTGAGGAAGTAAAGAAATAAAATTTTATCCGAGTAGGACATCCAGTACTTTTAGCCTATGTTGAAAAGGTAAGTTACATGTATATAAAGATACACACACGTGTGCACACGTGGGCGAATTTACATAGCTTATAATGTATAGAAAACTATTCACACATGTGTCCCCTATTGCAAGGAAGACCACAGCAAACGTACTTCAACCTACAATCAAAATAATGTACGTATCGAAACATGCATACATACACAAAATACAATTGATGGCACATATACTTACACTCATAAGTTTTTTGTTTATATTTGCACATGGTTTTATCTATCAATAATATCAATTTTTGTACCTGTTTTTTGAAAACGTTGTAAAAAATGTTTATCTAAAGAATTCTTTATCGATAACACTAATGTCATAGTCTAAACATACCTTTATACTGGGAGTCACACTTACAAATACAGTAAAATTATGATAACTAGAACCTCGGTAAGTTGAAATCCTCGATAAGAGAAAAAAATTGACATTCAATTCTACTGAACGCCAAAATATGCGATATCCCGAATTATTTGCATCTATAATTCGAACATTTTTTCCCTGGGAATTATTTTTAGTTCATATTTGTACTTGATAAGTTTTAAAAATCAGATTCTGTAAGTCGAAGTTAGTAATATGTTCCTATGTATGATGAAGTATTATTTGGAATTCCTCGAACTCATAAAATGTATATTAAGTATTACAGTTTTGCAGTATTTTACAGTATTTTAAAAAAGTTTTGGTTTATTTCACGGTACATATAAACCAAATACATGTTTTGTAGTCAAATAATGTGTTATTTTTGGCTTTACAATACCATGCAACTACAAAAACATATAATATATTGTGTGCAAGTGATGCTTATAAGTTTGATAATATAGATATCACTCTTCAATCATCAATACTCTAACTACAGTCGTCTCTGTTCATCAAATGATGGATATTCGATGAACTCATACTGAAAATAAAATTTTGTTTGTACATCATCGACAACCTTATATTTTTATTGTATTATTATAAACTACAAGATTGTCTAAATATTTTTGATAGTTTTTTATCACACTCTCTAGATTTTTTGATATAGAAATATCCAATTGAAAAAGATAACCTATATGATTCATTATTTTTTTCAGCCAACTTTGAACGATAAAATAATAATAAAAAGCCCGGTGATTTAGGAATTTTTATTGATTTTTGACAACTATGTCAATCAAAAAATGTATTTATAAAGTTTTATTGAAGTCCCTATTATTATTCAATCCTTGCATATCTCCTTTACATTCCTAGTTTTTGGAGTGTTAACAGTAGAAAGGCAACCTAAAGAAAAGTATTTAATTAAGGATTTTATTTTTTATGCCAAAACAAAAAATACAAAATTTACAAAATTGCAAAATGAATTGATAAAACGTTCCTGCACGAATTTTCACTTGTGTAATGTGTTAAACTAACACAATTATTAAAAAATCATTGGAGAAATCATAAAAAGCAAATGCAAATCAATAAAATAATAGTAAAATTGCAGTTTTTTTTTTTAACACTATGCTAACAATAGGTTTGAATCTTAACTACATAAATAAATTCAACCACAAAAGAAATCAATAATTTCTAATGTTAAAATAATTATATTTAATAATCCACTAGAGTGTGAATTAGTATAATTTACTCCAAGCTAGAGACCAGAAAATCTTAAGAAGTACAGAATAGGTGTAAAGAAATAAAAATTGCATATAAAAATGTATATATCATTTCATCATCACTTATATATATATATATATATATATATATATATATAGCACTATATAGTGTTCAACACTCTTAAATTATGGTGTAAAATTTTAATCTTAATATCTTAGGCAAGTTGCTTGTATGTAAGTAATATAATTCTCTACTATACCAACAAATGTATAGCTAAACTAATATGGAATTAAAATGTATTTACTTTTCTGTATTATTTCCAATGTTTTTTCAATTTCTTCCTCTTTTATTCACGAGATAAATATTGTTTTACGTTGTTTTTGATATACATGACGTTCACTGTGAAGAAACTAGTGGGATTGTTTCCATTTCCAATACTTTTTGAATGGATTCAACTCAGAGATTGATGAAAATATGGCAAATTCTCTCATAATACATATTTTCTTATCTTTTTAGGAACTTACATAGCGATTCATTCAAGAATTAGTTAATTAATGCAATCCGGTATTCCGGTAGAATAGGGTAATTTCGGTAGTGAAAAACAAATTATGAAATTTGATAAAAAATAAAATTCATGTAGAAATATACTTAAATATTCTGATTTTGAGTTATAAAAGCACATTATTGTTTTATTATATTAAAATTAAAAGTCGTAATTTTTTATCTCTGTGTAATAATTTCTAATTTGTTAAATTCGGTTATGTTACCATCAACTTTATTTATACATATAATAATTACATACACAACTGTTGTTTTTACCAATATTCCGTCACCAAAATGGCTGTCGGCGTTTGTGAGAATAAGAATATGCTAATATTTTTAGAATATATAGGAATGAACTTAAAAATTGAACAGAATCACAACTTTCATGAGACACAATGTATAAATTACAAAAGAATACTTTTTATACATAAAGTTGGATTTTTAAAATAAATAAAAATTGCAATAGAATTCATGTAATATCGTATAGAAAACACGTGTAATGAAATTTAGACGAAACACGAACACTCTCAGTCGAACACTCAATAAACGAAGAAATTTTATAACAACAAAAACCTTAAAATATATATCACTACAGATATAAGCTAAATATTTTGATACGTTCGATTCATTTTTGAGTAAAGGTTTTACATATAAGCAAAAGAGGTTTTTTAAGATAACACGTTAAAATGATCATTCAAAGAGATATTGCCTACACGTGACGGTTTTAGAATTTAAGAGCTTATAAATCAATTATTGAAGAAAATCATTTTCACATGCGACAATCAGAGCCTTAATAAAGAATTAGTGTAACAAATTTATAGAGCTGATATTAGAGTTATTGTAGAGTTACTTACAGGGCATGATAACCTGAACAAGTTCCAACATCAGATTGGAAAAAGACAATTTCCCGCGTGTGACAGATGCGGAGAAAACTCAGAAGAAACATCGATCCACTTTCTCTGTTACTGCCCGGCGCTCATACAGCAGCAAAGGAAATGGTTTGGTCCGGTCATAGTCGAACCAGAAGAAATTAGGAAACTCAGCGCTAGGCAAATCCTGGGTTTCAGTATATCAGTTGGTTATAATAGCCACTGAAAAGCGTAGCGGGGATAGAGTACAAGAGTATTAAGGATACAAAAATATTTTTAATTTTCTGGTACTAAGTTCTATTATTATACAAATATACATTTTATATTTATTATCTTGGTGGTATAATCAGAAGCACATAAGTAAGTAAAGAATTGTTTAAAGTAAGTAAACTACATTTAAGTTATAATATTATTATTACTTAACATTGAAATTGAATACTTTTTTTAAAACTATATAAAAACTTTAACACCTTTACACTTTACTTACACTTACTTTAGCTTAGCTAAGCGTATGTATAGCTTATTATAGTACAATAAAAGATGTTACAAATAATGGAAAAAGAAAAAAACTTCAAACTCAAATACCATTCGAAAGGCATGAGTTAGTGGTGCAAATGTTTCTATTTGTTAATAAACAATAAATTGTTAATTCAATGGAACGATTTGACTTACAAAATTAATAAATAGGCAACTTGAATTACGTATACGTTATACATGTATAATAGTTTTTGATTAATTCACAAACATTTAACATTTACGTCATACAAGTTATCTATTTACTAATTTTTATACCATGTATATATGAAATATACATAGTATATTAAGTTTAGTCCCAAGTTTGAAACGCTAAAAAATAATGATGCTAGGAAAAAAATTTTGTCATAGGTGTTCACTAAATCGCCTAATTAGTCCCTTCCCGGTTGTCCGTCCGTCCGTCTGTTGACACGATAACTCAAAAACGAAAAAAGATATCGAGCTGAAATTTTTACTGCGTACTCAGGACGTAAAAAGTGAGGACGTAAGAAGTTCGTAAAAGAGCATCATAGGTCAATTGGGTCTTGGGTCCGTAGGACCTATCTTATAAACCGTTAGAGATAGAACAAAAGTTTAAATGTAAAAAATTTTTCTTATCAAAAATTTAACAACTTTTGTTTGAAACATTTTTTCGTAAACATCACTGTTTACCCGTTAGGGCGCCAATTAGGCGGAAATTTTATAATATGTACTATACTTGATTATCAGTTATGTATGTGTCACACGTTTGTATGTGTAATGTGATAAAGAAATCAACACTGACTGCGCATGGTATTTCAACAATTAACTCAGTCAATTGTTTGTTTTCACTTGTTTTGTAACATCTTTTACTGTACTAATAGCACCCAATGAATTATTATGTGTTTTTGTTTATATTCTTCTTTGTTGAATACTTACATTACTTTTATTTTTTACTTTTTTTACGTGTTGAGATTCAAAGATTCACACTAAAAGACACAAACAAACAAAAAATATAAGCGCGAAACATATTGTAAAATCGTTTCTTTCTTCTGAGTGTGTGTTTTACAAATAAATACATTATTTCTTCATTTGTTTTGTTTCAGGGAAAAAAAATAGTACCCACTACAATATAGTGCTCTATTTTATCGATAAAGAGGTATTCGTCCTGTATGTCACCTGTAGGTTGTGAGAGAATTTTATTTGTTTAGAATTATATCTTCTTAGTTTTATTGGAAGAAACCAGAATTCCTCATAAAATTATGACAAGTCAAGGTGCATCAATCCACTGATGCAAATCTATTTTTCTAAACATCTACAATACCCACACTTTTTCGTGATCTTAAGTTACACCTTTTTCCAGAATTTCAACTTCAATCCTTTATTTTTTGAAAAGTTATCAGAGAAAGTTGGAAATATGAAGTTACAGGGTTTGATGGCAAACCTATTTAAGATAAGGTAAATTTGACCAGAAATTTGAAGTACGGCCCAAATTTAGTATAATTCCATACTTGGTTTATTAAAATTGGATAAAATTTGAATGTGATGGAGCAAAATTAAATTTTTTGGATTTCGATAACGTCATGAAGTTCAAAAAATCGATTATCTTTATTTCACAGCCAAATTTTATCCGATCTGAATGGAATTTTTTCTAAAACCCACTAATTTTGGGTCGTACTTTTCATCTGTGTGATTAGTTTTTCGCTACCGTACACCCTTATGCTAAATTTCAGATCCTAGTCTTCACTTTCTTGAAACCTATTGAAGATAGGTTCAATTTGACCAGAAATTTGAAAAGTATGGCCCAAATTTAGTAAATTTCCATAATTAGTTTATCAAAATTGGATAAAATTTGAATGTGATAGAGCAAAATTGAATTTTTTGGATTTCGATGACGTCATGAAGTTCAAAATATACGGAACCTTAACGTAAGTAAGAACACTCTCCACTTTTCCATAACATTAATAAATTCAGCAAATTCCGAACTTAATTGTATCAATATTGAAAGTAAAAAAATGGGCAAAAATTAATCAATAATTTAAAAGAACACATACAAACCTAAAATCAATTATTTATTACAAAATTATAAAATCCAAAATAATAATAATTATTTGTAATTAAAAAGGTTGTGTATTTGTAATCTCGTAAAATAAATCGCTAAAACTACTGTTTTTTAAAACATTTATTTTAAGAAGGTATTTCTTTTCATTAAATGTAATAAATATATTTTTTTAAACTAATTAAAACGCAATACAAAATAAAATAAATATATACAAAACACAATCTTCTTTTATTTTCATTAATTGTACAAACTCGCAACTACAAACACTTTACTTATAGTTTTTTTTAGTTTTGTTTTATAAAATAAATGTTTAAAGACTACTGGTAATAGATTACTTATAACATATACCTCTACAAGTTGAAGTTTTAACAATTGTATATACACTTGTTTAATGGTGTAAGTCCTGGAGCAAGCCTTTAAATCAACAGCCAAACCAATGTTTATGAAAAATAATGTGATTGGCAAATTCCATCTATGGGGTATGGGTATGGAAGTTAGCGGAGCATGCTCTAGCATCGCCAAATAGACCCTTGCACTCTATCCCCGCTACGCTTTTCAGTGGCTATTATAAACCACCTGATGTACTGAAACCCAGGATTTTCCGAGCACTGAGTTTCTTAATTTCTTCTGGTTCGACTATGGCCGAACCAAACCATTTCAAAATCGTAGGGGAAGGATTTGTAAAATCTTTAAAAGGAAGCCAATACCTAGGTCTAAAGACGCATTTTTAAACATAGGTACTGATTAGATTGAATGTGTACTCGCTTTATAAATATATATGCACAGTCATAGAAAATACAGCCTGTAGAGTTACTACTTGTGGTAAGACGTCTTTTTTTTTCGCTCTGTATTGAACAGCTTAGCTCTAAAAGTGTTAAAGTTATTACAATCCAACTATGTCATTTGATAAGACCACGTAAAACTTGTTCACGATTTAAATAAATAAATTTAAATACTTTAACATTTATTTTAACAAAATACTATTTTTTATACCAAGATTACAAAATTAGCTAAGAAAGTAATTTTTTGTTCTTATTTAAATCGAGATCAAAAATTTTTTGAAAATTTTCGATTTCACGAAAAAAATTGGTATATAAGTGTATCAGTCATGACGATACCAAAAATCGCTTTTCATCAAAATTATTTTGTTTTTCATGATTTTTCAAAAGGTACCTAGCCCTTAAAAACATACAATACTACTTGACAAGAAAATTCGATCGATTCTCGAGGATTCTCGAGATATCGTTACTGAATGATACAATTTTCAATCAAATCCTTACTTGGTTATCACTGGCACTCAAAATATGTAAAAGTTTAATCGGGCAATCTTAATATTTCCTTACATGTCCAATAATTTCTGAAATAGTGTCGAAAATTACTTGATTAACAACAGGGTAAGAAATTTTTTGCTGATATCACTATGTAAGTATAGGCGTGAACGTAATACTTTATGGTTTCCATGATTTTGATTGGCTAGAAAATTTTAAACATAAATAAATAAACTCTTTGAGTATCTATCTCTGTATACCACTCCAGCATTGTAATAAACGCCATGTATTTCTTACCGTGTACCAATTGCATAAATCCCAGAAGAATTATTACAAAATCCATCTTTTCTTGTATGTCAACTATCTTTTATAATTATGGCAGGTAAAACCATCAACTGTTTTTATACTTTACATAACATATTCTGGTTATATAAAAATAAAAAATGAATAAAACCAAAGTTGTACGATAAGAAACTGATTTGTTTTAAACACAACAAAATGTTTTTACTATAAAATATAATTGACATGATGTCAGTTATATTTTAAAATAATTAATCTTATATATTTTGGCAAATTGATCATGTCAATATTATTAATGTATATTAAATATTATAACAAATTTTTATATAAACACTGTCCAATTCAAAGAATAACCAGATTCCTGCTTGCAACGATCTAAAGGATATATGTATGTTACTATTTAGCGGTGACTTCTGAAAGTGGAATGAATCACACTGTACATATAGCCTTCATTTAACTACTTAAGTATAAAGTATTTTTAATCATAACATCAATATTATTTCATGTCAATTTTAATTAGTTTTAACATGATTTTAAAAAAAAAAATATTAAAATTTTTAAAATAAAATATAATTTGCAGTTTTTTTTTTTTGCAAAATGACAAATTTGAGTAATATTAAAAATAATTAATGTTTATCAAGATTTACGAGTGGTTTTTTGCATAGGTATTTTTGTTATCATAAAAAACTGGACCAATGAAACTTTTTTCGGACTTTGCAGTAAAATTTATTTAGATACTTGAATTTTTAGAAGAATTTTCTCAAATTTTTCATCTTTTTTTCATATATACCCGGATTTTTTGTCTCTCTAACAGAGACTGAGATAATTAGATACCAATTCCATTCCGGGCCTATAGGAAAGCAAAATAGGTAAGCTTAATAAATTAGAGCACACGTGCTAATTTTTAATATTATTTAATAATATCTAGACTACTTTTTATTGGTAGAAAATTTGTAAAAGTAAATTACTTTTTTATGGTAAATTATGTAAAATAAAATATTGTTAAAATTAAAATTATTTAACTTTATTGGTGCGGTTAAGATAAAAAAAACTTCATTAATTTGAAACAAATTTACTTTATTTTTTTTTATAATAAAGTAATTATTTAACGAATTAAGTGTAAATTACATTGAAAAAATATTGTAATATTAATCATAAAAAATTCAATTAATAATAATAAATGCCCAAAAAAATGTAATAAAAAATATCATCAGTCATTTTTTTTTGTAACACATCTGCGCAATTATTATTTTAATAATTTTTAAAACAGTGTTAAAATTAGTTTTTTAGGTGAGATGCAAACCAATTTTTGGCAGAGTTATGTGTGAATGAGCGAGTCTGGTGTTTACTACAATGCTGATTATGGTACAGAGATCCACCAGAAGTATTGTGATATAGCCAACCAGTCCGCCCTAACTATTCTTGAATCAGACAGGAAAAAAAGGACTATGAAGAATCCTTTATTTTCAATATATTTTACTTAAATATTCATTTGCTGTGTTTTTTTATAAAATATATATTTGTAATAAAAAATAATTTACATAAGTTTTAGTGATTACAAACTTTACAAACGTTATACAAGTCGTGTTATTAAATTACCTCTTGAAAAACTTCAAAATCGTGTTTATGTCGTTCCTTGTTCGTCTAACAGATAATGATTACATTTACTAACAGGTAGTATTCTTTAGAACTGTATATAGGTATGTACACAGCCAATGAACATCATTACGAGGCTAAACACATCTGAAAAAGTGATTCAAAATAGACTGATAAGTGAAATTAACAAAATTTAAATAGCCCCGACCAATTTTCGAATACGGAAGAATTGAGGCATATCTAAGGAGGCTCAGGGATCAGTTGAGAAACTATAATCTGCCATTCTCCTACGAACTTGTTATAAAATCTTTTGAAATGCTCTTCGCTTGTTTAACAATTCTAAAACCGTATATACAGTTACAAAAAATACAACTTGTACATAGTGGATGTTAGCATTTGAAAGTTAACGATCAATAATAAAATCTATTTTACGCGATAACTTAGATGTTTCTTTTATAATCTAAACTACATCACACATACCTGGAGTTGGAGCATCCATTATAGAAAAAAAAAAGTGTTAACGATCTGAAAATATCTTTGAAAAAATATCTTTTAACTTGTTCTAAAGTGTTTTTGAATACATTATTGAGATAAAATGATAAGTTTCTAAATTAACATGTCTATTTATTGTTTAAGCCAATCAGACACGAGTTTAAAGTTTGCAAGCTTTATTAATGGATCCCAAACACGATCAAACTTTTTTAACAGAACTTAATATATTTAATAGATCAATAATTAGCTCAAAAAATGGATCGGTACACTGAGATTTGACAAAAGTGCACAACTTACTCGGAAAATTTTCATTCCGGCTTTTTTTCCAATCGTAGTATTTAAATAGTCATTTAGAGCGGTCTGAAATTTGAATGGCTGTGTATTTGTGGGTTCTGCGAAAATGAAAAATCGTTTTCTACGGACAGTCATTGTGAACATTTTATTAATAGCTTCCTAGATCACGATCGTATCCAGTAACTTTTTGAAAACTCTGTAGGTACAAGAAAACTAGATCATAAATCACTTATTTAAACCCCCTCAAATACTTAATCAAAATGCTTATAAAAATACGATCAATAAACCCCCATATTAATAAAATCACACACACATATGAATATATAATAAATATTGGCTATCAAATATTCAATAATTTATCCAAAACAAATAAATTATCAATTGAGAATTATAAAATAAATATAAGTATACACAGATTACAAAAACAACCTGTTTTTGTAGTTGCATAAAAATGATCGGGAAAAGATGAACGACATGACATGTTACATGACCAAGAGAGAAACGGACAAGCGAATATTAAAATGTATATACGGGGACCTCATCTTGACAATATTGTTAAGAATTGAAGACGATTTCATATCAATTTTTAATCTGTAAATTCATATGTAAAACATTTTAACATAACATTATACAGGTTGTAATTTTTAAAACTAAATATACACTTTTAACCTTGGTAATATGGGAAAAGATAGATGGAATAAATCTTGCATTTTTTTACATTTTATAGCAGAATTTGTAAATTTAATTTATGGGTGATTCCATGAAAAAGTAATTAATGGCGTAGTAATTCTATGGCGATACCCACGTGTGACGTCACTAGTGGACCCAGAAGAGTATAGATTTTTAAAAATCAACTTCACTTTTCTGCACACCCA
The DNA here is from genome assembly GCF_905475395.1 of Chrysoperla carnea. NCBI lineage: Eukaryota > Metazoa > Arthropoda > Insecta > Neuroptera > Chrysopidae > Chrysoperla > Chrysoperla carnea. The sequence continues at coordinate 3,095,118 of NC_058341.1, forward strand.
GTGAGAATTTCTTAACTGAAGTGATAAAAAAATTAAGTCCTATCCTTTATTACAAGTTGAAACCTGCTATTAAAATACATGGAGACTTCAATAGCCGATAAGAACAAAAACCTACAAATGATAAAACAGTTTTTTTAATAAACTCAAAATTAATGCTTTTTTAAATTCGTCAATTCTGATTTTTTGAAATAAACGTAAATGAAAATTATCGAAGGAGGCTTCAAATGTCTTTTTGAAACGATTGTGTGATCATGTGATTATGTGTGCGATACGACAAGAGTAATAAAAATAATCGAAAAACGTTAATTTTAAGAACAAAACAAAAAGTATCGTTAATATTTAGCTTATCCGACTAATATTAATCTTTCGGGATATATCTTGAAAAATATTAAAATTATTATTTTGCCCTTTAATTTATAAAAATTAATTAATTACAGTGTCTTTATTTAATTACATGATTGGAAAAAAGCGTTCCTAAAGGCAACTAAAACGTATTTTTTTAATGTTACACACATTCTATATCTATTACTCAAAAATACCACCTGTATGATTTTCATACTGCATTATACAATTTTAGCCTACACAACGAGGTAATTCTTGAATTAAATAATAGTAATATTGTAGTCTTGAATTAAGAACTGTACGAAATGAAAAAAAAAAAAAAAAAAAAAAAAAAAAAAGAAATAATAATAATAAAAATTAATCTAATTACGTTTAATAAATTAAAATTATATACGTTATGACCTTCACAAAAAAAAAACTCTAAACAATAGCAATGTGCTGTTGTTCTATACAAAAAGTAAAAACTGATATAAAAATTTATTTAAACAAAAATTTGCACGATCAATTATCATCGTGATTGAATTAAGATGTGTATTATTATGAACCAATAAAGATATTAATCTTAATAAATTATGATTTTTTAACATTTTTTTGTGTGTATTATTTGTGGTCAAAAATATTATAAAATATATGGATTATGTTATAAAATTGTAAATAATTAATAAAATAATATTTAGTAAAAAAATTTCTAATAATAGTTTTCAAACACAATATTTCAATAGGTTCTTATTGTAATCATAGACATTCAAAATTCATTTTGGTTTCATTCCAATTTTGGAAAACTTATTTATAAATTCATTTTTTGGAAAACGTTTAAAATTCCTACTTAAACAAAGAAGGAGATACCCACTAGTGACGTCATACGTTGGTATCGCCATAGAGATTACAGCATGAAACTTTGTTTTGCTAAAACGGGATGGGAAACCTTCGAATGCAATCTTTGACTTCTTCATTTTTTAATCAAGTTTAATTTTTGTTTCAAATTTTGTCATTATATCAAGTCTAGTTTAACATTTTTATGGGAAATATAGCCAATTTGACATCAGGACTGTCCTGTTTTGTAAATGAAAACCATCAATTTCTGATTCCAGTCGCATTGTCTTTGTTCAAATATCTGAAACATACAAATTATGGGTCAACATATTAAACAAAAATCCCTCTAACTTCTACACAGGTCATGTCGTGCTATCAGGCTGTGTCTTGACCTTTGAAAAGCCTTTTAATAAGAGAATCATATCAGCAAAAACTTGCAAAGAATTTAAAAAAACTCATATTTGGTAAGTCTATGGTAAAACACCAAACTCTAAGCTCTAATTATATATAACAGAACCGTGCGCAATCTATATTTAAAAGATTATTGCAACTTAGTAAGTTGTTTCAGTTCTTTGATACTTTGAAATGACCTTGGAATAACCGTTATTATTAATAATAATAATAATAAATAAATAAATAAAAAAATAAATTCACTACCATTTAAAAAAGAACTCTCTGCATGATGAATGCAAAAAAAAATAAATTGGTCAGTTCTGTGCATGCTTTGCCCCTGCCTCAAGCGATTTTATCTATGATATTGAATTTTAAATCCATTCTTTAAAAAAACTACAACACAAAAAAAAAAATAGTTATATTTAAAATAATTAAATCAAATTATTATTTATTTATTATAGATTTCAATGACTTAGAAGAAATATTTAATAAAATAAATATCGAAGAAAAAACAAAATTAAAAATGATTATTTTTGGTATTATTAAAAAATTATCAATGCTTATTTTCAATTTTTGATTAATTAATTATTTTGGTGTAAAAAAAATTTTATGAAGGTGAATATTTTAATTATGTTGTCACAGAGATTTATAAAAAATTATCTTTTAATTTATTGAAAAAAATTTTTTTCCCAGTGCAATTTTAGTCAGCTATATTGACCAATTGAGCAAAAATCAAATTTACATTCTATTTTTTTGTTGTCATTTCCAACGGTGGTGTGGCAGGCTTGGTAGAGTATTGGACTTCTAATCCATAGGTTTAGGGTGCAAAGCTCATGCAAGTCGGTCACTTTCAATTGTTCAATCAATACACAATATATGATTTGGAAGAGGTTATCTGAGGAACGCATTACTATGGGCACTGATGGCACAGTTCCGATTCGTCTCGACGGTAGTACAAGTACGCTAAGAATAACCCGCATCAGATCATTCTGTGGCCAGATTGAACAGCTGAATTGAAGAACAATTGACGAGCTGTTAGTGACTGTCTGATGGTGATAACCTCACCATCACATACAGTTTTTTTTTTTTTTTCAAATTTTTTGAAAAAATTTATCATTTCTATCAAAACAAAACTTAACTTGGTTCTTGCATTTTGTTAAAATACTTCCACTTCAGGACCTACAGTAAAAATATTTCGCTACATACTCATTTATCGACAGTATAAACGACATCGAAATCCAATTTAAGTTCCATTCGAGATCAAAAAGGAAAAAAGGGGTACGTTTACCGATCATCAAATAAAACGGGAGTTCCCTTCTACGGTAATTCTGTGCATTTTGCAATACGTATTTCAGAATAAGAGTGAATTCTTTTACATAATCGATACAGAATACCAATTAAATTTTTCTGATCATCGAAAAGGAAGATGTGGAATTGACTTTCTGCCTCCTGAACAGTTCACCCATTGATTTCAATCAGAATGACCTCCAAGAAAGATTCTGTCATGGTCTACTGATCAAATGAATGTTAGCTAATGAACTTTTGCTTCTTATAAGGAAATTCCGAACATATGCAGGAGCTTCTTACATGACAGCTCCTTGTTTTATTCTATTCTCTTTATAAAGCTATTGTATAGCTATTAATATAAATAATCGCATGGATTAATAAAAGAAATATTTAGACCACACCAATAAAAAAAAAAACAACACAATATTACTGATGAGCTGGGAGCAGCTGCAGTCTAAAAGTAGCTAAAGATGAGAGCGCGACTACCCACTAGCTTACAATTTAAAAAATGTTTTAAATTATTTTCAATATCCTACTGTTTTTAATTATATTAACCAGTAGTTAGCTATAAGTTATTATGAAACCAATAATAAAAAGTTTGTTTCTTTTTAGCTCTCAGTGTACTTAAACTTAATTTAAGTAGACAAAGATACGGTTATAGCAGTTTTATAAGGATTATCTTTGTCTATTTACACTAAGCTAAAAAGACCATGCAAGAGTAATAATCGTTTGCCAAGTTTATTACTATTTCAAAAAAAAACAAAGAAGAGATCTAATTAAAATAAATTAAAAATTATTTAGATTCTATTTTTGTGTATTTTTAATTAAAAACAGAAGCTAATTAGTATTTAAACACTATGGGTTGCTGTTTTTTGATTCTATAATTGGAATTTTTTTGGGTATTAAAAAACGTATTTTGTAAGATTTAATTTATTGGCACTTTTATCTTTTTCATTGATAACTAAAGCGGTATGGGATATGTTTTTATGTGAGAAGAAATTATGAACCTATAGATAATTTTGCTACTGAAATTTATTTTGGAATTTTTTAATATTTTTTAAAAAGATTAACTTTAGAAAATTCAATACATTCTTGCCCAAATTTCTCCAATTTATATTCTATTAATTTTTGTTACAATTTTTACAGTTTTCCAAAACTTAACATGTCCAGAAACCTCCCTCTCGTGAAAACAGTCAGTCCGCCAGTCGAATCTCGTGTACTCCTAACATGATTCGATATCGAAACGAAAAGGTTATCAAAAAACTTTAGATGGTGGTATATGAAAAAATCGTAATAAATGTTGGGTTTTTAGTCAATAAGTGCTTTTAAAAATGTTTAATCATTGACATAAAAAACTTTTATCAATATTCGTCAAGTTTTAAGCTTTAAAAGCCATACCAAAATGAAGAACTGTGAATAAAAAGGAAAAATTTGACTGTAAATTTACACTTTTTTATCCACCATCCTTCAGGGAATATTTTAATCGGAGTTCAATAAGGATCAAATCAATTTCACAATGCTTCATAGATTTTTTTTGTATCAAAATGTTAATGAAACATGTATATATTTAAAATTGACCTTTGCTAAAGAATTAATTAATGAAAATGCTAATTAAAAAATTATTTTTGAAAGTAACAAAATCAATAATACTATATAATCTAAATCAACCCCCTCAAGACCAATGTAAACTTCAAATTAATTATCACAAATTAGTAAGTTACTAATATTTTTTTTAATGACCACATAAAATTAATAAATAATTGCATAGATAAAAATTTCAACTCAAAATGAATAAATTGCAGAACTTAATTATTAGACGAAAAAAATTTTATATTAGTAACAGTAATTTTAACAAATCTTAAGGTAATTCACGAGTAAATCTAATTTCTTTTCGAAAAGCCTTCTTGCTTTGCCACTTTCTTTATACCTTCCTCTTAAAAGAAAATGTGGTGGAAAGAATTTTACTTTTAAATTTGACCGAAATCAAGATTATTTCGATATTGTTTGAGGTAGTACTTAGGGTTGAAATTATTTTTACCTTATTTTCAACTTTGATGATGAATTTTGTTATAACTTCATGAATTTGGGAGAAAAATAAAACTAAAATTTATTGATATCGGCCTTGGTTTTTGAAATATCGGAATTTATAACATAATTCAGCATTAAAATTGAATATATATCTTTTTTTTAATATCCTGTATATATGTAATATATCAAAGTATATTAAGTTTAGTCCCAAGTAAAACAGTAAGCGCTACATTTTTTAATATACGAAGATATGATAGGAACATAGTTCCAGCCGTGTGTCCCGCAACATCTCGCGTCTTGTTTCTATCTTCGATTGGCACGAGTGTATTACCTTCATTTTAATTATACAAAAAAAAAAAAATTAGATATTAGCAATAATTTGAACAAATCTATTAATTTTAAAATACAATAATTCTCTGATATGTTGTAAGTTTGAAAGATTGGGTGCGGTATCATATTATTGTAAGAAATATATATATATATTTATTAAAATGACTTCTATAATATGCGCTGCTTGTTTTGCTTGCATATAGTTTTGTATAAAGACTGGCATATTGTAGTAATATTTGTAGGAGAAAAAAAAACAGTAGTTAAATATTGCAAATAATCATATTTTATTTGTACAAAATAAAATACAAAGTATCTTAAAATTAATTAACCCAAGTATAAAAACTTTGACCAAGAATTCAAAAACAATTCACTCGTGTTTCGTCATTGATTCTCAATAAATCAATAAATACAAGTTGAGAAGCTTTAGCCAGTTCAAAGAATCACAGGCTGAAAGAAAAATTTACTTCATTTGGAAACAATCAAATTAAAGTCGGAGAGCTGCTCCTAAGTACACTCAAGTGCCAGGTATGGAAAAATTACAGCCGGATTTAAGAACAAAATATCATGAAACAAAGCACAAAATAAGATTAAATATCAGAAATGACACAATTCATTGATTAGTTTTTTTGCAAGTGTGGAAAAAGAGGATTGCCTGACCGAACGAAAAGACATACCTGCGGTTTCATTGCGAAAAGTTGGCCAGTTGGCTAATATATCACAAGGTCTTTAAATGAACTTAGGCTTTAAATTTGACCCTAGTATTTCTACAAGTTTCGGCCATTTATCAAGCTAACTTCAGCATCAATAGGTTAGTAATTTTGGCAAGGTTAAAAGCGAAATACAAGCAGTGTTAAAGAAAGTATACAGTTTTTTTTTATAATTGAGATATTTTCGATTTTTTTGACTCCAAGTGTTTTGTTGAACAGCAGTTTAGAGACACTATAAAAATCTACCCCTAAAACAGCGAATAATTTTGAATTACTGTGTAAAACAAAACATACCATTTATATGCCTATATAATAATAATAATATAAGACGCCTTAGGCCCAATTTGTTGGGCTGGATGTCGGCCACTCTATTTATAAGATTATTATTATGTTTTGTTTAGGTGGGTGTTGTTAAACATCCGAGGCCACTGAAGCGGCGGTTAATTCTTTTTTTTTTTTTTTCATTTTATTTAAAACAAGTACTACAATAAATTCTTTATATATGAAATTAGGTATAAAACTAGCGTAAATTTTTTAGCAAGTCAAAAATTTATATGAACCTAGTCTTCTGACAAATTTTCCCATACTTAGAAACCATAAAATTGATGAATATTCGTTAATTTTGCTATTCTAAAGCTTCAGCTCGATATTTCTCTATTTTTATATATTATTTATATAAAGATATTTTGGCTTTCAAATAACAAAATATACAAACATTCATCATTTTTGAGCTTTCAGTGTTAATAAAACTTTCCCAGGTCTGTGAGTCAATATGCATCTCTGTATAGTACGCTTAATCAGTGCTATAGAGCTTCGAACTTGGGCGACTTAATTCTACAAAACTGTACGCCAGTCTTATACCTAAATGTAGAATTCCTATTTATTACATTTCGATGCAATATTATTTATTACTATTAAATATAAAATTTGTTCTAACTACTGACATGACAGACGGTTGGTTAACAAACAGTAAGGTCTTAAATCATAAAGTTTTGTTGTAATTTGATATATCCTGTTTTTTTATAAACAAATGATTTGTTTATCGATTTGAATTTCTATTTATGTCAACAAGTCAAAACAATTTTACGCCTGGTCCTGGCAGTGTATCATGACTACTGCAGGAGCTGTCACAGTGATGACGAGGAGGAGACAATGTCTCATCTTTTTTGTCACTGCCCAGCTCTTGTCATGAGGAGATGGACTTACTTGAGCTAGCCTCTCTTTGACGCCCTCTGGAGTCCTTCGACGTCAAAGCTCTCCTGCTGTTTTTAAACAGCTCCAAATGGTTCATGGAGTAGTGGCCGGGGATGAGTATAACAACGGACGCTATGGTCTAACTGTGTCCCATCCTAGGACAGCCACTCTAACTTAGTCTAACCAAAACGATTTTATTGCTAATAGATTCGGTTTACAAGATGGCTCCTCCGGTCCCAAGACCCAATGAACCTATGTTGCTCATTTACGAACTCTACCTCACTTTTTACGTCCTGAGTGTGCTGTAAAAATTTCAGCATGATATATTTTTTTCATTTTAAAGTTATCGTGTTCACAGACGGACGGACGGAAATCGAAAATGGACTAATTAGATGATTCTATGAACACCTATACCAAAATTTTATAAAAAGTGTATTTATACACGCGTTAAACGTTAAAGCCGATATATTTTCTTATAATGCCAATAATCACTGTATCCGATATATGTCGTTATGTAATGATTTAAGCGAAATCTTTCATTTTGGTGGTTACAATCGTTTTATCGTTATAACTGTTTTTAACTAAATAAAATCGTGCGAAATACTCGGTGTATTCTTTTATTGTCTAAAACAATTTTGATGAATTTCATCTCAAAAAGTAAATTAAATTAAGCAGAATTTCATGACATATTTCAATAAATATAAAAATATAATTTTTAATAAAAAATCATTAGTTGTAATATATATAAAATTTAAAATTTACAAATTATATAGTTTTAAAAAATAAGTATTCATTCATTGTACCTCTACATGTATGTAAGTTAGTTAAGTTAAATGTACCCAGGTAAGTATATGTAATTAATGAACCATTAACCTATATTTTAAAGATATTACATTTATTAAAATGATACAAAGATATATCTAGATAATTTATAGATATTTGTACATACATACAAGAGATATTCGTACATTGATATATTAAATATTTTAAAACAAAACTACCATTGGCAATTATTTAAACAAAAACAAAAAAATTATATTTAAAAAATAATTTTACAATGAATTATTTATTATGAAAATAAAAATATAAGAATTAGTAAGTGTACAAATTAAATTACACAGAAATTTAGAAGTAAAAAAAATATTACAGTGGAGTCTCAATAATTGGAAAACGTCCAGTAACCGCAACATTTTTCATTCTCTCACTCAAAAACGATATTGTTTGTTTGTATATACATCTCGTTTAGTTATAAAATGTGTTCATTGGGGAGTGTACAGTCTCGCTTAATCAAAATAAATTTAAGTAATCGAAACATTACTGATTTTTATTGAGTCTGGATTAAAGAAACTTTACTGTAGTTGTTAAATGTGAAAAGAAACAGGTTGTTTAATATATGATACTAGAATCATTCCTGATAACTAATGTTATCTAAAAAGGTCGCTTATAGACCTTTGACATGATTAAACATTCAACACACTCGCCAATTTTCCAGGAAATGATTGTTTCAACTTCTGCATCACCAATAAGAAAGTTTTTATTTCTATCGGGTTTTCGATATTTTGGCTGGGTTTACCCTTGACTTTACCTTTGTTGCATGCAGCAGTTTCCAACCCAAAACTAGGATAAAATCATGTTTCATCACATATTACCCAATTTTCTGTAAGATAATGACTGATCATGATGTCTCGTTTTCTCACTTCTGTCAGGAAATGACGGACAAGTATTTCAAAATTTAGAAAACGCCGTGGCTTCATTCTATGCTATTTCATAGCTCTCATATTGAAAAAAAACCGTTTTCTATTTTTCGAAACAGCTATGATAATATCTAATATCGAAAAACAATAGACATCAAGAAATGAAGGAGTGCAGGTTTCAGTTTCAAATTTGACTTATTTTGAATGATATATGGAGAACCAGACTGCAGTTTTAGGCGAATCATTTTTAGTTTTCCAAGAATTTTCATTTCGAAAGAGAAAAAATCACATTAGTACCTTTTTGCTTAAAACTGATTTTCAAAAAATTAAAAATTTTGTACCTTTTTCAATTCGCTAAAGTAAATATACTGAATCCAAAATTGAATTATTTTAACAAACAATTACTTAAGTAACAATTACTTATTATTATACACCTATTTATGTGGCAATCAAATAATCAATACAAAATACTTTTTAGCCACTGGTGTTATTACTTTGACTTAAAAATTTGTGTTAAATTATTATAATACTTAACTTAAGTAAAATAATAAATGTATCAAAACTATTAATAATAATAATAATATGGCTCAGTGTACTTTACAAGATTTTAAATTGTTCAAATCACTTTTACTTACAAGTTATTTTATTTCAATATATAGATATTTTATGATATATTGTTTAATTCAATTTTGATTTGTATTTGATAAAATAATTAGAGGTATTTTGGAAATAGCTTTAAGGTCCTTTTTGATCTACATTAAAAGTTTGTCTTAAACAAAATTACATGTTTTGAGTAATATTTCATAGAGAAATAATAACATACGCATTTTGAGATATTTGAATACCGACATAATGAAAATGAAACAAAAATTTGAAATTAATCACCCTTAGAACAAATCGAAAAAATCGAGAAAAATTTTATGTCTCCAATTTCGATAAAACTCAGTATACAAGGTAATTTTGACCCAAAAAATTAAAAAATCCGATTAATAACATCATTGGATTCTTAGTTTCTGAGAAAATTGCTATTCGGGTGAGATTTTGAAAGATATCTCAGAAACTATGCATCCAATCAGCAAATAAACCCAATTTTTGAACTTTTTGGGTCAAAATTACCTTATAAACATAGTTTCATCCAAATTGGAGAGTTAAAATTTTTTTCGATTTTTTGCAATTTTCTTAAGGGGTACCCCTTCAAAAAAATCGAAAAAATCGAGAAAAATTTTATGTTTCCGATTTCGATAAAACTCAGTATACAAGGTAATTTTGACTCAAATAATTCAAAAATCCGGTTAATAACATCATTACATGTGTAGCTTCTGAGAAAATAGCTGATCGGATGAGAAGAGGATTTCCTATCTATGAAAATTTCATCACCTTGAAACAACCTCTTCATATTTTCCAAGTCCAAATAACTATCCAATACACAATACGTCTAAAAACCTATGATGTTATAAAATTTCCATGTAAATCCTACAATAACAAAAGTAAAACAAATTTATAAATTAAAAATAATTTATATAAATAAATAAATTAAATTAAAATAAAAAGTAAAACATAATTTTAAAATTCACTTTCATTACTGCCACAATGATTTGTTTGTTCATATAATATTATGTAGGATATACAGTAAAAATAATTGTTTATAAGAGTGTGTTGGTGTGTGTGTGTGTGTGTATATGTTGGTATCACTGATAAGAACTAATAACTAGCAACATATAAATAAATCTATAAAAAAAAAATTGTTTCATTTATTTGTTTGTACGTCTGATCTGATACATTTTCTTGATTCAGAGTACGGTTTATATAATCTGAACAAAATTAATATAAAACAAACAATGAACTGAGTAAATTGTTGAAATACCATGTAAGGATGTTGGGTGGAACGGTGAAGCGAGAAAATGGGAATAAATAATCGAATATTTTCAAATATACCCAAGTGGGGTATCAAATAAAAGAGCATGATGTGTACATTACAAAACTGTAACTCCTACGCTAGGGGTATGGGGGAGGGGAAGGTTGAAAATGGGGATGTTGTCCAGCAAAGCGGGTAGTTCACAACTGGTACTTAATAATTTCGGGGGGAATGTCATCAAGCAATGTTTATAATTAGAAAATGATTTCCACAATTAAATAATTGTCTGGATTCAAATCCGGAATCATGGATGAATTTCACAAAAGACCTTTTCCATCCATCCTTCTATCAAATGACCTCGTTTTTTGATCAACAAAATCCATCAAACATTTTACATAAAAGTTCCATATTATAGTGATTGTAGAATATATGATAAAAATATAATATGAATTTATTAAATACATTGTAACTTTGTAAAATATAAAATGATATCGCAATAATAATATTGAACCTTCTTATTCTCTGCTATAGTAGTTAGTTACTTAGTTAGTTAGTATATGTAATAAAATGATTGTAGTTTGTAGCCTAAAGGCAAGGCGGGGTCCATTCTCTTCTTGTAATATCTGTACCAACTTCAAACATGGACACAACCATCACATTTCTACATTCAAGTACATAATCAATGTTGTTTTTTATTATATTATTTATATTTTATAAATTAATATTATTAGTTATTGAACATTTAACTTTCAACAAAATGTCATATTATTCAAATATTTTATTGAAAGTAAAAGTTGGGTTATTACAAGTTCTTCCTCGGAAATTTCGGAGCTGGGTTCACTTTTTTATGATTATCAAATGGATATTCAGTGGCATCAAGTAATAGTTATAAACTTCAAATTGGTACTATCATTTTCCAAACCACAATAACTTACAACAGTATTGTTCAAAAGTATGCATAAATGTGGTCGAAATCGATCCAGGGAATCGTTCTTCATATGGAATTTTCAACGATTTCTTTGAAATTATGCTCCCAGTCAACAAAATAACACGTTTTTTTAATTTTCTGGGACAAAATTACCTAATGTTCAGAGTTTTAACGAAATTGGAGAGATATCGATTTTTTCGATTTTTCATAAATTTCTTAAGGTACCCCTTCAAAAAAATCAAAAAAATCGAGAAAAATTTTAGGTTTCCGATTTCGATAAAACTCAGTATATAAGGTAATTTTGACCCAAAAAATCCAAAAATCGGGTTTATTTAATGGTTGGATTCAAAATTTCAGAGATATCGTTAAAATTGTCATATAAAAAGCGATTTTCTCGAAAACTACGAGTCCCATGATCAAATGAACCATATTTTTGAATTATTTGGGTCAAAATTACCCTAAATACTGAGTTTCAACCAAATTGGAGAAATAAAATTTTTTTCGATTTTTTGAAATTTTCTTAAGAGATAGGTACCATGATTGGATCCTTAATTTCTGTGTAAATCGCTATTCAGAGGAGATTTTGGATTATATCTCAAGAACTATGCATTCAAACAACAAATGAGCTCGATTTATGAACTTTCTTGGTCAAAATTACCATATAGACAGAGTTGTATCCAAATTGGAATGAAATTAATTTTTTCCGATTTTTTACAAATTTCTTAATCTACACTCGATCATAAACAGTTTCATTTCGTTTACATTACTTTGTTAACTGCATAAAACTTTAAAATGAAATAAAAATTTATTCTTAAATATATACAGGTAAGCTATAAGAGATCTATAAAAAGTGAATTAATCAAGCATGCAACAAATAATAGCTTAGTTTAGCTTAGCTCGTTTTTTTTTTTTTAATTTACAATCATTAAGAATATAGTTCGATTAAATATTATAACAGTATTATGAGTATAAAAATAATAAATATATGATCAAATCAAATATGTAGATATATTTATTACAATAAGGAAAAACTATTGGGTGTTAAAAAATATTGATAGCAAATATTGATAGCAAATATCCCCTTTAATAGACGGATAAACATTTTTAATTTTTCATTTCTCAAGGCGACGATTCTTCTTAACATCTATTCCAAATTTTATACCATTCGGTAAATAGATGAGTGAAGATCGATCCTAATTCGTATCTTGTACTCGAGAGTTTTACACTATAAATATTTTTCAATGATTTTAATAATTTATTACAAACATAAAATTAAAAATTGCAAAATTGAAAATTAAATAAGTTTTTTTATTTTCCAATAAATAAATCGCAAATTATAAACACGCAATCATTTCAATATAAATGAATAATAATTTGAACGGAAAATTTCCACGAGGGAAAACTATCTGATCCTCTAACTTTTCTTGACTTACCTGGAAAAAGAAAATTAATTGAGACTGTTTTTTTTTCAAAGGTAAAAAAGCCTAAAAGTAAAAGAAGTTATTAATCATGATATGTATTCTACGACCCACAGCTGGTCAAGTTAAGACATGTGTTTTATTGAAGAACATAAAATCGTTCATTGTCTTAAAAATTATGTCATAAATATTTATTATTAATATTTAACCTTTTGTTTATAAAAAATAAACATCATTGATTCATTAATAGCTAATCAATAACCACCCATCAATAACACATTAACCATTCATTTTTTTTAATTTATCACATCAGTGGCTTCTTCTATAAAAAGACAAACAAAGGCGCGATATAACAAGAAGACAGAAGACGTATCTTTCTTCCAACCATATAATATATAATTCTTCTTAATTTCTTCGAAAAACTATCGATAAGCTTTTCTAAATTACTTATTTTAAATATAGCCGCAGCTACTAAAACCGGAAAATATTTTTCTCCATATAATTTTCAGACCACTTAATATTTAAATTAATTAATTGAATGAATTATAAAAACTCTTTTACAGAAATCAAATCCTGTTATCAAAATTTATGAAGTTGTTTTATTGTAGTTGATCAGATTTGTATATTTGTAGATTGATAATAGTTGGTAATATTATTCAATCAATTTAATAATATCGATTGACAAAGCAAGTCTTACAATTAGATAATAATAGGAGTGACACTAACAAGCACTCCGATTACATTCGATTCAATTCCTTAAATTTACCTATTTTGTACAAAAAAATTATAAATTAATCATAATCAAGTATGAAAAGAAACCGTAACATCAAGGGTATCGTATTATCTACTTAAACGTGTTTAGTCGCATAAACGGTACAATGAAGTCACGACAAACCTGAGTTTTTAAGTGTCAGACAATTTACGTGAATCTAAGGGCAAAAATTAATCATTTTCCAATCTTCAAGAAAAACTTGGTAAGAAGAAACGTTGTGTCATGGCGAATGCATACAAGTGGGAACTATAATCGCTGTGAAAGTGGCACAAATTTTCAAATGTCAGTAGAATTTTCACATAGGATTATGTGTAAAAAATAAATGTTTCATCAAAGTCACAATTATCATTGATTTATAGTGTGTCAGCAATCTAATTTCGCATACAACCATCTATGTATTTTTAATATAAATGAGTCCTGTCCACACTTTAATAGACCTAAAACATAACAAGTTCCATATTTAAATAAATAAAAAAAATCTATATAAATATATATATTTATTATATTTTTTTTCATTTGACTCGTATATTTTATTACTTTTTTTTTTGTTAGCTTAGTATAAGTGAGTTAAGTTAAGCGCAGCATTTAAAGTTATGTCGTGTCGTGCTTGGTGCCTGTATGCATGTGTGTGTGTGGGGCGTGCCTCACTAGTTAATTCGGCACGATAAACAGAATATAAACATTTATGTAGTTTTTTTGTTTTGTTTATAATAGTAGCTTAAATACCTAAAGCTATTAGAAGTACATTTTTAGAAGTTTTTTTTTTTATTTATGGGTGCATATATTTTAGATAAAGGAGCCCATAGACGGTCATGTATAAACGTAGAATAGAATGAGCTTTACGGAAACTGTAACAACGGCATCGAAAAGTTGGTATAATTAATGAGAAGGGACGATAGTAACCTGAAAAGTAAAAGGAAAGTAATACAGTGAGGAGTGGTTTTAATTTGACGAGGAAGTGTACATTTCGGACTGTAGTGTACTGAGTTAATTTTACTGTCTCTAACTTAAAAGTTTCCCAAGATAGTAAAAAGAGTACCTACTAGTTGCAAGGAAATAAGTTCTTAAAATAGTAGAAAGAAAATATCTCGCTAGAAATTGATATTTTTATAACCCTTCGCCGTTAAATTTTATAAACGGTCGTCTGCGTGAATATACTCGAGTTTTCAAAGTTTTCCATCTTCCAAATTCAATTCCTTGAGTCATATAGCCTTCGTTTTTGTTCATATTGTTCAACGAATTTTAGGCAGTTTATCAATCCCAATAAAATTGAACGTCTATGAACCAATTATAATGTTTAGAATGCATAAACGACAACAAAAATTCACGGACTGACGGACGAATTGGACTTAAGACATAAAGAAAAAAATATTATATATAATTTTTATTATTACTATTTACATACATCTCGTTTTCAATCGACATGGGTATAATTTTTTTATGATTTTTTTGTTGTTGAAACATATTATTTTCATACTTTGAAAAATAATCATTATTATTATTGAATAAATACTGAGTGTACTTGATGAAAATGTGTTATGCAACAAAAATTAAAATAAAATAATTTATAATTGCAGTACCTACACCAAATAATGTACTCGAGTATTATATTGTAGCTTTGATTTAATGGGGGACAATGCTGATATCGAATGGGCCATATTATCCTTAGAAATGTAAAATTAGACTTGATACCATGACAAAATTTGCCCATCTCCTTTTAGCAAAACAAAGTTATGGCGAAATCCACGTAAGACTTCACTAGTGGGTACCTTCCTGTTTGTTTAATTTTAAGCGTTCATATCTTGCATACTACTAAAGATTTTTAAAAGCCAACTTCACTTTTCTATTCGTGAAGTGAGAACTTTTCATCCTGAATACCTGAATTGAATAGAATTACATATTCCATTTAAATAAATGAGTATAATGGAGATGTAAAATTGTACAAGCTTTTTTAATATATGTGAAATTACATAACAGAACTCAAGTTGATACATTTTGTAATTATATAGATGGTAAACTTTATGATTATATATGAAAAATGAAACGCATTTAATCTTTCTACGCCTAAATCAATTTAACATTATATATTGATACTTTGATAGATAGATACGTTTTCTAAATTCCATTTAAGGCTAGCTATATAAGATTTAGCTAAATTCTTTCCACTCTGATTATGTCATCAACTTTTTGTGATATAGCTATCGATCAATTATTGACCTATATTCACTTTTTTTTGTTATTTATTGGTAATTAGTGTCGTTTGTTTTTAAAAAATAATTAATTCTTTGTAACAAAATAAGTTGTTTTTTTGGTTAATTAACTGTCTGAAAAAATATATTGTATTCAACTCGAAAATCGAAATCAAACTTTTGTATTTTCATGATGAGATTCATCCTTCTTGAAAAATATTTGTCTCTGTTTAAGCAAACTTTATTTTAAAATAGCAAACAACCGATTGAATGGTTGTTCTTGCAAGGTTTTAGAAAAGGGAACATGGGAATTTGTTTTCAGGTAAAATGGAAATAAAATTAAGTGAGTTGAGGAGGTAAAGTTTTATCAGAAAGTTATTAATCTAACCACTAAAGCTCACATACACTCCAGGTTTTTTTTAATAATAATTAATTGTTTGTATAAAAGCAGGTTGTTTTTTGGTTAATTAAAGAAATTTCTAAAAGTAAAAATACAACAATAACCAATTAATTTTTTTTATTGATGTTTTTATAAAAAAAAATTGGTTTTTTTCTTTATTAATCGATCAAAAATGCCATCCATCTATTCAATTGAAAAATTAGCAAAAAAAAAAGTATCTTTTGAATAAATAAACAATATGGTTTTTTTTTTTTTTACTTGATAAAAGTATTAAAAATTTCTTTTCATCAATTCAATTTCAACAAAAGAAATTTAAACAAAAAAAAAGTATAAAATTTTTCGATTAACCTCAGATTTCTTAGTTCGTTTGGCATTTGAAATTTTTCAATTAAAAATTGTTCCCAATTTTGAATGTGCAAAGAAATAATTTTAAAGATTAATTCATTTCAGGTGCTTGCAACGAAAAAGTGTTAAAAAGTGCCTAAAATTTCGAACAAAAAACGGGAGGTGGACATACGTATATCTTGAAGGAAGTAAAAATATAGGGTGGTTTTTTGAACCTCTGAAAGAACACCTTTTAGATTCAGGGGATTCTCAACTCTCAACTTTTCGATTTGTATACTTTTCAAAAGGTAGGAAACTTGATTTTCCTCAGAATATTTTCACCTGTAGAGGCATGGCGATAACGACAAATCGATAAAATTACAGAAATTGTATAAATAATAAAAACCAGAAGCTCATGTTTTTTTTCCAACTACCTTGAGGGTATATTTTTCCAAGATGATGATTTTCCGGTTTAATATTTTCCGCTTAACAACAAAACTTAATTAATTTGATCACTTAACATATATTTCTGTTTATGTATATCTGTCATTTTTCTAGCTATGATATTAGGATTCAATTTTTTCCCCGATTACAAATCCGTAATTTCCATAATACATCCGCATATCAAATGTATTTTATAATTAAATGCAAAGCGACTAATTAATAATAAATCAAAATTATGAATAAGTAGTAATAATTAATGAATCGGTTAGATAAAGTTGACATTAATCTTCAATATTCATTATGTATATTAAATGCTTAGCATAAAGCTTACAATATTATAAAACTGAAACAATGTAATGTTAATTAATAAGAATTTCATCTCGCAGTAGCTGCGTAAACTAAGTGAAACAACTCTTAGAAATAAGTTGATAGATAACTGATACTGAATTTGCTGCATTATATTACAAAACGTAAAAATAGACTTTATACTAGAACATAACTTTTTCAAAAACCAAATAGCCCTGAACTAGTTTTTCAGGGAACTTGTCGAAAAATGGTCCGATAATAAATAGATACAATTTATTACCTATAACTTCGCTATAGAAATTTTAACAAAGATTATTTTCAACATTTTCTCAATAGGATTAATCGACATTTGAAGAAGTTTTTACAAAACCAACAGCTGATTTTCTTCTAGGAGGAAAATGACTAATTTGTTTAATTAATTTACTCATAATTTATATAAATTATAAATAATATTATTTATCTTAAGTACAGATAACTTAGCAACCATTTATAATAATGAATTATTAATTAATTCATCTAAATAGTAATTATTTGCAATTAATAAAATGCATTGTTATTGTTAAGAATTTTTTTTGCTTTATAAAAATTATTAATTAGTTCTAATTAAAATAAAAAATCTTTTACTATTTAAGAGAAAGAATGACCGTGATTTTTTCTTTTTTGAAAAAATTACTCTTATTATTTTGCAATGTGTCAAGAAAGTCGACTTTTGTTGAAGCTATGAGAGCAAAATGAAAGTATATATTTTCCTGCCAAGATTGAATTCGAGATCTTAAATCACAACTCAATTTTTGACTTATTTTATCATACTTCATAAATTCTGTACAGGCCCGACCTGGTTAACCGCGTAAGTTGAATTCGCGTATGAGATAAAGTATAAAACAAGAGATTTAGAAATTATGTAACTTTGATTTCGCGTAAATCGAGGTATTGCTATATTAGAAATAATGCTAAAAATTTTAATATAGTTTTGAGATTTGTTATTGGTTATTTTTGTTCATGTTTTTATCTCTTATGTCTGTGGCTCCCACTCAAGAAAAGCTTGCGAGGATGCCATACCAAGAAGGTCTTAACAGATTAGGAGATAATCTGAAAAACCAACAATTAAAGGCATGGACCAGCTACGAGGGAGGGTGAATCATCAAAAGCCTGTTAAGTGAAGGTAATTTGCTCGGTAACAGAGGGGAGGAGATCTTGAAACTAAACAGAGCTGATATTAGAGTCATCGTAGAGTTACGCACAGGGCATGATAACCTGAACAAGTTCCAATATCAGATTTCAAAAAGACAATCTCCCTTGTATGACAGATGCGGAGAAAATTCAGAAGAATCATCGATCCACTTTCTCTGCTACTGCGCTCATACAGCAGCGAAGGAAATGGTTTGGTCCGGCCATAGTCGAACCAGAAAAAGTCCAAACTTGCTCTGACGCTTGTACTACCTTAAGACTTATCAATAATTTAAAATGATGTCATTCCTGACACATAAATAATAAAATGACATCCTCATAACTGGTTATGCAACCAAATCCGCGTATATTTTTATGACACCTTGTAAAGGATAAAAATATGATTGCAATATTGGTTTGTGTGCAGTGTGCAGTGTAGTTTTTTTTTTGAAACACATGTTTAACAAGCTGTGAATGTATTAATTTGCAAAACAACACCATAAATTACAATTTTATGAATAAAATATTAGTAATTGTAGCCTCCAAATGTAGGCGTCTGTAAAACTGAAGTGTAAGTAGTTTTTTTTTTATAATACACACTCACAAATAGTTCTGGCATGGTTAGAATTACTGCACACAATTTCTGCATAAAATTTCCTTCATCAGCATATTTTATCAAGAATTTTTTTATTGTAAAATGTCTCGTGTTTCTTGTATCCTGATTTATGGTGACAAGATTTAATATTTCTTACTTTCTTATTTTGGGTTCAGGGTTATCGTCTGCGCCATAGTTTTTCCCCGATGAAGGAATTTATGGGACACTCTCTGTCTGTCTGTGACATGGTATAATCTAAACGAATGAGCCGACTGACTTTTATAATGCTTGATAATTTATTAAATTAAACAGTGGCTTGACACACGTTGTACAAACTTGGATAAGCGTAAAATCATGAAATAAAAATCACTTAGAATGTTTAAACTGACTCATCAACAAATTAAAATCAGTAGCTTAAACTTACTTAAATCAGTAACAAAACAGCAGCTAATGTTCTTTTTGCGTAACAAACATTTTAAAACAATAGAAATAAAGTGGCTTCTATCTACAATAATAATAAAAAGAAGATAAAAAAAAATATCTCAAATCATAATACAATACTTACTGTTTAAGTAAGTTAAAAAGTTACTTAAGTATAGTAGTCAATGATACATTGTACTTAACTTAAGCTATTAGCCCAGGAAATAAACGGGGAAAAAACCGTATACGAGAACACTTTGTGGAGATTTTAATACCAGCTAAAGATGTTGTGTTATTTGCAGTTTTGTATTCAGGATTTGAGGTCGTAACCTTGAATTCTGGAAGAAACCAAGGCCTCAAAATTGAAATAAATCAGAGGATGAACAGATTGATAGCAATGGACCTATCAACACGGTAAGAAATTTTTTGTAGATATCACTACGTCAGTATAAAATGTTTTCCAAAAATTATTGATTTTTTTAAATACAGGTAGATTAAATTTGACCGAAAGTAGGTGATTGATTCACCGGTTCCTATCTATTTCTGGTTCGCAATGCAACAGGGCCAAGTAATCTTTCGGATTTATTTCTCTTCCTCTCTCCTACCTCACCAAACAAGATTACGAAATCGAGACTAATTTATAAATGATAAACATGAGGATATCGTTGTATATCTGATTTTTCCCGTACATCTCCCAGACCATAGAGTTGAAGTGATTTAGAGTATAGATAGATACACATAGACTTAGCCAATAGATAGATCTATAATTTATCAAATGTCATAGTTTTATCACATATTCCAACGTGCTGAAAATACATTAATCTTATATATTTGTATTCGGTTTTAGCCATTATTCTATAAAATAATATAATACTTGTATTTTAGTATCAATTATAATGTTTTTTTATATTTAATACAGCATGCTTCAGGTGGCATATTCCTTACACAGCGAGCTCTTTTCTTATCCCTTTCAATTCTAATTACCCCCAGAAAATTTTACAACTGTTTCGCCTAAAATCCATTGATTCACAGCCGCAAGAGTATCCCCTTTTCTTTTCTCCAAGAAATACGCGAATCAAGAAAAGTTTTTTGCTCCTCTAATCCAAAGTAAGTCGTATTATTCTCAAATTATGAAAGTAGAAATTTGATACCAAATCAGTAAACAATGCTTATTCGAATAAACCAGCCATCCTTGATATTAGCGAAAAATTGACAAATAAACAAGGGGTGGGGGTGTGCAAAGCACAAATTTTTAATCAGATATAAGCAAAACAGTACTCATGTGATTTTTTACCTAGGCGCTTACGATTTTACGAAAAATGTGATATTTTTTCTATCTCTGAGGGAATTTGCTTAGCTAACGTAGTTCCTCTGCGCTACGTATTTTATTTTTAATTAAAAAAAATCACAAAACTCACCGTTTTTACTCTTAAATTCATGTATATAGGTTCATTCAACATTTCCTATTCACGGCAGTAGTAGTTAAATTCCAAATTTTTAATGACCCATTGCATGAAAAGTAAACCCATCGTTTTTTTCCAAAAATTATACTCCACGTGTGAATTAGCAATTTAAAAAAAGAAATATCAAATTTCCGATCAACCTTCATTTGGGGTTTTTATCCCAATCTGATCACATTTTTACAACACCAAGATATCCTATTTTCAACTTATCCACATAATCAAGATTTTTAACTACACCTAAATTTGAAGTTTTATTATTCTACTTCTTAGACCAATACAATTTTCGATTATGTTCTTGAATTTGGTAGAAAATTCTGCTCTTTTACATCTTGTAAATTGACTAGGGTGTGGCCACCAAGTTACATACATCATGTAATAATATCGAATGTGTATATGATAATATTTCAAAGCTATATAAATGTTGCTAAACATTTTTTTTTTATATATATATTTATAAACAATTTAATATTTTTAAATAAATAAATAATAATCATATTTCTGTTTTGGATGTGTCAAATATTTATTACATAACATTTATTTTTTGTTTAAACTTAAACTTAAGCTATCTTTAATAAAATATATTCTTTTTATTGTTTTGAATAAAATGAAATGAATATCAAATTCGGACCTTTTAGAGTTTTAGACAATTAGACGTTTTGACATAATAAAAATATGTTTTATAATAAATATAAATTATTTTGAAATAATTTTTTTTTACAATAGTTTTTATATACATTAGATTTGGAATCGAACAACTGACTTATTTTTATCGATTTGACATGATTTTTATTTTAAGAGTATTGATAGATTTTTGATTGTATCTGCCTAATATTTTGGATAGAATTTTGATTATCTATTTCGTGGGTGAAGTTGTTTATTTTTGGAATTGTTTGTAATTGATAATTGTCAAAAATTTTTTTAGATAAATTTTGCAATATTTAATTCTTAGACAGGTTTGAAAAACGATTTACTAATAAGCAAAATAATTCGACCACCTTACGATAAGTACATCTTTAGAAAGTCTTTGAGCAAATCTCAACGAGTATTGTTCTATAGGAGTCAAGTTTTCTTTCACCACGAAAGGGCATTGATTTATGATATTATTATTTTTTCGCATTGCGTATAAAAATATATCCAGTTTTAAAAATCAGTGATTGAGTCAACATGCTTCAAATTTGTCTAAAATTGTTTAATGGTAAATGATTTTTGAATTACAAGTGTCCAAAATTGTTCTTACTAAGGTTTCGTTTTCAAAATTCCAAAAATATTTTATAAATAAAATGATATGGGTGGTCTTTTCTAAACATATAAATTAATACTGTCTTACAAATTAATAAACAAAATAATTCACATCGACATTTTTTAATAAGGTATCTTTTTTTGAACTTCTTGATAGGTAAAGTTGTTACCTTCCTTCATCCACGAAAATCGAAATCAAAATAGAGCCACTTCTTTTTGAAAAATAATTCAAAGAATGCGCTGAAACACCGATGTCAAATTTAAAAGAAATGCGGGCATAGAAATTTAGAATTTCTGGGTAAATTTTGTGAGTCTAAAGTAAGATCTAGTATTTGACGGTACTTTCAGAATTTTAGGTGTGGTTTAATAACTTTTCTCTCTACGCAAACTTTAATAGGCGAGAATTTCTCTTCCAAGGAGGAGGGGCTTTTAATTACCTTGTCAATTTTCACGGTGAGAATGTATGCTTTCGGTGATTTTGATGATTTTGATGTATCGGAACAAGTGCGACAGTTAGGGCGTATGAACCAATGTCCGTATGTGTACCAGGCTTGTACTGACTGGGATATCCACAGTATCTGCTTGACTACAAAATTTTTACACTATTTACTACAAACATTTGACTACAAATTTTTGACTTTATTCAAATAGTTCAAAAAATCACATTCAGGAACAAATTGACCTTCTGTCGAAAGATCATATCCATGAGGACTTGTTGTAAATAATTTTCTGATTGGATATTATGCATAGAATAGTATAAAACTCATTATTACCTGTTGATTAATCACGAAACACTTAAGTACACACAAAGCATCATGCTAAGTGCAATTTACTTAACTTTTTTTCAAAATATATTTTGCATGGCTTTCAACAAGAACAACATGACGACGATGATCTTCATCAGCAGCATAGCAGAGCGCGAAATGTAATACTAATTTTGAACGAATGTTTATTTATTCGTATCAAATTTGAAGCGTTCATTCTCTAAGTATAAGTATGTGTTTTTTTATCATCTTCATATTATATTATACTAAAGCGATACCCACCCGCTTCGCTGGGTTTAAAAGTAAAGATTGATGAAGATTGCTCTCGTTTATCCTCTTTCTATAACACTCGAAATAATGGTAAGGATTGTTTCACACAGGTAAAATATATGTATGGTTTTCTATTTTTTGAGTATATCAGAAAAGATGGCCGTGAAATATTTTAAATTGACTATTTTTACAGAAATCTGTAATTTATGGTAATGTCAAATAACTACTTTTACAGAAATCTGTAATTTATGATAATGTCAAATTAAATTATATCTTTATAAATTATATCTCATGTGTTATTCTGAAGTATGAGCTATTTTGCTGTACAGTTTCATTAAAAACCATTCGCTAGTTTTAGCTTGAAAGCGTAACAAACAAACAAACAAACAAACATGCTTACTTTCGCATTTATAATATATAGAGATACTTACTTAAGTTAGTTTACTCGTTTATATGACTTAAGTAACATTCATTAGTAGTATATAAGACATATGGGTTTCGTATTACATTTCATTAAGTATAAACTATTTGATAACATCATTTTTTGTTCGTTTCGCTACTTAAAATGTATTTAGAAATAAAACATACTTAAGTAAGGAACAAGACATATTTTGATACCTACATACTCTTCAGATATTCGCTTCTAGCTTGACCCGCTGAAAGTGATCCACCTGCTGCTTAAATGTGAATTCGATGTAAAGTTCGCAAAATACTATCATGACAGGTATCCGATTTGGTATTTATGGGTTAAATTTGGTATCCGATGGGGTTTCTGACGCAATATCGTAGAGTCAATCGAAACAGACTATATTTTCCAATTTTTTCTAAAATTCATTATAGAAGGATCAAGAAACAATAATACGCTTAATCTAGGATCTTCTTAGTAATTTTTAGATGTCCTTCTTGTAGTGGAGCAAGATTTCCATAAAGAAATTTTTGAATTCCAGTTAGATTAGATTTCATAGATATCATTCATTATTTACACTTACCTTAATTTAATCAATAATCTTAATTAATAATCAATTAGTGTATTTCTAATGATAATAAGCGGTTTACAAGAACAGGCTTCAAAATTAAAAAGAATGTTGCTTACAGTTTAGTTTCAATTTCAGAACAAGATGGAGGAATTAAATAGAAATTGTTTTGATTAGTTTCAATACAAATACAATTAATAGAGTAATTAATTTAAAACTGAAGGTAATCAGGAAACATAGAATGTTTTATAAAGGTAGAGAAAATTTCTTTTTAAAAATTCTTTTTACTTTACAAGAAAAATCATAGTACGGGAGCATATGATAGCAAGCTGTCCTTACGTCTATAAGAGGTCAAAAAGGTTTGTCCAATGACTGTCCATACGTCTAAAAGAGGTTTGTCCAATATGGGAATATGAGAGTCATTTAATAAAGTCAGTTTCAGAATAAATTTAAAATAAAGCATACTAGAAGATAACTGGGAACCACTATGGCTCCCACTCAAGAAAAGCTTGCGAGGATGCCATACCAAGAAGGTCTTAACAGATTAGAAGATAATCTGAAAAACCAACAATTAAAGGCATGGACCAGCTACGAGGGAGGTTGAATCGCCAAAAGCCTGTTAGGTGAAGGAAACTTGCTCGGTAACAGAGCCGAGGAGATCTTGAAACTAAACAGAGCTGATATTAGAGTCATCGTAGAGTTACTCACAGGGCATGATAACCTGAACAAGTTCCAACATCAGATTGGAAAAAGACAATCTCCCGCGTGTGACAGATGCGGAGAAAATTCAGCAGAAACATCGATCCACTTTCTCTGTTACTGCCCGGCGCTCATACAGCAGCGAAGGAAATGGTTTGGTCTGGCCATAGTCGAACCAGAAGAAATACGGAAACTCAGCGCTAGGCAAATCCTGGGTTTCAGTACATCAATTGGTTATAATAGCCACGGAAAAGCGTAGCGGGAATAGAGTACAAAGGTCTATTTGGCTAGGTGCTCTGAACCATTGCTTCGAGGCCCGATGCTCGAGCATGGCCCGCTAACCTCTATACCCATACCCCATACCCATACTAGAAGATACCCAAACAAGTCTCGTAGCTTTTTTTGGTATAAAATTATTTCAAGACAATCTTAATAAAATCTTTTTTCATGCCTTTTCAGGATAATTAATCAAGCACTTTAGTGAAACTCTATTTTTAATAAGATTTAATTTTATTTTTAAATGCATTGCAATTGCTCTTAAATGCAAATTGAGTTTCATCTTAACCTGAGTTTTATCAGGAAAAAGATATCCGAAATTCAGCCGCTTTAAATCGTTTCCCAGCTCTCGTATAGATAATAGTTTGAAGAACGCCGGGGGAAGTTTTTCGTCAGTTAATTCTTGAACTATAAAATATTATTATTGATAATTAATGGAGTGACTAAGTAACTGTGATATACAAGTTGACACTCATTCATGTTATAGGCTAAGCTAAACTTAAATTATTAAGTTCTTCTTGAGTAGAAAAATATGTTACAACCATTTTGTTGTAGTCTAATAAATAAATTAAATCAATAATTTGAAGGTTTTTTCATTGAGAAATGTGTGAAGACAATGTTAAGGAGGTTATTTTATTCATAATAAAGTAGCACAATGACGTCATATTAAAATATAGGACAACCACGTTTACTCTGATTACAATTTTTGTCCCTAGGATCGATCGCTATCATTAAGAACATCAATATTAAATGGGTCCAATTGAAATGTTTTCGTCAATAACTTGTAAAAGTTTGACACTAACCAAAAAAATAACTGGCATAGCTTGTTTCAATTGTTTCAATTTTTATTGTGACGTCTCAAAAACTTTCGAGATTTACGCCCTTATACATAGTAATCGCGAAATAGTTTGTTGTTAAGTTTGCAGCGAAAATATTCATTTTAAGCATACGCGATAGAATATTCATATTGTAGCAGAAATAACAAGACAACCCTTTATGGACAGTCATTGTGAACGGACGCTATTTAAAGTGCAGTGCTAAAAGTAGTTCTTGAGTGAATTATTGTTGAATACATTGGTTTTAAATATATTTGGAAATCAAGATTGTAAATTGATTTTGTCTGAAATAAATAATATACTACCTTTTTGTGTTAAACATTAAAATATAGCAAAGTTTTCAAACAAAGTTTACTAGTACAATGAAGTTATCAGATTTATTTATTTTTGACCAAACTATGTTTTGAGAGTCGTTCTTCAATTATTTAAATTCATTTTATTAGACATGAATTTTCGTCATGTAAACGACCCACACAAAATTATAAATTTCATTAAAAAAAGTTGACCTAAGGTACATGACAATTTCCTACGTCTTAATATTTTTTTATTTATTTATTAACAACAAGAAGCTGATTCTTCAAGGTTAGATGGATGTTTAGATTCTATACCACATTTTTAGGATTGAAAGGATGATTTGTAACTTTTTTTACAATAAATTTTTCAGTAGGTTTCACAAATAAGCAAAATCTTGTAAATCTACATCATTAATATGAAATTGAAATTGCAAAAATATGATTAAAAATCTATATAAAATAAAAATAGTTAATCTACATAAAATAATCTCTTCTCCAACATCTTCTGGGTAGAGTATTATAAAAAAACAAGGCGGCGCCATCTTAAATGTCACATCCAACCTACGAGTTTTATTTATGAGTTAGTGAGCAAAATAGATTATAACACAAAAAATCTATAACATCTTAACATTAATCATAAACTGTTGTAATCATTTTTCAATAAATTTATAGATTTAGTTTTGGTCTAAATTAAAACCAGCCATTCAAGGATGAACTGTTATTAAGGAGATTATTTCGCTGGCTAAAACTCATTTTTAAAATTAATAAGAATGCAGACATAACAGCAGTAGAATCAGCCAACTGAACCGTACGCAACTTTACTAACAGGTACAACGTGTAATTTTTTCAGCTCAACGATTTTAATTTTAATATAACATTTCATCTGTGTTGTTAGCTATCCAGAGCCCCTAATTTCTTGAAACTTGTGAAAGATAGGTTTAATTTGAACACAAATTTGAAAATTATGACCCAAATTTAGTAGGATTCTAAACTTGGTCTATCAAAACTGGATATAATTTGGATGTGATAGAGCAAAATTAAATTTTTTGAATTTTGATGACGTCATTAGGTTCAAAAAAGCAATTTTTTTGATAACACAGCCAAATTTTATCCGATTTGTATGGAATTTTTTTTGAAACCTCCTAATTTTGGGTCAAATTTTTCATCTGTGTTATTGGTTTTACGCTTCCGTTAACCGTTCTGGCATATATCGCATTCAGGTTCGCACTATCTTGAAACCTGTTATAAAGAGATTTAATTTGACCACAAATTTGAAATAAAAGACCCAAATTTAGTCGGATTCCATACTTGGTTTATATAAATTGGTTAAAATTTGGATGTGATAGAGCAAAATTAAATTTTAAAATTTTGATGACGTCATAAGGTTCAAAAAATCCATTTTTTTGATAACACAGCCAAATTTTATCCGTCCTGAATGGAATTTTTTTTGAAACCCACTAATTTTGGGTCAAGCTTTTCATCTGTGTTATTGGTTTTACGCTACCGTTAACCGTTCTGGCATATATCGCATTCAGGTTCGCACTATCTTGAAACCTGTTACAGAGAGATTTAATTTGACCACAAATTTGAAAAATACGACCCAAATTTAGTCGGATTCCATACTTGGTTTATAAAAATTGGATATAATTTGGATGTGATAGAGCAAAATTAAATTTTTTGAATTTTGATGACGTCATAAGGTTCAAAAAATCAATTTGTTTGATAACACTGCCAAATTTAATCCGATCTGAATGGAATTTTTTTTGAAACCCACTAATTTTGGGTCAAACTTTTCATCTGTATTGTTAGTTATTTACTAGGTTTCCCCTTGTGCTAAATTTCGGCTCCAAGATTCCATTTTCTTGAAACCTGCCAAAGGTAGGTTTAGTTTGACCACAAATTTGAAAAAAAGGTCCAAGTTTAGTTGGATTCTATACTTCATTTATAAAAATTGGATATAATTTGGATGTGATATGAAATTTTATTCCATTTTAGATCAAAATTCATGGATTTGTCTTCGCTTTAACTGGAATCGCCCATGATGCAATATCAATTTTCTAACCAAGGAGCGACAAGAAACTAATGCTATTGTTGTTGAAATATTAGTTAAATCCAAATGCATCAAATAGGAAGTTAAAATAAAATTTTGATTTATAAACCCATTAAAATTATTACATAATAGAAAATCAACCCAATAAATTTATAAAACAACTCACTTTAAATAATAAAAAGCCTACTATTTACAATAAAACTGCTAAGAAGTAGGTATTACCAACATAAATATTTACTAACAAAAAAAAACTAAATAAATAAATACTTGGATAAATTAAAATGGAAGTATATAATAACTAACTATATGTACATGTAATAATAAACTACTGATCTATATATTTAAGTAAATATTAATAAATTTAAATTTTATATAACGCCTCTCAATATCATAGAAAATAAATTTTCAATCATCATACGTATTTGGTTGGTACCCCTACGTGCGAAACGTATTTACAACGTTTTTAAATATTTATACAAATATAATTAATATAATTATTATTCCATTTACGTGTGTATTAATCGTGTAAAGTAAAAGATAATTTTCCAAAATTTTATCTCTTCCGGTTTGGGTATTATTTAATTACTTTAGACTATTAATAGTGGCATAATGTCTGCTACATATGAGACTAAGGTCCGAAAAGTATCACATTGTTTACGAAAATGGGGCAAAGTTAAATTTTTAATTCTAATAAAACAATAACTCTTGTTTGAAGCTGTGTGTAGAGTCTTGCCTAAATACATGCAATTTTTCCAAGCAATCTCAATCACCGGAACACATGCAGTAATCGCTCCGAAATCATCCATTGGTAAGGAACAAGAAAGATATGGTTTTCTTAGGAAAATCGTGTACTCATTCTCAGTAATGAAATTTATTAGCAGGTAAACTTTTTAATACCTTACCCCTTCTAGAGTTGAGTTGTTAAAACGCTAATTTTCTTCAGAAAAATTTGAAAATTACTGCATTTGTTCCGATGATTGTGATTGCTTGGAAAAATTGTATGTATTTAGGCACATTGTGATTTTCTTTAAATCTTTAGACAATATTTCAAAAACTAAGGTATTTATCGAAAAATTTTCCTTTTATTATTCGTCTTATTTTCCCAAGATCTAACAGAAGTCGCAAGTATGGTCATAAATTCACTTTTTGAGGAACAAATGATTATGGAAGTTGAATTTATTTGAAGAATTAAAATATTTACATAATAATTTTCAAAAATTATATTCACTAATAAATGTTTTTCAATTTATATTAAATGGAATTATTTTACCAATAAAATCAATATATAATCAATACATTATTTAACAATATTATTTAATATAAATAATTATTAACAAGTTTTGTAGTGTAATATACATCTAAAACATTTATTACCAATAAAATTTTGCAATCGAAATCATACTTATATTTAATAGTATGTACCTATTCGATAATATAAAATAAATTCAATAAATAAATATATATTTATTAATTGAATATTACCTATTATCTATCAATAATTTAATAGATACAACATTTATATATGTTGACAAAGAAAGTGAATTTAATACAAGATTAAGTAGTTTTAATAAATTTTATCTAGAAAATATCTAGAAACATGGATCGATATTCTATGCTTTATATCAAAATGTTTTACACAGAATGATTCAGATTTCTTAGAAAATATTTATCTAATTGTCAAAAAAGTGGATTTTTCATAATTTTTAGGTCATAATTACTCTAAAAACGGAACACATATAAATTTTTGGAGGAATTTTGGTTTCTACAGATAGATTGCTTTCGATTTGGATCAAAATCTAAGCAAAATAATGAATTACCAAATCACGAATTTGCATCTGTTTATATATTATCTGTTTTAGCATAGTATCAGCCTATTTTCATAACCATCAAGAAAACCTCACTTTCCACACTAGTTTAAATTAAAATTATTGAAATGAAAAGTAGTTATATATATTTATATGTTATAAAAAAAAGCTGTATGTTTTTAATAAAAGTAAAATCGTTAGTTATAAATGTAGCTTAACTAAACTAAGTTAAGGATGTATGAGCATGGCAGTGGGGGCACAAATTTAAAATAGATATTTTCAATTTTGATGATAAATTTATATTATTACTTGACGATATAAGACGAAAAGTAAGAATAAAATTTTTCGATATCTGGCATAATTTTCAAAATATCGAAAATTGAAAATTTTGTTTAATTATTTAGCTTTCGATATTTCGAAAACCAAGACATATATCGAAAAATTTTATTCTTATTTTTCGTCTACATTCATGAAGTTATAACAAAATTCATCCTCAAAGTTGAAAATAAGATAAAAATAATTTCAACCCTTAATCTACCTTGCTCTTACATCCCTTATATGGACGGTGACACTTAGTTTTTTTCTTTTCTAATTCATTGCTAATATGTTTACTTTCTATTAAAAAGTTTTTTTTTAAATTTGTTTTCATTCATTCCAAATGAAAATTATCAAAAACTTCCAAAATATGTCGTTTTTTGAGATTCCTCCATAAGAGCCAATGTATTTTATATCGATTTTTAATGACTTTTTTCTTAAAAATTTGCACGGATACCTAAGCTGAAATTTTAACCACATATTCTTTGAGTAAAAGACTACCTACAAACAAATTTTGAGCCTTTAAATCAAACATTGTTGTCATGCTCATACATCCTTAAGTTAAGTAAGTTATCTACTTGCATGCATTACTTAATATCAACATATAAAAACTGTATTATTATTATTTTATTTTAATAATATTCAAACTACTTTATTTTACTTAAAACTATACTTAAATAGTTAAGTAGGTATATCTCATATGTATGTATATGCTCTTTTACATATCAGATTATATTTAGTTGCATAGGTTAAGTCCTTTGATGACATCCCAATAATGTGTATGCCTTGAACAAAGTGACAGAGATTAAGATTATTAGGTTTGTGGGGAGAATCATTTTTCAGGAAAATGTAAAACTTATGGAAAAAAATTGTCAAAGTTGTCGATATTTAACATAGGAATTCATACTATTTAGAAAGCATTTTCGAAATTTGTTAAAGATAGATTTAATTTGACCACAAATTTGAAATCTATGACCCAAATTTTGTAGGATTCCACACTTGGTTTATCAAAATTGAGTATAATTTGGATGAGATACAGCAAAATTAAATTTTATGAATTTTGATGACGTCATTGGGTTCAAAAAATCAATTTTTTTGATAACACACCCAAATTAAATCCGATTTGAATGAAATTTTTTTTGAAACCCACTAATTATGGATCAAACTTTTCATCTGTGTTGATAGTTTTTCGCTAGCTTACGCATTTATGCTATATTTCGTATCCAGTACCCGATCTTTTTGTAACCTGTTAAAGATAGGTTCAATTTGACAACAAATTTGAAATCTATGTCCCAAATTTAGTAGAATCCCATACTTGATTTATCAAAATTGGATATAATTTGAATGAGATAGAGCAAAATTAAATTTTATGGATTGTGATGACGTCATTAGGTTCAAAAAATCAGTTTTTTTGATAAAAAAGCCAAATTTAATCCGATTTGAATGAAATATAACTTGGATGTGATAGAGCGAAATTGAATTTTTCGATTTTTATAAGATCATTAGGTAAAAAAAATTATTTTTTTGATAACTCAGACAAATAGGTATATATTCTTTGTTGACGTCATAAATCCCGTTATAAAAAACGAATTTAAAACTTTCCTAAAGCTGAAGCATTAACTATAGCCAAGAGTACACACAATCTAAAATAGTTAAATAGCATCAGCAATCAACTATAAATATGTATCAATGTATTAGTAATGAAATAATAATAAGATATATAGCAAAAGGTATTTATAATATATTGACGAGGTCGCTTATAACTAGATCGACCACGCCTAATCGAGTGTGATCTCCTAGGTGCTGTGTTGGTGCCTACATACATCTACAACATACAGTGTGATTATTTTAAAAGTAATCACCCTTAATAACTTTTTACCTGAAAGGGAAAATTCAAAAATGGTACCAAGAAAATTTTAGCTTTGAAATTTCAAATGTCACTTCCTACTTTGTGATGCCTCATTTGAAAGGGCTTAAAATCATCTGTTTAACCATGAAAATGAAATCGATTGATTGCTTCTTAAGGTAGACTACACAGAAGATGAAGGGTATGAAGTCAATCTTCTGGGAAGTCTATTTTAAGAACCAATCAATCGATTTCTTATTTTTTTGTCATGGTTAAAGAGAGAACTTTATACTCTTTTAAATAAGATATTACAAACTAGTAAAATTCTCTAAGGTAGTAAAATTCTCTAGGAATCATTTTTGAACTCCTCCTTCGATATCTAAATCGACGTGTTTTTACTCAAAACAAAATTCACATCAGGTCAAGAGTTATTAAGGGTGGATACTTTTGAATTAATCACACTGTATACAACATGGATATTTATAATAATTATAACAAAAAAAAAAAAAAACGATATTATAATATGTGATATTTTACTATCTCCTTGACAGATCAAGAAACCATCACTTTATTGAAAAAAAGAGAATTTATTATAAAATGATATTTAAAAAACCACGTGGTAGATATGACTCTTCAAGGTCAGATCCATAAGTTTCCGACCCAACCCAACGTACAAGGCTTTACTTTCCTACCAAATGATTTATCGATTTATCATTATTATTTCTATTAAAACAAGCTTTTATTATTGTACTGAAAAGTACAAAATAAATGGTTTCTTTCTCAGCTGGCTTTCACTATATTGTAGCAAAAATTTCCATAGAAACCGATGGGTTCACAGCCTCAACGGAGGTTAGTACGTCACTACCGTTTATTTATTCAAAAATATAACTACTTTTTTATGAATAATTAATGAAATTATTCTTTCATTTATATATGAATTTGTGGCAAAAAAAAAAATTGATGATTTTCGGGTTGAAAATAATAATTTTGTAACCACAAAAACATCATAATTATTTTATAATTATAGCATGTGCTGTGCTCGCTATAATTACTCACTGCTTACTTAGCTTAGACATAAAATAAATTTTTAATTATTGTAATATAAATCGCGATTGCATAAAAATCATATATAATTGAAATTAATTAAATTTTATTAATAATAAATTTAAAATATTAAAGATTTATAAATATGATAATTTATTCTCTCGAATTATTACAGATTTTTTTTTTATATTTTTGTACCCTCAAGTTATGTATTTTTTCCTCCGATTTTAATCATTAGGTATATTCCTTATTTATTATTCGGATTTTTTTTTTATTATGATTCAATGATGCAAATTTTTGCAATTTTATTATGCTCCAAATTATAATTTTTTTATTGAGGAAATTATTGATGTACCTACACAAAAAAAAAACTCCATACCCGACAGGAAGCTAACGGATCCCTATTATTTAAACTCCGCTGTTCGTCTGCCTGTCAACTTGTGTTGTATCTCGTAAACCTCAACAGTAAGACAGGTGAAATTTTGAATGTGTTACTATTGTCGCTATAACAACCTTAAGATTTGCAGCGCGATCAGTGTCCTTTCACGAAAACTGCTTACAAAAATGCAATGGCAATCAATCTAAGATTATGGACATAAGTGTCATTGTGACAATAATGTGACATATCAACAAATTAATATTTTTATCTGCGTTAATGTCCGATCAGCCTTAATTTATTAACTACTTAAACAAATAAATAAAAAAATACAAAAATAATAAAAAAAATTAAAATTATAATGTGTATCGTTTATGTTCGTGTAATAAAAAAAATTATTAAGTGTCATTAATATAGCATTTTAAAGATTATAAAATTAACATAATTTAAAATCAATATAAACTAAAATAAAAAAAAAATTATTTCTTGTACCAGAATAATAATGTCAAAATATTTTATGGCCATTTGATAAATGATCTAAATCTTCAATTCATTTTTTTTTTTTCATTTTGTTTCAATTTAATTTTTTTATTTTTTTCTTCAAAATACTTTCAAAATACCCACATAATTTAAAATGCTTTGGTTATTTCTCGCATGAATTTTATTCCACGAAATTTCTATAATTCTCATCTCATGCTGTCTCGTGTCAAACCAACCCTAAGGCAAAGTTTCCTGATTAAAAATTCAAAATGTAATTGCATAAATTTGCATTAAAATTTAATAAATATTCATAAATAAAGATAAGCTTATAATTAAGATCGAAGAAAAAACATGAAACTTCAGGCTATAAAGCTATAAATTTTCTAGTGTCTAATTTTATTTAATTTTTTTCTTTTATTTATTGGTATAGATCAATTTTTTGCTAAAAATTTTAAAAATAATATCTATGAGTTCTTTTCTTCAGAAAGTTTTGTTTCTTTGGTAATTACTAAACACTACGTGGTGTCAGAATTTAATGTATTTGATGAATAGAGATACTCTAATTCGAGAATTATAAAATTTGGTTGATAATTTTCGGTTTTTTGTTAACTACCGAACACGCCATCAAAAATATGCCAGACAGTTTTACCGTTTCGAACATCGTGTCACATTTGATTCTAATAAATCGGATTCAATTGCTCTCAGATGAAAGATGTACTTTCATATCCCTACCAAAGTTCAATTAATAAGGAAAAAATATTCCGTCTTAACGGCACTTTTGATGTTATACAGACTCCCCCACCCCTATGAAACATTTTTCTATATTAATTAACTTATACTTCATAAATAAAATCACAATAAAAACTATAATAAATTCTAATAAAAATTTTTTATTTAATTTTTAATTAATTATTGATATTTGTCGAACTAATCAAGAATGTGTCTTTTCCCTTGATTGATGAATTATTTTCATATAATTATTCTATCAGGGTTGTATAATTTATACAAAAAAATAAAAAATGAAAATATAGATTTTTTTTCAATTAAAAAATGATAATATTTTTTTTTTATATAATAATAATTTAATGAATATTTAAAATTAAAAAAATAAATAACTCACGGCCATTTTATAAAATTAATAGGTAATTTATATGTAATTATATTATTATCAGAAATGACAAGTATTTTTTTTTAATTACATCTTTACACAGGTAGGTTTAAGGTAATTCACTCGTAAAAGATGTCTTCCTCTAAAAAAAGAGGTCCTTCGGGGTTTGTTCCTCAATAACCTCATAAGATACATATCAAAATCAGTTCATTTATTTAAGCGCTATGATGCCACAAACAGACAGTCAGACACACACACACACACAGCGGTCAAACTTATGACACCTCCTTTTTTAGTTCGGGGGTTAAAAAACTTAAACCTACATAAGCCATTTCAAATATTGATCGATTGTAGCTGGACTTGCATTAAATATTAATACTTATCAATACGAGAGAAATTGTAGGTAATGATTGGCTTTGTCGCGTGAACTATCTTAAAAAAATTTTACAGCAGTTACAGTTAATTTTAATCCATATTTATAAATCTGTGACGTGAATTGATGCAGATTTTTTTGCGATGTAGATGCAGTAAACAAAATAATTAAAAAATTTCTAGACTGTTCAGTGGTTATTTTTATTGAAGAATTCTGATATTTTCAATATTCTAAGTGTAGCTTGAGTCTCAAATTTTAGCTCAATATCTAGTATCTTGACTTACGCTATCTCGATTTACGGGAATGTAAAATAACGCGTTAATTTTTTTAATCTTTCTGTTTTGTACTTCGAAAAGTGCGAGTTTGACTTGATTTTCACTAGGTCCCTCTTTTCTCGCAATTTTCAAAGCTTCCATAAACAACAATCGTAAAAATCGATATGAACTGTAATTTTTACGAATTCGACCTAAAAATATTATTCAATTTGTGATCTTGTCTGGTTTAGCTAGAAGCTCAATTTCGGGCAAATAAATTATATTTTCAGTATTTCTGCAAACTCTATACATGAGAAATTTATTTATTTTTATTAAAATAAATACAATATGTATAAAATAAATTTTTTAATAAAGAAATTAAAATACAAATTCAAAAAAGTGTCATTTCTATAGCAGAACCCAAAGAGCTGTGTTTACCATTTAAGTGTTAATAATGTCTCATAAAATACAATTAACTATGACAAGTGCGACTATAATACTTGTTC
Source organism: Chrysoperla carnea (assembly GCF_905475395.1). Classification (NCBI taxonomy): domain Eukaryota; kingdom Metazoa; phylum Arthropoda; class Insecta; order Neuroptera; family Chrysopidae; genus Chrysoperla; species Chrysoperla carnea. The sequence continues at coordinate 3,131,695 of NC_058341.1, forward strand.
ACAATACACCTTTCATATAATACTTATAACATCACAAAATGCTTTGAATACATTTTTATACAGGCTGTAGTCATTTAAACTGTATACACGTTTCAAAAAATAATAGAATACGACGATAATAATATTTTAAAATTCCCCATTTTTGTCATGTATTTTACGGTGTTTTCATATTTTTTTAAGAAATGCAAAAAGACTCATTGATGACTGGCGTTTAGATCGCAGTGATTCTTTTTCCTGGCAAGGGACATGCCTATGAAGTTTCTGTTTATGCTTTTTTGATCCTTAGTTTGTTCTTGGACTAAGCCGTTTGTATCACTTACTTCCTAAATGATCTTGTATCGAGAAAGTTAGCTCTAATAACTAAACAAACAAATTATGAATAAGCAGCCTTTTTGACCAATTTACTATGTATAGTTTTAAAAGATACAACCTGTAAAATCATTAAATATGGTATCATCTTCTTCATGGACTTCTACTATGTACAACTGAAGGTGTAACATGTATACTAAACTAAGAGATCTGGTGTATTTCATGACCACAAATTATATCACAAGACAAGACATCAAGATCACCTGTAGAGTTGTTTTAATATCCTGTGATTTTTTTAGATATTACACTTGATCGAAACGGTGTACGGTGTTGCGTTTCCTATATTCAATTCTTTTACTCACTATGATACTTGTATTAGAAAAAAATTAAATAATTCTTGAGGATGAACATGTGTAGAATTCAGTTGCGTTTAGAAAAAAGATGGTCGTAATTCGTATCGATTTATCAAACTATTGTGTAAAAATATAGTTTTAATCTCGAATAGAATTTAAACAAAGAGTCAGCAAAACTCCCAAGATAATTCCGCATTTTTGGAATTTATTGAATCCCTTACATCCTCCGGATTCTCGAGCGTTACAAGGACAGTGATAGGGTAATAATCTATAGGAGAACATTTGAAACGAACGCAAGGTGAAACGCAGAGAAGAGAAATCCTCTCTCGAATACCTCCTTTGAGAAAACCAATAGCTTAACTCAATTGATTAATACATGCTCTGGGCTGAGGAAAAGGAATTTTCTATGAATTTTACTACTGCCTTATATTTTAGTGATTAAACTACTACAAAAACTTCAACAATAACTAGCAGGCGTCATAGGGCATACTGCTTCGTTTATCTTCGTATTATCATTATTCAGATGACCACAAGAGGCGATTTGCAAGTCACGGAAAATCCCAGCGGATTTGTTGTCTACACATGAACATATTGCGATACCTATTATGTATTACGAGATATTGCAAAAAAAGTTACAATATCTGCTACTCCGTTCTACTTTCAATCAGTTTAAAATCTGCTTAACTATAGTATTCAATGCCAGGAGATCAGATTCCTCGGATTACTTGTTGATAGTTCCAAGATAGTAATCGAAATGGATTAGAATACTTGAAGTTAAGTCAGATAAGACGAGGTGAAGACAGACGAACACAGCCAAAGCACACATTCTCATTCCTTGCATGCTTTCATGCTACTTTCTGAGAGTGTGGAGGAGCCATTAGATTTGGCTTCTAGAATCAATATTATCGGAACTCTCTGTACAAAATATATTTTTAAATTTCTCTATTAAAATATACATATTTTTTTAAATAAAAAATTGCAAATAATTTATGCATGTAATTTGAATCGTGTCTAAGTATTATAGAATAAACAACGTCGGGGGTCAATTTATTTTATGGTATGAAACACCATAGCCAGAACAACAAGATCTAAAAAGATCTACATATAGACCTATAAGACCTATATGTAAGACCTATAACTAAACCACATATGATCATCTTTTGTGTATTTATAAAATGATACTTTTAAAAGTATTTCCGTAGGATTCCGTTATCATATTATATAACATTTTATTGATATTTTATTTTAAACCAATAACAAGTTCAATTTTAATTAAATTCTTTATTCAATTTAATTTATGAGAAATTGAATTCTTGATTTATTTTACTAATTTTTTTGCTGTTGTTCAAAAAGGCTTTTATATTTTACTAACAGGAAATCATTATTCGAATCGCAAATGAAATTAATAACATCATTAAACTTTTTTAATTTTCGAAAAATATTAACTTCAAGATATAAGACCGATTCGAAAAGAGTCATAGAAACATGACTACTTCTTGACCACTGTTTGATTATTGGAGAAGGGTATAAATAATTTTTCGAAGGATTCAAACTGTTTATGCTACACTTTTTCATATCTTTAGGTTGATATTTAAACAATTTCATAATTTTATATTTTTTACTTTTGAATAAATTCATAAATAACCGTAGCACATAATTAATAAAATAAGAAAATATTTAATAATTATAATAATAAAGTCGCAAATAATAAAAAAAATAATTATAATTTATAAATAAATTATTATTAAAAATAATAAATATATTATAAATAATAATACAAAAAATATATAATTTAAATGTATCAAAAATAATAATAACAAAAAATATAATACTGTCGCCTAAAGATCCACCGCACACAATTATAGACCTGACTTACATTCAAAGTTTTTTTATTCAGTAACAAAAAATCGTGACGATATTCATTTAACGAGTAATTTATTTTTAAACAGCCTTGTCTTTTACAGGAAGTTGCAAAAATTTAAAAAAAAAAGTGTCTTTATGGTAAAATAGCTACATCAGTAAATAGTTGATTTCAAGACGGCTGGATTTTGGAAATTTTTGAAAATAAGGATTAACACTTCTGTCAGAGATCGGTTGCTTTTACTGCGTTGACATAAGTGCGCATTTCCGAATAAACTGTTGATTTTAAGAATTATTTATCAAAGTCAGCGTTTTTACCAAAAAAAAGTTTTTCATTTTTATGCACAGCTCTCGATTTTGGTATGATTTTAAAGCTTTAAACTTGAGGAATGTTGATAAAAGTTTTTATGGAACTAGTAAAACAGTTTTAAAAGCACTTAATGGGTAAAAAACTTTAAACTTTATACAGAATGTGTACTCATTAATTGATACAAAAAGTTTTCAGTTTTCTGGTAATACTTTCGTTTTTGTATCGAAAAAACCTTAAGAGCATATCAAAAATGTACATTGCCTTAATGTCCGATCATCCCTATTAATAAGAAAAGAAATATCCAACTTTATTTAGATCTCCAAAGTCAGGTTTCTATCAATTTCTGGATCAAAAAAGTGAGGTTTTTGAAACATTCTGTAAAAAATTTTTTTTTATATACATAGATATAATTTTTGAAAAATTATGATTGCAATAAAACCTCAAATTAATGTTTTGGGTTTAAAAAAAAGTGAAGAACACCTTACAGCGGTATTAACAAGAAATTTGTTTATTGTTTTCATAAAAAATTCTCTGCTATAATAACATCCTTTACTTTATTTTTATTTTTGGAGAGTGATTGCGAAGTCACCAAGTTTCTTTTCTGTATAGGTCTTCATCGCAGAGAATATCGTAGGTATATTTTTTACACAAGAAATTTAAATAATATTCCAGTTTTTTTTTTTATTTTTATTTTTTTACAATGATATGTTATTATTAATTTTCAAATCGATCAGAGTGCAGAAGAGAAATAAAATACCAACCACACAATGCCAATTTGCAAATTAATTTCAAATTACTGTCAGTCAGTCGGAGAGTGTATCAGTATGTGAAGTAAGTTGTTTTTTGGTTGTGAATTCACAATTTGGAGCAAAAATATCACGTAATTACAATAAAATATCAACAGGTGATTCAAAATACGTACAGTTTCAAGCATTGGAGTCATAAAAACTTTGGAATCCTTCTCGGTACGTTTTGGGAAAATCACTAATGAAGTCAAATATATAATGATTTGGCAATCATTACCAGACTGAAATCTTAAAAAAAAAACAAGCAGTGGTCAGTGGTCCATGGAATGATAAGACCATTAAAAGAGTGGGATACTTTTTATTGGAAAGTTCATTGATAAATATGAGTAGAATTGTTGTAAATTACTATGGATTCTTAATATTTATTAATTTAACACCTGCTGAAACCCTTCTTTTATCGAAGTTCTGTTAAGGCATCGAAAATTATTTAAGCAGTACAAAAATAATAATTTTTCAAAATTTTTACCTAAGGTCTGTAATTTTGATATGATTGTACGCTAATAAAGGTTTTGGGAGCTTAAAATGACGGGTCCTGGCTATTACTCTCACTTATCCAGATCTCACTTACCCAGCTTTGACTGTAACTGATTTTTATAATTTTACGTCTGATGACATTAATTTCATTTAAGGTTCATGTTACAGGACTAAGTAACTTAAAAATCAGCCTATATATTTTAACAAGTTATTGCATATCACTTAAAAATTTGCTACATATATTATTACTTGGTTTTATTAAATTGATTGAAAAAAAAATTCACCAAAGTCATGCAATGAATTGATTTATTACAAATTTAAATTGCATTAAATTTTATTTAATTTTTAATTTCATTTTTATTAAGTGTAAAACTGTATTTAATGCGTTCTTAAGGTTATGTATCGAGAATATTGCGACCACAAAAATACAAAATAAATGTGGAAATTTAATTTTAAACAGCAACAACAACAAGCATTTAGCACAAATTAATTGAATTGAATTTTATTGTGAATGGACAATTATTGAAAATTACTTAATTTTATTGTCTGGGGTTTTTTTAGTATTTTGCAATAACCATAATTTATCCATGAAATATTTAAAATTTTTGTAAAAATAATGATTTTTGTTTTTGAAAATTGATTATGTAATTATTAAATTCATAAGTAGAAATTTTACTTGTAGGTAGTCCTAAGGTCAGGGTAATCATTTCGATAGGGTCTAATAACATTCCTTTCAACCCTCCTACTTTTCTTTCAATTCTGCCGAGAGAATTTCTTAATATCGTAAAAAGTAGCTGGGAAGACTTTTTTTATGCTTTGACCTTCGAAATCTCAAACTTTGCAGCTGATTATCTCACAGCTTACATTATTCAGAGCCTGTAATAAAAAAAAACTTTAAACAAAAAGAAAACCGACTTCAAAAGAAAAACTTTTCCAAAACAAATTAATATGCACTGAAAAGTAAAGTAAAGTTTTTTTGTGATTTTTAGTGAATCTGAAGTACACTAACTAATTTATCACTAAAAAAAGAATCATCGAAATCGGTTGGCGTGATATGAAGTTATTCGTCCTCTTGTTGTGCACACTTAATGCAAATTTAAGATTTTTATTGTTTTCGCATTAATGCCGTAAATAGAACTGAACCAAAATGAATGGGAGCACACGGGAAGCACCAGCTTTCGAACAGATAAAGAATCATCAAAATCAGTTCACCCAGTCGAAAGTTCTGAGGTAACACACATAAGAATAAAATAAAATACAGTCGAATTGATAACCTCCTTCTTTTTTGTTTGAAGCCGGTTAAAAAAATTGGATTAATTTTTGGAGTTTTGTTTTCTGGAGGATTCTTGAACAATCGAAGTTATTCCTTCGATAATTTTCTTTTATCTGAGAAATAATATATATATAAAATAATGGAAAAAGTCCTAAATATATTTTACTAAAAGACTAAAAAGATGTATTTATGCGACAAATAAAGAGGCTCATTTTATCATGAATGAGTAAAAATATGCAATGCATAATTTTCGTATTAAAAAAATATTGTAATGATGGCTGTAATTGGGCAATTAATGTTTTAAAAGTAACCTGTCAATTAATTACAATAATCTTGTGTTGTGAATTTTAATCATCTGCGCTGCGTATGTATGTATCTTGAAGATAAGAATATTTTAATAATAAGTTCCAAGTATTTATTAAATTTAAATTAAACCAAAAAAATTACAAAAATTATGAATGCCAGTAAAACTATAAAATTATTATCAGATGCCGCAACATTTAAATTTACAACCACTTAAGCAAAAAGTTAATCATCTGGTAATTTCCAGAGTTTAAAATTTCTTGTTTGTGTCCAAAAATAACTTAAGACGACAAACAAAAAGGCTTTTTTAAAAATTTTGTGAAACTTCCAAACCGCGTGAGTCAAAAATTGTGAAAATAATTTTACCTACAACCAAATTTTGATTAGATAGACCATCGCTTTGACAACTTCAAACTTCAAAGTGTTTGCTTTGTTGAGTATCTAACAAAAGTCAGTTATAAAAACGGTAGTTATTCTTAAGCTTCAAGCTGGCAGAGCAATTACAAATACACCAGGAAAATTAATTAAAAAGGTAGTACTCTCAATCTTATCCTCCCTCATTCTTGTTGAGGGCAGCATCCACACAAGTTTTTGGCTGGTTGCGAATAAATCCAAAAAAAAAAAAATGTACGCTGCTTTTATACCTAATATTACTTAATACGGGAATTTCAAAAAATTTATGTTTAATTTCCGCATATAAGCCAATTGTTGTTATTCACATGTTAGCTCGTATGATACGATTCACAAGCATATAATTTACACGTGAATACTAATTTTATCACAAAGTCCGGAGTGGAAATTGTACTAAAAACATTTCACTAAAACTTCTTCAAAGCTCAAATTTTGATGTATTCCTTATCCTTATCCTCGTAAAGGTAATACTTTAGTATACGTTTTTGATACGTTTCTTGACAAATTCTTCGATAATGGTAATCTTTTAGAAGAAATTAAGTTGGAAGATTCCATCATATAGGCGAAATAACTGCTGTACGTTCATAGCTTTTCCGTTTCAGTAAAAGAAACTGAGCCGTTCATTTCCCTTAAATACCGTGAGACTTACTAAAATGGAGGATATCATCACGCAATAAACTCAACTACAATTTAGAAGATCGCCTTATATTTCACGATTGCCCACCCAGATCAGTCTAGCTGATATACTAAATTCGATAAGTACTTAAAATGACCGTATTTGTACACTCAAATGGAATCTCGGATAGTATCCCTCCGCTGGAATGAAGTAAGCGTATTTACTTGGCTGATGATCTTCGTATAACAAGTAAATATTTCTTGAGTCAACGATTTCAATACTTAATTCAAGAATATTAGCAATTGATTGCTGAACAATTTAAATATAGCAAGTAAATATTTTCTTGAGTAAAGAAATTGTGTGTTAAGAACAATTACTTTTTCTAAGTGTAAACAAATCAAATTTATGTTGACGTGCAAATGGAAACTTTATATAAAAACATTAAAAACAATCGTAAATAACTAAAAGGAGTTCCCTCAATGTGGTCTCTTTTAACAAAACGATGGCAGTTGATGAAATATGCGAAGAAATAAAACGATACTCTTTTTTTTTGCTTTAGCTGCGCAGCTCTAGCATAGAATGAAGTATAAACGACCCACTCAAGTTCTGCCATATAACATTATTAAAAGTAATAAACTTTCCAGTACACCACCGCACACAAATATAATATGTAATAGATCGGGCAATTTTAACAGAAACATTGGAAGGAAAGTACATCTCGAAGAAGTTCGACTCCAAGATGGCTAGATTTAGGACAATTCTTTTCTAATTGAAATCATAAGTCTGGCATTATTCCTAATCTTCTGTCGACAGTCTTCATGACCGACTATCATGTCTTTAGAAAGACTAAATGTTCTTTTGGAAACATAAAATATAAACGGCAATCGACCTCAATTTTTTTATCACTTCAGATGAAGAACTCTCACTGGACGTGAACAAAAGTGAAGTTGGTTTTTAAAAATATTTACAAGTATGCAAGATATGAACGTTTAATATTCCAAATGAAACAAAGAGAAAGATATCCACTTTTGACCTCATACGTAGGTATCGCCATAGAGATTACATGATAAAAGCTTGTTTTCCTAAAATGAGGTCGATAAACTTCGAATGCAGTCTTCGATTGCTTATAACTTCTTCGTTTTTTTAATCAATTTTGATTACACTTTCAAATTTTGTCATGGTATCAAGTTTAGTATTACATTTGTATGGGTAATATGGCCAATAAGGATTATCCACTATTGTCAGACCATTTTCTGCCCTATCAATTTTTTCTATTAAAATCGCCCGATGTATAAGACTCTATAGTAAGACTGACAGACAGTAAATCGATGTATTTATTGTTAGAATCGGACCTTATAGACATTAAGATCTTTTGTTTTTTTTTTTGCTGATATTTTTTTGTTGTTGTTGAAAGCATGGAACGTTGTAGGTATCAGATGTACTTGATCTTTTTTACAATTTATTTTTTTTTTCACCAGTAGTCGAAAGACAACACCTACACTGGATTGGTTTTTTTTTGGAGACAAAAATATTTTTTATCAAAAGTTATTGATTTAATACCCTAAAATATAATTCTTTATTATTCATGTTTTCGGATACATTCCCAGAAAAACAAGGATGATCGGTAAAGAATGGATGATTATGGATCAAAATTTGTTTATACATACTGTTACTCAAAGAATATCTTTTTAAAATTACAGCTTAGGTGTTCATGCAAATTTTTAAGAAAAAAATCATTGAAAATCGATAGAAAATACATTGCTCTTTTGTAGAAATGTCAAATATTTGAATTCTATTATAAGTTCAGCAATGAAGACGAAAAATAAGAAAAAAAATTTCGATATCTGCCTTGATTTTTGGCCAATAAGGCCAAAATTATTGTGTCTTATTTGAAAGTTGATCCTAAAATAAGCAAATATGATGATTTTCTTTGAAATAATTTTTTTTTTCGTTTGCATGAAAAGACGAAAAGGTTAACTACTTCCATCTTGACAAAAAACAAACTTTGTTAATAATTTATGAGTCGGTTATAATTTTTGTTTTGGGAGTAGACCCCAAGTGATGAGTGATTATTATAAATTGTGTAGGTTTTTTAAAATATTAATTTTATTATGAAATTTAGAGCATTAAGAAAAAAACTAACTATTTTTATGATTTATAGCGTAGGTTTTTATAGAACATAATAGTTTCATAAAAAAGATTTATTACCAAAATTATTTTGTACAAAATTGAGGAGAGATTGATATTTCAAGTTTTATATTCTGCTAAAATTTTGTCAGATGTTTTAGCTGGAAAACTTTTTAATAATTTATTTCCTGTATTATTTTAAAAACTGTATCCAGCTAAGCCCCTTTGGCTGGAAATAATGTTTCTCTACAGAGAGACTGTGAATCAATATGCAAAATTAAAAATATAACAATTTTATCTTACTTCAGTCTTAAACGTGATAGTTATTAAATTTCAGGGGCTATGCACATTAAATACAGAAGCTCGCACGGTTTTTGTGCTAAATGCATATTTGACTAGGTTTGATCGGATAAAAAAATTATCTTCTGAAAATATTTTATTTCACAAATCGATATTGGCCAAATATTTGACAAAATAAGCTATTTTCGATGCTATCTAAGCTATTCTAAAAATTCGCATCGAAATCACAGGACATTCTGTGTCTAGTATAACTAATTCGTGTATATTAGCTAATTAAATTCCAAAATAATCGCCTTAATAGATCCGTGGCATACGATTAATTTTTTTTTAAGACAAAAAATAAAAAAAAAATCAATTTTGATTTATTAAATCAATTTAATCAATAAATAAATTGTATACCTATAAATCAAAATGGTTCAAACTCCCTGTAGGGGAAATAAGAATTTACTATTACACAACACGACTTAATTTTTCCGAAATGGGATTAGCCGATCAACTAGAATTGTTTATGCAATACGTACTTTATAGTTTAATTTTAAATTTCCAAATAATTTTTCGGAATTTTTTTAGACATTTTGAATCGAAACTACGTAAAAAAAAATCACTTATTTCATAGACTGTGACTGTGGTCTCAAATTACGTAAAATTCAATAATAATTTTTACTCCCATACACAGGCCATAACATTTGTGGAGAAATTCTAATTCTAATAACATGCAAAAGTTTTACATACTTGGCCAATATTGGCCAAAAGTTTTCCAGATTCTTTGAAAATCTTTCTCTATAAACTTTTTCCCGGAATATTTCCAAAGTCGTTAGTGAAGAACCTGGATTTTTAACAATATTTGTACACCTAAATCTTCAAAATATCTAAAAAAAATTCGAATGTAATCCAAATTTCGACTAACTTTTTTAACCATTTGCATGCTTTAGCAACTGTAAGCAATTTGGTAAAATCCTTGAAACTCCTGAAAGCTTCCAATCCCCATCAAGAAGACTTTATGCTATACTTTGCAAAACACATAGTCTTAGACCATGTGTACAGAGGTCATTTAATGTTCACACCAGATTCTTCTGCTGGCTTTGTTATCTATATCACAAAAATATCTGAAGCAACAAGACCAACCACACAATTCTTTGTGTCTGGTGGACGATTCAAACCAAAGCAACGAACAATAATGATGACACATTAATTTTATAATATGAATCATTAATATCTGTTAATAATATTGATCATTGTCATATGTCTTTGTTTACTGTCATTGTCATTATGACATATCGTATTTTTGAATTTTATTTGTATAGTTGTTAACTACTGACTGAACGTTGCGTTGTTGGTTAACTAGCTACTGTTTTGAGTCTGTTCGTCTATCTGCTGTCTATGGTGAAGCTGTAAGTAAAATAAATTAATTCGAACATAACATATTTTGAAGATGGTCACCAAAGATTAAACAATAAAAGACTTCAGAAGTCAATAAGAAAAAAAAAGGAATTACTAAATAAAATGATGAAAAAATACTTTTAAGGAGGTTATGTTTGAAGTTAGAAATCAAAGAAGCAACTCCCCAAAAAGCGAAATAAATCAACGAAAGAGTGAGTAAAATGTTTGGTAGACAAATAATCTTCTGGGAGATATTCGAATTTCAAAGTCCCTTTATTTGTACATTTCGTTTCTTTCTTAGAAAAGATCGAATAGTGTTTGAAAAATTGGTTTTCCTATACACCAAGAGCAATGAATATGACTCACCTATTGGCCTGCCAATCATATGCCAATTTTTTTTGGAAGGCCTCTAGCTGTTTGCTTTCATACTTAAAGTGCTACTAACTTTCATATTTAATCGTTGTATTAAGCCAAAACTTCGCTGAAAGTGTTGAAAATTGCCTTTCTTCTTTACAAAACCAAGTCTTATGGCGATTTGCGTTAGCAATCCTTATGCCGCCTTCACTCTCTCACAAAGTAGCACAAAATCGGTCGAGGAACTAGAACGTGGAGGTAGTACTTATTATGTCTCGCCTGTTCCCGCCTCGTCTTGCCTTACTTCGTCGGTTTTTGTATCGGAGTCCAACATGAGCAACATCACTATAACTTAGAAAACTTAGTAGAATACTGGAGTGTGGGAGTAAGTACTTTACTTCGACTAACTATAGCGAGTTTACCAAAAATTACTCGGCAAGGACACTCTTCGAGATTTTGGATCAGAGAATTTGGTAAATTTTTCCATACCTCATTTTAGTCAAAATTGACAACATTTTCCCCTTCGAGACAGAAGAGTGAGAATAGGGTAGACAGATCTGTTATCATTTTAGATTTCGCTTGAACTATTTTATAAATGATACCAGAACCTCCTTAAAGCGTATGTACAATTAAAATTAATAACCACAGATTTCATTTCGGAATGTCTCGTAACTTTTGTCTGAATCATCTTAAAATATTGCGGTAGTCAAATCGATCAAAGATTATGAAATATTACCTCATTCTGACTCAACGATCATGTTTAAACTTTCTTTTTCTATTTGATTTAAGCAACCAATCAAATTTAACGATTCTTTTTCTTAAACTTTTGACATTTATTGCAAATATTTTTCATTCCTTTTTAGAATTTTTACATGATTTCATGTTTATTTAAGATTTTAAAATTTATTACAATAATATCGATTTTTATTATATGCAATTAAAACAATATTCTTCGAGGTAGGAAGGCGTCCCAAATTCTTCGGTTTTTATCGGGTGAATTCGTCAAAAAATCGAGAATATAGTTTTATTTATTTTATTTACCACCCCCTCATATTTATATTAGTTAAATTAATAATATTTATAATTAATAAAATAATGCATTTACATTAATTTGATAATAAGAATCAATTTTCCTAAAATGAAAATCATTTTAAAATAGAACATGCATGTGAACAAACATACCTAAAAAGTGATGGAAAATTATATAAATATTAAAACTGAATTAAAATTAATTATATTTTTATTATTAATTTTTGGTTTATTACCAAAATGTTTAATACAAAATGAAAATTTAAAAAAATTATATTTTATTTATCAAATTATTTTCATTATAATATTATTTAATAATTATTATATTTTCTATATAAAAAAATTGTTAAAATATGATGCTTTATTACCATTTATTGGTGCAGCTTTATCAGCAATTGAACATAGTCTTACAATGATTTATATTTTTGTGCAATTTTTATTTGTACTCATAAATGAAAAAAAATTTAAAATATTATTAAAATTATTAAATAAACAAAATAAAATTATGAAAAAAACAGTAATAAATTTTCAACAATTATTTATAATTTTTTTTCTAACATTTATAATAGTTTATGGGAATATTGTACAAATTTTGGCATATAAGGAATTTTTAATTTTATTTCAGTTGCATTTTATTCTTGAAAATATTTATTTATTATTTATTTATTCTTTATTAAATATATTAAATAATCAAATAAAAATTTTTAATAAAAATATCAAAAATAATTATTATAAAAAATTAAAAAATATTAAGAAAATATTTAAAATAAATCAAAAATTTTTTAAGGTTTTAAAATTAATTGAAAGTATTTTTTTAATAATTTTCATTGTTTGTGTTATTTGGGATATATCAACTATTGAATATATTATAACATCTTCGATTAGATATAAGCGAGACGGGAAATGTCATCGATTGAAGAAATTTTGGTTGCTATATGTGGACTTATTGATTTTTCTCAAGCTCTACATGAGTTTTTATTTTATGACAATATGTCTTACCACTCACAAAAATGTAAGTAATAATTTTTAACCTTATATATTTAAACGAGTCTTTCTTTTGCAGGTTAGGTTAGGCTATATTAGCTGTCCAAGAAGGATACACTTTGGCTATAGAGCCCGTTGTAGCACCATTTATGTGTTTTACCACCTTTTTCGCTGATAATTTCATTTATCAGCTCCCCAATTATTTTCAGAGACTGAGTGCACCTGCTTCATGCATATACCATGCATGCACTACACTAGCCAATCACAACCATTAGTTAAATAAATTTTTGTTGTGACGGCGTGAATCGACCCCGTTACCCTAGGCATGCCGCAAACGAACTTGGTTACGCCTTAACCAACTTAACTACTAAGGAATTCCTGTGAATATACATATAATTGGAATCTCGGAAGTGGCTCCAACAATCTTCATGAAATTTAGTTAGCAGGAGGTTTATGAAGCGAAAAATCGATTTAGCTAGGTTGCATTTTTAGAAAACGTCGTTTTATCCGCGTTTTCAGGAAAAACTGAAACATAAACTGCAAAATATGTTTCTACCTGGCATCTATTGGCGAGTACATACATTGTACGTGGTTCGTTTCGTATGTATTGTATAGTATGCGGTCCGTGTGGTTATGTCGGTTTTGGTTGATTATAACTGCCGTGATATACGTATATCGTAGTTGACAAAATTAAGTTCATTTTCGAGACATTCAAATTGGTATTTACGTGGAGACATTTTAAACAGGTCTTGTATTAGTGATTAAATTTGTTTCTTTTTACCTCAAAAATTACCGAGCTAAGCTGGACCGGGCCATTCAGGTTATTTTTATATAAAAGTATCTTTTAAATTTTTTTTTCTTTTTAGGCGAATGAAACAATAATAATTTTAAATAAATTTATAATTAAAAAAATTATTAAGAATAAAATTAAGTCATTGATACCAACTTTAGCATTAGCTCACAAAAAACATCAATTTGAAAATTATTTATTTTTGAAAATTGATTTTTTCTATTTTTTAAATGTAAGTTTGCATTTAAAGTGATTTTTGTTTTTGAATTTTTTATATAATTTTGTTTTTCATTTCAGATTTTAAAATTAATTGTTACAGTAACAATTACTTGTATACAATTAGAACAATTTTCTCTGACGTAACATCGTCTTTCGTCGTTTATATTCGACATGTATCCGGTATTTGTTTTCGTAAGTTGAATCAAGAGAGCTAGTCTGTATTTTATTTCTCACTCTCTGAATAATTAAATTAATCGAATTAAAAATATTTATAATTAATAAAATAAACACATTACAGTAATTAGTTGATAAACATCAATTTCTCTACATTACGAACCACTTTAAATGGAAAAATGAGACTGAATAAAGTTAAAAATGAGAAAAAGTTATGAAAATATTAAAACTGAATTAAAATTAATTATATATTTTTTATTTATTTTTGGTTTGTTACCAAAATGTTTAATTCAAAATGGAATTTTAAAAAAATTATTTTTTATTTATCAAATTATCTTAATTGCTACATTAAATTATTATTATTATTTTTTTTTAGAATTCCTTATAAAATTAGCTACCGAGAAATTTAAGACTTTTATAAGTCAAGCTTCATTTATATTTGAACGTTGTCTTATAATTATTTATATTGTTGTACAATTTATATTTATTTTCATAAAAGAAAAATATATAAAAATATTATTAAAATTATTAAATAATCAATATATATTCAAAATCAATCAGTTTAACATTTGGAAACACTTATTTTTAATTATTTTTCTGATTTTAATTATAATTTATGGTAATGTCATAGCTTATTTGAGAGATAAAGTTTTTATATTTTTACATCAGTTGCCATTCATATTAGAAAATATTTATTTATTGTTTTTTTATTCACTATTAAATATAATAAATAATCAAATAAAATTATTTAATAAAAATATTAAAAATGATTTTTATAAAAAATTAAATAATATAAAGAAATTATTTAAAATTAATGATAATTTTTTTAATATTTTAAAACTTGTCGAAAATATATTTTTAATAATTTTAATATATTGTGTTATTATGGACGTTATTACAATTGAATTTTTTTTAACAACTGTGGCTACATATTTCCAAACTGATAGACCTTCTATTTTGATGACATATTTTGGATTAACGATTTTTCTAAGGCTGTATATGAATTTTTATTTTATGACAATATGTCTTAGCACTTATAAACATGTAAGTAAAAGCTATGAATTTTTATTTAAGCAGTTTATTTTAAAATTATTTCATACTTTTCAGGCGAATGAAACAATAATAATTTTAAATAAATTAATTTTGAAAAATATTATCAGAAATAAAATTAAGTCATTGGTACCAAGTTTAACATTAGCTCATAAAAAGCATCAATTTGAAAATTATTTATTTTTAAAAATTGATTTTTTCTATTTTTTTACTGTAAGTTTGAACTTAAGGATGTATGAGTGCCCGGGCAATTTTGAATTATTTAGCTTTCGATATTTCGAAAATCAAAGTTGAAAATAAGGTACAAATAATTTCAACCACAAGTCTAAACTTGGCTTGGCGTTCGTACTACCTTAATTGAAATTAATTTTATATTTTCTGAATTATTGATATTATTTTGTGTTTATTTCAGATTTTAAAATTAATTGTTACAGTAACAATTACTTGTATTCAGTTGGAACAATTTTCTCTGACGTAATAAATGGTTTACGTAGCTTTCATCGTCTTTCGTCGTGTATATTCGACATGTATTCGGAGTGTTTTTTAACATAAATCGAATTAAGCGAGACACGCTGTATTTTATTTCCCATCCTCTGAATATTTTAATTAATCTAATTAAAAACATTTATATTTAATAAAATTAATTAATTTCAGTAAATAGTTGATAAACACCAATTTTCCTAATTGGAAAATCACTTAAAATAGAAATATGTGAACAAACAAACTTAAAAATGAGAGAAAATTATGAAAATATTAAAACTGAATTAAAATTAATTTTATTTTTATTATTTATTTTTGGTTTATTACCAAAATGTTTAATTCAAAATAAAATATTTAAAAAATTATATTTTATTTATCAAATTATTTTAATTATCACATTTAGTTATTACTTTTTTTTAATTTTTGCAAAATGGATAAATAGTATGAAAACAAGGAAATATATTTCTCGATCGTTCATAGCTCAAATTTCCGCTGTAATTCAAGGTCTCCTATCAAATTTTTATATTTATATTCAATTTATATTTGTTATAATAAGTGAAAAACATATAAAAATATTATTAAATTTATTAAATAAACAATATCAATTCAAAAAAAATCCGTTCATTAATTCTAAACAAGTATTATTTTTAATTTTTTTTCTATTATTAATAATAATTTATGGTAATGTGTTAAATAATTTAACTAATAATAAATCTTTATTTTTGGTTCAATTACCAAATTTGGTTGAAGATATTTATTTATCATTCGTTTATTGCATATTAAATATTTTAAATAATCAAATGAAATTATTTAATAAAAATATGAAAAATACGTATTATAAAAAATTAAATAATATAAAAAAATTATTGAAAATTTATGATAAATTTTTGAATATTTTAAAATTAATTGAAAAAATATTTTTAATAATTGTAATTTATTGCGTTATCATGGATATTATTACAATTCAAGATACAATAACATTCGTGGCTAGATACATTCGGCTTGGACGATTGAACTCAAAGCTGAAATTTTGGATCCAATATGATGGAATCTGGATTTTTTTTAGGCTTTATATGCTTTTTTATTTTATGATGATTTGTATTACCACTTATAACCAGGTAAGATAAACCTAAAAAGTGTAGTTAAAACAACCGAATTTTAACTTTTTTATATTTTAGGCGAATGAAACAATAATTATTTTAAATAAATTAATTATACATAAATTTATTAAAAATAAAATTAAATCATTGATACCAACTTTAACATTAGCTCATAGAAAACGTCAATTTGAAAATTATTTTTTCTTAAAAATTGATTTTTTCTATTTTTTAATGGTAAGTTCGAATTTTATCCAAGAATATTTTTTCTTTTTTCATATAATTCTGTGTTTATTTCAGATTTTAAACTTAATTGTATCTGTAACAATTACTTGTATACAGTTGGAGCAATTTTCTCCAATATAGAATTGGTGTGATCGTTTTTCTTCGTGCACAGTCGACATGTACTCGGAAATTTTCAACTAACATAGCCAATCGTTAAATTATATCTCTCATACTTCTAATTGAAATTAATTTAATTAAAAAATATTTATAATTTATAAAAGAATTCAATTACAGTAATTAGTTGATGGAATCAAATATCTTTAGATTGAAAAACATTTTCTATGAAAAAATGTGCATGAACTAACAAGAAAAATGAGGAAAAATTACGAAAATATTAAAACTGAATTAAAATTAATTTTATTTTTATTATTTATTTTTGGTTTGTTACCAAAATCTTTCATTCGCAATAGAATATTAAAAAAATTATATTTTATTTATCAAATTATTTTATTTGTAATATTTAGTTGTTATTATTTTTATATTTTCGAATTCTTTATAGCAGCATTTATCGATTCATCTTTTATAACTCTTGCTACATTTATAATTCAACTCTGTCCTAAAACTATTTATATTTTTGTACAATTTTTATTTGTTTTAATAAAAGAAAGATACATAAAAAAATTATTAAATTTAATAAATAATCAATATAAATTTATGAAAAATCACTTTAAAATATCGAAAGATATATTTTTGATTTTTTTTCTAATATGTATAATAATTTATGGTAATGTAGTATCTTATAAGACATCGAAAGAGTTTATAATTTGGACCCAATTGCCATTTATATTAGAAAATATTTATTTATTATTTTTTTATTCAATATTAAATATATTAAATAATCAAATAAAATTATTTAATAAAAATATCAAAAATAATTATTATAAAAAGTTAAATAATATAAAAAAATTATTTAATATTAATGATAAATTTTATAATATTTTAAAATTAGCCGAGAATATATTTTTATTAATTTTAGTTTATTGTATTATAATGGATGTTATTACAATTCAATTTTTGTTATCAACTGTGATTATATTTTTCCAAACTGGAACACAAATGGAGGATGAAGTGAGTTTGAAGTTTATCATAACATATCATGGACTTTGGATTCTTCTTAAGCTTTTTTTGAGCTTCTATTTTATGACAATATGTCTCAGTATTTATAAACAGGTAACTTGAATTATTTTTATACCATGTGTATATGAAATATATCAAGGTAGGTAGGTATACTAAGTTTAGTTCCAAGTTTGTAGCGCTTAAAAGTATTGATTCTACGAATAAAATTTTTGTATAATTTGTGTTCATGAAACCATCTAAAGTCCATTTCCGGATCTGTCCATATCTGTGATCTGTATAACTCAAAAACAAAAAGATATATCATCCTGAAATTTTAATAGCTTGCTTAAGGCAAAAAACGTGAAGTTCAGTTCTTAAACGAGCACTATAAGTCAATTTGATCTTGTAAATCGTGCTTGAAACATTTTTTCGTAAACATCACTGTTTACTCGTGAGAGCGTAAATTAGTTAATTACATTATAAAGAATGTATTATATGGGAATATCAGTTGTGTGTGTGTGT
This sequence comes from Chrysoperla carnea, assembly GCF_905475395.1. Classification (NCBI taxonomy): domain Eukaryota; kingdom Metazoa; phylum Arthropoda; class Insecta; order Neuroptera; family Chrysopidae; genus Chrysoperla; species Chrysoperla carnea. The sequence continues at coordinate 3,150,257 of NC_058341.1, forward strand.
GGCACCACAGTCGTGTTTTATATTCACGATTGTGACTATCTTAGTCACTCTACTTAAATGCGTAATCATCCCTGTCTATGCGTGGTATTTCAACATTTAACTCATTCAACTGTTTGTTTTAGATGAATGAGACAATAATTATTCTAAATAAATTAATAATGAAACAAATTATTGAAAATAAAATTCAGTCATTGATACCAAGTTTAACATTAACTCACAAAAAGTGTCAATTTGAAAACTATTTATTTTTAAAAATTGATTTTTTCTACTTTTTAGCTGTAAGTTAGAATTTTATTGAAATAAATTTCATCTCTTTTTGATTTTTTGATATTACTTTGTGTTTTTTGCAGATTTTAAACTTAATTGTCACAGTGACAATTACTCGTATACAGTTGGAAACATATTCTGCCTTATAGAAATGGTGTGACACCGTTTTTCGTTTTTCTTTCCCGTATACAATCGAACTGTCAACGGGGATGTTTTTGATAGTCAGTTGGTATATAACTTCTCATTCTCCTAATTTTAAAATTAATTTAATTAAAAAATATTTACAATTAATAAAAAATATTTCAATTACAGTAATTAGTTGATGCAATACAATTTCTTTAAAATGGAAAAACCATTTTAAATGAAAAAATGTGCATGAAATAACATAAAAAAATGAGAAAAAATTACGAAAATATTAAAAGTGAATTAAAATTAATTTTATTTTTTTTATTTATTTTTGGTTTGTTACCAAAATGTTTCATTCAAAATAAGAAATTTAAAAAATTATATTTTATTTATCAAATTATTTTAATTATGAAATTATTTAGTTTTTATTATTTTTTTCTAGAATTCTACATAAAATTAGCTACCAATTCATATCAGGCGTTTATAGAATTAGCTTCATTTATTGCTCAATTCTGTCTTACTTTTATTTATATTTGTGTGATATTTTTATTTGTTTTAATAAAAGAAAAATATATAAAAAAATTATTAAAATTAATAAATAATCAATATAAATTTAAGAAAAATCACTTTAAAATATGGAAAGATATATTTTTGATTTTTTTTCTAATATGTATAATAATTTATGGTAACGTAGTATCTTATAAGACATCGAAAGAGTTTATAATTGGGGCACAATTGCCATTTATATTAGAAAATATTTATTTATTATTTTTTTATTCAATATTATATATATTAAATAATCAAATAAAATTATTTAATAAAAATATCAAAAATTATTATTATAAAAAATTAAATAATATAAAAAAATTATTTAAAATTAATAATAAATTTTATGATATTTTAAAATTAATCGAAAATATATTTTTTATAATTTTAATTTATTGTGTTATACTGGATATTTTTGTAATGGAATATTTGTTAATGTATATGACTAAATATTTCCAAAGTGATAGAAAAGTTTTCGAAGACGTTTTGTGGATGCCATACTTAAGCTCATCGAATTTTCTTAAGCTTTATATGAACTTCTATTTTATGACAATATGTCTCAATATTTATAAACAGGTAAATTAAAAGTATAAATTTTTCCTAAAATGGATCATTATGTTTTACTTTTTAGGCGAATGAAACAATAATTATTCTAAATAAATTAATAATGAAAAAAATTATTGAAAATAAAATTAAGTCATTGGTACCAAGTTTAACATTAGCTCACAAAAAGTGTCAATTTGAAAGCTATCTATTTTTAAAAATTGATTTTTTCTATTTTCTAGCAGTAAGTTTGAATTTTATTTAAATAATGTTTATTCATTTTAATTATTTTTGATATTAATTTGTATTGATTTCAGATTTTAAAATTAATTATTACAGGAACAATTACGTGTTTACAATTCGAACAATTTTCTTCAAAATAGAGAGATGGCATTACATCTGGAACATCGATAGACTTTGTCCTTCTTATCAACCTCATTCCTGCGCTTTAGTAAAATCACGACCTAAGATTGTATTTTTTGGGCTAAACGGTTGATCGGCAAATTTTTTGACAATGTTTCAAACTTTCTACTAATTATATTTAAAACAAAACACAAAAGTAATTAACTGTATACATTGATCGAATCGAAGTATTTTTAAATACCCACTAATTAATGTTTATTCTTTAATTCGTAGTCATCAATTTTTTTTTTATTATGAAATCTTCAACATCAAGTAAAACGGTTGCAAGTAAAAAACAAAAAACCTTTTATTAAATGTATATGAAATATACCAAGGTATACTAAGTTTAGTCCCAAGTTTGTAACGCTTAAAAATATTAGATGCAATGAACAAAATTTTGGTATAGGTATTCATAAAATCACCTAATTAGTTGTCTGTCTGTCGTCTGTTGTCTGTCGTCTGTCCGTCTGTTATCACGATTACTCAAAAACGAAAAGATATATCAAGCTGAAATTTTTAAATGAGCAACATTGGCCAATTGGGTCTTAGATCCGTAGGACTCAACTTGTAAACCGTTAGAAATAGAACAAAAGTTTAAATGTTCCTTATAAAAAAATAAACAACTTTTGTCTGAAACATTTTTTCATAAACATCACTGTTTATCCGTGAGAGCGTATATTATACGCAAATTGTAGTATTATATGGGTATATCAGTTATATGTGTGTGACATGTATGTATGTATAATGTGACAGAGTAATCAACACTGTCCATACATGGTATTTCAATAAATAACTCAGTCAATTGTTTGTTTTCACTTGTTTTATATAAGTTTAGTAAAATTCGTAAAAACATGCCCATATATTTGTGACAACAGTTAAAATACTGTACATAATGTTTAGAAGTAGTCTGTATACATATATACTCGCTGAAATAAAGTTTCTAAAATAATTTTTGACTTAACACTTTTATGCCGGACGTAAAAGACATATGAATTGAAGAGATTCGGTAATATTTTGATATTTTTAAAATAAACAGAATGAATCGATCAATAATAATGAATATTGATGATCGATTATTTTTTATTATATTGATCAGTCACAGAGATGAGAGAGAGAATCATAAAGAATTGAATGTGGTGATGATGATCAAAGAAAAAAGAATTCAATGGAGAAATGAAAGATTCACTGCAATTCAATCCAACAAAAAATCGTATTGATTATCTTTTGTGTTTAAAACAGTTGTATCGATCGATAAAAACAAAAGAAATACTTTTTTATTTTATGCGTATTGGATATAGTGATGTTACGGATATTATGTTTTTTACTACATTCAAATAAACAGTGAAAACAGTTATTCTGACGAACCGGCTATGATGACGAAAGATTAGAGTTGAATCCCTGTAAAAACACATAAATTAATGTATCAGCTATAACGACATGTCGGTTATAACGACCAAAATTAATTGGAATTGTAAGCAAATATATTGGCTATAATGACCATCTCATGTCTAATTCTTATTATACTAATCATACTTTTTAGTATGTCTAATATACGCAAGAATATTTAGATATTTAACTCAGTTAGTTATTATTTTCATTTATAAAATAAAATATTATTTTGGAAAAATGACCTTCAAATTTTTATTTCATTAAAAATGATATTTTTGTTACCTGTAAATAATTTTTTTATCAAAATATTTGAACTAGTAAAAACAATTCATAAATTATGTAATTTATTTTTGATCAAATAAATAAAAATTTTTTACCTTACAGGTGCAGCCACTACTATTCAAACGAGTAAATACTCAACTATTTATTAATAAGATATTAACATATTAAATATAGGTAGGTATTAATTAAAAGTACTAATTGTATAAATACCATATATTAAGAAATACAATAGTTACTTATATGATTTATAAAGAATTCGATTTTAATTTTATTTACATTTTTTGTAACTAAATTTTCACATTCAAATCAATAAATGAACCAAAAAAAATTTGAAACTCTCATGGTACCTCTATGTTCATATATCTATATGTACAGGATGGCTGAGAAATTGGATCGTATGAAGTAATTTTGATAAAAAATGCAAATTTTTTAATGGTAGAAGTTGTAAATTTTTTATTCTAATTAAGAAAATATATAAATTAGGGCTATGTCTGGAATAGTATATCGGATAAAACTTTATGGCTTCGCCTAGTAACATTTTTTAGGTTCACATTGCCTGTGCCTAGAGCAGATCTTATGAGACTTCGGTCTGAAAGTGATCAAAGTGTAGCTTTTTTAATTTTTTTTCTTCCATTCTGAGCTTTTATTTCTAATATTACCAGTAATTCAAAACACTGTCTAATACTATCTAAAATCTTATAAATTTTATTTTTACTCTTATTAACTTTATTTCGGACCATTAACCAAACACCTTTCAAATTAGTCAGTAATAACGACCGGTATATTTTTACTTTAATACAAATTATATCGATTAAAATGACGAAAGTTGTTGGCCCCTTTAATGCTCTTACAGCCGATTTTGAGTGGATATTAAGGGAAACAATTTGATAGGATTTTATAAAAGGATTATTAAACTTGTTAAACATTAAAATTATGGTAACGTCATCAAGTTAAAAAAAAAGACATTTCCAATCTAAGTGAACTTTTCATTTTTTTTAACTCACTGTAATTTTGAGTGATATTTACACTTGTTATCATGGCCGAATATTTACGGATTACTAACATCAAAAATGGAAAACATTGGCTAACAACTATTAAAAAATGTATTTTATAAATCTTAATCGTCACTTTTTCAGTAAAATTATTCTTGAAAAAGAATATAGTTCCACTATACCGAAATCCATTGAACACTTATAATAATGTAAATAAGTATGTCTGTAACATCACTAGAAATGTATATATAAAGATGTATATAATAATGTCAAAAGGTTATTACTAATTAATATTTTTAAATTATTTTTTTGTAATAATTATAATTGTATTGTTTATAATAATTAAATGTGTATTCATTCATCTTATATCGATCTTCTTGAAAGAACAGCGAAATTATTTACACTTCAGGACACCATAGACGGGCGTAGCTCGTTTTTATCTTCGGAATATGAATAATTCATAGAAAAATTTACTTTCAGCTTTTTAGTACAATAACAGGTTGATAAGAAAATGGCTTTCCACACCGACCCATAATGTTCTTCAGATAGTTCTGATTAAGAGCTCTCACGTCCACAAACTTTTTTAAAAAGTTGTTTTCGAGCAACGGGTGATCAAAGCTAGACATACATTATTATATCATTAAAGAGTTTCACAAAAATGTATTTTCCTATCTAAGCGTTCGGGGTCCTATATGAATCAAAAAACTTCTGGCATACTGTGTTTACTTGTTCATTTACTGGTCAAAAATGATAATTTTTGACAGTCTATGGATAGCTTTAGTTTTCTGCTATCCAAGTCCATTGCTCTACAGTATTACAATGTCGCCATTTTAATAAGAATTTATAAAATCAAATTCAAACTGTGATTATATTTCTTTGTATCATAATAATTTTAATAATAGTAATTGAAAATTGAGTTTTTTCTTTTATATTGTTTTTGATTACTTTGATCTTAGTGTAGGTATGTAATCTGGAGAAAGTCATCACTTTTAAGGAAGTACACAAATAATTGGTTTTCTTTCTAATTGTATCAAGAAAAAAAAAATTGAATGAAGGAAAAGTTTTTAACGAACTGTGTATTTAAAATAAGAAAAATACTTTGGAATATGAATAAATAAAAATAAATAAATAATACATTAATATCGATTTAGAAAATATTTCAAACGATTTGGGATTTTCCTTGACCTAAGAGAGTCCGGTTCCTAAAATGGCCCATAGTAATATCAAGTTGAGATTCGTGGTTGAAATTATTTGTTCTTTATTTTCAACTTTGATCATGAAAATACGAAATTTTTCGTTATTTGTCTTGGTTATCGAAATATCGAAAGCTAAATAAATAAACAAAATTTTCAATTTTCGATATTTTGAAAATTACTCCAGATATCGAAAAATTTTAATGATAATCATTATGTTTATCATTTACAGTAGAAAAAAAAACATTAATCATGTGAAATCTGTAAAAAAAACTTTTCGTATAAGAGATTAACTACAACATAAATGTAGTAAAACCGAGGAAAAACCTGATATTTGCAATAGAATAAATAAATAAATAAATAAATAAATAAAACATTTTATAATAGAAGTCAAAAATTCTTAATAAATAGGGTCTATGAATAGTTATTACTACACTGTATCCGAATGACTTAATGTGTCTTAAAATAAACCTAAAATTTTTTTTTTTAATGATTTTATTAATATGATTTTTTGCAAATCAATTAAATTAATTTGAATACGCATTTATTTTGGAATAAGTTAAATTTATTTATTCATTAGGTTAATATAATTTTCTCACTGATATTGCCTGTTTAAATTGTATGTATATATATCGGGTCAATGGCGAAGTGGTGAGCGAGTCCGACTCGTAGTACTAAGATCGTGGGTTCGAAACCCACTAAGGTATAAAAATTTTTTTTCCCTACGTTATTAATTTAAGTTTGTGTAACAATCCCACAGGTGTTTTAGTCACTCAAAGTTTTTCATTAGGTTTATACAGCTTTTTCACCGATAATGTCTCTTGATATTGTAACATCATATAAGAGGTGTCGCAGCTCGGTGTTAAGCGAGTGCGACTCGTAGATCAAAGGTCTATGGTTCAAAGCTCGGACAAAAAAAAAATTTAAATTTTTTCTCTGCATTTCATGTTCTGATTTTTTCAAATTAATTTCATTAATTTCAAATGCGTGTTAAATTCCGCGCTTTTTTCGGGTGTGGTCAATCAAAATTATTCATTAGGTCAGTAGTGTTTCATCGTTCATAGTGGACAGTTGGTTACATTTGTGCTTTGTGTTTCACCTTCATTTGACTTCCAAACGTCAAATTTCATTTTCGAATTTGTTTCTGAGTAAGTTTTTGTTTTAATTTACATTTTTCTAATTCTTTTTTTGTACATTGTAAAATTTTATATTATATTTAATTTGTTTCACATTTTGTCCAAATACTTTTTTACACAAAGCTTTTAACATTAATTAAAAAAAGTTATGTTTGAATCACTTGTTAATTTTTTTCCAATTGAAATCATATTCTAGAATTATTTTTTTTATAATTAGTGTATGACTACAAGTTTTTTTTTTTATTTGATTTCAAAATTTTTCGCACCTGTGTTTATTCTCAAGAAGCACAGTTTTAATATTAATAACTATAATTTTTATTTAAGAACGTTCATTCATCAACCTGTTTTGCTATGTGCGTTTATATGGAAACAGTATTTAAATTTGAAATAATTTTGAAATTTTATTAAAATTTTTAATAATTACTAACTGATAAAAGTTTCAAGTATAGTTATCGATATAATTTTTGAGAAATATCGATTTATATTTTCCATTTAAACCTATGTTAAAGATTAATTTTTGTCACTTTTTGAATTTAAAATTTAACATTAATTACGTTTCGATTAATTTATATAATTGTATATTTTTTCTTTCTTAAATCATTCAAAATCATTTAAACTTTTTTATCATCATAATTATTTTTATTTGTCTATTTACAAGTCTCATGAATGTACGTCCTTAAATGAATAACAATCACTTTAACATTCATAATATTAATGAAATGTTTTAATATTATTGTTTTAATCAACAACTCCGTTACTAAATATCGAAAAAAATTCTATCAAAATAATAAATAAAACTAAATTTGTATTCAATTGATTTCAACACTCCGCTCAATTCAAACAAAACAGATTCCTTTGGACTTAGCAAATTTATGAAATTTTTGATTTGATAAACCTTTGGTACAAATATCAGCCAGTTCATTTTTTGTAGGTATATAATCAATTTTTTAAATTCTGATCGAATGAAATGTTATTTAAGTTCGCGTACATGCGTGAACCTGTTTTGCTACGTGCGTTCATAGGGAAACAGTATGTAAATTTTAAAGAATTTTAAATTAATAGAAATTTTTTTGAAATTCTATTAAAAGTTTAAATAATTATTACCTGGTAAAAGCTATTAAAAAAAAGTATTGGTATCGATATAATTTTAGAAAAATATCGTATTTATATTTTTCATTTAGTCCCATATTAAATCTTACTTTTAGTCAATTTTTTAAACTTAAAATTCAATGAAAATAATTCGATAACAGGTTATTTTTCTTGTCTTAAATCATAGAAAATCATTTAAACTATCGCATTACCATATTGTTTTTTATTTCTCTACTATTATCGTTGACGCATGTACGCCCTTCAATTATTTGGAAATAATATATTTTGAAAATCTAAAAAACAGAATATTGTTGCATTAGCTAGCTGCGGTTTGTAAAATGAATGTTTTAATATTATCGTTAAACCAGTAATTTTTGAGGATAATCAATCAAGTATTCAATAAGTTAAGAAGTGGGAAAGTAAAAGAAGTAAACATATTGGCATTAAATACCATTTCATTCGATCAGAATTAAAAAAAGATAATTTAAAAATTGAACATATACCTACAGAGAATCAATTGGCTGATATTTGTACATACACTAATAATAAAATTATTTTTAATTATTTTAATTATTTATCACTAAAATATATTTATTCATTAGGTTGTTCCAGTTTTACCACCGATTATGGCCGTTTAAATTGTAACAAGCATCAAGTCGTGTGACAGAGAGTATAGCGAGTCCTACTCCTCTTACACAGGTATGGAGTTCAAAATCCAGGTAAGTAAAATTTTTATTTTCTAAATCTCATGTGATAATTTATTCTTAGTAATATAATTAATTTGAGTGTGTGTTTTACTATTCACTATGAATAGCTTATTTATTTGACATTTATCTATTCCCTTCATTTGAATTCCAAATCTTAAATTTCATTTTCGGGTTTGTTTCTAAGTAAGTTTATGTTAATAAAGGTAAATTAAGATTAAATGAGCCATCTTTAATTGTTTATGCATAAATATTATTGCAAATTAAGCAATTTTTAACTTTTTTTGCCCAGAGATATTTTTTTTTTTTTCACTTTATTTTACTCTAAATATCAGTTCATTAATTTTAATTTGTAAAATCGGTCTGCCCTACATACTGAGAAGCGACGTTGACTAACTAAGGTTAGTATGATGTTTCTCAGAAAAAACTCGTTCGATTTGTTGCATGTGTTATAACACTATGAGAAATTGTGTAGTCAAAAATCAATTTTTTCTCGTTATGTCTGTCTATAAGCCAAGCGCCTCGATAGGGGACTGTATCAACTCATGATGTCGTTCAGACTCATCTGCAACGTGAGCAGTCATCACTTAAAATGAGTTAGGTATATCTAGACAGATAATGTACGGAAAAAATTATCTTGATTACATGGATTTTTCGCCTGTGTTATAGCCTATGACATATTGGATTGGTTTCATTCTGGGGTAAGTCTACTTATAACTGGGTTGACAAATTGCCTAATTTTTCTTTTTAAATTTTTTTTATTTTCTTTTTTAAATATATTAATTTTAATTTGTAAAATCGGTCTGCCCTACATACTGAGAAGCGACGTTGACTAACTAAGGTTAGTATGATGTTTCTCAGGAAAGACTCGTTCGATTTGTCGCTTGTGTTATAACCTATGACAAATTGTGTAGTCAAAAATCAATTTTTTTTCGTTATGTCTGTCTTGAAGCTAAGCGCCTCGATAGGGGACTGTATCAACTCATGATGTCGTTCAGACTCATCTGCAACGTGAGCAGTCATCACTTAAAATGAGTTAGGTATATCTTGACAGATAATGTACGGAAAAAATTATCTTGATTACATGGATTTTTCGCCTGTGTTATACCCTATGACAAATTGAATTGGTTTCATTCTGGGGTAAGTCTACTTATAACTAAGTTGATATGGTTAATTCAGATGGACCTTCAGAAATATTTATGCATAAAGATTATTGTAAATTAAGCAATTTTTATTTATTCCTTTTCTTTTTGAAATAATTGAATTTTTTTCCAGAGATATTTATGCTTTTTCATCTCCGACATTGTCATTTGTATAATTCTGTGTTTGTGTTTTGTAAAATTCATATCCTATCCTAGAATTATCTTTTTTTATCATATCCTATCCTAGAACTTTCTTTAATTGTTTATGTATAAATATTATTGAAAATTAAGCAATTTTTAACTTTTTTTTGCCCAGAGATATTTTTTTTTTTCACTTTATTTTACTCTAAATATCAGTTCATTAATTTTAATTTGTAAAATCGGTCTGCCCTACATACTGAGAAGCGACGTTGACTAACTAAGGTTAGTATGATGTTTCTCAGAAAAAACTCGTTCGATTTGTTGCATGTGTTATAACACTATGAGAAATTGTGTAGTCAAAAATCAATTTTTTCTCGTTATGTCTGTCTATAAGCCAAGCGCCTCGATAGGGGACTGTATCAACTCATGATGTCGTTCAGACTCATCTGCAACGTGAGCAGTCATCACTTAAAATGAGTTAGGTATATCTAGACAGATAATGTACGGAAAAAATTATCTTGATTACATGGATTTTTCGCCTGTGTTATAGCCTATGACATATTGGATTGGTTTCATTCTGGGGTAAGTCTACTTATAACTGGGTTGACAAATTGCCTAATTTTTCTTTTTAAATTTTTTTTATTTTCTTTTTTAAATATATTAATTTTAATTTGTAAAATCGGTCTGCCCTACATACTGAGAAGCGACGTTGACTAACTAAGGTTAGTATGATGTTTCTCAGGAAAGACTCGTTCGATTTGTCGCTTGTGTTATAACCTATGACAAATTGTGTAGTCAAAAATCAATTTTTTTTCGTTATGTCTGTCTTGAAGCTAAGCGCCTCGATAGGGGACTGTATCAACTCATGATGTCGTTCAGACTCATCTGCAACGTGAGCAGTCATCACTTAAAATGAGTTAGGTATATCTTGACAGATAATGTACGGAAAAAATTATCTTGATTACATGGATTTTTCGCCTGTGTTATACCCTATGACAAATTGAATTGGTTTCATTCTGGGGTAAGTCTACTTATAACTAAGTTGATATGGTTAATTCAGATGGACCTTCAGAAATATTTATGCATAAAGATTATTGTAAATTAAGCAATTTTTATTTATTCCTTTTCTTTTTGAAATAATTGAATTTTTTTCCAGAGATATTTATGCTTTTTCATCTCCGACATTGTCATTTGTATAATTCTGTGTTTGTGTTTTGTAAAATTCATATCCTATCCTAGAATTATCTTTTTTTATCATATCCTATCCTAGAACTTTCTTTAATTGTTTATGTATAAATATTATTGAAAATTAAGCAATTTTTAACTTTTTTTGCCCAGAGATATTTTTTTTTTTTCACTTTATTTTACTCTAAATATCAGTTCATTAATTTTAATTTGTAAAATCGGTCTGCCCTACATACTGAGAAGCGACGTTGACTAACTAAGGTTAGTATGATGTTTCTCAGAAAAAACTCGTTCGATTTGTTGCATGTGTTATAACACTATGAGAAATTGTGTAGTCAAAAATCAATTTTTTCTCGTTATGTCTGTCTATAAGCCAAGCGCCTCGATAGGGGACTGTATCAACTCATGATGTCGTTCAGACTCATCTGCAACGTGAGCAGTCATCACTTAAAATGAGTTAGGTATATCTAGACAGATAATGTACGGAAAAAATTATCTTGATTACATGGATTTTTCGCCTGTGTTATAGCCTATGACATATTGGATTGGTTTCATTCTGGGGTAAGTCTACTTATAACTGGGTTGACAAATTGCCTAATTTTTCTTTTTAAATTTTTTTTATTTTCTTTTTTAAATATATTAATTTTAATTTGTAAAATCGGTCTGCCCTACATACTGAGAAGCGACGTTGACTAACTAAGGTTAGTATGATGTTTCTCAGGAAAGACTCGTTCGATTTGTCGCTTGTGTTATAACCTATGACAAATTGTGTAGTCAAAAATCAATTTTTTTTCGTTATGTCTGTCTTGAAGCTAAGCGCCTCGATAGGGGACTGTATCAACTCATGATGTCGTTCAGACTCATCTGCAACGTGAGCAGTCATCACTTAAAATGAGTTAGGTATATCTTGACAGATAATGTACGGAAAAAATTATCTTGATTACATGGATTTTTCGCCTGTGTTATACCCTATGACAAATTGAATTGGTTTCATTCTGGGGTAAGTCTACTTATAACTAAGTTGATATGGTTAATTCAGATGGACCTTCAGAAATATTTATGCATAAAGATTATTGTAAATTAAGCAATTTTTATTTATTCCTTTTCTTTTTGAAATAATTGAATTTTTTTCCAGAGATATTTATGTTTTTTTTATCTCTTTCTTATATTTTAGGAATACCTGTCCTGTAATTATATTAAGTGATGTCAAATTTAGGCTGATAGTATTTAGGGATTGTGATTTTTTTTTTTTAGAAATTGCGATAATGTTATCCAATTTGTCATGTTCCGGTCACGACAAATTGGATGATTATTTATCTTTTTCTTCTGTTTAAATGTAACCGGATGCACTTAAATAGAAGGAAAAGATCGTGGATTAGGCCTATAGGGGATACCACGTAAAAAAAAACGCGCTGATGTATCCTACCTCAATGGTAGTGTGGAAACGGATACAAATTTCTTTTATAATGATTTTCTTTTACAGTGAGAATTTTGGGTTACAAATGACAATCTTGGCTAAATATGCAACGATCTGCCAAAATTTCAAGTATATCCATCGAATAAAAATAATATCAACAAACATTTAAACAAACAACAGACTTAACAGCACACTTGAGTATTTGTTTTATGTTTCTTGTAAATAAGTCATCCAAAACAACATTTATCCAACTTAACAAGAGTCAATGGTTTTCGTGATTCAATATTTTGTTTCATATAAATTATATTTGAAGGTATCATAAAGTTTCAATGCCGGAAAATATAAAATTTGTAATAAAATTTGTGCTTTTTATTTCTTTATAAATTAATAATTTATTAATTGATCACTAGAAAATAAATATTGGCTTAGGATATCGATTCTAAGTGCTGTTAAATTAGTTGCAAATATTATTTTATTATTTTAACATTTGGACAACTTTTGCTTAAGCATTTTTCTGTATCTTGCGTTGTTTTTTCTTTCGATTCAATGCAACAATGATATATTTTTCGTATTTCGTCGTATTTCCTCCGAAATCTTACAATTTTCGAAAGAATATTTTCAACCAATTTCCTAATTTAATGTGTTATGCTATCTCTTACATTTTAGGATTAAAATTGATTAATAAAGCAACCCCAAAAACTTAATTCAATCTGAACGAACTACTTTAGCCATAATAGATTAAAATATTCTCTACCCTGTATATCCAGAATTAATGTTAACAGAACATTTTTCCCAATCAGATAAATCAGTCCCTATATGCGTAAAATAGTATAAAATGCGAAATAAAAACCTTATTTGTATCTTCGATTGTCAAGAAAGAAACAAGTTTTAAGCTTTTTATTATTTTTTTTTTTTTTTTAATTTGCACTGAATTCTTAAGATCGTGTTAAATCGATCTTTACCGATGTCATGTTCGATGTCATTTGTAAAATCGTAAAGTGTAAATTGTATTTAGAAAACAGGGTGATTGATTTCATTTGATAAGAAAGAAGAAATATTTACAGGTAAGTTTAGTGTTAGATATCAAATTATTTAATACAATTTTATTACTATTCCTTCATTGTGCTAATTATTAAATAGTATATAATTTATAACGAAAGGCATATAGTTCCCACATGGTGTCCCTTGAAACCTTTAGTTCTTTTAGCGTATTCCATGGAAGTTGACTCATATTTACGGGCGTATATACGAAAAGGGGATGGTATTGTAATACTGATATCCGAAGAAGGAGGATATGGCAGATTTACCATGTTAAGTGGAAGATAGACAACATGCGCGGTGTAAGATCATTTTTTTGTGAGAAGTCTGGATTTCAGGGCAGTAGGAGGTAACTCACTTTCAGGTCACTGAAAGGTAGACTCATAAGAGTATCGTTCGAAAGGGTCAATGCCTATTTGCTTTGCGGACCGTAATTATAAACATTAATCCATCAACTTACCTATTCTTATTCCAACTGAACAACATTTTGCTAAACATATTACAGAAGAACCCATAATTCCATTAAACTAAGTCAAATGAAATCCCAAGTGACTTAAAATAAAAAAAAACGTATTTCTATACAATTTGAAAATGTACTTAAAATATCAGCAAAGTGTGATAGATGACTTAAGTCATGTTTTATTTAGTATTAAATTTATTTTCAAATAGAAATGAATTAAATAATGTTCTGACTTAAGTTTGTTGTTGTATGTATGTTGGTTGTCCTGAGCACGAGCCACGACGTCAAGGTCATCTGGGGCCAACTTAACTTAAGTGTGTATTAGAGAAAGAGCACAGAGCTATACATAATCTATTTTATTAAAAACATATATGAGTGTGTTGTTGTTGTTGTAAAATGTTAACTTAAAGTTAATACACTTGTGTTAAAGAAGTGCAATGCTTGTTACTTAAGAGTTAAGTAACATTATTTTTGTTTCTTCCTTGTTTTGTTGAAAAAGTGATTTAAAATATATATTGGATGTACTTAACTTTATATAACTGTTTTTGACACGATTAACACTTTTGATAATTAATTATTTCGAAAAACATTAACAAGATTTTGTTTTAATTATTATTAGAAACATTAACCAATTAGCCTTTAGATTTTTCTAGATATTGGACAAAAATTATCATGCAACTTCCATAACAGCTTTGACAACTTTTCAATTTTCCATAGCTGCGAGTGATTGTGAACTCTGAAAGGATCTAATATTAGATAGAAAAATGGCTTCCTGTGAAATTTGTTCGAACCCACCCTAAAATGTTCTTTTGATCATTCTGATCAAAAGCTCTTACGACTATACAAATTGTTTACCAGTAGTTTTCGAACTACGGGTGATCAAAGCTACACATATACTTTAAGTGCTAGATATATGTCTAGAAAATGGCTTTCTGCGTCAAACCGCCTCCAAATGTTCTTCGGATTGTTCTGATCATAAGCTCTCATGACCACAAAAAAGTGGTTTTCGAGGTACAGGCTTGTACATTTACTTGATTTGGTATTCTTATTATTGTTATTGCAAGTAAATTTTTCTTGAATTAACGATCTTTATCCTTAAGTCTTTGCAGCAAGAATATATTTACTTGATGGTAAGAACATATTTTTTATTTCAAATAATACTTTTTTTCAGTTAAGGGTTCAAAAATTGAGTAGGGCAAGAAATTGTTGAATCTATTTTGATGAGTATTCTCTTCAGCGTGTCTTTGACAAATATTACTTGCATAGATATCTAAGGAAGATAGTGAAATAAAAGGTCAGCCGAAATTATAGGTATAAAAATAATATTTTCAAAATTCTCGGTTGAATACTTCTTATAGCCCTGCAAAGGAAATATTATGCATAACAGTTACTTTAAAATTAATCATCCAAAAAAAACCCCAGTGATCTAATCAATTCAATAAAACAATATATTAACTAGACAGTATCAATTTATTTTAAACTTAGAAAGAACGAACGCATCCAGAACATTAAACATGGAATAAAACAATTCTTATGACAATGTTTTAGCATAAATAACAAATGTATTGTATCCTGGTTTGAATGAATCAGTGTATAAAACAATAATATATAATATAATATATATAAACAATAAAATAGGCCTTCTTACTATGGAAGCAGGCCTAGGTTGGTGTTCTAATGGAAAATTAATCAGGTTTTCATGGACACGCTTGTTGCATTCGTATACAGAAACATTAATAACACAATTTTTTTTTTGTGTGCGTATGTGTTGTTTTAGAAAAGATGATGATTGTAAAGCTAAGATAAATAAATGAAAATACGGTTTTTCCTATTTTAAATTTTTACAGGATGATTCAAGCAAAATGGCAAGTGACTTAAATTGATTAATTCTACAATATTTGAGCCACATTTTTTAAATTTCATGCAATTATTTTGTATCGAAATTCCTAAAAAATTGATTTTGTTTCAGCATTTCAGTTTCCATTCCATTTGAATCAATTTTGTTTACAATTATACTAAATTTGGATGCCATATTTCATGTAAGAACCGTCGTGACTGTGGAAAATTTCAAATAAATACATTAATGTATTTTTGTACTCGAGTTTTCATGTCATATTTTTCAAATTTCGTGTCAAATTCGTCGTACTTGTTATAGTCTTTGAAAAGTTGGTCCAGGTCCTTAAAAAGCTCTTTTTTTTTATTTATCGAAATTATTAATATCTCTCAAACTTGATTTTACATCAGTACAATCAAATTGCAATCAATTTCTAGATTGTAATAGATTTCAAGAAACCGAACCACATCATTTGAAAAATAATATTTTTTTTTTTGGTTTTGTGATATCATTAAAATTCATAATGTACCGTTTTATATGATGAAGCTCTTTTACTTACAGTGTGTGAATAATTGTATGATCAATGTGTTTTTGCTGCCACAATTTACATTGGACCCTAAACCATTCTGTAACCATTATATATTCCAATAAATAATCTAAACATATATACAAAGTCGGTTTTTATATAATAATATATAATATAATAGCCTCATATAATCGTATAAAAGTTTAAACTATATTTTATTAATATAAAAGAATATACTTTTTTTTTGTTTATATATGTTGTATCAACACACCACCTGTTCTAACAAAAAAACTAAAATAAAACTTAAGTTGTTTGGTCAATGCTTATGTTGTGTTTAAATTGTAATAAATATTTTTACATATTATTACTCAAGCAAGTTTTTTTCTGTCCTACCATTATCTTACTTATTCCTTTCTCAAACTCCATGATTTAACCATTAATTTAAAGCTTTTTATGCTTATGTTTGACAAAAATATACTCACAGTCTAAAAGTGTACCGCTTAGGAACAAACTAAGTTTATTACGCAAACATATTGGTTTTTACAGATGCTTTCTTAATACTCTAGACATATAATTACTATTTTTAATACATGTTCAGTTTTACTTTTGTAATTATCACCACTTTTCTACGAAATTTTTATTTGTTGTTTTTAGTCACGGGTAAAAGGTAGCCATGGGTTACGGTAACTACGGGGCCGAATTCCGCACGTATCGAGCTAGTAATACTCATATTATATAATGCATTATATAAGTTATAACTACTTTATATGATGATAAATTATGAATTGTATACTTAATATGGTATTAAAATAGGATCATATATTTTAATTCAAAAGTACGTTTTAAATATGTGCAAGTCAATTGAATTATAGCAAAAAGATGTTTCTTTGCAATTATTAATTGGTTTACAGTTACAAAATTATTGATTATTGACGATTCAAAACAGAAATAATCAATGAGCGTATTAATCAATTTGTGTTTAAATTTATTTGAAATCAATAGATTTTAAAATTCATTTCATAAACTTCAATTAAAGAGATATTTCTAGAATTTTTCCACAGGATAAATGTAGAATCAACCATAAAACTCTACTGATTTTTTTATTTCTCGTAATTTTGGATCAAATATAGTGCCAGTCACATGTGGATTCGCCCAGAATGTAGTTTTTTCAATTCGTCTTTCAAGGCTGAAGCGAGTTTCTTGAAATTTCTCCACCTTTCATTAGGACGTAATCAATCACACTGTACATATAAACTATATACAAAATATATCACCTTCTACACATAGAAATTTTCAATAAAACGCTTTTGAGAAATAAATAAGTTTGCATGAAAGAAAGAAGTTTGATTTATTAATATGATTATTATAATTTATTTGATAGCGATTTCAGAAAATACTTTATACACCGATCACAAACTATAAAATAAATAACTATATAGGTAAACACATTGTGTTCGAGTTTTTACACACATGTAGGAGAAAAAAAATCACTTGTTCCTGTGAACGCAAACAAACGAAACCAACCAGCGAACAGGTGTTCTTCTAATCGGTTTTTTTTTATAGCTACATGTGAAAACGCATTCGATCGTTTGTTGAGAACGCATTTGTTTGTTTCGTTTGATTATAGTAACACCGCTTTTGGTGTAATAATAAAACTTTGATTTATTTAGAATTATCTTTTCTAGAAAACTTTGTACTATGGTGTAGGTTTTTGTTTCATTGTTAACAAAAATGTCCTGTTTAGCTAAAAAATCACTTTAAAATCGTAGACAAAATTCAACATTATTCACATGAAAAAACTAGTTGCAAGAAAATATAATTTTAGCTTGACTGCAAGGAAATATTTTATTGATTCAAGAAAAAATTTACCTACTATACTTCAAGTTTTAAGCAGTCAAAATGTAAGCAGGAAAATGTAGAAATAGAAAAGTTTCCTACATTGGTTACTTCGTATATTTCAGCCAAATTTGATACACTATTTCAAAATTTAACTCAAAAATTTTGCTTTCAACAATTTTAAAACCTTTCTCTACAAAATAAAATTTACAAAATCACCAACTATTATAAAATCAATTATTTCCTATATATGCAATAATTTCATCAATTTCACAAACATTACCGATAAAACCAATAATTTATATCAAAAAATAAAAAATATATAATGCCACATACTTTAATATAAAATTGTAAATCGTGAATATTGTCGTGAATCAATTGATTTCAATCGTCTGGGTCTACCATTAGCTGCTGAAGAGATATTAACAAATACCTACCTGGTGGCTCTGGCTGAGAGTTCAATCCAATTATGCATATTATTTATTTTGAAAAACATACAATATTTTGTGTTTTTAAAACTTTTTTGTCGTTTTCTTTAGATTTTGTTTAAATTCTATTTCTTGTTGCAATAATTTATTATAAATAATTAAATAACAAATATTTATTTATAAATGCATATTTATATTTATATCTTTTATAAACGCCAATACCTTCTTTAAGGAAAATTAAGTTATTGGTTTTGTATCGATTATGTAATATTGATAATATGTCTAAATATTCCAATTCCAATTTCATAGGTTAATTGTATGGACAAAAGCCTCTTGGGCGTGTGGTTACGACATCGGACTACTAAGTAAAAGGTCCTGGGTTCGATCCTTAGCCATACCGATGTATCTTTTTATATTCCTTTCATTACTTTTTTTTATCATTTTGGTACGAAATATTCAATAAATTTTAAATTAGATTTATCTTTCTCTTTTTAATATTTGCTTAAACTATAAAATAAGTATACAAGTGATAATTTTTAATTATTCTTTAAAAATTAATTCATTTATTTTACGCAGCTACTGCGTGTTGAATGTTTTTATTAATATAAAATGTATAAATAAATAATATATTATGAAATCGATCCATTTTACCATAAATACTTAAAATGGTTGGCTCATTAAAGAAAGATTATATTTTGAAATACTTCTTGCAGGAACAAAGATTTATCAATAATTTTATTTACATTCATAAATTAAATATATTTTTAGAATATTTCAACAAAAAATCAAAACGATAGCTTATTTATTTCTCCAATTAGCTATACTTTTAAATGTCTTACTTTTGTAAAATAAGTAATAGAAGAAGGAATTATTCCATAAATTAAAATGAAAGAATACTTCCTTTTCATAATATTGCAACGTTTAAAACATTTTATATCTTTTTAATTAATTTATCCTTAGGATCTCTTTCATCATGGTTTGATTTTAGAAATCGGTTTATAGGAAATTCAACCATCGAAATGGAGGTCTTCGATGGATGTATTCTTCAAATTATCGAACACCAAAGTTGTATCCTAATGTTTTCGAAAAAATGTTTCAAACAAAAGTTATTTATTCTTTTATAAATTTTGATAAATTGTACTTTTTTACATTTAAGCTTTTGTTCTAGCTGTAAAGGGCTTGCAAAATGGGTCCTATGAACTCAAGATCCAAGAGACCTGTTACTCATTTACGAACTCTTAATTTTTCGTTTTTGAATTATTGTGTTTGCGGACATACGGACAGACCAAATTGATTAGATAAACACCAATACCAAAATTTTATTCGTATCATCAATATTTCTAGGCGTTACAAACTTGGGACTAAAGTTAGTACCTATTCCTTGATATACCGTTTGTATAACATCTCTTTAGCCATTATAGTATATGAAGTAAGAAAAGTTTTAATGGACGTTCTTATGTTTCAGACAAAGAAAGACTCTTCAGACAATTTATTGTGTATGATGCGACTCAAATCTAAATCAAATGAAAAAATTTTTTGAAGAGTCTTTCTTTGTCTTATACATAAAAACTATTCATACTTCATGTATTTTAAATGGCTAACGAGATGCTTCACAAATGGTATTTTTCATATATACAGGGTATGTAACAAGACTCTTACAATGTGTTTCTCAGAATATTTACAATGAGAAAATATGAATTAAATAAAAACTTCTTTTTGAATTATCAAACTTAGTTAGCTAACTACTATTGAGAATTCATTCACATTCACTGAACGTTTACTAAGTCTGACTGGTTCTAGTTTTATATTAGTATTTTATATAGATATTTATTATTATTTTTGTTGCTAATAAAAGTTGTAATCATTGAATTACTTACTTTTAGTTAATATTAATTGATCCAAATTGACATAAAATATCTCACACGTAAAATAGGTATCACATAACACTTTCTTAAAATGCATTAAATAGTGATAGTTTGCGTTTAAAAATAGTTTTTAAGTTTTGAGCGAACGTTTGTCTAAAGTTCTCTGATAGAAATGTTATAAAGTTCATCCTGTAAATTGAAATTAGTAACTTTATATGAAATTAGTAACTTTATTGATTTGTGTGTTTTAAGATGGCGAAATATATTTGTGAGTAAAATCTAAGGAGACTAAATGATAAAAGTGTAAAAAATACAGTTAGATTCTAAATAAACTTTACCCGTTATCTCTAAAAAAATAATGATGAAATCGGTAAAACCGACATATAAAAAGTGATTTTCTCGAAAACTACGAATCCCACGGTCAAATAAATCATATTTTTGAATTATTTTGGTCAAAATTACCTTATATACTAAGTTTCATCCAAATCGGAAAGATAAAATTTTTTTCGATTTTTTGCAATTTTTTTAAGGGGTACCCCTTCAAAAAAATCGAAAAAAATCGAAAAAATCGAGAAAAATTTTAGGTTTTCGATTTCGATAAAACTCTGTATATAAGGTAATTTTGACCCAAAAAATCCAAAAATCGAATTTATTTGATGATTGGATTCATAATTTCAGAGATATCGGCAAAAATGATATATAAAAAGTGATTTTCTCGAAAACTACGAATCCCACGATCAAATAAATCGTATTTTTGAATTTTTTGGGTCAAAATTACCTTATATACTAAGTTTCATCTAAATCGGAAAGATAAAATTTTTTTCGATTTTTTGCATTTTTCTTAAGGGGTACCCCTTCAAAAAAATTGAAAAAAATCGAGAAAAATTTTAGGTTTCCGATTTCGGTAAAACTCCGAATATAAGATAATTTAGACCCAAATATTACAAAAATCGTATTTATTTGGCGATAGGAAGCATACTTAATGAAAAATCACCTCAAAACTTCAGAATAAAAACGATTTTTCGATCGATTTCAGATCAATTTTTTAGAGAAACTTTTTTTACTCTATCAAAAATTATAATTTCACTGTTCATTGATCTTTTATGTATTTTTTATCATAGCCTATATGCTTGGTGACATACATGATACATTTAAGTCACATCATTCTTTTATCAGTAACATAATGATCTTACCCATCATATAAGGGTCATATCCACCATTATAGATACACATAGTTTTGTTTTTGAATTGTTGCATGCATGTTAGAAGTATGTATGCATCTTATAACATTACTTACAGTACAAATATAATATAAGTAATGTTATAAATAAAATATACTTAAGTATAGTTATACTATATACTTAAGTACAATAATCTAAACGCTATTACATTAATTATTCTGTTCGCGTGCGCTGTTCTTACTTATAGTTCACTGTATATTATATCCTATCTATATGCTTTATATTTTATTATATTATTATAAAACATTTCACATTTTATGATCATGCATGAAAGTGAACATATACCAAAGAGGTTCGATCATTACTTGGATATAGAGTACCATTTACTTGACTGAAAAAATATTACAGTTACATCATTAGAAAACAAGTGAAAACAAACAATTGACTGAATTAATTATTGAAATACCATGCATAGTCAGTGTTGATTTCTTTATCACATAACACATACAAACATGTGACACATACATAACTGATATTCAAGTATGGTACATACTATAAAATTTCCGCCTAATTAGCGTTCTCACGGGTAAACAGTTTACGAAAAAATGTTTCAAGCAGAAGTTGTTTATTTTTGTGATAAGGAACATTTTTTACATTTAAACTTTTGTTCTACCTCTAACGGTTTACAAAATGGATCCTACGGACCCAAAACCCAATTGACCTATGATGCTCATTTACGAACTCGACCTCACTTTTTACGTCCTGAGTACGCTGTAAAAATTTCAGCTCGATATCTTTTTTCGTTTTTGAGTTATCGTGTCCACAGACGGACGGACAGACTGACGGACAACCGGAAATGGACTTCGGTTGGAATTCTGTTTTAATTTTGGTACATAATCCTAAAAAAAAAATGATTAAAAAGTGAGTGTAATTAGAATTCAAGTAATAGTTTTAATATTTTTTTGTGATATGAACAGCACAGTAAGTCGTTACTTGTTAAAATAACTTAAGTTGGTTAATAAAATAACTTGGTGTACTTTTTAACTGTTTTTGGTGTGGTTTAATTTAAATTCCAAATATTTTATGAACATAATTTTGTTCCTATTATTATAAATTAATACAAATTTACAAAATTTATAATACCTTTGCGAAATTTAAATGGAATCCTGATTCTTTTTCTTAGAGCCTTCTTAAAACTGAACAGATATTGAGGACATTTATTTTTGGTTCAAGGATTTTTCCTTTTTTTCCTGTTTTTCCACAGCAGTCTTTTGTTTTTCCTTCCCATGATTGTGGGATGTTTTTTACCAGTTGCGTCTTCATGACTACAAATACAGTCTCGATATTCAAGCCTATATTAAACTCGTAGGTGTTTGGTTTTAAACAATGATTTTATAACAGAAGAAGTTTAACTGTAATGAAAACTAATCAATATATTACTAGCACTAATATATTAATATTTTTTATACTAAATATTTATCTATCTAATAATTACAATATTAATTTACAAAAATTATTTAATATTATAATATTTAATATTAAATAATAATAATTATTAAAAATATTATATTCTAAAATTATATTATATACTTCTCATATGTATACTTGATGTTACTTAAGTATACTTTATATGTTTTAAGATATATTTTTACTAAAGGATGTACGAGTGCCAGGGTAATTTTGGGATAAAAGGCTTGAGGGGGTTGCCTGATTATTTAAATAAATAAATGACTTCAAAAGTAGGAATATTTAACATTGATCTAATAAGAAAATGGTAGATGGATGATATGTTTTCATAGATTTATCCAAAACTAGTCGGTGGAAGAAAAAAACGCTTTAAAAAGTTAAAGCCTGAATAAATTATTGAAAACAAAAAAAAACCCATACTAATTAGGGATGTATGAGCACGGTCACAAATAAGAATAAAATTTTTCGATAGCTGGAATAATTTTCAAAATATCGACAGTTGAAAATTTTCTGTAATTATTTAGCTTTCGATGTTTCGAAAAAGCAAGAAAGTTATCGAAAAGTTTTATTCTTATTTTCCGTCTACATTCATGAAGTGATTACAAAATTTGTCATCAAAGTTGAAAATTAGGTACAAATTATTTCAACCACAAGTCTAAACTTGCCTTGACGCTTGTACTACCTTAATTGAATTCACTATTTTGTATTGCATGTAAATATTATACTTTAAATAATTAAAGTAATAATTAAAATAGCTCTTCAATTACTTTTTAGTATCTTTCTACTGCAGTGGATATTTAAAAAAAATATATATTATTATTAATTTAATTGATAAATAATTGATTTTAATTTCAATAAATTGTTTTAAATTTGAAAGTAAATTAGGAAATAGTTTATTTTTTTAAATATTTTATTGAGTTTAACATAATAACGAAGAAATTGTAGTCTTCTTAAAAAAAATAATTAGGAAACGATTAAAAACAAATTTTTTCTTGATCCCCTATTACGGTCTTACTGGTCGCAATGACTCTGGGAATAGCGGCTTTTGTAAATCGGTAGCATAGAAAAATTCTAGCAAGCCATCAAAGGCGCTCTGACACCGCACCGGATGAGGCTGGGAAAACCGAACTGACGGCTAGGCGATCAAAACAAATAGTATACAACCCACGGCAAATATTCTGATTTTTAGTAGTTGTAATGGGCTCATGTAATGCATGTTATTTGCATGAAGGAAGTGCACTCAACCTCTGAAATTTAGGAGCTGATAAATGAAATTATCAGCGGAAAGGTGGTAAAACACATATATGGTATCACAATGGGCTCTATGGCCTAAGTGTGTCCTTCGTGGACAGCCAATAAAACCTAACCTATTCTATCCATCACCCTGTAGGACTATGAAAAATTTCGAAAACGAAAACATGAGGGTGTCTTCATCTTAAATGCAACACACTATATACTGAGTTTCTTATTTTCGAGTCACTCTGTATTAGAATGTCATATCATTTCTAATAAAAAAATAATTTCATATATGATATTATTAATTCTAAAAAGTAAAATCTTGTAAAACATTTATTTACAAGTTTTTCAGTTTATTTAGAATTATTATTATTTTTATTATGTGACCAGTTTTGAATAATAAAACATACATTATTACAACACTCTTATTACATACAGTTCTGGCTGAATCTGAACAACAACACTCTCAACTCACATCTGGATCAATCGATAATTCATTCAATAAATATATAATAATTTTTTTTATTTTAAATTTAATATAATTATTATTATTGACTTTATATAGATATTGAAATTTCAATATATAATATATATTGAAAAATTGTTTCTATCAAATATAAAAAGGTTTTTTACTCTATTTATTTAAGGTAGTTACTTCATTTTGATGTCCTCACCGAATTATTTATAGTGTGTGCAATCCCAAATACGATATAAACAAAAATATTGATACCCAAACAAAAATTCACTTTTCAAAATAGTCCAAATTTGACTATTCAGTCCGAAAATTTATCTTAGCTGTGATATTCGTACACTATTACTGACAACAGTAAACAATACTAAGATATTGTATCAATACTCATGCTCGATACACACACAAAGCTTTTTTTGTTTAACAAGAATCATTTTCTTGGTACCGAAGTTTGATGTGACACATCATGTTATGGTATCAGATTGCACCTAGCTCTTTGGATTGCTTTTATCATCAATTTAGATCCCAAAAGATAAAAGATAGAATAACACTTTAAATTAAAAAGTTGAACTGTTGAAATTTTGGAGGAAATGTGACTATGTTAGAATTAATGACCGTAAATATCAATTTTATTTAATTCTTAAGAATACCCATTTGAACTACCTTAAATCGTTATTTACAACACAATGTTTTTGCTTTTGCGGTCTCTTTACAATAGAAATTACAGATTATTTATGAAATTTTATTTCTCCAACAAAGCGACAAGTGTTCTTTATCCATTCTTAATCCAAAAAAGATATTATAATGGAATAAAGTCTGATTTTGGTCGTATTCGATTTTATTATTTTATTACAAAAATAATTATTATTTTTCTTTCAACGTAGAAGTTAATAAATCAAATTTTTATTGATTTTTGATATTTTTTTTGAAAAGGTGTGTGTTTTTATTGATCTATTAAAAAAAAAACAAACCGGTATATTCCTTCAAAGGAGAAAACATACAATAGACATTTATTTAATCGATTGTCTTTGGAAATAAAGTGTTTTTGAAATATTACTTTTAGAGTTTGGACCGATGACAATGGAACAAATTTTTATTCAAAATATAATTTGTTATTCCAAGTTGAAAATTGTTAAGAAAAATTTTATTAGTTTACTGTTTCAAAGACTCTTCGAGGAACGTCTTTTTTTCTTCCTGATACATGGTATTCTTTATTGACATAAAAATTCTAGAAAACGAGATAATTCAATTAGCAATAATTCCATACAAAAACCAACATTTATTACAAAATATATGGTACGGGATTTGCCGAAATATGTAATGTTATGTAACTACAAGAAGACACAACGTTAGAACAAAAGATGGTATTATAATAATCTGTATTATTTGGGATTAGATCCTGTCGTAACCTCAAGAATCAGAAAGGTAAGAAAGTAACATGGGTGGTAATAGTTATGACAGACAATTCAATGGAGTATGGGCGTCAGGCCCTTCCTGATTGGCTGTACGCACAATACTTCTGGTGGATAGCCCTATTCAATAATTTCATATAGCTTATGCTAACATAGATAGAGATACTATAATATCTGTATACAATACCAGCATTGTATTAAACGCCATATATTTCTTACCGTTTAGTGTCCACCTAGGATTATAGAATTATTGTGACGATAGAGATACCATTAGTGGTATCATTCTATAATTGAATGGGTAAGGTGAAATTTGATAAAACTTCTGAAAGAATTCTGAATAAATGTACAAAAGTTAAAAGATTCAACATGACTAATCTAAAATTGTCTCATTAAGAAATCGTCTATGTAACTCGTTTGTTTTTGTTACATTCAGTATTATTATTATATAACATATATAATTTTTATTTATGCTAATATGTAAAATATAATTAGAATAACAAGAGCACCATAATAAACGCAGATAATGGCTGTGTATAATACACAGAGTGCAGTCCAGTTAAAAAAATATAATTATATGGTCTTACCAAATGTGGTATATTTTATTTATAAGTTCTGTTTCTTTGTTCATTATTAAATAAACACTAAACAAATAGCACAAAATACAATTTATAAATGGTATCGAAACTGCTAAATACTAAAAGTGAAGTGCTTTTATTTGTATAAATATTCTAAAATGTCTTCGTTAGTGTACCTAACCTAACCTAACCTCGAATATTTACCTATATTCATTTTGTTGGTCGAACATTAAGGCAATGTATAGATAAAAATATAAATTTTTTGATGAATGACTGAATCGCTTTTCTAAGCAGGAAAGCGTATTGAAGTTTGAAAATAAATTTTTCTAGGAACACATAATTTTAAAAACTAAAATAAAAAGCAGAATACAATTTTAATTGTCGCATAAAACTAATAAATTATTATTTTAAAATCATAAAACATTTGTAGATATTAAATATTATAATATTAAAACAACATTAGATGATAGTAAATTAAAAAAATATTGGTATAAAATACTCATACATTCCTCCATATACAATCTGTATTTTTTTAACTTTACACTTGATGGAAAACCCCTCAACTTCAGCATTACAAAGAAAAGTGAGAAAATAAGGGTAGTTTTCCTATCCCCAAAGAACTCCAAATAGTAACAGTGAAAACAGTTAAAAATTTCAACTAAAAAATCGTCTCGGGAGGCTTTTCGAGATGACTGATCATGAATTCAAGGTTAAAAAGCTACTGAATACGGTTGCAACCCCATTAAAACTAACCCTGAAAGTGACAGATAAAATAATTATCAAATTCAAAATTTTACCTCAGAAATCGTTTCTTGAGGAGCTTGAATCGTTGATCATGAATTTGACGACAAAAAGCAACTGAATGTAGTTTCAAGGTAACCCTAGAAGCCATCCCTAAAAGTGACAGAGAAACGATTAAATTTATTCCTAAGATATCATCTTCCTGGGGTCGCTGATCACGAATCCAAGGTCAAAATGAAACTAAGGATGGTTGCAACCCCATTAAAACTACCCTTAGAAGTGTCAATTTTAAACAAATTTAGAAAATTCTGAATTTGGGGTAATTGTTACTCAAAATTTTTATAATTTGATTTACTTTAATAGCATCAAAAGGTATAGCCTAAGAAATTCTTTAATTTCGGGATTAAGATTTCGTGATTTCACTCAAATCATGCACCCTTTTATTTGTAGACAGAGGTAAAAATAAATTAAAATAATATATAAAACACAATATTTAAAATGTATGTGGTATTGAACAGACAAAGACAAAACAATATCACCAATATAATGATTTAGAGAGTGATAACAATCAATTATTATTACATCATATGAAAGGCGGTTTTTATAAATATCGTATACTATAATAATATTTATCCGCGTCCGTTCGGTTCGTCTGCCTGTCTGTTTGTTCATCAGTTTTGTTGTGTTTGTTCGTCTATGTTGTTAAAATATTTATGTTATCGGAAAAGTGTATAATGCAGACATTCTATAGAGTTCGTTATCTAGACTTAACGCTTAAGGACGTTCCCAAAAAATCACGTTTTCTTAGGATTATCTTTAAATCGTGTATATGGATTGTCATTAATGCTTTATAAAAAGGAAAATCTTTTAATACCCTTACGGAGTTAAATTTATAGATTTGAGCTATCAAAGTTTGGGTTTTAAACATATAAATCCTATATTAATTATATATAATATCATATATAATTATATATAGAAAATGGCCTTATATAATTATCCTTATTATACATGTATAATTATATAAAATTATATATAGTTTACATATAATAATATATAAATTACATATAATTAGATATACTCATATATAATTATATATAGACGCTCGAGAAATTAATGTATCCTTATATCTAATTATATATAACTATATATAATTACATATAATTATATATAACTATATATAATTACATACAATTATATATAACTATATATAATTATATATAACTATATATAATTACATATAATTATATATAATTACATATAATTATATATAATTATATATAACTATATATAATTACATATAACTATAGATAATTACATATAATTATATATAATTATATGTAATTATATATAGTTATATATAATTATATATAGTTATATATAATTATATATAGTTATATATAATTATATGTAATTATATATAGTTATATATAATTATATGTAATTATATATAGTTATATATAATTAGATATAACGATACATTAATTTCTCGAGCGTCTATATATAATTATATATGAGTATATCTAATTATATGTAATTTATATATAATTATATATAATTTATATATAATTATATGTAAACTATATATAATTTTGTATAATTATATATGATTATATATAATTTTTTTACCGGGGGGTATGGTTTACGATGTAACAAGCCTAATTTTCATACGATTAATTTGAAAAACCATTACTAATTAGTGAAAAGCCTGACAAATGTTTTCCTATAATGAAAATTATAGCAAGCGTCACGCGTTTTTTCATAAAATATATTCTATGTGGTTTTTGTTCGTTAGTGATTTTCTCTAAATCTCAACATCGACATCAATACTTCGAAAAAGTATAAAATAAATCTAAATCTTTAAGAAAATATTGCATACTTTGATAAGGTGACGTATATTATCAATTCTACATGCCCGGAAATTTGAGTATTTAAGCAAGTTAATCAATTTTAATTTCACTTTCGCATTTTGTCATGGTATCAAGTATAGTTTAATATTTTTATGGGTAACATGGTAAAATTCGACATCAGGATTAATTCTTATTAATCGCAGTAGATTATATCTGATTATGTACATTGCCGATAACATTTATATATAACACAAACACACATACATATAAATAAATAAAAGAACACAAATCTAACGGGATTCCAAGGCCTCTTCAACACACAACACACAGCACGAGTGCCACTGACTTGGTTGCTTGCCACGCCGTGCCCATAGGCAATAAACCTTTCATTGCAATATAAAAATTATATCACGGTATTAAAATATTATTTATACATAAACAACCACACAACTATCTATTCAGCTATTTAATGAAATATTAAAGTTTTTTTTTTTCTTAATTATTTTTATTTTTTATTTTATATAAAAATATTTTTATGAAATCTTTTTTTTTTTCATAAACGTATTCTAGTTAATATTTATTTTATTTTATCCTTTAGATCGTGCTTGAATGGTGTGACGTTTTTCAAAGCAAAACCCTGTGTCAATTATATCTCGTCTTATAAAATTATCCTTCTGATAAAAACGTCCAACCATGGATTTGATACTAAATTTGAGTCATATTTCTCTTAGTATTGGGATAATTTCTCCTTTTTCATCACGGCGTTTACTACAATGCTTGTATGGTATAGGGACAGGTATGATAGTAATATTACAGTTGTGAATTGGGCTCTCAACCAGTCTACCAGAAGTATAGGTGGGTATCACCAACCAGTATGGGCCTAAAGTCCATACTTCATTGACTCGGCCGCCATAACAATTGCTAATGTTGCTATTCCTTCAATGGTCAAATCAGGATGATATTGACGTAGTGATATCCACAAAAAATTTCTTATCGTGTATATTTCGGTCATATTTTCCAAATTTGTGAATAAATTTTATACAGTTTACAAAATGTAATAAATTTGTACATAGTGACGTCATCAAAATACAAGAAAATGGATTTTTCTAATGAAGCCTCTTATCAACAGAACAGAAGGCTTGAAGCTTTTTAAACTTCCCCATTGAATATGGGTTATAATCAGTAGCGGAAGGGAAAAGCCCCATTAGGCAAAATCTACAAAAAGAGTTATTTTAATCTTTGTTTATGACATTGTTGCCCTTCTTACGGTGACCTTTCATACGAATTTGCATTTTTCCCCTTCTTTAAGTTTTCTTAAATGAAATTTGTGCCCCCTTGCAGTGCGCTCTTATACAAATTTTCCATTTTTCACCTTTTTTAGTGTCTTTGTGGTGCCCAACGTCGAGGGCCCAGTAAGAAACTGCTTCTTTGCCTCCCCTTAAATTCGCGATTGTATGACTGTATTAAAAATTTTCGTGATTGGTACAATAATATTTTTTGCTCCAAACAATACGGTATTTTATATTTATTTATTTTTTCTTATTGTTTTAAAGTTTGTAATATCACAGTTGAGAAGTGATAGCGATAGTTATACTCAGTTAGTTAGTTAACTCCCAATATAAAAATATAAATAAATAAAAATCCAATTGCTTAGAGCAAGGTCGTTTTATTATAAAAAATATATTATTAATGAAGAAACAAATAAACAACAGTAGTTCTAGTTAAGAATATAACTGAACTGATACAGATTCAAAGGTGTTGGTCATCTGTATCCTCATTGGCGTGGCCTCATCAAAATTAAGACAAGTATGTGATAGATCTGGTCGTTGAAGGGCAGATGAACTGTCAGCCTTAGCAAATTATGATAATCAGAAAATCATTCTATTCGAACAGCTAGATGAAATTATTATAGTACAACTTAAGTACAACGAAGAAAAGTACATGAACAGACCCGAAAATTTTCAAAAATAATTTTTTTTTCTTACGCTTTTACTCTTGTGATGAGAGAAATTCTCAGAATTTCTGAAGTAGGAAATTTTTCAAAGCTGTAAATTAGTCGAAAAAATCTGAAAATTGTATAACAGCTAATATGCGAGTCGTTTGCACTTTTAAATCTTAAAAAAAAGACAGCTGACTTAAGAAATGATCAAAAGAGTTGGTAATTTTTAATTAGACTTTCATTCATACATTAGGGCAGTATTATTATAAATTACTATGGTTTCTTAAGGTCCATTTATTTATTCAACGCTTGATGCTTTATTTTAAGCCTTCGAATGACACATAACTAAATAATTTTCCCAATTATTTATGAAGATTAAAAAAATTGGTCATGCCAGGAAAAGATTATCTGGGTTAATAGATATTTTAAACAATAATTTTTTTTAAATCATTAATTGAAACATTATTTTAAAGAAAGTAAAAGCTAAAAATATATTATTAATTAAAAATCGGTTTGAACAGTTATAATCAATCAATATTTATTATTATGAATTTTGAAGAAAAAAAAAAACGAATTGATTACCAAATCAAAATATGACACATTTTCATAATCTTTTGATTACATAAGGTTAACAAAAAAACTAAAATTTAGTACAAAACTAAATTGGTTTGGTAGTTAAAGACAGTCAATTATTTAAGTCAATCACTTAAGAATGAGTATTTAGTAAGAATATCTAAACCGCGATTGAACAATCGCTGCGCTGAACAAAAAAAAAACCATTGACTATTATTACTAAAGATATGATTGACTTCACAACGGATTTATATAATTAAATAGATTTTACAAGTTTTCCAAATTATTTTCACGAAACACAATTCTATTTACACAAAAACTTGAGTATCAAAAGTTCTCAGATTTTGAACAAAATGGCTTAGAAAATGGCGACAAACAAGTGATGAAATGTCCACCATAAAATGGTTCATAATAAAAAACAATCCAACCAGAATTTATGGATTTTAAAATGCACATCCTTGATTATATTTTGTGAAATTTCACCAAAAGAATTCATCAATCGAATCGCCAAAGGATTCAATCGATTTTTTCCGTTGACAACCAATTATAATAATTACTGAAAAGCATACTCAAGAACTTTCCAATATTTAGCTTTGAGGTATTTCATGGGTTTGTTTGGAGTAAATGCTGAACTATGTAAAAAAAAAAAGAAGATATTTTCTGTTTTAAATTTCAAAACTAAGGATTCACCGAATTTAATTCGATTGCTTTCTAATGACAACTAATCATATTTTTTTAGTTATGCATACTATACTCAAGAATTTCCGGTAATAACTCAAATTATCTAATATAATTAGCTTTAAGCTACTTCATGGGTTTATTTGGAATAAACAGCATATGATTCACAAATCCACAATAGTTAAGGTAATTCGCTCATAAAATTTATAATTTAACATTATTTCATAAATTTTATTTTTTGTAAATTAGCGGGTGTTTTAAGCGCAAAGTTTGTTTTTGATCTGGATTCGAGTTAGTAAAATAGAAATATTTATCATATAAGCGAAGTTGTAGAAAATATTTTTTACTCTAATTTATCAATTAATTCAATTATTCAGATAATAAGCCTGATTTTCAATTGATCTATCTCCCACAGATTATTTTACACTTGTATATTAAAATATCATCAAACTTTTTTGGAAAGGAATCTACGAGTGAGCCCCCTTAAATTGTGGTGGGTAAAAGAATTTGATGCATGCCTTAAGGAACTATTTGAAAATAAAATATATATAAAAAAATAAAATAAAATAAGTTAATCTGTAACATGTAAGTTTTATTTGAAAATTTCCCCATAAAAAATTTTTGCTCTTTAAAAGTCAAGGTTTAACAACTGTTTAACAACGTCTTAAATCATACAAATATGATTTTTAGATTATAAAAATATTATTAAATTATTGATTCATCTGATTATTAATGATTGAATTTTATGATATTGAAGAAAAAAAAGTGGGCGTTTAACATGCATCTGTCTGATTGTGTATCTATTTTAATATCGTCTCCAAAATCTCCAAAAATAGATATATTACAAAATAAGATATTACAAAATTTATCTTACATTTCTATGGTTTTCATTGGAATAAAAGCTATTTGTACAATTTCTTTAAGCGATATTTTAGAAACTTGTTCAATCGCAAAAAATGTGTTGTCAAAAAAAATCATTCATAGACTATCGTGTCTATGAATGATACTGAGTAATTAGAGTCATTTCGAAATCAAAATCTTACTTGGATAAATTTATTAATTCATTTGGTAAATTATCTCGAAAATTAGGCCTCTGAATGAATTTTTTCGTCTTTCTAAAATTATCTTTATAAGAAGTCAAGAATTCTGCAGTCAGTAGATAATTCGTTTTAATGATACATCTGTCAGTGTGTATAATAAATTCATCCTGTAGATATCTTTCGTAATCAAGGTAGCAACACCGCAATCAACAAACAATACCTTGATACAATATTTATTATAAACTTACATTAATTTTTCGCCGTACGAAGAACGTACAATGGATTATTACCTATAGATAAAGTATTAGAAATAAATACTTTTGTAATTTTAACAACATTTTAAAATATGATTATGAATGTCACCTTAGGTAACATACAAGCAAAATGATTGAAGATTTAATTATGATTTTAAAAACTTATATATTTATATACACTAGCTCAATCCGTGAAGAATTCCGCTACCGTAGTTACCGTAACGCGTTGTTATTTACGCGTACAAAGTTGTTTATTTTTTGATAAGGAACATTTTTTACACTTAAACTTTTGGCCCATCTCTAACGGTTTACAAGATGGGTCCTGCGAACCCAAAACTCAATTGACCTATATTTTTCATTTACGAACTCGACCTCACTTTTTACGTTCTGAGTACGCTATAAAAATTTCAGCTTGATATATTTTTTCGTTTTTGAGTTATCGTGTTGATAGACAGACGGACAGACCGACAAACGGACGGGCGGACAGACAACCGGAAATGAACTAATT
Source organism: Chrysoperla carnea (assembly GCF_905475395.1). Lineage (NCBI taxonomy): Eukaryota > Metazoa > Arthropoda > Insecta > Neuroptera > Chrysopidae > Chrysoperla > Chrysoperla carnea. Next base: position 3,184,718 of record NC_058341.1, read on the forward strand.
AGGTGATTTTATGAACACCTATACCAAAATTTTTTTCGTAGCATCAATCGTTACAAACTTGGGGCTAAACTTTATATACTATGTATATTTCATATATACTTTATATAATGAGTGGTCAATCATGGAGTTTGATAAAGGAATAAGGATGGTAAAGATGGGACAGGAAAAAACTTGCTAGAGTACTTATATATATGATACATACATTCATTATTTATGTTTACAAAATAAATATATGAGCATGTATTATTTATAGTTATTATTATTCAAAAAGATTATTATCTAATAATAACTACGAAGCAGTAAACACAGTGAAATGAAGTATATTGGCAATCTAAGAAGGCAGCAAGCAATTCTCTTATTTTATTTAAAGATCTAGAATTATAAATATTAAAAAAAAAAATTATTCTAAGCCCCACGCATAATATCAACAACGAACGCCTTATGTCTCAATAATAGAAGTGTATGTAAGAAAATGATCAAAATGATATGGAATTATAGATAAAAATAATTTTTTTAATAACTTTTTACATCAGGAATTCCGAGTTGACAATGTTATACCTCCATTGAAGTATGGCTTCTAGCTCGGTTAAAGTTGTTGAAGCCCTACAGGAACAAAAACCAATAACTTAAGAGAAATTGTTCTTAAACATGATAAAGTATTTCGACACCAAAAAAATTAAAATGATACCAACGATTTGAAAATTTTATTAAATCATCTATTGATAGTTACTTTGTGAAAAACTCATTTCGATTCCTTTGTACGGTTTAGGATAAGTTAACTATCGAAGTCAGTGATTTTACCAAATAAGTTTTTCATTTTTATTTCAGTTCTTAAGCTTATGACTTGAGGAATATTGATAAAAGTTTTTTATGTAAATGGTAAAACATTTTTAAAAGCACTCATGACTAAAAAATCTATATTTATTACAACTTCTCCGTATACCACCATGTAAAAAAGACTTGAAATTAATGCAGAAGGCGTATTAAATATCTACTTATTAATTGAGACACCTAAGGAAGCCACTATTAAATTTTTTTAATGTTTGAAAATTATGCACGTTTTTCAGAAAATATAATGTAAAGTTCCCGAAGATAATTTAAGCTCTCTCTTATCGTAGTAAGCTAATCTCTGAGTTGAGCTATTGAAGCTAATCTCTGAGTTGAGCTTCTTTATTTCCGAATTCTTCTTCATAGATGTGTGCAGATAGAATACAGAAACTGACTATCTACCCATTCTATAATATTTTTTAGATCTATGGATCTTTGATAAAAATGATTGTTATAAATACAGGCAGCAGCAATCACAGCTTCTAGTTTCTAGTTTGAATATATTTAACCTATCTCTAGAACTTTGTAGGTCTTATAAATATTAAAACAAGCATAAAGTCACTACAATACAATACAGATTGCTTACTACATATAAATATACAATGTGTGAGAAAACGCTTCTTTTTTATCAAGACCATTGAAACAGAATGCATTTCATCGAAATTTTATACATGCACTTTCAGGAACAAAGGATATTTTTAGCGAAAAACTAACAAGACAGATGGAAAATTTGTTGGTTTCCTTAAGTTAGATGGTTTCAAATAAAATTCCATTCTGATCGGATAAAATATAGCTTTATAATCAAAAAATCAATTTTTTTAACTTAATGACGTCATCAAAATTCAAAAAATTTAATTTTGCTCTATCAGATCCAAATTATATCGAATTTTGCTAAACCAAGCATGGAATCTTACTAAATTTGGGTCATATTTTTTAAATTTGTGGTCAAATTAACACCATCTTTAACAGATTTTAAGAAAGTTAGGCGTTGGTTCCTTAATAAAACACAAACATGAAAACTATCGAAAAACTAAAAGTAAAGATAAAAGTTTGAATCTGAATTACCGTTTTGAACACAAACAAATCTTCCTACTTACACAAACAAACAATAATTAAGTATTTTCTCAAGCAGTAAAGTAAGATGGTATTTTAAAATTTAAAAAAAAAAATAAAGCATTGCTTTTGCTTGCTATTATTATTATTATTATTTTAAAGTAAGTTTTAGTTTAGTAGATAGGTGTGGTATAGTTACCTATATAATCATAATATCTATCTAAATATAATAATATTGCAATAACATCTTGTATTGTACATTACATTCATACGTATATAGATCTTAAGATTTGGATCATCTACATAGTAGATATATCTCTAGCAACAAGAGTATACAACACATCTATCTAATTCTAATGACAGTAAATCTTTACATATTGCATTGCATAATATTTACATTTGAATACCACACCATTATAAAGTTGTGTTTATATGTACGGATTATTTGATCTTATTTATTTCATCTCGATTAACGATGGAACGTTGATAAGTGCAAGTTTTGAAAGGAATACAATACCGGGTTGCTTCTAACATGACAAGACTGTCAAAGGTAGCACAGGACTGCCGTACGTCCTTAAATGAGCTGGCGGAACAAATGAATGTAAGCCTGGTATGGGTACCGGGACACAGGGACATTCTAGGAAATTGTGAAGCCAACGAGCTTGCCAGAAATGGCATAATGCTGACGGACATGGCACAATGCTGCCGAACACAAGCATCAATAAATACCCGGGTGTTCCATTTGCGAACTGCAAGTTGCTCCTGAAAGAGGATATCCTTAAAAAGGCCAATCTAAGATGGAGGGAAGAACATACTTGTGGTATTACAAAACAAATATGGTCGGAGTACATTCGCAGGCGTTCCGAAGTTCTTATATCACTTCTAAGGGCCTCTGTTCTCAAAAATGTTGCGGCTATCACAATACACTGGCTGGGCGGCAAGCATGCTGATGGCTTAGGCCTGGCAGTGTCTCACGACTACTGCAGGAGCTATCACAGTGGTGACGAGGAGGAGACAATGTCTCATCTTCTCGGTCACTGCCCAGCTCTTGTCATGAGGAGATGGACTTACTTGAGCCAGCCTCTCTTTGACGACCTCTTCGACCTAAAGTCCGTCGACGTCAAAGCCCTCCTGCTGTTCTTAAACAGCTCCAAATGGTTCATGGAGTAGTGGCCGGGGATTGGCCAACCCTTTTACGGTATCACAACGGACCCTATGATCTAAGTGTGTCCCACTCCAGGACAGCCACTCTAACCTAACCTAACCTTCTAACATGACACTTACAGTATATAATCGATATCCTCTTAGAATTTCAAATATCTATCATTAGTGGTTTAGAGCTGGGAGTTGATATGGCAGTCAGAACATTACCTTTGTTCTAAAATTTGGCTTACCGCACGAATAAATTCAGTTTTTACAAATAAGAACTACTTAAATATTAGGTATCTGTTTTATTTCCAATAATATAATTATTACTTAATAAAAAAATACGATAATTTGTAATAAACATCTCAATTATTGAAACGATTACAGAACCAATAATAATTATCTTACCTATCAATAAATTATTTATAAAATAATAATTTTTAAGATTACAACATTTAAATATTATCACGTTCAATTTTAAAATATTAAAATAGTTTTTGTTAATTTCAAGCTATATTAAAATCAGATTTCAGGTAAGTTTAACTATAACTTTATTTCAAATAAATTACGAATAATAATAATATTTATTTATATATAAAGTACCACACGAAATGTTGGGCACATGCCATTGTCATGATTCTTATTATATCTAAGAATGTGATTGCTTGCCTGCCTCAATATGGATTGGAATCATTGTTCATTTTTATTTATTTTTTTACTTTTAATGGTATTGATCAATAAAAAGGCGTCAAAGTTATTGGGTAAGTTGAGGTTTAAAATAAGGGAAGATGGCGGTATACATAACCCCGTCAGAATTCTCGTCAATCGTTTGGTAATCGTTAGCCCCATAATGAGAGATATAAATATTCTTATTGGTTATGTACTAGTAGGAACGTTTTCAATAAAAATTATAAAATAAATCAATCATAAAATAAATACATACAACAACGCCATCTGCATTTATTAAAATTATAGAGCCGAATATTCCTAAACAAACAAATTACACGACAGGCTCAAAAAATCCGAACGTAATATTTTTTTGCTTATCATTTTAGTCTCGAAAATAGATCAAATTATATGATGCAAGAAAAAATTTCAAGCCCATTTCATACCATTTGAAAAATAACAGTCATTTCTGTTTTAAATCAAGCGTGAATAAAGTTATTCACAGGGTTGTATCTTAGAGTGGAAAATTTGTGTTTGTGTTTGTACTCGTATCGTGTACAAACCATAGTTTTGTTTATACAAATAAGTTTAGATATCCAATTATAGGTTTCACATGCGAGAAAAACGTATAAATCTATTTCATCGTATAGTTGATTTAAAATAGCCTCAAATATAATATTTTTTATCTTAGTAAGAAAAGTTTTTTTATTAATATTATAGTAGTAAACGCCAGTAATAAAAATTCATTTTCTCATATTCATTATCTTATGAATTAATTTTAGATATTCTATATTAATTATCTAATTTACATAAAATTAACAATATAAAAGTGTTAATAACATTGTTAGGTATGTTATAATTAACTATGATTAATATTTAAAAAAAATATTGGTATAGTAAAAGAAAAAATATTCATAATTATTATTTATCAACTTATATGAAAAAGGAGTCTATGAGACGGAATTCTTTAATCATATCCAGGTTGATTAGATGAAGGGTGTCTTAGAAAACTGCTTGTGGAACTATTATTGGTAAGGTATCTTTAAAATAAATATAAAATTCAGAAAAATGCAATGATTCAGGTGTCTTACTTTAAAAAAAAGTAAAATTGGTACCTAATTTCTTGGAAAATTGATTTATTTTATTTTAAGTATCCGGAAAATACCTTTTAAAGTTGTAATATCTACAGAATCCATGCAAATAGCAGCTCATGCCTATATTGGGAAACGTTATAAATACATCTTTTATCCCTTAAATATAATTTGTAGAGTAATTTTGGTCAAAATCAATTCAAAAGTTGGACCTTTTTGATTGATTTTCGAAAAGTTTCTAAGGTACTGAATGTAATCATAGAGAAAAGATCAAATTCTGAATTAAACCATCCATACATCAAAAAATTATCGTTCAGTGGGAAAATCAACCAGAGTTTTGTGTTCCATACAGACCCAGTTTTATTGCAATTAAAAGCAACCACATATTGACGTAAATTTGTACTTTTCTTTAAAAAATCGAGAAAAAATTGTAGTTTTCAATTTCGATAAAACTGAAGGGGTTCATAAGGTAATTTTGACCTGAGACATATCAAAATCTAGTAAATTTAACGATCAGATCCAGTTTTTTTCTAGCCAACCTGTATTTCAATAATTTCTATACAATAAGCTACGGATTTTTTTTAATGAGTAATTAAAAATTGACGATGGAGTTGGCAAATTAAAGATCTAATAATTACATACCTGCCTAGTTTAGGTTTAATCATTAAAATATAGATCTTATAATAAAAATTATTACATTATTTTGATAAAAATATTTTTTAATTAAAAATTAATATGAAAATAAAATAAAAAAACGTAACAAGGTTAGTGAATATAGGAAGTTAATCAAATATCTTGCCTTGTTTTTATAAATAAATATTCTTTGATCAATCATTATTATTAATTAATCAATCAATGAATATATTTTCAATGAATAGGATTATACCTTTGGTAAAAAAATTAGCAAGAATATGATTATTTTATTTATATTTTTTAATAATTTAAAATGTCAGATCTAAACAAAAAATTCAAAATTATATGGTTATTTTTTTAAGAAGTTCAATATTTGATGATTAAAATAGATTTTTTTTCTCTTCAATAGATAAATTTTAATGCTAAGGACATTTTTTAGATCAAAAATATTTTAAGGCGTAGTTCTTGTGGTAAGAATTCTGAGAATCCTTCCTTATTTAACTAAATAAGGATGAAAAACCCTTTGCATCTGAGAACTGTCTATTAGAGCAGTTAAAAGACCTCGCAATAATAGATAGGAGGCCTTTTCCATTCTAATATTGCGGGATCTTTTCTGGTGGGGAAGTTAAAGTTGCATTCTTTAATTATAAAACTGAATGTTATTATTATAGTAATATTCTGCAACGGTCAAACTGTCAAAATTATAATTAATAAAAAGGTCACGAAAAATGGTTTTATATCAGCAATATTCGTACTTTTTTCGGGTAATGTACACTATTACCGGCCCAGTGAACGCAACCGCTTTCAGACAACTGAAATATTTCATCTCAACCTAATTTCAATTAGAAAAAAAATATACAAAATCCATTCGTTTTGAAATAAACTTTTTCGTTACTCAACACAATTAGGTTATTTGTCATTTTCTTTATTAAATTACTGACAGTCTAAAACTAAATTGGACCACAAAAATTAATTGTTCAATTGAAAGAACTGATGTTAAATATTTCGTCAAATTATTTTTTTCATTCAATATTTTTTTCAATAGTGATCAAATGACATAAAAGTTGCGTAGTGAAACCGTATTTTTTTTTTTTTTTTTTTTTTGCTTTGTTTAAAGGTTACATAACCTTTTTATTTGATGTATAACATGTTATATTATTTAGATTGTCATTATTGTCATTATATATTTTACACAATCGAACAATCGAGCCCTTAATGAATGTCACGACATTGTCAATATCAAGTGAATATATTTAAATAATACATATTGACATATTTAGCGAAATAATATTATATATAAATGTTCATTTTTTAAATACACTCGATTTCCCCTCGATTTCCAAACTCGGGTCGTTATACTTAATCAAGAATTGGGTCTCTTCTATTCTAATGACCCTGATCTGAACACCTACCACATCAATTAGAATCCATCCAGAACTATTCTTACTACGATATTTTTTTCTTCGAAATAAAAATTTTTTTTCTTAAAAAGTTCTGGATAAATCACATTTTAGTTATTTCTGATCTGAGCACCTATCACTGTCTCGCTCTAATATAGAAATTCTAACACCATTTGTTAATTTGGTCCCACTTTTACATACTCTATCGATGGTATAAATAGCGACAAGAAGCAATTTACGTTTATAAAAGAACAATCTTTATAGTGTTAAGCAAATATGAATTAGACTCATTACAAGTTTGAACCTGCTATAAAACATATTAAGCAAAATTTCTAAGTTAATGCCTTTTTATTAGTTTTTTCCTCAGATTTTCTATTGAAGTACAAGTAAAAAATCAATCGTTTAGATTATTTCTTGAAGTAAACGTGATTGAAAATAATAACAAGTTTAAACCTGATATATAACATATATGGAGACTCCAACAGCCGATAAGGATAAAAACCCAAAATGAAAAAATTGTTTTTTTTTATTAAATTTTCAAAATTCATCTCTTTTTTCTCATTTTTTCTGGCATTTTTTTTGAGAGTATAAATTTTATCAAGCTCTAATTTGAGTAACAAGAGAACCAATCGTTAAATTGTTATTTTTTCGAGGTAAATGAGTATAAAAATGAAATATGCTAGAAATGTTTTTTTTAAAGGATTCTAATCGATTCGAGTGATATCCAGATCTGAGCCGCAACCAATTTTTTGGATATTTGTCTATTTTTGTCTTTTACTCACATAAATTATTCTTTGAATCAAATTTTTGAAAAGGAAACTTTTTCAAGGATTATATTTTATAAAGAATGAATTGATATGATTTTTGAAAGTGAATTTTTATTTGATATTTTATAAAAAATAATCAAAAAATAATTTCTTTATAATAAAGAAAAAATATATAATAATTTAGGTAGTACACAGCCCCAAGGACACATTTTATTACAAAAAGACTTTTTTTTTAGTAAAGTAAATCGCATAATTTTTAATTAAACTGAATTATAACTGAATTACTTTCAATTTTTTTTTCTTCATATAACAACATTACTTTTTTACAAATTACTCTTCAATGATTATGCACTTTTTACAAAAAAATAATATTAATAATAATAAATTATAAGTTTTTTTATATTTCATTAAAAATCGAAGCCAATAATAGCTTTGATTGCAAAAATTACTTACTGTTACAAATTATTAAAGATATTTTATTAAAAATTTGACGACAAAAAACACTTTTTTCTATTTAATTTAATAAAATGAAGAAAAAAATTAATTAAATTTAGTAAAACTGTAAAAAACATTATGAAACAGTAGCCCGTTTTAACTGTGAGTATTTATCATTGGAAATCGATTAAAGTTATCAAGATGTATTTTTATTTTCTCTATCTTAAAATGTAGGAAATGAGAATTCTTTCAAAATAAGGCAATATTGAGCTCATATACTTCAGAATAATTTTGCATGTTAGCGAATCACCCCTTAAAATCTTTTAAAACCCGAAGATCATACTTTCAAACGAATCAAAAAAACAAGGTGGTATTATCAATAATCTGCCTTCGATTTCACTTTATTTAAAAACAATACGAGAAATTTGCATCGAGATGATCGATCATAATTTCAAACCAAGATACAACAACAATAGTTATGGTAATAATGGAATAAATCCTTAACGAATGAATATTTTTCACCACTGCCATATCCATGTGCCTTCATATCATGGTGATAACCTTTTTAATATATCAATTTAATTTCAATGTACTCCATATTTTGAAAAATCATGTTTACAGTATGACCATTTTATTAAAATAAATAATTTTATTTTATAATAAATAATAATTTCATTTAACAGGACATTAATCAAATTGACATGAAAACTTTCAATTTAAAATGTCGTTATAATTCCAACATAAAAATTTTTTTGATCTGATTTATTTTTATAAAATTGACATATTACATATTTTGATAATTAGGTTAGTATTTAATCAACAACTAACATGGTTAATTGTTCAAATACACTGTTGATATTGATATTTGTTGATTTTACGAAAGAATTAATTCAATATTTAAAACAACTTTGAACAATTACGAAAAAAAAAAGTGAAATTAATTCTATTGAATCGATTTTAGCTATATAGTATAAAAATTAGTTTCATTCAACCGGGGCCAAGCCATCCATTCATGATCAATTTGATGCGATTAAAAATTTTAAACAATAAAATATTTAACACATATAATATATATTATAGATTTCTATATTATCGATTAGTTTTATAAATAATCAATTGATACATTTTTTGTTTGTGGATTTTAGTGTTTTTATTAAATTTAATTTTACGCAATAAATTTTGATATAATGGAAAGTTTAAAATCTATTGTTTTATTATAAAAATTTTAATCAATTCTACACTCTCAACTACAAAAAAAATTAGGCTAAATGGATAAAATTGCACTATTTTTCGCAGATTTTTGTTTACCACGTATATTAGCAAAAAAAGCGCTTGAGCCGATCTTTCATCACGCGTCAAAATATTACCGAAAATTTAACGCGTGTGTTGACAGATTAACTCTGCAAAATAACCCAATTACCTTCTTCCGTTGGAATTCAATCGATTTCCATAAAAATGACATTTAATAATTTATGAATTAAATGAATAAAGATAAGTGTGTTTTGAAAAAAACAAAAGAAAAGAAAATATGTGTAACACACGTAAATCATAATTAAAACGAAGGTTAAATCCTGTATAAAAATGAAATGTATAACAAACAACTCCCATCTTTTAAAATAAATTATATAAAAATAATATAATTTACTCACCACACACAATGAAAATGTCTCATGAAAATGAAATAATAATGAAAAACGTATACATGACAGTTTTTAAAAATTGTTTTGTGAGACATTTTAATGAGATCTATGAAGATAACAATGTTTATATTATATGAAATTTACAAAATTTAAGAAACACAAGATAAATTTTTCGGGTACAGAATTCTAGACTCACACTTGACACATATCTATGAGCACTCTCCATTAAATTTCTTTGTCCTTGTAGCCTTTTCCAAACTGAGCTAATTTTGAAAATTATCACAAATTTTATAGTTTTTTTGAGCACGGTTCATCCGCTTAGGCGCTACGATGCCACAGACAGATTGACAGACAGACAGAATGACAGATATCAACACGCACATAACGATGAAACTTATAACACCCTTTTTTTAGTTCGGGTTTTTTGATATTTATACGAAGTTTGACTAAGCTTAATTTTGAAAATTTTAGGGTAGGGGAGTGTTTAGCTTCCGTTATTTCTAAAATCAAGGCAGGAATCGAAAAATTTTGTTCTTATATTTCGTATACATCCATGAAGCTATAACAATTCGCCATCAAAGTTCAAAATATGGTGTATATAAGTACAACCACAAGTCTAATTTAATTTAATATGTAATATTTCCATTAATTTCTTTGTAATTTCCCGAAGGTACCATTAATCTCAATAAAGTGATTTACCAGTATAATTTCTCCCTGAAAAGTCAACGTTAACTTTATTGATTTTAATCATTATCTTTCTGATCTGATACATTTATATATGAGAATATAATCTGAATTATAAATAATAAAAAATGTAACAAAAAAAAATAATAATAATAAATAATGTATTTAAAATAAAATTTATTAACACAAAGTACAAAATTATATTAAAACTTTAATAATTATTATCAATAAAAAGTAAAAATGTGTGTTTTTCTAATTTAGTGGCATTTGTTCCCACATATTCAATATTTATTTAATTTATTAATTAATAAGTATTATTATTACTAATATATATCATATAATCATAGACCTAGAGCTTGGTGAAATATTTTTCAACAAATTCAGTTCGAAGTTCAGACGAAGGGAAAGTTAAGACGTCTTTTGGACGTTTCATAGCTGTTTCGGGTTTTCTTAGAGGAATGTCAAAGTTTTATGAAAGACTCTCATCTTTTGTTTCTATTTGAAAATAAGTCTCTCAAAAGACCCCGCAATTTTAGATAGGAAAATGGCTTTCTTTGAAATATTTTTTAACGCATCGTAAATGCTCTTTGGATCATTCTGATCAAAACTCTCACAGTCACAAAATTTATAACTAGTAGTTTTCAAGATATGGGCTTTGTACCTATATTGCAGAGGGAGCTTTGATTGCAACTTGATCGAACACTACCCGCGAGATCGATTTGAAAAAACAGGAAGCCATTTTCCTAGTCATATAGGTGCTATGAATAGAATATCTTTGAAGCTTTGCGTTAAAAAGTTTTGTGATCGTTAGAGCTTTTAATCAGATTGATCCAAAGAACATTTCTGAGTGGGTAAGAAAAAGTTTCACAGAAAGCCATTTCCCTATCCTGAAATGGTTGGGAAATTCTGCATCTGGTTTTAGACCTATAATAGATCAACTTTATAAATTATTTAATATAAAATGAATTAATCATATTTTTTATTTAATTTTATCTGATTTTATTTTCCTATACAGTTATTTTAAGTTTGATATTTTGTTCATTGTTACAGATAAATAAATAATTAATTTCATTATTATATGATTCTTTATTATGTGTGACATTTTCACTTTCAATTGACAGACAGATAGATATAAAGTGTATCGTGAATTAATTTATTGTGTAAGAGAAATAACAAATAACTCGTGAATTTTGAGTAGAATGATAAGAAGTTTGTGAATTAATTCTTATGGTTTCAATTGGCACAATACTTTTATAACTTAAATATCTTTGCGTTTCCTTAGAAACCTCTTCGGTAAAAATGACAGAGTCGATAAAATCATGGGTTCCAGCTTTCGTGGACAAAATTAAAGATAAACTGATGAACTTTGATTTGCTTATTGGAGCATTTTTGACCAATGAAATCGTTTTTTTCTGTACCAAAATATTGTATGTAATTTAACTAACCGGTGTAATTCAATGAAAATCATTCATCCAGGATAATTACCCTTTTTAACGTTGCTATACAACACATATTCTTTGAATAATTTGTTATATAACACATTTTATTTTGGTACTTTTAATACCTAATATCACTTTATCCATAAATGGTTTTCAAATCGAAAAAGTAAAATGAATCATTAAAAATTGCTCTCAATGATGTGATAATTATATTTAATAAGCGAATAAAAATAGTAATTAATTATATTTACACATAACAAAAAAATTAATAAAAAAAACATTCAACTTTTTATTAGAACAGTAAAAATATTTTTGTAGTAATTAAAAAATTTTTATCATTATTAATTGGTTTAATAAGATTTCATCTCACAAGAAATTTATAAAAATAAATATAAAAAAATATTTAATGAATTTTTATTTAAAATTCTAATTAATTATTACAAAATAAGTGTAATAGTTTTGTGCTTGGAAAAAATTACTTTTAATTGGAAAATGTCATAATTCATTAACAATGAGTGGTGTTTATATTTAAATAAATTAATTTTAATTAAATCTATGAATAATTATTATTATTTATATTTTTAAATTTTAATTTCGTTCAATGTAGATAAAAAAAATCATCAATTATTTCGTAAAATTATTGCAAAATTTTTGGAAATAAATTGAAAAAAAGTTTCATCAAAACTAAAAGATTGGACAGAAATATTTAGAGAATGGAACAGAAAATGTGTGGTTCAAGTCCTGCGAAATTTTATGAATATCTTTTTCGTCTGCATTGGCGAATATACCTTATTTCGATAAACTGAGTATTAAAGGTAATATTGACCCAAAATATTTCAATTTTCAAATTTCGGGTTTGTTTGATAACTGGATGCACAGTTTATGAGATATTAGCCAAAATTTTATACGAAGCGCGATTTTATCGAAAACTACACTTCCAAGAATAAAATGAATCCGATTTTTGAGGTATTTGGGTCAAAATTACGCTAGAAACTGAGTTTCTGAGTTCTCAAAGGGTAAAAAATAAGGTAAATTTAAAATATTTCCCAATTATGATCGCTTCCATGATAAATACATTCTATTTTTTTTTTAGATAATTTGTACGCAATTTAAAATTAGAGCACTAAAATGAGTTTTATTAAATTTAATTAATAAAAATTAAGGCTACAGAAAATTTGAAATTAAATGCTTCAAATTCTGTAACAATATAAATGAATGTTAAAAAAAATTACGCAAATCGAACAATAAAATTGGTTACTTCACTTATTACTTTACCTATAGACATGGGATCATGTTAAAAACTAATTCGATTTAAATTACTTTTACAAAAAAATGATTTTTACAAATAACTTAAATTCTATTAAAATACAATTAAAAATTATATCTATTTTAATGCAATATACAATTCCAATACACAGATTATACAAAGTTGTAAGTAAATTAGGCACTTTTTACGTTTCAAAATAGAAATCCCATTATATGTTTTCTTTGAGAATCCTCCTCCGGAAGGATCAAAATATCACGTTTTCTAAGGATTATCTTGACAAGACACTGTCGACTGAATTGAACGGAAAACAATAATAAGCGTTACGATGATCTTATCTCACGTTAAGGGGCTTCTACAAGCGAAATCATTGCGGTTATTACAGGCGACTGGCTAAACGAAAGGCACGCCGAAGGATTAAGCCTACTAGTGCAGCTTGATTAATGCAAAAGCTGCCACAGAAGGGAAGAATAGGCAACGATCTGTAATCTTCTTTGTCACTGTACAGCTCTTGCCATGAGGAGATGGACTTAAGCTAGACTTTCATTGGCGATCTCTCCGATCTGAAGCCCGTGGACATCAAAGCATTCTTGCTCTTCTTTCTTTTCAAAACAAATTGACTTTTAATCCTCGAACCAAAAAAAGGGGGGCTTTAAGTTTGACCGCTATATCTGCCTGTCTGTGTGTCTGTATGTGACATCGTAGTGCCTAAGCAGATGAACCGATTTTAATTTTTTTTGTTTCGTTTTAAAGGTTATTTAATGAGGAATATTCTTAGCTGTGTATGAAGGGCAAGTTTAGGTTCTGTACCCAGGAAAATGAAAAGCTTGGCGATGATCCTTCAAATTTTTTCAGTTTGGAGAAAGCTTTAAGAAAAAAGGTAATCGAGAGTATTCTTAGATACGTTTCAAGTGTGATTTGAACGGTTCCGTATAGGAAAGATTTCTCAGGGGTTTTTTAAACTTGGTTAATTTTACTTGTAAGATTAGGCTCCGGTAACTCAGAAACGAAGTGAATTAGTGCATGCCAAAGACATAAGCACACAAAACGTGTCACGATGCACAAGAGAATCTCTGAGATTTTTGGGTAAGGCTAGTAATTGTTTCTGAAGTCCGTCGACGTCAAAGCACTCCTACTATTCTTAAACAGCCCCAAATGGTTCATCGACTAGTGGCCGGGGATGGGCCAACACTTTTTTGGTCTTACAACGGACCCTACGGTCTAAGTGTGTCTCACACCAGGACAGTTACTCTAACCTAACCTAGCCTAGTAATTGTTATCCATGAAAAAAAAATGCTCAATTTACTTCCGAATGATTACAAATTTTTGTAACTATATTGTAATTATATGGCTGTGAAAGAAATATTTAAAGTGAAACGGAACACAGAACAACACTCATTATTATTTATATTGAATTGATTGAGTTGTGTGACAAAATTCATTTTTATTATATATTGACGTGCGAGGTCATCTTAAATAATAATAAATGTAGGTATCTGTAATAATAAATAATAAAAATGAATGATATTACCAAACAACTTTGGTTCGTTTCTTTTTTTTTACACAAAACACAATGGTGTCGATCTACTTGCGTTCCATATGAATGATAATATAATGGATACCTACTTATTTATATTTTTAAAGAGGTGAGATGTGATTTTTAATAATTTTTGTAATATCTGATGGTTTTTTTTACGCTGGGATTTGTTAATTAAATATTTTTACTGTCATATGATCACATAAATTGTATGAAGATTGTAAAATGTATTCAAAATCGTTTATAACGACATCGGTTATAATGAATCGGTTATTAAAACGAAAATGAACGATGACCAGCTTAATTATATTTAACACTAGCTGTGAACTACCCGCTTTGCAAGGCAACATCCCCACTTGCACCCCTCCCTCCACATTTCCTTGCGTGGGATAACAGTTTTGTAATGTACACGTCATGCTCTTTTATTTGATACCCCACTTAGGTATATTTGTAAATATTCGATAATTCCTTCCCACTTTCTCGCTACACCTTTCTACCCTCCGAAGGTTAAAAGTAGATAAAAACAATAGATCTTTGAAGCTGGTTGTATATCGTGTCAATATTTGAACTTAATCGATGCACAACTTTTTTAGTTTTTGAAGCATATCCCTTTCAACCCCTATTTCAACCCGTTACTCTACTAAAATATGGATGTATTATACATAAAAATCTTCCTCTCGAATCACTCTATCTATTAAAATAACCGCATCAAAATCCGTTGCGTAGTTTCAAAGATTTAAGCGTACATAGGGACATAGGGACAGAAAAAGCGACTTTGTTTTATAATATGTAGTGATATACATAAGGTTATGAATACATATCGGATATAGCAACCTATATCCATCGGATATAGCAACCAATATATAATGACCAACGCTTGTAAAAATACACTTTTTTACATGTACACAACATGATTTATATTACCCCAATTTATTTTAACTTTATAAACTCTCATATCGGTTATAACGACCAATCGTCACTAGAATAACTCAAAAATAAAGACCAATTTATGTAAAAATACACATATTTTCACTTATAAAAATATACATATTGTTTATTACGATTACCGATTATAACAACGAAATTTGTGGGTCCCTTCAATATCGTTATAACCAATTTTGATAAGTGCTTAGACTGTTTAATTAAAAAAATTAATATTTTACAACGATACTCTCGAATAACGCTTGGTCAAACCTATCAGTGTAAACAATACCATAAACTATACGTCTCGGATTAAATACTTTAGAACTTTTTGAGAATCTTCGAGACTTTTTGAAATAGAGGCTCAAAGAGCAAACTATTTGAATTATATATAGAAAATTTTACACCTATTGAATATGAACTCAAATTTTCAATACCTAATCAAAAACAAAAAAATAATGCTTAGAAATCTGATCGTAACATTCAAACGATTAATTTGAGAGAAAAATCTGATGTTTCAGAAACTTAAACTTTCACCTCCAAGGGTCATTTCTCGGTTTAATTTATTTCGACTATACCACTGAACCGAATTTTATAAATGTAAGATATTAATTAATTTCTCAAAACACTTTCTTTGGGTTTTATTTGATTAGCCTAAAGATTTTGAAATCAAATAAATAACTTTAAATTCTTCTAATTAATTTTGACATGTGTTAATTATTATTTCAAAAAAAAAAAAAATTGTGGTTTAACGCCTCAGAAAAAAATCGTAAAACTACTATAACATTATATAACAAATGTTTACTTAGATAGCTATAGTTTAAATACTTAGTTAGCTATGATGATGATGGTAGGTTAAATAAATACCTTTTTATCTTTAGCAATAATAATTCTGTGCATAGGTACGATAGTTGGGGGGACCACCCAAGTAATGTCCTCATCTGTGTTCTAAGACACATCTCAAACATAGAACATTGTTACAACAAAACGCGATATATTATTATTAACAAGTGAAAACAAACAATTGACTGAGTTAATTGTTGAAATACCATGTATAGTCAGTGTTGATTTCTTTATCACATTACACACACAAACATGTGACACATACATAACTGTTAATCAAGTATAGTACATATTATAAAATTTTCGCCTAATTGGCGCCCTCACGGGTAAACAGTGATGTTTACGAAAAAATGTTTCAAACAAGACTTGTTTAATTTTTGATAAGGAACATTTTTTACATTTAAACTTTTGTTCTATCTCTAACGGTTTACAAGATGGGTCCTAAGGATCCAAGACCCAATTGACCTATGATGCTCATTTACGAACTTGACCTCACTTTTTACGTCCTGAGTACGCTGTAAAAATTTCAGCTCGATATCTTTTTTCGTTTTTGAGTTATCGTGTCCACAGACGGACGGACGGACGGACAACCGGAAATGGACTAATTAGGTGATTTTATGAACACCTATGACAAAATTTTTTTCCTAGCATCATTATTTTTAAGCGTTACAAACTTGGGACTAAACTTAATATACTATGTATATTTCATATATACATGGTATAAAGTAGTATTATAATATCGTTCACATTTCTACGTTGTCCCCTAGGTCTGTCCTCAGCCGTCTGTCTGTCTGTCTGTCTGTCTGCTTGTCTGTTTGTTACAAAACAATTTAACATTCTGTCAACAGTCACTTTTATAATACGTATTCATTTCACAAAAGGTACATATTTCTTGACGAAGATCAACAACGATGTTTATTTTAAAAAGTAATATTATAATATTGAAATTATATTGACAGAAAAAGAAATGGTCATATTATTATTGACAAGGAAGAAATGCTCAGGCCATCATCAGGGCTGGAAACCTTTGTATTTACTGAATTCATAAATGGAATAACTAACCATGGAAAAAAAGCAACCTAAAAGGGTTATTATTTTTATGATTATTAAATATGAGAAAAATATTTTTGACACATACTGGGTTATTCATTTTGTAGATTGCAACTGTTTGCTTAAAATTGTCTGTTTAGAAGTGTCAATTATTTATATCAGAATGAAATTTATTACCTGATGAAGAGATTTCGGGAAGAGAATTTTATCAAACTCTGCGAATCTTATATAGAGAATTTTTAAAGTAAAACTTCTAAACTTGTACCTATCAAAAACACAACTCAGAGAGTGGATCGATAAAATTCCAACCCTTTTTCTTCTACTACTCATTTCCCAATCACATGTCCCATTCGTGCTTAAAAAATTTAGAAATAATTCAATACTCTCACCATGATTTTCATTAGCTAATACACTTTGTCCGGAGAAAATTTGAAACAATTCCAGTAAGTTTTGTCGGAAATTAAACTTTTCTATTCTGAGTTAGTCTGGTTAGAGGAGATCTGAGTACAAATTTTGTGCATCAAGGCAGTTTTTGTGTTTTGATAGTTTAATCTCCACACACATAAATTACTTAAAACATCCTGTACTTGTTGCATAAAAGACATGATGTGATGGCTATTTTACATGAATCGATATATATTCAATAATAACAATAACAATATAGATTAGAAAATCAATATTACGTTTTGTATAATACAACAAGTACAAAAATATTATTATAGGGTAATTTTGTGGTTTACCATAGTTTTTTCAATCCAATGCCATAGTTAAGATATTTAATTAATATCGACTATTCAATCAC
Source organism: Chrysoperla carnea (assembly GCF_905475395.1). Lineage (NCBI taxonomy): Eukaryota > Metazoa > Arthropoda > Insecta > Neuroptera > Chrysopidae > Chrysoperla > Chrysoperla carnea. The sequence goes on from NC_058341.1 coordinate 3,202,917, forward strand.
CTTAAATCTATCTTCTAGAGCACTTTTTAAGATACAATCTTCGCTAGTGACAGTTTTGTCTCCATAGCGTGTACACAGATCATCACGATAGTAGAATTGGGAAACACATTATAGGCAGGTCAGTAAGTATACAGTTAATTTCTGCATGAACCTATAGTCCAAATCAGTTATTACGACGAAATTGCCTCGTTCCGACTTTATTTTGTACCTTATAGCTTATATATTGGTTATAGATATAACCTTGACTGTTGTAGCAAATAAACTTTTCCAGACATACAATCTTATCTAACGATTCTCTTGCGGGCCAGAAAATATACAGCCAATTCTTTTTGAGTTCTTAGCGATGGAAAACTTTCTTCCATCAGAATCTTTTTTCAAAAACTACGACATTTTCGATCAAAGTTTTCTCAAAAATAGTATTTTTAACGTGAGTTATAATAATATTTTTAGTATTTTTGTACATATTATGTAAATATAATGTAAAATATAAACATACATATAAAAGCCATTCAAATCAGTACCATAATATCCGTATTGAAAACATACGTTTTTTTCTTAGTCTTATAGTCTTTTAGTCTCGTCTTCACTACAATTCGATCGATATTCGATCAAGTTAGACAATACTCTACATTCAATAATATATACATGCATATATATTGATGTATGTATATATTTTTGTTCGATTTTAAATCAATCTCATTTCTTTTCTTATTCAAATTTTTGAATTGTTGAATTGTTGTATATTATTTGTTTGACTTAAGTATATTATTTTACTTTACTAAGTCACATGGAGTTGGAAGTTAGTTATTAAAATATTTTATATACTTAAAGTTAAGTAAAGTATATGTATATGGTTGTACATATACGAGTTAAGTCTATATAATCATATCATTATGATGATTCTGTAACGTATTTTAAATGCTGGGCAAAAATTTCCAAAATAAATTTCATACCTAAGAAAAAATGACAAAATTGACAAAAGTGATTGGACCAGCCAAGTTTATAATCAAATCTCTTGATTTATCTTGAGCAAGAATAAATCAAGCCACGGTTAGTGAAAATTCGCTTAAGTTTAAACCAAATTAGCGCGAAAAACTAACTACGTGTTAGTTTAAAACTGACCTGATCTTGATTTACAAACTTGATTCAATATTCGTGCAGTTGTTATTTCCTAGATATGACTATTCGCCTAAATTGTTTATTAAACCAAATTCAGCTGCTAGTTATGTATCACTTTTTCTTTGCATCAACCTCTTAAGATATCGTTTTATCGTTTATAGTTTCGAAGAAAATAGAAACTTAAGTTTTGCCCTAATATGTGCCTTCACAGTAAACCGATAGATAATTACGAAAAAATGTTTCAATCAAACACTATATATTTTTTTATTAGTGAGCATTTTTTTAAACTTTGGTTATATATTTTTTTTTTCCATATTTGCCCAGCTTGAATTGAACAACATTGTCCCTCAACCGTAAATGGTCTTCTGTTTTGCATTGGTTTAAAATTTATGCAACTAGAATGGATCAATTTTTTGATAGGTATAGAGATATGTATATAGAACTATTTATTAAAGCATATTATACAAAGTACAAAGTGTCCTACACATTTTAAAGACTGTAAAATAAGTAAAATATGTGCATTGTACATGAAAATAAATTGTTATTCAATAGTTAAATAATCCTGATGTTGAAATGGCCATATTACCCACAAAAATGTAAAACTAGATTTGATACCGTGACAAAATTTGAAGGCGAAATTAAAATTTATTAAAAAACGAACAAGTTAAAAGCAATCAATGCATTGAAAGGTTGCCCATCTCCTTTTATCAAAACAAAGTTTTATATGTGTCCCATTGAGTCATAAATCCAAAAAGCTTGGAACAACCACCTAAATATTTAGAATATTTTGCTGGGAGTCATTTCTCGTAAAGCTTGTACGGCGTCAGTTCCTTTTTTTCCCCCAAATTCAAAGTGAAACACTTGTTCTTTTTTTTGCAAATCCATCCAGTATTTGCATATATAAAATTAAAATTTATGGACTTTACTACAAAAGGTTATTTTTACTTATTTGACATTTACAATTGTGTAGGTAACTATAATGGAGAGGCTATTCGTTTCACTGCCATCAGCAGAAGCAGTTTTTGCAAAATGCATAAAATTTTGCATATCAATTTATTCTCCGATTGAAAAATCAATATTGTTTGCTATCAATTGAGACGAAAGATATCAATTCAAATTATTTATTATCATAAATTGTAAGAAGCAGATAGCAGAAAATCGGAAATAAATGATTTGAATATGCAATTTTTTTTTTTTTTTTTTGCTGAAGATGAAAAGGTTTTATATTTACGAAACAATCGCAACTTCGATAAAAAAGGGTATATAAGGTAATTTTTATCCAAAAAAGAACAAAAATTGAGTTCATTTAACGCTTGGGTGTGTACTTTTCGAACTATTGCCTATGCCTTAAAAAATACTCCTTTAATAGTTGAAAGAATTCGATTTTTATGTAGATTAGGTAATAATTTTCTTAGAAATTTAAAGTCATGAAATTTTGAATCATTTTGCAGTAATTAGATGACTTTCTGAGATAGAAATTGAAGAAATAAAAAATTTATCCAACGAGAAAACGCTTCAATATCAAAGGACCAAAGGTCGCGTAAATATCTTTCAATATATTCTAGCCAAAATTTTATTGTAAAATTCTCTATTCAATAAAAACCGGATATTATGAAATAAATTTTGTTAACGCCGGAAAATGGGTGTAGTCACTTTAGTCACGGGCTGATTCTTTTAATTAGCTACAAAAATAAAAAACAAACAATCTAAGTAATGAATGATTTAGATCAAATATTTGTTTATAAAATAAAATGTGACATCAATTAAACATATACAAGACAGATCAAATGGACAGACGAATAGACCAATAAGTACAGATCATGGTGGTATGTTTGTTATAGATAGAGATTGCGTTGTTCGTTATGGAGAAATAGAGAAAGTTACCCACCGGAAATTGAAAAAAAAAAAGAGCGCTTATGTACGTATACTTAGTATGTACACTGCTTTTGATGCTAATATAATAATTTACTAGATATATGTATTTTATTATATTAACTTAAATAAATAGATTCATATATCATTTATTTAGGGGACATGCGGGAAAAAAATTTAACTACCAGATACCTAATAATATGGTCGTGCTATAGTTGCCGGAAAATACAAAATAATGAATAACTTTGTTCAACTTGTTGAAAAAACGTTCAAATTCTAGTCTAGAAAAAAATTTTTTTTTGTATGCGTGACTCTAGATCCGAAATTAAGCAAAAAGGTGGATTGTAGCGAAAAACTAATAGCACAGATGAAAATCTTGGCCCAAAATTAGTGGATTTCAACAAAAATTCCATTCAGATACGATAAAATTTTGCTGTGTTATCAAAAAAATCGATTTTTGAACTTGATGACGTCATCAAAATCCAAAAAATTTAATTTTGGTCTATCACATCCAAATAATATTCAATTTTGATAAACTTAGTATGGAATCTTACAAAATTTGGGTCATACTTTTCAAATTTATGGTCAGATTAAAGCTATATTTAACAGATTTCAAGAAAATGTGACGCTGGATCCGAAATTAAGCACAAAGATAGACTACAGCGAAAAACTACTAGCACATATGAAAAGCTTGGCCCAAAATTAGTGGGTTTTAAAAAGAATTTCATTCAGATCGGATATAATTTGACTGTGTTATCAAAAAAATCGATTTTTTGAACCTTATTACGTCATCAAAAACTCAAAAAAATTAGTTTTGCTCTATCATTTCCAAATTATATCCAATTTTGATAAATCAAGTATGGAATCCTACTAAACTTGTGTCATAATTTTCAAATTTATGATCAAATCAAACCTATCTTTAACACATTTCAGGAAAGTGTGATCCTGGATTCAATTTTTTTGTTTTTTTCAATTATGACTAATTATGATAATTAGGGACTAGAAGAGGAAAATTTTTGCATTTTTTTCGGAAATTCTTGATCTATTTCCTCCAGCAATTCGCTAAAACTCGATTTCCATAAACTGGACACTCGAATCACGATTAAATCTTCAAGTTTCTGAATCATCAAACTAACCCGCCTAGTTTTTACCTTGATTACAAGAATCCCATATTTCCCATACAACCGATACACACATTATTATATTATTGACATCGTAAAAAACGATTAAATATTTCAATATTTTTATTAATAAATTTTATTATATCATATGACATTAAAACCAGTATATGTATTAAAAAAGATACTGAACCGATATGTTTAGATCGATTTTTTTAATTCTTTATAGACTTACAACAGATTAAATTACATTTTCAATCTATCTCTAAATAATATTATAATAAATGTAAAGAGTATTTTATTTATAAATCGGACAGATTTTAACTTTTATTATATTATTTTGTGTAACAGAATAATGTAATTTTTATTTTAAAAAAATAAAAATAAAAATAATGAACATTAAAAGAACATGTAAATTGAGATTATTATCAGGAATTGTGTTATTAAACAAGTTTTAAAAGTCTTTGGCTAATAATAAACACTTCAATCAATATCGTTTAATCAAGAAAAAAAATTAGTAAAATTTTATACATGTTTAAATTAGTATATGACACACTTCATGTTATACTTGTGAGAGTAATTACATCGAACGGATAGGGAGAGTTTTGAAAAAAACTATGAAATCTTCACGAAAAGTTGGTAGCTCGGTACAATAGGCTTGTCGACTAAAGTGTATTTATCACTTTATTTGAAGAATTCTAACTGTACGGGTAGAAAAGTGATGTTGGTTTTTGAATATATTAAGAAGTTCGAAGAATTCCAAATAAAACAAAGAAGAAGATATTGGCTAGTGGCGTCATTGTCCGATATCACAATAGAGATACATAGAAAACTTTGTTTTTCTAAAAGGAGATGGCCAACAATCTTTGAATGCTTATAACTTCTTTGTTTTTTCATCAATTTTAATTTCTCTCTCAAATTTTGTCATGGCATCAAGTCCAATTTTACATTTTTATGCGTAATATGGCAAATTCGACATCAGGATTATCCTCTATTATCTAAAAGATTTTGAATAATTCCATAGAATTTCTAATTAAATAAATTAACACAACTTCTATAGGTAATAAATCAATAATTATTGTAGCAAAAAATGAAAAGTTATAGCCTTGAAAAGAATTTTAAGATTTCATTAAAAATTGTATCAAATTTACACAAAAAAGAGACAATTAAATTGAAATACAATCACTACCGAGTTGAGTAAGCGTGGATCATTTATACTTAAGGTGATTCACTCGTAAATTCACTTTTCTTTAACCAGTCACATATTTCATCAAATCTAGATAAACGAATTCCAGTGAGAAAATCATTTTTTCAAACCGTACATAAATTGAAAAAATCTGAAAAATTTATAGTTTAAAAATTGATAAAATTATGCAGCGGAACTTGTCTAAATCGGTCCTGGATAAGTGAGAAACCTCCATAACTGGAACTCATGCTGAGGTCCCAACAATTTGGTACTAAATTATCTCTGTAAGTGGTGCGAAACAAATATCTATATATTTGGGATTCGTTCTCTCGATTTAATCGTCATAGTTACCTTAGAATTTTATATGCATTAATCTCTGCAGCAAAGAACTGAGATAACATCATCTTGTTTGTTCTGATTATTCTTCTGATTCTACCCGCAAGTTTCGCACTTAACTAATTTTGAGCCTCTATTACCTTCAGTGCAGTATATCATGCCGAAACGAAGGCTCAAATTCGTTATCAGTACGCGAAAAACTGGAGTTAATGTCCGATAATATCTTTGTAGAATAATTCTGAATAAAGTTAAATTGAAGGACAAGTAACTAAAACGTGTACGTTTATCAGAATATCCTGAACTTGAACAGTGTTTGCTATCATTGGCCAAGCACGACTGACGGATTAGTGCATGAACTACCTTTAAAACAATAACTATCAAATATATAGGTGAGTAAATATGAATTAACAAATCCAGGTGAGTTAGTTTTGTTTTTTTTTTTAAAGTAATACCAGTTAATCATAAATCCATATATACATTCATTTCAAAGGACAGAAGCTGTATAAGCTAACTTAACTTAAGCTACTAATATATAAGTAATAAGTAATAAGAGAGAGAGTGAAATGAAGTGACTTAGCAATGTAATCAATGCAACACAACACAACACAAGAACAGCACACAATAACAGGGGCCACCTACGCCTCAGGATACAATAAAAACCGTAACAAACAAACCACTTTTAAAAACCACTTTAGATAAATCTCCTATGAGTGTGTAATCGTATCTCCAGCTAGAGAGTCATATAGGTAAAATAATAGGTATAATATTCATTTCTATAATATTGTAATACTCTTCAGATATCTATAGATATTTTATGTGACAGGATTCTGCGTCAAATATTTTGTGGCAAAAAGTTCAATCGTTACAAATCATGAAATTTTGCCGGAAGCCTCGCCTAAAAAGATCACTAAACAGAATCTTTTTTAAATTAAACTTAAAATTTCACTACCGTAATACCTGAAACAAAGAAGGAGAAACCGAATGATAGCCACATAAGTCGCTTTCACGTAAACCGAGAAATTTTTAGAGTACGAAACCCTAAGCTTGCAATTGAAACGTATCTTAGAACACTCTTCATTAAATTACCTTTTTCTTTAAAGCCTTTACCACTTTTCTTTAAACCAAACCAAATTGGTTCATCTGTTTAGGCGCTACCATGCTACAAGCAGATATATATCAAACTTTTAAAACACCGCTATTTTTGGTTCGGGGGTTAAGAATTGGACGGTTTTGAAATTGCAAAACTTTTGAAATAGTGTAAAACAGGGTAGCGTAAGTCGAGGGATAGCACTGTAAGTAATCTTTTTTCCCATATTATTTTTGTTTTGATGGTGAAAAAAGACTTAAAAGAAAGAATAATTTTCTTATGTAAAATAGCTTCATCCTAATTAAGCCTTCATCAATAATTTGAAGTTGAGTCACAGTCCTTCTAGTTTATTATGGAAGAGGAATATGAAATTTTATAGCACTCATGCAGTAATTCAATGATCCAACAAATCCAATAAAAGTGGTTTTGGTTTCTATAAAGACCAATTTTATTTTCAAATTGAATGGACAAACGCACAAATAAGTATCAGTTACTGTCTTAAATATTCAGCTCACTAAAAACAATTGATTATTCGTTATTTTTCGAACTAAACGTGATTAAGAAAAACTACAAAGAAACTGCCAAAATTAATGCCCTTTTTAGTGATTAAACGTAGGAAAGGTGAACGAATACAAACGGAATAAACTAAAAATATGTGAGTATCTTCCAGATCAGAGTCCCGATCAATTATTCTGGCTGGATTATTAAATAAAATAAAAACCATAATTAATAAAGTTAAGAATCCAACTACATAATAACGAAATGTCTTTCTATTTTTTTAATTGATTATAATCAATGCGATATTACTGAGAGGTGAAGTTAAGCTGCCTTTACTGATCTGTAGCACCACATATATAGCTTCATAGCGCTTATAGCTAGTGAGGTAGTGAGTGAGTGCAGGAGGTACACTGGTGGTATTCATTTGCCGCGTTCACTATTCCGTTATGGATATTATTATACTTAGATTGTATATGTATACATACATATATTAACTTAAGTATAACTAACTATAGATAGCTTAAGTTAGCTTAGCTAAGTATAAACTAGTTGGGTGTGGTCAGCCATTTTATTACACAACATCTTATTGTAAAATATGTAACACATTTTATTATTATTATACATAAGTTCCTTTTTTATGTATACAGGCTGATTATTAAGTTTTGATACTTGAATTAATCAAATTAATGGCTGTGTCTATACGAACTGATTGGTCTGATAGTCTGGTATATCAACCCATCAGCACTCTCGTCAATCGTTCAGTAAAAGAAAGATTTGATGAAAGATTTCGTTCGTTAAACATTCTTTATCTTTGTAAATCATAACCTCTACATAATTTTACATAAATTTATTTTTAACTACCTAATTAATCAACCCATTATCACTCTCGTAAACCGTTCGGTAGAAGAACAATTTGATCTCGCGGTCTACACATGCATCAAATATTTCGAGCATTAAATATTATTTTTCTTTGTATATCGTAAATTCTAGTGGACAGGTTATTGTGTAAGATTTTCCAACAATATTCTGTAACCGATAAAGAATCTCAAATCGTACGATTTACATTTATTTTTTGCAATATTACTAAATTTAATTCTATGCACATCAAACGATTAAAAGTCTTTCTATAGAAAAAATTTTGCAAAGAAATCGTAAATACCTCAATAAATTCCAAATCAATATAATTATATTGTATGTATAATAAAATTAATATAATCAATAAAACTTATACGTATCAATATAATTAGAATCTTATTATAGACTTACAAAAGAATTCCTAGTAATACTATCTTATACATTTCATTTTACAGAAATCGCAAAAATATTATTAAACTGTAATGAATATAACGGTATTAAAAATAACCAATTTATCGATGTAATGAACAACAAAAATTGATAGCATCCTGAAACTAGGAATAGTTGTAAATTAATCAATAATGATTTTCTAAGAAAAAACTCTACGGCTCCAAACTCGTGACAAACGTTCACTCATATGATAACCACATGAGACATATTTTTTGTATGAAAGTTTATTGATTTTTAAACACTCTTATATCATAGTTTTTCTATCGAAAAGTGTCATTTTTTCAGTGAACGGTTTTTTTCAGACCATTATCTTCATAATTAAATTATCTTTCTGATACCAATTTCGATTGATGCTAGTAGAATATACTTTCTTTAGTACAATGTTACGAACATTGATCTTGCAATGAACTGTGAAGGTATAATAATATTTTTATACACACGGTATATATAATACCAATAAACCATGCAGATATTTTATTTATTTCATTCTATCAATCTGTTTGTATAACGTTTTCTTATTATTATTTATAATAATATAAAATAAAATAAATAAAAACAAATTTTTATTATTAATTTATTATTTATAATAATAATAATATTAATAATAATAAATAAATAATAAACACCATATCACTAATATTAATTATTAATTTGTCATTTTATACAATTAATAAATATAAATATATTAATTTATTATTGAAATATTTATTCAATTATTTATCTTAAAGGTAGTATGTCTTTTGACGTCACCAAAATGCAAGAAATTTAATTTTGCTCTATCACATCCAAATTATATCCAATTTTAATAAATCAAGTATGGAATCTCATTAAATTTGGGTCATACTTTTCAAATTTTTGGTCATAATAAAGCTATCCTTAACAGATTTCATGAAAGTGTGACCCTGGATGCAAAATTAAGCATAAAGGTAGATTGTAGCGAAAAACTACTGGCACAGATGAAAAGTTTGACCCAAAATTGTTGGGTTTAAAAAAAAATTCCATTCAGATTGGAAAAAATTTGGCGTAGTTATCAAAAAACTCAATTTTTTGAACTTTATGACGTCATCAAAATCCAAAAAATTTTATTTTGCATCTTTTAAATCTAAACTAAATCCAATTTTGGCAAATCAAGTACGGAATCCTACTAAATTTGGGTCATACTTTTCAATTTTTTTGTAAAATTCATCCTATCTGTAACGGATTTTAATAAAGTGGGGCCCTCGATCCTAAATTTAGCATTGAGGCGAACGGTAGCGTAAAACTAACAACGAAGATGAAATATTTGACCCAAAAACAGTGGATTTTAAAAAGAATTCCATTCATATCGGATAAAATTTGTCGTAGTTATCAAAAATTGGCGTAGTTGTACCCAATTTTGATAAACCAAGTATGGGGAATCCTACTAATTGTCGACTGATACACTGTGCTGTTACAAATCTCTGATCTGCTCGTAGTTAACATTTTGGAAGTTTGTCATAAACAATCTGCCGCCGTTGAAATTTTAACAACGAGATAGTATTTCATTCTGGTTTAAGGTACTAAAACAAAAAACATTTTAGCGTTTAATTTGTATGTCAACTCGAAGTTCCTGTTTAAATATTTCGCAACTTCCTATATGAAGATTATGTCTATAAATAAATATTGATTTTGTCAAACAGGAAACTTATTATATATTTAAAAATAGCGGCCATAAATTATCCAAACTCGTGTTTGTACACAAATTCGATGACATAAACAAATAAATTACTTTTTCCTCTCTACTAACAACAGATATTATTATTTTATTGAAATTAAGTCTTTAAACATTTACATGATATGAGTAGAGTTTCATCTTGAAACTATGTTTGGTTAAAACCACCTTTGAATAAATAATCAACTAATAAAAACCCATGTGTGGACATTACGCATCAAATCCTTATAAAGTGTTAATTCACTTTTTAGTTTATTATTTTATTCAATACGTGAACGATAATAAACTGTTGGAAGAAACTTTAAAAATATCCCTACTGTCTTCATATTCATTTAAAAAGCATTGCGACCTCTTTTGTACTCTTTCCTAGTTTTATGTTGCCTTCCATAGCCTGTAATATGATCATCCTTCGAGTGGAACCTAGTATCTTTATTAGTAAGTCAAATTTGGGTCATACTATCTTTAACACATTTCAAGAAAGTGTGGCCCCGAATCCGAAATCTATTAAAAAGGAGAATGGTAGCAAACTAACAACACAGATGTAAAGTTTCATTGAAAATTAGAGGTTTTCAAAAAAAATTCCATTTAGATCGGATGAAATTTGGCTCTGTTATCTATAAATTTGATTTTTTGAACTTTATGACGTCATCAAAAACCAAAAAACTTAGTTTTCCTCTATCGCATCCAAATCATATCCAATTTTGATAACCCAAGTATGGAATCCTACTAAATTTGGGTCCCACTTTTCAAATTTGTGGTCAAATTAAACCTATCTTTAACAGATTTCAAGAATGTGTAGTCTTGGAACCGAAATTTAGCACAAAGATGAATTGTAGCGAAAAACTAGCAACGCAAGTGAAAAGTTTGAAAAGTTCGTTTGTCTTGATTAGCTTAATTTCGTTGTAGAGTCGTTCTTAGGTCATTTCAAGAACACGCTGTATATGGATAACAACTTAAAAAACCATCCTGTATGAAATATTAGACCCATGTGTATGCTCTTTGCGGTACAGTTTTTTCTTGTTTCTTACTTATTGACTTAAGTAAACATGTGTACACTTAAGTCAATCCGTTAATTAATTATTTATGATAATTAATTATTGTATTCAGATAAAGAATATAAATCATGCAAGCCAAGCGACAAGTAAGCATCAAACTTCATATCTAGTGAAGTGAAGTTGTTATGACTTTTCTTGGCTATTGACTTTATATATGCTAAAGACGTAATCAACAATATTCTTTATCTGACTACTAACTAGGTGCGAGATTTATCTGTTATCTTTGATTAGAAGTTTTTTTTATAAGATTTATATCTAAGGAGTTTTTTTTAAAAAGATATATAAGTTTTCGATTTTAAAAAACCTGATGAATTCCTCATTAGATTTCGTACCATGCATATATGAAATATACATAGTATATTAAGTTTTGTCCCAAGTTTGTAACGCTTAAAAATAATGATGCTAGGAAAAAAATTTTGTCATAGGTGTTCATAAAATCACTTCAATAGTCCATTTCCGGTTGTCCGTCCGTCTGTCCGTCCGTCTGTGGACACGATAACTCAAAAAGGAAAAAAGATATCAGCTGAAATTTTTACAGCGTACTCAGGACGTTAAAAGTGAGGTCAAGTTCGTAAATGAGCATCATAGGTCAATTGGGTCTTGATCCATCTTGTAAACCGTTAGAGATAGAACAAAAGTTTAAATATAAAAAATGTTCCTTATCAAAAATTAAACAACTTTTGTTTAAACGTTTTTTCGTAAACATCACTGTTTACCCGTGAGGGCGCCAATTAGGCGGAAATTTTATAATATGTACTATACTTGATTATTAGTTATGTGTGTGTCACATGTTTGTATGTGTTATGTTATAAAGAAATCAACACTGACTATACATGGTATTTCAACAATTAACACAGTCAATTGTTTGTTTTCACTTGTTGCTATTTATTTCCTGATCAAAAAAACAATTTTAGCAGAAAATTAACTATAAATAAGTAAATAAATAAAGAATAACTTTAATAATAATTATCATATTAAAAAATAACTGTTAATTTATATTTTAAGATGATTACGTTCAATGATAAATATAATCGAATTTTTATAAATAAATAATAATTGTTGTAAAGTAATATTCATAAATTTATATTATTTAAATAATATTATATTTATATTATTTATATTTTAGTTCCTTAATTTATATGCATGAATGAATCTTAATATAGCTTGTACGAATAACCAACAGATTGATACTTATAAAATTCTATATAAATATAGTCTAGGAATTATACTACTCGCTCGTAAGGGATGCGTAAACTAAGCGAATTAGTCTCATTTGCTATATTGTCCATAAAACATTAAAACTAGACTTGATACCATGACAAAATTTGAAAATTAAATTAAAATTGATTAAAAATCGAAGAAGCTATACGCATTCAAAGATTGTTGTCTATCTCTTTTTAGCAACACAAAGTTTTATATGTATTTTATATGTATCTCGATGGTGATATCGGAAAATGACGTCAGAAATCTATATCTTCCTCTTTGGTAAGTTTTCTGCCTGTGCAGTGAGAATTCTTCACTTGAAGTGATAACAAAAATTGATTCAACTTATTTATCAATTAACCATTCTTTTATCTTCCTCTTTGGTCATTAAAAGATTTTCAAAAACTAACGTAAGTTTTCTGCCTGTGCAGTGAGAATTCTTCACTTGAAGTGATAACAAAAATTGATTCAACTTATTTATCAATTAACCATTCTTTTATACGTCTTTTGGGAAAAATTCATATCGATTTTCTCTACGTTCTAAGAGAAATCATTATCAAAGTCAGTGTTTTTACCAAAAAAAGGATTTTTTATTTGTTGCACATTTCTTAATTTTGGTAGGATTTTAAAGCTTAAAACTTGAGGAATATTGGTAAAAGTTTTTTATGTAAATGGTAAAACATTTTTTGAAAGCACTTATTCACTAAAAACACAACATTTATTACGACTTCTTCATATACCACCATTCAGAAAGGGGCAAACCGAAACAAAGAATCGACTTGAAACTTATACAGAAGGCTAAGTAAATGCTCCTTAATTGACACTCAAAATTTCAGTTTTTTGATACCACTTTTGATGTGGTATCGAAACACCTTTAAATTATATTTAAAGTATAGTTATTTATGAATCATTCTGTATACATAAACAAAAAAAAGTAATTTAAATGAATTTAAAAAAAAAAACACAATATTATTATATTTTATAATAAATTTTACTTCTATTTTACTCTCTTTTAAAATAGATTGTACAAGTTATACTGTAAATAATTATTTATTTTATTAAATATATGCAAAAGTACATATTGCTTGCTACGGATGACTTTTTTTTTATTATACTTACTTAGTAATAATAATAATAAGCTTATAGCTTACTTACTTAGTTCAATACTTATTTTAAGTCTTATCTTTGTTTTTTTGTACTTATTTACCGTACTTACATCTCTTTGAATATAAATATGTAATTGTAAATTGTTATTTTGTTATTATTATTATTTCTATAGAATTGTGCAGAGCACGAGACACTTATACAGTGACGGATTTAGAGATAAAAACGTTCTTAGACAAAACGTTTTTCCTTAAAGACGATATCTTCGCCAGCATACCATGTATGTTAAAAGAATCTCTAAAAATCTGTTGGTGTTTTAAATATGCTTAACCTTACAATTTTCATATCTAGGACAGTTCTATCTTGGTGTCCCTATTTTCCAGATCAATCGACTCCCATATAATCACCGTCTGTATGATTGAGCTCATCGTAATTTATCTGATTGTGTATGTTAGTCGTTGTTAATTTGATGACGGTCTTCATACTGGTCATTTGGTGTATGCGCCAAATAAGAAAATTTTTTTCTTGCTACGCTAATATATCGTGCTTACCATGAATATGGCATACACACACAAACACACAAAGCATATCTCATTTTGTTACGTGACGGTTTTTGCCAGTTTTCGCTCCATGGCAATCTTCGTTAAGGAACTTCGTTCCAAAAAACTACACCAAAACTGACCATTTTTACCTTGTTCACCTAGGAAACTAAAACTTTTTCATTCGATTCAGCTTGCCATGAATTTTGAGAATATGCAAAAATATTTTTATAATTTGTCAATTTGTATTTTTTGTTAAAATTAAGACATTTTTTCATTAAAAAAAATGAGTTGCGAAAATGATTTGTCAGAAATTAAAGATAATAAAGATAATTTAAGGTAAGTACAAGAAAATGTTATGTTATATCATAATAAATACCCTGATCAAGTAGAGATAGCTATAAAATTAAATTATTTAAAGATTAAAACAAGTATTGGAGTTCTTAGATTAATACCTTAAATTGTCAATAAAATATCTTGAAAATAAAACAGCCCTACGAGAGGAACATAGTTCTTACCGGTTACCCACGACACATCTCGTTCTCTCTTATGTCTCTATTTACTTTCTAGATTAATTCTGATCCAAAATTTACAAAAACCGAGTTCTTTTCACGATTTGTCAAGTAACTATAGATATTGATTAGAATCGTATAAAAAAATGGAAATTCTGGTATTTTCTCAGTGAATTCTCTAAGAAAATTTATGGAATTATTTTTCCCGTCCATGAAAATATCATATATTAAATCCGTCACTGTATATAACTTCCTTACTGTATTTAAAAGTGATTATACGACATTCAGTCACAAACAAATATTCTTATAGAGCTAACCACCACAAACAAACAGACCTGTGGACAGTCTATCCATCCGCCCATACTTATATATATATATATATTGTATAAATAGCAATTATATCAAAACACACACACAACGGAATATACATACTTGTGGTCACTTTCTCTTATGATATGTCCATAATTAGATCGGTCAGTCTAAGTCGGTCTGTCTGTCCGTTCATGTCATGTTTGTCCGTTAAACAGAGCAAACAACGATCATTGTATGGTGATCAGTTCTGATCATTGACTAAACTTATAATAATAATATTGTGTTATTATAATTCATTTGGGTAATAATTATATAAAACTGGATATCATCACCACAACTTCCTTGGATGGTTATAAAAGTCAAAATGGATACAAATATGCCCGAAATTGAATAATTCCCTTGAATTCATGATTACAATACTTCCTTCTATTAGTTCAAGGAAGTAAAAACTATATCGGTTATAAAGAATGATCAAATTTTCAATTTCCTATATATTTTTACCACTCTGTAAATTAGAATAATGTGAACACTTATCATTGTAGAGTTTCATTCAAATCCATTCAATAGTTTTTGTGTGAAAGCGTCACAAACTAACAAACAAACAACCTTACTTTCACATTTATAATATATAGGAATTTCAAATTGGCTTTTTGGTTGTTATACAAGTGCTAAAAAATAACCAGAATTCTTATTTTCCAAGGTATCTACTATGACAGGTTTAACTGTAACAAAAATTGTGGTACAATGATACAAGAATACAATTTTTTTTTGTTATACAAAAAAATGTGAAATAATTGTAAAAACAATATTTTTTGTTAACATTTTGAATATACAATCGATTCGCTTAAATGAACATAGAAAACTTATTAGGCCTTCTATAAACTATCTGGTGTGGGCGCACATATTTATCTATTTAAAACAATAACACTGCTTACTTGTATAAAATAGCACTAGGGTCAGACGAGATTTTATGAGTGTCTTCCTATAAAAAAACAGAAATTTGAAAGACGGTTGATAATAATCATCTTTGGCCTCTGTGCGTCTTGGCGGACGAAAATTTTGGTGAATTTTCATGTTTTTAAGGTGTTTCGATACCAAAATGAAAGCATGTAAACAAAAAATCGCTCCAAAGTAGTACAAACACGTCAAAATTCAATTTCCGTTACAAAAAATCAACCGTTTAATCGTTATTTTTCAAAATAAACGTGATTGACAATTATCGGAGTAGTCGAGAACTGTTTTTTGAAGTGATTCTAACAAGGGTCGTTAAAATCAGGTTCGAAATCTTTTTTTTTATTTGGAACTGTTTTTTTAGCCCATTTACATACAACTTCGAAAATTCCTATAGTTTAGTTTAGTTTTTTCTAAATTAAGCTCCCAAAATGACCTCTAGCTCAAGACCTAAAAGTAAAAAGTGTTTATATTGTAATAGTTAAGTCAGTTTTGACTTCACGTACTAAAGTAAAGTAAAGTTGACTTCTTACACAAAGTACGTGTGAGATTGGTAAGTAAGTAAGTAAGTATTGGTAAATGTCTTAAGAAGAGTTAAGTACAGAGGCCTAATATTTATAAAATGTTTATACTTAACAAAAAGGCATTCATTTAACTTGATACGGTTATTGCCCTTAATTATACATATTTGCATAATTTATGCAAATATAGTTAAATCAATTTAATTTTACCACCAGGAATATACGTCGTTTTTAAGAAAATTATCAAATTTATGAATAATTCAGTATTTCATTAAACAAGACAACAGTTGGAGCGCATGAGTGTTGTCAGTATGGTTGTGATATCCACAATACTTCTGGTGAAAAGTACAATTTAACACTGTAATGCCACTGATGCTACTAATGGCATACAAACAATATTTGTTAAAATGGCAATCTAGGTTTAGAATAATAGAGTGGCGAGCAGTGTGACAACAAACATAGTGTTTAAACTTGACTGAAACTTGCAGATCGTAGTTCAGTAATTCGTATTGATAAACGCGCCAAAAAACATAGACGGAAATGTAGTATGTAGATTCAAGACCATACCGTCGAGTTGAATGGATCTTAGGGCAATTTTATGTAGAGTATTATCAGATACTTTTTAAGTATATGTTCCTATATCATATCAGCATTGTAATAAAGGCCATGTATTTCTTACCGTGTATATACAAACAAGCAAAATCGTTTTTGAGTGAATACTAGTACCTTCTGATTATCGATAGTTCTATTTATCGATACTCTATTGTACCAAGTTGAAAATAACCAGTCAATAGTTTCTATACGTTTATTTTTTCCCTTATTTTCAACAAAAATTAAAGTAGGACTTTAAATAGTGTGTAAAGGTGTAAAAATAATCGAAAAAAATGAATTTGACTATAATATACTTATATATTGACTAAGTACGTAATTATAAGCAGTAGTAATAATATTAATAAAATTAAATTATTTCATTTGTAAAATAAGATTTGTGCATTAGATAAAATAATTATATTATTTCTATAAAACTAATGTACAACTTTATTTAGTATTTGATTTTTTCATTATTTATTTTATTTATTTAAAAAAAAATAAATTAATTATTGATATTTTATTAATTAATTATCGATAAATAATCACGTTTTCTCTCCAATATACTCACAAACTCATTTTATTTTATATTTTATTTTGCAAAGAATATTTTTAATAAAAAAATATCGATCATATTAAAAGTAATATTAAAAATATTTATCGCACTTTATTAGTCTTATTAGATTATGCAAAAACTTTTTGTAGTCTAGAATCAAACGTAGTATTTGAAACACATTTCAGAATAATTCAGGAAATTGAAGAGGGTGTTCTTAAAAAAAAAACTTTATAAAATACACAAAATTGCATTCAGGTTGATTGAAAAAGTTGTTTAAATGGAAATTATCGTAAAAAGCGTCAAAAACGAAAGTTTTTTGTGTTTTCTTTTTGAAAAGCGCTCTAATCTAAAGTTTTTTTTGCATATAGAGAATCTATGATAAATTTTTTTTCATGATGAGACTTTTTTGAAGCTCAATCACCCATTTATTTTTGTACAAATAACATTATTGTGAGCTCTTCCATAACTACTGTGTAAAATATTCAAATTTTGGCCCGCAAGAGGCTCCACAACTGTGTTTATTGTGATCAAGGGACTTTGAACTAAACAAAAAAAACAAAACATGCATCGTACTTGGTTAAACAGCCGAATTACTTTAAAAGAAACCGAAAAAATGACGGATATTTCGTTTGAATAGAAATCTTCAACTAAGAAAATTTTCATATTTAAAAAAATTGTTAAGCTTGATCTTCAATATGATGAAATTAATAACTTTCATGGAATAATTGTCAAATACTACGTTTGACCCTAGATTAAATATTAATTTTATTACATTTATATTATTCGAAAAAAAATTACACTTTATTAGAGTAATCGGTTTAAAAGTAATCAATTCTTTAATTACCTTCTTTCAATAGAGACGTGTTTTTGCAAAAGTAAAATAATTTATTGTTAATTAAAATTTATTTGAATTTATTATTATTGTTTTTTATTATTTGATTTAAAAATTATTATTATGTTTCTAATTAATTAGTTTTATATGTAAATTAAATTGTATCATAAACTTTAATTAGGCAACTTGTTTTGCATTTATGTATATACTATTTGCAGATATCATTAGAAGTTGTCTTTAATTCGTGGTAATTTAAGACTAAATCAGTTCAAAAATTCAAATCACTTAAAATGGTTCGACTGTCATGTGATTAGTCAACTAGTCAACTAGGCAATTTGTATGACACATATGTAAGAAAATGGTCTAAAAATATCGAAAAAGCGTCAAAAACCAAATTTTGTTTGTTTTCTTTTTGGAAAGTGTCGTGATAAATTTTCTTCATGATAAAATGCAACCATAAATTAAGCATTGAATATTGTTCTAATTGTGGCGTTAAAGAATTTCTTTAAACTGAAACTTTCTGGATTAAAAACCAAGATAGGATTATTACTATTATTTTCGATTTACGATCTGTTCATTATACAATAATATTTTTTTATTAATTTATATTTTATGATATGAGTGAAATATGACACACCTTTTCTACATCCTGCAAGATTGTATAAATAATTTAAATAAATAATTTTATATGCATTTTAAAAGAAAGAAAATAAATTTTTGTATAAGTTGTTCGTTCGATACATATTTAATTGGAAAGGTTAGATCAACATCTATCAACACAAATAAAATAAATATTTTTTTAATACATTATTTTACAGTAATAATAAATGCGATCAAAAACGTATGTCAAATTTAAAAATGGGACCAAGTTCGAGTAGAAAATTTCAATACACAAATTATATAAGAAGATATTTGATTGGAACGATGGAAAATTCGTGGAAAAAATTCTGAATAATTATTTTGAAGAAATGTAAATTATTTTGATTCGTTATTTAAAGTGGGAAAGTTACTAAATTTTCGCGGTACTTTCCAAAACAATTTTCACAATTATTAATTTCAAACGAAACTATTCTTTGACCTTTTAGAGTACACTTAAAAATTGATTACATCAAAAATCATTCTCTGAGTCCATCGTGGTAACATATGGTCATAAAAATTATTATTAGTACTAATTAATTATTTAGTAAACGTAATTATTAAGAAAATTATATGATAGTCAATAACCCAGTTAGCTGTGTGGATATAGCACTTGACTTTGAAACTGAGGTACGAAGGTTCGTATTCTAGTGGGGATGAGATTTTTACTTTTAGATAAAATGAATTTTTCCTGATGTTAAAAACTTTCCACTCTTTTTATAGTTAAGTCCGCCCTCTTGCCATAAATCATGTCAATTATACATATGTCATAAATCACTATTCTGTCAGGGGGTGGCAACTTAAATAAATAATCATGCCTCTCTTTAGAATCATAAATCATTTTTGAATAGGAAAACATGCTATATATTTTACCCCACTTATATTTTCCTGTTACAAAATAGTAAAAAATTTGTACAAATGGCTTGATTATGCTAAAATTTGAAACTTTTTAATAGGAGAACATGTCATATAGTTTATCTCACTCATATTCTCCTATTACAAAATATTAAATTTTGTTATTATAAAATAAAAATAGTAGCTTGTATCGTCTAAAAATTGAAATTTTGTAACAGGAGAATATGGTTTATATTTTATCCCTCTTTTTTATAAAATATTCGCCTTTTAGAAAATATTAAAGTTTTCATCATGAAGAAAATTTATCTCAGATTCTGTTTATGCAGAAAATAAGTAATTTTTCGAGAATCCAAAATACTTTTGGTTCTCAATTTATGTTTCTATCCATAGTTTGGTACAAAATTATGGTAGCAAAATCGAAAATATGAAAAAATTGCTTTTGTTATTGAAAACAAACTAATTTTCCCAATAATTTAATTCAAACTAAACTGTTCCTTGAGCTTTTTGACTGGGTTTAAGTAAGGCGGTTATGTGATCGAACTTTGTTATAAGCACTCTCATGTCCTTCGATTATTGTTATGAATAAAAACGTTATAAAGAAGATATTTAAAATAAGTATTATTCATAAAGTACTTTGTAAATAAGTACACTTAAAAATTGATTACATCAAAAATCATGTTCTCAACTTTATAAATGGCTTCGTTATGGCTTAGAACAATAGAAAAACACAAACTGACTCTCTGACTGACTCCATCGTAACATTCATAATAAATTTTAAGATATAGAAAATGCCTCGAAGAAAAAAACTAATAAATTTGATTATAAATAAAATAATAAGTTTTATGAATATTATATAAATTGTATTTATGTGTACACTAAGGTTAACAAATAATTGAACTACTAATCATTAAAATTGATGGCAAGAACCTTAGAATTGTCAAAGGAAAAAAAAGTATTCGTTACAAGGAAATATGTTCTTAAGATGATAGCAAGTAAATATTTTATTGGCTGAATTAAATGTTAGAGTAGTCAAAAACTTTTTTCTTGAATTAGATATTGATATCGTGGGCTCGAGAGATATTTATTTGTTATAAGGACATAAGGACAGAAGGACAGAAGTCAAAAGCCCTGGTTTTGGTACTTGATGATTTTTTTTACTTAAAAAAGAAATAAAATTGATAACTCGAAAAGTTTTATGTTTTTGTCATCGAGATGGAAATCGAACAGTCAAAATATGAAACTTTTATTAGAATGATTTTTTCGACCTTAATCAAGTTCGAATATGGTAGAAAATGTGCCAAAAAAAGTTTTCAACTATTGTGATTAGTATTGTACTTCGACTCCCTCCCCTTCCATTAAGAAATAATGTATCCGTCTTTTGTGATGAATATTTTTATTCAGTTTTTAAGGTAGAATGTCCGTTATAGTCACGTTCATAACAACATGCTCGGATTTACATACAATATTTGTCACACCGGACGTGTTATTGTACCTAATACTTAGACATCGTATGTAAACATAACCAAGAACCGTTTTCTTGTAACTAAAAATTTGTCACAAGTTCAGGTATTTATTTTAATGGTTTTTGAACAAAATCATAAGAAAAGTTTGTACGATTTGATTTAAAATGTGTTAGTTTTAGTCCACCGGTGAAAAAAGTTACCAGTTTGATAGCGAATATCTTTTTTAATTGACAGGAAATAAATTTTCAATTTAAAAGTTCTCAGGGAACAAATACTCAAAATTGTATTTCATTCGGTAAAAAGGTGGAGTTTTACGGACATTTGACCTTAAAAATTAACGTGTAATATTCTTATTGTTATATATATCATCTGTCAGCATTTCACCGCCTACATAAAATTTTATACCCCAGTAAATACATAACATTGGTTAACTTTCTGATCGAAATTTATCATCCCGAAAATAAAAAAGTCACAGAAATTAGATTGATTTCACGAGGTTTCTAACGAATTGACAGAAGAAATTATTCCTGAGCTTTTTTTTATTCTATGAGCTTTTTAGTTGATATCTCAAAAACTATTGATTCTATCGTCAAAATGATAATCGTCAAATGTTTCTGTTGGGTGAAAATTTCCCTAGAAAAGATTTTTATCTGTAGTTAAAGTTTTTTTTCGATTTTTTGCGATTTTCTTAAGCTTTACGTGTCGATTATTATTTAACTATAATTAACCCTTTAACGAAACATTTTACTGGATCAGAAAGTTATTTATCTGCCTTCCAACAGCTTTATTCACCACATAATTTTTTTTTTTTTAGAAATTATAATAAATGCTTTCACTAACTATACTTTAATATTATGACTTATGACTTAAGTAATGATATTATTTTTATAACTTAAGTATGATATATTTATTTGTATGTAATTACGAAATAATTTAACACTTTAAAATTTACAGATTTTAAGTACAGATTTGATCTATTTTGAATAATGAGTATTGTTTTGGAGCTAAATTTTTAAAAAACTAACGGGGAACAAAATTTAAATTTTACTTTCACTTCGATAAGAAAGCTTAATTTATTGGTGATGTAAAGATATCTGTGGCACCATTAGTAATTAGAATGCGAATAGATTTTTGAAGGCGATTAACAGAAAATTTTCTAAATCGCAGAAAACTTTCATGTTTACTAAGAAAATAAAGTTATAATTTCAACTTGTCTACCAATAATTTATTCAAGAAAACTGAACAGGAACTTAACTTTGGTAAAAAATTTTATTGAAGTATTAAGTTAATTATATTTGGTAAAGAACAAGCTGAGTGGCTGTGTGGTTATAGCACTTAACTTTGAAATTATGGTACGCTAGTTCGGAACTTGGCTTGGTCGTCAAGTTTTTACTTTTAACAATTTTGTTTTATTTCTTTCTAACCAAATTTTCCTTTCAGAACAAAATTATTAACTAATTAATTATTTATTAAAGGTAAGTATTAAGATAATTATATGATTATACATGAGCCAGGTAGCTGAATCGGTATAGTACTTGTCTTTGAATCCTAGGTACGATGGTTCGTACCTTGGTGGAGGATTGACATTTTTACTTTTAGATTAAATGAATTTTTCCTGTTTTAATTTTCCACTCTTTTTATAGTTAAGCCCGCCCTCTTGTCATAAATCATGTCAATTATACATAAGTCATAAATCACTATTCCGTCAGTGGGTGGGAACTTAAATAATCATAATCTTACTCTTTAAAGTCATAAATCATTTTTGAATAGGAAAACATGTTATATAGTCTATCTCACTCATATTCTCCTATTACAAAATATTAAAAAATTTGTACAAATGGCTTGATTATGCTAAAATTTGAAACTTTTGAATAGGAGAACATGTCATATAGTTAATCTCACTCATATTCTCCTATTACGAAATATTAAATTTTGTAATTATCAAATAAAAAGTAGCTTGTTTAGATTAAAATTTGAAATTTTGTAACAGGAGAATATGGTTTATATTTTAATCCTCTTTTTTTTGTATAACATATTCGCCTATTACAAAATATTAAAAAAATACGTATTTTGCTTGCTTTTTTGTTGAATTCTTGTTAAATGTGAATTTTATAAGATTTTGTAATAGGAGAACATGTTAATTAAAAAAAAATTAATTATGCTAGTTAGTTAAAAAAAATTAATTATAGTTACTTATTTAATTTAAATGAATGGGGACATTGCTAGATACGAACCGTAGGACTCTGTCACCCAAGGCGACTGAGCTATACACTACTCCAACTTCGCCATATTATACTCATCAATAATGTAATATACATACCTTTTACTCACCTTTCTTAAACCTTTTTTCTTAAACTTAGTTTTTATTTTCTTTTACTAATCTTTTTTATTTAAACTTATCCATTATTTATTTTTTTTACTTACCTTCTTTCCAATAAACTTACCTATAAATAAATATTTGTAGTAATATTTTGCTTAAAATGTAGGTTTTGTTTGATATTCCTGAAATCAATGTAAAGGATAAAAGATAAAGGTAGGTATAATATTAGATATTAATAATTAAACCAAAGAAATTGATAAAAAGGATATTTTATTATTATAAATATATTTGTACATATTTCACCAAAAAAATAAATATGAATGAATAATAACAGTTATTTTATACAGTATAAAATCAATTTTCGGGATAACGTTTTCATTTTTTCTAAATTAATAAAAATTTAATTAATTATAAATAAATAAAAATCGATATATATTTTAAATTTTGTTTTTATTTTTTAAATTTTCTATCCTATTATTTCTTTCAGAACAAAATTATCAATTAATATATAATTTAGTAAAGGTAAGTATTAAGATAATTATATGTATATATATAAACCAGGTAGCTGTGTGGATATAGCACTTGCCTATGAAACTAGGATACCTGGTTCGTATCCTGGGGTAGATAATATTTTTACTTTTATTTAAATTAATTTCCCACTCTTGTCATAAATCATGTCAATTTTACATAAGTCATAAATCATTATTCTTTCAGGGGGTGGACTTAAATAATCATAAATATTCTTTAAAGTCATAAATCATTTTTGAATAGGGAAACATGTAATAAGGTTTATCTCACTCATATTCTCCTATTACAATATAGTAAAATTATAGTACCAAAATTAAAAAATAGCTTGATTACGCTAAAATTTGAAACCTTTTAATAGGAGAACATGTCCTATAGTTGATCTCACTCATATTCTCCTATTACAAAATATTAAAAAAATACTTATTTTGCTTGCTTTTTTGTTGTGCATGATAAAAATTTATTCTTGTTAAATGACATTTTATAAGATTTGGTGATAGGAGAACATGTTATTTCACAAAAAAACGAAAAATGTTATTTCACAAATTATGATAGTCCGACTTTCCTAATTATGTCATAAATCACTCTTCTGTCAGGGGGTGGGAATTAAAATATCATTAAATATACCTCGCTCTCTTACTAAAGTGTAGCTTTTGGTTCTCATAACAATTTTCAAAAAAAAATTGATTTTTTCCTGCATAATTACTTATTAAAAAACTAATCTGGATATTGCTGGTTACGAACCGATGGACTCTGTAATCCAAGGCGAGTGAGCTACCAGCTACTCCAACTTTGACATATTATAAATAACAATAATGTAATATACATACCTTTTACTCACCTTTTTTTAATAAATTTCTTCTCTTAGTATTTATTTTTCTTTTACTCACCTTTTTATTAAACTTACTCATTCCGTATTTCTTTTTTACTTACCTTCTTTCCAATAAACTTACCTATAAATGAATAATTGTAGTAATATTTTATCAAAAATCTAGGTTCTGTTGGATATTCCTGAAAACGATGTAAAGGATAAAAGGTAGGTATAATATTAAATATTAATAATTAAACCAGAAAAAATTGACAAAAAGATATTTTATTATTATAAATATATTTGTACATATTTCACCTAAAATAAATATGAATGAACAATAATGGTTATTTTATTCAGTATAAAATCAATTTTCCGGATAACGTTTTCATTTTTTTCTATATTAATATAACTATATATAAATAAATGAAAATTGTTTTATATTTTAAATTTTGTTAGATTTTTTTCTATCCCATTTTTCCTTTCAGAACAAAATTATTAACTAATATTAATTATTTAGAAAAGGTAAGTATTAAATTAATTATATGATTATAAATAAGTCGAGTAGCAGTGTGTAACAATTATCTAAAAAAGAGATATTATCTCGACATAATAATTTATTCAATTAAAAATTAATCTGGATAATGCTAGATACGAACAAAGGTCATCTGTAACCAGAGGCGACTGGGCTAACCACTACTCCACCTTTGACATATTATAATTATCAATAATGTAATATGCATACCTTTTACTCACCTTTTTTAAATAGATTTATTCTCTTAAACTTAGTACTTTTAAACTTACTCATTCCGTATTTCTTTTTACTTACCTTCATTCCAATAAACTTACCTATAAATGAATAATTGTAGTAATATTTTTTCAAAAATCTAGGTTCTGTTGGATATTCCGGAAATCGATGTAAAGGATGAGAGATAAAGGTAAGTAAAATATTTAATAATAATAATTAAACCAGTAAAATTAATAAAAAGTATATTTTATTATTATATATTATATTTGTACATAGTTCATCAAAAATAAACATGAATGAATGAATAATAACAGTTATTTTATACAGTATAAAGTCATTTTTCGGGATATAGTTTTCATTTTTTCTAAATTAATAAAACTTAATATAAATAAATAAAAATCGTTATATATTTTAAATTTTGTTTTATTTTTTTCTATCCCATTTTTCCTTTCAGAACAAAATTATTAACTAATTAATTATTTAGTAAAGGTAAGTATTAAGTTAATTATTTGATTATAAATAAGCCGAGTAGCTGTGTAAGTATAGCACTTGTCTATAACCCCAAGGTTCGTGTACTCGGTGGTATTAACATTTTTACTATTAGATTAAATGAATTTTGTCTGATGTTAAAAATTTTCCACTCTGTTTTATAGTTTAAATTATATATATATAACCCGCCCAGTTATAATATGTCATAAATCACTCTTCTATCAGAGGGTGGGAATTAAAATAATATAAAATATACCTCCCTCTATTACTTATTTGTCGCTTTGGATTCTCATAACAATTATCTAAAAAAATTGATTTTATCTCGGCATAATACTTTTTTAATTTGAAATTAATCGGGATATAGCTAGATACGAACCGTAGTACTCTTGAACCGGAGGCTACTCTGCTTACCACTTCACCACCTTTGATATATTGTATTTATCAATAATGTAATATAAATACCTTTTAATCACCTATTTTCAATAAACCTGTTTTCTTAAAATTAGAATTTATTTTTCTTTTATTAACCTTTTTTTCCTTAAACTTACCCGGGTCTTAGACCATTGTTTAGTTGTTAAAAACATATTTTATTACAACTTTATCCCCTTTTTAGTACTTTCTTTTTACTGTGTAGTCAAAATTAATATACTTTTCGGTCTTCTCTGAGTCAGAGGCATGGAAATAAGTCACCTTGACTTGCCCTATTTTCAATTTTGTCTTTTCAACTGTTTTGAAGTTATTCATATGCGGTTCACAAGCTCGGTAATCAGTGATTATTTCTTCTTCACCAAAAAGGAGTGAAATATATGTGATTCTTGTAATGTTAGTTTATGGATGTGACTCTGTGTAATAAAACACATGTAAACATGTAAACATGTTAAAAACTATGTAGAAATATATTTATATTCATATGGGTATCAAGTATTTGATTTTTATTGGTATTATATAATAATTTACCTATACTTTAGTTGTTTTATCGATAGCAACATTTAAAAGAGTACCAACTTTTTTAAAACACAAAGTTTAATTTAAGAAGTTTGATCGATCTTTTAGTTCTGATTTAAAATAACTTGTGTTTACCAAAAATATTCGATAAAGACTATTGCATAACATCAGTATTTTCCAAATACTTTGTACATGTGTTTATAATATAAATAAAATGATGCTATTTACAAAACTGTTTAAAATGTCAGAACATTATTCAATCAACTCTCAACTTCTTCTCTAAATAGTTTTATTTTTATTCTTCTTCTATCTCTAACTCTAAAAAGAATACGTTTTCTTTGTAATAAAAAAATAAACGACTTCGTCTTGTATGAAGTGACAATACAAACATATAGCACTCAATTTAATCACTATTTCAATCACTTCTATGTTTTTGTAAACCAATTGTTTGTACTTAAAAAAAAACTTGGAGTACAAAATGGAACTCTTTAGTTTTGCTATTAATTCCCTGATGAGAAATGGTTGCATACATCCCGAAAATGAAAAGGAAAAAGTAAAACTTCCATACCAGACTACAAAAGAAGTTAAATTAACAAAATTTAAAACAAACCCCACAAATTTTTTGGGTACGGAACCTTAAGCTCGTACTTGAAACATTTCGAAGAACCACTCTCCATTAAATTATCTTTGTCCTCAGAGTTTCTGTGGAAATGCATTAAAATTTTAAAGAAAATAATTTATTAACTAGATAACATCATAAAATTAATTAAAATTGCCAACAAATTGAAAATTCCAAGAACAATCTGAAAAAAGCAACCATTTTTTAATATCGGTAAACATTTCGAGGGTTGATTAATTTTTTGATAAATTTTTTTTTAAAGAAATTAAAAATTTTAATCGGTAAATTTTTCGAGAAAAATTCAGATATTAATCTGTTTTTCTTTAGCTCTATGCGGGGGGTGGGGGGTTCGTATTCGATACTTACATTAATATAAAATGTATTATTCAATGAAAATAATCCAAAACATGAAATATCCAATTTTCTTTGTGCTGTTTTCAAAAGCAAATATTTAATCTAAGAAAATGATAATTATTATTATCAATAATTCAATAGTAGACACGCTGTATATGATTCAAATTCAGGTTCAAGTTTATTACCTGTTTTAAATTCCTATGAGTCTCAGAAATTTCGAATTTTAAACCATTTTGCACCAACAATTTTCTAGTAATATTACTCTAAAAAGTTTATAACAAAATTCATTTTAAAAAAAAAAAAAGTTATGAATGTTAAAATTTTACTGTTAAAATGTTTAATTTAAATAAAACACCGTTAAACGTTTAAAAAATTGCGCTTCGGAAATTTCCAACGGAATCTTACCGTATTTTGAATTTGTTGATAGGAATAAATAATATTTAAAATTGAAACCATTGGTTCACATATCCAGATAAAATTTATTGCACGGTCGAATAAAGTATATTTATTTTCACGAAATAACACAATAGTTATATATAACGATTGATAAAATAAATGCAATAATATCGATAAATTAAAAAATCCATGAAACATTTCAAAAATTTCACATAACTTCCAAAATATTATATCCAATAATTGTAATTTTTTAAAATTATTTCGTCGATTTTTGATTAAATAAATATTAATTCGATGAAAATAATGATTGATTATCGAAATATAAATAATCATTTGTATTTCATTTAATAAATTCCATAAAAAATTAATTTGTCGACCATAAAAAAACGTATTTGGTTTATTATTGCATAAAAAATATATAATATTTAATGGCTGACGTAATATGGAAAGAAAAATAAATATAAAAAAAATAATTTTTAATTTTTTATGATTAATAAATATTTGAAAATTTTTTCGTAATTTTTTCTCAATTTTATCCAATTTTTTAAATAATTTTATATAATATTTATTGAAAAAATAATTATTATAAACAAATAATAATGATGAATAAATTGTACATGTTACAAAAACATCTAATAATGTTTTTACAAAAATATTAAAAAATATTATTTTCTTTTTGGTATCAATTGGTTTATATGTATTAATTAATAAATAAATATCAATAATTGTTATAAATAATATTATTAAAATATATAAATAATTTGTCTTTTTATTTGTTATAAATAATGTGTAATACATTAAATAGTGTAATGATGATAGTGTTTTAAAAATTTTAATTTTTTTATTAAACATTTTTCTAATATTTTTCATTAAGTAATGAAATATTTTGATAAATAATATTTATTGTCATAAATTAATAGGTTATCATAAAAGAAAAGAATCATTAAAAATACATTAAAAATTATTTTAAGAAATATTGATTTTTTTTATGCAAATATATTATTTTTAATCAATAAAATAATTATACAAAAATTGTTATTTGTTTAAGAAGGAGAAAAAAAAAAGAGTTAATTAAGAAGGGAGACAAAAATTGAAGGGCTTAATGGCAAAGAATAAACTTTTCTATAAAACATTTTATAACACTTGAATTTGGACAATGATTATATTAGCGAATTTCCGAAGGAAATGGAGCTATGGCTTTTGTACTGATATCGAATTTTAACTAATTCACGTTAAAAATGACCATCGTTAAAATTTTTTTTACCCGACTAAGCGACGGAAAGTGATGGTAATGTTTTTACCAGTCTATGTATGTATGTGTGTTTCTATGTGGCAAACTAGAGATCAAACGCGTGGGCCCATTTGGATTATTCTTACGTCAATCGATTTGTCTTAACGTAAAGAATGCTACTACTGAAGATATGGTAGCAATGCAAATTTAATATGGTGACCACCAGACCTTAAATGGTTCCAGTTTCAGTATGGTTCCAACTTATTTAATTTGACTTTCTGTGCAGATGAAAAACCTTCAAATGAACAGGACTTGGAACTGTATTTTGTTCCAGTTTAACCAAATTTATAAACATTATCAGTATATTGAATATACCAAGTGTAACCTAGAAAAAAGTTTATTTTAATAACTTTATAATTCAGAAAAAAAAGACGCCGATTTAGGAAATTTAATTTAATTCAAATTTAAAATCTTACATTCACATAATGGGAATTATCCAAGGGAAACATTCCAAGACACATTGATTTTATTTCGATTTGAGAAGTTCTAACAAATAATGATTTAATCTTAAAAGAAAAATAAATAAATAAATAGTTTAATAAAATTAAATTTTAACGAAATATTTGAAATAATACCTCTGATAATTCTTTTATATTTTTATGTTTTTGAAGTTTTAAACCAATTTTAAGAAATAAAGATTTTGTAAAATTTATCTAAAAATTTTAAATTAATCAATTATAATTATTTAAATATTAATAAAAAATAAAATACCGTATTTTGAACACGTTGAAATGAATGAACAATTGTAACAATCGATAAAATCGGTTCTATCGTCCAAATTAAATGATAATTATCGATATCAAATTCCGAATGATTTTCACGAAACAATACAACAGCTATATAAACAGATGCCGCAAATAAATGGAATAAAATTGATAGATTAAACGTTCGATGTATTTCTTTAAATATTCCAACTAATTTCAAAGAATTTTCTTCAAGTAATTGTATTTTACGAATTAAATTAACTTTTTTCATATTTACATTATTTAAATATGAATTAATTGTATTAAAATATTCATTTATAATCCATGTATAAACAAAAATTTGTGATTCATTAAATAAAATCCATGATAGATTAATATGCCGAAAATAAAACATCTCGGATTTTGCAGTATGTGTCAATAAAGTATACAAATCATTAACAAGCATTCGTGAAATTGGTAATAAAATATATATTTTTGATAATTTATCAATTTTTTTATGATTTATAAATATTTTAAAATATTTTTTAAATTTTAATTCAATTTTATTTAATTTTTTAAAATTTTTTTTTAATTTTTTATAATAATAATAATTTGAAAATACAAAAATAAATGATGACAGATTTCCAATTGTATCCACAAGATTCGTTAAATTTTGAATAAATTTTATATAAACATGTTTCGTATTTACGGAATTGTAATTTTTATATAAATCATAAATATTATAAAGTAAAATCAATAAAATTATTAAAATACAGATAATTAAATTTTTTCTAAATGGAATTAAACCAATCAATTGAATTGTTCGATGAAATGGTTTTAAAGTTTTTAATATTTTTATTTTCGAGTTCAACATTGTTTTTGTATTTGAATGAAAATGAAATTTTAATAAAACATCATTTTTTTTTAATTGAATTTAAATATTTACTCAAATAAATTATGTAAATATAATTAAAAGTACATTAATGTATATTTAACAAGATATTGTCCGTCTGCTTCGCTATAAAAGATTAATAAATTTTAAGCAGCCAATTTAATTAAATTGATAAACATTACTAGTATATTAAAAGTACCAAGTGTTACCTGTAAAAAAAATTAACGTAACTGCATAATTAAACACAAGAAAAAGAGATTACTCCTTAAGTTTTGTATAGTGTCCTGTGCCGGCCAAGTTCTTGTCAGTTTCAAACAATAGATGTCTTGTTCGTTATACGTACTATATAGTATAATTTATGTATGCGTTGGTTAAATAGCTATAAAGTCAATCTGTATTGGTGGATTATAACTACACTGTGTCCTGTGTCCGTCAGGTTATTGTCAGTTTCATACAATACATGCTTTGTCAACAGCACACAAATAAACCAGTTATATACAAGCATTTCTAACGTGGTATGAACTCAAAGTCCTTAAGGAATGAACTCAAAAAATTTGAAAATCAATCTTACATTTACGTAATGTGAATTATCCAACGTAAACATTCCAAGACATGTTGAATTTATTTCAATTTGAGCATTTCGGATAAATAATGACTTAATCTGAAACATTAAATTTATTGAGATTTGTTTAACTTAACAACGGTTTAAATTTTACCTCCGATAAATGATAAAGGTTTTTAGTCTTTTGAAGTTTTAAACCAATTTGAGCTAATAAAAATTTTGTATAATTTATCTAAAAATTTCAATTTAAACTTAAAAATATTGGCAAACTTAAATTCATTAAAAATTTTACCGTAGTTTTAAGACGTTGAAATGAATGTACAATTATGATAATCGATAAAATTGGTTCGACAACCCAAATTAAATGAAAATTATCAATATCAAATTCTGAATGATTTTCACGAAATAATACAACAGCTGCATAAACTGATGAAAAAAATAAATGTAATAAAATTGCTAAATTAAAAACTTGATGTATTTCTTCAAAAATTTCATATAATTTCAATGAATTTCCTTCAATTAATTGTATTTTACGAATTAAATTATTTGTTCTCATATTAAAATTATTTAAATAAAAATTAATTTCATTAAAATATTCATTTATAATCCATAAATAAATAAAAATTTGTGATTCATTAAATAAACTCCAAAGTACATGAATATGGCGAATATAAAAAAATAATTGTGGCTTATTTATGATTATAGAATAAATATCATTAAAAATTATTCGTAATATTGGAATTAAAATAAAAATTTTCGATAATTTTTTAATTTTTTTATGATTAATAAATATTTTAAAATATTTATTTAATTTTAATTCAATTTTATTTAATTTTTGTAAGATATTTTTTAATTTTTTATAATAAAAATAATTTGAAAATACATAAATAAATGATACAAAAGTCCCAATTATTCGTGTAACTCTGCTTAACATTTTTAAAAATTGTAAATATACATTTTTCGTTGTGGATTCAGAAGTTCTGAGTATTAAATAAATATCAATAATTAAAATAAATAAAATAATTAAAATAGAAATGGTAAAATTTTTTATATTTGGAATTAAACCAATAAATTGTATTGTTTTGTGGAATAGTTTCAAAGTTTTAAATATTTTTATTTTCGACATGGTATTTTTTTTATTCGAATGAAAATGAAATTTTAATAAAAGCATTTTTTAATTGAATATAAATAAATTTATGTAAATATAATTAAAAAGTCATTAAAATATTTAATTCGTAGTTTAAAATCAATTTAAATTTTATAAGTGTATTCGATAGTCATTAGACAAACACACTGATTACCATAAAAAATTGAACTAAACTTGAAATGTTTTGAATTTATTTTTAAAGTTGGTTCAATTTTCGATGGTATTTTTAATGAAAAGGATAAAAAGACATTGATTTATCCCATTTTGGAAATTTGTCTTTCATACGAGTGTTTATCCCTGGAATATTTGGTCGATTTTGTTATCACGTGCCAATGAAACATGGGGCTTTATGTAGCTAATTTAACTAGATTTATAAACATTATCAGTATATCAAAAATTCCAAGAGTAACCTGTAAAAAATTAATTTTAAAATAATAAATTTTAAAATTAATAAATTCAAAAAAACCTTACATTAACGTAATATGAATTATCCAAAGAAAACATTCCGAAACAAGTTGAATTTATTTCGATTTGAGTATTTCTGATGAATAATAATTTAATCTAAACAAAAAAAAGCGTGAATTTTGATTTAAATTTGTAGTCTAGTCAATAAGTCAACAAATTGGTGAAATCATGTGATAAATATTTTATCCTTTTCCTAAACATAATAAAATGATAGTCTATTTTTTTTATAAATGCCATAAAATTCAGGGTATTTGTTATGAAATAAACCCACCCCTACACTCAATTTCATTTTTGAGCAATATTTTGCGGCAGGGGCCAACATATTGAACCAATTTGCACTTTTTGACTGGACTATTATACTAATCGGGTCAAATGGTTCGCATACCTCTAATAATTGTTTAATATTTCTATATTTTTGTACTTTGAAACCAATTTTAAATAATGAAATTTTTGTAAAATTTATCTGAAATTTTAAATTAGAAAAAATAAATAAATAGGTTATATATAATTTAATGCATATTCGAAAAATATATTAAATTACCCGATTTTGAAGACGTTGAAATGAGAACAAAATTATAAAACAAGTCGAAATCGGCTCTACAATCCAAATTAAATGATGATTATCGATTTTAAATTGAAAATGATTCTCCCGAAATAATATCAGAGCCGTATGAAACGAAGAACAAAATAAATTTAATAAAATTGGTAAATTAAAAATTTTATTAATTTCTTTAAAAATTTTATGTAATTTCAAACAGTTTCGTTCAATTAATTGTATTTCGTGAATAATATTAATTTTATTCGATTTTAAATTATTTATATAAAAATTAATTTCATTCAAATATTCATTTAAAATCCATAAATAAATAAAAATTTGTAATTCATTAAAAAAACTCCAAATTAAACTAATTTGACGGATATAAAAAAATATGCCAGGTTTTAGTTTTTTTTGAAATATAAAGTAACCATCGTAAAAACTTAAACGAATTAATGGAATTAAAAAATATATTTTTAACAAGTTTTTAATTTTTTTATGATTTATATATATTTTAAAATATTTTTTCAATTTTAATTCGATTTTATTTAATTTCTTAAATACTTTTTTTATATTTCTATAATACCAATAATTGGTTAAAATAAAAATAAATGAGGTAAAAGTATCCAGTGCTCCAAAAATTTTACTCAAAATTTGTAAAAATTTTTCATAGACGTTTCTTATGGGTCCCATATTGTAAAAATTTGTTAAAACATAAATATCAAAAATAAAAATGAACAAAATTATTAAAATAAAAATGGTATAATATTTTTCATTCGGAATTAAGCCAATCAATTGTATTGTTTTATGAAATGGTTTTAAAGTTTTTAATATTTTAATTCTTGAGTTAAACATTATTTTTAATTCGATAGTAAGAAATTATCTGAATTTATTTAAATATTCTACAAAATTTAATTGAACACCTGATAATTAATCATATTATGTCTAACTTTATTTTATGTATCATTGTACACTGATCAACATAAAAAATGCAACAATTATTTTCAATAACTTTTAGTTCAGACCGTACAAATTGATATACAATATTTATAAATAATTCTTCTCCCAATTAAATAGTTTGTGTTAAAATCATGATTTCTGTTGTAACATTGTTTATTTTTTGGGTCTTTATACTACCGTAGTAATTTTTTTTTATAAGATGTGTTATCAGTTTTAAATATCAATTTCTTTTCAATTAAAAAATACACCTTAAAATAAAAAAGTGGTTTAAATCGCATTGGTTACAACATTTTTTCTATATAAAGTTTGGCTGAACAACAAGAATGCGCTAAAAATTCCGAACGATTTATTTATATTGTCACGATTTAAAGCAAACGGAAGAGAAAAAAAAGTGGAAAAAAATAATATTTACTTTCAATTTTACTCATAAAAAATTTTAATCAATTAATAATAAAAATATTTGTTTGTTTAGTTTCCCTTCGACCCCTTGTTAGTATTAAACAAATTGACGCACTTTAATTTAATTAAAAATTAATTGATTGTTAACAGAAATTAGAAAAGTATCAAAATTTCTTAAATACAATTAAAAATTTTGTAAAAATGCTCGAGAATGCTAAAAGAATAAAAATACTAAATACACTTTATCCGTTAAATTATGTTTTACGTGTAATCGGTGCAATTAAACCGTCGGATAAATATTTAACATTTTATATAATTTTTCTATTTGTTAAAACACTTTACGAATTTTACTTTGCATTTGAAACTATAAAGAAAATACCATATTTTCCAACAATTTTCGAAAAATTATTCAATTTAATGATAGTAATAAATAGTATGTTTACATTATTCGTCAATTATTTTAATTATGTTAATTATAATAAAATTTTAAAATTATTTTTAAATTTAAATAAAATTGAACGACAATTTGAAAAAAAATTAAATATCGTAATTAATCATAAAAAATATAAAAAATTATTTTTAATATTTTTAAGTTCACTTATTTTTCGTCTTTTATTTAACATAATTTATTTCTTTTTTACTCGTCAAACTATGTCAGCAATTCGATTCTTCATCAAATACTTTATGAGTGGAATTTGTCAAGTTG
Organism: Chrysoperla carnea; assembly: GCF_905475395.1. Taxonomy (NCBI): domain Eukaryota; kingdom Metazoa; phylum Arthropoda; class Insecta; order Neuroptera; family Chrysopidae; genus Chrysoperla; species Chrysoperla carnea. Next base: position 3,239,099 of record NC_058341.1, read on the forward strand.
CTCATGAAATACAAGTTGTTTTATATATTTGGGCAATTCGAATTTATTTCATAAATTTAAATAATTTTTTAAATAATAAAACATCAAAAGAATTAAAATTATTGATTTATTCTTGTAAATATTATTGTAAATTATGTAAAATTTTTAATCAATTAAATTGCATCTATGGTTTTATTGTATTGGGAGAAATCGTAGCGGATGCGAGTTATATAGGAATGATTTTTTTTCGTGAAAATAAAGGATCCATTAAATTAAAAGATTTACGATTTATTTGGCTATTAGAACCATTTATAACGGTGTCGTTTCTAGTTTCCTCATATCAGAGTAGTCAAAACGAGGTAAAATAATTAATTTCTGTAACCCATTTGTTAATTTGTTATGATAAATAGCATTATTTTTTTTAATTTTCCATTTGAAATAAGTTGGTCGTTTTCAGTGTCACCGCACTAGAATATTACTGGTTAATTATTTGGGAAAAATCCATTTAAATCAATTATCACATGTACGGATTTTATTTTTGCGAATTAAACATTTCACAATTAATGTTAAATTATGTAATTTGTTCATTTTCAATAACACATACTATGTTGAGGTAAGCATTAATTTTTATGTAAAATTATTTTTAATTATATTTATTAATTTTTATACATTTTTATTTTAGTATTTTCTCGCCATAAATACCTTCGTTTTGATTATAATAAATTTTAATCAATTTATCTAATTACAACAAACAAGAAAATTAATTTTTATAATTAAACATCAATAATTTAATCACTTTAAGTGATAAAATGAGGAGTTTATTTCCACCTTTTTCTCTGCTGTGACACTCATTTTTATTAATGTTAATTTATTGAAGAATTTATGGTTTAATAGAAACCAGACTTTGTTTAAAATAATTGAAATTTTTGAAAAAAAAAATGTTTGAGAATCCTAAAAAAATCAAAATTCTGAATACACTTAGCTCCCTTCATTATTTTTTACGTCTAACCGGTACAATAAAACCTTCAAATAAATATTTAATATTTTTTATAGTTTTTTTAATTTTTAAAACAATATATGATATTTATTTTATATTCGAAACTATAATAAATTTTTCAAATTTTCCAACATTTTTTCATAAATTATACAATTTAATGCGAATGACGTATTGTTTTTATTCATCATTTGCCACTTATTTTTATTATGTTAAATATAATAAAATATTAAAAATCTTTTTGAATTTAAATAAATTAGAAATACAATTTGAAAAACAATTAAATATCGAAATTAATCATAAAAAATATAAAAAATTATTTTTATTATTTTTATGTTCATTAATACCTCGTACTTTATTTCATATTGTTTATCTATTTTTTATAAATAAAAATTTTTCTTTTCGTTATTTATTTGATGAACTTACGGCTGGTGTTTGGCAAACAAGCCGTGAAATACAAATTGTGATTTATTTTTGGGCTGTTAATATTTATTTTATACATTTAAATAATTTTTTAATTGATAAAAAATCAAAACAATTTAAATTGTTATTAAATTCTTGTAAATATTATTGTAAGTTATGTAAAATATTTAATAATTTAAGTGATATTTGTGGTTGGAACGTATTAGCTGAGCTTTTAATGGACGCTATTTATATATCAATAATTTTTTTTCGTGAGAATAAAGGTACCATTGAACTCAAAGATTTTCGATTCATTTGGCTTGTTGAGCCACTAATTACAATGTCATTTCTTGTTTATTCCTATCAAAGTATTCAACAAGAGGTAAATTAATTCTAACGCCATTCATTTTACTTGGGTTTTTTTTTGGTTGTTACTGAAATGTTAACGGTTTTTTATGGTTGCGTCGAGTTCAGGATTCTTCTACGATGATTTTAATACAAAAATTTTGATAAAACTATTAGTAACACCGTATTTTAAAGTTAAATGAATGGCTTTCCAATTTACTTAAATTTTGAATAATTAAATGAAAATTTTTCTTTAATTTAGAGTCAGCGTACTAAAGTATTATTAATTCAATCTTTATCAAAAGTACATTTCAATCAATTATCACAGGTATATGAAATAAAATTAATTTTTTTCGATTTTTAAATAATTATTTTTAACTTTTTAGGTACGAATTATATTTTTACAATTAAAACAATGGACAATTAATGTTAAATTATGTAATTTTTTCATTTTTAATAACACATACTATGTTGAAGTAAGTTAATTTTTTATTATTTTATACCATTTTTTTGTATTAATTTTGTAATTTTCTTTTTATTTTAGTATTTTCTTGGAATAAATAATTTTATTTTGATTATAATTAACTTTAATCGTTTCACTTAAATTAACATTAACTATGCAAAAAAAATAAAAATGGAAAAATTTTATTTTCAGTAAATTTTTAGAGATTGGAAACCACTTTAAATTAGAAAGTTGTTCTTTATAAAAATATTTGTTTGAAAATAAATTTTGACATAAAAATAAATTCGAAATTTCCTATTTTGATTGTGTTTTCATTTGATTTTGTGGAGGAAATGTTTCCAAAGAAAATTACTAAATTTGTATGCAAACCAAAACCTACCTCATGAATGGTAAAATTATTTAAAAAGGCAACTCTATAAGTAGAATTGCAAGACCTTTAATCACTTGGTTAAAGTCTTCGCTTAACCATCGACAATTTATTATGTTCAAATGTAAGAGAAAAATTTATAAAAGATATTTTTTGAAGATTCACTTCCACACAATTAAGTAGTTTGTGTTCTCTCAAATCATGATTTCTGTGTAGCTACATTGTTTATTTTTTGGGTCCTTATACTACCGTAGTAACATTTTTTTTTATAAAATGTGTTATCAGTTTTAAATATCAATTTCTTTTCAATTAAAAAATACACCTTAAAATAAAAAAAGTGGTTTAAATCGCATTGGTTACAACATTTTTTTGTATAAAGTTTGGCTGAACAGAAGAATACGCTAAAAATTCCAAATGATTTATTAAAACTGTCACGATTTAAAGCAAACACAAAAAAAAACAATATAACACGTTGGTATTATCGTTTTCTGTAATTTTAATTACATTTTAAGTGATTTTAATTAGGTAAATTTCTCTTTCTCCATATTTAATTTACAAAAAAAGTCGTATCAAGTAAGGGGGATTTAGGTCATATAATTAAGGAAAGCGTAAAAATGGTTTTTGGAAACTTTTTTCTATCTGGATTGTGACACAGACAAGAAAAGAAATCCACCTCTCATCCTAAAATAAGCGATATCAACTTTGCGATATCAGGAGCTGCTATTGTGCAGAAAAGGGTGTCATTAGTACCAGATTTGCAAGCAATCAATACGCCACTGGTTTTGAAACAAATGACTAGCTACTGATTACCATGGATGGGTAAAAAAAGTCCCTGACTGTCCCATACCAGAATAAATTAAACCATCTACCCAACTACTACCGAAACATTTCCTCGTAATGTAATTTCCTTAAAAACATATTTTCTACTAGACTTAGAATCACATATATCGTAAAATTTGTTAGTGAATGCAAGTATTTTGTACGGAAATGAAATAAAGAAGAAACTGCGTTAGCTAAGCGAATTCCCTCAGAGACTGAAAATAAAGCAAAGTGTCTTGATAAAAAATCACAGTAATTTTTTGCTTAAAACTGATCAAAAAATATAAAACTATTTTTTATTTTAAATAATTCAAAATTTTGTCAGAACAAAAGCAATAGCTTCATCTCCTTCGGCAATTCGATGATACAATAAAAAAATTAATAAAAAACCATTACTATAATTGTTTTTTTGTTTTTCTAATCAATAAATTTGAAATCTTAAGTAATTACATTTTCAGTTAATTGGTAATGCAACAGTTTAACACGACAGAAAGAAATTACTAGAATTTGAATGGAAATTAGATAATAAAAAAAAATTATGAATTTTATTTATTAAAAGATTCTACGAAAGAAAACAATGTTTGAATTATCATCAAAAATAAAAATTTTAAACACTTTATATCCGTTGCATTATTGGTTACGACTTAGCGGTGCATTAAAACCGTCTGAAAAATATATAAAATATTATGGAATTTTTTTAATTTTAAAATCAATTTACGATATTTATTTCATTCGGGAAACATTTTTAGGAATACAAAAATTTCCATCATTTTTTGCTAAATTATTTAATATGTTAATGATCGGTGTCACTATATATTCTTCATTAATAGCATATTTTAATTATTTTAATTATAATAATATTTTTAATTTATTTTTTAATTTAAATAAAATTGAAAAACAATTTGAAAAAAATTTAAATATACAAATAAATCATAAAAAATATAAAAAATATTTTAAAATATTTTTATTTACGTTAGTTTTTCGTCAATTATTTCATTTTATTTATGTTTTTTATATTAATAAACAATCATTTCCGTTTCGACATATTTTTCGTCAGTTAAATAGCACTTGGCAAATAAGTCATGAAATACAAATTGTTTTATATGTATGGGCAATAAATATATATTTTATTCGATTAAATACGTTTTTAACAATTATTATAAATAATAAAAAATTGAAATTATTAATTTATTCATATAAATATTATTGTAATTTATGTAAAATATTTGATGAATTAAATATAATTTATGGTTTTAATATATTATGGGAAATCTCAATGGAAGCTGTTTATATTGGTATAATTATTTTTCGTGAAAATCGTGGTTCACTTGATTTGACACATTTTCAAATTTTATGGGCTTTCGAACCATTTATTACGATGTCTTTTATAATATATTCGTATCAATGTGTTCAAAATGAGGTAATATAAAAATAAATTCATAGCGCAGGGAACTGCGTTAGCTAAGCAAATTCCCTCAGAGATAGAAAAAACACATAATGGGCACCTAGAGAAAAAATCACATACTGTGTACTTTTTTGTTTAAAATTGATAAAAAATACAAAAATATTTCTTATTTTGAAAAAATTCCAAATTTTGAACTTTGCGTATCGCCCACCCTTTGTTTATGGGTCAATTTTTCTCATTAACGCACTTGACCTTTCAAATACCTAAACCCTTCTTGATACCAAATTTTAATCAAATCAGAAGAATTTTCAGACAAATAAACGTAAACGTAACAAATTATGAATTTCGAATAGTAAATCCAAAAACTATAATGATAACTTGCAGTTGAAGGCTTCTATCTTTTATCGACTGAGTTTTTTTATTATATTAAAGTATTTTCTAGAGTCAACGTACGAAAAAGTTATTGATAAAATGTTTAATTAAGTTTCAACATAAAGAAGATTTATCAAAGGTAATTAAATTCGCATAAATATCTTACTTTCGATATTTAAAGTGATATTTTTTAATTTTAGATTCCAATAATATTTTTACAATTAAAACATTCAAAGCTTAGTGTAAAATTATGTAATTCTGTAACGTTAAATAACACATACTACTTAGAGGTGAGTGCGATGAATGTATTCAAATAAGAAAAGAAGTGAAACCAAAAGATGTAACAAGCCAAAGAAAAGATTTGTTCACATGACCGAAGTTATTGCAAAGATAGTCTAGTTAGAAGTTAAAAAGAAAAAATAATAATTAAAATTATGTACATAATCAAAATATAATAATTCAAATTATGTACATAATCAAAATACAATAATTAAAATTATGTACATAATCAGAATACATATATTAAATTATATTTAATAAAAAATTGATTTTTTTTTTCAGTATTTTATCGTCATTACAAATTTTCTTATAATTATAATTAATTTTAACCAATTTATGGAAATAACTTATTGAATTATTTATTTATCCGTCATTCCTTGTTGATCATGTATTGACGTCATAGCATTCACGCATTAATAATTCAGTAGACAGAATTAAATAGATAGAAATTTAATAGATTATAATTAATTTATAATTTTTCTGCCATAGAGATGTTCCTGACATAAATGTAACATTACATTAAACAATACCTTTCATTTACATGTAAGTGCTGACTTTACGTTTATGATTACGTCATAAAAATACAATAATTCAAAATTATGTATAATGTACAATAATTAAAATTGTTACGAAATTCCACGGCGCTACATTTCTATCGATTGACGGAAAAATATATAACTTTTGCATTATTTATTTTATAATCAATTTTTCTTTTCAATTAATTAAAAAATTTTCTTTTAGTATTAACTATCCATTACTAATTTTCTAATAATTATTATGAATTTTAATCAATATACATAAAATATTCATTGGTTAGTGGTATATGAAACCTTTTTTAAGCGGAGACCATGTAATTGAAATAAAATTGAAACGTATTACGATTTCAGATCAACTTTTGTAAGGACGCTTAAAAATTCTAATAAAATAAATATACTGAACATGCTAAATTCGTTACATTTTCTGTTATTGCTTATACCTCCTTATCAATTATTTATTTTTTTATTTTTAAGCAACTAATCAGAATATTAATAATTTCAATTAAATAATTAATCGATAATTTATATTATTAAATAATTCAAAAATAATAAATTATATAAAATTAAAATTTCTACTAGTCATTCAGGAGAGAATATTGATTTTCTTTTAATAGAATTAATTGGTTTTTGACATAAATAACGTGTTTTACATAACAAGTTACTCTATTTTAAAATGTTTTTTGATAATAAAATTATAATTTTTAAAACATTATATCCGATACATTTTTCGTTACGTTTAACCGGACAATTAATTGCGAATAAAAAATATAAAAAATTATATTTAATTATTTACATTTTTAAAACAATAATAGATTTATATTGTATTTATCATTTATTTAAATTACAAAAACTTGTCTCATATCTAGATCATGTAATTAATGATATTTACTTTGCATTTGCATCGTTATCGTTATCAGTTGTTTATGTAAATTATTTTATTTATAATAAAATTTTAAAATTATTACTGAAATTAAATCAATTAGAGTTAAAATTATGTACGAAATTAAATTTAAAAATCAATCATAATAAATATCAAAAAATATTTAAAATTTTCGTAATATTATGGTTATTACGGTATTTATTTCATGTTTTTTATAGTTATTATAAAAATGATTTAGAATTTTTTGAATTTGTACGACAAATTAATGTGATTTGGTTAATTGGTAATGATATACAAATTTTATCATATATTTTTATAATAAAAATATATTTTTTACAATTAAATAATTATTTAAACAATAATAATTATATCAAATTAAAATATTTAAAATATTTATGTAAATATTATTGTAAATTATGTAAAAAATTTGATCAATTATTACAATTTTATTCGGTAACATTATTGTTACATATTTTTTTAAACTCAGCGCATGTTGCTATCATGTTTTTTCGAGAAATTACTGCGAAATTTAAAATGAATTTACATACTGTATGGTGTGTTGAGCCATTCGCAATTGTTCTTCTTGTAGTGTACGCTTTTCAAAGTATTCAAACGGGGGTAATGAAAAAAAATTATTTAAAAAAAATTTTACGTATTATTATTTATTAATTTTTTTTTTGCAGAGTAATATTACTAAAAAATTGTTGATTATTAAAGGAAGTAAATTCCATGATCATAAAAAACGATCTCAGGTAATTAAATAATTAAAATATATTAAACTTTCGGCTTACTTTTTTTTAATATTATTGATATTTATTTCAGATGAAAATGTTGTTTCTAGAATTGAAACATTTCAATTTGAATGTTCAAATATGTGAATTATTTACGCTAAATAATACATATATTGTTCATGTAAGTTAAAAATTCGTTAAAAATTAAAAAATAATAATAATAATAATAATTTTTGTGGAAATTTTTAGATTGTCTTAGGAATTCACAATCTTCTTATAATGCTAATGAATTTATATCAATTTGTTAATTAAACTGTTGCAATAAATAGAGAACTTGATAATCGATAATCATAATATTAAAATTAACTTAATTAAACATTAATGTAATTAATCCTTAATCTTGATTAGACAGTTTATACTAAACAGGTCATTTATTATAACGAGCTCAGTACAAAATTTCATGTCATAGAAACTAATCAAATTAATGGTTTTATCTTTTAATCTAAAATTAACTAATTAGTAAAAAAAAAGCAATTTTCCAATCGGATGTGTTATTTTATTTTACTTTAAAAGTTTGACTTGAATTGTCTTAAGACTAAATTTCAAAAAAATTTATTTTAAGAGTTTCTTATAGGCAAAAGTAGTTTATAAACAAAAAAAATAATAATGTTTAAAAATACTAATAAAATACGAATTTTAGATACAGTTTACTCTACAAATTTTTTATTTCGATTAATTGGTTTAATTTTACCAAATAAAAAATATAAACATATTTATTTAATTTTTTACATTTTAAAAACATTAATCGATTTATATTTTATTTGTTTAACTTTAAAAAGTAAAATTCGAATTAATGAATCTTTTATTGAAAAATTCTATCAAGTAGTTACTATGATTTTTTGGTTATTTTCATTAACATTAATTTATATAAATTATATAAATTATAATAAATTAACTAACTTTTTCTTAAATTTAAATCAAATTGAAATAAAAATTTTAAATAAATTACAAATAAAAATTAATCATAAAAAATATAAAAAAGTATTTTTTTTCTATACAATTTTAATAATTTTACGATTTTCTTATCATTTATTTTATTTAATTCATACAAATGCTTTAGAATTTTATCAATATTTACGATTTATTAACACTTTATGGTTTATTAGTAGTGAAATTCAAATTGTTGTTTATATTTGGGCGGAAAATATGTATTTTGTTGACATTAATAAATTTTTAAATAATTTAAATTGCATTAAAATTAATTTATTAAATGATTTGACAAAAAGTTATTGTGAATTATGTAAAATCTATAATGATTTAATAAAATTATTAGGTGGTTCAATTTTGGCTCATGTTATTTTAAAGGAATACGATATTGCCTTTGTGATTTTTCGTGAAAATCATATTCGACTAAATTGGCAACGTTTGGAAAATATTTGGGCATTGGAGCCTTTTATATGTATTGTTTTTATTGTATTCACATTTCAAAGTACCCTCAATCAGGTGAGCAAATAGGACCCTGTAATTTGTATAGTAAATACCAAAAAAGTACTCAAAATGAGGTGAACGAAAAGGAATGAATAAGGGTCATCCCTAAATTAACCTTGGAAGTGATTTGATAGAAAGCACAGCTTTTCAATTAAAAGTGGGACATAAGTTTTAAACTGGATTTCCTCTAAAATCGTCTAGAACGTCGTTTTTAAAATCACGTTCGGAAATGGTGAAACGTTCAAATCTTGCGTAAATTTCGGGAAAGCTTTTATTAAACATTCAAATCAATCTATCAATTTGGATTCATTTTTTTGCTGTCAAGTGTACTAAATGGAATTTTCTATCAATTTCAAAATTAAAATATCCAATTATTATAAAATACTTTTCATGTCATTGATTTCATGTCAAAGAAAAAATTATAAAAAAAATTCCATTAAAATTATTAAAAAACATTTCATCAATTTAAAAGAATTATTTTCTTCAATATCATACCAATGAATTAAGTTCCGGTATTAATTACAACTAATTTTTCAATGAAATCATCGTTAGTAGCTAAAATATGTTTGAAAAGACTAAAGAAATTAAAATTTTAGATACATTATATCCATTACATCAAATTTTAAAATTTACCGGACAATTTAAAACTACAAATAAATATAATTATATTTATTTACAATTTTATTTCCTTAAAACATTATTAGATTTATTTTTTATTTATGAAACTTGTAAAAATTCAAAAAATATTAGTCAAAGCGAATCACATGTTGAAACAACATTTATTGGAAGTTTATTTAATCGTTTAACAATATTATTTTGGTTATTATCGTTATCGATAATTTACGTTAATTATATCATTTATAATAATTTAATAAAAATTTTCTTAAATTTAAATAAAATTGAAGAAAAATTCGTAAAAATTTTACAAATTGAAATTAATCATAAAAAATATAAGAAATTATTTTTAATATTTTTATCATCATTAATTTTTCGTTTTATGTATTGTATTTTTTATTTATTACATCGAAATTATTTACCATTTTTTCAATTATTTCGACAAATTAATGTCGTTTGGGAAATCTCGAATGAAATACAAATTGTTTTATATATTTGGAGTATAAATATATATTTTATACATTTAAATCAATTTTTGAATAAAAATTATTATATTTCAATAAAATTTTTACATTTTTCTTGTAAATATTTTTGTGAATTATGTGCGATTTTTAGTTTATTAATTAAATTAATTAGTTTAATGATTATATTTCATATTTTATTTAATGAAATGCATGTTGCCTTAATTATATTTCGTGAAAATAATGGAGGATTTAGTTTTCGTCGGTTAAATATTGCATGGATATTAGAACCTTTTATTTCGATTATAGTTATTGTATATACATTTCAAAAAATTCAAAATGAGGTTGTATTAAGAAATAATTATTTTTTTTAGCTTTAATTTCTAAATATTTATCTTTTTTTTTCAGAGTAATCGAACAAAATTATTGTTAATAACATCAGTAACGAAACTCAAAGATTATGATCAATTAAAAAAGGTATTTTTTGAGATTTTTTGTTATTGGGTACGTTCCGTAATTAGGCTTTGTTTTGTTGTAGTTTAAAATAATGATCCTAGAATTAGAGCATACATCCCTTAATGTGAATTTATGTAATTTGATTACAATGAATAATACATATTATTTACGGGTAAGTAGTTAACGAGGTTGCTTTTCTCGTAAACTTCTAAACATATATTTGTGCTAAAAATAATTTTTATTTATTCTAGTTATTACTTGGAATTAGTAATTTCCTGGTTATTTTAATCAATTTTAATCAATTTACTTAAATAATTTTGGTCTGCAACGAAATTTTAATTTCAACATTACAAAATTTTACCAAATTACGTCTAAAAAAACGGTCGTTTGCATTCGATATCCCATTAATTGAACTTTTGGACTCCAATAATGATTCTTTTAAGCAAAAACTGATATGCCTCTTTAAAATATGGCTAAGATGGTATCAGAGATAGCGAAAAACTACATTCCAGATGAAAATGGATTTAGGTGTAGCCAAAATGGGAATTTTTACTACTTAGATGTTATAAAATTTTCTAAAAGTATTTTAACATTCATTTTATGCTGGTTAAATATGCATGAGTGTACCGAAGAGGGGGGGTGCAGGTCAGGATAGCTCCTCCTTGGATGTCAATTTACCATTGATTAAGCCAAACTTGCTTTTTTGATAGACTCGACCAAAGAAAATCACTCACAAAGTTTCAAGTATACATATTAATCAAATAGCAAAAAGGGTGCTGTCCCGCGGACTATTAAGTTAGATAAAAAATGCATTTTGTGGTACAAATGAAGAAAGAGGAGTCCATTCTGTACTTATCTCTATACCTATGTTTTATATTTATAAACACGTACCAATTAATTATGATTGTAATTCGATCAGGTTGTAAAGAGATATTTTTTGACATAGTTTTAAATTATATTTTAACTTGCTGATAAAAAAAAACATTTATAAAGAAAAAGTGATAAATCACTGTTGTTACCATAAATACATTCAAGCTGTATAAATATAGGAACAGTCCGGTTACCTGTTTAAAAAATTTAATGACAAGTGTAACTTACTTAAGCATGATTTCAAAATGAATTATTATTATATCGAGTTAATAATATTTTTTTTATTATTATTATCAGTGATATTGATGGTGATATCGATAAATTTTATCATATTGTTACTTAATTTACCGTTAAATTTCACTAATTAGTGTCACTGTCTCTTGAATGCATTCGTATTTGTGGAGATATTCATATCAGAAAACATCAAAGGCCAATGCTATTCGAAATTTATTTTTTGCAGCCAGAAAACAAAAAGAGAAATAATTTTTTAATTTGAAAATTAGTTATCTGTATCAAAACCTTTTCGAATATTTCCTACTAAATAATGGTAGTGACACTCTGTACACCAAATATACATACAAAATAAAAAATTTACAAAACCTACTACAAAGATTTTTGTTTTGTTTTATTTGGTTCAAAAAATTACTGTTAAAAATAAGCCATGATTATTTTTTATACCCTATACGTATGCAATATATCAGAGTATATTAAGTTTAGTCTCAAGTTTGTAACGCTTAGTTAGTCCCTTTGAGATCAAAAAATCTCCTACTAAGTTCATTTTCAGCGATATCGAGATGAAATTTGAGAAGCATGCGTAGGGCTCATCTCGTAAACTGTTAAAAGCCTTTTAAGTCTGTTTGAGCCTTTATTTGTAGATAAATTTGTTTTCAATAAAGGGTCCAAAATAAGTCAAAAGTTAAGTTTCGATTTTCTAAAAAACTATAAAAGATAGAGAGTTGAAAATTGGTAGAAAGCTTCAGATAGTGAGTCTATTTATTCTAATTTCATATTAAATCCATTCGATAATATTAGAAGGATCAAACGGGTCAACTTTCGAGGAGAAATTTTCTTGTTAAAAATTTGTTTCATGACATTTAATTTCCAGAAAATTTTTAGACAAATGTTTAAACTTATTTATAAAAATAATACAAGCTTTGATATTCAACATTGTCTATAAATGGTATTTAAACAATTAACTCAGTCATTTGTTTATTTTCACTTGTTTTTAATTAAGATTTTTTGAAACGATATCAATATTTATTTATGACCCATCGAGAATACACGCAAAAGTGCAGTTTTTTTTAGCATTGTTTAGGAATCCGTTTCAATAAAAAAAGAAAAAACAACTTACCTTGCTACTTGTTCAAATGATGGCGCTCTCTATATTGAAATCCAATGAATTTTGGACCATATGGATCGCCTATGCAGACATCTATATCCTACATTGAGTTCCAAGTTATGCCATACGGAGATTCAAACCATTTACAACTATGCCGGTTTGCATCTGAGATATTGATTAAAAATGTTGGCTCGTATCTAGACTCCGATTTACTGTTGAAAGCTGTTTTGTTGAGTACTTTCAGGTATCCAATTTCGAATCCAAACAGTTTATTACTTCATACCTAGAAAAAATAAAGATATTTAGTTAAAATATACTTGATTTTATTAATAGTACCATAGAAAACAATCAATTTTGGCCCAATATTACCTTAGAAAACTATTTTGATTCAAATCGAGAAAGAAATAAAATTATTTCCAAAAAAATCCTATAAAACATATGATCAAAATAATTTATCGTATAGGCAATATTTCCACTCAAAGAACTTATAAGTTGCATACGTATAGGGTACACTAACAACGTGCTATTTCGAAACATAGATGTCTCTACTGAATAACAGTGGTTAGTGTCGCGGTTGTTAGTTCATAATAAATTCGTTAGGGTTCAGTAGATATTTAATCGAGTTTACTAACCGATTTAAAGCTTGGTTTGTATCTTGGATACCATGTTTGAGAGCCACTAAAACAACTGTAGATGTCAGCATGTAAACTTTTTCTACACAAAGTCTAGACGAGAAATCCAACAGCAAATATCTTCGTTTCGAGTTGCGAAAATAAAACTTCCAGCGAATTATGTTTTATTAATCCAATTATATTATGTTCGTGTCTGTGCTACCACTACTTAAATTAAACATATTAGTAATTTAATTTTGTAAAAAAAAAATAGGTTTGAATTATTTTAGGAAAAATTTTAAAAAAAGAATTTTTTTTTACAATAATTGGTTTTTTTTTATTTTTTATTTATATTAATATAATATTCATATTTTTGAAACAATTTAGTTTAAATTTTTTAGTAAAGACTTTTATTTTTTTATTTTAGTTTGATTTTTTTTTATTTAAGTAATTAATGCCCTAAACAATTTTCTTTCTTTGCTTTTTTCATATTTTTTTTCTACAATACACTTATAATAATTATTTTTTAATAATTAATCATAATTAATAATAATTTCTACTTTTTTTTTAATACATTAAACTGGTTGTTTTTATTTTTTATAAATTTTTTATTACGAAAAACGGTCTTCACCCAAAATTTATTTTTAATACAAAAATTAAGGTGTGAAATTTTTTTTTTTATACATTTACAAATATTTTACAATAATTATTTATAATATTTATAATTTTTTGTGATGAAAATAAGCGAAAAACATTTTTTATTTTAACCAATTAAAAAATACATTTTTTTTTGTTTGTTTTTGCTCTAATACTTTGGCTCAAAATGACTAAAATATCACGAAAGAAAAAAATTAAAAATACTTCAAATAAAATTCGACAAAAAAAGAGCCTTTCAATTTCTTTTTTTAATACCAAATAAAGTTGGTTTTGCTCTCGAAAATTTTGTGAAAAAATATGGGTGATACCCTGTGTTTTACGAAATTTTTGTTTAATAAATCGGCGCGTGAACATATTTGTGCAAATTTCAATAAAAAAGATTTATTTAAAATTTTTTATTGTGCCATTTTAACATTTTTGAAACTGAATTTTGATTTTTGAAACTTTTGCAGGGAAATTATGTTCGAATTCTTCAACAAATTGTGCAAAAGTGCGTTCGCATTTTTGTTAGCTTTGAAACATAATCAATATAATTTGAAAATTGGAAACTAACTTTGTCTTAATTCAGACGGTTGATAATTATTAAAATAATTATACAAATAACACGGAATTTTGGATAAATAACGAACGACGTTTCGATTTTTCTCGAATTTTTCAGGAACCACCACCAATGCCATTGGTTTTCCATCACCATCTATTGACAACAAATGATAATGTTTTTGTGACAGTATCTCTTAGAAACAAAGCAGTCTCGAATTTCCGACGATTTAAATTTTAAATAAATACATATTTGGCTACAACAAATTTTTCTAGAAATTTTCGGCATCGAAAAAACACGATTTTTTTTTTTTTAATTAAAAAAACAAAGTGTGTAAATTAACAATTATTATTTGCACTTAAATTTAATCTTAATTTATTTTTAAAATGTCAAATATTTTTAAATATCACAATGAATATAATTTTTTAATTTTTGAAACACAAATTAATTGTTTTTTCATTTTTGTAAAAACACACAACGATTGTTGTGTAGGAACTGTTTTTTTGTTTCTTGTTTTGAATTTTTCAACAATAATAAAAAATCGGCTAAGTTATTATCTCAATCGGTTGATCGTTATTATTTAATAGTTCTTCTTTCTCTTGTTTCACATTAATTAAGTATGGACTCGACAAAGATGATCGATTACCTAAATCATTGTCTAACACATTCAGTCGTGATGATTCATCATTTTCATCTTTACCGACGTCCAGAGGGTGTAAATGATGTGGGGGAGTTGTATACATATGATTTGCATAGGCATCGCCACTACACTCAACTTTACGCATAAACGAACGGATTTCATCGAAATAATTATCACGATCATTCTCGTTACTACTTCCTGGTGAATCCGCAACTTCACCAACCATACTACCATCATCCGCTTCGTGTTTCTTTAAATGTCGATCTAAATTCGTTTGCTGGCCGAAACATCGTTCGCATAACGGACACTTAAACGGTTTCTCTTTATTATGAATATTTCGAACATGTCGTTGTAAATTCGAGGAAATACTAAAGCTTCGCTCACAATATTTACATTTATACGGTTGTTCTCCCGTGTGTGTGCGTAAATGACGTGTTAAATTTGCGGAGCGTGGAAATACTTTAGCACAATATTTACAAGCGTATCGATCTTTTAGCTTTCCACTATTATTCTGATGCATGACATCTTGAAAAGGTTTTACGGTATTCCCGAAATCAGTGGGTAGTTGTGTGGAACGTAACATATCGAATGTCGGTCGTAATGGATGATTTAGGAAGGGAAATCCTCGGGGTGGACCAAAATGTGGTGCTTGTGTTGGCAATAATCGATCAGGTGTTGTGTTTGAATGTCCTGGGGGAGGCGGGAAGCCTAAAAAATTCGGAGGTCGACACATTACATTGTATAATCTTGGATTGATTGGTTGTGGATACGCCATTGGTTGATTATTGAGCGTAGCTTGTGGCGTTGAATTTTTTTCCATGATCTTTTGTTGGGGTGGTGATAATTCCTCTCGCGGTGATGGTGACATTTCGATATCGTTACTTTTATTCGAATCGTTATCATCACTGACAACTGTTGCTTGTTTTTGAATCTGGGGAGGAGATTCTAATTTTCGTTTTTTTGAACTATAATCTTCAGACACTTCCACAGGACTTTCTGGTTTGGTAAAATCTTGTTTACGCATTGTCAAATCTAAGGGTTGTTCGGATACGGTTGTTTGAGATTTTTCATTCTCATTTTCCGTTGGTTTTTCTTTTGAATTTTCAACAACTTCAACTGTATTCGGAGTACTTCGTAACGATAGATCATGTGGTAATGTTATATCTTCGTCATCTTCATCCGATCGCACACTATTAGCACTTTCGTCGTTAGTCGAAGTTGCAGGTATCGGTGGTGATCTATTCTTTTGTCGAGTTGAAGGCATTTGTTCGCGTGGATTGTTAAACGAAGGTCTCGATGGTGATGGTCGTAATCGTGAGGATGCTTCTTCTGCCATAGGTGGTGAAACTTTAGCAGAATTATTTCGAGGTGGAGTAAATCGATCTGGTATTGAAATCACTGGTGGCGGAATTACAGGTTTATGATTTTGTTGTTCAGGAGTACGATCAGCTGTACTTGGGGGCCTGGTTGTGCGATGATGTTGAGCCATATCATCTTCTCGTGACGATGATCCCTGCTGACTTCCTGCAGGTGATGCTTCACGTGGTAATTGTGGAATTCGATTAAATAAAAATGGATTATTAAATTGACCAGGTGTACCAGGTGGATGTGATCCGGCCGCTGATGGATGAAATAATGGATATGGATTGAAATTTGGTGGGAAAAATGGTAAACTTGTGGGCGGACGATGTTGTAGAAAAAATCGATATGGATTATTTGCACCCATCACAGCTGGTATATTACTCATTGGCATTTCGGCTGGTGGTTCGTATAATGCTGGTGTTCGGCTCGTTGATTCACAAAATCGTCGATGTTTCGATAGTGATGTCGTTGTATTAAATAGTTGACCACATTTATCACATTTGATTCTCATACGACATGCCGCATGCATTCGTTTGTGTCGACATAAATTCGAAAATTGTGTGTACGCCTGGAAAAGAAAAGCAAACGAAATTAGAATTTTATACTTAAGGCCTTTCGAATCGTCTATGTTCTCGTTTTTTTTGTAAAATTCGTTAAAACGAGAACTGGCTGAAATATACTTACTTTGAAGCAGACTTCACATTCAAATGGCTTATACGATGAATGTATGTGCATGTGCTGTTTTAAACCAGATGATGAATTAAACGCTTTACCGCATGTGGGACAGGGATGTGCTCGTGCGCCGAGATGATGTTTTCGTATATGTCGTTGTAAAGTAACAGCGTCTGGAAATGTCTGAAATAAGAATTCGAAAATTAATTGATTTTGAATCGACTTTATCACAACTTTTACTAAACTTAGATTGCTGACACTAAACAGTAAGCTTTCTAAGTAAAGTGAATTTGAAAAAAAAAATTCTTACCTTTGAACAAGTTTCACACGGAAATTTTTTGTTTTTAAATTCTGATTTTAATTTGAAATTTTTGAAATCATGACTGTGTGCAACGGCATAATGTTCGTCTAATCTGTAATCAAAGAAAATTTGTATTAATAAAACTAATAATAATCGATAATTGTTTATGAATCACTCTGTACTGTAATTGTAATTATTATTTATTATTTTCTTATATTCATAAAAAAATGGTTGTTTTTAACGAAAATAACTATAAAAAATAGTTAAAAAATATCATTAACATTGACACTTTTAGTTCGAGACAATTAATGAATAATTTAAAAGATAAGTATCATTGACAGGGTGATTTCAATATGTTCAGAGAGTTAAAGTTATTATATAAAATATTTTAGAACCTATGAGGAAAAAAATGAACAGGGTAACAAGGCATGAAACAAGATGCTCTTCGGTGCCAGAAATAATTCATTCATAGTGAATTTCTAAAGAAAATAATATATCCAAAATTTAATCGTTTTAAAATCAACTTTTTGTGTAATTTTCCAACTTTTTTTTCAGTAAATAAGTTTTAACATATTTTAAAGAAAAAAACTATTTAAACTGAAATGTACTTACTATAATCAATTACCCTGTACAACACATTAAAACTAACTTTTCTCACTTAATAATGACCCTTTCTTGAATCAAATTAGGGGGTGTTTTTGTACTGTATTATGACGTGTGATATTCATAACGTATAGACCATCTATATATCTAGATGGGGGTGTGAAATGAAATTGATGGACGAAAAACAACTTTAACCAAAGAAGGGTAAGAAATCCACTCATACTACTTTAACAGCTATCATTTAATTTTCTAAGGTCAATTCATTTGTTATAGAAACTTTATTTTTATAATTGTAATCGTCTGTCCTCAAAGCCCTTCGTGTAAGGATATAAAAGGGAGAAGATAATAAATTTCTCAAAATATTTTACGATGTGAAATGTATCAGATGGTTTTAATTTTCGTGTATACTTATTTTTGTGTCCGCTTGGTATCAGAAAACTATTTTCTAAAATAAGGCCACCTAGGAAATCCTCATTGACAAAGTCAGTTCGAAGGTTTTGTCACACAAAATCTTTTAAGCTACAAGACATGTTTATTCCACACAAAATTTGATATATCATAAAGTTTTCAGTATATACACGGTGTTTTAACAATTCACTCTATTAGTTATTTTAACAACAATTTTGAATTATAGTATTTATTTTTAAATTTTACTAAATCTGATTTTGAATGAAATCATGGAATAAAATTAATTGCACAATTTATATTTTAAAAATAGAAAAAAATCAAAAAGGTTTTTGACTTTTGTGATCAGATCTGGACAGTTCGATCGATATTCATGCATTTATACAAAAAAGAAATCTAAATTTCAGTTTATAAAAATAGCATGAAAGCTCTATTTTTAAAAATATATAAATTTTATCGCTATCAGAAAAGGTTGGTATATTATTATCGATATTATTTTAATGTTGATGATATTTTTTTCTATTTTGAAGCAAAAAACCACTATTGCAACCAGAAGTATATGATGATGAATATACAGGGTGGGGCATCAGTAGATATACAGTTAAAAGTTTAAAATAACTATTTAAATCAATATTTCATAATATTTACTATAAGACGTACCTATTTTTCGTTAAATCTATAGAAAAAACAGCTGTGGTCTATGGAATTACTAGACCATTAAAAGAGTAGGCTATTTTTTATTTCACAGTTTATAAATACAAACAATTTTGTTGTATATTACTATGGTTTCTTAATATCCATCTATTTATTCAACACCTACTGAAAATTTTGGATTATTAGCAAGACAAAATACTTTTACCAATGATAAAGAAATAAATATCTAATACACCTGTGTATATCCACTTATGCCACACTCTGTAATAAAATAATGGTGTCATCGTGTGAATGTTTATATTTGTAGTAATATTAATAAAAATATAACATTATATTTGAATTAGATATGTATTAAGTGTGTTATATTGTACTGCAAGTGAGTAGATTTATTTTATATACCCTGTGTATACTGAGAGAATTCCACCTGTCACGAGAAAGTCTATTTTATGTATTCTTAAGAAACTGCGAAAATTGCTGATTTTATAATCATTTTATTTGAGAATTGAATTGCCTAGGGGCCTCGACATGGATTAATCCGGCACGTAGGTCGCGTAACAGATATCGAAAAATTTTATTCTTATTTTTCGTCTACATTCATGAAGTTATAACAAAATTCATCATCAAAGTTGAAAATAAAATAAAAATAATTTCAACCCTTAATCAACCCTGCTCTTACATCCCTTATATGGACGGTGACACTTAGTTTTTTTCTTTTCTAATTCATTGCTAATATGTTTACTTTCTATTAAAAAGTTTTTTTTAAATTTGTTTTCATTCATTCCAAATGAAAATTATCAAAAACTTATCGACAAAATATGTCGTTTTTTAAGATTCCTCCATAAGAGCCAATGTATTTTATATCGATTTTTAATGACTTTTTTCTTAAAAATTTGCACGGTTACCTAAGCTGAAATTTTAACCACATATTCTTTGAGTAAAAGACTACCTACAAACAAATTTTGAGCCTTTAAATCAAACATTGTTGTCATGCTCATACATCCTTAAAGCCCAGGAAGGATTTTGAAAAATGTTCGGCGCAGACACATTTTGCCTTGTTTAGAGGTTTGATTTATTGATAGATTATTATAATCGAATTTTGTCACTAATTTTCGACTTGCTATACAAATAATTTTGATCGAATTTTCCATGAAACACAATGTATATTTTATAATATAAATATAATATTTATATTGAAGAGCGCGCGACTGACGAGCGAGCGTGATATACATCTTATATATATATATATTGTATTAGAGCTTTAGCTATAAAGCAAACGATAAGCACATAGATGTGCGGTTAGCCTGGTGCGTTGCGTGTCAAAGGGTCATTGTGGAACAAAAACTTGAAGTGAAGGGACAATAATAATAATCAAATCCATCCAACTTCACTTCACTTCACTACTATAACACATTCAATCGACATACAACGATAATATTAAAACTTGTAATTGATATCATATTAAAATATATATATACGAGTACAAGATGTAACAAGAATAGTGGTCGAAAAGTTTTCTCAGCAATATTATATGGGCTTATGGACTTATGGACCGTTTGATATCAAAGTTGTAGTAATTAATCAATAAAAATTGGAATTTTATACTCCTCTAGATAAGAGAATTAAAACTTCTACTTGTTTAAATTAAGGTAGTACGAGCGCCAACGCAAGTTTAGACTTGTGGTTGAATTATTTGTACCTAACATTCAACTTTGGTGATGAAATTTGTAATAACTTCAGGAATGCAGACGAAAAAAAAAAGAATTAAATTTATCGATATCTGCCTTGGTTTTCGAAATATTGAAAGCTATATAATTAAACAAAATTTTCGATATTTTTAAAATTACTCCAGAAAAATTTGATTCTTATTTTTCGTCTTAAATTGTCAATTTTTACTCAGTTAATAAATTTGAAACATTTCATCATTTTTTCCGACTTGAATCATCATTTTTGCCACCATTTAATCGTTATGAAATACATATTAAAGCTTGGCGAAATAGGCTAGGAATTGGTTGAATTTTGTTGGTTGAGTTATTTAAGGTTGACTTTTTTTGGATGGTTAAAAATACAAGAGTTTCAAAAAAAGTTCAAAAAATTGTGGAAGCGCAGTTAAACTACATAATATATCCCTTTTTACTATGTATTATTCATTTATCTGCACCTCCACCATTTTAACGATTTGTTTGAGTATGACAAAAATTGAATATTCAAAAATTTAAAGTGCACTGAACAGTGTACTAAACAGTGCCACATTTATCATTCGGATTTCTAAGAAACATGAAAATTGTGTAACCAATATTTTTGTATCACTTTGTAGAGACATATTAGAATCTAATATACGTCATAAAACAGTGCAAATCTACCGCAATATAGAATATTATAAATAAAATAAAATGTATTTTATCGAAAATTGATAGAAAATTATCTAATTATAGTTTAGAAAATTTAATTTTGGATTCTTCAAGGACAGTTTTAATTTATGTGTTAATATTTTTATGGAAAATCTTAACATTCAGCTTGAATTTTTTTTTAACTAATCTGAAATGTTTTTCAAAACAATCCATTAGAAGTGAGTACCTAATTGAGAAGTTATTTCTATTTTTATTGGCGGTCATAACGGACTACCCTATATAAATCAATTTTCATACATTAAAAAAAAAACTTATGTTTTTTTTTAAATTATTAAAGTTTGAAATAATCATCGCATATATATACAAATAAATAATAATATCAATTTATTATTTTTAATAAATAGTCAAATCGAATTTCAATTCTATGTATACTCGAGAAAACTATGTAATTATAATTTTTCAAAGTGTTATTAGTTGTAAATTAGTTTTTCTAGTTTCATTGGAAAATATTTATTACTAGAAATTGAATATTTTAAAAGTATCCAATCCATCAAATCAATATTTTTAATTTTTTTTTTTATGTTCATTGATTTCACACTATTTTAATAGCTACGTTTTAAGGCGGTTGGTGTAAATAAAATCACCATTGATTTTAAGTGTATGTAAGATTTAGTTAATTACGCACCAAGAATTACATTTACCAAATTTTGATAGAGTTCTATAAAGTACAAATGATTCAAAAACTTCTTAATTTGAAAAATGCTTTCTATATGAAATGACTGCCATTCAAACGAAAAGAAAGAGTAATTCCTAAAACTAACGAATGATCAAAATTTGAAAAGTCTAGTCCTTGGTAAAAATACGCTATCAACTTTTAAGATATTCTCCGAAATCTTTCTGTCTTAAAACTTTTATTACCCAATTAAAAGATGTTAAAAAATAATTTACTTACTTTTCAAAATGAAAACTATCCCGACAAAGTGGACATTGGGTTGTTACATCCTCCTCGTCGCCAATTTCTCGTTCGTCTTCACCAATTTCCGCTGAAACAAAACAGAAAAAAAAAACTTTCAGTAAAATTTTATGATACCTCCTTTGAAAGCAAAATAATTGGTAAAAAAAATAAATATAGGGCCAAGGATAACACCTTGTGGAACACCCGAATTATTATGAAATAAAAAAATATCAGTTTCTCGACTTTTATTTCGAAAAAAAATATGAAAAATTAGAAAAAAATTAATTGGAAAAAAATCGAAAAGAAAAATTATCAGTAATATTTCATCCATAACTAGTGTTACGATTCCAATTAAAATAAATGATCAATTTTTTGTTTTTTGTCTATGTTTTCGATAAGGATCTGAAAACTTCTGATAATTTATATCCATATTAAATATTTACTAGAAAAGATAATAAAAAGTACCATCGCCTCATTATGCTCGCCGGACAATGATAGCCGAAGCGACGAGCAATAACTACATCAACAATTATTAATGTGTATTATTTATTGTATTATTTATTAAAAATGGTCGGTAATGTGGAAACCCATATTATTTACTCACTTATATATTTTTGTATACATAATAAAAAACCATTTATAAAAACTTAATGTTCATATTTTATTAATTAGTTTGTATAATATACAGGTGATTTTTTTTTTTGTAATTAATAATCAGTAATAAAGGTGAAGGGGTTAAAATAAAAGATACCCTGTTTTCTCAAAACATGGCGTACTAAGAAAGGTGTTGAATAAGTAGATGGATATTACAAAACTATAGTAACTTATAGCAATGTTGTTCAAATGAATCAATAAATTGTCGAATAGCAAGTGAAATTTACAAAATTTAAAAAACCCCCGAGAAATTTTTCTAGTACGGAACCCTAAGGTCCCACTTTAAACGTGTCTAAGAACACTTCCCACTAAATTTCTTTTTTCCTTAGAACCGATTTTGAAGAGCGAAGATTATTTAGTTGTTCCTTGTTCCAGGTACGGAACTCTAAGCTCGCACTTGAAATACAGCCAAGAATACTCCTCATTAAATTAACTTCCAAATGAAATAAACAAAATCCAAATTGATTCATCCATTTAGGCTCTACGATGCCACAGACAGACACACATAGCGATTAAACTTATAACACCTCTTTTTTTGGTTCGGGGGTTAAAAAATAACCTATTCTTTTAGTATTCTAGTCATTTCATAGATCAATTTTGACTGTTCAGCGCCATTTGTGACTTTCCCAAAATAACGACCAAAGTTTTCATTCCAAAAAGGCAAGCAACTCATAGAATGGGGTTGGCTATGTGCTTTTGTTTTCAAGTAAAATAGAAATTAAATTATTTTTTTCTAAAACATGCTATAGATAAGTTTTTTTTTCTATCTAGTTATAAATGCATTTTTTTGTTCTTTTTTAAAAATGAAAGATATGTAAATTGATAAGAATTATAAACAAGCAAATATGCGTGATAATATATTAATATTTAGATGTCTATTTCTATTTCGATAATGATCGAATCCCGACGCGTCCATCGATTTGATGCTTCTTTTTTTTATAATAATGTGTCATTATTGTGACAGTCATTTGTATGTCACATGTGACTATAGTATAGTTAAAACGTGTGCGTGTTTTAACAATTATAAATATATTTTATTTTTTTTACATTATTTATTAAAAATTCATTATTATTAGTTATTTCAACATTTTAAAAAATATAAATTGTAATAGTCATTTATTTTTGAGTCATTATATGACGCGTGGATTATTGTATGAACAATGGCGTCATAAAAGCACCAAAAGTTTGTCTTAAAAAAGTTCCAAAAATGCAAACAAATGATTTCCACTCTAAGTAAAACTCAGTATTAGAAAAAATCTTTGATTTTCTATAAAAGTACATTCAAAAAGCAATAAAATAAAAATAAAAAATTTTGGCTCCAAAATTGTATCCAATATTAAGGAATTAAGGATGTATGAGCACGGTAGTGGGAGCACAAATTTAAAAAATAGATATTTTCAATTTTGATGATAAATTATATTATAACTTGACAATATAAGACGAAAAATAAGAATAAAATTTTTCAATATCTGGCGTTATTTTCGAAATATCGAAGATTGAAAATTTTGTTTAATTATTCAGCTTTCGATATTTCGAAACCCAAGGCACATATCGAAAAATTTTAATTCTTATTTTTCGTCTACATTCATGAAGTTATAACAAAATTCATCATCAAAGTTGAAAATAAGATAAAAATAATTTCATCCCTTAATCTACCCTGCTCTTACATCCCTTATATGGACGGTGACACTTAGTTTTTTTCTTTTCTAATTCATTGCTAATATGTTTACTTTCTATTAAAAAGTTTTTTTTTAATTTGTTTTCATTCATTCCAAATGAAAATTATCAAAAACTTCCAAAATATGTCGTTTTTTGAGATTCCTCCATAAGAGCCAATGTATTTTATATCGATTTTTAATGACTTTTTTCTTAAAAATTTGCACGGATACCTAAGCTGAAATTTTAACCACATATTCTTTGAGTAAAAGACTACCTACAAACAAATTTTGAGCCTTTAAATCAAACATTGTTGTAATGCTCATACATCCTTAATTATTAATAATAATATTTTTTAATAACTTTAAAAAATAAATAAAAATAGGAAAAATTATATAATAATTCAGCAAATCTAGTTAAATTATCTTTTAAATAATAATTTAAAAATAAATATTTAAATAACTCACCACGAAAAATTAGAAAAAAACACTTTTTAATCCCAATAAAAATCCACAAAAAAATACAATTGATGATGATAACTTTAATAGAAGATTACACTATGAAGTCACTTTTTAGTTAGAAGAAGTCTTTCTACATCGAATAGCTACACGTTTCTAAGCATATCTGATGGATGAATCAAGTGCTTCAGAATATTGTCTTTTTTTTCCTGTTTAAATTCAATTTTAATAAACAGGTGGAACATTATGGAAATACTAAATATATTCATCATAATTCCAAAAAAAATAAAGACAAATGTATCGCGTTTCATGACTTTTAACATATGTTATCTTTGTTTTATAAATATCATCCCCTTGAACTATCATACATTCAATATATAAATTTATTAATAATGTTTGTATATTTTGTATATAATACTGAAATTTGATTGGTTAGTAATAAGGGTACTTTTTTTAACTACTTTTCTATGTTAAAAGTAATATCATTTCATATTTGTTTAATATAAATATTATTTATAAAAATTATATATTGTATTTATTTATTTTTTAATTTATTGCTTTTTACACACTCTGATTGATTATGGGAGGGTGGTTTTTTTATACTTTTATATGGATGCGGTCAATCAATTTTTATGAGGTATGAAATATAATTATTGGAAAATTGAAAAGTTTTAAAAATTATTAAAAATGGATTCAAAAGTTTTAGATATTCAGTGGTGAGAATTCGATTTCATTCGATTTTTGGGGTGAAATCGAAGAAAGATAGATGGAAGAATACAAAATTTTTCCGATTTTTTCTGTGAAGTTAGTATTACCAGAGATATTTTCAATTTTAAGTATATACGAGTGATACCAAGGCAATTTTAAATAAAAAGCTTAGGGATACATGCACGATAGGTTTTCATACAGATTTCTCCAAAACTAGAAGGTGTAAATGGGTAATTTTTCCGAAAGTCAAATCCTAGAAAAATATAAACTATAGCTTTCTAAGGGTTGTTTCACTGGACCTTATTTTTAAAAAGCATCATGAAAGCTTATGGCTGTTTAAATATTGACTGTCATTAATGAAAAAATATAATAATTGTTTCAGTAATGATTATGTATTCATAAATGTACAGTTAAAGACAGGAAAATATTTACCATTGAAATATTTCAGTTAAGGTTGAACGGCCATCTAGTAATTTAAATATGAAACAAGTTAGATTTTATGGGAATCAATACTAGAAAAGTTTCAATTAAAAAACCCTTCATATGGAGGTGAAATTAAAAAAATTAGGCTCAAAAATTTGACTTCAAAATGTATTTTAGTAAAATTTTTATGAAAAAAGAACACAAAATGAGTGAAAAAGCCCAATAATTCGACCAATCTAATTTATTGTATATCAAAATTTTCAATCAAGCTTTAAAAATGCTTTAGAAAGTTTAATTTATTTTGAAAACCATTTCCTGACTTTGTTTGTACTTTTAATATCAGTAACCATCAGTTCTACATCGCATAGTTAAAACATTAAATACATTTGTAATAAATGATGAGTCTCACGAGACTATAATAGAGTTTCATGAAGAATATTTTTATATAAATAAATTCCCAAGACGAAAAAAAAAACTTGTACCATTTTTTAATCTGTTTAAATATTAAATATTAAGTCATTATTTATTTAATCCAGAAAAATTTATTTAAAAATTTTCAACGACTTTTCGTAGTTTTATGGGAATTAAATTCGAAAAAGTGACTACTTTGAAAATACATAATAATTAGATGAGAAATAAATATTTTCTCCCACGGTTTCTGCATCATAAACACCCCTTCCTTTAGAAATTTAGCGCCAAAAACATAACTCTACAGGTGATATATTAATTTCTCTAACTCAACTCAATTTATTTACAAAAAAACGACATTTGGATTAAAATAATAATTATTTTTAAGAATATTTTTATTTCATAATTATGTGAACTATCCGTCTTCAAAAACTGTTACAAAAATAAAATTTAATATTACAAAAAATGAGTAAAAATTGAGACAAAATATTGTAAAAATAATAATAAAACCATACATCTCTCTTTATTTATTAAAATACGCTTTTTTACGTTAAAAAATATCCCATATGGTACAATAATATTTGATGGAATGTTGTACCGGTTGAAAAAAAAATCATTGATGCATTGCATTTTATAAAACAATAATAATAAACCACCTGTATAGGTGAAATTCATGAAGCGAAAATAAATAAATATTTATTATTATTTAATTTAATTATTTTTTAAATACTTAATTTAGTGGTTATTAATTTAATTATTGATTTGTTTAATAAAAATCAACGGGAGATTCTTTTTTTTTTGAATTGGGTTTGAAGGGTGATAACTTAATATTTTTTGGTATTAATTTAATAGATTTCTGTATTAACGACTTAAGGATGTATGAGCATGGTAGTGGGGGCACAAATTTAAAAATAGATATTTTCAATTTTGATGATAAATTTATATTATTACTTGACGATATAAGACGAAAAGTAAGCATAAAATTTTTCGATATCTGGCTTAATTTTCAAAATATCGAAAATTGAAAATTTTATTTAATTATTTAGCTTTCGATATTTCGAAAACCAAGACACATATCGAAAAATTTTATTCTTATTTTTCGTCTACATTCATGAAGTTATAACAAAATTCATCATCAAAGTTGAAAATAAGATAAAAATAATTTCAACCCTTAATCTACCCTGCTCTTACATCCCTTATATGGACGGTGACACTTAGTTTTTTTCTTTTCTAATTCATTGCTAATATGTTTACTTTCTATTAAAAAGTTTTTTTTTAAATTTGTTTTCATTCATTCCAAATGAAAATTATCAAAAACTTCCAAAATATGTCGTTTTTTGAGATTCCTCCATAAGAGCCAATGTATTTTATATCGATTTTTAATGACTTTTTTCTTAAAAATTTGCACGGTTACCTAAGCTGAAATTTTAACCACATATTCTTTGAGTAAAAGACTACCTACAAACAAATTTTGAGCCTTTAAATCAAACATTGTTGTCATGCTCATACATCCTTAATAAAACAAATGAGTTATAAAACAAATTAAATTTTAGAAAATTCATTAAAAATCTTTTTATAAATATTCAGTATAGCATGACAACTTTATCCCAGAAACATCGTCTAAAAATCAATAGTTTTTCGAGTTGTATCAAATTCTACCGAATTTTTCTAAAAAATATGATTTAATATTTTATATTAAACCATTAAATAAACACCATTTTTCATTTTTGGGCTGAATTTATTAAATTTACCGATAACATACTTTTTGTTACGCGTGCCACAAAAACTAATTTGATTTTTTTTTCCCAATAATAATCGTTTTTTTTGGGTAAGAACCCTTTTTTTATCGCTTTTCAAATCAAATATAAAAAACCAGCTGTATCATATAAAATGTTAATCTTGATTTTTTTTTATGATCCTGTTACTATCAAAGCTAAAAAATCCAACCCCTTTGACATTAATATCACTCGAGACAATGAAAACATCCCTTATTTTATTGAGCATGTAATAAAAGTGGGTGGGTTTATCAACGTCACCAAATCGCAAGCTGAATTTGACAAGAATAAAGAAGTTTTGTTGTAACCATGTAAAGAGATGTAAAATATCTGTTGTAAAAGTAAAATATCTGTTGTATGAATATGTAACAGGAGATCAGAATGAAAATAACCCATTCTTAAGATTCTTAAGATATTTTTGACATACCTAGAGTGGAGAGAATCTATAAGCTGAGACTATGATAAAATATCTTAGTGGCATCCAACATTTCTAGGGCTATTTTTCAAAAATATCTATAACGTTAGTATTTATTGACAGATTTATGTAGTTTTTTTTACACTTCTAATTAGAAATGTCATATTTTTTATTAGCAGAGCTCTTCCAAAAGACTTTTAAGGTAGTTCCAGCACCAAAGCATATTTAGATTTAGGGTTGAAATTATTTGTGATGAATTTTGTTGTAAATAAGAATAAAATCTTTCGATATCTGCCTTGATTTTCGAAATATCGAAAGCTAAATAATTAAACAAAGTTATTAATTTTCAATATTTTGCAAATTACTCCAGATATTTGAAAATTTATTCTTACATTTCGTTTTATATTGTCAAGTTATAGCATAGTTCACCCGTTTTCCCCTTTTTCACTACCGAATGGCGGAAGCACGAAAATGGAGCACCTCTAAAGGGAAAAATTCTAGAGTGAATTCATTAACTTTGAATATAGATATATTCGCTAATAAAAAATATTTAGCGATACCATTTTTGGGACTCTCTCTTCTTTATCTGATTCCATCTTAAACACTTTTTATCCCTAAAAAGGAGAAAAAAAACAGAAATAGAGAATAGATGCGCATATCTATTAAAAGATATTTTACTAGGAGAACATCTTTTTTAAATCCATATTGCATACCATAAAAAACCATTCATACAGTTCAATCCATACAACCATATTCCATCGCGTATCGTACTCTATCGAGTATATGTGTTATATGTATCTACTTATCACTGTTAAACCTATAATATTACGAACGGAATTAAATCTGGAAGTCCGATGGATTAAAATATAACAAAAACTTGATTATATGTAATTTTTATAAATAAAGATCACGCTATACAAAACCATTTATACCTCTTTGTTTTATATCAATTTTTAATTGGTAATATATTTTAAATTAAAATAAATTAAAATTATAATAATAGAAAATTTTTGCTTTTTATCTTAAAATGGCAATAAAATTGCATAGAATCACAGATGTTCTGGATGCTGTGGTCCTTTTTAAACCCTTTTAAATCTATTTTATATAATATAGTATTAGGGAAACATGTAGATAATTGATATAAATAGGTATTCATTTATTTTATATATTGTATGGTTATTTTAGATATATATATGGTAAAAATGGAGGTATGGTTAAAGTGAAAGTTAACCGTTTTAGCTCTACAAATACTGTGACCATCAAAATAACGGTGCTCATTAAATCTTAAAAAAAATTGGAATTTACATTTTTAATTAGCAGATTTAGGGCCTAGATATACATTTTAGCACCGGATTTTATTCAGAATGTACGAGTGCCAGGGCAGTTTTGGATAAAAGGCTTATTTTATTTTATATGAAGTTGTACTAAGTCTAAATGAATTTTGAAAATTTGAGGGGGGCTCGTCCGATTATTTAAATAAATAAATGACTTTAAACGTAGGCATTTTTAACTTTGGTCTTTTAAAACGGTAGAGGGATGATATGTTTTCATAGATTTCCCCAAAAATAGTCGCAGATTTTTGGCTTGCCTCACTGCAGATTATATAGAGACAGATTTCTGGCTAGATCTAACAATCTAGCAAAAACGGGAAAATTATTTCGATGCTCTTTTTCCCATAGCTCCTACATTCAGATTAGGGTAAATGTGTTTAAAGAGACAAACCAGTTTTTACACACACAAAAAAATCAAATTAATTTTTAATATAGACATCAAATAATCGTAATCGAACCCTTTAAAATCCTTTTTAAAAAATTTTTAATGTTGTCACATTAACTTAACAACAAAAATCATTTTTTAAACCCTTTTTTTATTACAACAAATATTATTAATAACAATATTTCTTCTATTATTATACGCACAGGCGTGAATCAGACAAATAATGAAAACGATATCACCAGAGCATTCAACGGATAATAAATAAGTTAGGGGTGGTACACAGTAGGATGAGGGGATGGGGTTGAAAATTATGATGATGACTTACTTGATCTCATAACAATAAAAAAGAAAAAACTATTTTTTCAACTTCATGATAGAAAGTTGGCGTACTCACGGAGAAAAAGCGAAATCGAAAACTTTAAAATCGACAACTGTTAGATTTTTTGGTTTTATTTGAAACAAATCCCTCACTTGAGTGTCGGGCAAATATTTTGGCAACGATGACAAGTAAAAAATAGTTAAGTAGAAAAAATTACACATTTACAATCCAAGAGGTCTGGGTTCGAATCCCGATATGAGTGTATATTTTTACAACTTTTTTAAATAGATTTTGGTATGGTTTTAGATTAACTTCGTATTAGAATGATGAAAAAAACGCAATTTTAAATTTCTAGATCAATAAAAAATTTACCAGCCTCATATCATATGCATTTTTTTTAACCTATTTTTTTTCAGGTAGTTATTGATCTGTGTCCCAAAAGATCATACTTATCCCCTCAGTGTGTTTTTTATTGCTACGGTTCCTTTTGTTATTTCTATAACACAAAACATTTATGGATATATTAATATCATTCGGAAGCTTATTATATTCTCTGCCAACACAACACAAAAAAACATTTTCTACTGCTTTTTGTTTGTTTATTTGATAAAACCCCCTAACATAACCTCAAAATATGGATTCTATATTCTATATAATATATAATATTTCTATTATAGAAAAAAATTGCTCAATTATTGTGATTCGATACAGTAGCGTTTTTTTTATATTTTTATTTATTTTGTCATCGCATTGTGTTTTTTTTTGACACGCGTAATATTTTTCGGATCACACGCGGATTAATTGGAATAAAATTTTCCGGTTAATTATACGAAAGTGATGACTTTAAAATTTCACCCTTTTTGTAGTTTTCTTAAGAGAAGTTGCTGATTCACAAAATTTTGAGAATTTGGAGAAACATTTTTGTTCTCGTGAGCATAGATAACCAGAATTTTTATTCCCCGATTTTCTTATAAAATTCTCATTTCCTCACATTATCATTGAAGGAGAAATAAGGACTATAATGAAGAAGAAAAGGAGCTTTGTTAAAATATCCGAAAGCACAAGTCGAATACATTTTTTCGATAAAATTCGCCAATCATAACTATTTAGCGTGGTAGAAAACTTTCTCAGAAATAGGAGAGAAGCATACTAGAAACAGTTATCACTAGGAGAACATACGAAAATTCACATTCAAAGAAATGAAAGATGCACTTTCTAGAATGTTTTTTGCTTGTTCGACCTATTCGAAAAAATTTATCAAGACCTTGTAGACAAAACTATTGGAGATTTTTCTTAATTGAATTATTATTTTAATTTTTAAATAGCCGTTGAATTTCTAAGCAGGTTGTTATACATTTCCCAGTAACATCTGTTTGATTTTAAAAACAAAAAAAAAAAACGCATAATTTCTAAGTTAAATAAGGACAATTATATAATTCTATCCCATTTTAACTAGAATAATTATTTTATAATAAAAAACCATATGGTACAAATAAAAATTATATAATTCTATCATTTAATGTAATCTAAGAGATTGTTTCGCTTTTTGAAGCGATGCTATATATCCTTTCCACTGCTCCCACTGTTTCGATGTATACTAACGACGACGCGTTTATTGTAACCGATGTACGAACTATTTTGAACTATATATATTCAAAAGTTCACATAATGTTAAAAAGTCAAACATATTCATACAACTGATATTTATCGCTTGCTATATTATCGTTGAATGGGGTGAATTTTAAAGTCAATATATATGATTTTGATATTATTAACGATTATTAAATTGCAGATTCGTTATGAAATAAAAAAATTAAATTAAACACGCATATCACATACAGAAAAATAAATCCCGGAAACAGATGATCGAATAAATTTGTGTTGTTGTTGTTTAAACGCGTGCTTTATTTGTAAATCCTTATTTTTCTACAAAAATAACGTTTCTAATTGACAATGGGTGAAATAATTGACGTTGTCAAGTTTCAACGTAAAGAAATTTAATTCTTTATTCAGATTAGTTCTGCCTTAAGGACTATTACTGATTTCATTAAAAGAAGAACCACCTTTATTCAAATGAAATGAGATTCGAATTAGAAATTTTTCTTTTAAACATTTCGGCGTCACGTTTGTGACATCATCAGTTAAATTTCTATATTATTTTCAATTCGCTCCCATTTTTCTTACTTCTTCTTCAAAAAGAGCTGAAAATTATACCAGTTTTGACCAGAATTAAAAGAAATTTGGCAAGAAATTAGAAATCATATTTTTCGGGAAAGAATAAAGTAAATCAGATTGATCTATTTTCCAAAGGGGAAACACTATTAAAAGAATTAAATGATAAAATTCATAAAAACATTGAGATTGTATAAGAATGAATTTTCGTTGACTTTTATATCAAGAAATTTTATTAAAAAATAATTAAAATCTACTTAATATTGATATTTCGAATGCAATCATCGTCAGTAGCTAAATTAATTCATATAATGCATTACAAACATTCTTCAAAGTATGAAATAAAACTTCTAAACATATTTATTTAAAACATATTTCAAAATTACTATAAAATGAACAAATTTATCTACTGAAGATGATTCCGTAGCAATCGAAATATCGATATTGAGGGAAACGTTAGTCTGTTTTAAGCTTTTGTAATTATAATTTTTACATAAAATTTCTTAATATTTTATTTCGAATATCGTGATATTTATTTCAATAACTATTAAGATTATAATTTCTTCTTTAAAAAGTATAATTAACATCCCTTCTAAGATAATAATTTCTGACAACCCTTATTATTAAAAAAAAATTAAGTTTATGCAATATTAGCCATGTTAATACAGCAAAGACAACATCTGATACATCCATAAAGCGAAGAACTGTGAAAATATTAATTAAAAGACGACATTAAAAAAGTTTTAAAGATGGACTATTAAAAAATTCTTTAATAAAAAATTTTTTTGCACCCTTGTTTGAGTGTATGATCTCTTCCCCTCAATTTTAGGGAGTTGTATGTTTATGTCGTGAAAATTAAATATTAGATAATTATTTTATGGACAGATTTTCTTGTTTTTCGTAAAAGTGTAAGAACAGGCAAAGAAAATGACTCTTTTTTTTGAAAAATATATAAATTATCTATTATATTGTATTAATTGGTACAAATTAAAGCTTTTTTTTTGGAAATATAGCCCTTAGACTGCCCCAACAAGGATTAGGATTAGCAAAAGGTTTATATTGAGAGGTAAAACAAAAACAAATGCAAAAAGTTTTGTCAAATTCAAACAAAAAAATGATGGAGGCGCAGATAAATGAATAATACATAGTAAGAAGGGATATATTACGTAAGTTAACTGCGCTTCCACCATTTTTTGAACATTTTTTGAAAACTCTTGTATTTTAAAGACTGTACGAGCGCCAGGGTAACTTTGGATGAAAGGCTTGATTTTTTTTAAATAAAGTTGGACTAAGTGTAAATTAAATCTGAAAATTTTAGTGGGTAGTTACCCGATTATTTAAATAAATAAATGACTTCAAACGTATTCAAATTTGACATTAGTTTTATGGTAAAACGGTAGTTGGATGATATAGGCTGACCATATACAAACTATTTTCTCCCATATTAAAGATGGTATGAATCTCAACATGGATACTTTCAATAAACCAAAATGAATATCTTAATAATAAAAGAATGTTGCATCCACATAAACTTCATCGCATTATTTTCGTAACAGACGTTGTAAATAAACTACCCTTTAAAACATAGCAAGGCAGCAATAGCTCTCTCAAAAACGAATCTCCTTCATTACCAAAAAGGGGACGTAGAAACAGCAATGCTTTCTCTAAAGTTTATGATCGTCACATATTCTCATAAATATAATTTTAATTAAAACACATTAATAGCAAAGCAAGCAAGTAAGCAAGTAAGTATAAATTGATAATTATTACAATCTTGAATTCACACTTAGAACTTAGAGCTATATGGTTATGGAGATATTATAAATGAGAGAAGAGAAATGTTTGAAATGTATTTATTTTATGAATGTAATTCACACTGAATACAGAATGAAGTGTTTTAAGTTTGTGTGTTATGTGCTTGGGTTTTAATAGAGAGATGTACCCAAGCACAAGCTTTCGGATTCTCTTCGATCATCTTAATAATTTTCATCTTTACGTTCATAAAGTATGTCAACATCTGTGTACTTAGTTATAATGTACTACTTTAGAAACATAAATATATTGTACATAAGTTTTATGTATTTACTGGGTGATTTGTACAACATGGTACAATTCATATATTTACCATATTGATGAATTGATTAGAAATGGGAAGAATAAAAGTTGGTTCTTTTTTCAAATTATACAATTTTATTATTATTAAAGAAATCTCTAAATCTTATCTATCAAATATTTTCGAAATGTCTAAAGCCCGGAAATATTGTCCATGAAAATAGTCCCACAAATCATTGAAACAACTTATTCAAAACCAAAAAATGTTCGATAAAGTTGGTTGTATTGAAATGTCTATACTTTTTGAGAAATTTGCGACTAGAAATATCGATATTTCATCCATAAAAGAACGATTTTGACTTATTTTTCGTGAATATCTCGAAATCCCAAATTTTGTAGAAGAACAGCCACAAATAGATTAAAATTTAAAATGGATTTTTTATCGTTTTCCACGAAGGATTTTGAAAGTTAGTCAATCGTCTCAAAAACCTTTTTATAAGGAATTTTAAGAGAAAATAAGGGCTCATATTGGGTTTCGTTGAATTCGAAATAGTATGGTATCTTGGTCCTCAATTTCTCATCCAAAAGAAATGAGAAAAACATGGATCTAAGAAAAAAACCTAAAATTTTTGCATATTCACATTTTAACGAAGAAGTAACGTTTTAAATAGTTATAAAATAAAAATCAATGTGAAAAAGCGCGAGGTGTTCTATTCATTCTTCCAATTAATCTACTTAACCTATAATTTTTAACATTAAAATTATTTGTACTTTTTGTCCACATATGAATGAAGCATATGCTATTATCATCAGCTTCAAATACTTTTCCGAAAGTGGGTGAAAAACGATTTTGATTGGTAAGTATTTTGCAGTTTAAAAGTATTTTTTTTGAGTATAATTTTTAATTGCTTTACGTATATCTCAATCCTATAAAAAGGGCTTTGAATGCTAAACAGTTTTTTATCAATCATCCTGTATTTATTTATCATAATATCGTTAGTCAGTCAATTTAAGTCGTACAACATATTTATATACATATACAAGTTGTACAACAAACACGTCTTTCTTATGTTTGTTTTAACTCAACATGTACAGACTTTGAATTCATAGTGTTTTGTTGTATTTATTTATATATATATATTTATTAATTATGATTTCATATAAACTATTGTTTAAATCTGTTACCAACACAATAATATAAAGAATATATATATATTTTATATAATAATTATATTATATTTTATATTTTATATTATATTATTAACTTTCATATTTATTATTATAGACACAAAAACAACAAACATCTTATTTTAAAATCAAACAATTATAGATGGTTAAGACAAGCGCTAACTATACGCTAAAGGGTTCTGTAAGGTTCACAAAATAGAATAGCTGAAAGTTGATCAGGGTAAATCTTCGCAGGAAACTGATACACGCAAATATCGCCAGGAGAAATTCATAGCTAAGCCTGGAAAAATTGGTCTAGACCATAGAGCCAGAAAACTTTTTTGGGCCATAGTAGAGCCCAACAAGTTTTCCTTCTAGCAAAATTTTCAGAGCCATATACTTCAATGATTATTTTCAATATGTAACTCAATTAAAAACATTTTGGTACCCCTTAGAAAGAAGTCCTTCACACTAAGAATTTTCGACGAGCAAAAAAATTCTTTTTCTTGACGTTTACAACATTATCTTTAAGTACCCTCCAACGAAATTTGTCTCTTTCCCTTGACGAACTTAAAAATAATGTCATTTACAAAATATAGCACGTCGAAAACTAGACTTTGATCCTTTTTTTTTTAAATAGAATATCCCAAACGACTTTTTTTCTCTACGGAACCATAGAAATATGATTTATATAATTTCATATGATTCTATAATTATGATACTCAATTGTATTTTGTGTAATTCTTTGCGTTTCTATGTTTTTACTTCGCGTTTTGTTTCGCAATTCATTTGTATTGTATGTTTTATTTATAAGATATACGTTTATTTATTTTTAGAATTCAACAATTATGTCATATACGGCTGTCTAACAACTGACTCACTCTGTAGGGGACATTAATTTTATTACTATAATATTATTAGAATAAATTAACTTTTTTATTATCGACTGAATCGACTCTGTCTAAAAAAATGTGTTCATTTCGATTAGACAAGTGATTGCCAAGTCACTTAATTCTAAGTTTTACTTCTTTTGTTGAATTAACTCACAAAGGTCTAAAAGATACAAAATAACTTTTTAAAATGTACTTTCAGAGATTTATAATGTATAAAAAAAGTTAATAATCCGATTCGATGTCAAATCAGTTAACATATAATAACAAGGAAATAAAAAAGCCTAACATATAAATAAAATCAACGCAATTTTAACCTATGACATGACACAAAAAGTCAGTTAAAATATAGGTTATAGCATAGATAGCGATGTAAAGGGGGTTAATTTATTTTATATTCGCGTCATCTACAAACGGAAGTTAAATCTCTTTCCGGTCAATTGTACCTACCTACACATATTTATATTATTGAAGTGGAGTGCAACCCGTGCGTACCTACCGATCGCGTACCGCAAGGCATCAAGTATTATAAATAATAAATGCATAATAACACGCACTTCAAACTTTGACATGGCTAGGGCTAACAACGCCGTCAATCAAAATGTTTCAAATCATTTCATAAATAAATTGATTTTAATTATCTTTTCTTTTTTTTTTTTTCAAATTCAATAGAAATAATTTTTTTGTGGTTTGATGCATTTTTACGGTCACAAAGTCGAGTAATTTTATTGGAAATAATTTGAAACCACTTCCAGAGCAGACACAGGTTTGTGTATCGAATAAACAAACGATTTCCGTCTTATCAACGGTGAAGAATTTCAGCGGAGTTGAAATCGTATGAAAAATACTAATGGTTTAAATCAATTTTAGTCTTTAGCGAGAAGAAGAACCCCCCCCCCTACCTGTTTCCACGCTTTTACCTTGAAAATGGTTGAAAATTATTTTAGATTTTACCTAGAATGAGGAAAAATTTTCGAAAATTCAACAAGTTTTCTACATATCGAAGAATTGGTTATAGAGTTTTCGAAATAACTACGAATTTGTAAGATTTTTCATGTTTACTAAATGAATTTTATAGCAATGGCGATTGTAAGTGACAAAAAAAGTTAAAATAGTATTTTTTGTTGGTTGAGTTTTAGACAACACTGACATACTTTTCGATCAATAAATTTTTTATGAGCACCTTTTTTTCGAAATCTTGTATATTATTTCCCTAGCCTTTTCTTTGCTGTACATACGATATCTTCCCTATTCCCTTATCAAATTTCATGATTTACGGTCTAAAAATGTACCTCATAGCATAGTTTTAGCATTTAACCTTTTTTTTTTGTTATGCAACTTGTATATCATATCTGTAGTAAAATTGCCTATAAATAAAAATAAAGTAAATTACAATTTAAGTTATATTATTTTTTCTAGCCTATTTTTAGCCACAGGTATTTTTAGCCACTTTAAAATTTCGTACGGGTCGAGGTAGTATATACAAATTATCGTTCTATCGAATCAAAAAAGTATTGCTAGACATGTAAGCATCCTTCAAATACTATAATATTGCAAGAAAGGACATTGACATCTTGTTATGATGCTTGATTACAAGCAAAATTCAATGATTCATCGTAAAAAATATGCGTTGCATATATATTTTTTTGCAATAATTTGCTTACATTAACAAAAAAAAAATGTTTGAAATAATGTCACTTCTCTAACATACAAAAAAACAATATATTTTTTTCTTGAAGACTAAACAATAACAATTTTCATGTTATAAAGTTAATAATCCGACCACCGATTAATATGATAATAATAAAATGAGAACAATTTATAAATCGTAAATTAAATAAGAATGGAAATATTTATCTAAAAACAATTTAAAATGAATTATTAAAAATCATGGTGACCAAACGGCCGACCCTAAATCAGACGTTCGTTGAGTACGTGCTCCAAGTCACACTTGTAATAATAATAATATGGCATAGAGGACGTCAAAATAATTTCTTTATGCGCACCTGGACTATGTACATATAATGACTTTTTGTTTTTGTTTTAATTAACTAGGGAAGCGCGTTTATTAAAGCCCTGTATATATGAAGTATTTAGTTCCAAGTTTGTAACGCTTAGAAAATAACTTGAAGAATAAACAAATAAACATTCTTCAGCGAAAATTTAGAAACAAGATAATTCCCATGCATTATTATTTAGACAAGGGTATGAAAAGCTTACTGCTAAGTGAAAGCTTCAAGGGGTAAATTTTTAAATATCCAATTAAAAAATTTTCTATACTGGTTGAAAATATATCTGGAAAAAAACCAAATTTGTAGAGTTTGAAACGAGTATCTTCGATCAAGGTTTCCCCTGGCATGATTTCAACTCAAAAATTATTTCTTTGAAAAGGCATACATTAATATTTTAATTTCGAGTCATAAAAGCATATTTTTCTTTTAAAATATTAAAATTAAAAATTGTAATTTTTAAACTGTATATCTCGTGACCTAAAACGTGGACAAGCCCTGCTGTGATGTCATATCGGTATGAGCCATAGACCATCAGTTAGTTTAGTGTAGACAGCTGGGTATAATATATCCATAGATAATCAGTATTTGTATTTATTATAAACAGATGTTTATGAATATATCTGTCAAACTTATTAGTGTTATTTCATATAATGATACCGATATTATGTTATCAAATTGGATACCCGCGTTTTTGACAGTTTAAAAAAGGTTTAAAATTTAATTTAAGTTTCTGGCAAGAAAGCGTGTATATTTTTCCGAAATAAATTTTTGGTGGCTTTTTATTAGCAAAATCAATATTTTGAAGTACTTTTTCAAAAAAAGTAGAATACCCTATTTATCAAGGATTAATTTCCACAGCATCCCTATTTTACAATACGTCTGAGAGGGTTTTAGCAGACAGATCTTATCAAAAAAGTTTATTTCATCTGAAATTAATACCAAAATTATCATCACAGAAGGGTGGAGGCTTATGACAGATTTTAAATCGATTTAATAAAATTAAAATACAATTAAAAAAGATTCAAAAAAATTGATAAATTAACCGCATTCAATAATTTATAACAATTTAAATATATTATTTTTTTTTTAATTGGGGTGCATTCTATTTAAGATTTTAATAAAAAGGGGTACGTTCATTTATGCCAAGTAGTCTATCACAAACAATAAAATTAAAATGCTTCATTTATTAAAAACAGAAATAAATAAAAAAACTATTTTTATTATTACGCTATTGATTGACAATATTTAAAAATCTTTTCAAAAAAAAAATTATTATTGTTATTAATAATTATTATTTTTACAATAAAAATTATTGCTTTTGTTATGCATATTTATCGTTTTACTTTTTTAAAGTAGTTTTTATTTAAACAAATAAAAATGGTAAATTATTATTTATAACAAATGAAAAATAAATATGGTAATAAACATTGGTACTTACCAGTTTCTCTATCAGATTGATCAGCAATTATTAAATCAGCTAATTGTAGTGTTACACGTGGTCCCATAATTAATTCTTCACCTGGTGCAATATCATCGATTGCACGATACCATAACTGAAAAATAGAATTTGAATAATTTAGTTTTTGGGATAGTATCTTAGAATTATGTTAGAAAATCTTTCAATTCTATTCTTATTTTTAAATTATGCATGCGACAAACGTCTATAGGTACTATATATTTTTTATGGATCTAAAAATCGCTTTTCGCTTCGGATTTTGGCTGATTTCTCGGAAACTACGCATTCAGTCATGAAATAAACCCGATTTTTGTAATTTTTGGGTCAAATTAACCTTTTAAACAGAGTTTTATCGGAATCGGCGTCAACAAATTTTTCTCAATTTTTTCGATTTTTTCAAAGGGGTACCCCTTAAAAAAATTCCAAAAAATCGAGAAATTTTCGATGTCTCCGATTTCGATAAAATTCATTATATAAGGTTATTTTGACCCCAAAAATTCAAAAATCGGGTTTATTGAACGATTGGATGCGTTATTTTGGAGATATGATCGAAAATTGGACACGAAGAGCGTTTTTCTCAGAAACTATGAATCCAATCAATGTATAAACCCGATTTTTGTAATTTTTGGGTCAAAATTACCTTTGAAACAGAGTTTTATCGAAATCGGAGACAAAAAATTTTTCTCGATTTTTTCGATTTTTTCAAAGGGGTACCCCTTAAAAAAATTCCAAAAAATCGGGAAATTTTCGATCTCTCCGATTTCGATAAAATTTATTATATAAGGTTATTTTGACCCAAAAATTACAAAAATCGGGTATATTGAAGGATTGGATGCGTGGTTTTGGAGATATGATCGAAAATTGGACACGAAGAGCGTTTTTCTCAGAAACTATGAATCCAATCAATGTATAAACCCGATTTTTGTAATTTTTGGGTCAAAATTACCTTTGAAACAGAGTTTTATGGAAATCGGAGGCAACAAATTTTTCTCGATTTTTTCAAAGGGGTACCTCTTAAAGAAATTCAAGAAAATCGAGAAATTTTCGATGTCTCCGATTTCTATAAAATACATTATATAAGATAATCAAAAAAACGGCTTCAATTTAACATTAAAAGAATATTCTCTGAGATATATAACCCAAAATCCTCTACCAAAGGCGAATTCTCAGGTCAATTTCAGGATAGTTCTTAGAAAGTATCGAGTACTCAAGAAAACCCAAATACCGAGATAACATTTTTTGGGAGTTCTTAAAAATTTTTTACTGTAGGTAACGATTAAATCACAAAAAAAGGAATGCACATAAAATTGATTAATTTCATCAAAAAAACAGCTTTCGAGGTGAATCCCATGAAATTCTATGAAGAAAAGTAGAAAAGTAAAATTTATTTATACAAAAATTCTATAGTCTTATTACCACCAAATTTCAGTATAAATTTCTAAGAAATATCATGGAATAGTATGATAAATTATAGATACTTAAATATCCAGAACTAACTGGGAATTTCGGTGGTTGATTTTTCAGCCACGCTGTTATATTCTTCAATAAATTAAAAAGAAACATAATTTTTTGTTTCGATTTTCAGTCCAATAGTTATAAAAAACTAAAAAATATTCTTTCATTCAAATTCATAAATAATTTTTATAAGAAAGTTAAAGTTTTTGAAGTGGGATGCGTCATAGCAGGCGTGTCTTCTTAAAGCCAACACAATAAAATATTATATTAAATATAAAATATAATATTTATCCATATAACGCCCATTTCTCAATGTCATCACATCGTACACCGTGTG
Organism: Chrysoperla carnea; assembly: GCF_905475395.1. Taxonomy (NCBI): domain Eukaryota; kingdom Metazoa; phylum Arthropoda; class Insecta; order Neuroptera; family Chrysopidae; genus Chrysoperla; species Chrysoperla carnea. The sequence continues at coordinate 3,281,719 of NC_058341.1, forward strand.
CGAGCCAGCAAGCGAGCGAGCGAGCGCAACATACCGCGAGTTATCATATTTATATACATATGTAATACATATTTATTTTTATGTTTTACAAAGTTAATAAAAATCGTGTTTTGTAATTTAAGACGCTTTAAAATTTATTGTATTTACGCATAAAAATTATCATTCTGTAATGTTTTCGAGAGAAAAACAATTCTACTCTTCAATTTTCTACTACAAATAAATCCTACTTAAATAAAAACTACTTTTTAACCGACTTCAAACAAAAAAGGAGCAGGGTATCAATTCGACTGTATTATTTTTTTATGTTTGTTACCCCAGAACTTTCGACTGGGTGAACTGATTTTGATAATTCTTATCTATTTGAAAGTTAGTGCTTCCCGTGTGGTCCCATTTCATTTTGGCCGATTTCTTATAACAGTATTCATGAGAAAATCATGAAAAGTGTTAAATTTGCATTAAGTATGCACGACAAGAGGACGAATAACTCAATATTACGCCAACCGATTTCGATGATTCTTTTTTTAGTGATAAATTAGTTAGAGCACTTCAGGTTCACTAAAAATCACAAAATAAAAAAAACTTTTAACAAAAAGAAAACCGACTTCAAAAGAAAAACTTTTCCAAAACAAATTAAAATGCACTAAAAAGTAAAAAATAACGATAATATAATGTAGTTAAAATCATTTGTTATTTTTGGAGTCGGTGTCAGCCAAGGAAACAACTCTGACAGAACAGTTTGCTACATTAGCTTGGCTGACATCGACTCCGAAAATAACAATAATTTTAACTACATTACATTATCGTTATTTCTTACTTTTTAGTGCATATTAATTTATTTTGGAAAAATTTATCTTTTAAAGTCGGTTTTCTTTTTGTTAAAAGTTTTTTTTATTATTTAGACAGATTCAAGTCCTTGTATTAAGTATTTTACTACTTTTTTTTCAACTCAATAAAAAAAAACTAACTGTTTTTTGTGATAATAAATGTTATTTATGTGACTAATTCATGTTTACTTAAATAAAGTAATCATTTTTATATTTTTGTGTTTATCACAAAAATTAAATAATATACACCTTAAATTGTTATGAACAAAAATTCATTCTTATCACAAATGTTTTTCGAATACAAAAATGTTGTTTTATTTTTATGGATTTAGAATTCAATTTTCCGTATTTTTATATTTTTTATGTAGGCTAAAAAATATCTATCTTTTTAGGTTACGCAATTTTTTTTATTTATAAAACCATATAAATATTTTATGTAGACCATATTTTAACCCACAAACTTTATGATTATTCGCTTAAACGTTGGTTTTATTTAAAGGCAATTTTTCTCTAATAATTAAAAGTTTATTTAAGAATCCAAGCGGCTCAAAAACATGATTTTCCTCGAAAAATTTTAAAAAGATGTTCCAAAAATCATTAAATTAAAAGTTCTTATTATTATCTCAATAGAAAATGAGAAAATGAGACATTCAGATTTTCAGATTTCAGATTAATAAAAAAAAAAATTAAATAATACTTACAACGCCACCTTGTAAGGTATGTTCAATATTAATTTTGGTTAATGGATTATAAACAATTCGGATAAATTTGATCCAATTTGTATTATCCAATGCACCATCTAACCAGCCACTGCTTCCACCTTCGCCAGCATTAATCTGAAATGCAAGAAAAAAAATTTAGAATTATTAAAAGTTTTCCAGTTGCGTAGAAAATTTTTCACGCGTACACGTTCACCCGTTTACCCACTTGCGTCGAATATTTCGCGGGTTAAATATTTTTTAACTTTATAAATCATAACCTCTACATATTATAATTTTTTTTTTAAATTTACTAATGAAATGAGTATGACTTATATTAAACTAATGAAAGTACACGAACAGGACCGCATATTTCCGAATTAAACATTTTTTTTTGTTTACACTTTTACTCTCATGATGAAATAAATTCTCAGAATTTTTGAAAGACTTGAAAAAAAAATAGATAAAACTATATGAAGTTAGGAAACGTTTTAACCACAAATACCATTTTCAAAATAAAAGTTATTTATGTATTAAAACGATCGTGAGCAAAATGCTCTTAATGCGAGTACTGACGGGTTATCATTCGATTAAAACTGTATTTTTATCACACCTTGATTTATAAAAAAAAAATATGTATATATAAGAACATTTGAAAATGCTTCGCTTTTTAAAAAAAGGATGAAAATTTGTTTTCCCTTAGATTTTCAACCCTTAAAAATTATGATACTAATAGTATTTTAATACACCCTTCTTGCATGCTATAGCAATGTTAGTGATGACATCGAAGGGATGAAATAATCTATCTACACACTATATTTTTATTTATATACACTTTAACGTGTTAACATTATGATCTCCTAATACATATTCCCGTTTATTTTCTGGATACATTTATCGTTTTTATAGGGAGACACCAACGATATATATATATAATATGTTTAAATGTGTTTTAAATGTTATGCTTCTGACTTTGGTTTTGTAGTAAGTATAATTTTGAATGTAATTTTCATGTTTTTAAATAATAGTTAGGGGAGTGAAAATCACTTGCATGCTAGCTAAAAAGGGAGGAATTCCTGTGGGAAGTTATCAATGATAATAGTTACAAACAATAATGTTTAACAAGATTGTTATACATAACGGATTTGTGTGTGTGTGTATTTGGGAAGAAGGTTTTTCTTTTAAAAGATTTATCATTTTCCTTAAAGGTTTTTCCTTTTTTTTTAATTAAATTATTTTCATTTGTCACTTGTGTCTTAATTGATGTGTTATCCTTTATTGTGGCAGTTTTAAAAAAGTTTAAAATTGATTTGAGGTTTTTTTCCAGCTTTTTTTCAATTTACCCCATGTTTTTCTGATTTGATTAATCGCAGTTTTTTACTTTCTTTGCACTAAATACGGGGAAAATTGTAATAGGGAAAAACTTCGGTAACGGAAATGTACCTTTTTGACTACATCTGAATTTATTTTAACTACAGTCAAAATCGCTTAAAATGACATTAAATGGGCTAAAAATTTTGGTCATTATAACCGATAGTCATTATAAACGATATGTTTTTATATTAAAGTGGAAGTATGATCTACATTTTCACATTTGATCATTCTTGGAGACTGATTCCAATGAAAATTTGACGCTATAACCGATATATTAGTGAATTTATGTATATAAATTTGTTGGTCGTTATAGGTGTTAAAGGTTTAGTCGATATATCCGATAGTCGAACAGTCGTGTAAGGATTTTGATTTTTCCATTTTGTCGTCATTATAGCTGGTTTTGACTGTAGTTTACAGGCGTACAAAGAAGTCATGCTTGAAAGAAAAATTAAAGAATTCTGGATTCTATATTTAGAGCCCATATTTGACGTCAGTCACGAAAAAAAAGCGGGAATAATAAAAATAGTCGTTTACTATATAAAAAAAAAATCGGTGAATTAGCAACGACTTACTCGTTTTTTCGTTATACTTCGGAGAAAATTAAACGTTTGACTGCGTCGTTATTAACGTTTAAACGCGTATTTTTCGCTAACGAAATTTTCATTAACGTTTTAAACATCAGGATATCAGAAGTGATTATTAAAAACGATATATAGAAAGGTGGGAGACGTTACGTCGAATTATTTTTAGAATAAAACATTATAAGTGTTTTGAGAAGCTATTTATAATTAATTATAACGTTCTGAATTACGTCACACAAAACGATTATGTTTACGTACAGACTGTCTTTGTAAAATAATCATTTAACGTTTAATAAATTTTATATAGTGTGTCTACGAAAGGATTTTTTTTATTTCGATTTCTGGGTCGAAACTTTATCTTCTACGAAAATTATGGTAGCTGAAGACTTCTTATTGAGTGGACTAAATTTTTAGATTCAGAGTCAAATAAGAAGAAGCTTTAATAAAAAAATGCATTCATTTTTTGAATTTTGGGTTGCAGAAAAATTGATTTTTGCATTTTTTCGTAAACATCACTGTTTACCCCTGAGGACGCAAATTTTATATTAGTTATTATATGGGAATATCAGTCATGTGTGTGTGACATGTATGTATGTATGTATGTCTTTCTATCTAAGAGTGGCTATCTTTACATGACGTGAAAAATCAAGCGCTTCCGAAAGCAACACTGTCTATGTTATTTTTAAATTCAATTTTCGTCTAAAACAGCTTCTGTTTTCACAAACAGCAGGAATATTTCGCACATAAAATTAATCACCCGTTACATTTTAAAAATAGTAGCAATTTAGTTCGCAAGTGTAAATAGAAAAGGACAGAGTGTTATTGATGAGTAATAAAACTATCCTTTATTAACTACACTTTTTGTAAACGGTGGCAAAAAGAACATACTCTATTAAACATTGTATACCACCACATCTCAAATAAATATAAATGTCTCTGTATATATAAATACATTTATCATGCGTTACGCACACGCACGTGTCATGCGTTTTTCAATGCACTTGTTACGTTAATGCATTTATCACGTCGTACAGTGACTGAACAATGAATATGAGAATTCAATTCAAAATGAAAAACATCAAACAATAATTCAAAGAGTAGATTTTTATTCCTACTTTCTTTTTTTTCTAGTTTAACGCCCTTAAATCATTTAGAAATGCTTTTTTTAAATATATTTTACTTCTAAAACCAATTTAAATCATTTTTTTAAAGCTTTGAATAATTATATAATTTTCTTTGTTTTTGTGAATAAGGTTTAATTTTTCTTTTGATGTTTTTAAAATACGATTACATTTCTGTAGAATTACATAAAACGGTTTTTATTTAGACCGTAAGATAATGACAGATTTTACTGTCTCAGTGTTAACCAATGGAAAAGTCTTAAATGACGTCAAGCAGTCAATAGGACAGTCATAATCAGGTTTAAATCTAAAGGGAATCCTAAAAGATTAGAAGAAAAAATAATTTAAGTCTTTATCTGCCGTATTGTGAAAAATTTTCCAAAAATGTTTCCAATTTGTTGACAGTCGTACGAGAATGTAAGACCTTACTTACTTTTCTTGAATTCTACCCACAATCTTTTTGGAGGAAATTACCGAACTTGAGAACATTTTATATCTTTCAAAAAAACGAAGAAACTGCTTCTAGTCAAAACTGACTAGATCTGAACTAGTCATAACTGACTGAACTGATCCCGATTTTTCAAAAACTCTTTAGAGATAGAAGCATGAAAATGGAAAACGTTTGTAGCACATTTAAAAATTTGTAATACATTTTGTAACGCGTTCTATAAGTGACATCTAGTATGATATATAAAAACATATTTTACAGGGGGAAGTAAAAAAACCTTCTCTACCGGATATTACAATTTATTTTATTAAAATAACGAACGTAAAAATATACCTTTGTGAGCTCTGGTGAATTTATTACATCGAATAATTTACGATATACATGGAAAAAAATATGTAATGTTGTTAAATTTCTACATTTACAGATAGATGGAATTAGTAGTTTATTATAGTATGGTTATTCTCTAAGCTTTTATAATGTTAAAACTTAAACTTCATTTTTTCGAAAGGTTAAAGTTTGAGTTTGCCATACTCAAACAAATCGTTAAAATGGTGGAGGTGCAGATAAATGAATAATACATAGTAAGAAGGGATATATTATGTAAGTTAACTGCGCTTCCACCATTTTTTGAACTTTTTTTAGAAACTCTTGTATTTTTAACCATCCAAAAAAAAGTCAACTTTAAGTCAAACTCAACCAACAAAATTCAACCAATTCCTGGCCTATTTCGCCAAGCTTTAATATGTATTTCATAACGATTAAATGGTGGCAAAAAATGATAATTCAAGTCGGAAAAAATGATGAAATGTTTGAAATTTATTAACTGAGTAAAAATCAAATTTTAAGAAATCTTGAAAAATAATTCTAAATGATTATAGGTTTACAAAGAATAAGAAAACGTTTTGGTTAGAATAAGGGGACATTTTTTAAGATTTGCTTAGACATGTACAAAATTTCGAAAAATTCATTAAATCAGTTTTTAATCCTCAACCCAAAAAAGAAGTGTAATAAGTTTGACCGCTATGTGTGCCTGTCTGAGGCATCGTATTGCCTAAACGTTCTTAATAACTTTCAAATGCCAGTTTAAGGTTCCATATCCGAAAATTTTTATCCTAGTTTTTATAAATTTTGTAAATTTCACTTTTCGCTGTAATATTTATTGATTGATTTCTATGATCCAATCAAAAAACAGTAGAATTGTAAGCTTGCAAGTGGCAAGAGGATTAAAATGAAGCCATGATTTTGTAAATCCGCGTGGTACTTTTCTGTATTTTAGAATGTTCATCTAAAGTAAGAAAGGTGATACTTTGAAGTCCAAAAAAAATTATAGAATAAGGTCTACTATTGTAAGATAAGATTCAGGTGACATTTTGACATAATTTACAGAGTTCAATTGATATGTCCCTTCTTTTTATTCCACAATTCCAATAATTATTCAATTACAAGTTCAAAAACAAAAAGTGCATTATTTTTTTTTTCGCTGTATTAGCAGATAAAGAGGTACTGTTTAATAAAACATAAATTCGATAATGCATCATCGTATACTACATTAAACATTGTTTTAAACATTTCAGCTACAAACAACACACACATGTTTTCTATATCAAATAAAATTAATTCCAGTTAAATAATTATCATTTATATTATCAAAATTTATATAAAATAAATGTTATTACATTATATATATAATATATAATACATGTTTATATTATATATTACAAAATTATTATAATAATATATGTAATAATATGTATAACATTGTAAAAACTATTGTAACATATGTGTGAATCAGATAATTATTATTACACATGAATGCAAAAATATAATCACTATACAAAAATATATATAATATATTATATAATATGGAGTATTATAGTTCACTACTGACTGATGACGTGTGGTGGTGTAATTGGTCAGTATAATACTATTTATTTAAATTATTTTACACAAATATTACAATATAAATTAAATTTTGGTTTAAATTTGGAAAATTTTAGTTGTATACACATGTGGTGACTAAACGAAACATCCCTAATTTCATTCAATTTCTATACCGAAGCTATCTATCTAGTTGGTTATATAAAATACATGAAGTAAGAAGAGTTTTTAGAACAATATTTGCTGATTGGGAGGTCAAATCAAAAAATTGTGCAACAATTTAAAACGACCCCAAAATCCGACGATGTGTTATCTAGGAAACTGAAACTTTTTAATCGATTCAGCGCTTCCCGTGAATAATGAGAATAATTTTAAAACAATTTGCAATCTGTTAATTTATATTTTTCATTCAAAAAAAATGAGTTGTGAGTTTTTAAAAGAAGTTCAAATGCATTCAATTTCATCACTTTAAAAAAATTAGAAGAATTAGTGTCGCTTTTTATGATTTTCTTTATAGGAAAATATTTATTATGCTTTTAACTAATTAATATTTGTTTTCTAAATTTTTCTTAAGAAAATTTGCCTTCTAAACGCTCAACACAAATTTTAACAGCCTAAATCTATAAATTTAACATCGTAGACGATCCCGAGGAACTTTCTGTATTAAAAATTTTAGAGTGTACTCTAAAATTGCAATGTATTATCCGATCTACATTAATTTGAATTGGAAGACTTTTAAAATATAAAAAAAATGCCCCGGGTGAGGATCGAACTCACGACCTTAAGATTATGAGACTTACGCGCTACCTACTGCGCTACCGAGGCTGGTGTTCACAAGTTCTATAATTATTAACACCATTATCATAGTAATTTAATTCCTTAGTATTTAGGAAGTCAAGTTTTCTGCCAAGGAATGGGCAGAAAATTTAAGAAACTTAAAGATAGATATCTCTACTAAGTTTTTCTCCTACGATATTTCTCTTAGTCGAAAAATTCTCTTCAGGATAAATGCAAAAGTAATTTTGTATTGAGAAAATTGTTTTGATAATATCTATTAAAAAAAAAGTGTTTAAAACTAAAATTAAAACATTTTTTATCAATATATTAAATAAATAAAAATAAAAATAAATATAATATCATGATGATATAATAAAAGAAAATTTTTAAAAGCATTTTCACGTTTTTCCGCTATGATGATTTTAAAAATCATTCAAGTCTTCAATTATATATATATAATACAATATACATATACAAATATTGTGTATATAAACTCATAGTATGATATAGATGCCTTTTTTAAAATATATTTTTCAAACATATATACAACATACAATAAAAATACAGGATGGATGGTAAAAAGATGCGAAAAATTGTACTTGACGTGACGAAAAGTTAAAATATAAAAGAAATTGATTCGATTAAATGAAAAATGTTTATAGGTCAATTTTCTAGGCAACTTGGTATCCTTCAAAGGAAAAATAGTTTAATTGTATATCATTTATTGTGGATTTATCAATGAAAATAGAGTGAACTTGATTTTAACTTTTATCAATGCCCATTAGGTATATTTTTCCAATACAGTCTGTATCAGAAACTTTGCTTCTATATTTTTATTCTCAAATTGCACCACACAAGCAAATAATATAACTCATCGACAATTTATGATAATACGAAATGGTTAAATGTTTGAGACTGATTGATCTAATTGATTTAAAACTTTTTTTTAAACCCCTACGAATATTCTGACTTGGTTTTTGGTTTTTTTCAGGTTATTTGGACGTAAAATTTACAAAAAATTTAGTTCATGTTCAACTTGAAAACAAATATTTTCTAAGAAATTAACTGGAATCGACCTAAAAAATCGATCTTTGTATGAGATTTTGTGTGATATCTCTGAAACTAAGCATCCAACCAACAAATAAATCCGATTTTGATATTTTTTGGGTCAAAATTACCTTATATACAGAGTTTTATCGAAATCGGAAACAAAAATTTTTTCTCGATTTTTTCGATTTTTTCTAAGGGGTACCCCTTCAGAAAAATCCAAAAAATCGAAAAATGTTCGATGTCTCCGATTTCGATAAAATTCATTATATAAGGTAATTTTGACCCAAAAAATTCAAAAATCGGGTTTATTGAACGATTGGATACGTGGTTTTTGAGATATGATCCAAAATTGGACATGAATAGCGATTTTCTCAGAAACTATGGATCCAATCGATGTAGAAACCCGATTTTTGTAATTTTTGGATCAAAATTACCATATTTACAAAGTTTTATCGAAATCGGAAACCTAAAATTTTTCTCGATTTTTTCGATTTTTTTGAAGGGGTACCCCTTAATAAAATTCCAAAAAATCGAAAAATTTTCATTGTCTCCGATTTCGATAAAATTCATTATATAAGGTAATTTTGACCCAAAAAATTCAAAAATCGAGTTTATTGAACGATTGGATGCGTGGTTTTTGAGATATGATCCAAAATTGGACATGAATAGCGATTTTCTCAGAAACTATGGATTCAATCGTTGTAGAAACCCGATTTTTGTAATTTTTGGGTCAAAATTACTATATTTACAAAGTTTTATCAAAATCAGAAACAATAATTTTTTCCCAATTTTTTAAATTTTTTCTAACCCCTTAAAAAAATTGCGAAAAATCGAAAAATTTTTTTTACTCCCGATTTCGATAAAATATATTACCTAACATATATATGAGCCAAAAAAATCCAATAAACGGGTTCATTTTAACATAAGAGGAATATTTTCTGAGATATATTGCCTAAAATTCTCTACCATGGGCGATTTCTCAGATCGATTTCAGGCAAATACTTAGAAAGTATTAAGTACTCGAGCAAACTCAAATAGTTTTTCCTACGCTGAAATAATCCTTATCCTAAAAATTGATTAACTTAGAGTTACTGAATTGAAAATAAATTTTCATCAAGTGAAATAAATCACTGTAATTTGTATAAATACGATAAAAAAAAGTAAACCGAGACGAGTCAGTTAGTCTGCTACTACGCTTGTCGGTAATACAGGAATCTACGTATACAATATTTATATATATATATATATATTTTTTATTATTAATATTGCATATATAAGAATCGGCATTTCTTTATATATATAATACATAAAAATCGTTAAGTTACATTCGTTCACTATATTACATCTCATCGTTAACGACGTGATACGTTGAGATGAATTTACGGTAGACTGAACGCATCCGTTCAGAAAGATGTAGAAAAATTACATCATTCTAAAGTTAGTCGTTATTCTCTTTCGATAGAGATGCTTGCATGCTTTTTTTTTGTAAATAAACTTCGGTCTTTTTTTAAATTTCTTTTTCATATAAAAATTATAACTTTTTATTTTATGAATGGAGCTTTTAAAAAGCTGAACTTATTTTTTTTAATAAAAAATGTTTTTCATTAAAAAAAAATTGCAATTTATTTTTTGAAGAAAACTTATCATATTTCGTCGGGAATTTTTAACTATAATAAAGTTGTATTAATGAAAAATTTATTTTTTACTTTTTGGTAAATAAAAATTGATATTTATCGGATTCAAGGAAATATTTACTTGCAGTAATTGTATTTTTAGCAGTCAAATACTTATTTCCTTGAAATACGGTTGATTCAAGAAATATTTTCTTGTTATGAGAAAATCAACAACGAAGCAAACGTGCTTACTTCAATTCCGCAAATTCTTTACTGTATAGTGAAGATTTATTTGGTTAATTTTATCAGAAAGGTAAAGTCAATTAAAAAAGCAACCGCGTAAAATATTGGATTTGCGTCTCAAAAGCGAAAAACCTCTCTGTATCCTGTACATAGATGTTACTGTACACTAAATAGAGATAAAAATGAATGTAAGAGAGATGAAGTAAACAAACTGCAACACAAAAACAGTGAATCAGTGAATAAAATCCACGTAACTTATGTAAAATCACGTAGGTTTGTGAATTTGTAGTAAGAGAATCTAAAGACAATAATATCTCTCTTACTTTACGTTCAATCAACTTTTTATGTGACAATAATTCAAAAAAAAATTTTTTAAAAAAACAATAGGACATAATTTTTCTACATTTCTTTGAAAGAAAAAAATTCAATTCATTTAGGACAAAAATTTTATGCAAAAACAAAAACATATACATGTAATCTTTTGTTCTAGTTTACTTGGAAAATTTTTCATTATCACATACAACCGTAAAAAATTAAGATTTAATAAATATGACATGACTGTAAAAAACAATTGGTTGAATAAAGTGCTATTTTTTTATTTCACAAAAAAAAGTCACACAAAGGCCTGATTCGTATTAAAACTAGGTTTAATTATATAGATTCGATGGATAAACATGAATAATTTATCGATAATCCGCGGAAACAACAGAAATTTTCTCTAATTCCAGGGAAAACTGATGTATGGCTAGTGCCATAGTTCCATTTCTTTCTACATTTGCCCTATCCTACTTTTATGGCATGTTCTGTACAATATATGTATTGTTCAAAAATGAATAAAGATTGAATTGAACGGGTTTTAGATCTCTTCGAGGTAGTAATGAGAAAATTGAGTACTTTATCCTAAATTAATTTTATAATTTAGAGACTATTACTAAAAAATTTTCTTCGGAAGAACAACTGAAAAGACAAAAACCACTTTCGTATATCAGTCAAGTCGTCAACATAGAATTATTACCCGAAAATATTTAACATTGATAATAAAATGATAAAGCATGTTAACACACACATACGCTCCCACTAAAGCTCACTCAGGCAAGCAAAAAATATTATAAAATTACACATCGCATCAAGCATCTAAAGCCCCTTTCTTTTTTTGTTGTTGTTACATTGAAATGAAAGTTTTGTGATATTAAAATGTCAAATACATAACGTTACCCTCTCAAAATAATATGACAAATAGTCAAAAAAGAGGAGAGATTCAGCATAGAGAGATCAGAAAACACATCGGCGTTATCGAATCATATCTGATGTGAAGTATTTCTAACCTAACAATTTAGTTGTTATACACCGATGTATATATATATTATTATACAAACTATCTTCACTTCATTAAACAAAAAACAACATCATATCAAAAGCACAAACCTGCAGCTTTATTAAAAACCCTTATACGCCCTTACATATTTTCATCCTACAGGATATCATATATACAGGATGAATACAATGAAGATGGTTATTTTCACGCTAACCAGTATTGGAAATTCCCTGTGGATCCATTGAATTTTTCTCTAGAAAAGCTCTTCTCCGGCTTCAAAATTTTTCTGAGTTAGATTAGTTTTTCGTGAAAAAAAGAAGAACAGGATTGTAATTTCGGGGTTAGCTAAGACTAGTTAGTCGACCCGTGAGGAATTCAACAGTCCGGTACCCGTGGTTATAAAAAGCATAGTGGAATAATATATAAGGGAGTTACCTAATTTATTTTTTATTTATAGGCAATTTTATTACAGATATGGTATACAAGTTGCATATATGAACAAAATTAAATCTTATACGATAACCTTTATTAAGACATGCGATAACCTTTTCTTTATAATACAACTACGATAACAGGCTTCAACTTATGTTCAGCAGTCGTTGAATAAGTAGAGAGATATTAAGAAACCATAGTAATTTACAGCAATACCGTTCAATAAAACAATTAGCTTTTTATTTAAATTTGCCTTGCTGCTTGAACATACTTAGTGATCTAGTTATTTAAGCCTGCTTATGACTGCTATAATGAATGATTTTTCCAATAATGTGGACAGGAACTTAATAATCACCTATATCTATAGACATACAAAATATTATTATAGATGACCTATGGTTTTGATGCATACGTTCAGAAAATCATCTTTGAACACTGCTTATAATGGTTAATAATGATCAAGTTGTAAAGAGATGTTACCAATGCACTTGAATTATGAAAGATGATTTAACACATGCGTTCACGCTTCCATACGTTTCACTCTTCGCCGTATGTTCACAATTTTTTCACGCGGAAATATTAAATGATTGATTAGTTCTTGTGAAACTGGCTACTGTGAACAATTATTACAACTTGTTTAATAGTTTGTTTTTGCTTTTTTTTATTCCTTTTATGTTTTACAATATAAGGGGAAACCGATTTATAAACGATTTAATATTTTTTTGAAGTACGTGTGATTTTATTAATAAATTTAATTATTTTAATTCGTTTTTTTAATGAGCTTTCTTTATAGAATTATTCGAAGTCGAAAATTTTAGTGTTATAGTCCGAAAACAGTGATCAAACGTATTGAAAACAATGGGTTTTCTTAGTTCGTGAAAATTTGTAAGGTTTTTGCAACAAGTTAAGTTTTTATTACCTACTCAAAGATAAATCATCAAGATTCCCAATTATAATATTAATCATGTTAACAACGGCCTCGGTAGCGCAGTAGGTAGCGCGTAAGTCTCATAATCTTAAGGTCGTGAGTTCGATCCTCACCCGGGGCATTATTTTATTTTTAGTTTTTGACTAAAAACTTGTTTAAATCTGCACGAATTTACATATTGCAAACAAAGGTGGCTTTACGAATTTCACTTTTCTGTTATCAGTTTTGAGTGATTGTAGGCAGCAGTATGGAAAGTGTGGGTGGAAGAAAAATGTTCCGATTACTGAATTTTTCCAATTATCGAGACTCTACTGTATATAGAGCCTACCTTAGCGACAAACAATAATCCAGCGCACGATCAAGATTTGTCAGGTTTGTTTCTTTGCTAATTAGCAGATATATTTTTGTTATACTCTCTATAGCATTATTACACGGGTAAAGTCCTATCACAATACCATAACAATACTGAAAAATTTAACAACAAAAAGCCTATATCATTAATAAAACATTTTTAAAGGTATTTTCAAAAATGTAACCATGACAGACAATCTGACTACTTTTAGATACACACAAATGGATTTTACAAAAAATACATAAAAATGTATAAAAATCTTTCACTTTCGGGTAACACCTTTAAAGAAAGCTATCCCGCTGTGTTTGGTGTTATTGTCCATACAATATGTGTCATATGACATCTTTTTTGGTTGACAAATGCATAAATTCACTGATCTGTGTTAAAGATGTGTAGACATGACTTCATACACAGATTTTTTTGGTATCTTTTAGTAGTTTCAATAAAGATTCTTAAAAATGTAAGATTTTAGAATCTTTCTTTTGTAAACAAGTGTTAAAAGTTTTTTAATTTGCGTAACATACGATAAAATCTGTCGTAAAGATTATCTTTTTTTATTATCATTGAAGCGAAGAAATTTTTTTGAGGTGCTGTTGTGTAATAATCTTTAAATTTTTATGGTACAGATGAACACCTTCCTATCTCATTCAGTTACAATTAAATTGTATAAATCTTTTAGCACTTTCTTTGCAATTATTTGCAAGTTGATAATTTTTGTATAAGCCCTTAAATAATGCGAGGACGGCCAGAGAATGGCAGATGTGGGTATCATACACCACCCGAAAAGCCTTTTCTGCCAAGTTTTAGTGGGTTGCAAGATAAAATATTATCATAATTCATTGGAGCAAATTTAGTCTTTTTTCGCCACTACACCACTATTGGCTTCTACTTTCTTTTTCTACTTTCTACACTTTCACCTTTTTTATCCCACACGAGAGTCCTCTGACAAAAAATGTGCTGCTCCTTTTTACCTGTCGACCCAACACCATAGCGTTGCGTGTAGGCCAAAGCCCCGCCCTCATGTTTTCATTAAAAATTAGATCCTTATTTCAATTCTTTTGCCTATTGCTTCTCGAGATATTTCAACCGTCAGGATACCAGAACAGGATTTAGTATTTCAAAATGAAAGTTTCATTAAATTTCATTTAAACATATTTCTTGAAAAAGTTTTGTCAATGAACTAAATATTATTCAATAATAAAGGCATTATGGTTCCTTTTCAGGTAAGCAAAAAATTTGGTTAATTACTCAAGCAAAAAAGATCTCATATCAGTTCATTTAAGCGTAAAAAACATCTAATGTGTAAATAACGTCTACCTTACCTAAAAAGGTAAAAAGGATGTATGGGGGATTGGCAAAAAGTACAATAGAAATAAGGTGTGAAGGATTTTTATACGCATCGAAAAATTTGGGTGTTTTTTTTTTGATTCATTAGATTCGATAATTTGTGGAGTTACGTCAGTAATTTGCACGTGTGTTGCATTAATGTATTCTTAATTGGCCTATCTAGAACACCTGTGATGAAAATTTAAAAGGCACAAGCCTGGATTAAAAAAGTTCGAAGATTGTGAATATATTCAGAAAAATATCTTGTAAATAAATAAAATAACCGCTACATTTATAATGTATGAAGGTACGAAAGGAACACAGTTCCTACCGGAGACCCACGACACCTTTCAAACATTAAAAAAAATAATAAAAAATGAATGTAAAATATAGTTTTGAAAGAAATTTTTGGGAAATCCGCCTTTTTCCTTTAAAAATTCTTCTTTTTGTGACGAGCATAGGACAAATAGTCACATTGATAAAGAAATAGATTTTATAGGGTTGTCCAAAAGCTCTTTCCAACTGTAATAATAACACCATTGATAATCTGTAATGTTTACAAGCGCACATATGTTACTTATTACATATATAATTGTTCAAGGATTAAATAAGGAGTATAAAAAGGACATTGTCCATTTATTGAGTTGCAGCACACATATGGTTTGTTTGGTTATAAGATTTTTACTGAATTTTACGTAAAAATCTGTGTAATATTATTATATGAATTATTACTTATAATAACAATAAAAATTTATCTACAAAACTACAGCAGCTAAAAGAATATTGATTAAGGTCAAATCCATATTTATTATTGTGTCCCTATGTGTACAAATCATCTTTCAATAAAGGTTTAATAGTTTGATTTATTAAAATTGAGTAATTTGACCCCTTACGAAATTAATAATTGGATACGCATATGTATAGAATTATCGTGTTATTGGAATAAAATTTAAATTTGTCCAATATTAGTTGATGAAAATTGTAAAATTACCATAAATTTATGGGCAATCATGTAATAATCTAGAAGTTTTCCCCACAAAGTTGAAAATTGGGTTTGTTTTTAGGGTACGATGTATACATTTCAAGATGAGGCGTTTATAATTCTTTGAATTTGTGCGTTTTTCAGATGACATTATCAAAATCGTTTTAATTGATACCGAATTAGTCATAGCAAAAGTTTTTATGAAAATTGAATGATATAAGTTTAAAAAAAATTAAAAGTTAATCTTGAATAATTAAAAATTTGACCATTTTTTGCTGTATTTTTACAATTTTTTAAGATCTTAGCTTAATTTTCAAATAAACCTGGCTCAATTCATTTCGAAAAGTGTAATTAATGGTAATTTCCAAAAATTGGTCCCAAAAAATGATAGCTCTCTAAGTATCCTTTTCATTTCATCTGATGTCAGTGACCATCACTTTGATATTTATTTAAGAAGGAGTGTTATAAGTTTAAAGTGTTTATCTGTGCGTCCGTGTGTTTCTCAGTGACATCATAGCCCCTAAACGGTCGAACCGACTTGATTGAGAACATTTCATAGCTAAGTTTTCAAAAATTTGTTTACAAGAGTTAAATCACCTTTGTCGGGGATTTGTCATTTTCCCGAGAGATAAAGTAGAAACAATTTTGTGACGAATTTTTACGAATTTTTACAGAGAAAAAATAATTGTTTCTGAAGAAATCTTCGTTTCTTAAACAAACCGCATTTAATACCCACAAAAGTTTTTGTTGTTGATAATATCCAATCTCTTAACATCTCCATGACAGAAATTCTTAAGAACCAAAAACATCAATCAGTCAAAAAAACAAATTCCATCGTTTTTACCCAAAACGTTACAAAAACATTGCAAACAAAATATCAGTGAATAACACACAAAAAACTTTTAAGTCAAAAGATACCGATCATGTGTGTAGATACATAAAAATATCTCCTTGGTGTATTCTTCTCTGGGCACACACAAAAGAGATAATTTTTTGAAAAAAAAAAAAGAAAAATAAAGTCTATTTTTATGACACGAAATTGAATATTTTTAACACTCTCTTAGTCTTCATCATAGAATTATGAAGGTATTTATTTATTTCAAAAATATGTGTTTTGTGAAATTTTTGGCTCTATTTACACTTTAAACCATTTATCTTAGTTCCATATCTCTTTTGCTATGACCATTGAAATGTAATGCCGCAAGATTAGTGTGATTTTATTTTATTTTTTGTGAAATAAATACCAAAAATATTGTACAGATCTATTTCAAAATAGTTTATTTTCAAATCCAAAGAAAAATTAAAATATTGATTACTATTTTCAAATGAAATTTTGATTTTTGAATGACGTACATTTCATTCAAGATGGAATGGTCAATCACGAAAAAATTGTTCGGTTAAGAACACTGAAGGACGGACTTTTAAATTTTGGTTGGTTTAGGCTTTAGAAATACATTTTCCGCTGTCAGCCACTTGACTAAAACGTACGAATAAAGCCGCAAAAGGGCAATTTTTCATTTATTTAATTTTGTCTGCATATTAGTTTGTGTATTTGTTCATTAATCAATTTAAAATGGTTCAACTGTCGCGTGAATAGTCAACTAGGCAATTTGTATGACGTAAATGTAAGAAAATGCTCTAAAAATATCGAAAAAGCGTCAAAAACCAAAGTTTTTTTATGCTTTCTTTTTGGAAAGCGCTTTAAAGTAATGTTTTTTATTGCATAAATAGAATCTGTGGTAAATTTTCGACATGATGAAAACTGAAGCTCATTCATCGATTAGTTTTTGTACAATTAACATTATTGGGGACTTTAAACTATGATTTACCGCAAAAAAATGAACTTTCACTAGCTTCAACAGCCGTACCACTTTAAGAATTTGTCTACATAATTTTCTGTATATTTTCGGTTCTTTTTCTAAGTATTGTCGATTTTTCGGTATAAATTTTGCAAAATTTTACGAAAACGATCAACACATGAGTATAGTTTATGGTCAGATGTGAATATAAAGATAAAATGTCAGAATTTCATCGATATACATTTCTAAAAATAAAGTTATCAACACAGATCAATGAATATGTCCTCCTGTCATTTCGATATAGATACAAAAGGACACATAATATACAGATGATATTAGAGATGTTTGAAAGATGAAAAAAAGATTTATTTTGTGTATATATATTGAATAACTTTTCATACCTTGACAATACTTCAACACAATACACCCGTAATAATAGTTGTTTGTAACTGCTATCAATACATATTCAATATATTTATTATATAATAAAACATTTTTTTTGCTATAATATTTTGAAAAATTATCGATAATTCGAATTCAAACATATTTAGAAATATGAAGTACACAGTGTGTTAATCAAAAGTGTGTTCTCTACGCAAAGAAAATAATTCAAAATTTATTATAGTCTTGTGGTCAAAATGGAAAAACGTGATGAATATATTTTGAAAACTTATACATTTTCGCTTGAAGAGAAAATAGGAGTTTTGTTCGGGATGAGAGTATAATTTGAATTATTGTCACAAACTTCGAGGCTACAATCTTTGAGGCTACAAGCGTTGAATTAAAAAGTTGATTATGTAAGAAAACATTGCAATTTTCAGAGTTTTGAAAGCTTCTCCGATTTAAAGTATTAAGTGAAACCCACAAAAAATATAAGGCCTAGAAAATGGTCTAGAGAAGTTAGAAAAGTGTGAAGTTTTTTTCCATTGAAGCGGTTCCCTAACACATTTCTCACGATTTTAGAGAACTTCACGAGAGAGAAATAAGAACACGAAACATTCAAATCTAATCAAATTTTATGTATACACACGGTATATCTAAAAGTTATTATAACCGATAATGAATACAGATATGGCTTATTTATACAAAAGTTCAATAAATATCTATCCCCGATAATCTTCTATTATTAGGATATATCAATTGAATACAGATATATATATAAATATAAAATATCTCTTTTTGTTATATATGGGGTTTATCAATTTTGTGTCACAATTGGCTTCTACTAGCTGCTACTTTTTTTTGGTTTATATAAAGTATTAAAATATATAACACGAAGCCAATAGAGGGTGAATTTTAATGTCTTTATTAATTTTTATTTTCGAAAAATTCAATTTTTTTTATTTTATTTTATTTTATTAGCAATTTACTTCGATTATAATTTTAATGAGAAAATCTGCTTGAATTTTATTCCCTGCGCTTCCATTAAATAAGTGTTTCATAGCGTTATTTCGAAATTCATTCATCACATTTATTTATTTAAATAATCGGGTAGAAGCCCCCCTAAAATTTTCAAAATTGATTTAGACTAAGTCCAACTTTATATGAAAAAATGCAAGCTTTATATTTAAAATTGCCTTGGTGCTCCTACATCCTTAAAAATCAGTGAAATATATAAATCAAAACTTTGTTTAAAAAAAAAAACATTTAAATCATTTTAGGAAAAATTAAAATTAATAATCAAATAATTTTACAAATTTAACTAATAATTTATATCATTGTAAAAAAAAATTAAAAATAACTACTCTAATTTCTCTCTCTGAAAACTCTCCCAAACATAAAAAAAAACACGGCTACTATTCATTACAGCTGCAGCGTAAAAAAAAACATGATAATAAAAATGTCACAGCCAGCAGTTGACATGTTCGTCTGTCTGTCTGACTGTCAGTATAAAAAAGCGTCATTTTTTTTTTGTTACTCGATTCGTAAAAACTTGTTCTTTTTACCCTGGTGTATTCATTTAAGTGTAGAGAGAAAAAGTATCGTAAAATTGAAGATGAATATAAATTATTCTTTTTTTAACTACACTTAAGGATGTACGAGCGCCAGGGAAATTTTGAATAAAAGGCTTGATTTTTATAGGGTAGAGGGACTGAAACAAAAAAACCGTTGTGCCCGATTAATCAAGCATGTATGAGCTCGGTAGTTGGGACACAAATAAAAAAATATATTTTTTTTCAGTTGTTTTAATATAAGACGAAAAGTAAGAATAAAATTTTTCGATGTCTGTAGTAATTTTCAAAATATCGAAAATTGAAAAGTTTGTTAAATTATTAAGCTTTCGATATTCTGAAAAATAAGGCAGATTTCGAAAAGTTTTATTCTTATTTTTCGTCTACATTCATGAAGTTATAACAAAATTCATCATCAAAGTTGAAAATAAGGAACAAATAATTTCAACCATAAATCTAAACTTGGCTTGGCGCTCGTACTACCTTAAGTGTAGTACACCGTGACAAAAAAAAGAACAAATTTATGGTAAAAATGGTTAATGGACGAACAAGGGTTTTGCTTCAATAATATAATGAGGGACATACATACACAGAGCGCGCAGAGAAGGCAACAGTAGCAAGTGAATATATATTTAGTGAATGAAATTCATCAAGCCGACCGCTGAATTATGATATGAAATCATCCAGCCTGAGCGAATCTGTGGATAATTGCTATACATTTATCATTTAAGCAAACCCTATTATATACGATATCATATTATATTATATATATATATATATATATATATATAATATTCTCGATTCGATGTGTATTCTAGTTTTAACAATTCGAAAGTTACCAACATTTATACTATAGAAAATTGGTAATGCTTTTTTTGTTTGTTTCTGAGTACGATTTTTTATGTCTAATGCCTGACCCACATGCAATATCTTCAAACAGATTTGATTAGATCCCATTAATTTAAATGCTAAATCAATGTATTTGACTACTCCAAGTATACCCAACTCCTGGGTATACTTTTTCGGCCCATTTTGTGCAATACATGATAATATTGCAGTTTTGGTCCTTCGGAAGGTAAAATAACCCAGGAAGGGGCGAAGTAAATCGAAATTCTGGCTACGAAATCGTAATCAGCGACCCCAAAAATGCCTCGGATATATCTTTTGGCCAATTTTTCGAATTACTCCTAAGAGGGAGTAGTATATCGAAATTTCGACTTCGGAATCGTGATCAACGTCTCCGAAAACCTCCGAGTAAACCTTTCTGACTCATTTTGTTGAATATTTTAAAAGTTTTTAAACTTTCAAAAATCACCTCAGTCATGGATTCAAATAATTGGCTTATTTAGCCAATAGCATTAGCCAAACTTTCTGGTCGCACCCAGTTAGATGAAGATTTTGATTTATGCACCTTCCTGAACATTTAAAAGAAAAAATTGACCCCACAGGTCAAGGTACAAAAAAAATTCCTTTTGAAATATTAAAAAGACACGACAAAATTATAATTAAATTATAATTTTTAAATGTATATAATTTTTAATCAATAAATTCTCAGTCAAAACTCAAAATCAAACACTCAAAATGTTGATATTGGTATTTAGAACAAACATTTGCAGATCTCTGCTGTAGTAGGTTTATATTTTATAAAAACGAACAACATATAGTATTATTATAGAATAAATATTTGTAACAGTTCAAATCAAATGTATACCTTTCTATAACTATATAAAACATTCCATGGAACCAATACCTACAACCAATATCAAACCAATACTGATTGAACTGTGTGTTCAATACACCTAATAATATAAAATAAACAATGCAAAATAAATTTTATATTGGATGAAATTATCGACAATATAATGTACATAAAATTGTATATTGATATAGATTGTCCCTCCCCAAACAGATATTTTCAAATATTATTAATCGTAAACGTTCAGTTATCGGATCATTTCTACATCGCTTTCTACTGATCACTCGAAAACGATATTGTTTGTTTGTATATACACATCTAGTATGATCAATTTTTAACATCCTAAAAACACGGCGTATATTACGAATTTCTTAGTTCGATTATTTAAACCTCTATTAGACCATTTTGAAGTGAAAAATAGTCTACAAACTCGATCGATCGTAATGGGGATCAAAAAATATAAGTCAATAAAACATCCTAGACCTAAGAAAAGTGTATCCTTTGCAATTGGGGTGACACTCTGTATAAATATTTATCTACATGTATATATAATAACGCTTGTATCGATAAATTTAGCTTTTTAAAATAAAATCGATATCGTAGACAAATTAAATTATTGATAAAATAAGTTTTAAACTATTTATAAATTTTATTATTTTTATAGTTTAAAATTTTTCAACAGTTTTTACTTTTATTTATCAAAATTTGTGTCATATTCTCGATAAAAATATAATTCGATTATATTTTGTAGAAAACGTCGATTTTCATTTCTCTAAAGCCGTTGTTTGTATGTGTCATGGATGTCCCTAGCGGCTTTTCTTCTTTGGATACTGATTGGAACGGCATGGTTCATAGAAATTTTGAATTTGAGATAGCATCAAATTCTGCTCGGTAAATTTGAAAGCGGTTTCCAAGATACATTTTAAAACTATATCTATCAAGGGAATAGAGAAGGTTTTTTTTTATGAAGAGTCTTTTTTTGTACAATTATTGATTCTTTTCAATTTTAGTTAAAAATAAATCAATCAATAGAAAGATGTTTTAACACAAATGTTTTTACACAAAGTAAGTAATAATTTTTATGACCAAAAATGATAATGTCCTTTTTGGTCATTAATTTCAAGTGATGGCTCTTTTACTGGCTACTGAATTTCAAAACATTTCAAAAGATATAAATAATGATTTTACAAGTCAGTAGGGAATTTTGAAAACATAAAAATTATTACCTGTTCCTTTTTGTGTTTGTATTTTTGTAAACATTGTATATTTAAACGAAATTTTTAAAAGATAATTAATTAGAAATCTTTTGAAAAATTATGTCCATTTATCTTTAACTATATTGGTCACATCAGACGTGTTATTGTACATAATACTTAGACATCGTATGTATATCTATATTTATGTGTTTATCTTTTTAACAACATGAGCATGAATCACTTTCTGTATAGCAAAATTCTTCATAAATTAAGGTTTTTCGATACCGAAAAAATAAAAATGATTCTCTCTGCGGCTTAGGAGAAATCCCCTACGCTACATATTGTCATCGGTAAAATAAATACACACAATTTTTTTAATTTTTTCATTAATATCACAAAAACTCAATTCAATGAAGTATAACCCACTAAAAACGTGTATAAAAACCACCCCATTCACAAAAAAAAGGAACAAAATTGGTAAAATAAACATTTCAATAAAAAAAAAAGCCAATTGTTTAGATTCAATCCACTGTAAAATTAGATTTATTCGAGAGAAATTATGGAAATATTTTTTTATATACAAAAATTACATATTTTAACCCAAAAATAGGACAATTATTGTCAATTTCATCAATTGATACCCCCTTATCGATTATTCTTTTGTAAACCCCTTAAATAAATCCTTCCCAGGTGTAAATTTGATTGACAACTGATGTAGATTTTTGTGTAGAAAAATTTCTTTTTTTTTTTTTGCAAAAAGGGTTTTAAAAACGATTTTTTTTTTCTTTAGTTTTGGCAACAAAGATGCTACTGTTTATGTGTGTACTTTAAGGCTCTTAAGTGAAACAGGATACATGGTTATGTAAGCTAGAATAATTGTTAATAATCCTTATAAGGGTTTTACAACAGGCCTAATTTTTACCTTATTTTCAAAAAAAAATAGGTAAATAGGAAATTAAAATTGGCCAATATATTTTTTTTTTGTCATAAATACTCAAAATACAGTTAAAATTTTTATTTAAAACGATCCAATTTCAGTTTTGTTATTTAAATTATCTTGGAGTGCAAAAAATAACGGTTAGAGAAATGGTTTTTTTATACCCTTTTTTGTAGGAAATGGTGTGAAACCACATTTAATGTCTGTGAACCATAATTTTTGTGTAAATATCAAAAGAATTGATCAATTTTTGAGTTCATTTTTGATAATGAATACCGCCAGAACTTGGCAAAATGAAGTAGGAGTTACATTTTGCGATATCCATTTTAGTTTTCAAGATATTTAAAAGTAATTAGATCTGATTTTCTCCAAATTTTAATCGTTTAGACTGAGCTTAATTGAAAAATTAAAGGAAGGATTATATTCTGAAGATATTTTAATATCTGTTTTGCCTAAAGCATTTGGAGATCTTCGATTTTTTGGGGACACATTGTAAAATTGAATTTAGCAGGAGTATTGTTTTTTTTTTTTAAAGTAGAATTATCTAATGGCAATACTACTTTGACAACAAATTTTAAAAACTGGAATTGATACCCAAGCAAAAATTAATAATTTCGACAAAAATTGAAAGCAAAAAAAAAAATTTATTAATATTTAATGAAGTTCATATTGTTATATTTATGACAGTTATAGAAATTGAAATGACCCTACAAACTTAAAGAACAGAAGAAGGAAGGCTTCTTGTTTACACCTAGTTTTTTTTGTTTGATTTGTGAGTCCATCACAAGGTCAACCAACCAGAACTGACCCAACGAAGACAGTTTTTATATGAAAAACATAATATGTTTTTCGCCCTCTTCGTGTTAATAAAATTGACATGTTATGTCTCACGATAATATTTCTCTTCTATTCATTAAAAATACGGACATTTCAACCAGTTTTGAATAATTTTTTTTTTTGTTATCTGTCTTATATACAAATATCTATTTCAAATTCCGTACACATAAACGTTTTTGAATGTATTTTTCTTTTTGTAAATAAAACTGAATAATTTTAAATGTTTTTTGATTTGTCAGTCAATTCCCCCAATTATCTCCCACTTAAAAAGGTTTTTTTTATGTCCATTTCAACTGAAGATATGAAAAATGAAAAAAACAAGAAATATAACAGCTAACATATAATTGATAATGTTTTAATACCCTGTGTATATTGAAACCGGTAGTTTACAAATAAATAGTTTCAAATTGTTTTCATTTTTTTCGTTCCATTAGAATAAAGTATAAGGCTTGCTTCCCGCGAAAGGATTAAAATAAGGTACTGATTTGATAAAGAAAAATGATAATATTGTGATTTTTAGAAGTATTTTAAAAATGTTCTGGCTGATTCCTTAAGTGATTGACCCTACATTTGATCTAAATTGCGTTATATTTTGCGTCCATACTAAAGTATTTGTAAACTTTTCCATCCAAAGTAGTTGAAAGCTTTAGAGATTGCAATCTTCGTCTCTTAAAGACTTAAAACTATTTTTAAAATTTTGATCTAAATAGTAAAATAATTTCAAAAATCTCTGAATTTTTTTATAAAACTCTGTATTCACCTGATCATAAAATCATGAAAAAAAAATTGTAATAAGCTTCGAAGCCTTTTTTTCTTTCTGCGTAAATAGATCAGATCATCGCATTTACACAAAAGCCTTCACATGAAGAGCCTTAATAAAAAAACCCTTTTTTTTTGAGTGACGTAATAATCACAATGTGATCAGTGACTCTTCAAATAAAATTATAAATTTAAAAAATAAATAATAAAAAATATTTATAGAAAATTTATTCAAGTGAATAAATATATCTATATCTAAATTAGTTTTGTTCAATGCATCACCACAATAGAGGCATGCAAGGAGAAAAAAAGGAATCAATGTAGTCCTTTTTTTATGTGCTTGTTTATTTTAAAAGGATTTATATTCTAATCGAACACATATTTTTTAATCCTTTATAAGGACCACTTAAATGAATATTATCTTAAGAGTGCAATGATATATGTATGTATGTTTATTTATGCAATAAATCCGAATAAATCTTTGATTTCTAACTCGTATTTAGTCGGTTGATTTCGGAATTGCTCGAAAAAAAACATATTTTAAATATCTAAATGCGATTAAATTTTTTTTATTTATTTTGAAATTAAACAAAAAGAAAACTCAAAACTACGATACCTACGGGAATTTTTGGACATTATTGCCTGAAAATCATCACTCAAGATATGGTTTTTACTTGTGGCACCAAATGGTTTTTATTTCGCCTTTTCAGATATAGAAAAATTCGTGTTATTTTAACTTAGGATAGATTAGGAAAAATTTGCCTAGATTTTCCCGTTCCCAATAAAAATTCTAGTATTTTCGTATGAACAAAGATTTCAAAGAGCAAAAGGATCGATTTCAAAACTTAAAAAATTACACAAATCAATGTAAAGACTTAAACCTCCAATTGTGAATTTGAATAAAGGGGCTTAAATGCCGTTTAAAAAATCGTAAAAATAGGGCTTGACTCTTGTGAGTTATTATAAATAATTCTAATTATTTTCTCATAGATTATTAGAATATTCAAATTTATTTATTGAAAAATAATTTAATTAAAATCGATTCAACCAATGTATCGATACATATATAGAAATGTCTAATTTAAATAATTTTGAATAAGGTCATATCTTCTCAAACAAAATGGTATCATGTCTTCGTATGACATCTGTCAATCATATCTCTTCTCTCACCAAAATCAGTTCTCTCAAATTTATTCATAATCAAATTCATTGTATTCAAATGTTGGACAAAGAGTCATTGGTTAAACTCACAAGAAAAAAGTCTTCCTTTTTTTATTTAAATTAATCAAAAAAAATAAATTAACATAATCTTTTTTTTGGACTTTCAACGCAAAAAAGTTGGTTTTTTTTTGTTTGTCTAAGATATCGAAATATGATATTTAAATAGAAAATCATAGAAGTGTGACCACAATTATCTGATACAAAAACTTTGTCAAAAATTCTCTATTTGTTCCTACCTGCAAATTTGGGTAAAAAAAAATGTTGTAAACCACAAATTGGTAAAAAAATTTGTCAAAAATTCGTTATACTTGCACAAAAAAAAAACCTGGTGAAACCGTTAAAATAAATGTTTTCACACACATTTAACGGTTTAGCTGGCAAATTCAAAGTGTCAACAAAATTTACATAAAATTATTTGAAGAACAGGCTTTTATTGTACTAATAAAAAGTAGAAAATAATTTTTCCTATGAATCATGAGAAACGCCTCCAGTAACTCATATGCAAAATTATTTTTTGCTATTAAGTTCAATAAAAGCTTTAGTTCAAAATGAGATCATGTTTCCCTCAAATATGTAATGTCTCAGTTCAATCGGAAACCGGAAGAGAGCGGCCAAATTTAACGGGATAGATGAAACTAATTAAGAGCTTATAAAATACTTTAGAACCATGTGTAGAAAAATTTTTGCCACTAACCTGCCAAGCATAGCCCACACTAACAGTTGGTATCGATGCCCATTTCCCTTTAAATGGTCCCAGTCGTTGTCCGGCACGAATTTCTTGCTGTGCGAATACTCCAATCACACCCAAACCAGGACATTCCCGTATGCTAATTTCATTGGGAATAACACCAGGCATAGATTCCATTTCTCGTACCATTGTCATCACATTTTCCACACTAATTTCTTCATTCTCATTTTTTTTCTCAGCCAATCGTTTTTTTAACAATTCAATCATAAAAAGTGGACTAGGTTTACCAGTTTCATCAAACTGATGCTGAGCGAATCGTGCCGCACCCGCTTTAGCAATCATTTCTTCAGTGACAAAAACGGCTGCCGTTGTGGCTGTACTTGGAAATGGTACCATCATACCTTGTGGACTAGGTTTATTTTGCTGACTGGACTGTTCACGTTGAAACTGCTCCCGAAGTTTCAGTGATTCAGGGCTAAGTAATTTTTCATGGTCAGCTAAACGTAAGCGTATATTTAAATTTGCCTCAATTTTTTGAGAATTCTGTTGATGATGTTGATTTGCTTGCATTAATTCATGGTAATAATGCAATTGCGCTTGGGACGCTGACATCGTTGAAGATGTGACTCGCCTACTTGGTGATGATGTCACTGGTGAATTTTCATTATCTTGAAAATAATTATTGAATGACGCCACATCCGGTGGTGTCACTCGTCTAGGTGATGATGTAACCGGTATCACCATATTTTCATTCTCCTGTTTAATCTTTTTAAGTTTATTTTCCCCACCGGCTGCGCCACTTACATTCGTATTATTAAAATCAAAATACAATTGTTGTGATTGGCTAGTACTATTATGATTACTAATAGGCATGTGATGATTCGTATGATTATTATTAAAAGTTGGTGAAGCTGACGTCACAGGTGTAGTCGTTTCATATTTACGTTTTAATTGTATATCATTTGTTTGCTGTTGATGATATTCATCGTTTAAATTATTTAAATCTAATATTGATTGTGATTGGCTATGATTTTTATGATTATTATTATTATTGTTGTTGTTATTGTTGAGACTTGGTGACATATCTATCAGATCCAAAGAAATATCTTTATCATCTTCGATGCTGTCTGGTTGTGATGTCGTCGTGGTCGATTGTTTTAGTGGTAATTCGGTATCCAATTCATCGCCACTACTACCTGAAAAGAATAAAACAAAATTCAATTAATATTTAGAGTTTTAAACAGAATATTTTGGGAATGGTTTAGCCATAGGGTCACAATGATTGTGTCACTCATATTCAAACATAAATTGGATGTTTTAACGATTTTGAGAGATATTGTTACGTTCATTGACCGCGTCCGAGTATTTTTTTAAGACGTGCCTTTGTCACAAAACAAAAAAGTATAAAAAAGTAACATTATTGTGCGAGGCTATAATGTTTTATAAACATAAAAAATTATGTATGAAAACATAAAAATTATATGATATGGTTTTTTTTTATATCTTAAGGTAGTTCATTCAAAAAGATCACCGATTATGTGGCAAATATTTCATAATAAAAGCGATACAATGAATTTCGAAACTAAAATTATGTTTCTTTTATCAAATTTTTTAAAAGATCCACTTGATATTTAATTTTGAAATAATATACGATAATTTTAGCTGATCTTTTAGCTAACGTTACAAAACGATTTTGAACAAAAATGTAAGATTTTCTCGCATGAAATACCATACAAAAATTTTTATTTATTTTTTTAATAAACACTGACTTTCTGTACAAAATATATCACAATATCGCTCCATACTCATTCAGAAAATCTTTGAGTTGCCAATTCATGAAAGTAGTAAATTCATTTTCTCATGTCTCCAAGTGTTTCATTTATTTTTATCTTCAATTCAATATACTTTGTACGTGGCAAGCACAAAAGATGTATTAGATGTATAATTATTTCACTTTGATTCATTCAATTAAATAAAGAGCAAATGATTTTTGTTTTTGAATTATTCTTTAAATATCATGTGATTCATTCAACTTAACTACAACCTAACTAAAATTTTTCATGTGTCAATCTTTACGGGAATTTTAAACTTGTCCTAACAATGATAAAATTTCCTAATCCCTCGAAATAACACGCTAAAAAAAATTTTCGTAGAAGAAAAAGTATTTTCTAAGCTACACAGTAATTTTTACAGATGTATTTATCAATGAAATCATTTTCTGATTAGCACTGCCTCTTTGATTAATGAACCACATTGTACAAGTCATAAAAATAAAAGGTAATGTATGTCTGATTACTAAAAACATGTATGTATGCAGTTTTTGTACACCTGTTTCAAAAAACTTCTTGTTCTGTACCATAGCAGAATAAAAATCATTATTCATCATTTATTTAAAAGACCTTTTTTTTAATTTATGCCAAGAAATAATTCTCAAAATCATGTACATGTTTTTATAAATGACCTATATTATTTTTTTATGAGTTTATGTAAAAATGATTCAAATAAAAGTTGTCTTAAAAAAAATGTTGTTTTTAAATTACTCAGATATTTTTAATTTTCTTCTATCTAGGTTTGAGAAATGTATCAAAACCCACTTTCTTATTTTGCCCGTTAACGAACTCGTAAGCCGTGCTTTACATACATTCTAATCTCTTTTCAGACAGAAAAACACATATAAGATAATAAAACTTCAGCTCCGAGTTCTCGTGTGAACAAACAATTAAACATATTAAGGAAAAATTTCATATACACGTCAAATATTAAATATACGCAGGGTATATAAACAATTCTATCTCGTTTGTTTTGTACTAAATAAATGTATAATGAATTTTTAGTTCCATCTCAATGGAATTGGTAAGTATAAATATTATAAAAATTATTTTTATCAAATAAAAACATTTTTGTATAATCTCTCTCTTAAAGAGTAATAAATAATTATTATAAATATTTAATAAAATATTAAAACGATAAAACATTTTTAATTGTATTTAACCCGATTTGTTTTTCATTTAATGTATGAATGCGACTGGTTTACCTGGTATTTAATGGTACAAGCTTTGTGTAAAAATATTTATAAAATAAATTCATTCATTAACTTATAAAATATTTTTAAACATTTCTGATAATGCATTGTTTTCATATCGAAGCCAAGTCAAAACGTTTATGATTTCTTTATATTTTGAATTTCAAATTTTTAATAGAATTTGTAGTTTTGAATGATCACAGAGTTCTATAATACTTCAAACTCATGCAATCAAACTGAGGCTTAGAATCGAGAGAAAGCAAAAAATCAAAGGAAATGGCAAATTGGATGTTGAATTTTTTGTTGAGAAATGACGTCAAGCTGTCAATATAAACGCTATAAGATGGCTGGAAGCCTGAAAAAAGCAACTACTTTAAGAATAACTTGACTATCAAAAGAGTGAGCTTTTTTATTGGACAAGTTTATTCAAGCATTTGAGAAGTTATGTTACAAACTACTATGATTTCTTAATCTACATCGATTTATTTATCGCCTGCTAAAACACAGTATTTTAAACCAACGGATCTTGCAAGGTAAACTGATTTTCCAATTGTTAGCCATGCTTTTGTAATTACCACTAGATCCAGCCACTTAAATGCTTACGTAAAGCTTACGAAAACATTTTGAAAATCTATTTTCTCTTAAAATACACTATCCCGGTTGTTTATTAAAGCTAGTAAATATTTTCTCAGTCTATGGTAAAATAAATAAAATATTAACCCAAAGTAATTATTTTAAAAACTAGGTAACACAGATATATTTTTAATGTATATTATAAAAACACATATACATTCAGATTCACACAAACACATATGAAATAATAAATAATTATAATCATTAAAAACATGCATATAGTCATACATTTTTAAGAGATATTTTAATATCGTATTGTATTTCTAATTAAAATATACATAATATCCATAAAAATGATTTTATGAACATATATTAATAATATATTCTCTAATAAAGTTTTGTAATGTGTACAAAATACAATACAAAATTTTTGTAATTAAAAATAATAATTTCAGAAAAAAATATTTTTTTTAAGATCATTATTTGTGAGTAATTATAATAAATCAGACAGAATGTTGCTGCCTTCATCCGCAGAAACCAAATTCAATTTTATAATGCTACAAATTCTGGTTTTTTTTGAAGGTTTTATTTACTGATGATTTACTGATGAATTTCGATTATGTCTTTGCCTCAAAGTAATCGAATTGCTTTGCAAATTTCCGGATATTTTTTTTGGGAATGCACACATTATTTAACGCAGTTAACGCAACCGCTTTCAGATGCCAAATGTATTTCTAAGAAAAGAAATATTCAAGATCCACCCATCATAAAATAAACTTTTCGTGGCTTTTTAACTCTATTTTATATACCAGTAAGTGATTTAAATGTAACCAAATTCACGTAATCAGAAATATATTGATTTGTCTTTCATAAGTGATATACATCACAATTAGCTTATTTTTCTTGTGATAACAATCATTTTCTAATTATCATTGGTTTTATTACAAACACAAATACATAAACATGTAAATATTCTCGCAAATGACACGTACTGAAAAACTTAATTAGCATATTTGTTTATTACAAAGCTAAGAAGGTTGATTTTTTTTTTTAAATCAAATATCTGCGCGTTTTCTCTGATAATGAAAACTGATTATATTTCTTTTAATTGTATCATATAATGATTTCATTTCGAAATTTAAAGAAAAATTTTTTTATTAGTCATATAAATTTTACGGATATGTTCTAATTGAACATATATCTAATTCATATAGGTATATTTTCCGGATGAGGTTATTATGGGACACTCCATATTCTAATCATCGAGGGGAGAAGTATTGGTTAAGGTTAGACGATTTTTAAGACAATTTGTACATTTTTTTTGAATGACCTTACACGCATTCTTATCTAAACAAATATTTAGAAAAAAAAATTTTTTTTTGCAATATTTACAACGATAAAAACACACAAAAGGTAACATTTTTCATTCATTATCTATTTAGGAACAGGTTTTCTATGTTGCAACCAGAGAATATAAGAAGGTGGTCGGTTGAGCACCCAAGCAAATAGATAAATATTTATTATATTGCATAAGATCACGTCGCAAAACCATAAAAAAAATATGTACTCGCTATTATCTATAATAATCCACACAAGTCTAAAACCGACTTACAAAAACCGAATGTTTTTATGAACTATTAACTTAATACAAAATGTAAACATCTTTTATAACAAAAGTATTTATTGCAATTTTTGTACCGAGTATTCAAAAAGATTGTTCCCTAACTACAAATATTGTATCTTGAATCATTATTCAGTTTCTTTAATAATATTATTTAGGAGACAATACCCACATGAAGAGAAACTTAATTTACACAAAAGAGCAAACGAAAAAAAGCTTGCCTACATGCTCTTGTTTTCAAGTAAAATAGAAAATAATATTTATAGCGTTATAGTTCAAAACTTCCGAAAATGGGCCTGAGCTCTTACTTGGACGACACTTGGATAAATGGATTGAAAAATACATATTTACAAAAACTTTTAGGAAGTAATTTTTAAAAAATTATTTGATAACAAATTGAAATCATAACAAAAATTTTATTTTCCCATAATAATAAATAAAATGTTTCTAATTAAAACAAAATTATCTCTGCACATTTATCATTTTTGGGATACCGTGGTTTTGATGTATGATTTCAAAGTCAGAAAACTGAGAGGCGGAATACAAAAAAAATTATATTTATTTACAAATGCTGCACGCTTGTAAAATGAGATAAAAACACTATAAAATATATATAAAAGTTTGTTTGTGTTACACGGCGCGAAAGGGATGCGGTTTTTTGACAAGATTTTTAGACGGAAATCCGGCCTTACTTACCGTTCAACGTTTTTTTATTATGTGTATTATCAATGTGAAAATTTTTTCTGTTATTTAAATAATTCAGTTTAGATAAATTTTAATTTTTAATTGTTTTATCAATTTTTTTATTATTATTTTTATTTATTTTTGTATGAAATTTAATCAAATAGGTGAATGTAAATATAGTATTTCGTCTATCAAGTAGCCTTGCTCTAAATTATTTCAAAGTAAATCAAAAATTGATTTATTTCCTTTAAGAAACTTGAAATAAGTTCGAAATCTGAACAAAAAAAGTGTAATAAATCATCTTCCCTAAAAAATTAACAATTTTATCAATACATTACAAGATCATTTGGTATCCATTATGACAAATTTACTGTCGAAATATGTATTATAAAAAAATTGCTTCTTGAAATTAGGGTAAATAAAAACTTCTTTTATAAGAAGATATCATTTCAGTCATATTTGTTAACATTCAATGAAAAGATATTTCGACTGCCAAGTAGATATCTTCAGCAATAAACTTAAATTTATCCAAACTTAATGGAAGTGGCATATGGTCAATTGAAATGCGAAATATTTATTGCTTGAGTGCACAAAATTAACATATAATTAAACAAAAAAACCCAATTTATCACAAAATATAAGATTAGAAAAAAGTTTCGAAATAAATTCGAAGTAATTTTGAAATAATTTTGTACAATTTTGGAGCAGTTTTTCATTTATGTTTCAACTCCAAATATCAATTAACATTTTTAATTGTTTAGTATTTCAGTTATCAAGGAATCATATTCAGTCTATAATCAGCTTGTCATTTAATTTAACCCAGTAATTAAGATAATCAATCTGTCAAACCACGCTATATCGAAGAATTTTCAATTTTTGTGAGATAATTATGAAAAGATAGAATTGGTATTTCAATGGGTAAGGTGTCATATTCAGTTTTATTGTTCTCTTATTATTCTATTTCAAATAAACTCATACATCAATTGACAATACATGAAAACACACGAATTAGAATCACAATTTTCTCCGAAATTTTTTTGGAGGGAATAAGGGAAAAATAATATCAAAACAGTAAAAAAAATCTACAAACCTGACGACATTTTAAACAAATAATCAACTAGCATTTAGAAAACTATTAAGTACACCAAATTTTGCATCCACAGATCATGTCAAAAAATAAAAAACAAATCACCGAAAATTTTTTCACAACAATATCAACAAAAATTTTATCATCCAACACTTAAAACATCAAAACGGTAAATAAACAAACAATTAATTCTTTCATCACTTTTTAACCAAAAACAAAAACCAGATTGAGTGTTTATCTCAAAAAAATATTGCCCGGAACTAATTTGTGATAAGTAAATTACTATAACAATTTATATATAAACTATTTAAAAGTGCAATTAATTCTCTCACACACTTCAAAAAACAAGTCTCTCAGTCTCACATTATCTCAATTTGGCTTCCAAATTTGCACTAAACATATTTTACAGAAGAATTAATACAAATAAGGATTCACCATCCGACTGTGTTTGACTGTCTCTATACGCCAAACAAGGGATGAAATATAGTATTGTATAGTTTAGTATAATGTTAAAGGGGCGTTACCAACACAAGGGTGGGGCACTGATATAAGGGCGGTTCTATCCACAACATCCCTAAGGATCTTCCCCTTCTCGATATATATATACATATGATATTTTATTATCCTTTTGGTATTTCGTCTTCTTTTTCCTCTGTATATGCTACCACTTCCCTCGATCGACTCGACGGTTGTACAGTAAGTCAGTCAGTCAGGATGTTTATCCTCTGGTGGTTGATAACTGACTGTGTGGAGACGCTTGTCGTGTATATATATGTATATGTCAGTATCATATTTTATCAATATTGAAGTTTTTCTTGTCTAATTGGGAGAAAAAAATTCGAGTTGTGTATTAACTACACCTCCTGTTCGGGAGCCTTGTTTGAGATTGACCTACTTTTTTTTAATGAGATCAATTAAAAGAAAGCTAATAAATGAGAAATGAGAGAATATAAATGAAAATCTTTTTGATTCGGGGTGAAAATTTTGCCTCGATATGTTTTTCGAGGAAATTTATCTACTCATAAAAGTATATTTATCACATTTCAGACACCGAGAAAACTTTTAGATTTCTTAATTCAAATCAAAAAACAGTTTCTTTCGTGAATTTTTGTGTTTTAGAGAATTTTGTATTAATTTTTAATATTTCGACATTTTTGGATAATGTATCTGATATCATTTGTTATCTTGTAACATTTTCCTTAGGCTGACCGAAAAAAAAGTAGTTGCCGAATGTCGATTAGGCCATATTACGCATAAAAATGTAAAACTAGCCTTGATACGATCACAAAATTTAAAAGTGAAGAAATTGATTATAAAACGAAGAAGTTATAAGCATTCAAAGATTGTTGCCCATCTCTTTTTAGTAAAACAAAGTTTTATATGCATTTTATATATATCTCTATGGAGATATCGGACAATGACGTTAGTAAATCAAATTACGTTACTAATTCTAAAAATTTTCTTAAACTTCAGCCCGTGCAGTGAGATATCTTCACTCGAAGTGACAAAAAAAATTTAGCCAACATGCCTCATAAAGAAGTTTTGTGTTGGTGATCAGATATAGTCAAGTTCTTTCTTCAAAATTATAAAATTCTCATGTTTTCACGCGCAATGGATCTTTACGCCCTCCAAAAAGCATATTTGGAAGATATTATGTTCTTTGGAGGGCTTACCGATTCATTGCGAATGAAAAAATCAGAAACTTGGCTTTATCTGACTTAGCTATATCAATCTATTGATCAGTTATTTTTAAGTTTTATAGATTAAGAAGATGAAGAATAAGTAACCGATGATTTCAATATGAACAGAAGAGAATCTCATAAAATGATTCCAGAATTCATATCACGCCTTAAATTCGATCATATTTTTATACAACTCCAACTTGCATATTTTATTTATATGTAAATATCATATATAAATAATATACATTATATAATATTGTACCTACATATTTAGTAAGCAATATGTCTTCATTTAGCTTACACATTACAATGAATAACATACATAAATATATATATAAAGGTATAATAAGTTTAGTATATACTACATAGCTATAAATATAAATAAATACAATCATTTTATATTTGTGAATATATTACTAACAAAATATTATTTATAAAATAAATGTCAACTTAAATATGTGTGATTGTGTATGTAACAACATACCTACTACCAACCACAATATTACAACTACTGTGGATTCTGTGGACCTGTATGTAGATAGATATACAGTATAATAATCATATAGTACAGGGGGGCACATAAAAGTAAGTATAAATAATATAATGTCTTTAAGGATGTATGAGCATGGTAGTGGGGGCACAAATTTAAAAATAGATATTTTCAATTTTGATTATAAATTTATATTACATATTACTTGACGATATAAGACGAAAAGTAAGAATAAAATTTTTCGATATCTGGCTTAATTTTCAAAATATCGAAAAATGAAAATTTTGTTTAATTATTTAGCTTTCGATATTTCGAAAACCAAGACACATATCGAAAAATTTTATTCTTATTTTTCGTCTACATTCATGAAGTTATAACAAAATTCATCATCAAAGTTGAAAATAAGATAAAAATAATTTCAACTCTTAATCTACCCTGCTCTTACATCCCTTATATGGACGGTGACACTTAGTTTTTTTTTCTTTTCTAATTCATTGCTAATATGTTTACTTTCTATTAAAAAGTTTTTTTAAATTGTTTTTCATTCATTCCAAATGAAAATTATCAAAAACTTCCAAAATATGTCGTTTTTTGAGATTCCTCCATAAGAGCCAATGTTATTTATATCGATTTTTAATGACTTTTTTCTTAAAAATTTGCACGGTTACCTAAGCTGAAATTTTAACCACATATTCTTTGAGTAAAAGTCTACCTACAAACAAATTTTGAGCCTTTAAATCAAACATTGTTGTCATGCTCATACATCCTTAATTTGTATGAAAAATTAAAAACTGATTCTATATTTTATGGTGGATGAACAAATAAGTCTGCTAATGTAGAATTAACAAGAAGAAATATATTTCTTGCGGTTTTTCCTTACGCTTCAACCATAAAGTGTATAAATATAGTTGGTATAATTTTTCTAAAAGATTTTATATGTATGACAAATTATTATTTTTTTAATGGTGGGAGCGCAAAGAAGTCATATAATGTAAAATTAACAATGTTAAAAGTATATCCTTATATTATTCCTTGCGTTTCCACCATAAAATCATTAAATGTATAAAAACCTATTTATAATTTCATTTCTTGTGCATATGTACAGTAGCGTGTCCTTAAGGGGATTATATAAAAGCCAGGAGTGTTCTCTGATTACAAGGATTGTATGGAAAAATTCATTCTAAATAAAATAAAACGCTGCAAAAACAGCATTGGAATTTATATAAGCGACACTAAAAAAAAAATTGTATCGTTCTTTATGAAGAAAAATCATTTTCTTAGGTAATTTTGACCTATAAATTACGGAAATCAGGTTCATTTAAATGTACGATTGATATATTCACAGATATGAGATTCTCAATTTTCGCGGATTAAAAATATGAGACCTATAAGAGAGATACATCATGAAAACAACAAATCAGATGATTTTTTTACAACGACCACTGTATTTGCTATACCCCAATTGATGATTTATAACATAGGATTTGCGGGGACGTCCTGTAATTTTATATATAAATTTATTACGGCTGTGAACACAGAGATATGAATATCCACGCTTATATATCTACCTATATACCAAACACGATGTGGTTGATTTTGGTTTGGCCGTATTGCATGTGTTTTTCCTCGAAGCTTTCGTACCTACTACAATATCTCAACATTTTGGTGTAGTGAGACTTTTTTTTTTATTTAAAAAATGATAAAAACACGAAGCGAGGGTAGTTTATGTTAGTGTAATGGCAAAAATACATAAATATGTTTTCGGGAGCTTGTACGAGCTTTGGTAGATATTACTTATTACTTCATTTAATAAAATTTATGAAATATACAATAAAAGCTATGCTTAAAGCTTAGATTTTCGTATGCTTTTATCATTATGTATTCAAGTCAGATAGAATATTATTTAAGCACTTTTAATTCAGCTTGAAATATTAAAAATTCATTTTGAAAATACATGAATTGATTTTTTGTACTGAAAAAATTAGTTATTAGGAATAATTGCAACTATGATGGCCAATTTTTAATGATATATTTTCAAAAATCGTCGAAATTTGAGGACAAAATGGAATTTCAAAAAACGAAATACGTTATTTATAACGGATCACTGTACACGTATACTATTCTGTTGGTATAAATCACATTCAATTTTTCAAAAATAGAATCTTAAGGCTGATCGGACAATATACGACCATTTTATAGTTTACTGGAGTTTTTTTTTTAAACGCGAATTAAAAATTTAAATTTCGATAGCATCTAAAGCACTGGTAGTCAGATTTATGTTTCAAATAAAAATTATTTAATCTTTAGTATTCGAAGATGTCAACCGAATTTGGCGCCACCCTATCTTTATTAAATGAATAAATTATGATAAATATATATTCATAAATGTGTATGATACATTTTCGTTTTGCTGGTACAAAATCTTTTGTCATTCGTTTATATATATACAAAATATATATTTATATTCATATATGAAAGCTATAAAAGCTTTATTAAAGCTATACATTCATACCATCATCGCTTCATAAAATTTGTTACCATAACCAAAAATATACACAAAATATTATTAGTATATGTTTAAATAGCTATAAATCAAAATTATTAAGAAAGTGGTTAAAAAAACATCGGTGATATCGCTAATGTAGATAATATCATTTCGAACTCATTTTAAGAAAAGCTTTGACTTTTTTTAATCGATATAAAATTATTTTCTTACTTGACATGGCTTTCTTATAAACTTTAAGTTGTTAGTTATTTGGTTTTTTTCCATTAATGCCCCGGAAATGAGCTTTTCCCAGAGCTTTCAGCATTCATTAGACCCAAAAAGTTGTGGATTGTTTTCTTCAAACAACTATTCATAAATAGTACAGTTAAAATTATTGGCTGACCTATTAAAATAGGTCTAGCCTCTTATTTCTTTGACTAGTTTCTTATGAATTATATTATTCAGTGACTGAATAAATTCTCAAGTCATATTTAAAATTAAAATCGAATTTCGATTTCATGTTTTTGAAAAAAAATATAAATGCCTGTTTTTGTTCGTGGGATAATTTTTTGCAAGGATGATTAAGACATATCAATATAATTGAATTAGAATTAATTGTAAGGTTTGTTTCCTTTTTTCAACCCTTAAAAACCCTCAATAATAAATTGTCAGTTACTTAAGCCAATTTACATGCTTTTGTCAAAAAATTATTTTCGCATCATCATTTTTGGGTTAAAAAACACCTTTTTTTTGTATAAATATTTTATTTCGTCTTCACGCCTTTTATTAAAAGAAATCAAAAACAATTTTGAATACATTGTTCAAGCAAGAAAAAAAAAAACCTTAAAATTTACCTGTAAACCCAAAAAAAAACTTTAATCCTTTGAAAATCAATAATTTTTTTATCTATTTATCAACCCTTCAAGTACTCTTTTACCCTTTTCTAACACAATTAGAATTTAACCACCGTGAAACCAAAATTTACCTAAAATATCAAAAAAATATTGAACCCTTCTCCACAGAATAAAGATAATGAATTTTTATACGTTATGGATTTTTTATAGACGTTTTTTTGGGGAATAAAATTAATTTTTTTTAACGATAGTGACTTCAAACAATTATACTGGTGATGTCTTGCCGGGATTGACTTACACAGCTTGAAGTTTTTTTTTTCTTCATTTGTCCTACAGGAAGAAAGGTGTATTGTATGTGATCAGTAGTTCTATTGTAAAGGGCATAGAAACACACTAAGGTGCCTTAAATTATTATTCCTTTTTGATAATGAGGACAGAATAAAGGCTGTTTGTTGAAGTCTTATTTAATGAAGACATGAATTCAAGATTTTTTTTTCACACGACTGTGCCTTTGTTTACAGAGAGATATTTTTTGTGCAAATATCTGATTAGCAGGGATTCTTATTTTTTGTATTATCATTAAAATTTTTAGTCGTTAGAAATTATTTTTTAGTAAAATCTTTTTTTCGTTATAAAAATATTACCGCTTTTGGCTAAATTAATTCTAAATTAAAACTTTTAGGCCAAATTAACTTTTTTTCAGTTATGCAAGACACAAAAGCGTTATTTTATAACGCTGATATCTTAAAAACGGTAAGGTGGGGTAAAAAAAATCAGTTTTTCGATTGGCCAAACACGGCCAATTTTTTAAATAAAAATTTCCTAAATGATAATTACTGATAGAATTTTCACGAAACGCCCGGTATTATAGAAAGAAATAATTTAAAATGAAATGTTCAATTCAAGAAAATAATCAAAATTACAATTATTATACTTTTTTTCAAATATCAATTTTTTTCCCGTCTATACAGAGCCCATCTTTTGTTAAATTGTTCAGCCAAATGTAAAAAAAAAAAACCTTTATGAACTGTCAATTTGACAGAAATGATTCGATTTTCCATATACACAAA
The DNA here is from genome assembly GCF_905475395.1 of Chrysoperla carnea. Taxonomy (NCBI): domain Eukaryota; kingdom Metazoa; phylum Arthropoda; class Insecta; order Neuroptera; family Chrysopidae; genus Chrysoperla; species Chrysoperla carnea. Next base: position 3,322,314 of record NC_058341.1, read on the forward strand.
TAAAGAAAAGAGAACTAGCTGGGTTCTTCACGATCATTCTTATTCGATGTACAATACGAAGGGTCAACTACAGAGCTTCAAGAAGGCTATTTAAAAAAAATATATGTATTTTCTTTTTTTTGTTAAGGGTAGTTTGGAAAATTGTATTGTAATATCATTTGGAAAGAAAACTACCCTCATCTTTTCTTAATATAAAAGAATAAGAATGAAAAACTTTAAGAAGAAATTTTAAAAGAGAGAAATGTATTTTTTTTTTATTATTCGTTTTCAAATCGATTGAAATAAAATGAAAATGCTAACCATTTGTGTGAATGTACACATGGATGATCGAAAAATTGAACCCGTACAAAAAAACTTAGACGAAAAGTAAGAATAAAATTTTTTCATATCTGGAGTAATTTTCAAAATATTGAAAACTGAAAATTTTATTTAGTTATGAAAACTATGATTTTTGAATCAGAAAATATTCGACATCAACCAGTAATTTTTTTACTGTGTATGAAAGAAAATGCTTTTGTAACTAGAATGGCTCAATTATTTCTAATCATGAGTGTACACATTACGCAAAACAGACAGACAGACAGACACATTTATGTATAAATAGGTACATAGATGAACGGACATTTGAAAATCATTTTCCTCAAATGATGGTTGAAAATAAAATTATATATATTACCTTTATTCAAAAATACTCTTATGATATTCGAACGAACGATTCTAAGATCAAGTAGAAAGAAAATTCAGTTTTTCCAGAAAAAGATTTTCTCTGTTATTGATGTTTTTTTTTTTTTTTTTGTATGTGCTTTGTTTGTTATTTTCATTTCATCTTTTAAAATTGGATAAGATTTTTTCCTTTGTGTCTTGTTCAAATTGAAACGGACGAAATGGTTTTTTTATTTTGTTGTATTGAAAATTATGAATTCAGAAAACTTTGAAGGGTATATTTTTCGATATGTCAGATCACTTTTTAAGATTTACACCAGAATCAAAGTAGGATGATTTAGTTGGTGCATTTTGTAATCTCTAGAAATGTAAGATTTGAAGCAAAAAGTAAATAAATGTATTTGAAAATATTTCCAGAAGGATTTCATTTTTAAAATATACCGTTTTATCAATAACTTGATCGAAATTTACGTATATTAATCGCATCGAAATTCGATGAAACCATAAATTTAAAATATATACAGTTAAAGGCCGTTTTCATATATAAATCATAGCAAAGATTTTGATCTGATATTTTCAAAGCAAGAAACCGTTTCACATATAATTTAAAAATTTATCTAGAGCAATCTTTGAATCCCTTTAATAAATTTAAAACGCTTCAATAAACAATTTATGCAAAGATATATATTATTTAAAGATATTTACATACACAGATATTCATAACTATCGCAAATTATTTTTATTTTATTCATAAGCTATCGTGCAAGTATTGCACTTGGCTGCTATAAATTAAAAATTTAAAAAGGATATTTTTAATATATTATATAAAAAAAAAAAGTTCAATTTTAACACTTCCTTAAATCATCTTCAATTATATTACTATCAACCCTTGTCTAATCTATTGTTATGCATTAATATCCGTGTAAAAAAGATGTTCTTTAAAAGTGACAACAAAAGATTACATGGATATTAGTTGGGGGTATTGTGTAGCATCTAAAGATTAGTATGGTTTTAAAACTAATAAATTATCTTTATTTTATTTTTAAATAAATATTTTTTTAATTTAATATTTGGGTTTTGATACAACATCAAAAAAAAAACCCTTTGAGTTACAATCAATTTTTCTGTCGATTTTTTATAAAATTTCTTCCAGAAAAAGTTTGCTTTAAGCACCAAGAAAACAGAAAACTAATTCAATTTAAAACTAGTCTCTCTCAACTAAAGAATTTGAAACTAGTTTAGTATGAAGTATAATCGTATAATTGGCTTTTTCAATCAAATTATTCCAAGAGCGTATTCAAGAGGTTGACGGATTTCAAAGGACAGTGAATAAAAAAAAGTAGTTTAAAAGCTATTTAATTTTACTTTCTCATATTGCCATATACGCCAGATGTCGTTATTTTATTTACCTCTTTATTAAACCGCCCACTTTCTTCTATAATCGTCGCGAATTCAAAAGACGATGATTACTTTTTTTTTTATAATCTTCTTTTAAAATCAAAATTGTAACAAGATACAAACAGTACAACCTCTTTTAGTAAACAAAAAATAATTTGGCACACTTCTTTACTTCAATTACATGTTCAATTTTTTTTATGCTGTCGTAAAGTTAACGTCTTGGAAGAAAAAACTAGAAAGCATCTGTGAGAAATGTAGACTATGGAATTATAGTGAACGATTACGGAATTCAATTCATTTCAGTCTATATTATCTCAGAAGCAAAATATCAATATTATCTCAGAAGCAATATGATCTTGGATCCATATCTTGTAAACCGTTAAAGATAAAACAAAAGTTTAAGCGTTAAAAATGTTCCTTATAAAAAAATAACCTACTTTTGTTTGAAACATTTTTTTCGTAAACATTACTGTTTATCTGTGAGAGCGCAAATGAGGCGCAAATTATATAGTATGTATTATATGAGAATATCGATAATATGTGTGTGGCTATCTAAGAGTGGCTACCTTTCTTTACTTATATGATGAAAAAAACAAACAATCTTGTAATCAACATTCTCTATACATGGTATTTCAACAACTAACACAGTCAATTGCTGGATTTACCTGAGAGTTTTTCCTAACACTCAGACGATAACTGAATTATTAAATTATAGATAGTTTTTAAGCTTAGCGCACAATTAACTTAAAAGAGTTTTAAGAGCTTTCGTAAAGGAAAAGTTCCTGAATAGGCCCTTGATAACAGCTTCTCAAAATAAACATACCTCGTGAGTGACAGTGCAAAATCATTATGGACGAGAATGTAGAAAACTAAGATCTCTTACGAAACCTTAAATATTTATATCACAGACAATAATTGTCGATAGTCGAAATAGAAATACGTTAATATATAAAATCTACACATTATTAGGTGTAATAAAAATCGTAAAAAAAATAAAATATAAACGTATGAAAAAGATTCCGATAATATTTTCATCCCTAACAACATTTACATTTGATTACAATTTAAAATGTAATTCAGGACGCATACATGAGGACCTAAGAGGACCGCCTAGTTAGATCGAATGAACAATAGATTGTAAGATATTGTTTAGAGATGGATAGCTTAGCTTATATATAGCTTTATTAAATACATATAAGTATATTTAAAACACTACTGCCTTGCTTACTGACATATTAAAATACAAAAAGGTGTACGGAAGTTCTTTGAAACTGAACAATAAAACTGCTAGAACTACACCAACAGGAAAAAAAAGGAACGGAAATGACCGTAAATACATTATATATAGAGAATTGGAAGAACAGACAAGGCATCTTTATATAGAGTAAAGTATATCGCGCGCGCCACTCTGATATTGCTTTTGCTATATACCAATCTTCGTTTCGCTATTTATTATCTTTTAATTCTTTTACGTATATCAAATAGGTACTTTGATAGAAGACTGTAGCGAAAAACCGTCACAAAATTAATGAAGTTTACTCGAGCATCTGCGAAAATTTCGGATTTAAAAATGGTAGTTCTTTTTAAAACAATTTGTTCATACGCGAGACGTCCTACATCCCGCGCTTAAGTTCAATAAGTGGAGAAATATTCGAAATTCAACTCTCGCAAACGTTGCATGCGTGATATTCCAACTGGACAAACCTATCAGTTAAACTGCCCAAACTCCAGCAAACTATTTCACTATAGTTTGCTATTAAAGCTGGCTAAAATAAAACTTGTGGTTCAATTTGTTCCAAGATCTACCCATAACAAGTCTTCCCTAATAGCATACTGACGTGAGTTACGTAGTCATTTACTACCAAAATTTTGTTGTCCATTTCGAAATAGGTATTTGAAAGTGTCAAAAGGATTGAAATAACGTCATGATTCGTAAACGAAATATCTAAATTTTTATCGTTTTATAGAAATTCCTGCACATTGAAAGTGAAAGGGCCCACAAAAGATAAAGAGTACGAACGATTAAATAAGTTCGTGGACTCTTTAGAGATTCTGAAGGCAAAAGCTAATCTTATCTGTCTATGTACATGAACTTCATCTGATTTACAAAACCATTAATCGTATCTCAACTGTTCTCACTTGATTTCTTCACAATATGTTAAATATTTGATTCGTATTATTGTTTTCTTTGTGATTTGATTTTTTTGTATTGTGATATGCAGCCAGTTCTTGATTTTTTAAAGCACTGCACTTAAAACAGAGATGGTTCCAAAAACTACTTGTAATAATTTTTCTACCTATCTTTGTTTAATAAGTACCTATTGGAATTACATTTAAATGTAATAACATGTATTACTCAGTAGGAAATATTTTAATAATAATAATTTATTGTAAATGATAATGAGGATCTTTTGATTTTGACGGAGTTATTGTGTAAGATGTGAAGCGACTGCCATTAGATTAGAAGCTACACGCATCTGTTTTTATTCTTTAGAGTTTTTTTTTGTATTCATTTGTTTATTTAACGGTTATTTATTGGAGTCAATTATATTTATACAGTTCATTAAATTGGCGGATAAAAATTTGTTGCCATAATAGATACTTACAGACATTAGGTTTCATACAAAATTTAAGATTTCTGGATTATAGATTTTAGCCTTCCCAACTAAAGACACCTTCGTGGCATACAAAGAAGAATACTTGTTCGAAGATTTGGCACATCTGTGAAGCTATTTGGTGATTTTATGGAGAAACGGGACAACTACTTTTGGGAAATAAAGAGCTCTTGGGCAATAGAAGATACAGAGGTTGAGACAGTTATTTTTTTATCAAACCCGAAAAGTAAAGGCAAAGTCCATACTGATCTCTAAGATGGATCCATTATCCAAGACTTGGTAAATGAAAGTGCTAGCAGATTTAGTCTCTAGTTTAGATTGTAGTCTTTTAAAGCGAGTTCCTAAGCGACAAAATAGATTTGGTTGTACAAAAAGCGTGGAATAGCGTGCAACAAAAAAGGAAAAATACGATTTTTAAAATTCATGAATTCTTTGAAACTAAAATCACATCTGAAGATGAATCATATAATCAAAAACTGATAATCATTCTTCAATCGACACAAGGGAGGTAGGTGTTAAAATAGGGATGTTTTATACACAGATTTTATACAAAAAAGGGATGTCATAACCAGCTGTTTTAATAGATAAATTTTCAATAAATATATGTAATATTTTACAACTTTTGTATGAAAACAAGCAAAAAAAAGAGACACAGTGTTTTGTAAATTTGTTTAAATTGAAAAACTTTTTTTTATATAACACGCATAGAGATATTATGTGTTATTATTACAGGATAAATGAAGGATAACACACAGGATAATACAAACACAAATCAGTTATTAAATAGTAAGGAATATAAATTCATATAGATGATATTTAATCACAGCAGGATACTACATATTTTATCCTGAATCCTGTTTTGTGAGAGTGTGTGTGTGTGTAGATAAGTGCTTTTTAACACTTTGCTTTTTCCAATTATAAATGTGTCTGTTGCAATTATTATTAAATATTTTTACAAGGGTCTCATAGAATATTGTGTCATCATAGATTATCCAGTAGCGTAACGAAGATTTTTGGGACTAAGAAAAATTTCAGACTTTAAAAAATTGTAGGTAAAATATCATTGCTGATGATTCATTGGAAATTTAAAAAAAAATAATGCCCCGGGTGAGGATCGAACTCACGACCTTAAGATTATGAGACTTACGCGCTACCTACTGCGCTACCGAGGCTTGTTGATAATAAATCAAAAAATATTAACATTTAAAGTTTTGAAATTCTTATCTCAAATTCTTAAAATAATACTTCTGGGAGCGCGAATTGAACGCGCGATTAGCAAGAAAAACACGGCAGTCCTATGAAATCCAAGAAAATTTCCAAAACCGTTCCCAATCGAGAAAATTGCAAATAGATATACATTAACTTATAAGCTTTACGTCATGTCAATATATTTAGAATATTTAAACCATTTTCTCTGTTAGTTATCCTAGTTGCTTGTTATTTATTAATCTTGGGTCTCGGTAATTGCATATAAATAAATAATTTATAGCATTTATTATAATCAAAATATTATAATCTTAGAAATATTTCGATTAATCGATTGATGGTTCAATCGATCATTCTCGAATTGAATAAAAATGACAGATTTGCAGGCGTACGTTATGTCAATGCCTTTGACATAATAAATATTGTATTTATTTAAAGTATTATTAATATTATTTATCTATGAATTTAGAATAAAAATATTTTTATTTTGATATAAAAATTATTATTATTATGATAGATATTCCACAATTTTTCCCTAAATTATTTTTCTATAATCCAAATATTTCTTTTATCAGTGTCAAAAAGGGTTAAATTAAATATTAATAGTTTGTTTATCGAAACTGAATTGTTATTTTTATTTTTCCCACTGTTATTATTCAAATTAAGGATGTATGAGCAGGGTTGAAAGGGCACAAATTTGAGTTTCAACTTTGATGGTGAATTATGGTTATAACTTGACGATATAAGACGAAAATTAAGAATACAATTTTTTCGATATCTGGAGTAATTTTCAGAATATCGAAAATTGAATAATTTTCTAAATTATTCAGCTTTCGATGTCTCGAAAACCAAGGAAAATATCGAAAAACTTTATAATTATTTTTCGTCTACATTCATGAAGTTATAGTAAAATTCATCATCAAAGTTTAAAGTAAGATAAAAATAATTTCAACCCCAAATCTACTCTGCACGTACATCGCTAATATATATTCAGACACTTGACTCTTTTCTTTCCTATGTCATCGCTAATTTTTTTATTTGAAAAGATTCATTTAAGGCCATTTTCAAAAATCAGATTATGAAACATAGTCGAAAAAAGTCGAGCTTTGCAGCTAGTTAATTATATTTTATATAGAAATAAAACAATTAATAATAAATTAGGTAAACTTTTTAAACAGCACAAAACACAAATTATAATCATAACATATTTTCGAACATTATTTCTATATGTATGTAGAGAATCTAATAATGTCTGGAAGCAACAAGCCATCAGGGAGTTAGAAAAAGGGAAACTCATCCCTACAAAACAAAATAATATTTCATACATTTTTGATTATGTTATAATATAATATTTACTATAACATAGATACATAAAGAGATATTGTAGAGATATTTTGTGTGGGGTTAAAAAGAAAAAGCATCTGTTTTTGATGTACAAATATTTGTTCTTAAATATTATAAATGTTATGATAAAGATAAAAGCTCAATAATCTATACCCCCTCTTTTAATGAATTAAAAGTTTTAGGTTAAATGTTACGAAAAGTATCTGGATAAAAAGATATTTCCTTAATTTGATTTTACGAATTTGCTGTGAAATTTTAATGGTCAAGAATCGAAAATCATATTTTTAAACCCCGAACCAAAAATCAGTGTTATAATATTGACCTCTATGTGTATTTATCTGTCTGTCTGCCCGTGACATCGTAGTATAAAAATATTTGGAAATAAGTATAGTTGAGCCCTTTTTACTTTACAATGAGGAAACTTAGATTTACAAAGACGTAAGATCCCAAAGGAACTAACAAAAGTTTTACAACATTTTTTATATTCATGACTTCACGATTATTCTATTTTTTGTTATCACAATAAATATATCTTCAAAAACGATTGAACACGAAATAGAATTTATTTTATTGAACTATTTATTATATTTTTTCTATAAGAATGAAAACTTTAAAATACTCTTTTCACATTTCGACATTGGACAGTGGTAATAAATTTCAAAATGTATCTCATTTATATTTATCGATATCGATATTATCTCTGATACTATAAATCTTTATTGGGGATATTCGTTTTTTTTAAAGTTGATAAAACGTTTAAAATAATTGAATTTACTGGTGTTTGCTTGAAAAGGGTGATTTGAATTTGAAATTGATTTTATTGTAAAATAGATAATTGAAAAAGTGTAAAATATATATTTATTTCTTTGAAATGGTCATAATCTTTTTTTATCTGATAATTGGACGAGAAAATTGAGTCAATCGATTTATTGTTTCACCAAGCTTATGAATAGAATACAAAAGATAGTTTGATTTAGTGGCTCACCACAATATTTGATTTACAGGCTCAAAGCCGGTAAGCTTTTACTCAAAGAATGTGTGGCAAAAGTTTTGCCAGATATCGAATACTTGTGTTTCTTTTCATCTTATATCGTCAAGTTAAAACATAATTCACTATCAATATTGAAAAAAAATATTTTTCAATTTTTATCCTTAATAATTCCAGAAAAATAAACTTTTCATGAATTTTTTTCATTTCGATAAAATCATTGTTTGAATTTTTAAAGATAGAAATAATTTTTTCCTTGAAAAATAATTTCACGAAGACATACATACAACAAATATATAGTATGAAGGTTTCCCACAGGATTTCGATTACGAAACGAAGACAATATGTCTCCTGATAAATCAAAAAACTTTTAGATTAAAAAAAAAAAAAAGTTGGTAAATATGTAATTCTTTTTAACTCATAATTGATTTTATGGAGATAATTCTCTCATAAATAATAAAAAATATCTATTTTTAAAACCAAGGAAAAACTTTCTTTCAAAGAAAGTTCTTCTTCGGTTTATTTTTTTCACGAGGGGTTTTGTTTGTAAAGACGGTTGCTTATATTAAATTATAATTTTATAACTTTCTTTTGATAAAATTTTTTTTAAATAAAACTTTGTATTTTTAAATTTATAATTTGATACTTGAATGACACAATATTGAATTATTAATTTGTAAGGGTAATCTTTGTGATGTAATTTGCAATTTGTTTTCTTTGGAAATTTTAATTAATTTACAATCTTTTTAATTGTAAATCACAATTATAATTATATTTTGTGTTTTTTTTATTCTCAAAAATTAAATTATCTTAAAAATTTTGATGAAATATTATAATATTTTCAAATGATTATCTTTACAAAAAAGTACTTCAAAATGTTGATTTTGCTAATAAAAAGGTACCAAAAATTTGTTTCAGAAAAATACACACGCTTTCTTGCCAAAAACTTATATTAAATTTTAAACCTTTTTTAAACTGTCAAAAACGCGGGCATCAAATTTGATGACGTAATATCGGTATCATTACACGAAATAACACAAATAAGTTTGACAGATATATTCATCGACATCTGATTATAATAAATATAAATACTTATTATCTATGGATATATTATACCCAGCTGTCTACACTGAACTAGCTGATGGTCTAGGGCTCATACCGATATGACATCACATCAGGGCTTACTCGCGTTTTAGGTCACGTGATATACAGTTTAAAATAAATCAAACCTTTTATCCAAAATTGCCCTGGAGGTCATACTTCCTTCAATTGTACAAAAATAGTTTGTTAATAGTTTAAAAAATCAAATAATTATCATAATAATAGAAAATAATTTTGAAAAATAAACGAAAAACTTTTTTTTTTTTTAAATAGTGAAAACTTTTTACATGAAATTTATTTAAAAATAATTAAAAATTTTCATCATCAATTTTATTTTTCAAACATATATAAAATACACTAACTATAAAATTTTTGTTGTTTTTAAAAAAAAAAATTATAAACAAAATTTGTTAAATAAAAATACAATAGATGTTTTATAGTTGACTCTCGAACTATAAATTAAATATGTGGTTTTTAACAATCTATAGATGTACAAAGTTTATATAGATGCATAAATAATTTAACTAAGGATGAACGAGAACAGCAATTCTGAAAATTTTAAGGAAGAAGGGCGTTTGTCCACTTATTTTAAAAAAAAATAAAGGACTTCAAAAGTAGGCATATTTAACATTAGTCTAGAGAAGTTAGTTTTTAAAAAGTTTTTAATTTTTAAGCACAGTTCTTAATTTTGGTATGATTTTAAAGCTTAAAACTTGAGGAATATTAATAAAAGTTTTTTATGTAAATGGTAAAACATTTTTGAAAGCACTATTTGGCTAAAAAACCATTTATTACGACTTCTTCATGAACCACCATGTAACAAGGGCTGTTTTTAATAATTTATTTATCGTGAAACCGTACAGAAAATTGACTTGGAATTTCTACAGAAGGCGTATTAAATACTCATTAATCGATACACAAAATTTCAGTTTTTTGGTAACACTTTCGTTTTGGTATCGAAACATCTTAAGATAGTTGAACAATATCAAATCTACCAAAAAGAGCAATTAATCTACGATGGATCCATAAACTTTTCTCTCTCTTCACTTTTTTCTGTGTGATAAATATTGATACAACTTTTGTTCGATACACAATAACATGATACCAGTTAACATATAACACAAATATTTAAACTTGTGTTGTGTGGTGCGTCAATTGTATTTTGAATATTATGGGAAAATGATATTTACAAGAGTATATAAATATATGTATACATATATAGAGATGTTGTTTACATTAATTGTAAACATTTGTGTAAATGTAAACTTATAAAACAGTGTTGTATCAAACACAAAATAACACAAACGAACACACACATGAGGATAGGATCAAGCGTGGTAATTGTCTGTCAATTCAAAATGGTTGAAAATTTGTGAGTTCTTTTTTAAGGATGTATGAGCATGACAACAATGTTTGATTTAAAGGCTCAAAATTTGTTTGTAGGTAGTCTTTTACTCAAAGAATATGTGGTTAAAATTTCAGCTTAGGTATCCGTGCAAATTTTTAAGAAAAAAGTCATTAAAAATCGATATAAAATACATTGGCTCTTATGGAGGAATCTCAAAAAACGACATATTTTGGAAGTTTTTGATAATTTTCATTTGGAATGAATGAAAACAAATTTAAAAAAAACTTTTTAATAGAAAGTAAACATATTAGCAATGAATTAGAAAAGAAAAAAACTAAGTGTCACCGTCCATATAAGGGATGTAAGAGCAGGGTAGATTAAGGGTTGAAATTATTTTTATCTTATTTTCAACTTTGATGATGAATTTTGTTATAACTTCATGAATGTAGACGAAAAATAGGAATAAAATTTTTCGATATGTGTCTTGGTTTTCGAAATATCGAAAGCTAAATAATTAAACAAAATTTTCAATTTTCGATATTTTGAAAATTAAGCCAAATATCGAACAATTTTATTCTTACTTTTCGTCTTATATCGTCAAGTAATAATATAAATTTATCATCAAAATTGAAAATATCTATTTTTAAATTTGTGCCCCCACTACCATGCTCATACATCCTTAACTATATTATCGAGGAAAAAAAACCGGAAAAAACAGTCCGACCTCTCAATCGAATCAGTGTCAATAGATTTTTATGGAAGCTGGTGGAAAAGATTTGCCTGAGTGTATACTCAACAAACTCATATTCATGCGAACTAGAGTTTTATTTGATTTACGACCATAAAATGAGACAGAAGTTCTCTATTTCCGGACAACACATTCTTTGAACTTTTTACGTATAGTCTCACCGTTTTCGAGATATAAAAATTTGAAAAAATTTCGAATTTTCTCCAAAAACTCGTAAAACTCGTTATTATTGGCGAAAATAAAGATTTTTTTTATGTTTCCGGTCAAAAATTTAAATTTGAAAGCCAGTTGATATTATATTATGGGCGGTATTTTTTAAATTTTAGCAATTTTCACCCAGCCTCACCTTTTTCGATATATAAGGTGTGTCGCATTTCAAATGAAGACACTCTCATATTTTCGTTATTTATTGGAATATAAATTCCATCAAAAAGTAACGAAACTATGAGGATGTCTTCATCTTAAATGAAGAAACAATGTATAGAAGGATTTTAGAAAAATTACGAAAGTTTTTGCCGAAAATTCATTATTGACGTAAATAATCCAATTGCCATAAGGTTTGTGTGTGGTCATTTCCTGGCATTTTATAATGACATTTCAAATACTTCGCCCGGCTCTTGACCCAACATGAAAATTTTAATTTTGTATAATAATAATAATAAAGCTTTCCAAACATATATACATTGTTTCTAGTAGGTACGTCGAGTTGAGGATTGCTACATGTTTGATGACGGACAATGACGAATATATATCATGGAATGTATCATAAAAGGGGATGAATTGTTGTATATTTGGTTGGTTTTATATGTAGGTATAGTTGGTACTACATACTAGGTATGTAACCAGAAACCAAACATTGAAAATACACGGGAAAACGTATATACGGTTTTCATTGCGGTTGTATATAATAAACATGTATATATAGTCAGTTATAACTAAACTACCAACATTTTATAAGAGTTAATAAATGTAATGAAAGTTGTGTAATTATCGAAGGTGGAATATAAAAATATTGTCATGTTATTCCGATAAGTACAAAGCGAGTATACATTTTTTGGAACGATTTAGTTAGAAGCCTTTTTGTGATTGAATGGCCAGTTTCTAAAGTTACTTCTCGACCCAATTTTTGCTAATTTTTTTGTCAAAATTAGCCGAGAAAAGGTTTTTTATTCAAATAAAAACAAATTTTTTCCAATTTCTGGCAATTTTCTTAAGGGGTTTTTTAACCACTTGAAAAAATTGAGTAAATCATGCCAAATTTTTTTGTTTCGAAATTTAATGAAATTTGATATGTATGATAATTTTTACCCAAAAAATACAAATATCGACTATATTTTGTGCTAGGATGAGTAATTTTGGAACTATTGCCTAAAATCCTGTACGAAAAGCATTTGTTACGTATTGATTCTGAATTTATCGCCGAAAATTTGGAGATATCTCGAAAAATATCAATCTAATCGACAAATGAGATACATTATTATGTTTTTTAGACGCTATTTATTTTTAAGAACACAATTTTGGGCTATTTTTCATTCAATGGCCAGTTTTGAAGGTGAAATGCATGAGAATTACTACGAAAATTTGCTGGCATCCTAAAAAATACCCAGATAATCGTCAGACGGGTTGTTCAGGGTCCTAGTTACCCTATAAACACAAAAAATTGTGTTGATTTTGACATTGAATGATACCTTGCCACTATGACTTGGAGAAATTGTTCCAAGGAATCATCTCTAGTATACGTTTTTGGCTACTATTCAAAGAGAGCCGATTTTCTTATATTTTTGGATATAATCCAAAGACAACGAGAAGAATGATTGAAAAGAAAATTTTTGAGTTTTTGTATCGACAATCACCCCTTCATTATTTTCCAAACTGTTGTTAATAAAATACAAAGATACATTCTATAGAGTAAATTTAAAGAGAGCGCCTCTACACAAATCCATAGAATAATAAATAGAGAGAAGAGGCGCTTGTTTCATGTAACTCTTGTTTGTTTGAAACTCTGAACGTTGCGTTGCTGCCAATGCTTGCCTCTCTCTGATGAATGACTACACTGAATTTGTATGTATATAGTTTGTTTTAAAATACCTTTCGGCTGTTTATAGAAGAGACAGTTGGTAACTCTGCTCTGCTCTGCTCTGTTACCACATAATAACAATCATTTCAAACAATATGCAATTCTATGGAATATAGAATACTCTGGTGGTGCTGTTCTTGTGTATCTTACATGAATTATTAATGATCATAGCAAATTACTGCCAAATTACAAAACCATTTCTATATAATATGTTTTGTTATATAAACCACCACATCCCTCCACCCCTTACCCTTGTTTCGTATACATTTAAGGGTTGTAAGAACTTCTCTCTGGAACGTCTGTCTGCCTGTTTGTCTGGTTATGTGTCCACAATTCAACAATAGAATGCCAAAAACTAAATCAAATATTTCTGAACTATATGAGAGTTTTAAACATTAGCTTAGAACTTCTTCTATTGAAAAAGGCATAAAGATCTTTTCTGGAATACCGTCACAAAATTTGAAATTGAAATTAAAATTGATAAAAAAACGTAGAAGTTATAAGCATTCAAAGATTGTTGCCCATCTTCTTTCACCAAAACATAATTTTATACGTATTCTTATACGCTCATATTTTGCGTACTTCTAAGGATTTTCGTACTTTCTAGGATTATTCTCCTGATAATAGGAAAAATTAGGCTCAAGAGAGATATAAGATTGAGAGTCCGTTTAACGGAAGCCTCTTTCAATGCGAAAAAATGAAACACCTTAAGTTCTTTTTTGATTTGATCCATTCATTATTTACGCAACTTTTACAAAACTAAGCCACCGTAGAACCATAGTCTCCGTTGCCTAAGAAAAGGATATTGTGATACAATTATTATTACGCCCTAATTGTTAATTAAAAATTCCATCAAATCAAAATGTTCCAGACAATACAGAATGACAAAGATAGACAGACAAGGTAATTGATGTAATCAAACAATTTCCCTTTCTGTTTCTCATTGTAATATCTGTTTAAAGATCTATAATATTCTATTCAATACATTGTTGCGTTCGAACCATTGTTACCATTTAAATACGTTTGTATGTACACAAAAACGATTCGTATATTATTAAATTATAGTGTACATACTACGTTTATATTCGAGCCCAGATAATAACGAGTTACAATTTTCAAAATTAACGAAGGTTATATGATTTATTACTGGAATGACTTCTTTGTCCATTTTTGAAAATTCAACAAAATAGATTCTCAGAGAGTTAAAATGATATACCCATTAGAATCAGAAAGTCGAAAATTTTCGATACCTCTATGTATAAGGATGCAGAAAATCCATACTAGATGTTACTAAATCCAGAATTTCTAAATTTAACAACGTTCGTTTTCGACAAATCTTTTTTTATTGGATAAGGTAAAGTTTAAAGTTGGTACCATATGAATTTGAAAAGAATTTTGCTTCTAAGGGTAGAAAAATAGAGAATGATTAAAATGTTCACTCGTTGGTTCACCGATTTCTTTCCAATTGTGGTCCGGTTTTGAAAATTTTTATTTGAAAGGATATATTTTCCAAGTCCCATAATCGTTGCATCAAAATCGGTTCAGTAATTTTTAAGATATGGACTAAAACATGTAACTGACTTTTGTTTATTACGCACGAAGGTAGACCCTAAACTCTCAAAAATATACACAATCAACATTTTTTTTGTAAAACCGGCGAAAAAATCACAAAAAAGTAAAAAATAATTTTAAATTAGATACCAATCAATGTTATTTTCTAGTGATCAATTGATGACTTGAAGTCGACGCAAATATATCGATTTTTGTTGAGGATATATGTAGCATCGACTGCAAAACGTTTTTTCTCACAAGAAACTCAATGATTGGAGTACGGTACTTTTTTGTGCAATTTTTGTCGGTTCTATTTTTTGCAAAAAATTTCTAAATTATATATTTCAAAGCATATAACAAAAAAAAACGTTTATTTTGAGGAATACAAACTGAGAACTTTAATTTGAAATGAAAAGGTTCAATTGTGGGCAAGGCAACACAACAAGGACGGTTTCGAAGAAGACAAGAGAATTGAAAATGTTACATGTGAAAATAGCGACACAATAGCGCGCAAACATTACCACTCAAGGTCTTCACATCAATTTCACTTTTCAACGACAACGGTACACACGCGGGGATGATGTAAGAGAGGTGGGTATAACCATCAACCTTTTGCTACTTCTTCTTCTGCTTGTGATAAAAGCTTCTCTCTACCTTCTCTCCACCACAAGGTTTTCATCACCACCTTTTAAATAGTAAGTATAATACTGGAGTAAATCTAAGCAAAAAAAGGCTGTTATATGGATTAAAAGTTCGAGCAGCGAAACTTTGGGGGTTTTCTTTTCACATCAAAATAAGTATTTTTTTAAATTTTTTACTTTCGCGGAGTGGTGCAACATGTTTAAAAAACAAAATGGCGTCAAAAATGGAATTTTTTTCAGAAATTTTATCATTTTTATTTTATATTCGCAAAAGGGGAAATCGGTGGATATCCAAATTTGGTAGGTTTGTAGTCAATGTTAAGAACTACTCCTCATATTTTTTTGGGGTGGTTTCGTCCCTTCCCCTCCCAGTTATATATATATGTATACATACATATGGTAAAACAGTTCATTTGACTGTAACTTGAAAAATATTTGATTGATTTTAATGAAACTAATATCAATAGTAGGTTTCATTACTTACAACTTTCGGTTAAAATTTTAGCGAAATCCGTTACATAGTTTGGCCAAAATTTCCAATTTAGTAAATTGTTTAAAATGGCTGCCATTTTATGCCATTTTGTCCTACGAGGTTAAATTTTTTTTTAAATTGTAGCATTTTTTATTATCTTTCGATTTTATGACACCTTAAAACCGTAAAATGACTCCTTGATCCATATTCTTGCGAAAAACGGAAAATTTAACAGTTTCTGGAAATAATTGTTTGAGGGGTGTATGGACTGGCCTTGGGGGGTGTTTTTTGCTTTGGCTTCAGAAAACTATTTTTAAAAGAGGTCTATATGGTTTAAAGCAAAATTTTTAAGTTTTAATCCCCGCGCTGTTAGGGGGAAGGGTTGTATGGAATAAATGTATCTTAAAAGATTTTAAAAAGAGGCCAAAATAGTTTAAAATGCTAAAGTAACCCAAAACTTTAGATGTTTTTATTAATATAACCCTTTTTACAATATCTACCCCTCCCCGTCCCGCTTTCATATTTTTGCAAATTCAAAATTTTTATGACGTATAAAGGGGTTTTTGGGGTCGCTGATCTCGAATTTTTGGCCCAAATAAGTACACCCCCTAAAAATATTACTATTTTTTCTTGATAATCAAGTGCAAAATTCGAGATCAGCGACCCCAAAAACCCCTTTATACGTCATAAAAATTTTGAATTTGCAAAAATATGAAAGCGGGACGGGGAGGGGTAGATATTGTAAAAAGGGTTATATTAATAAAAACATCTAAAGTTTTGGGTTACTTTAGCATTTTAAACTATTTTGGCCTCTTTTTAAAATCTTTTAAGATACATTTATTCCATACACCCCTTCCCCCTAACAGCGCGGGGGTTAAAACTTAAAAATTTTGCTTTAAACCATGTAGACCTCTTTTAAAAATAGTTTTCTGAAGCCAAAGCAAAAAACACCCCCCCAAAGCCAGTCCATACACCCCCCAAACAATTATTTCCAGAAAGTGTTAAATTTTCCGTTTTTCGCAAGAATATGGATCAAGGAGTCATTTTACGGGTAAGCCACTTATTATAAAATCGAAAGATAATAAAAAATGCTACAATTTAAAAAAAAATTTAACCTCGTAGGACAAAATGGCATAAAATGGCAGCCATTTTAAACAATTTACTAAATTGGAAATTTTGGCCAAACTATGTAACGGATTTCGCTAAAATTTTAACCGAAAGTTGTAAGTAATGAAACCTACTATTGATATTAGTTTCATTAAAATCAATCAAATATTTTTCAAGTTACAGTCAAATGAACTGTTTTACCATATGTATGTATACATATATATATAACTGGGAGGGGAAGGGACGAAACCACCCCAAAAAAATATGAGGAGTAGTTCTTAACATTGACTACAAACCTACCAAATTTGGATATCCACCGATTTCCCCTTTTGCGAATATAAAATAAAAATGATAAAATTTCTGAAAAAAATTCCATTTTTGACGCCATTTTGTTTTTTAAACATGTTGCACCACTCCGCGAAAGTAAAAAATTTCAAAAAATACTTATTTTGATGTGAAAAGAAAACCCCCAAAGTTTCGCTGCTCGAACTTTTAATCCATGCACAAGGCGTAATTTCACTCTACTATAAGTAAGTAATAGTGATTCACTGTGAATTTTGTGGTAAAATACATTTCCTGTTCCTTTGTCATAACGCTTTGTATTAAAATACTTCTCTCTCTTCCAGTATACAGCAGAATCAGTTCCAAGTATTGTGTGTAGTCGAGGTATTGTTGTTTAAAATCGTTCATCGTCAGTGTGTTTACCCTCTGACATCATAATTATTATGTAAAATACTAGAAATTACATAACCTATAAATGTTCTGTGTCTTTAAGTACGAATTTATATGTATTGGGTTCTGTATAAGGGATGATTAATATAGGTCGATTAATAAGTTTCTATCTTATAACACCAATATATGGTAATCTTCATTTGAATCTGAAGATCGGAAGAATCTAAGATCTGTTACTTTTAAGACTCAGTGGTCGCTTGGTTTTCATTCCGATTATCTAATACCTGCTTTGATTGATTTGATAAGGGGTTACGACAATTTCATTCATGACTTCTTTCCACTTCCTGCTTTGCCAGCTTGAACACTTTCTTAGTCGAGAGGTATCAAGACTAGTGCTTCTTCGAAAAAAACAAAAAATCCCCGACAAAAAATCTGATTTAATTCTTCTGATGAACTGATTTTGATTCTTGTTTCCACTTCCTGCTTTGCCAGCTTGAACACTTTCTTAGTCGAGAGGTATCAAGACTAGTGCTTCTTCGAAAAAAACAAGAAATCCCCGACAAAAAATCTGGTTTGATTCTTCTGATGAACCGATTGGTCTGAGAAAATCTGCTAAGCTGTTTGAATAACATCATCTCTTTTCTAGCTGTTATCGAGTACGGATCCCTAGGCTCACACTTGAAACATAGCTAAGAACAAATGCTACAGATAGACACGTAGATACACGGACATGTTAAACTTATAACACCCCTATTTCTTAGCCGGGGATCAAAAAAAAAGGTTATCCATCTGAGTTTTATACTGAAATCGTTCAAAACTGTTCGCCACCTTGGGATGTCAATAATCTACGAGCAAATCTAGTCGAGGCTATAGGTCATTGCCCCTGGGAGTAAAAATATACATTTTTGTTAAGGAAAGATTGCGAAACTTCTTGGGAACTGCTGAACGTAGTTATTTTTTAGAGGGCTTTAGAAAGAAAGTCTAAGGACAGTTACAACAGCTAAAGGAACGCATGGAAATATTATGAACTATTCCAAAAAATAACAGGAAATTGTCAGCACAAAGTTTTAGCATTTTCCATTTTTTTAACTCCTACACTTATATATAATTACTAAAAAATCATCCTGTATACAATCATTATAGAATAAAATATTTTTGTATTCAAACTTTGCAATAAAATTTTTGACTATTTAGTTGCTATAGAAATTTTGGGGGTTTGTTTTAAAATAGATTTTTTTGATAATCAAAACAATTTAAGTTGTTTTATATTATTTATATTCTTTTTTGTCCCTCTAAAAGTTAAAGGTATAGTTAGTCAGTCAGTCAATGAAATAAACTTGAATGAGAATACTTTTAGAGTTTTAAAAAGTCATGAGAATATATTTTTGTTAAATTGATTTTCAAAATAATTATATAGAAAGAAATTAAACAAATGATTAAGGATAATTTCATTTAAAAGACTTTGAAAAGGACTTGTAAACTTTGAAAGGAATTTATACTGATTTATTCAGAATGAATTGTCAATTAAACAGAAATATGTAATCGCAAATTTCGAGAAGTATTCCCACATAAAATCTCTTAAAAAGATCACAGCGTAACTGCGTAGCAAATTGTCTTGCCTTATTCGGCGCTTAGTTTTGGTATTTAAGTAATTCTCACTGTTTTTGTCTCAAAATAAAGTGGTACCTTTCAACTTGATGAACCTCAATTGACATTTCCCAGATTCCACGATGTTTTGACTTAAAAAGTTTGAGGAAAATGGAGTTTTCCCCTTGTATTGTCGAAAAATTCCTCCAACATCAAACGATTAATCTCAGCGCGGCTCTAGAATTCATGTCATTCTTTTTGTGGTGGTTTGCGTTAATTTATGAAGCTATTCAATTTTCTAAGCTAGTTTTGGCATGGCTGCGAGCCTGTGGTAGTTGCTCAAGGCCAAATTTCTACAACTGCGACAGTCTAAAAGAAATAACTACGTATGCCGAACACATTTTGAGAGAATAGGACTTACGATCATCAAAAATTTGTACTGAACTAAACTTTACTGTGAAAAACTTTTTTTTTTTGTGTGTGCAAATAATAGTTGTTTAAAAACCACTGGTTTAAACTTAAAATAATAAACTAATTAAATAATTAAATTTGTTTTATTTGACATTTGGAAATTACCTTTCGAAAGATAATAAAAATAACACATATAGAATTTAAAATATTCGAGCAATCAACACTGTTTAACACTTCGCATACATTCTGGTTAACATAATTATTTATAAGGAAATTCCGGATAGTAGCTATAAAACTATAGTTCCGGATAGACCACATTGATAATCCTTTTCCTATATTCTATTCTAAATGTAATCAACATGCGATCAACACGCAACCCATCTCCACAACGCAAAAATGTATTTCGTAAAGTTAATCTATGTGTGTATCTGATAGAATTAAACCATTTATCGTCTTTAATATTTTTCTTCTTTTTAATATAATTTTCTAAGTTAATAACATTTTTAATCAGAGTTTAGTTTGGGTTTTGGGTAAGAAGATTTTCTTTACTACACGTGGTGATTTAATTTTATCATAAAATATCTTTTTATATCACGAACATTTTACAGGATTTATCAGAAACTACGGTCTGCATTCATCACTTCATTGAATGGAATTAAAGATATCACGTCAGATGCGCCACTTACTAAAAAATGACCTCATCAAAAGTTGTAGAATTTGATTACGAACATCTTGTTCTGATATCAGATTTGATCTAGTTCTTCGGGACCCTTCAATAGTTAACTAAGATCTTAAACGGTAAAAGATAGACAAGACACTTTAGGTTAGAAAGTTGAACCGCGCATAAAAAAAACTGTAGCATTTTTCATCTATAAATCATTTTATCGAAAATCGTTTGATTTCGGAGGAAATACAACACACAACTCTGTCACATCCTGTACAATTTTCAATATCACAAATATATTAAGAGATAAATTGTATTATTGTAACAGATATTTTAAGTAGATTTCTAAGTAGTCGAAGTCGATATCTTATAGAAAACATGTAACATAACATTCATATATCTATAAAATTCATTTATTTTCAATTGATCTGTCACAATTCTATTGCCAGGAGCGGATTTAAAACTTTTTGTAAATGAGGTGAATTGATTTTGGGATGGAAATGGGTTTAATTTATCATTAACAAGTCATTCCCCCCTCCAAAAAGAGAGGCTACATACATTTCACGGAATTGTCTGTCTGTGTATGGGATCATGCCTCTAAAATTTAATGACCCTAGCATGTTTAATAAGCGATATCAACCGTGGAAACACATATCAGAATATAAATATATAGTTTTTCATGCGCTTTAAGCTTCCGCTGGAAATTATTTACAATAGCAGCGATACAATCTGATAAGTATACTGGAACTCTCAAATCCGTGACTTTCTGCGATCGTACAAGGAAAGGAATTTTTTGTCGATATCACTATGTCAGCATCGATGAGTTATGGTGGACGAGCCAAAGCAGTAAGAGTGTTAGGCCCACACAAAACTGTTGATGGGTAGAAACGCCATAAATTGCTTACCGTGTACAAGTCGCATTATAAACTCAAATGGTAAATAATTGTTTTTTTCATTTGTAGAAAAATTCTGTTCTAACTTTGAGGGGGTTTAAAACAGTAGCCTCTTTATAGATGCGGTACTGTAAAGCTCTCTACACGTAGTTAGTGACAATGCGTACATGGTTATAAAGATAAAACAGACAGCAATGCCAGCCAGAGCTGGAGGTTTGAATGATTATACTTTGACTGATTCAAAGAGTAATGACTCGATTCCATTAACTTCACATCACATCTTAAATTCAACCATTTGAAACCATTTTATATCAAATATAACATATTACTATTTCTATCTTTATTTATCTAAACAATGTTATCTTTGTTTAATCAATATCTCTATGCTAGTCAATTATTATTATCACTACACGATTATACAATTTCTACAGATACGTAAAAACGAGTCGAGTATTTTTTAGGATTCGAATTTTTATACATTTTGGAATCAAAAAATGTGGGTTGGGAAAAGCTGGTCTAGCAAAGAGGTCCGAAACCATATTAAATCAATGCTGTGAATCAAAACACATAGGAAAGGCTTTGATATAACGGAAACTCTTAATACTTTTGAAAATAATTGAAAATTAGTTTGGATCCAAAAATATCATACGTCCAAAACAATTAAAATCAATTCGCTACGCATATATATCCTACGAAGATATTAAAAATCTATTCTGTTTTTCGAAAAACAATTTAATATGTTTCCGGTCGTTTAAAATCGATATTTAAATAAAAATAGTTTTAAATTTTATTACAACAAATACATCATATTTTGCAATTATTTATATTTTAGAGTAATGAAGATTAGAAGTAATTACAATTCGTATGTTTGTTTTAATTATAATTTAATTTTTTAGTGCCCATAATATCTCACCATAATAATTAATAGCCTTCTCTATTCTTTAAAGTAATAAAATTTACTACTTTAACGAAAAAAAAATAGCTACTGACATGAAAATAAATTGGTAAACACGCGCAAATGTTTTGTGTTGTCACTAAAATAAATTATTTTCAGTAATAATATTCATAATTGTAATAGTATAAATGTGAATTATAAAAATCTACAATGAGGCTTAAAATTTTATGAATTATATAACATAAAATTGATCTAGATTAACCCACTGCAATATTTTAGTTTTTTTTTGTAGTTAGATATAGTGAAATTTCTTTTTATTGTGGTGAGTTTTTTCGGGTCTTTTTTTTTCGGGAATGTCAGTTTGGATTATAAGATATGGTGACAGTCATGATGACAGTCATGATATGACATCGAATTGTGATTCTATCGAATTGTTATTCTGAATAATAAAGCAGAAAATTTTTAATAAACTTTCACTGGCTTAATATTTCATTGCACTGGATAAATCAAAGATATTCGGGTTTGTATTCTTATGGATTTTCTATGAGCAAAACTACTTTTTTCTATTTCAAGAATAAAGCACCACTTTAATGTTATTTTTCCTACATTTTCAACTACACAAAAATGATTACTAAAGCTAACATTCCTTTTTCATTGTTACACAATACCTTGATAAATTGAACAATCTTGTAGCTACTGGATAAATACATAAATCTATAATTATCGAATTGTAAGATATTGACTCTTTCTGCAATTTAATTTTAAATTCCTAAAATCATTATTTGAAGCCATTTAAAAAAAAAAAACGAACCAGACAAGATTATGTTAAATTTAATTATTCTTAAACGAGAAATCTTTTAATTTATACAGCACCTGCGTGGCGACAATTATTGTATAATTTTTAACTTGGTAACAACGAAAATCGAATGTTCGAAACCAAATTCGACATTTAATGTATTTGACATAAAATTGTCTGTGATGTGGTTTCATATGATTTCTATTATGAACACAAATAATTATTCAAATTCAAACTCTAACACGTATTCAAATTTGATGGACGGACGGGAGCATATGTTTTCATTTGTGTCTTTTCACAAATAATTCCTCTCTTTGTGTATTTGAATGCTGGCTGCATTGGTATTAAAACAAACATATGCTCAGCATGATCACAACATATGAATATATAAACGTAGTCAATTCGATATTATTAATAATAATTAATAATTAGACACATTTCAATATGTTTAATAATAATAATATGACAAACAATGACGTCACTGTTCGATATTCTTGGAAATAGATGTTTTAAAATGAATTGTATTATATTGACGAGATAGATATACACAATCAGTAGCTTCATATGCGTGGATTTGTGGATAGAGAATAGGGGATAATCCTGATTTCGAATTGGCCATATTACCCATAAAAATGTAAAACTTGATATCCTGATATTTGAAAGTGAATTTAAAATTGATTAAAAAAGGTTTGCACAAAGGTTTGTATGCAATCTTTATGGCGATACCCACGTATGACGCCACAAGTTGGTATCATTTTTGACACAGAAATATTGAAAATCTTATATCTTTCAAAATTTGATTTGCACACTTCAAGATATAACGTGGACAACCCTTCGGATTTCGAATTTGATCCCAACACGGATGATATTTTGAAATCGATAACTCGTATCGATGTTTCTTTAGCGGCATGGTTTTCGCGGGGTTAAAATTAGCTTAAAACAATGTTTTTGTTAAAATTGGAGTCGAAAATATTTTTTGAATTTCTCAGATTTTTTCTATGGGAAAAAATTCGAAAAAAAAGAATTTTTTTTCTTTAAATTTCCAGTTTGAATGAAAATCAGTTTCCCAGGAAACTTATCACAAATTTTATTAGTTCTGGATGAATTATTGCTAATAAAAATGATGATGAATATAGTTACAATAGATTTTCTGTTCATAATAAGTCACAAACTGTTACTAATTTCATATCAGTGCTCTATTATATTATGTCTATGACAATACCTCTATTAACTCTCAACTCTATGTGTGTGTGGTTTGTTGTGTTACTATGACGTATTATTTTCCTGTCTAAAAATTTGTTTGATCAATATGAGTTATTTGACATTTACCGATTATATGGATTAATTATATATACAGAATGAGCCATTTTAATCTATACACCTAGATATATCGTTTCATGGGGGACATCATGTTCTGGCATTAGAGTGGACTTAGTTCTTCGGCTTTCTTCAATAGACAATTTAGATCCTAAACTGTATAAAAAAAAAGAATCCCGAAGAACTAGATCCAATCTGATATCAGAACATGATGTCTCCTTTTCAATATGTTCGGTAAACGACTTTTTATAGACCGTTTTTAAGGGAAGTAGTTTCAATAGCTAAATTCGACCAATTCTAAGTGGGCCATTACAATTATTTCCATCCCACAAATTAGGATGTAGAAATTGTCGTTACAGTAGTTAGCATTCTCAAGGTTCGCAGTAATATGTAATTACTATGAAAAACCAATTTCAAGATTGTTTTTTTTTTTAATATTATTTTATAGCCTGGATGTCCTGTTACTCACTGTATGTTTTGTATTTGGAGGTAAAAAATGTTTGAAATAATTTATGATTAAACTCGTCTCACTTCCCACGCTTTTTCAAAGTGCATTGAACGTTAGAGTTTATAATTATTTGATGCACCGAATTAACTGGTGATAATATTAATTTTTTTTTTTCACTTAAAAACATTTGTCACAGTACTTAGTGATGAAACCGACTTTATAAGGATCTTTAAATAAACGAAAAATAATCGAAGCTAACGATTATTAGAATATCGACGTTATTATGATTTCCGTTCGTTATCTCTGTTCGATTTTTCCAACCACATGGAATTATCTCTATTTCCGAACACTTGTTAAAAAATCACGGAAGGCCACGGAAGTTTCCCGTGGTCAAATGTTACTTAAGTATTATATAATTAAAGAAATCTTATCGATCTAATTTCTATACCTATTTAATGATTTAAATGGGAGGTCTTACATATTACGCTTAAAAATTTATTAAAAAAGCACGTATTTTTGTGACTTTATAAACTATTAGGATATTTTTCTTTAAATGGCGCACATAAAAAAATATTTGATATTTTATTGCAGAAATTTATTCATTTCTTATTAATTAATAAGTTTTCAAAGAAAAATTTATGTGCAATTTCTTTCAGAATCGGTTATTGATGTTCTAAAAACAAATATGTAATTTTCCGTGGCATACCCATAAGTGAAACATTTACTCAAGGCTGATTTTAATAATGATATAAGCACAAGCAACGTCTTGAAACCTGAAGACGGTTGCATTCGCTACGTTTTGTAGCACACATTCCCGAAAAAGCTGAGAAAATTGCTGATTTTAAACTCAATTTTATTCAAATCATTTTAAAAGACCTTTTAGCAATATAAAGGATAAATGCCAGATTTTTTTGACCAAAAACGAGATGTAGATTTGTTACGATTCCTCGAAAATATTGCTAACTCAAATGAGTACCACAAATAGGCGATTTTTATGGTAGATTATTTAACAAATAGAGCGACAAATTAGTGTTATTTTTTTCTTAAAATAATGAATAGCTTGAGTTTAAAATATTTTTGAGAGAAATAAAATTTAGCTCGCTTATAATTTTGTGTTGTAATTATCGATGTATTTATCGCATGATTAGCTAAATAAATTTACTGATAAGCCTTATATTGTATTACATATTAGTTTTAATTAAAAATTGTAGTGGCATCTATAACGAAAAATTGGAAATCAATTAATTTTTGTTGTTAAATAGTTTAATAGCTTAATCTTAAAAACGGCTTCTTGATATTTCTGGCCCCGCCCAATTTTTGAATATGATTTTTATAATTTTCAAATATTACTTTTTTTTCATAATTATCATTTCAAAATTAAAATTCATATAGACTTTTAAGGCAGTTATCATTTCAGTTCTTAAATTGGCAAACTTGAGAAAGGAGAAACTTCTAGAAAGTTATCCCATTTCCGAACAAAATTATTTCCTAATTAAAAAATTCAAGATGAAAAAATAAATTTAAGAAACTTGCCCCATTGTAATACGAAAGCAGAAATTTCGAACTTCAAGCCAAGTATAGAAGACAAATTCGAATCAAATTATAAAAAATTGGTGAACCTATTCGTAATTTGATACAAAATTTGATGAGAGTTATACTTGTAAATGGGTTTAAAGTTGTGACATCGTAATTGTTTCGCTAAAAAACATGAAAAAACGTAATTTTTTAGACATTTCTTTTAAAACAGATCTAGGAATTTTTCACTTGATTAAGGAAAATTTAAGAATCGTGTATTTAACCATGTGTTCGAAAGTGACTTTAAATGCTTGTAAGAAGTGCAAGCCAAACCACGTGGTTTTACTCAAAGACCTTGAAAACCTTGGGAAACCTAATTGATTCTAGTATACAGAGAGAATTTATTTAATAAATTACGTAAATGTTATATCTTTTAGTATTTCTGGGTGAGATATTTTCGACCTCAAGTACCCTGTTTTTTGTATAAAATTTTTAATAAATTGGGAAAAATTGCAAATTTAAAACTTACCTACTTTTTTGGAATTAAAATCACACATAAAACTAGATTAAATAAGCGCCAAGTCTGCACTTAACTGTTCAATCTATCACTGATATAACAATTTATTTATTACAAAAAAATGGCGTTTACAAAATAGATAAACATTCTAATTTTCTGAGAATTTTACAAAATAAATATACACAAAAACTTTAATATTTTTCGAAATTATCTTAAAAAAAACGTTTTGTAAAGAGAGGGGAATCACTGTATCAATACTAAATGGAAAAGTTTTGGATGTATTACTGATTTAAATTCTAAAAAAAATTTATTTAAAGAATTTGTTTGCGTAAAAATTTTTGATCGCGTATTGTCTTGTCTAGTCCGGATGAAAATCAATTAAAGTGTAATCTTAGCGGATATGAAGTAATTTTGTTTTTTTTTTTGTGATAAATTTTTTGAATTTAATGAAAAAATGTGACTTTGACAAAGTATAAGTAGTTTTAAATTATCTGTTCATCTACAAGTTTGATAAAATTAAAAAATGTCTGAGAAATTTCCTGAATGAAATTACATCAGTTTTGTTCAGAAGGACATGCAAGCACACAACGAAAAGACTTAAACTTGGTCTAACTATTTTATCAAATTTGTTGGGTATTAATATTTCCCAATTTTTGTTTTAGAAATTGATAACATATGCTCTTTCTAAAGCTTTCTGTTAAAAATAATGATTTGGATAGTTAAAATGATAAATCCAATCAAGCAGTTGGATATTTTGGAAGTCAACTATCTTGGAAAATGACAGGGAACTATTTGGATAATACGATCATCTACTGACATACGGGAATTTTCGAATCTAGTAGAAAAGATATGAAACTAAAATTAAAAGTATTTTTTATTTAAGGTCTATAAAGTTATTAATTAATTTGTCTTGGCAAAAATTTGTAGGAAGTTTTTAAGAATTAAAAAAGCAATTTTAGTCAACTGGTACATTTATCTCACGGAAAAAGTATCAACTTTGGTACCAAATATCTCTTTTAATAGACGGACAAGAAGTTTTATGTTTAGCAATTCTCAAGGCGACGGTTATTCTAAACATCTACTCAAAATTTTGATTCATTCTGTAAAACAGTGACTTGACAGAGCTTCCATACTTCGTTTAATGCCATTCATTAAGTCAATTATACTTTGAACAAGTTTGACTACCCGGTATATGACTACCCAGTACCTACTAAAGATTAAAAAGATGTTCGATTCCAAAAGTCACTATTCAATAATTACCAGATTTTCGTCCTCGTCAGTGGTTGCGTATTTTATGTAGTTAAAATATAATTTGGAGTTAATTTCGAAGAGAATAATATAATCTTCATAATATTAAATAACAAAAAAATTTTTGTAAAAATTAAAAAAATTAGCCCACCTTGAATATGAGAAGATGTGTAAAATTATACCATTTTTGTTTGTTTGTTTGATATGACACAAAAGCGAGTAATCACACCAGCGCACACACGTATAATTAAGATCATTATCGAGCTGAAAAAATGTGAAATTAACTTCCTACACATCCTCTCAAATTAATAATCATAACAAAAAATAAATTAAATCGCCTCCATTGCGATACAAAACAAATCTATACGACAAAAATAACGACTAAAATAAAGCTAAAGAATTCGAGTTTGTTTATTTGATATTTGTTGAAACGTGATAATCGTGCGGAAATTGTAATAATTTAGTCCAGGGTGCCATAAATTTGCCTACAAAAGTAAATTTTAATGGTTAAAACACAAAAACTACTCTCCTAAAGAAAATCGGACCCACCTAAAGAAAACCAAATCATCACCGAACAAAATTCCAGTTTGAGAAAATCTTGGGAAACAAACATATTATTTAATTGAATCGTATTTTCATTAGGAATGAATTATTCGGATGGTAAGCATTACTTTTACCACGCGGATATAAAATAAAAGACTTTATTCATTTTTAATAATTAATTTAAAAATAAAAATAACATACAATAATTTGAAAGTTCATTAAATTTAATTATTATTAATAATAATAATGATAATTTCATTTTATTTTTTACCTTAATAAAAAATAATAATTTTTTTTTTTGTGAAAAAAAAAATGTAATAATCATATTTTTGTTATGAATATGAAAAAATTTTTTTCTCCAACATTTTCTCTTGACTTCCATTTATAACGAAATGGAAAACTTCGGAATCTTTACAATTCGGAGTAAATCAAAGTGAATTATCGTTGATACGATCAAATTCAATTTTATTTATTTTGAATCTATGGCCGTTTTCGCGCCTTCGGCTAATGGAAATCTTAGAAAAAAAGGGTCAGATTCCGACAAATTTTTATACAGACCGATCGACACTTTTTTATGGTTTATTATCTTGAAATATTAATAGTATTCTCAATCAGACTGTGGTCTTGGGTCAGCCACACCAGGCCATGTTCAATTAAAAATAATTTTTTTGTTTTAATTTAAAGTACCTACATAAATTATAGGAAAAGGATCGTATTTCCTACCGAGTTGTCCAAGACAACCCCAGACAGAAGGTTTTCCACGAGAGAAAAATGGGTGAAACCACCTAATATTTACTTTTACGCGAACTAAGATTTGCAGAAGTTTAGTACATAGTAAAAATTTGGCAGTTTGACTTTCAAGAAAAGGCTGTTTTAAATTGGCCTCTTTGGTCCATATAAACGGAAGTAAAACATGATGTTTTTAAATTCTTCGTCATCATCAATAATAATAAAAAACATCATGGCATCTCTTTTGCACTCAATTTTAATCTCTCATATAAAATAATCATCATTTTCGCATTTAAAATATTAAATAAAAATAATTTTTTAATATTTATATAATAATTTTTTTTTTTTTTAAACAACCATTAAGAATGAAACCATGTGTATAACAAGTGGCCTACATTTAACGAACACATCAACTCTCTCTCTACGTACATTAATGCTATTCTACGCTATATATATATATATATATATATATATATATATAAATGTATGCTACGCTTCCAGATTGGATGACGACTCGACTCGACTCTGTTAAACATATTTAGAAGAGAGTTTTAGTGGTGGCTGTAGAGAGTTGAAGCTTTTTTAATAATAATAATAATATCTTTCATATTTTTAGCATCGTTTAGCATCGTTTAATATGCAAGGTTTATTTTTTAGTTAAATTTATGGACTATTTTTACGAAGACTTTAATTACATTTTATACCATGATCTTGTAATAGACCCAAAATTAGTTTTGCTCTAGCACATCCAAGTTATAGCCAATTTTGATAAACCAAGTATGGAATTATATTAATTTTGGGTCATATTTTTCAAATTTGTGGTCAAATTTACCCTATCATTGACTAGTTTTAAGAAAGTGGTACCCTGGATCCGAAATTTAGCAGAAGGGTGATCGGTAGCGAAAAACAAACAACACAGACGAAAAGTTGGACCCAAAATTAGTGGGTTTCAAAAAAAATCCCAAGAAGATCGGATAAAATTTGCCTGTGTTATCAAAAAAATCGAATTTTTGAACTTAATGACGTCATCAAAATTCAAAAAATTTAATTTTTCTCTATCACATCCAAATTTTATCCAATTTTGATAAACCAAGTATGGAATTCTACTAAATTTGGGTCAAACTTTTCAAATTTGTGGTCAAATTTACCGTATCATTAACTAGTTTTAAGTAAATGGTACCCTGGATCCGAAATTTATCGGATGGGTGGTCGGTAGCGAAAAACTAAGAGCACAGATGAAAAAGTGGACCCAAAATTAGTGGGTTTCAAAAAAAATTTCATTCAGATCGGATAAAATTTGGATGTGATATCAAAAAAATTGATTTTTTGAACGTAATGACGTCATCAAAATTCAAAAAATTTAATTTTGCTCTATCACATCCAAATTTTATCCAATTTTGATAAACCAAGTATGGAATTCTACTAAATTTGGGTCATACTTTTCAAATTTGTGGTCAAATTTACCCTATCATTGACTAGTTTTAAGAAAGTGGTACCCTGGATCCGAAATTTAGCAGAAGGGTGATCGGTAGCGAAAAACAAACAACACAGACGAAAAGTTGGACCCAAAATTAGTGGGTTTCAAAAAAAATCCCAAGAAGATCGGATAAAATTTGCCTGTGTTATCAAAAAAATCGAATTTTTGAACTTAATGACGTCATCAAAATTCAAAAAATTTAATTTTTCTCTATCACATCCAAATTTTATCCAATTTTGATAAACCAAGTATGGAATTCTACTAAATTTGGGTCAAACTTTTCAAATTTGTGGTCAAATTTACCGTATCATTAACTAGTTTTAAGTAAATGGTACCCTGGATCCGAAATTTATCGGATGGGTGGTCGGTAGCGAAAAACTAAGAGCACAGATGAAAAAGTGGACCCAAAATTAGTGGGTTTCAAAAAAAATTTCATTCAGATCGGATAAAATTTGGATGTGATATCAAAAAAATTGATTTTTTGAACGTAATGACGTCATCAAAATTCAAAAAATTTAATTTTGCTCTATCACATCCAAATTTTATCCAATTTTGATAAACCAAGTATGGAATTCTACTAAATTTGGGTCAAACTTTTCAAATTTGTGGTCAAATTTACCGTATCATTAACTAGTTTTAAGTAAATGGTACCCTGGATCCGAAATTTATCGGATGGGTGGTCGGTAGCGAAAAACTAAGAGCACAGATGAAAAAGTGGACCCAAAATTAGTGGGTTTCAAAAAAAATTTCATTCAGATCGGATAAAATTTGGATGTGATATCAAAAAAATTGATTTTTTGAACGTAATGACGTCATCAAAATTCAAAAAATTTAATTTTGCTCTATCACATCCAAATTTTATCCAATTTTGATAAACCAAGTATGGAATTCTACTAAATTTGGGTCATACTTTTCAAATTTGTGGTCAAATTTACCCTATCATTGACTAGTTTTAAGAAAGTGGTACCCTGGATCCGAAATTTAGCAGAAGGGTGATCGGTAGCGAAAAACAAACAACACAGACGAAAAGTTGGACCCAAAATTAGTGGGTTTCAAAAAAAATCCCAAGAAGATCGGATAAAATTTGCCTGTGTTATCAAAAAAATCGAATTTTTGAACTTAATGACGTCATCAAAATTCAAAAAATTTAATTTTTCTCTATCACATCCAAATTTTATCCAATTTTGATAAACCAAGTATGGAATTCTACTAAATTTGGGTCAAACTTTTCAAATTTGTGGTCAAATTTACCGTATCATTAACTAGTTTTAAGTAAATGGTACCCTGGATCCGAAATTTATCGGATGGGTGGTCGGTAGCGAAAAACTAAGAGCACAGATGAAAAAGTGGACCCAAAATTAGTGGGTTTCAAAAAAAATTTCATTCAGATCGGATAAAATTTGGATGTGATATCAAAAAAATTGAATTTTTGAACTTGATGACGTCATCAAAATTCAAAAAATTTAATTTTGCTCTATCACATCCAAATTTTATCCAATTTTGATAAACCAAGTATGGAATTCTACTAAATTTGGGTCATACTTTTCAAATTTGTGGTCAAATTTACCCTATCATTAACTAGTTTTAAGAAAGTGGTACCCTGGATCCGAAATTTAGCGGAAGGGTGGTCGGTAGCGAAAAACTAAGAACACAGATGAAAAGGTGGATCCAAAATTAGTGGGTTTCAAAAAAAATTACATTTAGATCGGATAAAATTTGGATGTGATATCAAAAAAATTGAATTTTTGAACTTAATGACGTCACCAAAATTCACAAAATTTAATTTTGCTCTATCACATCCAAATTATATCCAATTTTGATAAACCAAGTATGAAATTGTACTTATATCGCATGACAATGATTGCCTCAATAATTTAAACAAAATTTCTATCTTGGTATTAGAAAAATCATACCACAAAAAAAAAAAGAAAAAATTATAATGAACGAGACTCCACTCGTCATCATATTCCATTGGAATAAAAAAAAAAAAAAAAAAACTTGAGCAACAACGAATACCAACGTTTAAATATCCTACTCTACCATTAAACGATTCGAATATTTTTCGAGAAGACTTGTTGTAAAGGGGTGTGTATATACTATGTATACCATACATAGTACAGGGAGTTATTTAAATATTCAAGTATAAAAAATCAGCCGTTATATCTTAAATATGACGTTATCGTGCTCATTTGAGTACGCAGGGCTATCGAAAAAATTTGTAGAGACAAAGTTTGGTAGACTCGCCAAAAGGAAGCCACTCACGGATTAGTACCAGTTTTGACTAGAATAAGAAAGAATTTCCTAGATTTTCACGTATCTAAATTGTCGAATTCATTAGAAAGCTACATAATTAAAAAAAATTTGCAATTTTTCGATATTTTGAAAATTACTCCAGATATCGAAAAATTTTATTCCTGTTTCTATTTTGGCAGAAATCTATGAAAAAATATTATGCATCAATCTACCTTCGCCTACTTCGAAGCCTAGTTTACATTAAAGCCTTATCCATCAAAGCCTACTTTCGAAGTCCTTTATTAATTTAAATCATCGAGCAACCTGTTATCCAAAACTTTCTCTGATGCTCGTATATTTTTAAAGCCTGAACCATTGAAGGATTGAAGGAATTGTATGTACAATTTGTTGTCTTTTTAACCCTTCAATGTTTCACCAAAGCTCTGTACAACATATACATACGTTTTTTACTCAATTAAAAAAAAAAAAAACGAACTCACTAAACTACATCAATTATTAACAATTTACTGATAATAATAAATAATAATTGAAATATATATTTTACAACCCTCTTCACTTGTAGTAAATCTCACCCCCTCAACAAAAAAATATGAATATTTATAACTGAAGTATCTCAATATTTAAATTGATGAAGGGGGTTAATGTATGGAGCCGTTCGTAATTCAGCTTGCTAGTTCATAGATACATTTTACAAAAACTATTATTTTCACACAGAACAAAAACAAAATGAACAATCAAAAAAACCATTTTTGAAAAACAACTAAACGTTTTTGCAGTTGTGGTACTTAGGAACGCACTCATGAAAAAATAGATTTTTTATTGTTTTGTGATGTTAAAGAGAACAAAAATTATCGAATTATTTTTTGTAAAAGACAATTCATTCAATGAATTAATATATTATGTATTGATTGTCTATAGTCAGAATAAATTATGGGCTCTTGTTTACGCTTGAGATAATTTTTGAAACAATTCATCGAAGTTCGTTTATATATTGATAGCGGTTTTTTTTTTTTCATCGTAGTGTGTGGTTTAGGTTTTGAATATTGGGTAGGAAACACTTGAAAGTTGAAAAAATTTTAGACACTTCGCTTGGTTAAGATAATTCATGGACTTTTTTGAAAGCTTCTGGACACGTTTTTCAAAGTTTTTTATTTGAATAATTACTTTTCAAAGCAAAAATAATACTTAAAATGCGCTCTCACAGACGCAATTGACCCACGTTGCTCATTTACGTTTTTGAGTAAACGTGATGACAGACGGACAGACAGACGACAGACAGACAGACTGACAGACAGACAACCGGAAATGGACTAATTAGGTAATTTTATGAACACATATACCAAAATTTTGGTCATAGTATCAATATTTTTAAGCGTTACAAACTTGGGACTAAAATTAATATACTATGTATATTTCATATATACAGAGTGTAAAAATAAATATAATATAAAAGATTATTAATTTCATTAAAAAAAAAAATTATTTTAATATTATTCGATTTTTTTGTTTGAAAAACGTATGTAGCTGTTTCATTTTACTTAAATACAAAAAAAATAAATAAATAAATAATAAAATATATAATTATTATTATTATTCAATATTAAAAAATATAATATTATTAATTTAATATCAATAATATTTATTTACAATTATTGAAAATAAATCTTTACAAAAACTTTATATTCTGTATTGTAATTTTTCAAAAGAGAATAATTTCTTGTAATATAATATTTTTTACACAAAAAGATTGTGTGGATTGGAATCCAATATGTTGGAATTCTCATTTAAACACCTCCATTGTTTTTTGAAAATTTTAAAACAAATCTAAAAATTTTTAAAACAATTGATTTGCTAATAAATTGTAGGTATTTATTATTTTATTATACCAATATAACAAGGTATACTAAGTTTAGTCCCAAGTTTGTAACGCTTAAAACTATTGATGATGAATATGAACAAAATTTGGGTATAGGTGTTCATAAAATTACCGAACTATTTCCGGTTGTCTGTCTGTCGTCTGTCGTCTATCCGTGCTGAGGACGTAAAAAGTCATATTGAGTTCGTAAATGAGCACCATTGGCTAATTGGGTCTTGGGTCCGTAGGACCCATCTTGTAAACTGTTAGAGATAGAACAAAAGTTTCGATTTAAAAAATGTTTCTTATAAAAAAATAAACAACTTTTGTTTAAAACATTTTTTTCGTAAACATCACTGTTTATCCGTGACAGCGCTTATTATGCGCAAATTGTATTATTATATGGGTATATCAGTTATATATGTGTGACATGTATGCATGTGTAATGTGACAGAGTAATCAGCCCTGTTTATACATGATATTTCAACAATTAACTAAGTCAATTGTTTGTTTTCACTTGTTTTTAAAATACACAATGGCCTTTCCTGTATAATTAATTTATCGATTAATTAATTAATTATCTATCACCAATATCCTATATTTATTATATTATGATTGTGATTAGATTCCATTGAAAAGATGTTTTAATAAAAATGTTTGTTTACTTTATACAATAAACTGTTCGTGTGTTCGTTTAGTTTGGTTTGATTCGCCAGGAAGTTTATAAAATGTGTCATTGATTAATATAATAACCACAAATTATTAATATTTATACCTTATAATTACAAAGTGGTTTGTAGTAATTATCCCCCCTTTTACTTTTCGACCACATAATTATCTTCTTTCATTCATCAATTTCTTCTAGAAGACTAGGTATTCAATTTTAATTTTGAGCCATATTGAACAGAAAGATGCACAAAACGTGTCTCCACTAAACGGCGAATATAAAGAAATTTTTTCATGCGAAACTACGGTGCCTTTAAACAAAGCTATGATAACATGTTTAAACTAAGTTTAAACTAGGCTCAAACTAGGTTTCAACAGTCGTGGATATTTAGAAACCATAGTAATTTACAGCAATTGTATTCAAATGTTTGAATGAATTGTCTAATAAAACGTAGCCTACTCTTTTAATGATCTAATCATTCTCTTTTACAATTACATGCCTACAGGGGTAGTATCTTAAAGTAGATTTGGTGAGAGTTATCCAAGTTTCACTATAGTGTGATCAACGGTAAATTATGGTGTGGTCAAAATTAATCATTAGAAGCCGTTGAAGATGCAAGAAAATGCGCCGTGTAATATTCGTGAAATTTGAAACAAAAATTTATCAAAATAATAGCTAAAATCTCAGATTACAGCTCTCTAAAACTCCAATAAAATCAAAGCCTAATATACTTATAATAAAGATATCGATGCAACCGCACTTAATATAGGATATCGATAACCAATGTAGGTGTGATTTTAATTCAAATATCTCATCACAATAGGTTTTATTATGATATTTTTGTACGAAGATGATTTTGCTAAAAATTTAATATATTTTACAAGTTAAAACAAAGTCTTTTGTATTGCTGATCGATTCGAGCTCAACACAACAGTTTTTCAAACATTGGTTTTTTTTTTTAATAAGTGTATTGTTTATTTCAACAAGTATCTATATAAATGACAATATATGGGGGTCACCGCCTCGAGCTGCACTTAAATAGTTTCCAAGGAAACCATTCACGAGAAGCCCCAAAAAAGTTTCATAATATTTTCGATATATATCGCTAAGTGATGAATATATACGAACTTGATTAACATCCTGTATATAAATACAAATGTATATTTATACAGATGCCAAGTCATCTTGATAAGCGTTCATTCATAACAATAACACTAATATTAATAATAATTTTTAAACATATCATATATTTGTATTGTTATCTTTTGTAATTGTAACATATAATTATATTATTTATTGCATAAACATAATATATATATATATATAACTAGCGGCCCCGACGGACGTTGTCCCGAAAAAAAAAATAACTCCAATTCATGAATACCTATACTACGTTTAACCTGTCCGCTAAACCCATCCCGCTAAACCCCAATTTAACTCCTATTTATTGGAGTGGCCTGACCTTCGACCTTTGGCCTGACCTTTGATAGTAGAGCTCGCTGCGCTCGCATATGGCTCTAATAAATGCCTATTGACAATACCTGAATACTATTAAAAATACATAGTACACATAGTATACATAATGTGATATGATTTATATGCGCTCCCACCATTTAATGAAATTCATTTTTTTGGTACGGAGCCCTCAAAAACAGTTGTACTGGACCAAATTGTAAATCTAAACCATTCTCGAATCTCCACGAACACACACAAAAAATTTCATCAAAATCGGTCCAGCCGTCTAGGAGGAGTTCAATTACATACACACGCACACAAGAAATATATATATTAAGATATGTTTGTGTTAATGAAATATGTATAAGATAGTTTATTTATTAATCTATTTCTATTTTATATTTGTCGTTCAATAAATTTATTAATAGATATCAATTAAACACTTAATAGATTATAGAGTTATACGAACAAATGAATCCAAAACGCATTAGATCATCATGTATAGAACAGTTCTGGTCAAATGCACCAAGTACACCTTCTGAAATAACATCTATACATAACAAGCACTTATAATTGACGCGAAAATACAGTTAAAAAATCGGGAAAATCAAATACAACTTCTGTTTTGGAGTAATTTTGATCCAAAAAAATTCAAAAATCTAGTTCAATTGATTATTGTTTCAGAATTTTTGATGGTTTCTCCCGTATACTTTATTTTGGAGTAATTATCGGTTTTTACTCAAGAACTTTTTAATTCAATCGAAAACTAAAACGGAAACGAATCGATTTTTTGAAATTTTTTGCTTTTTTTAACTTTTAATCTTTCATGTATTTAAACATACAAAAATAATATCGGAATTGAAATACGCCACCAGTTAAGGGTTAAATATAATTTCCTATTTATAACAATACATATATACGTATATATTGATCACATCTAATTATTATTGATATAATGTTTATTTATTAAAATTATATATATCATTATTTATTTATTAATATTAATTATGAATTTATTAAAAGGATATTTATCAATTAAAAGATATTTTGATTCATAAAATAACTAATATTTTAATTTTATCAATTTATTATTCATTTTATTTATATTACAGTTATTAATTATCGGTATTTATTATCAAAGTTTCTTGTTTATAGATAAACTACTATTCTTGTTTGATATTATTATCGTTTATTGTCTAGAAAAATCGCAAACAAAATCTTTCCTAGTCAGAAAATTTTTGCACAAACGATTTTCTGTAACATACTTAAGCAAAGAAATGACAAATCAATGAAATTGATAGTAATTGAAAATTTAATTATTTAAAAGAAGGATCTTTTACAAGTAGAAATCTGTAAAAGTAGAAATATTTAAACGTACAAATCTTTGAGAGCGAAATTATTTTTGAGTAAATGAGAGCTTAAGTATAATTATTTTATGACGATAACATAACAGCGTCTCAAATTTACAGCAGCTCCGAGATATCAACAAATCCTTAGAAATTCGTTTCCTTTAATTTTGTAATTAAAATTTTTTTTTCATTTATCAATCAAGTTCAAAACCTTTTAATTAAATTAATTATCAGTAGGTAAATTAAGTACACTTAAAGAAATGTTAAGTTACTTAAGGCTACTACACTTAAAAAAAATGATGATAAAATGATAAAATTATCCTCAATAAAAATATAATCCTAATATTTACTTAAAAAATAAATAAATAATCAATCGAAATTTTTATCAAACTGAAGATTAATTTTTTAACTCTCTAATCATTTGTGTTGATTACGTTAATAAAGTGGGCTCGATTAATGAAATTATGCTAGAAGCAAGGGAAAACATCTCATCCAATTCTCCTGTTATGAATTTTAGATTCGGTGTCAGATAGTTCCTCCAATGATTATGTTTCTTGAAGTAGTGATTTCTGACGAGAAAAAAGCCTACGCGAAGTTATAAACATTTCGGGCGCATTTTCAGAAAAATTTCGATAATCGAGACTCGATTAAAAGCAGAATAGTTTCGATTACTGATCTTTCGTTTTATTTTTGATTTTTTTGGGGCAACAAATTCTTTTGGGTAACAGTTTTTCTATATCCAAGAGAATCAAAGAGAATTTTACAGTTTTTGACTGCTAAAATAAGTTTTAATATGTCATCCAAATATAATTTCCATTATTCATAAACATAAAGTTATAGTTTTATCTTAGACATATATTATTAAATATTATTATTTTATCAAAATAAATAACAATAATTTTAATGAATGAAATTGTTTATTATTTTTTTTTCACAACCAAAATATAATAATTCTTTATCTTTTTTATAAGAACTCAAAACATTTTTTTTTTGTTAGTCAAAGAGAACAATCTATTGTATTTTATCATACGCTATTAATAAACAAGCCCCAAAAAAAAATTCATTGTCATACTGATATCAATTATTAAAAATTTAAAACAAAAACAATTTGAACTAGGAAGTATGGGTGCTGGTGAACAAATTACACGAGTTTTTATAACGCACATCTTAATTTAATAAAAACATATCATCCATCTACAGTATTCTTATAAAACCAATGTTAAATATGCCTACTTTTGAAGTCAGTTATTTAAGTAAACGGATAACATCCCCTAAAATTCTCAAAATTAATTAATTTAGACTCAGTCCAACTTCATGAAAAATAAATAAATCCTTTTATAAAAAATTGCCCTAGTGCTTGTCCATCCTTAATGATTCAGTAATAAAGCATAAAGTTTGAAATTAAAAGAAAAAACTCACGTTTTTAAGATTTCAAATTTGTTTTAATACGGCGATAAATGTCAATCCAGACACAACAATTCCCGTTTCATCTAATTTATTTTGTTTCAAAGAATCAACCTCCTTAATTCATTCATAAAAAAAAGATATACTTTGCACTCACCTTCATAAGATAAAAAAATAAATTTTAAACAAA
The DNA here is from genome assembly GCF_905475395.1 of Chrysoperla carnea. Classification (NCBI taxonomy): domain Eukaryota; kingdom Metazoa; phylum Arthropoda; class Insecta; order Neuroptera; family Chrysopidae; genus Chrysoperla; species Chrysoperla carnea. The sequence goes on from NC_058341.1 coordinate 3,362,458, forward strand.
AATTATTAATAAAAAAAAATGCACTTTCACTCTCAAATCACTTAAATTAATTTTAAAATTTCCTATGATGACACAATTATCCTGTTTTTTTTTTAATGACTAATAATTTCCTGAGTTCAATCAATAAATTAAATGATACAATATCCGATCAGAACGTATTCAATTTCACTTAAATCGCGTTGCGTTGTTCGTACGATGATTCAATCAATAATAATTATTGAATAATTATATAAAATATATAATAATTAATTATAGAATGAATGATATGTATTTATTATAGTTAGTTTTGTTTAAATCATATATTAATATTTGTTATATTTATATTATTTATTAATAATAATATTAATAATAAAATAATCAGTTTAAAGTTTGGTTTTAATATGTTATAATAAAAATAATTTTATATGTTAGGCTACTTTATATATCATATATTATTTATTTGTAAAGCATTAATCAAGGATGAACAAATATTCGACAAAAAACATACTCTTTAAAAATATTTTATCATTCTCAAATGAAAATTTAGTATCTTATGCAACTATGGAAAAGTTTTGTAAGAAATGTACGCGTTTTTAATTTGAAAATTGTAAAATTTAATTAAATCGAAAATATCGTAACAAAATCAGGCCTGATCGAGAGTACTCTTTCAAGAAAATCTGCTAATCTGTTATAAAACCATCACATCTGTTCTAGTTGTTATCGCGTACGAAAAAAATTATCTTACAAATAAAACCTAAATCGTTTCATCTATTTAGGCGCTGCGATGCCACACAGACACACAAATACATACATAAGTTAAACCTTTAACACCCTCCTGTTAGAAAAAAAAATGCCCCGGGTGAGGATCGAACTCACGACCTTAAGATTATGAGACTTACGCGCTACCTACTGCGCTACCGAGGCTTGTTGCTCTACAAGAAAAAAATTGCAATTGTATACATCTCAGTTTATAAATAAAAAAGCTGCACCCGAAAAGTCAGGAATTAGGAAAAATTGCGTTTAAAGAATCATTTTCCGCTCATCTAGATACAAAAATTTCCGAGGGAACATTTTGAAAATCATTTCTATATTAACAATAAATCGGAAAGTTTTCGAATTTAAGTCTTTCCTAGCCAAAAAGTGATTCAAAAATCAATTTTTTTTCGGTGGGTTTGTTTTGTAACAAGTTTTTGTTAATATTTAGTCATTTCTTATAGCCTGAATGGTTGCTCGAAGGTTTAATGAATGGTTTTTCGCCCAAGAAAAATGGATTTAGAACAATTTGGCTTAAAATATTCACAAAAATAAATAATAAATATTTGGAGTTTTGTTTGTTAATTTGTACATCCTTGATATAAATTTGAAGTATTTCCCACGTTCAAAAAAAAAAAAAACCGCCCATACTCGCATCTTAACTCAAGTCGCTGTTTGTATTTAATCACTTACACCACCACGATACATATTTCTAACATGTAATAATATTTATTATCAGTAAACTTATAACTTATAAAACTATACTTAAATTTTGGATCGTTGAAAACAAAAGACAAAATACTGATAATGTTATAATTGTGTTATTATTATTATGATTATTATTAAAACAGATACTAAAACGAGGACAATCTTTAAGAGACAATATCTTTCAAAATGTATTGTTCTTTATTTATTAAATGATGACTAATAAAAAGTAAAATTTATAAAATTAAAAAAATTTCCGACAAATTTTTTACGGAAACCTTAACTCGCACTCGAAACATACCTGAGAACACTGTCCATTAAATTACGTTTTCCCCTAGAACCGATTTTGACAATCAACGTGTATTTGTTAGTTTTTCCGCGTACGGAACCCTAAACTTGCGCTTGAAACATAGCTAAGAAAACTCTTCATTAAACTACCTTTCAAACGAAATGAAATCGGTCCATTCCTTTAAGAGCTACGATGCCACAGACAGACGAACAGACACACACACACATAGCGGTCAACCCCTTATCAAGTTATAAAACCCCTTTTTTGGGGTTCGAGGATTTTAAAATGATATTCCTCAATAATTTCTAAAAATTTTTAGTCTTAAATAATGAATTCTTGGTTGACACAAGCAAAAAAGTAAAATATTTCGAACAGATTCAGACACAAAAATGACCCACTACAGATCTGAGTATAATCCAAGCATCTGGATAACCTTTTCTTATAAATTTACATTCAAGTGTTTTAAACAAATCACTATTTCATCTAATTTGGATCATTTTAGACACAAAAGGACACCTCTTTGCTTTTTTTTTGAAACGGAACCATTTTTAAAATTTACTAAAAATTCCTAAAATGGAATTTTCACATTTATTCTCATCAAGTATTGCACTTAATTTTATCAGATACAGTGCAATTGTCCTCATTACTTATGATTAATTGTCTAAAATAACTCAAATAGGATCGGATTTTGCATTAAAAAAATGTGATTTTTCAACAATTTTCCCGAATACCAATCGATTTTATCTGGTTGGTTTCGAATATTGAATGTAAAAATAAAGAAATAAATAAATTCAACTTTGCTTCTGATAAGGCATTACTGATATTAAAAGAGAAATATCTCGCTAATAAAAGTGAACTACGTTGATTTGTTTTAAGATCGCATTTCAAAGGAAAGTACCCTGATAAATAATTCTCCCTGTGACCTCAATATCAAGCGCAAAATATAATTTATAAAAAAACATCGATCAGCGAAACTTTAGATTTAATTGATGAACTTGGCCCTGTTTGAAGTAATCGAAAGATTTGTTTTATCTTAAAACGTGTGTCTATTTATTTATTTAAAAAAATTAAAACGATTACAAAAAAAATTTCAAGTCATGCAGAAATTTTTATAAAATTATATTTGGATCAGCACATTTATACCAAAGGTTGAATCAATAAAATTTCTAAAATAATTTGTACACCGATAAGTTAAAAATCGTTACAAATAAACAGGTGGAACGAAGAATCCAAAGGTCAAGCAGGATAAACGTTCTACAAATGATGATTTGCTACAATTTAATTTTTTGTTTTTACAGATTTTGAAGTTACGATATACAAAATTTTTTCATCATTTATCCCTCAAATAAAGTTTGACCGATCAAATTTCTTGTAGTTTTTTTTATAGAGTTATCTATGCGAAGACGATTAACGAAAATTGATTAAAAAACTTAATACATTTTCCTTTTTTGAACAAAATAAACGAAATAATACAGTCTCATACATTATTTCCTGTTAGAAAACTCAAAAACAATTTTTATTTGACCATATTAACGACTAATATTATGGCCAATTTGAAGCAAAAATCGATATATTTTCGATAACAGTCTTTCAAGTCGATTCTCTGTTCGGTTTACAAGAAATTTATTACTAAATGTCGGTTTTTTAGTCGATAAGTGCTTTTAAAAATATTTTACCATTTACATAAAATACTTTTATCAATATTTTTCAAGCTTTAGCTTTAAAATCATACCAAAATTAAGAACTGTGCTTAAAAATGATAAACTTTCTTTAGTAAATATATTGACTTTGATAGTTAATTTCTCCTAAATCGTACAGAAAATCGATATGAATTTTTCACAAAAGACGTATAAAAGGACGATTAATAGATAAATAAAATTTTAAATCTGTGGTATCATTTTCAATTTTCGGGTTTGAAATACCTTAAAGAGTTGAAATGAAAATGATAACAAAAATTAGAAATTTTATTTATCTTTTCATACGTCTTTTGAGCAAAATTCATATCGATTGTCTGTATACGGTTTATGAGAAATGTGTCCTTTTTTGGTAAAAAACTGACTTTGATAGTTAATTTCTTCTAAACCGTTCAGAAAATCGATATAAATTTTCCACAAAAGACGTATAATTGGATGATTAATTGATAAATAAAATTTCAAATTTTTTTAATCATTTTAATTTTTGTGATATCGATATACCTTAATTTCTCTGTAATTACCTACAAAAATACCCTAAATTTTGGAGTACACTGTCTAATATATTCTACTGTGATCATGATTCTAATAATTGAAGACTGTTTTTTATTTTTTTTTATTTCTGAAGAGTCGAAAAAAAAGACATTAAACAAGCTAATAAACGTTTTCTGTCTATTTTATCTAATACCCACTTGACAAAACGCTAGTTTTTTTTTTTTTTTAATGAAAAAAAGGGATGAAAATAAGTGGCTTTTATTTTTTGAAATATCTTATCGAAAAAGGTTAACGAACGTTTAATATTATTTCCCATTCGAAATTATAGAAATCGTAACGTTTTTATCTTCACAAAAATTATTAAATAATTAATTCAAGAATATTTCAGATTAAAATAAAAATATTCTCATCGCATGTAAAAACTGTCTTCACATCAAGAAAAAAATAAATAAAATTATTTAAATTAAAATCAATAAATCGATAAATAAATATGAATTTTAATTACTAATAAATTATTTAAACGAATTATATTTAAATCAAAAATATTGTGGTTTGAATAGCATCATAACACCTCCATATACATACTAAATATAATATAAAAAATGAACCGCAGTTTTTGCCAAAAGAATACATTAATTTTATCTTTCTAAGCTCATGTAAATGCTTTTCATCCACAAAAACGTTTATAAATGACAAAAAGAAAGCACTCACCCTTTACAAGTAACCATCAATCGCTTGATTGGAAACACCACAATTGCAAAGGAACGCTTTTTCTGGGAAGTACTGATGTTTAACCGGAAGATATGGTCAAATTTTCGAGGGAACTGCGCCAAAATTTCTCAATTCTTCCATACCCTTTCGAATATTATAGCATATATTTCTTTTAAAATCGAATCCTATTTTTGTAACCTTTATTCATTGAGCCAACATGGTAAAACTGACAAAATCTTCGAAAAATGGATATCGAACCATTCAATAACTTTACCACTCGAAAACCTTGGATATTTGCCTTCATTCTTGTCAAATTTGGTATACTTTCCAACTAACTCCGAGGCAGAAGTTTTAGCGTCAGAAAATATCAATTTCTCATGTTTAAACCATTTACACGGAGGTTAAAAATCGATAATTTTTTTAACAAAATAATTTGTGTGAGATATATTGAATGAAAATATCATAAACTACCCTTGCATGCATTGATATTATACGATAACACTGATACCGTTTGTTTAAAGGCAATGATGCATAAACCCCATAATGTTATAATAGCTGGCTGAGGGGTTGTAATATGATGTGTGATCCTCATATTTAGGGGTGTTTTTAAAAATATTATTTAAAAAATAAAAAGTAGGCTTATTTAATAAATATATGTTTATATTGTATAATTATTATCATAATTTTTATTTATTTAAAATAATTTATTGGTATTTTAATTTATTTAGTTTTAGTTTTAACGAATTTTTAAAAATTTCGATGATTTTTCTTATCATTTTCATCGACAAATCCTTTTCAACAGCAAATTAAAGTTTACGAATATCTTCAAAAAAACATTTCTAGCCATGGATATGAAAAACGTATTCTTTATAAATTATATGTGGTATTTATACAATTAGTTCTTTTAAATAATATCGATATTTAATAATTTATTTTAATATAATATAAGTAAATTGTTTTGTATGTAAACGTTTGAATAGAAGTGACTATATCTGTGAGGTATAAAAATTTTATTTTTTTGATAAAAATAAGACTTACATAATAAAATTTGTTTTTACTAGTTCAACTATTTTGATGTAAAAATTACTTATTTGTAACAAAAATACCATTTTTTAATGAAATAAAATTTGAAGGTCAATTAACAAAATAATATTTTATTTTATTAGTAAAAATAATAACTAACTGAATTAAATATTTAAATACCCTTCGTATGTTTGACTTATTTATTATTAAAAAAAATGCATTTTTTTTAAATATTGAATTACGAAGTAAAATTTTTCCTAATTTTTCGTAATTAATAAATAATAAGTCTTTAACTCGAAAATGGATCGATATTATCCAAAATAAATCGAAAAAAATTGAAAAAGGGTTTTCGTTTTCAATTATAACAAAATCATGTCTTGTAAAAATAGATCAGATTAATGTTTTTCAGGATAATACCACCGAAAAAGCTTAAATTCGAAATTCTTCGAGTTGAGTACGTCGTATCTTCAAATATACATACTATAAGTAAAAATGAGTACGATTTGCGTAACTTTTAGGTCAACGTTACCTAAGAAAATGATTTTCATTCAAATCGGGACTACAAATTATTTTATTTTTTTCGTATTTTTCCAAAGGAGTGTCTCCAATTTTGACAAAAACATTGTTTTAAGCTAATTTTAATCCAGTGAAAACGATGCCATTGGATAAAAATGAATCTGATTTATGGTTTTCGAGATATCACCACTAACAAATCTTAAAATCGAAATCCTTGGAGTTACCTAAGTCATATCTTCAAATATACTAATTAACCATCAAAATGAATGCAATTTTCGTAATTTGCGTGTAGAAATTACTTTGAAAATTCACTTTCATTCAAATTGAGAGTAAAATTTTTGTATTTTTCCAAAGGGATTAAATAATTCGTAAATAATTGGGAAACGATTTGAGTTGTTAATTTTACCGAAAACGTAGTTTTTATCAGACTATAACTCAGCCAAAATGAAGCTACTGGGTAAAAGTTGATCAGATTTATGTTTTTCCAGATTTCATCTCCAGCAAGTTCCAATTCGAAAAAATTCTGTCATATTTTGAAACAAAGTTCGTTAAAATAAACCTGACTTTCGTAAATTTGGGTCAAAATAGAAAAAGTTTTAAAACACAACTAGATATTTAAATTAAATTGACCAAAATTAAGACATATTATTTTTTCATCCAAAAAAACACATCTTGTTTGAAGGGATATTTAAAATTAATCGATTTCTCCAAAACAAAGTTAAATTGACTACAAACATGGGTAATAAATATTTCTCTGGTTAATTATCTTTTTATTTCATGTAAAACAAATTGTGTGTCCTATACATTTAATTTTCTAAATAATTTATGGCACTTTTTTTTAATTTTATTTAAATATGCATAAAATTTTTTCGGTAAAAATATAAAACGATATTTAATACCACCAACGTGGTCTGATACCGATTTTTGTGGAACCACCCATCAACAGATGTCATCTTGTTTTAGAGCATTGATGCAGATGTCTGTCAATAATTATTATATGACTTTTTAATGTAACCATAAAATGGGTCTTTTATTTTTGGGATTAAAAATAAAATTATTATTACATTACACAGTTTAATTAAGATTTGGAAGCTTCTCCGTATTAAGTTTATGAACAGGGATAATCCCAGGAAACTGAATTTTTGAGAGATGTGGGTAATCAATCGAAGTTTTCGTTATCTCGTGATCTCTTGAAGTTTTCGTCATTTCTTTGGTCCAAATCAGCTTGAAATGGAATTTTCGTCATAATTGATTTGTTCTAACTTTGGGCTTAATACAGTCATTAGATTAAGCCCAAAATGTCTTTAGAAATTTCGAATAGAGATCAGATAGAGAATCGATACATACTGAAACGGAAAATTACGGGAGTTTGTAACAGGTGATTAAAGGAAATAGAATTATATGCCAAATCCTATAAAATTCCATATAGAAACCGTGAATTCCAAAACTATTTTTTTTTCTGCCCAATTTTCCAGACAATTATCTTATTGGAAATTCGTTTTGGGCTCGAACAGAGGATAATTTACCTTAAAAGTACCGATAATTTTGGATTTTGGACTTCAAATTTTGATTTAAAATCTCAAGAACCCAAATATTGCATATGTGCTAAATCTTCACTTATTCTATAACCGAAGAATTATAATTTATTGCGTTAAGTATATAAAAACTATAGAAAACACTAATTTCAAGTAAAAAAAGGTCTTTATTTTTGGGATCTTTTCAAAAATTAATAATCAAAAAATACAATTTGGGTTTGGAAGCAAAATTTTGAACCCATATAAGGTAATCTATGTCAAAAACCAGAATACCAAAACCAACTGATTTTAATTTATTGCGTTATATTGTAAGACACTAATTTCAAATGTTTTTCGATACTTGTAAAGCAGGATATTTACTAACAACTTTATGTTATAATTGAGATAGTTTAGCGTGAAGAACGGGAACACGGGAAGACAAGCCTTGTTATTTAGGGGTTTACAACTATACATAAACATACATATACAGTTATTTAATGATCTTGACACGTGACCTTCTAATATTTAATGTATTATATAGTTTTCTTTATACATATGTATCTACACACATCTAAAAACAACCCCTTACAAAGTAACCCCCTAAATTGTAGAGAGAGCAAAGCATTTCTTCATTTTAACACTAACATTGTGTGTGTGGATAATTTTCTTTACAGTTCTAGAAAGGGAAATTATTAAATTGTTTTTAAATCCGGTTTAAAAATGTGTATCGATTTCCCAGTTAAATTAGGTTTTCCACAAAATCGTGTTAGTGTGTGGTTTTATTTCTAGTGTTTTTTGTAATTTTTTAATATTGGCAATTATTGAATCGTAATCGAATTTAATGTTTTTTTTCTAATGCGGAAATTAATCAATTATTTTTATTCAATTTAAAATTTTTTGATAGATTTCGAATGTTTTTCTGTTTATAAATGATTGTCAGATTTCCAATTTCCAATAATAGTATTATATCCTTTTTTTACAGGTTGTTTTTCAAAAAAACTATGATTCTTGGCATATGAGTTTGTCAGAAATATAATTCAATCGCTCCATTTCCACCCCTGCTCCAAAATATTTGGGAAAACCTATCATTTTAAACATAAACTTGTTAATGTCATTAAACAGATGAATTTTTAATAATAGTTATATCTATTGTAAAGAGATTATCGAAATAATTAAAAACTGCAACACAGATGTTTACAAATGTACGCATCAATGGTGACACTAAACAGACAACCGGAAATAAGGCGTGTGGGTGGAACGTATGCCCATCATTATTATCATTTATAATAATTCTTCAAAATTTATTATTTTTGTTTTGAAATGACATAAAAACTTTTTTCAAAATAAACACTTTATATCTATGAGTGATTCCAAAATCGTTAAGCACTTTTAGTTCAAGGATGCAATAGTCCCTTTTCGAAACACATCGAATGAATAGAATACATAGAATGTTAATCGTTTAGTACTGAGATAAAGTAACAGAAATTGAATTGAATAATTTCGAAGATAAAAAAAGTTGTTATTTGAAAATATATTAATCAATCATTTAATCAAGTCTGAATAAAGATTACACATTATATGGTTCTATAGAATGTCATATATACAATATTTATTTATAGATTTATGATTTTTTTATGATTACAAATATTTTTCAACATCTCAAATTACATTTTACACAACATATCTAAAAATCTAAAAAAGAAATCATTAAAAAAAAACATATTTAGAGAAATATTTTAATTATCGATCACATAAGTTCAATAAAAATCGTATTTTATTGATTTTTTTTAAAAGCCTTCACTCGGTCAAATATTTTTTTATGTTTTAATTTTATTCTTTTTATTAGTTTTGTATCAGTTAAGAAGCGAAAGAGGGTTAAACATTAGAATAAAAAAAACTTAAAAATTCTTAATAGTGTCAAGGATTAGTCATATTTTTTAATTAAAAATTTGGGTTTGAAGACATATTGTGTCTGTTTTTTTTCTGATCGGCACATAAATAGTTCATAAAAATTTAATGTGCTTTACCGTTCTTTTCATTCTTTTCAGCTGTGATATCAGTTTTTCGTTAGTTATCACTTATGTGCTTAATTCCGGGACAAGATCTCTACATTGTTGAAATCTAATAAAGCTAGGTTAATTTTGACCATAAATTTGAAAAGTATGACCCAAATTTAGTAGAATTACATACTTGGTTCGTCAAAATTAGATAAAATTTCGATGTAATAGAGCAAAATTATATATTGTGAATTTTGATGACGTCATCAAGTTCAAAAATTCGATTTTTTTAATAACACAGGCAATTTTGATCCAATCTTATTGGAATTTTTTTTGAAACCCACTAATTTTGGGTCATTCGGAAATATTAGAATGAAGAAAATGCACGATTTTTCCAATATTATTTTCTCCTATTCCAACTTTTGACTACAAAAATCGTGTGACCTTTACGACAATCTGCAACATTTTAACTGCTTTCCAGACAACATAGCTGAACGCGTTAATGAATTAAGTTTATCATCTTTTGCCATACTTTCAAACATGAACTTTACATTCACAATACTTTCCATGGTGATTCGATGTCTCTTTACTTAAAGAGTTTTTCCTAATTCACCATTGATTGCGAAACACGTGTTTTATTAAGTATTTCTTTACGTCAACTAGAGTCAGACTTCTTGCCTACCTAGAAAACATTTCCCTAAAATAAATGGATAATTATATGAATAGATTTTTCTAGATGATTTCAAGTTACGTGATATGTAGAGATAGCACCTTATGTACAAGAACAACGAGTCAGAAATAAGTAGATATAGAAATATTATTTATTAGACGTTCGTCAGTGTATATCCGTTAAAATAGACAACCTCATTTCCGGAGACACATCGAAGACCTTCCTCAATTTTCTCTGCTTCTTCTATATAAGAGATACTATCATGCGATATATAGATAATAACACATATAGATACAATAATAATAGATACCTCTTTTCTAGAAACAACTGTCTTTTCTATGTATGTTCCGGAAATGAATATCACTGCACGAAACCATTTATTTACGTAGAAAATCTACAATAGTTTGTACATGTTGTTGATAGCTTTTTCTTTAACCCGAAAAATACATTACTTTTTTACTTTATTCTTTATCATGCCTACGAATTTTTGGTGTTCTCTTCTAAAAAAAATAGGAAACAATTCAATGGTTCCGAAAAAACTGGAATAAATTACATCTATTGAAATCTGAAAACTTTAAGACCAGCCGTTTGTAGGTGTTTCAAATCCTAGAAAAAGAGAATATTGTTTTTTTACTATCATTTTTCTAAATTCATTCCCAGAACGGGTGAAATAAGATATGAAAGTTTGTATGGAATTCCGTCATTTTTATAATCAACTACTCAACAGATTTTATAAATTTGTTCACCAGAATACAGAATTATTAGCCAGTATGGGCTGTATTTTATTTTCAAAAAAATTGGCGCACCAAAAAATTAAAACCTATACCCATAGACCCATTTATTATTCATAAAAATACTATCTCAAATGTATTCTAATAAAAATATTTTATAATAATATAACAATAAATAATATCGAATATTGTGTTTTGTTGCAAGACGTTTTTGTTTGCTCAAAGTTGTTTGTTCAGAAATTGTTTGTTCAATTCAGTCTGTTGCATAAAACAATAATTAGTAAATCAGTTGTAAGTATTCTTAATTAAAATTGTATATGATTTGTTGTATGAGTATTGTCATATACAGGGAGGCACACACATGAAAACTGACAATAAATGCAACTTTTGTCTGTCAAAAATTCTAATCGTGATTCCAAACTACGTCTATATTTGGAAAAAAACTGTTTGATTTCTTCTGCTATATACAAATTCCAAACGATGTCGAATGGAAAAGGTTAAGACTATTGGGAAAATCACAAATGGCGTCACCGAGTAAATACGGCAGTCATAGGCAGGCTTAAAACTTAAAAAACCAGAAATAACATTAAGATAGTGAGCTATCTTTCCTTAGACAGTTCATTTATATACTTGAATAGTTTTGTTGTAAATTACTATAGTTTCTTAATGCAAAACGTCCTGTTCTTAAGATACTTTACTTTGTTTGTTAAATTTATTAGCGCTCATAAATCCTTAACTATTAGGTTTTGAACAAGAGTATTAAAGACACTTTCGTCTTGAAAATTGTCCAAAGAATACATTCTTTAGCTATGTCCATCGAGTCAAGGGAAATCCTGTATGTAGATGAAATAAAACTTCAGATAATAAGGGCGTTATTATTACAGATTTCTATATTATTACCAACTCTCAATTAAACAGAATAAGCGCTGTGGCGTCACTATATAGTATATAGATTCTCGTGTATTTATTACATAAATTCGATCGAAATAATTCCTTGTGTTGTCGTAATAATAAATAATATATTAAATAAACAACCCAACAAACACAATCACATACACACATACACAAGTAAAAGTTATAATAATATCCTGTAGGATATGATGAAGGAATATAATTATTGTTATCAACAATTGTTTGCGTTTCTATATCATACAAATTCTAAGGATTCCAATTTTAAATCGCTTATATAAAAGTTTGTGTGTTTTGTACTGAGTGTAAAATATTGAATGCTATTACGTAGTTTTTAGTTAGAAAGAATGTGAACGGGTCAGTTGGATTCGGTGTACAAACGATCGTAAATCAATTTTGATGAATTAAAATTGTCATCAGAAGAATAATATCGAAAAAAATAATGGCTCTAGGAATAGATAGTCGAAAGGAACTTTGAAGAGCAACGATGGATCTTCACTTAGACAGACAAAGTCCTGGCTTAGGCACACAGCCAGCCTAAAGGCGTCAATGGACGTATTATTCTATAAATTTAATTGAATAAGGCGATGGATAATAAAGATTTACGAAAGGCTAAAAGGTTTCAGCGTACATTTACGATGACTAAAAAACGTCCATAGACTACTATAAAAGTGGACCTGACTCAAGTTCTGAGCCTATTGAGGACAAATGTCTTTTCAAATGAGAGTTTAAATCCTTGTACAAGGTAAAGAAAGTAATAATAAGTTTTTCATAACTATCAATTTTGAGAGGTTCAAATTGTGTTTCAAACAATTGTTAAGTAGTTAAAAGTGAATGAGAATTATTGAAGTAGTCTGAACATACTTTTCTGGAAGGATTCTTTTTTCATGTCAACTATTCCAATACTGTTTAATATTGTACATTCAGTATTAAAACATACAATCTGTATTGGGTAAATAAGGGCTATTTAACCACACATATTATATAATAAGGTAGTATGAGGCTATTTCATTAATACTTGTTGTGCAAAGTCAGTTATTTAAGCTTTGCTCCTGCTTTCATGCCTGTTGATATAACGAGATCTCACACATAATAAAATAATAAATAATGATGAATGGAATACCTTAAAATTTATTGTAATAATTATTTTAAATAAAAATAAATTATTAATTTGTGTTACGCTTTGATCTTTACTTTTTTCAATTTAAAAAAAAAAAGCTTTTGTTGTTTCTTTTCAATAGATAATTTGTTTTCGTAAACATTTTCCTCGTGTGTTTTTCAAAATTTAATTAATTTTCCTTTTTTTTTTTTAATTTTATCTATTCAAGTTTATTCAGGTATTCGTTAAAAGCGTATTTATTTCATTATTAGATGAGAAGAGATATAACAACTAATATAATTAATTGATTAAACACCCTAAATAAGTCTAAAGTCTATTTTTCTACGGGAGAAGGATTTAACATTATATATAGAAAAACAGTACTTGTTGCGAGAAAATATGTTCTTAAGAAGGTAGCTAGTGGTTCTTTTCTTGATTCAAGGAAATATTTACTTGTTATTCTTTGATTACATTTCGATAAACATTTTCGTTAGTGTACTCAATCACGTGTTAATTGATTTCCGTCAGGTTTGGTGTTCTATTCTAACTTTTCATATGATAAGGTATCAAAGTGTTTTGAATAATTGGTTGTGTAATTTAGAAGACAATAGGCACCAGTGAAGCCCCATATTTAACATATACGTAATTAATTTACCACTGACAAACTCATCCTTTCTAGTGAGAAACGTTTGATCTTTCGACAAACAAAAGTTTGCTGTATTCAAAAAAAGATAATTAAAATATTGAATTCGATTTGTTTGACGATAAATATAGCGGGATTATTGAAGGAATGCAATCATGATTGCCAGTTATCCATGAATTTTAAGATATGGAAATGCAAATTGTTCTACCACCTCCATAGAACTGATTTCCTTATGTTTGTATGAAAGTAATAGCATTTATTTTAAAAAAGTAATAAAATAAAAATATCATAAAATTTTTCAGACTTATCACACTTAAAGTAAAAAAATAAAAAATTCAATTGTTTTCTGATAAAAATAAAACTTTTTTGGTCATCACCAAGTGGAGATATTTATGGATATGATTGATATACACTAATAATTAGGATGAATCGATGATAATTATGCCACGTTTAGCATGAAACAATAAGGATATGATGATATAATAAAAGTGTTTTTTTTTTTTTACCACGGAGGAATACCAGAAACCGTATTAAGTTGATACGGTTTACGATAAAAATAAACGTTCACGCAAGAGGTGGACCCAAAAATAATAATATGCTTATATTTTTAACTTTTTTTACTATTGATAACAATTTTTTTTTGAAAAATTATGAAAATTGTGCCAAAAATAATACAAAATGTAATTTCATGTTTTTAAATAAATGTGATGGCATAAAAAATGGGTCAATCAATGAAATTTTTACTCTATTGTGTACCGCCGTTGATCGTCAATAATCGGACGCAATAGGCAAGTCTCCCCTAAACATTTTATCTGAAGAATTTAAAAAAAAATGATTCATAAATATGAGAATTAATTTTATAATAAGTTAAGATTAATCACAAATAATTTTTTATAATATCTATAAATAAAATTTCTGCCATAAATTCAAGATATAATAAATAATAAAAATAAGTAAACCTAAAACCATATTTCCTAGCAGACGGAATAAAACTTTAAAAAAACAGGTGATGTCGATGAATATTAAATATTCCCAAACAATAAATAATAATTCGCATGCTAAATTAAAAAATAATAAAAAAATTATATTTTTTTTAGAAATATTCACTTTACAATAACAATTATTTTTATTATAGAAACTTCATATAAACATAACAAATATACGACCGAATCGAGCCGTATTTAGTAAAGACGTATATAATAGGTATAGTCATATCAGATGATACAAAATATTACAAGATGACTCAGAAAAGAGATTCATTAAAAAAAGAGTGTGGTCGTGGGACCCTCGTTATAAACGAATTTCCGTACGAAGCCTGTACAAAAATAAATGTAAACGTTAAATAAATACTTATATACAGATTATTAGCTTACTTTTCTAAATCTGTCTTATGCCAAGGTATAATCTGCTTTTGATTGCCCACTTAAATTAGTTATAATAATTTATTAAATAATTAATAGTTGTTCGTTAAACAGCTAACTGAATAGTAATGAATTTGTCTCGTAGATGAACATATAGTGGTTTCCATGGATATGGCACACTAACACAGCATATCTCACATGCTTACGTGACGTTTTTTACTCACCATGGCAAACCGTTAAGGAACTTCGTGCCAAAAGAAAAAAACGTTATTTTCCAACTGGAAAATTGGTATTTTATTACATTAATTAGTTCGGCATCCATCAGAGCTCACACAATCCCCGATATTACGCTATGGTCTCTAAGGTTTATCGTGATCATCCCATCAGATATGGCAATTTATTTTATCTTTTGCGTATCATGACAGTAATGGCAAATACAGAGTTTTTGCTTTACTATACAGAAGACTTCAAGAATAAAACCTGCTAAACTGGAGACATCTTCCTCTCAGACGATTCTGGTCAAAAAGATGTCTGGAAAGAAGCTAAAAATAGTTGCCCTGAAACATTTTGTACACAGTTGGCGAATTATATCATAAAAAGCGCGCTTCATTCGTTAACAAACATTTTTTTTACAAAATATAAATTCAATGACCTTAAAAAACAAGGCACATTCCATTCATAAAGATGATTCAAACAAAACAAAAAAGACCATCATATTATGGCTGTTATAAACAATATCTCTCACGTGACACATCCATGACAATAATAATTATCATCGGTATTGTCTGCCAGATGGCTCTCAAACTCAACGCATAAATACGTGAAGAGTGTCACACCATTAAAAATTAAATATGTGTGTATGGATTTTTTATTTTTGTATTTTTTAAAAGAATAATATTTATTTATTTATTTATATTCATCTTATTGTTGTTAATTCATTCATTTATTTATTATTTATTCGGACAAAAGGATTGGTTTGTTTATAGCCATGCGGCGATGCTGCGAGATGTGAGATGCGAAATGTAAGCAAACTGTGGTGAATATAATTCACTGAATGCGGAAACCAAGCAAGTCAAATGTGTTCTCTAAAAGGTTTCTTTACGAGTTACTCCATATTCCACATGTACCATTTGAAAAAGAAAACTTCATGTTTTAAATCGAGCGTAATCAAAATGCTCATAACGCGAGTGCTGACGTCTTAAGGCAGGCGTTTTCGTGTTGATTACGATAAATTCTTATCAGAAAATAAATAATAATGGCTTGCTTGCATACGTGTATGCTATCTTTACTTTATTCGCAAGTAATTGAAAGTATCATTAAGCGTAGATAATACAATTTTTTTTTTCAAAAGAAATTTATTCTTTTACTTTATATTTAAACATCCATTTTATAGACCAGCACAAAGCTTAAAAAACGAAAGGTCCACTCAAAACCTATAAATTATTGCCTTTTTGAAAAAATGGTGAGAATACCGTTAAAACTGGATAAAACTGAAGTCAAAAGCACTAAGTAGGCTTTTCCGTAAATTGATGATTTTCCATCGCAACTTGAAGTTAAAAGAAGGATATTTAATTTGCAAAAATTTTGAGAGCTGAATAAATTCACTTAGATAAATCATCTACATGACAAATTGCGAAAATTTCCCCATATTATTTTTCCAAAATTGATTGATTAAATGTGAAATATATAATAATAATGGGGTTTAACCTCCGTTTCTCTGACATATACGCCTATAACAGAGGCCACCCACATCATTAATTGTTAATCTTTATTTAATTAATTATAAACATATTTACAATTACATTTTGATGTGGGTGGAGTCGGTTACTTCGTTCTTATCCAAGCGACGACACTGTGATCGATTCTGCATTCCCATTAATTATAAATTGTTCACACTGCCGCTGCCTGGATTCGAACCCGCAACCTAAGTCTAAATGGACAAACAGACAAAGACAAACGCCTTAGGCTCTAAATGTTAAATAGTCATATTGGGAACGATTAAGATAGTTCTAATGTGGATTTCAAACTTAAAGATCTGTGAATGTCAAAATTTTCGTAGAAATTGGAGACTTTATTGAATTTTTTTATGAACAAATACTAAAAAAAAAATAGTTTCCAAATTTTCATCAAAAAATAAATAACTAAAATAAATAACTACTATGAAGTTGATAGCACTTTATGATGGCCCGCTGTTTTCACAACATGATAACCACTTAAACCCCGGCCCTAGTGTGTATATTTGACTAACTTCACACTTCATATATGAAAATATTTATTTATCATGTAATGTTTACAACAACAAGAGGGATAAAACAGATAAAAATATCTTTTGTTTAGATATTTATAGTCTGAGAGTCTTTTTATATCTCCTGTTAAATAAGTAAGAGATATTTGATGGTTATTAGGTCAATAAAAATATTCAATATAATGATTCGATTATCATTAAATTTGGCCTGTAATGGATACTTAATTTTTGTTGTTTTTACATTATTTCTATCAAAACGTATTCCTTTTTCATCTTGACAAAAGTATCTAAAAATTTCGATTCAAAAAATGCGCGTTTTTTTTATGAAAACGTACACAAGGAAAGTTAAACGTACCCATCCCAACCCAACCTAACCAAACTGCATCTATTTGTATATTTTAAATTAAACGTACAATAGGCCTAATCGTAATAGTACCCTCATAATAGGCCTATATGACGTATTTATCTATAAATCGCCTGCTGCGTCCCGTGATATTTATGATAATAGTTTGTTTTATTTCGTTGATGATGGCTCAATTGAATTTATGAATATATCTAATAATTATTTCAACATCGAGGGTGACCAAAGAGCATGAATTTCTTGCAAAATCTAGTGATTTTGTCCATAGCTGTTTCCATTTTAATTGTGGATTTCTCGTCTTTGTTACAGGTATGGTTGAAATTGGATTGGCGAAATTGTATGGTTAATATTGTATTTGGCTAAAAGAAGAACGCTTGGATAATATATTCAATCCTTTTTTTTTGGCTTTTCCTCACTTTTAAACTTCTAAAATGTGGAAAATTTTTACATTTTCCTGATAAACTAAACTCGTCCAAATTGTTCAAATTTATTTCAAACTATTAAATCAACCCACGAGATAGATAAAACTGTTGAAAGGGGTTGTACAAGGGAGGTTTTTTTTATTGTTCTATAACAAAAAAGATAATAAGGAGTTAATTGAGCTAAAATAGAATAACAAATTTTATTATATAATCAACAAGACGAATTGAGAAGCTATATCTAAAAAACCTAATAATAGTAATTCAAACTTCTAACAAGCAAACTAAACCGGGGGTGGTTTGCCTATTATCACTTCCTTTACAATTATATTTCGAGTAAATTATATATAAAACAACGATATCTACTTTACCGACAACAACAGACTATGGAATCATTTATTATCATCATATTGTATTAAAAATAACATAGTTTATCCGATGACCAATGTTTTCACCAAAGCTGTATCTCAAAAGCTGTAAACTTGGAAGATGGTAAGTGTACAGAAAAGAAAATGACTAACGATATTTTCCAGTGAAAGTTACCAAAAATACCGTAATCATGGAAAAAAATCTGTATGGGTATCAAAAAAGTCTGTATATTCAAGTGTTTGATATCAGATATTTCACAGGATCAGAGTTTCGAGTTTTTGCCTGAGTTCATGGCTTTGGGTGAAATATGGGCCTCATACATCAATTCTCAAATGAAAGAACAGTTAAAAACAGAAAGAAATGTGGTAATCACCTCCAAAGAAGGCTAAGAGAAGTCCTCTACTAATGACGTCGTAATGTCAGTATTTTAATAGACTTGAGGTAGAATTTTCATTGATTCTGGTGAAAAAATCTGACTTTTAAACGAAGAAAAACCTATCAGACAGGTTTTTGTTGAATCATTTTCGTATTGATTTCTCACTCTTGATTTTCTCTTTCCAAGCTTGAATATAGACTCGGTGGTAAAAGTTTTTCCCTCAACGAAGAACTGAAGTTCTTTATTATTCGCTATTTTAAATTACTTAACAGTTCTCAAAAGAACTGAGAAAAAAACATCGATATTCTCAAATTTTCTTTGTTCGAGTACTTTTGAGAAAACACCTGAATTTGTACGTTGGGGTAATGATAACTTCCCTAAAGCAAAATGGTTATGGTTCATTTTCCATGTTTATAGTTCATTTTCCAACTGGTTTTCTCTCTGGTATAACAAATAAATATTCTAACTTGTTCGAAACAAAAAACACAAAAAAGATACATTTTAAAGATAGCTAGAACTTCTTCCAAACTATATAATAAACGATAGTTAAGATACAATTTTACGATATATTATGTAATAATATTGTCTGTGATTTCATCAAACCCCCTCCCTCCCACCCTCAAACCCTCTTATTTTGTAAATAAATTACCCCCTTTGATTGTACTGTAGTAGTAGTAGCGAATTAACCCCTCTCTATAAACAATATATACACAATAATCACCCACGAACGACCACCTATGGTTATTGTTGTGAGCTAAACTAAGGGTTGGGGGTAGTTTTTTTGGTGTAGATATATAGGTAATCATAACAAAACTGCTACTTATTGTTGTAAAGTGAAGTTAAACAATTATTAGCACGTAAGAATGCGTGTCATCTTGCAGTTAAAAACATATATATACAGTGCAACCTTAATATAACGAACCTCAATATAACGAATTCCTCGATTTAACAAATTTTTCGCAATCCCCTTGAATTGTCCATAAGAGTCAATATAAAATATACCTCTACATTTCGAATATTTTTTGCGAACAGTCTCTTTATAACGAATTTTCAACTATAATAAAAAATTTAAATACCTCTAAATAACGAAATTCGTCAATTCAAAACCTTTATATAACGTATAAAGTCCCACCAATATATGACAGTTAGTATGCTCCATAGTATGTAATTCATGTCGCGAGAGGTTCCGACACTTTTTTCCTCTTTATAACGAATTTTAGACCAACTTAACCTCAATATAACAAACCTCAGTTTAACGAATTACTTGATATAACGAATATTTACTGGTTCCCTTCAGATTCGTTATATCGAGGTTGCACTGTATAACGTACAGGATTTTGAAAAGTCACTTTTATTTAGTATTATCATAGCAAAAGCTTTTATGAGCTTTCGTATTAAATTTTAACTTCTATTATATCTGGTTTTACTAAATAGTTTTTAACACACTTTTGGAGGACACAACGTGTTGGGAAATTATGGCAAATTAATTTTAATTGGTTCAAATTTAATGAACTTGTTTCTAAAAAATTAAACTAAAAATTTGCTAGCTAATATGTTTACTTTATTTTCAAAAGTTTTTTTTTTTATGTTTGTTTTCGTTCATTCCAAGTGAAAATTATCAAAAATTTTCAAAATATATCGTTTTTTGAGATTTTTAGATAAAAGAAATGTATTTAATACCAATTTTCAATGATTTTCTTCTAACAAATTTGCATGGATAAGGACACTGTTTGAGTAAAAGTTTACCTATAAAATATTTTGAGCCTTTAAATCAAACATAGTTGCCATGCTCATCATGCATCCTTAAATTACAAAAGTTTAAATGAGGTTTGTCAAATATGGTGGGAGCGCAAATAAATATGTAATACATTGTAAAGTTTGATATATTGAACTTGTTAATTGCGCTTCCATCATTTATTTAGTACTTAGCTTAATATGTCCCTGGAAACAAATGGAGCAATACAAGAATGAAAGGATTCGTTAACCTTCTACAAATCAAGCTTCGGTATATGTGAAAAGGCGAAGCCTTAAATTTTGGAAAAAAACAAATGTGATTTAAAAAAAAAATATAAACCATTGTTTTATTCTTACAAGTATTTTAAAAATGATTTTGGGAGAATGTAAACATTTCTTTCAGAGGTTGTGTGAAAGTTCAGCTTTCAGAACTTGTGTGAGTTAATTTGAGTAATTTTATATCCAAAATTCAATTTTAGTAAAAGAAAGTGCTATAGATTGATTATTCATGAAAAGAAATCATCTACGAATTAAATTTCCGTACAATTAAGAGAAGGAAATCGATTTTCAAATTTTTAACTAAAAAAAGAGTGAAAATTTTTGTAATAATTCGAAACTGTTCCCAATCAATTTTTTCGATTTTGATATCTGAAATCTTAATATCTCGTTTTATTTGCGTATTTGACATAAAATTTTTTGATTAGCATGAAGCTTTTCTAAGAATCATCCTAATCAATCACCCACATAATTTCAAGCCCATTGCAGACACAATAAATCCCTCTTTCGGTATATTTGAATTAAAACATTTTTGATTCAAAAATCCAGTTATTTTTTTGTTTATTATCTTTATCTTGCTTATTAATTCCTCGAATACTCTCCTATCAAATGATAGATATCGTATGTGTATGTATGTACATGTATGTATGAATTAAATAATAAACATATCGCTGTCACCAAGTGATAAATCTTCTTTCCAAACACAACACGTACAGTGACAACAACAACAGTGAATGAACATTGTGAGTGACTCCTAAATAGACCCTAATATAACCTACACAAATCTATTGTTACATAAAAATAAATATTAACGTAATATATCTATCTATTTAAAAGAAGGATAGAAAAAAATTACGGGAGGAAGTAAATTTCGCCAAATTTCGTAAACAAAGCGTTCTTTTGTTTCATAAAAAAGTTGTTGTAATCATAGGGAAAAACAAGCTAAATTTATGACTGAAAAGAGATGGAATAAACGCTTTGAGCTTGTTTCTGAAACAAAATTCTTTGTTTGATACATTTTTCTGAAAGTCAGATAGATTTCCCAGAAATCGATGGCAAAATGTTACCTGCAATCATTTAACTTAATTGCTGCCAAATTCATACATTTTTTTTCAAAATTGATCTTGGTTCAGCGTAAATTTTGGCAACCTTATTTTATAGAGGCATGAATTCGAGGTCTAAAGTTTTGCTCTGTGTAAATCCTTCCTGGCGGAATTTTCTTCTTAAGTGGATGCGTAAACTAGCTGTAATGGTAAACAGTGCTGTAATGGTAAAAATAGCAAAAGATATACGGGATATTAACCGTAAAAATCAGTGGATATACGGTAGAAATCGGAAAGGAGATTTTTATATAATTTTCAACAAAGCGATATATGCTAGTTCTCCCGATCACTCGATTACAGCCCTTTTGTGGACGATACTCAAGGGAGAGGATAATTGAAAAACAAAAGCAAATTTTTCAACAAGGTCTCCTTTGCCCAACATATAGAATATTAGAAAAACGAATATCTATCAAACTTTCTAGCTGAATTAAATATGAACTGTGATTAGTAAAATTAAGCTATTCGACTTGATACACACCATGTTTAAACGCGTAATTTACCTCCGTGTAACTTATTAATCTTTATTATTTGTTACACATGGTAGGTAGATACAGTATGTTACATGCGTTACATTCATTCAACTTCTGTAAAAGTTACAATTTTTGTTATTTTGTTATTTATATCTCTGTTGTCAATTGTCAATGACATACATGTTCTCACTTTAAATAAATAAAAAATTTATGCATAATGAATTTAATATCTATGTATAGTTTACAGGGGTGGATTTATTTCCTATCGAAAATTTAATCAAAACTTATATGCATTTGTAGGTTAAAGTTTTTTAGTGAGTTGTTTATAATGCTGGTCGAACGAGCCAAGTTTTTAACCTTCGCAGAATTGTTAAAAATCCAAATAACGATGCATTTTTCTCGACTCCTTCGGACTCTATTTGATCCATAGAAACAGTTTTGGTTTCAAGTTATAGGAAATTTATATTTACAATACAATACTTTCAAATCTCATTTTCCCATCAAGCTTTCTTCCCCTTTCCAGAATATTGGACATTTTATATTATTCGCATATTACTTACAAATTTTTCTGGATATCGAATACATTAAAGTTCGTTACATACCTGGAAAAAATAAAATACTTTATTAGTATAAAAATATTGTTAAAGAACATTCATTAAACTCGTCTTAAGCTTAGGCAGTGAATAATACAAATTGTATGAACCTAAAATTTTCTGCATGGCGGCTTTAGAAGAAAAGTCTGCAAATGAACAAAGAAACTAGAGGTGGCCAATTGACTTCCTTCTTATTTTTTACAAATTGTCAAAGGCCATGTAAAAGTTGCTATTTAATATTTTTTTGTTTTAGCTACATATAACGATTCGAACCTTAACCAAATTTGTAATATTTTTATCAATCCAATACTGTAATTATTTCGAAACTATACCATTTTAAAGTTATACTATTTATTGTATTTTAAAAAGGGGTTGTAGGGGTTGTTTTTACAGTATATTAGAGCAGTAGAATCCTAAAACTAATGATGATACATCATCTATATATCTTATATTATATTATGTGAGGATTCAACATATATATACAAATATGTATAAAATATTAAATCATATTTGTTACATCACAAAAAAATTTTAAAATTATTTATTAAAAGGAACATCTGCTTCTACTACTGATGCGAATGTGATTGTGATTGTCAATAAATATTACAATTGCATTCAGTTGTAGGATAAACGCATTGGAAATTGAAATTGGGAAAAGGGTCCAAACTACAGTTTAATTCAAGCCCTAGAGCAAAGAGATGGCCTTGCAAAATGATTGGTGAGGTCTCTTTCTTGTTGGCTGAATGAATATTCCCATGAACACCAGCCGGCACTGTAAAAAGTAGTAGTTTTCGACTTTTTCTACACTCTCTCAAACTGATAGTTTCAAAATACAAACTCTAAGAACTTTTTTTCGAGCTAAGCATTTCAGTCGGGAGAAAAACTAAGTATCCGTCGTCTGACGTAAAAATTTCAAATTTACTGAACGTCAGATGTTGTATATCTTGTTTTGTTGAATAAGGCAAATATTTTCACCCCATTCTAAGCGAATATTTATCAATTCCAGCTTTTATTCCCATTTTCTAAGCTTGTGATGCAATCAATAATTTTATGAACCCCAGAAAATAGAATGCTTTCATTAGTGAATATTTCGTAAAGAAAACACTTATTAGACGGTTCTTTGACAACAACATCTCAAGCTTACGCCTTTGTCAAAATGAATTAGCAAAATGTACCGTAGCTGTATTGAGAAAACACTGAATCTTTAAAAATAGCAGGGACCTATGGAATGACTAGACCATTAACAGAGTGAGCTATAATTCATAAGACTGTTCAGGCAGACATTTGAACAATATTTATGTACATTACTATGGTTTCTTAATATTCATGTGTTTATTTAATGCCTGCTGAAAATCAATTTAAGTCTGCCATCGTGGTTCCTTTTTAAGAGACCGGTTGGCACATGGCAAAATGATTTCCCCCAACTAAATAGACTCTTGTATTTTAAAAAAGCATTCTATATAAACAGGCAAACCCGTTGCACGAGCTTGTTAGACAGCACACTCATGCATATAGATTTGCAAACGCCTGGCATAGCGTAACATTACAAATAAATATACAACGCAGAACGCACTGTAAGCAAGCTTTTGTGTTTGGGATTGAAAAATATAATTTTAATAGCGTTGATATCTTTATCAACAAAATAAGGTATACAAAAAAAAATATGAATTATGATGAAGGGATCAAAAAATATTTATTTGTTATTAAAATGTTACCAATTGTTTGTTTAATTCATTCTGTTGTTGTTTGAAGGCACAAGCCTTTATCTGCACAGTTGTTAAATTGGTCATTTTTTATTCAACACTTTTTTCAAGCCCACAATGTTTTGGACAATTAGCATTGTTCAATAGTTTTTGTTATTATTTTTGGGAGTATTCGAATATCTCGTAAAATGTAGTCGTTAGGAAGTCGAAATTTTGAATTCATAACGATCTTAGTTTTAGGGAAAAACTTTTACTCACAAACCATATAGTGATTATGGTGGTAATAGGGACCTTTAGCTGTCAAGTACATACCTTTCTGTTATTATAAACTTTCTGATAATGTAAGTTCATTTTACTAGCAAATTCATCGAGAACTTTATTAGCTTTCTTTGCGTTTAGCATCGCTTAGCCTCTTTTTAGAAGTCCCAATAGAACACAAACCAATTGTATGGTGTCTAGATTAATTGTAATTTTCGGGGTTTTACACTTATTTTCTATCACAAATTTAATCATATTCTATCAGACAAAGATATAAGATATAATTAAACAAAAAAAATATAATAATATAATAATATAATAATAATTTAATGTTTATTTTATTGTATAAGCCAGGTGTGACTTTGCATTAATAAAGATGTCACCGCATTTATCTATGGTTTTTACAATAACTTTTTTTTTTGTGTCCATTATGTTAACTAAAAGATTTTATATAATAGGATTTTACACTATGATTTTAAATAATTCGTCATGCAGGAGTTGCGTAAGCTGGATGAATTCCCCATTTATTGTTCTCAGATATGTATGCTAAACGAAAGATCATTTCGCTATAAGAGCGCGTCAGAAAGGAAACATAGTGCGATAATAACTTACTGACTGTGAAAATTTCAATTTTCAACGAGAAAACTTGTTTCCCAACTTTTTCTCGTATCCGTTCTTCCATGCTCCGATTTTCCCTAATACAATTAAGTGTCGATAATCAGAAATGTCCAGAAATGGAAACATGTTTCGAACACTCAAAATCACTCAAAAATGATAATGTTTGTTTGTATATACATCTAATCATCAAATATGATTCATTGTAGTGATTCTAAAAATCTGAAATAAAAGCAATAGCTCATTTTCTTTGAAGATAAAATTCGCTAAAAATCAATAATAGTTATTGATTTAATGTTGTAAAGAATTTAACAGAAGCTATTTATTTATGCGATTATCATAAATTTCAATGGATTTACTCGTAAATCTATTAGCTATCTCGATGTATCTTGAAAACGAAACGGTATAAGTGACTGTTTTTTCGGTTATTTTGTGTATTACACTGAAATAAAATGTTCTTTACGTGATTACAACATTTTCATGAACTAGAATAATATTTTCTTGCTTTAACTTTAATTATTAAGCATTCATATACTTACTTTTTTTTGAATTAAGTATTGAAAACGTTGTTTCAAGAAGTATTTACTTGCTATAAGTCAAACCTATTTTTTTACTGTTTGCGACCTAAATAATTATTACGAACCATTTAGAAAATGCAAACCTTAACATGATTTTTTCAAACGCAACGAAATTCTAATCTCTTCTAAAATTTGTCTAAAACTTT
Source organism: Chrysoperla carnea (assembly GCF_905475395.1). NCBI lineage: Eukaryota > Metazoa > Arthropoda > Insecta > Neuroptera > Chrysopidae > Chrysoperla > Chrysoperla carnea. The sequence goes on from NC_058341.1 coordinate 3,388,790, forward strand.
GTCTAAGAAATTTGATTTTAAATCTGCTTCGATGCATTTTATTTTTTCATTGCTTATGCAACGGTTTTTAAGAGATAATATGATTTTTTGCAAATCTTTTCAAATGAATCAACAACAAAAATAATAATAATTCTATAGCCAAAATATTCAGAGTTTCAATGTCAACATAAATAACAAAAACAATAACGTCTGACGCAATAAATTGCATTTATATAGATTCCAGATAATTATAATGCGAATTCAAGCAAAAACATTAAAATCTTTTTTAAAATTCAAGGTTGAAATTATGTGGACTTGACTCTTTTGTCTGGATTTAAAATTTTAGACTTCTACCGTTTCAATTTCAACCAAATTTTATTTGCGATACAACAGAAGATCTGGTAGCCCGAAAAACATTAATTCTGATTGATTTTTATGCCAATGACACTGTATTAGTGAGTTGAAAATTTGTTATCTTGTGTTCACAGAAATTAAAATATTATTCAAAAGTTCTAAAATAATGAAACACTTGTATATACTTGGGAATTTATGGATTTCTATAGTTAACAACATGGATCTGTAGTAATATTGAGTCTGGAACAAATTTTAATAGCATGACAATATACGTATGCATTAATGGTATGAAACATGTCATATATAATTCTTTTCTTTTCTTTCATATTCAATAAAAAATACACAATTTCTTTTTTTTTTCTGCAAAGTCTTGAAATTGTTATTAAACAAAGACAAAAAGAACATTGTATTCACATGAATATTTATGCATATATATAAATTTATTCATTGAATATGCATATCAATAATATTACACGATTTATAAATGAATACAGTGTGTGTAACGAATTATTAGACATAATATGACTTGTATGAAATGTAATGGTTTTATGGGATTGTGAACATTTAACACCTTTTGGAATATCAATATTTGTTACAGTCACATGTTTTGATACAATATTTATACGTAAAATTGGAAAAAGACAATCTCCCGCGTGTGACAGATGCGGAAATTCAGAAGAAACATCGATCCACTTTCTCTGTTACTGCCCGGCGCTCATACAGCAGCGAAGGAAATGGTTTGGTCCAGCCATAGTCGAACCAGAAGAAATTAGGAAACTCAGCGCTAGGCAGATCCTGGGTTTCAGTACATCAGTTGATTATAATAGCCACTGAAAATAGATAGCCAGGGATAGAGTACAAGGGTCTATTTGGCTAAGTGCTCTGAATCATTGCTTCGAGGCCCGATGCTCGAGCATGGCCCGCTAACCTCCATACTCATACTCATACTCATATACGTAAGATTGATCGAATATGATCGCAATGTATTGATAAAAATCGGTATATTTGATATATAATTAATTAGTAATTGCTAGTTCGTACGCATAAAATAATTTTTTGAAAAGGATCAGATAAAGATTTAATAGATTTAAAAGTAAAAAAGTTCTGCTTTTATAAATGATATCTCGTAAATTACGTTAGTCTTTGTGAAGTTAGAGTGGCTGTCCTGGTGTGAGTCACACTTAGACCATCGGGTCCGTTGTGATACCGAAAAATGTTTGGGCCCATCCCCGACCACTACTTCATGAATCATATGGAGCTGTTTAAGAATAGCGGCGGTGCTTTGACGTAGACGGACTTTAGGTCGGAGTAATCGTGAAAGAAAGGCAGGCTCAAGTATGTCCATCTCACATGGCAAGAGCTGGGTAGTGACAGAGAAGATGAGACAGTGTCTCTCCTTCCTCCCCACACACTGTCAGGCCTAGGCGTTCAGCATTCCTGCCGCCCAATCAGTGTCGTTTAATGGCCAGTGTCCTGTACTTATCACATAGACACATACTGTACACATACTTGACTGCGTTCTGTAGTTAATTGAAGTATAAAAAAGTTGGAAAAAAAATTATTAGCACCGCGTTCTTGTAATATTCCGTCTTTTGAAAATGGATCATGTTACAACAACTAACAAGAAGTTGCAAGTCTTTATTATAAACAAAATAATGAAAACTTATATTATTATGAACAAATTGAAATTATTAAATATACTTTTTTATACAGAATGAATTCTGTTCTACGTATACACGGGATGATCAATTATTTGGTTTTGTATTGAAAAGGGAGCTTTCAGAAATAGTGTACAGCTTCAATAGTAACTCTCGCCCCGGGGCTTGAATCCAAAACTCTTAAATAGTACGCACAAAATCAGGCCACACTGAGAAGCAATTACGAAATATTGATAGACTAATCAAATACAGCCTTGTTCTAGAGTCTTTAAATTTGAATAAATTTGAATTTAGTGAATTTTTCTGATTATATTCCTATTAATCCGATCAAATTTTCTAAACGAATTACGTAGGTAACAATAAATAATTACTAATCGAATAAAAAAACAATTATCTAAGATTTATAAACAAGGGTTAGATTATTTTTATTTAGATCACCAATTAAGCTATAAAACCCCCATTCCATTGTCCCACAGAATTAGATCTTTTCGAATGATATCAATCACCCCCTCATATAATTACTAGATACAAGCAAACCAAGCTATACTATTATGGTAAGAAATAAAATAAAAAAGAGCTCATAATGTATTTCTAATTAAACAGTAGCTATATAGCTCCACTTAGTTATATAAAATACATTTCTATATAATTTATGATAAAAAAAATATTATAATAAAAAAAATTATTGTCCTTAAGATTTCTATTAAACATGTAATAACTGGACTGATTGCTTGTGGTCGAATGTAGGACAATCATAAACACCCATCCTTCTGGTTTTCTATCACTCACTCCCTCATTCTTCAAGTTCTTGTATGGTTTTGATCGAAAAAAAACGATCCAATGTAAATAAAGGTTGATCAAATGAGACTTGATATATATTTTTAGAAACAACAATTTTGGGTAAAACTTTTCAGTCTCTTTTTGCCTAAATTGTACGATTTGCGGAAAAATGTTTCGAACAAAAAATGTTACTTCTTTAATCAATAACAACTTTCTAATTTAAAGTGTTCATCTTTCGATTACTAGAGTGAGGTTTTCCTTGAGCTACGACTTGATTTGACTAATTAATTCTAAATTGTTTCAATTTATTTTGAACTGTATATTACTTGAACATTACTAATAATATATTAAAGTTGACCAAACTAAACTAAATAGCTATTAAACGATTTACACGACATCTTACGTGAGATAACCAATCCACTACTACTTACTATAATTACAACCGAACAATCTTACCCCACATCATTAAAATAACGTAGGAATATATAAAACATACATTTTAAATGCGACATATACAACTTAAATATTACGTTTTCATAAAAAGTAATAAATTAATGTACACACACCATTAGTAAGCTTAAGGTGACTGTCATGGAACCTGTCCACTCAATGATTTGATAGAAATAGTCATGAATTTTATTTATGTACTAAATTGTCAAGAAGTTTGGAAATGAATGTAACTAATGCTTTTAATAATTTTTTCGATTTTAACGCAAAGATGAGTAAAAAGAGTGTAAGCCATACTTAAACAATTCAGCTGATTTTTTCATTGAATAAAAAGACAAAAGATGTCAGCTTTATTATACACATTTTAAAGTACTATACTCTTTTATATATATACAGGGCCTTCTGTTATCAACTGCAGATCGTTGGCCTACAGAATAAGCTCATAAAGCCGAACAATAAAGCTCTTTACCAAATTTCGATCTGAGGCCAGATTCGAGAAATGTGTCTATGGGAAAATAGAAAGATTTATGAATTCACAAACCTAATCAAATTCATTAAATTAGTAGGTGTCACTTAGTGATAATTGTCCGTCTTGCAAAATATATGCCTAACGTATGTGATATTCGCACGATTAGTTGCGTACAACACTTAATTTACCAAGAAACGTAGTGTAGGTTTTAATAGGTTAGTTTTTATAATAACAAAAGTTGCCAAATAGCGTTTTTTTATAATAATTTTGCATTTAGAGACGCCTTCCACTATGATAAAACACATCCTTTCTTTAAGTAGTGTTTTATTGGTTTTATTCAAAATGTTATTGAACTGTGATTCGCTAAAGATATATTAATTTATTTTGTTAATTATCTCGCAAAGTAGGTCTCATATCCAAAAATGGAAAATAACTTTTTCCTTAATCTTTATGAGCTTATTCTGCAGGATAACGATCTGCAGTCAATAACAGAACGCCCTGTATATGGTATGTGGTATGCTATAGTTCCTTTTTTTCGCTAGGCTAAGTTTTTCTAATTATTAAAATCCAATATCCAATTACGTCCTAATCTAAATCATCGAATATATCCACATTGAAGTGATCGACAAATTATAGTGATGAGCAAAATTGATCTCAGTTCTGCAAAAATTTTTCAAGACCACTGGGTGTCACCCAATTTTAAACATCGCTTTGCCTACAAAACTAAAAACAAAATATTGGCGAAGATAAATAGATAGATATTTGTAAGAATAAGGTAAAAATGAATTCATTATATAAACCACTATCAAATTTCCCCGTTATATCAATGACATAAATATCCACACAAAAAAAGCATAAAAAAGCATTTAAAAAAAAAGCACAATTTTTATATTATTACATGAAAAATCTTCATGATATACATACAACATATTATGTTAAAAATTTTCTTTTTTTTTGTTTTCGTTAGTTATTTTCTATTTTCCACACAGAACATGATGAGAAAATTGCATGTCTGATGTAACTTAAATAAAAATATTACTTGTAAGTAGGTATAGGTAGTTGTATAATCTTCTATCTCACTTTTGTGAACACATTTAGATAAGTCAAGTACTTCATGTGTGTATGTATACGACATTAAAGCCTTTTTAAAGGAAGAGTGACAAAGCTTTCTCTCTGCTTGACACATCGCATGTCAAGATTGTGCTTTTTGTTCACTTTTCCGTAGAAAACACTCAACTTACAATGTATGTATAACATATATATTAATATATTGTCTACAGAGTTATTCATTTGAGTTATATATAGTTGTTTATACTTCTATATGTTTTGTTAACAAGGGAAAGTTGGATATATGCTCATTTCTGCTACCAATTTTAGTTCATAGATTTTATTTGGACAATCTAATTACATTCTTGTAATGATCTGAGGGAAAATGTACACTCGCGTCAACCATTCGGTAATCTTTAGTCGCGTGATAAGAGATTTTCTGAAGCGTTCTGGACTTGAATCCAATATTTCGCATGGTAAATTATCTTTAATTTGTATACCATGTATATATGTAATATGCAAGGTATACTAAGTTTAGTCCCAGGTTTGTAACGCTTAAAAATATTGAAGCTACGAACAAAATTTTGGTATGGGTGTTCATAAAATCACCTAATTAGTCCATTTCCGGCTGTCCGTCCATTCGTCCGTCTGTGGGCACGATAACTCAAAAACGAAAAAAGATATCAAGATGAAATTTTTACAGCGTACTCAGGGCGTAAAAAGTGAGGTCGAGCTCGTAAATGAGCATCATAGGTCAATTGGGTCTTGGGTCCGTAGGACCCATCTTGTAAACCGTTAGAGATAGAACAAAAATTTAAAAGTAAAAAATGTTCTTTATCAAAAATTAAACAACTTTTGTTCGAAACATTTTTTCGTAAACATCACTGTTTACCCGTGAGGGCGCCAATTAGGCGGAAATTATATAATATGTACTATACTTGATTATCAGTTATGTATGTGTCACATGTTTGTATGTGTAATGTGATAAAGAAATCAACACTGACTATGCATGGTATTTCAACAATTAATTCAGTCGATTGTTTGTTTTCACTTGTTTTTTTTAATGTCTCTTCTATATATATTTTTCATTCTTTTTTCCATGTAAAAATGTATTTTTCACAAATAAAACACTATTCTTTTGTGTTTGTAGATATATTTTCCATATAAAACACTACTAAGTTTTTCTTTTTGTCTCCCTGATAACAAAATGTCAGAGAAAAAGTAAAAAAGAAAACCTATTTTGCAATAAAAACTCGTTTACACTTTATAAAAATACTGTGACAGTTATTTCTTAAGAATGTATGAGCGTCAGTGCAATTTTAGATAACAGGCATTGGTTTTATGGGAAAACGGTAAATGAATGATATGTTTTCATAGATTTTTCCAAAACTAGTCGGTGGAAATATCGAAAGATAGGCAGATATCGAAAAATTTCATTCTTATTTTTTATTTACATTCATGAAGTTATATAACAAAATTCATCATCAAAGTTGAAAATAAGATACCAATAATTTTAACCACAAATCTAAACTTGCCTTGGCGCTCTTGGATCTTAAGCGGAGTAAATTTTTCAGATCTTATTACTTATAACTCTTCAGTAGTTCAACATCATGTTGCATAGAAAGTGTTTTTACATATTTGAAGTGAATATTCGAATTTCAATTCATATTAATCGACATAGATATTTATCATTTTCCGAAAACAAAACAAAAAAAATACACCCTTACTTTTAAGAAACCATCTTGAAGAGTTATTGAATTCACAAATCATTTATTTCTTTTAATTTTTCAACCCTTAACTAATCAAAATGTTGATGAATATAATCATCAAAGTCGTACAATTTATAATTCATAATATATCATTTAGTCAAATCTTTAAAATAAAATAAAAATACGTTAAAAATATACTACTTGAAACTGAAGAGCTTTATTAATATTAAGATTACCACAAACTTTTTTATTAATAAAAATTAAACCCTTGGAATATTAATTGAAGGGTTGCAATCTATAAGTTTTTTTATGGTTTTGAAATAAAACACAAAACTAATAATTGTCTTAATCAGTCTACAAAACAAAATCTTTTAAGAGATTATAACGGTTTTTAATACTTTGGTGAAAGAAGTATTATTTTAGTTCAAAGGGCCTTCATTACTTGAATATCAAATTTGCTTTGGAAAACAAATCTGTATTGCTGTACGGATATTTCCCAAATCTTATAATAAAAAGTGAAATTATAGTATTTTTCTGAGTATTAATTACCATTAAATATTTATCGAAATTAAAAACACATCGGGGACCACAAAAATTCTTCGATTTTTTGTAATTTTCTTAAGGAGTACCCCTTGAAAAAAATCGAAAAAATCGAGAAAAATTTTAGGTTTCCGATTTCGATAAAATTCAGTATATAAGGTAATTTTGACCCAAAAAATACAAAAATCGGGTTTCTACAAGGATTGGATTAATAGTTTCTGAGAAAATCGCAATTCGTGACCAATTTTGGATAATATCTCCAAAACCATGCATCCAATCATTAAATAAACACGATTTTTGAATTTTTTGGGTCAAAATTACCTTATATAATGAATTTTATCGAAATCGGAGACATCGAAAATTTCTCGATTTTTTGGAATTTTTTTAAGGGGTACCCCTTCAAAAAAATCCAAAAAATCGAGAAAAATTTTAGGTTTCCGATTTCGATAAAATTCAGTATATAAGGTAATTTTGACCCAAAAAATACAAAAATCGGGTTTCTACAAGGATTGGATTAATAGTTTCTGAGAAAATCGCAATTCGTGACCAATTTTGGATAATATCTCCAAAACCATGCATCCAATCATTAAATAAACACGATTTTTGAATTTTTTGGGTCAAAATTACCTTATATAATGAATTTTATCGAAATCGGAGACATCAAAAATTTTTCGATTTTTTGGAATTTTTTTAAGGGGTACCCCTTCAAAAAAATCGAAAAAATCGAGAAAAATTTTAGGTTTCGGATTTCGATATAATTCAGTATATAAGGTAATTTTGACCCAAAAATCGGGTTTCTACATGGATTGGATTAATAGTTTCTGAGAAAATCGCAATTCGTGACCAATTTTGCATAATATCTCCAAAACCATGCATCCAATCATTAAATAAACACGATTTTTGAATTTTTTGGGTCAAAATTACCTTATATAGTGAATTTTATCGAAATCGGAGACATCGAAAATTTTTCGATTTTTTGGAATTTTCTATAGGTTAATTAATCCAAGTATAAAGCATAATAGTTCCTTAATAGCACCTGATTTTCCCAGTTTATACAGCCATTCAATATACATAAAAGGAAAATTAACTCTAAGCAATAAAAAGAAATTAATTTTAAAGAAAGAAAAATAATTATAAAATTATTTATATAAATAATTTCCATAGAAATTGCGTGAAAACTTGTTGAACATACCCAGAAACATCAAACTAGGAGGGAGTGGAAAACATTGTGAATAAATGGCGAACAACAAGTAGGTACAAGTAGGTTAATAAATAAAATAAAATTATCGCGGATTAGGTGTAATAATGTGTAATAACAAACCTAAGCAATTCCTCTTAAACCTTGAGTTAAGGTAGTTTAACTGTCACAAATTCAGTACTCATAAAATAAGTAAATCTAAATAAAATTTTGTTCCTATATTACAAAACTATTGGACCCCTTTTAAATCTTCCAAATTAGGGGTTTTAAGGGAAAATGACTGATGTGCAAGTTTTGGAACTTGTTCCTAAAAGCACTTCTACTTCTTCTAAAAAAATTTCAATTAAACTTAGCCTACTACAAGTTTACAATTCTTGATATTTGGTCTAGCGTCAAATATGGGTAGAGATATCGAAAAAAACTATTAGAAAAAGTTGCTTAGAATATTTTTTATAGCCAGATACCGATTTTCATAACAAAACAATTTGACTGGGCAACATACATTTTTTAAATGATTTAAAAATAATTTTCAATCAGTTGTAAAAAAAGACACGTGTAATTAAAAACATGTCCATAAATAATCGATCGAATCAAAAAAGACATTATTTTTGTTTGGAACAAACTCTCTCCAATATATCCAATATATATTCAATATCAAATATTCATAAATCAATCAATTTGTATTTATGAGAAAAACTTCATAGCACAATAAATATTGTTTTGTGTGTTTGTGTTGTTAAAAATTTTGTAAACATTTCAAAATCAAAAATTTAATATTTATTTATGATCAACCAATCGAAAACGAATTTTGAAAAAATTTGATGATTCATTATAATAGTATATTACATTCATGAAGTTATTACATCAAAGTTGAAAATAAAATACAAATACTTCTATTTTTATGCTATTAACTCTGTATTTTCAGGGTATTAAAACAGTTAAATCAGTTAGTTTGTTATTTTCAGTTGTTTTTAATAAGAATCAATTGTAAAACAGTTAAATGAATGGTTTTAAAAAAAGGTCTCTTTAGTGAATCAATCTCTTAGTCATTTAAAAACTTCACATATCATGTGTAAAAGTGTCCTTTTACGTTTATGTACATTACATTACGCTACAGTTACGCTCGCTACATAATAATTATTCATTTTACAGTCAGTCAGTACTTACAATGTACAGTGTGTCATAAAATGTCACGCAATCATATCTTATCTATAAATTATTAATTTATGTGTAAAGAATAAAAAAAAAATAATGCTAATATTAATTTTATGTACATTAAAAATTACTTGAACCATACTAACTAACTAATACTTAATAATATACACATACAAAAATATGTATATAATAAATAAATATTAGACGATTATTAGTTATGTTACGAATCCACCGTATTAATCCAAGTACCGAATCAAGCAGAATGAATAGAAACAACAAAATAATTAGGAAGAAATTAAAAACAATTAAACGCAAATAAATCAATTCTAATTAATCAATTAATTAAAATTAACTAAAAAGGTAAGAAATAAAAATGATACACAAACTAGATGATAGAAAATGATCCTTCGACAATTCGCTAATAAAAATGATAGTCAGCTATTATAGTCAGGAACATCGACTAATTAAATTTTACGAAATAATTAAGAATAAAAATTTTATAACACTGATTCGAAAAAACATCTGATAGTTCAAGTACATATATTCGTAACATCACTAACGATTATATCTATAATATTTAATAATATTTTTTCATACTTTTAATAACACGGAATATTGTTGATTCGTTAAGTAAGTTCTACACACCACTTCTAGAATTCTCATACCCTTATTAACCGACCAACGTCACCTAAACCACCCTCACTTTGCGGTGGTAGTGACTGACTGTGTGATAATATTATATCACCACCTCCTAGTTATAAAATAGGTATTTAATTTAAAAGAAATTAACTGTGAAAAATTATTATTTACATAAACAAACGAAGGTGAAGTAGCGTATATGAAATTAATGATATATTACATTCAAAGGTCTATAACGAAGATCGTTTATTTATGTCGCTTTTATTTTAGGGTTAATAGTTTTAAAGGTGTATAATTAATTTTTTGTTTTCGTGTAATTAAAATTTATTGATAGGGAAAATGACACTTATTCAAATCTAACTGCTAGGCACGACGTTGCCCAGATAAACCCAGTAATTTTCTAGAACACTATCTGAACGCTTACAAAATGTATTTTATCTTCTTTCAAGTAGTGTTCTTTTTAAGTCACTTTCAAAAATATTCTCGAAAAATCAAAAAAATTTCTGAGCACTCCTATATGTGTACATATACCTTACCAAACTACCCTTCCATAGATATTCGGTTTGGAAGAAGTCAAACGTGAAATAGGACTTTACTACGGACCCAAGAGCCAATTGACCTATGTTGCTCATTTACGCACTCGACCTAACATTTTACGTCCTAAGCACACTAGTTTTTGAGTTGTGGCGACAGGCAGACAACCGCAAATGAACTTATTAGGTGATTTTTTGAATACCAATACCAAAATTTTGTTCGTAACATCAATATTTTTAGGCGTTACAACAAACTTGAGACTTTACTTAGTATACCTTGATATATTTCATATATAAACGGTATGAAAAAAATTAAATAAATATACTAAGTAGCATATTGATTGATTGATTTAATTAAAATTTATAATTATATTATTAAATATATACTTATTAATTCATATAAAAATTTTATTATGTATATAAATATTATTATTATTATTATAGATATATCTATAATTGAATTAAAAATATAATAGTTATAGATTAAATATTAAAAATTATTTTACTATAAAATTTATTAGAACAGATAAGAAATATATTACAAGTATTGCATCTACATCTCATTCTCTTGTCTTAATATTCTTACTCCAACTAGATAAGTACAAATATACACAAAATATTATTATACCATTAATCGGAGTAACAAAAGCATTACGATCATGAACTATTTTAATCCACTGAAGCCATTAATGGTATATCAAAGTGCTGTATGTGTAAAAAAGTCAAATCAGATAAGATTGGTACATTTAAGAACTATACTTACAGAGTTTCGATAATCGGGACTCAATTAAAACCAGCGATCCGATTACTGGGATTATAGAGAAAAATTAATTATAAATAATGCAAAAAATTACCGACACAATATTGGAGTGAGACTGTACCCACAGCAATAAAACACGTGTTATTACGAACCTATTATTTTTTTAGAATCATAGCATGAATCATATTAGATATATATACAAACAAACAATATCATTTTTGAGTTATTGGTATAGAGAACAGTGTGGAAAGTGCGAGAGGACTAAAAGTGTTCCGATTACTGGATATTTCTGATTATTGAATTTCCAATTTTCGGAAGTACCGTATTTATGAATTTTTAGGAATGTATTTTGTATAAATTAACATAATTTTAAAAAGTATACAATAATATTTTTCATCATACGGTACATTTATAGTATATATAAGAATGTAGTTATTTTTATTGGTATGTAGTTTTTCCGATATAACATATACCTTTATGTATGTAATTTTTCAATCAATATTTTATATCTACAATAGTATGTCAGTTTAAAAAAATGTCTCTTGTCTGGCAGTATATACATATAGACTAGGTCGTTTGGGCATTTTAAATTTTTGCCTTATTCAATTCATGATAGACCCAATAGACCTTGAGCTTGAAAGAAGAAAAAGGGAAATAACATGTTTTCATTTCTTCATTTCTATTTTCATAGCTAATCGATAAGTGACGTAAGAGACGATAGTGCCCATATTTCCTAGTCTGAAACGTACACATCGACTTTTTATTTTTACAGCGTGTAATTGTAACTCTATTTGTAGACAGCAATCTATTGAAAAACCATAAATAAAACAATTTTGAAAAATATTTAATATAAATAATTAGGTTTATGCTTTTAAAACCAATAGCTGATATTATATTTACATTTAAAGTTTTATTTATTTTTATATTTAGGTTGTTTATTCAAATTTTATAAAAATTTATCATTTTATTAATAACCGTGTCAAATATTAATATTAGGTAGGTAATTTTACATAAATAATAATTATTATATATTAAAAATTTTTATACCATGTATATATGAAATATATCAAGGTGTACAAAGTTTTGACCCAAGTTTGTAACTTAAAAATATTGATGCTAAGAACAAAATTTTGATCTAGGTGTCATAAAATCAATTTCCGGATGACTATATCTGAGTGTCTGTCACTCTGTTCGTCTATCCGTCTGTCTGTCAACACACTCAGGAAGTAAGAAAGCGAGGTCCATCACACGCAGATCCATCTTGTAAACCGTTAGAGATAGAACAAAAACTTAATTATAAAAAATGTTCCTTATAAAAAAATTATCAACTTTTGCTTGAAACATTTTTTCGTAAACATCACTGTTTACCCATGAGGGCGTTAATTATTTAGTATGTATTATATGGAGATTATATTGAATATATAGTATTATATTATATGAAGAATTTACTTATAATGTATGATTTTTCAACGGGTTTATCATTTCAGTATCAAAATAAAGATGTTTAGAATAAATAATTAGTATTTTTTCTAATAACAATATTCTCTTTATTAGTTAGTTTTAAAAAATGTTTTTATCTTAGTATAACAATATTAATATTTATAATACTAATACGAAATAGTTATTATTTGTTATTATTATTCAATGTTTAATTATTCTTATATTTATATTATATTAAATACAGGATGATTATATAATTAATTAGTTAATAATAAGGCAATAAAAACCTTGTTTTTTTTTATATGTCGTTGGAATAAGTAATTTAAAAATTTTAGGGGCTAGCGTTGCTCGATTATTTAAATAAATAAATTCTTTCGAAAATAGGTATATTTAACATTGGTCTTATGGGTAAACGGTAAATGGATGATATGTTTTTTAGAGCCAAGACAAGAGTTATAGATGTACTTACGAAGATAGACCAACTAAAATGGGGATGGGCCGGCCACATGATAAGGAGTACTCAGTAAAAGTGGAGTACATTTTTGTTCAGACTGGTATCCCAAAGATGGAAAAAGGTCGAGTCCTTATTGGAAAAAGGTTGCCAGAGATAGAACACAATGGAAAATGTTAAAGGAGGTCTTTGCCAAAAGGCACACAGAACTTTCTTTTAGAGGATTTCTATTTGTTTTAAAGGAAAACTTCAAAACAAATAGAAGTTCAAGACAGAGGGCTTTTTGATTGATTGATTTATTGAGTATTATATTTTTGGAAAAAATTATGATATCATCGAAATTTGATATAAATTAAAACTGCAGATAAGTATGTAGTATATAAACACCCTGTAAATATTGTAACTATAGGTTTTAAGATGATAGATGATCGCACGAATATCTGATTACACAGGTATGTATATTATACCTTTTATAAAATACTAATTAAATGATATAAAAATAATTATATTATTGTTTATATTTATATAGTGAAGGAACTATTTATTACTTTTAGCTTCTGGATGGAGTTGCTGGTATTCATCTATCGTTACGACAAGCAAGTAGATCATAATATGACTGAATGCTTGTATACTCAGAATTATGTGGAATCTCTTGACTTCGATTTTCTGCTACAAAGTGATTTATAAATATAATCACAAGTTCTTCAATTTATACGAGATGCATGACCTTCTTAAACTCTAAAATAACAAGCTATTCAAGCATAAGTATATCAAAAATAAAAACTGCATAATTCACAACGCAAAAAAAACAATTTGGCCTAAATTTCTAATCACTCAAAAAAATTATAAAATATAAAATAAATAAAAAAAAACATTGTCCTAATTGATATTGAAATTTGATAAGAGATAAAAATGCATAAATAAATGCATTTTCGAAAAAAAAATAAATAACCATTATATTCTTGAATTACAGTACATACTATAGAGTTCTGCCATAGCAGCCAGTAATAGTCATAAAACCACTATTTATTATTGTCATTATTAATAATAAAAAAAAAAAGTTCTTTAATAAAAACTAATTTTTAAAAATATTTATAATCTATTAATTAGAGTAGGTTTTTAATTAGAACGATAGAAGTCGGAACATTCTTATTGAAAACCATATTCTATTGACACGCGTTTTCAGTGTTTAAATTATTGGTGGAAAAAGTTTAATTTCATTGTAAATTCTTTCAAACAAATGAATGTAACCTGGTCACATCCAAAATTGAAATTATTCAAGACGTATTTTCGAATCGACCCACATCGTTTTATACTATACTAAGCTATTAATTAAAAGTAGGTTTAATTGCTTGAATCTATTTTTCAAAATATTATTCTATTTGATAGTATTTGTTTTGGATCCAATTTTTAATTTTTTTTTTATTACTAATAATAATTATATTATTTATAAATTTAATTAATTTCTTTTTTAATTTTTTTGCACTGTTTTGTTATTTTTCAAACTTTTTAAGATAATGAAAAAAAAAGAAGTATTTTATCGTTTTTTCTTCCACAAAATTTTAGCTATACCCTTTCACACTCACTGTATATAATACTTAGATTTAGTATGTATACATATACTTAATACACACACACACACAACTGCATATTTAAAAGTTGTTTTACATCGAAACTACCTTAAGTAAAAAGTGGTCAAAATTTCTAAGATATCGATGAATGTTTGTCCAAGCTACGTAGAAACTCTTTCTAAGTCGGTTAATTATTAACCTAATTATTGTGGTTGGTTGATTCTATAAATGAAACAATTTTTTTCCCAATTTACTGATATAATTTATCAATAATATCATAATTAATAATTGATTGGCTATTATCAATATTTTTATATTCTCCTAGCTTAGTAAATTGATAAAAATTATAATTGATAAGAACCAATCCTTAAATAAACCAAGAAATATTGGGATTTATCACAAAAATTATGAGATAAATTTCTTTATACATTAAAAAGATAAATTACTATATTTTTGGTAGAAAACCTATACTTTTTCAATTCAATTCCACCTGATTCTTAAGTTAATGTTCTTTTTAATAGCTCTTACGTAGAAATTATTTCCTTGATTTCAGTATCAATTGTGTTTTCATCTGACCAAGGGCCTCAGAATATTGTTAAGTAAATGTCTGAATTTATTAAGCTGATATGTCGAGAACCGCTAATCCGCTCAAAATGGATATATGTTAACATTTGTTTCAAAGCATATACATTAATAGGTAATTTAAATGTATTTATTGAGAAGAATGGGTCACAGGATTGAACCTTGAGGAACCCCATTTAATATTTCAGGAACTTCAATACTGAACAAACTGTTTATACTAGTAAAAACATAATTATTTATTTAATAAATAAAAATAATAATTTCCTCCTTTGAAAAACACATTTTCATACACTCATACAATTTTTAAACTCAAATTTTAATAATAAAAATAATTGAATTAATAATTTAATTTTAAGTGAAATACTTATGTCTGGTTAAATAATTTTAATAATAATTTTAAGAATTACTTATTTATTAAAATAAAATGCTGTATAGTATCTGAATTGAAAAAATTGAAAAGACAAATATTTAATTGAAAAATTATATTAAAAATAAATTGAAAAACTATCTCACTCAAGTTATAAGTTTATGATATTTATTGATTATTGATATTATTTATGAAAAAATTATTAATATTGAATTCAAATATTTTTGTTAAATAATAATTATCTTATGTCTTTGCAAAGAAGCGCGGCGTCAATTTTCATATGTCATGTCATGATGATATCGAATGCCACGAGAAGTGAGATGTAATTGAACACTTTTTAAACTCGTCAACATTCGAGCTATGAGCATTTTTCTCATGCTTCCTTTAAAATTTCTGTCAACTAAAAATCGGATTTCATGACAGTTTAACTTGAAAATTTGTTATTGCCTATTCCGAAATATTTACTTTGAGGAATTATTTTCATGCAAATTTGACACGGTTTTAGTTACATAGAATTGATTGCTTGCTAAAATGATCATTTCTATTTGATATTTATAAAAAAATTTTGCTATGACTATTATTTTAATAGTATTGGAGACAGTTGCAATACTAATTTTAAATTATATTTTTAATTTAATCATCATTTAATAAACATTAATAATATATTCATTATAAAATTAATTAATATTTTGTCGTCGTGTATCTTAAACATCTTATGAAATTTTAATAAAATTTTTGAAATAATAAATATTAATACAAAAAAAAAATTGGACACTATCTTTTTATATCAACATAAAATTAGAAAAAAAAACTAATTAAAAATTTTACTTTTATTTTACTACAACTATTAATAAAAATTTGTAGTAACTCTAAGGACGTTGACATTTTCAAAAAGCATAAAAAATTGCTCTAGAATTGTATTTCAATACTTGTATAAATTTTAAGTAGTTGTTCCAGTAAATTAATCTACATGGTAAAATATATTATTACCATTATTTAAAAAAAAGTTTAACACAAAAGAGGTATAATTATATAAAATGTATTTATTAGTTCAACATGAAATTAGGCTCAAATAGTTTAGCATGTGCAATTATTTAAATATAAATAAGTTGATGTGACAACGATGCTTAGATGCTAAGTCAATAGCTTTCAGATTAAATGAATTCAATTCATAGACTTACTGATAAACTTTACAGGGTGGCTTTTTTCATTAGCCTTGCATGAAACTCGAAAAATAACTTTTATCGATAAAATTGCGAAAAATATGTTTTTATACGTTGCTTTCTATCAAAACAAGTTCGAATTTTAATAGGCTCATTTAAATCGCAAGCTGTGAAGATTTTGATTTCGATTATCATGGTGAATACAATAATTTGTCTATTAAGAAATTCGCTACCAGAAAAAAAACCATTTTTAGTTATTGCAATAAAATTTAAATTTTAATATTATTTTGATTATATTTTAAATGATTTTAATTAATATATTTTAAAATATTTTTGTATTTTTCACATGTGAATATTTTGCTCTAAATATTATCAAGTTACCCACACAAAATTTTTGTATAATTTTTTTAATTTCTAAAAGCTAAAGTGTACTTACAAATCGTGTAAAATATTCTTACACATCGTGTAAAAACTATTAAAGATATCAAGAACATTTGTATGTATAGAAAAATATATTGAAAGATCCCATTACATCCAAAAAAATAGAAGGCATTAATGAACACTTGAAACAAATAAAAAACTAGTAAAATAGTTTACTTTTTATGATTATTTATGGCCCTCTGACTTTGTATTCAAATGCATTGAGTTGAATAATTAGATGTTAAGACGTATTTTTAAAAGTCGATAACGAAATAATAGTTTTGAAATGCTGATAGATCTTAACCAATTTAAATACGACTTTGCCTATGAGGATAAAGTGTTCCACCTTGGCAAATCACTGTAGAACGCCTAGAAATTGGAATTTTTCCCCCTATTCGAACATTTTCCTAGCTGGATGGGGATGATTTGCATATAAGAACAGTTGAATAAAAAATGAAAATTTAATTTTCCCGACAATCATCAAAGAAGGATATCCGTTGCCTAAAACCGTGATAAAATGCTTTTTTTTTGGTGTCAGGCTACGGGTTCCTCGTTTTTTTTGAGTCACCATTGAAACCAATAATTGTCGAAATTGAAATAGTGTGTAAAAATGATTGCTTCTTCTATCTTGTTGTAAATTGTAATCGTCCGAGGTACAATAGTCTCTCGTGGCACTACATATTTTATCTATAAATAATAATAAATATTATAAATAATATAAAGAATTTGTTAACATATTAATATGATTTTTAATTTAATAATTTTAATAACACACTTCATTAATAAATACAATGTTTTAATTTTTATTTTAACCAAAATTTTGGAGTCGAATAATAATTATTATGTGTTATTTTAATTCTATTCTGTACACAGAGTGACCTGCGAATATTTAGGCAAATAGCGTACGAATTCCTTTAAACATTTTAAGTCTCATTCACTTTCCAAGTACAAAATTCCGAGTCCAAATTTAAAATCTGGTTCAAAAAGACGACCCAGATAGATTAAGCAGAAGGATTGGACGTCAAAAGAAGGTCCTTTGAAGCAATAGAAACCTAGAAAATAAATAAACTTGGTGGGTCTCTTCAAAAAACTTGTTACTTTGAAATGGATATGAATAAAATTCTATACAACTCTATATACTAAAGTGTCGACTTAAAACTGGTCAAGGTTTATGTTGCTAAGGTTTCCGTATTAATTCGAAGGCCATCCTGTATAAGATTAATAAGATTAATAAATCATTCAGTCATTAATAAATATTGGAGATTAAAAATAAGTTTTTGTTGTCCTCTTCACGTATGAACGATTAATTAAATTCAACGCAGCCTGTTCTTTGTCATAGAATGAATTAAAACAAAACTTGAGGATTGATTTAATTGACTTTTTATCATATTTTCAAGTGGTTTTGTATCCAGAAAGTGTGGACAAAATACAGTGCACAGAGTTGATCGTAAGATTTCGAGGCTGTAAGTAACAACAACGATCTCAATACTTACTTTAAGAAAATAAATTTTGAATTACTCAAAAAATTAATGTATAGATAGAAAATGTTTACTTGAATCAAAGAAATATTTACTTAATACCCACGTTAAGTATATATTTTCTTGTAACAAGTACTTTTATTCAACGCAGCATGAAATAAATAAGAATCAACAGCGGAACAGAATGGATGCTTTGTAAAAGTAAAAATGGTGGAAGCGCAGTTAAATTGTTCAATATATCAACTTATATATGTATTTTGTATTTACTTGCGCTCCCACCATATTTAACAACCTTATAAGAAAAAGAGTATAAGATCGTGGGACAAAATGGATGCTTTATTAAATGATTAATACATACTTGAAACTTTGAGATTGGCTTCCTTTTGGCGAGCCTACCAAACTTCTCTCTACGACGTTTTTCGAAAGTGCTACATCGTAAAGAGACGTTTTATAGCCTCGCCAAAAGGACGCCAATCACGAAGTTTCAAGTATGTCTATATCAAGCATTTCACGGGCTAATACTCATGTATATTATAAATGAATTGATTGAAAATCGATTAATGATTCTTCAATTTATGATTATGTTTCTTTGAAAATAATTATTTAATTCTTAATAACTTTTATCATATAAAGACAACTAAACACAGCTGTATATCAATAAAAATTAATAATTATTAATAGTAATTAATAATTACTCATTACAAGACCTTATGATCGTATGATCGATCGATCGATTCATCGTCAAAAATAATTAGAAATTTTATTTGACTAATAAAAATTTTTTTGATGTTATTGTTTTAAGTATAACATTTTTTAATAATTAGTAAGTTAGTTTATAAATAATATAATTGATATTGAAGTTTTTATTTCAATAAACAATTGATTGATATTAGTCAATTTTTATCAATCAATATACAATATTTATTATTGATTTCTGATAAAAAAAACCATTTGATAAACATTATGATCAATTATTGTATCTGATGTTTGGCAATCTAGTAAATTGGATAATTTTTGTAATAACTAGAATATATTGCCGTAGCTTTAATCGCTCGTAACTCAAAAACTACTCGTTAAAAATTTGTGTGGCCTTGAGAGCTTCTGATTAGAATGATTCAAAGAACATTTAAGGATGGATTAGAGTTTTTTCTTGTCTAATACTGCGGGGTCCTTTACTAAAATTCAAAAAAAAATGAAAATGGTATGATTTATTTAAGAGACGTGTGGATTGCAAAATACATTTGTATTTGAAGAGCGTGGGATCATAAAAACTATCTCATCTTGAACATATATAAACATACACAGAACAGAATGAATTGTTTTGAAATTTTAAACCTACAAGAATGTATATTTTATCTTCATGTAAACTTTAAAAACGGATGTGTATTGTCCATCTTACGATCCAGGTCTTTTTAAATGAATAGAAATATGCAATAAATATTTTTATCTCTTCTAAATGAATACAAACTTTTTTATATACAGGATGATTAAAAACGAAAACGGTTTTATTGAAATTTGAACTAAAACCTAATAATGCAGACCTTATCAAATATTATTAACTGGTAGACTTAAACAGCTCAAATCTATAAATTTAACACTGTAAGCAGTATTTAAAGATTTATCTGCTTATAAAGAGCATTAATCCGAATTCTTATACACAATTTAAAGAAGCACCCATGGAAAAGTGACTGTTTGGGAACGTTCAACACTTTGAGTCTTATTCACTTTTAACGATAGGTTATCACGACGAAATTTGTTGGTCCCTTCCATTTCGTTTTAACCAATTCTAACTTTCTAAGTTCTTTGAAGGCAGAAGCGACGAAATCAGGCACTTTGATACAATTTTTTCGAAATACCTACTTCTTCTATACTCAAGAATTTGAATGTTTAGAGTATTTATAATCACCTATAAAAGGGCAGAACAAATGTCCAACATAAATAATTATGCTTAAAGGTCACACACAAAAACCCTTTTAAAGGAACGTTATCTAAGTCATATGATTCCAAGCTCTTCAGATATTTCTATACTCTAATTTAAATTCGATTAAAACTTCAAAAATATTGTCAAAGTTTTTCAACTTTAATTTCTATTCTTATTTAAGGAAAATTTTAATTATTCCTAGAATTTAATTTTAAAATAGTTTTTGGAATTTGAAAGGTGTTTTTATGAATATGAAGAATTGGTATACATTTCATAATTTATAAATATTTATTGCTCTACAAAAGCATCCAAATTTTCTACGCTATTAAAATAAATTTAATTTATATTGAAAACTTTAAGTCACCCACATTGATCGTAAATATTTATCCATGTGGTAATTGAAACACTTTGAAAATGATGTAGCAATTTTGATGAAATGTCATAAATTTTACCGAAAATTATAAATCCCCAATTTCGTGAAAGTTTTCATCGTTTCGATTTTGTACCATATTTCGAACCCTATGGTCTAACTGTGCCCCACCCCAGGACAGCCACTCTAACCTACCCTTATCTTCGATTTTGTAATATTTTTGTTCAATTTTTTCGAAGCTTTTTCTAAAAATAAGGCAAAGGAAGAAAATTGGATATGAGGAAAAATGAAACAAGGGGATAAACCTGCTCATTGGATTTTATAATTTTTTCTGAGGAATTAGAATCATATGAATTTTAAAAAATCTTTCATTTTTTTTTTTTCAATTCATAATCAAAGTAAAGGAGATATTATTTTATTTATTAAATTGCTATCTTATTCAAATATCAGTCTTCATTCAAAAATACCTTTCATTTAATAATAAAACAGTAAAAAGATTCAACACAAATAATTGTCAGTCCTCCACACATCACCACGCGATGATGTAGTCTCATCTTTTCATTCGTAAACGGAAGTGGCATAGTCAACCTATATAAAATTATTTCCATTCATAACAAAATCCCTATATTTTGCACAGGGTCATACAAGTGAATCAGGCGAAATTTTAATTATTTAGCAAAACCATAAGATTTCAACCATAATTTTTCGCTTCTTTCTCAGCAAGGGCTGAGAACTTCAGTGGCTTTAAGTAATTATTCTTCCTTGGTCATTCGTACACCTTACGTTACGCCAAAACTTTTATTTGTCTCACGAAATTCACTTTAATACTTCCTGAATGTTTTTTGGTAAAACAGTTGTATAACACAAGCAAAAGCAATTTTTCCCTTTTAAATGCAGTGCCTTTCACGTCACTCTCCATCCGTTTTCTGATGATATTGATTTGTAATAATAGATGTATGGAAAAATGGAAATTTTTCGATAAATTTACAACGCAGAAAGTTATAGCCAAAAACCATAGCATTAATAAATATTTTAAGACTAGAATTTAATTTTGTGTGGTCAAGAGACTAATTTTTTGGGTTCAACAAAATAGAACGTGGAAAAAGTGCTTTTTCGTTTAAAGTAGTCCAATTTTATAACAAATTTTTCTATCTTTAAAATATCAAAGGAAACTTATTTTCCTGATTAGAGTTTTACAAAATAAAAGACAACTTTTTTATTATATACAAAAAGCCCAAAGCACGAGCAAAATAAGGCCTGGCACCATCAAAATCAGGTCTGATATAATAATAATGGCGTTTAACCTCCGTTTCTCCGCCATATACGCCTATAACAGAGGCCACTCACATCATTATTTGTTAATCTTTATTTATTTTAGTTACAAACATATTTACAATTACATTTTGATGTGGGTGGAGTCGGTTACTTCGTTCTTATCCAAGCGACGTCAATGTGATCAATTCTGCACTCCCATTAATTATAAATTGTTCACACTGCCGCTGCCTGGATACGAACCCGCAACCTCAGTCTAAATGGACAAACAGTCCAAAGCAAACGCCTTAGACCGCTCGGCCATTTAGGCTCTTTCAGGTCTGATATGAGGAAAATCAGTTATGAGAAAAATCTCTTAAGCCATTTTTCAGTATGTACTTATAACTTTTGGGTGAACCTATACACTTTGTTGAGCTCCAAAATTTTACCCTTCGGATTAAATAAATTAGGACTAAAGAAACAAGTCTTAAGATTTTCCAAATAGTATTTTCTAAAAACGATATTAAACAAGGACAGACAACAGACTCTAATAAAGTAATACACTTATTATATAAAATAGTTATATATGAAATTTTCCACTTGATAAATATCAAAAACCACTTGTTACGCCCGCCCTACATTTTAATGATAATATGCTTGTAATATACGCTCTCTTTACCCCCCACCACCACCACCCTCCGTGTAGTCTGGTTTGCCTGTAGTATGTGCTGTAATAACAAGCATCCCCTTGTAACCTATAACATATATATACTACATATATATTTTTCACTGCATGGAAAAACCATATGTCTAGGTATCATCATTTTCCCGATATGTTCTATCTATTTAGTACCATCCTTCTGGAATAAAGAAGGATAGAGAGTATCATTTTCGTTGTATGCTATCTATTAGGACCATCCTCTTCTGGAATAGACAAGGAGAGGGTGTATCACTCTATCTTTATTCAATGCTATATCGCTTAATAGAGAAAATACGCTTTTAAATACTAGTTCGGGGAGAGAGTACCATTTCTGTCATTTTTTATTGACTTAACTTGTCATTTCTGCCGTTTTTTTAATCTCCTGAGGGAATTATGAAGTCGACGAGATTGCTAGAGCTAGATGTCGGCCACAAGCATCAGTATGTGTGCAAAAGTCCTGAACTGTAAGCAGCTCTTGTCTGAGGAAATCTTAGATGGAAGCTTACCTCAGATCGAAGATTCCGAAGATCATATCTCACTTCAAATCGGGATTTGAATGATATTGGCTTGGCGACAGGCACGCTGAGGATTGGTCCTACCATTACAACAAGATTATTGTAGGGGATGTCTCAAAAGGGAGAAGCAAAAATGATGTCACATCTTTTCTGTCATTGTTCACCTCTTGTCATGAGAGAGAACTTATTTGAGTCAGTCTTTATTTGTCGTCTTTTCTGATCTGATATGTGTTGACGTCAAAGCTCTTTTGCTCTTCTTAAATAATTCCAAGTCGTGGTAGGGGGATGGGTCATATTTCTTACCGTGTCCTTATGATGGCTAAAGAAATTTCCGAACGAAGTCATGAGTATCAGCTAATATTATATAAAATAAACAAATTAATAAATTAATATTATTAATTATTTGTTATTAAAGTAATTTCAAACAAAATTAATAGTTTATATTAAACAATTTAACATTTAGTATAGACATAAACCAACAACTCAACGTGCTTTTATATGTAAACAAAAAAACCTATACTTTCTGATAGCAAAAATATTTACGTTTAGTAAATTTTATATTTTTTCAATTTTTTGACATGTTTATTATTTTTTATTAATATTCAAAGGGGTTTAATGTAAGTGCTGACACAAATTTCGATAAAGAAACAAGGTTTGTGTAAATAATAGCAAGTGAAAATTATCAAAAACTTTAAGCGAAATTGTATTTTATATCGATTTTCAATGATTTTTTTCTTAAAAATTTGCATGCTTATACATCCTTTATCATAAAAATGCGTTCTTTTTCCAAAATTTAACCTTATTTGCAATATGTGTTGCTATATTTCATCAATTATTTCCCATATTTTATATATCAAAAAGATTTAATACCATACAGCTCAAAATAAATGAACTACACATGATCAAAGTAATTTACATACAAAATAAAACATTTTACACAATTATCGTACCGTGAATGATAAATAATTGATTTTGTTTTATGATTTTTAACATTTAATCAATATATGATTATAGTAATATCTACATAAAGGTATTGTATATCGTTTTATAAAGTGAATATTCCTATTAATTCACATAGATTTGAATTCGATTTGATTATATTTCAGGTCGTAAATAGATAAATAGTGAAAAAAAAAATGTTCTATTGTTTTAGAAATCATTAGAAATCTGATTGAATATATAGTCTATTGTTTGATATGACTATGACTTGTATTATAGTTTTTATGGCTGATTTCAATGATTCATTTTAAATTTTAAAAAAATTGCAATTTTAATGATGAGAAAAAGCTATTGACTAATGAGTTTTAGAAATGAAAGAAGGCACAGGCTGAAATATTATTTCCCCTTGTCTTTTTTAACCTTTCTGGTCATGGGTTGAAGCCACATAAGTTTCTTTTCTGGAGTAAAATGCAGCAGATAAGACCGCATTTTTGGCTAGGGTCTAACTAATAGCTCAGATAATTTTTCTGATAGCTAAAAACAGAAAATTAAGGCTTCTTTTAGCCCTCGTAAATCAAACAGGAGTCTTTCTTTTTATTCTTCTAAAAATTCTGCAAAAAGCGCATTTCCAAACAAACTTGGCACGCGCAGAATATTATATATTATAGAAATGGCAAATATTTCAAATTTTTAAATTTTTTTTTTTTTTCCAAATTTGTTTTTTTTCTCCAGAATTTATTGTTCAAAAAGTTTACGAAATTTTTTTAGTCTAAATTACACCTTTTAGTTTTCTGCTTTAGTGTATAATTTAGTCCTTTTTTCTACAAAAATTTTAAGGCAAGTTTAAGTACCCCTTTTAGCATGTAAACTTTTATAGTAAGAGCCCGAACTCATCCTCATTTAAGATCATTAAACTCTAAGTTAAATACACTCGCAAAAACTACTCCCCCTCTCAATTTTAAACGAAAAAGCACTTTAAAATAATTTTAAAAGTAAACGATAGTAATCTCTCTTTTTTTTTTCAAAATAATTTCTATCAAAAGCTAAACAAAAGCTTGAATGCTTTAAAATTAAATTGAGTGTGGTTTTATAAAATCAACGCATACACAAAAAAAAAAATTAGGGTTCAAATTTGCATCAGTTTAGTATTAATAGGGGTGAGATTTTAATCTCATGTTTTTTTTTAATATTTATATCACAAGCGTCGCTTACCCACAAATCTATTCATAACTTACCTTCATCAGCTGGTAACAATTTTCTTTTTAACGCCACTGCCTTAGATCTCATTTTTACAAACAAACAAAAATTATCACTTGAAAGTCAATCATTTACAAATTAGGCCACATAATTTTTATATAATTTTTCTTCACCCGAAAAATCACTATGATTCAATCAAAAAAATCCCCGTCGCAAAGTTATTCCAAAAAAATTCTGCAAAATGACGTCACAATGTACACAAAAACAATTATTGAAGAAAGCGGGAAATTAAAATTATTTAAATTTAAATTTAATTATTGATTGTTGTCTTGAATAAAATCACTGCAAATTCACGTCATTTACGGTAAAAAATTCACAAATTGTTCAATTGATTGAGTTTTATTGTTTCAAATCACGAAAATCACATAAAATTATTCACAAATAGATAAAGAAGATGTCACTGCCTTTATGACGTCATAAATGCACATTAACATGAAGTGAGCTGAGTATATGTGTGTGCTCCTATTGTTTGCACGATCACAAGTGATGACAAACCAGAGAAAAAAAACAAAACATAATCACACAATGATGATAAGACACATAGACACAAAAACATACCATAAAAAATATATATTTATTTGGGTTGGTTTGGATTCAACCTGGCAAGAGCGAGTAAGCGAGCACACAATCGAGTGAGTGGTTATGGAACGCGCGGCGCGGTTTGCATGAGATACGATGTGAAAATTTCGCTTTGTCTTTTTTTTTCCTCCTTTTTTTTTAGTTGAAGCATAATAAGACGTCGACAAACAGTAAAAAGAATATCGGTGGCAACTGTCTTCTTTTATCATTATGCATGTCATTTAGACGAAGACATAAAACACATCTCATGTTCGACACCGCACACCGTACGCCGCTCACACACACACACACAATTCATGCGGTCAAATTGACCAATCACGTCAGGCTAGTAAGTTCTCTGTAAGGTGAACTATACATGACTCACAAGCACAGAGGTTTTTTCTCATACAAATTTTCCCAGCAATGATAAAAACAAATACCACATTCTGAATATTGTCTTTTGCTGTTTGTGAATATCATTTCTAGATAAAGTAAGACAGACAATCGCCGTCGAGTAGAGAGTGAAATGTGCTGGTGTTTGTGTGGGTGATTGCGCATATTATTTAGCGCATTAGGACAGCCCATAATCCACCGTGTAAGGTGTACTACACGTCCCCGTCGCGAGTTTTATTCATCGCGTGCGCTTGTATTAGTCTTTCTGTGTATGTATGTATGACCGTCGATGCGACCGGCCGATATGACGTGTACCTAGCAAAGGAAGATTGAACACAGTTGAACATCGCTCTCTTCGAGATGATCACATATATACAGGGTTTTTCCGCATAGCTTATCTAAGGCGTTTTTCTTTATAATAATAAAAATTCAGCTGTTTACATAGCGACTTTAATCCAGGGTACCACTTTCTCAAAACTTGTTAAAGATAGGGTTAAATTGACTACAAATTTGAAAACTATGAGCCAAATTTAGTAGAATTCCATTCTTGGTTTATCAAAATTGGATATAATTTGAATATGATAGAGCAAAATTAAATTTTTGGATTTTGATGACGTCATTAAGTTCAAAAAATCAATTTTTTTGATATCACACGCAAATTTTATCCAATCTGAATGAAATTTTTTTTTAAACCCACTAATTTTGGGTCAAGCTTTTCATCTGTGCTGTTAGTTTTTAGATACCATTCATCCTTCTGCGAAACTTGGGAACCAGGGTACCACTTTCACAAAACTTGTTTAATATAGAGTTAATTTGACCAAAAATTTAAAAAGAATGACCCAAATTTAGTAGGATTCCATTCTTGGTTTATCAAAATTGGATATAATTTGGATATGAAAGAGCAAAATTAAATTTTTTTATTTTGATGACGTCATTAAGTTTAAAAAATTAATTTTTTTGATATTACACCCAAATTTTATTCAATCTGAATGAATTTTTTTTTGAAACCCACTAATTTTGGGTATAACTTTTCATCTTTGCTGTTATTTTTTCGCTACCATTCATCCTTCTGCTAAATTTCGGAAATTTGTTTTTACACATTCTAAATATATTATTAAAAATATAGTTTTATTTCATCTTATGACTCCTCCTTAAAAAAACTTATAACTCCTTCTCTAAAAAGACTAGCTATGCTGAAAAACCCTGTATTTATATAAAAGGTAGCAACAAATGTAGTGGACTGAGAGACAACCCACCCACAATTGGTAACCTGTAACATACACACACAGAGCACAAGTTTTTTGCTATGGAGAAAAAGGTGGTACTACCTCCCATACCTATCTAGAAAATCGTCTGTACGTCGCCTCGCCATCATACCTTGCGTCTTCTTCGTCTTATCCATATGATATTATCCGTTGCGCGTCATTCCATCCGCTCTGTGTGTATTCTGTGTACGTGTACTAGAACCAGGCGTAATACGACCCTGCTCTCGGGTGATGGGTGATGGTAGAAAGGGTAAGAAGATGTAGTTATGTATGTATTCATTCCTCTATCTTCATCGTACAATGTTCGGTTCGCTCTTCTCAAACAATTTTATTTCTCAATTCTCAACAAATATTTTATCATGAATTTTTATTGAAATGAATCAGTAGATTTTGAGTCATAAGATTTTTTTAAAAGGTAGTTTGAAAATATTTGAGATAAGAAAAATAGTTTAGATTCAGATATGGAAAATTCGAATGAAACCTTGAATTTCAATGTCATGCTCAGTTATTGGCTATTTTTAAATTTTTAGATAATAGGCAATAAAGCAATAGTTGCAAAACCTTGAAACCATTGTTTCTTGAGCAAAATAAACTCTCTGAAACAGAAAAACATATTTCAATTATCGGGCCAGCCATTTTCCAATGAAGTAAGCATTTACAGGATATAGAGTTGGCAATAGCCTTCTGGCAGCCTAGGTTCTAAAAACTGCAAAGATTTGAAATATGTATACTACTTTTTTCAAATTCTTTATCACGGCTTCAATCGGACTGTGAAAAATTGAAAGAATTCTACTTTCGTAATAGTCGAGAAGTGTGCCTCGCACTAAATAAACTGTAGATTTTGATGAATTACAGTTTTCTGCTAAATTTTCAGATATACTTTCCTACTAAAGTATGAAGTTACCCATTCATTAAAGACGTTTCTCATAAACAACTAAGACGTTTCTCAACAGTACAACTTTTGTTCGCAAGCCCAATAGTTTTAGTAAAATCCTAAGCTTGGTTGCAAGTTTTGACGCATGCCACTCAAAAGGGGATCTTTTTTTTTTGAATACCATTTCTGCATCTTCATCTAACTTCCTATAATAATTGATCATCAATTCGAAATGATTTCGTGAAGACAAGAAATTCATAAGTTGCGAAACCAGCTGATAACTACGCCGAAATTCTGGTCTACATTTCATGAAGAAAAGTACAAAAAAGGTCAAAAGAACAAGCAGTTACCTTTCTTATCCAATCACAATAAAACTTTTTAAATGCACCCTGTTTGTGACTTCTCAATTTCAAGAATTCCAGAATAAGTTTTACAAACCTATTTGACTGGTAAATATACTCAAACTACGAAGAATTCGAATCAGATGGATCAAAATTAAAAATTTTATAAAATATCTATGGAGATGTGAGTTTAGTAAATACTGGAGAACGAGGAACAAAATAAGCAGAAGCAAGCAAACCAAGCCAGGAAAGAAGTGATTGCCGAATGAGAGTATTATATATAATATTATATATATATATATATATATATATATATATATATATATATATATATATAGAAAAGAAGAGAACAAAACTAACTCTCAGAGAGTACCAGCAGCATACCATCAGAGAGAAGCTTGGGTGGTAGATGATGTAGAACTGAGAACTGAGGCAAAGGAAATCGATATGTCACTGTGTTGTATTATTTTCCAACATTAAACCACAATATCAGATACAGACATACAAGAATGATGATTGGCTTTTCAATACTTACATATAGAATACATATACATACACACATACAATGTATGTGTATGGTTGTATATATCGAATACACTTCGAACTTAAATATAATATTTATTTTTATATTTTATTTCGAATTCATTTCGTAATTTTATATTTTAAAATTCATTTCTTTACTTTTTTTCTACGATATTTTTTGCTATTCTTTACATTTTATGGAATTCTGATTGAGAACTGTCTTGAAAAACTCTGGGATCGTGAGACCAGAAACAATAATGATATATAATTATAAGATACAATTTTGAAATTCTATTGTAAGTAAATCTATCGAATGGGGGTTAAATAAGGAATATTGTATTGTAAAATTCCCCCGACGGAAAAAACGAGGTGTTATAAGTTTAACCGCTTTGCGTGTGTGTGTCTGTCTGTCTGTCTGTGACATCGTAGCTCAGATGAACAAATGAACCGATTTTGATTTTTTTGAAAGCTAATTTAATTGAGAGTGTTCTTAGGTATGTTTTAAGAAAGTCATACAAGGAAAACACCACATTTGTCGGAGGTTTTTAAATTTTATAAATTTTATTTGCAATGTAATAACCTACGTAACCTACAAATGTGGCTCTGAAAACAAATTTGATATTTTATCTTGAAACATAAATAACTGACTTTTGACGAATCTAAGGTGATTTCTGATTTTCTCAATTTATATATCGATATTTTTATCGTTTTCTAAATTTTTCTAATATCAAGCTTAAGCAATATTTTATACTAAGTCCAGAAATGACGAAAAACAAAATTGAAGAATTCCATTGCATTCATACAAAGGTCAGGTTGTTAAATTGAAATGAAGCTTTTCTCGAACACACAGTAAGCATGTATATATATAAAATTAAATGATTGTCTGAAAACTGTTAAAAGTTTAAGTAATATATGTTGGTACAAAAGAGCTTCAAAGCTTCATCATACACAATACTTATGATGTAGGTGTTTATTGTGTTCAAGTATATAAAATAAAGCTTTATATGTTATATATATAAATATAAATATAGTATAAATATAGTATATACATGGTATATATACATACCTACACAAAGCAGAGAGCTTTTTTGTCTTACAGATGTCGCGAATTTGTCAAGATTGTTGTTTGTAAAACGTTTGTATATTCAATTATAATTTATACAATATTTTCATTATTATGTGCTTTATATGTTATTATCCACTGATCTAAAATTTTCACAGCTTTTCCTTGGAAAAAAACTTAAAAACTTTAGCCATTATCAAAAAATTGATTGACTATAAAAATTGATAAAATTTTTGATTTGTTATTTACTCTATTAAGTATAAAAGTACTCATTATGAAGTTGTTGTTATTAAGTATAAAATAGGATTTATTTAACAAAACTCAAGTGTGACTGACACTACATCGCATTCGAGAGTGTTTTTAAACTTCGAATGTATTCCTCTAAGCAAGATTTATGATAATAAATCGTACCTGGTGTCAAATTACATAAAACACTTTCAACGGAAAAAAGTAAAATAAAGAAAATTAGTATTTTAGGATGTATGAGCATGACAACAATGTTTGATTTAAAGGCTCAAAATTTGTTTGTAGGTAGTCTTTTACTCAAAGAATATGTGGTTAAAATTTCAGCTTTGGTATCCGTGCAAATTTTTAAGAAAAAAGTCATTAAAAATCGATATAAAATACATTGGCTCTTATGGAGGAATCTCAAAAAACGACATATTTTGGAAGTTTTTGATAATTTTCATTTGGAATGAATGAAAACAAATTAAAAAAAAACTTTTTAATAGAAAGTAAACATATTAGTAATGAATTAGAAAAGAAAAAAACTAAGTGTCACCGTCCATATAAGGGATGTAAGAGCAGGGTAGATTAAGGGTTGAAATTATTTTTATCTTATTTTCAACTTTGATGATGAATTTTGTTATAACTTCATGAATGTAGACGAAAAATAAGAATAACATTTTCGATATGTGTCTTGGTTTTCGAAATATCGAAAGCTAAATAATTAAACAAAATTTTCAATTTTCGATATTTTGAAAATTAAGCCAGATATCGAAAAATTTTATTCTTACTTTTCGTCTTATATCGTCAAGTAATAATATAATTAATCATCAAAATTGAAAATATCTATTTTTAAATTTGTGCCCCCACTACCATGCTCACACATCCTTAAGAATCAAATTTATTTGAAAAATATATCGTGACTGACACTACCGACACTTTGAATTGCAAAATAGTTGTATTTTGACTTGTATTTTAAGAGAAAACTTAGAAATGATTATTGCAGGACACAAGATAGCAACTTCAAAACCATTTTGAAGATATAAAAATTTACTAAAATGCTATTTCTGAGTACAATTAATTATTAAAAACCAAAAAGTCATGAATAAAATTATTTTTGAGTGAAGTCAAAAAATGATCTCATTTGCCATCAAATACAGTTCAATGTACAAATTAAAAAATGTTTATATATATTAATATATATTATTACAATAATAATTCTTTTATAAAATTTTCCATATACATACCTTGTACAGATGAGATGAATTTAAAAGGGGATGAATGAAAAACTGGCGTCACTCTTATAGTTTTACATATCACAGCTACATACTCATGCGGCGGTGGTGGCATTTCATTCATTCATTTTACAACCCTGAGATTGGGAATGAGAAGTGGAGAAACTCACTTTTAAGGTTTTCTTTAAAGGTATACATCATCATATTCTCATGATTGTGCAAAGCATCATTATGTGTTTCAAATAATAAACATATACCGACTCTCTAAAATTGTTGTTCACGAAAGCTCAAAAAGACGGCCTTCACGTTCACGAAAGCTCAACAAGAAGAAGGTGTTAGTAAAAGTTGAGTATGAAAAGTATGTTTGTACAAGATGCCCTAAATTATCTTGAAATATAAATAGTAATTCTCAATGAGACGATAGTCTCGTGGCTACAGTTCTCGCTTCTCATGCGCTAAAGTTTGAATGCATTAATTTTCATTCTGCACTGATGAATATACTTAAATATATAATTCCCGACGCTTCCACCATTATAGCTATCATTATATCTTAAAAGTAATATCCTGAATAGATTTTTCTATATTCTCTTTATTTTGGATATATAGGATATTTGTCATTGAAAGAGGCAATACGCTTAAAAGCTTCCAATCTCAATTAAGCGGACACTGAATACAAATTTTGTCAAAAATCAAATTCAAAGAAGTAGTAACATTGTTCTTAAGATGAAAATTTTGTTAATAATTCGTTGATTTTTGTACAGATTTTCATGTTTCAAACTATACAGGCAAAAAAAAGCTCAATATAACAACGTTTCCATGTCGATACACAACAACTCATAAATTTTGATACACAATGTAAAAAATTTTTATTTATTTGTGAAGTGACGATTTAAAAATATATATATATATATATATATATATATATATATATATATATATATATATATATATATATATAACTATAATAATTTATATTTTTTAAATAAGTTTTCTTTTATAATATAATCAGTAATGTTACAAAACTGAAAACACAAACATATATCTAAGTGTTAAAGAAGTACCTAGTCATAGAAATCATAGACTCATACAGAAGTTATGCCAGTCTATTTGTCTGTCTGTCTATTCGTCAATTATACATATTCATATATGTACCAATAGTACAAAGGCCAGATGGAAAATTTAATTTCATTATCCTATATTAAAGTGTTTTTAAAAGTATGTTTTATTATGTAACAAGACTGATATCTTAAGATTAATCATTAATTAAAAGCATGGCCAATATTTTCCTATAAAGAAAATTATAACAATCGTTTTTCCATAAAATGCATTTAAAGCGATGAAATAAATGGCATTTGTATGTTATTTCCACTATAGGAAATTTTCTTTAAATCTTTAGGCATCAATATTTCAAAAACCCTGGTATATATCGAACAATTTTACACATAATTTTCGTCTAACATTCTCAAGCTCTTACAGAATTATCACAGAAAATTTGACACATAAGTAAAATCTAAAAGAATACTTCATCAGTGAATACTTTATCAGTGAAAATGGTTGATAACTTTAAATTGTTTGAGATATTTCTTCCGAACGCCTTAAAATTCAAACGATTTATCTGGGTGCCTTGAATCCTATAATGTTTGCGCGTGGATATTTCCACTAGCTTTGCATTATTTATCAAATAATCCGCAGTCTGGCCCAAAGCATACAATTCACTCACCGGTAGGTTTCTATATTCGAATAAAATAGAAATTAAAGCATGGTCTTTCATAAATTATAATCAACAACAAACACATATAGAACATATAGAACCACTTTAGAAAAATGTACTTTTATGTTTGTACAAAAAAATATATAATTTTTTTAATTCATTCTTTGATATAATAAAATAATACTTATATATATTTAAAATTATATATACGGCTAAGTACATATTTATGTGCAGTTTTTGAGAAAACTATATTACAATTTTTTTATACATTGACTGAGACAAATCCATAAAGTACTAAGGTAAGAAATCAAAAGATCAAATTTTGATTGTTAAGGATGTATGAGCATGACAACAATGTTTGATTTAAAGGCTCAAAATTTATTTGTAGGTAGTCTTTTACTCAAAGATTATGTGGTTAAAATTTCAGCTTAGGTATCCGTGCAAATTAAGAAAAAAGTCATTAAAAATCGATATAAAATACATTGGCTCTTATTGATAATTTTCATTTGGAATGAATGAAAACAAATTAAAAAAAAAACTTTTTAATAGAAAGTAAACATATTAGCAATGAATTAGAAAAGAAAAAAACTAAGTGTCACCGTCCATATAAGGGATGTAAGAGCAGGGTAGATTAAGGGTTAAAATTATTTTTATCTTATTTTCAACTTTGATGATGAATTTTGTTATAACTTCATGAATGTAGACGAAAAATAAGAATAAAATTTTTCGATATGTGTCTTGGTTTTCGAAATATCGAAAGCTAAATAATTAAACAAAATTTTCAAATTTTCGATATTTTGAAAATTAAGCCAGATATCGAAAAATTTTATTCTTACTTTTCGTCTTATATCGTCAAGTAATAATATAAATTTATCATCAAAATTGAAAATATCTATTTTTAAATTTGTGCCCCCACCACCATGCTCATACATCCTTAATTAGATTTCTTGCATTTGTATATGTCGATAAGATAGGTGTTATAAATTCATTATACATACATCCCCCACCCCCCAAGAATTCCATTCATTCATGACACTAAATTATATTTTCGATCCTCCAGTTCAATTTAAACATGTTTTACAGATGATCAAAACCGCTGTAAAATATATTTCGACCTAGAAAAAGGACAACCCACAAAAGAAACATTCTTAAACCCAAACTCAACATATATATCGATTTTCACCTCTTCACTTCAATTCGGGGAATCTGTACAGATGTTCAAAGCCATGAACACCGCGAAAAAACATATTTCGGCGTAAAAAAGAGTGCAGATTGAAAATTTGACAGCCCTTTCAAAAGGTACATGCATGACACTAAAGGGGAGGCTCCAAGTTTTTGAAAATGAACATCATGTCTTTGCTAACTTCATTGATCTCGCATACCTCTCTGCTCGATATATAACATGCGTTCACATTATATGTTAAATAAATTATTTTAAAAATATTAAAACAATAATTTGAAATACAATATTATTTATGCATTTTAATATTAAAAATGTTGAAGAGTGTCTCTGATACGTCAATTCAGATTATAAATAAAACTATATTATTTATTAAATAAAATGGCGAATAAATTTTTAATGTTAAACTTAAGTAAATTCACTTTAATTAAGTAGCATTCATTGGTTTAGGTTTATTTCAACAGCCGGAGCATTGTTTTTAATTGTATCATGTTTATTTGGAAATATGATTTTGATTCGATTATAAAATTTATTAGTTTTATATCAATTATTTTGTTCCAAAGATTATTTACTATTTTCAAAAAGTATTTGTATCATTTATTGAGGAATTTGTTTCTTTAGGAATGCCAAGTTATTTAACACTACTAAATGAGACTTATTTGAAAATCTTTACCAAAATACCACTTGTAATGGAAAATAAAATTTTTCTCAGTTTCTACCTCGGCCCATTACATATACCTGCTTTGTTTTTATTATACGATAAATATTTTTCGAGTTAATGAAGTAGTTTGCAATGTCAATGAAGTATGGCCTGATACCCATACTGCATTGATTCGTCCGCTATAACTATTGCCAATGTTACTATTCCCTCAATGCTCAAATAAGTATGGTGTTCAGACCGATACTGACATTGTGATATACGCAAAAAATTTCTTACCGTGTAAAAATAAAATATACCATTAATATTTATTGATTAATTATTGATTTAAATCTACAATAGCTTGTGTAGTACTATTTGAATAATGTTTCACAAACCTCAAGCATTTATTAATATAAATAATTATTTATTAAACCATA
This sequence comes from Chrysoperla carnea, assembly GCF_905475395.1. Lineage (NCBI taxonomy): Eukaryota > Metazoa > Arthropoda > Insecta > Neuroptera > Chrysopidae > Chrysoperla > Chrysoperla carnea. Next base: position 3,424,927 of record NC_058341.1, read on the forward strand.
ATTATTAATAAATAACGAACTATTATTGTTTTACATACATATATTTACATAAAATATTAATTTATTGAATAAAATATTAAATTAATTATGATTATTTATATTATTATTGTATTTTATTATAATTAATTATTTAACTTAAAGTTAATATATTTATAATATGATGAGATGTTAACAGTGATTTAAAATAATTAATAAATAATTATTTTAAAAAAATATTTTTAAATAATTCAAAACCATAGCCAAAATTAATTTCGGCTATTATATATTTTAATTTTTTTAGTTATTCTTCTTTAAGTTCTTAATTTTATTATCGTTTTTTTCCAATTTTTTTCAAAGGGATACCCCTAAAAAAAATCGTTAAATTTCGAAAAACAATTTTTTCGCTCCCGATTTCAATGAAAACAGGCTTTTAGCGTTATTTTGACCAAGCGAAAACGATCCCGCTACGTAAAAATCGCTAAGAATTGCGATTGACGAGATATCAAGCCTCAAAGACATAAAAAGAGGAGAAAAACTCCGTAATGAAGCTCCTAAAAATATCACACCAATTCAATAATTCGATGCTCTCAAAGAATCTTTTAAAACAATCATCTTGTTTTTTTTTTAATACAAAGCAGCTACTAATACTTAAAAAATATTAAAAACATAATCATAAAATTTTAAAAACAAAAATGAAAACACAAACCATTGTAGATTGTGGACATAAAAAATAATATGGACAGTAAAAAATGTCTTTTAAAACTTCTTAAAGAATGTTCAATGTATGTAGGTGTACAGGGAGGCACGCATTATATTTTACATAAGGCTTTTATCGCGGAAACTATTGAGTCTATAGATATAATTCTAGTCTCACATTGTAGCAAATTTAGTCTACTTCAACGTCCTGAAGGGGTACTATCAAAAACTAGTCTTTGAAGGATTTATAATCGCTAAAATCTGCACACAAAAAAAACGAAATTTTCACGGTTTTTTCGATTTTTGACAAAGTTGGCGCTTTTGACGCTTTAGGTCACAAATCTGGATGATTCTTGGGACCAACATCATAAAAAAGAATGAGAAAAAATCAGACCAGTAGAATTTGACGCGATACTGGAAAATACATAAAATATAAGTGTGACACCCGGTATAACATAAAACTGATCGCTTTTACTCTCCTCTGCTGTGACATAAAATGTCACGCTTTGCTTGGACAACTTAGGTCTAGGCACGTATTCAATTTAAAAAAAGCAGAGTACCTATGCTATAATAATAATAATAATAATAATATGTATAATAAACATAACTAACTGACTGACTGACTTGACTGACTATCAAGAAGCAAAGTGCAATACTCACTACACCACAATTATTGTGGAGCAACATTCAATGTAAATAATGTTCACGATTTGAGTAGTTGTATGTGCAATTCGTTATATATTTTATTATTTTTATAATATGTAGAATGTACCACTCAAATATTATAGACAAGCTGAATACAGAGAATTACAAAATTATTCCCTTTTTGTATCCAATTATTCCATCTGGCAGTCCTGGAGCAAGCCCCTAAATCAACAGCCAAACCAATGTTTATGAAAAATAATGTGATTGGCAAATTCCATCTATGGGGTATGGGTATGGAAGTTAGCGGACCATGCTCTAGCATCGCCAAATAGACCCTTGCACTCTATCCCCGCTACGCATTTCAGTGGCTATTATAAACCAACTGATGTACTGAAACCCAGGAAACCTAGCGCTGAGTTTCTTAATTTCTTCTGGTTCGACTATGAACCAAACCATTACCTTCGCTGCTGTATGAGCGCCGGGCAGTAACAGAGAAAGTGGATCGATGTTTCTTCTGAATTTTCTCCGCATCTGTCACACGCGTGAGGTAGTCTTTTCCAATCTGATGTTGGAACTTGTTCAGGTTATCATGCCCTGTGAGTAACTCTACAATGACTCTAATATCAGCTCTGTTTAGTTTTTTTTTCTAAACCATCCCTGAACTATAACGAACAAAACAAAACAAAAAATTTTCAAAATCGGTCCAGCAAACACACAGCAAATTGAAAAAAAACCCAACTCAACCCACACCCACACCCACACCCACACCCACACCCACACCACCAACACCACCACCACACCACCACCACCACACCACCACCACCACCACCGACCACCACCACCACCACCACCGCCACCACCACCACCACCACCACCACCACCAACACCACCCACACCCACACCCACACTCAACCCAACCCAACCCAACCCAACCCAACCTAACCCAACCTAACCCAACCTAACCCAGCCTAACCCAGCCTAACCCAGTCTAACCCAGCCTAACCCAACCTAACCCAACCCAACCCAACCTAACCCAACCCAACCCAACCCAACCCAACCCAACCCAACCCAATCAAAAATTACAAAAATTGTGTTTTTTTGAATTTTTTATGATTTTTTCGATTTTTACAAATTGCAAAAAATGTAAAAAAAAATTTTGTTTCCGATTTCGATAAAACTAAGTTTATAAGGTAATTTTGACCCGAAAATTACAAAAATCGTGTTTATTTGACCATTAAATGAGTAATTTTCGAGATATTTTATGAATCTAACTGTAGAGCCAACATTTTCATTCCGTTCAGTCTCTGAAATTATTCCGCATTGAATCTAATTATTCCGAAATTGTCCTTTTCATTTCAATAACGATTCATTACTGTTTCGGACACACAGTAATAAGTTGGAAAAAGACCCAAGATATTTGTTATTCATTTTATTACATTAGTTTTTTAAGAAACTGTCCGAAACAAAAGATAATCAATTTTTTTTTCTAAACCATCCCTGAACTATAGCGAACAAAACAAAAAAAAATTTTGAAAATCGGTCCAGCTTAAAGGAGCCTATCGAAGATTAGTCTGAAGTAGAAACTATTATGACTAATATTAAATAGGCAGTACATCGAAATTTTCTTCTAATTAGCGATCTTTAAAGCGCATCGCAGTTTTTGATTTGTCCAGGCTAAAATGTTCAATTGATATTGTAATTTAAGCATACAAACTGAAGTTTTAGTGTCCACAATATGAAAATATGTGTGTTCATTAGCACAATGCAACTAATAAATGCTAAAAATACACTCAGTAATAAAACTGAGGACTCATTTACGAACGTTTTCCCAGGCGGCGAACTCAAGCTGACGAACAACTTCCTTTTATCATTAATCGAAATTCATTTTGTGTACAATTACCATTTAACCGCTAGTCTATTATTGCCTTGACTTCGCTAGCTGTCTTCGATTACCCGGCCTTCAATTCATTTTCGTATTATAGTTAAAGCTCCTTTTAAAGTTTTGATGCAGCCAAACGTCTTGCATAGACAGTTACTGAAATCCTACTACAGCCTTCGCCATTTGAATTCCCAAAAAGGGCCCCAATACGGATCTTAATTTTAGATACCAAACTTTTGCCATAATATGTACCCCGTAAATAATAAAAACGATTGTATTCAAATAATAATTACACTTTTTCAGAAGATATCTAGAACAATAATAATTTACCGTCTTTACATTTGCGTTACTAGATATTTCTTTCTTTGTCTTTAGAGCCTTTCATTATGAGATGTAGAAGATCTTACATGTGATTGGTGGGTGGGTGTCCAGAAGAGTACGGAGGGGATCCATACAGGTAAGGTATGCATGGCTCAAATAATAATATCGACACAATATTCTGTTCGTCCATCTGTAACGATTCAAAACATCAGTTTATATATAGTCTCATATTTATTGGTATATGGATTTGTTAAGCCTACTTTATACAGGTTTCGATGTTTTTCTATATATTCTAGAATACGGCAGTTGCCTGATGTCGAATTTGTCATATTACGCATAAAAATGTAAAACTAGACTTGATACCATGACAAAATTTGAAAGTGAAATTAAAATTTATTAAAAAACGAAGATGTTACAAGCATTCAAAGATTGTTGTCTATCTCTTTTTATCAAAACAAGGTTTTATATGCATTTTATTTCATATTTTGCGTACCTCTAAAGACTATCAAAAACCAACTTCCCTTTTCTGCCCGTGCAGTGAGAATTCTTCCACTGAAGTGAATAAGTGAGTTTTGTAAAATTCCCACAATTTAGGCTTCTAGACCAGAATACCCGCTTTAGCCCAGTGCGGAGTCTACTATGCTATAAAAACTAAAATCCTTGCAAACGATTGAGTGCGTTGATTTATTCAAAAACTTTTGGCTTCGTGTAAATGTAAATTTATAAAATTACAAAAATATAATATAAAATATTAAAACTTCTCAGTTATTTCTGTAATATTAGTCTTTGAAGCTAAACAACATACACCAATATGCCAGCCAATACGTATTCAAACAGAAGCCAATAAAATGAAGCATAAACATGCAAAAAGTCCACATCTATCTCACTTGTTTTCATCTTGCTGTTTGCTTTATTTTATGCTAACTAAGCTATTTTTATAGTATCATTTTTATACGAAGCTAGTTTCAATTCCAGTTTAAAATTTATTCAATTAATTGTATATATCAGAGAAAAAGAACTTATATTATTGCAAAGTTAGACTTTCAACAAGTCCAACAATCCAAAAGATCTGAATAATTTCTGGAGTCTTTTGATAAAATCCGAAGGGCTGGCGAATATATAGCTACATCACGTCATTATCTTAAAATAATAAAAAATATAAATACACTTAAAATAAAAGAACTTGGTTTTAAGAACTTTTTTAGCCCATTGCATATGGCGGCGAATCCCGTGTTTCCAAATAATACGTGCCACGTGCTGTATTTTTATCAACATAATGCCCCATTGAAACTGAAAACGATTGCTTGCAACGTTTTTTCAAAAAATCCTTCCATGATTCGCATTGTTTTGATTTAAATTTTCGTGAGTTGATCGATTCCGTGTATAATTCGTAAGCTCGAACATGATGACATAAAACTGAAACATATTTTTAAAAAAAGTTATTCAAAATAGCTCAAATTAAGTCAACTATAGGGTACAACTACGAAAATTGCAGAGTTTGATGGGAAATATCAAACTCAATATTTAAATAACTTACTTCCAAACAATCCTTTCGTACAACCGGGTTGATCCGTTCCATTATTTGGGAAAAAATCCGCATGACCAAATGATTTTGAATATCCCAAAATTCCAGAACACGTATGTATCACATCCACAAATTCTGCATCACTTTTATCCAGTCGATGATCATCTAATCCAATAAAACTTGTAAACGGTATCAAAGCACTTTCAAAATTAGGCATCGCTGGATCTAATCCCGTAATACGTGGAATTTTCTGTCCAAATTTCTTCCCTATGAAAGTCCCAACCATTCCCGCAATATGTGCACCCAGCGAATGTCCAATAAAATGAATATTATCAATACGAACTTTTTCCGCTTGAATTAATAATTCGAGAATTTCAAAAACGTAGACTGCAACTTTTTGTGTATTATTCGCTGAGAGTGGATATTCTGCACCAGCGAAATGATCCCAATCGATTATGATAACGTTATATTTCCCGTTAATAAAATGTTTATCCTTCATTTTATGAAGCCATCCTAAATGTCCATCACCCAACCACCCGTGGATGATAATTTTCGATGGATGATTCACGTTAAATGGAGCATCAAAAACAGTATCCACTTCAATCCGATACGGCGTGTCTGGATCGCTTTTCGTAAATAAAGTTAACTTAACATATTCACTAGCATTCACTTGAATACTTGTTGGGAATCTACTTAAAGTTTCCTCCAATGATGATGGAATCATATCCTGTAAATCTCGAAGATACGCTAATCCATGTTTTAACATATAATAAAAATTCCAATCAGTAACAGTTTCATCTGCTTTTGAATCGTTTACTGCAATACTGCCACCCAAATTTCGTAATTTTCTTAAATTAATCACTAGAAAATCGCCATGAATTCCATCACGTATTTCATCTTGTAAAAAATCTACTAATCCTTCACGGATTGTTCGATTTATTTGTTGGGAATCTGAAAATAAAATTAAAACTTCACAAGCTGTTAGAGAGCACACAAAATTTGAAAAACGTACCTACGTGTAAGCTATAAAAAAGGAGTAATAAAATTACGTTCATTGTCACCAAAAAAACATTGAAAAGCAAATGAAATCGATGGTAAACCGTATTTGAAGTAGAAAAAAAACAAAAATTGAATATTGTAACATTTGATATTGGCAAATGACAGTGAAAATTTAAAAAGCCATTCAAAAAATCGCATGTTACGCAAATTTTTATGAGTTATTGTTATCGCTGCCTACATTTTTTTCTGTAAAAAGTTTTTACAAAATGTTGTCCAAAAATTAATGTAAAATTAATTAAAAATTTTTTGATAAAAATTTTATAATAATTTTTATTCAATTTTATTCAAGGTCGAACAAATATGGCCTTCAGTTCCTCGACTGGAATGGGAATATTAACCGATTTAGAGCATTTTCTCTCGTGTTAGCAGTATTGCAAATGTCGAAAATTTGGAGTATGGTTATTTGAATAATTTTTCTTTGAGATTGAAAATATAGGTAGCTAAAGTCTTCAATTAAGCATAAGATATCCTGGAAAAACGTTGACTCAAAACATAAATTTTTTTAACCTTTATTAGCGTTTTCTCAAGGTACATTTTGTCAGCTTTCTCATCCGTCAATCCCGGCTTCCCATTTGTGCCCATTAACACACTCATTCTTTTAGTAACATTCAATTGTAAGGCTAAAAATTCTGATTGTGCCTTTTTGTCTGCTTTTTGAGAAAAAAAACAGCAAAATGATATTAAATTTATCAAAATTAAAATTAATAATTTTTGGACAGTCTTTGAATGTTTACGTTTAAAATATTTAGGCCGTGTGGGTAGAATTAATGCCAAAATAAAACTCATTTATCCACAAAAATAATTTCAACAATGCCATAACCTTGGAGATTGTTACATACAGATTAAGACAGAGAAGTGTACGCGATTCATCTCTTTCCATTTACCAGATTTTTTCGCCGTTCTTTAGGTTTTGACCTCCTTCAATAAGACTTTTTTGTCTGCCACATACATTAAAAGAGATGAATCGTGCGAGATTTTTTATCATCGAATTATATATTACAAAAGATTGTAATTTATAATACCTAGCCTAAACTTTACCTATAATACTTCATTTTATACCACAAAAATTAGAAGTTAGATATTAGAAAAAATCAACTATACAAATACAATGCATACATACATACGCAAATTGGAGAAGTAACTTTAAACATTAATAAAATAATATTAATAATAATAATAATTTTTCTTCAGATTTTGTGTGGCATCGTAAATTTATAAAACAAAATGCAGCTGCAAATATTTTCTTTCTCGTATTACCAGCCAGCCAGCTCAGCTCTCTCTTTTTTATAACAATTATTCTTCCAACAAAACTTAAAAAAACAACGAAACGAAACTGAACAATCCATTTTTTCTTGTATTATTCCTGTAACATTCATTATTTCAATATACAGTAGAATCTCGATAACTTAAACCTCGGTAACATAAAAACCTCTGTTACTTCAAAAAATACTATGTTCCCTTCCCATCAGAGCCCAAAACCTCTATAACTTAAAATACGCAACCTCTATAACTTAAATAAATAATCTCTGTATAGGCCCTCAGTAACTACATAGAAACATGTACATACCTCTATATTAACTAGGGTACATAGAAACATGTACATACCTCTATATTAACCTTTACCTAACATAGACACTTGATAACTTAAAACCTCTATAACTTAAAATATTTTGCGTTTCCCTTGGACTTTAACCTATCGAGATTCTACTGTATTTACATGTATTTATTTATGGCAGAAAGTAAATTGAGCACTTTTTACCTAGATAAAAGCTTTTCAATTGATAAGGGTTTTTTCTAATGCCTTTCTATGATATGGGACCGACAGTTCTTCAGTTTCAGAAGGAAAAAAACCCAGAAATTTCGCCAGAATTTGGATTATTAATTCTTAAAATTTTCGCATCTTTAAATTTAAGTGGAACGTCCGGATATAAAGTAGTGATTGTAATATTTTGCTGCCCACCCAACCAAATTATTACAGAATACAATATTCAATTGTCTGAAACACACGATTTTTAATTTTAAGGAAAGAAAACTTTGTGTAATTTGCTAATCAAATGAATTTGTTCATTGCAAGCATTCTGTGAAACTTTTACAAACCGTTCCCAAAATGTTCTTCAGATCGTTCTGGTCAAAATCTCTCTCGGCCACAAAACTTTTTATAGAGTAGTTTTCGAGCTACGGCCGATCAAAGCTACAATTATATCATAGTTTTAATGACTAGGGAAAGAGCTTTCTGTGAAACTTTTCTGACCCACCCACAAAATGTTCTTCGGATCGGGCACAAAATTTTTTTCGGGTAGTTTTCAAGCTACTTATATAGAGCGTAGCTCGAAAAATACCTGTTAAAAAGTAGGTTACACAGAAAACCATTTTCCTCTCTAATATTTCGGGGTCCTTTGTATGAGTACCTAAGCTGATTTTGAGTCTTTAAATCAAATATTATTGTCATGCTTATACTTCCTTAAATAAATTTAATGCGTGCATAATTTATGTGAAGATTTCTGTCCTATAATTTCGTAAACAATTATTTTTATTTAATATTATAGTTAATCACGTTATCTAACATGGAACGCGTTCTAGGACCTTCTAGAATTGGTCGATATATTTTTATTATAATGATTGTCAGTCAGTTTTACTACGAACTTTTGAACTTATGGACACGACATTTTTTAATAATAACTTTGGTGACCGCACTAGGTATGAATATAATATGACGAATTAGATATACAATCCACTCATATTTCGTTCGTCCACACCACCAAAAATAAAAAATCATAATAAATATCCCATTTAGATAATAATCTGTTATATATTTTGAATGGTTATACTCACAAATATAATGAGTTAACTATGGTAGAAGTGACTTCTCGTACTGCGAACTTGGGTGTAGAAGCTATAACTCATATTTTTTTAACCCTTAGCATGATCATTGAGTAAACAGTGGAATAAGGAACAGTTTATACAGTGTCGTCCGAGAATTTAGTTGCATAGTTTCTCTGATATTATGCACAATCCAGTAGGAGGAGCAATTTTCTTAGAAACAAAAATTCCGATAATCAAAGGAAACAAATTTCTTCCCAAGTCCCGACTTTTGAGCTTTCTAAACTAATTAAGATCTAAAAATCATGAAAATCTGGCTTATTTGACAATTAGATGACTATTTTCTATGATATTGTCTATAATCGATCCGAAAAATCGCTCTTCGAATTGAATTTTGAATGACAAATCAAAAATCATGCTTCCAATCATTAAACAAACACGATTTTTGAATTTTTTGGGTCAAAATTACATTATAAACTAAGTTTTAGCATAATTAGAAGCAAACAAATTTTCTCGATTTTTTCGATTTTATCTAAGGGGTACCCCTTAAGAAAATTACAAAAAAATCGAGAAATTTTTTTGTTTCCAATTTTGATAAAACTCAATATATAAGGTAATTTTAACCCAAAAAATTCAAAAATCGTGTATATATAATGATTGGAAGAATAGTTTTTGAAATATCATTCAAAATCCGATTCGAAGAACGATTTCCCGGATCGATTTCATAGAAAATCGCTTTGTCATCGTCGAATAAGTAAGATTTTTGAGAATTCTAATAAAATTAATCTAGAAAACATATTTTTTTATTTCAGCCATAGATTTCAGATGCCAAAAAACCCCTAAAACTCTCAAACATCATTCAATAATCACTTAATAAAAAATAAAAATTATCTAAAGGCTATGATTTACAAAGTTAAAGAATATTTGACGCATGTGTCAGAACGCGTTAGCAAATCTCTCATCATGCGACTAAATATTACCGAACGGTTGAAAAATCTTATGAAACGCCACTGTTTTTCCTTAAATTTTCCTTTAAATATTGAACTATAACTCCTTGATTTTGTTAATTTTTTACACTCATATATAGTTTAAATATATAACTTCAATATAATATATGTTTTTTCTATCTTTCTTTAACATAACGATATTATATTAAATATATAATGTTTATTCATTCTAGTTGAATGATTATATTATGTCATATAAATGCGTGAACGATAATTATCTAATCCCTGCTATCATGTGTACATACAACAAATAATTTTCATTTGAATAATTTTATTTTTTGTGTGAAATATTTAGGTCATTTTTAATAATTATGTGATTTTTTTATGTAAATTAGGTTTAAATCATACACCTGAGGTTTTTTTTCAACATTTGCGAGTTATGCGACTCAAAAAAAGATTTAATTTTAAGTTTTCTAAAGGCCGTAAGAGCGCCAAGGCAGGTTTAAACTTGTGGTTGAGATTATTTGTATACCTTATTTTCAACTTTGATGATGAATTTTGTTATAACTTCATGAAAGTAGGCGAACAATATGAATACAATTTTTCGATACCTACCTCGATTTTCGAAATATCGAAAGCGAAATAATTAAACAAAATTTTCAATTTTCGATATTTTGAAAATCACTCCAGACATCGAAAAATTCTTACTTTTCGTTTTATATTGTCAAGTTATAACATCCAAAAAAATTGAAAATATATATATTTTTCACAATTTTTCCCAAACCATAATAATACTTACCTAAAATGTACACAAATAAAAATTATGATTTCCGTCAAGTAGAAAAATTATTCAAACCGGAAATTGTATATGGAAAAAATAAACCATGTTCATTGTTTTAACCCCCTTCGATTCTAATTAGATATTCAGGAAATATATATACACATAAAAATTAAAATCCTTTTTTTTTTCGTTTTTCTTTTAATTAGTAAATAACTATTTTAAGTTAAAATTTAATTGATATTTTTAAAAGTAATTCAAAACTTAATTACTATTTCTTTAAATATATATAAAACAAATCAATGACCCGATGAAATATATATATTTTTGAGTTATTTTCTGTTTAAAAGTACTCAAAATTTGTATTAAATACCGATTTTATAATCGATTTTATGTGCCTAAAATATTTGGTATATTAATTTAATTCATTAATCAATACTTATTTTGACTATACACACACACAAATTTATGGTCCAAAAAGCGTATTTTAAACCTATGAATTATTTTCAAAAAGCACTCGACTTAACTAATTTTGCCATAGTTCTATCACAAGCTTTTTTAATTTACTGAGAGCGACTTATATATTAAACTAACTCATATGAAAGTACAAGAACAGGTCCGAAAGTTTATATTTTTTGCTTACAATTTTACTGTCGTGAAGAGAGAAATTCTCAAAGTTTCAGGAGGACTTATATATACATGTACATATCGCTTATAACGACTATCGGCTATAACGACCAATATTGTTGGTCCCTTTAACATCGTTATATCCGGTAACAACGATCATCCATACTTTTTACAATCATAACTTGGTTAAAGGCCTGCCAACAGTTTCCATAATTATTGAACAAAGAATAGAAACAAATAATTATTTTGAAAAAAAAGTTAATAAATATTATTTTTAAATAAATTTTATGCAGTTTAATACAATAAAAATCATTAATTCGAACTTAACAGAAAACACACTAAAAGAAAATAAATAAAAAAATACCTGTAAATAATAAATAAAAATAAAAAGATATTAAAAATAATATTTACATTGCAAATGAATTTCATGTATATGTTTTATGAATGATTAAGAATCACAACACGACGAGGACTTGAGGACACGAGGACATGAGAAGGCCTTAATAAAAAAAGAAAAACTATTATTAAAATATATGATTATTTTTAATGTCCATCTATTCGTCAGTGTGTATTCACGTCCGTGTATGGTGTCCTGTATTTATTCGTCATTTACATAAATATTGTGTCCTTTTTGTTGGCTTATTTATTTATTAACGTGCAGTACAGAGTGTACACGCTATTTTCTTTTTAGTATTCCGTATCTAAACCGAAGAAATGAAACAACATGAACAGGAAACTTGAAGGTGCTTGTGACTTTCAAAGAACTTTCAAGTGGTACAATGAAATTCGCTTATAAAATTAAAACTTGAGGAATTGTTTAATTATCGCCTTATTTCTTTGCTTCCTGAAAAATAATTCATCAGCTACAAGATTTTGAAACTTAATTAATAAACGACATACGATAATTTCCTCCATTGCGTCTAACTCTAACGTTTAATCCTACCGGCTGCGCCATCAAATAAAATTATATTCTGTATACGACACGAATAGTCGGGCGTACTTATGGGCCTTGTATTGACTGGTGGTCCCGGGGAAAGGTTAAAAGAGAAAAAGGGAAATTTGTATGAGCAAAGAGCTCGGAGAATTGAATTGCCCAGGGGACCCGGCATGAGTAAATCCGGCACTGAAAACAATCCAAGAATGGTGAAAGGTGGAAGAGATTGAATAGTCGTGTTGATTAGTAGGTCCGTAAAAAGTTCAAGAAAAGTTTACTGAACTCTTTTAATTATTCAATTTTAAACAATTCTGACCCTTATTAATTCATACTCGCGTAGAAAACTTTGTATTAATTTTCCCAGGTCTGATATGGACGAAATAGAGGATCTACCCTCTACTCTTTTGCATTGCATTCTCAAACGACCTTTCCCTTTCACAATTTTCATTTTTAACTCTCACATCGACTTCTTTACAAATATAAAAGCCATATAAGGAGGTGCTAAATCCATAGACCTGAATACTTTTAATCAATTTTATCCGAATATATTTTTTTAGGTTATAAATTTAAGAAAATAAAAATAAAATATTAAAAAATAGACACATATAAGTTTTTTAAATATTAAAAAAAAAATATATACATATAATAATATCGTTGTACATTTTTTTTCTGTTGTGATTTGAGATATCAGATATCTTGAGAAGGTTTAGTGACACGCTATTATAGGGCGGGTAAGCAGGCAGCGAGCGGTCAATATAATACTCTATTTTTTTTTCTATATATAATCAGTCAAGTAATCATGAATCTAGTACCAAGCGAGGTAATTGATAGGCGTTTCAAAACGCCAGGAATATCAAGGTCATGCTTTAAAAAATTTTCCTTTTACGTAAATTTTTCGTTGAGTTTGAAGGGCGGTTGTCAATAATTCAAGAGATCCAGGTTCGATTCCTTTTCAATTTTATTAGTCTTTATTAGTCTTTATAGTGTACGCCATTGTATCATAAATATTATTTAGTCACTCACATTTCTAGCAGAGCTGAAATCACTGTCAACTTCCACGGCTGTTCCTAGACTTGCCACTATATAGCACCCGTCCGTCCGTCATATATGAATATTGTCGCATTATCTTGTGGCAGAATGTTATGTGTCGTGTCTTAGGTTTTTTTTCCCCCTAAAGTGGATGGTTTGAGGGTGTCGCGTGACACTAAATATATAAACGGACATATACTGATTACTACACAAGTCAACTTTAGAAAACGAAGAGGAGGTGAATATTGTATAACAGGTAGGAAAAACTCTAACCCCCACACAAACATGACCTGAAGAAGTTCGTTCATCATGAAATGTTATTTAATCTAAAAAAAATATAAAAATCAGTTACATTTCTTTGTATTCACAATACAAAATTGTCAGCAAATTGACAATAAAATGTCAGAAAGTGATAAGTAAAAAGTCCGATTGCTTCTAAGTTTATATTGCATCGACTTTCTAGATAGGATGCACTACCTCAAAAAAAGACAAAACAGCATTTTCTTAGTCGAAGAAATATTCTCAATACAAAATTGTCAGCAAATTGACAATAAAATGTCAGAAAGTGATAAGTAAAAAGTCCGATTGCTTCTAAGTTTATATTGCATCGACTTTCTAGATAGGATGCACTACCTCAAAAAAAGACAAAACAGCATTTTCTTAGTCGAAGAAATATTCTCAATACAAAGTTGTCAAGAAATTGACAATAAAATGTCTGAAAGTGGTCAGTAAATAATCCGATTTCCTATAAGATTAAATTTCAATGACTTTCCATATGAGATACACTTAGAGCGATATCTGCAAAAGACAGAACTGTCCCAAAAGAGACAAAACAGAATTTTCTTCATCGAAGATGTATTCTCAATACAAAGTTATCAACAAATTGACAAATAAAGTATCAGAAAGTGATCAATGAGTTGTTCGAATTCTTCTAAGAATAAGTTGCAATGACTTTCTAGATTGAATACACTTAGAGCAACATCTGTAAAAGAGAGAATTGCCTCAAAAGAGTCAAAAAAAGCATTTTCCTCGCCGAAGAAATCTTTTTGTCGAAGATTCTGAGAGGTTAATTGATTCAACAGTGCCAAAGTGATTTCTCAAAGCAACATTAACTGGACAATGACAGTTAACATAATTTTTCGTTTCTTCCTTTTTGTGACCGTGGCAAGCCTGCAGTGAGTGTGGTGAATATTCTTTGGCCTAAGGGCGAGTTACTAATTAGGCTAATGAGTAAAGTAAAATGAAATTCTCTTGAAAAAAAACCAGGCGATCACCATACAAAATGTTATGTTAGTAAATTTAGTCCGTCGAAAAAATCTGCAATATCCAATCAAGCGCTGAGTTGCTGAAAAAGTCGACCCTCTTAGCCCGAATGCATATAATCTTCATGGTCAGATAAATAACAAAAATGAAAAATTTTCGAACTCGATAAAATAAACTATTGATTCTAAAATGTGTTACGAATTAAACCAAATGAAATAAATTTTAAACAAAATACTAATAAATTAATAGAATTGATGTTGAACTGTATAATAATTTATATTATCCGAAAAATCAAGTCACATAAAACTTAAGAAAGGTATTCGAAATTTCGAATAGAAGTACTAAATTACACAGGAGAGACTTTTTGTATATAGAATGTACAATCATAAAGCCCCCTATGCACACACATAAGGATAATTTAGTATATCTAAATTATTGTCATTTTGACCATTGCCAGCGTGAGAGGTGAACCGGACGGAAGCAGGAGAAAGGGTGGGGTACTCACAACAAAGGAACAATATAAGTGTTTGAAGTCATAAAATAAACGCGTTCGTAATAATAATAGCCGTCGCATATAGAGGAAAGAAAAGTTTTTCGCTATACCAAAATTTACTACCGCAATATCGTACACACATATATACGAATCGACTATTATCGTTACATATAGAATATAATATTATTTGATGGCGCAGTCGGTAGGATGAGTTGTACGAGGAGGGGATATTATCGTATGTCGTCTATATTTTAACACCTTTACCACGCGGAGACATGTCGTACATCTTGACCAGCATTTATTACGTGTTCGAAAACTTATAGTTATACTACTATCGTATTCTTTGTATATATTCGTTGAGAATATTATGACTGGAGTCAGGATTTGTATACAGAAAAATAGGTGTCCGTGGATAAAGCATATTAAAGGAAAAAACGAAAAATTTTTCTTGTCACAAGTAAATTTCTTCTTGCTTCAAAAATATGATTGAAAAAATGGATGTTTTCTACTTAGTGACGTCATCAAAATCCAAAAACATTGGTTTTTCTTTATCTGACCCAAATTTGAACAAATTTTAATAACCCAAGAATGCAATTATACTAAATTTTGATAATATTGAACTCGTTTTTGCATAAGTTTTACATAGGGAACCATATTTGGCTAGGTTATCCAAAAAATGAATGTTTTGTGCTTAGTGACGTCATTAAAATCTAAAAATATTGATTTTCCTTTTGAGCCAATTTTAATAAACCAAATATGTAATTCTATTTTGGATAAAATTTAACACGTTTTTGTACAACTTTTTTACATAGGGAACCAAATTTGGCTAACTTATTCAAAAAATGGATGTTTTGTCCTTATTGACGTCATCAAAATCCCAAAGAAATTGTTTTTTTTAATCACATTCTAGAATCCAGTCTCTACAAATGTATATTATTGAATTCGAATTCTCATATATATGAAGTTCTTAGAAATTTCTATCTAGAAACACATATAATATATCTTAAAACATCTGTGACCACTTTTTTTTTCTGGTATTATATTTAATTTATTATGATATTTTAGGTGGAAAATACTTTTTATTTTCTTTGATAAAGTGGTTTTTTTTTTCTTGAGTGTTCTATTTCGATAGTTTCCATATCAAAAACGTATCTATATTGCAGCTGAAATATAAATTTTGTTTTATTATTCGTTGTTCAAAGTCGAAATCTTTGGCAAAGTGAGGATTTGTTTTTCTGGCAAGGTTTAAAATAAATACTTTTACACATATAATATAGTTTATGATTCCACTATTCAAAAAAGAAATTATCGATTCAGTTTTTATCCTAAAAAAGACACTGATACTTCTGAGTAGTTAGAAATCATAATTCACCAAAAAAGCTATCTAGAACTGAACAAAATTTTGAAATGTTATCTAGAACTAGAAAATATTGGCTCTTTAGTTTATTTATATCAATGTCAGAAATAAATATTTTGATAAAGAAATGATTAATGAGCTTTTAAAATATGCATTTTATATTAAAAATTGGAATGTGTGCCAAGGAAATATAGAACAAACTTTTGGTGGCACAATTTTCGCAACTTTAAAATAACAATCAATAAGATTGAATTCATCTGGCTTTGATTTCTCGAATAAAAAGGTCATGCGATTTTTATTTATCCTTTAGAAAACATTCATGAAAAAATGATGGCTATCTGTACTTAGAATTAACATTCAGATACTGCAATTTGCAATTTTCTAATTGTTCGAAGTTTGAAACAACAAATCTAAGACCCATTTTTTGAGGTTTTGTCCGAAATTTTCAAATTGATGTAAATCTCAGTGAAATACCTATTTTCTTGAATTATAAGTATTGAAATTGTTGTTTCAGAAATATATACTTGTTAAAAGAACATCAAAAATAATTTGTTTTCACAGTGAACGTTTGTTTAGAATAGCTTATTTCCCAGAAAACTTTTCAAGAAATTTTCTACGAAAAATTATTGAATCCAATAAAGATTTTATAGTCTCTTTAACAAAAGATTCAATTAAGTTGATATTCTCGAATAGAATTCACAATAGCATGTCTTTTCTGTATTCCTGATATTATCTATGTATTTGTGACGTCAATATATTTGTGAGAAGAAGAAGGATTCTAGGTAGTATAGTAGTAGTAGATTCAACTTAGAAGAATCGAATTGAATTTTCACCACACACAACAACGTCTCAATTTCTATGTATATGTGTTCTAGAAAATAAGTGCTCGATCTCATACTCTTCAACTAAGTCTAGAGTCAAACATAGAATTTGATAGTCATTTCAGATTATCTAGAATGTGAGACAGGTCCAACAACTTTTTCCTCTACGAAAATTTCCTAAGCCTATTTTCTTTCAGTAATTCATTCATTGATTTCTTCTAGTTCATTGAGGGTGATTTTCTGGCACGAGGCACTGGCAGCCTTTTTTGAAAGTTTCTTTTAAAATGGATCAATTTCGAATATATCTTTCCTTATTAAGCACAGATAGGGATGAAGTACGTCATGCATCTGAGAACTTTCGCTGAATGCATGGTAGAAAGATTACTTGATCGAGAATGTTCTTAGCAATGTCTCAAGAAACCTGTTCAGAAGAAATTTCTGTCGGGAACAAACCGAATATGTCCGAATATACCGTTTTTTTCGAGTGTCGAACGAAATAATTAGTACTTTTTTTGACCCCCAATACAACAAAAAGAGGAATTTGAAGCGCACCCTGGTTTTCAGGGTGTTATTCATCTCTATAGCCCTTCCAAAATGAGATTTTAGTCCAGATAGTACCTTAAAAGTTCTTATCGAGGCTCTCATTACCCCATACACATCCCCTCCACAGAATTTTATATATTTCACTTATTTTCTCACTTGAATATCATTATGAAAATTTTCGTAGAAGAAAAAGATGTTGGCAATATGTCTTAAATTTCCACCCATTCTGAAATAACTATCAAATCCCACTACTGGCCCTTGACTCATAACGAATACACATATACAATGTTTGCTTGAGATGATATGATCATTCTACTGGATACTGATGCTGCTTTCTATATCGTACTCCTCAATTTCCCCCCCCCCTTTTCCACCACCCCCAGCGTTGGCATGGCAACTATGTGTATATAACAAAATATGAGGAAAATTATATATATATATATATAGAAAGAGAAAATTGTGAGTTTATGTCTGTAGTTGTAATGGTTTTTGGGTTAGATAATGTTGGATGTGTGTGGAAAGTTGGAAGAAGGTAGATATATAGAACAGATGGAATATGATGCTGGGTGCTCTCTGCTCGTCGTTCGCTTTCTTCGCTACTCTTCTCTCGATTCAACATAGAATATTCGAGTTTGTTTCTAATAGTCATAGTGATATTATTATTGACAGTAATGACACATCGCTCTCAAGTTTTGAGAGATTTGATTTCTTAAAAGTCTTACGTTGAAATTATAATGCCTGGTAGTTTTCGGGGATATAGCTATTATTTCAGCCATATTTTCTCGTGATTTCGCTTAAAAATGTTGTATCTTGTTGACAGATTTTCACTAACTGTTATTTCCCACAAGGCGACCTTTTCTAAGGCTTATTATTTATTGATATAATGTGGAATATTATCTTTCGGTTCACAATTAAAAAGAAAAACTTGGTTCTCGTAAACTTAGAAAATTTTTTCGAATACTATGATCCATTTTATATATATCATCCATGATATGCGAAACACGACATTTCTCTCTCAGTGTGTATTCTCTGGGTTGATACGAAGAAGTAGTCAGTTTAGTTATATAGAATGTGAAGAGTTAACGTTATATGTTACTCTTCTGCTTCCTACTTACTCCCCGGTTCTCCCATCCATAGTTCTCTACATCATCATGCTTCACTTCCTTCACATCATTTCAACATGATGGTAGCTTCACTAACAATTTCTATGTACTGAGATTTCAGAGAAAAATCAAAGTAGAATTCGTCTCACTTCTTCCGTTAGCAAATATATAATTTCCAGGAGTAGTAAAGTCAAGAATGTTTTCCTAGTGAATTTGAAAAGCTAGGTGCTTGGTCGGAATTCTCCTATGAACGCATTTCGCATCTTATTTGTCATAATGCTTCCAATAGATAATTTTAGTCTACTCCGATAATTCTCATTCACGTTTACTTCGAAATATAAAGATATCAACTTTTTTCCCTTAAATCTGTGCAACATTTATGTCAATAGAAGACTGTAAATCCACGAAAAATCGCATATGGGAAGAAAAATTTGGGAGTTTGATATAGACTTTTGTTTAATGACGTCCTCTTTAGTTTTGCATCTTTTTTCGTTCAGTATAAACGATCTTAAGAACCAATTTAAGAAAAAACAACGGTTAAATCGATATTTTTTGGTTGTAAACGTATATACTATAAATATTTTTGGGAAAGATTCTATCAATTGATCAAAGTGTCAACCTGGTCTGAGTCTCGGTCATTTTTCAGGCGTTTCACTGGGCTAAAAGTAGTACAATTAAGGGAAGAATGCATGTTTCAACATTCAAAATATCGTAAGAGCAAAATATTTTCTTGTAAACTGAATCTAGCAGTATTCAATTTACCACCTGTAGATATATGTATCTAGAACGATTCGAGATATATCCACATAGAAAATGGGATGAATAAAATGTGGATACTCTTCTCTGCTATCCTCGTTTTTAAAGTGGAACGAAACACCACACTGTGACTTCTCCATATAGTACAACTACAAATGTATCTAGAAGTACACATCGTTCAGCCTCACGCCAGCCTCTGCCTGCCTGTCCTGCACTACCTCGTAGCTAGTACAAGCATATCCTTTTTCTCTCTCCCAACAACATCACTTCAACATATATAGTACATACTTATTTCACTTACTTTTTATACCCGGTAAGAGTGAGGTTTAAGAGTTACCACATTACAAAGTTAGGTTAGGTGTAGTGGTGTATATATACAAGTGGTGTGAGGTTTTCTACACCCCCCACACAGCATCATCATGATCCAACAAACATCAGAGAGAAAGATTGTTGCTTTTAAAATGATGGTTGGTTTGAATTTCTGTTTATATTCTATAAATATATATTTTGTTTGATGGGATTCCCAGTGATTTTACAGGAAAATGAAAAAATGCCCCCGTTTTCTTGCTTCGGTCTCATAGAAGGTCGAAAAATGTATCAATTTTGACTAGAACTAGAAGGGAACATTGTGAAGTTTTTCATTTGGTCACCGAATCGAGAAACGTACGATTCGATTTTGTTGATTCTACCTAAAAAACTAGCTTCCGGCCAAAAAGATTAAAATAAATATCCTGATTTTCTGAGCAATCGTGGCAATTTTTTGTGTTTTAGAAGTATTCTGTAGGCCAAAAATACGAAAAAGAATATTGTAAAGCCGAAAAAAGTATTGATCTAAACTTTGCAAAAGCCAAATAAAATTAGAGCCTGGCGAAAATGTCTTCAACGCGGGAATTTCAAATATTTTTCCTCGTTTTATTCAACATAAACATACTTTCCAACCTTCTTCCACGCAGAAGCTAAAAGAGATTGACCCACCCGAGTTCTTCTTCAGTCGTTTAGATTCTTTTAAGAACCGTATGATGTTTTTGATTTCAACAAACTTCAAATCAGAGAGATTGTCAAAGAAGGACTAACGAAAGTTAGTGACGCAGATGACAAGTAATGGCAAAGAAAGTGAACTGTACTCTATTATTCCTTTTTTGCTCCTGCCCTTATCTGATTATGTCCGAGACTGACCATAAATGTTAATTAACAATAAAATATTAAATCGAATGTGAGTTATTTTTCGCAAGACTCGAGTTGAATTTTCGCACTGTTAATGGTAGTCCCCAGGCTACCCAAAACTTGATGGTACAGACCATAAGAAGGTCAAAAAATAATGAAGGGTAAAGGTTCGTGTGTTTCAACTTTTCTTCAATATTATGAATCCTATTTATATTGAATAAAATATATTTAACAAAAAAATAAAAAAGAAAATTTTACAATATGTATAAAGTAAAAGAAAATCGGAAGAGTGAAAAACTGGGAAAAACTGAATACGAGAGATGAAAAAAGTTGACTCTTGCTTGCATCAAATCAGAGAATACATATAAAAAAATACATATACAACTTTATACATAAAGTTAATGTTCTAAAAATATATAGAGAAGATAAAGTGAGATAATACAATTGTAACAAATGTTGATAAGACAGTGATGCAACTATTATTATAACAGTTGTGTGAAGTTAGTCAAGTATAGTGATCACTTCAGTGAGTCTGTTTGTATGAGAGAGTGAGTGAGTTGAAGTTGGTATGAGTGTATTCAAGGTGGTAGTATAAAGATGAAGAAGGAAGGAGGATCAATCTTGTCACTAACAGAGCACCATAGAGAATATACACATACCTACATAAACTATGTGCACATTTATACGTTCGTTTTTTTACTTTTATTTTTTTTTATTATGTTGGGTGCGCTTCAAATTTCTTATTTCATTTGTTTTTTACTGTGTAAACAGGTTATATTTTTTAAAACTAACCATAGAAAAATGTCGCCCTATAAGCTCAGTTGGTTAAGGAGTAACCAATTCCGTCCGCGGTATGCTTTAAGGATAGCGGGTTCGATTCCCGCGTCGCAACAAAATTAATTTAATTAATAGTCGTGATGAGCTGATGTAGTGCATGGTATATGCATGAAGTAGGTGCACTCAGCCTCTGAAATTGAAGAGCTGATAAATGAAATTATCAGCGGGAAGGTAGTAAAACACATATATGGTATCGTATCGTATATAATGGGCTCTATAGCCTAAGTGTGTCCTTCGTGGACACGTAAAAACGAAAGTTTAACATGGTGACTTATAACAAAGCATAAAATTATTGTTGTCATAATAAACCCATGATCATTCATCAGTACGGTACGTCTTTTCAAACTTTACCTCCTTAATATTTAACATTATGTTTTAAAACATAAAACATACAAGTCTTAGTCCATCTAATAACCAGAGGAGACATACTTTCTATGAAATTTTATTGATTTTCAAACACTCCTATCATAGTTTATCTATCGAAAAGTATTCATGGCTATATTCAATTAAATTAACTTTAATCAATTTTTTCCATGAAAAGTTTTTTGCAGGCAAGACTATACCATTATTTTCGTAATTAAATTAGCAAAATTGGTATCAGAAGATTTTTGTAAGTAAATTATGCTGGTTATATCTACCAAGAAATGGGTAGACAATTGATTCAAGGTATACTAGATTACTAGAATCAAAGTAAAATAGTTTATTCTATGTACAGTTCTAATAAATACAGTCTGTTTTATATAGATCATAGATGTTTGAAAATGAGATTTAAAATATACAGAAGAAATTGGTAGTCAGTTGATCCAAGGTACACTAGAATTAAAGAATTAAAGTAAAAGAGTTTATTCTATGTACAGTTCTAAAAAATACATCCTGTTTCGTATAGTTTATACATGAAGTCTAAAATATACAGAAGTTTTTTTTTCTGTATAGATATTATTTCTATAGTTGTATATTCAACATTAACTTTTATTTTGTGTTTATATCTTTCAAAAACTTATGTGATATGTTTTTTAATGTTTATTTTATTGATTAATTATTTTAAAATGTTTTTTGTTTCTTTTTTTTTTAATCTATAATTTATGGCTACAACTCACAAGCCAAGGCATTAAATTCAAACTTTCTGTGTATTTTTGAACTACTGGGCCCATAACCTGGTATTAGTGCAGATTGAAGTTGATAAAGCACTCACTTCGTTTATAAACTCTATTTTATTAAGCAGATTTTCGTTGCTCTTGGCATGATGAATTTATTCGCTACAAATTTACAGGGAAGTTGTCAATCAGTCAATTATAGTATTTTGTAGCTAAAAAATCCTACACAAATAAGTCATTTTGATGATTTCAAATGATGTTTTCCACCCACCATTTTGTATTTTATCTAAATGATATTTCTATCTGATATAATGACGTCATACCCTTGAGAATATGATGACACACGATGAGAGATAGTAAGTAGGCGGTACCATTTTATCTAAAGAGATACACATTCTAGTTGGTTCAAATCAACAACAACAATTCCACAATAATCATCATTTTATATATATAAAATAAATAAAGACAAACAAATATATTTATAAATATTAACATGCAATAGAGATATAACAAGTTGGTATTACTTGTGATGATATATTCTATTCTGCTCATCCTATAAGGGAATCCCAATACACACAATTTATATTGCTGGCAGGTCTACTATTGTCATACAAAAAAGTACTTTTATCTGTGTTTATCTGTTTATTTTATACACTCCCACCACTGATGTTCATTTGTTGTGATGTTCCTTCTCTATAAGATAGTTATGATGCGCTGCTGGTTATTCGATCATGCGCAATACATACATAAATGTCAAGGAATATATCTATAATATTTCTGTTCTCCTAATATTATTATTATATTTTCTAGTGTTAATTTATTTTAATTATTTTTTTTTTATTATTTATTTATTTAATAAAATTAATCATAAATAAAATAAAATGAATAATGTAATATCTCTCTCCTTATCTAGAGAGTTCCTTTTTATATGTATCTCTTTCTTACTAATGATTGAAGTTGTATGTTTACCTCTTTTTATTGTAATACTAACCTAACAGTTTAGAATTTTTATAACTCTGTTGTGATATTCATTTAACTGAGGTTTTTGGATATTTCGGCCAAATTTTATCGTATTTGAACGAACTTTTTTATGAAACCCACTAATTTTGGCTCATGTTTTTCATTTTTCATAGTAGTTACTCGTTTATATTAGCCCTTATACCAAATGTGGAAACCACGACTCTGCATTTTCGAAATTTAATGAAGATACGTTAAATTTGACCAAATATCTGAAAACTACGACCCAAAATTAGTGGGATTACATGCTTGATTGATCAAAATTGGATAAAATTTGCATGTGGTAGAGAAAAATTAAATTTTTTGGATTTTTATGACGTCATAAAGTTCAAAAATCATTTTTTTCATATTTCGGCCAAATTTTATTGTATTTGAACGAACTTTTTTTTGAAACCCACTAATTTTGGCACATATTTTCCATTTTTCATAGTAGTTACTTGTTTATATTAGCCTTTGTACCAAATGTGGAAACCACGACACTGAATTTTCGATATTTAATGAAGATACGTTAAATTTGACCAAATATTTGAAAAATACGACCCAAAATTAGTGGGATTACATGCTTGATTGATAAAAATTGGATAAAATTTGCATGTGGTAGAGCAAAATCTATTTTTTTGGATTTTTATGACGTCATAAAGTTCAAAAATCTATTTTTTGGATATTTTGGCCAAATTTTATCGTATTGAAACGAAATTTTTTTTGAAACCCACTAATTTTGGGTCATATTTTTCAGTTTTCATAGTAATTACTCGTTTATATTAGCCCTTATACCAAATGTGGAAACCACGACACTGAATTTTCGAAATTTAATGAAGATACGTTTAATTTGACCAAATATCTGAAAAATACGACCCAAAATTAGTCTGATTACATGCTTGATTGATTAAGATTGGATAAAATTTGACTGTGGTAGAGCAAAATCCATTTTTTTTTGGATTTTTATGACGTCATAAAGTTCAAAAATCAATTTTTTGGATATTTTGGCCAAATTTTATCGTATTTGAACGAACTTTTTTTTGAAACAGACTAATTTTTGGCCATATTTTTCAGTTTTCATAGTAGTAACTCGTTCATATTAGCCGTTATACCAAATGTGGCAACAACGACACTGCAGTTTCGAAATTTAATGAAGAAACATGAACCATTGCCAGAGATTCTACTGCAGGTACTTTTTATTTCCCCGATCAGGAAAAATTTGTTGTCTTTTTTTTCTTTTCAAAGTTAAAAACCAAAACCATATCTCATATCAAAATTCAAGGCAACTAACTGAATATGTACAAAAAATTTCCGGAATTTTATTTTATTTTTTATAAATATTTATTCTTGAATCATCTATGCTTAAAATTATTTAAATATAATCAGTTTTTAAGTTAAAAACCGGAACCAATTATTTACATGTAACAAATTTTGATACACACAAGGTAAACGACGAGTAGAGGTTATTGGTTGGCATTAAGGTTTTTGAGGCGCTTAAGATATATCGAAAACCAAGGCAAATATCGAAAAATTTTATTCGTTTTTTCGTCTACATTCATGACGTTATAATAAAATTCATTGTCAAAGTTGAAAATAAGATACAAATAATTTCAACCTTAAATTTAAGCTTGCCTTGGTGCACGTACTACCTTAATAAACAAGAAACAACATCGTGGTTTATATAAGTATTGTTTATATTAAAGACCTACCTTCATCATAACTTCATTCAACCGCGCTTGAAACAAGAACAATTTTTTTAAAGTGCGCCATAGTCAATCATTATTTTTATAAAGTTAATCTAAAAAGTATTTTTTTAAGTAACAAAAAAAAAAAGTGATTAAATAATAAAAAATAATCTAATTAATAGAAAAATGTTTTTAATTACAATAATTATTTTATTAAAAGTATCGTTGGGATTTGCTCAATCATCAATTTTTACAGATATTGGACGAATTTTAAATAATTCAAATATTGATACGTTCGATCGAAATAATTATGTGTACAATTACGGTAAGTGAATTTATTTTCTTACATTATTGCTCGAATTTCTTTACCAATCACTCATATTTTCATGTCGTTAAGGATCATTGGGCCGCAAATTGAGCTTTTATTTTATTGGGTCCACCGAATTTACACATCTATCCCTTGCAGTGAATTTCGTATTGAAGTATAAGTTTTAATTTTTTTTGCTAGGCAGTACAAATAAACGAACACAAGAATATGATTTCATAATTGTGGGATCTGGTTCAGCGGGGTCAGTTTTAGCAAATCGTTTATCAGAAGTACCATATTGGAATATACTATTAATAGAAGCTGGTCAACCAGAAAGTTATTTTACCGATATACCTGGATTATGTGTTTTATATCAATTAAGCGATTATGATTGGGCCTATAAAATGGAAAAAGTGCCTGGAGTGTGTATGGGTAAGTGAATTTTATTGTATTTACACAAAAAATGTTAATCCAATTAATCGACGAAACGATTAATTTGATTATGTTTTAAATTTCAGCAATGGAAAATCAACAATGCCGCTGGCCACGGGGCAAAGCTGTCGGAGGTTCAAGCGTAATCAATTACATGATGTACACTCGAGGAAATAAGTACGATTTTGAACGTTGGGAACAGGAAGGTAATCCCGGATGGTCATGGGACGATGTACTTCCGTATTATAAAAAATCAGAACGAGCAAATTTGAAATTCGCTGATCCAGGTACACATGGACGTAAAGGTTTTTTAAGTGTGGAAGATGTGCCATATCAAACTCCATTGGCAAAAGCATTCTTAGAAGCTGGACGTGAAACTGGTCGACAAGTTGTCGATTATAACGGACTCACTCAATGGGGTTTTTCATATGTGCAAGCAACAACTCGTAAAGGAAAACGATGTAGTGCAGCCAAAGCGTTTTTAAAACCTGTAGAACGGCGAAAAAATTTAAAAATAGTTGTTCAAAGTCGTGTCACTAAAGTCTTGATTGATCCAAAAACTAAAGCAGCCTATGGAGTGGAATTTTTGAATAATAAGCGAAAATATACAGCACTTGCCAAAAAAGAAGTAATTTTATCTGCTGGGGTATTTGGATCCCCACAATTATTAATGTTATCCGGTGTGGGTCCAAAAGATCATTTATCTGAGTTAGATATACCTGTTATTCAAAACTTACAAGTTGGTCAAAATTTACACGATCATTTATGTTTTTTAGGTCTAACTTTTTTGATTAACACAACTGCTTCGTTTTCGTTTACGAAATTTATGCAACCGTCTTCCATAATTGACTATGTCTTTGCTGGAAACGGTCCATTAACCTCTTTGGGTGGAGTTGAAGCTTTGGGGTATATCAAAACAAATGTTTCAACAGATCCACGAGATTTCCCAGATATTGAATTGATATTTTTAGGAGGTTCAATCAATTCAGATTCAGGAAGAGTACAAGCTGAAAAATTTGGAATCACGAAAGAATTTTACAAGGAATATTTTGCTCCAATAAATGAACGTGAATGCTGGTCGATAATGCCTGTGTTACTACATCCAAAATCCATTGGATTTATGCGACTTAAATCAAAAAATATATTCCATCATCCTATTTTACATGGTAACTATTTTACGGATCCAGAACGACATGATGTTCGTACAATGGTCGCAGCTGTTAAAGAAATTCTTCGATTATCACAAACAAAAGCGTTCCAACGTTTTGGTACCAAATTATATGATATTCCTTTTCCCACTTGCAAACATTTAGAATTCGGTTCAGATGAATATTGGGAATGTTGTGTTCGATCTCTAACATCAACGTTATATCATCAAGCTGGAACATGTAAGATGGGTCCAGATACCGATCCAAATGCTGTCGTGGATAAAAAATTACGTGTTCATGGTATTAAAAATTTACGAGTAGCGGATGCAAGCATTATTCCGTTTGCTTTATCCGCACATACAAATGCACCAGCGATTATGATTGGAGAACGAACTGCTGATTTTATTAAGGACCGTTGGGTTAAATTAGGTTATTAAAGAAAATTATGATCGAATTTGGGTAAAAGTCAATAATCAGGGCAAAAGCCCCAGGGCAAAACCAAATTTGCTACAAAGTCAAATAATATACTCACAATGTTTTTCAAGCACTTTCAAAACATTTCGTTACCTACATAAATACGATCACTTCCAAGGGCCTCTGTTCGAAAAGTTGTTGCGGCTATCACAGGACACTGGCTGGGCGACAAGCATGCTGAACGCTTAGGCCTGGCAGTGTATCACGACTACTGAAGGAGCTGTCTCAGTGGTGAAGAGGACGAGACAATGTCTCATCTTCCCTGCCACTGCCCAGCTCTTGTCATGAGGAGATGGACTTACTTGAGCCAGCCTCTCTTTGACGACCTCTCCGACCTAAAGTCAGTCGACGTCAAAGCCCTCCTGCTGTTCTTAAACAGCTCTAAATGGTTTATGGAGTAGTGGCCGGAGATGGGCCAACCCTTTTACGGTATCACAACGGACCCTATGGTCTAAGTGTGTCCCACCCCAGGGCAGCCACTCTAACCTAACCTAACCTACATAAATACGCAAGAAATCAATAATAACTAAAACCTCTTTTTCCTAGATTTTACGGTAGCAAATTCATTTATTATTTTATTGAAGTTAATTAATCTTGCACGCTCTTTTGATTTTCGATGGGTAAACTTTACTTTTGGATGGGTAACCCATACGATAATCTACCCATTGAGAATTTCTAGCATATCTATGAAAAAATTACCACATATCATCTGTAATTTTATCAAAATTTGGCCAATCTGCTTCTTGGGCTATAAAATAATTTTGATGGTGACTGCTTGTCTAGTAGAGTTAACTTACGTTATAGATATTATCCCAGTCGGCATTATAAAATGGACGATTTCTTCTTGATTTGGATGATTTAATCTAAATTACACGTATTACATGAGAGTTAAACCACAAAACAAAATCCCCCAGAAAAATAAATGTAAAACATATGATGCCCACGATGATGATGAAATGTAAAAGGATTTACATTTACACTTCTCTCACATACAAAGGTTTCGCATCGATCGATATATATATATATATATATGGCGGCAATCTTGACAATAATATCAATCTCTTATTCTGGTTGTAAATATCTTTTTTCCTTAATTTGTCATGGGTTTTAAAATTTATTTCTTGTTCACATAATACCTATAATACAGAGTGGCCTAACAATTTAATAATAGCCAGAATTATGTGATTAAAACTTATTCTATCTTCATAGAATTTTTCGAATTATGAATTTTTCAGATTTTTTCAACCTCCCTACATTTTTTTTCAAGCCCTTCAGAAATTGTGAGAATTTTTCTCATCACGAGAGCAAAAGTGTAACTCAAACATGTTTTTCTCAAAAATTTGGAAAATTATTGGAAAATATTGATGTGACGGTCTAAATGTCAGTCTCATTTATAATTCTCGAAATATTTTAGTAAGTTCTTCGAATTAGTTTATATTATTATCCGAAAAAGTATAATGCCTCGTTAAATAAATTGTATAGGGGACATTCTGTAAGATCGACAAACGATTGTCCGTATGTCTGTCTGTCCGGAATTAACGCATGTAAACATACATATACGTATTAATATGTTTGCGGTATCGTTTGACTACTGACGACTAAAAGCCTAGTCGGGCCAGCCCCCAAACAAACCTAATAGCGTTATGTAAGATTTGTTTTTAACACTTTTTTCAATATGATTTTAAAGCTGTCATTGAAACTAAAACGTTTTTAGTTTATTAGACTGTCGAGTAATGTTTATGTTTTAAATAGATATCGATAACTGCCTTACAGGTGGCGATCTTAGAATGGGAGGCTGACAAATCGGGTTCGATCATTGCGAAAAAAAGAACTTCTCTACAAAAGTTGTACAATTATGTAATATATATTGCCTATATCGCTTGATATTTTTTAAAATGTGTTACATTGATTATAGATTGGGTAATTTTAAAAGAAAAAAAAAGGAAATGGTAGAATATATAGTATTCAGCCGTTTTCAATACTCAAAATAGAAATATTCCCTAATTCGGCATGGAAAATTTTATGCGATAGTAGGTCGAAGTTGAATTTTTTCTGTTTTTCTGACGTGTTTTATTCTGTCATACAATTTTTTCTGTTAAACTTGACTGATTTAATAACCAAGGACTTTCCTCATGCATGCATTGTTTTATCATAATTTTTATAAACATAAAATTTAACATAAAAAAACACCAGGACAAGATCTTTATAAAAAATAATAAATATTATTTAATAAAAATATGTAAATTTATTTTATTTAATTTTTTTTCATTTTTATATAAATTAATAATATTAATAATAATTTTTATACCACCATGCACTAAATTTAACAAAAGGAATTGTAAAAAATTAATATTAAGTACATTTTTTTTAGGCTTTTAGGCATCTCTGTATTTAAAATATTGATCGGAAAATTTCATCCGCTGGATTACAGACAGAGAGCCATTCCCAAATTTTATATATTTCTTTAAATCAGGTAGGAATTTATAGCAAAATAGTGAAATTGTTTTTCTTGCAGATTATTTAAATATCTAGGCACCTCCTTCAATAAAACTTAACCTTGTTAACATCCTTATTTTCTCCCAATAGACAAAATATACAGAATGACGCAGGATCGGTTCGCGAACTAATTTTGTCCATTGCTTCCATTTTCTGGGTCATTTTGGCTGGGTTGCTTTGGATACATTGCCAAGAGGAAGTATATATTACAAAGTCCTTACATTACGATATATTACATATGGTACAGTGAAATCTCGATAACTCGAATCTCAAAGAAAATTCAAACCATTTCGAGTTAATGAGTTTTCGACTTAATAAGTAGTTCAAAAGAGGATATAATTGCTAATATTTCGACTTAGAAAGGCGCGATTATATTTTACTAACTGCGATGTCATTCTATTTGACCTAACTAAGACTTACGGAATTTGCTTCTTGTAATTCGAGTTGTACAGCACAAATAAATATGTAGGTACTGTGATATCGTATATTTAGAGAATCAGTGGAAGGGAAATAGCTTTTTTTTTCGACTTACTTAGGTTTACAACTTAACGACGTTCGAGCTATCGAGGCTTCACTGTAATATTTCAGTTTGTATATTGAAGTAACGTGAAGATCTCATCAAAAGCTTTATTTCTTCATAATTAGGTTTTTTTCCTATAAAAATAATTTGACATTACCTCCTTGTTAAGTTTTTTTCTTTTCTACGTTAACGCAACGCTATATTGTATACTTATTGCGTTTTAAAAAACATTTAATATTGCATTATTATAAAATGGAATAGGTAATCTTTTATATAAAAACGTTACAAGATTGTCACGGAATTTAGATTTAAATCATTTAAAAAGTATGATTAAACATTTAATTATAAATCATATTTAACTGTATTCAACTAAAGTCACTTAAAACGTCCTTATAACACAACTCATTAGCAATTTTCAAAATCTTCTCTAAAACAATTTGCATGCTACTTGTTATACCATGTATATGACATATATCAAGGTATACTAAGTTTAGTCCCAAGTTTGTAACGCTTAAAAATATTGATGCTATGAACAAAATTTTAATATAGGTGTTCATAAAATCACCTAATTAGTCCATTTCCAGTTGCCTGTCTGTCTGTCTATCTGCCTGTCCGTCTGTCTTGACGATTACTCAAAAACGAAAAGAGATACCAAGCTGAAATTTTTATAGTGTGCTGAGGACGTAAAAGTGAAGTCGAGTTCGTAAATGAGCAACATAAGTCAATTGGGTCTTGGATCCCATATCTTGTAAACCTTAAGAGAAAGAACAAAAATTTACATACAAAAAATGTTTCTTATAAAAAAATAGACAACTTTTGTTTGAAACATTTTTTCTTAAAGATCACTGTTTACCCGTATGTATTATATGGGAATATCAGTTATATATGTGTGATATGTATGTATGTGTAATGTGACAGAGTAATCAACACTGTCTATACATGGTATTTCAACAATTCAATTGTTTGTTTTCACTTGTTGGTTCTATCTCCCAACCCGCAAACAAATCAGAACGACAATGGACAATGGGGAACATAGTTTCAAAAACGTATAAATTTTCCGCGGACTGTCTTGACGTTTGACGGTGACGCCCCAAAAAGCAATTATTCTCCTTAGTATCTAAAAGACATGCCACAAACAACCATAGATGTGAAAACTGAACATAGATAGCTGAGATAATTAAATGGTTAATAAAAAAATGATACCTAAACTCCTATTTATAATACCATAAAATGTAAATAAATTAAATAATGACTAATATTAATAATTTTGACATAAAATCAATTAAAAAGTATATTATTTACTTTTTTATGATAAATATCTTAAAATTATACATTTTAGTATTCAGTCAGTCAGTCATACTCAATGATACAGTTAATAATTTAATAATAATACCTATTATTGTTTATATAATATCTATTAATAAAACAATAATCAATTAAATTTAATATTCAACAATATTCTTATTAAATATGAATTTAATTATTTATCTCCTAGGCAACATATTTATGTTTATCAATAATAACATAACGAGCAACATATAATGAAATGACACCTTTAAACAGGTGTAAGTTTATTACCTGTGTTTACATATTGTTTACATATGTTTGATCCATTTAATTAAAGGATATCTATCATTCAAATTATTAATTCATACGGAGGGGTGGGGGTGTATTAAAACAGTAAAAACAAATTTTCTAGAGGACTTTTGATACAAAAGTACAATTGGATAAGTAGTTTTTGAGATATTGACTAGATTATATAGTACAATTAAAAATGTAATAAATAAAGGAAAATGGAAAAAAAACCGCTAGCATTTTGCTAAAACCTCGCGGAATGTGTTTCGTAGGAGTTAAATATCATTAGTAATGCATGATTTAGTGGCCGCAAATGTTTTTATTTGTTAATAAACAATAAATTGTTAAGTCAATGGAACGATTAATGTTAAAGTTGACTAAGAAAATTAATAAATAGGCAACTTGAATTACGTATACGTTATACATCTATAAGAGTTTTCGATTATTTGACAAACACTTAACATTTACGTCATACAAGTTGCCTAGTTACTAATTTTGTAAGTGAACTTTAACATTGGTCGTTTCATTGAATTGAAAATTTATTGTTTATTAACAAATAGAAACATTTCAACTCATTTTCCCTTATTAGCCGTAACATCTTTTATTGTGCTAAAATATGAGGGATAATATTCTGGAGTTATTTACTCATTCGATATCTTAGTAACTATTGGTTTTCAAACGAGAAACTCCTGAATTTTCTTTTCTTTGGATTATTTAGAATAATCAGGGACTTAAAAATATAAAAGATCTACTCTTTTTATAATTAAAGGAATACTAATATCTTCAAAACTGCATCGAAATAATAACTTTTCGAACAGGATTTTTGGGTGATATCTCAAAAAATACACGCCCAATCGTTAAATAGACGCAATTTTTGTATTATTTGAATCAAAATTACCTTAGAAAAGGAATTTTATCGAGATCGGGGGCAAACAAGTTTTTTCGATTTTTGAAATTTTTCTAAGGGCACCCCTTGGAAAATTCGAAAAATTCGAAAAACAATTTTTGTCTCCGATTTGGATAAAACTCAGTAACTAAAGTAATTTTGACCCAAAAATTCAAAAAATCATATTCATTTGATGATTGGATATGTTGTTTCTCTGATATCATCAAAAATTTTATCGAAATCACGATTTTCTCAGAAACGGACCATCCAATCATCAAATAAACACGATTTTTGAATTTTTTGGGTCAAAATTACCTTAATTAATGATTTTTATCGAAATCGGAGACAAACATTTTTTTTCGAATTTTTCGATTTTTTTCAAAGGGGTACTCCTTAAAAAAATTACGAAAAAACAGGAAAAATTTTTTCCCTCCGATTTAAGTAAAAATCATTTTCTAGAGTAATTTTAACTCAAAAAATACAAAAATCGAGTTTGTTAGACAATTAGACGTATTGTTCTAGAAATATTATCGAAAATCATATACGGCGATTAATATCCTCGAGTAATTTCAATCGATGTGTCAGAAACTTGTCTATGCCAATACTAGAAAGCTAAATGAATAAACAAAATGAACTAAAAAGTTGAAAATAATATTCTGGAAATAGTTCTGGAAGTAACGTTCGTTTAAATTCGTAAACAAACAAACCTTTTCGAAAAGATAAAAGATTTTCCACAGAAACCGTAAAGTGTTAAACCGTAAGAGACAGACGAAATGTACAAAAACCACAATTGTACCCTATTTAAAAAACAAATAATTTTCTAAAACTTTTTTCACTTGAGTGAGTACATTTCAGTATATACCAGTTATTTAAACAACTAACTACATTAGTTATTATCTTTTTAATTGGTATTGATAGACACCGTATATATTTTATAAGGTGTTACAAGTAAATACCTAAAATTATTACCTATTAATTATTATAAAACCTACAACATATTCACCTACACTTGATAAAGGTGAATTTTAATAAAGGTAGGTAGGTAATAGCTACTTATAGTTAATTATATTTGTTTTCACACACACACAGGTATGAACTATGAATATAGTTAGCTAAAATGCTTCATAAATATATCAATTATTCCCTTAATTATTCAATTTTATTTGTTATTATTTATTTTTGAATATATCAATAGTTATAAATATCATATTGTTTTATTTATTATGAGGTATCATCAACTATTAATTAACGATACAAAAAAAGAAGCATTATCTAGAATTCGAAATTCGCGGAAATTTCATATTGTTCCCACCAGAATAATTTCTAGATTTACGCTTCGTTAAATTGATGATAGAGTTCACCACCATTGTAGTTTGATTTTAAACTAAATCGAAAGAATACAGAATACAGATCTTTGCTAAATCATAAATGTTTTGAAATATTTTAAATATTATTTTAAATTAAATTTTAAATGATTTTTTTTATTTTTGGGGTCTAAAATTAAATCAAATCAAAAAAATTATAACAAAATGTGTTACATTTCTTTACTTAATTTTTAAAAATGCATAACATATCATTCTATATATTTGTGTCTCTTTCTTACTAATGATTTAAGTAAGTTCATCTCTTTTCATTATCTTGATGACGCCGATTAGTCATTTGTTTTAAACTGTTATAAAAATTGTGTGTTTAGATCAAAGATTGTATGATGCTATTTTTTGCTTTAAAATTCATTTATTTAATGCCTTTTTTTGTTTTAAAATTGAAAATTTATAATAAATATGTGTTTTTAAAATAATATATAAACGTAAGTTTATTTTTTTCATTTTAAGTTTCATTATCTTAAGTTATGTACTTTCTATAAGATAAAAACGTTTTTCAACGTTTGTATTTAAAAAGTTTTGCATATTATTTTGAAAACTGCATTTCGTTTTATTTTTAACAGGATTTTTTTTCCTTTTGGAGTCCATATCGGAGGAAAAGCTCGAAAATTGTCACAGGTAAACTATTTTATACAATTTTTTTACTAAATATTTAAAAGTAATTCAATCTAATGTGATATGCTAAGAGAGTCAGATTTGCCAAATTTTTTTCTACAGTTATTATTTATTAATTTATTTATTTTTTTTTTTGTTTATATCAATAGTTATAAATATATTGTTTTATTTATTATAAGGTATCATCAATTATTAATAAACGATACAAAAAAAAGCATTATCTAGCATTCTAAATTCGCGGAAATTTCATACTGTTCGTTAAATTGATGATAGAGTTCGCCACCATTGTAGTTTGATTTTAAACTAAATCGAAAGAATACAGAATACAGATCTTTGCTAAATCATAAATATTTTAAATATTATGAGATATTTTAAATGATTTTCTTTCATTTTTGGGGTCTAAAATAAAGTAAAATAATAAAAAAATTATAACAAAATGTATTACATTTCTTTACTTAATTTTTAAAAAATACATAACATCATTCTATATATTTGTCTCTTTCTTACTAATGATTTAAGTTGTAAGTTCATCTCTTTTTATTATCTTGATGACGCCGATTTGTCATTTGTTTTTAACTATCAAGCTACTTGATAAAAATTGTGTGTTTAGATCAAAGAGTGTATGATGCTTTTTTTGCTTTAAAATTCATTTATTTAATGCCTTTTTTGTTTTTAAATTGAAAATTTATAATAAATATGTGTTTTTAAATTGATATTAAAACGTAAGTTTATTTATTTCATTTAAAATTTCATTGTCTTAAGTTTTTTGTACTTTCCATAAGGTAAAAACGTTATTCAACGTTTGTATTTGAAATATTTTGCGAATTATTTTGAAAACTACATTTCGTTTTATTTTTAACAGGATTTTCGTTTATATCAATAATTATGAATATCATATTGTTTTATTTATTATAAGGTATCATCAATTATATTAATTAACGATACAAAAAAAGCATTATCTAGAATTCTAAATTCGCGGATATTTCATATTGTACCCCCCAAAATAATTTCTATAATTTCTGGATTCACGCTTCGTTAAATTGATGCTAGAGTTCACCACCATTGTAGTTTGATTTTAAACTAAATCCAACGAATACAGAATACAGATCTTTGCTAAATTATAAATGTTTTGAAATATTTTAAATATTATGACATATTTTAAATTAAATTTTAAATGATTTTCTTTGGTTTTTGGAATCTAAAATTAAGTAAAATCAAAAAAATTACAAAAAAATTTATTACATTTCTTTACTTAATTTTTAAAAAATGCATAACATTAATTCTATATATTTGTGTCTTTTTCTTACTAATGATGAAAGTTGTAAGTTCATCTCTTTTCATTATCTTGATGACGCCGATTAGTCATTTGTTTTAAACTGTCAAGCTACTTGATTACACAAAATTGTGTGTTTAGATCAAAGATTGTATGATGATATTTTTTGCTTTAAAATTCATTTATTTAATGCCTTTTTTGTTTTTAAATTGAAAATTTATAATAAATATGTGTTTTTAAACTGATATTAAAACGTAAGTTTATTTATTTCATTTAAAATTTCATTGTCTTAAGTTTTTTATATTTTCCATAAGGTAAAAACGTTATTCAACGTTTGTATTTGAAAACTACATTTCGTTTTATTTTTAACAGGATTTTTTTAATTTTGGAGTCCAAATCGGAGAAAAAACCTGAAAGTTCTCACAGGTAAATTATTTTATTCAATTTTTTTACTAAATATTTAAAAGTAACCCAATCTATAGTGATTTTCAAGCTAAGATAGTCAGATTTGCCCAATTTTGATAGAATTTTGGAATTTAATCTTGATTTCAATCGATTTTTTACGAATCTTATTCTTCTTTCAATAAAATTTAAACCTACCCCTGGATGTTTTTATACCATATGGAATATATCAAGGTATACTAAGTTTAGTCCCAAGTTTGTAACACTAAAAAATATTGATGCTACGAACAAAATTTTGGTATAGGTGTTCATAAAATCATCTAATTAGTCCATTTCCGTTTTTCCGTCCGTCTGTCTGTCGACACGATAACTCAAAAACGAAAAGAGATAACGAAATGAAATTTTTATAGCGTGCTTAGGACATAAAAAGTGAGGCCAAGTTCGTAAATGAGCAACATAGGTTGTTCCTTATAAAATACTAAACAACTTTTGTTTGAGACATTTTTTCGTAAACATCATTGTTTACCCGTGAGGGAGCGTTATATAGTACGTGTTGTATGGGAATATCAGTTATATGTGTGTGACATGTATGTATGTGTGGCTTACTACCCGTCCCTAGATCAAAAATACCTGTCTTTGACCCAAAAGTTGGGTAGGTCCATGGCTCTATTTTAAATTATCTGACCTTTTTTTTTGTTTTGTTTTAAGATGATTTAAATATTTTTTAATAAAAATAAATCAAATTATTTATTTAAAATATTACAATCATAATTTATTTAATAAACAATGATAATCATTCAAAAAAAAAAAATAATATTTGTATATAAAACAATAAACAAACAATAAATGAACAATAACGAACAAGAACATTACATAAAACCATAAAATAATTCGTTTTGTTCGTTCGTTAGCTGTTCTGTTCTGTTCTGTTGTAAGTCAGTAAACGACAAAACAAAAAGACATCGGTATTACATCGAAAAAAAATAATATAATATCACAAACTTAGTGTTCTATGAACATAAGGTTGTAAATTCAGAATTGTATTCGAATATAAATTTGTTGTCCAGGAAATGCGTGACGACTGTTGTGCGCGCTATCTGGCGACATGCGGACACACTGACGCTAATCTTCCGGTCAGTGATTGCGTGACACCTATTTTATATAGATTTTTAGACACAAAACTTTATATAACAATATATATTCTTTTTACTACTTGGTTTTACTTATAAAGTACAAGGTATTACAAAAGTAATTTACCATAGCCTTAAAATACTCCCCCGGTTGGTTGGGCTGACACTTCAAAGTTTCAGGAAATCTAGAGATAGTGAAATTAATTTACAATGTGTCGCTTTTAAGATGAAGACACCCTCATATTTTCGTTATTTATGGGAATATCGATTGATGGGTCACATTTTTTAAGATACTTAACCAAATTCAGAATTTTGAACTCAGCCTCTCAATAATTTACCTAGTGTCTAGTAATTAAAGACATTTTGGTAAATTTCCCCAAGGGGAACGTAAGGGTAAATAATAAAGTCGTGGATCACAGGATAGGATGAACGTAAGGGCCAAAAACATGCAGACTCCGTTAGAGACATGACCAACCCGTGTATCAGAGGGTGGAAGCACTCATGGTGTAGATTCAAGGTGTTTCAAAATGGACACTATAACCTCAAATTTTGAAATATTCGTTTTTTTCGATATTTAAAACCATCTCTGACTCCTAGAAATCGTTGGAGATGGTTAGAGATATCGAAAAAACGAATATTTCAAATTTTCAGGTTATGGTGTTCATTTTGAAGCACCTACACTATGAGTGCTTTCACCCTCTGATCCACGGATTAGGATCCATATCTCTAATGGAGTCGAGTCAACACGGGTCTGCGTGTTTTTGGCCATTCATCCTGTGGTCCACGAATTTATTAATAAACAAAATACCTAAATTTCTTTACTTACTGAATGAACTCTTGAGGATTTATGTTGATATCGCAAATCAGAAGAAACTATGACACGATTTCTTGAATTTCTGGATCAAATCTGTAGAGATGGAAACCCTATTTGTGAAGCTTCGTATTTAGATGCGTAATGACTAGTCTAGAATATTTTTCATTTGTGAGAATCCACTGAAATGCTGCGTTTATCATGTTTTGTTACAAAGTTTATTGGTCTCAATTCTGAATAAAGTTTTTGACTTTCAGTTCCAATCTAAAATTCGAAAGTTATTTTTGTGAAACCCAGTAAACAATATATTTTAAGTGAGGTTGATTTTAAGAGAAAGAGTTCATATTGGGTGGAATGGGTTGGGATGGGGTTAGGTCATTTTTATCATATCTAGATAATTTACCACACTTGTATTTTATTTTTATTTTTTTCGTTAATTATAATTTTATTATAATCTATAATGTTTTTTAATGGTACCTTTTGCTATTATGATTTGATTTGGTTTATTTTTTTAATGATAGTGTCACGTGACTTGGACATGTCAAATATTATATAAACAATTGATCATCAATCTAACTTTATGCGTTGTTTTTTTTGTTATTAAACAACGTAAACGTAGTCATTCTTTTTTAGGTTAAATTTAAATATGTTTTATATCATTTTGACAATCTGTCAAGTTTATATCAATTTTTATAAAATATGGGCAAAGAAAATAAATCACAATTAGCATCGGTACTCTTATGGTTGGTACTAACGAGAATCTAGAGAATTGTTTACGCAATATGAACTTTTCCGGAACTTTTTTATAGTCCCAGCCAATAACTTTTTTATTTCATGCTGTCATTCATGAAATTGCTCCATGCTAATATCCCGTAGCTATCACAGAAATATTATTGCGTTTAATTTACGATTTTGAGCATTATCTCAGAGACTATTCTTCAAACTCTCGAAGATACCCGAATTTTTTCTTCCCAATTTCGATAAAACACAGTACACAAGGTAATTTTGACTAAAAAATTAGAGAAATCAGGTTAATTTAATGATTGAATTCATAGTTTCTGAGAAAACGATTCATCGTTCCGGATTTTCAAAATTACCTTATTTCTTACCTTTAGAAATGAGTTTCATCCAATTTGTTAAAAAATCGAGAAAATCACCTAATATTTTCTGTGTCGGAATTCGTTAAAACGTTGAGTATGAGGTAATATTGACGCAAGAAATATAAAAATTGGATACGTTTAATGATTAGGCGAATCAATTTTGAGATAGCACCCGTAATCGTTTAGGCAAAGCCGTTAGCCTCAGCGATTTTCGAGATATTTTGAAAAATATTCATCTAATCTTCTAATGAGATGGATGTTTAGCGTCAAAATTCGTCTAGAAAATGAATTTTATCCAAATCTGGGATAAAATTTTCCACTTAAAAGCATAGACAAATTGCAAGTGCAATTTCAAAAGTGCCAATCTTGATAATTTCTCGCTTTCGAAGAGAAAAGAAGTTAGCTTTTTTAAATAATTACTAATCAACTACCAGTCAGTGTCGGATTAAGCCGTTTCTGGGCCCATGCGAACAATTGTCTGTGCCGTTTTTTTTAGTCTTCGAAAATCAACTTGCCCGTTTGTGTACGGTCCTTTTCTCTCTTTTTCTTGGTAAATCAAACCTCTTGGTAAATCAACTTGGCGCCTTTCTCTTACAAATTTGTCCGTTTGATTTTTCTTTTTCCCCTAGGCAGTTATCTCTGGCTAATTCTCGACCCGCTACTGCTCTCAGTTCCTTAATATATAGACTAACTAATATTTTAGTACACTAAGAGTCCAAAATCAGTATAATCCATCCTGCCCAAAATCCAAATTTTTTTTTTTTAATTAAAGCTTGTCTTTTGTTACAAATTGCTTTATTTCATTACAGATAGTTCATCAGAATATACGCTACAACATGTACCAAGAATCTATACCATACAACGTGTACCAAGTATCTACAGTAATGAATATTTCCAGTAGATGGAACATACATCACTTACACCTGCCAATCGATAAGGTAGGTTTTTAATATCATTTTTCAAACTATTCTATTATTGCTATAATTATACTTACATAAAAGGAAATTACTTGAAGGTATTTAGTTATAACATTGTATAATTGAAATAAAATCATGTAACAACAATAACAGCTTTCTATAACAGAAAAAAAATTGAAGTAATTTGATAAGGAAAAAAATATATTCTTGTCCTTGATAACAGCAACAACAAAAAATGGCTATTAGCTTTATATTTTATATCATTTTTCATATAAAAAGCCGTTTGGATTGCGTGCTATGTAATATATCGTTTATATTACATTAAACGTAAGAAAATACTAAGTTGACTC
Organism: Chrysoperla carnea; assembly: GCF_905475395.1. Classification (NCBI taxonomy): domain Eukaryota; kingdom Metazoa; phylum Arthropoda; class Insecta; order Neuroptera; family Chrysopidae; genus Chrysoperla; species Chrysoperla carnea. Next base: position 3,466,096 of record NC_058341.1, read on the forward strand.
TCGTATTTTATTAATTGTTCGATAATATCTTTATGATTAATTATTGCAAAATTAATATTACAATCATTGTTTGAAAAAAATTATGAAATAATTAACTTTATTATTATTGAAATCATGGTTTAACATATACTGCCATCTGTAGTTGTCAGAAATGAAAATTATATATAGGGACATCTATATAATTCATTATAAACTTCTGCCAACTAAATTGGGATTTAAATTGTATAATTTAAGGGACGAGTATAAAGTAAAGTAACATGTTAACGAAATACAAGCTGTTATAATAAACTGTCAGATGGTGGCATGTATAGATGCTTCATTTTCTCGATCATGTCTCGAATTATTGAATAAGGGATAATCCTGATGTCGAATTACCCATTAAAATGTAATACTAGCCTTGTTACCATGACAAAATTTGAAAGTGAAATTAAAATTGATTAAAAAACGAAGAAGTTATAAGCAATCAGAGGCAGCCCATCTCCTTTTAGCACAACAAAGTTTTATATGTAATCTCTATGGCTTAAAAACGTAAAGATAATATATCAAACTTACATGTTTTATAGCGTTCTTAGAACGTAAAAAGTGGGTTTGGGTTCGTAAATGTGCAACATTGGTCAATTAACCCAAGACTTAAACTCTGCCGGACCACCCTGTAAACCGTAAGAGATAGTACAAATGTTTAAATGTAAAAAATGTTTCCTATATAAAAATAAAGCAACTTTTTTGAAACATTTTTTCGTAAACTTCTTTGTTTACCCATGAGGACGCAAATTAAACTAAAACTTAAGTTTCTATTTTCTCTAAAACTATATAAGATATAGAAATTCTTGGCTAAAAATGGCTCGATTTGTGGAATACGTGACATAATTCGTTAATCTGACATCAGATTCGTAATCAGCGACCAAAAATACCTCCTAGATAACAGTTAGAACGATGAATACTTAGTTTTTTGTGACAAAAGTGAAATTTCGTGTCAAAAATGGCACGATTTTTGGAATTCGAGACAGAATTCATGTAATCTGAAATAGTATTCGTATTCAGCGACCAAAAATACCTACAAGATGACAATTTTAATCCAAAATAAGCATTTTAAAATATTTTCGCTACATATGCCCCCAACTGGAGCCCTATGCTCTTTTCTGACTAGGTTAAGTTAACTGAATATTCCTTGGGGTCCTATAAACACGTTACAAAAAGTTTCATTAAAATCGGTGCTGTTTCCCCACATTTCCTTTTGTACTAAAAGCAGGAAAAGAACTGATATTCAACACTGTCTATAGAAAGTATTTTAGCAATTAACTCAGTCTATGATTTATTTTCACTTGTTAACCATCAATTTGCAATGATTTGTAAAATTTATAAACAAATAACCACGGAAACCCACTCCATAGTTTGCAAAATCATTAGAATATAGTCAATCGTGTGGTTAGGACCGTACTAGCAAATTAAAGCCATTAAAAAATTTATTTAACAAAACAATTTTTAAATGCTAAAATATGTGTTTCCATCTAAATATTTTTTTAGAAGCAAGCCTGATTCTTGTACAAAACCCACATTTAATTATTTTAGAATAAATTTTTTATTTTTTTTTATTGAATAAAAAAAAGATAGATGGCGTTAGGCTGTAATTTTAGAGTAAACATTATCGGTTGTTCACACTACCATCTATCCGTGTAACTATGTACCCTATGCAAACTACCAAACACAGAAAACTGGTTTTTTAGTTGAATGTTTATAAAACAAATCAAAATGTGTTTATACCACGATACACAAGTCCCTCATAACTTGAATGTTTATGGTTGAAGTGCCCAGTGCCTGTCAGATGAACTCAAATCAAAATAAATTAATTAAACTGAATTCAATCATAAAACACTTTAATAAATAAATCATTTTTTTTATTTCATCCATGTATTTTTAAGTGTTAAGAGAACTTCTTTTTTTATTTTTTACAAATTTTTATTTATAACTTGAAGTGTGAATTCGTTAATTCTATTGTTTCCATGAGAGTGTGTGAAGTGTTCAAAGCATTCAATGGTAAGTTTTGTTTAATTTTTTAATTTTTAAATTAAACTTTTAACACCCAGGAAACGGCGTAGATTAATTAATTAAATAACATTATCCCTTTAATGTTTTATCTTACATTTAATCGATTATTGTGTGTGTTTTTTTTAAGATAAATTATGTTTGTTAAAGGTAGGTCAGGTTTTTTGTTCCTTCGGGATGTTGATATTTAATATGGGGTAGCCATCATTATATAATAAAACCTAATTTTGTTTATATAATTTAATTTTCCGTTCTAAATACATCCCTGTCGAAAATCATTCAAATAAATAAAAACAAATGAAGCCATTATTTTTTCCTCTCAAAAAATATTTGTCAGAAAAAAATTTCGTGAATTGAAAAAAGAAGTGAATTTTTTTTTGAATTTCAAAAGTTTTTTTCGCTGGAAATAAATAAAAAAGTGTATGTATTTTAATTATTTTAAATTTTTTTTAAAGAAAACTTGGGTTATTATGTAAAAGTGATCAACAGATTAAAGTATAGATTTAAAGCCACTGGTTTTTATAAAAGATGTGATATTATATAAACGTAGGTTTTTTTTTATTAAATATGCAGGTTTTTTAAAAAGTGGCAATGACCCCATAACCATATTATGTCATTAATAATGCATTATCTAATAATCTATCTATTGGTGAAAAATTGGAGCAAATTTTATTCTAAATTTTGTTATATTTTCTCATAGAAATTTTTTGTATGAATACAATTTTATTGTTATGTATAATTATATTGTAATTTTAAATTACCAATTGCATTTGTATGAAATTGTAGGTAATTTCCAACTGAAATTCATGCTTTTGTGTGTATCAATGCATTATTATTGGATCGGTGATTCCAAAACTGTTGGTTTCAAAATTGTAAACATTTAGCTTTAGTATTATCTTGGAGGAATTTGATCCATTCAAATCGTAAAGATGTCGTTTAGTTTCTTGGCTGATATTTGGTTAGTTGGCTAATTTCTTCGGATCATTGCTTTCGCTAAGATATGTCCGAAATCTTCACCATCGAATTTGTGATTAACAAAAAATTTGGAGATCTTTTGATAGCTGAATCAGAATTCCATTCCCATGACATATTTTTCTTCTTTTTTGGTTAGATTAGTTAAACAAGTCTGGGTTGTAATCCAGGTTGTGTCGGAAAAGGAATAATTTCCAAATGATTCCCTACGCGATTTGACATAGTTTCAATTGAGGGATTTATTTTTGGGCATTCATTTCTTGATGAGTTGAAAAAGCAAAGTTTAGGCGGTTAGTGCAACACGATTTGACAATATATGATTAAATTTTTCTTGAATCAAACTTATTACAGTAAAACTTCGATAAGTCCATTCCATTCAATGAAAGCTTTAAGAAGTAGAGTTACTTAATGATTAAGTTAAAGGGATTCCAAGGCTCATATTTTTATTCTCCCTAGCTACCGCGCTATTAAAATTCAATGCTCAAAATTAGAAAAATTTTTTATGAACCTGAGAATAACAAAATACATAACTTGATTAATTTACAGAGTTTTTTTTACGATATTCAAACTATTTGAATGTAATTTGAGAAAATTGGGATTGAAAACAGGACCATGTTTTAACTTTTTTGCCACTTTCAATACTACTGCTTTTCGACAATTATTTTCCACTTTTTTTTTTATGGTTTCCTGAATTTGGATTTAAAACAAAGAGCAATGCTCATTTTAGACATTTTATTCTAAAAAAAGGCGAATTATTTTAGGGCTTGTCTAGAAGTTAAACTTGTAAGTAACCCATAAAAATGTATAGAATCACTGGAATAATATGGGTATGGGGTATGGGTATGGAGGTTAGCGGGCCATGCTCGAGGTTCGCGCCTCGAAACAATGGTTCAGAGCACCTAGCCAAGTAGACCCTTGTACTCTATCCCCGCTACGCTTTTCAGTGGCTATTATAACCAACTAATGTACTGAAACCCAGGATTTGCCTAGCGGAGTTTCCTAATTTCTTCTGGTTCGACTATGGCCGGACCAAACCATTTCCTTCGCTGCTGTGTGAGCGCCGGGCAATAACAGAGAAAGTGAATCGATGTTTCTTCTGAATTTTCTCCGCATCTGTCACACGCGGGAGATTGTCTTTTTCCAATCTGATGTTGGAAGTTGTTCAGGTTATCATGTCCTGTGAGTAACTCTACGATGACTCGGGATCGAAAACAGGACCATGTTTCAACTTTTTTGCCACTTTCAATACTATTCCTTTTCGACAATTATTTTCCACTTTTTGTTTATGGTTTCTTGAATTTGTATTCAAAACAAAGAGTAATGCTCATTTTAGTCATTTTATTCTAAAAAAGGCGAATTATTTTAGGGTTTGCCTAGAAGTTAAACTTGTAAGTAAACCATAAAAATGTTTAGAATCACTGGAATAATATAGAATAGAATAATGTTAGAGAACTGAACAGCAGTAAGGCGGAATATACAGTTTCATTTAACAGAGTTGAGTGTTATCTTATATGCAAATCTGAATGCTCAGTACTATACTTTATACTATACTCTAGTCGTATATTACTAAAATGTTACCTTCGCCTTCAGTATAAAATATACTGACAGGTGGAAAATATTTGTTACTGTGTGTAGCTGTAGAGGATACAAATGTTGAGTTGTTTTTGTTTTAACTCTAAAAACACTAACGAACTATATCACTTGGGTAAGCATCATCAGTCACCAGTCACAATCACCTTACATGCTGCATAAACATCTGCGCTATACCGCGCGCACTATCTGAGGACAATTTTATTTGTGAATGTATAATCTGATTCTTAAAAATGTAGACAGTCAAGAATTGAGACCCTAAGAACTCATGAATTGAAGGAAAAAGAGTTAATCCTTGAGTCCATGAGTCCATAGGGATCGAATTTAGAGATGGATACATAATGCTTTAAAGCACGTGAATTCTGTGTTCAAACAAACCTGATCATTGTAAATTTTGGGACAATATAAGAAAGTAATTTTCATTAAAATCGAGCACAAATTTTTTTTCGCATTTTTCAAGGAATAAAACAAGTATTCAAATTAAATAACAAATTTTGGCCTCCAATTTTCACGTGAAAGTTTTCATGCTAGACTAACGATACCACTCTCTAAAATTAGCTCAAATTTATAGTTTTCGAAATATTAAATATTAATAGAGCTCAAATCCCAAATTTGAAGTTTTGGCCACTTATTAACTTAAAAAAAAGGTGAATCGTTTTCGATTTTTATTTGGACGTAGTGAAAACAGTCTGGCTCAAAGTGCAACCAATTCTTGGTCCTCTTTCGGTACAATTTTGTTTGTGAATGTATAATATGATTCTTAAAAATTTGGGAAAGCGTGAAGCCAGACCATAAAAAAAATCCGCTCATTTTGAATTCAATGAAAATGATGCTTCAAAGTCACTCCTTGAGTTCTAAATTTAACTAGTTAGCATTTCTGGATTAATTTGTATTTAGCGAAAACGATACTGTTGTCTGTAAAAGACTTCGATTGATCCTTTTTGAGCTCACTGGTCCATACTACTTAAAATTCGGCAACGCCAAAATCCGGCAATGACTCTTATTATCGTAAACTTGGATTAAAAATTTATCTCCAATTGCGTTTTATAGCAATTTGGGCATAGTAAAATCAAACCTTCCCTAGTTTTAACCTCGGTTTTTTTTGGACAACCTATATACATCAATTTGTTATAACATGTAACATTTATTATAATTATATTTGTTTTAAAAGCTAACTTGTGTTTGTTTACCCTTAAATACTTACCCCATGGAACGGGCGAACGGGAGAAACACCTTGACATATGAATGAATAAATTTGTATGTCTTTATTTAAATGAAAGGGTTTGTTTTATCTTTTTTGCTAAAATTTACGGATTATTGTCATGTTCCATAAAAATATTTTTAAATTCTATAATTATAGTCGATCTCTTGGTGATGAAAATCCGGGATGGGTTTCCGGGATGATGGAATAACCCCAAGAAAAATTGTGAAATATACCAGTTTCTCTGTCAATGTAAAAATTTGCGTATATGTTGGAACAAATTGAGAATCTTTAGAGACCCCAAAAAATAAAATTAATGTTAGTTTTATTTCTCGACATATAATTTTTACCCAAGTGGAAACCGAAAATTTTATATTCTTATGAATTTTAATAAACTGAAAAATGTAACAAAATATTAAAATTTATTATTTAAACTTAATAAAACCATGAACGTATCGTATACATACAGAGCGACAGACACCGCCGGACGTTTGGTCATCACCTTTGACCTTTGGTTTTTCAATTATATTGTATAAAATAACATTTGTAAAGTAAAATGTGGTGACTGTGTGACAGTTTTATTAAAAAAGGATATCAAATAAATCTTAACCTACCTTCATACACTGCTTTAAGTATAAACCACCGCACCGAGAGTTTCTTAAATATTGAGTCTCACTTTCTTTAATTTGAGATTTTTCTTTTTAACACACATCATTCTATAGTTCATCATGTCATCATTCTATAGTTCTTTTTAAACGTAGTGCCCGAAATCACGAACTGGACAAGATAGGCCATAAAATACCTTTTTTTTTATACATAAATCACAAAAAGAGGCCTGTTCTTTGTTTTGAAACCAGATTCAGCAAACCATAAAAAACTCAGTGAAAATACACCACTGAAAAAACTATTAATGTGTGTTTTCGTTGTGTAAAAAAAAATGCCACCTTCACTAGTTATAAACCACCGTACCGAGAGTTTCATAAATATTGAGGGAGTATAGTTTAGAAATTTTGAGAAAGTTTCTTTATTAATTTAACCTAAGATTTTTGTATATGATTCTTTTAGGCATATAAACATGTTCAAAGCACTGTTCCAAAATCCTAATCCCATCCGAAGATTCCTTAATTTACCTTCAACAAAAATTCCTTATAAACATTCAACTCGTTTCTATCATGCAGACGAAGACGATAAAAAAACAGAAATAGAAATTACTAGAGTTTCAGAAACTAACATAGAAGTTGATACTTTAAAACCAATCGAAATTAAAGAAAATGTATCAGTTGATACTTTAAAACCGATTGAACTTAAAGAAGGCATAGCAGTTGATACTTTAAATCGATTTGACGCATCTTCGGAAGAATGTCCACCAGATGTTCCAAGCAACATCCAACAATCCTCTGAAGAACTTGCACGCATTAAGGCAGCTTTTGATGAAGTTGAACAAACTCCTGGTGGTATCGATGACGCGAAAGGTGTTGTGCATGCAGTTATTGGCGCTGTGGTTGATGTCCAATTTCCACCGGATGTTCCCTTACCCAATATTCTAAATGCCTTAGAAGTACCAAGACATTCTGTTAAACTGGTATTAGAAGTTGCAGCACATTTAGGCGAACATGTTGTACGAACTCTAGCAATGGACACTACAACTGGTTTAGTTCGCGGACAGAAAGTTCGCGATACTGGTAAACCAATTAGCATACCAGTGGGTCAAGCGACTTTAGGTCGTTTGATGAACGTAATCGGGGAGCCAATCGATGGTTTAGGTCCTATTGAATCCGAACATCGACAATCCATACATGGTGAATCCCCAGATTTTACGGCAATGAGTACTGATCAAGAAATTTTAGCTACAGGTATTAAAGTTGTTGATTTATTAGCACCGTATCAAAAAGGTGGTAAAATTGGATTGTTTGGAGGTGCTGGAGTGGGTAAAACTGTTCTAATTATGGAGTTGATCAATAATATTGCTAAGGCTCACGGGGGTTATTCCGTGTTTGGTGGAGTTGGAGAACGTACTCGAGAAGGGAACGATTTATACATGGAAATGCAAGAATCGGGAGTTATTGATTTGAAAGGGAAAAATTCGAAGGTCACCTTAGTTTATGGCCAAATGAATGAACCTCCTGGTGCGCGAGCGAGAGTTGCTTTAACTGCACTTACAGTTGCTGAATATTTCCGCGATGCCGAAGGGCAAGATGTGTTATTGTTTATTGATAATATATTTCGATTTACTCAAGCTGGATCGGAAGTGTCTGCATTGTTGGGACGAATACCTTCTGCGGTTGGTTATCAACCGACGTTAGCTACCGATATGGGTACAATGCAAGAACGTATTACATCAACTACAAAAGGTTCTATTACATCCGTTCAAGCGATTTATGTTCCTGCAGACGATTTAACTGATCCCGCTCCAGCAACAACATTTGCACATTTAGATGCCACTACGGTGTTGTCCCGTTCCATTGCTGAATTAGGAATTTATCCTGCAGTCGATCCGTTGGATTCGTCTTCAAGAATTCTTGACCCGAATATTATTGGGGCCGAACATTATAATACAGCAAGAGCTGTGCAGAAAATTTTACAAAACTATAAATCACTCCAAGATATTATTGCTATCTTAGGCATGGATGAACTATCCGAAGATGATAAATTGATTGTTGCTCGTGCTAGGAAAATTCAACGTTTTTTATCACAACCATTTCAAGTAGCTGAAGTGTTTACGGGAAAAACGGGGAAAATGGTACCGTTAGAAAAAACTATTAAAGGTTTTCATTCAATTATTTCCGGGGAATTAGATCATTTACCAGAAATTGCGTTTTATATGGTTGGTGATGTAGATGAAGTTATTGCTAAAGCAGAATCTTTAGCGAAATTACATTAAAATTTTTTTGGGAAATGAGAATATTGTTTAGGTTTCTTGAGTAATATTGGATTTATTTCAACTGGAGTTTTAACTAGTTTTTGCAACTGACAAGAGACTGTGACATGTGTAAGATGAGACATATTTCAAACATGTCTCATCTGGCTAAAAATCAAAATTTCATAAAAAATATGTCTCATCTCGTTATCCAGATGGGTGAAGATCGACCTTATACCGTTTCTTGTACTATATGTCTTTATCCAAAATGAGTGGCTTATACAGAGTGGGGGTGTAGGTGAAATACAGTTGTAGAAGAGATTTTATTCAATTTTTGAATTATTATAAGTATATCAATCTCTTTCATGAAAAATTGGAAAATTCATGCTGATAGCTATTAGCTCGTGATAGTAAAACTGTACTGAAACGGATTTCGAAATTTCCCATATAAATCAATATTATTTAACGATAGGTACAATATGGACAAGGTGTGTTAGGATAATTGGTAGAAATATTTTTTGCCTGGTTTGACAGATATTTTGGTCAAGGTTAGAGCTGTCACTTCGAGATATTTCCGCGATATGGGAAACATAATAAATTTTCCTGAAGTTTGTAGTAAAATGGTCAAATTAATTTCCATGAAAGTGCAAAATACTTGTAATTATTAAAAATAACAAAAATATTTCTGCCAGGATAAATCCTGGAACATCTAGTCCTATCGTTAAATAGCATTGATTCGTATGTGAAATTTTGAAATTCGTGTAAGTGCAGTTTTACTGTCACGACCTCCACGCTTATATGACTAATTAACACAGCGTTGACGTTTACCGTAATACATGTTTTTTAAAATAAATAAAACAACTGTATATTTACTTACTCCACATTCTGTATATCTCATTTAGTTCTAATTACTACTATTTTTCCATATATTTTCAATGCAATAATTTGAATAACTGTTACATAAAAACAAATGATTAATTCACATTGTTCTAAAAAGAATTTTCATTTCAAATAAAGAACATATAATACAGCAAGCAACAACTGTAAAAATAATGAATCATTTGTGTGTGTTTTTCCATTTTTCCCTCTTTTAGCTTTATTAATTATTGATCACATCAGAAGCAAGGTAATCTACATCACTGTATTTATAAAAAAAAAATGTGATAGGCACTCCGCATGACTTCTATATACAAACTGTATTCCATTAGAAGAGCAGTTTTCTTAAAAACTACTGTTCCAACTATCCAATGAATTTATTTTTTGGATTTTTTAAGTTAAAATTTACTCAGTTTTACCGAAATTGAAAACAAACTATTTAGCTCGAATTTGTTGAGTTTTATCTGAGGATTTTTTTTTTCTAACAAAATTGGTCTCTAATTTCCTTGAAACTCTGTAAATTAGATAATTTTGAACCAAAAATTGCAAAAATCGGATTCATTTGACGATTGGATTCGTAATTTCCGAGATTTCATAAAAAATTTCACTAGAAGATCGATTTTCTCAAAAACTACGTATCAAATCGTCAAATGAACCCGATTTTTGATTTTTTTGGGTCTAAATTGCCTTATATAATGAGTTTTATCGAAATTGGAAACTAAAAATTTTTCTCGATTTTTTCGATTTTTTTGAAGGGGTACCCCTTAAAAAAATTCCAAAAAATCGAGAAGTAATTTTTGTCCTCGATTTCGATAAAACTGAGTATATAAGGTAATTTTGACCCACAAATTTCAAAAATCGGGTTCATTTGACAATTGGATGCGTAATTTCCGAGATATCGTAAAAAATTCCACTCCAAGATCGATTTTCTCAAAAACCATGCATCCAATCGTCAAATAAACCCGATTTTTAAATTTTTTGGGTCAAAATTACCTTATATACTGAGTTTTATCGAAATTGAAAACACAAAATTTTTCTCGAACCTTAATCTTATAATAAAAAATTTTTCCATATGTAGCCAACTTAATTAGACACCCTGTAAATAGAGGTTAAACATAATAATTAATTTACATTTATTCATTAAAACCAGTGTGTTAAGTTTCTTTTTCTATACTTTACTATAATAACAATAAATAGACAAGGATTTAAAATTCAAGTCAGTCCATGTGATATCACATATAATAGATAACAACTGATAGATCACAATATCAAATAAATGGGTGGGGGAAGAAGGAGAATTGACGTCATAATTAAATGACCGTCAATGAATGAATGAACATTTTTATTAAACTATAACTTAACTGTTTATATGTGTCTGCCTTTATTATTTAAATTTATACTTTTGTTTGTAACTTGTAAATAGGAAATATTAGAGAATAATTTATTAGATAATCAACTGTTAATTATATCATTTTATAAATTTATATAAAGATAAAAAGATGGTTTACCTTTAATATTATTTAATAGATATTTTATAATGATATTAATTTTACATCATATCTACCATAGACTTATAATTTATATTCAAAATATGTACTAGACGGTTTATTAACACACTTTTATTAGCTTCATACGTATGCTTGATGCCCGCCCGCTTCACTGGGCTTAAAATTAACAACCACCGCTTTATCGCCTTCAACGCTTTTGATCTCATTTACCTCTCTTCCATAACACTCGAAGGGATTGTTTTGCACAGCTAAAATACATCCAGTTTTCAATTTTTTAAAGTGTAAAATAGTCATAATTCATTGAGTATATCAGAAAAGATAGCCATGAATTTAAATTCATTTATTATTTTAAATTTATACAGAAATTTTTAATTTATGGTTCAAAATGATGATCATAGATGGTGCCATAAAATGTCAGATGTTTGAGCTGTATTATTTACAGTTTCATTCAAATCCATTTGGTAGAAGGAACATTTTTTACATTAAACTTTCGTCTATCTCTAAAACTGAAACAGTTATCTGCCGCTTACCGAATAACTTCCATAACGACCGCACAATCGTTACACAGTACTGACATACATTTCGGATTAATTTGAAGTCATGCCCAGTAATTTCTTTACCGAAATCTAAAGTAGTTTATTGTTACTACTGTTTTTGATGTTCAGTGTATATAATTTTGTACTTTGTTAGTCTATGAACATATTTTATAATATAAGATTTGTCCTTAAAATTTAATTAAAATAATTACTACTTTTATATTAAACTGGTTTATCGATCGGTATAGGGAAAATTGGAAATTTATAATTTACTTTTACTTTTTTTTTTCTTCAAATTTCATAATTCACCACAATGATAAATAAATTAATTATATTCATTGCTTTAATTAACAAGGACAGTCTATAAAACGTGCTTCAATTATTAAATTTCCTGAAAGATTGTGAGGAATTTCAACCCCTTTTCATCATTCCAATCATTGATTCGGCATAAATTTCACGGAATTGCGATATTTCGAAATTCAAGAAAACTCTTTCTTCTACGGAATTTTTATATAGAACTTTACGTAAAATTAACTCACGAACAAATTTTGTAATGCCTAAAACTTCCATAAACTAAATAATTCTCTGTGAAAAACCATTATTTGCCGGGCTTAAAAGGTACATCGAATTGAAAATTTTTCCATAAACGTTTCCGATAAGAATATTGTATTTTCCAAAAGATTACATTTCCGAATGTAGACGATTCTCCTACGAAACTGTGAAACTGTGACGTAGGGTAAGCTTGGGCTAAATAACTTAAAACAAAACCTTGTTTAGTAATGTGTGTTCAAGGAAATCACCTCTCGCTATATTAAAATATTTATATTTATTTTTTATTTAATAATTATTGTCAAATGTCTAATTAATTAACATTTTTTTAATAATTAATTTTGAATATCATTCTAATAATTATTAACAAGTTATTGAAAATATGTTAATATTTTATTTGGTAAAAATTAATGGTGTTGTAGGATTATTTATCAGCATCTTTAAGTTTAGACCGTTTTGGGAAACATTTCTCACGGATTGCGATGAGATCTTATTATAAAGAAACTCAAATTTGAACTAATAATGTCAGACTTGGAAAATATTTAAAAAAGTTTTTTAAAACTCATTTCAATTCGAAAACTGTAAAAAACTCTGTGTCAGCGGCAAAGTAAAGCTACAAAAAGATCCAGCCGTTTAATGGTCCTTGAGATATGATTTCCATGAAATTTACGCCCTGTAAATTGTGCGGAAAACGCTATTAACAATATTATCTTTATCAATCTGGCTTTTATGGTATATCAATGAAATTCAGCTATTATTTTTCCGTGGGGTATGATGGTATACTTTAGAGGAATTTAAAATAATAATTTATAATGATTTAAAATTCATGTCTCGTGTTTCAATTATTTTTTAAAATAACTATGGAGAAGTTTTAAAGACGGGATATTTTGAAAGGTTTTTGTATGTTCCAAGGGTAGATGGTATGACTTTTAACAATGTAACATTGATATAAATTTTTATTAAAATTGATTATGAAATCAAATCACATATTTTTATTGTTGTTTTTAATAAGTCAATCGTGTCTGTTTACACGCTAACATACAAATCTTTTTGAAAAAGTAACTTCAATAGTTTTCAACTCATTTTCTAAGGCTTTTCTCTGGTTTAAGATCAGAATCCCTATATTTCCCGTAAAAATGCAGTTGTTTGAATGAAATTTAGTTTTGTTATTGGTACAAAATAGAAATTCAGTTTCTCAGTTGGATAAAAATATACAGAGTGGCTCAGAAGTAACGGACGCATTTGTTACATCATGTTGAAAATAAAATTCCCACACGAAAAGCCTTCATTTTTTGATGCGATGCACTTACACCCACCCTTCCTACACATTCACACACTTGCACGCGTACACGTCAGTGTAACGTTGAAGCTCCCGAGTCTCAATCTTACAGTTTCTGAATAGCTACCCCTTCACTGTCTTTCAGCGCTTCTGATGGCCTGCTTATTTTTATTAATAGCAAATTTTCGTGCGTTGGATCAAAAAAAAGGAAGAAGACTTTTCGTCTTAGAATTTTATTTTCTGCCAGATGCAACAAGTCTCCCGTTACTTTTGGAACACCCTGTATTTGAAGATGGTAGAACTAAAATGTACCAAGTATCATTTTTGTTAAAATAGAGATTTTATCCAAAAAAATCCTTACGTCATGCAGAAATTGATTTTATTGTAAGAAAAAAATAAATTATTTTTTATAAATATTATTTATAATTTCCTTTAAAAGTGGAAAACTAATTTTCTTTATTTTCTCACAAATAAATAAATAAATTTTACTATGATCACTGTATGAATCTACCGTCCCCATATATGGTTGTCTGGAACATTAATACTCCAGAACAAAACCGATATTAAAGTGATTGAAATGACTGTGTGTGCAAAAATACACGACTACATACCGTTTATAATAAAATAAGATTTTGTGTTTATGTAATATGTAATATATTTAGCAATAACCTTGAAAATATAAATATGTAAGTCAATAGCACAAAATATTTAAACAAATTTTATATATTTAATTCATTTTTCAAATATTAAAAGTATGATAGAGAAAGTGAATATGTAAAAAAATTATATTTCAGAGATTTAGTTATTTACAAAAATGTAGGTAATTTGTGGCATTGGGTTTAGTTGATGTGTAGTAGCCATTGGATACGCTTTTAGCTAACATGTAGTATAATTTTGAATTATGTCTTATAAATCCTCCTAATTGTATTTTGAAAAAAAATTGACTTTACTATTCAATGAAAGCAAGTTTTATGGCAAAAAAGTGCAGAAATATGATGTTAGTCAAGGTTGGGTTAGAGAGGTAAAATGCATTATAAATTATTTAAAAATATTTGATTAAATAAACCTTTTTAGGGGAAATGTAGTTTCTGTCTAAAGTATTAATTATGTTTAAAATTATAAATGATAGGTACCTGAAAGCGGCTGAAACGATTTTTTCGTTATGTCTTTCTTGTAAGAAAATTTTTGGAAAATCCATTTAAAGATTCGTAAATTTTGTTGGTATTTTGATAAGAATACCTTATCCTTGAAACCCTCGGGGAAGAGAAATACTAATCCCTCGGGGAAGAATTCTACGCTTGCCCATAGTAACCATGCTATGAATATCGCAAGCCATCTGTGAAAATGTTGTAAGTTGCGGGAAGATGTTTTCATACCCGGTTGAGAAAGGAACGATATTTCGATTAACTCGTGAAATGTATTCTTTACTGTTAATTTCGTTTGATTCTGATGATTTGTATTCTTTCCTTTATCTATTTATTATTCATTTTATTTGTAAAGTATTACAATATCTGCATCATTTTATTTGGTGAATATTATTATGTGATATTTTACATAATGGTTTATGTATATTATGTATGATGCCTCTGAATAATATGTAAAACTTTTGTGACCTTCTTTTCTGTGATATAAACACTGACTGAGACTATATTTATGTATGTTTGGGTACAGTTCAACTATTTATAAAGAAGACAAATTTTTTATTCACTTGTACATTTTTTTTGAGCCAAAAACAGCCTTGTTACTAAACAGCGATATATAAAAATTATACTTATTTGTTACAAAAATTGACCTGCTCATGACGGTAAACTTATCTACATTTGAGGAGATCGGACAAATTTTTTTTATCACTTCACGAATAGAAAAGTAAAGTTGGTTTTTAAAAATATTTACTAAATATTAACTAGTATGCAAGATATGAACATTTAAAATCCATAATTAAACAAAGAGAAAGATACAGATTAGTGAAGTCATACGTGGGTATCGCCATAGATATTACATATAAAACTTTGTTTTGCTAAAAGGAGATGGACAACCTTTGAATGCAATCTTTGATTGCTTATAACTTCTTCGTTTTTTATCAATTTTAATTTAATTTTCAAATTTTGTCATGGTATCAAATCTAGTTTTACATTTTTATGGGTAATATGGCTAATTCGACATCAGTATTATCCTTATTCTCGAGACGTCAAAGCTATTGATTTGAATTTTAATATCCAAACCTTTTTTTCATAGTTATTTAGTCGATAACTTGTAAGCATATTAAAGTGTCTATATGGTTATTTATTATCCATGTTATAAAGATTGATGCTATAAAAGTTTAGATTTAAAAATAAATCTATTAATAATTTTTTAATAATATTAATCTATTCAATTCGATAAAATAAATTGTACTATGCATTGCATGTGTATTGTTATATGGTAGAATACTGAATTCTAAAATCAAATAATGAATGTATCTTTTTATAGTGAATTAAAACATTGCATTCATATAAGACATGCGATTTTGTAATAACTCTTATGTACATTTAAGTACATTATACATACTTAACTCAGTTAACTATGTATATATATTGTATACTATACTCAGCTTAATTTATATAAAAAGTCATATGCATAAATAAATAAGTACATTCACCAATTATCTAGTCAAATTTATAATGATTTGTGTGTTGTTTTTGGTTGGGTTCTAGCAAAAAAGAATAATAATTATTAATTTATTTAAAGGTTACATTCACTTGTTGTATCGACTGTAAAATAGTTACATATTTAGGTGTTTCATTTTCTTGTATCTGTTTCAAAAGGAGTTAAAAATTATCTCAGTGATCACACTAAAATTATGGAAAATATGAAACTAAGCTTTCAGTTTTATGGCTATTTGCAGACCATTTTTCATTGTAAGAAATTTATTATGGATATCACTATGTCAGTTGTTGTGAACGATTCGGTGGTAATGTATACCGTATTGAGAGAATATTAGCAAAAGTTATGGCGGACGAGTCAATGCAGTATAGGCCTATACTGGTTGGCGATACTCACAAAACTTCAATACTGGAATATTACTTATGCTGACATAGATACTATATGTATCTGTCTCTATACCATTCTGGCATTGTAGTAAACGCCACGCATTTCTTATCATGTATGCCAATATTTTTTATCCTAATGATTTACTTTTTCATATTTTTTAATTTTTTAAACTTGTAGAATCTTCTAAAATGCTGAAAATTATCATGCCTTCCTACAAATCGTTCAATTCCTGTCAATTCGTGCTTCTTTTCATTTTTCAAACCGCTTTCTTAAAATAGAACTATGATAACAGGCTTAAGAACGTTACCAAATAATTATATATAAGCTCGATTCAAATTTAAACTGGGTTTTACCAGTCGTTGAATTATTTAGAAATCAAAGTAATATGCAACAACACTGTCCAAATGGTCGAATTAATTATCGTTTAAAAAATAGGCCTTCTTTTTGATAATCTAGCCATTTCATAGGCCACTGGTGTGTTGTACAAGATTTTAGCCAGTTTATGACTGCCATATATTGACCGTTTAATGTCATTAATGATTTTTCCGGTAATTATACAGACTATAAAGAATATTTAAATAAAAGCTTTTAGCATGTCAATATAAAATCAATTTATAAGTGTTATAATATTTTTAATATCAAATGAAAACTCATCGTACCTATATTTATACATTTATTGATCGTTGGGTCAAGTGCATTTTTATTTAAATTGATATTTTTAGTTGAATTTTTATCAGTTTTCAAAGTAATTTTAGAATATTATCTCATAAAATGAATATTAAAAATTAATAATTTTATTTTAGTTCAAGTACATTAACTTTTATTGACTTTATACAATTGATAATATTGGCAAATATAAAAAGAGAAATAGATCTTTTATAAACTTAGAATTAGACATAGAAAATTTTGTTTCATTATTAGCGAATTGCCGAAGGAAATGGAGCTATTGCTTTTGTAATGATGGTGGAATTTTCTGGAAAAAATTCTTCAAATGTCTTAACTACTAGATGTCAAAAATGACCATCGGTAATATATATATTAATTATACCATGTATATATGAAATATACATAGTATATTAAGTTTAGTCCCAAGTTTGTAACGCTTAAAAATAATGATGCTAGGAAAAAAATTTTATCATAGGTGTTCATAAAATCACCTAATTAGTCCATTTCCGGTTGTCCGTCCGTCCGTCCGGCTGTCCGTCCATCTGTGGACACGATAACTCAAAAACGAAAAAAGATATCGAGCTGAAATTTTTACAGCGTACTCAGAACGTAAAAAGTGAGGTCAAGTTCGTAAATGAGCATCATAGGTCAATCGGGTCTTGGGTCCGTAGGATCCATCTTGTAAACCGTTAGAGATAGAACAAAAGTTTAAATGTAAAAATGTTCCTTATCAAAAATTAAACAACTTTTGTTTGAAACATTTTTTCGTAAACATCACTGTTTACCCGTGAGGGCGCCAATTAGGCGGAAATTTTATAATATGTACTATACTTGATTATCAGTTATGTATGTGTCACATGTTTGTATGTGTAATGTGATAAAGAAATCAACACTTACTATGCATGGTATTTCAACAATTAACTCAGTCAATTGTTTGTTTTCACTTGTTTTTTTTTATAATTTCTATAATCTTAATTGATCTGACTTCTAATAGTCATACTCTCCATGACTTTTTTTTACATTTTATTTTAACTTTCTCATATTAAAATATCACCGAATTTACAAACTGAAAAACTAATAATATAAAATTAACTAACTTTTATTACTTAACGTCAAACTAAAATTTTACGTCTTTCTCTGATGTTGACACCATTTGTGATGATTGCACTCTTTTGTTAATAAAATTTATATAAAAATGCCACAAAATATTATTTGATAATAATTATGTAGGTGATGATTACTGAAAAGTTATTTAAAAAAATTTTATTTTTGAAATAATTTTTAATATGAAATCAAGTCACAGTCAGTATTATAGTACACTAGAGCCGGCAATGTTTTTGGGAGTTTATTTTCAGGCGGATGAACGGAAAAAGCCTAAACGTAAAATTATTAAAGGCATTAGAGGACATTCGTCTGTTTCCATGACTTTGATATACAATTATCGATAAACTTAAAGCGTGTTTTCATCTCTAACCGTTTTGAATCAAAATTGGCTATTAAAGAATCCCGAAGAAGTTGATCCAATTTTAGGGCAGATCATGATGTCTCCCATCAAACTCTGCAGCTTTTGTTTAAGTTATTTTTTGATTAATTAACCACAAAACGAGATATTTAGGTGTATTGGTTAAAATGGCCCACTCTGTATATTTGAAAACCTTTTTTTAAAAACCTAAAAAGGCATGAAAATTGAGAACAACAAAATTTGTTTTAAAATGATTCTAAAACAAACTTTTTTCTGGAATGCGCACTAAAAAACGCAGTAAAAGAAATATCCGATTTCAGTTGTCATAAAATCAACTTTTTCGTGATGTTGCCAGCTCTTGTATTATTAAATTTATTCAACGGAAATCAAATTAAATGGACGACGATGTGTACGTTGTTCGTATTAAAGAATACAATATGTAATAAATAAACAAAAAAATTATGTTAGAACAAGTAGGTGCACACTCCAGGTCAATAAACTTACATGTTGAACGTTACCTAAATTAATGAATTTTTGATTAATCAAAAACGAAAATAAATTGTATTTATTGATTTATTATTATTAGTACAGTCAATTCTTACTTATCGACATCTTTGTGAAAACCAGGAGATATCGGATTACTGAGACACATGTGAAAACTAAAACTTTGGAATAACTGTGTATTTTTTCCTGAGATTTTAAATTAATAATTGTATGAATAATTTCATAATTTGTAAATTGTAATTATTAACGTGGGTATAAAAAACTATTTTAACTTATAAAAAAAATTTTTGACTAAGTTGGGATTCGAAATCCGGTTTTGTTATTGCAGTCCAATAGCGATCCCACTAATCGCTTGAAGCGGTTGAATTCTGATTGAAATTTTAGTTTCACTCCGGTATTTCGTCACTCCGATCACGCGTTCAGTGTTTTTCCTCATTTCCAAAGTGCCCTACGTGTCTAAAGAACTTTTCACTTCAAAACTTCAGTTTTTGTAGGTAATTGTACTAGCTCAGGCGTAGAAATCGATTTGGAAAGTATCAGAATACTGTACGTCTGGAACTACTTAATGATCGGATTACTGAGACTCTACTATATAGCCTAGTAAAATCATGCATCGAGATTTCCCTTAAATTAAAGCCTGGGGATATTTTAGTGGTAGATAAAGGAAACCTTTCACTTTCTCATGTTTTCCTTGCACTCAGATTCCAAAAGGAGTGGCCACTATTTTGCCAAACTTCGATTTAATGCAAAAGCATCTTTTTTTTCAAGGTTTTACTTCACTATGTTCCTATTTATTTGTAGTCCCAACAAGCGTATAGCAATTTCTTTATATCTAAATAATTATAAATTAATAATAAAAAAAATTAATAAAATTACTTAAAATAATATAAAAATAAATTTGCAGAATCATTAATTTCTGAAATCCTTGGTGGTTTACAATATTTTTTAATAATAATTTTCCTGATTTTATTAAATCTAAAGGTTTTTTTTTTTACTAAATAATAATTACTAATAATTAATACTTATTGTTTTCAATTTTAAAGAAATAATATTTTTATGAATAAGGAAAGACGGATATTAAATTATATGTTAAGGAGTGTAATAACTCAAATTTTTCACTAAATATAGATAGCTTTTAAAAAATTGATAGTTCGAAAATAAGTCGTTAATAAGTTCGAAAAAATATATTCGATCATTTTGGATAGGGAGGCACCGGTACTTTCCTCTTAAAAAGGTCTTTAAAACGCAATAATTACGAAGTTGATTAAAACGATTTTCATTCAAAGCAGGAATCACAACTTTTTGTAAATCATAAAAATTATTAGTAGAAATTGTCCAAAGTTAAATTCAGAATGAATTTGTACCCGGGGAAAAAGATGCCATTAGCTAAGAATTATTTTAATCAAAATCCTTGAATTCATCCCTGTGCAAATAACTTACCTATAAAATCATTAATTTTTATTTCTTTTTAATAAGTTTAAACAATTATTAAAATAATCAAAAATTCATTTATTGTGTTTATAAATAAATAAAAAATTAAAATATTTATATATGTCACTACCGTGTTTATAAACCTAATTCCATATAATTAACTCGCGCCATTATTTGACAAAACAAACAAAAATTCTTTTATTTTATTTTAATAAATTATTAATTCACTTTTTGTTATTTATATTTTTTAAATTAATTAATCGCATAAAAGCAAAAGTGATTCATATCAATTATACGGTTTTTTTAACCCATTATTTAAAATAAAAAATGAAAAAGGGTAACTTTAATAAGAAGTGGTTACAAAATTTAAAAAACCGATATTTTTAGGGTAAGCCCTTGAAACATATCTAAGAACACTGTCCATTAGTAATTTTTCTTTTTCCTAAGAGCCTTCTCCAAACTGAATCGATTTTGATAATTATCGCCAATTTTTTAATTGGTTCGAAGGTTAAAAATATCAGACTGTAGTAAACTAGCTAGACTCTGGTCTCTTTTTAATCGAGTACTTTGGACTTAATATGCTGCCGAAAATATCGCCTTGCTTTCTAAATCCACAATTCTGTTACTTCCGACTCTACTCTTTAAATCCGTGTGCTGGTTAAACTTTGCTCAAGGATTTCATTGATTTTTATGCAACTAGATAAAGCCATTTGCTAAAGAAAACCCAGAAATCGGTCAAGATATTAAAATATTCGAAATTTCAGCCCAAAAACAAAAAGATCAAATCAATGGTCTCTCCTAGTTAAGTATGATTTGTGTGATCATATGGAAAGCTTCTGGAATATGTACTGTACGTGATAGGAACTTCTTTATTGAGAGGAATAATCAAATTTCAACGGTTATTTACGAGGTAAAATTTAGTAGCGCAGATAAAATTGTATATCCATGGCTGCTCTATTTGTTCCTACTTAATTATTTCCATGTAGTAAAAACTCTATTGTAGCTTTTAACGCGATCAAAAGTTGCTAATGTTGTTGTTTTTGTAATTTTCGGTTATCTGAGAAAGTTTAGCATATTCTTTCCCGTCCACATTGTATATCCATCATAATTAAAACATCAGTATTAACAGAGAATTTGTATAACACACAGATTTAATTGAATAATTAAAAATATAATATCATAAAAAAACATTTAATTAAAAAAATCTAAACAAAATTATTTAATACCATCAACTTACATAATTTCTTTTTAAATCTGCAACAATCTTCACCTTATGTGTTATACTCACATATATTATTATAATAGTTTGAGAGACTGTTGTACCTTGAATCATCCTTCGATTTCTTTTTAAATCATATTCTACTTAAATCATTGCGTTACATCATTTTTGAGTCTTTAACTAACTATATTGAGGAGATAAAGTTTTGAAAACGCACAGCAAATTTATTAAGGATCGCTTAGAAATCGCAATCAGCATGGTTAACAAAAAAACTATGTGAAGCTGAAACTTCTAAGATGTGAGAATGATGTGAAAATTTCGTATGAATTCAAAATTTAATCAAAGGTACAACACTCTTTCATATATTAATATTTAATATTATATAATTTTAATTACTTTCAACAACTGAATTTAAAAAGAAACACTAAAATAAAAATAAAAAATTTTTAAATGAGTTCTAAATTTATCTAATTTTTATTGTTCTTCCGTCAATAAAAAGTGGAGCACACATCTATCTACCTAAAAACAACATTTGTAGCTTTTTATTAACTCTTTTAAATGAAATTGGATTTGTTGACAAGCCCAAGAAAATGAACACACTTTCTTTTAAAAAACTACGCATCCAATCATCAAATGAATGCGATTTTTGTGTTTTTTGGGTCAAAATTATCTTATAAACTGAGTTTTATCGAAATTGGAAGCCATAAATTTTTCTCGATTTTTTCGATTTTTTTGAAGGGGTACCCCTTAAAAAAATTCCAAAAAATCGAAAAAAACTTTTTGTGTCCAATTTTGATAAAACTCAGTTTATAAGGTAATTTTGACCCAAAGAATTCAAAAATCGGGTTTATTTGATAATTGGATGCGTAGTTTCCGAGATATCATCGAAAATTCCATACGAATAGCGATTTTCTCCGAAACAACGCATCCAATCTTAAAACAAATACGATTTTTGTATTTTTCGGGTCAAAAATAACTTATAAACTGAGTTTTGTCGAAATTGGAAACCATAAAATTTTTCTCGATTTTGCGAATTTTTTTTTTTGGACTCCAGAATCGAAAGTTTTGGTCTCCAGTATCGATAAAACACTGAAAATAATCTAATTTTGATCCAAAAAATACAAAAATCAGATTCATTTGGTGATTGGTTGAATACTTTCCGAAATATCGTCCGTAATATGCTATAAAAGGTGCGATTTCTACAATCAAATTCAGATCATTTATGGCTTTAATATTTTTATGGAATCATCATTGAATTAGCTTAAAAAAACGAAAATGATGATTAATAAGAGTTCTGACCGGTTTAAAGTGTTGACGACTGCATCGTTGATACATGGTATTTAATGAATTAACTACATTAGTTATTATCTCTGTATTCCATAGTGTTTTGCTAATAATTTTAATGCATATCAAATAAACATATTAAACTCATCACATCACTCCTCCGGTATTAATGTTATATTTATTAATATTAAAGTATACATATTTAAATGATTATTAATAATATTTATGCATCATATATTAAACAAGTGAAAACAAACAATGACTGAGTTAATTGTTGAAATACCATGTATAGTCAGTGTTGATTTCTTTATCACATTACACATACAAATATGTGACACATACATAACTGATAATCAAGTATAGTACATATTATAAAATTTCCGCCTAATTGGCGCCCCTCACGGGTAAACAGTGATGTTTACGAAAAAATGTTTCAAACAAAAGTTGTTTAATTTTTGATAAGGAACATTTTTTACATTTAAA
Source organism: Chrysoperla carnea (assembly GCF_905475395.1). Taxonomy (NCBI): domain Eukaryota; kingdom Metazoa; phylum Arthropoda; class Insecta; order Neuroptera; family Chrysopidae; genus Chrysoperla; species Chrysoperla carnea. Next base: position 3,489,586 of record NC_058341.1, read on the forward strand.
CTTTTGTTCTATCTCTAACGGTTTACAAGATGGGTCCTAAGGACCCAAGACCTAATTGACCTATGATGCTCAGTTACGAACTTGACCTCACTTTTTACATCCTGAGTACGCTGTAATAATTTCAGCTTGATATCTATTTCGTTTTGAGTTATCGTGTCCACAGACGGACGGACGGACAACGGGAAATGGACTAATTAGGTGATTTTATGAACACCTATGACAAAATTTTTTTCCTAGCATCATTATTTTTAAGCGTTACAAACTTGGGACTAAACTTAATATACTATGTATATTTCATATATACATAGTATATTATGAATATGTATTTATGTTGGTAGTGTATTAGTACATAGTTAGTTTGTTAAAGCCTCTGCCTCCTACAAATCAACTGTGTTACCGTAAGGTTAGGTCAGTCAAACGGCTTCAACCATGCTTGATATATGTACACAACATTCAACATACATGCCGTGTCTTTAACTTGTTGTTGTTGTCTGTTATTGTTGTAAAAATTATTGTTTAATTTTTATATAAATAAATTAAAATCTTTTATTTTAACAAAAATTATTTGTGATAAGTGACTGGAAAAAAGATGTGGTACATTTGAGTTAATTTTTGTATTTGGTTGTGTCAATTTTTTGTTGTTTTTTTGGTGAATTTTCCTCATAAATTATTTTGGATATCGCGTGGAATCTTTGATTTTTATTTTTTGGTAAGTTCAATAGTATTTTGATGTTTTGATTTTGTGTTTTTCGTAAAAGAAAATTACAAAATTTAAATAACTGGTGGAGTAAAACAGTTAGTTTTAGTGTTAGAGCACAATTTTTCAAATAACGAAAACTTATTATTAATTAACAAATTACTTCCACGACTGTTAAAACAAAGGGTTTTCAGCGCCTATTTTTTAGATGATTGGGCTTAGAAACTAAACTTGTCTCAAAAATGAAAGCTCGATTGCAAAAGCTTGAATTATTTGTAACAAAACCAAAATTTTTGTGAGAGCAATTCTTAGATAGCCTCAATAATACTGAGAAAAGGCCAGAAAATTTTTAATTGGACCAAATAAAAAAAAAAAATGGAATATCTGATAAGGGTCGAACTGCATACGCTTTCCAGAGTAGGGAAAAAGATTTTTGCATTTATCTGTTGATTTATCTTCAATTTGATCTAATTAATTTTAATTCAGTGTCAATATTAAGAATTTAAGGGTCCTGTACTCAAGAGTGCGGATCTCTCAATAGTGCCCTTTATCAAATGGGCGGTCCAAGCCTTAGTACTGAGTGCATAGACTAAGTACGCCGGGTTTCTTACTGAAAAAATCTGGACAAATACAAAATTTGTTCATTAAACAAAGAAATTGATTTTGAAGCTCTTTTCCCCCCATAATATACACAGAATGTTTAAACAATTAACTACTTAATTGTTACATTTCTTTTGAAATAAGATAAATTATGAAATGATTCTAAAAAATTTTGAAATATTTACTAAAAATTTATTATATTAGACAATTGTCTACCAAGTTTAATTGACATATTTTACTTTTTTTTAAGGATATTTTGTAATAAACTAAAATAATTATCATTAGTGTCAAGTCAAATCAGTAATTCATGATCGATTTAATCGACTGACTATAGAACTTTTAAACTCACTACATCAGTCACTGTTGCAGTTGTTACCACGTGACTGACTGCTTCAAATAAAAACACTATTAACAAATAATAATAATAATTGTTATTTTCCTAACTTGAATCATTATTCACCCGTACTTGATAAAAATTTCTATAGTTAACAAACCGGTATTTTTAATTCTATTTAATTTTTATTTATTTTTTTCAAACTCAAAATTAATTATCTCATACAATTTTCTTTGTATCGCAGTGCTGCAGTGTTTAATAAAGAAACATACTTTTAAAGTTAATTCTAGAAAAAAATTGATATGATTAAAATTGTAAAAGGGTGAAGTGTGAAGTGATATCTTTTTGAAAAGAATGTGCAAAATATTTTGGATGATTTGAATTGGAAAAGTTTGGTTGTAATTTATATTGTGTGGAAAAATAGTGTTCTTATTTGGTATGAAAATTTTACAATTAAAAAAATCAATAATTGAGTTTATCAAGTTTTGAGTTTTCGCCTTTTGAGTTTGCTAGATTAATTAGGATTCACAAAGTCACAAAAATTCAATATATTTGACTAATAAGGTGTTTCAATACCAAAATGCAAGTCGTAATAAATGTTGGTTTTTCAGTCAATAAGTGCTTTTAAAAATGTTTTACCATTTACATTAAAAACTCTTATCAATATTCCTCACGTTTTAAGGTTTAAAATCATACTAAAATTAGGAAAAATTCTTGGTCGGAGGATCTAGAAATGATAATCTTGTTTAGGATACCCAATAACCCGATATTTCTAGCTATCAACAAAAATATTTGTAACGATTTTGACGCGATATTCTGATCACGTATTTGCTTGTTAAATCGCATATTCGATATGTTTTTTTTTACATTGGACAATTTTTACGTGTGAAATCGCTGATTAGTGCTTCAAACAATTAATTATTTTTTACAAAACGCGCTCCTTTTCATTTCTAATAATGTAAACTGAGCTTTATACTTGTGATTAATTGATTTGAATTATCAATTTTTGCAATAAACTTTTTATTAAGATTAGACTGAAAATTTATTGTGCGTCAGTGCCATAGTTCACTAAGAAAAATATAAATAAATTAATTGGCTATGAATTTGTGAATAATTCGAGCTTACAGTTGTCATAAACATTTATATTTTTCGTTCGTTTAGTCAGATTGTTGTTCTTTCTAGGTTATTGTAGGACCTACACTGATAAGTAGAAAAGAATCATTTTCTCTTTAACTTAATGCTAAGTTATCAAAAATAATTTATTTCTCATTAGAGGATTGATCAATTTTCAGATTTTGTTAATATGTAAACATTGACCAGACAAATTTAATTAAATGATATAATTACCGTAATTAATATTATAATTTAAGAAAAATTGAATACTATTAGGTAAAAATGAATTATTAATAAATGAATGTTAATAATTAATTCTTAAATTTTTCATATTTTGTATAAAAAAAATTTAAACATTGACCAGACATAAATATTACTGGGTACTAAAAATTGCAAAATTTATTTCGCTTTATTATATCATTTTTTATTTAATTTGCCTGGCTAAAATTTTCATTTGGAATTTTGGAATCTGGAGCAGATTTAGTATTCAGTAGTAAAAATTTTAAAATTTAACATAATATTAGTTTTTCGATAAGATTACGGGAAAAAAGTTAATTTTGACAGACGAGCAGACGCCACTTGGAGTAAAAAAGTGTCTTACTCAAAGATTTATTTTGTTTTAAAAAACCGCATTTAAAAAATAATAAAATTTAATATTGTATTTACATTCTTTGTTTACAGTTAAACTTGTCTAGTATAAAAAAATTAAATGCTTTCAAAGAAATAGTAAAAACTATATAACTTATTATGCATTTCCTTCAAGGTTATTAAACGCTCAAGTATGACAGGTTGTACTGTATTTCATTTGTTTATATTTGAACACGGACGGCTACGTCATAGTTAGTGGTTTGTTTAATATTGTCTAACACTTTGATAAAACGTTAGTTATGAATATAAATAATAAAAACAAACTTTATTAGTTTACTTACCTTTGATATCAATTTTATTATTAATTTATATAAGTTTTATAAAGTACATCAAATACAATGTTGTTTAAAATTATCAAGATTACATAAGAGGACATAAAAGTCATATTTGAGATAGAATAAAAGTTTATTTATTGTTTTATTCTGTATCGGTGGATAACAACTTCACTGTGGTGTGTTAGTTTGTTGTCAGTTTCAAACAATAGATGCTCTGTCAACAGAACACAAGTAAACAAGTTATGCACACGCATTACTAAAAAGTGAAAGCGGCGCAAGATAAGTTACGCACCAAAAACCGTAACGACATCATTCGGTCACTAGATTTAACTCTTCATATTTTCTTTCATACCGGGAATTTTTATGAAAATCGATTCTTAAGAAGTATACTTCAAAAAACGAAATATTACAATTAGTAGAAATTTTAACAGTAAAACACAATCATGTTATCATTTCGTTTGAAATTCTAGGAAGGAGTAAGTTCTTATTTCTAATTTGAATCCATATTGCATCGACTCTTAGTTGTGCCATTTGAAATAACTATATATCCTCATATTTATTTATTACATAATACATAATGCTTACATAACACCTAAAATATTTAAGCATCATTGTACAATAAGTTTTTATGTAACATTTTTCAGTATATAAACACAGAATGTGTGCAATACTCAAACTGAATTCAACTCTATAATAAGATTTTTGTATGATGATGATATTAAAACGATATTTAAATAAAAGATGGTGGTAAAATATTATGTAAATCGGTTTTCTTAAAAATTAAATTTACATAAATTTTTAGGATGGTCGTGTTTTTTTTTTAAATGTTACACAAAAAACATTGTTTTCATTTTCTAAAAACAAAATTCAATTTACATAAAATATGACATGAGATCTTTTTATATAAAACAGGAATGTTTTTTTGATGTTTTTGATTTAATATTCAATTTTCGAGATTAATTTAAAAGTCATGTGGAAAATAAGAAAATGTTTGGAATAATTGGATAACTTGTTTTGTTTATTTTGAAATCAAAATGTTTTTAACAGACTTTTATTAGCTTGGAATGTATCAATGTAACGGAGTCTTTGAACGTGATTTTCATCCACTTCGAAATGTCGAATTGAATCGATTCTTCGCATACTTATCAAGGACATTCTATATTTTCTATTTTGAAAGATTTATGAAATAACTTGACAATATGAGACGAAAAGTAAGAATAAACTTTTTTGATATCTGAAGTAATTTTCAAAATATCGAAAATTGTTTCATTATTTTAGTTTTCGACATTTCGAAAACCAAGTCGAATATCGAAAAATTTTATTCGTATTTTTCGTCCACATTCATTAAGTTATAACAAAATGGATCATAAAATTTGAAAATATGGCTTTTTACGTTTATTATCACTACATAGTATAAAATAAAGTCGCTTTTTCTGTCCCTATGTCCCTATGTACGCTTAAATCTTTAAAACTACGCAACGGATTTTGATGCGGTTTTTTTAATAGATAGAGTGATTCAAGAGGAAGGTTTTTATGTATAATACATCCATATTATAGTAGAGTAAGGGGTTGAAATAGGGGTTGAAAGGGATATGCTTCAAAAACTAAAAAAGTTGTGCATCGATTAAGCTCAAATATTGACAGGATATACAACCAGCTTCAAAGATCTATTGTTTTTATCTACTTTTAACCTTCGGAGGGTAGAAAGGTGTAGCGAGAAAGTGGGAAGGAATTATCGAATATTTACAAATATACCTAAGTGGGGTATCAAATAAAGGAGCATGACGTGTACATTACAAACTGTTATCCCACGCAAGGAAATGTGGAGGGAGGGGTGCAAGTGGGGATGTTGCCCAGCAAAGGGGGTAGTTCACAGCTAGTATATTAATATTTTAATAAGCACTTTCACTGAAACTTTTATTTTCGAATGCAAATTGTTTTTTAGTTTGTAAAATCGTGTAAATTAAAATCGCTCACTTTGTAAATATAAGTTTAAATCGGTTTTATTTTATTAGGTATTTTAAATATATTTGTGATTCATGCTTATGAATAAATTTAAATTAGGAAGTTAAACAATACCAAAAAAACTTTTCTAGTATAATAGGTTAATTAAATGCGAACATATCGAAAAAGTATGTCGAGGAAATGAAACTTTTTTATATTCTATTGTATTTATGTAAAGGTATGTATTAAAATCTGTTTTATGTAGGTACGTACTAACTGTGTTGTACTCCTGTAAATTGAGTATATGCGCTTCAATTACAAAGCCTCTAGCGCACAACAAGTTTTTTTTTTTGTTCGTTATTTTTTTCTAGGTAAAATTCTATGTTAGTTATAGGGTGTGATGAAAATTTTTTTCAAACATGCATTAAACTTAGCGCACTATAAAATCTTTTTGTTTCCGAGTTTCCATAAAAACAAGCAATTTTTTTAGCCTTAATTACGAGAAATTTCTATTTTTCGATAACACTTCTTACATTTTTGAGTGATTTTGACCCAAAAATTTGCAAAAATTGTCTTCTTTTGATGACATAGACCCGTAGTTTCTCTGATATTCCGAAAATCTTATTCGGAGGGCGTTGTTAGAAGAAATTGTTGAACAAATTTTTTATTATTGTTTACATTTCACACTGAACAAATCACTTAAAACCTTGACAATTGTAAAAACTGTAAAAATTACAACAATTTTTAACCCCCGAATCAAAAAAAGGGGTTTCATAAGTTTAACCGTTATGTGTGAGTGTCGTACTGTCTGCCAGTCTGTCTGTGCCCGGAACAACTAAAAATAGGCTATGATCCTCAAAATCGGTTCAGTTTGGAGAAAGCTCTAAAGAAAAAGATAATTTAATGGCGAATGTTCTTAGATATGTGTTCAAACGCGAGTCTAGGGTTCAGTACACGAAAAATTTGTGGGTAGTTTTTTAAATTTTTTAAATTTCACTTATGAATAAAGTTTACTAAAATTAGAATAATCTCTCTGTACAATATGCAAATGTTTGAATCACACTGTATATAAACCTAGTTTATACCTATGTTAAACAAAAATTCATAAGGGCATATTTATAACACACAAAAAAATAAAAATAAAAAGTTTATAATGAAATAAAATGTAATTTAACTAAAAATCTACAAAAAAAAAAAAGAAAATAATTCTTTATATTTTGTAAAATGTACAGCATTGAACAAGAGAACAACATAATGAATGCATTATAGAAAATGTCTTTTTCCTTCAAGCACTTTTCATTGATGGAAAATTGTATAAATTTTCCTCTATATTTGATTATATTTAAATATGTATCTAGAAGTGGATGTAGTTATTAAAATTTTTATTTTCTCTTTAAATATGTCGTGTTCACAGAATATAAAAAAATTACCATCGATAAGAATTGTACTCAGAGGAGGGGGGGGGTATATTTATACCTACCACTTTCATACACCAAGAGCCAAACGTGCTAAAATTTGATCCTACGTTTTTCTTGTATTTGTATTTACCCATATTACGATGGGTATGGGTATGGAGGTTAGCGGGCCATGCTCGAGGATCGCGCCTCGAAGCAATTGTTCAGAGCACCTAGCCAAGTAGACTCTTGTACTCTACCCCGCTACGCTTTTCAGTGGCTATTATAACCAACTGATGTACTGAAACCCAGGATTTGCCTAGCGCTGAGTTTCCTAATTTTTTCTGGTTCGACTATGGCCGGACCAAACCATTTCCTTCGCTGCTGTATGAGCGCCAGGCAGTAACAGAGAAAGTGGATCGATGTTTTTTCTGAATTTTTTCCGTATCTGTCACACGCGGGAGATTGTCTTTTTCCAATCTGATGTTGTAACTTGTTCAGGTTATCTTGCCCTGTGAGTAACTCTACGATGACTCTAATATCAGCTCTGTTTAGTTTCAAGATCTCCTCGGCTCTGTTACCGAGCGAGTTTCCTTCACCCAACAGGCTTTTGGCGATTCGCCCTCCCTCGTAGCTGATCCATGCCTTTAATTGTTGGTTTTTCAGATTATCTCCTAATCTGTTAAGACCTTCTTGGTATGGCATCCTCGCAAGCTTTTCTTGAGTGGGAGCCATGGTACCGATAGAAGACTGTAGGGATTAGAAAATTTCTACATTTTCGACATGTGTAAAACACCTTTTATTAAGCACCTACGTCCTTAAGCATTTTATAAAAATTTAATACTACCTAAAGTTATAAAAACTTACACCTTTTCTATGAATTTAGAGATGACAAAAACATCTCAAATAAAAGTCAACTGATGAGCATATGTTTTAAGAGATACCTGTGAACAGTTAGATTATAAATACACAAATGACAAAAAATTCCCAAATGTATTTTGAAATACAAAAAAAAAAGGTAATAACTTTTATTACTTAAAATATTACAATAATATTATAAGTAATATAAGTACATAAATATGGCAATATGTTTATATAGGGTGCAAAAAAAAGAAAAGTTTTGTATAGTATATACTGTGTGTTCAATGTCTATTTCAAATATGCGTACCATATAAAAATGGCGAAGGTACTTCTAATGACCGTTTCTGGTAGCTGCTATTAATTTTCTAAGTTGTCGATATTTAACATGTAGGATTAATTTAGAAAACTAATATTCATTAAGAACATGACAAATATTTTCCTATAACGAAAATTATAACAGCGGGACTCGTTTTTTCCATAAAATACATCTGAAGTGATGAATGTGGCTAGAGGTCATATGACCGAACTGGGTATGGTTCTTGGCATGAATCCAAGAGGTCCAGGTTCGAGTCCTGGTGCGAGAGTATTTTTTTCAATTCTCTTTTAATTAAATGAATGCATTTTTTGTGTTATTTTTTCTAAACGTTATTTATTATAAATCTTGAGGCATCGATATTCTAATTTTTCTCTTAATTTTCGTTTAATTTTCCCAAGTTCTAACAGAACCCATCCTGAAAATTTGAAGCGGAAGTCTCAAATAATTTCATCACTTAGCGAGGAAAAAACCTTGATTAGTGTTTCATTTATGGGTGTATTAGTTTTTGGTCTCGAAGGAAAACAAAAATTTTTTTCTTTTCGCCAGTTCATCCATAGGCCACGCTGTACTTGTACTATTTTGTTTGAACAAATCTCATAAATAATTTTTTATACATTGGAAACAAAACTGTAAACGACATATTTAAACAAAACAAAAAATTAATGATAATTACTTGTAATTATAATTTTTTTTCAAAGCCATAAAAATAGATATAAGAGTTTACTGGTTTCATACTAAATACGCTACTTACTCGTTGATAAAGTAAATATCTATTTTTGTGATTATTTTAAATTTAATTTATGTTTTTAAAATGTTAGTTGACCCCTCAACATGTACTATTTCTAAGTGTGATTCAAAACAAAAGATTTTGTAAAATTAATTTTATTAGTTGTTTAAATACTATGAATATATTGAAATACAAAGTTTGTGAAAGAAGTTTCAAACTAAAGTTGATTGATTTTAAACAAGAATAGTTTTTCTTGTATTTTATATCAATTGAGCAAGTTTAGAAGCCCCAACAAAGTGATGATTTTCCTAGAATGAAATGTACAGCTAGTTATTTGCACAAAGTTTATTACCCCTCCAATTGTTGGTCCAGTAACCGGAACACTCTTATTGAATCCCGATTATCGAAACTCTACTGTACTTCCCAGCTTTTCAAGTAATCAATAGAAATTAAACTTTTCTAATAAATCAATTGAAATTAATATTTTATTCAATATTCAAAAAAAAATCTAATTTAATTATATAATAAGCTCTATTTCATTCCTCTTTCCTTCATAACATAGCCCACACGTACACTGAAGCACGTGTTTGACCATGCTATTCTACGTTCTATAGTCAGGCATGTGTTGCTTTTACAATTACATATTACAAGAGTATTAATAAAATTGAACAGCGCATCGCATCGATTTGTTTGTTTACATCATCAAAATGGATTAGTAATAATTATTTTATGTATTATTTATATATTCATCTTTAAAATTTTTCTATATTATTATTAAAATTGAATATTTGAAATAAAAACATTTATATTTTTAACTAACAAGGTTTTCATAATACAGTGGAACCTCGATAACTCGAATCTCGTTAAGTCGTAATCCAAAGTAAAGTTGAAGTTGATCCTTTGACGAAGAAGACGAATAATAATGAATGGAATGATATTTTCCATCGGATGTACCGTTTTCGAGATACAAGCTGAAAAAAAGAGCAAAAATTTCGTAGTTATTTGACTACCAAAAGTTATCTACACCTCTTGGAATTACACAAACTCAGATTACACCCATGTAGGTCCAAATGATAGTAATAAATCGATTTACAGCTTGCTGGAAATCAATTGTTCTTTGAAAATTCTTAATCTGTTTGGCCTAATTGAACAAAAAGCTGAACAAACGAAATCTTGGAATTTTTCAATAAAGAAAAGGTCTTTTAGCTTAGTTCAGTGTTAGATTTGAATGATAGTTATCATTTTTAAATGATATTTCAAAATTTTAGAATTACAAATTAAACTCATTAAAAAAATAAATAAAGTAATAATAACAATTATATTAGTAAATAAATAAATATATTTAGTCTCGATTAAAATCCACAAAATTATCAACAATATATCAATAAAATTACAAAATAATAATCATAAAAATATTAATATGTCGCAATCGAAATAAAAAAAAACCACACATTAAAATCATTAAAAATTTAATTTTGTTTTTTTAAATTTAAAATGAAAAAATATTAATCGATACACATTTATTAAATTCGCCTGTCATATAATTTATATTATTAATATAAAATTTTTGAAATAAAACATATTTCAATAACAAGCACTAAAGATTAAATAAAAGGTCCGAAACATCGGACAAGAATTGTATTATAAAATTGATATATTATTCTTCATGTTTATTTTGGGTAAGGTTGATTTGACCACTTTTGACGATTTCATCCCTTTCAACTCCACGGCTCCAGGGTAGGGGTTCCAAAGGGGAGTTATATCAAACATAGAAAATCCCATTTTCCTGTATTTGGAAAGGTTTTCCCTAGGGTGTGAGCCTTCTCGGATTTTCCCGGATATGTGGCTTATACCACTCCTAGGAACACCTTAAGGTCTTGCCCTTTGCCAAGTTTAATCGAAATCGTTATAGCCGTTTTTGAGAAAACCCCAAAAATCCTGTTTTGGCCACGAGGGAAGTACCCTTGAAAAAAGGCCTAGGGAAAAAATGAAAAAATCGTCTGGAATTATGACCAAACTGAACCTATGTACCGAGTTTGAGAAAAATCGGTTGAAAATTGAAGGCTCCAGCTTGGTAACAGACATACCGACATACCGATGGCGCCACATTTTTTAAAAACCACTTTTTTGGAATCAGGGACCCTCAAAACGTGTATTTCCATTGAAACCGCGATATCGATTTTTTTTTTCGATCGCAATACTTTATTTATAATATAATAAAGTAAAAAAATGATTTTAAAATTAGATATTGTTTTTTTATTCTATTGAAGATTTTGTTATATTCAAGGTGTTTAAACAATTAACTCTATATTAGATGATAAACATCTTGTTTAATTAAACATGTAAAAAAGTTATAAATAAATTGTGCATTTGTTTATAATTCTTCACTTGACCGGCTTATTAAATCAAGGTATTTGTTTTCATTAATAATTAATTAATTTCAATGTATAAAACGTTAATTAATATTCCAAATGGAAAAAATGTCATTTGAAAACAATAAAAAAAATAATATACAATATATCCATATATTAAATATTAATTTTTTATTAATAATAAGTGGTGAATCTAACAGACAGACATAATTGGATGCATCATTGAATTTTATTTTAATTTGTATTTTTTTACATAATCTGTTTAACATTGATTGCAGCGAAACGATGACCACCATAGTTCAATGTTAATTAATTATTTTATTCATTTATCAACAGTTTCATCTTTTATTACATGATTTATAACAAATACCATTGTTTTAAGGTAGTTCTATACGAAAAAATTTGTTTTTACTTTCAAAGTATTTCGTTTCGAGGTATTAAACCGAAAAATAAATTAAAATAATGACAACCTCATCCCGAAGTTGTGCATTTCATATTAAAATAGAGTAAAACAAGTGAGAAAAAAACAATTGACTGAGTTAATTGTTGAAATACCATGTATAGACAGTGTTGATTACTCTGTCACATTACACATACATTCATGTCACAAATATATAATTGATATTGCCATATAATACATACTTTACAACTTGTGCTCTCACGTGTAAACAGTGATGTTTACGAAAAAATGTTTCAAACAAAAGTTTTTTTGATTTTTTTATGAGGAACATTTTTTATATTTAAACTTTTGTTCTATCTCTAACGGTTTACAAGATGGGGGGTCCTACGGATCCAAGACCTATTTGACCTATGTTGCTCATTTACAAACTCGACCTACCTTTTTACCTCCTAAGCACGCTATAAAAATTTCAGCTTGATATCACCTATGACTAAACAGAAGGAAAACTTTTTTTTTCCCATGAGAAAAATTATAGTCGTTAGAAAATAAAATAAAATTGTGATCCCTCTTATCAGTCAGAAATACAATAGAAAAATATTAATATTTTTTCAAATAATTAATTTTTGATACATAATTTTCTTTTATTTAAATTTTTAATCAATAAAATATTATAATTTTTTTAAACTTAATTAATAATTTTAATTAAAAAATGAAAATATACACACAAATAAATTTATTTACATAAGAGTGTTGTGTTAGCAGAGAAATTCTTCATTTTAAAATTTCCTAATGTGCGTTTGTAACAAAAAATGTTCGTAAAAAATATAAAGCACGATTTTGTCATAAATAATGTTTTTGATATGAAAGGAACGAAAAAATTTGGTAGTTTTTTTATGAACATTTTTGCTTTTCCATAACTACAGTTTATCACGCCAGAATTTTTCGATTCAGAAAAATGGTTCAATGTACCTTAATTTCCTTTTTTCTCAAACCTTTACTTTGAAACAGTTCCATTTTTGAATAAAGTTAATTATTTTTCCGATTTCTATTCTGGCTTCCTTTCTTGTTGGTTAAGATAACTTATATTATCGCTTGAAAAGGATCGCTGCGAATAATAAGCATTTTTCTATAGTAGAAAATTTGTATTTTGTGAAAATTTGTCTTAAAGATTTCTCCCCAAAAAATTTTCTTTCTCTCCCGTAGTTATGCAGATAAGAATTTTCTTGATTCGAAAGTTGCTTTGAGCTTTAATTAAATGTGCTTTTTCTCTTACGTATGTTATCTTTATTGTAATTCTGAGCGATTTTGTTGGTAACGGTTGAATCTCCATACATTCATTTGACGTGTATGTTTCATGAATTTTTATTTGCACGCTACCGTGTAAATAACAATGAGCTAAAAATAATTTCAAATTATTTTAAATTAAATAAATAAATCGACAGATGTATTCAGTTTTTAACAGTTTTTTATTCAAATTATTTTAGAAATATTCTTATTAACAACTCAAAATTCGCTTGTGAACATAGAAACAGGTTTACAAACCGAGAAAAACGGGAAATATGATTGGCAGGGAATTATTATGAAAGGAAATGTAGAAAAAGTCTTGAAAATTTGAATTAAAGGAATTTTTGTATTATTTGAGCTTTAATGGTCATAAACAATGATTTTTATACAAATCACCAACAATTTTTTAAGGTTTTAACAATGACAAAACCGATCAAATTTTGTTTTTTGTTTAACTAAAGATTAATTAGGAAATAAAAGTCATGAAAATGCGGTTCATTTAAAGAATTTGAAGAATTTTTCATATATAATTAATTACAAATTTTAATTTTTTTTTTTTCATTTGTTACAGACTTGACAAACAAAAAAGAACATCAGGCGAGGGTTCATGAGGCACGATCATTAAATCTAAACACACGGTTAATTAACATTAATTAATATTCAAGTGTTTTATTATTTCAAAATTCATTTTTTTTATTTGTTCATTTAAAAAAAAGTTGTGAATTTTGTTTTAATTTACTCTTTAAGTTGGGAATAACTTAAGTTTTATTTTAAATTGGTGTTTCGGTTTGTGTTTGTGGTGAACATTCAACGGGTTTAGTTTATTGACGAGAGTAATTTTCTAAGGTAAGAAAAACAAATTTTTTTAAACCCTATTTTATTCTTCTTGAAAGAAAAATCAATAAATTTTATGTAAATTATCATTGAAAATTTGATTTATTTCAACAATAGTAGTCACAAAATGAGAAAAACAGGACCTTTTAGAATAAGAATTAGGAAGAATAAGATTAAGAAGCATCCAGAATTTGATCTTTTTTCAAACCCCCCATGCCCAAACTGGTGGATTGCCCTATTCAATAGATACTATAGTATCTGTCTCGATACCATACCAGCATTGTAGTAAACGCCATACATTTCTTATCGTGTACCTACCAATTAATTCTAAAAAGCGTGAAATGAGAAATATTCAGAAAATTAAACTTTTTCGGCTCTTGGTATAAAATACAATTAAATGCAAAATTTTTTTTGAATTACAAAACTTCGTGTTCGAAGCCACAAGGGTGTTGGCATGTGCGAAGCCGATGGCATTATCCGCTGCAGGTTATATTCCATTTATATCGTTTTGTTTATACTTAATATTCAATTTTATATGCAATAAACAATAATATCAAAAAATGATGCATTAATTGTTTGTTCACATGAAATAATAAAGAATATATTAATGATAATTATTAATTTATTAATAATTAATTATAAATATTCACATACACATTAATTATTGGAAAAATTTATATACATTTATTATTGTCTGAAAAATTATTGAAATGATAATTTAAATAAATTACAAAGAAAACTGACCATTCATTTTCAGTTCAGGGAAAAATTGAAAATTCCGTAATAAAAACTGATCAAAGTTTATTGACTCATCGGAAAAATATTGATTGACCTCTTTTAAAGATCGCATACCTTAATCGTATTAAAGCACAATCGACATTGAATTGTTTTGCTTGAACGATTTTTCGACAAATTTCAAACTTATGACACTTAAACTTATTTATATATAAAAATTTGCTTATTAAGAGCTCGATCGTCGACCCAGATAGTTGTCATTGCATTAAATTATTCATATTTTATGCCATAAATTTAATTTATGGTCTTTACGAAATTTAAAACTTAATAACTAAAACAAATGTCTACTTAGATTCAAACGAATATCATTCTTAAAAATAATTAATTATTTCTTATATTTTGATTGAATGTACAGTGTGTTAGAGGAATAGCGTGACGTAAACAACACCAACATACAATTTCTTTCTCTTAAATAAAAACCATAAAACGTGTTTTGAGGAATTTATTTCCAGAAGACTGAAAATCGTTTTAATGCTTTCATTTGATCCTAAATGCGTGTAATCCGAGTTTGCGCAATCCCAGGAGAAGTACATAACTTTTAGGAGCCAAATAACCCCAATTTTTTGCACTCTTTGCAGTTTTTTGCTTGTAGTACAAAAACGTTACGCCGGACGAAAAATGGCATTTCATTCAATATCAAAGAGCTTCTTTACCTTTGAACCGAATTTGAAGTATTAGGTGCTCCTTCGACGCAAACTTTAACCCTTTTTGATATTGAATGGGGTGATATTTTTCGTCGAGCGTACCGTTTTCGAGCTACGACCATTGGGAAGCTATTTGCACACATTTACTAACAAATGAAGGTATTAAAACGATATCTAGCTTACTGGAAATTAATTCTTCGAAAAATTTCAATTTGATTGTTCTAAAATGAGAATTAGCCGTCTCATTTATCATCTTTTGATTCTATGTCTTTGAAAGAGCAAAATTAAGCTCAGAAGACTTGCAAGAATCACTTGCATTCAAGACCAACACCGTATGCACCTAAGATCAATTTTGCAAAACCATGACTTTGTGTTCTTGTTCCTGCTTTTGCTCATCACTTAAATTAACCTACCTCCGACTTTTTTAGGTTCACCTGTAGATACACAATATATCGTATAGTATGTCTTTGATATATTTTTATAAAACAAAAACAATGCAAGGTCATTGTAGGTCGTTTACTTTTTATAAATTTTTTTGTTTTTGTTTTTAATATTCAGTATTATTTTTTATTTTTATTTTATTTATTTATTTGTGTGTATTTGAAATCGTTCACCTTCTTTGTAATATTATTTTACTACAATAATTATCTAACGGGACATTTTTATATATGAATATGTTGTCATAATGATAATATTATTAATAAACATATATCTATAAGCATAAATTTTTCGGACGATGTAGGAAGGTTCAATATGCTTAAATGTGTTATATATTCAAAAGTGTGTAAATTATTTATTGCTTAATTTATTAAATTGTTGTAATAAATTTTTGTTTCTTTTTGGTTATTGTTGCTAAAAACAAGTTTTTTTAAAAATATTAAATGAGTGAGTATTTTGAAAAATCGTTTAAGAATTTGCAAGTCATAAATTATTATTTTATATTTTTGTTTACTAAAAAAAGTCTAGCCGATAGTTTAACTGGAGTTTCATAAAAGATTCGAACCAAATTGTGAATTTATTATATTTACGGTTAATTTAAAATCTCTATATATTATAAATGCGAAAGTAAGCATGTTTGTTTGTTTGTTACGCTTTCACGCTAAAACTGGCGAATGGTTTTTAATGAAACTGTACAGCAATATAGCTCATACTTCAGAATAATATATTAAAAATTAAAATTTAATCTGACATTTACTATTTTAAATTTTCACAGAAAGCTGTAATTTATGGTTTAAAATGATGATTATCATTTTGAACTATAAATTAAAGTGTCCTGTAAACATTTAAATTAGAAAATGTCAAACCCTTCATGGCCAACTTTTCTGATTTACTCAATGAATTATGACTATTTTACATTTAACAAAATTGAAAACTGTGAACATCAAGAGATGTGGAAGCTATAAAGCGGTGATTTTTACTTTTAAGCCCAGTGAAACGGGCGGGTATCGAGCTAGTGCAATTGTAAAATGCATATTATTTATGAAAATTGCACATTTTAAATTTCTTAAAATTCAATTAAGATCACACAAAATTTCCTGACACTGTAACGAATTAGATGCGGAAAACCACATTCAAATTCGACTTACTGTTGAAATTTTCCCAAATTTTAACGTTTTTAGTGTTTTGTTTCTGCCACTATACATAAAGATGTGACATGTTATTCAGATTCAAGTGAGAATATTGGTATTATTTCACACATTATGCGCGCATAAAGGCATATTAAAAATCATGTAATATGTCTATTAGCAAACTGAACACTAGCATATTTGTGTCAGATTCTTTTATTTCTCACTTTATTATTTGCTATAACATTCACATCGTAAAAATGAAAAGTAAATTGTAATTTTATGTTTTATTTTCTGTTGTTGTTGGTGGATACACTTGCTTCTTAAATAAGAAAGAAATTTTGTAATAAATTATTACATCTTTACTTACTTAATTAGAAGGTGTATTAAATGTTCACAAGGAGACACAAAAGTACTCCTCCCATTTCTAAATTCAGTAATTGAATAAATTTTTTCAACATTTTTCCTAAACTCTGTTGTCTCTACTTCTTGTGCTACGACTCACGGAGCCCGCTTTTTTAAATAGAGTATAAATATGTACTATCAATATTTCGCAGTAAATAACTTTTTTTCGAGTTTCAAAGTGTAAATAATTCGAGATACCGCGTATTTAAGAGTTCAACAGCATAGTCTGAGG
The DNA here is from genome assembly GCF_905475395.1 of Chrysoperla carnea. Classification (NCBI taxonomy): domain Eukaryota; kingdom Metazoa; phylum Arthropoda; class Insecta; order Neuroptera; family Chrysopidae; genus Chrysoperla; species Chrysoperla carnea. The sequence continues at coordinate 3,507,026 of NC_058341.1, forward strand.
ATTACGACTTAACGAGGTTCGAGTTATCGAGGTTCCACAGTGTTAACTGTTTCTTCAACTTAAAATATAATCATCTTTCGTTTGGATGATTACTTTTGCTTCACCTTGTAGTTATCATTTTTAAATGTTATTAAGTAACCTTCGTTTTGGTAATTTTTATATCAGCAATTTTATAAAAGTTGGTTAAACTTTTTTGCACCTTTTTTTTCCTAATTTTATTAGTGATTGTGAAATTGACCCTGTGAATGATTAAATTTCTAAAAATATTACAGTCGTATTAACAAAAACTTACTAATTAGATATTGATCGAAGAATTATTGAGGAAAAAAAAAACAAATATTATCAAGCACGAGATGTTTTTCGACCTTGTCTCATTCTCCTAACCTTTTAGTATATTTAACAAGTTAACCTCTTCGTAGACATGGCCGCAAATCTATGTTACCTAGTGAAAATATTTATTAAAGCTGATATCCGTATTTTAATGGAAACTTCATTGGCAAATTTTTGAGTAAATAACTCAGGAAACTTTCAATAAATTTTGAATGAAACTCATTACGCTAACCTTTAAAATTTCCTTAGTTGCAAATTGTTGTTCATTGAAAAAAACCCAAACCCAATATTCAGTAGTTTGATTTCAAGCAATAATTTTTCAATTAAGTACATTGAAAATGATATATTTTCAAGGTAAAATAATCATTTTTGTAATATTAAACACGCAAATTTTTATATTCAACGTTATAATTAATTTGAATCAGTAATACAGACTACTATACAGTGTGGATCATTTTAATCGCTTATGACTAATAGCCCGCTTTGTAAACAATCAAAAAATAACGCCAATTAAACAAAAGTTGCTGGGTTTGATGGGGGACATCACCTTCAGATTAAACCTAGTTCTCCATTTAAATCCTGAAAAGTAAAAGATAGAATAATACTTATAAAGTTGATCTTCCTAAAATGCCCTCTATTGCACTTGGCAAATTTTGGCTATAAAATTTTTCGTTAGCTAGCGTGTTTTCTTTCGATTAAATGCAATAATGACATATTTTTAAGTCGCGTTTCCTCTGAAAGCTAACTATTTTCGAAAAAAAGTTTTAAATAGAAAATGTTAGTTTGTTTTATGAGGGTTAACTTTCTAATTTGAAGTGTTATTCTATCTCTTACGGCCGTTTAGTACCTATTGGCTATTAAAAAAACCCGAAGAACCATGTCCAATCTGGTGTCAGAACATAATGCCCCCACCATACTCCAACTTTTGTTCTAATTATTTTTGAGTTATTAGGCCATAATATATTAAAATGATACACCCTGTAATACGTACAATGATAAATTAGGAGGGATCTTATTTATTTTGATGAATGAAATTTAATCAAACAATCATAATATTTATTTCAAGTGATTAAAATTAGACATTGAAAATTTACACTTACACTAAATATATACTAAAGCAGAACGCTCACGTTACTGTGAACTGTTAAAATATTAAGATTAGACAAAGTTATTAAAATCAACTTCCCAAAAAAATGTTTATATTATTTGAATTATCTTGAAAAATTGAATAATATATTTAATTTTTTATTTACTGATTTAGTTCACTTATGCACCAACAGATGGCGTTCGAGGGTGTGACCTATTATTGAAATGACTCCCTATTACTTCGACCTTATTTTTGTTTTATTTCTAAACTAACCTTCTTCGATTCATCAAAAGGCGGGTGAAAAGAATTGTAGTATTTTAATTTTATTTTGGGTTTACGGTCTATTTAATCCAAGAAAAACTGAAATTCTTTGTATTTTTACATTTTTAAACAGGATTGCATGAAAATTATCAACATACGTTAGGAATATCAATTGAATAAGTTCCAAATGCCATGAAGTCTGGTTTTTAATAAATTCTAAACTGTGCGTAAAAATGTATGTCCTATCTGTCTTCTAACGAGTCTCGTGATCGTACTTTTATCTGAATGCATGGCATGATAAGGCACTCATTAAAAATGATTATTTGAAAAAGGACGCTCCGGCTCCGTTCAATTCAAACGTATCATTTCATTATATTTGATGATAGGTCTCTTAAATTATTTATTTGGCAATGAATCATTGGCTACATTAATTTTCAGGGTTAGATATTCAACTCAAACGTATATTATTATTATTGTAATTTAACACTCGCAAAAATTTATTTTATGTGATTAAAGTTAATGTTTATTAATTTGCAAATCATGTTTTAAAAAAATATTTTTATTCTTTAATATTTTAAATATGGAATCAAATATAATGTTATTTGTTATTTTAATTTTTGACATTGATTGAGGGTTTTTCTTTTTTTGGTATGAGGCGGTTAACTTTAAAAATTATTAGTTTAATTGGTGGCTACGAAAATAGCACTAACTTTTATTTTCATTGATATAATGCATTAAAGGTGTTTGTTTCCCTACAGTATTGTAAAAAAGTTGTTTTGAGAAAAACGCATTTTAGGTTTGAAAGAAATTTTCGGTAGAGTAGCTCGGATAATAATCGGCGATCTCAGATTCATATATTCAGCCTTCTTCTATACGTCTAAACTTCGAAAAATGCCAAAAAAATTGATTTTTTTAATATTTCTAGAATACCGTCTTTAAATTAAGTGTTACTCAATTTCGAAGAGCACCTTTTGGAAATTAACTCGCCCAAGAGACACATCTTTAACTCTATACAGGTTTTTATATTCTAGTTCAATTTGGGGGAAGGTAGTTTTTTCACCTTAGAATCCCTCCCAATTATTGATATCTATTCCCGTTTTTAATCGGGTATTCTTTCGCCTAATAAGTAGCCCTTCATACTGAATCCAAAAAGGGCTGAAGATACCCAAATATAGTACTGTAACAACTCTCTGTTGATTTTCGATTCATTGCGCAAGTTTTTAGGGAAAATTTGAATAAAAATAGATATCTAATTTCAATCAATAGCTATTCCGGAATTTCACTAGAACAATGCAAAAATATATTGATAAAAAATTAACTGTTGCTGCATTTTTTTATAAATTCAACCTAATTCATTTGATTAAAATAAATGGAAAACTAAATTAATTTCAATTTTTTATCCAAATTTTATTAAACATGCAATTTTGTTCCAAAAAAAAAAATTTTTATTTAAAAATATGAAAGAATATTTTTTATTAGTTTTCTTTGACCGGATATAAAAATATAACAATAAAAATAGATTTTTTTTGTCATAATTTTTTCATTATAAAATAAATTAAACAATAATTTATTTGTAACTCATTGTATTGGAAAATTTGACATGATTTTTATAAAAATAAAAATTGCAATAAATAAATAAATTTATTTTTAGCATGAAATTTTAAATTAAAAATATTTTTTTTTTAGTTTTTCATTTATTTTATATAGAAATATTATCGTTTTAAAGTAATGTAATCTATGTAATGTATTTACGATTAAAAAAAAAGTCAATCTATTGAATTATATAACAAACCACTCTTGTTTAATTCTTTCTAGGTCAATGTTATTTGTCAATGTTGGCAACAGCTCTAAGTAATCAATTAATTAAAATAGAAAAAACAAGCAAAATAATTTCATTTTTTTTATTTAAACAATTCATAGAAATATCTGTGTAAGTGCATTGAAAGTGAATTTATAAAATACACGGAGAATAATTTATTATTATTAATTATTATGTGATATCAATACATAGTATAAAACAAAGTCGCTTTCTCTGTCCCTATGTCCCTTTGTATGCTTAAATCTTTGAAACTTCGAAACGGATTTTGATGCGGTTTAATAGATAGAGTGATTCAAGAGGAAGGTTTTTATGTATAATACATCCATATTATAGTAGAGTAAGGGGTTGAAATAGGGGTTGAAAGGGATATGCTTCAAAAACTAAAAAAGTTGTGCATCGATTAAGCTCAAATATTGACACGATATACAACCAGCTTCAAAGATCTATTGTTTTTATCTACTTTTAGCCTTCGGAGGGTAGAAAGGTGTAACGAGAAAGTGGGAAGGAATTATCGAATATTTACAAATATACCTAAGTGGGGTATCAAATAAAAGAGCATGACGTGTACATTACAAAATTGTTATCCAACGAAAGTAAATGTGGAGGGAGGGGTACAAGTGGGGATGTTGCCCAGCAAAGCGGGTAGTTCGCAGCTAGTTTTATATAAATTTAAAGTTGCATATGATATATCTTTGATAAGAATACCCTATTGTCTAGGACTCTAGGAAATGGTATAAGGTCGACCTTCACCCGTCTAATAATCAGATGAGACAATTTTGCATTGAGTACGCTTACACGGTCTACACCCAAAGACGAGCATCTTCCCTAACTTCCAGCGTTACAGCTCAATATGAACTCTTGTATGACCTCCAGCCAGGCGATCCAATAACTAGTCTTGCTCGATAATATCCGCTTTTTTGTTGAATCTCTTTCAACTCAAACGATTGCTTAGTTTATCTTGAAGCCTTTTACCTTTCAATGCGATCATCTAATACGTTTCACTAACATAGGTGGAGGGTTGTGCTTAGCGTGGTAAAGCATAAAGAAGGAGGGGCTGTCTAAGACAACGTAAATTTGAATAAATCCAAAAAAAAATTGCGCGTCGAATTTTATTTCTTTCCACATTCTCATGTTTATTCAAGCAAGTTTTAAAGAAATTCGATAAATTGATATTCGATACTAGATTTGTAAAACAATAAATTTTAAATCATCTTATATTCGATGGTAATGTCTTAGACAAGTTTAACTGTATAATTTTATAGTTGAACATCTGCAAAATAAATCATAGAATTGATTGTAAATAAATGGTACATTTATCTGGTAATGTAATGTAATTGACGTGGATTTTATTGAAGTGAATCAAGGACTACAATCTTATACAACACAAAGATTGACCAGGTGTGTTTTTGTTCTACTTACCTACTATTGCTCACCTAATATTCGTAACAACGATTATTATGATTATGATTATTATTGTCTTTAGCTGGCTGACATTCATTATTAAATTCATTAATTGTTTAATTATTTCATTTCAATATATTTGTGTCTAAAATAATTGTTGAGGTTTGAAAAGTATGACCCTAATTTAGATGGATTCTTTATCTGGTTTATCAAAATTGGATAAAATTTGGATGTGATAGAGCAAAAATAAATTTTTTGAATTTCGATGACGTCATGTAGTTCAAAAAATCGATTTTCTTTATATCACAGCCAAATTTTATCCGATCTGAATGGAATTTTTTTTAAAAACCATTAATTTAGGGTCGTTCTTTTCATCTGTGTGATTAGTTTTTCGCTTCCGTTCACCGTTGTGCTAAATTTCAGACCCAAGTCTTCACTTTCTTGAAACCTATTAAAGAAAGGTTTAATTTGACCAGAAATTTGAAAACTATGACCCAAATTTAGTAGAATTCCATACTTGATTTATTAAAATTGGATAAAATTTGAATGTGATAGAGCAAAATTAAATTTTTTGGATTTCGATGACGTCATGAAGTTCAAAAAATCGATTTTTTTTATATCAAAGCCAAATTTTATCCGATCTGAATGGAATTTTTTTTAAAACCCATTAATTTAGGGTCGTTCTTTTCATCTGTGTGATTAGTTTTTCGCTTCCGTTCACCGTTGTGCTAAATTTCAGATCCAAGTCTTCACTTTCTTGAAACCTATTAAAGATAGGTTTAATTTGACAAGAAATTTGAAAATATGGTCCAATTTTAGTAGAATTCCATACTTGATTTATCAAAATTGAATAAAATTTGGATGTGATAGGGCAAAATTAAATTTTTGGTCTATCAACACACTTCATCTGTGCTCATCTTTGTGTTAAATTTCGGATCCAACTCCCAAAAAAATAAATTTCTCATTTTTGCTTTGTATTTTATTTATTTATAAATTTTTACCTCAATACCAGTAATATGTTAAAGAACTGATTAGTCTAATAAAATATAAATAAATTAACATTACCAATATCAAAGTTTAATATTGGTCATATTACAATAAAACTATTAATATTATGTTATTTAATATTTATTAGATGTAATTATTATTATATTTCATTTAATATACGATAATTTATTATTATCATCCAGTTATTCTATGAAATATGGAAATTAATTTTGTTGTTGTTGAAAAATTGATAATATTTTTACTTGAAATTACTTGATCATGCATCCTTACATGTCTTACCTTCTCTATTCTTCCCCGAAAACTATTTGAAAATATATCAAAGATAACTTTTTTTTTGCCATTTTTAAACCTTTAATCCCACTTGATCAATAACAGCGCATATACCAATATTCATTCAATCAATTTGTCTTTTTCAACACTTAGAATTGATTGTTATAATTCTTATTTTCACATAAAATATGACCAATTTATTATTTCATATGAATCAAATAAATGTGTTTGATATAATCATTTGACTTATAATTATGGTTCTATATTCTACAATTTGATAAATTATATGAAATACATCATTTATGAACATTAATAAATCAACTTGTTTTGTATCTTTATCATGATTAGTTTGGTCACTGTTCTAAATTTAGTCTGTAGTCTGTATTGTACAACAAAAATATAACTGCAATCAATTGATTGATTAAAACGTTAAAATTGTTGTACTTTTCTGATGAAATGAAAAAAAAAATCTAAATTCCTTTCATATTATACCATGTATATATAAAATATACATAGTATATTAAGTTTAGTCCCAAGTTTGTAACGCTTAAAAATAATGATGTTAGGAAAAAAATTTTGTTATGGGTGTTCATAAAATCACCTAATTAGTTCAATTCCGGTTGTCAGTCCGTCCGTCCGTCTGTGGACACGATAACTCAAAAACGAAAAAAGATATCAAGCTGAAATTTTTACAGCGTACTCAGGACGTAAAAAGTGAGGTCAAGTTCGTAAATGAGCATCATAGGTCAATTGGGTCTTGGGTCTGTAGGACCCATCTTGTAAACCGTTAGAGATAGAACAAAAGTTTAAATGTAAAAAATGTTCCTTATCAAAAAATAAACTTTTGTTTGAAACATTTTTTCGTAAACATCACTGTTTACCCGTGAGGGCGCCAATTAGGCGGAAATTTTATAACACGTACTATACTTGATTATCAGTTATGTATGTGTCACATGTTTGTATGTGTTTTGTGATAAAGAAATCAACACTGACTATGCATGGTATTTCAACAATTAACGCAGTCAATTGTTTGTTTTCACTTGTTTATAATTAAAATCTGTGACATGTTTTAAAATTAAAAATGTTCAAACTTCTTGCATTTTCCATCGCTTGTACCTCTTAATTCATTACTTCCTTCACTACTACATTTTTCCACCTTTATTTCTTTATTATCGATGACAAAACAAGAATTATCGATCATTATCAGTTGATTTAAAATTCATTAACTGAAATAATGGATACTTAGAAAATTCACGCTAACGTATATAAACACTTTGCTTTTGATTAAATTCATATGGAAAAATATATAATAAAATAATCTATAATATCGGTATATTAATATTTATATGGATATTATGATTTTGATTGTCATCAGAAGCAGTAGCGCACAAATATACTACACTACAATATATTCTAAAATGCTAGTGAAGTGCCGGATATCCGGCGTAAATAAACTATCGAAATTTGTATTTATTTATCTTATAGAAAATAAAAGAAATTAAAACGAAAATACTTCACAGATAAAATCGGGTTATTGGACATTAATAGTAAGTTTGCGTGATCGCTGGTCTACATTTTGGTTGATCTGGTCCATCACTACTATAGACCTACGGCCCACTGCTCAATAAATATAAATTTATGTTTTTATTTATATCATATTGGTCATATAATAATTTTATCATACACCTTCACCATACCATTCACCTTCACCACTATGCATGTTATATTTGATAGTTAACTATCTATTCACCTTTTATTATTTCTAACAATGTTATTTTTATTATTTTTATTATTTATTTATATTGACAACATAACTATCACGTGACAAGGTACAAAAATATAAATATTTGCATGTTTAATAAGCTGAAATAATAGATAGCTAACTGCAGCTTGCACTTTATTATTCATTTTGAACATATAAAATATTTCTGTATAGATGAGTGCTTTTGATAACATAAAACATAGAGGTTAGGACCGTCATAAAGACACCAAGTCAATAATTTTCTAAAACGAATTGCAAACAAGTGAAAATAAACAATTGACTGAGATTATTGTTGAAATACCATGTATAGACAGTATTATTTAGGTTATGTAGCCACTCTTTCACACAAAGTAATAAGAGTATTTTTCTTCTCACTTCTGCAGTGTACAAAGTAATAAACAAACACATACATCATGTATACATTTACTATATTTATTCGAACCTAATTTGCGATTACCCACGAATTAAAAGTTCATGAAAAACGAAAGGTACAAGTGTTTTTCTCACGTATAAATTTTTTGTTTTTCTTTGTATAAATTTTTTGTTATGCACCCGGATTCAATAAAAATTTAAAATTCCGATTTAATTTTAGCAGTCCGACTGAATAAAAACCTATGTTTAAAATTTTTGTAAGTTGATGACCGTGGAATTAAATTTTAAAAAAAAATTAATAATTCATGTTTGAAAAAGAGCAGTTTGATAAAAATGGTATTTCACAAACAGATTGAATCAATATTCCGAATATAGTATGCAGTACAACAGGGGTGTCCACGAAGCGAACTCGTCCAGCGATTGCTTCGGGAGACTTCCAAAAATCGTCCACAAAACTTATTTGAATTATAATTATAACAAACTCTTAAACATAAAATTTTCTTTATTTATTCCATTTTGAAATAGTATTTAAAATTTAAAGCTAATTCTACAAAGCGTAAACGTTTTATAAATTCTCCATAATTAATTGAATATGTCAGGAATGTCTTAATCTGTGCCTTATACGGAAGTTGATTTCCTCACCGGTTTATATATATATAAAACGAAGTGTAAAAACGAGGCGAGGTGAATGTCACTTGAGGTGGAAACCAAATTCATGGGACCCTAAAAAGATATTCCATTAAAAATATTCCTTCTATCAAAAAAATTGCCAATGTCGCTACAAATTTGGCCAACCTTGTAGCATATATAAACGAAACAAAATTTGGGTTACAATCTTATAAAATTGCGTAAATTTCTTCTTAATTTGAATGTTGGAGTCGAATGTATTTATTGATTTACAAATACTTATTATGATTACAATATTTATTTATTTTAATTATTATTAGTTTCAATTTACAAGGTCGTTTCAAAATCTTTTAAAATTGAAAATATTGTGTTCAATATATGTACACGTTTGTTTAAAATTATTACGAAACTTTTGTTATTTGTAGTCAGTGTAACTAATCATGTACTATTTATTTTATGATAATTACTTAATTAGTCATTTTTTAATTAGCTTTGTATATTTTCATACTTTTTTTGCTTTTAAAAAGTTCATTGATATCAAAAGAATTAATTCGATATGGTTCAAATTCCAGGTAATTTTAAAATTGAATGAATATTTATAGATTTACCGTAAGACCTCATGTGTTGGATATGTCATTCACACCTTCCAAAAACATTCCCAAACCGTAAGATATTCATTATGATTGGCCCCCTTTTATCGTAAGTGTTAGAAAAGTAAATCAAGTTGGACTTGGACGTTTACAGGTCTAAGTGTATTTTTCAGGCTTTTTATAGGGGTTTTTCTTTGTGTATACGTTAATACCTCGATTAACGCTTCTTATCTAATTCAAAGCTACGCGACTATCGTACGGTGACACTGTATACTCATTCTTCTTTTAAAAACAGGTATAGCTTTGAGCGAAATGACAAAAAAAGCTTTCTTTTTTCTACATACATGACTTTGAGAATTTTCCATGTAATTGTAAAATCCCTGTGCACTTAAAAGTCTTCACATGGTTAATAAGAGTATGAATAATAATTAACGATTGACGTATCTGCATTTTTCAATGTGTACTTAGTCTAATATTACTCTCTTTATTAAATTAAAATTACAGTAGAGTCTCGATAATCGAAATACTAGATAATCGCCGCATTTTTCGCCCGTCCGTTCTTTCCACACCACTGTACCAAACAAAAAAGTTTGTTTATGATTCACTGGAGTCTAAAAACACAATACATGACAATAACACATGTTTACTTCTGTGTATACAGTCTCGCTTAAATACATACATTCGAATGCTGTTTTTGTAATGTTTCATTTTTTCATACATTTCCTGTAATTACAACATTTTGAGGAAGGACCATGACAGATATTAAAAAATTTTATTCTTACTTGCGTAAAGTTATAACGAAATTCAAGTTGAAAATAAGATAAAAATAACTTCAACCTTAAATCTACCCTGCTCGTACATCCCTTACTTGGATCGAGACATGGTTTCTTTCTTTTCTATGTCATTGCTTATATATTTTCTTTTTATCTAAAAACTTTTATTCGTTCCAAGTGAAAATTATCAAAAGCTTTCAAAATATGTCGTTTTTTGATTTTTCTACATAAAAGCAATGTATTTTATATCGATTTTCAACGATTTTTTTCTCAAAAATTTGCATGAATACCTAAGCTGTAATTTTAGCCACATATTTTTTGAGTAAAAGTCTGTCTATAAAATGGATTCATCTATGAATAATTGAATCATTGCTGCCAACCACAATTTTAATGAAAATTAATGTGATTAAAAAAGCTAAGAATATTCATGTAGCTATTGAAGCTACCACAACCAACAGTTGATAGACATTAAAAGACAATGCCAAGTTAAAAACATTATATTGTACAGTTAAATAGGTGCATAATTATGACTGAATTAATGTTATTTAAGTATAGAATCAAACATTAATCCATCTACACGAATATTAATCGTCATTATTTTGATCATAAATTTGAAAAATATGGCCCAAATTTAGTAGGATTACATACTTTGTTTATCAAAATTGGATAAAATTTCCATGTAATAGAGCAAAATTAAATATTTTGAATTTCGATGACGTCATCAAGTTCAAAAATTCGATTTTTCGATAACACAGACAATTTTTATCCGATCTTATTGGAATTTTTTTTGAAACCCACTAATTTTGGGTCAATCTTTTCAGCTGTGATGTCAGTTTTTCGCTAGCTATCACATATGTGCTTAATTCCGGAATCAGGCCTCCACATTCTTGAAATCTAATAGAGCTATGTTAATTTTAACCACAAATTTGAAAAGTATGGCTCAAATTTAGTAGAATTACATAGTTGGTTTATCAAAATTGGATAAAATTTCGATGTAATAGAGCAAAATTAAATATTTTGAATTTTGATGACGTCATCAAGTTCAAAATATCAGATTTATATAATCAGAATATATTATCAGATTTTTTGAGTATCAGCTCTTTACCATACCAGCATTGTAATAAACGCTATCCATTTCTTACCATGTATACTCAATGTCACAAAAAATGCTCGTTTTAAAACATTCTAAGTGTTACTATTATAACATAACATATGATGCGTACGCTTAGAATGTTTTAACTGTGGCACTTTTTCTGACAGTGAGTGTACCTATGTAAGATTCATATTTGTATAAATGGAATGTTTTTATATAAATAAATGTGTTCCAGTGAATTGTTGAAGAGTGAAGGTAGAAAGATATGAATTACAAACGATAACAATAGAATTATAATGTCAATTAATTTATACTTAAATTTAATATGAATGAGGGTCATATTCTTAATAGTAAGTAGAAGTACACTCATTGTACGTACAGTGAAGTACTAACTATAACTACCAACTATCTATGCAGTGTTATCAGTATTAATTTATTTTTATACCATGCATATATGAAATATACATAGTATATTAAGTTTAGTCCCAAGTTTGTAACGCTTAAAAATAATGATGCTAGGAAACAAATTTTGTCATAGGTGTTCATAAAACCATCTAATTAGTCCATTTCCGGTTGTCCGTCCGTCTGTGAACACGATAACTCAAAAACGAAAAAAGATATCGAGCTGAAATTTTTACAGCGAACTCAGGACGTAAAAAGTGAGGTCAAGTTCGTAAATGAGCATCATAGGTCAATTGGGTCTTGGATCCGTAGGACCCATTTTGTAAACCGTTAGAGATAGAACAAAAGTTTAAATGTAAAAAATGTTCCTTATCAAAAATTAAACAACTTTTGTTTGAAACATTTTTTCGTAAACATCACTGTTTACCCGTGAGGCCGCCAATTAGGCGAAAATTTTATAATATGTACTATACTTGATTATCAGTTATGTATATGTCACATGTTTGTATGTGTTATGTGATAAAGAAATCAACACTGACTATGCATGGTATTTCAACAATTAACTCAGTCAATTGTTTGTTTTCACTTGTTATTTCTTGGTAGTTAAAATTGTACTCTACTGTATTTAGTACCGAGTATGACTATGATATCACACAGATAAATGACGATACGCTCCTGTATATTTTAATTTACTTATCTTATTATAATATCTCGCCTTGTACAATACGAAGAACCGATATAATCTAAAATAGCATCTCAAAGTTTTTTTATTCTCTCGCTGGTTTCAAATTTCGTTGGGTTTATAAATGCGCAAATTGAATTCTATGAATAGAATAACGGAAATACTCTTTTGAACATTTCTGAATTCATTTTAATCAGTTTTGGGTCTGACGTCTGTAAGTATCGGATAAAAATTGCCTGTGTTATTAAAAAAATCGAATTTTTGAACTTGATGACGTCATCAAAATTCAAAATATTTAATTTTGCTCTATTACATCGAAATTTTATCCAATTTTGATAAACAAAGTATGTAATCCTACTAAATTTAGGCCATATTTTTCAAATTTCTGGTCAAATTAAACCTATCTTTAATAGGTTTCAAGAAGTGAAGACTTGGATCAAAAATAACCTAGCTCTATTAGGTTTCAAGAATGTGGAGGCCTGGTCCCGGAATTAAGCATATATGTGATAGCTAGCGAAAAACTGACATCACAGCTGAAAAGATTGACCCAAAATTAGTGGGTTTCAAAAAAAATTCCAATAAGATCGGATAAAAATTGCCTGTGATATAAAAAAAATCGATTTTTTGAACTTCATGACGTCATCGAAATCCAAATAATTTAATTTTGCTCTATCACATTCAAATTTTATCCAATTTTAATAAACCAGGTATGGAATTCTACTAAATTTGGGCCATACTTTTCAAATTTCTGGTCAAATTAAACCTATCTTTAATAGGTTTCAAGAAGTGAAGACTTGGATCTGAAATTGATCACAACGGTGAACGGTAGCGAAAAACTAATAACACAAATGAAAAGTACGACCCAAAATTAGTGGGTTTTAAAAAAAGTTCCATTCAGATCGGATAAAATTTGGCTGTGATATAAAAAAAATCGATTTTTTGAACTTCATGACGTCATCGAAGTCCAATAAATTTAATTTTGCTCTATCACATTCAAATTTTATCCAATGTTGATAAACCAAGTATGGAATTCTACTAAATTTGGGCCATACTTTTCAAATTTCTGGTTGAATTAAACCTATCTTTAATAGGTTTCAAGAAAATAGAGTATTTGATGCTAAATCCAAATTTTATATTGTACGACTTTTGGCACCACATCATTTATCAAGACCTACGACAATTTTCTCACATGCATTTATTTCTTTCCTATTACGAAATCAAAACAATAGGTAATAATTAAAAAAGAAATGTGTGAAATTTAAATGTAATATTTTAAAATAAAATTACATGTCGGTCTGTTCGATTTGAAAACAGAAAATAGACTTGGATGGGTGTTTTTTTATAAATTTTAAATTTACATTTGTTTGTTTATTAACTGTAAATAATACGAATACTAATGCTCATAATATAATAATAAGTATAATTTATGATTAGTTATTAATAAACAATAATAATATTTTCATATTTTTTTTATCTACGTACATTATTTTAATGGTAATTAGTTTTTATGAAAATTCAAAACAAATATAAAATATATATATTTAATTTATTATCATAATTATTCATACTAATATTATGACTGCAAAATTTCTATAATTACTTGTAATTACGTAATTTTTTTAAGGTAGTTTTGATACAGTTGGAAAATAAAGGTATTTCTTAAGCTTTATCTTACGGAACACATTTGATTAAAGTAGTCCGGTCATCACGTGACTTGTGGTAATAAAATGCTCTAAAAAAAATCGTTAAAGCTTCAAAAACCAAAGTTTACTTACTCATGTTTTCTTTTTGGAAAGCGCCGTAGAGTTTTTTTTTTGCTCAAACAGAATCTGTAATAAATTTTCTTCATGATGAAAACTTTTTTAAAGCTCAAAATGTTGGCCCCACACTTATAAATTGGCCTCATTTGCAAATCTTATGCCTTTCGTTTAGCGATGCTTGATTCGTTCAAAGAATTAATTCAATTAATTCATGGAAAAACCGACAAAATTCTTAACTGTGTCGAAAAATAAAAATGAACTTTTCGAGGATACCTCTCCGTAGTAGAACTAGAAAATGAATTATCTTGGTCTGTCACGTCTTACGGCCAAAGAATGATTGTAACCAGTTTTAGCAATGTTTCATCAAAATCTACATTTTGCAAAATATATTATTTGCAAAAGTAATTATTCGCAATATTTACATAGCAACTACAATAATATTGAATGAAATTAATTATTATTATTTTTAATATTAATATATTTTTTATCAATTTAAATGATATGAAATAAATGACCTACAAAACGTCATTCATTAATCATTAAATTATCGATACTGATAACTGAAATACAATTTTATTATCATAAAATATTTATTGGGTATATTACAGGAGTTTTGAAAATAACAATAATACAAAAAAGTACTTAAATTAAAATTTAATTTAATTTAATTTTTTTTTTCTAATAATATTAATGATTTTCTTTTAATTTGTTTCAGGTAAGAAAAATTCTCAAAATATATAATTCATCTTGCGAAGTAAAAGGTAAAAAATTTAGATTTATATATCTAGATTTTATTTTATTTTGTCTTTTTGACAGAGACGAACTTTTTCTTAACATTTTTTCAGGCAGCGTACATTTTTACAATTATATTAGACATAGATTTTAGACACAGTATACCTCGAATTTACGTCTTTTATACCCGGTATACCTCCAGCATATATATAATTATCCACATTTTGCTAGTTAATACCTCATTTCACAAACGGTACTTTTTTTAGTACAGAACAATTCTATTAATCTTATATTTTAATTTTATTAAATTCCTAAATGAAGTTATTTCACGAGTGAACTACCTTAAGTTAAGTAAAAATCAAAACCATGTTCATGAAAAGTTTCATCTAAAAATTCACTAGATATTATAAATTTTTTGTTATTTATAATAAGAATGTCAAATATATTTGAGAGTCAGTGTCAGTCAGTCACCACACCTCCATACATTTCAAGTGCTTGACGCTATCAGAAAATATATTAAAAAGGTCATAGTCGTTTTTTTTTTATCGTTATCAACAAGCTGCTTGATAATACTTCGTTTGTATACAATGTGTTTCTTTGTAAAAGACTATATAGAGTGTTGACAATAATTTTATTTGAACTACATAGTAAAAACATCCTAAATTATTCTGATATATTTTCATAAGAGGAGTTTTTCATACACTACCCCGGTTTCCACCATGTTATTTTACGACCCAGATACAGATACTAATAATAAATCTATTTTATTAGGCATAGAAATCCAAGAGTTATTTCCTGAAATATTGAGTCGGAACAGTGGGTAGTCGTATACCGAACGCAGTACGTATTTTCAAAGAAACAAGTGAAAACAAACAATTGACTGAGTTAATTGTTGAAATACCATGCATAGTCAGTGTTGATTTCTTTATCACATTACACATACAAACATGTGACACATACATAACTGATAATCAAGTATAGTACATATTATAAAATTTCTGCCTAATTGGCGCCTTCACGGGTAAACAGTGATGTTTATGAAAAAATGTTTCAAACAAAAGTTGTTTAATTTTTGATAAGGAACATTTTTTACATTTAAACTTTTGTTCTATCTCTAACGGTTTACAAGATGCAAGATCCAATTGACCTATGATGCTCAATTACGAACTTGACCTCACTTTTTACGTCCTGAGTACGCTGTAAAAATTTCAGCTCGATATCTTTTTTCGTTTTTGAGTTATCGTGTCCACAGACGGACCGACGGACAACCGGAAATGGACTAATTAGGTGATTTTATGAACACCTATGACAAAATTTTTTTCCTAGCGTCATTATTTTTAAGCGTTACAAACTTAGGACTGATTATGTTTTATATATTTTCAAAACCTCGTTTCCATGGAAACTACGGTATGAAAAAATAAGAAAAATATTTTGCTATGACCGGTTCAATTTTCATGAAACAGAATGTATATTTTGAATATATTTTTTGTATAGGAATCAATATATAAACGTCACTTTTTAAAATAAATAAAAAATAATCTATGTCAAGAAGTCAAAGACATTATTAGATCTTTTTTTATCAACTTTGTCCGTTTTATCAATTCAGCACGATGTGCTTGAGTTTGTATAGAAACTTTTATTAAACCAATATTTAAAAACGCATTTTAGTGGATTAATTTTCCACAGACGTTCCCAAAAAATTACGTTCTTAGGGTCATTTTTAAATCGTGTATAAGCATTCCCACTAATGCTTTTTATAAGCAGTTTTAATACGCCCAATATCTCAGTTTGAGAGCGCTGGCTTTTGAAACTGGAATACACTATAAATTAACCGGGTGAGTGGTTGAGCGGTCTGAGGCGTTAGTCTTTGACCGCTTTGGCTGTATTACGAGAACATTAAATCGCTACATAAATGGCCATAACCATAAATCTGAACGATTTTGAGGGTAATATTTTTTGATTCTTTCACACCCAAGCTCAATAAATAATTTACTATTACACCCATTCTTAGTCAGAATTAACAGTAAGTACTTAAAGTACTTAACTATAAATTAAATAAAGGCTTCCGGTATTATTTGTGTAATATTTTATTAATAAATTATTTATAAATAGTTAATTATTACAAACAATAATAAAAAGAATTTATTATATTAATAACTAATATTTAGTTATAGATATTAAATTAAATTAATAATTAGTAACACTTAAAATTTTAAAAAGAAAATGAAATCATTTTAAATGAAGTAAAATTGTAATAAATAATTTACTAAACAATAAAAAAAGAGAAAAGTTTTCAATACATTTTAAAATTACGATTTATTTTTTTAATTTTTTAAATGCCTTATTATTCATTACTTACTATGTTATATAATCTATAAAAAGCATAACTAATACAAGTCTTTAATGATTGCATATTGTTATTGTAAAGTAAAATTTTTATTTGCAACTTCATACTCGTGGGTGGTCTTAGGTTGGAAGAGTATATTAAGACGCGTTCGAGATTCTTTAATCTGTGCAAATCTTTCGATCCAAGTGCAATGTAAAGCATCAACGATTGGCACTAAGTTTAGTTACGCTAAAGTCCTTGTGTTTTTTATTGTGAATTGGTCATTCTAGGTCCTTTAAAAAGGAATATAGACAAAAATCTGAGGTTCATGAAACGTAAGAATTCGTCGAAAACACGTTCATTCGCTTTTTCCCGTCCTAATCTTATAAAACACTCTAAAAATTTATCAATCATTAGAGAGTTATCAAATAATAAATGAATTTTTAAGGAAATTAATGTATCAATCGATTTTGAGACACCATCCATTGATTATTCTAATACAAGTTCACACGCTAAGGTTAAAGAAATTAATCATAAAGCATCTGATCCACCATCCACGTGTTAATTAGAATATTAAGATAAGCCTGTTTTGTTGATGATCGTGAATAATAACTTATGTAGAACTTACTAAATCCATTCATTATTAATTAATTAGACAAACCTTAAGTAATATAATATGACTTAAGTTTGTTAGTAAGTTATAATAAAATATGTATCGTATATTTATCTAAATATTATTCATAAAAGGAAATTACGAGAGATGAATTTATATTTATAGCAACAATATATTTATTTTTATTTTTAAAATTGAAAAAAATAATATTAATAATTACTAACTACTTACTTTAGTACGTTCGTAAACCATACAATTAGTTACTTCTCAGTTAACTTATTATTATTAAATGAATGAACTGTTAAGTATGAAACAAAACTGTACCTATAAGGATTCAAAATGATCAATAATCATGTATGAAGTACAGTGATATAACCATTTACGCTAACCAGATTTATGAGAATTCTAAATCTCCTGTTTTCTACACGAATTCAACTTACCACTTAGTCCCAACTATCGCGTAAGTTCGTGATGTTACTGTATATGAATAGAAGATATTTTTCATGTATTGCTCTTGGAGGAGTCACTCTATAATCAAATTTACTTTATTCAGAACACTCACAAACCGTAAAAGAAGAAAAAAAATCCAAGTTTTTTTGCATAAACTTAACATAGTGTATTAAGTTTGCTTTTATCCAGAAAATGGATTTCTGTCTTTGATAATAGCAGAAAAATTGCTTTTTCGGCGACATTTTTATCATACATAGCTGAATATCATTTTGAATAAAAATCTACCTTCATATTTACGACAACCAAAAAAATACCACCACAGCGAGAAATTGGGAGTTACGATGTTATAGACGATGTTTTACGATGTTGTGGATCAAAACGTTGAAATTGATCTGGTTAATCTATGCTACCTTCAATCTTCATATTCCCACAACTACTGAACTTGAATATACTCATGGTACTGAACCCTAAACTAAAACAACTTCAAGTTGTTAGTAAGTTTTTAAAACGTCTATTTATTACACTGTTGCGCTATGTTGCACTTTTAATGTTAATGAATTTATATAAATTTATCCGAACGGATGAAACTCATTAAAAAAAATTATTATTCGTTTGATTTCTTTGTTCAACTTTTTTTATTTAAGACCATTTTTATCATTTTAAATCGAATACTGAACCTATGGGTTACAAGCTTTACTGTTAAGAAACAGGAATATTTATGTTGGAAAACGGGATCAAGTTTCAAAACTGAGGATGTCAAACTATTTCAATAAAATGAATTAATGTTTTTTGAGCAAAAAGGCGTTAACTACACCTAAAGTTAAATTTGCCAAATTTCCATCATGTCCCGGACTTCTACAGATGGCAAAGTGTGCGTTTTAAGACCCCTCGTGATATTCAAATGAAGTTTTCAGAAGTGGATTAGAATTGGGTAAAAAAACGATTCACGATCAAATGATCAAATCCAAAAAAATCTTAAAATAATTTTGCTTCTCAAAATGAAAAGATAAAAATGTAATTCGTAAAGCCTTTTGCTGTCTGTAATTTCGTGCATATCTGCCGTTTATGGCCCAATACACGATAAAAATTTGGCATTGGATGAAATTTTTTAAAATAATTTGTCTTATGATTCACAAATTTTGTTAAGTTTATCTTAAATTTCCTTGTAATACTTTTTATATTTAAATAAGTTGGAATGTTGAAGGAAATGGGAAATCAAATTTTCATAAATATTTACATTAAAAACAAAATTTTAACCAATGCCAGACATCCTTGGAACACGAAACATACCGACCATTAAAAAAATTCGTGAAATAAATTTTACGATCGTAATTTAAAAGTGATTGAAATCAGTGTATTTTTAAAAACATAATTTTAAATTTTATCTAGTAAACTCGTGCTGCCACCACTACTAGCTAACTATATAAACCATCGTTGGTAATACAGAGTACTGTTTATATTGTATAGTAGTTTCAAACTTACTCAACTAGATGGCATTGTAGGTACAAATAAAGTAAAATAACTAACTATTCAGAGACTGGTACTATTGATTATATTATAGTACAAACGTATATTACATTCCATTTCAATAAAGGAAGTATGAAATATTCTAAAAATTAAACATTTTCTCTTCAGAAATTCGAATTACCCTTTAAACTTTTTAACGGAATTATCGAAGGGGGAATTGACTGTTTCTTGGAAAAATTTCTTTTGAAAAATATAGGATTTCGAACAATATCGTAGTAAATATTCAGCCATTTGCCAAAACAACTCGGTTTTTGTATTTTTTGGGAGAAGATATGTACCTCAAGAAAAAAAAATTGGGGTATTTTGATTATTATCAAAAATCGCATATGTAGAGTGATTTTTCGAATAGTGATAAGAAAATTTCTTTGAAAGTATTGTCTTATATCCACAAAACACGATCATTTGATTACGTAAAATCAAGTTTATTTCGCCAAAAATCATACTTTCCATTATGACATTAGTAACCATTGTGAAACGGCATCTATATAAACCTTTTTTTATTGCCTCTTGGCCGTATTGACTGTCAATTCAAATAAATAATAACAGTGTCAGAACTAATACGTGCTTTTTCTATAAAACTGTACAAATATCGATAATATTAGATTAAAAATTAGGATTAAGAATAGATTTGTTCGTGTCTTTGACATACAATTATTATTTATTGTATTTTATAATAAAATTATTTGTGATTCGATTTTATTATTCACTTGGGTTAAACACAGCCCCCACAATATAACATTCTACAACCATAAATTATTTAAAAAAAATTGATTTCAAATTGTTATAATAATCCGATTTAGTTTTAAACGGAATTTACATCAAAAATGTATTTAATACACCCCTGTCCTAAATGTAACATTTGAGATAAATCGGGGAAAGCATAACTTCTTTAGCCGTAATAATGGTTTATATGAGACATTAATCTAATCTTTGTCTGTCAATTTTAAAAGTATTAAAAATAGTAGTAAAAAACGCCATCTATGAACAGTAATCAGAAGTTACCAAAGATCAGAATCATTTAATTAATAGTTATTTGTACAATTTTAATTACTATTACATAGGTGTCGTTTTTTCAATTGAAAAAAGGTTTTAGTTTTCTATGTTACGAGGTTTATAGAAGTTTCTACTTCAAAAAAAAAACATTTTACGCCCTCAGTGATTCATTCAGTTCACAAACTAAATTCCAATCGAAATTTCGGTGTGAAAATTCGATTGATTCAATTGGTGACTTGGTGATTGGTGCGCAGGAAAATTTTTAATTCGCCTAATCTTTTTCCTGTAATAAATTTGAATGTTAAATTATTGGAGCAGTCTAGATTGATTGTTTGGGGGAATCCCCGCAATTGATATGAATGATTTTTAGTTCGAAATCTCCACCAATTTTTCGGAAATACAGATTTAACAGGATTACCTTATCGTATTACCGTAGTTTTGTTAAAAAAATAATTGGATTAAATTCTTTTTTTTTTTTTCAATTTACCATTTTCTTTTAATTAGTGAAAATTTTTGATACCTATATATTGGTTTTTTGTTAAATTCGTTTAAAAAAATAGAACAATAATTATTTTTGTTAACTGCATTGAGAGAGATGATATTGCCTGGTTGTACACAGGACAGTAATCATTGAAGTATTGATTTACTTTTGTGAGCCAAACATAACAACATCACGACACGTTCAAATATGGAATTCAGAGGCAACATCATCCTTTATAGCTGTGTGAATTTAGCACCCTCTAAATACGAAAGTTTAAGTATATTTTGCTCATATTATGATTAATTTTAGTTGTTGGGATGAATTTATCAACTTAATTTTTAGATTACCAAAGCCTTAATTTATAAAAAAGAAGGTAGTCAGTCACCGGAATAAACTGTGTAAAACTTTGGAATAACTGTGTTTTTTATAAGAAGTTACTTAAGATCAGAATAACTTAGTTAATAGTTAACTGTACAGTTTTAATTATTATTTCATAGGTGTCGTTTTTTCGATTGAGAAAAGTTTTAGTTTCTAGGTAACGCTGTTATATCTGTAGCAATATTCATAGAGTGTTGCTGACGATGATAATTACCCTACGTCTAACGCGCGACTAAAAATCGTACCCTACGTCTAAAAATCGTCTAATGCATCTATAGAAGTTTTCAGTTCCAAAACTTCTTTCGAAAAGTATAAATTGGTTCAAAACCTCCTTTTTATCTTTATTAGAATTTTTCCAAAATTCACTTCGACGAAAAACTTCGAATACTTCCCTGTTTATTTTTTGAAGATATGTTTTATTATCTCAAACATCTATCGATAAAAAAAAATATTCGAATTTAGGTTGTTAATAATAAAAATTTCCATTTTCCATTAAAAAAAACTAAAAACAAACATAATATTGACGATGTTAATGAATGATATGGGTGGACTCCATATTCAAGTATATTGTATATATAGAAGTACCTATTATCCATTATAAAACATTAATGATTTAATATCCAACAATATATCCTTGTTGATCCTGTTTCGAACTATATACCTATCATTCTATCCCTATGTATATTTGAATATAGCAAAAACCATTTAGGTATTTCTACACTAACCCTATATCTATCTTGCTTGTACACGTTAAATATGTACTGTATTGGTATCCTTTTTTATTCGATGTAGTACCCTTCTCTAAATGTATAAATGACAGACTATCTCGATATATATTCTAAGTACTCAAATTCTATGAAACAGTGGTTTCAAAACGTGTGTGCTGTGGACCCTATATATATGCAATATACCAGAATATCTTAAGTTTAGTCCCAAGTTTGTACCGCTTAGAAATAATGGTGTTACAAAGAAAATTTTGGTATAGAATAGCTGATTTTTTCGATTATTTTACTTTAAGAAAACAGCGAAAAATTTTTTTGTCTCCAATTTCGATAAAACTCAGTAAATAAGGTAATTTTGACCCAAAAAGTTCAAAAATCGTGTTTTTTTAATGATTGGATGGATAGTTTCGGAAATATCGACCAAAACCGCATACGAATAGCGATTTTCTCCGAAATTACGCATCCAATCACAATATAAACGCGATTTTTGAAATTTTTGGGTCAAAATTACCTTATAAACTAAGTTTTATCAAAATTGGCTTCAAAAAATTTTTCTCGATTTTTTCGATTTTTTTTGAAGGGGTACCCCTTAAAAAAATTCCAAAAAATCGAAAAATTTTTGTTGTCTCCAATTACGTTGAAAGTCAGTATATAAGATAATTTTGACCCAAAAAGTTCAAAAATCGTGTTCATTTAATGATTGGATGAGTAGTTGGGGAAATATCGACCAAAATCGTATACGAATAGCGATTTTCTCCGAAATTACGCATCCAATCATGATACAAACGCGATTTTTGTAATTTTTGGGTCAAAATTACCTTATAAACTAAGTTTTATCAAAATTGGCTTCAATAAATTTTTTTCGATTTTTTTTGAAGGGGTACCTTAAAAAAATTCCAAAAAATCGAAAAATTTTTGTTGTCTCCAATTTCGATAAAACTCAGTTTATAAGGTAATATTGACCCAAAAAGTTCAAAAATCGTGTTCATTTTATGATTGGATGGGTAGTTTCGGAAATATCGACCAAAATCGCATAAGAATAGCGATTTTCTCCAAAATTACGCATCCAAGCACGATATAAACGCGATTTTTGTAATTTTTGGGTCAAAATTACCTTATAAACTAAGTTTTATCAAAATTGGCTTAAATAAATTTTTTTCGATTTTTTCGATTTTTTTTGAAGGGGTACCCCTTAAAAAAATTCCAAAAAATCGAAAAATTTTTGTCGTCTCCAATTTCGATAAAATTCAGTATATAAGGTAATTTTGACCCAAAAAGTTCAAAAATCGTGATCATTTTATGATTGGATGGGTAGTTTCGGAAATATCGATCAAAATCGCATACGAATAGCGATATTATCCGAAATTACGCATCCAATCACAATATAAACACGATTTTTGTAATTTTTGGGTCAAAATTACCTTGTAAACTAAGTTTTATCAAAATTGGCTTCAATAAATTTTTTTCGATTTTTTTAACGGTATACCCCTTAAGAAAATCGCATACAAAAACCAATTCGGCTGAAAATAGCTACATTGTTTTAATTCTCCGTTAAACAAGTCTACTTTTTACAAAGTTTAAGTTTAGAACCGCTGTTTCTTTCGCTAGCTATGGTTATGCTTACTATATTTTTTATATTCGGCAGTCAAAAAAAGGAAAAAAACACACAAAACAAACCCTCCTAAAAGTACTTACTCTAGTACTATGTTTACCCTATCCCTTTTTACCGTGCACGAAGCTACTCTACGCTAAGTTGTATTGTTTTATTATACGTATATCTATTATTTTATAAAATATACTTTATCAAGTTCATAATGATATGTTACGTCAAAATTAATGAAAACTTACAATCTTGCTTAAATAGATTCAAAGTTGGTTAAACAAAATTCACTCTTTATAAATTTTGCTTACCCAATCAAAAATTCGTCAAATTAATGTTTTAACACATTGTTTTTAAAGAAAGAAAAATGGTAAGATCCGTTTTCGAGATGTACAGAGTAGACCATTTTAATATACTTTGGCTAGCGACTCGTTTTGTAAAACCAATTTAAAATCAGAAAACCATAAAATTCAACCAGAAACCATAAAATTATTCGCTCATATATTTACTAGTTTGTAGTCATATCAATGATGTAACAGACATATTTGATATTACAAAGTATTTTAAATAAATTGAACATTAGTATAATAATAGTAAAATGTAGTGTAGAATATCATGTCCATGTACGTACTTTAACATACATTATACATAATTTTATGTGTACACAGTACCGTCATACACGATCAATATATTCAACATAAAATTAATTTGAGTGAAATTATAGTACCGAATAATTAAAGGGTACTTCTATATGAGATGTGTTGAAGGCAAGATTACATTTAATGTAGTCTTATACTTTTACAGTTGAAAACAGGTGTTGCCTTGGATTTAAGAAGATAAGACAATTATATTTTGGCTAATTTTTTCAATATATAAGCTTCTAATAGAACTTTTTAGGCTTTTTAAGAAATCTTGTTTTATCATATCGTATCACTTTCTATCTCTTCTAAGAAATGCATAGAGTTTATTACAATGCTGGTATGGTATGGGAACAGATAATCTAATAATATTACTGTAAGATCCATAACTATGGCGTTATTTTCAATTCTGTTTGTTATAAAAACTTTGGCGCTACTTACATTAGTAAATAGTAACTCGACAGTATGGTTTTGAGTCCCATAGTACATTGCAGATGTCGCAATGCTTCTTGTTTTTCACGATATTGAACTACGATCCTATTCAATGTAGGTGTAAACGCTATGTTTGTTGTCACAATGCTCGTCACTATATTATTCTTAACCTATTTTGTCATTTTAATATATATTGCTGGCATGCCATTAGTAGCATCAGTGACATTACAGTGTTAAATAAGACAATTCGTCGCCAGAAGAATTGTGGATATCACCAATCAGTATTTTTTTGCAAATCAAAAGCATTGAAACCATCCAGTATCCAAAAATTTTTTACCATGTAGCCAAAATAAATACCTTTATTTTGGATACAAATTTTAATTGATGAAGAACCATTTTTGATTGTTAACCCTGTATCATCACTACATATTATAAAACAAAGTCGCTTTTTCTGTCCCTATGTGCCTATGTACGCTTAAATCTTTGAAACTACGCAACGGATTTTGATGCGGTTTTTTTTAATTGATAGAGTGATTCAAGAGGAAGGTTTTTATGTATAATACATCCATATTATAGTAGAGTAAGGGGTTGAAATAGGGGTTGAAAGGGATATGCTTAAAAAACTAAAAAAGTTGTGCATCGATTAAGCTCAAATATTGACACGATATACAACCAGCTTCAAAGATCTATTGTTTTTATCTGCTTTTAACCTTCGGAGGGTAGAAAGGTGTAGCGAGAAAGTGGGAAGGAATTATCGAATATTTACAAATATACCTAAGTGGGGTATCAAATAAAAGAGCATGACGTGTACATTACAAAACTGTTATCCAACGCAAGGAAATGTGGAGGGAGGGGTGCAAGTGGGGATGTTGCCCAGCAAAGCGGGTAGTTCACAGCTAGTAATAAATAATTTAATATCATTTTAATATGATTAAATAAATATCATGTATTTATATATCTGATTGATTCTATAAAATTTTCATTTTATCATATAATATGTAATTTTCACTTTAATACCTACTTATTTTCACATATCATAATGTTTTCCACCACTAGCTAGCTATCAACCCTTTTAATAATAACAACATATATCACATGGTCAGACAGACTGACAGACAGACAGTAAATGAATGTGATGTTAATAATAATTACATGTGAAACAAAAACAACAATATGATGAAAAAAAAAGCAGTTTAATTACAAAATTTATGTACAGATTAATAATAATTATAATTAGAACATGTTTCATTGTATGTGTAATCATTTTAACATGAAACACACAGCATGATTGATTTTATATTTAAATTTTGGAAAAAATCCGTTTAAAATGTTCGAGTATTATCATTTACAAATTTTATTAATTGTTGAAAATGTTCACACCACCAATTGAACCAATTGAATTTATTTCAATATCAAAAATTTTATATTTATTTAAGGATGTATGAGCATGACAACAATGTTTGATTTAAAGGCTCAAAATTTGTTTGTAGGTAGTCTTTTACTCAAAGAATATGTGGTTAAAATTTCAGCTCAGGTATCCGTGCAAATTTTTAAGAAAAAAGTCATTAAAAATCGATATAAAATACATTGGCTCTTATGGAGGAATCTCAAAAAACGACATATTTTGGAAGTTTTTGATAATTTTCATTTGGAATGAATGAAAACAAATTAAAAAAGAACTTTTTAATAGAAAGTAAACATATTAGCAATGAATTAGAAAAGAAAAAAACTAAGTGTCACCGTCCATATAAGGGATGTAAGAGCAGGGTAGATTAAGGGTTGAAATTATTTTTATCTTGATTTTCAACTTTGATGATGAATTTTGTTATAACTTCATGAATGTAGACGAAAAATAAGAATAAAATTTTTCGATATGTGTCTTGGTTTTCGAAATATCGAAAGCTAAATAATTAAACAAAATTTTCAATTTTCGATATTTTGAAAATTAAGCCAGATATCGAAAAATTTTATTCTTACTTTTCGTCTTATATCGTCAAGTAATAATATAAATTTATCATCAAAATTGAAAATATCTATTTTTAAATTTGTGCCCCCACTACCATGCTCATACATCAAGTCTTTTATCCAAAATTGCCCTGGCAATCATACATCCTTAAAGTGAATAAAGTGAATTTCTTGATGCCACACTAATTTTTTAATTATTAAAATATTTGGGGGTCTCGCATGTCGCTTCGCGTTTCAAGAGTACACAGATATTTATTTTATGAATATCTTGAAGTACATCACACAGTAGTGACTGTGACTGTGACTGAGTCTATGCCGCCATTAGTAACAAACAAACATTGAACAAGGTCGAATGAATATAAAATAATAATTGTTTTTGTTGTTGTTTAAGTTAAAGTAACTTAAGCTATTTTAATAAACTGACTTATTGTAAGTAAGTAAGTCTAAGTACATCATATATTTATTTATATGAAGTACAGATGGATGGAATTGAATATTAACTGCCTACTTTTTGTTGTTTTTGTTATTATGATGAATGTGAATGTAAAGAGTTCTTTGTTATAAAATATGGAGCTGAGGCTCATCAAATGAATAACTAACTGATTATCCTGCTGTATTAAAAACATATATGTTTACAGGGTGTGCAAATTAACAAATTTTAAAAAACTTCCGACAAATTTTTCGGGTACGGAATCCTAAAAACATGTCTAAGAATACTCTCTATTAAATTACCTTTTTCTTAAAGCATTTTCCTAACTTTAAAGATCATTTGATTTTGAAAATCATCGCCAATTTTTTAGTTTTTTCGGGAACGGAACCCTAAACTCACACTTGAAACATAGCTAAGACCTCCATGAAATTACCTGTCATATGAAACAAAAATTGGCTCATCCGTTTAGGCGCTACGATGCCACAGACAGACACACAGATACACACACACGGCGATCAAACTTATAACACTCTTTTTTTTTAATTTGGGGATTAAAAAACATTATAATGAATAAGTTTAGAAACTTGTATCCCGTAAAAACGGGCTGATACGTCCTCGAATATTAATCTCTGATGTTTGAAGCAGTGTAAGATGAGCAAAAATACTTTGATGCAATTTTGGATAAAAGCCAAATATGAAGTTGGAATAACTCTTAATTAATTCTGCAAATTTTAGGGTGGGGGGATGGTTTATCCGATTATTAAAATAAATTAATTACTTCAAAAGTAGGTATATTAAACATTGGCCTTATGGGAAAACGGTAAATGGATATGTTTTCATAGATTTCTCCAAAACTAGTCGGTGAAAATTAAAAAAAAAAACTATTTAAATTAAGTTATAATATTTGACGCATGTACAGAACGTGTGAGCAAATCTCTCATCACGCGACTAACGATTACCGAACGGTTAACGCTAGTGCTGATGGATTAAAGCTCTTTAAGTATTAGAAAAATTGTGTAATCATTTAAAGTTTGTGTTTCAAGATAAACGAATTAAAATTCACTTGTATATACATTTGATTGTACGGATTTATAAGTACACGCTTTTCATATGTCTCTAAATTGGTCAACGATCAAAGGACATGTTTTATTTTGTAGGATTATAAAATAGCTCAAGTAATCTATATGTGTGCTCTGAGCTAACTACTCTGTGCATGCAAAAAATGCATTTTAGAAAATACAAAAAGAAAAAAAAAATTATTATTTTGTGTTTTTTAATAAAACAAAATATTCTGAACTGCATTGAAATTTTTATCCAAAGGGATAATGAAAGTAGGAAATAATAAAAAAAATGGCTTAATAGAACAAAAAAAATCAGTATATCTACAATGAAGAGAAATCTTTGTTTATTTTTATTATTTATAAAATTTGAACGTAAAATACATCATACTCTCTGATAGATAAACTGCTTAACTGGTTAAAACTCTGGTCATATTTTGTGGGAATTTTTTTCAAAATAATTTTGTTCATTAACTTAAATTTTATAAATAAATTTACAGGATGGGCAAAAAATAATTTAAACAAAAGTTGCCGAGTTAAATAGGGGATATCATGTTCTGACATTATATTAGACCTAGTTCTTCGGATTGCTTTAGTAAGCAATTTAGATCCTAGACGGTAAAAGATTAAGAATGTTGATCCTAATAAAAAAACTAACAATTTTTTGTTTAAAATATTTTTTCGAAAACGTTTGCTTTCAGAGGAAATGTGACTTTAAAAAATATGTCATTATTGCCCTCTCTCTATTGCCCTTGACAACTTTTGGAAAAAAATACAACATTCACATTCAACTTTTTTTTGTTTCAGGTAAGGAGAATCTTGAAAAGACAATTAAAAAAATATCAACTTTACCAATTTATCAACTCGCATAGTAGTCGTTCACAAAGGTAGGAATCAAGTCAAGAGCCTATTTAGTGCCTTATCGTTTTTACAATTGGGATTTTGAACCAAATTTTTGTTTTTGACAAAAATAAAAAATAGAAAGATCATATATAAGTTTTATAACAAACAGACAATTTTAAAAGAACTTTTCAAAATAGAAACGAAAACGGCCGATAAAAAATTTTTTCATAAAACATCGTTGTGACGTAATCCTCGTATAGAATCACCTTTTGAAAAATTACTTTTATAATATATGCAATCGTTTTTACAAGCATGTAATAGGAATTGCAGGTACAAATAAAACGCAATTCATAAATAAATCAATGTTAAAAACGGTTTATTTATTATTGATAATAAATACCTTATTACAAATGAAAAAAAGTACTCATACCTCCTCTCCATTACCCCCACTACTACTCTTCATGTACATTGAAGTATATATACTTTCATAATAAATATAGGCAGTGGTAGAACAAACAAAGATTGAAGGATTGGCAAATACTGTTTGTTGTTTGTTGTGTGTTAATTGTTTGATATGATGATTGTGTATCATATAAAAGTTGTTAACAAAACAACTTTTATATGATGCGCGCTATATTGTTGTTTGTTTGAGTCGTTTTGCTGTTTGACAAGTACGTAGTGTACGAGCAATGACCAGTTACTTTGTTTTGTGATATATATCATCAACGTATTCATATCACAGAAAAACACATATCGTCATTGTTATTTTTTAAGTATCACTTGTACATATGTTTTATTAAAGAAGACACAAATATACAGAATGTAACATTTTAGCTAAGTGTTATGTAAGATATATGGGATTTTTTATGATATCTTAGAAATTATGCTTGTATTCGCTAAATGAGCCCGATTTGTTTGAGTTTCTGGATCAAAATTACCTTATATACCTACTAAGTTTTAGCTAATTCCGAATTAAAGACTTTTGTGATTTGTATACCATGTATATATGAAATAAATCAAGGTTTAGTCCGAAGTTTGTAACACTTATAAATATTGATGCTAAAATCACCTAAAGATTCCATTTCCGGTTATCTGTCTTCGTAATGGAGCAACATAAGTCAAGGTCTTGGGTCTAAAGGTCTCTTTTATCCAAAAATAAGTAACATTCGTTTGAAACATTCTTCGTAAATATCACTGTTTACCCAGTAAAGGTGCAAATTAGTACTAAATTTGGGTATCCATTTTCTCCAATAAGTGAAAATATGTGAAAAAATAAAATTCTTTCAAAACTTTCGTAAACCAAATAAATGTCGACCGAAATGTTTCCATAATTGTGTCAGTTTTTTAAACTCTGTTAATTTATTAAAAAAATAATGTAAGCACTGATATTCAATCCTTTCTATGTATGGTATTTTAACAATTAACTCAGTCAATTGTGTGCTTTCGTTTGTTTCAATTATTTCAAAGATCCCTTAAAAAATCGGTTAAATTCAGTACATAACATAATGTTGATCCTAAAAGTACAAAAATTGGTTTCATTTGATAGTTAGAGTATCGTTTCTGCCCGAAAATCTATTTGAAGGACATTTTTTGTATCGATTTTAGACAATATCTTGGAAAATATTTATTTAAGGATGTATGAGCATGGTAGTGGGGGCACAAGTTTAAAAATAGATATTTTCAATTTTGATGATAAATTTATATTATTACTTGACGGTATAAGACGAAAAGTAAGAATAAAATTTTTCGATATCTGGCTTAATTTTCAAAATATCGAAAATTGAAAATTTTGTTTAATTATTTAGTTTTCGATATTTCGAAAACAAAGACACATATCGAAAAATTTGATTGTTATTTTTCGTCTACATTCATAAAGTTATAACAAAATTCATCATCAAAGTTGAAAATAAGATAAAAATAATTTCAACCCTTAATCTACCCTGCTCTTACATCCCTTATATGGACGGTGACACTTAGTTTTTTTCTTTTCTAATTCATTGCTAATATGTTTACTTTCTATTAAAAAGTTTTTTTTTAATTTGTTTTCATTCATTCCAAATGAAAATTATCAAAAACTTCCAAAATATGTCGTTTTTTGAGATTCCTCCATAAGAGCCAATGTATTTTATATCGATTTTTAATGACTTTTTTCTTAAAAATTTGCACGGATACCTAAGCTGAAATTTTAACCACATATTCTTTGAGTAAAAGACTACCTACAAACAAATTTTGAGTCTTTAAATCAAACATTGTTGTCATGCTCATACATCCTTAACAGACAAATTAATTGAATTTTCGAAACTTTTCAGTCCTATGTACCCTACAAAATTTATATTTCTAATAATATTCATCTCTGTTTATTAATATTTTTGTTGATCTGTTAAAACATTTCATTGCATCTTCAGAAAGTTCAGAACATATTATTTTGATCAGAGAGAACTGACAAGAGAAGAGAATTAAAAAAATATTTTAGTGTTGTCTTTGAGATGTTAGAGCATTAGCACTCTAGCAGTGAACACAAGCAACAATGTGTGTAGTAAATTGTCCAACCTTGAACTTCTGTTTTTTCGCTCGTTCTGAATACGCCTCAAGTCTACCACGTTATTATTATTTTATATTATTATTAAACTCTTGAATATATTATTATTATTATTATTATAACTTTATGTTGTTAGTTACATCCTTGTCTAATTTTAAACATAACACATAAGATGATGATCTCTCTCAATCACCAATCTCAAGTCTCAATAAGATTTATAAAACAAATTGATAATATTTTAAAGGCGGTCGGATGGACGGAATCGTGTAGATTACATTTAATAATAAGTATGTATGTAAATACTGTGTTGATTTTGTTAATAAATTTTAACTTATACAGGAAAAATACAGGATCCGCCATTTGTCATTCCAAAAATGGCACTGTTTTAATTTCCTTCCATTTGTACCATTTTCGCCTTGCCCACATGAATGGGATCTACTCAAATTTATAGATTGGGGATTTTCGATGAAAAATATAGGTAGAAAAATGTGCAAACAATGAAAGGTCCTAGAAAATAAATGTATTGACTATAATAACATCACATTGGTTACAACTACATATTGGCTAAAGCAACTAAATTCATTATAAGCCGACATATCGGCTAGAACGACTGACGCATATGTGCAAACTTTTTCAGCTAATCAAATAACTAAACAAACTAAAAAAAACAGCTCTTATAAATTTGACCGCTATGTGTGTGTGTTTCTCTGTGTGTTTGTCTGTCTGTCTGTTTAATTTAATGGAGAGTGTTCTTAGCAATTTAGGGTTCTGTACCCGAAAAAAACTAAAAATTGACGATGATCTTCCAAATCGACTCAGTTTGAAAAAGACAATTTAATGGAGACTGTTTTTAGATATGTTTTAAAATTTTTGGGTTCCGTAGCCGAAAAATAAGAACCTGTCTTTGACGACCTCTCCGACCTATAGACCACTCCTGCTGTTCTTAAACAGCTCCAAATGGTTCATGGAGTAGAGGCCGGGGATGGGCCAACTCTTTTTTGGTATTACGGACTCTATGGTCTAAGCGTGTCCCACCCCAGGACAGCCACTCTAACCTAACTCATATATCGGTTATAGTGACCAATTATCATTGATATTAGTTAGCAATAACGACCAATATTCTTTAGATATTTCTGCAACGTGTTTTAAAGTCAACATCTCGAAAAATATTGTATGCCTATCTAAAATCGATTCAAACTTTATTATAATAAT
Organism: Chrysoperla carnea; assembly: GCF_905475395.1. Classification (NCBI taxonomy): domain Eukaryota; kingdom Metazoa; phylum Arthropoda; class Insecta; order Neuroptera; family Chrysopidae; genus Chrysoperla; species Chrysoperla carnea. The sequence continues at coordinate 3,540,202 of NC_058341.1, forward strand.
TTATTTTGATTAAATATAGTAAAAATTTTTATAAAAATATACAAAAACTAATTTTATAAATCGTTAATAAAAATACCCTGCCGTGTATAAAATATATAATATTATCGACCATGAACACTGCAAGCAGCAACAAACCACCCAACCCTACCTATACCTAGCCATGGTAGCGAACGGTTACGAAAAATAACAGATGTAAATATATTTATCGAATAATTACAATATACAGTTTTTTTTAATAATATTCCAAAAAAAAAGGGTTGAATTATATTTTATAAATATAATGATAGCGACAGAAAATATAAAATATTATACTATGTGTCCTAGAAGTAACGCACGTCCTTGTTGCATCAAGTAGAAAATAAAATTTTAAGATGAAAAGTCCTCTCCGATTTTTTGATCTGATGATTTTTTTAAATTTTATTTTGACACATTCACACGTATGCATACGCCAGCCTCGCGAGTCTCTTTTTCGCAGTTTTTTCATATTTCTTCTATCTCCACTGAAGTGCGTTTCTGATTGGCTGACTATTTTATTTAATAGCTGATTATCAGTGCATGGGATCAGAAACTGGAAGAGGACGTTTCGTCTTAGAATTGAATTTTCTACCTGATGCAACAAGGGCGTGCGTTACTACTGGGACACCTTATATATTAGAATAAAATAATTTTAAAAATTTTAATTGTATGGCTTTAGTTGGCAATTTTTAATGGAGACACATTCATGTGTGTTGTCACAGATGAATAAACATTTTTATTTAAAAATTATTATGTTTCATACTGTGTTTGTTGGGAATTAGAAATTTTCAACGTTATTAGCAAGAGAATTTTAGAAAAATGCAACGTGGGGGCTTTATTATCGACCCTATTTTGATTGAAATAATAAATATTTCAATATAAACAATAAAATTTCCTCTATTTTGCATATCGAAAAGGTTGATAAGTATAGCAATTTTATCTTGAATGAAATAAATTTTCCAAATTTCTGTGTAGGTAAGATATCGAAAAACTCGCGTTTTCATTTTTTTCGAAACATTCAAGATTTTGTCAACTCTTGAATGGATACTGAATGATAAACTTATCATCAGAAAACAGTACCAAAAAAGGTTGCAAGGGATAATTCAGCTGAAATGAGTTGATAATTTTCTTAAGAAACACCGTAAATTTTTGCGTTTTGGAACTCACAAAAAATACTGGCCTAAATAATGGAAAACTAAAAATATGTCCTTAGTAATTAAAATAATTTAAGTCAAAGATCTTTGAAAGTTTAAAGAACTCATTGGTGTTAAAATAATTGTAATAAGAAAATTTCCTTATTAAAAAAAAAAAAAATTGAAAATTTTTAATTTATGTAAACTAAATTGAATAAAATAAATTAAATTAAAATAATCTATAAAAATTAAATAAACTTCGAATAAAAAGGTGATGACACTGTAAATAAAATTTATTAGATTAAGAACTCATTTTATTGGAAATTAATCAATCAATAACCCATAAAACATAATAAGAAATCAATAAAAAAAATATACAGCACCACGCATCACTGATATTCTGCGCTCTCTACCGTGCGAATTGTAAATAATAAATCGATCATTGATCCGAAATGATTGATCCGATGATTATCAATTTTTTTTCTTCAAAATAATTAATAAATAAACAAGCTTTGATGGATACAGCCCTTCGGGGGCAAACCTATAAATTGTTGATTAATTATTGTAAAATTTATTTTCTATTTTACTAATAAATCCAAATATTCATAATTTCTACGCGTATAGGACTTGTAAAATTATAAAAATCAGATGTTGGGACAGAGGTGGCAGAAAATGATATGGGAACCGCGCTTTTTACTTAAATTTGAAAATATTAGCTTTAATATAGCTTTTAAACCTCAAAACGATATCACTAAATTTTATATTTCGAAATTTTTGGGCGAATACGGTAATTTCCTATCAGGAAGCTAATGAAATTAATGATATTTTTTATTTAAGTTCTATAACCGTGGGTGGTTTATCAATATTTTGATCTATCTATTAAAGAATTGACCCTGAAATTTTTTTAATAAGTACGCTGCCTAATCAATGCTTTTCAAACTATTCTTTCAAATCTATGAATATAGGTAGATCGTGACCTTCGACTACAAGATATTTCAAGGATTTACTATTTGAGATAAAGGTTTCAATTTACCTAGGAAATATATTTCGTTTTCTGTGTAAAATGCTACAGGAGTTTGTGTTCCTTGGTTAAATTAATTAGAAGAAAATTTGATTGATGTCTTTGTGTTTATAGAAATTTTCCCTTTTACACCGTAGGTGTTACAAAGCAAAATCTTGAACACAAATTTGAAAAGTTCAAATACCTACAAAAAATTTGCCAACTCTATTTGTCCTCAAAACAGGATTTTTTCACATCTTGCTGGGAATTTTTCTAACAACAGACTGTTTACACATATTTGAGTAATTGTAGAGTCTTTGAAAGAAAGGCCTTAGTGAAATCGTTGATCGACCTTTTACTTAGTCCATCAACGTACAAGTGAATATAAAAATATATAATTATTATTATTTACTCGTGAATATTACAAGGTACCCAATGTATGCGCACTGACGTCATAATCAAAAGCGAACCGTTGACCGATTTCAAGGTTTTTTTTGTTAAATAAAAAAGTTACCTGCTTTTTTTTTTTGTTGTATAATATTTTAATCATCGCGATCGCTTACAATTTTAATTCTTGCGTTGTAAAATGTATTTCTAGAGAAGGGATAAAATAATATAAAAAAAATACCATAAATTGAACAAATTTCAATTATCGAAAAAATTTCGCATAAATACTCGTAAGATCAGGCATTTCTTTGTCTAGAAATCGATTGAATGTTATTTCCATGATTGAATTAAAAAATTTTCCTTAGTTAAAATGTAGCTTTTAAAAGAGACTCATCGTGAGATAAAGTTTATAACTAGAAATATAACTGAACAGTAGAAACGCCGTTAAGAAAGTAACAAGTTATTTTTTACCTCAGTTTGTACTGAATTGAACTATTTAATTAAGTATAATAATAAACATTTGAAAATTAATTTACTTGTAAAACAAGCACTAAGTATTTATTATAAAAATAACGAAGATTCACTTTATCCATGCTTTTTAAAATATAAAAAACTCGGGAGCAGAAAAACTCTATCACTTGGGTCATATTTCTCTCTCAGTAGATGCCTATTATTGTCGCGGAATTTTTGCCAATAACATGAAGGTGCTTCGAATGAATGGACACTTGCTTGATAATTGCTAAAGTTCTGAGAATCCCTGGGAATCTTCTTCAAATTTCTGAAATCAGTTTTCATTTATAAAACATGGATTCGCCTAGTATACAATCATCTATCTCCCACCGCACTCCGTTCACTTTCGATTCAAGGCATAAGTCTATATTTTCAGAGGAAATATGGCTAAAAATACACATGTTGTATCGTACACTTTTAAAACCTGGCATGCTATTCCATCCCATGGTACAAAGACCGGATACACGTGCTGTTATATACATTATATATCCACTCATTCACTGTACAACGCTGTAATCTAAGCTAACATATCTAGCATATAAAAAAACATATACAAGGCAAGCTAAACTTACTTAAAATACATCACATATGCATGCAACTCAAGCAATCTACTTGCTATTAAAGTACTAGCTTGCTTCACTAAAGAAACGTTCATATCCACTTCCACTTGCATTCGTTGGTTATTAATACCTTATCGATTACCTGCCTCAATAATGCTGTTTTGAATTAATTATAAACATCAATTAGCGAAGAAATTTATTTGAGAAAAATCTGACAAAGTTTGATTATCGAGGATCTACCGTATATACTAATGCAATAAATTCAATGCTCAGTCAAAATTTTTCAAATCGGTTTCTTATTAATTGTATCATATTTTGTATAAATAATTGTCATATTAAAAACCCACTTTAAAAGAGATTGAAATAATATTTCAAAATTTATGATTTAACGTTTTAAAATTAATGACCATTTACCCTGCTGTTGTAATCGAATATGAATTTAGAAATTGTTTTTTTGGCATTTTAATAAAAATGTGGCCGTATACACTATTTGACTTTCTTTATTTTTGGGTGTGGATGACGAGTGTCGAAAGTAAAAAGTAAGTATTTATGATGTCTGTAAAAAATGCAAGAACAATTATATTATTATACCATTATGATTATTATTAATAATATAATCAGATATATTGAAATTGATATGTGTCCTAGTTTTATTAACAAAATGAAATTATTACTTTGTTATTTTAGTAAAACAATAAATATCAAATTATAAATTAATCGGCTATAACGACAGTAAAAAATTGTGCGATTATGGGTGTAATATCCGATAGTGTATTCATATAGGGATTATCGTACGAATTATCTGATGATTCTTTCATTAAAGATCATCCTTTTTCGAAGGAAAAAGAAAACGCTATCGTTAAAAAACAAGTTAGAACACCTTATGGGATGTTCCAGCTTATCTTTCAAAGAAAACGACTTTAATGTAAGAGTTAGTCACTAAATGATGGGGTCCTAACATAATAATTTCTGGAAACTAATTCATACTAATGATGACTACATTATTAACATCTGTCAATTCTCTCGAAAACAAAATTTTTTTTTTAAATTGGTACATAATTTATGGCAAAGGGATATTAGTCCTACCGGATGTCCGACCCCCCTCCTTCTTTTTTGGTTGTTACAGATAAGTCATTTTAGTGATGGTTGATCGATATTAATCAATATGTCGTTATAGACAATGAATTCACATATATCGTGAACTTTTTCATCGGCTTATAATGAAAACTATTTCTAAGATGCAGGATTTTCATTTTACACTTTCTTAAATTTAAAAATTTAAAAAAACATAGGAAAGAAAAACCAAGGTTCTCTATCTTTTTTGAGATACGAGGTTTTTATTAAAAGTCTACGATATCAATTTACATATCGATTCAGTCCTGACTTGACTGCCTATTTTTATTGATAATACATAATCGGATTTATTTGAAATTGATATGTGTCCTAGTTTTATTAAGAAAATGAAATTGTTTTATTAAACAATAAAAATATATAAAATTATTATAAATAATTTATTTATTTTATGTACAACAACAGAACAGAACAGTACAAACAGTACAAAATTAAATATGCAATTAGGTTTGTTTTAAACATTTAAAACAACGAACGAACGATGTTGATGTTGACTCTCAATTCAATTCAATTGAAAATAACAGTGGTTTTGTTATTAATCAGCGCAACGAGTCTATGCATATTTTTATTTTTAACTGTACTTTTATTTAAATGCTAAAATTATGTAACGTTTTTGTAATTTAGATGAAAGTTTTTAAGTTTTTTTTTTATTCGAAAAATGTATTATTGGAAATTACAAATCATAAAATTTTACTAAAAGACCTATTTAATAAGGCTACGGAAATCACTTTTCAAATTAATTGAAAATATTAAAATAAAGAAAATTGTTAGTCTTTTTTCTTTTGAAAAATGGACTTAGTTCAAAACAAACGACTCAATTATTTTCTCTTAAATTGGATAAAACTTTTTAGATTTTTCGTTGCTTTTTGAAGGTCATTCATATTAAAATTCAATTCAATAATTATATCTATTTTTTAATTACTAGTAGACAAAAAGTCTGGTGTCGTCTTATACATACATTTTTCTTGACATCTTTATGAACTTCATCCTCCCTTAACTATCATCTATCTTGTAGTAATTACCCTCCCCCCTACTCTTGTGTAATAACAATATTTTAATAAATAATAGGTAATAACAGCATTTGATCAGATTTATTACAATAATATGATGTAATAACAATTACTTACATCTGTTTAAACTTGAATTTACTAAAGCGTATAATAAAAAAACTACATACATTGGTAGTATTTCTTTACTTTTGATTTTAAAGACTGTAGGAGTTAATTTAAAATTAATTTGAGAGTATAATTAAGTGAAAGAAGTTTTTATTTTGTATTATTTTATTAAATAATATTAATAAATAAATAAAACTGTTTTTCAAGGATATTTACAGGATTTATTATATTTTTAAAGGTTACATAATTTTAAAGTTTTGTAATCAAAATCATATTAAGATTTATATAAAAAAAAAACAGTCTTGCCTTATGTCTGTAGGATTGGCATTGGAAACGAACGATCCCATATCAATTATATCATAAATATATGAGAATGTCTGAATTGATATTTAATTATTTTGTGATTTATGAGATCGTTTTGGATCAAATCAGGTTCAATTCACGATTTTTCTTAATTTACAGCAAATATTAAATCATTAGTAAAACGGAAATCCAATTTGATGACGTAATACGGGTATCACTATACGAAATAACACTAATTAGTTTGACAGATATATTCATAGACATCTGATTATCATCACTACATAGTATAAAACAAAGTCGCTTTTTCTGTCCCTATGTCCCTTTGTACGCTTAAATCTTTGAAACTACGCAACGGATTTTGATGCTGTTTTTTTCAATAGATAGAGTGATTCAAGAGGAAGGTTTTTATGTATAATACATCCATATTATAGTAGAGTAAGGGGTTGAAATAGGGGTTGAAAGGATATGCTTCAAAAACTAAAAAAGTTGTGCATCGATTAAGCTAAAATATTGACACGATATACAACCAGCTTCAAAGATCTATTGTTTTTATCTACTTTTAACCTTCGGAGGGTAGAAAGGTGTAGCGGGAAAGTGGGAAGGAACTATCGAATATTTACAAATATACCTAAGTGGGGTATCAAATAAAAGAGCCTGACGTGTACATTACAAAACTGTTATCCCACGCAAGGAAATGTGGAGGCAGGGGTGCAAGTGGGGATGTTGCCCAGCAAAGCAGGTAGTTCACAGGTAGTATTCAATATAAATATATATTATGTATATATTATACCCAGCTGTCTACACTGAACTAACTGATGTTCTATGACTCATACCGCTATGACATCACAGCAGGGCTTACCCGCGTTTAGGTCACGTGATATACAATTTAATAATTATGATTTTTTATTTTAATATTTTAAAAGAAAAATGTGCTTTTATGACTCGTAATCAGAATATTTTAGTAAATTTTAACATAAATTTTAACTTTTTTCTTTCATGATTTATTTTTGGCTAACGATAATACCCTATTTCAACCACAAATCTAAACTTGCCTTGGTACTTGTTCTACTTAAAGAAAACAATTAACTGTCCGATCAACCTTAATTTAACATTTAAATCCCCAAGAAAAATTATGATTTCCTAACAAATAATTTAACGATTAGAATATATTTTTTTTATTACCCAAAAAATATATTTATATATAAAAATATGTGAGTTGTGTAATAATTTTTATTTCTTTTGTGTGTGTAGTTTTAATTTTGTTAAAGTCATAATAATTTGTTGACCTTCACTTCAACATTTGACCATTCAAATAAAAAAAATAAAAGGTTACAAATAGCATTTAACTAGCCAGGCCAAGTCAGGAACGAACGCAAAGTAGGTACCACCAGCTATTTAACTAAACATCAAATATTTTTTTATAAACATGAAGAGATAAGAAACACGAACGAACTGTAACGCACAGCACACCATCATAGCGTAGCACACCTTTTAAATCAAATATTAAAATTGTATAAATTTATTCAAATATTTATAAAAATGTTGTGATATATAAAAATTTTATGTTTAATTGTAATTTAAGGGTTCAGTAGCATACATGACATTCAAAATAGGGTATTATCGTTAGTCAAAAATAAATCATGAAAGAAAAAAAGTTAAAATTTATGTAAAAATATACTTAAATATTCTGATTTCGAATCAAAAAAAAGCACATTTTTCTTTTAAAATATTAAAATTAAAAATCGTAATATTTAAACTGTATATCACGTGGCCTAAAACGCGGGTAAGCCTTGCTGTGATGTCATAGCGGTATGAGTCATAGACCATCAGTTAGTTCAGTTTAGACAGCTGGGTATAATATATACATAAATAAGTATTTATATTTATATTATAATCAGATGTGTATGAATATATCTGTTTTTGGGATCGCTGAACAGGAATATCATGACAGAATACTCAGGGACCTGGAGCCCGAGATACCCAGGGTACTCGAAGTACCAGGTATCTCGGAGACGAATTTTGTAATAGACAACTTCTTAAATATCATCTTGATTGAAAATATTGGTGCATGTATATTTTCTTCTGAACCTTGTCACTAATCAAATTTATTTATAAAAACACTTGAAATTTTTTTAACTTAAATTAATTACAAATTAAACATGTAATAAACAAAAGAAGAGAAATATATTTAATGGGCAATCTAAACTCCGTCCGTGTGCTGCTTCCGAGGTAATAATCATTCAAGGTCCATACTTTTTTATTGATATGGTTTTTTATTGGTATTTTGAAAATACTCAAATTGATTGATTTGATTTGATGAAAATTTTTATTCACTACCAAATTGAATTCAAATCTGGTATAACATTTCTGTTGAAGAAACGTAATAAAACCATCAATTTCGCTGCAAGTTACGGCTCTAGTTAATACTACGTGCGTTAAATCTAGTTTGACTGAGGCTTAGTGAAATCTGAATTTTCGACGTTTAGTGACACTACATTGAAGGTACCTATAAATTTTATTTTAATTAAACCAAATAGATCATCCAATGAAGCCACAAAAAATGATAACCGTTTTTTGTGTAAAACGATAAATATAATTATCAGAAAATTATAGGATTGCATAATTGCGAATATATAGGAAAAAGCAAATGATATTTAAATAGCTTCTTAACTAACACCTGTAAGGGAAATGTTTAGTTTGTATGTTTTTTTTATAAAATACATTTTAATTCAAATTAACGATCATTTATCAAGGCCAGTTATTTTATATTCCACGATTTAATATCACTAAAAAAAAATTTATTGAGGGAATACAAAAAAAATTCTAGTTCCTTATCATAAATTTTCCCATCAAAATGGTTTGGAAAAAAACATCTTGCAAAAACTGAATGATGTGATATGTTGAACTTTTGATCTGTCATAAATTTTTTTTATTGTCAAACAATAGCTGTTAATTGCAAAACTTCATTTATGTTAAGCAATCATTTTTTTTTATAAATAGCCTTGAAGATCAACAAATTTATGCGTTTTGTCAGCTGTTCTTAAAATTCCTTTCCAACCTCCTTAAGAAGTGGAGATTGTTTTAGCATAAGAGTTATATAAATTAATTAACATTTAAAACTATTTTTAGTTAAAAGGTTTATGATTTTTACCTTGGAAATCATGATTGATGTTATGAGAACTTAGAGAATTTTAATGTCTCAATAGACAATCGAACAACTCCTGCTTTGATAGAGTTTTGTTTTCTAACTCGTTAGGAATTTTTTTATTGTTAGTAATACACATATAAAATAGTCAAAAAAGAACGAGAGGTGTTGTGGGACACTCGTAAGGAACTATGTTCCTTTTGTACCTTCTTAAAGTACTAATTTTAGAAGTCGAATACTTATTTTATTCTTTAAGTATTATAATTTTCTAGCTAATTTTACTGTATGAATTAATATCAGTTAAAAGAGGTATACTTCTGATTTAGTAGTCAACCCAATGTGTGCATACATTACATTTGGTTTGATCAGGATATTTTTAATGACATAATATTAAATTTTCTTGTACTTGCTTTAAAATTATCTCTATTACCTTTAACTTTTGATAACTCACTTTCACAATTCATTTAAAAAAATACCCCCTTTTGTAGTAAGATCTCATAGTACAAAAATCCGTTAAAAGTAAGTACACCTTTTTGTACACTAATTTCGTGTCTTTTTTGCATGTCTGCGGGGGACTATTCTTGATTTTGAATAATTATGATTGCCTGTAAAGTGAAAAAAATACAAAAGTTTTGTATAAATTTAATCCTATATTCCAAATTTCGTACGCTCATTATCTTTTGTCATAACGACGTATCCAAGCCAAATGGTTTATCACACTTTTTTCTAAAGCTTTTTTTTTATATTACCAAAAAAAGCGAAATTTTATTGAAAAAAAAAATGAACCCTTTTTTTATAAAGATTTTTTATTTTGTAAATCAATTTTGTTACGTTGCAGATGTGCTCATCCAAAATAAACAATATGCCCTTTAGATTCTTCATTTCAAAAAGAATATTATTAAATAATAGGGAAGATATTAATCTCTTTCTGGAGTAAAACTTACATTGTCTAAAATTTAAAATTATGAATTATTGGCAAAGGTGCAGATCCAAATAGGCGCGAAACAAACAAAAAATCATGTAGAAATGTAAAGATAACTTGCAATAATGGCTTTCATTTGTAACGGGTAAATTTTAAACAATATACTAAAATTGATCTAGTTTTTTTTGTAATGATTATTGATTTCAAAATAATTGAGACAAATTCATAAAATAAATTTATGTATTTAGTGACAAGATATTCTAATCAGTTTTTATGAATTTAGTTGACCTAATCAATCTTTTAAAAAATTTTAAAATAGTTTAGTATTTTTAACAAAGTATTTATAAACTCTTAAGGTGTCTCGATTCCAAAAATAACTTTAAAACCTAATGTTCCTCAAGAATGCTTGATTAATTTACACAGTAACGATTAAGTCTCTCAAAAACCTCTTTTTATAGCGTGTAGCACCACAGGGCGCAGCTAGTATTATTATAATATGAACAAATCTGGACTGACTTCACACGAATTTTTTGTGTGTACCGTACACTCCAAAGTCAAAATAAATGCAAAAGTTGAACCATTCTAAGTGTTATTACTATAACAGTACATGTAATTCACATTTAATGTTATATCTAGCTATATCACTTAGAATGGTAACACTTTTTGTGATACAGACGTAAGGATTTTTTTATGCCCCGAATTGTTAATTCTGAATTGTTCGATTTTATATTCCAAATACACAGGAATTTTTAAACTGAAAAGCTCAAAAAAATTATCCTGCCTTAGAATAGATGACTGTTTTATTCATTTAATCAATTATATACCTTCAAGTTTCACGAATCTCTCTGTACATTGGCTATACTATACATATAAAATCAAAAACCATGTTTCAACCGCCATATGATTGGTAAAATGAACACATAAATAAAATGACATATCCTGTTTCCCTGATATCAAGTGAAGGGAATAGGGATGGATGGATATCAATCGAATTTTACTGATTGTATTATTATTATTATCAGAAACAGTTAAAATCGATACCTGTTTGGGTTGCTGTTCGTGTATTCCCTTCTCTATCTCACTTGTATAGAAAGATAATATACAGGGATAACAATATGAGATGATTGACAACAAAGATAGATATTGAATGAATGGGATTATTGGACACAATAGTCCAGGAGCCAATATTACATTTCATATAATATTTTCGGCATTTTAAGAGAAGGATTTGTAGACAGATATAGAAAATCCGTCAAGTCTTGATTAATTTTATAAAAACATGAAAATCTAGTTCATTTGATAATGAAATCAGTTGTGCTTACATCGAAAATATTGCGCATCATATCGGATTTTGGATGATACCATAAAAAATAAGTCACCAATCGTTATACAAATCCGATTTTTGTAGTTTTTGGGTTTAAATTATCTTATATATTAAGTTTTGCCAAAATTGGAGACAAAAAATTTTTCCCGATTTTTTCGATTTTTTTAAAGGGGTACCCCTTAAGAAAATTCGAAAAAATCGATACAAATTTTTTGTTTCCGATTTCGATCAAACTCACTTTATAAGCTAATTTTGACCCAAAAAATTCAAAAATCATATTCATTTAATGATTGGATACGTAGTTTCTGAGATATCGTCGAAAGTTTCAAACGAAATGCGATTTTCTCAGAAACTACGCATTCAATCATCCAATGAACCCGTTTTTTAAACTTTTTGGGTTAAAATTACCTTGTATACTGAGTTTTATCAAAATTGGAGACATAAAAATTTTCCCGATTTTTTCGATTTTTTTAAAGGGGTACCCCTTAAGAAAATTCGAAAAAATCGATACAAACTTTTTATCTCCGATTTCGATCAAACTCACTTTATAAGCTAATTTTGACCCAAAAAAATCAAAAATCATATTCATTTGATGATTGGATACGTAGTTTCTAAGATATCGTCGAAAGTTTCAAACGAAATGCGATTTTCTCAGAAACTACGCATCCAATCATCCAATGAACCCGTTTTTTAAACTTTTTTTGTTAAAATTACCTTGTATACTGTGTTTTATCAAAATTGGAGACTCCAAATTTTTTCGATTTCATAAAAAATTCCTTATAATTACTGGAACATATTTCACCCCTTCTTCAGCTTGAAAATAGATCGTTGGCTCTTGGAATAACTCGCAGAGAGCGAATGGATTATCTCGTACATAAATTTTAAATGCACAATCATCGACAAACATTCAAACAAACAAACATACCTAACAGTACACAGTAACAAGCATATAGCCCTTTGATAATGACGATACAATTTTCTCTGTCAATATTATATAACAATAAATGTACAATGTCCACTGTCCTGCTGTCCATTGTCAATTATACCACCACACATACCAACTGCAAACCCCGTACCACAACGTCATGGCTGCTGTAGTAGGTACATAATAATAAAACATTAAAAAGGCGTATTATTATCATGACAAGGGATTGTTTTTGTAGATATAGGTTCAGATGAGTTGGATGTATGTAGCAAATCATCGATAGGTGATGTGTACATGTAGCAAAACCATCGCTCGAGATGTGTTACATATTACTTTTGATTTATGTTTATTATGTTTATTTATTTATTTGAAATTTTGTGTTTTTACTCTCGTGTACAAAGTAATAGAACTATTGCAATGGTGGAAAATGCGGTGTTGAGCCTTTAATGGAAATTACCTGAAAATTTTATCACTTACATAAGAAATCATTTAAAATGTCTCCCCACAAATAACAAATTTGAATGTCCCGACAATGTACTTTATTTCGTCGCCAATAGATGCTATATTGAGTCCTATTTAAGTCAATATGTCCTGAAAAAGGAAACTTTCTTGTTTTTATTAAAAGTTTCTATCGAAAAGTCAAGTAAGATTGATTACAAGTGAAATTTACAAAATTTAAAAACCTCCGGTAAATTCTGGGTACGGAATCCTAAACTCGCCACTTGAAATATATCTAAGAACACTCTCCATTAAATAACCTTTTTCTTTAAAGTTTTTTCCAAACTGAGCTGATTCTGAAGATCATCGCCATTTTTTTTTATAGTTTTTTCGGATACGGAATCGTTAATTCAAACTTGAAACATAGCTAAGAACACGCTGCTTTAATTTCCTTTCAAGCGAAACAAAAAAGTTAAAAATCGGTGCTTCTGTTTAGGCGCTACGATGTCACATACAGACAAGCACACACACAAAACGGTCAAACTTATAACACCTCTTTTTTTAGTTCGGGGGTTAAAAAACGTAAAAAATGGTGTTCTAACGTAAAAGTTTTGAAAAATAGTAAACGAATTTTCTCGATATGTTACTCACGCGGCCTACTTACAAATTTCTTCTTATTAAACACTGAAATTCCTTTTTTTTTAGTCACCCGCGAGGTGGAAGAATAAAAATAGCATACCCAAATGGGTCACTATGTTACGATCTAATAATAAAGTAACACCTGCAAGGAGGGTCGCGGGGTGTAGGTACATTATTGGCTGGTTGGTTGGTCAATAATTGAATATAGAATAGAAAGTAGACTGGACAAATAAATTTTATGATTGTTTTAACTTCATAAATGAAATGAATAAATAAACAATATTTATTTATATTTTTATTATATTTTATTAATAAAAGAATATGATAATTACTATTTTATTGTTATTATTATTTAATTTTAATTTTAATATATACAACAAACTGTAACTTAACAGCTAACTAATACTTTAATTCATCTAACTGCCAGATTCTATTTTATATATAGGCTGATCTAAAGTGTCGATGGAAAGACTTTAAATAAACATTAAACAAATTCATTCAAAATTAAACAATCCCCGAGAAAATTTTCAGGTACGGAATCCCGAACTCACACTTGAAACGTATCTAAGAACCCTGTCCATTAAATTACATTTTTCGTTAGAGCCTTTTCCAAACTGAATCGATTTTGACGATCATCGCCTAATCTTTGATTGTTTCGGATACGGAACCCTAAACTCGTACTTGAAACATAGCTGAGAACACTCCCCATTAAATTAATTTTCGAAAAAATGATGTGTTTTATTCACTTTTCAGATTCTGTTTATTCAGTTTTTTTATAACCATTAAAAAACGGCTCAACTAATTCTGCTGAAAACTATTTCAGTTCCTAAACACGTGATTACGCGTCGAATAAGCCCAGTCACGTGTTAATGTCATAACTGGTTTGCGAGAAAACCGATGCGAAAGAATTCGAACGAACATACTCACATACCTTCACACACACACAGACATGACATTGAAAAGGTTTGGCGGAAATATATATAAAATGGGAGATTTTCAAAATTGGCCCCATTACATTAACTTCCTCTGGGAAGTTAAAAATATCCCTGATTGACAAACGGCTGCTTAAATAATAATTCCGTGGCGCTAGAAAGTGGCGTACTGGCATACCCTTATCCCTACTGCTGATTTTTGTAATTTAACGCTTATATTGTAAAATTGTCAATTTCTCTAAGCAGGGCTTTTGGCAATATTCACAAAAATATCCTTTTTCTTCCAAGATTTAAACACTCTGTATAGGAACGTGTTGCATGTTGAAATCTGGTTGTTCAATGGAATGGACAGAGTAACTAGTAACAAATATTAAAATTTGTTATGCAAAAAAATAAATAATTATTTATGTTGTTAAATGTTAAGTTAACAGAACATTATTTTACTTTGAGTATGAAACTAAACTGGACAATAAAATATACAGCTAAAAAATTTACATATGTCATTTTATAATTTTAATTTTATGTGTTTATTCAAAGGTGTAACTTAACTTGATTTTATATTCAATATTTTTAATCGTTTAAGAGCTATTTGGTTTTTTCAAATATAGGTTAGATAATTTCTTAGGTCTTAAGTAAATTAGGCACTTTTTCTATGTAATAAAATTCATTCTCTACGATTAGCACAGACTATACAAGAATATTGAATAAAATTTGAGAATTTAACCATTAAAAAGTGAAAATTTTTTAGTTATTAAAAGCGTCAAAGACCAAATTTTTTTTAATGTTTCTTTTTGGAAAAAAGAAAGTATGCATTTTCTCGTTACTTCCACAACGATTCAAATTTCTATTTCTTACCATATTTTTGAGTACCGTTGATAGATAATAGTTAACATTCAAAAAATCATTATCTCAATATTTTAAAAATATATTCCCATTATGTGTGTTTTGAGACACATTTCGAAAAATTATTTATAGTCGTATAATCAAAACGAGTGTCAAATAGAGACAAATATGAATAATGAGAATTGGTTATCATTACGAAAAAAAATACCGACCATATTGTAACAGTGCAGTTTTCTATGTTAAGCCGCTCAAAGACGTGCTATATTTTTGCATCTGTTATTGAGCTAGGAATATTTTCGATATTATTAT
This sequence comes from Chrysoperla carnea, assembly GCF_905475395.1. Taxonomy (NCBI): domain Eukaryota; kingdom Metazoa; phylum Arthropoda; class Insecta; order Neuroptera; family Chrysopidae; genus Chrysoperla; species Chrysoperla carnea. The sequence continues at coordinate 3,555,833 of NC_058341.1, forward strand.
AATATTCTTTTATTTTTGTTACAGGTAAAAAATTTGTCATTTTTCATTCATTGGCTGTCGAAAATATGGTAATCATTTAACAAATTTTACAATACTATTATGGCTTAAACAGGGATTTAAATAGGATTGTAGTACTTACTGGTCATGACAATTGATTGAAAAGTATCAAAACGCAATAACTAGCTATTATCGAGAAAAAAGTCAGAAAAATTTTGTTTCTATCAATTTTAAACATCATCATCAATTTTATCAAATCGATGACCCAAAAAGTAGCGCATCTGACCAACATGTAAGAAATTATTATCCGATTTCATAACCATTGAAGGTCTTTTCAATTCGGAATGATCATAACATTAATTTTCTATGACTGGCATAAGGGGTAAATTTATTGAACGTCTATGAACGACTTTATATTACATTGTGTTTTGATAACAGCATTATTTTTAAAACAATTCATTCATTTGTAGAGCTACAAACCACACAAAACGCTAAAACAAAAACTAATATGGACATTGGGCACATCAATTATTATTACAAATGTAACAAGCATCGAGCTACTGTAGCTCTAGAGGTGCTGGTTGCCTATCATATCAAATGCACATACGGTTGACAGGATTCACTGACTGGACTGATCTAAATATAAATACAATAGTTTTTATATTTACAACACAAAAACACAAAAATTTTGTGAGTGAGCCTTGTTTTGTTTGTTTGTTAGGTTTTGTTATGCGAAGTCAGTGAACTAGAATTTTATTCGATAAAACAAACAAAAAGAATTAGACAGAAAACAAATTATGAAGCTTGGCATAAAAATAATAAGCTCTAACAATTTTTGAACTTTGGATAGATAGATTATATAAAGACCTCGAACAATTTCAAGCCTGTCGATTTTTTCGGCCGTTCAAAAACCACTGCTATAGTACATTATAAATATGCTTCAAAAAAGTAATTTTAAGGATTTTAAATTCTTTTTCCGAGAGGATTACTCCACCAAAAATCGTACTTACTTATCACTGGAGTCCCTAAATTTGAAATATTTTTGAAAATGACATGAGAGAATTTAAATTTTAAATGGAAATTATTTAAAAAAAATATATTATTTGTTAACGATAATAATAAAAATAATGTTTTTATCTAATTACATAATTAAAAATGTACAATTTATAGGTCCATAATTATTACACATTTTAAATTCACAAGCGTCCAATAACATATTTTTTACTTACTTTTGTTGTGTATGCATTTTTCAGTTAAAGTAAGCTATGAATTCATTTAAACAAAACAGATTATATTTATGACTGTCAAAATATTACCTCGCCTTTATAGGGGACCGGCCTAAATTTTTTTTATCACTTCAGGAGAAGAATTCTCATTGGACGTACAGAAAACTGAAGTTTGTTTTTAAAAATAAATTTTAAAGTCCCTAATTAAAGAAAGATGATACTCACTATAGTGACGTCATTCATGGAAATCGCCGTAGATATTACATAAAAAACTTTGTTTTGCTAAGAGAAGATGGACCACCTTTGAATGCAATCTTAGGTTGCTTATAACTTTTTCGTTTTTCAATCAATTTTAATTTCATTTTCAAATTTTGTCATGGTATCAAGTCTAGCTTTACATTTTTATGAGTAATATGGCCAATTCGACATCAGGATTATTCCCTATTGTATATGATGATTTATTTTGGGTCCGCTATGGACAATTAAAAGAATATATACATTGAAAGTCAAATTTTCATATCACAAAATGTTTTCCTTAAAACATCGTGATTTCACTGAACTTTTTCGCTTTTTGACTTAAAAAAATACTTCATGTATCACTTTACATTTTTTCTTAAAAATCTACAATTACAAGTATGACAACAACACTTTGTTTTGACATTTTTACACCGCCACCATGATGGATTTGACCTAAGCAATTACCTCAGTTGTTGACGCTCAGTCTATGTAACTCAGTGATCTAAGATTAAATCAGATCTGTAGAACTTTCCCATTGATCTGACTTTAGCTTCAAGTAATTAAAATTAAAAATTTGCATTTCATAATTGCATATAATAAGCTCTGTACAATTCCTTGGTACATTTTTTTTTTGTATCTAATTATCCTGAATACAATTAATTACATTCAATGTACTGTACTGCTACACTGTTCCAACATATTTTATGTTTAATTATTGTAAATTACATAAATCATTCTGTTAATTGAACAGAGATGGCATTATTATAATTACAAGGGTTCCAGATGGGCGACGCAACCTGATGCGTAGGGGGTATGAGGTTTAAAAAAAATAGGAAAAGCGCGAGTTTAACTATTATTCACAATTTTTAATATTCACAATTTGTAATATAGAAAGATAGTCACTCTTATATAGCCACAGTCGTGTACACACAACACAACTGTGGTGTCACACAAATAAATGATATTCTCATGTAATACAAACTTTATAATGTTCGAACCTAATTTGCGGCGCCCTCACGGATAAACAGTGATGTTAATGAAAAAAATGTTCATACAAAAGTTGTTTCTTTTTTGTAGGGAAAATTTATTGCATTTCATTTTTATTCTATCTCTAACGGTTTACAATGGATAGATTTGTAAGACCCATCTAATCATCCAAAACCCAATTGACCTATGTTCATATCTCTTTTCGTTTTTGAGTTATTGTGTTTACGGACAGACGGACATCCGGAAATGGGCTAATTAGGTGATTTTATGAACACCTATACCAAAATTTTGTTCGTATCATCAAAATTTTTAAGCGGTGTACAAACTTGGGAGTAAACGTAGTATACCTTGATACCTTATTTTAAAGCTAAGGAGTTTTACGAGGGACTTGTAAAATTTTTGATCGTTAAAAAGCTTGAAATTGGTTTCCGTTTTTTATTTTTCTAAGAAGACTTCCGAAATAAAAGGAGAAATTATTTTATTGAATGTATCAGACAAAATTATTTAGACATTTTTTTAATCGATGAACTGTTAGAAATATTAAAGAAGGTGTATCCATTAGTTTCAAGCTTTAGGGGCGCAATCAAAAATATTCCAAGCTAAGTGAAGGAGAACGCATTGCTACGACTACGGAAACAGTGAGGCAATCAATTTTTTAAGCGTAAGCATGTGGCCTATGCACATTGGATCTAAAAAATAACCCATAAAAATATACCTTCAAAAGCTTTTTTGTATTTTTTGATTAAATTTCAAAAAAAATATCGAGGTAAAAATTATCAATCAATATAAACAAATGAAAATTAATTTCCTAACGTGTAAAAAAAAATTTTCAATAAAAATATATTTTATTAACTACTAAAGTAGTAACCACTGCGCTAACATAACTCGTTCGGTCGCTAGATAGCTCGTACACAGATGATGGGTGTGTTTTACATCAATTTTTTTTCCATTGTTTAATGGATAAAAATATTGCATATACACACATACATTGAAAAACAACAAGGGGTTTGGTATTTTGATGGATGGAAACTGTGGGGTAGTTTTTGTTGATAATAATAATGTAATGTTTTAACAAAATAGTAAAAAAAATGAGGGATCGTTTGCCATATTGTTAGGTTTATATGTAATAATTGTCAATTGAATTTAATATGCGTGTTATGGATATAGTTTTCAAGGATTTTTTTTATATTAATTGATTTTTTTTAATGGAAAATGGAGTGCTTTCATTTTGGTTCCAAATATAAAACAGACATTATAAAAATATTCGCTAAATATTTTGGTTACGCCAGATTTGGGTTTTAAATATTATCTGTAAAACTATTAAACAATGAAATAAATTTTCACATTTTCTGGGCTTGAAATACTTTTTAGTAACGTAGATAATAGTTTTTATCACCGAAGATTTCATTTTGTGTTTAACAAAGAGGTAATTTGAGGACCAGGGGACTAAATCTTGAGATACCGCCGAAAATCTCTCCAAATCAAAGGTTTCATATAGAATTTCGCGTGATACCACTAAAAAAATCCCCACCAAATTTATCAAAGAACTCCAATGCATTTTTTTTGGGTCAAAATGTCTTGCAATTTTAAAAAATGAAAATACCAAAAAAAGTGATTCCGATGTTTGGTAACTTCTGATTGCTGTTCATAGATGGTGTTTGATCTAAAATTGTAAATACATAATTAATTTTATGATTTGCTTATATTTTTGTAATAATCATTAATAAGAAAATATCTCTTTTCAAAAATTGGGAAACAAAAACTTGAAAAAAACTGTTAAATACAATTTCATTACTATTCCTTCATTGTGCATGTTATTCAATAATACAGAATTTATAGCGAAAGGAACATAGTTCCTACCGGGTGCTCACAACACCTCTCGTTTTTTTTTTTGTTTTCCATTTCGATAAAAACTGTACACGAATGGATGCCTTACTTTTTTTCCAGATTCCACAATCAAAATTTGGTAAATTCGATTCTAATATACTTCGGATTATCATTTCCAATTAGGTTTTGCAGAATTCTGTTTATAACTGTTAATTTTACTCCGTGTACTCGCTATACGATTATCAAAATGTACATGTAATGAATATATTCATACCAACTACAGTAATATTTTAAAATTCATCAAATGTGCAATAAAATTGTATTTTATTAATTAACGATCGTGGGGTGGTTTTTTTTAAGCACTCTTCCCAACCCCTTTTCCCATCTGCAATGCTGCTTATACCAAATATAATTTTTAAAATGAACCCAACATATAAAATAATGTAGCAAGCACACATTATTATTATCACTCGATTCTGTATTGTAATGTGGTCAAAAACTGACATTTTAAAATAGTAACTACCTTTTTAACACCTCAACTCATTTCATGTACATGTACATGTTATTATGCAACCCCGTGTACATTCAACCCATTCACCTACTGAAAAACCACTGAATCTCATTTATTTTATTTTATAATTTTAAATAATATTTTGAGTGTACCGGGTATTCAAAAATATTGTTATACATTTATAGACTACAAGCACATTTTTTCGAGTGAAATGACTCACCAGGAATCATGTTGAATAAAGTGCTCCTATATATAAAAGTAAGTTGAAGCACCATGGCGTCAGCAAATAGTTACGGGGTTGCTGGATACTAACTTTGCTTAGATATTCGAAGATAATTACATAAATGTCGTACAGGAATAAATCCGGTAACTTCGGTACTAAAAAGCCTGTTGGGTGAAGGAAACTCGTTCGGTAACAGAGCCGAGGAGATCTTGAAACTAAACAGAGCTGATATTAGAGTCATCGTAGAGTTACTCACAGGGCATGATAACCTGAACAAGTTCCAACATCAGATTGGAAAAAGACAATCTCCCGCGTGTGACAGATGCTGAGAAAATTCAGAAGAAACATCGATCCACTTTCTCTGTTACTGCCCGGCGCTCATACAGTAGCGAAGGAAATGGTTTGGTCCGGCCATAGTCGAGCCAGAAGAAATTAGGAAACTCAGCGCTGTGCAAATCCTGGGTTTCAGTACATCAGTTGGTTATAATAGCCACTGAAAAGCGTAGCGGGGATGAAGTACAAGGGTCTATTTGGCTAGGTGCTCTAAACCATTGCTTCGAGGCGCGATGCTCGAGCATGGCCCGCTAACCTCCATACCATACCATAACATACCATACCATACCAACTTCGGTACTAGAAGTTAATACAAAATATTGGTCTCACGTCAATTTCCGAAGCCCTACGTGATTTATTCATGTACGGCATTTATGTAATTCTCGATCTTGAACAATACAAAAATTTTCTAGCGTCATGGGAATAAGGCGTTCGTCATGGCTTTCAACACTTGCAATAATAACAATATAATTTTTATCAGGGTACAATAATATTTTTCGTATACATGTATTATCGTATATGTTAATCAATTATTTATAATTTTGTTGTAAACATTGATTTTTTTTTTTTTAAATTCATAATTAAAATTTTGTTACTAATTATTTATTAATCATTCAATATTTTAAAATATGTTTATTTTATTATTATAATTATTATTATTTTAATTATTTTAAAATAATTTTTTTTTCAAAGACTAACAAAATATGTTTTGACGAAGAAAGACTAGTATATTTTTTATGTATCACGGAAGAAAATTTGTTTTAATCACCAGAGGATTTAGCCCTTAAAGGATTAAAATAAGGTATAAAGTTTGTATGAAAATCCGTCATTTTTGACTCCAAATTTAACCGATTTTAAAAATTATTTCGCCCATAGACTGCTACATTATCAGCAAATAACATGGGCTTCTAACAAACGCGAGGTAAAAATGATGTGCTTTCTAAAACAACTTGTTTTAAAATCGACGCTTGATTTTAATAAAATTGTACTTTTCAATCAGTTTATGCAATAAATATTTCAGGAATCAGATCTTGCTCATTTTATATGTGGTAGTATTTTGTTAGTCTTTGGTTTTAAGATAATACCAATATAATACATATAAAAATTAAAATAAATAATTTATACAAGTTTTCAATAATTTAATAATTATTGAAAATTTTTAATATAATGAATATTTTAAAGTGGGTGTGGGCTGGTATTAGAGGACGGGACATTTATTTAAATAATAATACAATTTTTGTGCTAAAAATTATTATCCACATATTTTTTTTATCCCCAATTTTTTTTGTATTTTTTATTTAATTCAATAAATTTTCATATCTTTCGGATTGCAGGCGGACATTTAAAATACATTCAATTATTGACTATAAATATTGCAGATTATCTAAAAAAAAATTAAAACTTTCCTATATGACGTCGAAATTTGATGAACTTTGCATTCGAAACAAACAAAAAAAATTGATAATAATTCGACTATGAATATTAAACGAGAAACGACCTCCGTATACAAATGCATTATAGATTAAAATTCTAAACAATGCGTAAAAATTTTAAAGCGTACATACAAAAAGGAAATTGCAAATCATAGCTTTTGCAATTAGGGAAAATGTGAGCACTTAATCTTACTTAACCATCCGCAATACTTAACTATATTTTAATATTCGTTGGTTTTATAATAGCCAAACACATTTGCAAAAATTTCTAAATCGGAGAAAATTTCCGGAGATAACCGTGCTCTTATTTCAACCCTTGTGTCCCTTGCAACTCTTATCCCTATGTTTTTTTGATGCTTGATTCTTCTTCTGTTCGATCATAAAGCCACACGAAATAATTTCAATTTTTTTCTCATTCTAATCAAAATTAAAATAATTTTGAGGACTTCTTTTGGCGTGATTCGAAAAGGGACCATTTTCCGATCAATTCTTACATGTTTATGGGAATGTTGAACGCCTGTCTTCTCGGTTTTAATAATGAAAGTAGTTTCATACACAAGTAAAACTGGTTAGATCTGTCACTTGATATGTATATAGAGGTAAAATTAATGTAGTGAGCCGTTAACAAATTCGATAATATTCGATGCAGTCAACAACAAAAACAACAAATATTCATGAATGCATTTTCATAATTTTTTTCGATAATACAAATAATTTCATTTGAAAGCATAAAAATAATAATAAAAAAAATTTTGTTATTTATTTATGCTTTAATAATTTTCATAATGGAATTAGAAATATTTGTTGATTTTTTTTATTATCCGTGTTTATAGCCTGCCATAGAGCTCTATACTCTGTACGCTTGGTTTTTTGTTATAAGTCGATTGACTGGAAATAAATATTGTTTTTTTTTTGTTATGTGTGTAATGTCGATTACTTTATGAATCATTCGGTTTATTCGTTGTTGAAAGTTCATTCGGCAAGTATAAATCAAAAAATTATTTCCCGAAAAAATAAATTTTTTAATATAAAAATTCACAGTTTTGATATTCTTTTCTTAACAAGTGTGAACAATCATTATTTTTATACCCTGTATACATGTAATATACATCAAGGTGTACTAAGTTTAGTCCCAAGTTTGTAACGATTAAAAATATTTATGCTATGAACAAAATTTTGGTATAGGTGTTCATAAAATCACCTAATTAGTACATTTCCGGTTGTCTGCCTGTCTGTCGTCTGTCCTTCTGTCATCTCGATTACTTATTCGATTACTTAAAAATGAAAAGAAATATCAAGCTGAAATTTTTATAGCGTGCTTAAGACGTAAAAAGTGAGATCGAGTTCGTAAATGAGCAATATAGGTCAATTGGGTCTTGAGCCCAAAATGTCATTCGAAGATGATTTTTTAGTTCGACTTTATTAGCAAATCCAAGAGTAACGTCTGTTGCAGTTAGTTCAAGACAGATTTGTTGTAATTTTCGTAATTGAAGTTTATTCCATCCGAAATGTGTAGTTTTTTGTTTATTACGTTGCTATGACTCTAAATGAATCATCCAGTAACTAACTAAATATTACTTCATATAATGTTTTATTATTATAAAAGTTCATTTTGAAAGGGGTTTAAAATATTAAATACATTTAATACACTGAGCACTGACTGGCAAAGCAAGTAACGAACGCAAACCACCATAACATTTTATTTAGGGGTTGGTGAACTCTTGGAAATAAGTTTTGATCAACAAATACACGTTCAACTCACACAACGTGAAACAAAAAATAAAAAACACACACTTTTTATAAAAAAGTTTAACTAACTATACATTTACGTTCGTACGTTTTATATTTCATCATTATTTATTTGGGTGCGTCATCATTACGTCACTGATTTTATATGAACCGAAAAACTTATAAGAATTCATTTTACAGGGTGACTCACTTTCTGTTGAATCGAAAATTCTTACTTACTCTGGCGTCAAACAGTTAATTAACAAAAATTAAGTAATAAACAGACTTAATTCTTAACGTCATAGAGCAAAATTAATTTTTTTGGATTTTGATGACGTCATTAGGTTCAAAAAAACGATTTTTATGATAACACAGCCAAATTTTATCCAATTTGAATGAAATTTTTTTTGAAATCTACTAATTTTGGGTCGTACTTTTCATCTGTGTGACTATTTTTTCGCTACCGATCACCGTTGTGCTAAATTTCAGATCCAAGTCTTCACTTTCTTGAAACCTATTAAAGATAGGTTTAATTTGACCAGAAATTTGAAAAGTATGGCCCAAATTTAGTAGAATTCCATACTTGGTTTATTAAAATTGGATAAAATTTGAATGTGATAGAGCAAAATTAAATTTTTTTGATTTCGATGACGTCATGAAGTTCAAAAAAAATCGATTTTTTTTATATCACAGCCAAATTTTATCCGATCTGAATGGAATTTTTTTTAAAACCCACTAATTTTGGGTCGTATTTTTCATCTGTGTGATTAGTTTTTCGCTACTGTTCACCGTTGTGCTAAATTTCAGATCCAAGTCTTCACTTTCTTGAAACCTATTAAAGATAGGTTAAATTTGACCAGAAATTTGAAAAGTATGGCCCAACTTTAGTAGAATTCCATACTCGGTTTATTAAAATTGGATAAAATTTGAATGTGATAGAGCAAAATTAAATTTTTTTGATTTCGATGACGTCATGAAGTTTAAAAAAATCGATTTTTTTTATATCACAGCCAAATTTTATCCGATCTGGATGGAATTTTTTTTAAAACCCACTAATTTTGGGTCGTACTTTTCAACTGTGTGATTAGTTTTTCGCTACCGTTCACCGTTGTGCTAAATTTCAGATCCAAGTCTTCACTTTCTTGAAATCTATTAAAGATAGGTTTAATTTGACCAGAAATTCAAAAAGTATGGCCCAAATTTAGTAGAATTCCATACTTGGTTTATTAAAATTGGATAAAATTTGAATGTGATAGAGCAAAATTAAATTTTTTTTTATTTTGATGACGTCATTAGGTGCAATAATTTGCTTGCTGAAACATAATTTAATCACTTTCTCTGCATTGCTTTTTATTGTGATAATTGCAGGACACCTTATATTTTATTTCTATAGAGAACAAAGCAATATTCTTTCTACTTGTGGATTTACTTTTTATAGTGTTCTTTTTTTTCAATGGGACACCCTGTTTAAAAATGATTTTAAAGTAAAAAAATTAATTTTTTAAGAATCTTTATTCTGTGTTTTACATTTTTTATTTTTACTTGTTGAAAAGGAAAATTTTATTTTTCCATATGACTGCGTACAAATTATTGTATTTTTTCAGACACAAAAATTGAAAACATATTTTCTTTTATTATATTTTTAAAAGTGGAAAATGTATTATTTTTTTAAAAGAAAAACTTTTTTTTAACATTGTTTTGACAGAAAATTAATTTTTATGTTTTTTAGGTAAATGAAAATTTGTATAGATTATTTTTATTTTTCACGAGGTATTCGTCACATATGTTGAAAGTTTATTTAATAAACAAACTTGCTTTAAAAATATTTTCTTTCATCAATTTTAATTAAATTTGTTGTTTCTCAATATGAACCGATTTTGATACAAGTAACAGAGTAAAGTCGTTGTAATATTTAAATGACTCAATTTAACATCGGAGGATTCGGAAAAGTGCTTGAAAAATGAAAAAAATAAATTAATTAAACGTCAATAAACGTATTCTTGATTTCCCCTCCATTTTTCCCAGATCGATTTTGCTCTGAATCTTTGTGAAAAGGACAATTTCATTCCATTTTCATGTATAGACGTTTGAGAACGAAATTCGATTAGTTTTTCAAACTTTTTGCATAATTTTTAAAAACAATTAAATTAATAATCAAATAATAATTAAATTAATAAAAATATTATGTATATAGTTTTTATAACTTTAAAAAATAAAAACTCGATTAAAAACAGATTTATCTTACGTATCGATAATTTTTATGTTCGAATTAAAACCATTAAAAATTTATAGATAATAATAATAATATAATATTGATACGTTGTCGCAAGCTAGTTCGTATAAAGTTGTTAAAATTTTATGATTATTATTAAAAACACTAGATCTGATATTAATAAAGTTTGAGTTCAATGATATAAAAATTGAAAAATTTTTATGACTTTAAAATAAATAATAACGTCTATCTTTAATATTATGACGGATTATTACAACTATCTGGGCAAAAACTAACATAAACATCATAAAACAAACAATAATTGAAAATTAAAATCTTTTCAATTCGATGGTAAGTGTCCTTGATCGTTTAAGGTTGATAGGACAAAACTCTTGAAATTTTACCGTACACCAATTATCGGATTTATCTAATTACTTAAGGATGTATGAGCATGACAACAATGTTTGATTTAAGGCTCAAAATTTGTTTGTAGGTAGTCTTTTACTCAAAGAATATGTGGTTAAAATTTCTGCTTAGGTATCCGTGCAAATTTTTAAGAAAAAAGTCATTAAAAATCGATATAAAATACATTGGCTCTTATGAAGGAATCTCAAAAAACGACATATTTTGGAAGTTTTAGATAATTTTCATTTGGAATGAATGAAAACAAATTTAAAAAAAACTTTTTAATAGAAAGTAAACATATTAGCAATGAATTAGAAAAGAAAAAAACTAAGTGTCACCGTCCATATAAGGGATGTAAGAGCAGGGTAGATTAAGGATTGAAATTATTTTTATCTTATTTTCAACTTTGATGATGAATTTTGTTATAACTTCATGAATGTAGACGAAAAATAAGAATAAAATTTTTCGATATGTGTCTTGGTTTTCGAAATATCGAAAGCTAAATAATTAAACAAAATTTTCAATATTTTGGAAATTAAGCCAGATATCGAAAAATTTTATTCTTACTTTTCGTCTTATATCGTCAAGTAATAATATAAATTTATCATCAAAATTGAAAATATCTATTTTTAAATTTGTGCCCCCACTACCATGCTCATACATCCTTAACTCTTAAAAGTACTAATAATCGTCTTTTGACTTTGTCCGTCTTGGAGATAAAAAAAATGTTAATTTTTTCTTTTTTAAGATATCGACTGCGTTAAGGTGCCGATTGAAGAGTATTAACGGCAATATGATCCTTGGACCTCAAGGGTCGCACCAGACTTTATCCACGATTTGTTTTTTATGAAATTTTATTGATTTATAAACACGCCTATAAACAATCGTAATTGGTATAAGAAGACATATAATTTAATTTCGAAAATAATGGTATTGGCTTGCCTGTAAAAAACTACTCATGGAAAAAATCAATCTTATACCGTCTCTTAGACTAATTACAACATTTAAAATTTTTTAGTATTATATTTTTTTGTGAAAAAATAAAAATTCACTTTCTTAAAACATTCAAATATTTTTATTTTATAAAACTTGTCAAATTTGGATTATTTGCTATGATTTTTATATCAAAATAACAAACTGGTAAAAACAAATCGTGTTATGTAATTTTCATTGGTATTTTATTAAATACTGCGTTGAATGATTATTTTATATCAAAAATATATATAAATTAATTTTGATTTATTCCTTAAATATACTAAAACAAAAAGTTAATATTGTGCTATCAATTGAAAGAAATAATTGAATAAATACTATACAGATATAAACTATATATAATAATAATTAATATATTTTATTTTATTTATAAATGTAAACTGAAAATGGGTTATAATCGATCAACATGAATCTACAATAATTAATATATTTCATTTAATCTATAAATGTACACTGAAAATGGGTAATAATCGATCAACATGAATCATTAAAGAGACCAATACTTAATTATGGTCGTTATAAGCGATATGTACAAAAGTTTATAAGGTTCGAAATATTATTATAATGTTGTTTTGTTTAATTGAAAGAGTATCTACATGTAATAGAAGAATGTATGTTTAGTGATTCCATATGTGACTGACACTACATTTGACCCAAAATACGTTTTATTTTGGATCACATTATAAATATTACAATGTTAATGGTTTTAGTTCAGTTTTGTGGTTGGATTCAACATTTGTAGTAAAAATTGCGTTCATAAAACTGAATTAATATATGATTTATTTACAAAATGCAACTGTGACTGATACTACATGCAAGAAGAAGTCGCGTTCAAGATTGTCTTTTAAACTTTGAATATCTTTCTCTATGCACGATTAATGATAAAACAAATTATTGGGAAATGGTAAAATAAAGAAACTTAGTATTTTAGAATTAAATTTATTAGTAAAACAAATCGTGACTGACAATACCGCCACTTTGGATGGCAAAATAGCTGTATTTTAAAAAAATCTTAGAAATAGATATTACAGGACACAAGGTAAGAACTTCAAAAACCATTTTCAAGATTCAAAAATGTTCTAAAATGCTATTTTTGAGTACAATTAATAAGAATCAAAAAGATCACTAATTTAATATAATTGTAATTTTAACGTTCTTATAAAAACAAAAATAATTTTAAAGGAAATTTTAATGAAAATTTAACATTTACGAAGAAAAAATATCATTTAGGTTTTAAAAATACAGAAAGCTAAAAGTACTGCAGTGTTGGCTCCTTACTAAAGTATTTTTACCATCAAAAACAGTAATATTTTTATTCCATTCATGGAATCACCCCTGTACTGATAATTTTCGACTCATTTTTATACCATGCATATATGAAATATACATAGTATATTAAGTTTAGTCCCAAGTTTGTAACGCTTAAAAATAATGATGCTAGGAAAAAAATTTTGTCATCGGTGTTCATAAAATCACCTAATTATTCCACTTTCGGTTGTCCGTCCGTCCGTCCGTCCGTCTGTGGACACGATAACTCAAAAACGAAAAAAGATATCGAGCTGAAACTTACAGCGTACTCAGGACGTAAAAAGTGAGGTCAAGTTCGTAAATGAGCATCATAGGTCAATTGGGTCTTGGGTCCGTAGGACCCATCTTGTAAACCATTAGAGATAGAACAAAAGTTTAAATGTAAAAATGTTCCTTATCAAAAATTAAACAACTTTTGTTTGAAACACTTTTTCGTAAACATCACTGTTTACCCGTGACGGCGCCAATTAGGCGGAAATTTTATAATATGTACTATACTTAATTAACAGTTATCTATGTGTCACATGTTTGTATGTGTAATGTGATAAAGAAATCAACACTGACTCTGCATGGTATTTCAACAATTAACTCAGTCAATTGTTTGTTTTCACTTGTTTTTAAAATGATATTAAATGTTCTATTTTTGGTTCTTTACAGATTCCAGAATCTATGAACAGTGACATTAACAACACAAGGACGAATACCATCATAACATCAAACCATAATGGGAATAACGAAGTTTTATTGACTTCATTTTAAAGGTAAGTTTACTTTACATATTCAAAACTTTACACTTTATAAATATGTATTTATAATTAAAACAATAATAAATAATAATATTTAATATTTATTTAATTATATTCAAAAATATAATGTTCACACAAATAGAACATGACACAAATTAAATGTTAGAACATAGAATTATTATTAATAACAACAACTTAAATAAATTGAATTACAGTGATGGGAATAAAGTTCGATAACCTTTAAGTTAATTTCAAATTAATTTCACGATAAAAAGCAGTTTATATAAGTTCAATCGGACTATAATACGGAATTTTTTAATCCTCTTGAACTTATATAGATTGAAAGTCTTTATTTTGAATAGTTTAAAATTATTTTGAGGCCTGCTCAACTTTTGTTCATCACTGTATATACAATAATTTTCTAAAATTAAATATTATATGTTTACATTTATGTTTACACTGGTAGTGTTTGGGTTATGACTTAGATACTTACTTACACTGTGAACGAACGATATTTTAAATGGTAAAATGATGGAAGATCGAAATTCATTTTCGCATTCTGTCTCAAAATATTTCAATGTTGGTTAAAATGAAAGAAAATTTATCTTTTTCACTCAAGAAACTCAATTTTCAATGCAATTTTGACACTAAAATACGAAAATCAGATGGTAGTTCCCAGAAATTAAGCATTCAATCGTTAAAGAAACGTGATTTTTGTATTTTTTGTGTCAAAATTATCATTTTTAGTGAGTTTTATCAAATTCTGAAACAAAAAATTGCTACCGATTCTTTTCGATTTTTATAAAGATTTTTTTTTTAATTTGCTAAAATTCGAGGAATTTTTGTTTGTCCCCAATTATGATTAAACTTAGTTTATTAGGTAATTTTGATCCAAAAAGTTCAAAAATCGTGTTCATTTTATGATTGGATGCGTAGTTTCTGAAATATCAACCAAAATCTCATACGAAAAGCGATTTTCTCCGAAATTACGCATCCAAACATAAAATGAACACGATTTTTGAACTTTTTGGGTCAATTTTACTTTATAAACTGAGTTTTACCAAAATTGGCTTCAATAAATTTTTCTCGATTTTTTCGATTTTTTTTGAAGGGAAACCCCTTAAAAAAATTCCAAAAAATCGAAAAATTTTTGTCGTCTCCAATTTCGATAAAATTCAGTATATAAGGTAATTTTGACCCAAAAAGTTCAAAAATCGTGATCATTTTATGATTGGATGGGTAGTTTCGGAAATATCGACCAAAATCGCATACGAAAAGCAATTTTCTCCGAAATTACGCATCCAATCATAAAAGAAACACGATTTTTGAACTTTTTGGGTCAAAATTACCTTATATAATGAGTTTTATCAAAATTGGAGACATCAAAATTTTTTCGATTTTTTGGAATTTTTTTAAGGGGTACCCCTTCAAAAAAAACCGAAAAAATCGATAAAAATTTATTGAAGCCAATTTTGGTAAAACTCAGTTTATAAAGTAATTTTGACCCAAAAAGTTCAAAAATCGTGTTCATTTTATTATTGGATGCGTAATTTCTGAAATATCAACCAAAATCTCATACAATAAGCGATTTTCTCCGAAGTTACGCATCCAATTATAAAAGAAACACGATTTTTGAACTTTTTGGGTCAAAATTACCTTATAAACTGAGTTTTACCAAAATTGGCTTCAATAAATTTTTCTCGATTTTTTTGATTTTTGTTAAAAAAAAGATTTTTGTTCGATTTGATAATAATTTCTAGACATTCTGTATATTTTCTAAACAGCTGATCACAACTATACTAAAAGTAGAACTACAAACGCGTTCAAACACTTTGTGCTGTAACATTTTCTTATTGATTGTAAAATTACTACTTCAACTTGATTCCATCTCTAAGACTGTCATCTCTAAACTATAACACTCTTGGAGGAAACTTTAACGAAACGTTCTTGCAACGATTTGAAACTTATCTACAAAACATCTGATATGTTAACAAATACACGGACAGCAATGTTAAGACTATTAAGGTAGTACGACCGCAAAGGAAAGCTTAGACTTGTGGTTGAAATTATTTTTATCTTATTTTCAACTTTGATGATGAATTTTGTTATAACTTCATGAATGTAGATGAAAAATAAGAATATATTATTTCGATATCTACCTTGATTTTCGAAATATCGAAAGCTAAATAATTAAACGTAACTTTTCATTTTTGATATTTTGAAAATTACTCCAGATATCGAAAAATTTTATTCTTATTTTTCGTCTAATATTGTCAAGTTCCAACATAATTCACCATAATTTCCGCCGAGTAGTTTTGGAGAAATCTATGAAATTTATTTATTTAAATAATCGGACAACTAACTCCCCCCAAAATTATCAGAATTGATTTAGACTTAGTCAAAATTCACATTAAAGAAAATCAATCCTTTTATCCAAAATTGCTTCTGTGCTCGTCATCTTTAAACAACTCTACGGCTACCTTGTGCTTATTATGAAAGGAATGCTATAATTTTTGATTTTATATTTTTCTTAAAAAACCATGAATTATTCTCCGTGAATTCGTGTTTCATTTTATGATAGTGTTTACAACACAAAATTACTGCATCCATATAGATAGCTCCTCTGCTCTGAATTCATCGTTCATATATTGATTTTACCACACAATTATATGAAGTAAACGTTGTTGCAGGACAAACGTTACACGTTAAACATACAGTTAGAACGAAACTTATCTGTATCTCTTGGAAACTAAACTTAACACAAAACTTTAAATATATCATCACTTTAGTTTTCATAGATGAACTTTACGAAAATCGTGGTTTGTGTTCCTTCCTTTCATCGCAATATGTCTTTCATGAAAGTGATGTTTTCCAAGCAATTTTGATCCTAAAATACGAATATCAAATGGTAGTCATGATTTTCAATCGCCGTGTTACTGAAAATATCAACTTTCACACTTTATTTTGGAATTGGTTGTTGTTAGTAATAAAATCGAAAAGTTTTGTCTCGGTTTTTTGATTTTCTAAGTTAATTAGGACCCAAAAGTAACGAAAATTTTGGTTATTTTACTATTAGACAAATCGTTTCTACAAAATTGTCAGAAATCAATTCGAGAAATCGTTCCTCAAATCGGAATTTGAACGATATCTTGGAATCTATGCATCCAATCGTTAAATGAGCCGTATTTTTAAATTTTTTGTATCAAAATTACCATATTTACGGAGTTGTATCAAATGTTGTATCCGAAACAAAAAATTATTAACGATTTTTTTCGATTTTTATAAAGGGGTAACCCTTTAAAAAAAATTTCAAAAAATCGAAAAATTTTTGTCGTCTCCGATTTTGATAAAACTTAGTTTATAAGGTAATTTTGAACCAAAAAGTTCAAAAATAATGTTTATTTTATTATTGGATGTGTAGTTTCTGAAATATCAACCAAAATCTCATACGGAAAGCGATTTTCTCCGAAATTACGCATCCAATCATAAAATTAATACGATTTTTGTGTTTTTTGGGTCAAAATTACCTTATAAA
Organism: Chrysoperla carnea; assembly: GCF_905475395.1. Taxonomy (NCBI): domain Eukaryota; kingdom Metazoa; phylum Arthropoda; class Insecta; order Neuroptera; family Chrysopidae; genus Chrysoperla; species Chrysoperla carnea. The sequence continues at coordinate 3,573,534 of NC_058341.1, forward strand.
CTGAGTTTCACCAAAATTGGCTTCAAAAAATTTTTCTCGATTTTTTCGATTTTTTTTGAAGGGTAAAAAAATTGCAAAAAATCGAAAAATTTTTGTTGTCTCCAATTTCGATAAAACTCAGTTTATAAAGTAATTTTGATCCAAAAAATTCAAAAATCGGGTTTATTTAATGCTTGGATACATAACTTCCGAGATATTTTCAAAAATTTAATTCAGTGTTCGATTTCTCGAATCAATTTCAGGCAATTTCTATAAAAGATTTATCCTACAGTAAAATAAACTAGATTTTCGTTATTTTTAGGTAATAATTAGTCTAGAAAATCTAAAAACAAAAAAAAATTTTTTTGGAATATTCAGCAATTTTTGTAAATTTTTGGTTACCACCGATGCAAAAAAATAAAATGATAAAAATATCAAAAACTGGATTATTTGATATTGGATTTTAACAAATACCTTTTAAAGATGTTCAGAAGGATTATATACGCAGGAATTGTCTTAAATTATGCAAATAAAACAAGAATTATTGGGGAAGTTTAGGAATCCCCAAAATTACTGTATGCACCCTAAATAGATAAACTAACAATTCATTGTAAACTGAACTGTATTGTTTTTTAATCTAGGTTAAAACATTTTTCTCTGCGATTAATTAGTGCCCTAAAAACTGAATTATTTTGAAATATTCAATTAATTTAAAATAAAACATCTGGCCATTTTTTTAATATTTATTACAAATTTAAATAAACTTAAAACTAATGTATTACGTGAACGTGTAAAATGTTGATAACAGCTGTTAAACTACCAAAAAAAAAAAAAATTAACAAAAAAAAAACTACTTATTGAAACCGGCTTTTAACCTTTGAACAACAATCAAAAAAATAAATAAATAAAAGGGTGAGATGATTGTTATTGAAATATTGTTTCAAAATTAAATAAATCATAAATTATTTTTTTTCAAATAAGCGAGAAATTGTCACGATTATTAAAACACAAATTGGTTTTTTTTGATAATAAAAAAAATTTCGTTAATAATATGCATTGATCAATAAGGACGTTCCTAAAAAAATTAATGTATGCAAATATTTGAGACTTATTTTTCAAAATTTTGATTGTGGATTCTTTTATAACTTGGGAAAATTAGAAGAGATTAAGAGTAACATTTTTTGATATATATCATACAGTAGCGTAGCGAGGGGGGTCAAGAAAGTACATCATGACCCGGGGGCTACTCACAAAACGCGCGAAATAGTCCTCAAAATAAAAAATTGCTAGATAATTTTTATTATAATTGATTTCTAGAAAATATATTGATTAGTCTGATAGAATAAAATATTAGATATGATCTTGAATCATTAGCGATTGGGCTAGACGAAATTCAAGACAAGCTCCGCGAAAAGGCGATAGGAAACGCGAAGTCTTTTTGTGAAAAATGGAATTTCGATACAAGAATACGTGTAAGAAGACACGGCAGATACATTTCAAAATCTAATCTTGTTTTCTCAACTTCATTTGTTATCTCAAATTAAAAGCTTTGCTTGAGCCTATGATTAGAAATAATAGAGTAGACCATTTTCGGGATAATAATTATTCGCAGAAATAAATTAACGATAATTAAATTATTTATTTAATAAAATAATTTATTGATTTTGTTAAAAAAAAAAAAAAAGAGCGTTTTGATATTATTATTACAGCACAATTTAATTGACATGACGGTATATATAAATAAAAACAGACAGACAGATGGACGGATAGACAGACAGATAGACAAGACGGATTTAAATAATTGACTTTATGTATCCAAAGACTTAGCAGTTAGTCACGATATTTATATTTATAATAATTCCTTGTTGACGACGTCGCATGGGGTCAATGTTTTCTTATGATACAAAAATCAAAATATAAACATTTATATTTATTTATTTATTTATTATTCTTTTATAAATATCAGTATTTAATAAAATATTTATTAAACTATTTTTTTAAAATTTCATTTAAAAAAAATATAAATAAATAAATATGAAGAAATTTTAAAATGCAATTTTCCGGTATTTAAAAGTTTATTTATTTTTTGTTTATAGAGTTCAGCCTAAATGTTTATTTATTTCTCTGTCAAATTCTAGTTATTGAATTTTAGGTAATACAGTCGAACCTCGGTATACGAAAGTTCAAGGGACTGCAATCTCTTTTTCTTACCGAGTCAAGTATGTTAAATACGCTCAACTGTCGTTTATAAAGATACAGGAAAGTTGTAGTTTCATTTATAGGCCTTATTTTCCACGGAAGAAAAGAGGGAAAAACGACTTTCGAAACGAAATTATTCTTTTGTAGAGTTTTTTCTCTTATCCAAGCTTCATTCACCCAAGATCAACTGTATTTACATACTCACAGTTACCCGACCACTTCGCTGAGCAATTTCAATTTTAAAAACAAAGATTACTGGGCTATAGCCTTGATTTCATGCCCTCACTTATGCCCCTTTAGTTCTCAATTTCATAGGTTTTAATTTTTTAAGCAATAGAGAAAACCTTGTGACATTAAACCCAGAATTTCATGAAATCATGTTAATCTAAGAATTTAACTTGGAAGTAGCTTGTTTTGCACTTTTTTTCCTACATCCCTAGCTTGAAAAATGGCAAATAGAGGTCAGGCAGAAAGAACCAGTAAAAATCCAGAAATTTAATTGAAAATTCGACAACAAGCTCGATTATATTTCAAACAAATTTGGATAGTCCTAACAAACAAAATTTTTCTGGAAACCCTAGAAAATATTTACAAAAAAAACACACATAACAAAATTTCCTGCAACAAAACCTCTTTCGTCACACAATACTGTATTTAAAAAAAGCGTTCCCTAGTTTCACACAAATTCAATACGGTTGGCGAAAAAAAAAGGCACTCCTAACGTTCGTATAGCTTAAGGGTGAAAATTGTGAATATTATGTGTAGTCGAGTTATAATATCCACCCTATCCGTTCATATTCGGATCAATACGCTACTCCGTGAAACAGACGAATATACTATATTGGTTTCAGTTCACTCTTCTGAAATAGAGAAGCGAGTGAAACAAAATACACCATTCATTGAACTGAAATAGCATGATATTACGCCTCATGTTACGTCTATCTCGAACGTTAAATAATTCTAGTTACGATATACGTTTTATTACAATTCAACTTCATTATTTTAGATTTCTACGTATTGCGTAACTTAAAAATATATTGCTATCTTTGTTGGGTAGACAGTTTGAAACGTATGTTGCAGTTTGAGACAAAATGTTTCTCATATACGACCAACGGAGGGATTCTATAGTTGGAAGTTCGATTCTATTTAGTTTTTTCTACTCTCTTTGTAAATTTCTGATAGAAATCTATTTTATTCACCTCGAAATTCGTGTTCAAACTTTGCTTCATATCAAAATTTTGAGATTTTATGTTTTTAAATCGTAGTTATTTAGTATCCTGAAAAAGTACAAGGTTTTGTAAGTTCTAACGAGGGGGGAGTCAAAGTCTTCATAAAATAAAGTTTAAAAAAGTAAAACCGACTGCAACAAAATCACGCTTTAAAAAGTATGAAAAGTATTATAAGAAAAGCAAAGTCAATACAGTCGGAGAGACCTCTAAGATTATTAAATTTTCCATAGAAGGGTCGACTTCATTTTCTTCTTTTCATACTCTTAGAGGTTGGGTTTCCACATAGTACTTTGATTTAAACTGTAGAGTCTTACATTTTTGTGAATAATTACAAATAATATGAGATTGTATGTAAATCAAATTACCATGTAGAAAACACGTATAAATAGAGCAATGTTTTATTTCTAATTTATTTACTATCGCAGTAAATTATATATAATTTTTTTTAAAGCCTATAACCAGCGGACGATCAAAATCGCTTTCAGCGATACCCCTTGTCAAATTATGATAAGTAGTTTAAAAACTATGATGTAGTTTAGAAGCTAAACGTTATGTGTTTAGCTTCTAATTTAGCTTCGCTGTTGTCGGGGTAAAAATATGATCGCTTCCGCAGCAAAATTTTACTTATTGTGATAGCTATTAATCTGACCTCCAAGGGTCATACCCATCACGGTGTATTTTTCTCTGTAAATGTAAAATTTTTCCACTAAATGTTTTTCTTTTGTAACTTGGAAAATTGGAAAAACTATCGTCGTTCTGATGATGTGTCTATGTAAATATGTTTTGTTTTTTTTTTTTTGTTAATTGTATTTTCTTTTGTAAACTAAAATTTTTCCTGTTTAAATGTTTACTAGAAGGTTTCTCGAAATTCGAAGTTGTCTGTATTGTATGTCTATTCGAATTGAATTGAATTTTTTTTAAAAGATATAGTTTTTTTTTACGATAGGATTTTAAATAATCGATTTCAATCGAGCCTTTTGTTGGAAAATTACAATGTAGTAATCAAGAGTATTGTTTCGATAATATGCAGAAAATTTGAACCGAAGATTATTCGAGTCGAAAGGATAAATACCTTTTTTTTAAATAAGTCTGTTAGATGATGTGAAATTCTAACTTCTACCTTCGAGTGATCTTTTTTATCAGTGTAGACTAACTACAATGACGAAGTCGAAATATTTTCTATTTTTCGAAATAATCAAGATTTTGAAAACTCTGCCTTTGTCATACATAAAACAGCCGTATACAAAAATGATTGTTTGGCAAGTCGTGATGTCATTCAAGACGCTATGACACTCTACACTGTTTTCGAAGTAAATTTGAATATTTTTTTGGTGTAAATCAGATACTAATGTTATGTAAAAATCAGTTTTTTTCAAATTTAGGGCAAAAGACTTTTATTTGCATAATATTCGTTATTTGACAAGTACTGTGTGATTCAAAAATTCAATGTGAGTGTCTTAGAACATCTTGTAAAAGAAATTACATTATGTGCAGTTGAGTTGTATGAACAACACAGACAGACTTGCTAGTTAGTGTTCTGTACGCTCACTACCAAACAATTGATGTCGTTTCTCTCTTACTGAAAAAAACTTGATACCCTACCATTCGTTGACAGAGGCAACGAGGGGGATACCATGAACCAATGAACGTAAAGCACTCGCCGCTAGCATAGAGTAACTGCTCGCATCCAAGGTTAGTACGCGTTCTGTCTTAACGTCATGCTAACATCTCGTTACTGCAACCTAGTCTGGGTGCCATCAATATCAACAATACAAAATTCAAATAATACGTTAGCGTGCTCAACAATTAATTGTAGTTCAAATTTAACAAAATTAAATCAAAATTTTTTAAATAGTTGTGGACATTTTTCATTGTGGGAACCGACAACATTTCAGTGTAGTTTTTTACGTGTACGAACTGTCAATGTGTTACGTCCATTAAATCCGTATGTCGTATATTGGACCACTACTCATACTGCAGCAACCCCTTCGTCATCCAATTTTTTTCATCCAGTTACTATGGAAACAAGGTAGTTCTATCTTATAAGAAGATTTATTATTTTTGTCTTTTCTTTTTTTAACCAAATTTTAAAAATTTTCAACAAAATTATATCCTTTTCAAGTGCGTATATAACAAATTTTTGAATATAAAGTGTTTTTTAGTGGTGTCAAAAATTTTTGAGTTTAAAACGCCGTTGTCATGGATTTTAAAAAAGTGTGGATTAAAAGTGAGAATAATTTAATTGAGGTTTCTTATTGTAATTATTTTGATCAAATTAATTTGTGCAATTATAAGTTTATCTCCAAAATAGGAGCTTTTTGATGGAGGAACATAAGAGACTTAGACTTAGTGCTTTAATTATGCTGAGCCTAACCACTTTTCCACTACGAATTTCTCGTAAGTGAAGTGTTCTCTTTCATGATCGATGTCCGATTAAAAAACGGGTACTCCCTTGTCTGGTAACCTGTAAATTGTAATTTTCGAAGTGTCAGATAACGGAAGACTATTTGAACAGGAAACGGAATATCCAGAGTTCAAACTATTGATACTCGGTAATCCCGGAATGTTGCTAGAATTCTCAAAGAACAAAAGAACTTTGAGAAAGCTTGAATAGTGGGGAAGTCGAGAATGCTTTTCGAATTCCCAAAGAGCAAAAGAACTTGGAGAAAGCCTGGATAGTGTCCTGAATTTTAATGCAGAGGCAAAGTCAATTCCAGATTCTTTTTCACCAATGACGTTACTAAGAATATCTTATCTTTCCTTTTGAGTGAAAAATAAGACACGAGGAGTTTTGTAAAAATTATTTTTTTAACCCTTATGACTCCAATTCGCAGTAAGGGTTAAGTCAGTCATCTATTCCCACTGGTATTGCCTCTGTAAACCGTGTTTCTGAAAATGTCTGGGGTTGTTTGTTTAGGTTAAAAGCTGAAATAATTTGATTCGTTCAGTCTCTCTTTCTTGTAAGAGTACTATTGTAAATAGTTAAGAAAACCATTTCGTATTGAATTCCAACCCTTGGGAAATAGATTGTATTAAAGAAATTTAAAATATTAAAGGCATTCAAATTCGGATTTTAATTAAGTGAGAGGAACGCACCCCTTAGCATCAAATCAACTTTGACACTCTTATTCATAACGCTTGTATACATGTTTGAATGTAAAAGAACGAGAAGGGTGGATAAATTGCAGTTATTTCTAAAATTACTCTCATAAAATCTATCAAGTAGAAATTATTTGCACAGTTCAGCCGATTAAAACGATCGTCCCATTCAATAAGGACGCTGTTTCCTCAATAGTCATTCCAAAATTGTAAGACTTAGGAAGCTATTTATGTCAAAGAAAGGATCAATATTGTGGTAAAGTTCTGCAGCGCCTCAAGCTTTTACGAGTATTGATAGTATGAACACGTGCATTTCTTTTGGAAAGGTTGTGTTCCAAAAAGCGTGGCGCCTAAAATAAATAAAACCAGCAGTCCCCAATTTGCTTAACAATAAATAAATTACTCAGTGATTTATTATTCATTTTACTAAAAGTGAGTCTCCTATTGTGTTTAGAGCGCGCGAGGTGTTTAAAAAAAATAAAAAACTTTCTATTTTATTACGAAATCGTAATATTTTTTTTTCTTACTTAATTAAAATTTTGTCTTGGCATTGTTTTATTTGGTTTTTTTTGTTGTTGATTTTAAAATGTCTTTTATATTATTTTTTGTTTCATTTAAATAAATGAAAAGTTATTTGTCCTTAAACTATTAAATATTGCGACATTTTTTTTTTTGTGTAAATACTGTATAATGGTTACTTAGTTTACATATCCACTTTGTGTGTGTATCTGCTTAACGATTTTTTTACTACTTAAATCTTTTTACAGTTGAGTCCTGCTTTTTAATTTCAGTTTTTTACCCTCTCTTGAAAATGAGTGTTAGACTAGGTTACATTCAGTGTCGAAAAAGCCAACACCATCTTTTTCTGATTTCCTCACCAGACCTAAGAATATCGAATTTTCTCCTGACTTGGTTACTTGATTACTCAACGGTCAATGCTTAATTGCCCAATTCTAGCCCATCCTCGATTCATTATATCGTCAAGCTTCGTATTTCTTAGGTTTAAATAAATATACGGTGTTCTTTAGTTGATCCTGGAAAACTCGACTACGAAATTAAGCTCTGCATTTCGAAATATCTTTCATCCAATCACAAAACCTTCTAATAAAGTGCCCACTTTCTTAGGACAGCTTTCTAATTATGATTTCAGATTTATAATCATGAAAATGTGCTCTAAATTTTTAAACATTATTTGCAACCTAATATAAAATAACATTTAATTACTCTGAGTCAAATGCGTTGAGATAGCAAGATATCTCGGAAATTACGCATCAGATCGAAATTTGGGAAAGAACTTTTTCGTTCATCTTGATGAGCTAAACGTCATAGTCGAGATTTTCAGGATCAATTAGGGAGCACCCTGTATATAATTTTTTTTGGTAGCATAAACAATAAAATAATCAGAACTCAACTGTATTCTTTTAACACTACATATTGAATATATTATAATTTATGCACAGACATATTAGATTATTAAAATAAAAAAGTATATACACAATTTTTAAAGTGATCGTTATACTAAAGATAGCAGACTAGCTTGAGCTGTAAGCTCTATTGTGGCTTTATTATCTGGACTATATTATCGCTTGCTTAAAAATACAAAACTTTTTTGTTATATATTCATTCAGTACTACCAACTTTTATAGTAGTTAGTCGTTCTATATCGAATTCATTATGTAAATTAGGGAACGTGTGGTTTTTCTTTTTTTAGAAACAAAAAAAATGTTCAATAATTTTAAGGTTGTTTTTTTTTTACGTTATCGTTCTGTAATTATTATAATTTAGAGAAACACTGTTCGAAAAAGAGGTGAAAGGGGTGGTCTGTTTAGTATATTTTTATGAATTTTCTACTATTATCGTGATGTAAATTGTTTTTTTGAAAATTATATAGGTTTTTCGTATATAATTTGTTTGTTTTTTAATAGTTTAAAGAGTAAAGACAGGGGAAGGGGTGGTTGGCTGATGTTTTATTGAAATTCATTGTTTTTTTTGTATTTGTAATATTCTTGACCTCATTTCCAGTTAGTATTTGCATTTTCAGGACCAAAGCTTTGCTCACCACTTGTGAAAATTAAGGCTGTTGTCTTGCTATGGGCATAATGTCAGAAAACACTACTTTCTAAGGATATTATAATACAGTTACCATCAAAATTTGAAGAGTATTGACCGACTCTAATTGGAAATAAACTTCATTAAAGTTCTGATCATTATCACGAAAAGCACTGACGACTGAACTTTTTGGGACAACAGCCTTAACTTTTCATTTTTTAAGAGCATGTTAACGAAAAATATTTACATTGAACTCATAGGTGTCGTAAGAATGATATTATTGGGGGTCATCAAGGCTCAGTTTAATTATACCATTTTGTCTAGAAACCACAAACACGTAATCTGTTCTATGCATGAGTTTTCAAGTGGTTTAGATTAATTATTGAGGGTCTTTTTTTAATATTTATTAATATTGGAGTAAATGTTTCATTTTATTCACACTTTCAAAAATCGTCTAATATATTCTTAAATAAAATTTAACCATAAATTTATTCTCAAGTATTTAAATCGTATTAATCACTCATTACAAGTAAATTTTACAAAAATTTTATTTATATTACAAATTTTTGGGGTACGGAATCCTTAACTTGAAACATATCTTAAGAACACTCTCAATTAAATTACATTTATCCTTAGAACCATCTTGAAATTGAAATAAAGCTCATGCACGGTGTAATTACGCATTATAATATATATTAAGCACATCAAGAAAAAAATTTTCTTTACATTTTCAGGGTGAAAACAATCACTTCCTGTCAGGAAGTGAATAATTAAATTAAAGTTTTATTGAAAATTCAAGAAAAAAAAACTTAATTAAAAAAATAGTGTCAATAAAATCATTAATAATTTATTAATACATACAAATGTCTTTTTGTTCGGATTAATTAAAGAAAACAGCTAACGGTAAAAGTATTTTTAAATTAATTAATCATTTATTTGATTATTCATCAATCGAGCAACTCTTTAAACCAATACACCACACGTTTTTGATGATTAAAAAATAATTTTTTTTATTTTTCATGTGCTGAAAATAAAAACACAAAAACAGTATGTGTTGATTGGCGCTTTGATTACCTAAAATAACACACTTCTTTAAATACAAAGGAAACATTAATGATGATTAATGTTTTATTTATATAGAAATTAAATTAAAAAAAAAAAAAAATTAAACATTTCTAGTTCAATAACATATCGATTGAATTTGGTTTAAAGACTCAATGAAATGCAATTATAATGTTATTATTACTATAGAAAATTATTTAATCGATATTAAAATATGTGATATATTCTATTTCGAGAAAGGTGATTAAACTTTAAATTTCGATGAATCATTGTGTAATTACTCTACAAAAACCTTTCACACTCTTTGAACTACTAAAAATGTGATTATTAAACGATAATTTTCGATTATAAATCAGTCATTAGCCCGTAAAGAGGGCTAGAATTTATCGAACAAAAATTTTAGTAACTCACTTCGATAATTCTTAATAACGTTTACTTCGAAAAATAACGATTACGATTGTTTTTGGGTGAAGCAAGCTTTTAGGTAAAAGTCCATTTATACTAAATTCCCAATCTCTTTTTCGAATCGCTTTTAAATTTAAGCTAAACAAGTGAAAACAAACAAGTGACTAAGTTAATTGTTGAAATATCATGAACAGACAGTATTGATTACGCAATCATTTCTTTTTTGTTTCACCTGAAATGGACTACTAAGGTGATTTTTTTAACACCTATTCCAAATTTTGTTCAAAGCATCAATTAAGCGTTACAAATTTGGGCCTAAACTTAGTATACCTTGATATATTTCATATATACATGGTAAAAAAACGTACTATTCTCATCAATTTTTGAGGTTATAAATCTCGTTCAGGTAAGAAAATGCATGAAAATTCTCGAAGTAGGCAAGAAATATTTTTGGGTGATTGAATAATCAAATTGGTAGGAATGGCGTCCTTATCAAAGTCCCGAAGCTTTTGGGCTACCTTAACAGTTTTGTCCAACGATTATCAGCAATCTAAGTTTAAAAATAGAGATCAGTGAATGTAAAATGAGTGTTAAAATGATAAAAATATTTGACATAAATTCAATAAATAAATTTTACAATTGAATGTAATTTTAATGAATAAAATATATTATTCAGGAAAAATATTTGAATGTAAATAAATTAAAATTGTTGTTAAATTAATATTTTATAAATAAATATGATATTATTATTATTATTTGTTTGATTGGTAAGAGTTTGCGAGGTTTACAGTGTTGTCAATGAACATATTGTTGCTGCCACTGTACTGCCTACATAATAATTGTTATAAAATATCATATTTTATATCATAATTATATATTATTAAGATGAAAATCCGATCTCCAATGGTTTCTGACCAATCATAACGATCTAAAATATATTATTTTAAGTCTAAGGAGTGATTGAGCAATACAGTAGGAGTAATGCAAGACTCAATTTTAGGTCTATAATTGATTTTACATCACATCAGTAATGTTTAATATTAATACTATGTGTGTATTTTTAATAATTGAAAGTCTTGTACATACTAAGTTTAAGGGAGAATTCTACCCCTAAATGGCTACAAATCTAAGGAAAGATTAAAAATTTAATATATTCCAAAAAGTATAATATATATTTTCTTTAAGAGAGAATACCTAGGCAAAAAAGGTACTGTTGATTTTCAACGGGTTTGCAGCTTGTGTTTAAAATAATTGCTATTATTATTTATCACAAATGATAAATCAATAATACAATATTATTAATAAAAGGTCAATATATTGAATATTTATAAACTACTTTAGTGACTGCAACTACCACTAATCAAATTAATCACTTTTATTACACAAATTTTATTTTTAAATATTTATCACATAAATGAACCTTAAATTTTTCAAATTCTTTTCCGTTTTTTTTTTTATAAAACTGTGGGCGATTAGGATTAAAAGAAAAAAATTTCAATTCTAAACTGCTCATGAATAATTTTATTATGATAAAACTCGTGATTTTTTAAGTTAACGAAAGAACTACCTTGACAGGATATGATAATGTAATCCATACGAATCGTCAACAGGTGGCACTAAATGACTTTACTGATATGCTTGGATTGTTTACAAGACCCAATTGACCTATGTTGCTCATTTACGAACTTTATCTCACTTTTTACGTCCTAAGCACGCTATACACTTTTAAGCTTGATATTTCTTCTCGTTTTTGAGTTATCGTGACGACAGAATTTATTAATATTCAAAATTTTCCCAATCGTCAGCAATACAGAATGTAAAGAATTATATTCCATTTTCTCTTAAAATAAATTTGGCCCAATTTTCTGTGAACTATACCAATTATTGTTGTTTATTAGCTACAATGAATTCACTATAACTTTTACGTGGGGTTTATTTTATTAGTGAAAGAAATTTTTATATTTATATTTTTTTTGAAAAACAAGAAACACATTCAGTAATACCAACAACCAATAACCTTGACACATATCCCTAGAAAATGATTGTAATTAAAAAAAAATTCAATGAAAAATTTCATAATATTGTAAGTAAGTAATTCAGTCATGCAGCTCATAACGGAAAGAAATTTTTTTTTTTTTGTATTCAATAAAATAATTTTATACCTACGCGAGAGTCACAAAGATTTGAAAGTGATTAATATAATCTCATACATCCATTCCATGTCGGTAATAAAGGCCTCTTTACCTGTACATGTATATGGGTAACATATACACTGCTCATTTTTTGGAGTTTACTAAATAAATATTTATAAAATTAACCTTGGGACATGGTTTTTTTTTTTTGTTGTATTTTCAAAAGGTTATCGCTACAAAAATTATTGTGTTTGTAACACAAAGGAACGCATTTTAAAGCCAAATACTATACTTGAATTGGATTAACAAAAAAAAAAAAAAGGTCCCCTTTACTGTTTTGTGTGATTTTATCATCGTTAAACTATGTGAAGATGACATGGTTGTATCGAAAATTTTCCAAAATGGGGCGCAATTTTTAAATGGGACACTTAAAATTGTTTTCTTCATTTCTTTCTTAAACGAGATTGATTTCTGAAAATATTGAAAAAATTTCAAGGATTTGTTTGAATTTGACCATATTTTCCAAAAAATTTGAACAAACCAAATTATTCTATAATTTGAGTAATATTTTCATTAAATTTTTTATCAAATTTAGCTACATTGTCCCAAAAATCGACTTTTTGTACTTTATGACGCCATAAAAATCCAAAAATATTAAATTCTTATTAGTTAACGATACTTGGATTCTTGAAATCATGGAATCAATATTTTGGCCAATTTTTATACAACTTAACGATGTATAAACATGGCAACAATATTTGATTTAAAAGTTTTTCAAGGAAATCTCAAAACAAATGACATATTTTAAAAGTTTTTCATAATTTTTACTTGGGACGAATGGAAATAAATACAAAAAAAATCTTTTAATATAAAGTGAACATATTAGCAATGACATATTAGGATTAAAATTACTTTTATTTTATTTTCAACTTTTTATACCATGCATATATGTAATATGCAAGGTATACTAAGTTTAGTCCCAAGTTTGTAACGCTTAAAAATATTGATGCCCCGCACAAAATTTTGATATAGGTGTTCATAGAATCACCCAATTAGTCCATTTCCGGTTGTCCGCCCTTCCGTCCCTCTACCTGTAGACACGATAACTCAAAAACGAAAAAAAATATCGAGCTGAAATTTTTATAGCGTACTCAGGACGTAAAAAGTGAGGTCAAGTTCGTAAATGAGCATCATAGGTCAATTGGGTCTTGGGTCCGTAGGACCCATCTTGTAAACCGTCAGAGATAGAACAAAAGTTTAAATGTAAAAAATGTTCCTTATCAAAAACTAAACAACTTTTGTTTGAAACATTTTTTCGTAAACATCACTGTTTACCCGTGAGAGCGCCAATTAGGCGGAAATTTTATAGTATGTGCTATACTTGAATATCAGTTATGTATGTGTCACATGTATGTATGTGTTATGTGATAAAGAAATCAACACTGACTATGCATGGTATTTCAACAATTAAGTCAGTCAATTGTTTGTTGTTACTTGTTATGATGAAGTTTATTATAACTTCATGAATGAAGATGAAAAATAAGAATAAAAGCCACATTTTATTTTCGCCACATTTTCTAAAATATTGGTTTTTTTGTATTCGGTGATTTCATCAAAAATCAAAAAATATTTATTTGTTTCGGTCACCCTCAAATTTTAATTAATTGAAACAAATCAAGTTTAATTTGAATCTCAATTTGTATAAATTATGTATGTCAAAATTATAATCATACGATAACTTTGTTTTGTCAACTTCATAGACGCAGTAGCATGGGAGATTTATTTTTTAAAAATTCATCTTAAAATGTCACTAGTTCAGTTTGTGGCCGCCTGCTGCTGCCTATATGTGACTCACATAAAATATGTAAAATCTTTTAAAATGAATAATTTTATAAATAGAATATTTTTGTTTATGAATATTTCAATTGACGTCAACTCAAACACACGGAGAGAAATATATAAACACAGTTTATTGACTTTAATATATGAGATGAAATTTTACATACCAACATTTTCACAAGACACCTTTATTATTAATTTTTGGTTAAAAATTTTTTCTTTGATATTTTAATTTTCTGTAAAAGAAAATTTTAAAAAAATTATATTTTAAATATTTATTATAATAAAATAATAATTTATATGAAATACAAAAAGAAAAAGAAAAAAATCACATGCGCAGTTTAATTTATAAATAATTTTTATTTTTTTACTTTAAATTGGTGACGCAAATTAATTGTTTATAAATTAATAATTATTATGGTGGCTATTTAAAAATTAAATGCATGCATGCATCGATGCAGTTTATTCAGATTTACTTCGTGGGAGATCTAAAAAAATTTATTATCACTGCTTATACATGGCTAAAAATGAATGGCGTTAATTACAATGCTGGTATGGTACATGGCTTTATTTAAATACACTATGGCGTTATTGACGATACTGTATTGTAGATAATATGGGACCTTTTTTAGCCTTCGTATGTATCTTCGTAGTCTACCAAGTATGTTAGGTGTTCCCCTAGTGGTGCCCTCCCATAACAACTTGTCTCGTCCCCCTTTTTTAGTCTGCTTTATTTCGAGGGCCCAGTGGGTCACCTGCTCCTTTACCAAGTCTTAAATCCGCTGCTTGCTAAATACAATGTAATGCTACTGACTTTTTTGAAACTTTTTTGCAACGATGATTTAGATTCGACACAAATTCAAGTATTGTAAAACTGAGTAGGTATATAAACAATTAACTCGGTTACTTATTAAATATCTTATTCTTGTCATTACTTTTAAAATAGAATTTACTTTCAAATAATTAAATTTAATATTTTCAATTGTAATCCGTATAGTAAAAATAATCAATTGTTTAATAAATAATTTATGGGCGGAGAGAATTTGTCAGAATCAATCATTAGCGCACAAGCTGTGAATGCTAACCTTTTAACAGAAAAACAAATAACAGCTCTCTTAGCTTGTAGCATGTAATTAATGCTTGTTTAATATTAATTTTTTTTATTAATAATAATCATATGCATTGTAATAATTAAAGTACTTGAAGGTTTTTTGATTATTTTATGTTTAATAATAATAATTCTTTTGTGAATGTATTTAACATACAATCCATACACAATTACGTAACGCCAATACTTTTTAATTTATGTGTATAATAGGATATATGAAAGTTTTTTTTTTTTAAATTTTGTTTCCTAGCTTCTCTTAATTCATTCATTCATCATCGTCATTATTTAGTTTTTTTTTGATTATTCATGATTATCGATTAATTTGATTAAAAAGTGTGGGATCCACCTTTTTTTAATTTCAAAAATTATTGTTTAATAAAAAGTTGAATTTGACAATCGTTAAGAAATCACTCAAGGACGTTCTCAAGAAAATTTGTATGCAAAGACTTGTTTATGCTGGGGAAAATTAGACGAAAAGTCGTTAAGAGTAAAATTTTTTTTATATTTACCATACCTACTTTTGTAAAACGTGATTTTTTTGAGACGTCCTTAAGTTGAATCTTATTTGTGAAATCGGTAAATGTTAAAAAATTGTAGAAGATACGCCGAAAATGATATCATGAAACACAATTCCATATTGTAAGAAGTAATAACTCTGCATGTCTATTCGATTCTTACGTTATCTGGCAATGATTTCCGCAAACCTTGAGCTTACTAGGATATAACACTCGGAACCAGGGTCGTCTTTAACCTTCTGGAGGCCCTAAGTACACAAGGATATTTGGGTTGCCGCATTTCGTCTCCGTATTTTACGTATTTTGATAGTTGGAAAATCGAATTTCTTTGTATGTTCAATTGAGCTTAATTAAATTGTATAAAATCGATCAATGAGACATTACTAAGACAATACTAACAATTCAAGTTTGGGGTTGGAAACTTCGAAAATTGTATTGCAAATTAATTATTTTGTCATTGAATCGTATACTTAATGCGTAGAATAGAATGATAACTCGCAGATAATTATTATTTGAGGCAAGTCGGGAGCCCCATCGATCGCAGAGTCCTGTGCGCTTGCCTATAGTGTTCAATAGAAAAGACGTACCTGTTCAGAGCAAAAATAGTGTCTCTCCCTATGAGCATTCTATTTGCTATATGTCGTGGATCTCCGAAAGACAGATTTATTAAGTTCTGTGGACAGTTTTTTTAGGTTGATCTATTTCGCGAGAAGCCTATTAGCACTAAGGCAATTTTCATCTCCGGTGGGGTAGGGTGTGAAAACAATCAAAAGAGCTAATCCACTTTAAGTAGAACAAGTGAAAACAAACAATTGACTGAGTTAATTGTTGAAATACCATGCATAGTCAGTGTTGATTTCTTTATCACATTACACATACAAACATGTGACACATACATAACTGATAATCAAGTATAGTACATATTATAAAATTTCCGCCTAATTGGCGCCCTCACGGGTAAACAGTGATGTTTACGAAAAAATGTTTCAAACAAAAGTTGTTTAATTTTTGATAAGGGACATTTTTACATTTAAACTTTTGTTCTATCTCTAACGGTTTACAAGATGGGTCCTACGGACCCAAGACCTAATTGATCTATGATGATCATTTACGAACTTGACCTCACTTTTTACGTCCTGAATACGCTGTAAAAATTTCAGCTCGATATCTTTTTTCGTTTTTGAGTTATCGTGTCCACAGACGGACGGACGGACGGACAACCTAATTAGGTGATTTTATGAACACCTATACCAAAATTTTGTTCGTAGCATCAATATTTTTAAGCGTTACAAACTTGGGACTAAACTTAATATACTATGTATATTTCATATATACATGGTATAAAAACCTTTATTCTTTTAGATTGTAACTCATAATAAAATGATGATTCGTTTTAGTAGAAGATTTCCTAATCATAAAGTAAGAAAACCGTGTACATATAGATATAACTTGTACCTCTCACTTCATTCAGATCAGAAATAAAATTCATCTTTGGTTAAGAAACTTTAATGTTTGAATAGGAGATAGATATAGATGGATGAATGTAATCATTATTAGTTAGTACCAAAACTATTATTATTATATTTTGATGTTAAATAATATTACTACATCAAACATTCCAATTTACATTTTATTTTAAACATCAACACACTAAAAAACACAATTCTTTTCAATCTATCTTTTTCATTCTTACCCACTTTGGTTATTATGAGAAACAAGGATGGAATGATCAATATCTTGTAACTTAAAATGTAACAATTTTGAATTGAAAGTACTACCTAAAATTATAATAAAAAGAAGATTCTATGTTCATTTGAATCCACTCTCATTCAATTAAAATTTTATGTAATTATTCAGATTAGGAAAGAGCAATCTTTACTTTAGAATAAATTTGTACTTCATTCGAATTTTTATACCATGTATAATGTATATATGAAATATACACAGTATATTAAGTTTAGTTCCAAGTTTGTAACGCTTAAAAATAATGATGCTAGGAAAAAAATTCCATTTCCGGTTGTCCGTCCGTCCGTCTGTGGACACGATAACTCAAAAACGGAAAAAGATGTCGAGCTGAAATTTTTACAGCGGACTCAGGACGTAAAAAGTGAGGTCGAGTTCGTAAATGAACATCATAGGTCAATTGGGTCTCGGGTCCGTGGGACCCATCTTGTAATCCGTTAGAGATAGAACAAAAGTTTAAATGTAAAAAATGTTCCTTATCAAAAATTAAACAACTTTTGTGTGAAACATTTTTTCGTAAACATCACTGTTTACCCGCGAGGGCGCCAATTAGGCGGAAATTTTATAATATGTACTATACTTGATTATCAGTTATGTATGTGTAATGTGATAAAGAAATCAACACTCTATACATGGTATTTTAACAATTAACTCAATCAATTGTTTGTTTTCACTTGTTTTTTGTAATACAATAAAATCATTTAATATCGAAATTTGTTTACGATAAAGAAATTTTAAATCATAATTTATTTATAACTTTTTCTACTGATATTAATTTTCTTTTTTTTTTTGTTCCAGGTAATTAAAATTTTCTAAACTATGCATCCAACTACAAAAAGGTAAAAAAAATTCAATTTATATTAACAA
The DNA here is from genome assembly GCF_905475395.1 of Chrysoperla carnea. Taxonomy (NCBI): domain Eukaryota; kingdom Metazoa; phylum Arthropoda; class Insecta; order Neuroptera; family Chrysopidae; genus Chrysoperla; species Chrysoperla carnea. The sequence continues at coordinate 3,591,760 of NC_058341.1, forward strand.
TTTTCATTTTTCATAATGTTTTCTGATGTGTGCGTAATGCGTTTATTACAAAACTCGTGTCCGTACATTTTTTACATCCGTTCGTTAACATTTTGTTAATTTTTTTTTTTTTTTTAGAAAGTTGTGTAATGTGAAAATAAACTTTTAAAAACCTAACACGATTCTCTGGCCAGCTAGCTTCTCCAAACATTGCGTTTCATACATTATTAGTTGTATTATTTGCTTTTAAATATGTTTTAAAATTGTTATATTCTTTTAACATTGACCTTGTAATTTGAAATTTTTTTTTTTGTTAAAAATATATACTCACGGATCATTGTTTTGTTAACAAATAAAAAACTAACCGTGGTGGATAAAACCTTTGGAAAACAGATCAATAACTTTGTGGCAAATTTAATTATTATATTCAAGCCTGTTCTTTAATCAAGATCATTAAGCTTATCGGATGATGTTAGACTAAATCGCAATGAAACTTTACTTCCGATTTTAATTACAGAATAAATCCAATTGTGAGTTACGCAAAAATTACTTCTGATTTAGTAGTCAACCCAATATTTGCATACATTACCTACATTTGCTTTGATCAGGATATTTATTATGACATAACATATAATTTCCTTATACTTACTTTAAATTATCTCTATTATCTTTAACTTCTGATAATTCACTTTCACAACTCATTTTCTTGATGAAAAATAGACTATATATACAAATATTTTTGCATATTTTTCAAAATTCATAGCAAGTTGAATCGCTTGAAAAGGTTTTAATGGCCTAGATGAAAATGGTCGGTTTTCCTGCAAACCAAAAATTGGCTGGCAAATTTATGTTTATTTTTGGGATGAATACGATTACTTTTTATCGGAAAGTTAAGAATCTTTTTTTTTTTTCTTTTTATCATTTCATTTCTTTTTTACTAAAATGTTTGTTGTGAAATCATACTTAATACTCTTGACCAAACATAAATATAAAATGGCTTTGCTATTTCGTAATCATAAATAGTCGTTATTTCGAAATATTGAACTCTAAAATTGAAAAGAATGAACATCTAAAAATATGGATTGTGAAAAATTAAGCGCTTCTTAGTAAGAACATTTGTTTACCTTTCTTGATTTTAGGGATGAAGTAGATGGGGAAGGGGGGGGGTATACCTTCATTCTCTATTTACTTAAACTAATTTTGACATACTATTTGTGAGAGACGTAGATTTATAGATATTTTCAGTTTCCTGACTTATACACCGAGATATTTGGCGCTTAAGTATCTCTCCCTAAACTTTAAAGCGTTCATCGTTGGCTTTTCATAGAGTTCAACTATCTTAAAATTTCCATAGAGATCTTTTGATGGAAAAATTTTGTTCAACAAAAATTCATCTTTAAATAAATATGCATTTATATTCCTAGTAAATGTATTTTATTTTTCGCATGCGAAGCTGCAAAGAACATGGGTAATAAATAAAATAAACCCATCAAATGAGAAAATGATAAATGAATGAAAATGTCATTTATTATAAATAAATTTAAAAATAAAACATAAAAAAAATAATCATTGATTTGTGATAAAATAAAATTCTAGTTTACCGATGATGATGACGCCATAATATTTAATACACTCATATTTTTTACTTTCACTAGAGATTGTAGTAATAATGTACGGAATACGGATTTATATTTTTCATAATCTCTAGCTGAGAGAAAGAGGACAGAAAAAAAAGAAGAAATATTGTGTAACAAACAAAAAAAATTACATTATAATAAAAAATATTCAAGATCACATTTTAAAACTTTTTATAAAAAGTATTTCTTTCAATATTTCAAGTTTTATAAATACAGAAAGGCCTCGCTTTAAAATTTAGAATGCTAATTTTTGGCCTCAGTAAATCTCTGTCTTCTATATATTATAATCGGAAAAGTTTGGGAGGATGGATGTCTGATAGATAGCTCATACAACAGAAACTATTAAATGGATTTCAATGAAATTTTAAAATTTTAATTAGAAATCGGTCAGCGAAGCGTGATGGTATGAATGAATACTCACTTACCCACAATAGCTGTTGATGTTAATAACAGCTTTTGCATTAATTATTGCAAACTCGAAATAAAATTAATAATAATTTCAATATTATTTCATATTTATGATTAACAAGTGAAAACAAAAAATTGACTGAGTTAATTGTTGAAATACCATGCATAGTCAGTGTTGATTTCTTTATCACATTACACATATAAACATGTGACACATACATAACTGATAATCAAGTATAGTACATATTATAAAATTTCCGCCTAATTGGCGCCCTCACGTGTAAACAGTGATGTTTACGAAAAAATGTTTCAAACAAAAGTTGTTTAGTTTTTGATAAGGAACATTTTTTACATTTAAACTTTTGTTCTATCTCTAACGGTTTACAAGATGGATCCTACGGACCCAAGACCCAATTGATTTTTCGTTTTTGAGTTATCGTGTCCACAGACGGACGGACGGACAACCGGAAATGGACTAATTAGGTGATTTTATGAACACCTATGACAAAATTTTTTTCCTAGCATCATTATTTTTAAGCGTTACAAACTTGGGACTAAACTTAATATACTATGTATATTTCATATATACATGGTATAAAATCGGAAATAAGATGAATACTCAAATTTTCATGAAATGAAAAACTTCAAACTGAATACTTGGTTGGATTATATTTTATGGTAACTATGTTGAAAGTTAGAATCTTTTTGGATAAGTTTATAATCCAAAACACTTTCCAACTCATTTAACTCAGTCTAAGCCATAATATTTTACAAATAATCAACATTCCTAGAAAATTTTAACAATAATAAAAAATAATATCATATTTATAGTTTACCAAAACAAAAAAAAAGTTTTATCCGCACGTTATCCAATTAAAAGTGATAACACGATACAAGATACGATTTATTTCAAAGTAATTATTTTTTTAAACCGAACATTGTTGCTATAAAATTTGATATTTGTTATTTATTAAACCATTGAATCAGCGTTAAAACTAACAAAGCGTGTTGTATTAATAATATTTCAACAACACACGTACAACATAAAAAGATTAGACAAAATTTATTAGTTTTATTATTTTAGTCAGCCATAGCCACCTCATAATGTTAGTATTTCCAAAACAATACAATCGTTTATGAAATTTTTATTAATTATTCAAATTTTGTTTTATAAATAAAAATATCCGGAGGTTTTTTGTTTTAAATAATACATTCAAAAAATGATTCATGGAGAAACGAGTTCTTTTAATTCCACGAATTTTACCTTATTAATATAAGGATATTTAAGTATACACAATAAACTCATTACTAAAAATCATGCTAAAATTTTAATGTTTTCGAGAACAATTTAAAGATGTATGAGCGCCAGGACATCTCCATTCCTGCCTTTAATCATAAAAACGTTTGAAATATTACAAATATTATTTTCTTTAAATTTTTCAAGAAATTCATAATCAAAGAAAAAATTGTAATGTAATACAACAGTTCTAATGGGTGAATGTATAGAGTTGTTAATTGGTAGTATAGAGATCCTTGGTTCAAATCCCGGGCAAGTATAAAATTTTAATTTTTTTCTTTTCATTTCATGATATGGTTTTAATTAATTTGAGTGAGCCACACCCTTTTTTCATGGGCGGTGGCCAACTCAAAATTAAGAACTACCCATTAAGCCTCAAAATTCAGAACCACCCATTAAGGTAGTACAGTTTTATATCTCAAAGGGAACGGTCACGTCATTTGATCAGTCACCTGTATCTGACGTTAAGTCAAATAGTCTGTAAATTGAAAACGTATTCCGGAGCTTGTATTTTTCTCACTTGATTTCGTAGTGAGTAAAATAGAAGCTTCGGATAATACTTTTATATATCATATCTTTACAATACCTTTAATTATAGGTAACAACTTCCAAGAACAGCTTTTAACCACTGTGTAACCTCAATATTATTTTTCATTCGTAAAAATCGGTGGTTTCCTGATGTCGAATATGCCATATTACCCATAAAAATGTAAAACTAGACTTAATTCCATAACAAAATTTGAAAGTGAAATTAAAATTGATTAAAAAAAGGAAGAAGTTATAAGCATTCAAAGATTGTTGCCCATCTCCTTTTAGCAAAACAAAGTTTTATTTGTAATCTCTATGGTGATACCCTCTAATGACGTCACTAAATTATATGTTCCTCTTTGTTTAATAAGGATTTTTAAACGTTCATATTTTGCGTACTCCTAAAGATTTTCCAAAACGAACTTCACTTTTCTGCCCGCCCAGGATTGCAAGTAACAATCTACTCGCAAGGACAGCCACTATAGGAACTGTTTTAACAACCTGGCTTACTATTTACATCAATTTTAATAAAATAAACAGTTTTATACTTTTTTTTCCATCCATAGAAAAAGTAACAATGAATTTCCTTCTATTGATAGTAAACAAAGAAGAATTTAATACCCACGTACCCACGCATTGCATCCATCCATCCAGGCAACAACCAGCTTACAGCTATCTTCACTTCAATGAAGAAGTTATAGGTGGTATTTTTTTTACAGGAAATAAAACAAGTTTATTATGTTATGTAGTTTTTTTGTTATAAAAACTCATCTAAGTTTTCAATTTTAGTTTTTTTTTATGTTGTTTTTGTATGCAGCTAGTTTTGAATTTACCACATCCGTTTGAAAAATTATTGTATTGATCGAATATTGAAGATGATATTGGAATTCGATAACCTATATTAAATATCGGTGTATTATCTCATCAAAGTTGGGCTGTATATAGTGTGAACTTTACTCAAATGTCGCCTTTTGTCAATATTAAATTCTTGATTTGAGAGAACTGACACATTTACATTAACCGTTCTTTGACAATCTATCGGAGTTGAAATTGGTCGACGTCAAGTCTCTTCTACTGTTCTTGAAAATCTCTAATTCTTGAATATTGGCACATCCGTACAGCCATTGATGCTTCGTTGTTTTATCTAAATTTTATCGAAAACATTGTATTAAGCTAATTTTCACCTTACGAAGGCGCTAACATTAGTTAAAAATTCATACGATTTGTGGTTTTTGAGATATCCACATCAAAGTGCGCTTACCCTCATCATAACCAGCCACTTAGTTTTACATCACTTTTTCCCCAATGAGACAAATTATTCGTTAGGCTAATTTCGACCCTGGGAAAACGATGATATAGGCTAAAAATTGGATAAGACTTATATTTTTCGAGACATCAACTCGACATAACTTGAATGAAAATTGTTGCAATTTGAAAAAAACAAAATTATCAAAATTGATTTTAAAATTATAATAAATATAATTTACTTAAATAAACTAATTATTTATTTAAAATAAAATTAAAGATAATTCTTTACTTAAATCTTAAATTTAGATTAAAAATTTTTATATAATCGACACAAAAATTAAATTTTCTAATTTTTATGATTATTACAAAAATTTTGTGTATATGTGCAATAAACCAACCTACTTTTACCAAAAATTGAAATAAATTCTAAGAATTTTTTTTACATTGTCAAAAATTTAATTTTTATGTCATAGAAAACCATTTCTCTATAAATGCTTCTTAAGTCGTAATAAAAAAATTTTCGAAAAAGAATAATCATCATAAAAATTTTAATAACTTTTTTTTCTTGTTTATTATTTGTTTAATTTTATAATGGAAATACAGGTACCTACTTTACCAAAACCCAAAGTATTTTATAATCATTAAAAATTAAAAGAAGAATAAGCTGTTAGGGATATTGCCTTTACAGTTAAGACCAACAATTTTCTGATAAAGAAAATGGTTAAATTCATTGCTGAATTAATTTTATTAAAGGTTCAAATTGAAAAGCCTTTCGTCAACGCCGAACCTGACAATATTTTTCTCTTACAAGTGGAAAAAGCATTTTTCCGACACTTGAAAGAACAAAAATGTTGGATTTTTCAATAATTTTCTAGATTTTGAACCACAAATATGTTGTGTTGTAGAGTTTCGGACAAAATTATTTTCGCATTTTCTTTCAATTATCTTCTTATTTAATTAGAATTTTTACTAGGCAAGCCAATCTTGAAGATACTGAGGAAGTCCAAAGCTTATCTTTGCTCAATATTCTCCACATAGACAGAAATAAAGTAACCTCAAAAAATAAAAATATCATACAATTTTTGTTTTTTTTTTCGAGGTGAAAGCAATTTCTTTCTAGTAGGAAGTTAAAAAAAAAAATATTATTTACCTCTCGTACATAAAAGCAGACAAAAAAAAGGTTTCTTTCCGTAAACGAATTTAATATCAACTATCACCTGCATTAATGGTATTACTGAGAGTTTATTGTTACCCAGCATTGGATAAAAAGTATATACCACCATTAAAAATTATGAAAAATCAATGCAGCTGGTACATGTTTTAATGCATGGCTGCTTTGTTAAAAGATGCTACAGAATGCTCAAGACTTTAAAATTTACTGGATGTAACAAGGAGTTTACTGTCACAATCAAATCTATAATTTTTTCGGCATGTACATCTTTTGTTTTGCCTAATATGGTTTTGGTAAGGTACAAATTATACTTGTCTTAGTTAGGCAAGCCAAAGATGGATATACTTTGAATACACATATCATAAGACCTAATCAAAATGGAAATCGTCTCATATAAACCATAAAACTCACTTTCATTCGCAATACTTACCATGATGGACTCAAATTTTGTTTCAAATATATCCCCGATTTAAAAAAAAATTTTGTGATTGAATTCTTAAAAACTTATTTAGAAATTTAATCTATTGCGGTGTGGCATTTTAAAATATTAACTTCAAATGATCATGAAATACAGAGTACTCTTTAGATAGACATAAAAATCCGATCTCCACATGATAGAAAGAATAATCGAATCTCTAGTTACAAGTATAGCTACTTAAAAACTGAACAAAAGATAAATGATTTTAAAATTCGAAATAAATTCACACCAAAAATGAGATAATGTATTTTTTCTTACATTATAAAAGTAATATTTTTCATTCGCTAGAGATTCATATTTAATGCAGCCAACGCTTTACTTTATGCTTGATATAATAAATCAAGAGTAGAAAGATATTGCTTTTCTTGTGAGTACGTACACGAGAAATAGTTATACAAAATATTAGCAGAGTAGTATTGTATTTTATTCACTAGATATCAATAAATTTTTATACTTGCTTTTATATTCGGCTCCATTAATTTTTATTATGTGCGTTTTGATCTTAAATCATTTTTTATTATTTTAGCTTAAAATAAATCAGGAAAAATATTTTTCAACCACTCTTACTTCTAGGACTAATATTCATTATATAAAAGTTAAATATAATGGTATGAAAATTTCCAAGAATTTTCACATCAAGCAAATATACGTTACATTTGAATTAACGAGATATGCAGGGATTTAATAATAGCAGGGATGTCAATAAAATTTTAGAAATACATTTTTTGATTAACAAAGTTTTCAAAAATCACAAAAAATTCCTAAGTCATCGGGCTTTTTTTTATTATTTTTATCGTTCAAAGTTGGCTGAAAAAATAATGAATCGTATAGGTTACTCTTTTCAATTGGATATTTCTATATCAAAAAATCTAAAGAGTGTGATAAAAAACTATCTGAAATATTTAGATAATCTTGTAGTTTATACATAATAACACCATAAAAATATAAGGTTGTCGATGATATAAAAACAAAATTTTAATGTTATTATAAGTTCATCGAAGATCCATCATTTGATGAACAGAGGCGACTATAGTTAGAGTATTGATGATTGAAGAGAGATATTTATATTATCAAATTTATACTGTAGGGAAATAAACCTCTTAAAATAATCGACATTTTAACGTTCTTATAGACATAGATAATGAAATTTTTATGAAAACTTAGCATTTACGAAGAAAAAATATTATTTAAGTACTGAAAGCTAAAAGTACTACGTGTTGGCACCATTCGTGGTACATTTTTTCATGGAATCACGTATATGGATTTTAATAACAATTTGAAGATTTTGACGAAATAAAGTCATTTAAAATAAATCGTTTAAGAGTCTACAAGCATGAATTATAGTTTAAATGACAATGCACAAAAAAAATAGTGTACTTTGGCACCAATTTATAAAAGAAAAGATACTTTTTTTCCTTCAAAAAGTCCTTGTGGGTCCACGTATTAAGTGATGCATGTAAGCTTGATTAAAAAAAGCTTTTATATTTATTGAAGTTGAAAAAAAAAAGCTTCACATAAATAGTAAAAACAATTTGATTAATGAGTACAGTAATTAAACAGTTCTGGGTACAAAAGATGAAGATAAACTTCTCTACACACAATATAAACACAGCAAGCAAGCAAGGCAAGCTAAAGTTTGTTTTAAATACTTCATCAATTCAGAAGTAGGTATTATGGTATATATATATTTTATGTTTTTGGATGGATATACTAGTTAGTATACTACTTACCCTCAGAGGGGGGTTTTTTAATGAGAATTTAAGTTGAAAAGTAATAAAGCCTTCTCTGTGTTAGTTGTTAAAAGCCTCTTTATATATATGTATATACAGTGTGTCCCATGAATAGAGGTAAGTAACTATACTTGTAAATTTTCTTATTTTGAGAAAAAAATTCTTTATAAATTTTCTTTATTCTGAAAAATATGTAGGCATATTTAAAACATTCTAAATAATGTACAGGGTAACCAAAAATTTTGGAATCACTATTTTTCTTTTTGGTAAACTACCCCTAGATTTTTTATTGTGGGGTTAACCCAAACAAAAAGTTTATAATTGTGATCTAAATGAAGATGAAAATCTTAAATGTGAGCAACTTTTCTTAGTAACATTTTGTCAACTTAAAAAAAAAATATGGGATAGTTTACCAAAAAGAAAAATAGTGAATCCAAATTTTTCTCACAATAAAAGTCTTAAATATGCTTACATACTTTTTAGAATAAGCAAAATTTTTTATAAAGAACGCTTCTTAAAATGCAAAATAAGAAAATTTACAAGAATAGTTACCTCTATCCGTGGACACGCTGTACATATATATCCTTAATGTACAATAATTGCTTGTTGTACCTAACTTTTTTATATATTGCCGCTTAGATGAAAGAAATAGGGTGGGTTTATACCTACAACTATATAGTCCTAAAATTATTGCTGATTCTTTTTTTTTGCAAAAGAATTTTGATTAGTTACAAAATGTCATTTATGTTTTTTGGATGTTGAGTGCAGGGTTTAATATGTTTTTAATTACGGGATTATGTATCCAAAAATAATGAGGACTAATTACTTTTTTCTTAATTCGAAGATCAATTTATTAGATTTAAAAGATGCCGAAAATATTTATTTAACTACCTTTAATTTGCATGAAGTTTCAAAATGTGAAAACAAGTCAATGAAATATTCGCCAGCAATGCTCTAATATTTTCGTCCCTGCCTTAAGTTTGGATACTATACAATTTTGTGACGAAAAAGGGAAATATTTATGAAATCAATACTTTATTAACTTTCAACTATAAAGAGGAGTTTATAAGTTGAACGTGTCTGACTGAGTGTCTGTCTGTGCAGTCTTTATTGTCGTTGTGAATTTAGGTCATAAATGTGCAGTAGTTTCTTTGTATAACCTGCAAAATAAACCCAATCGCCCACATCTACTCCACTTCTCTTGAAAAGAACATAATAAAAATATGATTATATGACAAAATAAAATATAAATTTAATGTTTAGAAGAAAATAAAATATATTAAAACATTTATTTTAATACATAATATTACAATATATTTTTATATTGTACTGTAAGTATTAGTTAGGTATGCGTCGTAGAGGTACAGTACTGTACTTAACTACAGCACAAAACAGTAATAAAATTGAAAATAATAAAAATATTTTTCAAAGATTTATTACAACCGTTAGAGTGTTAGACTGTTGGACTGTTATGTTATTGCAAGGCAATGTTTTGTAAAATAAAGACATTTATAAAAGCGATATATAACAATTAATAATAAATATTATTCTATTGTAATATCTATCTATATGCAATTTTTAGTGATGTTACGGATATCATAATAACTTCTAAGCATAGATTAATTATTATAATCAATAAGCATTACTTGAAATCAATAAACATTGTAATTTTTTGTTCTTTTGGAAATTTATCGTCAGGCAAGAATGTCTTGCGATAAGTATGACGTTGATTATTTTTGCCTCCATGTTTTTGAAGCAAATTTCTCACAAGCATGGAATTTCCATTTCCAACATTTCCAAAGACGAGTCATTAAATTCCATCGGTATAAACTGATTCCATGCGAAGCTACAAATGGCAAAGTTTGGCGTTACAAATAAAGCTTCTTAATGTCTTCGAAAGTCACATTCGAAAACTCTTTTTTTTTTGCTAAGCATACGATTAAATTTTCTTGCTTTCACGATACTGATCTTATTTGATAGGGCTCAACCTACCTTAAGGACACTTACTATCCGTTACATCACTAAACAACAGTAATAACATTGTTGATTTTTTTCTTGTTCATTTATAAATAGTAACACGTCATTAGACTCATAAATAACATATAAAAACGTATGGCTTGTTTTTTTGCTAGTTTTTTTTAACCATTTTGCAAAAAAAAAGAGTAATAATTTAAATAATAATAAAATAATTATTAATAATAATTCATATTTCATATCTATTACAAGAATTGTGGTTGGTATTTGAAATATTTACAATCATAAATCAAAAATATTAGTTTTTACGATTAAAATTAACAAAAAATAACATAAATAAATAAAAAGTACGACTCAAAATAAAAAATAAAAAGACAATAAATATATTGGGGTCAAGTGTAGGCTCTATCGAATTAGGTCACAAATGTTTTGTGTAGGTGGATATTTGTTTGATTTGTAATATTTATTTCTTGTATTTTTAAAAAAAAATATTCGATCGATAAGTGAGAGTTTGGCTAGCAAGGAAAAGGTTCTTAATTGTAAACTAATTGAGCGAATCATTTTTATTCGAAAATCATCGTTATGAGTTTCCCGATAATAGATTGTAGGGTAGTGACGGGTGCTTCTTTTTCTCGTGTCTGCCTCATTAAGATGAAATTTTCAATTTAGCTTGGATCACATATTAGGACAAGACACGATAAAAGGTCGATCTTCACCCATCTGATAACCAGATGAAATATATTTTTCATGAAATTTTATTGATTTTTAAACATGCCTATCATCATTTTCTATCGATCGTCTATTTGAGGATCATGACCGGTTTTTTACTTGTTCCGGATACAGAATCCTAAACTCGCGCTTGAACTAACTAAGAACACTCCCCATTAAATTACCTTTCAAACAAAACAAAAAAAATCCAAATCGGTTCATTCGTTTAGGCGGTACGATGCCACAGACAGACACACAGACACACACACATAGCGGCCAAACACATAACACCTGTTTTTCTAGTACGAGCTTTAACTCAATAAAATACAAGCCTATTTAGATTGTGTTTTTGGCCCTAGAAACCTTTTTCCTACAACAGCCGTGATTTTTAGATACTGATCCCTAAAAATATTCCGAATTTAATACTTTTTATTTATTTTTAAAAACAGCAGCGCAGTGGTTATTGTGTGCATTATAAATATTTTTATAATTGGCTGTGGTATAATATTTCATGACTCTTAAAAAAGAACTGGGTTATGTTCACGTTTTGTTTATGTTATGTCTCAACTCTGTTCAAACAGACTCTTGGTCAAACTCAAGGATGTACGAGCATCAGAGCAATTTTGAATATAAAGCTTGATTTTTTTTTTTTATAAAGCTGTATTAAGTCTAAATCAATTCTGAAAATTTTAGAAGAAGTTTCAAAAAGATTAGTTTGATGAAAAATGGCCTTTTGTGTAAAAATTTATAATTATTTGTAAATCATTTTTGGTCAAAAATATTATTCAATGCAACCGAATAAATTTACGAAACAATTTTTGCTGATAAAATCATGATTTTTTATTTTTGAAGGTACGTTTAAAAAACAAAATATTAAAATCATGATTTTCGTGGTCAGAATTTTTAACATAAAAATTGAGGACGAGTTTTTTAAACAAAAAAAAGACCATGAAATGTTCTGAATATTATTTATTTGTAATTCATGAATTTTAGTTTTTGGTGCTGTTGAAGTAGCTTCAAGTGAAATACAATCATTTTAAAAAATAAATAAATATAAATCATATTTTTATGAAAAATAATTTCATTCTCTTTGAAGATGATATCAGCGGAGTATTTAATATATAAATTGAATTATGTAATAATTTTTATGCAATTATTTATATAAACAATACTACACGGTTTTAACATTTAAAAACAAAACCAAAAACAACAGTGACCATTTAATTAGTCAAGAAGGGGGACCCAGACCCACAAAACAGTCTGTGGATGATATTACGTTCTGATATCAGTTCAATAACTTTCAGATTAAGTAAATTATTGGGAAAGTCAATTGACTTAAAATTTTATTACCCATTTTATTGCTATATATTTTTGATCTGAAAATCTCAACGTTTTTGAATTTCACGAGATTGATTCCACGTTACCAACAGAGGATAAAAAATTATTTTTGCTGTAAATGACGCTTTTTTTATGACGCTTTTGTTGAAGTAATAATGTTATAATTTAATTTTTTTCAATTAACAATATGTTCATAAATTTTTTTTATGTAAAAAATGATTTTAAACAAAGGCCTTTTATCATTTTTATTATGTAACTTGAGATGTTACGTTGTTACAGGTTGTAATTGTACATTTTTTTTTTTTATAAACATCTGGAAATTATTTTCTCTCGATCGATAAATTATCAAACAATTCATTAATTTTTTTATTGAAAAAAATATTTATTATTTAAGTTACTGGTTGATTTATTTGACTTAATAGAAAATTAAATTCATAAAATGAATTCAGAGGTTAAATCATCGATGTAAAGTAAAGAATATCTGAACTCTTTAAGGTAGTACAAGCGCCAAAGCAAGTTTAGGCTTGTGGTTGAAATTATTTGTACCTTATTTACAACTTTGATGATGAATTTTGTTATAACTTCATGAATGTAGACGAAAAATAAGTCAAGTAATACAATTTTCCACAAACCCCCCTAATACTAGTCTTAGTCCAACTTATATTATCGCGTTTAAAAGGTTAATATACTATAACTACCATTTACTCGCGTGCATAGCTGCAGGGTACTCAAGTACATATAACATTACTAAACAAAATAAGACAAAGTGTAAATACGACAATTTATATTATGTCAACATTACAACAATTTAATGTAATCGCAGTGCGATTTAATAGCTTTTGTTTGATAGAACGACACAAGGTCAACATCACCATAGAAGTAAGAAATACTACCTAATACTACCTATGTAGGTACTTCAAAACATAAACACAACATGTACCTACAACCTACCTATCTATGTAAGGTTGATTATTACTTTTTTTCTATCAAACATAGAATAAAGAATAAAACTAAACACACGTACAAACACAATGGACCGTAAGCCTATAATGAAGTAAATTGTATATCTTTTTGAAAATTGACAAAGGACTATCTCCTTAAGTTAGACGTAAGTAAAAATTGACTACTAAGATTTTATTACGTGTGAAGCTAATAAAAGCGTGTTAGAAACTTTTTCCTTTCAAAAGCGGCAAATACTCGTAAATCGAATCACTCGATTAGGTACTATAAAGTTTTAGCCAAAATTAAAACTGTATTTTTTTACCATACTCACCTATTATCAATTCTCTTAAAAATAGATAAAAATAATCCTACAAATTTGGCTCTATTATGAGCTCACGGTTTAAAAATATAAATAAGAATAAATGATAATTAGTAAATAAATATGACGAATGAACGGATAAATAACATAGTACCTGTTATATCTACTTGACATGACTATAGATGCTTGGTTACCTATAGTTGATTTAAAATAATCAACGGTTTCTGTTTTAATCTAGCGCAGATCTAAGGATATTCGGAACAGTCAACTATTTATTTTAAATACCTAGAGTAACTTTGACTGACTGACGAACGAATCTTGTGCATTTTCCATCAAAAAATTTAGAAAATCGACTATTTTAAATATCCAGTGAAACATTGACCCCCAAAAATATAATGCACATTTAATGTTTGGGCGAGAAGTTTCTAAGATATCGTCAAAAATCTGACACGAAAAGTGACATCCCATCATAGATAAATTATCCGAAATACTAATACATTCATGTATTTTAAGTTGTATGTATCTTCGAATAAAGTATAGTAAATACATAGTGATTTTTATAAAGGACGTTAAAATAAAAATATGGCCTGACTTATTTAATATAATATCGTGTCTTTTTATTAAATATTTCTTTGTTTTGATCTTTAAAAAAAGTAATACATATTCTACCTACAAAGTTTTTGTTATACATTGTATTTCATTTTATTTATAAATATGACAGCTGTTATTCGATGCGTGTGTTGTGACTTCTGTTATTAAACAAAGATACATATAGGAAATAATGAGACATCTGAATTACTTTAGTACAAGTTTGTCTGTCTGTCTGACAGACTGTCAAGTGTATATATAGTTTATGTCTAAACTAATATAGAAAATTGATAATAATAATACAATTTATGACAAATGTAACATGTATTTCTATTGTTATTTATGCAATAATTTTTTATCAATTTTAATTTATGGTTTATTAAGGTTATTCGATACTTAAGTTATCATTGAGGGTTAAGTCATTTAAAAAAAAAATTCCCTAGAATCGGAGCAAAATTTTGGGTCAATATTTATTTCATCAAGGTATACTAGGATTTGAGTAAACCTTAAAAATTATTCACCATGTCTATCTAAAGTTTTGAATACTATTATTTATTAGAAAGCTGCCAATGACACGTGCTTTTTTTTAAATTTATTTAAAAAAGAACTCAAATTAATTATAAAAGTTTAATATAATCACAACAATAGCAAGGATGAAAAAACTTACTATACAGGAAACTTTTTACACCAAAGCAATTCGAAAATTGAATTAAACTTTTTGCATAATTTTATTTTCATTTTTCATAATTATCAACTGACCTACGCAGATTCGTTTATAAAAACAATAAATTCTATAAGAACAAGCTTTTTGTTTATGTTTTATTATAATAAATAATGTTTTTTGTTTATAATGTATGCAAAAATTCTTTTAAAACAAACGATGTTAAGATGCAAAAATTTTAATTAATATTTGAACGTTTATTGTACACGGTAACGAATTTTTGTGGATATCACTAAGTTAATAATGCCATTCTGATTTGACGATTGAAGAAATAGTAACATTAGCAATAGTAATGACGGACGAGTCAATACAGTAAGGGTGTCAGGCCCATACTGGTTTGTGATATCAAAATACTTCTGGTGGATAGTCGAATTTAATACTGTAATATTATTCGTGTTAACATAGATACTATAGTTTCCTGTCTCTTTGCCATATCAGCATTGTACTAAACGCCATACATTTCTTACCGTGTTTTAAGATATGAAGGATTTTGTATCCCAATTGTGAGAAGCATGCAATTAACGTATTCTGTTCTTTTAATTTTAATCCCCGAATTTGGAGATTATCTCAGCTTTGAGCATCGTAAAGCGCTTTTTATTTATTTAGCATTACGCCCCTCTAACGAAGAGCTGAGTTTGTAAAACAGATGAGTTCTTAAAACAGATTCTCAAGACTTTTCAAATAATTTACCAATACATAAATATATTTTATAGGTATTTAACCTAAGCTTTACCTACAATAAAACAATGGACAAACCATGTTCCTATGTCTTACTTCAAAGAGACTTACATTTTTTGTATTCTAGCTAAAGTTGGATAGCTCAAACTTTTATTACACCGTGTAAAACAATTAATCATTAATAATATAAATATATTTTTATTCATTAAATAATAAAAACTTATGTAATTTTTTTTTTTGAAAACAAAGATTATGTTAATTATTTTTAATTTTTCTTTTTATGTGTAATTCTCAAGGAAATTTTAATATCTTATTACTTACTACCTTGTTTCAATTATTACAATAATAATTGTAATTGTTTTGTATAGGCGCCATTGTTTTACAGCGTTGCGCTGCCATGTGTATTTTTTATATTTTTTTTTATATATTTTTTATTATTACTGTATATGGTTATTGTTTATTGAAATTCTATTTGCATACATAAATTTTATTTATTAATAGAAATGTGAATCAAAATTTTATTCCAAATTTGGTATTAAAATGTAAAAAAGATTTGTTATCATGCCTTGTAAAGTTTTTTCCGTCTGAGTGTCTCAGAAAATGACTATTAATTCAACATTGGACTTATACGGCTTTTTCAACATCTTCAAAAATTTCCAGCGGCAATGAAATGAGTGTGAAATACTAAAAATTTTGATCTTTGCTAAAAATTATTACAAAGTTTAAATGAAAAAATTTTATATGAAATATCAAAATCAGTTGTCATTAATTTATCATCATAAAAAAAGATTCCGTTACGTCTATCATTTTGAAAATATTATATGAAAAATATTCTTATTTTACATCGTTTACACTCAATAAACTAAAAATGCTATAAAACTGTCAACAAAAATAGTTTTAATGCTAATTTAAAACGTAAACATTTTGTACTAAGTAGCAATTTAGAAGCAAAATATTACAAATTGTATTTCTTAAGGTCGTTTAATACAGAAAGCTTATACAAATAATTTCTAAGTTTTTCTAAGTTAATTCCTAATCTTTTGAATTGACAATTCATATAAATATTATCGAAGATAATAAAATGAGAACTCTAGGATTTTTCGAAATAAATTTCGATTTTTGCCCCAAGTTCCTGGAACTTTTTTGTATTTTATAAACGTATTTCGACTACCAAGCAGTAATCATCAGTATGAATTAGCTAATCGTAATTACTCTTATTATGTATGTTACTCGTTGCTAATTTGGTGGCGGACTGCACAATGGTATTTTCGTGTTCATATTTAATAATAATTCATATTTAAAAATTCTAACATCTTAAAATGAAAAGTAATGTAATTTTTAAAAATTTTAAGAGTCCAACAAAATATCAAAATTTTGGTTCTTCGTATAAAATAACCTTAATTGCTTTAAAAAAAAAAATTTGTTCTATTGACATGTGGAATACATTGAAAAATACCGTATTTTAAAAGCAATTTTTTTGTTGTGTATGTTAAAAATTTGTCGAAAACCGTTATGAAAACAATTCAAAAGACTAATAAACCACATACCAGAGTTTAAGTACTTTCTAATAAATATATCTTTAATTACTTTAAACTATTGTTAATAATAAATATCGATTTTTAATAATTTTTTTGTAATTTTTTTTGTTTCAGGTAAAAATCATTTTGACATAAATCTACTTTCAAAAATTTGAAATTTTTTATCGTAAGTGTATCAAACTTTTTTTTATTTAAAAGTATACTTTCCACAAAAATTGGATTTTTATTATGAATTTTCTCTTAATTTTAAATTCGGTTGTTTCTGTTAAGACATATTATAAAAAGGAAAAACACGTTTAAGTGCGGTTTAGGTATATCGCCTTTTAACGGATTGACAAACTGTACGATCGATCTCTATACTTTGATATTGTCGCGAATGTGTCTACGAAACAGCTGTTGTTTTTTTTAAACAAATTAAATAAAAAAATGAACCAATTCCAAGATCCCAGACATTTTAATTATAAAAACCTTATATAATTTAATGTATAAAAGTATAAACAAAAACTCGACACGACAATTTTACTAAAATAATTAAAAACAGAAAATTTTTGAAATAATTAAACAAAAATATTTATCGTCAGTTATCCGTTCAGAAGTCTCTCCGTGACGTTTTTTTTTTTGGAAAAATTTATATCGTGTTAAGAATTTCCTGTAGTAACGATTATTATATTTGTCGCGTGTGAATTTGACATAAACATTCGCGCGCATATTTTATTCATGTGATATTATATCCGATAATGTTTAAAAAAAAAAGTAAGAATAATATTATTTATTAAATTTGATAAATATCTTAAAAGATTTCGAAATAAAAAATCATTTTTATTCGGTCTTTAATTTAGTATTTAGGTCATAGTAAAAACAGTTCTTTATTTTACATGATTTCAAAATGACCTAAATTTTATTCAGTTTAATCTTTCAAGTATTGTTTCTTTCTGAAAGAAGAAAAACCAATTGCAGCCTTGCAATAAATGCAGTTAAAACAATAAATTAAAAACAATTAAATTTAAAGAACAGTCATTGCTTTAAGTTAAGTCATTGAACGCGTCTTTTTTTAAATTAAGTCTAATTGGTAGTAGACTAAAAATGCATCATTGCATCGTTTAAAATAAATAATTTTTATTATGGAGATCTAAAAATATACTTTAATAAAATATATTTTACAAGACACGTGTATGAAAATAAAATTATTTATTTTTTATATTATAAAAAATAAATTAATATTAAATATTAATAAACTATAAAGTTTGCGTATTCAAATCTATCAATAACATTTAATTATATATTTTTAAAATTTTATACCTTTCAAAATTCTGTCCTTAATCAAACTTCTCAAAAATGGTAATTTATTGATATTCAAAGTTTACTTAAATTTAGATATAGAACGCAATAGTTTAGGAAACTTAATTTATTTGCATATAATTATAATTTATTGGAAAATTTATTAATAAATTAAAGATAAAAAAAATGAAATAAATTTATGGAAATGTAACATGAAAAATGAAATTGAAAATAATTAATTTATCATGAAAAGTCACACCTAAATTTTATAATTTTTAATTTGTTCAATGTTAAATATTTTATTATTGATTTTTTTTTTCTTCATTTTATTATTGTTTTGAATATTTACATTAAGCATTAGCTATGGCAGGTAGGATTCTTGGAGACGAAGCCAATAACTCTCTTATCAAATTAAAAGATTCATGATCAAATTTTTGTTTTAGATTTACTGAATCGACTTGCTTTTATATTAAAGTAATTGTTTCTCGAAACCATATCGTGCTTTCGTTTAAACTACTGAAATTATTTCTTCTGTTCATTCACCTTTATGAGAGGTTGTACAAAAAACTCCCTAAAGATCTTTCACCGTAAACCAATATTATTTTCTTCTAAACACTTAAGACTAAAACAAGTCTCTTTTATTATTCTTCCGTTCATGAGAAGGCCTAAAAAGTGTATTAGTCTTGATTAAGGACGTTCCCATGTTCTACCAATCAAAGATTTATTAATCAAAATAAATTGAGTATATATTTTTGCTGGCGAAAGTTTTTAAAAAAAGATCCTTGTTTTTTATCAACATTCCTTTTAAAATTACAATTAATTTTTTATAGTAAGAGATTATCAATTGGGGTACTTATGTCATTGCCAGTGAGTTTTTTTTTTATAACCATATGGTTGTTTTCACTCTAAATAAAACATTCTTTTTGTTTATCCATGTTTTGCAGCTTAGAATTAATAAAACCGGTCGATTGTAAATTAAAATATTAAATAATATCTGATCTCTGATGTGTTATCAAACAGTTAGAATATATACATTCTAATAAAATAAAAAACTGTCAATATATAATCAATAAATTGTAAATCGATGACATTTTAAAATAATTATCAACAATTTCAAGATCCAAATAAAGACATCAAGACAACAAACAAATTATTCACTTGTTGCTATTGATTGGTAATTGAAACATTTATTTGAATTACAAAAATTAATTGTTTTTATTATTATTGAATATTGATTGATTCTTGTTTATCCTTTATAGTGGCAGATAAAAGTGTCTCATTTCCTCTTATATGGCGTTTGGTGGCCGCCATTTTGAAGGATCGCACAGTCGGGCAAAAATATGTTTCCCATTGATTTGTCAAAATAGTTTATTTATATACAAAATAGCATTATTTTTTCTAAATTGGAAGAATTAAAAAAAGTACCTGCAAATTTTCAACTCCCCATATTTTATAGTTTTGGAGAAAAATTACCTACACCAAAGCTTTGTCCTAATTCGCGCCCTCAAGCGTAAAACAGTTCAAACATTTTTTACATTTAAACTTTTTGTTCTATCTTTGACAGTTTGCAAGATCCAATTGACCTATATCGCTCATTTACGAAGTCAATCTCATTTTTTACGTCCTGAGCATGTTTTAAAAATTTCAGCTTGATATCTCTTCTCTTTTTTGAGTTATCGTGTCGACGGACAGACAAATGGGCCACCTAGGAAATGGGCCACCTGGAAATAGACCAATTAGGTGATTTTATGAACATCTATACCAAAATTTTGTTCGTATCATCAATATTTCTTGGAGGAGGTCATCTCGCTTGAGCCCCCCTTCTTTGACGATCTCTCCAACCTGAAGTCCGTTGATGTCAGACAACTCTTGCTGTTCCTAAACAGCTCCAAATGGTTCATGGAATAATGGCCGGGGCCACAACGGACCCAATGGTCTAAATGTGTCCCAACCTAGGACAATCACTCTAACCTAACCTAACTTAGCCTATCAATATTTCCAAGCGTTACTAATTTGGGACTAAAATTATTACACCTTGATATATTTCATATGTACAGAGTATAATAAAAGTAAAGATTAAAATTTAATAGAGTATGTTTATATGTCAATAATAAATGAACATTAAAAACAGTTAATGATATATCTTATTAAAACATTTCAACAAAATAGTTTTTTAAGTAATAATAATAATTATAATTTATTATAAATATTTAATAAAAAATAAATATAATACAACACAAATGTAAACCACTTTACTTTCATTTGATTCATTCACAACTCAACTCAACAACAAAAAACAACAAACTTCAAATTGTTTTAAATGTCACTGTAATATATATAAAAACTATATATACACATTGATTATAATAATTATTATTTAAATATTATATTTTATTTATTTATTAATGTTTAACAAATTAATGTCATTATTATTACGTTTTTAGTTGAGTCAAGTAACACCTTTAATATAAGTGTCTATTCTAACACTGTTTTAATGTATTTTAATAATATATTGTGATATCTATATTTATTAACTGTACAGAATGATTCATTTTATTACATGCAGCTATTTTTCGCAATTAAAAGCATTTGTATTCAAAGCATACTGTATCGGTGTGAAGATCATACTGTGTAGAGTTCTATCAAAACTAAGTGGCACCGAGCAAGAGAGAGTGTATGATGTATATGTATGTGCACTCGTATCTACACTCTCTCTTGTTCAGTGCCACTTAGTTTTGATAGAACTCTACTGTATTGAAAGAATTGTATCATTAGCACTAGGTATGGCAGACGAATCAATGCAAACTGGACGCCAGATCCAGACTGATTGGCGATATGACAATACTTCTGGTGGATAATATATTTGTATACAGGTGGATATAGTACCTGTTTCTATACCATACTAGTATTGTAGTAAACGCCATGCATTTCTTCATCGTTATCTTTACCTCGTGGTGCTATCGTCCATGGAAAGGCCTGATCGTCCCAACTGCTCCTACCTGTAACTTTCCCTCGAAAATCTAGAGTCACAAATCTTCCCATCGTTTGTTTCATGCAATTACACCATCGCTCCATTGACTGACTCTTCTCGCTTCCTAGATAATCATTAAAAATCTTCTTACATTTTGCACTATGGACAAATAAAATCACCCTGTCTGTAATAATTTAATTTTAAAATAAATTATTAAAAATATGGATTATACAATTCTTTTAAGTAATAAAAAAGACTGACTTTAATAATCTTTTTCTATGATTATTTTAACATTTAAAGTTTTTTTAAGGTTAATTTCAAATGTTAATTTTTTTGCCTCTTTTTAATTGTGCGTTAATTGCTTAATTTATTAAAAATATCACAATTTTTTTTTTATTAAAATCTATGTCATGACATTTTCAAACGCATCATTCTTTTTTGTTGGTTTATGGTAAAAATATATTTTGTAAAAGGGTTTCTTCATATTTTTCTTGAAAAATTACTTAACGTACAAAGATTACAATAAAGGTAACCCTCAAAATCTTCTTGGGATAGAAATTTCATATTTTTAAAAAAATTGAGCCGAATGCTCAATGGCTAATTTGTGATTTGAATTCTTACCCTATCATTAAAATCATAGAAAGCTTCGAAAAAAAAAAGAAGTATAACGTTATTTAAAAAACCTTCAGATTCTTTCACCTCTTCTGTTCTTTGATTTATTCACTTGACCGATATTTTTTTTTACAATATAATTTTATAAGAATATGGTTTTAGAAGAAAGCTTTTAAAAAAATTTTAATCAATTTTATATCTGTGTCAAAGCGATAAAAATAGTAACAAAATAAAAAAGAATATTTTTAATGCTTTTTTCACTCTGTAATTAAAAACAATGACATCGCATTCACTTAGAAAATAATAAAAAAAACCTCGAATAAATTACAAAACACTTTTAACACCTAGATACATACATAAATATAGTATACTTCTTATAAACTGGACATGATTTTGAAAAATTATTTTTATCCAAATCATATACAATGTAACAAAAATTTCTTTTTATTTTCTCGATTTTTCTAAGGGGTACCCTTAAGCATTTTTCAGTAAATAAATAAAATTCAGTAAATTGGGTAATTTTCGGGTTCGTTGAATGATTGGGCTAAAAGTTTTCGATTTAACGTGAGAAATCAACCCGGAATATCGTTTTTCTCAAAAATTGTTCGCCCGATCGTTAAATTAACACGATTTTTGAATTTTTTAGGTCAAATTTACCTTATAAACTGAGTTTTATCAAATTCCGAAACAAAAAGTTTTTTTCCGATTTTCTCGATTTTTTCTAAGGGGTACCCCTTGAAAAAATTACGAAAAATCGAAAAAAATTGTTTGTCTCCGATTTCGATAAAATTCAGTAAATTGGGTAATTTTGACCCAAAAATTTCAAAAATCGCGTTCATTGCAGGATCGGGCAAATAGTTTTCGATTTATCGTGAGAAATCAACCCGAAATGCCGTTTTTCTCAGAAAATATTCGCCCGATCGTTAAATTAACTCGATATTTGGTTTTTTTGGGTCAAATTTACCTTATAAACTGAGTTTTACCAAATTCCGAAACAAAATTTTTTTTCCGATTTTCTCGATTTTTTCTAAGGGGTACCCCTTGAAAAAATTACGAAAAATCGAAAAAAATTGTGTGTCTCCGATTTTGATAAAACTCAATATTTAAGGTAATTTTAACCCAAAAAGTTCAGAAATCGTGTTCATTTAGCTATTAAATACATAGTTTCTGAGATATTCCCAAAAATATCGACATGGGAGTCCTAAATCTGCCTAATAATGAGGCAAATTTTTCCTATGGTCAGTTCTTAAACCAGTTCGACATGAAAAACACTATAAACGGTTTTCATGGTATATGGATTGCAAAAAGAGGCTACAATGATAATATATGTTGGTTATGGAACATTTCATTCATGCTTGCTCACTCTGTTTGATAAATTCGTTATGAGAGAGATGGGTGGATACTTTTAGGGGCGGAGGTTAACAACATTAATGAGAAAGCAAATAACGATTTTATGTCAAGTCTTGTATGTATGTATGTGTACATATTTGAACAATTACTCCCTTGCATGTTCGTATAGTTTTCTAAATTATTCTTGTAGCTCGCACATTTATTTTACAACATGTTTCATCGAAAATCATGAGGGAAAAATATATCATTATAAATTCGACATACTAGAGCTAGACTCTACGAAATTTCTAAGTTAAAACATAATCCATGATTCTACATAACATTATTAAAGTAATGGTCCTATGGCGACGACTTTTTTCTTCATAATATCGTACTCAGAAAAGCATTAAAATCGCATTGAGCTTTTAAATATATCAAAGTATACTAAGTTTAGTTCCAAGTTTGTAACGCTTAAAAATTTTGGTATAGGTGTTCATATAATCACCTAATTAGTCTATTTTCGGTTGTCCGTCTGTCCGTGGACACACTTAACTCAAAATCTAAAACAGATATCAAGTTTAAATTTTTATAGCGTGCTTAGGACGTAAAAAGTGAGATCGAGTTTGTAAATAAGCAGCTGAGGTCAATTGGGTCTTGAGTACGTAGGACAAATCTTGTAAACTGTTAGAGATAGAACAAAAGTTTAAATGTAAAAAATGTTCCTTATAAAAAAATAAACAACTTTTGTTTGAAACATTTTTTCGTAAACATCACTGTTTTCCCGCGATTCCATCATCAACACTTTCTATACTTGGTATTTCAAAAATTAATTCTATCAATTGTTTGTTTTCACTTGTTACAACGAAATTACAAATTTTTTTTATACGTAGACCTTATAGAAATTCTCATTTTTATTACAAAGTTATTTTTCTAATAAAAGTTATTTTCTAAGCGTTGATGTTTTATAAGTTTCTCGGTACTTTCGTTCTGATTCATTTTGTACTTCGAAACATGTTTTATTTTCTACATATTCTATGATTTCTTTTTAGTTTATTTTCGCCCTACAATCTTCCGTTTTTATTTATTTATTTATTTATTTTAGTTTTTTTTTCTACATGTTTATTTATGAAAATGGAAAATGATATACCTAATATTTTTCTCGTTTTTCACACGAACAGAAAAAAAAAAAAATATTTTGTTATTTTATTAAGCTAACAAAGAAAAGAAAATGTTATATTAGAATTAATTTGCACGAATATTATTCCTTTTTTTTTCTTTACTTAATGAAATAATTGGAAAAATTGAAAATTTCTATTTAATTTATTAAAAAAAAAGAAACGAAAATTCTGAAAATTAAATTCTTTTGTATTGTGTTAAATTTTTGATTGTCAAGATATTAAGTTCTTATTCAAATAATAAATCTTAAGTTCAAATGATACTCTTTTTGAAGAATACAATTTTTCGATATCTGGCGTAGTTTCCAAAATATTGAGGAAAAATCTAAAAATTACAATATTACTAAACAATTTTTATCCTTTAAATCCAAACATTTTTGTCATGCTCATACATCCTTAAGTTTAAAATTTTCGGAAAACATTTTTGAATAAATTAACATTGAAGTAATTAACCATAGAACCAATTAAATTGCTGTGTAAATAACCCAAAAAAATAACCGCACAACGATTTGTAAAAGTAAATAAAATAACTTTTCGTCAAGGTTTATTATAAAAAAAAAATATTTAAAATTATTACCATTCACTTTATTACCATGTGCAGTGTTAGAAATTTCCTTGAATTTCCTTCGGAAAAACTTAAACAATTTATGAACACGATATATTATAAAAATTCTACAAAATTATGGTTTTTATATAATTGTTAATTCACATGTAAAATAAAAAAACAAATGTTTTTGTATGCATCAGGAAACCGTAGCCGTGAAGTCGTGTCATGTTCATATTTTTTTTTTATAAACAAAAAATTTGCAATTAGAAAAAGATGGCTACAAAACATACATAACTTGTGTTGGTGTACATGAAGTGTAAAATGCACGATATTTATTAGAAAAAAAAAATCTCTGATTTATTTATAACAAAAAAAAAAAATAATACAAATATGAAGGTATTTTTAGGTTAAGGTTAAGGTAATAAAGAAGATGATATAATAAGAATAAGAAATTATTTTTAGATTTTTTAATATATGGTTTTTATTTTGTAATAATTTAATTTTTCTAAATAAATAATTTCTCCTTTTTATTTCATTATTTATAAATCTATGTGACATTAGAAGTAATAGACCGTAAGATAGTGACACATAAGAAGACTTCTTTTACTCGATGAGGGTTGAAACCTTAGAAACTTTATTTTTAGTCTTATTAACTTAATTTGAGACCTGATTTACTCCTGTAACGGTTATAGTGACGAGTCATCATTGAAATTAGACATCAATAATTTTTTCTTTGCCAATAAACTTTATCTTGGGCCTTATTAATTCATATATCTGTTATAGTGACCAATCGTCATTGGAATTAGTCACCAGTAACGGCCATACTTTCACTTAAATATAATATAATAATAATAATAATGGGGTTTAACCTCCGTTTCTCTGGCATATACGCCTATAACAGAGGCCACCCAAATCATTATTTGTTAATCTTTATGTATTTCATTACAAACATATTTACAATTACATTTTGATGTGGGTGGAGTCGGCTACTTCGTTCTTATCTAAGCAACGACAATGTGATCAATTCTGCACTTCCATTAATTATAAATTGTTCACACTGCCACTGCCTGGATTCGAACCCGCAACCTAAGTTTAAATGGACAAACAATCCAAGGCAAACGCCTTAGACTGCTCGGCCATTTAAGCTCACTTTAATATAAAAATATATATATCGCTTATAACGACTATGTGCTATAACGACGAATTTTGTAAACCTGTTCAGTGTCGTTATAACTGATTTTGAATGTACCCTTCGAATTGGATGAAACAGTTTTCGAGAACTGGCGCCCCCCGTGAATAAGACAGATGTTTTTTTTAAATGACAAATATAATTAATATGTTTTTATAATAAAAATTGACAAATAATTATTTGAGAGTGTGATATATCGATCAATGATCAATATAAAAAAATAGAAAGGTAAAATATTTTCAATAAATCAATAAATAATATTGAATTTAGACAGTAACAGTACAATTGTGGTGGACTGATTTTTATAGTATTATTAAGTCACAATAATATAGGTAGGTAATAATAATTTTTGTGAAGTTGTTTTGACTAAATATGTAAAATTAAAAAGAAAAGAAATTGTATTTAATATTATTTATGTATATAAAATAAAAATAATTGTCAAGTTTCACTATAACTATATAAATAATACTTACTATAAATACTGCATTCATTCTGGTATTATTATAGCGCCGTAGCGTGGCGCGCCGCGTTGTACTACTGTCACAGACCTTGGCCTGAAACTCTTAACCAACAAGTAAACCACTTCTTTGGCATTTGTCATTTTGATGTATGTAATAAGAATTATTATTATATTTTTCAAATTATTTTGCGAAATTTTTTATAATAAGTACTTTTACTTTTCTTGTTTTAATCGAAGGAAACCTTTTACCTTCAAATTTCTTCTCTACGTTTTGAAAAGAAAGGGTAAAATCGATCCCTTGTCAAAATTCAAAGTGTTATAGTGTCCTATTTTAAGGATATGCGGGTGTCAGGCAATTTTAGATAAAAGGCTTGATTTTTATTTTTATGAGGTTCGGGATATTTGTTTTTTGGACGCGTGATTTTCGAGAAAATCGATTTTCGCATGAGATTTTGGAAAGTTTTTCGAAAAATTCGAATTCAATCATGAAATTAACCCGATTTTTGTTGTTTTTTGGTTAAAATAGCCTTATATACTGAGTTTTATTAAAATCGGAATCAAACAAAATTTCTCGATTTTTTCGATTTTTTTGAAGGGTACCACTTAAGAAAATTGCGAAAAATCGAAAATATTTTTTTGTTTCCGATTTCGATAAAAATCTGTATATAAGGCAATTTTGACCCGAAAAATTCAAAAATCTGGGTTATTTGCTTTTTGAGCGCTTAGTTTTCGAGAAAATCGAAAGGTATCTCGAAAAGTTCCAATCCAATCATGAAATTAACCCAATTGCTGATGAAGGAACTCAAATGGTGAAGGACCTGGTCCCGAAGGATCTTATCTGGACCTTTTGTTATGGCAACAGAGATAAAATATCAGATCATTTATAAAAATCACACGAGAATTTTTCTGTACATTGCTTGAAGAATTCGAAGTAGACTGGGTCAACTCCTCCGTATCGGATAAATTATCTCATATTTTTATGAATACATTGACCGATATCAGATCGTGCATTACTAGAATCCATACTAGACAAAAATCGATAATAAAGATTTCTACACAATTAATAACAAATTTTATAATCACGTTTTTCACGACAATTTCATCAAACCCATAAATCATCCAAGTCATCGATTCATCATCAATAATAATTATTACAAAATTTTATGATTATTTTCAAAAAATTTCACGAATATTCTAAAAATAAAAATAAAAATTTGTTTTAATAATAATAAAAATAATTTCAAGTGAATTTAATAAATAATAAAAATGCCGCAATATTTCTTTTAACAATTATTATTTATTATTAAAATCGCACAGCAAGTCTTCTTAATATAAAAGTCGTAAGCAATTAAAATCGATCAAATCAAATCAAATTCTATTTAATAAATAAATAAAAGCAAACGTTTTTGAAATGAAATGATTGGAAGATGTCTTAATCAAAATTATCAATAAAAAGATTATTTTAAAGTTTTGCAATCGATTTTTAGTTAATAAAATAATTGAGTGAATTGGTCTTGCATAAAAATGTTTCTTTTTATTTATTATTCAATTGTTTTGAGCTCATATTAAACAAGTGATTGGGTTAAATTAGTTTTGTTTAGAATTAACCTAAATTTTTAATTTGTAAAGAAGCTAAAAAATTTGCGCTCAGAACACTACTTGTAAACGAACTCGATTACTCTATTGTGCGCAGTTATTTTAGTACGAGAGATTATGTAATTATTTCAGTAGGTTTACCACATTCTCTAATGTTACGCGTTTAGCCTTGTGCACATTTTTAATATGACATTAAATTTTTTTTCACTTTTTTTTTTTCATTTATTTATTAGATAGTAAGTAATTATTGTTATTTGTTTTAATAATAAGTAATTTTATTGTCGGGGCGGCTCTCGTGTGACTTAAGGAGGTACTGTATTTTACAACTGATCAAAAATTTGTATGATGACGTCTCCTGTTTGTGTATATGACGTCCAATGTGAGGCTCTCCTTTGAGCCTTCTCGAAACTTAACTGATTTTAAAGATCATCGCTTTTTTTTATTTGTTCCTGATACGGAACCCTAAATTCACCCTTGTTACATACTTAAGAACACTCCCCATTAAATTATTTTTCAAAAAATCCAAATCGGTTCACCCGTTTAGGCGCTACGATGCCACAGACAGACACACTGACAGACAAACAGACAGAGACACATATCGGTCAATCTTAAAACACCCCTTTTTTTGTTCGGGGGTTAAAAAAAAGTTAAATTAAGAAAGTTCCAGAAAAAGATTGAGTGTATGCAAGTATTTGAGACTTTAAAATTTTGTCGATGGATTCTGTTTTTTCAAAGATTGATGCCTAAAGATTTATAGAAAATCACTTTTAGAAAAAATAACACGCAAATACCATTCATTTCATCACTTTAAATGTATTTTATGGAAAAACGAGTGCCGCTTGCCATAATTTTCTTTATAGAAAAATATTTGGCATTCTTTTAACTAACGAATATAAGTTTTCCAAATTAATTTTAAGAAAATTAGCCTGATTACATAAAAAACCTTTAAAAACACTTCAATATTGGATTAATATATTTTTGATACTATTGTAGCGAAGCAACTACCTTAACCAAATTTTGAAAAAAAAGAGTACCAAATTTTTAATAAATCTAACTTCGGTATTATTTAGTTTTCTTTCCATGTGACGGGAATTCGTTTAAATTTAATATTCATGACAGAAACGTATTACTGTTAAATTAATTTAAATAATAGAAACATAACCTTCGGGTTTTTGCGAATAAAAGAAACCTTATTACAACCTTGTTTTGCATGTACTGTTTTAGTATAATTGTAAATAAATACTTATTGTTTTATTTTTCGGAAGCTCTATACTTCAAATATCAAATATTTTTTTTTACACCTTTAGAATAATTTTCATTTAATTATATTTTAACTATTTGAATTCTTTTTTTTTTACGATGTTTAATAATAGAGACTAACTGGTACACCTAGTCCATATTGTATTGTATTGTTTGGGTAAGTCAATAACACAGCCGTGAATCTTAATAAGCGGAGCAAACATGACGTAAATGTTCTTACACCTTTATTCCAACGGACTCCTAAATTATAATATTAGTAAAAAGCTAAATAAATGTTATCATTAAGGATGTATGAGCATGGTAGTGGGGGCACAAATTTAAAAATAGATATTTTCAATTTTGATGATAAATTTATATTATTACTTGACGATATAAGACGAAAAGTAAGAATACAATTTTTCGATATCTGGCTTAATTTTCAAAATATCGAAAATTGAAAATTTTGTTTAATTATTTAGCTTTCGATATTTCGAAAACCAAGACACATATCGAAAAATTGTATTCTTATTTTTCGTCTACATTCATGAAGTTATAACAAAATTCATCATCAAAGTTGAAAATAAGATAAAAATAATTTCAACCCTTAATCTACCCTGCTCTTACACCCCTTATATGGACGGTGACACTTAGTTTTTTTCTTTTCTAATTCATTGCTAATATGTTTACTTTCTATTAAAAAGTTTTTTTTTAATTTGTTTTCATTCATTCCAAATGAAAATTATCAAAAACTTCCAAAATATGTCGTTTTTTGAGATTCCTTCATAAGAGCCAATGTATTTTATATCGATTTTTAATGACTTTTTTCTTAAAAATTTGCCCGGTTACCTATGCTGAAATTTTAACCACTTATTCTTTGAGTAAATCAAACATTGTTGTCATGCTCATACATCCTTAACAAATTTCATTGTAATAAAATATCCTTTCAAATTTTATTAAATAAGTAAAAGATGGTCTCGGATTTTAAAATAAATGATGCAATAAAAATGTATTATTAAAATTAAAGTTCAATAATATTAAGCAATCATTAAGATTTTAAAAACAGGTGTATTCATTCAAAGAGCATAACTCACATAGATAGAATCCAATTCATAGTCATGAATTTGTTGAAGTAAACAGTAATTATTGTTATTTTATATAAAATAAAGTAATTTAAATGACCTTCATTAACAATAAATAAATGAATAAATAATACAAAATGTTTAAGGGAAAAAGATTTTGTATTTTTTGATACATTCTCAATTCAAAATAAAGGTGGTATTTTATATAAAATTATTATGTTTTTTTTATTAAATACGTTAATTATTTTATTTAATAAATAAATAATATAATGATTACTCAATATTTATAATAAATAATACCTCTTATTATTTTTGAAAACTAATTAATAACATAAATAAGTATAAACAGTGTTAGTAGGTACACAATTTTATATTTAAAACAACAAAGCAACCTTCACTTTATACTTATTACTCTGTAGTGATCTCTGAATCATATGTTTTTATTTATCTATATCATGGAAATTATCATCGATTGTTTACGTTATCGTTCTTACACTTACACGTTATCGCTCTGATTTGTTTGCTAATTTCAAGGTAAAACCAAAAAAAGTTTAACCAAAAGCCGCTTATTTTCACTTAGGTCACCTTGGATACCAAAATTTTTTCAAGAGATGCAATTTGTCGCATTTGAGAATATGTAAAAATATTTTTATAATTTGTCAATTTGTATCTTCTGTATAAAAATTTAATGCAAGTGGCGTTTTTCACCGGCTATCTAGCAATCTATTCATCCGTGCGATGAAACCCGGGTCGCTAGTTATAAATATAAGATACAATAAATCCCAATTCTCAAAGTACAAGGTTTTACCCTATACGACAATTTCAAAACACTTTTCTGAATTTTTACTTAAATTTATAAAATTAATAAATATCATCTTTAATTATTATTAATAAATAATATTTTGTAATTTTATAATAAATTATATATTTAAAAAAAATTTTTGAGTAATTTTAATAACTTGTTTTCATAATTAAAATTATGTTTATCACAAAATTTTTATAAATTTGGAAATTAACATTTTGTTTTTTAAATTTGTTTCGCCTTGATTTAATATCGATATTTATTTTGAGACAAGAGATTCAGTGTTATATTAAGGTAGTTTCCACGTAAATTGTAAACTATTAATTTTTCAGACGAAATTAAACCAATAATGATTAATGTTTAATTTATTGTGCTAATAATAAATTTGAGCTCATTAAATTTTTGTGTTTGAACAGATTGAATTCAAAGATATTGACCTTGAAATGTCAGTATCAATTAATAAATATTAAAAGCATGTAAATAATGAGTTTATGAAGTGTAATAATAATTACATGTATTGAAGTACTTACACTTTTTATTTGCTCTTGTTAATAAATAATTTAATACAAATAAATATTAAATAATTAATGTTTTAATATCTTTTTAATTGAAATATGATTATTAAATTAAGTTTATATTAGACATTGTTATATTTTCAAATATGGCGTCTATCTTTCATAGTTTTGGTTTTATCAAAATCACTACATATTATAAAACAAAGTCGCTTTTTCAGTCCCTATGTCCCTATGTCCCTTTGTACGCTTAAATCTTTGAAATTACGCAACGGATTTTGATGCGGTTTTTTCTAATAGATAGAGTGATTCAAGAGGAAGGTTTTTATGTATAATACATCCATATTATAGTAGAGTAAGGGGTTGAAATAAGGGTTGGAAGGGATATTCTTGAAAAAGTAAAAAAGTTGTGCATCGATTAAGCTCAAATATTGACACGATATACAACCAGCTTCAAAGATCTATTGTTTTTATCTACTTTTAACCTTCGGAGGGTAGAAAGGTGTAGCGAGAAAGTGGGAAGGAATTATCGAATATTTACAAATATACCTAAGTGGGGTATCAAATAAAAGAGCATGACGTGTACATTACAAAACTGTTATCCCACGCAAGGAAATGTGGAGGGAGGGGTGCAAGTGGGGATGTTGCCCAGCAAAGCGGGTAGTTCACAGCTAGTTTAAGATAATTTCAATTCCAAACAAGATTTGTGATTAACAGGGTAACGATTGACTTGTGAAATCGGTGAATATTAGATAGTATAGAAATTTTGGAAAATTCAGCGATAATTAGTAAAATTTAATACCATTCAGGGCAAATGATTAAAAAAATAATCGACATATTTCAAATTATGATTCTTCAAAAATGTATTTTTTCCTTTCTGCTTTCTTTCTGGTGAGAAGTTAAAATTATCTTTGATTTTCTGGTGTTAAAGGTAATTGTTTGTGTTTGATATCAATTACCTTTAACACCAGAAGATTAAGGATCTGTTTTTTACGTTTTCCATGGATGCCAGTTGAAGAAACTAGAAGCATATTAGGAGCTATTCAAAGTGGATTATGAAATCTGCGAAAAAATTCATATTTTCAACGGAATTTAGATTCATTTCGAGCCTCGCTCGATTCAAAAACCATTGGCCGTACAATGTAGAAAGTTTTGGATTTGGAAGTGTTATTATCTGGCTACACACTTGCCCTTTTAGTACTTGCTAGTTTGCAGCGATATTGAAAATTTTCAGATTTCAATAGAAATATACATTTTTACTGTTTTTGAATACATGAACCAAGATTGAACTACCATTATTTTTGAAAAATTTTGTTTAAAATAGTTATTGACAGCAAAATAATAAATTACATATAAAATTTAATTAAAAAAAAGGAACTAGTACAGTAGAACCTCGGTAACATAAAAACCTCTGTTACTTCAAAAAATACTATGTTCCCTTCCCATCAGAGCCCAAAACCTCTATAACGAACTTATCGAGGTTATACTGTATAAGGATTTTAATTTTCGCTCAATATTTTTTTAAGTACCGTGATCATAAAAACAGGATATGATAAAAGTTCAACCGAAAAAAATAAAAATTATATATTATATGTTTCGTATTTTTATGTCGCCATAAAAATACAGTTTTTTTTCCTATCTTAAGTTTTATTTTTATGGTGAGAAATGAATGGTGCTCAAATCGTTTACAACCAAAAAAAAAATATTTTATATAACATTAAAAAAAAATAACACAAAATTAAAATTATTTTTTTAATTGTTTTAACAATAAATGTTAAGGAGCTAAAAATTCATGTGTTGTTAGTAATCCGTACCAAAATTTTCATAGTATCTCGTACTACAAGTCTTTGCTTGATGAACACCAAAATCACATTTCAAGCTAGAATTTCTCGAACCCAGATCACTTTTTTGAAGTTTTTCATGAGTATTTTTGGTTTACTTGATAAAAAAAATTAATATTTGGCTCATTTTATGAGGGGACAGGAAGTTTCTGAGATATTGATTGAAAGAGTACCGGAATATAATTTTTCTTATGCGATTTTGAGCTAAATCTCAAAAACCACAAGTCCAATAGGCAAATTGACCCGATATTTGTATTTTTTGGGCCAAAATTACTCTAGGAAATGATTTTTATCCAAATCGGTCATAAATAAATTTTTTCGATTTTTTGCAATTTTCTTAAGGGGTACCCCTTCAAAAAAATCGAAAAATTTGAGGAAAAAAATTTTGCTTCATAATTTGATAAAACTCAGTTTATAAGGTAATTTTGACCCAAAAAATTCAAAAATCGTGTTCAATTCACGATTAGAAGAGAAGTTTTTAAAATATCACTCAAAATCCTGTACGAAAATCTTTTACTTCGGAGCGATTAATATAATACTTCGAAAAGTACCTATCTAATCGTCAAAAGAATTGGACTTTTATGTTTTCTGGATCTTCATTAACCTAAAAAACCTAATAAGCCAAAAAACAAAAATTTCGTTAAAAATTTTGAGATTGGACACCATATTTCTTCTGTATCGACCGTAGAAATTACTCCCGTATAATAATAGTTCGCGAATCGAATTTAGTCGGCATAACAAAAACTTTTCATTCAATCGTTAAGGAAACTCGATTTTTGCATTTTTTTGTCAAAATTAAACTAGAAAATAGTACAAAAACTTACTTTGTCTGAATGTTCTACAGAACCCTTTTTGTGAAAAGTAATCATTCTCACACACAACACACTTGATTGATAAAATTAATTTTTTTGCTTTGTTTTAAATAAAAATTAAATGTAAATATTTTTATTAATATTAATAAAAATTATGAGTATGATTGTGGGTAGCGAAATTAAATTATCATTTTTTTTGTTTTGTTTTATTTCTAACTTCTTAATATAATTAATTATAGCAAGGTAAAATGTATATATAAGTTTAATCCATAATCATCCAAGGTTAACTAATTACTCAAAAGTGGTATAATAAAAAAAAAACAAAAACAAAAAATTTTTTAGTACGATCAATTAGCAAAAAAGGGTTTGGCCGAGAGTCAAGCGTTCATGTGTATAGTTTAGAGAACGTTTGGTTTTAAAGTACAAGGAAAAATCTATCTGTTTTTTTATTTTATTTAATTGAAAGCAAGTGAAAATAAACAATTGACTTAGTTAACTGTTGAATATCAGTGCTTGTAGAATTTTTATACCCAGTATATATATATATAATATATATCAAGGTATACTAAGTTTAGTCCCAATTTTGTAACGTTTAAAAATATTGATGCTATGAACAAAATTTTGATTTAGGTATTCATAAAATCACCTAATTTAGTTCATTTCCGGTTGTCTACTTGTCTGTCTGTCCGTCTGACACCATGATAACTAAAAAATGAGAAAAGAAATCAAGTTGAAATTTTTACAGCGTACTCAGGACGTAAAATGTGAGGTGGAGTCCGTAAATGAGCAACCTAGGTCATTGGGTCCTGGGTCCATAGGAATCATCTTGTAAACCGTTAGAGATAGAGCAATAGTTTAAAAGTAAGAAATGATCTCTATAAAAAAATAATCAACTTTTGTTTGAAACATTTTTTAGAAAACATCACTGTTTACCAGTAAGGGCGCAAATTAGGTTCAATCTCTTTTTTTATATCTTGAGCACGCTATAAAAATTTCATAACTATATTTCTTTTCGTTCTTGAGTTATCGTGCTAACAGACAAACGGAAATGGACCTAATTAGGTGATTTTATGAACACCTACCAATACCAAAATTTTGTTCATTTCATCAATATTTCTAAGCGTTACAAACTTGGAACTAAACTTAGTATACCTTGATATATATTCTAATTTGCAATCGATTTGAACCTTCAAATTCATCGTTTTTTGAAGTTTTAGTATTGAAAACTTTGTCAAAAGACTCAAACAAAAAAAGCCGTGTAAATTTAGCGAAATTAACAGCATTTTGTTGTAAATAATTATTTTTCAATTTTCGACATCCCTTACAAAAAAAGAGACCTGCCATTAAAGAATATATAATTAATGAAGGTTCTCTACAAATAATTTCAAAATATACATTCGTTAAAATAAGTATCATAGTTCACATATTGTGTATGACCTAAACAGGAATCACGGGATTTTTTTTTATGGAAAAGGAAACAGGATTTAGACAGTAAGTTGGGTATTAATATAGGGTATAGGGAATGGTAAGTATTTTGTGTACATTAGTGTTTGTGTGTGTTGCGCAAAGTACCTTTTACCACAAATAAAATATTTATTTATGTGAAATTCGTTTCTACTAAAAACCTTCACAACTTAAAAATCCCATGCCCTTTGTATCTTTGTACCTTTGTACAGAGTGGTGCAAAAATACTGTTGAAGTGTAAATTTTTATTTGCATTATTTTGTGAAGAATTGAGCATTGAGAATAAATTTCATCCCCTCTTTTATGAAACTAGAAATGAGATCGTGATTTTCTTCTTTGTCGATGGGAACAATCGAAACATGCCTAGAATAGGCTTGTTGACTAAATATTTAATCACTTCAGGTGAAAAATTCTCACTGCATGGGCAGAAAAGTGGGTTTTTGAAAAATTAAATTTATAATTAAACAAAAAGGGACATATATAGGTGTAAGTGACGTCATTGTATCCGATATCATCATAGAGATACATACATAATACATTTAAAACTTTGTTTTACTAAAAAGAAATGAGCATCAATCTTTGAATGGTTGAAACTTCTTTGTTTTTTAATCAATTTTAATTTCATTTTCAAATTTTGTCATGGTATCAAGTCGAGCTTTACATTTTTATGCGTAATATGACATATTTGACATCCGGCAACTATTGTAATGTGCTTATAAAATTCTAAAAATAAAATAGTTCAAACTACAACGGTGTTTTTGTAGGCCACTCTGTAAAATTCACCCTTATATATTATTGAAGGCTCGATAACTAACTAAAACCCCGTATACTTAGGGGTATATCTTTACGTATATATTTCTTCTTTGACATTACTAAATATCTTTTTCAAAATCAAGTTTTAAATTTCTCTTCGAAAACATATTAATTGAATTTTTGTATGATTTATAGTTTGGGATAAAACCGTTATTTAACTTTTTTTTTTTAGATTGATTACAAAATATAAACTTAAGAATAAATTTTAAATTTTTTGACTGAAAAGTATTTCAGTATTTTCGAAAATGAGGCAAACTTGAAAGGAGGGAGTGAAGCGGCTTAAAAATATCTGATTATTGCATTTAATCGAAAGAAAACATTCTAACTACAGTAAAAAGTGGTCAAGAGTAATACAGAATATTCGCCTGTGTCCATGACTTTGACCTACAATTCCAGTTTCAAGGTCATTTGCCCTTGATCTTTTTTCACAGACGAATGACTTTTATTGTCCTTTTTCTCAAGCTATCATATTTTCTTTTGATTAAATGCAACAATGACATATTTTTAAGTCACATTTTCTTGGAAAGCTAAGGATTTTCGAAAAAAATGCTGGTATAGCTGGCTAAGTTATTTTTTGAAAGTTTAACTACTAGATTAAAACGACCCACTCTGTATGTTTTCGTT
Source organism: Chrysoperla carnea (assembly GCF_905475395.1). Taxonomy (NCBI): domain Eukaryota; kingdom Metazoa; phylum Arthropoda; class Insecta; order Neuroptera; family Chrysopidae; genus Chrysoperla; species Chrysoperla carnea. The sequence continues at coordinate 3,629,385 of NC_058341.1, forward strand.
TTCCGATACTATATATTCTACCATAGAATTCATTCAGTTTTGGGTCTTCGATTTGTTAAGGAGGTTTCGCTTCAGTACAATATATTACTTAATTATATTGCATGCATATCATAGGCAACCATCACGTTACCATCTAAAAAAACAATAAAAATAAAAAATGAATAAATTATAAAAATAAATCACGTACACTGACTGTCGTTGCCTTCCCGCTGCTGCCCCGTTGTCCATAAGTTCAATTGTTTTTGTTTGTTTGTGTATTGAATATTCCTCTCAAGGTTTCGACAAATATCCAAAGTATTATTTTATTTAAATTTAAAACTAAGTACTCATATCCTACAGTTTATATATGTTAAATGTACTTAAGGTAGTTCATTCGTAAAATTGAATCTTCCTCTTTGTTTAATAAGGAATTTTAAGCGTTCATATTTTGCGTACTTCTAAAGATTTTCAAAAATCATTCAATGATATTGATTATTCTGTTCGATATTTCTTTCGAACATAATATGTACTAAGTTGTCTAGAAAATATCAGGTCGATAACATTTGATCACTCAGTTAAAATTTTGTTAAAAAAATCTGAATGAAATTGTGTCCCGGTGAGTATATTTATATCTGCGAATGCAACGAGTAAACTACCTTAACAATGAAGTTAAGGTAACTACCTTAACTTCATTGAATACATAGAGCACTGTGCCGCGTTGCTCATTCAATGCTTAGTAATAATATTTTTAATAAACATAAATAAATAATAACCATTATTGATTTTTTTTTAAATGCAAAATGATGAGACAACCTTAGTCCATGGCACACATTTTACGTAAGAAAAAACTGAACGTAAAATTTTTTTTTTAATATGCAAATTATTTTGGATCCGGTCAAGAGTGTATAAGACATACACCTTACAAGGTTCTAAAGTGATAACAAGGTTAAAAATTGTAAACAACTTAACTTTGACTTAAATACTTTCACTGTTTGATCGAAGTACTTCCAAGATTTAGGAGAAAGAACATAAAAAATCTGATATTGAATTAGATTTTCGTCAAATCTGAATCATCAAGAGTTTAGCTTTAATTAGAGAAAAGCTCAATAATTTAACCTAATTTTTAATTTTCGTTTTTTTTTTCGCACACAACGGAGTTTTTTTGTTTGCAATACCAACTAATTTTGGAGAAATCTATGAAAACATATCATCCTGCCTACTTTTGAATTCCTTTATTTAAATAATCGGGCAACCCCCCTTAAAATTTTCAGAATTGATTTATACTTTGTCCAATTTCAAGTACAAAAAAGTCAAGCTTTTTATTTAAAATTGCCTTGGTGCTCGTTAAAGATGATTCGAATCATATATGATGTTGTAGTTGTTCATCATTTGATTAATTCCATTCACCATATTGATAAGCGTACGTCATTACCAATCACCAATATATATGATTTAATCATTCCAATCTATCATTGTTAATTATTTGTTAGCTAACTAATATTCATTAGCTTAGTTTTAGTAGCTTGCTGCTACCTTGTACACAATAAAATCATTGATTACCAAATCAATTAAATAAACATTTTTTGCATGAATATTTGCATAGATACATTCATCATCATTTAATTGTGTATATACATAAAGAAAAGGGGTCTGTAGGGAAAAAAATGCACCTTTTAGTTTTATATTTATTTCTCAAAGTTATCTTTGAAAATTATTATTTCTCAAATTTTATAAAATATAAAAATAATTAATTATATTTTTTCTTTTGTTTCAGGTAATTACATTCTTTGAATATTACTGAGGTTTTAAAACTCCCGTCATGTAAGTTTTATATCTTTTATAAAAATAATTTTAGTGCAAATTCTTCATACTCAGGGCAAAAGCAACATCAGGAGAAAATCTGAAATCACAATGGGACTTGAGGATACGTAGTAGATTATACTTTCAGATCTTTCCAGTAACTTTAGGCTAGTTTAATGTTTTCTAGGTCAGTAAATAGAAACTTCGAGATATACAAAGCGAAAACATGAAGTTATAACAAAATTCATGATCAAAGTTTAAAATAAAGTACAAATAATTTCAACCACAGGCCAAAACTTGCCTTGGCGCTCATACTACCTTAATAACATCAAAATATCTAAAGCCTACAATGAGTCAACTCCTCAAATTGTCGCCCAACTTTTGACATTTTGAAAGAGTTTCTCTAGATATTATTTGTTACGTTGAACAGACATTAATAAAACTTCAAAACAAAGGGCAATTAAATTTAGATTTTTGTATAAACATTATTTTAAAAAAAATAAATTCTTATATAACTAAAAACAAAAAAACCATTTTGGCTGGCTAAGTTTTGAGTGTGTCTGTTTATAATGTGAGATCATCAAATAAAAACGCCATATGTATCCAAAATGTGGGGCTTATATATATATGTTTAAGATATGCTTGTGTATAATATCATAGCGATTGAAAAATGATTCATATGTCTGCCTTTAAGAGCTGACGGGGACGCGTCATAGATATGGTTTTTTCGAGTAGGTAAAAATTCAAAAAAAAAAGTACAGTTTGATGTAAATTAAATTATGGTGGGTTCCAAATAAAATTATATCATTATTTTATTATATTATCATTGGATTTTCTGGTTCTTTTAAGTTTTTCTTTCATTTTAGGGTTCTGTACCTATATTCGATGTAAGATTACTCTCGCACTTTCTTGTTTGTTTGGCACAATCTATTTTCTCTGATTTACCTGTACAAAAAAAATTGATATTTGATCGCAATCCAAGCTAAAAAAAAACTCATAAATAATTATTTACTACTTTTTAATCACAATAAAAGCTTGTCCTTGCATTATTAACCACTTCACATTTCTTATTCATATTCTTCTCAGCAAACCGTTTCATTTGATAGTCCGCCATCTTTGACGGAACGCCATATTGGATTTAGAATGACGTGTATGGAAAAATTCAGCTCATTCGGTTCAGGACAACTTCTTTAAAATTTAGTTGTAAGATCTCCAGGTTTCAGCCTTACACTAAAAGTAGATACAGTGTAACCTCGATAACTGAAATCTGAAGAGAAATGCTAAAAATTTCGAGTTAATAAGTTTTCGATATAGTTAGTAAGGAGTAAATTTCGGCTTAGAAGGAGCAAGAGATTAGAACAAGTAAGGATACAAGTAAGACAGTCTGATTTTTGAAATACGAGTATAAATATGTACTACCAATACTTCGCAGGGAGTTTACACTTTGTTCGAGCTACGAAGTCTAAATAATTCGAAATACCACATATTTTGTGGTGAATTTCAGGGAATTACATTTTTTTGACTTACTGAGGATTACAATTTAACGAGGTTCTACTGTATATACATAACAATTACAAAATAATTTTAAGGTTCAATTAAAGGACTTGTGACGTCTGAGAGATATTCTGCATCAGACAAGGAAAATATTCAAATAACATAAACGTAAGAATTTCGAGCAAAAAAAAAAAATCGTAAAAATAAAAAGTTATTTTAATTAAAAAAGACATTTTCAATCAGAAAATGCAATTAAAATTTAATGATCGTTATAAAAAGCATTGTAAGTATCGTCGGCCACGCCGCCATATTCATCGTGCATTACACAAAACATCCTATATCTATAAAAATTTCAATGTCATATGTTAAAATGTTTAAATTGGTTGAATATTTTCGTATTCATTTCTCTTTTGCAAAAAATCTCAGCGTAAAATTAAACATTCAAATCGTCTGTTGTCTGAGACTATACTACATATGTGTATATGTATGCGAAATAGTTTCTTTGTGTGCTGTTTTCAATTTGCCAAGCGGCCAAAGAATACATACATACACAGAGGACCATGAATATAACTTTAAATAATTCGTTCGCCAAAGTAAAGTCGTACCTAACTTATTTATTGTATAGGAGTTGGTTCGTACCTTTATCAAAACTATTTAGAAACTTTGTGTTACATATATGAAAGAATTTATACCAAAAGTTTATACCAAACTTTTTAATATAACTACTGTTCTATTAAAGTTACGAATTAGTTTTTTATTCGAAAACTTATTCGAACTTCAATACAATAGGGTTTCAAAATCCATTCTGCACTCAAATGTTCCGATATTATAATTTTCGAGATATCATTTTCATAGGACTCCAATTTCTATGAAAAATCTGTGTCTTTAATCCTTCATGAGGTTAGAAGACAGCGCAAGCTTCTCGAGCTGTGTCAGGGAAGAGGATTGTTCATGCTTGATCGTTAAATCATCTTTTTCTTCTAGCAGAATGCTTTCGTGACATAGAAAAGTAAAAACCAAGTGTCTCCATCCATATAATCGATGTAATGAGCCGAGTAGCTTAAGTGTTGAAATTATTTGTATCTTATTTTCAACTTTAATGATGAATTTTATTAAAATTTGCAATTTTCATTATTTTAAAAATTACACCAGATATCGAAAAAGTTTATTCTTACTTTTCATCTTATATCGTCAAGTTATAACATAATTCACAATCAAAATTGAAAATATATGTTTTTTTTTTTAAATTTGTGCCCCCACTAAATTTTTAGATGTTTGTGGACACGCACGTGTAGTTAAGTTGACCCTCAACACAAATATGATAACATCCAATTTTAATATTTAATTCTATTTATAGAAACTTTTTGATAAGAAAACTTAAAAATAGATAAATGATATCTATTCCTTAAAATATTAAATAAGGATAATATTACCTTACCAAAAACTTTACTTTACTCCCAACTCAATACCAAACCACACACTCTCATCTACTAAAAATGATCCTAAAAGGATCTCTTTTCATATACATTTTGTATGTAACAACCAACTTAGGTGGAAGGTACCTTTTTCAACATCTTCCATAGGGTTCACTAAATACATTTGGGACAGATATAACAAAAAACCACCCTCGTCAAAAGTTTAATGTTTCAACTTAGAAAAAAAAATACATTTAGTTTTTTTTTATAATATTAAGATATTTATTTCATGTTGTTGAAATATTCGTTCATGACTTACACGACATTTTGACAGGACGTCAATTTGATATTAAGTTTAAGATGGAGACACTAAAATCAATAGTAAGGCGAATGTCGCTGATTCAAATCCAACTGGAAGAACTCTAATTTTCTTTAAATAAACCTAATAAACCTGCTCATGTGATTGTGACAATCACATCAGTATTTTGTTATGATTTTTATAAGTGGTAGAATGAAGTAGTGGCTGGGGTTAGGCCAATCCTTTTTTCGGTATCACAGCGGACCCTATGGTCTAAGTGTGTCCCACCCCAGAACAGCCACTCTAGCCTAAGTGGTAAAAACAATCAAAAAAGTTAAACTATGTTACATTTCAAAGCAACAATATTTTAAATTTGTTAGACAGTATTACTTTCATAAAAACAACTCATGCGTTTGTGTCAACTTCACCACCCAACTCTGTACGTCAGTTATATCACATTCGTCGCGTTATTTGCCATATTTGATCTCGCGATGAGATTGAGACTACCTCATATGTCTTCTATTCATTCATTACCTTCGACTCTCCAATGCTAAGTACAAATAGTTACGAAATTGAGATTAGTTTTAAAAGATATATTAAGGTTTATTTTGACACGAATTAGAAGTTAAAAATTAGCAGGATTTGAAAGTAAATTTGATTGGAAAGGCTTTTTGATTGTTATAAAATAATAATTTACCTCGATTTGATATTTTTTTTCTATTTTATATATTTATTGTAAAAACCAAAATTAGAATGTCTGTCTGAACTAACTAACTAGCCTGGCTCTATTATTAATAAATATTTTTTTATTTTACAATTATTAAATAATAGTACGCGTCAGTCAGTACTCATGTTTATAGCACGTTTTTACTTCTTAGCTAAGCTATAACTTTTATGAAAGTAAAGTATTATTATACGTATATTTTAATAAAATCTGAATGAAAATGAAAGTAATTATTGCACAAAGTCAGACTTTTATTGTTTTTTATTATTATTTCAATAAAAGTAGGTTTCTTTTATAATCAAATACAATGTGTTGTTTTTTTTTTTCCTAAAGAATTTATATAGGTCACTTTTTTATACATACTTTGTACATTCTTTTGCATTGGAAAGAAAATAGTGGGGAGAAAGATTTTTAAAATATTAGGTTAATTAACTAAAAATGGTTGCAATGAATTCCTATTTTAATCTTATTGAGATTGAAATTGAAGTAATTCAAATCGTCTTCTCAAGAAATTGAGACACGAACCTATGTAGCCATTCAGTCGTAAATTTTACTATTTCACGCAAATTGATACAACGAATTCTACAAACAAAAATCAATTTTAGCTTGTCATCGAACTGGAATGCCTGGAACTGAGTAACACAGTTAAACTGATCTTAGTACCGAGTCACTCTAACGTTAAAAGGGAATAAAACAACGGGCTCTTTGGCACGAAAGAGGCCGTCTCAAACGTCCCTTTCTCCTGAACCTGTTATTCCCACAGCAATATGCTCTGTAATTTTCCGAATCACGTAAAGGCTATGAGAAATCCTTTTTAAATAGTGAAACTTTTCCAGGAAGGACCTCCATTTATGTTATTTGCACGTACAGAAATCTGAGTACGATACCTTAGATCCATCAGTCCCGAGAGATGCCGGCGGAGAAGCTATGAGTTTTCTACGTGGCGCCTAGACTAGACAGTATCTTATAGCTTCATCTGCTTAAAAAGCATCTCTATCCCGGAAACGTCCCGTCTTCGGGTAATAGATTGTCTCCAGAAGGACACGAAATACCCCTTGGTCTAGATGCTAAGGACCCATATGTTAAGGGACATTCCCCTTATGTATTCCTTTTAGACAGTTTTTTGATGCCAGGAAAGAATGGTGAAATATTCAAAGAGAGTCTTTTTCTTGAACCCTCCACTTCATGAACGGAAAAAATTTGATATTTTAAGTATTCAATTCTTAGCCTTTTTATCCTTCTCCTGATAAAAAATGACGGATAATTTGAAGACTTCTGCCGATGATAAAAATCATGGACTTCTATTTTCAACGACAACAGTTTTTGGAAACTTCTAAATTAGAGACTTATAAAATTATCAAGAGCACTATAAATTTGAAATTTGAGACTTTTAAAATTTTCAATTGCCATCATAAATTTGAAATTTGTTCATCAAGGTTTTTAAAAATTATTCTCTCACGACTACTTTAAATTGACATTTTTAATCATGTTTTTTTTACGCTATAAAACCCAAATTTTTTTATTCGCTCTATCAAAAATTTATAAGCAATAAATCTTAATTAACATTTAAAAATTTACAAAAAAAAGTTTTTTTTTTTTACCTAAACAAAATATTTCCTTAGAATTGTTTAAAATTATTATAAATAAAAAATTGATAATTAAAAATATGAATTGAGTTGTGTTGCGTATTCATAGTCAGTGAAGTGAAATAGATACGGGGTATCCTTGAACTATTAGTAAAGAAAATTAATTGGTGGCAAAAAGTATTGATTGGAAATAACTATTAATAAAATCAAAGTGAATTGATATTAAAAGTTAAAACCTATGTTATATGTCTATATGTATGTAGTCATAATAATTTGTAGTTTTATAACATTTTATAATTAGTAATTATTACAAATTATTTAATTTATTTTCAACTGGTTTCTAATCTTGTCAATTAAATATTCTATAGTAGTTTTTTTATTTTTATTTTTTTATTTTGATATCAAAATCAGATTATTATAATTATTTTGTAAAGTTTTAACCTTTCATTTTAAGGATTCCGTATCAAATATACCCAAAAACATATTACATAATATATTTTATTCATGTTTTAGGTACTTGTCTTTCTCGAAACCACTTCTGTTTACCATAATAAACACATTTCAACTTGATATCGTTTTTGAATTACTGTCAGACAGACAGACAGACAGAGAGTCAGACAGACAGACAGACAACCGGAAATGGGCTAATTAGGTGATTTTATGAACACCTATATCAAAATTTTGTTCATAGCATCAATATTTTTAAGCGTTACAAACTTGGGATTAAACTTAGTATACCTTGATATATTTCATGTACATGGTATAATAAATCACAATGGATGTGATTCGCATATACTATGTACTCGAACTAATCTTTTAAACAATGTTTTTCTAACTATGTTTGCTTGAACTAATCTTTTTAGTAATAAATAAGTTTTTCTAATGCTTCGACATATCTATTTAATTTTTAGCATTTTATCTATGATATTTGAAAATTTGAAAATAGTAATTACAGTCATAGTTGAAAAGAGATAAAAATAGATGTAAATGTTAAAAGTTAATGCCAAAATAATAAAAACTTTGTTAAAAGGTTGCATTCTGACCTTTTCTATAAATATTGAAACCACTTGAAATGTAATATTTAAAAATTTACCAATCAAAGACATGAACTTTTCTATTTCTCTGAACGATTCTGAGAATCCTTCAACTTATCGTATGAGGGAATCCTTTATTTTTCTTAGAAAAATCGTTAAATTTTAGGCTGCTTCCAGGATGACTGCTCCCATGATCAGATAGCTCCCATGGGATTCTGTATAACCTCGAATTATGGCGATTATAATTCAAACAACAATCAGATTAAATCGAAGAAGGTACGCTTATCGCTATTTTCTGGGCATAACGGAGCATCATTCTATTTTCTTATAAAAATCACATGCTCTATTGAGAGGGGTGCTTTGACCGAGACATTTCGTATCAGAATGACTGTCAGGAAGTTCAGCTCCTCGAGGCTTTCATGGATAATTTTAGGCTAGAATCTTCATGCCTCAAAGGCCTAAAGTGAAATCTAACTATGAGAGAATTAAATGAATTTATGTAATATAATTTCAACACAACAGTTTAAAGGATCTCAAACAGGATGAAAGATGTACTGTATTCGATCCAAAACTATTTCCCATTCAACTTACATAAACTCCATTAATATTTTGAATGTATTTTAGGTAATAATCTTTTTGCTAAAAATACACCTTGTCCTTGAAATGAAACAGATGTTTTTCAAACATTTAATTATCATTAATTCAGACTACCTACAATTTTTTTTGTTGACAATTATATACTTTTTGGGACAAATAACTTTTTGAATATATTTCAAAAACTAAAATGTTTTTATAATATTAATAAAAGAAATAATACATTGAACTATCTCCATATACTAGTCCTGTCATTTTATCATTTTAAATGGAATTTTGGCCCAATTTTTTTTAAATTTTCGGGAAGGTGCATTGATCAAAATCCACATCTTCATTGCTGTTGGCCTACATCTGTTCTGTTAATCTACATCTTAGAACTTAATATTCAACAAAATGGGCCAGAAAACTATACCGCAGATTTTCGGAGTCTCTATGATCACAATTACGAAAGAATAATTTCAATATACTCCTTTTCTCCTGGGAAAATTCGCCCCTGCTGGTCCAAAAAACACTATTTATAAATATTTGACAAAATTCTGAATTTTATCAGAGGATTAGGACCCAAAAAACCTCTTAGTATATTTTTTTGGACTATTTTATTGAATATTTACAAAATATTTTGTTTTGGAGCTGAGGGAGGTAAATTATTCCAAGAAGGGGGCTGTATATCGGAATTATAACTTCAGAACCGTGATCAGCGACTCCAAAAATCCTCTAGTGTACTTTTCTAGCCCTTTTTGTTGAATACTTGCAAAATATTGATGGTTTTCACCAACAGGAGGCGAATTACTCCCAATAGTAGAGAATATCCGAATTCTTACTTTCGGAATCATGTTCACTGATTCAAAAACCCCTTAGGTCTTTAAAAATAGATTGAGGTCCAAAAAAAATTCCTCGTTTGACACTTTTTTCGTCTAAAATGATTAGTCTATACTCTATACGAATCAAACATAAACAGAGGCTATTATACATGATACAGGCTAAACCAGAAGGGAGTGTAGAACAACCACAGTTTATTTATGTAGTCATGGCAACACTGCACCTGTCTGGGTCTTTTGTGTCAGATATAGTGTATGATGGTATGGGTGTATTGGGTAGCTTGAACAGGCAGGCAGGCAGGCAAGCTAGCTGGCTAAACCCAAACATTTCATCCATCGACCATCGTATTCACTCTCTGCTGTGAGGATATGATTTTCAACCACTCGTGTATATTATCAGTTTTGTATATAAATTGTATGACTATGTTCTGTAGTTGTAGAGGTATTGGTTGTTCAGTCAACCATACTTTTGAACACACAAAAATTATTATATTGGTATTGTTAAAATTGTTATTCAATACTTAATCGTCATTATTTATTACAATAATTTTTATTACCTTCACATAATACAAAGTATTTGGGAAAAATTGACAGGTGATAGATCTCATTGAAATGAAGAAAAATAATAATGGTGGAATTTAAAACACCCCCACTTCTCATAAAAAATCCAGTACGGATTACCTAGCCCTCCGGATTGCTGGAAGGATCTCAGGATCTAAATTGACTATTAAAACAACACGAAAAAGTAAATCCCATATGATGTTACCCATCAAACTCTGCAATTTTCCCAGCCAATTCATTCTCATTTTGAATGCTAAGTCGCAAAGTGAAATAGCAAAATAATCAAATAATGATGTGGATGGCCTCTGTTTATTTTAATAAAATGATCAAAGCAAATTTAACAATTTTTAAAATGTTCCAAACAGTTTAATTAGATTTTAAGATTAATAATAAGAGGGGTTCCACAAATGGGTCCCTACGACTTGCGCCAAGAGATCCCCTTTGCCCTTGATTTTAAAAGCAACCAGGTGATGTTGTGTATGTGGCATGTTTGCAAAGCTATGGTTTTTTCGTTAAAGCTGTCCGATTTCCGGTTTAAAATTAAATTGGAAATCATTTTAAGTTTTACAACTTCTCGACACTAGCTTCAAGTTTAATCGACCACGATACTTTTCCTTTATGCCTTCTGTTGTACTTATAATAAGATAACATATTTCTCTCGTTAATAAAGAATCGATGTTTTCGCATAAAACCTTCAAAGAATGTATTTCCAAGGACACATATTTTCAATTAACACATGAAATTTTATTTATTTATTTTGTTTTTTTTTTTGAAGAAGGAAACTTTATCAAGACAAACGAATACATTGTTATTAAACAAAGATAAACCTACAAAATCCTGTGAGATCAATCCACAAATATTCACATACAATACATACACGTCTACGGTAGAGGTACAGTCTCTCAGCTCAGTCAATAATAACGTAGTTGGCCTTCATCGAAAGTCTCTTCACATACGTAGAGAAGTCAGAGTCAATGTAGTATTTTTTTATACCGAGTGTTTCAGAATAAATGGTCAAACATCTAGAGGATGATAAGATAAAAAAAAAACCATTTTGGTATAAGGCATGTATATCCAGAAACGCTCGTCTTTCAAAGCTGTCACAGCGGTGAGGAGTAGGGGATGATATCTCATCTTCTCTACCACTGCCCAGAGGTAGACTCACTGGAGCCAGCCTTTCTTTGACAAGCTCTCACCTAAAGTCCGTTGAAGTCAAAGCGCTCCTGCTTTTCTTAAACAACTCCAAATCGTTCATGGAGTAGTGGTCAGCGATTGGCCAATCCTTTCTTTGGTAGCACAACAGACCCTATAATCTAAGTGTGTCCCACCTCAAGATAACCACTCTAACCTAACCTAATCTAAATCTGAAGAGAGACACTTTTTCCTGATACCAAAAGTCTTATTTTGGTGTATTCCATGACCTCTAAATTACTGACCATTTATCCTGATACATCCGGTGTATTTATAACAGAAGTACAATGCCTTATAATTATTTAACCTTTGAGAAATAACACAAAATACAACGCAAACGACTTGATATATCGTCATGTTGCGTCTATCTACCACTAGCTTGGTCTGGTGGTAGGAGGAGAATCAGTAGACGATCGTCGATTGCCTCTTCTGTGTGTGAGCAGCACTTTGCCCTGACTCTGACTTCTCGTAAATACATTGTGATTAAATTTATTTTTTATTATGTTAGAAACAAAACAGTCATAACCTATTTATGATGGAAAATAAATTATCAAACTTTTTATAACCTGCTATAACTTGGGTCGTATTCGATATTCATTTTGTTTAGTATTCTCAATCTTAAGGCTCTTCAATTTAATGTCTTTTGTTATACAGCTCTCAAAAAAGGAGCGTTAAATCTCATTAGTAGGCTCAAGTTAGCATAATACTTGGCAGTATTCTTTCACTTTCCTTCTGAAAACTGGTACCAAGAAGTGGCAGTTGTAGACTTGAGAAAGTTGAGAACAAACGCCAAATTCTTCATGAATAATTTTATCATTTTTTGACATATTAGACGCCATATTTAGTATACAAATCATGCGCAGTAGTCACAAATAGTCACATGGCTATATTGTTTATTTAAAAAATGATTCTCAGCTTCAAACTAGCCGAGTATTCAACTTCAAAAAGAGTCGACGTCTTTAATTGGCAACAACGGAAATATATTAATCAGTTTTATTTTAATTAATGATAATTAATATGCGTATTTTGTATAGAGAAATTTTTTTTATTACTTTTTTATTTAATTAACTAATTAAAAAAAATTCAAGAACATCACACATATTACATAACCTTGAAATAAATTTTTTTTTAAGAAGTGCATTTTGGGAAATTTTTATTAAAGATTAAATACACGCAACGTTGTTTGTGAAGAACGCACCCTAAAAACTTAATCATTCAAGTTTTTTTTCTCAAAATAACAAGAAAGCAATTAAAATAGGAAATTTTTCATTTGAAATTTATTAAACGCTCATGTGAAATTTTCCATTTTCCAATTAATTGGAGAAAAACCAAAAAATACGTCATTATAAGGGGAATTAAACAACTGATTTGAAAATTTTGAAAATATTTAATTTATTTTCGTCATTGACAAAAAAATTACTGACACACGAGCGTGGGTGCAAATTTAATTATTTTGTAATCAAAATGTTTTATTTTTAAACTTTCATGACGCCACTCTATCAAATACTTGAGAAATAAATGAAAATGTGTTTTTTTTCAAAAAGTAATTTCGAAACCAGAAGTCAAAAAAATAATTTCTCCTTTTTGAAAAAAATTAATTTTAGAAATGTCGAAACTAGAAGTCAAAGAAACTACATTGAAATATGTTTCCTTTTTTTTCTTTTGAAAAATACCAATTTTAGAACTGTATGAAATTCCACCATCTTGAATTTCGTAATGTCATTTTTGTTTTGTCTTCGAAAGTTTGGTAAAATTTATTTTTAGTAAATTTCTTACAAATTCAAAAATTGATTTGTAAGTAATCTCAAATTTTTAAACTTTATCGATTTTGATTCAAATCTCTAGAAAATGAGGCTAAAAATCGAAAAATTTTATGATCTTCGAGTGTAATAACTTTTCCCGGAAATTAAACAACATTTAAAATGGCCAGTTAAAACAAAAAAACAACCGTAACAAAATGTCAACATTTAAAAAACAATCCCTGTGCCACCTAACCTAAAAAAATCAATGACGTAAAACGTTCCTTAAAAACAATATAGCCCACATCTGCCAAAATATATCTAAAAAAAAATTATTTATAAAATCTAAAATACAAACAGTAACTAATAAATAATTCTTTTGGTAATAACACAAAAAAATGGTATTTGGTTGGTAATAATATAAACGGTAAACCGTCAAAAAATCAAACTGCGCATGATCTAAATTCACCCATTATAATAAATTCACACGAATGATGAATCGAACTTAAACGAACATAACTAAATCGTTCACACTAAAATTAAATATTTCAGTTTTTCAAATCATTCCAAACTGTTTAGTTTTTATTTTTTCTGTTTTTCCGTCTGTAAAAACTTAAAGTGCAATAATTTTTATTTAATTTTTAAGAATGGAGTGAAATATAATTAATTTTTATTTCTTCTAAATTAATTTTTAAAAAGTGATTGGTGTTGTGTCTAACAGAGCGAGCTACTTGGTTATTTTTTTTACAATCTAATCACATAATAAGTTCTTGAAAAATATTTACTTCAGTTGGTTTCATGTGGTGTTTGATACCACAAGTAACCGCAAGTCGCTCTGAGTTTGGTGGGAAAAATATACGTTGTTTAAAACCACGTGCTTTTTTTTTTGCTCTCTACATGTACAGAAATTTTTTTAAGTGAATTAATTTAAGTGATTAAGTGATTTTTTGGATTATTTAAATTAAAATGGAATTAGCTAGACAAAAATATCATGGAACTAGGTACGTTTTGGAATATTAACTTATTTTTAAAATAAACAGGTGCTCGAATAAATCGTCGATTATTTCAACGGTTTTTTCGACTTGATAAAAAAAAAAAACATGTGTTACTTTGTGTCCTTGAAACGGAAATATGACTCAGTATTAATAAATTTAAAATAAAAAGGTGTCTTTCTCGTATACATAAAAAAAACTTATTCTTGTCTTGTCATGCCCTTGGTCAATCTTTATGATACAGGGTCCGATCCGATCATTGACCCAAACTACTTTGGATTCCTCCGGATATGTTTTTGAAAAAAATAAATACATATTGGCGTCGGTTTTGTTTAGTGTTAACGACTTTTAATATTTATTATAAAAATTTTTATCTTAAATATGAAATTATATTTATTTACATTTTTGAGATAACAAGCAAAATTTATGACTTTTTATTTTTGTGATAAGAATTTTCACACAATAAATTTATTTGTGTGTATTTTTTTTGTTGAATGATGGTGGGTTTTGACACAATAAAGCCATTTTGGTTGGATGAAAAATGACCTAATTTTAAGAGTTGTATTGTGACTAATTTTATCAAGAAAAATTTTTCTTGATATTTTAAGAAAATTTAATTGAAGTGAGTCATTTTTTATTTGTAAATGTGTGAGATTTTTCAAAGTTTTATTAGTCATTGTAAAATTTTTAACATTGTTAATTATTTAACGATAATAATATATTTTCATGGAATAAGACTAATTAAAATTAATAGGCTCTACTTTGTTTAAACATTTCGGATTTATTTTTTTATTTCAAATTAATTTAGCTTTGGATATTTCGAAAACCAAGGCCAATATAAAAAGTTGAAACAAACAAAGTCTTGGTGCTCGTACAACCTTAAGTTGTTGTGAATTTTAATTTTTAAACGACTTTCAAGTTCTTAGAAGTTAATTTTATAAAAAATCTACATTCTTTGAAAAGAAGCATTTCAAGAAAAAACGAAGATAATTACTATTGTAAAGTTTGTCATCGATTTACTCTCTCACTCTGTACCAAAGTTCATGTAATTTTTCACACGAATTTTTTTTATTATTATTTCTACATAAACTTTATTCTAAAAGCTTATTTTAAAACGGAACACATAGAAATTTCTATGCTCTACATTTTATAAATAGTAATCTGTATGTCCTAGATTTTTAATGGTCCGTTATTTCTATCTAGAAAACCATTTTACCCAGATTATAAAAGCTATTGTTTTATTAGTTTTTTTCTGTGCTGTAATTCTTAGTATTTTTAACCCAGTTTTTATCGACTTATTCCGAAATTTGCTGCAATGTAAAATAAATTATTTAAGCTGAATTGAAGTGAATAAAATAAATGTTGTAAGAGGCCCAATCAATAAAAATTATAACGGTTATTGATTTATTGTTAATTTGATTTTTTTTTTGAACAAAAGACCTCTTATATATACCGCTGAGAGGTAGGGTCTTCTAAGAAGAAGGGTCTTTTGTTTTATTCAATTTTTGATTAGAAATCATTGTAAATTACAAAATACCGTTTAAAGTTTTATTCGAAATGTTTCTCCAATTGAGTTATGAAATTTGGGATTTGAAAAATACTTTTATTTTTTGTTTGTTTTGTATAAAACCAGTCAAGTCAAGTAGTCACTAAGTAGAGAAGCTGTTTTTGTGCGTGCGATTATATATTTCAGGAAATAATTAATAATTTGAAATAAATTAATAATTTACTGTCATTGATAATAATAATTTAAATTTTGTAACATTTTAATGAGTTTTTTTTTATTTTAAAAAACAGTTTCTTTATATTTATGTGTGGAATAAAAGAGAACCTTGAGAGAATTCACTTCACTACTACTGTTGACTATTAATAGTGTAGGAATTAATGGCGCGCAAGAAGATAAAAATTATCCGAGTTAGAAAAGACATTCCCTTAAAACAAAATCATTTCAAAAGTTTTCCTCGCCTTAATTTGAAATTCTTGTAGCAGGATTATTTATAGCATTCTATGACAGCTGAAACACATAACCAGTCTTATTTTCTTCGGCTATTGTGTATTTAAAGCTGAAAAATAACATAAAGCTTGATAGTTAAGCATTGTAATGACATGCTGATTTAAAAAATTTCTTGGAAACGATAATGGCAGAAGGGAAACATTCCTTAAAAAGGAAAGGGTCGTTTAGAAGTTTTAAAGCAGAAATCAGCAGTTTATTCTTACTCGACCATTGAGTTTTCGTAGAACTTTAAGGCAGTTAAAGTGTTTGATTTTACAAAAAAAGAACATTCGTAGCACAATTTTTGATCCCATGTCTCTATGGGAAAGGTTTTGTCCGGTGGATAAGAATATACAGTGTTGAGTTGAGTTTTCGAAGAATTTGTTTTACATTGCCGATTTAGCTATTTCCACAATTTGGTAATCTCATACGAGACTTTCACAAAAAGTAGTGACTAGAAAGTATGACCGCGAAATTTTGTAGACCTATCTGGGAATGTTCAGTAAATTAAACTATAATCGGTGGATAAACATATACAGGGTTGTTCAAAAAGATGTTACCATTTAAACGGGAGATTTTTCTGTTTAAAAAAGATAATAGTATTCATTTTGATTTCTTTCATGAGATGTATTTTCAAATGCTGCCATTTTCTCCTGTACTATGTGATTAGCTTAATCAGTATTCTTTTCAAGAAAAATGAAATATTATGAAATGTTGTGGTCAGCAATGACTAGTTAGCTAGTGTGTTTTATATATTATAGAATTATTAATTTATTTATATTAATTTTTATTAATGACATAAATGAATGTTTTATTGTTTTAATTATAGTAAAAGTTTAATTATAAATGAAATAACAAGTTTATTATTAATTGTATGCTAGGCTGGAGCTGTGACGTTTTTATTTAATTGAGTTCAATTGATAATATTTAACAAAAATATTGTGACTAACTGTCTTAAGTAACTTTTAAGTCTACTTCACTGCTATCAGATGGTTCATGAATTTTATTGAAAGTACTCAGTGAAGATTTTCTAGTCCTTTAAACAAACTTTAGTGAACTTAAAGATTTGCAAGTCTGTCAGCTTTAAAGAAGATAAACTACCGTGATAAATAAAGAAGAATCGGACAACCCTAAAAATAATAGGATTGTCAGACTTAGTTTATTTTTTATGTTATCATGTAGAATAAAAACTTTTAATCATCATTAGAAATTGATGTTTGTTTGTTATTTTAAGTCTAGATCTAGAAAAGGTAACAAAAAAAAAGATGATAAAATGAAACAAACTACAACACATTAAACAAATAGAACACAATAATGTTATTTTACGTAAATGGACATACGGACACGGACATAGGCATGCTACGATAAAAAGGAAATAACATGAAACAACTATATACTGTTCATGTCTTTGTTCTTTTTTTTTTAACCCTCAGTTAACATCGTTTATTTACAAGAAAGGTGATGTAAATAAAAATACGTAATTCAGAGTGCTATCACCAGAGTGCAACCAGGAATTTCGAAAATTTTTAGAAGCCTGGGTATTGATTTTGCTTTCAATATTTTCAAAACCAAGGCAGATATCGTCTACATTCATAAATTTATAATAAAAGTCATCATTAAAGTTTCAAATGTGATAAAAATAATTTCAACCCCAAATCTAGCCTGCTCCTACATCCCTTATATGGATGGAGACACTTTTTTTCTTTTCTATATCATTGCTAATTTCTTTATTTTCTATTAAAAATTTTTTCTTAGTTGTTTTAATTCGTTCCAAGTGAAAATTATCAAAAACTTTTAAAATATGTCGTTTATTAAGATTTCTCCATAAGAGCCAATGTATTTTTTATCGATTTTCAATGACTTTAAATGAAATATCCCTGTCATGCTCATACATCCTTAATGCATCCTTAATGCTGAACATCCTTAAGTAATGTAATGTGAATAGAATTTATTTTGAGGCGTCTTTTTGTACCTGTTTATAACTTATGATTGAAGTTGTATGTTTATTTCTTTTTGTTATACTAGAACTCTATAGATTTATATGTTAGAACTCTATGATAAATAGATAGTCATTTGTTTATTATCCAACTGTCAAATTTATAAAAAATGTGATTGTGGATTCAAGTTTGTACAATTTTTTGTTTTTTAAATTTCATTTATTTAGTGCCTTTTTTGTTTTATAATTTATAATTTAATGATAATATGTGATTTTAAACTTATATTTCATACGTAAGTCTATTTATTTTAAATAAAATTTTATTGTTTAAGTTTTTATACTTTTTTTTTGAGGTTAACGATATTCAACGTTGTATTGACAAATTTTAAGGTATCATTTTAAAAATCTGCGATTAATTAAATTAATTAATTTTAGCAGAAAAAAATTCTTCATTTCAATTTAACTCAAAAATATTTCAAGGATCTGATTCTTGTTCTGATTTTCTCATAAATCAGATTTAATATAAAAATAATAATATTCTTTGTAACAAATTTTGTACGTTTTATGTCATAAAATACAAATTTTGTATAAAAATGGCCCATTTTTTGTAAACAGTGTTGGAAAAGTTAAAAATTTTGAGTATTGAAATTAAAATATTTTGAGATCGAAAATCGATTTAAATTTATAAGAAATTTTAAGCTTAAGATATCTTTTAAACATGAATTGATTTTAAAAAATATCTTTAGTATTTTTCATTTAAATTTGCAAAAACATTAAATAACGTCTTACATGAGAAATGAAAAACCTTCTAGAATTTAATTCATAATTCACGAAATATTTTCATTTAAATTTGCAAAAATATAAGAAATGAAAAACCTTCTAAAACTTAATCCATAATTCACGTAATATTGAGGTTATATTTGTGTGACAAAACAACACTCTTGGAGGGTTAAAAAACATTAAGTGTTAAAACTATTTTACAGTCACAACAAAATAGAAAGAGACACAAATACAGTTTTTAGAGCAGGATGTTTTTAAAGTATACACTTCTACATTTCTCAACAAATTCCCACACCTACTCTATTTTCTCTCTTTAAGTTTTTGAGTAAGGATATGTATACACAAAACCTGAAGCACTCACCAGTAGTACACACAGCATCCAAGTCATCCCTATATTTAACATACCCTCTTAAGTTTTTAAGTACAGTGAAAATCGTTTATAACGACAAAGAAAGAATATCTACATTTATGGCCATTCGAAGAAAAATAAAAGCCTAGTCGATATAAGACAAACTGGAACACAAAAATATAGACTTGGAGCATATTCTAGCTTTCCTTTTAATGACTGAGTTTTCATTTTTCTTCGATAATAGTAATTTTCATTGGGTCGCCCTTTTAATAGATAAAAGGGCGAAGTGATTATACTCAGACTTTAGCTCTAGGCAGATTCTTTATTTTTATGTGGAAAAAAAAAACTATAGACTGAGTTAATTGTTGAAATACCCAGTAAAGAAAGTGTTTTAACTGTTAAATTTTTGTTCTATATGTCGTTTTATCTGATTTTATTATAAAGCCTTTATTCTCGATGTCACTATAAAGGATTTTAACTGTAGAATCACATACAGCATCCATACCATCCCTATATTTACCATACCCTCCATTTTGTTGTAAACAGGAGTCTGTCGGCATTTTCTTTGTCGACTATACATTACATAGTGTGTCGTCATCAACAGAGGCATTATCGTTGCTTTGTCTATCTCTGTCTTTCGGTTCTTGTTGCCTCCCTCTTTTCCATTCATTGATCGAATCCCGACTACTGTACACAGGGTTCGGGAATTGTTATATATGCATTACATTCCAACTATATCATCCTCATTATTATACTTCGTATCTCACTCGCACTTATTATATATTTACAATAGTGTTATCCTTGTTTGTATCGTGTATGGTTCTGCCACTCCTAAATACAATATTTTCTTCTTGATTCAATTCGATATGGATATTTTAAAGATGATAGACTGGTTTATTTTCCAACTTTAGGTATTCGAATTTAATGTGAGATATTTCGAAATAACAAAATATTTTTCAAAAGTAGAAACTTGTCAGGGCTTAAATACTCGAAAACTTTCAGGCGAAAAGTCAGGCAAGAATTTTAAAAGTTTGATCGATCGAAAATTAAATTTGAATTTTTGTTCATGTCACTCATGACTCCTGAATTTAATCTGAGTAAGGTCAGACCGACCCAAAACCAGGGAAATCATACACTCTGTAGGGAATATGATTAAAAAAGTCGTTTCGTCTCCCATGTTAGGCTCGCATGGAAGTCGTTTCGTCTCTCCACTTAATTTTTAGTAAACCTTTGAGAAAAAATATAAAGATTTTCTAATCAAAATCATGATTTTTATAATTTTACCTTTTTAATTAAAGTTGGAAGGATTTCTAGCTGTAATTTTCGAAGGGATTCTCCAAGAAGCTGATTAAACTTGTCAGCAAATTTGACGAATGACTTTACGTGTGTTGTATATCAATTTCAAGGTGAATTAATGATAAGAATATTTATGGCCACTAATTAAACATTATTAATTAATGTACAAATTAATTACAAATAATTTAATTTATATTCCAATAATTGTAAATTATTGTTTACAATATTCAAATTAACACAAACACAATACATAGTCGATTATTGAATTAACTAATATACTATCAATGATTATTGTCTAGCGGGGGTCTACAGAGTGAGAAGGGTGTAAAACATGTAAATCAATATAATTAAACTATTATTAATATTAATAAGTTTAATACAAAAGATGTTTGAATTCGATATGAATATAAACAATATCATTATGGTATTAAATTGTTTGAAGAGACATAAATTATGTCTAGATAAACCTATTTACTTGAATACAAAGCATTATGGGTAAATATCAAGTATTGTTATGTACCTATGATAATATTTGATAACAATTGGCAACAATACTATGATTGTTATATATATTTTGTATAGAAACTAAATTATATCGATTGATTTTCTTGTGTTATGTCCTGGAAATTGGAAGATGCTTGGGAAATTTAATAATTGGCCCTAAACCCTTAAATAACCCCCTAAAATATTAAATCCGGTCTCCCCTTAAAATAGAAATCAAAAATTTTTGATTGATAAAAATAATTAACAAAATTTTCTTTCTTGTTTCAGGTAATTATTGAATTTTTTGCTGACCTTGCACAAAGCCACAAGCTATGACGTAAGACTTTCGAAATTTAAGTGTTTCAAACTTTAAGAAACACTGTTCTGGCTAAAAAAATGGATAACCTAAAACATAAATGCTGAAGGGGTAAGTCTCAACTAATGAGATCATCTAATCATTTTTGTAACAATTTGTCAAGGATATTTAGGATTTTCTTGCTTGATTACCAAATCTTTTATTTTTCTTAGAATTTATTTTGTTTAAATGTCAAAGTCTCGCCTTTGAAATTTTACCGAAATCAGTTTGAATTTTTGTTTACACAATCATATTTAATATTCAACAGAAAAAAAATTTTAAAAATAGCTTGCAGCAGGTAATAAAAAACTCCAAGTAATTGTGAAAGAAATATTCATCAGCGGAAATAGATACGTCATTTTATACAAAAAAAAATTTTTTATTTCAAGTTCATAGTCATCGCTTTTTTTAATAGCTTCTAACAATTGTATTGTTACCGGTCGATCGCTATAAAGCTAGGACCAATCGTAGTATTTAATAGAAATTTTAGGAAAGTTGGAAATTCGAGAGGGTGCTATCAAAGTCGTACTTTACAATTTATTTCTCTATGAAAATTTTTATAACCAGATATCATCCTTATGAGAGAGATACTAAAAATTTCAATTTCATGGAAGTTAAGGTAGTACGAGCGCCAAGGCAATTTTAGATTTAGGGTTGAAATTATTTCTACCTTATTTTCGTAGACGAAAAATGCGAATAAAATTTTTGGTTTTCGAAATATCGAAAGGTAAATAATTAAACCAAATTTTCGATATTTTGAAAATTACTTCAGATATCGAAAAATTTTATTCTTACTTTTCTCATATATTTTCAAGTAATTACATAATTCACAATCACAATTGAAAAAATATATTTTTTGAAATTTGTGTCGGCACTACCGTGCTTATACATCCTTAATTAGTCATAGCGAGACAACAAACAGCCTTATTTCGAGTGGCACATAAAACGATTTTTCCAATTAATTATTAAATATTACTCTTCTGGTTATTAAAATTTTCGTACGGGTAAAAATTACTTAGCAAGATCTGAACAACCTGCCTGATCCTAGACTATTACATCTTATGTCATGCCATGCTTGCTTGCTAAGCTATGCTATGCTTTGCTTTATATGTTCACAGGTAATAATCACGATTCGCGTACATGATTAAAATTAGCAAGAAAACACACCTAAATTAAAACGGATGGTATATTACTTTATTGATTTGTGTGAATTCTCTCATATACGGAAAGTTTCGAAATTATTGAAGAGGGTAGCATCTTTGTGTTTTAAGATTTATACCTCTAAGAATTTGTAAATTTTCTGTATTTTGATCTAAGGATGAATCATTTGAGGAAAATAATTTATGTATGTTCAAAGGTCTATTTGATTTACAATGACCTCTACTATAAGTTCCGTGTTTTATTTCGCAACAAATTAAAATGGAAGATTTTTTGATAATTTTTATATTTTGTGTGTAGTATAGGAGGAATTTACTTTTAACGATATCATAGAAAATATTCAATGAATCGTCGAATAAACCCGTGGTTAAATTTGTGGTTCAATGTATAGTTTCTAAAATTTCTCCCAAAATCTCACAGGAAGATCAATTTTTCGGATAGACTTGATAGGAATTTTTTGTTTAATAATCAAATTAACTTCAAAAACCCACATAATATGTTCGGCCTTTGTCCTTTGGAATCCGTTCACCAACTTTAAGCCAAATATGTCGTTAAACTGTGTCGACATCAACTTAGCCAAAATTTATGAATATTTACACTTTTCAAAATATTTAAACAATGATTAATTTTACATTTCAATGACCCAAAAAAAAAAAATTCTATTTTTTTTGACATAATCTCTATAAGCAATTAAAAATTTCAAGATAAAAACCTAAACAAAAAAATTGAAGGCTAGGTTTTGTTGTTGTTAAGTGGTCTCTCAAAAAAATGGCAACGTCACAAATAAATTGATTTTAAGACGGCTAGGTTTAGGATATTTCTTTTTTTTATCGAAATTGGGAAGATTATTCTGTCTCTTACCGTTTAAGAATTAAATTGGCTATGAAAGAAATCCGAAAACTAGGTCCAATATGATGTCTCACATCAAACTTTTGTTTAAGCTATTTTATGATTGGTTAACTACAAAATATTTAGGTGTATAGATTAAAATGACCCACCCTGTAGAAAAAAAAATTCAAAATTAACCCAATCAACTATCGTAAAACTTGCTAACTCTCATATTAGAACATAATAATTTTGCCATAAATAACAAATTAACCATCCTATTCATTGCTGCCAAAAAAAACCCATATTTATATTTAATATTTGTGGGGGGTACTTTTTGTATACTTTTTTAGAAGTTGCGCGTGGCTAAACACACACATACACACTCATACAATTGTGAAAAACACGTGTGTCAATTTATTTTATGTATGATGAGTGTACAATAACAACCCCCCTCCCCCCCCCACACACACACATATCCCGGTCGCTCCACTTTCCATAAACCTCATACCATGTGTCTCTGATAATGTCTGTTGTTGATATCTTCTTGGCGGTGGTAAAATATGTTTTTATTTTGTCACTGTTTGTTCGAACTAATAGAATAGCACGTGTATACTTTATAACGGATTGACGGACGAATAAATGTGGACTGTGAGGACCGTCTACGACGAACACCCATACATATGTAGTGAAATTGTGAAAATATTAAAAGAAAATCGATTTTAAAATAAGTGTGTGATAATATTTCTTCATTGTTGTGAAAGAAAAACTATTTTGATTGAAATTTTTTAGTTTCGGGGAAAATTTTTTGTTTGTTTTAAATGGATTTAATAGATGGAATTTTAAAGAAATTGTATATTTCGGATAAAAAGAAAAAACGAAGGTAAAAAAATTCAATTAAATCGCGTTAATCCAAAATTCAATTTTCTTTCATTTTACTTAGAATTTCTGACAATTATTAACAAATACTCTTAAAATTTTTGCTTTCTCCATTCTTTACAAAAAGCTTTTAAAACTTAGTACAATAAATTTTTTAATATTCCGTATTTATGATTAATTACTGATTGATTATTTTAATGAGGTTTGTAAGAATTTTTTCCTATGTTTGAATGTATTTCTGCAAATTTGAAATATCTGTATATTGTTTACACAAAAGTTTTATCACCTAAGGTAATAATATTGCCTATATTTCTTAATAAATTGGATTTTTTTAAAATTGTACGTCTTATATTGTCGATTTATAACATAATCAATGTTAAATGTGTCTAATTTTGAAGACAAACCCCATCCCTTTAAAATTTTCACAATTGAGTTAGACTTAGTTCAACTTTATATTAAAAAAAATTAAGCTTTTTATTTAAAAATGTCTTGGAGCTCGTTTTTGAAACAAATCGAAATCGAAATAAATATAAAATGAGAAGTAGGTTGAATTATTCTTCTTAACAATCGTTTGTACCATTTGCTGTGGCATGGTTTGGGGATCCATTAAAACAGTTATTTTAAACATAAGCTGTGGTTTGATCTGCTGGTACCCCTAGTAGTTAGTTATCAATATCATCATACTTTTATTATTTTTCAAAACATATATACACATTTAGACTGACTGGCTAGACTATTAAAAGAACCATCTGGTGGTATTATTATGAATTACATGTAATAATAAATGTATTCAGTATGGAGGTGAGGCGTGGCTTGTACTTAAAAAAAAAACTGTTACACATATTAAATTAAAATTTATGATGATGACCAAAATTAACTAAATAATTTATGCACGTTTATATAATTTTAAAAAAAAAAGTATGGAACACACCTTGAAAATAGGTGCTAGATGAATAGAGGCATGCCTTTATAAATTATGAAATACTATGCTGTATGTATTAAGGTTTTATTATTATAATTAACGCTAAATATTTTAATTGGGAATGTATTTGAAACTAGTTTAAAAATCAACGGTATAATTATGAAAAAATATATGACGATTTTCGAGCACTCTATATATAAAACACTAAGCGTTCTATTCGTTGAATGCAGAACAGAATCAGTAATGTTATCAACTTAAGGATGTACGAGTGCCAGGGCAATTTTGGATAAAAATCTTCATGAGATAACATTAGGATATTTTTGGGTTCTCTTTTTTTGGTACAGAACCCTTAAAAATGTATCCATTAATAATAAGAGTTCAGTGTAATCTAAAAACTGATGATGTTTCTTTATTGTTTGTTATTATTCTTCATAATTCATACAATTCTTATTTACGTCATGCAAACGATTCAATTTTTGTTTTCAAACAAAAAAAAATGCAATTTTCTAATTCAATCGTAATAAAAATAATTTTTTCTTGCAATAAAATAAAAATTATTTTTAGAAAAGAAGTTAAAAATGTCATTAGTTCAACAATTTTTTGTTTGTTTTTAAACTGATAATTTAATAAAAAAAATTGTGAACACAAGACGAGTTCACATTTTATGTGTATGATGTCAAAAGCCTCAACATAACATAATCGCCGCGTCGACGTTCGTCAGTTCGCCAGCCACAGTCAGTTACAATAAATAATATCCCCTACATAGAAAATCATAATAATTTTTTTTTTCTGTTTAAATGCACACACACGCACATTTGAGTTGCTCTCTATCTTTGTTCTATCAATAAAAAAAAATTATATATATTAAATAATAAATAATGAGATAAAATATGTTTAACAGCTGCTTGAGCGCGCGTTTGATGTTACAATCAAAGACTTACGTACGCTAGAGTTTTTTTTTCTGCTTTGTTATAATTTGCATTTCAATATTTAGTGTCTTTAGTAGTTTTTAATTGTTTAAATACCCTGCAAATACCAAAATATTTTAAGTTTTCATTTCGTATCATTTTCGAATCTTCTGCCATCAAATTTTCTATAACATCCGACATTGTGTATTAGAAAAATTTCATAAAAGGGAATAAACTTGGACGAATTTTGCTGCATAGAAGCAGAAAGCTTAACGCGGATAAAGCAACCGCAGATAAGTTAACCTATGGCACATCGTTGTTGACCGCGGTTAAGGATCACCGATAATGATATAAAATAGAACGTACTCCTTTTCAAGGTAGACAATTTTCTTCGATTCTTCCGTAGATTTAGGAAATTTTAAAGCCGACGAGCTTGCTAAAATATGAAACAATTTTGTCGGAAACAAGTAACTTATAGGCATCCGGGGAGTAGTCAAAATGACAATCTTCTGAGTATTGGCGTTCCGAAGATCTTATATCGTTTCCAAGGGCCTCTATTAGCAAAATTGTTGCGGCAATACAAAAATGCCACTGTTAAGGTAGGAGGCACGCCTGGACCGTACAGGAGCTGTCACAGCGAGGAGAAAGAGACGACGTCTCATCTTCTCTCTCATACTGTCCAGCTCTTGCCTTGAGAAGATAACTCACTTGAGCTAATGTTTCTTTGACAACCTTTCTGTTAAATCCGTTGACGTCTAAGCGCTCCTTGTTCTTAAACAGCTCCAAATGGTTCATGGATTAGTTTTCGGGGATAGATCAACCCCGATTTCGGTATCACAACGGACCCTTCGGTCTAAGTGTTCCTATCCTAGAACAGCCACTTTAACCTAACCTACTGAGCATTTCAAATGTAACACTTTCTATAATGTCTTTGTCCACCCTCAAGAATGACTTCCTCTTCACACTTGATCGTCAATTGATGAGACATATTTTTATTATGCTAGTAATAATCATAACACGAATAATGCATCGTAATAAATAATACTTAATTTTTAATACAATAATTTTTCAATGATGAGCTCTACACTAAGCCAGCCAGCCAGCCTTTTTTATTATTTTCATATTTGCATTTGTATTATCTTGATATTATAAATTATACGAGGACTGACTCTCTGATGTAAACGTACTAAAAATAATAATATTGAGAGTTGTACAATCATAACATGTGAACCGTACTAAACACTTCAATACTTAAATAATAACTGAGAACAGTTTAGTTTTTAGTTCAGTTCTACTTAAACAACACTAAAAGCTGAATGGATCATCCATTTCATCATAGTTAGTCAGTCAGTCTAAAACAGTGCCGTCCGTCAGTGAAGCTTATAGTGTTGATAAAATTTATTAATATTTTGACGGTTAATTTTTTTGAATTGTTTAAAAATGATGACTAATTCCAATAAAGTTTTTTTTATTGTCGCTGTGAAGGTTTGTTGTTGAAAATTCGTGGAATTTTGTATATTCAAGTGAATATTTAACGTTAGTTTTATTTGAAAAAATCTCTTTGGGTGGCTTTTTGTGTTATTTATTTCATTTTCAAAAAATCATTCATCGGTTCGAAGTTCATTATAATATATTTTCATTCAAGTGTTTTTGTTTTTTTTGTTCTTGTTCTGTGATTGTTTTTTGTTATTGTTGAGAAAAACGTCATTTTCATATTTTCATTGATTAAGGAAATTATTATGATTAAATAATAATGTTTTACTTGTAAGTAATAATTTTAATTTTTCTAAAAATATTTTCTCCAATTCGAATATCCTTTGTTTTATAACATATTTTGGATAAATAACATAACCACGGCTTCCAAGTAGAGACAATATGGCAGTTATAAGCGGGCTTAAACTTAAAAAAAAAAAAGCAGTGGTATATGTAATGACAGGACCATTTAAAAAATTTGTATCAATACATTTGAACAGTATTGTTGTAAATTGCAATGGTTTCCTAATATCCATGTTATATTCATTCAATGCCTGCTGTAACTCAGTTTAAACCTATTATCGTAGCTCTTGGCACGCTTTGTCGCATGCCACATTGACTCATGGAGAAATCTCAAAAAGAAAAAACCTAGTATCTCCATCCGTATTAGGGATGTACGAGCAGGGTAGATTTTAGGGTTGAAATTATTGCTATTTTATTTTCAACTTTGATGATAAATTTTATTCTAACTTCATGAATGCAGACGAGAAATAAGAATACATTTTTTCAATATCTGCCTTGGTTTTCGAAATATCGAAACCTGAATAATTCAAGAAAACTTTCGATATTTTGAAAATACGCCAGATATCGATAAATTGTATTCGTACTTTTCGTCTTATCCCGCTACGTGCTCATACAACCTCAACGCAAAAAATATTTCTATAGCAAATATTTGATGGGAAAATTTTGTGCATGGTTTTTCCCATTCCCACACTACTTTTGCTTGATGAAACGTTAAGGGTACTAAATTAAAAATCAATATTAAAAGTATATAAAACCCTTATAATAATTATATTCTGTATTCTCCAGTAACAAAGTCCCCAGCCTCCATAAAAATTTTTAATATCCTTTTTAATAAAAAAATTTTTATAATAGAATTAATTAAATTAATAACATCATCGTTCTCATATTATAATTTAATCAATCAATCAATTGATTTAAAAAAAGAATATTAAAATAAATTCACTGTTCATTGACTAAAATTCTTACTAATACATTAAATTTTATGCCAATTCATTAAAGATCGTATATGAAATTTTTTTTACCCTTCTGATAATATCAACAATCAAATATATAAATGTTTTAAATATCCTCTGTCCAATACCTCGGTTTTTTTTACCAACTAATTACCTGCCGTAAATAAAATTTGAAATTTCGAAAATATTTGCAATTCTAATGAGAATGGATTATTATTGAAAAAATCATTCAATATAGTCATTATTTAAATCGAATCGCTGTCTTTGGAATAACTAAACCTTTTGGGATTGGGAAGGGCTATTTTTAGAGTTTATTCCTTTAGAATCGCTCCTTTTACATTTCAGTAATGCGTGTGTGTTACGTGTGTACTCGTGTGTTGTCGACAAACCATCTTTTGTTTGAAACTGACAATAACCTGACGGACACAGCAGACAGTGTAGTTGTTAGCCACCGATAGCGGACACACAGATTTTTTTTTACTAGTAAGGAAGGCTATATTTTATTAGGCAGTTCATTCATACACCTAAATAGTATTGTTGTAAATTACTATGGTCTTAATACCCATGCATTTATTCAAAACTTCCTGAAAACCAGATTTTCGTAGGAACTAAAGTTTTCACGTGGTAAAATGATTTTTCCAATAACTACGACATGCTTTATATCAAAGTTTTTTCTCCAAAAATCAAATTTTTTCCCCGTTGCATGGCTTACATTTTCAACGAGATTTTTTTGTGTAAAAAAATAATATAAATATTTTTTTTTAAATAATAATCTTATCAAATAATAATAAATTATTTATAATTAATAATTGATAACATTGAAATTTTTTTTTTTTTTGAAAACATTTGTTGTATTTATTTTAGAGACGTAAATTATTTATTAATGAATAGCAAAATTTTTATAAGTGTGGGCTTTGTTTTTATTGGTAAATAATCAGTTCAATTGTTGAGAGCCATAAACAATGAGTTTACAAAAATTTGTGACAAGATAGATAGATATTTTTAAAAATAATTTTTTTTTTTTGCAATAGCAACGGGTTGATAAAACTTAAAAAGTCAAATCAATATTTTTGAATTTTTTAAAATAGTTGGATTAAAATTCCTAGAATAAAGATATAATTTATCAATTTTTTTTTTTCAAAATAATAAATATAAAAACAAAAGAAATAATAACTAACATAATTAAATGTTTAAATTCTCTGTATTATCGGAGGAGTGAATCATGATTAGTAGTGTAGTCTAAATCGATCATAATTACTCAAAAATTGTGTACAAAGAAAAATCAGCTGATCTAACAAATTTTGTAATTGACTGTTGAAAATTATTCAGTACTAACGAAGAAGAATCCAAAACAAAATTTTCCCAACGCTGACTAACAAAAATTGTTTTGAAAATTAAACAATTGTTACAATTGTAAACGAAAAACCGTTAAAAAACATGACTTGATATTTAGGTTCTCACAACAATAAAATAAATATATAACAATTGAAAAAAAATTACACAATAAAACATGAGTTGTGTGAGAGAAAAAAAGAATTGTATACGCTTCAATTAACGGAAAATGTAACAAGCAGACTGAATAGTGTGTGTTAGGTTAAACTACAGATCAAAGCAAACATAATTTTTTATCGACAAACACTATCTATTGAATTTTAGTTGATAAGCTAGTGAGGCTGAATGTACGTTTTATATAAATTCAATGAACGTTAATTAATTAATTAAATTCAATCAACAAAATATAATTTAATTATAGAGAAAAAGTGAAAAACTATTTTAGACAAATTCAATAGAAAATTTTTCCAATTTATTTTTCTGCTTTTCGGAGAAATAAAAGCCGTATATGATTCAGACAAATTAAATTTGCTTCGTTATAAAAATGCCCGAACACTCTGTATATATTGTGTTAAAAAGTTGTTCTTATGATTTATTTTTTGACTTCCTTATTTGTGCGATATCGAAAATAATCTATTTTCAGTTTTTAAGGATGTATGAGCATAGAAACAAATTATGGTTTGGCTCAAGGCTCAAAAATTTTTTTTTGGTAGACACTCGAAGAATGTTTAAAATTTCAGATTATGTATCCATGCAAATTTTTAAGAGAAAAATCATTGAAAATCGATATAAAATACATATTTCTATTCTGGATAATTCTCAAAAAACGATATATTTTGAAGGTATTTGATAATTTTCACTTGGAACGAATGAAAACAAAGGAAAAAAAACCTTAATAGGATATAAAAATATTGACTTAGCAACAAAAAATACTCATGAATATTATTTTCTCTGTAAAATCATAAGTCTCAAAATAAAAATTTTAATTGAAATGTCAGTAATTTGTTGACTGAACAGCCCACAACAACTGACTGATAAAATGTTTTTAACTGGCTGACTGTTTTGTCACCTATGACCTTAAAAAAAACAACATACTAATTATTTAAAACTGCAATTAAAATAATCAGTATCACGACTTAAACATTTTAAAATGGCTTCAAGCAACGTAAATCGATTCACTAATCTTCTCAAATTAATTATTATTTAATTCAAATTCATAAATCATAATCACTTTATTCAATTTTTAATTTCAAATGATTACCTCGTGTTACAGTGAGTTTAATAAAATTACGAACCAAAATTTTTTTGTAAAAGTATACCCTTTATGAAAATTGCGAAAAATCTAGGAAAATTTATCATTGAACGTACAATTTTTGAGATATCGGTTAAAAATTCTATGCGGAAAATTTAAAAAACCCCATCTTATCTGGTCAAAAATTCTAACTTTTGTTGTAGATATTACAATCTCGGTAAACTTTAAATAAATCAAGGGAAAGTACAATGAACTATATTGGAAAATCAGAGGAATTTTGAAAAAATTGTTATTGTGGCTATCCTGTTATTAAATTTTACTACCGGAAATTGATCATTTGTGACGATTTGATAAACTTGACTTATAGAGTAAAAATAAATAACACATTAAAAAGATTACTTAAAAAAAAAATCGCATTGATAATCGTTTACACGAATTCATAAATTGAAAAGTAAAAAAGTAGGCCTTAGACTGCAAATTATGAAAATCTTTTAAACGGTTGGAGATAGAAGAAAAAGTTTAAAACACAGCTTTTTTGTGTAGGATCGATATTCAAGTATTTAAACAATTAACTCATTTGTTTAATGTTTGATTTAGTTTCTATTCTGTTTATACAATCGTTAGAAAACTTTTTCTAAGCTAGGATCTAGAGGTGTGAAAATTACAAATTTTATCAATTAATAAAAGTACTTAATTACTTTTTAAGTCATTCGTACTTAAAAAACAATTACTTTTGTGTACAAAAAATAACTAAACAATAAAGTAATATTTTATTATCAACATAAATCAAATATATTTAATCATTTAAATAATAAAACTGAAGGTCAATTAATTTTTTATTATTAAATTGATTGTTGTCATTGATTATTTCAAAATAATACGATACTAACTTAAGAAGTATGAAGACTTTAATTATATTACTTATATGAATGGAATTTTATGTTTGTGTATGGGGGGTTAACATACTTTTTAATGTCATTGTAGTTTACAAATTATTAAATATTTACAGAACAACGAAAATGTTCATTAACTTTTGAGACAGTATTATTTTAAAAACAATGAACTGTTAAACAAATATTAAAATTCGACACAAAAGTGTCGTTCACATGTTCGTAGGAATTCTACAAAACTTAAGCAAACAATGATTCGTCTAGCTTCAAGCTTTTATCATTTAACATTTGTTAAATCGTGATTTTTCGAAGTAAATGTGATTGAGAATTAATGAGAACGGATATTCACGAAGTAAAGATGATCCTAAGAAATCGTGATTTTTTGAGGACGTCCTTAAGTATAGATGAAATGCAATCATTTGCACTCAATAAATGGTTCTTGATTTTTATCTAGTGAACCCCATGGTTCATTGTAAAAAAATATAATTACAACACTTTGCAAGACAACGTATGGGTAGTTTTTATAACAATTTTTTTTAAATAACAATATCATAAAATTAACATACAGAAGAACATTAACTTAAACTGAAGTTAACTTTTGTTGCTTGCTTACCCAGGCACAACCGTGTAGCCATCAGTTCTTTCAGTTCTAGTTCTGTACGTCGTCAACTTATACGTACGTTCATTTTATGTGAAGAGTTCATTTTCAAGGTCATCCTCATCACCACTTCACAACTCAACCTGCTTCAATTTTTTTTTCTGTATTCTCAAAGTGTACATTATTTTTTTTTTTTTTTAAATTAATTTCTTATCAAAGTTTTTCTCTTATTTTAATTGTAATGAAAAATATTTACTATACAGGGTGTCAATAAAGGCAGAACACTACTAAATGTGTGACTAATTTGTATTTTTCTTGGTAAATTGTTGAGAAAAATAGCTGTTACTCGTCAATAATTATGAGTGAATATAGTGCTAAAAAATTATTTCGATAAATCACATTCCTGTACGATCATTTATAGGGTCTTGCTCTCCAGAATTCAGTCAATAAAGCCATTTTTTGATTATTTGTTGCATATTTCGACAGTTCTGAGCAGTTTATCGTTAAATTATGTCACTCATGGATGCTAAATTTTTTTTCGAAATAGGCGCTTTGATTATTATATAAATAGGACACCTTATAAAGTTGTAAAAGCAGGCTTAATACCATTACAAAATTTGAAAGTTAAATTAAAATTGATTAAAAAATAAATAAGCTATTAACATTCAAAGATTCTTACCTGTCTCTTTTTTGCTAGACAAAGAAGCCTTAATGCAGAATTTTTATTACGAAAATCTTTAAAATAAATTTATAGTTATTAATGATTTTTGGGACAATAGATTTTGTAAACTTTCTCAATTCTACTCTGATCGTCATAAATCGAAATTTTTTTTTGGTATATTATTTTTTTCAAAAAGGTAATAATTCCAAATATAAATATAAAACCTAAAGGTACCTACTACCTTTTTAGGGTACACATAACACACACAAAAAATACATTTATTCGTTAAATACGTTCCATACATCTTTTAATAAAATTGTATAAATATATGAGAGTACAATATTTTTTTTGTACCTAGGAGATTTTACCTGAGTTGTGAAACCGGTCGCTGTTCTTCGATTATAAATAGTAGGTAAATAAACTGAACAAAAAAAAAAAGTAATCGTAAGCTTACAAGCTGTTGTGTTGAATTCACTTACATTTTAAAGGTTGATTCTTTGTTTAAAAATAAAATAAGTTTGTGTGTGGATGATGGCCATTGGGATTTCATGAACACAATATATAACAGGGTGTCCCGCCACATCACTGGAAATCGGTGAAAAATCGATAGTAAAAATAATTCGAAATAAACAAGGGTTGAATGTACATATTCGATGGCTAAGAAACAAAGAAACAATTATTTTATGATGAACAAAATGAAAATTTATTATTTTTTCAGTGCATGTTTGAAAAACCAAAAAAATTTAAATTAAAAACAAAAATATAAAAAAATTTACGACCACCTCTTTTTTAGTCTAAATCGAAAAATATCAAATAACTAATTTGCGTGTAAAATTGAAAATAACGAAAAATGGAACTCCTAGATTAAGGACTGCTTTAATATCTAATTTTACACCTTTTTTGCACTTCATTATTACTTTTTTGCACTACGTTATTACATAACGTAACTAGTATCGAAAATTTCGATTTTACAAATTTCAATAGAAATATCTATTCAATTAATTATGAATCCATTTTGGCATATTTTTATTGAAACTACCTGAATACTTAAAATTATCCTTGAAATGAATACACTAAATCTTTTTGTGTAGGGACGTTCTGTCCTTTATTACAAAAGGTCCATGAATCCGACCTTCTTTGTTATATACTTCTTTCTTTAATACATACAAAGGTCTTTAGGTACAAATCGGCGTAACTCACGAACCAAAGCCAACTACCCTGCTTTATTGAGTAGTTCAGTGTCTGTCTGTGGTTAAGTACTGTATTTCGGATCCTCTGGGTCGTTGAGGAATATATATTATTTGTTGTCTGTGGATCTCTTCTTCAGAAGTTAACTTTGTGTCTGATCTCCAAGTCTTTGCTTAAAAATATTTTTAAAATATTATATTTTTGTGAGAAAACTGTGTGGTTTTTAACAGAGTGTAAAATCTAAAGATATTTTTCCGTCCTGCAAATCTTTCGATATTGTTTGGAAAATGATTTAAGTAACTTAATTTCTGTGTTTCTAAATGAAAAATTTAGTAGTGAGTTAAAATTATTGTTAGTGAATTTTTTTAAATAAAAAAAAAGAAAATTGGATAAAAATAATGGACCCTAATAATGTACAAAACTATTTTCCACATTATTCGGCGGATAATGATTGTTTTATCATGAACAATTCGAAATATACGTTGATTGTGTAAGTTTTTCAACAAAAATTTTTATTTAGCTCTTTTGAAGGTTGAAACTACAGCGATTGAGTAATAATTGAAAATAATTATTCATCTTTTTTTTTACAAAAAAATTTACTTATATGAAAATTTTCAAGGTGAAAAATAAAATGAAAGGAAACTTTTTTTTTACCAATTGTTTGTGTAAAAAATTGAATTTTCAAATGTCTCGTCTATATTTGTCTATATATTGTATTCAAAGAATAGCATAAATTCTCTAACGACTCATTTTTTTTAACTTCAAAGTCCTACCCTGTTCTGTAATATTTAAAACAAACATCCAAGATGATTGAAATTCTAATTAAGGTTGGAAAGGCACATGCTTGATATTAAATTGGAAGCTCCTTTACAGCAAGTCTTTTCCAAACTGAACCGATTTTGAAGATCATTAACAATTTTGTAGTTTTTGTGGATACGGAACCCTAAACCCGCACTTGAAACATAGCTAAGAACACTCCATTAAATTACCTTTCAAATAGGTGCTACGATGCCACAGACAGACATACAGGCACACAGTTTGGAGGTAAAAAATAACAAAAATCCGGTCCATTTGATAATTGAAGGTATAGTTAATCTTAACTCCTCAACAATCGCAAGCGAAAAACAATTTCTCTGATTCAACTTTCGAAGAATTTAGAAAATTCCTAAGATAATATTTATCTAACAGTCCAATGAACCTGAATTATTATTGAATCCTAAATACTTAAAAAAATTGTTTTCTGAATTTTTATTTATTGTTTCTATATATGCAACTTGCATACTCAAATACTATAAAAATTGCCTATATTGCACACACAATTTTGATTTTTGCCATACAAAGAATTCACGTTTTCAACAATGATAGAGATATATTTTTTTGTTGTTATAATAATTGTGAAAAAAAACTTTTCAAATAAAAATATATCGTCTGCTATATTATTTACCCTCAAATAAGGATGATATCATATGTATAGTTAATTTGATTGCATATTATACACATAGGGTGCAACACACCCTTTTTAATAGGGTGTGTTTCGTATTTAAAAAAAAAAAATTGCACTTTATCTATAATAAAATGAAACAGATAAATCAATATAACATGTAAATCATATTTCGCTGTCTCCGTCACAATGTAACTATTTTTTTTGTGTGTGTGTATATACGAACATACCCAAAATCAATATATTGATCCCCTTTTTCGTTTGGTATGATGGTATAGTGTAGTTAATATTTGGTTGCGACTATCGAACCTATA
Source organism: Chrysoperla carnea (assembly GCF_905475395.1). Taxonomy (NCBI): domain Eukaryota; kingdom Metazoa; phylum Arthropoda; class Insecta; order Neuroptera; family Chrysopidae; genus Chrysoperla; species Chrysoperla carnea. The sequence goes on from NC_058341.1 coordinate 3,665,899, forward strand.
TAATACAGGCGAATGCATCGAGAACGAGTTGGCAGCAGTAAATGACGAAAATATAATACCCAAACAGCATTTATTACGTTCATCTTTGTTTAATATTCACATTTATGGATATGTCTGTCTTTCAACTAGAGGGTATTAACTTTTTTTTTAAACCTTGGTACAGTTTGAACCAAAAGATTCGATCTCTTCAAAAATATGAACACAATGAAATTATTTGTTTGCAAAAATGTTGAAAAAATCTGCACCAAAACAGATGCATTGTTTGGAGAATTGTTATAAAAAACATAGGTTGTTTTTTTTGCTCATGATTTTAAATAAAGACAGAAATATTTATAAAAAGGAGAGACAACAATTGGCTAAATTGATTTTATAAAAATTTTGATCCAATTCAAAAATATACAATTTGAAAGTTTTGAAAAAGTTTTTCTACAACTTTCTCGAATCTATTGGAATTTCCAATCGTTAATATCGTATGTTTTTCATGGAGTTTTTAAAATAACAATAATTTGATATGATTTTCTTGGAAACTTTTCTAGAATTTGATTAGAAATTCTTAACGAATTGACGTAGTTTTGGTCAAACATTTTTATAAATTTTATAAAATTCATAAGGTACACCGCAATATTCCAATGAATTTTGATATTGTTATCAAACAGAGTTCATGTTCGTAATATTTGACACATCCGCTAAAGATATCTGCTTGCTGTTCTGTTTATTAATTAATTTTGTATTTCATTCATAATAAGTCAGTTGCATTCAAAATCAATTTATTCATACAAATCGTGACGTTCTGACGTGACAAATATTGAATAAAATATCAAATCGAGTCATTAACATGTAAGAAATTATTATTTATTAAACCTTTAATTACCCGCATCAAGTCGTTAAGGTTTTCAGTGCTTTGTGTTTCATAAAGAGACTGATTTCATGCGAGTATAAAGTCCAAATAATTACGAGCCTACTTTTCGGATGTGTTAATATTTTGACCTTTCGAAAGTATTATGTTTTGGCTTTCATATAAAAAATGTTCTTAAATTACAAATAAATTAATGTAATTTTGTTGTTGTTTCAGGTACAAAAGCGGAGTACGTAGCTCAGTAAGAGGATCATCGAGTCGGGACGGTGATCGTCGAACACGTTACACATCAATCACATCAAACAGTGGTGGGGGTTTAGGTGGGGGTGGTGACGTCACAACAAACGAATTTTGTGATATACGTCGTTCATATAAAGGTGGTGTCCTCCCACATCATAATCATCATCATCATCATCAGAAGCAATCGTATATTGAGTCACATCACCGACGAAGCACCCGACCAACTCATCATCGTGGCACAACGTCAATGAACATGGGTCAAAAAATAAGCGGCGGTGTTAAAACAGTGACACGGGATTCACCCACTCCCTACAAACCAGTGATACCACGTGAACTAGCACAAGATTTCGCACGGCCAGCACGTTTAGATATCCTATTAGATATGCCACCGGCATTACGTGATACACAACTCAAACATTCATGGAACGCTGAAGATCGTTCACTAAATATCTTCGTTAAAGATGATGACAAATTAACCTTCCATCGGCATCCCGTTGCACAATCAACAGATTGTATACGGGGTAAAGTGGGATACACAAAAGGACTACATGTTTGGGAAGTGTGTTGGTCCACACGACAACGGGGTACACATGCTGTGGTTGGCGTAGCGACCACAGATGCACCGTTACATTCGGTAGGATATCAAAGTTTAGTTGGGGCATCAGATCAATCATGGGGTTGGGACTTAGGTAGAAATAAATTATATCATGATTCAAAGAATAATGTTGGTGTCACATATCCTACGTTGTTGAAACCAGATGAAACTTTTATTGTACCAGATAAATTTTTAGTGGTGTTAGATATGGATGAAGGCACATTAAGTTTCGTAGTGGATGGACAATATTTAGGTGTTGCATTTCGTGGTTTGAAAGGACGTAAATTATATCCAATTGTTAGTGCTGTTTGGGGTCATTGTGAAATTACGATGAAATATATTGGTGGATTAGATCGTAAGTATTTTTTATTTATTCATTTCTTTTATTTTTGAGTCTGTCCAAAAATTCAGAAGTTCGTCAAATAAGTCCTTGAATAAATACTAAAAGAACCCCAAGCTCGTGAAGGATCACGGAACAGGACGCTAAGATTCTGAAAAAGTCAAGGAATAGAAATTTTTGTGAATAAATTATGATGAAATAACTAATCAATTCCTCAGAATGTATACCGTTTGTAAAGCTCTCGTTATCAATTATGATATATGGAGTAAGATTAGTTTTTATCTTAGTTCTTAGTTTTTGTCTTATGTATAAGACAAAGGACAGCTCTTCAGACAAAATGCCATAAAAATTTTTTACTTCATATATCATAATGGCTAACGAGATACTTTACAAGCGGTATATTGTTTATTAATTTTAACCACAAAACTCTACCTAAATGATGCAGAGATTGTTGCATTTTTGATATCAAATTCGAAAAAGTTTTAGGGAATTTTTGTTATGGTAAGGAAATGTCATAGTATATTTCGATCGCTACTCCGAAATCTTTCTCTCCCTGTTATTTATGAGTCCTGTCGTAAGATACCAGAAGATTTCAAATAAGAAATGCTTACTGGCCATAGAACTGTAATTAACTAACAAGGAGGCGACACGGCCTTAGAGTCGGAGGTTTGGTTGAATTTTTTTTTTTTTTGAGATAAAAGAGGATCCTTAGAAAGTAACATGGTTGAAGCAGCAACGCGCATTACTCGGAAAATCTCACGAATAATCGATTTAAACTTAAAGTTAAAAATTTCAAATATTCACCGCACCGCCGTCTGGTCTAGATAGATAGGGCTCGGTCTTTTGCGCCGAAGGTCTCTTATATCTGTCTAATTTGAATAATTAGAGAGCGATTACTTTTACTAATGGACTCTGATTTTTTTTCCAATTTCTGTGATTCAATGAAACTAATTTTTTGTTTTAATTTGTTACAGCTGAACCCTTACCATTAATGGACCTATGTCGACGAGTAATTAGACAACGTATTGGTAAACAACATTTGGAAGACCGAATTACAAATTTAGCATTACCACATGCAATGAAAACGTATTTATTATATCGTGATCGTAGATAATACTTTCGTGGCAAAACATTATTTTGTGGCCAGCTTTAAAAATATGAAAAAAGAAAAACAAAATGAACAAACTGTAATAATTTTATGACAAAGAATTGTTTTTTTCTTTTTTATAATTTGTGAAAAGTGCTCGCATTTATAATAATAATTAGTAATCGGAAGCGGAGCGGCGGACATGTGCGAAGAAGGAATGTTGTTTTTAAAAAAAAAATGCTCACGCATCGTGTGCTGCTTAATTTATGAAAGACTTTTTTTTATGTTATTAAAGACAATTTATGAAAACTAAAAAAAGAAAAACTGAAAGAACAATTTGACTGAAAAATTTATTATATGTTGTGTTGTATAAACAAAAATTAGTAAGCAATGTTAATTTTTATTGAAAATAAACTTTTTTTTTTTTGGAAATAATTTAAACTATGTAATTTTCCTCTAAACTCAAAAAAGACGGTTAACTTTTGTGAAAAGTTGAAACTTTTTTGAAGGGGACACATATCTACAGATGTTTATACGGAACCTTAAATAAGACTGGATTATTCAGACACAGAGTTTGAAAAGAAAGTGGTTTGAAGAACAAGAATCCCTTGTATCGTTCTCAAAGAAGGTTCAGTGACTCAAAATTATTTTCAGGCACTCAGGCTCATTGCACACGATCAGGGATCCGATAAAAAATCAATTATTGATGCATGTTAATACGACTTTGATCCTTAGAGCTAAAATTAAATTCCGTTCAAAATTGCACTTTGAAGTTTCCATGATTCACAATTGCACTCTGCAATTCAATATAGAACGTAGAAGTGGACTTGGAGAAGCCAAAGGGTATTGCATGAAATGTGAATTTCTTGTAAATAAGAAATCAGGCCATTCGTACTCGGGAAATATAGTAAAGAATAAAAGTGTATATAACGACACTTTTCACTTGAACAGTGACAACAGTCTTCCATCATTGAATGTTGACAAAGCGATCTAGGTTTTTGTATAAACATCTGTGAAGAGAATTGTAAACAAATGGACAAGAAGCGTATAATACGAATTTTTTCCATTCCGTTGTGCTTAACGCATGAGAATTAAGCACAAACATAATTATTCGCTAGGAATCACCAAAATAAATGTCCTTTTTTTTAGGAGTTTTATAATCAATTTTTATTGGAAATTTAATAGACAGAAAAAACTCAATTTATTTTTATTTTGTTTTTTAAAATATTTTATTTTTGTTTCCCGTTTCGAATAAAAAAAATCGTTCTAAAAAAGAATAAAAAATAAATATTATAATAAATTTTTTGTTTTTTGATCTCGAATTATAATTAAAAAAATTAACAAAAAATAATTAAAATTATTAAATTAAAAAAAATTCGTATGCACTATTGATTATGCAAATTTATGCCATAAAAATTAAGAAGCAGTTAGACTGTACATATTGTATTACATAATTAATTAATTAATATTAATCTTAATTACTCATAATTAATGCAAGAGAAAAAAAACCATATAAATTAAGCGAATAAAAAAAAAATTGACACTTCCAATTTCTCTCAAAGAAAATGTAAAGAAAAATTTAGTATTTTTAAATTATTGTTACTAAAGAAAAAAAAATTAAGCTTCGATGTTTATAAAAAAAAACACAGTGTGTCCCCGGATAGAGGTAACTATACTTGTAAATTTTCTTATTTTGCATTTTAAGAAAATAAGTCATTCTTTATAAGAAGTTTTGCTTATTCTGAAAAGTATGTAGGAATATTTAAAACTTATTAAAAATGCACAGCGTAGCCAAAAATTTGGTATCACTATTTTTTTTTTGGTAAAAAACCCTTCGTTTTTAAAAGTTGGCGAAATGTTACTAAAAAAAAGTTACTCGAAATTAATATTTATGACTCTATACAAAATATTAAGAAGATCTTTCCAACTTTGACAATTCCATTTTTAGTGAATGTTTATCCGAGAAAATAAATTTTCTTTTTTAATTTTCTATACACTCTCGGATAGTACATTCTTGATATTTTGTATAGAGTCATAATTGTTAATTCAGTAACTTTTCTTAGTAAAATTTCGCCAATTTATAAAAAAAGAAGGGTAGTTTACCAAAAATTGATATAATGATATCAATTTTTTGGCTACCCTGTACATTATTTAGAAGTTTTAAATATTCCTACATACTTTTCATAATAAGTAAAACTTCTTAAAAAGAATGACTTCTTTTCTTAAAATGTACAATAAGAAAATTTACAAGTATAGTTACCTCTATCCGGGGGACACACTATATAATTAAAATTTTTTTAAAAATTGATGTAGAAATTAATTTCGAAGAATTCTCTCGAAGTTATGTGATAATTAAACTTTGTTATGCATGTGAAATTAAAATCTATATCAATTTTCAGAAAATTTGACTATGGCCAGAAGAAACAAAATACACCAATAGAATTGCTAATTTAAAGAAAAAAAAAATTTAAACTATTTGTTAAGTGAATTTTTTTGTGATTTTATATAATTTTTCACGATAATGAAAATGAAAAAGAAAATAGGATATCACACATCTCAAATTTAATCTAAACAAAAAATAAATGGTGCATTTTAATACGAAATGTAAGTTTGTAAAATTGGTGGGGATAATATGAGATTTAAATTTCATTATATCCCCATCAACATAATAGGTACACCCTGTATTTCTCAGTATATTTTCGTATTTATATCGTTTTTGTAATCTTGTCTCAAATTTTAAGTTTAAACCTTCTTTTGAGTAAATGAGACGTTTCAGAACCTAAAACGTTTATAATTCGACTTGATCTCGCGAAAAAAAACTCAATTTTCCCACTTGGCGGTCAAAATTGAGTCTGAAGAAATCTCTACGTATGTATACTCATAGTGAGGTAGAAATTTCGAACTAGAAGGAAAATCGGAATAAAAAGCACCTCAGATGAAGCAAAAAAATAATGATACAGAATAAGAGTACCACAAATGGGCCCCTAGGCCGAAGGATCCTCAGTATCCTCTTTTAAAACACCTGTCACCCAAACATGTCTCCGGATAGGAGGTGCTATTTTAAGTAGAGGAAGCTGTAGGATTCTGTCGAATCCAAACGCCACACAGATTCTCCGCCGGGATTGTTCTCATATCCAAGGTTTCGGATTCAAACTCTGTGACACCCTGTAGCTTTATGCAGGTTCAAATAACATGCATGGAGATTTCATCGTTCTCTTCTATAAATAGGGTCAAAGAAGGACTGTTTTCTGGTCATCGAATGTTGTTTATCAACAACTAAATCTTGGAGATCATTTTTGGGAAATATAAATTGGTGTGGGTCACTTTTAAAGAAATTAAAGCGACCAAAGATCATCAATCAACCGATCTTACACCAAAAATCATGAGAATATTTATAGACACGATTACTAAACGATAAAACTATAAATTTACCGAAAAATTGCATGATTCAGAATTCGAATTCGAACTCGGTATATTGAAATTCATTTTTTTCTCACCATTTACTCATTTAAATTGTAAGTACGAATATTTGGCTCCCCCAAAAAGTTAAAATGCACCTTTATTTTTTACAATTTCATTTTTTTTTTTGTTAAATAAATTTTTTTGTTTGTGTAAATAGTTAAAATAATAATTTTTTTAACCGGATATCCTTAAAGTAATTTTTTTTTAAGTTTAGAAACAAAAAATATGTAATTTGTAAAAGTGAGAATGAATGGAAACTTTTTTAGTGCTTAAGATCAAAAAAAAAAAACTCAAAATCTTCCTTTTAGAAAAAAAATTTAGGATCAAGAATTTAGAATTTACCAATAATCAAAAAAAAAAAACGTAATGACAAAAATCCAAAACCCACATGTTTTATTGGATCTAAAACAAAAATTTATTGGATTTGGCAAAATAATTAATACAAAAAAAAAATCTTTGGTGTTTGTATGTAAGTGTGAACAAAAATAAAAAACTTTTTAGTGATTTTGTGTTTAATTTAATTTTTTTTTTCTTTAATTGTATGACTGAGACTTATACATCCTCCACTCCCCTTTCCCTTTTTATTTACAGATTGAAAATTATTGAAGAAAATTTGAATTAGCAGGTAAGGAATGAAGTGTATAAGATTTAAGAGAATGAGTTTAGGACAGGTTGGTTTTTAAAAATTGTTTAAGTATTAAATTTTTACTAGATTACATATGTACCAAATAGCTTAGTAGGTTGAGCTTCTGCCTACGGCTACAAAGTACTCTGGTTCGAATCCAAGCGGGGTTTCTTGTATATTTTTAAAAAAGTTCATGAGTTTATTTTTGTTTTCAATAATTTAAGGTGTTATTTTTTTTTTTTTAATTTCCACTCACCAAAAAAAAAGTTAACAGACCAATAATAACTTTCTGATTTTCGAAGTTAAAACAATTACTTACCCTATCAGGGAATTCCTGTTCATCATCATGTTCTCCTAGTACAAATGTAGAAAAAAATCAATCATTTTCTCCTCCATTCAATCAAATTGAAACTTTTTCATCAAAAAAGTACGAAAAAATCTTCAATTTTTTCAACATTTGTACTAGGAGAACATAAGTAGGAATTAGTAGTTCCTGATAGGGAAAATAGGTGAGTATGTGTTTTCACCCCGAAAGTCTAAAATTTTATTTTGGCAGAAAGTCATTGGTCTGCCCCGAAGTCATACTCACCACACACGGGGGTGCAGACCACTAACTTTCTGACTTACGAGGTGACAACAATTACCTTTCTATCAGGTACTACTAATTCTGTCCGTCCATGATGTTCTCCTAGTAGAAATGTGAAAAAAAATTGAAGTTTTTGAACGAAAAAACACTAATTTTTTCATCATTTGTACTAGGCAAACATGTTGGGGTGGAAATCTAAAAAAAAAATCAAAATAAAAATCAGAATTTGTTTTAAAGAATTCATGAACTTTTTTTTTAAGATAATCCTCCCCTAGGTCCGAACCATGGGACTATCTATTCGTAGTCAGATACGCTAACCACTATACCATAAGGGCTCTGTTATTCATATTAATAAATAATAATATTAATATTTTCGACTTTCACTCAATTTTTCTAATACAAATTATAACAAAAAGTAAAACTCATTTTCGAAGTTTGAAATACTTACCTATCGTGAAGTTCGAAATACTTACCTATTTTTAACTGAAATAATAATGTGTAGTGCTACAGAGGAATGGGGAAAAATAAAAGAAAAACAGGTTTTGAGTTTTCAACTTTATTTAAATAAAATCAAAATACATAAAAACTATTTACGAATTACTTCCACATAATTCGATAATCTTAAAAAAATTTTTTTGCATCAACTTTTTTTTACAAACCAAATACCACAAAAAAATTGTTGATTACGTATCGAAAATGAAAAATGATTGGTAAGGCCACAATTTATTTAATCCTTATCAGTATCAGACGATAATAAAAAAAAATTAAAAAATTTACAATCAATAATATAAAAAATCTTTTAAAAACATTCCCCTCAACTTTTTTTTTACAAAATTTGTCACATGATTGGTGCAAAAGATAATAAAAAGTGAATTGACAGGTCTGGAGTCAAGCGTGGTATTTGAAAGTCATTTAAAATTCGAGATACTATTATTATTCTAGGATATGGAACGTGGTTTCTGCCGCGTGGTAAAAAAAGCTGCTGAATCGATGTGGAACATTTTCTCTCATAGCACATACAAATGGTAGAACAGCCATTTTCGAGATAGAGGGGAAGGGGAAAATAAAAATAATAAAAAACTTGATTTCCCACTTCCCTTCTATCTCGAAAACAGCCGCTCTGCCATATATATGTTCCTATGCGAGAAAATGTTTCACATCGATTCGAGAGCTTATTTACCACGCGGCAGAAAGTTAGGGTTTAATGGATTTTTTTAAGTTTCATATCCTAGAATATATCCAGGATGTACCTAAAATTTTTGGTTTATCTACGAAAATTTCCATAGAAAGAGATTCTCCTTCAGAGGGCTTGGAAAAATTTTGATTGTAATTTAAGATTAAAATTGATGAATATTGAGATCGATATTCAAATAAGAATATTCATCAATTTTAAACTTGTCGCGGAATTACATTTTTCAAGACCCTCCGAAAAATAAATCACGGCTTTGAAAATTTTTGTAAAGTAAAAACTTGTTCAAATACTACGCCTGTCTCTAGACCTATTGAAAAAATTCAAATAAAATATTTAAAAAAAAAAAACTTTGAGATCTAATTTTTATGGCGAACAATTTTTTAAACAGTCAAATATTTCTTTTTTTTTAAAATATCATAAGATCACAGTTTTCCTAATGTGTGCTAAATCTGGTATGTATCTGAAAAAATTATTTTCAAATTAACGGATATTTTCATTTTTGGCAAGATTTTCTTTTAAAGAGAGAGCGTAAATTTTGAAAAATTGTTCACCACAAAATAAAACATTATTTTAAATTAAAAATACAGTCATTTTTTGGCAAACTTAAATAAAACCTTTCAAATTACTAATAATATTCGGTAGCGGAATTACGAATAATCTGAACTTACGAGGACTAATATTTGAGCCAAGAGCGTTAAAGAATCGGATTGGAAGAATTACGTGAAATTTACAAAATTTAAAAATCGCAATCGAAATCCCCGATTAAATTTTCCCTTGAAATATATCTAAGACTAAGAACAACGTGAAAAATCAGTAATTTTTTTCTAATTCTTCCTGAAAATTTTAAACTTGGCAATGCTGCTTTTCAGATTTCTTTGAAATTCACAATCTTATTCGTAAATTCAGCTACCGAATAAAATTCGACAATTCCAATTTCTTTAAATGATTAACTGGTTGATACTTAAACAAAACTACCCCCATAATTAGGGTAGAGTTGTAAAATAAAATTTTTCTGAGAAAAATATTTTCCTAAAAAAAGAAAATACATAATTTTTTACAAATGGGATCTTTTTAAAATTCTTTAAAAACTCAAAAATGCATGCAAAAATTTCTATAAAAAAAAGAATAATTATTTTCGGTTTTCATTTAATATGAAAAATTAAAACAGTCTTGGAAAATTTTAAAAGATAAAGAGAGCCATGAATATGTTTTTGTCGAATTTAATTCGATTTAAAATATGAGAGAAAATTAAAAACCGAAAATAATTTTTATAAAATAATAATAAATCTAAATTTTCTTGTTGAAATACCTCAATAATTTTTCGAAATAAGGTTTTAAAATATCCTAGTTTTCAAATTCAAACTTCTTCCCGTTAAGTTTCAAAATTCCAAACAAAGTAATATTCGAATTTTTGTACTAACAATGGCAAAGAAAAATTAAAATACGAAAAAATGCATTAAAAATAAATCCTTACCTCGTCCTTAAATCCACCAAATTTGGGGGGCTACTTCAAAAGATTCCAAACAAAATTAAGTTTGTATGGAAGCTTTTAATTTTAACGCAAAAATTATTAAGGTAAGTCAAATTTACTATTAAAACATGGTCCAGGAGATGAACGGAAAAAATCCCGATAATTATTAAAATATAAATCCACAAAATTTAAACAACTCCGCGGAGGCTTTTACGGCACAGCTTATATCGCACAACATGGCGATGAATTTGTCATGCCTTTAATTGAAGGTAAGTCAAAAATTTAGCCTCAAAGTTATTTTCAATTTTGGGAATTTACATCTGGATCTCTCTGTGATCTTTGAATCGTATCGATGTGATCTCGACTCAAACATGTAACAAAGATATTTTCCCGTGCATCTCTCAAACCATTAAATGTCTTTTTTACAATTTTTTTTAAATAATTATTAAATAATTAAAAATTTGTTTATGTGTAAAATTGCTAAAATAAAAAAATTATTATATTATTATTTATTATATAATATTATGCTCAAAATGCTCAAATACTTTTTAAAAAATACGTTTGCACTATATGTCCAATTCATTATTTTATCTAAAATTACGTTTTATCATTTAATTAAAACGATATCTTTATATTAAAAACGTTATTAACCGTCGATTGTTCATTAAAGACTGAGTTTTTCATTGAGTCTGAAAACCTAGATCAAGTTTAATGCCTACGTAAGATGTGCCCTACACACTCGATTTTTTTCGCTTGAAGAATTTTCCTCGATTAAATTTATTTATCAAGTTTCAAGCATATTTCAATTTAAAAAGGGACACCCTATATATATACATTCTCACATTTCGATAAAGAATCCGATTTTTAGAATTCAATTCAGGCTATTATAAAATTCTCTGTCTTCAGAACCTCGAATAATATTTTCATATTTTGCAGGTCGAGTTTCATCCTGTTTGTATTAGTAGAGGAACACGTGTAAAAGGTAATCAGAAATCGATTGTCACACCATTCGATTAAATTATTAAAATTACTTTTATTAAAACAGTGATGTATTTTGTGTGACGTTACGTTTATTCTAGACTCGTTTCCCTCTGTACGCCATATATTCTAGATCGAAGTTTCATATAATATTTCCTTCTTCCTTTCCAAATATATAAACAATTTAATCGAAGATTCGATGATTAATAAATTTAATATAAAGATATCGTTACATAATCTACTTGTAGACAAAAATTTTATTTCTAACAAATACAGAATTAAGATCCTTTTTGAATTGCGCTATGATTTGGAGATGTTTTCATGTATCATTTGTAAAATACATTAACTTCTAGTATAAAACACCAAAATGGCGGAAACACCTATATAAAAATATGGATTTTTGAGCGGATTATGATGAATTAAAGAATGATCTCTGTTCTGTATTTGGTAGAAACAAACAAATCTAATACATAATTGAATAAATCACATATTAAAAAATATTTGTTTTTTATTTCTTTGTTTTCTGAGATGGGTGCGTTCTCAGATTAAAATCCTTTAACTTTGTTAATCTTATATACAGGGAGTTATCTACTTTAAATTGTCTCGAAATTTATTTTCGATATTCAACTCACAAAAAATACATGAATGTGACGTTGAAAACTGAAAAATAGCCTCGAGATCTCAAGTAAACACTCATCCCTAAAAACCAGGTACATACACAACTAAAATCTCTAATCACAACTTGAATTTTATGTTTAAATTGATTCAGCTTTTCCTTAGAAATACACTCATCAAAAATAATAAAGTGTATCACTACAAAAAATACACTCATCAAAAGTATTGAAAGACAGCTTTATCTCTACGAAAAATTATCCAAGTTGGAACCAAAATAACTTATTTGAAAACTTGAAATTTTGTGTATTTAAAATTTGCCTTTCATACTTTTGATGATCGTATAAATCTCTATGAATTTTTACCCTAATTAAATAAACATCTCTTGGGTCATCTTATCCAAGTGTGAAGTCAAGATTGTGCGTAAGCCTAAAAATATTTAGCCTATATATTAATTATTATATAAAATCATTTAATGCCTTAATCGATCGTTTTAAAAACTAAAAAAAAAATTACGACTGATTTTCAAAAATCGATGTTAAAATGGAAAGTAATTGAACTTTAAAAGTTCTACACATTAAAATACATTTTTGACTTAATAAAAAACACATTCCGCTTGAAAAAGTTCAAGAAAAGCGTGCGTATATCATCAAATTAGAGCCAGAGATATGGTGCTCATTGACAGACACCTTTTTTTTGGAGGACCCCTAGGAGATCGTCTACAGGATCTTAAAATTAATGATATGTCCTTTATGTATACGTATTATATGAAATGTCCTATTAAATTTTAAATCTGGGAAAATAATAAAGTCCCATTTAACATCAAATTGTGAAAATTAATCTAATCCAGAATTTATGCTGTAAAATTAAAAAGTAATAAAAAATTGTGTGTTCAAAGTTTGGATAAAACAGAACTTTCAACTCAAAAATTAATGTTTCTATACAGAGACATTTGAGATGAAAGAACTCAAAATATACAATGACTTAAAGACGTGGAGAAAATTTAATTTTCCCCACGTCTTTAAAATTCTAAAATATCTGAGATACGTTCATCTTGAAGACCTCCGCTAAACACAGTCTTTAAATTTATAATAATTTTTTCAAGATTTTCGCAACAAAAACATTATTTTATGGTTTCGATATTTTCTAGAAAGTATGAGAGTCGTTTAATCTAAACACTGTGAACACGGAAAGTTTTCGAGATGTCCGCAGCTCCATTGTTGTGCTTAAAATATTGACCCAAATTATTCATAAAACGAATAATTCGATTCGATTCAATACGACAAAGTGCTGAAAAAAACTTTGGATAGACAAAGGTTTATATATATATTTTTTTTTAAATATACATTTTGAGGGATAAAAAGCCTTAAAAATTAAGTAAATTAAATCCTAAAAAACAACCTTTCTTTGGGTTATTTTATTCCTTAATACACTTTTGGTATTAAAACATATTTAACACGTTCACAGTATCGATCCCATGCTGATCCATACTTTTGTTTGCATCGTGCATGATCACGTGCTGCACGATGTATGAAGAATGCTAATGCAAATGGAAGTGCAACTAATGCAGCTGGACTTAATGGTGCAATACTTGACCATGCTAATTCCATTAATATGTCACCAGCATAGTTTGGATGTCGTACAACACCCCAATAACCGGATACTAGAAGTTTTTTACCTTGCATCGTTGGAATTGTTTCTAAATCTATAAAATTCAAAGTTTTAAAATTAATTAAAAGCTATAGTTAATTCGAAAATAATACGTTTCGCAATAATAAAAACGCGACACTTTTTGTTTCGTTAAAAATACACCATATAATCGAATTAATAAACCGGAAAATATTGAAAACCTTTCGGGAAGCGTGTTTCATAATAATAATAATAACATAAAGAGGGGTACCACAAGTGCGTTCCTAGCACCTAGAACAAGAGTCCTCCGTGCCGTCCTTGAGAACGACCTGTCACTCGAAGACGAGATGTCTTCGGATTAGAGGCGCTGTTAAAATTGTATGAACTATAGGATTCTGAAGAGGCCAGAGACACCACGGAGAAAGCTCACAGCTTCATCGTTGGGATTTCTCCCTGGGCTGTGCGTGTTTCATGGCTTTTAAATCACCAAGTATAACAAAGTTGCCTGCAAATGAGTATTTTTAACGAAACAAAAAGTATCACTTTTCTTTTTTTAAGGAATGTATTAGGTAAGTACTTACGTGCTAATGCTGGATTAAATGGATTTTTCCGGAATTCATGTTTCTGGCTATTGCTACCATGATAAATAGTTAAACCAATTGCATATAAGATGACTATTATAGCTAAAACCCATAATGGTCGTTCAATATTGTGTTCGAAAATATATTTGCCAATTAAAGTTACTGAAAATGGCCAAATTCCATATCTAGAAAAAAAATTAAACGATAAGTATACAATTTTTTAAAATTTCTACTTTATTGGTATTCAAATAATATTTGGATAAGTTTAACAAATATTGTGGGAAGTTATTTAACAGAGAAATGATTAAGTGAGCTCGAATTCGTAAAGATATTTATAGTTTATGTAAATTTCTTACCCAACAGTGCTCATAAATCCAACACCTTCGCTTTGAATTTCAAAACTTGATAACCATATATTTTCAAAGATTAAAACATCAATGAAGAAGTACATCTGAATTAGACAAATTGTTATTAAAGTCGGTTTCACAACAATTGTCTCCAACCTCAAGTCAAAAGGTGAAATTACACCAGCAGATCGAACCAAGTATGCCAAATAAATAAGGACCTAGAAAAAATACAAAAATAATATATACAGAGATATTTAAATGATTCATTTCGAAAGTATTTTTGGGGAGTAAACCTAAAAAATTTTTAATTATTTTTACCGAAATCGGCTCAAGTTATTTGTATAAATCTTGCTAAATATTTTTACTGTGGATCCTGAAGAGGTTATATAGTGTGTCCCCGGATAGAGGTAACTATACTTGTAAATTTCCTTATTTTGCATTTTAAGAAAAAAAGTCATAAGAAGTTTTAAATATTCATACATACTTTTCAGAATAAGCAAAACTTCTTATAAAGAATGAAATAAGAAAATAAGAAAATTTACAAGTATAGTTACCTCTATCCGGGGACACACTGTATGTATATTCCGACTATGCAAATATCAATTCTTTGAAAATTATAACTAGATATAACCCTTGAATTTAAAGAATGCCCTCCCGATTTTTACTTACCGCAACATGTGCTGAAGTTCGTATCAACAATTGTTTCACATCAAACAATCCAAAAATTCGTGGATTCAATTCACAACCCATAAAGAAATTATAAAAACGACTATCAGTATTAGCTTGAACATTTAAACTGCCCAACGGTACAAACGAACTACGAATGTACAAGAAAATCGCTTGTGCTATTCCAAAAATTATCGCAACTATTAAAAATTGAAATTGTTTTTCATAAATCAAATTCAATGCTCGTATATTTTTATATTCCAAACCAAAAATAATCGCTGTAACCACAACAAACGAGAATAAACCGTTTGCACGTAAACGAATTTTACCATACTTCGATAGCGGACCTTCTACAATTCGTCCACCTATCGGTAGAATCGATAATAGTGCGTACAATAACTGGAAACCCACATAAACTAGAGCTACCTCCAAATCAAATAATTTTCTCCAATTTTTGAGTACTGGTTTCAAATCGGGTATTTTCGTGTACTCGCAATGATCTTTGTTACACCATAATTGGAGCCAAATAGGGAATAAAACGGCAACAATTGCAAAGAATATTGTTCCTAATGTTCCACCAAATTCCTTTTCAATTTTAATTGTGGGAACGCTACGTGATAACGGTTCTTTTGATACTGGAAGCGGTGTTGAAGCTTTCTTTGTTTTAAACGTTTCAAAAACTGGTTCAACTTCGTTATCAGAGAATTCATTGCGATAAATTTGTTCGATTGTATCTTGATAATGTATAATTTTTTCGATTTCCTTCGGTTGTGAAGCGGTTCGCAATGCACGTCGAGTCATAACTCCAATCGATGAGCTAACTTTCTCAACAACACCATTTACCGTATTTAAAGGCGATACTCTTGCAGTTTGTTTTTCATCATCAGATCGTTTTCGAGATCTATTACGGAAACGATTTAAAAATGGATCTTTTTCTGATTCAGATTCTGGTTCGGTTGTTGAATCTTTACGTGAGCTAAGTGGTTCGTCATCCTTACTTTTACGTGATTTAGGTGGCTCTGTATTTTTATCTTTACGTGCATTCCGTGATGGTGATTTTCGTGCAGGGTATTTTTCTTTACGTGGTGATTTTTCTGCTTTTGTGGTTGATTTAGCCTAAAAATAAATAATGATATGTAAAACATAGTAAATCCCAATTATTCGGAAATCTAAGTCTATTATTAAGTTTGGTTGCAAATTTAGGATAATCATAGGTAAGGTTAGAGTGGCTGTCTTGGGGTGGGACACACTTAGACCATAGGGTCCGTTGTGATACCGTAAATGGGTTGGGCTATCCCCGGCCACTACTCCATGAACCATTTGGAGCTGTTTTAGAACAGCAGGAGGGCTTTGACGTCGACTGACTTTAGGTCGGAGAGGTCGTCAAAGAGAGGCTGGCTCAAGTAAGTCCATCTCCTCATGACAAGAGCTGGGCAGTGACAGAGAAGATGAGACATTGTCTCCTCCTCGTCATCACAATGACAGCTCCTGCAGTCGTGGTACACTGCCAAGCCTAAGCGTTCAGCATGCTTGCCGCCCAGCCAGTGTCCTGTGATAGCCGCAACAACTAAGCGAACAGAGGCCCTTAGAAATCTGTATACAGATTTGGTCCGGGAGCTTCATACATGTTATTTGCACCAGTTTGAATTTATGCAAAAATCAATTTTATTCCAACTTTTTAATCATTTTTTATGATATTTTTGTTAAATTTGGGTTAAATTTGTTCATTTTGAACACTCTCTAGAGTTGTAGTTCACTCTTTCGACAAAATCTGTGGAAAGAATCAAATTTTTGGCTTATCTATGCATATTGGATTGATTGGAACCAAGTAAAATGCTTCATATTTAATTCAAATAAATTAATTTACTGTTAAAAAATATTGTTAAAAAAAAAACTTGTAAAAATGTTTCGATAATTTCCTAAATTAATATTAGAACGATATGTTGCGCAACAAAATGTTTCGGGGGGATAATGATCAAGATTTGTGGTTAAGTTTACGAAAAAAAAAAAA
Source organism: Chrysoperla carnea (assembly GCF_905475395.1). Taxonomy (NCBI): domain Eukaryota; kingdom Metazoa; phylum Arthropoda; class Insecta; order Neuroptera; family Chrysopidae; genus Chrysoperla; species Chrysoperla carnea. The sequence goes on from NC_058341.1 coordinate 3,683,177, forward strand.
AAATTAACCTCTTTACGTGAAGGAGATTTTTCTTTCCGTGAAGGAGATTTTTCTTTTCGAGACGGTGATTTTGGTCGAGTAGTACGTGATGGAGATTTCGATTTTTCATTTGCCTTTGGTTCAGCAACTTGTTGTCGTGAAGGAGATTTCGGTCGACCTGGAGATCGTGTTGTTCTCGATGGTGATTTTCTAGCCGGTGATCGATTTCGAGACGATGTTATCGGGCCGACAATTAATTCTGATTTTGGTATTGAAAATTCCTTTTCGGCTAACGGAAAATACACAATACAAGAATCACCTTTTATTGTTTTAATTTTACCATCGGAATATGCACGAGAACCAGGAATTCGCGCCGATACACTATCACCACTTGAAAAATTCATTTTATAAAACTCAAGTTTAGTTATAAAAAAACCACACAATATAAAATGTATTGGGACCACAATTAAATAATTATTTTAATTAATTATAAATTAAAATATTAGTAGGATTTAAAAATTAATAAAGATAATAATTATTTTTATAACACACACAAAAAAACACTTTGAAGCCACGCATAAAAATCGACGCCAAACAAATACTATTTATATACAAACATTTTGATTGGTTAGAAATTAATCACGTGACATTGTCAAAATAATACGGAGGCCTGAATGTCTCAATAGTTTTTTTTTTTAAATGTTTTATAATGTTTATAAAAACTTATAATGTTTATAAGTTGTCTTACGTAGTTAGTTAAAAATTTTTATTAATATTATTTAAAAAATATAATGCTTTAATTAGCTTTTTTCCTCAGAAGATGGCAGGAAATAAAAATATAGCAAATCAAAATATTTGTACCTACCCTAGTTCTGCCATCTATCGGATCTTTTTTTAATCTTCTGAGAAAAAAGACTAATTAAAGCATTATATTTTTAAATAATATTAATAAAAATTTTAACTAACTACGACAGACAAATTATAAACATTATCATTAAATTTAATTATTATCATTAAATCCAGACACACAATTATTAATAATTCCAGACAGTTTCGGAAGTGGCTAATTAAAGAATAGTCATTATCGACTGACATTTTCAAAAAAGTTTGTTTCCATAATGTCCCACAAGTCTTTTAAAAAACCTATTGAGACATTCAGGGCTTCCGTAAAATAATAATACATTTGATATCCTGCAGGTATTTTAAAAATTTTCCATAGTAATAAAATTAAAAAAAATTTGAATTTTTCTATTTTTCGAATGGTTTTTCTTGATAACATTTTTTAATTTTCGAATTGAAATTTTGTATTTAACCAAAGATTTTCTGGATTTTTTAGAGAAAGAGGGACATTCACAACGAGTGGAAGTCAAAATTGTTTTAGACCTTACATAATTCAAGATTTGTTAAACCAATTTCCATAATGGCATTATATTCAAGGTATGTAAATTGAAAATTTATAAAATTATGGCATTAAATTGGGCATTTTTAATTTTTTAAATAATGGAGATATTTACTTTCTACATTTCGTGACTGATTGAATAACCTTAACATAGTTTTAAAAACAGTTTTTTTCAAAGTTTTTTTTTTGTTAAAATCATTTTGAAAATATTAAGGATAGGAAAATGTTTGCAAATTTTTTGGGTCTATTACAATCTTGTCTTGTAAATTTAATTGCATGTTTTATTTTGGGAGTCGTAAATTACGATAAGATAACGTTAGCAATAAATTTTCAATATGGATTCTAAAACAATTTTTTTTTATTAATAATAAAAATCGTTCAATCGAAAAACTCAATATCTAAGTTAGTTTTTGAATCTAGTAGAGTTCCCACCACAAAGTTCCGGGAAGTCGGTAGATAAACCAGAAAGTCATAAAACTGTACAATATTTTTAACTCCCGAACCCAAAAAAGAATTACTTGTTTTTATTGACTTTAAACTGATCACCTAACATGATGATCAAAAGTCTGAACCCCCTTTTGAGTTTATAACTGACTAAGTTAAAAAATTTGATATTTATAGAATGTGCTCCAAATCATTTGCATCAAGTGCTTTTGGTTTATATCGAGCAAGTCTTCCACAGTTGATGAAAAACCCGAATAAACCATGGAATGGAATTGTTACCGCTACAATGAAAACATCTGCGATTAAAAATGCCGTACTCGAGGATCATAATGAACGGAATTTAAAACTTGGTCGACCACAATCACCTCATTTAACAATTTATGCTCCACAATTGACATCCATGTTGTCAATTACGCATAGATTTACAGGTAATAAAATTATTTAAACTGTTTCCTTTTAGTCCCGGTTAAAGGAAGCAATATAGTCCAGATTTTATGTACCGTTAAATGGGTCTTGAATATAGAATGAACTAATTCTTTCCGGGACGGTTTTGTCTTTTATTCTTTACGGTAGAATCCGATAGAATCTCAAAAATTAGTCTCACATTTAATAAATTACATTTATTTTTGTTATGTTTCAGGTGTAGCTTTATGGGGTTACGCAACGATATTTGGTGTAAGCGCCTTATTTATGCACGATTTCGAAACAGTAGCGAGAACAATCGAAGGTTGGGAATTACCAGCCGTTGTACTATTAGCTGGAAAAGGTATCATTGCATTCCCATTTGCCTATCACACATGTAATGGAATCCGACATTTATGTTGGGACATGGGCAAATTTTTAACAATTAAAGAAGTCTATTTAACTGGTTATGCAATGTTAGGAGCATCCGCTTTGTTAACAGGTGCTCTACTTGCAATGTAATTCTCGAAACATTAGTAGCCCAAAACGAAATTAATAATTAATTCGAATCTTGTAAACCTTTCTAAAAGGCAATTCTTTTTTTATTAAAATGATTTCTCTCCCTCCGGTTCTTTCGGTTTCTTCCGTTGTTTTTGTGTTCTGTTCTGTTGTAGTATAATTGATTATTAATTAATAATTAATAATGTAATGTTATTATTTGTACATTATTGTATATTAAAAATATAAATTATTTTTATTATTTAAAAAACAAATAAAATTTAAATTAAACGTAATTATTGTAAAATTTATTTTATGATGGCTTCTATGTGTACTTAATTAATTTTTTAAGATCAACAAATTAAATATCATTTTGAAAGTACAGTGCAACCTTAATATAACGAACCTCAATATAACGAATTCCTCGATTTAACGAATTTTTCGCAATCCCCTTGAATTGTCCATAAGAGTCAATATAAAATATACCTCTACATTACGAATATTTTTTGCGAACAGCCTCTATATAACGAATTTTCAACTACATAAAAAATTTAAATACCTCTATATAACGAAATTCGTCAATTCAAAACCTTTATATAACGTATAAAGTCCCACCAATATATGACAGTTAGTATACTCCATAGTATGTAATTCATGTCGCGAGAGGTTCCGACACTTTTTACCTCTTTATAACGAATTTTAGACCAACTTAACCTCAATATAACAAACCTCAGTTTAACGAATTACTTGATATAACGAATATTTACTGGTTCCCTTCAGATTCGTTATATCGAGGTTGCACTGTATTTAGCAAAGAAGTTTTTATTTTTAGACGTATTTTACCCAGGAAATATAGACTTGAATGGTTGACGTACAGCACATTCGATGTTCCATTGAACATGATTTTGAGGGTTTAGGGGATGACACTCGCGTTAACTACTATATTAAAATCGCTGCGAAGAGTTTGGTGAATTAAAATATTATTATAAAGTTCTTTCGTCAAAACGGGTTCGTTAATTTCGAGTTTTGAAGTGCGATTCCCTATCCTGTTATCCTAAAATTTTCCTCGTGTTCAGGACTCGTGCCATTCAGGGATCCAGTTTCGACGGGTTGGTCCCAGTTATTTATTAATTGAACTTGTCGATATTTTAATTGCACCAACGATTGATTTATATATTTTGGATATTCGACAGCATATTTAAATAGAAGTAAATTCACAGTCCATTAATTCAAGAAGTTGACGGAAAATCTAACAGATATTTTATTTAATTTGCTGTGCTATCGATGTCCTTTAAGCCTCAAGATTCCTGAATATGGATGTACTTACGTTTGTTTATAACATGTATTTACGTTTCCTGTTAAATTATAAAATATTGGTGTATAAAATCAATGAAAATTTATTGATAAAAATTAAGCACATTTTTTTTTATTTGGTTTGGAAAAATACAACGATCTGAAATCTTTTCAGTTCTTAGGCTGATATTCATGGATCTTGATCAATAAAGGAAGGAATTATATTTGGAATATTATTAAAATATTTGGTCAAGCATTATGAAAGACTAAACGAACGAATCAAAATAAACAAAACTAATTCTTATGTGAAAAAGGGCCTCGAAAACCTTGAAAGATTAAATAGGTACTTCAGGGTAAAAAAATTATGACTAGAATTAAAACGAGAAAAAAAATTAACGAATAATAAAAACATTCATGGTTTATAAACGAAAAAATAAAATCTTTAAAAACTTAAATAAAAAACTGAGATCAAAATATAAACAATAAACGTTTCATCATTTTGAAAACGGAACTGCTTCCTGTTTAAGTTAGTACGAATTATTATCGCCAGTTAGGGAGTTGCAACTCGCAGTTACCAAGAAGCGATGTCGAAAAAATAAATATTGACTGTAATCAAATTCGATGTCTTTCAACCTTACAATTACGTGTACCCCCAGCCTTAACATTCTTTACAATTCAATTTTTAATTGTTGTAATGCTTGATCAACCATTTCTTGTAATTTCGGTGGTAATTTTTCAATTTCATCTTCATCCGTAATTCGATCGGCTCCATTCACTTCAACAACATCATTCGTGGTGGTAAGTTCAATTGAATTACTTCGAATTTGTTTACAAAATTTAAACTCGTCAGATACATCTTGTCGATCTGCCTCCGCTGAACTATAATTTTCTAATAAGATATGTGATGGAAATGCTGAACCTTTACCTAATTTTGATTCGAGTTCGGATACACGACTAGCTAATATTTTATTCGCTTTCTTTTGATGTGATAATGCCAAGGTTTTATCACCCAATGTTTCGAGTAGTCCTAGACATAACGATTTTAAATCAGCAATTGTTGCTGATGTTACAGGTAATTCAGCCATTGTTCCACGTTCTAGTAATTGTTTTACTGAAAATTAACAATTTTAAATTGTTTTTAAAATTGATTTGGTTTAAAATTTGGCTTTAGTTTGTAGATTTTACCTTGTTTGTGGGACATTATCATGTCCGTGTTGTTTGTACCCAATTTTATGATCCCTTTTCGGCGTTTTGTTTCCAACATATTCTACGATATCAAAAAAATTATTTTTAATACAAATACTCCAAGACAAAATCTCTAAATTTTAACCTATAGCACCGATTTTAATAAGAATTTGGGATTAAGCTTTGTTCTCCCTCTAGATCAAAAGTTATAGGATGCCTAATGGTGCTTTTGCCCTGGGGATACAAAAATATATGTTGAAAATGGCAACGGAAATCGATAAAGGGGTTAAATCTAAGCAAAAATCAGTCATTTAAGTATATTTCGAAAAGTCCAACGGAGTTATAACGAAAAGTAAGTTACGGATAATACAGATTCAAGGTTATTCAAACAAATGGGACCTCGGTTGCTGGATGATGTTCAAATTTTACGCTAAAAATGTTTCTGAATCTTGTTTTTATTCGTGGTTAATTTAATAAGGTAGCAATCGAATTGTTCTTGAATTTAAATCCATCATAATAAGTGAATGATATTATATCCGGACTTTTTTCGAATATTAAAATTCTCTAACATGTAACAGGGCTCAAACGTGGTCTTTTTTAATTAGGAAAAAATATTTAAATTAAAATTTGAATAGAAAATAAATACCTTATATTTAGCAAGAGCTTGAGTTGCAAGTTGAGTTTCTGCATCAGCTTGCTGTAATCGTTCATGTAAATAACGATTCTCTGATACTAAAGCATCTGCGTCCACCAAATACGCTGGAGGTTTTGATGTAAATTGAGTATCATTTGTATCTTGATCGCCATTATTTTGACTTGTTAATCGAAGTGCAATAGCTAGTTCATGACTAACTCGATGTGCTTTATGTTTAAAAGCGTCACGTTCCTTTATTAATTCCTCTTTTTCATCCAATAATGATTGTATATCAGCACGCATTTGAATTGTCTGAAAGAAACAAATAAAAACAACTAAAATAGTAAATTGTTTAAACATTTTTTTGTTCTTAGCGATGGCCGTAATAAACCTATTTGTTAACTATTGGGATTAAGCCAAAGGGCGTTGTTTTTTACACTGACGGATCTAAGTTAGAGAAGAAGGTGGGTTGTGGGATCTTTTCTGAAGATCTTGATCTGCGTCTATCCCAATCAATTCTAAAAATTTTAGGGGAGGTTGCCCGATTTTTATTTTCTAACGTAACTAGCTTGAGATCCCTCTAATCCCAAAAATCATCATTTGAACCGTAGACTTATTTAAAAATTTGAATTAAACTTACTTTAGCACTAAGTTTTTCAAGTTGTTCAACCAATTCCTCACGTTGATGAATCGGAAAAACATCTTCATTCGTTAAACTTCCATGTTTTTGTTTGGATTGTAATTGTTGTCGAAGCACTTGGATATCACCACGAGATTCAATTAAACATTGTTTAGTCGCTTCCAATTCTAATTTCAATAGTTTATTATTTTCACGTGTTTCACCTAATAATTGTGCCACATTACCACCACCCCCTGAATCACTGTATAAATTGATATGACATGATTTTTTCTTTAAACAACTGTAACGTTCTTGAATTTGTTCGGCCATTAATTTGAATTGATCACGTTCCGTACGACATTTATCTAATTCTTTAGCTAAAATTTTTAATGCTTCTGTTTTCGCTTGTAATTTTGAACGTAAGGCAGTGTTCTGTAATTTAAAAAAGGTTTATTTATTCGAATATTCTAATCAGATTACTAAGTGGAACAAAGATAGTACAATGAAACTAAATAACCAAAGTTTTTTTCCTAAGTTTCGCCCTCACGGGTAAACAGTGATGTTTACGAAAGAATGATTCAAATAAAAGTTGTTAATTTTTTTTATCAGGAATAACTTTTACATTTAAACTTTTGTTCTATCTCTAACGGTTTACAAGAAAGATAATTTTTCATTTGATTGAAAGAGCAAAAAAATTCCATTTTAAAATTGGCATATCTCGGTCAACTTTAAGGCTAGAAAGTCGAAAAAAAAAACGGAAAAGTGTACAAATACTTCAGCTAGAACTTTTATTTGATGCATAGTTTTTTGATAATTCTTAAACAAATGATTAAACTATCAACTACCGCCCACAAATGGGAGTTAGGTACGCCCCTGAGAGGTCGACTTTTTTTTACGAGGAGTTTACAATCTTACTGTGGAAAATTTCAAAGATATTTAATTTAATTGTACTAATAGATTATCGAGTCTTACCTCTGATACATAATTTTCGATATATTCTTCCATTCTTAATAAAGTTTAATTAATTTTATTCAAAATAAATTCATAAAAATATTATATTAGAATATATTAATTAATTAATTAATTCTTTTACAAGTTTGACACAACATTTTTGTAATTATTGTGTACATAATAATATTTTCTTTATTTTCATGTTTCACACAGTTTACTGTCACTTGACTAGATGTACTCTTTGGTCAATCAATTTTAATACAAATCATAGAGTTCACTATCCACTATAGAGTTCTAATATTAATTAACCATAGAGCTCTATTAAGTATTGATAAATAAATAATAGGGTATTCCACCATTTTTGAAAAAGTATTTCAAAATGTTGACTTTGCTAATGAAAGGACACCAAAAATTTATTTCGGAAAAATACACACGCTTTCTTGCCAAAAACTTAAATTAAATTTTAAACCTTTTTTAAACTGTCAAAAACGCGGGCATCCAATATGATGACATAATATGAGTATCACTATACGAAATAACACAAATAATTTTGACAGATACATTCATAGACATCTGATTATAATATAAATATAAATACTTATTATCTATGTATATATTATACCCAACTATCTACTCTGAACTAACTGATGGTCTATCACAAGGAACATTTTTTACATTTAAACATTTGTTCATTTAAACCTAAGACCCAATTGACCTATGTTGCTCATTTACGAATTCGACCTAACTTTTTACATCTTAAGCACACTATAAAAATTTCAGCTTGATATCTCTTTTCGTTTTTGAGTAATCGTGATGACAGACGTACATACGGAAATGGACTAATTAGTTGATTCTATGAACACCTAAACCAAAATTTTTTTCGTAGCATCAATATTTTTAAGCGTTACAAACTTGGGACTAAACTTAATATACTATATATATTTCATATACATGGTATACAAATTTATTGCTGATTTGACTAAGGTAGTACGGCTTTGATAATAGTCGTACTACCTTAAATATTTTGGTGCATTGAAAAAATACCGCAATAATAAAATATAATGAAATGTCCCCAGATTTTACTACAAAATCGTAAATAATCATCTCATTTCATACCAATTAAAGCTAGAAACGTAACTGCAGGATTGACATTGTAAATAAAACTCAAATAATTTACTTATGTTCAAAATAAATTATGAAATCTAATTAAATATGTTTTGTTCCAATAAAAGTGTTCATTTTTAAGTGATCAAGTTTGTGATATAAAAATGTTTTCCGGCACGGACGGTGACCGAAATTACCCCACTCAATGGGCACTGAACCCATCAGCATATCAAAATGTATCGAATGATCAAGTTGATTGGGCTGCTCTAGCTCAACAATGGATTATGATGAAAGAAACATGCCCCCCGGAACAAGTTCCACCAGCTCCACCACCACCGCCTATAGGTCCCGTAAAAAAAGATAAAGAGAACTCTTCAAATGCCGGTTCAAGTTTAATTGAAGGTGGTGAAGCACCCATGGAAGTGGAAAATGAGAAAGATGATGCTGAGGCTATTATTGATCCGTCAATTCCTCCAGCATCTTGGACTGGACCAGGTAAATATTTTAAAATTGTACTTTTGAAGCCATTATTTTCTGAGCGAAAATTTAGAAAACTCGATTACATTTAAGCTTCTGGTCCTGGAAGCTGGGGTTGGCAGCAACAGCAGTGGGGTTGGAATACAGGATGGACAGCTCCTCCTGCAGTACCTGGTGCAACTCCTGCAGCTGCTATTCCACCTTTAGCATTAACTAAAAATGCACTTTTACCTACACCATTCACATTTCCTGCAACGGATGCTACAGCTTCAAATTATCCTGGGTAAGTTTTCAAGCTAAACATAGTCCGTAATTTTAGTGTAATTTAGCCTAAGTTTAATTTCTGCTTTAAACAATTTATTCGACCATTTTAAGTATTGAATTTGGGTACTTTATTACCAGCGAAAATTCATATTTCTCGACATATTTGTGAAAAACCTGAGTATCCAAACTAACTTAGCATAATGAATTCGGGATTCACAGCGAAAATTCATATTTTTAAGACAGTACAAGGTCTGGGTCAAAAAAGAAAATATATTAAACAACACAGTTCTATTTGAATATTCTTTCTTAGATCTCGTTCGAATAGCTATGCCTCAGGTTATTGGACCAGCGGACAATCAAATCGTATGAAAGGCAATAAAAAACATCGAGGCGGTGAATCTGACGATGAACCAGAATCGACAACCGTAACATTAGATGCAGCAAAGCGTCGTCAACTGCCAGCATGGATTCGAGAAGGACTTGAAAAAATGGAACGTGAAAAGCAGAAACAACTTGATAAGGAACGTGAAGCACGAGAACGTGAAGAATTCCTAAAACGTAAAAAACAAGAGGAAGAAGAAGTGCGTAAAGTTATGACGGATAGTGGAATGGTTACGTTACCAAGCAAAAGTAAATTTGTAAGTATAAGAAATGTACGTTTTTAGAAGCGTTAATTAATTAATTTTTTAACCCCCGACGCAAAAAGAGAGGTGTTACAAGTTTGACCGCTAAGTGTGTATGTATGTCTGTGTTTAGCATTGTAGCTCCTAAACGGATGAACCGACTTTGATTTTTTGTTTGTTTGAAATGTAATTTAATGGAGAGTGTTAGCTTCGTTTCCAAGAAAATTACTAAGCCCTCGGCCGTTATGTGATCGACGCACAATTAAAGTACTTTTTTTTTCATTAGGAAAGTGATTCTGAAGATTCTGGTAAAGAAGATAGAATTAAACCGTCATTCAAACGGGAAACATCACCACCGAAGCGTATCATGAAGAAGCGTGAAAGCACTGAAATGGAATCTCCTCCAATACGTTCGAAATCAAAGGAAGAACGTATTCAAGATGTGGTAAATATTATTCTCGCTTTTTTTTGTACCTCAACCTACTGGAGCCAATTTTTTTTAAATGTTCGGGAAGATGCATCTCAAACAATTTATTTTTCTTCGCAGATGTTAACTGTTCGTCGAATGATGACTGAAATATTATTGGATGTGACAACCGAAGAAATTGAGAATATATGTCAGGAAGAATTAAAACGTTATCGAGCCTCAGGTACTGTAAATATGGGAATAAGTCATAGGTTAAATCGTTTTTTTGTTGTTTTGATTCAAAGTAGACGAAAGACTTGTAAACGAAAATTATTATGATTTTTCATATGAATTGGTTATTTATTTATTTTATAAACAAACAAAAAATTATTCTTGTGATTTAAAAAAAAATTGTATTATTTCAGTGTAAAATCAAATTTGATTTGTGAAGAAATCAAAAAAAAAAAAAATCAAACATTTTTGACAATTTTATTTATTCAGGAGAGTTTTAAAAAATATCTGGATAAACGTTGAGAGTGACATACGGAAATGGACTAATTAGGTGATTCTATGAATACCGAAACCAAAATTTTTTTCGTAGCATCAATATTTTTAAGCGTTACAAACTTGGGACTAAACTTAATATACTATGTATATTTCATATACATGGTATAAAAAGTTTTCATATGTAGCCACTTAGCTAGACACCCTGTATGTTAGTTAAAGCAGAATTAAAAGATCAAATCAGATAAATTAAACTCTTGTGTTTTAAAAACTTTGTTTTTGTTAAGGTTGGCCTCTCTAAAATAGTTCAAAATTTGTGACTGCGAACTCTTATATCGTATTTTTAATTGAAAAAAGTTTTGATTATAAGAAGTTTGCTTTTAATGTTTGTCCAAATTTTCATAATACACTCCTGTATAATTTTTTTTTTTTTTTTTGGGATAATTTTTAAATATAGTGAATGATTAAAAGAATTCTTCTTTATTTTTGATCTTACAATTTAATGGAATTTACTTAATTTTGATCTGATATTTTGTTGAGAGAATCTCTGGAGAGCCTATAAAAAAATAAAGTGTGCTTCCAGAAAACTGTTGTTGTAAGAAGCAGTATTTTAGTATTTGGCCACATTGATTACTAAACTTTTGTATTTATGAAAGCTTCAGCAATGAATCCGCAGAAGACGCCAGCATTGGCCAGTTTAACTGGCAAACTTGGTAAGTTTTTTTTAAATATCTAATTACAAAATATTTTGAGAACAATTGGTTTTTGAGCGAACATTTTATATTTCAAATTTTCATTGTGCATCTTTTTTTAAAAAAAAATAAAAGTTTTCATGTAATTTTCTTTTTTGATTTTGTTTTTGTTCATTTCGAATTTAATTATCTCATTAGGTCTTGGAATCTACGGTGAGAGTGGCAGTAGCGGAAGCGAATCGGAGCATAGTGATGCTAATGATTCCGATTCTAATCTCAAGGTGATTATTGATTTTTAGAAATTTTTTTCATCACGAATTATATAATTAAAAAAATCTTTTAGCTCAAATTTAGCGAAATTTTTCCAATTTAATAAAAGTTTTTATTTCGTTGGACTTTAAAAAAAGTTAATGTTCTTATAGGCCGCAGGACAGCACCCTTTTTCTTAAATGATCAATACATCAAATTTTGTGAGTGGCTTTCTTTTGGTGAGTCTACCAAATTTTCTCACAATGACTTTTTTCGAAAGTTCCCATGAAGTTATCAACGAAATAAAAACTTTAATTTCCGGCCAAAAACATTTTGAATAAAAATTATAAATTCAAATAGGAAACAATACGGCGCCGTAAAGCTGAATTTATGCGGACTGAACGTGAAATTGATGCACATGCCTTGGACATGGAACGCCGTCAACTGGAACATGAACGTTTACAACGCGAGCATGAACAAAGTGGTAACAACAATAGCAGTGGTGGGGGAAACCCTAGTGGTAGCAATAATGCCAAAGATGGTGAGAGATACAGTCAGGTAGACACAGCCAATTCTCATTACGGTGAGTTATTTAAAAACATTTCATTCCGTTTCATGATTGATTTTTCTCAAAGTCTCTAAGTGAGACACTAATCCCCTTGAGACCATATTAAACAACTGGAAAGCGCATATCAGGCCAGAAAAATAAAGATTTAGGTTGAAATTAAATACAAATAAAGACCAAGATCGGAAAATAGGTTCAAATTTGTTCAGAAGCCACCTTTTTGAACGAGGGAAAATGAAAAACTCCGAGGTCTTACGAGTACGAAAGAGAGGGCTTTTAAGAAGGTCACGTAAAAATTGTTTTGGTTGAAAATTATAATTCATCTACTTTTTATGTTTTAATTTCAACTTTGATCTTTATTCGAAACGAGATTTTCATAAAATTTTCATTAAAGTAAATAAAAAACAAATTATAGGTCATTCAGAAAAACCTACACCACGTAAATCACGTTTCCATGATGGACCTATAAATGAAAATACACAATTACCTAAAACAGACGATTACACATACGCTGGTGGAAGTGGCACTTCTACTGGAAATAGTAAATCAATCAATAAAAATAATACAGTATCGAATAGTAATTCTAAATCGGCATCTCGAAAACGGGATAAATCTAGTTCATCTAGATCACGAACGTCTAGTGAATCAAAATCAGATAGTTCTAGTGAATCAGATAGTAGCGGAAGTCGACATCATCGACATCGAAGCCATCGACATCATCATGGTGAACGGAATAGACGACGTAGTGTAAGTGAACGTAGAAATTCTAAACGAGATTCGAGAAGTCGTTCAGATAGCTTTGACAGTCGTGCAGGTAAAGTATTCAAAGATCCAAGCACTGAATCGAAAAAAGAGAGACGAAACTCGAAAAATGGAAATAGTGAAGATCGAAGATATTCCAGTCCAGAGTATTCTAGATCGAAAAGTACACGTAACAAACGGAGTTATAGTCGAGATCGAAGTTCACGCTCTCATAGACGATCTAGATCAAGAGATCGTCGTTCTAAAACACGTTCAAGATCTCGTGATAGATATTCATCGCGACGCTCGAATTCTCGAGACCGTCGTAGTAAGCGATCATCGTCGAGAGACAGACATCGATCAAGTAGATCATATGATCGAAGAGATAGATCACGTTCACGAAATCGATCACGGTCATATCATCGACGATCCCGTAGTCGTAGCCAACAGAGGGGTAAGAAGTCCTCCCACAGACACTGAATTACTTCTTCCAATAAAAGGTTGTATTTAATTTTTTTTATTTTTTATTGCTTTGTCTCTCGGTATTTACATTTTGAATGAAATGTGACCCAGGTGTCTGTGATAAAACTTATTTTTGATTGGCAATTGACAACTCCATTTTCGATTTCATTGTAAATTTATTTTTGTGAAGGAAGTGGTTATTACGAACCGTGAATGAGGTTATGATACAATAAATTTTGTATTTCGTCCGATAATCGATATCATCGGGTTCACGAAATATTATAATTAGGTCTACGAATAATCCAAGTAAGAACAACAAAAAATTGAACCCCCTTTTTGTTTTATTATAACCTCATTGATTGAAATGATACGTCTCGCAAAAGTTCGTACTTGGTTTCCGAAGTTGTGTCAATTTAAACAATTTTAAATTTTGTGAAATCGGGCTAATAATAATACATAAGTAAGATACCACAAACAAGGGGTCCTTTGTGCCCTAGGTGGGATTGATTAGATAATAGAGAAAAAACGGCTCGTAAGTTTGTTTTTAGTTAACAGCGCTTGTGGCGGGAATTTTATAATATTGTGTTTTCATTTAATATCAGTCGAGTTCGAACTATTTCTTTACGACCGTCATTTTTTAGAAGAAATTAGTCGCTTCCTTCCTTGCCATTTTTTTTATTCATATTAGTAAGGAAAATCCTACCATAAAAATGTGAACACTCCGGATAAAAACATTAAATTTATTCCATGTGGCAATGGGCTTTTAAAGTTTTTGATGGGAACCAAATTCTCTGGCTAAAAAATGATAATGACACCTTTACCTGATCAGTATTTGAAAAAGCCAAAAAAATTTAATATTTTAATCCGATGTGTCTACATTAATGTGAAATTCGATCATAAGATGTCCCAGAATACAATTTTTTTCATATTAATTTAAATCTAGGACCAAGCTTAGTGCTTGACAATCTTTTAAGAACGACTCAAAACTTTCTCTACCAAGAGTCCTGGAAATTTTTTTTAATTGCGCGGCAAATTAACAGCTACAAGAAAGTACTATAAATGGGTCCCTAGCACGTAGACGAAGGTTTTTCTGTCTCTTAATTGCACGGCAAGTTTAAAATATTCATCAGCTTAAAATTTGCCACACAATTAAAAATTTTTCAAAGCCTCTTCTCAAATTTCCAACCATTCTGAAATGACCTTCAAATACTTGACTCAAGACTTGTTTCTGTATGTCCATATTATTATGATTTATTTTTGCATGTCCCCTCCCCCTAAAATAAATTCACCTCCCCATATTGGGTTGATGTATTGTGAATAATTTCGTTGGGAATATTATTATTTTTTATTTCAGCATCACATTTTGCTCATCCTACGTTGTTTTCCATGAACATTTAAAAAAAATATTTACAATACAAGAAAATAAATTGTTGTATTTGTTTGTTAATTAATTTAATTTAAAAAATATATTAATTAATTATTAAAGTTCCAGTACATACACACACATGAATACACAGTGGCGGATTTAAACGGTTGAAAAATATAAATTTTCCCTCTAACCTTCCCCTCCCCCTCTTAGGAGACGGGATCCCACGACCTCTTCAAGCACAGCTCTTTAAGACCGTGGATAATTGTATATTTCTGTATTGCTATGAAAAAATTACCCAAGTAAATTTAGCAACTTTTGCGCAATGATATTATCGGCGAAATAGCAAGGTTAAGAAACTTGATTTTAAGAATTTCTATCTACAATGTAAGGATTTTAGGGACTTAAATTAGGTGACTCACATTTATACTCAATAAAATCATCCTTTTCCAATGAAAAATGAAAACCTGGACGTCAAGAGACAAGCTGGAATAACAAAAATTCAGATTGGGGCACAATGAAAGATGCCCGATTGGCAAAATAACTCATGATTTTCCAGCTTTTCTTTTGATGATTCTGTTTTTGTAAGCGACCTTAGTAAATTTATTTTTAGAAACTACGAATTTCTATCTACAATGTAATTAACAATAGTATGAATTAGTTACCCAGGAATTATGTTATTAGGGACTAAAATTAGGTGAATCACACAGTTATTCAATAAAATCATCCTTCTCCGAAGAAAATGAAAGCCACAATGTCAACAAGCAAGTTGGAATAACAAAAGTTTGGGTTGGGGCACAAAGAAAGTCCTGCCATCGAAAGTCAAAAGAAATCTTGAATTTCCAGCTTGTCTTCTGAAAATGGGACTTAATTTTTCTTCGGAAAAGGATTATTTTTAGCGAGTTACTAAATTAGTACCTAATTAATTATTCCAATTTATCTAAATAAAGTCAATTTTCATTCTGAAAACTCTATAAGAATTACCGTTTCGTTTTAGCTTAAATCCGCCATTGCATACACATCCTAAAACCATTAAATTGAACATAAAAATTGATTTGTAATTAATAAACTAATTAGTTGTAAGTGAATTTTTAATTAGTATTAAATTGTTTATATTCAAGAATATATAGATATCGATTAAATTATTAATTTATAGGAGAATAAAAAACGTATGTTTTAAGTGAGGGGCTTACCTATGTGTCATGTGCTCAAGTGATAATTCATGTTGGATGGTTCCAAAATTTCTTGATACTTCATAATTTATTGCACATGACCCGTAAGTGGGCCTACACTTTTCTTTCTCTTTCCTATTTTATTTACAGATGTCCTAAGTCTAATTTTCGTTCAAGCTGAAATTTTTCACGTAAAAAGTGATTTTGAGTTCGTAAATGAGGGTCAATTAGATCTTGGATCCGTAGGACCCATCTTGTAAACCGTTAAATCATAAAAAATAACCAAGCACTGACAGTCTGACATTCAACACTTTGAGTATTTCAACAATTAACTAGGTCAAGTATTTGTTTTCACTTGTTTTTCTTCACTTTTATCAATTTGATCTCGAGAAAAAGATTCATATGCATTTTTTTTGCTGATAAGTCAAGAAAAGTCAGTTTTTACGTCGATGAGCTGGTTAAGTTATTGTTTATTGGGTAAGTATTTATAAGCCAAGAAATAAAATAATGAATTTCAGAAAATTCCCCCACATGAAAACTTTCGTCTAGACTATTCGCCTACACTTAGAATAAATATTTCCAAATTATTTTTACATGCTATGGAAAAAAATTTGTTTTGAAATGTTTATCAATTAATATAATTTTAACACGCGCAGAGAAAAATTTGCAGAATCATCATCCATAAATATCGTAATCCGTCAAATATTATTTAAATTTTTTCACCTACGACATTTTTAATCGCTGATAAGAAATATAATTTATTTTAAGTTGCATAATATTATAGGTGGAAATATTTTACTTCGAGCCAAATCTTAAAAGATTTTTCAATTTTTTCCTATTTTGTTTACTTTTAGAGGGGTATTTTTGATCATATAAAGCGGATGATTTGATAAATTTATCATTTTTAAACTTCCAAATACCTCGGTGATTACGATTACAACTCTAAAAAGACTAAACACGGCATTTTTCTAAAATAACATCGACGAAATTATTGTTTAAAGATGAAATTTCGCCCTGAATTGGAATCCATTAAAAACGTCACGTAATTCAATGCAAACCTTAAATTCTGATTTTGAAAAATTGAATGAATAGAATCCACATTTAGAGATGATAACGATTTTCTTCTGCTATTCTCCTTAGTTGTTCGCTGAAACTATCAGTACATTACATTTTTGGAGCTTCTGAGAACACTCTTTGCCGTGCTTGTTTCATGAATAATTCGTCCTTTTCTACGATCACTGTGATCTTGTAAGGAGTTTGTTGCTAGTTTCTTTATCAGAATGCTGCTTGCTATTTTATTAAGCCCCGACGCAAGAAAAGGTGTGCACAGCTTGACCGCTATGTGTGTGTGTCTGTGGCACCGTAGCTCCTTAATGACGATTTTATAGGAGAGTGTTCTTACCATTTCCACTTTCTGGATTCACGCTTGCATTCACACTTATTTTACTATCACAAGGAATAAAGAAATCAAGTAATTAAATTCATTTACGACATATTTTCAATTTTTAATATATAATAAATATTAACAATAAAATAAAAATTTCATTTTTTGTTGGTTTTTTTTCTTTCTTTCAGTTTTTTGTTATAAACAATATTTACAAGTACAGTTTTTTTTCCTGATAACTCATGCTCATATGATGATGTTTTTAAAATAATTATGTATACCCATGTCTTACAATTTTTAATATTTACATTACATTACATATCATTACATAATCGACTACAATAAAATGTTTAATTTTTCACAAAGTTTTATTTTCTAAATGAAAATTCGATTCCTAGATTATGAATTAAAAAATTAATGTAATATTATAAATATAATAAAAATAAAGGTGACCATATACATTACGAGCCGTTATATTAATTGTACGAGACACGTCCTTTAACAGTGCTCAAGGTTCACTTCGCTTGCCGCAAGCTGTAAAGTTTTTTATTTGTATCGAAAACATTACTTTTCGACTATTTGATATGCCATTTGCGGTGAACATAATCTTCAAAATCAATGAAGTAGTAAGGATATGGAACTTGTAGGGCTTATATGTAAACCTCCATACTTGTTATTTGCACCTGCATGGCCTCAGATTTAGAATGTTTAGGTTCAAAATCTTGGGTCCATCAATCCTGAGAGAAATCCGAGTGGAGAAGATGTGAGCTTTCTACGTGGGGATTCTGACCTCCACAGAATCTTATAGATTCATTTGCCTAAGAAAGCCTAGCCAATTTCGTGACATTCGATAAATTAATAGCTAGTATATTAGCTTTATTTCGAAAAGGTTAAATAGTTGAGATTGGATAGTGTTTCCTGTTTTAATTAACAGAAAAAGATAACGTCTACAGTCACCTTTAATAATTTCAAAAATACTTAATTCCATATAAATTGAACATGCTTTAATCATCGATTTTTGGCACCATTATTTATTAGAAGAACATACGATTTGAAACAATTGAATTAAAATCTTGAAAACGAGTATTAGAATTTAATAGCACCAAACAGATTTTCAATTTTTCTGGTTCTTAACAACAAGATAATCATTCTAAATTTGAAATTTAGAACAAAAATTAGGCCATTTTTTATTTAAATTATTTTATTTGGAACTTAAAATCATAACTACAACCCATATAGACTAAAGTGACCTTTAGACCTTTTTTTTTTTTGATAAGACAAAACAATTTTATCAATTTACCAAATATTTTGTATGATAAAAGTCTATTAAGCAATTGACATCTAAACCTTAATACAAAGTTGCATCCATTCACTTCCTAAAAGAAATGACCTTTGTATATTTCGTTCAAAGAGAAAATAAGTGAAAAATGACATAAATAGAAAATTTGTCTGTCTAAGAAGAATTAATCGAAATCGAAATGGGATAAATTTTATAATAAAAGAAAGCGATCTCTCTATGAACGAAGTATATTTTCGAATGAATACACCAATAATCATAAAATTTAGAATTGTAACATTAAATTTTGTAAAATATATAAAAATATTGGAAGATTTTGTGTTTCATAAATTTCGAAAGAATATAATCACAGGCTTCATAACAACAATTTTTACTTATCCACGGTTATACAAAAATTTCGTCGAAGACGAAAGTATTCGAAAGAAAAAGATTTTCCGATATTTAAATCTTCGACATATTCAAAAGGTAATTGGTAAAAAAAAAACGTGTTCAATTTATATGAAATATATCTTCGTAAAATAATTAAAAAAATTAAACAACGAAATTTTCAAAAAACATAAATATGCCCTGGAGCCCGTGGGAGTAAAACTGCACTTACGGATTTCGAAATTTTATATATTAAAAATCGATGTGAGCAATCACGTCAAATTTTCCTCAAAATAGGTAAAATTTGCAATAAAAAGGTCTCTTACAAATGAATTTCCATGAAAGAGCAAAATACTTGTAGGCACACCTAGACCATATTGTACCTGCCGTTAAACGGCATTGATTCATATGCGAAATTTCGAAATTCGTGTAAGTGCAGTTTTACTGTCACGAGTTCCCCGCTTATAAATAACAGTTGACTTTGTGAAACATACGATGCGTATTTTTTGTACGTAAGAAAAAAAAACATACGATAATAATTCGTTTATTTAAGCTAAAAGTTTTTTTTAAGGTTATTCGATACCTCTATTTTAATAAGTCTTTTTTATTCTATTGAGGGAAATATTGGTCTGGATTGGGATAAGCATGCACATTTCGGAAACTTTGCTTAAACGATCCTTGATTTCTAATATTTAATTTTGGTCACAAGTAACATCAACATTTCGAGATCTAATCGACTACTTCTTTTATTTAATGTTAATTTGATATTCAACAATATTAACTCTCCAAACAACTATTTTTTTACGTACTATCCCCTCCCCTTTGGGATTGAATGTTTTAAGTCTTAAAACTAAACAAAATCTTTAGACGTTATTCTTTTTCAACTGTAATCGAACAGGTAGTTGAAT
Source organism: Chrysoperla carnea (assembly GCF_905475395.1). NCBI lineage: Eukaryota > Metazoa > Arthropoda > Insecta > Neuroptera > Chrysopidae > Chrysoperla > Chrysoperla carnea. Next base: position 3,703,161 of record NC_058341.1, read on the forward strand.
ATTATTCTAGTATACGAAATTTCTAATAACGTTTCAGTTTAGCCTCTAGATTAAAGTCTCTATCTGAAAGTCACACAGACTGCTAATTTATATAAAAACGTTATTAAAAATTGAAAATGATATAGTTGCCCTCTGTTACGACAGTAGTTTTGTCCATGTGCACATTCTACGAAATCGCTATTTAGCGGTGGTTAATTTATTACGCCATATCAGTCCCGTGCGTAAAAATATAGTCCTGTAAAGCAGCCATTTATGAAACGCATTTCCACTGATTATTTGTTCAAAATGTTTCGACATTTATTGATATTTATTGATTTTTAATTCTAAGATTAAAACCGTGAGTGAAATTTGTCACGAACACGACATGGAATTGCGGAAACTTGGCTCGCGTTAAAACAAATTCGAAGCTAGAATGTAAAAATTTTGCTTGTTTCTTTCCCAACAAATTTTGATGAAAACTCTTGCGCTTAACTTTTTGAGCCATACTATTCAATTTTTTACGATGATTCCCGTGTCATCCGAGTCGACAAAGTTCAACTTTATCAGATACGACGTCAAAAATTCACTCGAAGCGCTCGATTTTTGTAATGAAGATGAGTTTTCAAATATCTACTGATATCTACAAATATCTATAAATGCTTAAGAATTCTGACAATTTTGTCTATGCACGATAAACAAATCCCACCCCCTTGGGGGTGGAGTTTAATTCCTAAGGACGAGCCTGCACTATATTTTAGTTTTTAAACATAACGTAAAATGTAGAGGAGGTAAATTTTGAAAAAATATGACTCCGAGTCGACAAAGTTCAACAGGATGTCAAAAATTCACTCGAAGCACTCGTTTTTTGTAATCAAAATGCGTTTCCAAATGATTCACATTCCAACAAATTTGCCTGTGGGTTTTTATAACCTAACATGATGGACAAAAGTTTGAAACCCTTTCCCCTTAGATGATTCCTTCGAAACATTTCATTTTTTAAACATAAAAACGCAATATTTTGAGGAGGTATTGCAATGAGTCAATTTTTAAACACACGAAATCACCATTAAATGGGTTGGATTCACGCTTTTAATCCGATTTTTTAACCTATTCGATTTACAATTGTAAAAGAACTACCGGATGTAATAAGTCTTAAATAATTTGTTAACGACGCTAGTCGACGCTGTTCTATGTTTTTGTGAATATTAACGATACGAGGATCGAATAACCTAAAATTGGAATATATTATATATAATTATATAATAATAAAGATTGTATATATATATATATATATAATTCACTTCCCATAACGTTGCTCACTTTTTGCATATTTATATAATATTTGTAAAAATGTATCAATATGAATATTTACATGTGTTTCTAATTGAATAAATTCCGTAGTCCGAATATGCCATGGTAATATACCATATAAACAAAGTATATTCCCACAAACAATACCTAAATCGGGTTCGGGTAATTTAAAATCCGAATTTATATAATTATTTAAATATTCTATATCGATCATATCTGATGATGGCGATGGTGGATGGTTTCCCGTCTCGCCTCCTCGATTATTATAATATGATGTTGATAATTTTTTGATAGTATTGACTAAACTATGTTTACCACCATTTGTATGTGATAAGATGTTTATATGAAATTTTCTGGTTCCATTCTGTGCATGTTTTGATTTACCATTTTTATAACCATTTGTTGTGGTGGTTGTTGATGTGATACCGTTTTTATATTCTTCATGATTCCATATTATTTGTTTCATATCGAGTTTTCGCTCGATTAATGTGTCTTTTAGAATTTCTTCAGTTTTTTTTAATGTTCCTAGAAATTTATTCAAAACAATTGAAAACTTGAAAAATTTTTATTTTTGATCCGTATCAAGTGCACAAACTTTATACAAATTGTATGGTCATTTTGAGGTTGTTGTCCTTAGATTTTCAGCCAAATAAGGTCAAAAGGTGGATATATATGAATCAACTTTCAATATTCCCTACCGATTCTCGATTTTTCAATGTAATTGATCACATTTTTCCTGGTTTTTTTCCTGGATAAATAATATAAGTTTGATCGCTATGTGTATCTAGTAGTACAGCGAATGGACAGAAAAATCTAGTACGACCTCACAATTCTTTTATTCCAGAACGATTTTATGAAAATTTAGGATTAAGTTCTTTTTACCATCTAGATCAAAATTTATAGTGGAAACCACCCTTTCTGGGGAGTGAAAAATTTATGTTGAAAATGACAACGTGATTAATTCAAATAAGTGTTTTTGAAGTATATTTCAAGAATTCAATACTTTAGTTATCCTTTCAAAAAATCGAAAAAAAACCATCAACAAATTTTTGTTACAGAATTTAACAAAACTCGGTATATAGAATAATTTTGACCCAAAAAATACAAAAATCGAGTTCATTTGATGATTAGATTAATAGTTTCCCAGATGTTACCTAAATTCTCATCAGCAGAACGATTCTTCGAATCGATTTTAGAAAATAATAATCAAATAAATAAACGTGAATTTTGAATCCTAATTCTAATTTACTCTAGAGAATCAAGAATCAAGATAGAAACCAAAATAATAATTAATTGATTAAACCACAAAAACAACTTCGAAAACAATAATCGTTTCATACATTTTTACAAAGAATTCTATTTTCTAAACTGTAATATAAAGACGTAACGTTCTAGACGTAATAGAAAGATAACAATTTCTGATTTAAAAAATGATTCGTTTTATAATATTAGAACAACGCAAAAATCGTTGAAATTCGAAAAATTAGATTCTAAGTTTCATGTTACAAGGTACGATTTAGATAAATATATCCCAGTCAGGGCTCCCCCAATCAGTAATTAATATCTTCTAAATAATTATAATCCGAAAGAGCTTACGCAATTCGATGGTAGAATTACAAATAGGCAGTTTATTTGACTATTAAGAATTCTTTGGGTTAAAATTACAGTATGAAGTGGGTTTTAATGGAAATAGGAGATCGATAGTATTTCGATCTAACACCTGTTCCTCCAAATCAAAGTACACATTTTTAACTCCCCAAAAAACATGTTTGCGCACTTGTTGAAAATACGAAATACAAAATTTTTACGCACCTTTATGATCATAAAACGTGATATACGGTATTCCCGATGCAATACACCAAAAAACAATATTGGATAAATCACTGTAAGACGGTTTTTCCGTTCCCAAAATAATAACAATGTGTGCAGGTAATTTATCTAAATGTAGAATCCTTAAATGTATATAATTATCTATATTTTGTATAAATGTATTTGCTGTAAAATACTGATACACTCGATATCTCCAATAGATCCATGTTCGTAAGATGAAATCAACTAAATTGTACAAACAATGTAGTATAATTAATAGTAAACGGTATACCGATGGCGAGGACATTGTATCGTCCGGATTGTTTCAAATACTTATTCAACAACATAATATATACCACTCCAAAATAAATATAGTCGAGTGCCGATTTGCCGTGGGTGCTACAGAGCTAACAGCTTATAAGCGCAAATTTTTTTAATTTTATGTAGAAAATTCTCTCATGTTGTGATGTGTATGTAAATCATTAGCCGTCGATCACATTTGAACGTTCAGTTTTGGTTACCTTGGTATTGTGTGTGCCAGCGACAATGTGATGTCTGTGGCGAACACGTCAAATTACACTTACAGAATCTTATCATCACAATGTTTATGGGGTTCGTTCTATATCAACCTCTTCTTAAACAATGTGAAGCAATGGAAATAAAAAATTCGACTGTGAATTAAATAAAAACTGGAAACAAAAACAAGTCCAATATTTTACACAGCAACTTTAACAACCGGGGTCTTAGAGACAGGTTTAGTTTTTAAAGGATCCCGACTGTCGTTATATAAACTACTGAACTTGTTCTTTTTCCAGTTTTTATTTAACGTAGTCGGGGTTTTGGATTCATAATATGTCGTCTGATTGTCACCATATTGAATTTTCATTATTTTCATGTCTTTAGTGACACTTTTAAGGTTAAAACAAATTGATTGACGTAAGAATCATCAAACTTGATCCATGCGTACATATAAAAAGCGATGGAAATTAGGCACCCCCTCAAAGACACATTCTTGAACCTAACACAACCTACATACCAATAAAGCCCTCTAGTCCGATTTGGAGTCACCACGAAAAAACATAATATTTCGACACAAAAAAGGAGAAGATAGGTTGAGAAATTAGCACCTTTAAAGGCACATCCTTGACACTAACCCAACATACATAACGATTTCCAACCTTGTAGCTCAATTTGAGTGGTCGTATTGTAGTTTAAAGTCATAAAAATCGCAAAGAAACATAAAATTTCGATATGGAAGATGGAGGAAGGAGGCTGAGAAGTTGGACTTCCCAAAAAGCACATGCTATTTTTTAATAATTATATGAAATAAACCAATTATCGAAAAAAATAGGATTTTACAGCAGACAAAATTTTTTCTAAACAGTAGGATTGTATGAATGGTCCCTTTCATATCTTTAACAATTTGAACGAGAATTTAACACGTATCGAATTTTATTTAATTTTTCGCCGCCAATAAAATTTTTACATTTATTCTTGTTTTTTCAGTACATTTTATTCAGTTTTTTTGAATATTCCCTTTCATGTTTATTTACACAATTAGTAAAAATTCATTGTTTTCGATTAAATTGAAAACTCTCTTACTTTTTGAGTAAATTTTATAGAAAATCAATTTGATGACTTTTTACCAAATTCCGATTGCATCATTTACAAATAACCGGGTGAATGCCACATGCGTCTGATCTTGATGAGTATTCAACATTGACTTTAGAGTTACTAAAATGTCAATGTTAGTGTATTAAAATGTCAATGGTATTCGAACGAGGGTTTCTAAATCTACATTATCTCTATTTATCATAGAAATTCAAATAGTAGCACAGCTTTCCCTTCGAATAGTATTAAATGTTCAATGCAAATCATATATACAATCCATAGACTTATATGTACGATCCATACAATTATATTAATAAAGTAGTGTGTCTTTACTATGGCAACTACCTGAAATAAAACTCATGCACGAAGCGAATAGATTCGTTCTAAAATTTCCAAGTTAATACATATTTAAATTTCCATTGAATTTCTGCGATAAAAGGAAAAAATGTAAATAACAGTTGGAATTTCATAGATTTCTTAATCGGCTCAACAATTCTAACCGGTTATCAAGACATCCATGACATTCCAACTGTTACAAAAATGTAAATAACTGGTTAAAAAATGTAAATAACAGCTTTGGAATACCATATATTTCTTAATTGGCTCAACAATTAAACGGTTATCAAGAAATCCATGACATTCAAATTGTTTCATGGCATCAAAATTTTTTCCTTTTATCATAGAATTTTAATGAAAATATAAATATGTTAATAACATGAAAATTTTAAATAATTAGATAATTCTATATTAAGATAATGGCACAGCTTTTCCTTCGAAGGAACCAAAAAGTTTTTCCGTGTCGAGAGAACATATAGAAAAATTTATTTTCCATTTTTCGTAATGGTTATAATTTTCTTGGCTCTACCATGTTCATTGAATTAAATCTAGCATTGGAAAACTTTTGACTCCGTGTGTAAACATGGTAGAGAGAATTAGATCGACGCCAGCGCTTCCAGTGGATAGTTTTGGCGATAAAGGCGACTGTTATTACTTGTAAATGGTATAGAAAATGTCAAATTAAAATTAATGAAAAATAATTAATAGCTAATTAAACTTGTTGCATTAGAAATTATTAAAATAAGAGACGAAATTGCATCAATAATATTTTTTAAATGTAAATTAATAACATAATTACTTATTTAAATTTTGAAAACAGTATTAAATTTTCAATGTAAAACATATATGCAATCCATAGACTTATATGTACATCCATATAATTATATTAATAAAGTATTGTGGCATTACTATGGTAACTGCCTGAAATAAAACTCATACACGGAGCGAATAAGATATAAGGGTTGTTGCAAGTGACCAAAAAGTTGAAATTAAAGAAAAGGACATGATTTTATAAGAAAATATGGCAATTTTCTGCATTATAAATCTTTCTTCTTATCGAAAGTATGAAAAGTGAATACTTTGAGGCTTACAAAAAATATTAATCACAAATGTCCACTTAAAATTTTTGAAAAAGAATTAAAAGTTCATAAGTTTTATATTCAAAAATATTCTAAAATAAAAAAATGTTCTAAAATAAAATACTTTCAAATGTCTTAAAAAAAAATTAAAAAAAAAATTGTGTTTCAATTGAATTTTTTGAAAATATAAATTTTAAATTACGCGCTTCACTATTTCTACACATATAGGATGAGGCTAAGTGATGCTATTTCCGTATCCAGTTAAATATGTTCTTTTACAACACGGAATCCATATTTCAATAGGTTGTTTTTTTATTTGAACTTTTCAAGTAAAGGTATTTAACATTTTAAAATATTATAAAATTATTCTAATCAAAATTAATTATTCCAATTTTAATATAAATTTCCTTACATTTGTTGTAATTTCAATTCTAATCGAGTTTTTTCTACAAAAATATTTTGACACACGTGCTAAAATCGTCAAAAAATTTTATTTACAGGCTTTCAAAATGCAACTACACATTCGTGGTCAACAAACTCATGTTATTGAGTGTGCCGAAAATGAAACAATCGCCCAAATCAAGGTAAGAAGTGCAATTAATTCGTTTGGTAAAAATTTTATTCCTAATTTCATGTTTTTTTTTTAGGCTAGAGTAGCATCTTTGGAAAAGGTTGAATCAAATGATTTCACATTATCAGCATCAGGCAGTCCTTTGGAAGATGATGTTTTAATATCAAGTTTATCCAGTTTTGAATTAGATTTCACAGTACCATTATTGGGAGGAAAAGTACATGGTTCTTTAGCTCGTGCAGGTAATTCAAAATTTTTAATTGATATATATCCTTTTAAGTGCCACTTGACGGCCCATTCAAGTGTTAAATGATCAATTTATCATGAAATCATTTAAATTGTTGGGAAATTAGATAAAACACGTAAATGTTTTTGGGATACAGCGAAAATGAACAAATTTTTTCGAAAGCCAAGCTCTTCGAGTTAATTTATCAGTTTCTACAGTCTCGGGCTTTTGGTTTTGGAGTTTTATTGTCTTTTTTTTTTTTAATAAACAGTGATGAAGAAAAGTTTGGCAAGGCTTAAATACTTTTCAAACGATTTAACGGTTGTAATTAATATTAGTTCAAGTTTAGTTATTCCATTCCATTCCATTCCATTAGTTTATTCCATTTTATAAAAATGTCAGACCCATCTAAAGTTTTAGTTGGTTTACCTTGAACCGTCTGAACAAAAACGCAAAACTCTGCTGAATTTGACGCTTGAGCTAGTAGTTTTCGATATAACAGAAATCGATATATGAGATATGGGTTTTTTCAGAATCTATTTGCCCATTTAGAGCCTAAATGGCCTAGCGGTCTAAGGCGTGTGTCTTTGACTGTTTGTCCACTTAGACTTAGGTTGCTAGTTCGAATCCAGGCAGCGGGAGTGTGAACAATTATGATTAATGAGGGCGGTAGAATTGATCACATTGTCGTCCCTTGGATAAGAACGAAGTAACCGATTCCACCCACATCAAAATGTAATTGTAAATATGTTTGTAATTAAAATAAATAAAGATTAACAAATAATGATGTGGGTGGCCTCTGTTACAGGCGTATATGTCAGAGAAACCTAGGTTAAACCCCATTATTTATTTATTTGCCCATTTTGGAGTATTTTAGATCAAATTTGTCTTAAAACGGGGTGTATACAGTTAGAATCAAATATTGAGAATTTTCTCTGGCTTGGTGTCACCTTGTAGTGCCACTTGTTGTTTATGCCTTTAATTGGTTCGAGTTAGCTCGGGCCTGCGGTTTTTTTGGCTCTTGCGTCGATCCTGTGATCAATAAAGGCACGGATATCCGTGGCGGGTGGCAATAACAGCAATCTTTTTATAATAAGTTTGACCAAATTGCAAAACCTCTTAAAATAATTCAATTTTTTTTAGTTTCCGAATAAATGGATAAATAATTAATTATAGTCAATAAATTTAATAAAATTTAAATAAAACTTTCACTGTCTACAAAACTTAAACTCGTTTAAAATATTTAAATCCGTTTCTTTGGGCGAGGTGTTAATTTTAATTAAAAATTCATATTTCATAACAATTTACGCAATCCAAAAAAAAAAACTAGAGCATGTTCCTCTTTTTATATTAAAATGTGGTTTACCCTTGTACTTAAAAATTTTCCCTTTTTTTTTTGCATATGAATTGAATTTTAAATTAAAAATTTTTAATATTCACTAATTTTATTAAATTTTAATTATAGGTAAAGTGAAAGGGCAAACACCAAAAGTAGAAAAACAAGAAAAGAAAAAAAAGAAGACTGGCCGTGCCAAGAGACGTATCCAATACAACAGACGATTTGTTAATGTTGTACAAACATTCGGACGTCGTCGTGGACCCAATGCTAATTCATAATTATTTTTCTTGTATTAAAAATGTTCTTAATATAAAATAATTAAAAATTCATTAAACAACTTGTTTTTTTTTTTTATCCTTTTATTTATTTAATAATAGATCAAGGAATCAAGGACCTACATCAAGGAATTTAAGTAAAATTTCGAGAGTAAAGCGTAATGCCGGTTTTCCATTATACGGACAAACAAAAACAAAATTCCAACTCAAATAATAACTTAACTTTTCGCAAACTTTTTGAAGACAGGCGCGTTTTGCGACAGTTAAATAATAAGAATAATCAAAAATCCCAAAAAACCCAAGTCTTCAAAAAGTTTGGCAAAAGTTAAGTTATTTTTTGAGTCATTTGAGGACAAAAATTTTCCTTAAAACCTTCAAAATTTGCTTAATATTCACAAGAACGTCTTAAACCTTAAGGAGATCCTGGTCACATAATGATCACGAGGTCCGATTTTTGGTTTGGTAACTTATCGGGTCAATTTTTTTTATGTTTAGGAAGGTCCATATATCAAAATTTAAATCTAACTTGGTGTCGCAAGAAAGTTGAGCCATTGTTATAGGCCAACTATTAGAATCCATTTCTAAGGTGATTTTTGAAAATTTTAAAACTTACTATTCAACGAAATGGGTCAGAAATAACGTATACACGGAGGTTTACGGGTTTATCGAAATTCTGACTTCGAAATAGTGATCACCGACCCCGAAAACCTCCGCTCACCTCAGAAATGGATTCTAATACTTAATATCAATGGCCAAACTTTCTAGCGGCACCATGTTAGATGTAGATTTTGATATATGGACTTTCCTAGACATTTAGAAAAAAAAAATATATCCCGATTGATCGAGGTACAAAAAAATTCTCTTTGAAATGCTAAAATGCTTCGTCTAATGGTTAACTACAAAAGGAGATGATATTTAGGTGCAAAGATTAAAATGACTATCACCTGTGTATATCTTCGGTGATCTTGCCATAGGAGTTATAAGAAAATCAAAATATTCAAAGAAAAATCAATTTTAAAATTACTAAATGCTAATTAAATTATAAAAAAAATTTCAAACTGTTTATTATAAATAAATATCTGATTCTACATTAAAATAGTTTTATCATTTTAAATCTTACCTTGATTCTCATTCCATATTACAGCTGCCATGGACACACTAAACACACAACACTAATTAACCATTAAGTTTATAATTAAGTTTATGTGAAAAATTTAAATTTTTAATGTTTTTCATTTAAAAATCACAAAATAAGTATCAAAAAAAGTTCACAACTTTTTATTTAAACGACAGACGCTATTTTTCATTTGTTTTTGAACTTTTGAAATCGATGTAGGTACTGACATCTTGCGGTAAAGATCTGAAAACAACGAATAAAATTATAAACTTTAAAACTGATGTTCCGCGGGTTTATAAGTTATGTTATCAATTTTTTTAAAGGAAAATTTATTTGATGATAGAGCAACATTAATTTTTTTGGATTTTGATGACGTCATTAAGTTTAAAAATTCGATTTTTTTGATAACACAGGCAATTTTTATCCGATCTTATTGGAATTTTTTTTGAAACCCACTAATTTTGGGCCATTCTTTTCAGCTGTGATGTTAGTTTTTCGCTAGCTATCACATATGTGCTTAATTCCGGGACCAGGCCTTCACATTCTTGAAATCTAATACAGTTAGGTTAATTTTGATCATAAATTTGAAAATTATGGCCCAAATTTAGTAGGATTACATACTTGGTTTATCAAAATCGGATAAAATTTGGATGTGATAGAGCAAAATTAAATTTTTTGGATTTTGATGACGTCATTAAGTTTAATAATTCGATTTTTTTGATAAAACAGGCAATTGTTATCCGATCTTCTTGGAATTTTTTTTGAAACCAACTAATTTTGGGTCATTCTTTACAGCTGTGATGTCAGTTTTTGCTAGCTATCACTTATGTTCTTAATTCCGGGACCGGGACTCCACATTCTTGAAACTTATTAGAGCTAGGTTAATTTTGATGACAAATTTGAAAAGTATGACCCAAATTTAGTAGAATTACATACTTAGTTTATCAAAATTGGATAAAATTTGGATATGATAGAGCAAAATTAAATTTATTGAAAAAGTAAAATTGTATTTTTTGATACATTTTAATCAACATCGAAGACATACATAAACAAGGAAGTCAGCTAGCATTGATAGTTTTCTCATATAGGCAACTCATTTTACTAAAGTGTATGCACAAGTGCCTATCAATAACTAAAATGATCAATCATAAAGACATAAAAAGTGTAATAGAATGCATTTTTCGATGATAACAAAGAAGTCGACAGTTGCACGAATATTTCTATAAAACACGGAAACAATTTTTCACTTTTCGAACCGGCAAATTCATTTCAGTAAGAATATTCAAACTAGATATGCAGGGTATATAACCAATTTGTATCTTTGTAAGCTAACATCATATAGTTTTCTAATATAGGCAACTTCTTTTACTAAAATGTATGCACAATTGTCTATCAATAACTAAAATTATCAATCACAAAGACATAAAAAGTGTAATAGAATGCATTTTTCGATGATAACAAAGAAGTCAGTCGACAGTTGCGCATTTACAAATGAAAAACGCGCAACCGGTGTTGATTGGATAGAATGTGAATATGATAAAGTATTACACTAACTTTTGTTACATAGTAAAGTTTTCGGTATATCGTTCGAACATCCATGATCCGTCCGTTTGTATTTCAGTAGCGTATTCGTGTCTCGTTTAGGTATGAACGAACTACATTTAATCATGTACAATTATAACTATCATGTTCAACAATTACGTAAAATGTTCAACAATTACAGCACAACAATCATCCATTGTTATCATTTTAATTGTATTGTTAATTATACATAATTGAGTGGGTTGCTTTATGCTTATAGTTTAGTTAGTGGAGATGAATTTATTGATAATGTTTGAAAAAGTTTGTCGGGCAAAAATTTATAATTTTTTTTGACGAATGACGATAAGAGTTATGTAAAAAGTTTTAAAAATAAATATTTGATAATATTTGAACTCGAGTTGATATATTTAGTTTTTATGAACTTGTTGTAAAAGTGATATTAAAAAGTTTTAAATTTTCTTGAATGTTGGTAAGTTTTAAAACTCAACTTTTATGAGAGTTTGATGATTTTAAAGAAGTTTCTTTTTTGATAAATTTTATAATAGTTCTTTGCCACATAATATTTCTTACTGAACCAAATCCGTTTCCGTTACTAAGCCTACTTGGCACGTATTTATATAGAAACGTAAAAAATAAACAATGATTTTTATTAAATGAAAATTATTAATATGCGTTAAATGTCAACAAAAATTTCCGCTTTAAGGATTTTTGGTATACACCTTATTATTAATCGAAAAAAAAAATTCAAAAACTCATTAATTTTATGCTTGTGGCGTAATTGATAACTTTCGGGTCCCGCGAAAAAATACACAATAATTTTGAAAATTTTTGCAAATAAAAAATGTTTTAGATTTAAAACTTTTCATTGCAAAAAAAAAAGGCAAAAATTGTTGAGCAAAAAAAAATTTACAGTTTTGCTTTTCAGCACTCCCACTCTTACTTGCAATAATATTATGCAATAAAATTCCTCTTATTTTCACTCTTAAAATCTTTTGTTGAGAAGGTCTCAAACTCAAGACCTTTCGGATAAATTTACAGGTCAAAAAATATCGAAAACAGAACGTGACAAATTCAAAATTGGCCAAGAAACATCGAAAACAGTCAAGTTGTAAACTTAATTAAAAAATCCTTTTTTACCAAATTCAATTGTTGCGACGACCTTTCTAAAATGAAAGGAGGTATTAAGTTAAATATTTTTTGGTCGAAGTAAATTGGAGAGTTTTTATCTTATACCTAACTTTTTTTGATATTTAAGTTGGGTACTTCTGTCCCACCGTATGGGGACAGATTAAATCGAAAAAGCACTTTCTTAAGTATGCTCAGGTAAACACTTTCCACCGACTCTCATAAAAATCGAATGAAGAGTAGTCGATTCTTCGATCAAATGCTTGATTTCGTACAGTATCAGACAACTATAATAATTATAATGAAATCAATTTGAGTTGGTTATAATAATTTAATATTTAGATATTATTTATTTATAATGATGATTGAAAGTTTTCAAGAATAAAATCAATAGATGAAAATATTATGAAAACTTCAATTTTCAAATACATATATAATTTATAAAGGATGTATCATGTAAATTCAGACACTCTTCTTCACAGATTCTTTATGGACAATGGTTTTCAACCAAATTTTACTAAAAAATTGGGAAAAGATTCTTAAACTGTTAATCCAAATATCAATGGCGATAAAGTTTTAGAGATATTTAGTGTTAATGATTTTTATTTTCTAAGTTAAATTTTTTAGAAAATTAGTTTATGGTCAAACACAGGTTTTTTTAAGTAGAATTTGTATTTTTTTATATGTCATTTTACATGTCATATGTCATTATAACAGATCTTGCTGTAGTTGATACGTTCTTAGGTGTTTGTTAACATAGGGATTTAGTCGGGACCTAGTTGGTTTTAGTAGATTTAGTTGGTTTTTTTTTATTAATTTATTGTTCAAAGTTGGCTGAAAAAATGATGAATCATATAGGTTATCCTTTTCAATTAGATATTTCTATATCAAAAAATCTAGAGAGTGTGATAAAAAACTATCTAAAATATTAAGACAATCTTAGTAGTTTATAATAATACCATAAAAATATAAGGTTGTCGATGATATCAAAACAAAATTTTAATTTAATTATGAATTCATCGAAGATCCAATTTTTTTATGCACTGAGACGACTATAGTAAGTTTATTAATGATTGAAGAGCGATATCTATATTATCAAATTTTTAAGTATCATTTGCACACAATATATTATATATTTTTGTAGTTTCGTAGTATTGTAAAGCTAAAAATAGCTCATTATTTGACTACAAAGCATGTATTTGGTTTATAAGTATTTACCGTGCAATAAACTAAAACTTTTTTACAACACTAGGTAGGTTTACAATCACCTTAAAACAGTTTAACTTTTGTAATTTTTAGAGAAGGGTATTGCCCCAATTTCCATTTTCTGAATTCGAAAGACTATGTGGGCTTGATAAAGTACACAGTATTATCCTTGTATATCATTACAGGATTAAATATGTAGGATTATTATTTATAATAATAATAATAATAATAATAATAATATTTATTTGTATGTGAAACAAGATTTGGTACATAAGATAGTGACCTATTTATTCATCTATATTTATTTATTTAAAATAATTATTATTATATCTAATATCATTTTGTATTTATACTTTTTTTTTTTATAATAAAATATAAATATTTTAAATTTAATTTCATTATATATTAAGGATGTATGAGCATGACAACAATGTTTGATTTAAAGGCTCAAAATTTGTTTGTAGGTAGTCTTTTACTCAAAGACTATGTGGTTAAAATTTCAGCTTAGGTATCCGTGCAAATTTTTAAGAAAAAAGTCATTAAAAATCGATATAAAATACATTGGCTCTTATGGAGGAATCTCAAAAAACGACATATTTTGGAAATTTTTGATAATTTTCATTTGGAATGAATGAAAACAAATTAAAAAAAAACTCTTTAATAAAAAGTAAACATATTAGCAATGAATTAGAAAAGAAAAATCTAAGTGGGACCGTCCATATAAGAGATGTAAGAGCAGGGAAGATTAAGGGTTGAAATTATTTTTATCTTATTTTCAACTTTGATGATGAATTTTGTTATAACTTCATGAATGTAGACGAAAAATAAGAATAAAATTTTTCGATATGTGTCTTGGTTTTCGAAATATCGAAAGCTAAATAATTAAACAAAATTTTCAATTTTCGATATTTTGAAAATTAAGCCAGATATCGAAAAATTTTATTCTTACTTTTCGTCTTATATCGTCAAGTAATAATATACATTTATCATCAAAATTGAAAATATTTATTTTTAAATTTGTGCCCCCACTACCATGCTCATACATCCTTAAGTTTATCGAATTATCTTTCAATTTTATTAATCATTTATTTTAAAATTAATAGAAAATCGGATATGCCAAATGGAATTATATATATTTAAAGAGTAAAAGAAAAAAATATAGTAATTAGCTTTGGAAAACTTTACATTAAAATGGTTCGGCTGTCACGCGCGACCAGTCAACTAGTCAACTAGGCAATTTGTATGGCGTAAATGTAAGAAAGTGGTCTAAATTATCGTTAGCTAGGCAATTTGTATGACGTAAATATAAAAAAAAGCCTATACCATTATTTTCGTAATTAAATTATCTTTCTTCTAATTAAAGTAATTAAATTTCGATTGGTTAGAAGATGGGTGCAGTTACCTATATTAACTTCTGCTCCTAATAAAGTTAGTTCCCAAAATGTAAAGTAAATAATTATTTAAGAAAAATTAATATAAAAATTTGTTTTATTTATTTAATTCAACAATTTTCTATATAAATGATCCATGTTCCCAATTTAATGAGTAACCTTATTGAATACAAACTCAAACCCGACCACTTTCCCTTAATCTCAAATATAAATAAAATCAAATCTAAAATGTCTTTTGTATATGATGCATTTTCCAACATATATAAAATGAAAAATCATACTCTAACGATATGGAGAAAATGATTTTGAATGTACATAGGAGGAGAGACAGGAATAAAAGGAAATATAAAAAAAGGAATAAATGTGTAGGAGGGTGGTGGGTTGGTATGAGGTGATTTTATATCCTTGTTATAATCCTTTAATTACTGTATACAGATCGTTAATTTTGTAAAATATAATTAAAAATATATTAAAGATTTTATTTTTATATGGTTTGTTTATGAAAAAAACTAAAAACATGGTTATAGTTTGTTTTCAAGTATGGGAATACTTATA
The DNA here is from genome assembly GCF_905475395.1 of Chrysoperla carnea. Lineage (NCBI taxonomy): Eukaryota > Metazoa > Arthropoda > Insecta > Neuroptera > Chrysopidae > Chrysoperla > Chrysoperla carnea. The sequence goes on from NC_058341.1 coordinate 3,718,633, forward strand.
TTTTTCCTGTTTCTTCAAAAAACAGAAATATTTTTAACATAAAAAACAGTGGACATTACCATTATTTTCATTGTTTTTTCTAGCAGGTCTTTTACTTGCTCAATCTCTAAAAATTTATTAAGGTTAGAAGAACAGGTAAGTCAATATAGGTAACTGCATCGATCTGTTAACCAATCGAAATTGACGTTAATATGACATATTCTCACGTTTAATATGACTACTAAAATTTTTCGTGTTCAAAACAGAATAACAGAGGTACTTATTAATTAAAAATCATGATAAAAGACTTTTTGGTATTAAAAACGTAAACGAAGCTATCTCCTCCCAAGTATCATTCACACTTCGTTGCTAAAAATGAAATACAGGATTTGATAACGTATCCTTAAACATGTGAAGCAATTAATTAATAAACTCATTTGAAAAATTAATGAAAAATAATAATCACTTATATAAATAAAAATTATAATTATTTGTGTATGTAAAGTATCCCATAGACGTTCACAATTTTTCGTTCAGGATTATTATTAAATTGTATTTAAAGATTTTATCAATGTCTCTAATTTGATATGCTATTTCCCACTTCATCAGATTTGTATTTCGTAATAAACTTAAAAAATCTACTACAGATTAAGAAATGCCTTGGAAATTTCAAGTCATTAAGAAAATAGCAAAAATGTCCCTCGGGAGAAGTTGTTGAATAATTTTTTTAAACAAAGTCGCTTGCCGCTGTCTGTTTTTATGCCCCTATGTATGCCTAGCTCTTTAAAACTACGCAACTGATTTTGCTGCGATTTTGTTTAATAGATAAAGTGATTCAAGAGCATTATTTTTATGTATGAATACATGCATAATATAGCAGAGAAACACTGGTAATTTTAGAGGTTAAACGATATTGTGAACAAAAGGAGAGTAAGTGACCGCCTATGAATGAAGTGCAGATTATGACACAATAATCCTTGTTTTTAAAATTGAAGTTGCCCAGCGAAGCGGGTATCTAACAGCTAGTTTTCTATATGCACGAATAAAAAAATCACAACGAGGCAGAAAATAGTACAAAATGATTTCTGTCATTGTTTTTGTGTAAAAATATTGAACGTCTATAGACTGCATTATAGGTACCAATTCAAAAACCATATTGATAAAAAGAAAAACCAAAACGAGGGAATTGTATGAAAGAACAAAATTAAGGGTAAAAATCGTATAAATGGGAGGATATTATTATTATTATTATTATTATTATTATCATTTTCTATATTATTCGAATATCTTTTGTTCGAAAATATTTTATTGTTCGAAATTATACATATATGTAGCTTGTGTACATATATATCTACGTACGACCCTCTGTTATTTGGTCCTGAGTCAGGATTAATTTTAATTATTTCATTAAATTAATAAAAAATAATAAAATAACACACACAAAAACATTCTCATAAAAGAAAATCAAATATTTTTAAGGAGATCCTCCACAAACGGTCTAACAGATTGAAAAGTCATTACAAAAAAGTTATTTTTTAAATTGAAATTAGGGCTCAAGTAAATGGCACAGGCGATCAGTTGCTCTTACTACGTTTACTGCGACCAATTCTCGAAAAAGTTGAGAAAATTCTTGATTTTAAAATCATTTTCCATGTACTTTTGGCAATTTAAATTAAAATTTTTAGACATTTTTGTTGTTCTGGCAGATTTTCTTGCCAAAATTCAGCCGATTTGAAATAAAGTTTCAAAAACGTTTCCAGTTTTCGTATCAAAACCCACTTTGAATAACTTCTTCGTAATATTAGAGTAAAACTTAAGAGAAATAAATCTCATAAACTTGTTGTTAAAAAAAGAGTTTTACAAGTTTGATCGCTATGTGTGTCTGCCTGTCTGACTGTGGGATCTTAGCGCATAAACAGAGATACCGATTAAGATTTTTTTGATTCGTTTGAAAGGAAATTTAATGAGGAGTGTTCTTAGCTATGTTTCAAGTTCGAGTTTAAGGTTCTGTTCCCGAAAAAAATAAAATATTGGCGATGATCTTGAAAATCATCACAGTTTGCAAAAGGCCTTAAACGAAAGGGAAATTTAATGGAGAGTGCTCTCAGATATGTTTCAAGAGCGAGTTTAGGGTTCCGTATCCAAAAAATTAGTGGGAGTTTTTTTAAATTTTGTAAAATTTTTTATGACACTTCTGTCTCACTTCATGGACGCAAGTCGAAAATGCATATGTGTTTGGCGTGCTCAAATTTGATTGGAATTCAGGGTCAGCAATAACGTCTACTTGACGTTTCACGCACACAGTTTATTTTAAATTTTACTACGAAAACGTTTGGTTTTAGTAATTTTACCTAATATATCATATTTGAAAGAATTTTCGTTGAACGTATTTAATTCAGCCCGAGAGAGGAGATCTCCTTAACAAAAAAAACAAACGCACATAAAAAGAAAATTAAATATTTTTAATAGATTTTTATCTTCTTTAATTCTTTGCTATCGCAAAGATGCGTAGGCTAAATAAAATCTTTTTTTTTCGTTTCGAAATGACGAATTTTTGTTCGAATATTTTAATTAGAAGATAGAAATTAAACGGATGTTTTATGATCAATTAATTGATAATAAAACCATCAAATTTACGAGATATTTTAATAATATTTATCTATATATTATTTATTATAGTGTTTTTCAAATAAAATGAACTATAAATTTTATTATCTTGTTTATTTTTCGACAACTAGTAGACGAAAAATTTACATGTCTGTTGTTAAGATTGTGTCTAATGATCGCTCGGAAATATTAATAATTCATGAATAGAACGATATTTCTTAAGGTATTTCGAAAAAAATGAAATTGATCCAATGAATTTGAAATTATATTTATTAATTCATCCTTTAATACGTCATTTGCGAAAAACTCATATCGATTCTATGAACGCTTAAAGCTTAAAACTTGAGGAATATTGATAAAAGTTTTTTATGTAAATGGCAAAATAGTTTTAAAAGCACTTATTGACTAAAAAAACTAACATTTATTACGACTTCTTCATATAACACCATGTTAAAAGGGCTGTTTTAAATGATTAATTTATCGTAAACCTTACAGAGAATCGACTTAAATTTGCTCCGTGCGTGAGTTTCGTTTCCATGGTAACGATACACTACTTTAATTATAGAATTGTATGGATGCATATATAATTGTATGGATTGCATTTAAGACTTGCATTGAAAATTTAATATTATTGTCTCATAAGTATAAATAAATAATTATGATAATTAACATTTGAAAAATAATATTTGTGCAATTTGATTTCTTATTTTCACAATTTTTAATGCATTAAGTTTAATTAATTCGTGTTTTACAATAATTTTAATTTGACATTTCTATAACATTAACATGTAAAAAACTGCAAATTTGTAATAACAGCCCCCTTTAACGCCAAAATTTTTCACTGGAAGCGCTGGCATCGATTTTATTGTCCCTACCATGACTACGCACACAACGAATACAGAAGTCGTATTAAATACAAAATTTCAAACGCCTTAATTGAAGATACGGTCAAAATCTGTTGTAATGGCATCGGTTATAACGACGAAATGAAACGGTACCAAACAGTCCCTATATAAACACATATATGTATCGGCTATAACATCATCGGATTTAACAACATATCGGTTGTAGCAACCAATTTTCATTAGAATTAGTCAGCATCTATACAATACCAACATATTTACATACGAAAAGACTGAAAGACTTTAATATAAAATGTACATATCGCTTAAAATGACCATTATAATGTTTAAACGGTTTTTTTTTTTTAAGTTAGCTGAAAAATAATTCAATTTTAATGAAATAATGAACAAATTTTACTTGTTTTCATGAAAAAAATAAGTAAATAAAAGAAAACTTTTCTTATAATAATCAAAATTTTTACGATTTTAATAGACTCCATATTATATTTAATACAAATATAATAAACAACAGTTTTAATGTGTTGTTTATATAAATATAAATCATAAAACTTTTATATTTTGGGATGATATTCTGGATTTGTTGGATATGTGTGGTTGTTTATGAAATAAAATTATTATTATTATTATATTTTTTTATAGATTTAATATTTTATTTAATAAAAATAATAATAATATCAAAATAAAGTCAATAATATCTTTTGAAAATAGAATTTATTAAATTTCATTTTGTATTAGTTTTTTGAACAAAATATACAGGTTCTGTGATATCGACGGATATTGCTGTATAGCGCTTTTGATGATATTTCCAATCATCATAAAATCCCGATTTTACCCTAGAAAATGATTTTTATTCAAATCAAAGATAAATCATATATTCCCTATTTAAAAATTTTTTACCCGACTATCAAGTAGTAGTTATGTTTTTCGCGAGGATCTTGCATTTGTATGTATGTATGTTTGTTTGTACTTAAATCTTCCCAATAATGGACCCCGACTGTTAAAGTCGCCATGTAAACTACTGGACTTGTTAACGCAGCCGGGTTTTTTTTATGTTTTTAATTATTTATTTTATTTGTTTTGAAATTTTGAAAAACATGACATATTGGTTAATTTTGGCTTCAAATTCTATTCAAAAAGTTTTCATTTCAGCGAGATTTCGAAAAAAAATGCATATAATCATCAAATAATCGATTATAGTCGATGTCCCAGAAACTAATCATTTAATCGTCAATGGGACTTTTTATAAGGTCAACATTAAGCTTAAACTTATTAAGCTATACTTTCGAAAGATTTTGGAATTTTCTTCTAAATAGAAGAGTTTATTTAGTCCTAACTAGACAGTATTATAGGGATTACAAGCTATTTTCTAATTTTATTAAAAAAGTTGACCAATTTGATTGGATTTTTGATTTTTGAATTATTAGATAATTTTTTCGATTGCCTATCTTTGATTCGCGCATTCTGTTTTATTTTGTGTTTATTTTAAATATTTTCTATATTTTCGCGTTGTTTTTTGATACACTATTTAAGGTTAAACTAATGCTATAATATTTGCTAAAATTTATTAATTAAAATTTTTTAGTTGCTGAATGGATAAAAAAGTTTGATATGAAAAGTTAACAAAGTTAAATATTTATAAAATTTTATATTTTTTCAAAAACAAAAAAACCACAAAATTTAAATTTTATTTGTATTTATTTTTTTTATTGTCCCCTTGATGACTATAATAATAATTTGAGTATAAAAAAATGAAAATATAAATATAGTAACTGACTACTGACATGACTGACCGACTGGATACATAAATAATGTTATCCTGTTTAGGTATCCTGTGAGTGTTAAATAAAAATGTTTATACGGGTTGGATTTTTTTGATTTGTATACACGCTTTAAAAGTAGTACTCATAGTGCAAACATACAATATTTGTGTTGGATCGAAAGTTTAGATGGACGAAAATGTTAGTAAGTTTACAATGGAGACACTTCAGAAACTGTTCTTTTTAAAACTACCCAAAAAATTGGGCCTGACAAGGTTCAGATTATTTTTGACATTTGTTTGTTTTGTCACCGGTTATTTTGTCATGAAACTGAATAATAATTACGTCTCGAATTTTAAATTCGCATCTCGGTTATTCAGCAATTTAAAGTGTTTAACAAAATTCAATCTTATATATTATTACTCTAGCAAGTTTGTTTCGGTCCATCTCTTATCTTCTTTATTCCTCTATCAAACTCCATGATTCACGCCTCATTTTCAAGCTTAGTATGTCTAATTTTGACGAAAAATATATTCACGATCTAAAAATGTACCGCTTAGGAAAAAACACGCTAGACAAGTAATTTGGACGAAAAATATCATAAATTTAAATAGGAAGTTTATTAGGCAAACATGTTAGTTTTTACTCCTAATATTAATTTAAGAACTTTTGATTTTTTTAACCACTTTTCTACGTCATTGGGTACATGATAGCCACGGGTCACGGTAACTACGTGAGCGTAATTCCTCACGGGTCGAGCTAGTAACTCATAATATAAATTGATACCTTGATATCAGTTTTCAAAGATACAACATGTATATGTATAAAAACGTTGGTATCATTTGCATATAATTTATGGACTTGTCACAGATTGTTAGTGGAACTGGATGCTGTGATGTGATGGTTCCATTCGTTCATCACTTTATATAATACTATTGTTGTTACATTACTAATTATTATGTAAATTTTACGTCAACCATAGACACAGATAGACTTATAGGCACTTTACTACATAGCACAAAGTGGCCAAAAAGAAATCACCTATTTTTAAAAATAGTATAAATAATTATTCGTTTTTGAGTATAAATTACTCGAGTATTAAAAGATGTCAAGAAATTCAAAATTAGTTTAATATTTATTTATAAATAAACATTTTATATCTATTTATTAATATATATATATAAATAAAAATTTAATTTATATACAGGTGTCTTTTTTAACTTGACATTTGCAAAAAAAGAAGTCATAGATTTAAACAAAAAGTTTGATCATTTGAAAGCCTCGATCAATTACAAATGCATGTTTATTTTTAGGTGAATAGGTTCTAGGCTAAATGGTGTTCAATTAAATTCAAATTCAAATGGAACCCTATATTTTTTGTAGATCATTCGTATTTCATAGACAAAAAAGAACTTTTATGTGAACAAAAATTTTTTAATTCATATTTTTTTGTGATTTGTACAAAAATAATAGATATTTTCATTGATTTCCTTGAAGAATTTATTGATTTCTTTGAAGAATTCATAGAATAATTTTAAAAAGTGTTTTTTATTTAAACACGAAATCATTTAGAATTTTTTTTAAAATTTCTTTCATATATTTTTTGTAAATGTCAAGTTAAAAAAGATGCACCTGTATATAATAAAATAACATATATTTTATCACATAAAATTAACATAACAGTCAATTAATTTAATTTAGTGCGTTGGCACTTATCGAAGGTCTCACAAATCGAGTTAGTTACATTTTTCAGTTTTTCTTTACGTATAAATTTTGCGTTTTAATATTTCTGATTTTGAAAAATCGTTAAATAAACCCAATACTCATAAAATACAAAAAATTTTTATATTTCTTGCATAATGTTACAAGAAAATCCGCTCACCACACCCGTTTGAAAATCATCACCTTTTTTATAGCTATTATCGGGTAAGCTAGTATCGGGTAACCTTTCAAAAAAAAAAAAAAAATTGGTTCTTCCAATTAGGATCTAGAAGTTAAATTCGAAAAGCACATCGTTTTTTTGAGACGTTTTGTAAATAGAAACTTTAATGGATATAAATGTTAGTATACTTTATTTATTAAAGCAATCAGCGAAGTAAGTATGTTCTTATTGAGAAAATTGATATGACTTTCAAGTTTAATTGAATCGAATACCTACTTAATATTAACAAATGATTTCATAAGATGAAATAATCTCCAGCAATTATATTATTAGCCTACGAATTCGGAGTTTTAGCACCTAAATCATCTCGATTCTCTGTCCCTTTCTTAGAACAATGCATTTTCTTGGAGAAAATGATACATGATGGTGATGGGTTTATATTCAAGGAGAATGAATAATAATTAAAGATCTGCAGCTTCACTGACGAGACCGTTTTCCAAGTTCTACGCTAAAAGAAATTTTAATAGCAATTGAGATCACCAGATACTTCCTAAAACTTTTCCGACCAAAATACTTGTTGTGAAAAAATTACTCATTGTTTCTAGAGTCTAGTTGATAGAGGCATTTGGTATGAATTCATGAGACCCAGGTTCAACTCCTGGTATGTGTGTATTTTTTCCATTCTCTTGAATTAACATTCACTCGACAAGTTATTTGTCTTTATATTTTACGCCACTGTATCATAAAAAATAAAAATAATAATCGAAAGACTTTGACGTTTAAATTTGTATACACAATTTAGTAAAGAAACACAAATAATAAATAGACTTGTTACTCTTAGAAATTTCACAATCATTTTCAAGTTTTAAAAACCATTAAAGATTAGTGGTAAGAACCGAGAAGAACCCATTTTTGGAAAATCTTGAATCAATTTTGAGAATGTGAAATACCGTGCTGATATAATTATCTTCTAAAATTTCGAGCTGAATAGTTTCTACCTTGCGTTTAACTTGTAGCACAGTGAGAACGTATCAATCTCGTCTCGATAAGGGTATGTATCAGCCCTTATTTATGTCAATTCTAACTCAACCTTTATATTTGAGATACGTTTAACATTTCTATAGAATAGAAACGTAATACAATAGAATGTAATAGTTTTAAAAACATAAAAAGATCACTGATCTATTTAAAATGTCGAATTGTCGAATAGAAGTGTTCTTAATACCTCATGGGACATTGTTGTTAGCATTATGTAACAAGATCGAATGGTAGGTATAGTACTTATAGAATTACTAGCAAAAAAAAAAAAAAAAGTCCAATCATTAAATGAAGAGATTGTTAGCCATTTTACGGATGAAATCAAGTCAACCGTGTTTGATTAGATGTTCAATCAAGACACAAATAAAACTTTTTACTAAAATTCTAATGATGATTAAACAGGGAATACAAAAAACTACTAACTAAACTTTAATGTTCGATTCTGTATGTTTGATCGTTTCAGTTTAATGATTTTTAAAAACTATTTCTTAATTTTCATTTTCTCTGATTAATCAATTGGTTTTTTTTTATAATTTTAACCCATAAAGCTAAAAATGTAGGATAAAATCTAGTTTATTATTTCTATATATTATAAATACGAAAGTAAGTGTGTTTATTTGTTTGTTTGTAACGCTTTCACGTAAAAACTACTGAATGGATTTGAATGAAACTCAAACAATATTATAGCACATACATCAGAATAAAATTTGAGCTATAATTAACGAAATACAATTCATGGCCATCTTTTCTGGTATACTCAATGAATTATGATTAAGTCTCGACTCAAATTCACGATTAAGTCTCGACTACTGTTACGAGAAGATATTGCCCTGTGATTTTCCGGTGGTTTAGATGGATATTCAGAAACTATAGTAATTTACAACAATACTGTTTTAATGTGTGAATGAACTGTTTAATAAAAAAAATAGCTCATTCAACTAATAAGTAATTTCAAAGACAATTGCTGGATTTAAGCATGGTTATGACTGCCATATTGACGTCACTACTGCTTTTCCCAACAATATTCCTTTTTAAATTGTCCAACAACCATAATTTTGGTGGTTTACGATATCAATAACGGATACAGTACCTACTAAATTTATAATAATGAATATAAAATTTATTCATTTCATTATTAATAACACTTTTTTCAAAATATCACTTCAGTTATCAGTTCATTGTATTCGGATGTGGTTTTTGTTTACGTATTTAAAAAAAATAATCATTTTTCAAGGTTTAATTCACTCAACAACATTTTAGAGATATCTCGAACTCTCAATAATTACTCCCAAGGGGATGGAGATCACATGTGTGGGGACCTTGGAACGCGATAAATTAATAATTTTATTTACAAAAAATTTGTTTAATTTTTTTAGAAAAATATATTTTAAAAAAAAACGAGATGTGCCATGGGACTCCCGGTAGGAACTATGATACTCTCGACAAAAATTATGTATTATTGAGTAAAAAGCACAATGAAGGAATGCTTATAAACAGGATATTTAAACAACTATCTATGTTAGTTGTATTTTTAACATTTTTTATCTTTCGTAAAAAAATTTATAATCACTGATCTGTCCGTTAGCAAGAAAAATTCGAGTATTAAATCTTACTTAGTTTGATTGAACGTTCTCTTAGGTAGTAAATTTTTTACTATCTCGTGACGTCATAAAGGTAAATAAATCTTAATTACCTGTACAACAATCAAAAGCTATTTATGGCAATAATTATGAAAAGCAACCATCGTATCTATTATATAATTACTCTTCTCTATATATAAAACATTCTTCACTCGACTACACTAAACTAATAAATTACCCTTCTATATACATCACTCGACTCTCTAATGTAATGTATATTGCCTATCTATCAGAGAGCAAGCAAGAAAATCACATTTAATACCGAAAAATGTCTTTTATATGGTACGCGCGGTGTGTTTTCTTTTTCTTGTGTCCTAATTGAGTAAAATATTCCCCGGTTCGTCTATTAGAAGGTTGGCAACGTTTTTCCCACTTCGACGACGCTCTTTCATAACATTAGTTTTTTTTTTCTTCCCGTTTTTGTTTTTTGTGTTTCGTCCTCTTTTTTTATCATGTTTTAGCAGCAATAATATTACAATATGTGTTTTTACACATTAGAGACGACTTACTTCGTATACTTTAATGGTTTGCTATTACCCTTCGTAAATTTTATTAAACAGTATATACAGGGTGTGTAAGGATTTTTATGATTTTAACGATTTTGGAAGATATCTCGAAAAATACGAATCCAACCATGATATTAACCCGATTTTTGTTGTTTTTGGGTCAAAATAGTCTTATATACTGAATTTTATCAAAATTGGAATCACAAAAATTTTCTCGATTTTTTCGATTTTTTTGAAGGGGTACCCCTTAAGAAAATTGCAAAAAATCGAAAAAATTTATTTGTTTCCGATTTCGATAAAATTCAGTATATAAGGTAATTTTGACCCAAAAAATTCAAAAATCCGGTTTATTTGCTATTTGGACGCATAGTTTTCGAGAAAATCGATTTTTGCATGAAATTTTTCAAGATATCTCGAAAAATACGATTCCAATCATGTAATAAACCCAATTTTTGTTTTTTTTAGGTTAAAATAGCCTTATATACTAAGTTTCTTTAAAATCGGGGACAGAAAATTTTTTTCGATGTTTTCGATTTTTTTGAAGGGGTACCCCTTAAGAAAATTACAAAAAATCGAGAAAATTTTTCCGTTTCCGATTTCGATAAAAGTCAGTATATAAGGTAATTTCGACCCAAAAACAACAAAAATCGGGTTACTTTCATGATGGAATGCATGGTTCATAAGATATCATCCCAAATCCCATTACGAAGATCGATTTCTCGGACAGATTTCTTAGAAAATTTGTCTAACTTTTCGCATTTTTGTAGTAATTTTTTCTACATATGTGCATAATACATATAAATATTGAAAATTTGACAGAACAAAGCAAATTGGACCCAAAAATTTCAAAATTAAGTTCATTGATACAGAAAAAGCAGAAAATTCTCCATGTGATTTGTCTCTATAAAATACCAAATAATAATTGTGTGACTCCCTGTATTGCTTCATATAGTAAAAATATATTTTATTTTATACGATATGTTTACTAGAGGTAATATAATGGATACGAAAATATTATAGAGCCTAACATTTTTATACAGCCTAAGATTATACAGCCATATTTAAAATGAAATATTATTATAACGATTTTAATGCTTTTTATTTCATTTTTATATATTTTTCTTGAAAAATAAATAAAAAAAATAATAATTTTTATGATGCATTTTAAAGGTAAATGTATAGAAAATTTTTATACCCTAAAGTTATTATTTTAATGATTAAAATCAATAGAAGAAAAATCCGAATCAATTAAACCGTAGAGTTGTGGAAAAATCCTGTTTTTTTTCAAAGGAAATTTTTAACAATTTTTTATTTTCCAATTTTGAGTTAATAATCAGTAATTTGAATTACAGTTCTTGAGATATCTATAAATACAGTTCAAAATAAAAAATTCAAAGAATTAAATATATGTAATAATTTAAAATAATGTAAATCAGACGTTGATATAAACCAGATTTAACATAATTTTTCAATTGAAAATAAGATAAATAAATTAATAAATTATACATATAAGATGTATTTATGATAAAAATTTGTTTTATTTTAATATTTTATCAAATTTGGCTACATTATATTGAAAAAATATCGATTTATTTGATCGTGGTGACGTCATTATAAAACCTCAATAAAATTGATTTTTCATTGAAAACAAATTAAGTAATTAAGTCCACTTAAATCCAAATTTTCCGACCACGAAAAACGACCAAATCATGCCGAAAAATAAGAAAACTTGATTTGATATCAAGCCGGTTTTTATAGGACCGATTGTTTGGGAGGCACCAGCTTTTCAAGGTTTGTCAAAATTTTTTCAAGTTATACGATTTTTTCGCAAAATTTCATCTCGTAAACTGTTAGAGATAGAACAAAAGTTTAAATATAAAAAAATTAACAACTTTTGTTTAAAAAATATTTTGTCGTAAACATCACTGTTTACCCATAGAGGCGCCAATCAGGACATAATTTTGGTGTTCAATTTCCCCAAAACTATAAAAGATAGGAAGTTGAAAATTTGCTGGTAGATTCAACTGGGAGTCTTTTGAAACATTCTGAAAAAATGAAAACAATTTTCGAAGATTTTCGAAATTTTTGATAATCAGTGAACCCAATCCAACCCAATCCAACTCAACCCAACTTAACCCAACTAACCAACCCAATATTTTTTACATTTAAGCTTTTGTTCTATCTCTAACGGTTTACAAGATGAAATTTTGCATAAAATCGAGTAACTTGACAAAATAGACAAACTTTGAAAGATGTATCCTCGAAAATATCGGTCCTATATAGGTCGGTCTTATCTCAAATTGTTGCAAATTTAACTTGCCTTAAAAATATCATAACTTTTGATTGAAAAACCAGCTCTTCTGGGTCAAAATCGGCAAAAACTGAAATAAGGACAAAATTTTCGACGATTTTCTTATTTTTCGGCATGATCTGATCGATTTGATGCAAGTTTCGTCCCCTTTTCATGTCTAATTTGACTGAATTTTTACCTACTGTGATTATAAAAGAAATGTGAGAAATTTGCTTCATTACCTCATAATTCGAAATTTGACCTTTTAATAAATGATTGACTCTGATGTAAAATAAATGAATATTTTGTGCTTTTTAAATAAATGATAAATAAATTGAATTTGAATGACTTAACAGCATAATTAATATGATGTATATATTTTGCGTGAATATTAAAATAATGAATTTTATTGGTTCAGTTCAGTTAATAAATTCATATTTTATGAATAAATTAATGTATACGATGATTTAATTAATTAACCATAAATATTGTACATAAAAATAATAATTATCAACAATATTTTTTTTCATATTAATTTTGCGGTTGAAGAACATCATTCTTGATGGAAAACTCTTTTTTTTTTTTTTTTAAATTTTTATTACTGAATGATTTGTTTCATTAATAGAAATTATTTATAAAAGTCGATGATGACATTAAAATTAAATTAAATACGTGTCACTTGCACAATTTTTTAAAATTATTTTTACGGTTCATTGTAAAATTTATTTATAGGAAAAATATTAGAACAAAAAAAATTCTATTCAATCTATGAAAATGTATACAGCGTGTCTACGGATAGAGGTAACTATACTTGTGAGATTTCTTATTTTGCATTTTTAGAAACAAAATTTTGTATTTTCTGTATTAAGTATGTAAGCATATTTAAAAATTCTAAATAATTTATAGGGTAGCCAAAAATTTGAGCTTTTTATAATTACAAACCAAAACAAAATGAGACTAAGAAAGTTGCTCGCAATTAACAATTATGCCCTTTTGGTTTTGATAAGGCGTGAAAATTTTCGTTTCTCTGTTTTTGATAATGGTAGAATGTAATAATGTACGTTTAAAAACTAAGTTTATTTATATATTGACTATGATAAATATTATCAGAGAAAGGGTCGGAAATCGATCCAAGAAATTTTTTTTAAAGGGGGTTTTTGAATGATATCTCGGAAACTAGACATTCAATGATGAAATTAACCGGATTTTTGTTGTATTTGGGTCGTAATTACCTTATAAACTGAATTTTAACAAAATCGGAAACAAAAAAATTTTTCCGATTTTTTGCAATTTTTTTAAGGGGTACCCCTTCAAAAAAATCGAAAAAATCGAGAAAATTTTTGTGATTCCGATTTTGATAAAATTTAGTATATAAGACTATTTTGACCTAAAAACAACAAAAATCGGGTTAATATCATGATTGGATTCGTATTTTTCGAGATATCTTCAAAAATTTCATGCGAAAATCGATTTTCTCGAAAACTATACGTCCAAAAAGCAAATAAACCGGATTTTTGAATTTTTTGGGTCGAAATTACCTTACATACTGAATTTTATCGAAATCGGAAACAAATAAATTTTTTCATTTTTTTGCAATTTTTTTAAGGGGTAACCCCTTCAAAAAAATCGAAAAAATCGAAAAAAATTTTGTGATTCCGATTATGATAAAATTCAGTATATAAGGCTATTTTAACCCAAAAACAACAAAAATCGGGTTAATACCATGATTGGATTCGTATTTTTCGAGATATCTTACAAAATTTCATACGAAAATCGATTTTCTTGGAAACTATGAGTCCAGAAAGGAAATAAACTGGATTTTTGAATTTTTTGGGTCGAAATTACCTTATATACTGAATTTTATCTTTTTCTAAAAATGCAAAATATGAAAATTTACAAGTATAGTTACCTCTATCTGTGAACACACTATATAATTGAAAAAAATTATAGGCATTTTCATTTCAATTGAGTCTATTGTAAATTTGTAACGCTTGCAAAAACATTGTTTAAAAACGGTTTTTAATGAATGGAATTTTTTCTATTTTCTGTTTTAATACCCTCTAGATATATTAATTTTAGTCCTTTGTTTGTAACGCTTAGAAATATTGTTGCTACGAACAAAACTTTGGTATATATGTTGATAAAATCACCAAATTAGTCCATTCCCGTTTGTCAATCAAGCTACCTGTCCGTCAGTTAACACGATAACTCAGAAACGAAAGGAAATATCAAGCTAAAATTTTTGTAGCGTGTTTATTTTAAAAAATCGTCTCTCGGAGAAATTCGAGGTAAAAAAGCAAATGAAGATGGGTGCAAGACTGTTAAAACCACTCATAGAAGTAACAGTGGTACAAAAACACATAGTGTGGGTTCGCTAATTATATATTTCAGCTTAGCATGAGCTCATGAGCTTAGCATGAGATTAGCTTACCATGTGTAAGCTTACATTGTAAACTTTGTGAATTATTTCATAAAATAATAAAAATTTCCGATATGATAGACAAACACAATACTTGAAACAGATGTGTTCTCTGAACTATGTACTCTGATCTGCATACATGTCTGTATGTCTGTACTGTGGTTATTTAGTTCAATTTTAGGTCATGACCTGTTTGATATTTACCTTTAGTAGGTACTAGTACCTATGACATATACATCATGATATACCTACCTATCATTCAACAATATAATAGAAATAGATGAACTACTATCAAACAACTACAGGTGCACAGACATAGGTATACATACTATAGCAACTATTGTACAGGTGAAACTTGAAAACAACAAGCTCTATTTTTTTTTTTGTATTCATATTTATAAACCTCAAACAATAAAAAAGCTCATTGGATGAAAAAAAAAAAGTTCAGAACAGTGCTATAAGCACTTCTAATACCACATATCAAACAGTGTCCACTGTGTTTGGATAATAAGTAAATAGAGTAACTATTGAAATAAATGCCACGATACTCTAAATAAAATTGTATATAAAGAAATTTTATTTTAAAAATACAATTAAAAAACGTTCAATAGACTTACATATCGCTAATTATAGATATTTGATTGCAAAGCAACCATCGTCAATAGCTAAATTTATTCATATAAAAAAGTACTTAACAGAGTTTAAAAAAAAATTTGTAAGGTAGGAACTACCTTAGCAAAGCGAATTTCCTCAGAGATGGGAAAAATAAGTTTTTACTTAAAACTGATTAAAAAATACAAAAATATTACTTTACCCCACGGAATTTTTATAGAAAATGTCAGGTTAAATTTTCTGATAGTCTGTTTTCAAGAAATCTATAATTTTCCAAATTTTTCGAAAATTAGACCTAGAGCTAATAAATTAATGGACAGTCAGCCTTATTTTTTGTAAATTAAGGGTGACTACCACGACCCTATTTATGAAAAGCGGTTTCTCGCAATCTTTTAATCAGTGTAAAACTTTTAGAAGTTGAATGTTAGCTTATGCAGCAGGATAAATTAGCTTTGTTTAGTAATGATATTTAATAAGGCATTAGATCGTGGATTGGTTTACTGAACTTTGATTCATAGCTTAAAATAGAATTTAGAATGATATATGTAGCATGTATCAGATATTATAAAATTTAACTTTCATTATATTATAAAATGCATTATATATAGGAAAGTCGTCAAGGTCAAACCAAATGACATTATACACTCAGTCCTTAACAGGAATAAAAAAGACATTTTATGACCAGATCTAATTTGTTTCACGAGTTTGATTTTAATTTAATATCACGTTAAATTTTCATATTGTAACGCCTGAAATTGATGAGTATACTTGGACTGCAAAAATGATCTAAACTTCTTTGTCTATCACGAGAAGAAAACACGGTATGGGATTGAACTATCGTTCCCTTGACTTTTCGTAAAAATAAATTGTAATGGAAATAACAAAGATCTTCGTAAATTTATACTTAAAAAAAATGTTGTGGGTCGATATTGACAAGAGACCTACCTAGACAACTTTCCCGCTACAATGTATATAAAATAATTGTGTGATATATTTAGAACAAACTATAATTTAAATTTATTGTACTGGAAATGAAATTTAAACCGGGTGCTAACTTTATATCAAAAACTACCACTTTATTAATAAACTAAGTAGGTTTTATTGTGGAAGCAACGGGAAATTTGTACTTTGGTGTTTTTATTAAAGGTAACTGTATAATAGGAAGAAGAAACATTCGATTTTTTGCCCAGGAATTATAAACTGGACGATAAATGGTTGGCATTAGATTAAATTTTCTTAAACTCAAAAGCTCGAATAAAAAGGACAGAACAAGAGTCCTAAAGCCGTTAGAATCGGTTATCACAGATTCCGAATTTGTCCCCTTTATAGAATTCTCAATTTTCTCTCAATCAAGTGTTATCCTTATATGGGTATATTGTTCGAGATCAGAAACGTTTATGGGTGTTTTTCGAAGAAACCAATTTGCAAAATCATTTATCAGGACACCCAATACTTAAAAAGAATTATAAAAAACTATAAAATTCAATTTCCCCTCTACGGAAAAGAAAAAACTTCGAACTTTTGAATCGAATATAAAAGTTATTTAATATAATTTGTAATTGAAATCATCTTCAATTCTGCTAATATCCACTTAGAAAAAAAAAGTTATTATTACAAAAAAAGACAAATATATTCCAATTGAGTTCGAATATGTTCTCGAATTGTATGTTCATTCATAAATGAAGGAAAAATAATATTAATAGAAAATTAATACCAATTTTTCTGTCCTATTATCTACTCGAAAATCTTAAAGAAGAATTGGTTACGTAATAATAGAATGATTTTACGAAATACAATGAAATAGTATATAAGAGCTGGGAGCATCACGAAAAAGTTGATTTTAAGATGGATTATGGATATTTCTTAAAAAAATTGAAATTAGGTAGAGATGAAGTAAGTCTTGAGAATGGTTGCGTTAACTAGCGTTGGATACGTGCTAGTTAACGCAATCGAATTTTTGTTTTTAAACCTAATCACTTAAATCATTAATTTAACGTAATAAATTCAACTACGCTCAGGCGAACTAGGTACGTCTGGCAGGCCTTAATTCAATACCAAACGAAATATTCCAAAATTCAGCCGTTAAATCATATTAAAATTTAATTCACATTAAAATTATTTGAAAACGCTTTTATTTTAATTATATATGAAAATAATATCTGGCGCGGTGTCAGCAACGGTAAAACTGTCTGGCAAATTTTAATTTATTTAGCTAAAAGGATTTATAATAAGAATTAAAAAATCTGCCGTAAATCTGCGAAAGCGCCTTAGTCAACGTAGTTAATGAAAATCTCTAACCTCTGTAACTAACTTTCAAAAGAAAGGAAATATAAAAATGCAATCCTTTTGAAATCATGTTTTTCGTGACGTTACCAGTTCTTATACCAAGAATATTCTTTGGTAAAGAAAAAAAAAGGTATATCTACCAGAATGAAATCCTATTATGGGTTTTTTGGTTTAAGAAAAGGATAAAATACTAGATAAAGAAAACTTAGAAATTAAGTTATATCGAAAGGAAAAAAGAACCTCACTAGTACCATTCATTAAAAATGGTAACAAATAAGTTATTACTTAATTTTCGAATATTCTATTCGAAGATGTTTTTAGTCAAACCACTTGAAATATATAAAGAGTGTGACTTTTTATATCATGTATATGAAATATATATAGTATATTAAGTTTAGTCCCAAGCTGAATATAGAGAATTACAAAATTATTCCCTTTTTGTATCCATTATTCCCTTTTTATTCCATCTGGCAGTCCTGGAGCAAGCCCCTAAATCAACAGCCAAACCAATGTTTATGAAAAATAATGTGATAACCCAACCTAACCTAACCTAACCCAGCTCAACCCAGCCTAACCCAGCCTAACCCAACCTAACCCAGCCTAACCCAACCTAACTCAACCTAACCCAACCTAACCCAACCTAACCCAACCTAACCCAACCCAACCCAACCTAACCCAACCCAACCCAACCCAACCAAAAATTACAAAAAATGTGTTTTTTTGAATTTTTTATGATTTTTTCGATTTTTACAAATTGCAAAAAGTGTAAAAAAAGTTTTTGTTTCCGATTTCGATAAAACTAAGTTTATAAGGTAATTTTGACCTGAAAATTACAAAAATCGTGTTTATTTGACCATTAAATGAGTAATTTTCGAGATATTTTATGAATCTGACTGTAGAGCCAACATTTTTGTTCGATTTTTTTAAGGGGTATCCCTTAAAAAAAAAACGAAAAAATCGAGAAAATTTTTGTGATTTCGATTTTGATAAAATTCAGTATATAAGACTATTTTGACCCAAAAACAACAAAAATCGGGTTAATATCATGATTGGATTCGTATTTTTCGAGATATCTTAAAAAATTTTATACGAAAATCGATTTTCTCGAAAACTATGCGTCCAAAAAGCAAATAAACCCGATTTTTGAATTTTTTGGGTCGAAATTATCGTATATACAGATTTTTACCGAAATCGGAAACTAAAATTGTTTTCCCATTTTTTCGACTTTTTTTAACATGAACCTTTCAATTTCAAAGCTTTCTTGTAGCCCCAGACTTGAAAGTGTTCCTAATAAAATAAGAATAAATTACGCGTACTTATATCAGATAAAGTTAATTGTATATAATATATATTTTAAGGATGTTAAGTATAAAACAAAGGGTTATAAATAATCCTTAATCCTTAAAACCACAAATAATAAATGAGTACTCAAATGAGATTAGTACCTAAGTATTACTTTTATTGTATTATAGTCATAAAGCACGCGTACAGTTTCTGGAATAAGTTGCAACAAGTAAAAAATATATCTCTACATTAAATTACTTAAATCAAAACCCAAAACATCAAAATCGGTTCATTCGTTTAGGCGCTACGATGCCACAGACACACACACACATAGCGATCATACATTTAACACCCCCTTTTTTAGTCCAGGGGTTACAAATTTGTAGAATATCAACATTTCTTCATAATATCGTTTGAAAATAAATCACATATGAAAAACATTAATTTATCCAACACCCCAAAAAACGGAATTCCATAGCCCAACATTTTGGAAATTTCAATTTCAGTGAGTATCGGACTAAAGTTTTTTGTATTTATTTTTGATTAATCAGATATTACAATTTTAAGATGGCGCCTAATAATAATAATTGAAAATATATCGGAGCTAGAACTTAAAAAGCGTGACTCTTTCAGTATAAGAACACTTTGCAAATAATTAAAAAAATTTACGCCAGCTTTATACCGAATAAAAAGCTTTAAACCTAAAACAATTCACTTCTATAAAACAATACAAAATTTTTTATTAAATAATAATAATTATTAACAACAATAGATATATATATCGAACAAATAAATTGGAAACAAAAGGATCCCATGTGTGTCATTCGAGATGTCTCTATAAATTTTAGATAAGTTCTTTCAATAGCAATAATTTATATAAATATTATGTGTTAGGGATTCGCTAAATAAATAATGTACAATATCTACAATTGTTTATGATGTTTTATACTTTTATAGGGATTTGTACCTTAAGGTTGGTTGGGGGAGGTTTTATTCGATTCATTTAGTAGCTTGATAAATGCTGAAGAAAATTATTGCAACGGAATATGATGGTAGTTATCTGATATCGAATTGGCCATATTACGCATTATTACGCACAAAATTTAAAAATGAAATTAAAATTGATAGGGCTATTCTCCAGAAGAAGTATCGTGGTTATCACCAACCAGTATGAGCCTGAGCCCATTCTGTATTTACTCGTTCCTCAATGGTCAAATGCGTATGGCGTTCACACCGATACTTATATATAATGATACCCAAAAAAAATTTCTTACTGTGCAGTTTCTAGTAAAAATCTTTCGATCGAAAGCCGCATGCTGTGAAAATTCTTATATGTGAGATTAAAACGCACTTGGTCGATTTTTTTTTATTGTATAATACAAATAAAATAAAAAGAAGGGTCTGGAATCCCTAGGCTGATATCTACATGGTATTGTTAAGGTACCACAAGTTTTTATGATACACAATGAATTTTTAAAATATAACTTGATCATCAAAATCTCAAAAATCATTAATTTTAACCCCCGACTTAAAAGAAGGATGTTATAAGTTTAATGTATCTGTGCATCTGTGTATCTGTGTGTTTGTCTGTGGTATCGTAACTACGAATCGGATGAACTGATTTTAATTTCAATTTTTGAATGTTATTTTGATTGAGAGTGTTCTTAGCTATGTTTCAAGTACGAGTTTACTAGGGGTCCGAACCCGATAACAAGTAGAAAAAGGTGACGAAGGCGATGATTCAGTAGATTTTCTTGAAACACAGCTTTTATCGATCAGATCGAAAGCAATTCTTGGCCCTCTCCCCACACACGATATTATTAATACACAAAATTTAATAGAGAAAAGGTTCTTTCTTCTATAGACAAATTTGATTTGAATACTACTTGTGACTCTTTCCACACTCGCTTATAAAAAATATTGTTTGATACAAGTATTTACACAGTTCAATAGAGTATCGGCAACTTACATAACATTTATGTATATTTGTTATTGCATACATAAAAAAAAGGAGTATATGTATAGAAAGTTGGAACAAGAAGATGAAATGCTGTTTATATGCCAAAAACAAAATCGATAAGCTTAGAAAAAAAACGATAACGTATGAGATACAAAAACTTCTATTACTAAAAATGCTTTAATTGGCCAACTTCGGGACGAAGTTGTCAATATTTTAAATTATTTTTCAGTGTACATAAATGTTCATTTTTCATGATCTTAGTTTGAAAAATGACTACAATTGAGGCTTCTAGATCAGAATACCCCCTGAAAAAGGCTCCCAATTTTCATCTACATTGCCCAAACTTATTCGAACAATATACTTGTAACATTTTCATCCTTATATATTTTCATGTAAAAAGGTTATGTTCTATTTTGTGTTTTTTCTTGTTTGATATTATTCTACAAAACAAAATAATATATCTTTTTGCGAGAGATATATATTTTGAGTAAATTGATTTATCCCGATATTTGTGATTGATTGTACCCTAATATATATTTTTTCTTGTTTCTATCGACCTTACTGAAACCACTCTTTTCTCCTGCTACAACTCGTCATCATGTAATGTGTTTATTTACACGCCATTTAATTTGTACAAGCAAAAAAATAATCTTTTAAACGAATTTGTTTTTATTTTTTTTTTGCCGGTTAATTTTTTGATATTCAATTATCCATTATGACATTTAACTGGGACATACCGAGTGGGATGTAAGTGGATATACAGTTAGAAGAAGTTTCAGTTCTTTTTAATTAAATTTCTGTATTATATATAAATAGGTATTTCGACGACTATGTAGTCATTATCAGTATGAATTAGCTAACTGTATCTGTGGTCTGTAGACCATCACCAAATTAGCATCGAGTAACATACATTCATACTGATGGTGCCTACATAGTAGCCGAAATACGTATCTTAGAAACGACTGCAACGATTTGCATGAAATTTAGTATGCAGGGTTTTTTTTGGGGGGGGGGATCGATCTAGGTAGGTTTCATTTTTAGAAAACGTCGTTTTCTCTAGGAAACGGCTCCAACCAAAAACATAACGAGCAAAGCTCGGTCATTCAAGTACTTTTTATAATACATCCAGGTACTTTATATAATACAATACTTTTTTATGACTGTATATCGTCTTTTGAACGACTCTGTAGATAGTGAATTGAATTTCATATATATGTCTTCGAATGAGTTTTTTTTATTTCGAATATCGTTTGTGGGTGATTAATGATGGGAATAGATATTTTGTATCTCAATTGATATAAACCAAAATGGTTTTTTGTCTTCGTAACGTTTGACAGAAATTTCTAAATGGATTCGACAATCGTAGTAGTTTGTGTGATGATGTACGACCAACATCTTCTTTATTGTTTCCAGAGAATTTAGGTTTAATTCAATTTATTCAAAATTAGAAATCAATTTTTATGAAATATATATATGAAATATCGCAAGATATACTAAGTTTAGTCCTATGTTTGTAATCCTTAAAAATATTGATTCTACGAACAAAATTTCGGTATAGGTGTTCCATTAAATCGGATATAATTAGCCCATTGACTAATTCAAATCAAATAAGACGTATTGGGTATGACTATCCTTGATTATGTCAACGAGTTTTTGCTTTGGTAAAAAGTTTCTGCCAATCTTAACTCTCGAATAAGATTAAGAATAAGATTCAAATATGCCATCTTAGGTCTAATAGATAATGAAGAAGTTGACTATATATCAAGAAATGATAACTGATTAGATTCTTACCTTAGTAGCTGCTGGTAAATATAAGATGCTTGTAATCCACAGTCCATATTTTTGTAGCAAACTGTCCTATAATTAAAAAAAGAATTTTAATTAATATTTGACACACACATGATGAAGTTATATTTTATAAATCATTAATTTCCCCCCGGTGTTTATAAAGTTTATCACATTACTTAATATTGCGTGTTTGATATGGTAAAATTATTTAAAATTTATTATAGTGTGATATTAAACTTTAAAATATGAAGTTTTGAGTAGAAATATACAAATTACTTTCATCATAATAGTAAGTATAGCTATTATTATTTTGGTTGTAAACTATTTCAACTCTAAAACTATATCTATTTGGTATTAATTTAGTGACTTTTCATTGCCTATATACTCTAAACTGTAGAGGTAGGTATACTAATGTATGTATGTAAATGTGTGGTCAATGTGTTATATTGTTGTGATAACGGATTGTTGATTAATGATTTCATATTATACGTGATAATATATCTACACATTCTTAATGAATTCATACTTCCATAGTATTTAATCAAAATATACACGGTGGTACATTTTAACAGGGTGTAGTTATACAGGGTTAGAAAAAATAACTTAAAAAATAGGTGTAGAGTTCCTAGCTCTTCGGGTTTCTTTAATAGCCAATTTATATTCTAAACGTTAAGAGATAACACTTTAAATTAGAAAGTTTATCCTCATAAAATCTAATAATTCTTGTTTAAAACATTTTTTCAAAAAACGTTAGCTTTCGGAGTGAAATGCGACATAAAAATATGTCATTATTGCATTAAATCGAAAGAAAATACGCTTAAAGTCTATCGATAACTGTAGGTCAAAGTCATGGACACAGTCGAATGTCTTCTTGTGGTATTGTTTAAAAAAATTGCTCTGGGATCATCCGTCCTTATTTTAGTCGATATCAGAAGTGCTTTTACAAGTATTACTACGATTTAAGTATTTCTAGTCATGACTTTGTAAACCAACCACTCCTTTTAACATGGACATACACATTATTTTATTACTATAGTCAGTAGTTTCATGTCAACGAACATGATAATTAATTAATCAAATATATATATGGAGTTGCTGGTTAGTAACTGGTGGTAGGTGGTAGCACAGAACGTATAGTTCATGTTTAAACACTACAAGAGCATATATATTTATATACCTACCCTTATTATTACTTTAATGTATTTGTTTTAGAATGTAACATAACGTTACTTGTAGTTACTTGGTTTGTACAAGATGTTTTAAGAACTTGGGTGCATATGGTTTATGGCTGATTATAACGAAATGATAACACTCCGAAAAATGAACAGATTTTTTGGTATAGATTGTTTTCCGATGGTAAAAATGAATCGCATCAAATGTTTAGAATGCTTTCTGGAAATATTTCTAGCCTATTCCGAAAATATTCATTCATGTTTACTTTGAAATATAATGGTTTAAAATTTTTTTATTAAATTCGAGTGTCCATTATGTCAATATAAAACTCAAGGTGCTTAAGGTGTTTCTATACGAAAACGAAAGGTGTTACCAAAAAACAAAAATTTTGTGTGTTAATTAATGAGTATTTAATACGCCTTCAATACGCCTACTAATATTTAATACGCCTACTGTAATATGTATGTGTGTGTATATGATGATTTATGATCAATTAATTATTAATAAATATAGTTTAAAAAATTAAAAAACACGCTTGTTGCTTGTATATGTATATGTATAGTATGGCTATCGGTAGTATAATAAATGTATATAACTGATGATGTCCTATGCATGGATATAATATTAGAGAATTACATACAAACATACATACATACAGGTGAAGCTAATAAAAGCGTGTTAAAAAGAGTTCTTTTTATACCATGTATATATGAAATATACATAGTATATTAAGTTTAGTCCCAAGTTTGTAACGCTTAAAAATAATGATGCTAGGAAAAAAATTTTGTCATAGGTGTTCACTAAATCACCTAATTAGTCCATTTCCGGTTGTCCATCCGTCCGTCTGTCCGTCTGTGGACACGATCACTCAAAAACGAAAAAAGATATCGAGCTGTAGTAGGGTAGAAACACTTTTTGGAGAGATTCTTACTATAGATACGAGAGGCATCGAGATCAGGGTTACGATTCAATTTTTAGTTTAAATACCTGTTTCAGTCTAAATACCTGTTTCATTTAAATTTCCATAATTTTTACTCGTAAAAGATTTCAGAAATAGCTAAAAATCATACCGATCACACTACAATTTCCAGTTTTATCAGAGTACGAGAAAAAAATGATTAATACTCATCGCCATTCCTTTCTGTAGATGATAAAATAGTGAGATCGTTTTATTTTGAACTCGCTGTACATAAACGTATATATAATAAAATTTCTAAATGTACAACGCATTCAATTATTTTATTAAAATCATAATAATAGCTGTATATTTTATATTCATTGTATATTGTTTCATGATCTTTTAATTACATTATAAACACTATATTTATTTATGTACCTATATTCGTAACATCACTATTTAATTGAATAAACTATTACAGTAGGGTACTACTGTATAGATAATTAATTATTGTTATATGTAGTTTTTACAATTCATTAGTGTACGAGTTATTAGTCAAGAGTTTAAACGTATATGCATATATAGACCGTACGATTATGACAAGTTAAGATACCCTCATTTTGTGGAAATCCTGATTAGAAGCATAATGTCGGATCATAATAGGCATACGGGTTGCAAATAGCAAAAGAGTTGTAAATAAGAGCTTGATTTGCTAAGGAAACATGACAATTACGGTCTGAAGTAGATGAAAGCGGGTTGACTGAGGCTTACAAAATATTTTTACATAAGATCTACGAAGGCCCAAGTGCAGGGTCTGAAAAATAGAATAAAATTTTTTTGATATGTTTCGATATGTCAACACTGAAATACTATATATAGCCCTCTTCGGGTATGAGACACTCAAATCTGTCACTATCTTTCTGTCAAACAGTTATAACTAAGTTACAATTACAAAATTATTATTATCAGTTTTATTATGAATGAAAATTATTACCTGTATGATCTTTATGAGTGTGTTATGAATTTATAATAAGAGAAATATTAAATAATTTGATTTTATACTGGTTTTTATTATAATCATAAAAAATGAATTTTACATTTAATTAATTATATAGAACTTAAGGATGTATGAGCATGATAACAATGTTTGATTTAAAGGCTCAAAATTTGTTTGTAGGTAGTCTTTTACTCAAAGAATATGTGGTTAAAATTTCAGCTTAGGTATCCGTGCAAAATTTTAAGAAAAAAGTCATTAAAAATCGATATAAAATACATTGACTCTTATGGAGGAATCTCAAAAAACGACATATTTTGGAAGTTTTTGATAATTTTCATTTGGAATGAATGAAAACAAATTAAAAAAAAACTTTTTAATAGAAAGTAAACATATTAGCAATGAAATAGAAAAGAAAAAAACTAAGTGTCTCCGTCCATATAAGGGATGTAAGAGCAGGGTAGATTAAGGGTTGAAATTATTTTTGTCTTATTTTCAACTTTGATGATGAATTTTGTTATAACTTCATGAATGTAGACGAAAAATAAGAATACACTTTTTCGATATATGCCTTGGTTTTCGAAATATTGAAAGGTAAACAAAACTTTCAATTTTCAATATTTTGAAAATTACTTTTGGAGAAATTTATGAAAACATATCATCCATCTACGATTTCCCATAAGACCAATGTTAAATATGCCTACTTTTGGGACCATTTATTTATTAAAATAATCTTGCAAGTTAAACAAATACATATCTTTATTTATTTTTAGTACGTTTATATTCTACATAGATATGAACGCATTTTACATATTAAATATGATTATCATAATTTTTTTTACGTATTTTTATCTGTTAGAATGTTTTTGGGTTTAGGTATGTAAAAATATGTTTTTTATTTATAATTCTATTCGTAAAAGCTTACGATATAAATAAAATTTACGTATTCGCATGGTATCTTAACGAACAGATATAATTTTTCACCATGGGTCATGTTCCCCCCTTAATGTTGTAAGACGATTCATATAAACATGAATCTGAAAATAGCTTTAAACTAACTTTATGATGTATAGGAATATATTATATAATTTCCGTAAATAATTTGTTATTATAATCCTTACGTTTCTTGAAAATTGTAAATTTCAAGTAAAGTCGAAAGAATTTGATACGTAGTGAACTAAATCCATCAATTAACGTGCATTATATCTTTATTTTCAAACTTAAAATAATTTACATATTTTAAGTAAAATGTTTTGAAATTATTGTAAAAGGAAATTAAATTATGGGAAATATAGAATAAAAATGAGAATATTTTGTTATAAATAATTTTAAAGACAAAATCTTATATATCAAGGTATACTAAGTATAGTCCCAAGTTTTTAACGCTTAAACATATTGATGCTACCAACAAAATTTTGGTATAGGTGTTCATAAAATCACTTAATTAGTCTATTTTCGGTCCATTTGTAAAGACGATAGCTTAAAACGAAAAGAGATATCAAGTTGAAATTTTTATAGCGTGCTTAGGACGTAAAAAGTGAGATCGTTTTCGTAATTGAGCATCCGTAGGAACTTTTGTTTCAAACATTTCGTAACCATCACTGTTTACTTACATGACTTGAACAATTAACTCAGTCAATTGCTTGTTTTTACTTGTTTTAACTTATGTTTTATACACAAATACCAAGAAAGATATTTGTTGTATGACGATATTAACGTATAGAAGAAAAATTGAATTAAAAAAACCTTTTTTTCCCGCTAAATAGATTTGTCAATTTAATTCATTCTACTTTCTACTAAACATAAAAAATGCAATTCAGCGTAGATTTTCCCATCATGTTTAAATCATGTTATTCGAGAGTTAATTAAGTTATATAAAAAGGAAAAAAGGATTCCTGTAGGCGTGGAAAGTGTGGTGTTTTTTAAATGCTTTTTTTTTTTTGTATGAGAAGTATATCAGAGTGAATATTTTTTTAAGTGAGTAATTAATTGAATAAATAATTGTATTTAATTTAATAATAAATAAAAAAAAGTGGAAAAATTTTGTTTTTTGAAAGGCTAATTTCCTTTTTAAACAAATCATGTTTAGAATTGTAGAAAAAAACACATTTGAATTATTATATGGGTAAAACTTCGAAAGATATAGAGAAAAATCAATTTTTGTAAAATAACAAGTAATATTTACAAAATTTTATATACCCCCGACAAATTTTTTTAGTACGGAATTCTAAATTGGCCCTTGACCTATCTAATAACACTCTGCTTTAAATTACCTTTCAAATGAAATAAAAAAAATCAAAATCGGTCCACCCGCTTAAGCACTACGATACCACATACAGATAAACAGACACACACACTCACATAGCGGTTAAACCAATAACATTTTTTTTTTCGGTTCGGGGGTTATAAATGTGTATTGTAAAATACTGTACGCATTTAATTTTTCTCATTTTCTAATCTGCCAAAAAAAACAAAAAGTATGCCAAACTTGATTCAAACTGGTTCAATTTATAATTGACAATCTCTAAAAATCGAGGCTATATTAAAATCAAACTCCTTTGAGTGCAATAAATTTTGATTACTTTTTTCCAAAGTATGCATTACATTTCAAATAAATTTTGAAAAGGTCACAAAACAATTTCTGTTTATTGAAATCAAACATAAAAGCGATACAAAGACAGCAAACATGAAAGATGAAACAAAATAGGAAAATCAGTTTTTAATAATATTTGAATATTTTAATATGGGTAGGTACTTGAAATAGCGCACACAATAAAAGACAGCAGCGATTTACTATTTTTCGATATATTTTCGTGAACATGCATCGAAGTATATAGATAGATATATTATAGTATATGCAATTTTACTGTTGTTCAATTATATTATAATCGATTTTGTTCTGAGATGTATTCAATAAACACAGCAAGTACAACAAAATACACAAAAACAAAATGCAGTCAGCATAATATCCTCTTCCGTTTTTGTTCACAATATTCTATATGTAATACTATTCGATATAATAGAAGTCTTGTTATCAATTTTCGTTACATTCATATGCAACTTTTAAATTCGACATTTGTGAGAGAAATTTGAAACTCGTCAAGGGTGTATGAGTATTTACCGAATCCAGAGAGGATTGAACAGAATTTAAGACAAGTGAAAACAAACAATTGACTGAGTTAATTGTTGAAATACCATTCATAGTCAGTGTTGATTTCTTTATCACATCACACATACAAACATGTGACACATACAGAACTGATAATCAAGTATAGTACATATTATAAAACTTCCGCCTAATTGGCGCCCTCACGGGTAAACAGTGATGTTTACGAAAAACTGTTTCAAACAAAAGTTATTTAATTTTTGATAAGGAACATTTTTTACATTTAAATGCGATGATCTTCAAAATTGATTCAGTTTGGGAAAGACATGACGTATAATTTTAACATATAAATAATTACTATGGAAATGAATGGTCAAATAAACCCGGCTCAATTCATTTTGAAAAGTGAAATGGTAAAATAATTAGGTAATTCAAAACAATAATTCAAAAGAACAAACTCAACTCAAATATTTCAATTTCAATTAAAATATTTTCAAAAATTTGTTCCAAAAAATGATATGACTCTAAGTATCCTTTTCATCTCATTTTATGACCTTGACTTTCACTTTGATATTGATTTAAGAAGGAGTGTTATAAGTTTAAAATGTTTATCTGTGCGTTTGTGTATTTCTCAATAGCATTGTAGCCCCTAAAAATCGGTTTACAAGGAATAAATCTCATATTTCGGGGGTTTTTGAAATTTTGTAAATTTCACTTATGAATTAAATGCACAAAAATACAATATATGAAGGTTATATGAGTATTTTAAATAAATAATAATAGTTTCATACAATTTTTGTTTTTGTTAAAACGTCAATATCAAACAGCAGGCCTTATTTTAAAGTTTAGTCTCGCCTATATGATTTTTAGAACTATTATTTATATTACCTATTTCAAAATAATATTTAAAAAAATATATACCATATCTGTCCAAACTGTCGAATTCGAATATTCGACAGTGATATTAGTAAATCTAGATATAAACTAGTTATGTTATTTAAAAAAAAAAAAAAATGTTCATGTTTTTCATATTTTCGTGCATGTCTGGTTTTACGGATTCTGCCAGTTATAGAAGAGGCGTGTTTTGGATATGATTTATATTTCACATATAATCATATAATTACATGAAAGCTTTCTTCCTTTCTAAAATGAATGATTCGCGTATATGGAGCGGTTTGAACACGATATATGAACTTGTGAAAAATATTTTTTAATTTATAATTTTATTATCTAACAAGTGAAAACAAACAATTGACTGAGTTAATTGTTGAAATACCATGCATAGTACGTGTTGATTTCTTTATCACATTACACATACAAACATGTGACACATACATAACTGATAATCAAGTATAGTACATATTATAAAATTTCCGTCTAATTGGCGCCCTCACGGGTAAACAGTGATGTTCACGAAAAAATGTTTCAAACAAAAGTTGTTTAATTTGATAAGGAACATTTTTTACATTTACACTTTTGTTCTATCTCTAACGGTTTACAAGATGGGTCCTACGGACCCAAGACCCAATTGACCTATGATGCTTATTTACAAACTTGACCTCACTTTTTACGTCCTGAGTACGCGGTTAAAATTTCAGCTCGATATCTTTTTTCGTTTTTGAGTTATCGTGTTCACAGACTAACGGACGGACAACCGGAAATGGACTAATTAGGTGATTTTATGAACACCTATGACAAATTTTTTTTCCTAGCATCATTATTTTTAAGCGTTACAAACTTGGGACTAAACTTAATATACTATGTATATATTTCATATATGCATGGTACAATTAGATTATTAAAATGGTTGAAGCGCAAATAACTGTATAGTATACAATAAAATAGATATATTACTTCATTTAATTGCGCTTCAACCATTTAAATGCTACTACACAACGCAACGTTTTGTGTTTATTGCTTACAAAAATGTTTTTATATACACTTAACGTCTTAACAGGAACTAATACACACTGATAAAACTAAATATTTTGTGTTAAAGACAAATTTTCTAATATTTATAACAAAAAAAAAAAGGTTTTTGTCACAAATTTTCCCTACAAATATTTACACTATATTAAAAAAAAAAAAAAAAAAAAACAAAACATAAATCGTGTTAAATGTCAAAGGTTGATAGATTGTGTTCGCACGCGTTCATCTGTTTATTTTTTACTGTTTGTATGTTTATTATATGTATGAACGAACCCATTTTCTTTCATTATTTTCTTCTCTTTGTATGTATTTTACAGCCTTGTTTGTTAGTTTGTTTGTTTGTTTTGAAAAACAAAAACATTGTACAACAAAAAAAAACAACAACATGACGCATGTTTAAAATATTTTATAGTTTTTTTGTGTGGATGAACTGTTTTAAATTCATTCAACGATTTCAGCTAATTATTATTTAAAAAACATTAGTTATGAAATCAGTGGTCCTTCAATTTTATTTGGCTGTATTTTAGTCTAAAATGAGGAAAACTTTCTGATGTTTGCACATGAATATCGAAAAATTCGTTTTCTATTTATAGGATCTCAATTTTACAAGACCTAGGAAAGGAAGTCTTATCTTTTACCACATGTTATCCTTATACCTATTGTTTTCCTCGGATCTATCATAGAAAACCGTGGCTGTTTCCAAAACCGGAACAAAAAGTGGCTCAGGCCATTAGCTGCTGAAAATAGATGACAAAAAATAAGGGATTTTAAGCTTGGCTTATTGTTACCTGTCACGGTGACATTCGTACCATGAACAATTTTCCAAAACGAATAAACGTAAAACCTCTGGGAGAAAAAAAAGGATTCGTTTAATCTGTGTTAATCGTTAATTAAGATAAACACCACAGTTAAATGACCACTGGTTTATTATATATAAATTTATTATACAATTTATCCCCATACAATTTGGGATAAAACAGGACTACTGACTACTAATATGAGGATGTATACATATATAAGAGGATGTAGAAAGACATAGAATATGTTCGGAATGATTAATTACTACAAATAATTAGGATAGATTATTATTATAAAAAAAAAACTGTATATAAAATACAGAAAGTTTCAGAACAAAAAATACACAATTTGATAAGTCATAGCTTTAGTATTTTAAGATGCTATAAATGGAAAAACGCTGTAGGCTATATTGAAAAAAAAGCACAATTAGTATTTATCCAGTTACACAACCTTTTTGTTTTATAAAGCTATTTATAGTATTTAATTAAAAGAAGTCCCAGGTCTCATCATTGTTTGAAGGGGTAGTTTGATCGAGTGTTCTTAATTATGTTTCAAAGGAAATCTACTCAGTTTGAAGAATATCACCTATTTTCTAATTGTTATTGGGTAAGGAAAGCTAAAATCGGTTCTTAGATTTGTATACATTTTTTTCGTACATCCTGTATTTACAGAAAAAAAAAACAAATATAAAGAACTGGGAAAATGATTATTATCATTATACAAAATGAAGAAAATGATTTGGGTTTATTTTTATTAAAAAAAAAATTATAAATTGATTGCCAATCAATTTAAGAGAAAATTTTTATTTTTGTTTTAATTAGTTGTTTAGTCCCTCAATTAATAATATTAGTGACCTAATTTAAAGAAAAATAAATCTTGTATGAAGACTATTTACAAGGAGTTTTAGTCCAATTTCGATAAATCGAGAAAGTTTTGTTTCCAATTTCGATAAAAATTCATTAAATTTCGACTAAAAACACATAAAATACGGTTCCCTTAACGATTGGTTGCATAGTTTATAAAGATATTGTCCAAAATTTCATTCGAAGGGAGATCAATTTCTGGAATCATTTAAAAAAAATATTCCTTCAGCAATCAAATAAAGTGCATTTTCCTTTCTAATATACCTAGAAAATTATTAAGGATACAGTTTTGGGAATATTAGTCGAAATTCCACTAGGAAAATTACAAAAAGGAAATTTATTTGGCGATACAATAATGAGAAAGCGACGAATAAAATAGAGACTTGATAGAAGGACTAATCAATTTCTAGAGTCTCCCAATAAAATCTGGAGAGGTAACAACCCTATCTAGTAATGCAAGAATTGTGCGTTTGTATGTCAAAGCATCAATTTGGTAACAATTTTATTTGGTAAATGATTGCTTTTTTTATTTCGATATTTTAGGGTTCATGGTAGGTAATAATTATTGATACAATTAATAACAAGCCTAAACTAACCAAACCCAAAGATTAAAGTGAGTTATTTTACCCAAAATACCAATTATTTTTCGATTAAATTAATTTAGGCGAGTGAGATATAATTAAAAAGCAAACGAAAAGGAGGAATCAATTGAGTTTGTTTTTTTTTCTAAATGTATAATATTTATTCAAATCAATCAAAATGTCAATATTTATTTTATGTTGTGAGATTATATGTTTTGTTATAAATTATTCAAAACGGTGTGTGTGGTAAAACAACGTTCAATTGGGGTCAGTTCATCCGTACATCATGCTCATACATTTATGTATCATGGAGCTTATAAATACTTAATAACTAAAGAAAATATTTACATATTTTTTTTGCTCATATTTGTTTAAAGAAAACTCGTGTTCAATTTTGTTATAAAATGATTTTGTATGTTTTGGTCAAGGATAACTCCATCGGGACTTATTTGATTAAGATTTTATCGCTTCAAGTATGGTGAATTATTTTTAACCCCCGAAATAAAATCAAAAGTGTTTGCGTCTGTTTGTGACATCGTAGCGCCTAAGCGGATGGACCGATTTTAATTTTTTTGGTTTCATTTGAAAAGTATTTTAAGAGAAAGTGTTCTTGGCTATGTTTCAAGAGCTTAGGATTCCGTACCCGAAAAAACGAATTATGACATATAATTTTAACATATCAATACTAATTACTATGGAAATTAATGGTCAATTAAACCTGGCTCAATTCATTTCGAAAAGTGAAATGGTAAAATAATTAGGTAATTCAAAACAATAGCTTAAAAGAACAAAATCAACTCAAATATTTCAATTAAAATATTTCCCAAAATTTATCCCAAAAAATGATAGCTCTCTAAGTATCCTTTTCATCTGATGATGACCTTGACCTTCAATTTGATATTGATTTAAGAAGGAGTGTTATGAGTTTAAAGTGTTTATCTGTGCGTTTGTGTATTTCTCAGTGGCATCGTAGCCCCTAAACAGTCGAACCAACTTTTCCAAAAAAAGGTTTACAAGGAATAAATCGTATTATTAAATTTCACTTGCATTACAATAACTTACTGTTATAAATATAAATATTTCCGATTGCAAATAGATTGTTTATGAACGTGATAATATTATTATTAATAATCATGTCTCTGAGATTAACTTGGATTAAAACGAATATATTAAAGAAAAAATGAATTTTGTTTGAAAATATCGTTAATTTCTTATCAAAAAAGAATAATTATGTATCAAATTGAATTCATTGAACCCGAATGAAATCTAATGATAAAATTTAGATAAATTGGAAAACTCTTTTCGAAGTTCATCAATAAAATTAATCCAACCCACTGGATCGATTTGGATATGAGTCTTATTAATTCTTTGATATCCATAAAAACCATATTTTTCGATTAC
Source organism: Chrysoperla carnea (assembly GCF_905475395.1). Lineage (NCBI taxonomy): Eukaryota > Metazoa > Arthropoda > Insecta > Neuroptera > Chrysopidae > Chrysoperla > Chrysoperla carnea. Next base: position 3,753,287 of record NC_058341.1, read on the forward strand.
AATTTTTTGAGATGAAAACGAAAACTTTATAATCGTTTTTAAGTTAACAAAATATCAAACTTTTTGGATAATGCAAAAATCAAGTATTATTTTATAAATATGTTAATAAATCTACATTTCCTAATATTTCACACAAAAAATTTGTAAATAATCAAAGGAAAACTTTACGTATAAATCAACATCTTAATTAGGTCCATTGTGTATCCTTTTATATATTTTACCCTAAATAAATCGAATCCTTAATCAGCACACTCATACTGATATAGAGTCGAATATTTTCGACTAAGTTTATTGACAAAAATGATAATTTATGTTTAACTCTCATAAATATGATAATTTATAGTTAAAATATGTATTTGATATTTGTAAAAAAAGCTGTCTGTGATGAGTATGATCCTTAGAATTTGTGGCCAAAATTTTCTTGATTAAATAAGTTTCTTTGAAGTAAATTCGAAATTGTGTGCAAAGTTTCTGAGTTATGTACCTCTGGAAAGAATTTCCAGGCAAATAATCATCCTTCTAAATTTTTGTGTTCTCTGATATAGCTTGCAAATTTTTATTGTCATTTTGTATGCCATTAACATGGTTGAATATTTAGCGTAATTTTTATACAATTTAATCTTTTTTCTCTTTTTTTATTTTTAGATTGAAAACGTGATGAGACAGAAAAATCACTGCAATTTTCAACAAATTGGGAACAATCAAATATGCTCCTAACAACTACCAGTGACCATAGAAATTGTGAAAATAACTTTAAAAAAATAAACCGCAATGATTTTGAATGAAATAATCAAATAAATCGCGATTTAAAACACTTTTTTTAAAAGAATGTGAGAAATTTAATCCGAGGAAAAAACTCCAAAAAAAAGACACCAATTATGTGTTCGTTAAATAAAATAATCTTAACATTTACAATCTCCGTAGTAATAAACAATGCCCATAATTCATTAATCAACACCAATAATAATATCGAAGAACGTGGTTCAGCATTATTACCCGGTGATTTTATCTTTGGTGCGTTATATTCAATACATCATCAACCAAAACAAAAGCGTACAGCGCAATCACAAGACTCCGGTAATATTTTAAAGTGTGGTGAAGTGCGTGAAATGTATGGTATACAACGTGTTGAAGTGACTTTCCAAACGTTGGATATTATTAATAAAGATCCAAGGATATTACCAAATATTACGTTGGGTGTGGAAATACGTGATTCATGTTGGTATGCACCAGTGGCGTTACAACAATCGATTGAATTGATTCGCGATTCAATATCACCGAATTCAGCGGCACGGGGTGAAGGCGGTTTGGATACGTGTCCCGTTAATGATAATAATCCGGTGAGTACCTATTTTTGTCAAATTTAATTTTGATATATTGGAACATGAGCAACAGATAGGGTGCATGAACTGTGGTCAGTATGGGTGCCAGGACTATACTGACGAGTGATATTCTCAATACTTCTGGAGAATAGTATTGTAATGTCACTGATACTACTAAAGCACACCAGCGATATTTATTAAAAAAACAAAATAGGTATAGAGTAATAGAGTGGCGAGCAGGGTGACAACAACCATAGCGTTTACACCTATACTAAATATGATCGTACTTCAATCATGCGTATTGATAAACGCTCCAAAAGTCATAGCGGGAAAAACAAGTAGCATTGCGACATCTACAATGTAGTATGAGACTCAAAATCATTCTATCGAGTTCAACTTACTATTTACTAGTGTAAGGGGTGCTAAAGGTTTTATACCATATACATCAACGTAAATAACGCCATAGTTATGGATTTTACGGCAATATTATAAAAAGTATTATCAGATACTTTTTGAATATCTATCCCTATATCGTATCAGCATTGTGAAAAACGCCATGCATATTTTACCGTGTAGATTGCGAGTATTTTATACAACCCATTACTTTGAATACTTAGATTTAAAATAAACTTTTTTTTGATCGAACATTGTCAATTTGTGTGAGTACATAAAACCTTACATCAACACATAAAAAGGTTTCTGTGTTTTTTTATTAATATTAAAACTCAATTTTTGTGGGTTTAAAAGGGTCAAATAGAATATTTATTATAATGTGTGAATTCAAATTCACTTTGAATACTTTCGGAAAGAATAAAGAGTATATTTGGATACCATGAGAAAGCAGACTTCTCTCCATTAATGAAAAATTAGATTTTTCTCCATATTATTATTATAAAATAATATTTTTATCATGATAAAATATACATAAAAATTGAAAAGGTCGTAAAAATAAAAAGTGTGTCTGAGTATAAAACCTATAAAAATATAATCTCGATACGATATATCACGAATGTACACTGACTGGATACAAAACTGAATCACGGTTCAATAAAGAATTGAGAGGAGACTGTACATAAAAAGTTGCGAAAATTAAGTTCTTTATATCAAATGCGGAACTTAAAATACTGCATTTTCAAAATAACAGAAGATACGTTAAATTTGACCAAATATTTGAAAAGTTATTAGAAAAATTAGTGGGACTACATATTTGCTTGATCCGAATTGGATAAAATTTGCGTGTGGTAGAGCAAAATGAAATATTTTGAACTTTATGACGTCATAAAGTTCAAAAAATCTTTTATTTTGATATTTTGGCCAAAATTTATCGTTTTTGAATGAATTTTTTTTTGAAACTCACTAATTTTGGGTCATATTTTTCATTTTTTGTGGAAGTTGTTTGTTTATACTAGCCGTTATATCAAATGTGGAAACCATGATACTGAATTTTCAAAATTTATTGAAAAAACGCTAAATTTGACCAAATATATGAAAAGTACGACCCAAAATTAGTAGGATTCCATTCTTGATCCATCCAAATTGGATAAAATTTGCGTGTGGTAGAGCAAAATGCAATTTTTTGGATTTTATGACGTCACAAAGTTCAAAAAATCAATTTTTTGGATATTTTGGCTAAATTTTACCGTATTTGAATGAATTTTTTTTGAAACCCACTAATTTTTGGTCATATTTTTCTTTTTTTATGAAATTTGTTCGATTATATTAGACGTTATATCAAATGTGGGAAGCACGTTACTGCATTTTCGAAAATAATAATAATATCCTCTTATCTTAAATTTATGAGGTAATTCATTTTAATTGTATCGTAGTGTACACACCGCATATAAGCTACACATAATATTGAACTAACTTACTATAAATATATTTTGTAAATAGTTGATTCGATGTTTTTGAAGTGGAAAAGATTTAATAACAAAATATATATTATACATATTTTTCGTGCTAAATAATTCTAAAGTATATAACTTCTATGTATTAAAAAAGTTTTGAACACGTTTTAACTGGCTTTAGTCGAAGTGCTAAACTAAAATTCGATGGAACATTCAGATTATTTTTGGATTACTCTATTTAAAAAATAAATCCCTCTCTTGTAAACAAGAACTTTGTAGTAGAAATACCATTTTCACGTTAATTGATTGGGGAAGTTTCATGTGGAGATATTTGAGACACACCCTTTTAAATCTACAGTCCGATTTAGAGTAAGCAATCCTGGAAGGTGGACATGTTCAAGATTAATAATTTTATCTTTCTTTCATAGAATAACATGGCTTATGTATATGGAGGTTGAAAAATACATAAATTCGATACAGTGAAATAATTTTTGAAGCATAATTTTATGTTCAAATGATTTTTATAACATAAAATAAGTGAATGATGTCTTCTATTTATTATTTAAAAATGTATAGATATATATTTATTTAAATTTTTTTTATTGAAAAAAAGAGGAAATTAAATTTACATGTCAACAAATGTTTCATATTTATTCCCTTCAATAGTTTTTACGAAATATTCTAAAAGGATTTTGTAAGTTACATATCAATAATATATATTTTATTAGCAGTTACCCACTCGATTCGCTGTGTAACTTTCAGTTATATTATCATGAAGTTTTATAAAGTAAAATTTTGTCTCAAACCATGTTTCATTCAAGCTTTCCAACCGTCATTTTCGTCCCTTAGGATTTAAGGGATGAATTTCCAATAATTATCTCTTATTGTACACAGAAATTTAAGGAACGTTTGTGCAGAAATTTCATGGTTCTACTAATCGATTAGAATGAATGCAGTTCCTAGACTATAAATAATTTAATTAATTCGCTAGATTAACTTTTCTCATTTGATTTAATCTATTTTTTTAACTGGAAAATTTTCAATGAAAAATACATTATTGTTTAAAATGGTTAGACTTGTAAATTACATCATATATATATACAAAATTTATATCGCCCAAGTTCTTCAAACTTTACAAGAAAATTATTCGAGATCAAATTTAAAATCTGGATACAATGGCGAAAAATTCCTTTAAAATATCGAATTGATAATGTGAAAAAAGTTAATTTGTTTTTAGATCTATAAAATAAAATAAAAACTTATCGCTGCGGACAGGATTCGAACCTGTGCGGGTAGAACCCAATGGATTTCAAGTCCATCTCCTTAACCACTCGGACACCGCAGCTATAATATTCATATCAATAAATAGCAATCAATATCATGTTCGCATTTAATTTTTAATTTAATTTTTTTTTAAATATATCTTTATAAAAAATTATAGCCCATGTGTTATTCTGATCTATGAGCTATATTATTGTACAGTTTCATTCAAATCCATTCGATAGTTTTTTGGTGAGAGCGTGAAGAGTAAAAAAAACAAACAAACAAACAAACATCCCTACTTTTACATTTACAATATAGATTTTTTTGTGTTTTACAGGATGGTACCAGCAATGGTAATCCAGATTCACTGGATACAAATAATGAAAAACGACAAGTTCGACCATTAATTGGTGTAATTGGTCCAGGATCATCGTCGGTTGCACTACAAGTACAAAATTTATTACAATTATTTCATATACCACAAGTTGGATATTCAACTACGTCCAAAGATCTAAGTGATAAAAGTCGTTTTAATTATTTTTTACGTGTGGTCCCATCCGATTATTATCAAGCGCAAGTAATGGTCGATGTTGTGAAACGATTCAATTGGACATATGTTTCAGCTGTTAACACTGATGGTAAGTTTCAAGAGGTGTTACAAAAAATTTAGAAAAATGTGAAAAATTTGGAAAAATTGTTGGTCCTCAATTTGAATATAAATTATATTCTAGGGTAATTTTGGCCCATTAATTGCATAAATTGCATTCATTTCATCGAACAACGGCAACTTTTTGAAATATACGAACGTTAAATTTTTCGAATTTGAGTCCTGTGGGGTTGATATCTTAAGAACCGTATATCAGATCGATTTTTAATCGTCACCATTGTTTTTCCCGGGTTTAAATTAGCTTCAAACCATATTTAGACAAAAAGTGACTAGAAAAATTCGAAAATTGCACTAAATTCACTTGACAACTGCCTTATTTTTACAAGTGAATAAATACCAAATACTTTGGTTTCAAATATTGATACCCTTTCCGGTTACGTGATCTTACACCCTTAAACACCATAATTTATTTCAAATATTTCAATCTAAATTACAATAAATGTTTATTTAATGAATAATGTTTAGTATTTAAGATACTTTTGAAATTCCGAATATACTGTTTAACTTATATTTATTTTCCATTATATTGACTCCCTACTTTCTCTTCCTTGAAAACGGTAATTATATTGATAGGTTATCGATTGTTTATTTACTTGTTAATTCAGCATCTTTTTCTGTGTTTATTTGTGTAATTATTTTAAAACAATTCTCTAATGTTTGACTATCATCGAAAACAAAAACGAAATCGACTATAATTAGGGTTGTAGAGAGAAAATAATCTCCATCTCATCCAACTTGATTATTACAGACAAAATAATTTATAGCTGCTGGTTTTAACATTATTAAGGGATAAATACATTAATTAGGACAAAGCTAATTATAAAAATTCGTAACGCAGAAGCAGCGTTAGCTAAGCAAATTTTGTAAGATATTGAAATCACATTTATCTTAAAATCGAATATTGCATTTTTAGTTTTTCAAGAATTTTTACTTCGAAATTACGTGGTATATCCTAGAATATACCTACAACTCTTATAGCTCGGGTTTTTGCGTTACTGCTATGGGAGTTTGGACTAAATGAAGAATTTATAGCATTTAAAAACATTCCGATACAAGAAAATATCGATTACATAAATTATTAATTGTATTGAAATATGTATTCAATTAAACAAGAAATAAATGCTTCTAATAGCTTTTACAGCTTACAAAGCTACTGGGAATCGTAGAAGCTCAACGTTTGGACATAAACATAATACCATTGTAAAAATAATTTATCATTTTGTCAATAAAACGTCTTGTAAATAATTTATTTACAAAATATAAACATTAATAAACAACGATCGGATAAATAAATAAAAGTATATAATAAATTAACTTAATTAAAATAGAATTTGATTTTATTTTGTTGATAATACATACCTACAGTAAAGTGGCCCCAAGGTAGGGAGGGTGTACCCAAATATCGGATACTTTTTTTCATAAAATACAAAAACGTAATGGTTTTTGAATTTTCATAAAGTTCAAAAAATCAATTTTTTTGATATTTCGGCCAAATTTTATCGAATTTGAATGATTTTTTTTTGAAACCTACTATTTTTGGGACATATTTTTCATTTTTCGTACAAGTTATTCGATTATAGTCGCTCTATTAGCTCAGTTGGTTAAGGCGTAACCAATTCCGTCCGCGGTATGCTAAGAGTAGCGGGTTCGATTCCCGCTGTCGCAACAAATTAGATTTAATTAATGTTCAGAAATGAAATATTTTAAGAAAGAAATATCTTCAATGAAAATTAGAGTAAATTAAATTTCTATTTACTCTGTCTTTTTAGAAAATTGAGGACATTTATGTCATTTTAAAGAGCAGAAAGACAAGATTTTTCTTTCAGAAGAAAATTTATTTAAATAAATATTTGAAAGAAGAACCCTTAAAAATGATGATGAATATAATATCAAATGTAGTATAATATTTTTGTTGAGACTGTTCATATTTCTTTTAAATATTTGCATCTAAAGAAATTTTTTCCTTACAAGTTTCTCTGTATAAAAGGACAAAGATTCTAGGAAAAAACGAAACTATTATGGCTTTTTTTTTGCATTTAATTTAAAATAAATAATACAAAAATCTTGTTTTAGACCTGCCACATAACCAGTATGCACAGGCTCATGCTGTAATTTTTTGTCTTTATGTCTGTTTCAAAATTTATCTCCCTGTTTTAAAAGTCTCTTTGCTTGATATCAAAATTAGTTAAACTGGTTTCGTGTAGAAAATACAAATCGTAGAAAACCCTGTGCAATTCAGTAGGTTTATGTTTTTCAATCGTGTCTCGATAATGGGACCCAGTTATCGGAACCAGGAGTGCTCCGATAATTGGGATTGGAGACAGTTTTTGATCTAAATTGAATCTATTTTTTTAATATACCATTTCGTATTTCAAGCTTGCCATGTAATTAAAATTTTCTATGCCGTTTGAAAGAGGAATCCAAAGATATTAACATTTCTCTATAAGGAAAAGTAAATGAACACGAGAACACAAATCCTCTGTATATCTACTATATACCATTTTATGTATATGGACGTAACTAAATATCCCGAATTAAAAGAAATTTTTTTCGTGAATGATTTGAGAGCTAAGAGTATTCTTCTAGTGCTTCTCTATTCATTCACTGTAATAACTCATTCTATTCGAACTTATTCACGAAAATAAAAAATGTATAAGACACTTAAAAATTTAATTAAAAGCGACATGAAATAAATTTAAGACAAAAGATTTATTTATTTAAAATAAAAAAAACTGAAAAATTAAATGAAAAAATATGAATTGTAGATTAATTCTATTTTTTTTTTATTTCTTACCATTTTTCAATATTTTCTGAATATAATAAATTCTAATTATTTGTTACTTCTGATATAATTTATTTATCATTTGTGTGTATTAAATGTCATTATTGAATTGTTTTAGTAATTAGATCCAAAAGTCACAAAAATTTAGTTCATTTGGCTATTAGATAAATATTTTCTAGAAAATTGCCCGAAATCGATTCGAAAAATCGCTCTTGTTGAGGTTTTCTGACAATATCTCGGAACCTATGCATCCAATTTTGGTTTAAAAGATAATTGATAATGGGCGCTTGACAAGAATCCAAGAAGTCCGGGTTCGAGTGTATTTTTTTCAATTCTCTTTAATTAAGTTCACCAAATTTATTGCCCTCAAGAATGCAATATCATTCTAATATTATCGGGGTTAAAGTATAATAATAATTTTGATACCTAGTAGCACTAGGCTTTTTTAAGGAGCATTGATTTTCTAAGTATAACTTGAATTAGAATTAGAAAAGTTTTTCCAATGAAATAAATAAAATAAATTATATCGTAAGTACACTGTAAAAAAAAACCAAAATAAAAATTTAAATTAACAAAAAACATATTTTCAATAATAATAAGAAGACATTCAGTTATTCGGTTCATACCGACAACCGACACACATACATAAAATAAAATACAATCCGGTAGAGAGGTATATACCGAATAAAACAATCAAGTGCAGTAGAAAACAAAAGACTAAACAATAAAAACGTAAAAAAAAGAAAGATTTTCCTCAATTGTTTTTACGGTTTTTTTTGTTGTTGTTCTAGTTGTTTACAATCTTAAAACAAAACATAGATAAGAGTTGAAGAGTGGGGGGAATTATTATTATTTTTTTATTATTATACATTCATACAAATATTTTCGCATAATATTTACTGAGCGTTCGAGAAAAAATCGTGCTAGAAATTTAACATTCTTGGGAATTATTGATAAAGGTTTGTTTTTATCTCATTCTAGCAAAATAGAATTTATCATGGAGTAGCTATGTTATACCATATGTAGCTATGCTATATCATATGACTGATAGACACTCTGACGTCATTGTACTTATCGGATGTCTCTGTTTATTACCTGTCTTTAAAATGCTTGTATCATCCATATTTCTTGGCCAATTTTAATTTCTATTTCACAATTTACCACTTCGCTTATAGTTTATTTTATAATATGTTAAGACATTCGAAAAATAAATTTCATGCAAATACCCGATTCCCAACATTCTTATTTCCTATGTCGTGATTACTCCTTTAAAGATTGAATTCTGGAAGTCCATGGCAAATATTTGGCATTAATGAAAATTTATCATCTCATATATGTATGAGACTCTCTAATTATGGAAGCTTGGCTTGACAGATATGGTTTTGATAATTTCTATTTTCCTCTTAATTTATACTTTTGTTTATTTTTCCCAAACATTCTGTATGTTTAACTTAAACAAAAATATTTGCTTTTTCTGAATAAATTATTTACGTATGTTGTATGTATGTAATTTTAGGTACCATAAATAACACCACGTATTTCTTGTGTCTTAATCATAGCTCTATGAGAATAAGTATGGTACCACAAAAACAAGAACCATAAAATTTGGAAAAATTTCTTTTAAAGTATTTCACTTGGAAAATGATTTAAATGTATAAAAGACCACTTATAAAAAGATACAATTTCTTTGAAATGATTTAAAATTTGTATATGTTATAGCTTATGGACAACGTTTGGTCAAAGGTTCTCTCAGATAACTGACCCAAAAATGGGTAGATTTAGAACAGAGATTTCTGAAGGACACGCATTGTTATAAGAAAAACTGTCTAATGAATCTCGTGAACAACTTATCGGATTTGCCTTATGGTTATCGTTTTCCGAGGCGAGGTTTTATCAAAGAATTTATTCAATTTAATTAGGCAGATCAATTTTTGTAGACATCACTATGTTAGTTTCGGTTTCAGTTCCATACTGATTTGAAAATTGAAGGGATGCCAATATTAGCAACAGTTATGACGGACGAGTCAATGCAATGCTCTGGTTGGCGAAAGTAAAATACTTCTGGTGGATAACCCTAATCAATACTGTAATTTTACTTATACTAACTTAGATACTTTAGTATCTGTCTCCATACCATACTAGTATCATAGTAAACGTCATAAATTTCTTACCGTGTACCGAAAAACATTGTAAACAGTTTTTAGTACCCTTCGAGGCAAAGCAAGATCAGCAAACTGCCATCGTATAAAACGTATTTTACTTAATGGTACTGAACCCTTTAACATATTTCACTTGCTCTCATGAGAGTGACTGATGTGGTGTTGTTATCATTATTCTTGACTTTAATTTTATACGTTTTTTTTTTCTCTCTACTCTTATTGTTCTTTATATCGCGCAAGTGATGTTTATTTGCATATCTAAAAACATCATTTGTTGCTTGTTGTAAAAATTTTTTTTGTTTTGTTTAAAAAAATATGTTTCCACTATAAAAATTGGGGACTTATTTCTATGTATTCAAAAACGATAAAAACAAAAATTCAAGCTATGACAGGTGACTCAGTGTGTCTTTCTTCACTGTGACAGCTCCTGAAGTGGTCTCCGTGCACTTCTCTAAGATTTCATCTAGTACATTGCGCTTAGAGGTCATTGGAAAAGAAACTAAATCCCTAATTTTAGCCCTTCTGATAAAAACAGGCTCAAACTGGAATTTAGCATGTATTGAATAAACAGATGAGTATTAAGAAATCATAGTATTTTATAATAACACTGTTCAATTGTATATGAATTAACTATCTAATCAAAAATCACACACTTTTTTAATAATCTGGTCATTTCAAGGACCCCACTATTTAAGATTTAAGGCTACTTATAACTGTCATAGTGGCTATTTGGCATCATTCTCGATCTTCAGAATAGTTCATAAATGTATAATCGTACATGCTTAGTGATGCTTATGTCGGATAGTTTTGAGTCATTTCCAGCAAGCTCGCTGATTTAGTTTTTCCTTTGCTGGTAAAGTTTTGTATCTATATTTGGTCTTATTATGCATAGAGGATTGGAAATCCTATGTCAAGACGATGGGTATGGGTGGTGTATGGAGGTTAGCTGGCCATGCTCGAGCATCGGACCTGGAAGCAATGGTTTAGAGCACCTAGCCAAATACACCCTTGTACTCTATCCCCGCAACGCTTTTCAGTGGCTATTATAACCAACTGATGTACTGAAACCCAGGATTTGCCTAGCGCTGAGTTTCCTAATTTCTTCTGGTACGACTATGGCCGGACCAAACCATTTCTTTCGCTGCTGTATGAGCACCGGGAAGTAACAGAGAACTTTCTCCGCATCTGTCACACGCGGGAGATTGTCTTTTTCCAATCTGATGTTGGAACTTGTTCAGGTTATCATGCCCTGTGAGTAACTCTATGATGACTCTAATATCAGCTCTGTTTAGTTTCAAGATCTCCTCGACGCTGTTACCGAGCGAGTTTCCTTCAACCAACAGGCTTTTGGCGATTCGCCCTCTCTCGTAGCAGGCCCATGCCTTTAATTGTTGGTTTTTTAGATTATCTCCTAATCTGTTAAGACCCTCTTCAATGTCAAGACGATAAGAAGATAGAAACATTATTGCAGGTTGGAGAGATTTACTCTTCGACTTTTTAAACACACGGTTAAACTATTCTTGTATGTAATATCATAATATTACAAAGGTATTTTAAATATCAAAGCATTATTATTAAAAAAAAAGTATCATATAAATTTTATTTGAATAATATCTGAGCGATAGCAAAAAAAAAATTGAAACGTGAAGGGATCGTAGACATGAGAATGGGATATGTGATAAAAAAAGGAAATTGGAAATATATATCTAGTTTGTACTACAATATAATATATTCATGAATATTACTTTTTTCCAATCGAACTTTCATACAGAAAAAAAAAACTGTGATATAAAAATATCTGTAAATATGAATGGATATCCGATATTTTTATTCTGACAATACGATGATATTGTAGATATTGTAATAGTTAATGCAATTAGCTAATTTTTATCAATAGATATATTTTATTTGTATTAAAAATTATAATCAATCAATCAAAAGAGAGAGTAATGATTAGTTTGAGTTAAACGTGTAGTAAAACATGCTTTATTCGAATGTGCTTTTCATATTTCGAGTGTATTTATTCTATTCATCATATTATAAGTATTCAATCCCATAAGTTAAATTTACCTTATAAGTAAGTATAATTTACAAATTCTTTTAAAATTAAAGGATTTCGAATTAAAAACAGAATTTTAAAGGGAAAAATAAAGAAAAAATCAAAAAATTATGTTCTTGCAAAAAATTAATATAAAAAATTCTAAAAAATTTGACATTTACTACAATCTGAAAAACCAACAATTAAAGGCATGGACCAGCTACGAGGGAGGGCGAATCGCCAAAAGCCTGTTGGGTGAAGGAAACTCGCTCGGTAACAGCGTCGAGGAGATCTTGAAACTAAACAGAGCTGATATTAGAGTCATCGTAGAGTTATTCACAGGGCATGATAACCTGAACAAGTTCCAACATCAGATTGGAAAAAAACAATCTCCCGTGTGTGACAGATGCGGAAAAAATTCAGAAGAAACATCGATCCACTTTCTCTGTTACTGCCCGGTGCTCATACAGCAGCGAAGGAAATGGTTTGGTCCGGCCATAGTCGAACCAGAAGAAATTAGGAAACTCAGCGCTAGGCAGATCCTGGGTTTCAGTACATCAGTTGGTTATAATAGCCACTGAAAAGCGTAGCGGGTATAGAGTACAAGTGTCTATTTGGCTAGGTGCTCTGAACCATTGCTTCGAGGCCCGATGCTCGAGCATGGCCCGCTAACCTCCATACCCATACAATGCTGGTGTGGTATAGAGACAGATACCATGTTATCTATGTAAGCATAAGTAATATTACAGTATTGAATAGAGCTATCTACCAGAAGTATTGTCCTATCGTCAACCAGTATGGGTCAGACGCCCATAATGCATTGATTCGTCCGCCATAACTATTGCTAATGTTATTATTCTACATATTCTTCTAATAATACTTATTTTTAAGTTTCCAGCATATGTCAACTTAAAAAAACACTCTGTACATAAAAAATTTCTTGCATAAATAGAATCCACGAAAAAAAATTCAAATATCGATTGCAATCAATAATTTCCTTGCGCTAACAGTTAAACACTTTGCATAAATAGTTACTTAATAGCTACATATATAGTTAGAGTTAAAATTAAATTTATATTCGTAATGAATTTTTATCGATATTAAACAGAAACGTAAATAAATAACAATTGTAAGAGAAGAAGCGACCGTCGAACATCGCGCAGCACGCCAAGCCAACGAACGATAAAGAATCAAGAAAACAGTAGTAAATAAAAGACGTTAAAGTAAATGTATTTATAGATACTATGTATAGTACCTTAATATTAGACCGTGGGCTCACAATGAAACAAAATGTCTATGACTCTTTTACTCAGCCATTTGTAGGATTGATGAAGAAATATCAAGTTCAAAAGCAGCACTGTAATGTTTGTTTTTAATCGAGACTGTACACACAGTATTTAACAGGTGTTATTGTGATGCTATTGTGGTTTTAGAATCATAACAATGAATCATATTAGATGTATATAGAAACAAACAATATCATTTTTTACTGGATGTTTTCGATTAACGACACTCTACAATATTTTCGTTTTTCATATTTCGACGATTGCATTTTTAATGCTTACAATTTGTGATAGTAAAAATTCCTAGACAGCATAATTCGTAGAATTGTAGTAATGGTTTCAAAAATTAGGAAAATGCACTTCATATTTAGACCCCTCTAGCAGTTCTGAGACTTCCTTGGTACGATATTGACTATGAATTTCTTTTAATATAAATCGTAGTCTTGAAAAAGCCATCGAATTACGAAAAACGAACGTGAACTATAAAAATCGAAAAACTCGTTTTTCATTAAAAATACCGTTAGAATACTTAGAAATGATGAATACAAACTGAAAACTTCGTGAGTGGCTTCCTTTTGACGAGTCATCGTTTTAAAAAATTATTAATGATATCAAGTGGTCATAGAGTGTCCGGCAAATTTCCTGCTACAGTTTTTGAGAAAGATAACTCAAATATGATGTAATCATGCTCATTTGTTGTGTAGACTCGTAAAAAGGAAGTCACTCACGAAGTTTGAAGTATGTATTTATAATTTAAAAAAACCGGTGGTGTCCCACGGTCTACTTTTATTTGGTACCAAATAAATTATTAAAGATTCATAGAAAGTTTTATTATGGGCTCAAGGTCTTTATAAGTAATGTTCATTCATGAGTTATTTCTTTTAATAAGGAAATAAAAATCAGAAGAGAAAACAAAATATCGAGAAAAAAACCACATACATAGATACATATTTTTATGTATTTTTAGTAAAAAAGAGGAAACGGATACAAAAATATTGTGAAGTAAATATATAATAATAATAATATAATCATAATAAAAAAATAAATTTCACTTCATCTTCTTAAAAATAAACCACATACCTATATCTCCCGATACTCATCCCCCGATTCGGTGTTCGTCGCTTCATACATAATGTTACGAAGTATAGAGATATTCGATTTACACCAATAATTCGAATTACGTATATTTATAAGAAGTTGTTACATTTGATTGGTAATATTCATAAAAGCTACGTTTGAAATAAAAAAATAAATTTAGGAAAAAATTTATTATTCCGGGAGCTAGTTTTAAACAAATTCCTCATTTGAAATCTCAAACATTGGAAAGATAATTTTTGAACTTGTTATTCAATCTATTGCCTTTTTAAAATAAAGTCAATTAGTCAAATTGTCTTAGGATTTCACCTCGGAATCTAACGAAATAAACTGAATAATGTGTTCTAAGTTTCACCGCTATGTGTGTGTGCCTGTCTGTCTGACTGTGTCGTCGTCGCGCCTAAACGGATGAACCGATTTTAATTTAACGGGGAGTGCCCTTAGCTCAAGTGCAAGTTTGAAGTGCATTTTCTACAAATTTTGTCTGGAACCTTTTTTTTATACGTTGAGTCGTTCAAAGGACTAAAAGATTATTGCCGAAAATTGTTAAAATATTTTATATAATCTGAGTTAATAAAAAAAAAAACCCATTCAAACAAAAGCATTTGATATTTTATTTTTTATCTCTTAAATCTGTGAAAAATTGAATAAAAATTTTGTCTATATGCACATTGTATCCACTTTCTTTTTCATGAAATAAAAAGAAATTCTAATAAAATGCCATATCCTTTTGATTCCGTTGAGATTGATATTTTAAAAATTTAATCTAAAACACTAGATCCAATCTTTAATATCATATATTATCTTGTTTTAAAATCCTTACAGACAAGACAAATTTAAAGAAAAACATATAATTTCTAGTTTAAAAGAGAACGTATTTATCCCATGACAATTTATGGTTGGATATGGTTTTCGAAGATATTTTTCATATTAAGCAATTCCGTATTTATTGAATCAGAGTGTCTCAACTTTTTTCGGAAGGAAACAGAAAGTTTCAAATATACCTGATTCACACTTTTGCGCAGAGTATCCTAGCCGAGTGTACTCGCTAAAGTTAAACAAAGTGAACCACTGTATATGAAGCAATTTTCTCTTTGCTTTTTCAAAATGGAATAAAAGAAGATTCCATGGCATTCTTTAGTCTCAAATTTGTCGGCAGCTAACACAACTTGAAACTTTTCTATGTTGCAGTTATGAGTTGAAACTTGTTTAAGTTTGCTATCTCACAGGAAGCAGATGATAAAGTCGATTAAAAGTCAAAAAAATAAAGATTGTTTCGTAAAACAAGAAATATATATATATGGTTTATTTTTCGAGTTGTCCATGATAAATAAAAAGAAACTTATTTAAACTTAAAACATTATATATAATGATACATTTGTTTTTAAAGAGGTTAAGCTGTAATTATCGCATTTAACAAGTATAAGAAGCTTTTTACAAAACTTTTTAAGAAGATTTAAAATTTGAATAACAAATGTATTCGAATTACTAATTTACTTAAAATCTCATAAATAAAACTATATAGATGATGTTCGAACCCTGATCGAGTGTCTCCACTCCTGTGACAAACTTTGAAAATAAATGCTGGTCACTTCTGTTTGTAAAACCGAGGAACCTTGTAGGAACTACTAACTAACAATGTTTGGATAGATATTAATTTAGAAAAAAAATTAGAGTGTTTTTTTTTTTTGTTCCAGAAAATTATGGCCAAGCTGGTATTCAGGCATTTCGAGAATTAGCCGAACGTTCAGATGTATGTATTGCTAAAGAAGATTCAGTTTTAAGTAATGCAGACGATGAAGATTTTGATGATGTTATTCGGAATTTAGTACAAGATACAAGCGCCCAGGTTGTGGTATGTTTTTGTGAGGGAATGACAGTCCGTGGATTGTTACAAGCCACAAAACGATTAAATTATACTGGACGATTATTGTTTATTGGAAGGTAAATATACATATTATTTTCAACTTTTATTTGAGAGTTCTGAACTTCACGAAATTACAGGCGGTAAATAGTGCATTGAATACTTATAAATATTCAATAGCATTGAAAACAAGATTAAATAAATTATTTCGGTAATTTCCGGGGGGTAATAAAACTCATAATCCTTCTCAGAGCCGTTTAAACCCGGATCTTGTATGGCAAGATAAAAACTGTAGGCTCGGTGTAATCGATAATCATTGATAGAAAATATATTGAAAATAGGATTGAATTGAAAATTGTCATATACATATTATATTAATTGTTATACTGGAATACAAAAAATATTATGAAATAGCCACAAACATAATCAAAAATAACAAAGGAAAAGAAACGTTTTGATTCGGGTCATCGATTGATTACTAATCAAAGTTAGTGTTATAATAAATAGCTGATCTGACCACGCGTTGCTGTCATAATACAAAATAATACACACCATAAAGAAAATAAAAACACCATCTATTGAATACTTATGCAAAAAATAAGATTGTTTGAGGGAAATTATTTGGGCGATTGTATATGTGACTGACACTACATTTCCACCCAAAATTCGTTTTATTTTGCATCATATTATGAAAACTATTATATTATCGGTTTTTAAGTTTTAGTACAGTTTTATGATTGATTCTACATTATCCCTCTGTAGAAAAAATTGAGACTACATACAAAATTTTTACTGCATGCACGATTTATGATTTTAAATTGTATCTGGGGAAAAATTACATAAAATAAATTATTGGGAAATGGTAAAAAAAGAATCAAGTCTTTTAGAATCTTTATAAGAATAATAAATCGTGACTGATACTATACAGAACAAAACGTGACTGACATTACGGTTACTTTTACATATTATTTATGAGAATAAAAAAGTCACAAATCAAATTTAAAATGATTTGAATATTAACGTTCTTATAAACATAAAGTAATGAAATTTTAATGAAAATATTTACGATGAAAAAATATTATTTAGGCACTTAAGATACTTCAAGCTTAAAGTGCTACAGTGTAGGCATCAAAAACAGTAGTTTTTTTCTAATATGGAATCATGATAAATTTTAAAGATTGAATAATATTTTTGATATAACTGTATATGAAATGGTTTATAAATAAAACAGTGAATATCAGTACATATTTTGTATGTTGATATAAAGTTTTAGTGGTTGGTTTATAAGGGCATTATAACCGGATGCCATTTCAAGTTGTATTTTCTCTTTTCATTTGATATCGACATAAACCATTTCCTTTTACTATTTTGTATCCGTTTATACAAATCACTTCACACACACACATTACATTCAAATCGACTACTAAACACAATGTTTTTCAATTTTGTATATTGTTTTCTTTTTTATTTAGAAATATCTATAAATATCTATATTTATTGTTTTTTATTATTGATTTTCGATATTGGTTTTTTCTTCAACTATCGTCTTTTTATGAATTCATTACATTTATATTCTTTTGATCCCATGAAAACATCAAACATCACGAATGTAATCAGGTTCGGATTTTGATTTTCTCAGTTTAATAAATAACGTTCTCACCCAGACATTTTTATTTTTGGATTTGGCCAGTTAATACAAAAACAAAATTGAAATTATCGATTTGGCGCCAGTAGGCAGTTTTAAAGTCCCAAGTTTTTAACGCTAAAAATATTAATTAATTCCCGTTTGTCAACACGATAATTCAAAAGTGAAAAGAGATATCAAGGTGAAAATAGCGTAGAAACATAGGCAAATTGTGTTTTGGGTCCGTAGGATCTATCTTGTAAACCGTTAGAGGTGGAACAAAAGTTTAAATATAAAAAATGTTCCTTATAAAAAAATAAACAGTTTTTATTGAAACATTTTTTCGTAAACATCACTGTTTACCCGTGAGGGCGTTAATTAGGTTAGAAAAAATACAGTATATATACATGTATTGTATTAAAGTTTAAGTTTTGCATATACGTATGTGTTTGTTTATTACTATGTATTACTATGTTACTGAGGAAGTGAGAAGAAAAATACTCTTATTACTTTCTGTAGAAGAGTGATTATCTTTCTTTGCTTACATGACCTATACATGGTATTTCAACAATTTAATCAGTCAACTGCTTGTTTTCACTTGTTTCTAAGTGTTCATTTCTTAGAAAAATCGATCGTATTTCTGTATAATCCCCATTTTTCACTGGTTTATGGCCACTTTTATTTGTTTTTGAAGATAAATTAACTTGATTTTCTCAATTCTTTACAGTGATGGCTGGGCCGATCGTCACGATGTTACCGAACATTTAGAATTAGAAGCCCATGGAAGTATATCAATTCGAATTCATTCTCCTTACGTACATTCCTTCGATGATTACTATTTTAATTTACGTCCCGATACCAATTTACGTAATCCATGGTTCAAAGAATTCTGGCAAGTGAAATTCTCATGTCGTTTCCCCGACGATAACAACAATCATAATAATCACAATGGTAATAATAGTACTTCCATTGAAAATGATCGGAGTACCAGTATGGAGGAAGTAACGGAAAAATCAATTTTTTTTCATCGTCAACAAACATTGCCGTCATCATCGATAAATGACGATAGTGATGCGATAATGTTTAATGGTGATAATACGTTTAGTGTTGTTACATCAGATACAATTTATACAGTTTCTGATCCAAATGAAACGATGTTGTTTCATGAAACAACGTTACCGATTCTGGATAGTACGAAAAATACGCAGAAGAAATTTTGTACTGGTAAGTGATCATTTTTTTTTTGTGCACAATAAGTTAGTGGTTTTTTTTTTTGGAACCACCGAACCAAAAACGGGGGTTTTATAAGTTCGACCGTTATGTGAGCCTCTCTGTCTGTCTGTCGGAAACAGATGGACCGATTTGGATTGTTCCTAGCTATGTTTCAAGTGTTCCTAGCTATGTTCAACCTCAAAATCGGTTCAGTTTGGAGAAAGCTTCTAGGAAAAAGATAATTTAATAAAGAGTGTTCTTAGATACGTTTCAAGTGGGATTTTAGGGTTCCATACTCGAAAAACTTCTCGGGGGCTTTTTAAATTTTGTTTAATTTCACTTATTTATTCCGTTTGTGAAATATAAGGGGGAAACTTTTAAAAAAATCATCCTGTATATCATGAAGCTCATTATGGATAAAATATGATATTATATTTAGGTAGGTACGTTATTAAATTTTAGGTTTGACTAAAGTAGACGCATCTACATTATCTATTTATATTTATTACAAAATAAACCTAAAATATACCTAAAATGTGAAATATTGATCCAATAAATTTAATTGTTGTAACAAAATCTGTTTATTAAATAAATTTATGGATAATATATTCAATTATTATTATAGAATCCAGAATCAGATTGTAAAGCCAATATGTGTGTATACAGAGTGGGGTAAAAAGTAGATATACAGTAATATAAAGTGCTATATTTAACTCCCGAACTAAAAAAAGGAGTGTTATAAGTTTGACCGCTGTGTTGTCTGTCTGAGAAATTTTTGTTGTTTTGTTTGAAAGGTACATGGATGGGGAGTGTTTGAGTTTAGGGATCCGTACCGGGAACAACTTAAAAATAGGCGGCGATTCTCAAAACCGGTTCAGTTTAGAGAAGGCTCTAAAGAAAAAGGTAATTGAATTGAGAGTGTTCTTAGATACGTTTTTAGTGCGTGAGTTTTGGGTCCCGAACCTTGAGAACAATTGCTTCTATACGGATATTTTGTGCAGAACCATTTTTATGTAAAATTTACTCATGAACAAATATAACAGCTAAAACTGAAAACTTGAAAAAAATCTTTTAGTGACTTTTGACCTTGAATAATCTTCTTTGCACACATGACTTTGCACACATTTTCAAGGTACTTTTTTGCATCCGAAAAAAGATAATCTCGTTGGTAAATCTTCACTTGGATTTTGCAAGTAAATTAGCTGTTTTTTTGTTTAATATCTCTGGGATACATGGTGATATCAGTAAAAATTTCTTACCGGGTACATCCACTGTATATTCACTTACGTCCCATTCTGTAGACTAATATATATCAGAGTATATTAATCAAATATGAAATTATTATATTACTACTATAGGTAGGCATATTCCATGACTGGATTTTATCCACCTAAATAAGATAGTTGGTAGGATCGCAAAATTATAAAAAAAAAAATTTAATAATATTAAACTATTTAGGGTAATTTAATATTTTATTGAAATGGATAATTCAGGTCGATTTCCAAGAAAATATGATCATTTTAAAAGTAAAATATTAAGGAAAAACAAATTAAAATTGTCCTTTTTTTTGGAGTATGAATTTACGGGAGAACAACTTTTAAGTGAAAACTTTCTTTAGAAAACTTTTTATCGTTATTCAACCCATTGAGAAGTATAATCATTATCATTATTCAGTCAATTTAAAACCACAATCAGATTGTTTATCAATGATTCATCAAAGTATAATTGTTTTCTCATGTACATCAAATAAAAAAGAATCATTTAAAAATAAATCTTTTTGTGGTTTTGAACTCTCTGTATATGATTATTTTTTATTTAATTTATTTAATAGACTTAAATTTAAATATGATCTGCTTGTTTCAATGTGTTTTTGTTTATTTGATACAACAATACTTTTATTGTAATAAGTAATCTAATTAAATTATGGTTTAATTAAATAAAATTGTTTAAAATAACATCAAAATTACATTAACGAAATTATTATATTTCTATTCAAGAAACGAACAAAACCAATTAAAATGATGAAATTAAGTATAATTGTTTAATTGTAACATTTTTGATATTATATGAAGAAAAGTGGACTAGATTGGGGATGGAATTTTTAACTTCTAACGCACGTTCTAACCCACTTACTTGGTAGGTAGGTGAAATATTTCGATCCTAAACTAACCAACTAAACCCGCCATAAAAGGACATATCTAAGTCATATATTGGTAAAAACCTGATTTTTGAATTTTTTGGAAAGAAGTTACCCTGAAAAGTTTTTATTTACACAGCCAAAATGATTTCTATATGAATAATATCAAGGTATACTAAGTTTAGTCCCAAGTTTGTAACGCTTAAAAAAATTGATGCTACTATAAATATTAAAAACCATTTCGTTGCTTTTCAAGGTACTAGCCGTATAGATTAATCAAATTTCTTAAAAATGAAAATGAATAAACGGTGGAAATTGCCGTATAATTTTCGCTCCTTTTGAAGTTCAAGTTATGTCCATAATTAGACTAGATATCCTGTTACTCTGATTATTTCCCGACTAGATAATGAAGAAATAAATAATTCGGCAGATTCATCTGCTTTGAGCTTTCTCTTCCGTATCCTTTTTGTGTCTTTTTCGTATTCTTTGACTATTGAGAGACCGTTCCAAATTTTGCTGTACATTTTTATTAAAATTTTCCCTTAATTCTGCAGGAATTTTATGAATTAAACTGTAAATTTTTAAAAGGACTGTCATTTTTTCCATTCTAACATAATTTTACTTTTGTTTGCTTAAAAACACCAACACTCGTTCTAGTTTGAATCATCGTACCTGTGTAGGCATTTGCCTACTTTGCTTTACGACGATAATCCCTCCTCTGACTCCTGTTGACTTATCGAAATATATAAACAAATGCAAGAAATTCAATACTGTTTCAACTCTGGCTGTTACTTTGAATAAATTGTTTATAATTAATTAAGAAGACCATATTTATTTTAAAATAATTAATCAAAGACCATATTTCCGTTTAAACTATCACACACACACCATTAGCAACAAATGCGATAAGATAAACGTAGAACCTTTTTTGATGAAGTGTCGAGTGTCAGATTGTTATGTGGAATATATCATATTTTAAGTTAAATTTATTATTTAATTTAATTGAATTTATTTAGTATAAAATATAATATGTAATTCTACATAAATTAAATGATATTAAAATAAATTTAATTGTTTTACGATTTTATTTGTGTAATTTTAAAAGAAAAACTTTTTGTGTTTGTTTTGTATTTCGTAAATTCGTAAATTGATATTGAGAATAATTTTAATCATGGACAAATAAAATGTATATTTTGGAAAATTTATAAAGAGTGTCTCGAAATTAACGCTAGATTTGAATGTTTGCCCATTTGAAGCAAAGACAGAGCGGTAGCTGGAAGTTTAAGTTTTTTGGAACTATGTTCCTTATCACATGTTATAATTTGTATGCTGGTTGGGTGGTAAAATCAAAAAATGTGTAAAAATTGGAACAAAATGAACGTTATATTTAAAATGACATTCCTTAGCGATTAACAAACAAGTTTTACCCGAAACATTTTGCCGTAAGCTTGAATGAATAAGATAAAAATCGAATGTAAAAATCTTGGGCCTAATTGCCAGAATCAGAATTGAAATTCAGCGACATTTAAAACAGTTTTAAGTCTTTTTTAATCTTTTAGAAGAAATGAGAAGAAATTGGAAAACAATGTGACTCTCGATTGATAAAGTTATCATTTTTTATGGTAATTTTGATCCAAAAATACATAAATCAAGTTCAAATCCACGTTTGAGCTAAAATTCTCAAGTTATGAGATCGGAAGAAAGAAGAGTGTGTCTCATTTAAAAGGATTGTTTGTGTAGAGGTATATAAGGCATTCTATTTATTTGACAAATATTATATTTATGATATTTAATAATGTTTTAATAAACTCATGTTTCTTTTCTCGCCCCCTTAAATAAAATAAATGGTTAAAGCACAGTTAGGAAGCACCATTTTGCCCTTACACACTTCTTGGTGTTTTTCCCATATACAATGAAAGCTTTGAAATTAATGATTTTCATTTTGATTTATCTATTTATATATTACACATAGAAATTTTCTTTCAACACATAGAATTTCCTTTCTACACGTTTTATTATTTTAATAGGTTCGGGCTCACGTGTAGTATTTGAGACAATTATTTCAGAATTACTGGAAATTTGAAAGGCTGTTGTTGAAATAATATCTAATTACTTTTTCTTCTAGGAACATTTACATACCCGTTAAATCCTCTTTCTAGGAATTTTCTAGGAGATCGGACTCGATCTTTGCTAGTATGCAAGATATGAACGTTTAAAATTCTTATTAAAATAAAGCTTTGTACAAAAATTCAACTTATTCCGTTAGATTCTAAGGTGAAACCCTAAGGTGATTGGAGGAATCAGAAATTTTCGAAGAAGTAGCAGTTGCTAGGCAATACCTTGAAAGAAGCAGTCAAAAATAGAGCTTTTCTGAGATGAATAGTCAAATGCCACCCTTGACTCTATACTAGACTTAAATTTTATTATTTTAATAAGATAAAACTTTTGTGTTATTATATTTATTTGTATGCGTACACATTGTGACATTCTGGTCATTCATTCTGATAGAGGGATAAAAATGGTTACTTTTAGGGGAATTGGTCGGAAGTTGAAAGTAAAATACCCTAAATAAAAGTTTATTAATTGTTTTTAAGCATTTTAAGTCAGGTAATCGTTTTAAATTGTATACACATTTAGTCCAGGCAGTTAATGAATCATCCAATAATTGTCTGAAAATTGCTTTATTCTAAAAAACATAGCCTTTTTTGGCATTTTTTCAGCTGTCTTTTTCATCAAAAACTCTAACGGCCACAAACTTTTTTATCGGGTAATTTTCGACCTACGAATAAACCAATTGAATGAGTGTTTTTTCTCGTGAAATTTAATCGAAAACGGTGTTTTTTCCCCCACTGAATCGAGAAAATGGTGCTCCTATAAACGTATTTTTCGATCTACAATCATTGCTTAGAATCGTTGAACATAATTATGTAACCCATTGTACATTTAATTTTGAAAATAACATAAATTTAAAAGCCACGAAATTTTGTTATTATTATTCTATAAATATGTAATGAAAATGATAAAATGCACTATTTTCATTTTTTCCTAATATATTTCGATATTATATGTTTATCAATATTAATATTATTTCGAATTCGAATGCAATGCTATAACATCATAATAATAATTCAATGTATATTTTATTAGTTTTATCTCATATGCATCATATTCGATTTCATAGTTTTTTTTTTTTTTTTTTTGATATTGTGTGCCAAAATTTAATATTGCTAATATTATTTATGTAGCTATATCCTATTTTATTTGCATTATATATAAATCAATGATAACCCGTTAAAAATTGAATAGTCCACAAAAAGAATATCATGAAGAATATAATGGAATCCGAAATTTGAAAGAAAGTGAGATATAAGAAATTTCGCAAAGGTCTAAGCCATATAAAAGTGCTCGATTTTAGGATGAAAACTAAAATTTCATCCTTAGTGTAACCACAGTTGTACAATCCGATCTCAGTTTTTATCGGGGTCGGGTGGTAATGAATGATATAAAAAGTTTTTCTGAATACAAACTGGTTTAAATTTGGCGAAGATCATCTGTGAACGAATATGTAATTTGAAACCGCCTAGTAAAAATTTTATTAGACTTGTTGGTATTACCGAAAGTCGGCCGCAAATACTTAATAGTTTTCCAACTTAAAAGAAGTTTTAGACTATTTAAAATCAGAGAATATATGATTTAAGATTAAGATATCTCGTAACATCGGACATTCAACTAAATTATATATTTTTATATATGCTAGAGCTTAGTTTGCAAAATTTTATAATATAGTTTATCTGATGAAATCGGTAATTTATTTATATTTTTATTAAAAAATAGGGATATAGGACTTTTATGTGCACTTAAACAGATAATGGTTGCACTTAAAATTTGAAAATTTATGAAATATACGCCATATTGTCGACTTAGCAATATATATTATGTTCAAAGTGGATGATTGCGAATATACCACTAGACTGAATCATACACCTACATAAGTTTGCATTGCTCTGTAATAAATCTTCGTCAAGATTATTCAAACACTTTAATAATATGTTAGTTGTTATCCCTATATTCCTATTTGTTTGTCTTATGTAAGTTTTATTAATGTCTTATGTAAATTATTCCATGTTTTTTTCACATAATTATAAATAATTACAACCCAAAAAAAACACATAATTATCTTTAAGTTAAATTGCGTGATAAAATCAAAAAAGAATATAAAAATTAAACAAGGATAATAAGCAACGATAACAAGGATAACATGTAATAATAGAAGTAGGATAAAAATAAAAAAAATATTGTGTTTATTTTAAAAAGGATAATTACAAATACACAAACACTTATTCAAACTCATCATAAACATAACAGAACAACTTTGTTGTCAAAACATGTAAAAAGTTAGATTACATTTTATTTATGATTAAAAATATACACACAAAAAAAAAATACAAAAATACAAAAAACAACATAATATGAAAGTATTCTAATTTTCTCAACGCTACTCGAAAAAAAAAACAACATGGAAAAATATGATGAATTCATCAATCAGTCTATATAAAACACTTGAAGCTTTTTTACCGATCTCTATGTACAGAATATCCATGGCTCCCACTCAAGAAAAGCTTGCGAGGATGCCATACCAAGAAGATCTTAACAGATTAAGAGATAATCTGAAAAACCAACAATTAAAGGCATGGACCAGCTACGAGGGAGGGCGAATCGCCAAAAGCCTGTTGGGTGAAGGAAACTCGCACGGTAACAGAGCCGAGGAGATCTTGAAACTAAACAGAGCTGATATTAGAGTCATCGTAGAGTTACTCACAGGGCATGATAACCTGAACAAGTTCCAACATCACATTGGATAAAGACAATCTCCTGCGTGTGACAGATGCGGAGAAAATTCAGAAGAAACATCGATCCACTTTCTCTGTTACTGCCCGGCGCTCATACAGCAGCGAAGGAAATGGTTTGGTCCGGCCATAGTCGAACCAGAAGAAATTAGGAAACTCAGCGCTAGGCAAATCCTGGGTTTCAGTACATCAGTTGGTTTATAATAGCCACTTAAAAGCGTAGCGGGGATAGAGTACAAGGGTCTATTTGGTTAGGTGCTCTGAACCGTTGCTCACTACGAAAATTAAAGCATATTCTGACACTTGATAAGTCAAAGTAAGGGTGGGGGAATTGTAATAAGATATTACAGGGTCTCGGTCCTGTAATTTTAATTATACTAAAAAGCATACGTCTGTATATGGAAGTTATGGTAATCTTCTTCGCACTTTTTTATTTTGTTTTTGGTTTGAAGCAAACAAATTATTTTTAATTATTTTTATGTACGAATTTATACTTTTTTTTAATTTACTGTTGTTTTTTAAATTAGCTTCATCAAACATATACATATACTCCGTGATAGAGAAAAAGACCATAATGAAGTGAAACTTTTGTCAAATAGGAAAATGAGGTTTCAAGTGTGGCTTAAGGGTCGAAATTTAAAATCATGGTACAACGACTTTTTTTACCTTATTGTAAAAGAATTTTAACCTGACAATTACAAACTTAGTACTATTTTGTTCTTTGAATCTTTTATGAGACCTCCCATAAATTACGTCACATAAATTTTATGATTTTTAGACCACCGCCCTTTATCGTTGCCATATTTTTAAACTCCTCCCCCTCTGGGGTGACGTCAAAAATTTTTCAATTTTATATTTATAAAAAATTAAAACAACAACTTCAATTTATTGGACATATTTTAGACTTTGAAATGTGGCGTCACAAAACTCCTGACACTTCCTGCTCCCTTGTCAGATCATGTATTAAGGAATCATAGAATTTTCGCTTAGTTAAGAAAATCATAAAAAATCAAAGTCATGTTTGATGTCACACCAGGGGGGGGAAGAGTTTACAAATATGACAAAATGAAGCGTGGGGGTCTAAAAATCATAAAATTTATGTGACGTAGTTTATAAATGACCTCTTAAACGATATAAAGAACAAAATAGTACAAAAAGTTCGTAATTAGTTAAAAAAATTAGAGAAATTACAAAAGAAATATAGAAAGTAAAAACTAAAACTCCCAATAAAATCGAATATTTTAAGATAATTCTCTATTAAAAGGAAAAAAAATAAAAATTTATCTACATGGATTAAAAGCAATTTAATTCATGAACTTAAAACTTATAAATTTGCTTTAAGCTGTCAGACTATAGTTATAGTTATGGCATGAAATACTATTATAAATTCAGCATATAAAATATTGCAATAGTTAATTAGTTCATTAAAATTATTTATTAATATTTAACATAAAATATTCTATCTATTGTTTTTTATTCAATAATTGTAAAAAACTCTATACAGCAGCTATGAAAATTATTGTAGAGTTTAAAATAAACTTTTTAACCACCAAAAAATAACCACAATTCTCTACTATTCTGTATCTGTTCTACAATAAAGTTTGAGCTTAGAGTTGAGTTCAGTTCACATTGATGGTTATTCATTTTGGTTTTAAAGTTAGTAGAGATGATAATATATTATTTAAAACAATGGCATGTTTTTACATTCAAAATTATGTTTTATTTCTCGTATTTGTATGATAGGAAAGTTGTCAAGGTTATGCATATTTTTGCATTTGGTTTATAATTCTCGTTCAAGAAAAAAATTCCTAGGAAATTTTTGTAAAAATCTGAGAGCAAGAAAAATTCAAAAACAGGCACGAAAGAAGACTAACAGATTCTGTATTCAATGCATGTGTTTCCTATTATGCATATTTATTTCTTTGTGTAAAATGTTAGAAGCGCAAAGCGGTACTCATGTATATATACTAAGTATTATTGTAATTAAACTTCACTGCGCTTCCACCAAGAGTCTATTTAAATTCATTATTATTATGTATTAATAACGTAAATTGAAAAACATTTAACATAATTAAAAAAATTCAATTAAAAGTAATTAAAAGTATGTCATAAATAATATATCGTAATAATGCAGGTATTTTAACTTGACAATGGGTGAGTAACGTAAATATCATGGGTGAAATTAAGTGAATTATTATATATATACACCTGGTATTGTACCATTGTAGTTTTAATTACAAAATAGGCCTCTAGATGTTACCAATTCTGAATTTATTGAACATTAACATATAGATTTCAGTATATTGAAGTGGATAGAATTTAGTGGAGCTTTCTCACATCCAAATAATATGCAATTTTCATAAACCAAATATGGAATCCTACTAAATTTGGGTCATACTTTTCAAATTTGTGGTCAAATTGAATCTATCATTAAAAGGTTTCAAGATATTGTGATCCTAGTCTTCAAATTTAGCACAAAGACAAAGTTTAACAAAAAACTAACAACAGAGATAAAAAGTTTGACCCAATATTAGTGGGTTTCAAAAAAAATTCCAGGCAAATCGGATAAAATTTGACTGTGTTATCAAAAAAATCAATTTTTGCACATAATGACGTCATCAAAATCCAAAAAATTTAATTTTGCTCTATCACATCCAAATTATATCCAATTTTGATAAACAAAATATGGAATCCTAATAAATTTAGGCTATACTTTTCAAATTTGTGGTCATATTAAACCTATCATTAAACGGTTTCAAGATAGTGGGGTCCTGGATCTGAAATTTAGCACAAAGGTGAAGCCAAGCGAAAAAGTAACAGCACAGATGAAAAGTTTGACCCAAAATTAGTGGGTTTCAAAAAAAATTCCAGTCAAATCGGATAAAATTTGACTGTGTTATCAAAAAAATCAATTTTTGCACATAATGACGTCATCAAAATCCAAAAAATTTAATTTTGCTCTATCACATCCAAATTATGTCCAATTTTGATAAACAAAATATGGAATCCTACTAAATTTGGGCTATAATTTTCAAATTTGTGGTCAAATTAAACCTATCATTAAAAGGTTTCAAGATAGTGGGGTCTTGGGTCTGAAATTTAACACAAAGATGAAGTCTAGTGAAAAACTAACAATACAGATGAAAAGCTTGACCCAAAATTAGTGGGTTTCAAAAAAAATTCCATCCAAATCGGATAAAATTTGCCTGTGTTATCAAAAAAATCAATTTTTGCACATAATGACGTCATCAAAATCCAAAAAATTTAATTTTGCTCTATCACATCCAAATTATATCCAATTTTGATAAACAAAATATGGAATCCTACTAAATTTGGATCGTAATTTTCAAATTTGTGATCAAAGTTAACCTATCTTCAACAAGTTTCAAGAAAGTGGGTTTCTGAATCTAAAATTTATTGCAAGGAACTACCTAAACTTAATCTTAAGAGACAAAATAAATTTGACTCATAATAGTACACAATATCCTTAGATGGTTTCCGGACGGAAGTAAATTTTAAATATAAATTATTAAGATCCAAATTGTACAAATAAATAATAAGCAGTGTTAATTATTATACGTACACAGTTATTATGCATATAACAGGTAAACTATGGTAGCTAATAAATTTTGAATAATGTAGGAATCTACTACCTATTGATAAATTTCAACTATTTGTGTTGTTGTTGTTGTAGTTGTAGGTAATAATAAAGCTTGAGGTATTGTTGAACACAATAATGGAAGCATACATATATATTTATATAAAACATAATATATACCTACCATACATATGATGTTGGATGCATTTACACACTTGTAAATATATAAATTACAATGTAACAACCTAACCTCTGATACAACAACTAACCCATGAAGAATGTAGAACAGGAGAACGATCGCTATAGAAAATATTGTCCCCAAAATATGTATAAAATAAGTGAGGCGCTGCGATCAATATGTAGTATCAATAAAAGCGGTCTGTTGTGCGCTAATTTCAAATGATATATCAATTTGTACATTATGCTAACAACAACAGCTAACTTCACAGATACAACTTCTTGTTGACAGCGCGACTGGTGGCTGAAAATGAACTATAAATTCTACAAATTTTTAGGGACAGGTACACTAATGCTTTAGTACATAGCGATCTTTCTCCTGTTCTACATTCTTCATGAACTAACCTATCCATTCAACCTATGCAACGTGTTATGAATACTCCAGACGAGAAGTGCAAAACTCCTAGATAAAGATCTTAAATGCTATATATTATTGGGAAGGTTTTAGATTTCTAAAAATTTGTTATTAGAGATGTATGAAGTCATACGAACAAGTAATTTCAATTAAAGGATGTATGAGCATGGTAGTGGGGGCACAAATTTAAAAATAGATATTTTCAGTTTTGATGATAAATTTATATTATTACTTGACAATATAAGACGAAAAGTAAAAATAAAATTTTTCGATATCTGGCTTAATTTTCAAAATATCGAAAATTGAAAATTTTGTTTAATTATTTAGCTTTCGATGTTTCGAAAACCAAGACACATATCGAAAAATTTTATTCTTATTTTTCGTCTACATTCATGAAGTTATAACAAAATTCATCATCAAAGTTGAAAATAAGATAAAAATAATTTCAACCCTTAGTTTACCCTGCTCTTACATCCCTTATATGGACGGTGACACTCAGTTTTTTTCTTTTCTAATTCATTGCTAATATGTTTATTTTCTATTAAAAAGTTTTTTTAAATTTGTTTTCATTCATTCCAAATGAAAATTATCAAAAACTTCCAAAATATGTCGTTTTTTGAGATTCCTCCATAAGAGCCAATGTATTTTATATCGATTTTTAATGACTTTTTTCTTAAAAATTTGCACGGTTACCTAAGCTGAAATTTTAACCACATATTGTTTGAGTAAAAGACTACCTACAAACAAATTTTGAGCCTTTAAATCAAACATTGTTGTCATGCTCATACATCCTTCGGGGTCGATGTTTGGCTACGTTTTTTCATGTAGCCATTTTATTCCCCAACAAAATGGGACCGTAGTATGTTGAATATTGTAACGATAACGTATGTGTACGATAGATATACTTTACATCAATTGAAGTTTATTTATGCATTCATTATTTTTATGAAAAAAAAAACATCCCACTCTTTGGCTTATTGGAGTGAGAAATGATGCTACAATTTTTGTAATATAGTGGCTTTTTTTGGATACGTACTTTATTATTTTTAAAACAAACATATTTTGAAGTTATAACAGTAGCGTATAGTTTCATGAAACCATATATATTTCGAGTAGGTGTACCTCGAAATATGTATTTTTGTAGAAAAAATGAGATGAGTATTTTTTATGGTTAAACAAAAATTTGAAAAACATATTAAATTATATTATTTTGACCTTATTTAATGAAAGTGTGGGGAAAAAATGTCTATACAACAAGAGGTTCAATAGGTCAGAGAAAAGTGGTTTAAAAATTTTAAAAAAATTATGTGGGATTAACGAATAAGAGAAAAAATTGGAGGTAATGAAAATCATATAAATTTGAGGAAAGTGTCCCTCTGTTTTCAATCAATTTTGCTTGTAATTCACCTGACGAAAATCAAGGGCGTATATATATGGAGGTTTAAAAAATAAATAGTTTGAAAGTAATTTACATTAAGGTAGAATGCTCGTAAACCGACTTTTTTTAAAAATGAAATGAAATGAACATTATACCTTAATTAGCGCAGATGAGTTTGAAATCGTAAAAATAAAAATATCTCCAAAAAAAGGCTTTAAAAATAAAATAAAAGTTAATTTTCTCTTACCTTTGTGACTGGTACCGATGTTTCCGGTTCATAATTCACACAATTCCTATCTTTGACTGGAAATTCATAATGGATGATAGTTTGGCCCAATATCTGTAAATCAAGAAAAATATGAGATAAATAAATTATTCCTTTTAAACTATAAGGCGTTCGTTCCTAAGGTATCTTAATAGAGGGTAAGATAAACGCAACTTTTGTAATTTCGTTTTTGAGAAGTTGGATGCGATAAAGGCGTTTTTCGATAAAGTTAGTAAACTGTGTTTTGAAAAAAAACGCTAATAAAGTTCATGAAGATATTTTGAGCTAATTTACACTTTCAAGGATATTGTAACATAAAATTTAAGAATTTCTTATAATTTAAGACCTTAACCATCCTATTTGTCCCTCAAAATAATTACATTCAACCTCATAATCGAATCTAACGGTGAAATGAAAAAGTCCAGATCGAATCCCTATATACTATATATGAATGTATCGGATATAACGACTTACATATAAGTGATTTTGATTATAGATTGAAATGACCCAGCCTGTATATATTCACTTTAATATAAAAACACAAATATCTCTTATAACAACCATAATTGGTGTCTTCAAATGTCATAATAACCAAATTTTTGTTGTATGTTTGAAATTTTTTTAAATATTAAACCTACCTATACCTATACAGGTATAGTATTTAATCAATTAATTCTTTTAATTAATATCAGCACTATCTTTTATTAAGCTATATTTAATTTATAAACAAAAATAATAAATCCATTTTTATTTTTAACACAAATAAATAAAATACCAATGAATTACATAACAAGAGTTGTTGTGACCAGTTTATTTTTTGAAATAAAAATTACAGGCATATAAACCAAATTTTGTGCATTTTTAATAAAAATAAAAAAATTTTATTTTCATGCATATAATATAAATTAATTGTTTCAATACTCTGTGCATATTAATTCAATCATTAAAACTGCAAAACATTGCAAATGATTAACTTCAAATACTATTCTAGTTTTGTATTTTCTTTTTTTTTCGAGGAAAATTTGTTTTATCTGAGCTAAATATTTTGAAATTAACATATTTAAATTTTAAAACAGCAAATCGAACATAATTTATTTGAATGAATGAAATGAATTAAAATAAATGAATAATGAATTTATTTGATTTCAAGTGGAGTGATTGAATTTAATTTATTTTCATTTGAGAATTATCATTTTCTTCAATTTTACACCACAAAGAGTGCGAAAGAACTTCGAAATGAATTTTATCTACTTATCGTATCATAAATTATTATAAACGTCTGTCTTTTTCTTTAAACATTTAGTATATGTATATGATATGTACTATATCTGTTTTACAAGTTATTCTTCCTGCTGTGCCATGTTCCTTGTGTTAATCCTTGTGTTCACACCTGTGTATGTTCCCTGGAAGATATACAAAATATTTTAAAGCTTATGACTACTTACTTTATAATATTATACAGGTGGTATTTTTTACAACTGTTTATAGAGAATATAAAAGACTGTTGCACCTGACATAAAAAAATTCGAAATATTTTGAAATTAGTTATCAATACTAGCCAAGCCAGCAGGTGATAAGGCACGCAAAAACAAGCATCTTAGAACATGTGTCCGGAGGAAGAAAAATCGTATATACAAGCTTTTATTTAACTTGCAAGTAGATAACTTCATTCAATTGAGCTGAAATTTTGTACGCACATGTAAATCGAATGACAAAGCATTTTTATGGTAAGCATTACTTGATTTTTCCATCGCTTTCACCATATTTGCCTATTCGTCTGTGATCACGATAACTCAAAAACGAAGAGGATTTAAGTTCGTAAATGAGTCACATAAGGGAATCGGATCTTGGATCCGTAAGGTCTTGGATCCATTTTTATAACCGTTAGAGATAAAACAAAAGTTTAAATGTAAAAAAATGTACCCCCACCCTATTCAAGTGGTCGAAAAGAATGGCCGAACAAGTAAATATTTCATGAGTCAACGCTTTAAATAATAAGTATATGAAGTATATGACTGCTCAGAAATTAAAATATAGCAATTAAGTATTTACTTGCTTTTATGTTTCGCAATTAGTACAGTTTTTTTACACTGTAACAAATGTTGGACCTAAATGAGGCCATTTCAATCGGATGGCGTGAGTTTTGAGTTTCTGAGTGGTTAAGCGAGTTAGTCAACAGATGTGATTCCTGGTTTCTTCAATTTTTCATATTCAATTCTCTCCACAACTTGATCTGTAAAGTCTATATACACTCTTCAAAGATACAAACTGTACAAAAAGATCATTTCCAAAGAGTGATTACTAAATGAAGTATATAATATATGAGTATTATTTTTATTTAAAATTATTTATATCATTATCTAAAGTACCTACCATTTTTTTAAACGATTTAAAGATAAAATCTACTCTGACAACCATATTTGCATAAAAAAAATGAGACACCATTATATCGATAATGATTAGGATTCAGTTGCAATAATATTTTGTTAGTCTAATAATTTTAAATCTCACTACGAAAAGTGATGATTTTTGAATATTTAATTTTATTCAAAAATGAGAAGTAAAGCTATGACTTTTAAAAAAGAGTTTTAAGGAGTTTAATTAAAATATTGCTTTTCACAAATAGTCAAAATTTTATTTACTTTTTTAAGAACATTTACCGCGGTATTGATTTTTATCATAATCATAGATATTTGTTCGAACTCAACGAAATTAGACTCCAAATTTACATTACGTGTAAAAAAAGATAACGAGTACTAGTAATTTTCTGGCCAAGAAATTTTACTTTTATAGTAGTGGCTTGTAATAAATAATAATTTTAAATAAATCTCTCTTGAAATATATTTCCACCTTTTACAAAAACAATAATTTTCTAGAAGAATTCATATTAATCAAATAAAGAACTTACTATCAACGCCTTTTGATTTTATGCCAAAAGTTATCATTTGTTATAAATTTTAAAAGTATTTATTTAATGAATGAGTCCCTTGAGACCTGTATAGAATGTTTTAGTTTGAACGCTAACAAATCATAAAATCTTTCATTGCTATCGTAATCATAATTCTTAGAGTAGATACTACAATAATTTGATATCAAGGTGAGTCACTCATAAAGCCATTTTTTATTTATATTTGGGATGAATACCCTTTATATGAAGCCGTTGGCGTTGAAAAAGTGTGATTCTTTATCGATAAATTTTACTTTTCGTAAACATAAAATACATATTGAGTCTAATTTCGTTGAGTTCTAACAAATATCTATGATTATGATGAAAATCGTTGCAGCAAATGATAATTTGTGAAGGGTGAAACCTTAAGGTGTTTCGATACCCAAACAAAAGTGTTTACCAAAGAACTGAAATTTTTTGTGTCATTAATGAGTATTTAATACGTCTTCTGTTCTATTTCAAGTCGATTCTCTGTACGGTTTACAAGAAATTAAAGTAATGATTAAAAGCAGCCCTTTTTGTATGGTGATATATGAAAAAGTCGTAATAAATCTTGGTTTTTTGCTCAATAAGTGCTTTTATAAATGACTTGAACATGAGCTATTACATAATGAAACCGGCTTTGAAGAATGAACTACCTTAATATACCTATATTGTTCATGTATATGTATGTATGTGTACAATTAAATCTTTAAGTAATAATTATGACTACAAACTGTTAAAATTCAGACACTAAAAATAATAAAAGCATTAATTTATGAAAATGAACGCTTAATACTCAACCTAAACTATACTAAAGTTAAATTACATCTACACAAAATTACTATCTATAACATGAGAAGATTCTCATGAGACAAATATTCTAATTTTGCTTTATATCTCATCTATTTGTTTAATGTTCTAATTGCGTTTACAGGATGTACTACGATACGTTTTACATGATTCATTTGTCTGTTGTTTCAACATCAATTTCAGAATATTTATGGTATTTTCGCAAAATAAACATTTAAGGATGTATGAGCATGACAACAATGTTTGATTTAAAGGCTCAAAATTTGTTTGTAGGTAGTCTTTTACTCAAAAAATATGTGGTTGAAATTTCAGCTTAGGTATCCGTGCAAATTTTTAAGAAAAAAGTCATTAAAAATCGATATAAAATACATTGGCTCTTATGGAGGAATCTCAAAAAACGACATATTTTGGAAGTTTTTGATAATTTTTATTTGGAATGAATGAAAACAAATTTAAAAAAAAACTTTTTAATAGAAAGTAAACATATTAGCAATGAATTAGAAAAGAGAAAAACTAAGTGTCACCGTCCATATAAGGGATGTAAGAGCAGGGTATATTAAGGGTTGAAATTATTTTTATCTTATTTTCAACTTTGATGATGAATTTTGTTATAACTTCATGAATGTAGACGAAAAATAAGAATAAAATTTTTCGATATGTGTCTTGGTTTTCGAAATATCGAAAGCTAAATAATTAAACAAAATTTTCAATTTTCGATATTTTGAAAATTAAGCCAGATATCGAAAAATTTTATTCTTACTTTTCGTCTTATATCGTCAAGTTATAATATCGTAATATAAATTTATCATCAAAATTGAAAATATCTATTTTTAAATTTGTGCCCCCACTACCATGCTCATACATCCTTAATTGACAAATATCTCCGAAATAAGCTTAAGTTACATAAAATTTAATGAATACTACTACTATTTCCGTTACATCCTGTAAATTGATCCTTTATATATAACGTACCTATCATTCAACACAATAATCATGAACCTCATATTAACATTCGAGGGTAGAGTGAGATTTGTTGAAGGTGGTTGATATGTGGCTTAGTACAAGTTAGTTACGCTTTAATTCACACAATGAGAATGGAAATTGCTAAAGGTAAAAGGGGAATACCAGGATTGTATGTGTATGCAAACATACATACATCGTTAATAATGTTACTGTTTCTATTTGTATAGACTATAGAGCAAATCTTTGTGTTTATATTATTATACAGTTGGTTCAGAAATTCCTACCATAATTCTCTTAATAGTTTGTTAATAATAATCGATCTATTAGCCTAAATGGCCGAGCGGTCTAAGGCGTTTGCCTTTATCTGTTTGTCCATTTAGACATAGGTTGCGGGTTCGAATCCAGGCAGCGACAGTGTGAACAATTTATAATTAATGGGAGTGCAGAATCGGTCACAGTGTCGTCGCTTGGATAAGAACGAAGTAACCAACTCCACCCACATCAAAGTGTAATTGTAAATATGTTTGTAATTAAAATAAATACAGATTAACAAATATTGATGTGGGTGGCCTCTGTTATAGGAGTATTTGACAGAGAAACGGAGGTTAAACCCGATTATTATTATTATTATTATAATCGATCTATTTTCAGGACGTTTACGTTTTCAAATTTAATAAAAATTGCCAAAAAATACAAAAAAGTCGGGTGTATTTAATATTTTCATGAATAGTTTTTGAGATATTACATGAAATAGGACAACAAAAAGCTTTTATTTCGAACTGAATCAGGAAACATTTCGAAAACTCTTCGTTTGATCGACAAATCTTAATTGGACACAATAATCGAAAAATAATACATTCTAGTTGATTTGGTGAATAAAAGAAAGTATCTGAAGTATTGATTTAGAAAATTGCTCCCAGCTCTGTTTTTTTTGGAGCGATTTTGTCGATATCTCAAAAACTACAACTTCAATCGTAAAACAGACCCGATTTTTGTATTTTTTGGGTAAAAATAATCTTAGAAAATGATTTTTATCCAAATCTGAAACATAAAAAATTTCTCGATTTTTCGAAATTTTCTTAAGGGGTACCCCTTTGAAAAAATCGAGAAATTCGAGAAAAAGTTTTTGTTTCCAAATTTGATGAAACTTGCTGTAGAACGTTATTTTGACTCAAAAAATACAAAAATTGGATGCAATTAACATTTGGGTGAATATTTTTAGTGATATCACCTGAAATTTGACCGCAAAAAGATTTTATTTCGATCCGATTCGGGAAATATTTATCCCAAATTGCTCGTTGAACCACCAAATTAGATGGATTATTATTTTTTGAGTGATGTCATTAAATTAAATAAAAAATTGACTTTTTTCTTTCAAAAATTTTTAGCAATCCTTGACAAAACCACCAGAAACAATACTTATTTAAACGAGGAAGTCGTAGATATTTTTGAATCTACTATAGTATATTGTTTAATGAATAAACAAATTTATCATATAAAGAACATGCAATTATTAGATTATTATCGTGATTTTGTTATTATTATTTTCATCAATTGTAATGATAAATACTGATGAGTGATCAATTTTTATATTCTCCATAGGTTTATCATTTGATAACATCATTATCATTTTTAATATAATGAACGAGTTGAAAAAGTTAGTGGAAAAAATGAAGGGTACATTCGATAACTTAATTATTATAATAAATAAAAAAACAAGGAGATATTGAAACGAATATCAATTAATTTTTAATTATATTAACGGTGTGGCTATCTGCACAATACCGTCTACGGTCTAGACCGTCCACGGTATACCGTATACGGTCTATTTAGACGCGGTATGAAATTATTTTTGCCCTTTTATACCGTGGGGCCCTTATACCGTGCACGGTATACTCTATATGCCGTCGAGCCCTTATACCGTGTGCGGTATAGTCTCGTCCACGGTATACATTATACAGATGGGAAAGCGTATTCTACAGAAATGTAACATACCGTGTGCGGTATACTCTCGTCCACGGTATACATTATACAGATGGGAAAGCGTATTCTACAGAGATTTTTTGCCGTGCGAGGTTTTTAACCGCACACGGTAAGCTATAACACACGGTATGCGTTTATACAGAGATTTTCAAGCCGTGCGAGGTTTTTAACCGCACACGGTAAGCTATAACACACGGTATGCGTTTATATTGGGATTATTAAGACGTGAATGGTTAAAATAATTTCATACCGCGTCTAAATAGACCGTATACGGTATACCGTACACTGTATACCGTACACTGTATACCGTGGTATGAAATTATTTTAACCATTCACGTCTTAATAATCCCAATATAAACGCATACCGTGTGTTATAGCTTACCGTGTGCGGTTAAAAACCTCGCACGGCAAAAAATCTCTGTAGAATACGCTTTCCCATCTGTATAATGTATACCGTGGACGAGAGTATACCGCACACGGTATGTTACATTTCTGTAGAATACGCTTTCCCATCTGTATTGTGTATACCGTGGACGAGAGTATACCGCACACGGTATGTTACATTTCTGTAGAATACGCTTTCCCATCTGTATAATGTATACCGTGGACGAGAGTATACCGCACATGGTATATTTCATTTGCTTCAAATAAGCCTTCCAATCTATATTGTGTATACCGTGGACGAGACTATACCGCACACGGTATAAGGGCTCGACGGCATATAGAGTATACCGTGCACGGTATAAGGGCCCCACGGTATAAAAGGGCAAAAATAATTTCATACCGCGTCTAAATAGACCGTATACGGTATACCGTGGACGGTCTAGACCGTAGACGGTATTGTGCGGATAGCCACTTGCTTATATTAATTATGTTTAATTGCTTTTATTGCTTTCAAAATAAAATGCAAGCAAATATTCTGCATAGGTTGATTTTGTGATTTTTTGAAATTGTGATCTCTGTAAGATAGCTAGAAAACGATGTATGATAACCGATCTAGAGCAATTTATAAAATTAAAATAATCTTTCATATACTTTCTATGTCGTTATGATACCAAGTAAGTGCTTTTACAAACTTTGAAACATAGCAAGCATATAATTTATTGATTGTCTATAGTTCAGAATACTATACCAAGCTTATAAAATACTAAAATAGTCAATTTCTTTTTTAACATACATAAAGTATATAGTCAATTTAATATGTCAATAAGTCAATTGATAAATTATGATCATAAATAATTTTATATTAATATGAAAATAGTAAAAAAAAATATTATTAAAATATTATTTTTACTTCCTTGAACAAACTGAACGAAACTTTGTAATCGCGAAACAATATTCATAATTGTTTCCATTCTTTACATTTCGAACATATCTTAATTCTACGAATGTACAAGCTACGGATCGCTTGCGGAAATGGTCTCTTAAAAAATTACTTCCCATGAAAGTAGAAAAAACTTTTATAATAAAATTATCATTTTTTACTTTTTAGTGTATATTAATTTGTTTTGGAAAAGTTTTTCTTTTGAAGTCGGTTTTCTTTTTGTTAAAAGTTTTTTTTATTTTGTGATTTTTAGTGAACCTAAAGTGCACTAACAAATTTATCACTAAAAAAAGAATCATCGAAATTGGTTGGCGTGTTATTGAGTTATTCATCCTCTTGTCGTGCATACTAAATACAAATTTAAGACTTTTATGATTTTCTCATGGATACCGTTGTCAGAACTGGACCAAAATGAAATGGGACCACACGGAAAGCACTAGCTTTCAAATAGATAAAGAATTATCAAAATCGGTTCACCCAGTCAAAAGTACTGAGGTAACAAACATAAAAAAAATAAAAAAATACAGTCGAATTGATAACCTCCTCCTGTTTTGTTTGAAGTCGGTTAAAAATACCTAGTCCCATTGTACCTATTGTTAAATAGCAGTGATTCATATGCGAAATTTCGAAATCCGTGTAAATGCAGTCTTACCATCACGGGCTCCATGCTTAGATGAAAAATTTTTTCTTTTCAGTTTTCAATATCTATTTAAACTATCCATGAATCTAACAAGGAAGTCATGGGGTGCTCCCGTCAAATTTTTATAATTTATATATATATATTAGTCGATATATCATTTTTAGTTTGAAACAGTTGGAGAGTGGTTTTGTTTTGTTTGTTTGCAAAAAATATTAAAATAAAAACTTTTTTTTTTTGTTACTAAATAGAAAAAAAAGTTAAAATTGACGAGCTAAGAAAAGGATACTAAATAAAAAAAGTTTAGGCAAGAATATAATATCGCTATTTCTACTACATTTTACATATACATCAAAATTTAATATATTGTCAAATATTGACTTATTTTCTTACTTCCGTCTCTCACAGGAAGTTGAAAAGTATTACAATGTTGTCTAACCTGAGATAAGATTTCCTTAAGTTTTCTATTTTTATACCCTGTATATATAAAATATATATCAAGATATACTAATTTTAGTCCCATGTTTGTAACGCTTAGAAATATTGATGTTACAAACAAAATTTTGGTATAGATATAAAATGACTTTAGTAGTCCTAAAAAAAAAAGAGATATCAAGCTGAAATTCTTTAAGCGTGCTTAGGACGTAAAAAGTGAGTTTGAGTTCGTAAATGATTCGTAAATTATAGGTCAATTGAGGTTTTAGCACCATCATTGTTTCCCCGTCAGGGACAATTGAAAATTTATGGGTAGCGCCAATTAGTGAGTCTTGTGAAAGTGGGTCAAAAAGCAAAAAACAAAAATTCTATAAAATGTTTCGAAAACTTTCGATATTTCCGAAAGTAGAACAAATGCAAGCCGGAAGGCCGCTATAAATGTAATAAATAATAATAATAATAATAATAATAATAATAATAATAATAATAATAATAATAATAATAATAGGGTTTAACCTCCGTTTCTCTGACATATACGCCTATAACAGAGGCCACCCACATCATTATTTGTTAACCTTTATTTATTACAAACATATTAACAATTACATTTTGATGTGGGTGGAGTCGGTTACTTCGTTCTTATCCAAGCGACGACAATGTGATCAATTCTTCGAATTCTATACTGATCGAGATCTACTTAAGTTTGCATTAATTTTATAGCCACTTGTTGAAAAAACTGTTTCAAACGACGTAATTTGTAAAAATAAATAATTTATTTGAAAGTTATAAATAAATAAACTAAAAAAATACATGAACAAAAAAAAAAACTATTGACTGGCATAATATTGTTAAAATAAAGCTTTAGAGAGCTTTTATCAGGAGATTAGTATGTCAACTATTTTATCATCAATTTAAAACATAAATATTATTGATAGGTATTAATTTTGAAATGAAAATTATCTATTAATTGATAGTAATCTCATTTATTTAATTAATTTTTCTACGACACCTTTTAGAGGGTTTTCCATTAAGAATGGTAGAAATTTAAAATAAACAACTTGTGAATGAGTTATTATGAATTTTAATTTTTTATCGTAAAGGAATATATCCAAAAATTATAATCTAAACTTTTTAAATTATTGACCACTTTGTTTTTGAGTAATGAAATGATAATAAAATTGAGTAAATAAATTTAAAGAAAGATGCTTTCTTTCAGAATAAAACCAAAAATTAAATATGTATGTACTTTTTTTTACCAATGAACTGTTTAAATATTATTTTCGCGGGTTATTGAATATGTTTAATCAATTACAATAAATAATAATTTTTAACCATATTATTTATTTTAAAAGGAAATTTTCATTTAATTTGGTTCAATAATTCTGATATTTATATTATTTAAAAAAATATATCATTTAAAGATATATAAAAATTATGAAATTTAAAAAGAGGATTTGGAAAATTTACGACAAATTTCAAGTTGATTTAGTTTCTAACGATTTGCTTTTTGAGAAATGCTAGATGTGTACTTTTTTGTATATTCCTTTTGTATGGAGCGATATCGTAAGTTTTCGATTTTCAAATTTCAATGAAAAGATCAATTTGGACTGGATGCATTTGACTAATTTATCAGCGTACAAGGAACATACAATTTTTATCCCATGTATATGAAAAATATCAAGGTATACTAAGTTTAGTCCCAAGTTTGTAACGCTTATAAATATTGATACTATGAACAAAATTTTGGTATAGGTGTTCATAAAATCACCTAATTCGACCATTTCCGGTTATCTGTCTGTCTGTCTGAAAACACGATAACTCAAAAATTCCTAAATTTAAGTTAACGCGTTTACGTGGCTGTTAATATTCTTATAACAAGTAAATATTTCTTGAGCCACCGATCTCAATTCTTTCAAGAAAATTAGTTTTTCCTGCAACTAGTGCTTTTTCTTTCTATGTAACATAAAAGCCAGTATTGAAAAAGAAACGTTTATAATATACATATACAAATTATCACAGGCTCGTTTCGTTGTTAATAAAATTATAAAAATTTTTCCACAAATAAAAATTAAGTGCCATTAATTTTGAATTT
Organism: Chrysoperla carnea; assembly: GCF_905475395.1. Taxonomy (NCBI): domain Eukaryota; kingdom Metazoa; phylum Arthropoda; class Insecta; order Neuroptera; family Chrysopidae; genus Chrysoperla; species Chrysoperla carnea. The sequence continues at coordinate 3,796,433 of NC_058341.1, forward strand.
TCATAAAACTTTTTAATATAAATAAAAAACAAATAATCATTTTTATGATTCAAAAATTATTATGATTTACCAGATTTTATTTTTAACAATATACAACCATATTATATTATTATCTGGTATTAATTTTAATGCTTTTTTTGTGCTTAAAAAAATGAATATTATTATAAATTTTTTATTTATGATTTTTTGAAAAATATACTTTAAGATTATATTTTTATCGTTTTCTATAAATATGAAAAGTATAATAAAAATTAATACGGTATTTTTGTTTTTATAATATTTAATGTATTTTAAAGAAACAAGTTTTTCACTATTTTTCATAAAATTTTATGACATAATCGTAAATTTTTCTTGGGTGTGAACGAAATATATTTAAATTATTTATTTCATCTCAGCTCCTAAACTGATTAACTGATTTTGATTTTTCGTTTTTCTTAGCCTTTTTTTAGTTGTAAACGAGTTCAAAACCCTAAACCCTAACTTATAATATACCTAAAAACATATTCGACTAACCTTACAAACATCAAAATCAAATTCGGTTCATCTGTTTAATACCTACAAAGCCACAGACAGACACACAGATGCATAGACATGTTTAACTCATACCATCCCTCTTTTTAGTCGGGGGTTAAAAAGAGATTTGTTTGATAACAACGTTGTATAAACAAAAAATTACCTTAAGAGAAGATAAGAACATTTCTTCACTATTTTTCAAAAAATTCAATTATATTAATTGAATTATATTTTACACAAAAATAAAAATAAAGATATATAATTTATTTAAAAAAAAAAAAAATTGTCAGTTTATTTATATGCGTTATGTAAACCACTCGTTTCTCACCCACCCCCAAAAAGGATTTAAGGTTTTTCTTTTTTAATTCTATTTAGGTTTACGTATAAAAGTTCATAAAAATTGTATAAAGTACACAAACCATTTATTTTACTTAATATTAAATACCTACCAAAAAAGAAAATACTATTTATTAAATGTTTCTCTTTTTTATTTACGTGAAAGAAAAAACATTTTCTTTCATTTCAAAACTATCATTTTCTTGGGTTGAAAATTCTTAAAATTTTTAGATATATATGGGAAAACAAAATATGGTTTTTGTTTGTGTTTTCAAGGTAATTAATTGACGGATTAACTACGGAATGAAATTTGATACCATATCTAAAATTCCCTAGTTTTACTTGAAATACAGCAGATATCTAGACTTACTATAAATATCTATGAATACTTCTCACAAAGGTTAATGAAACATTCCAAAAGGAAAACTTTTTTTTGATATAAGGTTTTTTTAAAATCAAATACGAAAGAAAAAATTATCAATTAGTTACTCTGTCTTTTTTTTCGACTGCCAAACAGAAAAAGAATTTGGATTAAATAACTTTCTAGTTAGAAAAAGAAATAATTATTTGTGTCAGTCAAGTCAATACAAATATTATAATAGCGTTCATATTGTAATCATATTTTTTTATGATTAATGGATGAAGACGACTCTCTCTCACTTAGGTATTGTGTTCTTGTCATTTTGAATAATTGACATTTTTTCCTGCTTAAAAAATTACACTTGCATTGAAAACATCATTTTTTAATTTCTTGGATAGCAGTATGTCATATTATTTTGCAACTTTTTTTTTAAATAACAACAGGAAAGCGTATTGATTTGTATTTATCAAAGACACCTTATTGTGATTTAATCAAGCACTTTTACGCTCACTCTGTTACACTTTAACGCTTCTTCCAAAATTTTTAAATAGATTCAAAGTCAAAAACACACTTTTTTTTGCATGCACATACTTTTTCAATTAAAAAAAAACACCAAGCTTATATTATTTAGAACCTCATAAACTATATTTTGAGTTTAAGTAAACTTTTTATGATCTTATTGACTCATATATCGGTTATAGCGACCAATCATCATTAAAATTAGTCCTCAACAACAACACATACTTTTATTTCAATATAAAAATGTACATATCGCTTATAATGACGAAATTTGTTAGTCTTTTCAATGTCATTATAAATGATTTTGACTGTATCTTATTTTATTTCATCAAAATTTTAAGATAAGTTGGTTTTAGATTAACCGTTCTTAAACCATAATAGTTATTTTTTTATCATCCTGTGAATAGATAAATAAAAAGGAGTAATCCTTATTTTCGAATGTATAAACTAGATACTAGGTGTTTGTAGAGAGGTACAACAAATAATACCTTGATCAAGGATTTGTAATGGAATTTAATTCTATCAAGTGTGTTTAACCAGATGAAGTATTTATCCACTAAGAATATATTCATTTATATCTTTTTTTTGAGGATTTTCAATTTTTTTTATCACATAAATGTATCCGTAAACGTAAATATAACCTTTTAGTATCTATCCAATGCTCCAGATATGAATGCAAACGTTTGTATCTATATTCATTACAGTGTCTAGATGTATTTAGATACGTGTATGGGATAAAAATCAATGTAATACTCTTAACATTTCAATGAACATATTAGTTTTTTTTATGAAAATTTGCATGTAAACTAAGTAAGTAAAAAAGTCAGCTAACTTTTATAATAACCGATATGGTATCGCAGATATTTTGGCGTATATCTTGAAAACCAACGCTCTGACCAATTTTTTAACGCGATTTTCGTTTTTCTTGGGTCAAAATTAGTCTAGAAAATGAATTTTATCAAAATCGAAAACAAAATAGTTTTTTCGATTTTTTCGAATTTATCAAAGGGGTACCCCTTAATAAAATCGTAAAAAATCGAGAAAAGTAATTTTGTTTCCGATTTTGATAAAATTCATTTCCTTGGCTATTTTTGACCCAAGAAAAAAGAAAATCGCGTTAAAAAAATGGTCAGAGCCTTAGTTTTCAAGATATTATCAAAAATCTATTATCGTGATATCGTATCACAGAGATCTGGGCGTATATCTTGAAAACCAACGCTCTGACCATTTTTTTAACGCGATTTTCTTTTTTCTTGGGTCAAAAATAGCCAAGGAAATGAATTTTATCAAAATCGAAAACAAAATAGTTTTTTCGATTTTTTCGAATTTATCAAAGGGGTACCCCTTAATAAAATCGTAAAAAATCGAGAAAAGTAATTTTGTTTCCGATTTTGATAAAATTCATTTCCTTGGCTATTTTTGACCCAAGAAAAAAGAAAATCGCGTTAAAAAAATGGTCAGAGCCTTAGTTTTCAAGATATTATCAAAAATCTATTATCGTGATATCGTATCACAGAGATCTGGGCGTATATCTTGAAAACCAACGCTCTGACCATTTTTTTAACGCGATTTTCTTTTTTCTTGGGTCAAAAATAGCCAAGGAAATGAATTTTATCAAAATCGAAAACAAAATAGTTTTTTCGATTTTTTCGAATTTATCAAAGGGGTACCCCTTAATAAAATCGTAAAAAATCGAGAAAAGTAATTTTGTTTCGGATTTTGATAAAATTCATTTCCTTGGCTATTTTTGACCCAAGAAAAAAGAAAAACGCGTTAAAAAAATGGTCAGAGCCTTAGTTTTCAAGATATTCTCAAAAATCTATTAACCTGATATCGTATCACAGAGATCTGGGCGTATATCTTGAAAACCAACGCTCTGACCAATTTTTTAACGCGATTTTCGTTTCTCTTGGGTCAAAATTAGTCTAGAAAATGAATTTTATCAAAATCGAAAACAAAATAGTTTTTTCGATTTTTTCGAATTTATCAAAGGGGTACCCCTTAATAAAATCGTAAAAAATCGAGAAAAGTAATTTTGTTTCGGATTTTGATAAAATTCATTTCCTTGGCTATTTTTGACCCAAGAAAAAAGAAAATCGCGTTAAAAAAATGGCCAGAGCCTTAGTTTTCAAGATATTCTTAAAAATCTATTAACCTGATATCGTATCACAGGGATCTGGGCGTATATCTTGAAAACCAACGATCTGACCAATTTTGTCAACAAAATTAAAGAGATTTTTGTCACAACAGTATCATATAGCTATTTCAACGGGTTATCTGACTCGATATGTATAATGCTTTTTTGAGAGCTTTGCTGTTAAACTAACGAACACTTTTTGATCTATGATAATATTGCAAATTAGCATCTTTATATACATATGCTGCAATATTTACATTTTTTTTAACGATAAAAAAGCTCTTTTAAAAGTAGAAATACCATATATAAAGTTTTTTTATCTAAGCTTTCTACGTTCACAGATTATAATATAGTTTTTTTGTATTTTTCTTTATAAAAGCATTCACTATGGCCCTCATATTATTTCAATAAGCTTGACCTAACACAAGTCGATAAACGTAGTCAGTCTATGGTGGAATATCATGCATAACAATATTACGTTAAGAATCATTTAATTTCAAGAGAATTCGATTTGGGATAATTCTTTTGTTATTGAAATTAAATGGGAATAAAATACGTCTGGCACCCATGAGCGGTTGCGTTACTGCGTTTACTAGTTTTATTGCGGGTTTTTTTTGGCTGGTTGTTGGAAAATTTTAGTCGATATTTCGAAAAATCATTTTTTTATTTTGTCAAAATTGAGAAAAACGTAAAAAAATTTTCCTTCTGGAATGGGTAGAAACTTATTTAACATATTTATATATGGTTCTAGGGGAAAACTACTTAAATATATGTAAAATGTTAATAAATCATTGAAAAATAAAAAACAAACCCGTTGTGTCCCACCAATTAAGGATGTATAAGCACTGTAGTGGGGACACAAATACCAAAAAAAAAAAAATTTTAGAATATAAGATGAAAAGCTTTGGATATTTCGAAAACCAGGAAGATACCGAAAATATATATTCTTATTTTTCATCTTCATTCATGAAGTTATAACAAAATTCATCACCAAAGTTGAAAATAAGGTACAAATAATTTCAACCACAAGTCTAAACTTGGCTTGGCGCTCGTACTACCTTAATTGCTCTAAATAAAAGATAGACTTGAAAATCTAGATTTGGTGAAAATTTTCAAAGAAACTCACTGAAGAAAATGCACCGCATAAACTATCTTGAATACTCCATGAAAAAGTTTAATTATTTGTTTATAATTTGTGAAAACTTAAACTATTCTACTTTTTATTTGTCATTTTCACATTTTCTTTTTCTCTTTCCAAAACTAAAACTTTTATGTTCCTACATGTAAATAAAAACGTTACATTTTCTTTTTCTTTTTTTTGTGTATAAAATATAATGACCATTATCGCACAATTAAAAATATGTTTTTGTAAAATTATAAGTTTTTTATTTATTTTTATTTTCAAAATAAAAAACTAATGGCTATGTTTATTTTTTTAACTGCTCTAACGCCCATCAAATATTCATTTAGGTGCTCAAATGTTTTCTTTCTCTACATTGCACACTTTCAAACTATTCTGAAAAGTGTATACGTGTTTTAATTTGTACTATTTTTTCCTGCCCTGTAATGAGCTTTTTATAGAATGTACCAGAATGACCGCATAAAAATAGTATTGAAAACTTAATTCTAATAATGGCAAAATATCGTTGAATCAAGAAATATTTCCTGGTTAATAGAACATCAAAAGCCAACTAAATGCGTTGATTTTTATACCATGAATATTTGAAATATACATAGTATATTAAGTTTAGTCCCAAGTTTGTAACGTTTAAAAATAATGATGCTAGCAAAAAAATTTTTGTCATAGGTGTTCATAAAATCACCGTCCATCCGTCCGTCCGTCTGTGGACACGATAACTCAAAAACGAAAAAAGATATCGAGCTGAAATTTTTACAGCGTACTCAGGTTCATAAATGAGCATCATAGGTCAATTGGGTCTTGGGTCCGTAGGACTCATCTTGTAAACCGTTAGAGATAGAACAAAAGTATAAATGTAAAAAATGTTCCTTATCAAAAATTAAACAACTTTTGTTTGAAACATTTTTTCGTATACATCACTGTTTACCCGTGAGGGCGCCAATTAGGCGGAAATTTTATAATATGTACTATACTTGATTATCAGTTATGTATGTGTCACATGTTTGTATGTGTAATGTGATAAAGAAATCAACACTGACTATGCATGGTATTTCAACAACTAACTCAGTCAATTGTTTGTTTTCACTTGTTTATCCTCTACTTTTTTTTAATAATGCTTGGAATACTGAATTGTCTTCCTAGTCAATTTCGTATCTTTGTTTTTCCATAATTAACAAACTAAAATTTAGTGTCCCACTTATACAAATCAGGTTAAAGCGGTTGAAATTGTTGAACATTTAAAACTATTCTCTAGACTTGATTACTGTGTATCATAATTTATTGAGTTTGTTTTCCTTACGGGAAGGAAAATTGATCAAAACTTTGTTTAACTGACAAACTCGGAGGTGAAATTAATACCTATACACCGGGTGTTAAGCACCTTGACTTGTGAAAACACATTGCATATTGCATTTCAGTAAAACCTTTCCTTTTTTTAAAATTCCTACACAGGGTGATTCCGTATGTGACTGACACTACATTTGACCCTTCTTTTTTGAATAGTTTTATGGTTTTAGAATAGTTTCATGATTTATTCTACATTTATCCCTCTGTAGTAAAAATTGCGCTCATAAAACTTTATAATAAATGATTTATTTGACAAAATACAAATGTGACTGACACTACATACAAAAAAGCCGAGTTCAAGAGTATTTTTAAACTTCGGATGTCTTCTTCTATGCAAGGATTAATGACTTTAAATTGTACCTCGGTCCAAATTAGTAAAACATGGAAAATGGTAAAATAAAGAATCTTAGTATTTTGAGCAGCAAATTTATTACACTGACAGTACAGAACAAAACGTGACTGACACTACCATCACTTTGGATTGCAAAAGAGATGTATTTTAAAAGAAACCTTAGAAATTAACGTTACCTACAGGGCACAAATAGAACAAAACGTGACTGACACAACCATCACTTTGGATTGCAAAAGAGTTGTATTTTAAAAGAAACTTTAGAAATTAACGTTACCTACAGGACACAAATAGAACAAATCGTGACTGACACTACCATAACTTTGGATTGCAAAAGAATTGTATTTTGAAAGAAACCTTAGAAATTAATATTACCTACAGACCCCAAGATAGGAAATTCAAAATCATTTTAAATTTATAAAAATGTAATTAAATGCTAATTATTTTTGAGTACAATTACAATAATCAAAAATTCACAAATAAAATTTTAACTAGTTGTAATTTTGACGTTCTTATCTTATATATTTAAAAGAGCAATTCTTGTATATATATATATATATCAACGATCTTGGAAATGGCGCCCCAAAAAGGGGTTTTTTGGGGCGATAAATCGATCTAACAAGGTTTCATTTTTAAAAAACGTCGTTTTATCCGCCTTTTCATGAAAAACTGAAACCGGCAATGCAAATTATAACTCTTCCTGACATCTATTGGTGTATATCGTAGTTAATGAAATACAATGCAAATTATAACTCTTCCTGACATCTATTGGTGTATATCGTAGTTAATGATTCAAATTGGTATTTGTGTGGAGACATTTAAAACGGTCTTCTTTTAGTGATAAAATTTGTGTCTTTTTAAGAATACCGAGCAAAGCTCGGTCATCCAGATATTAAACATAATATATGAAATTTCAATGGAAACTTAACATTTACGAAGAAAAAATATTATTTATATTCGTGGCGAAATGTTCCATTCAATGGATCTAGGGTGTTACGGTTTGATTGACACCCGGTACATATAAAATTTCAGTGTAATTAAATTCAACATTTATATTTACTAAACAAGAAGTTGTTGCATTTTGCAGTTTATTTTTAGCTTAAATACACAGCATCAGTGTTTATAAGCGACAAGCGAGCGAATGAGTTAGAGTTACTAGCTAACTCTAGCATATTGCGATACTGTAAATAAACAACGTAATATTTTGTTAATATTATCGTTGTAACAGGATAACCATGTTACGTTTTGAATGTTTTTGATACTTATATCTTACATATACCTACCGTTCGCAAATTTTGATGAAAAATTCGATGGATCATTTTAACGAGATGAAATAAATTCATATTTGGTAAATAATTTTTAAAAGTTTTGAAGAAATAGTGCAAAACTTTGGCAGCGATCGGAAATGGTTGATTTTGTAAAATTTTGATGGTTTTCACTTCAAATTTATAACAGTCCTTCTTAAATCAATATCAAAGTGATCGTCAAGGACATCAGATGAGATAAAAAAGGGTTTATATGTCATGCCTTTTTCAAACTGAATTGATTTTGAAGATCATCGCCAATTTTATAGTTTTTTCGGATATGTAAACCTAAGTTCGCACTTGAAACATAGCTGAGAACACTCTCCGTTAAATTAACTTTCAAATGAAACCAAAAAATGTAAAATCGGTTCCGGGACAGACACACACACAGACACACACACATAGCGGTCAAACTTATACCACCTTTTTTTTAGTTCGGGAGTTAAAAATGTTATAAATCCTTTTTTTTTCAAACAACGATGGACAATGAAATGAATCACCGTGTATAAATTTTTGGTACATAACACATTACATACAAGTAAGCGACTGTATTTGTAGTGCATATACAATTAATGTCGACTTCGGGCAACGGTACCTTCTATAATGATATCTCGGGTGAATATTTCGACTATGCATATTTTGTTATAGACACTTGCTGCACCATTAAAATAAAAACTGAATTACAATTCCGACGAGGAATAAAAAAAAATAATAATAATATTGTACCGTCTGATTTGAAATACTTCACGAAATGACCTTCATATACTCTAAGAAAAACGACCGCTTCGAAAATATTTTCTTACAAAATTGGATCCTACTGCAAGTCTTTGTATATAGTATATTGATTTTCGATGCTACTAGACAAGCCCGAAAAATGGGTTTGTTATTATACCATGTGTATATGAAATATACATAGTATATTAAGTTTAGTCCCAAGTTTGTAACGCTTAAAAATAATGATGCTAGGAAAAAAATTTTGTCATAGGTGTTCACTAAATCAACTAATTAGTTCATTTCCGGTTGTCCGTCCGCCCGTCTGTGGACACGATAACTCAAAAACGAAAAAGATATCGAGCTGAAATTTTTACAGCGTACTCAGGACGTAAAAAGTGAAGTCAAGTTCGTAAATGAGCATCATAGGTCAAAAGTTTAAATGTAAAAAATGTTCCTTATCAAAAATTAAACAACTTTTGTTTGAAACATTTTTTCGTAAACATCACTGTTTACCAGTGAGGGCGACAATTAGGCGGAAATTTTATAATATGAATTATACTTGATTATCAGTTATGTATGTGTCACATGTTTGTATGTGTAATGTGATAAAGAAATCAACACTGACTATGCATGGTATTTCAACAATTAACTCAGCCAATTGTTCGTTTTTACTTGTTTCACTTAAATTTAAAACCTGGCCGCAAATGACCGAAAATTTTATCCTCTACAGTTTTTATAATGAGTGTTATTACGATTGAAGGCAAAAGACCGATATATTCACGAAAATCAGTTTTTTGTTTTCGACCTTTGACTTGGAATATCCAAGGACGCACACGCGTGACCATGTGTGATTATTGAGACAACAACATTTTTTACTATCAAAATTAAGGATTGTATAAAAATTCAGGTTATTCCGTTTGATTCCAATGTGAAACCCTTAGATGATTAAAGTAAAATTTAAAAAAATTTATCTGTTTACTAAAAACTAAAAAAGATTTTACCATTAAATATTAAAAATGTCAATGTTTAAAACTTTTTTTTTCCTTTCAAAAATACAGAAACTTTTTAAAAGATTATCGTGTTACAAATATTCGTGTAAGAAGCAAAAAAACGAAAGTTTTTCCTGTGTGACCACCATCAGGGAATATTTTTATAAAGTTTTTTATTTGATTTCTCTCTACTACTACCTATTTGGTTTTGAGAAATACAAATATTTCACACTCAAATCGTATATATAAGAGAATATTATTAAACATAGACATATAGGGGTTTTGAGTTTATATTACAAATTTTTATAACTTTAACAAAGTAAGAGATATTTTTATGTATTCAAAGATTTTATGTTTATGCTAAATTTGATTGTGAACAAGTGAAAACAATCAATTGACTGAGTTAATTGTTGAAATACCATGCATAGTCAGTGTTGATTTCTTTATCACATTACACATACAGACATGTGACACATACATAACTGATAATCAAGTATAGTACATATTATAAAATATCCGCCTAATTGGCGCCCTTACGGGTAAACAGTGATGTTTACGAAAAAATGTTTCAAACAAAAGTTGTTTAATTTTTGATAAGGAACATTTCTTATATTTAAACTTTTGTTGTATCTCTAACGGTTTACAAGATGAGTCCTACGGATCCGAGACCCAATTGACCTATGATGCTCATTCCTGAGTACGCTGTATAAATTTCAGCTTGATATATTTTTTCGTTTTTGAGTTATCGTGTCCACAGACGGTCGGACGGACAGACGGACAACCGGAAATGGACTAATTAGGTGATTCTATGAACACCTATAGCAAAATTTTGTGTGTGGCATCAATATCTTTAGGCGTTACAAACTTGGACTAAACTTAGTACACCTTGCATATTACATATATGCATGGTATAAAAATGTTTAGTCATATTTTCCACGTAAATATAGACTTAGGTTCTGCATCGAAATTCGAAGTTCAGCTGGGAAGTTTTTAACCAAGCAGATAAACTGTACTTATCTGAACATAACTGAACATATTTCACTGCATATTATTTAATTTTTATTTTTGCTTAAAAAAAGAAATTCGTAATATTTAATATTTAAAAATTTAAATTCATTTTACATGTTACAAAAGGTTAAAGAGATAACATTCACAGTTACAGTGTTTTTAGATATTGTATATAGGTCTGTACATGTTTAGATATTCTATTAACAAAAGGAAAATTGTTATCATCATGTGATGTTGTGCAATGAAAGAAAAACAAGGAAAATGTAAATGTCTGTATCACTATACAATATACATATACAAATGGAATAAAGCAAAAGAAAAACTTGTTACATATGTTACAACTTAGGTATACATATTCTTACAATATTTTCTTCTTATATGAATATTATGTCAGTTTCATATAATAATAAACATACAATCTAACACCCATGTACTTTAAAAACTGTACAGACATCGACACGTCAATGTTTCTTATATAAATGAAAAAAAAAACACGGTTTGCACTCCGGGAGTGCCGGCAGAAGTGAAAACTTGTAAACAATATTAACGTTGTGCATTTTTGATATTTTGGAATTGGAATAATTTTGCACGAATTGCTTTACAGTATAAAAGTACTATAATTTATGTGGTAGAATACAATATTTATTTATTGCGCTATCGTACACAAACATGACAATTTCATGAACGAACATTTTTTACCCATTACAAAAAAAAGTGAATAACGCCCCTAAAGAAGTTTTCACTTAAAAAAAATAAAAAATAAAAAAAAAAATTATATTTTTAATAAAAACGCAACCACACACAGTGTTCCCAAGCGGTCACCTATCCAAGTACTGACTGTACCCAAAGTTGCTTAACTTCAGTGATCGGACGAAAGCCGGTGTACTGACTGTGACATAGTCTTACGCTTTTTCAATCAGGACACGTGACCCTGTCGCGAGTTTAACATTTTTTTCATATATTATGTCAAATTTGGAAACGCTATAAAAAAATCAATTTTTGTACATAATGACGTCATATAAATAAAAATAAAAATCGATTGTTCTTTCTGATACTAAAACTTATCAAATATCAAATAAGAATTATATTATTTAAATGTTTGCGCAAATTATTCAGTGAATCAAATTTGCCCAAAAAAATCGATTTTATGTACATAGTGACGTCATCAAAATTAAAAAAGAGTGCCTTTTCTCAACTAAATCCAAATTTTAACCAATTTTAACTAACCAAATGAGTAGTTCTAAAAAATTTGGAACATATTTTTCAAATTTTTGGATAAACTTCACATTGTGAATCAAATATGGCTATATTATCCAAAAAAATCGATTTTCCGTACTCAATAACGTCACCAAAATCTTTTAAAAATCGATTCATATGTAACATATCCAAATTTTAACTAATTTTAACATTTTGACTATATATTTGATCTAAGAATGATCTAAATTGAAAACTTTTTTGAGTCTGGAGGTATGCATACCAATATATCTCTTCAAACTTTATGTTTAAAAATAAAAATGCATGAACCTACCACAAGTACCTAAAATAATTTGTTTTTAAATATTTATTCATATCTTTGTACTACAATGTACATACATGAAATATTTATTACCTCCCTTACCCTACACAAGGGAGGATGTTTTGTCTTTTGTTTTGTAGGCAATTTACCACATACAACTCTACTTAATAATAATTCAAAAATAAATTTTATGATAATGAAACAAATTTTTTATTATAAAAAAGAAAAACAAAATGGAATTTTGTAGATCATGTATCTACTATTTGGGCCATGCGAAAAACTGATATCTTATATATTTAAACGAGCAATTCTTGTATAATTAAACAATCTCTGAAATGACTCCAACGATTTTTATGGAGGGTTTCTAGGGAGAAAAACCGATCAACAAGGTTACACTTTTATAAAACGTTTACACTTTTATCCGTGTTTCCTGAAAAAACTGAAACATCAACTGCAAAATATGACTCTTCCTGACATCTATTGGCAAGTATATACAACTAGAATGATACCCACCCGCTTCGCTGGGTTTAAAAATATGAGACGTGAAAGAGCAAAAGTCTCAACAAAAACGACTAAAAATCACTAACTCAATTTAGTTATCTGCCTACTGCCTACCCCCTAAGAACGATGGCGTGATTACTTATAGCCTATGACCATTTCTAGGTTAACATCTATCACCATACCAAATTTCATCAAAATCCGTTTAGCCGTTTAGGCGTGAAAGAGTAACAGACAGACAGACAGACAGAGTTACTTTCGCATTTATAATATTAGTATGGATGTACGTGGTTCACTTCGTATGTATAGTATAGTGTAGTGAAGTCCGTGTGGCTTTGTCAGTTTTGGTTGATAGATTGCTTTTGTGATATATACGTATATCATAGTTAACGAAATAATTGATATTTATGTGGCGACATTTTAAACGATTCCTATGCTAGAGATAAAATTTGTGTCTTTTTAACTAAAAAGTTTGCTCTTGGATCAATTCATACTACAACCTAAACGAAAATTGCTCAAAAAATTTCGAATGCTCAAAAAATAATGTTTTCCTTCGAGGCTACAAAAACGCTCTATAAAAAAACACCGCTCGATGAAAATCGATTTTTATTTTTCGAAAGAAACGTAAAATAAATTTTATATAATCGACATGTGTTTAATAAAATCAAGTAAAAAGTACAAATTGTGCTTTTCACAGCTTTTCACAACACTTAATACATCTTATTCACACACACAAAGCATTTTCTTCACATTATTATAAACATGAAAACTCAACGTATACAATATTTTCACCGCTGCTGTGCTGCTGTTTGAATTTAAAATCCATTATCTAATATGTTTTGTGTATATGCTTTCAAAAATATCATATACGAACACAGTTTATGTTAAACCATCAACTTTCTTAACGCTTTTACTCTGAACGCGTTCGTTCGAATCGTTTATGTTCTACTTTCATCTTGTGAAAAGAGAAATTAAATGATATGAAAATTTCATTTTTGCTTATTTTCTTTCAATTATTTTTAGACTACTAGGTTTGTTTTCCAATTCACCGACACAAGAAATATATGTAGTTAGAAATTCAATTGTGTTACGAATTTTTGCCACTTAAGTAGATATTATTTCAGAAGAATAATTATTTTTGGCAAATTTTTGTCAAATTGAAAAAAAGGTTAAAATTTTTCATAATATTTAAGCATTTTTATGGGGTTAGTTGGAAAAATATTATTTTGTTACAAAAGTTTGTTTGGCCTTTTCCAAACTGAGCCAATTTTGAAGATTATCGCCAATTTTTTAGTTGTTTAGGGCACGGAACCCTAAACTCGTACTTGTAATATAGCTAAGATCACTCTCCATTAAATTACCTTCCAAACGAAGCAAAAATTGATACAACAGACAGACAGACAGACAGACACACACACACACCCTTTTTTAAGTTCAGGGGTGAAAAAATGAAATTATCAATCAAAAATTACTAAAATATACTTTAAATGGATTATTCTTTCATTTATATACAAATTTGTGTCAAAAAATAATTAATGGAACTTTAGTCTTTAAACAATTAACTGAGATAGTTGTCATATTTATTGAATTTATAATAGATATTACATTTTTAATCAGTTATTTTATCTCATGGTTTATTAAAATGCGATAATCATAAAAGTTTTTTAATGATAGTCATTAAAAGTAAAAAATAATTTTTTAAGTGTTTCTTATTTTTATTTGATTTTTTTTTCTTGTTACAGGTGAAGAACGTTTAAAAGAACGTTATAAACAAGATCCAAAATTAAGTTTTGTAATAAAAGCAATCTATACATTAGCATATGGTTTACATACAATGCAACAAGATTTATGTGGCCGTAATACTGTTGGATTATGTCCACAACTTTATCCATTTAATGGTTCATTATTTAAGGTATTAAACAACATATGTCTATATTATATTCTAATATTCTAATGTTTTGTCTCACTTTACTTGTTTATATGCATCCTTGTTTTTGTGTTTTGTGTAAGCTTCTGTTGTTTAGGTAGAAAAAAGCCATAATTGTTGGATATTAATATTTTTTATCGCCTTTGTGTTTTTGTCTCATGTGTTCTGTTAATTATTCTTATTATAGTTCCGCATATAAGGCTAAAAATTAACTTGCCTGAATCTTTGAATCATGCTGAATAAATATCTCAATGAAAATACGTCTCCTATTTTCACAATTTCCAATGCAACAAGTTGAACTATTGTTATTTTTCAATACTATTTATTTGACATTAACTATATCATTTACATGTAAACAATTGAATATTAGTCATTAGAGCCTCCTTTAGAGACAAAATTATCCACTGTGAGCGCGGGTGTCGATTTTATACTTCCTACCATAACTACGCGCAAAATCAATGTTAATAATAATTTATCAAAATCGTTTTCATTAAATAACAAAAAGTTACTGAAAAAGTTTTTCTACAACTGTCAAACATTTGTTATCGCATTTTAAAATCTTTAATTTAAACTTAGTACAGTCAAACATGGTTAAGTGAGACATCAAGAGAATGAATTTTTCTCCCTTATAGAAGTATTTCATTTATCCAGTGTCTCGGGTACATCAAACTTAAAAAAACTAAGATTAATTATATTAACTAGAATATTTCAATATAATTTTCAATAAGTCATGACTGTCGAAATAGTGCAACATTTCTAGAAAATTGAAAATTTAATTAAAATATTAGTGTGTATATACATGAAACGATTGAATTGTAATACTATTTAAATTTGACTGTTTCTGATTATAATGCGAAATTCGATCTCATATCGACTGTTTTACATAATTAATTATTTATTTATAAATTTGTAATATGAAGACAATGTCATAAGATTTTAATTAACTATAATTTACAGGGTGTCAGGGTGTAAATGGTAAAACTTTTTTTGTTAATATCGGTGAAAACGCATTGCTGATTTGACCATTGGGGGAATAGTAACATTAGCCATAGTTATGGCAGACGAGACAATGCAGTATGGATGACAATAACAGACCAACGTACAAAAAAAAGTTTCGGACAAATCAGATTGAAGGCAAAACAAACGAGATATTCACCAAAAAAAGTGATTTTCTCAACCTTTGACCTTAAAAATCTAAGAACGCACGCACGTGACCATATGTGACTTTTGGAACAACATTTGTATACTATCAACGTAAACGTTTGTACAAAAATTCAGTTTATTCCGTTACATTCCGAGGTTAACCACTTTTTTTGACTAAGTGATTTTCTCAATAGGCACGATCTTTATTATACGTTCGTTATTTCTAAACACCTTGTATATACTAAGAAACAATTGTTATTTAGTTATATAACTGCTTGCTTCACTTATATCTGTAAATGTCATAACAATGTTTGTAATTAGTAAACCAATAAATGTTCAATATACCAATAGTAATAATAATAATAATAATAATCTATTTGAATTGTTTTGTTTTATGTTACAGAGTTATCTAATGAATGTATCATTTACATTAGAAGATGGTGATGTTGTTGAATTTGATAGTCGTGGAGATCCACCAGGCAGGTTGGTGCGTACTTATTAAACGATTTACCTATACCACCTTTATACAATATACCATCAGATATAAATATACGGGGTGTTCGATAATTGTCTGCTGAACTTTCACTTCTTGGATAAGCTGAGGAAAAAAAGAAGAAAATGTTCTTTACCATATTTGGATCTGAGGCCTAATTTACAAGAAAATTAACTTTCTCTAATCAAAATAAAATTCATCCAATGAAGTTTTTTTGAATTTTATTTTGAGTAATGTATTTTTTATGAATTGATTAATATCAGAGTAGGTTAATTATCTCGTGAATTAGGCCTCAGATCCCAATTTGTCAAAGAATATTTTCTTCTTTCTTTTCTGAGCTTATTCTGGAAGTGGAAATTCTGCAATCAATTATATAACACCCTGTAAATCCTACAAAAGTTATTTAAAATTGTAATACATTTTAATTGCCTTCGTTTTGCCTTAAAACTTGCCATAATGTTTGCGAATTCCGTTCACGTAACGGGTGGACTAGCGAAAATGATTGAACTATAGTTTTTAATCTAAAGTACTTGCTTATATTAAATTAATTTTTAAGTTAAATAATTATTAAATTTTTTGTTCTTATACAAGTTTCATAATCCTCCCCCCACCATCTCCATAAAATAATTATTTATGATAGTTTGATGAAAGTTTTAGTTATTTATGTGCTTACTTCAAACTATTATATCATCTTCATTTTCACAAGTACTAACTACACTGTTAAAAAAATGTTACTGGATTAACGTATACGTTGAACTGTTTGATGTTCTTATATCAAGATCTCATCACAATAATAAAGGTAAAGAAACACCTTTTAACATAAGTCGTACTCAGTAAATTAGAAAAATTTGTGATAGAAATATAATGAAATTAGTTGAAATCAATTTAACTATTAAGATTATTTTTCTGCCCTAATATTTTTACTCTCAAACATCATTCAATAATAATAATAATAATAATGATGGGGTTTAACCTCCGTTTCTCTGGCATATACGCCTATAACAGAGGCCACCCACATCATTATTCGGTAATCTTTATTTATTTAACTTCATACATATTTACAATTACATTTTGATGTGGATGGATTCGGTTACTTCGTTCTTATCCAAGCGACGACAATGTGATCAATTCTGCACCTCCATTAATTATAATTGTTCACACTGCCGCTGCCTGGATTCGAGCCCGCAATCTAAGCCTAAACAGAGCGGACTAACGCCTTAGACCGCTCGTCCATTTAGACTCATTCAATAACCACGTAATCAAATTTCAAACTAAAAAATAAATTTATATTAAATTATGTAGAGGTTATGATTACAAAGTTTAAGAATATTTGATGCATGTGTAGAACGCGTGAGTAAATCTCTCATCTTGTGACCAAAGATAACCGAACGATTCACGTTAGTGCTGATGGATTAAGAATGTAATTTCTTGCTGAACAAGTACTTTTTTTACAGTGTATAAATTTTACTATCTAGATTTTACTTCTTGATCTACTGTGAAGCTGTATATGAATGCTTTTTAAGTGTACTGAACTATTCAAACAAAATTTTAAACAATACACAAAGATCATAAAAGTCATGCAACGTTAAAGGATATAATAATAATATGATGTAAGAATGTAAGTAAGTACAAAACCACCTTAAACTTATATCATCTACACACTTTAAGGTTGTTGTTTTGTATTGTTTCCAATATAATATGTGGTAGGTAAATACATATAAATGTATAATATAGATAGATTTGTATTATAAGGTTTTGTTGAATTGAAGCAAGATCATATTGAAATTCTGTTAAACTGTATGCTGTAGAATTGGTCCGCTCAAAATACGGTTTTTGCGTGAACTTTATTCAAAGACAAAAAAAACTAAAACAAGTGAAAACAAACAATGGACTGAGTTAATTGTTTAAATATCATGCATAGTCAGTGTTGATTTCTTTATCACATTACACATACAAACATGTGACACATACATAACTGATAATCAAGTATAGTACATATTATAAAATTTCCGCCTAATTGGCGCCCTCAAGGGTAAACAGTGATGTTTATGAAAAAATGTTTCAAACAAAAGTTGTTTAATTTTTGATAAGGAACATTTTTTGCATTTAAACTTTTGTTCTATCTCTAACGGTTTACAAGATGGGTCTTACGGACCCAAGACACAATTTACCTATGATGCTCATTTACGAACTTGCCCTCACTTTTTACGTCCTGAGTACGCTGTAAAAAATTCAGCTCGATATCTTCTTTCGTTTTTGAGTAATCGTGTCCACAGACGGACGGACGGACAACCGGAAATGGACTAATTAGGTGATTTTATGAACACCTATGACAAAATTTTTTTCCTAGCATCATTATTTTTAAGCGTTACAAACTTGGAACTAAACTTAATATACTATGTATATTTCATATATACATGGTATAAAAAGGAAGATTTTGGCTTCCAGTTTACTACCCTACTAATGTGCAGTCTCGTAAGTGCTGGGATTGCAATACTTAACGCTATATAGACATAAAAAAAACGATTTTTAGCCAATATCTCGAAAACTATCAACTTTATGAAAAAATGAAAATTGTCAAAAATTTGTTTCCTAAAAAAATATAGAATCATAAATTACGGCCAAATATATATATTTATTTATGCAAAAAGTTTAGGCACCAACTATTTTTATTAATTTCTAACCTCCGAACTAAGAAAAAGGATTGTTATAAGTTTGACCGCTGTGTGTGTGTAACTGTCTGTCTGTGGCATTTTAATGCCTAAGCGGATGAAGCGATTTTGATTTAATTTTGTTTGAAAGGTTGTTTAAAGAAGAGTGTCCTTAGATAAAATATATTGTTAAATTGTTAAGGTTGCAATGAAAAAAGCCATTTTACAAATTAGTAAATCCATCTTATCCTGTCAAAGGCTACATTATCTAAATTTCACCGGAATTTGTCAGTTTTCATGGTTAAAAAATAATCTCACATATTTGATAATATTTCGATAGAACTGAGTTTGATATGAGAACATAAAACGATTTACATCACCACTGAATATGATGCTAGAAGGTACATTCTACTAAAACTACAACTAAGCTAACAATTTGTGTGTTACCAACAGCTAACATGATATCGAATAGAAAGACATGTGATGTGTGTGTATGTGTGTTCTAACATCTTACTTCGAATGTAACCAAAAGCATATCGAGTGGATTATGTTGTATACCAGTCAAGTACTCAAATTATACATCGAACTATGGGTATGAGTCGATTGGATTACACAAAGAGCTAGACATGCCAAATTCTTACAAAAGGCTGGAATTCTATTGTTTCTTGTATATCTTAAAAGCCGTTTTTAATCCCCGAACCAAAAAAAGTGGTGTTAAAAGTTTGACCGCTACGAATGTGTGTCTGAGTCATCGTAGCGCCTAAACGGATGAACCGATTTTGATTTTTTTTGTTTTGTTTGAAAGATAATTAAGAATGTTTAAAAAAAAACACTTTTAAATACCCAGTTGTGTGTTTGTATAATTAGTATATGTATACACACTACATCTTAGTACTATGTACAGTAACATAACTGTTTTCACAAATAGTGCACGAATGTATGTATGACCATGGCTCCCACTCAAGAAAAGCTTGCGAGGATGCCATACCAAGAAGGTCTTAACAGATTAGGAGATAATCTGAAAAATCAACAATTAAAGGTATGGACCAGCTACGAGGGAGGGCGAATCGCCAAAAGCCTGTTGGGTGAAGGAAACTCGCTTGGTAACAGAGCCGAGGATATCTTGAAACTAAACAGAGTTGATATTAGAGTCATCGTAGAGTTACTCACAGGGCATGATAATCTGAACAAGTTCCAACATCAGATTGGAAAAAGACAATCTCCCGCGTGTGACAGATGCGGAAATTCAGAAGAAATATCGATCCACTTTCTCTGTTACTGCCCGGCGATCATACAGCAGTGAAGGAAATGGTTTGGTCCAGCCATAGTCGAACCAGAAGAAATTAGGGAACTCAGCGCTAGGCAAATTTAAGGTTTCAATACATCAGTTGGTTACAATAGCCACTGAAAAGCGTAGCGGGGATAGAGTACAAGGGTCTACTTGGCTAGGTGCTCTGAACCATTGCTTCGAGGCTCGATGCTCGAGCATGGCCCGCTAACCTCCATACCCATACCCCATACCCATGTATGACCATGGTTTTATGAACTTTATAGCTTTAATAGCTATATTATTTTAAACAGTGCTTTGATATCCAAGAATTTTTCAAGGATTGGTTAGACTTTTATGATACAGTAGCGATTTGCCTTAACATTGATCGAACCCAAAATTTATGTGTTTAGAATAACTTGGTGTTCTTAAAACAATGAAATTTTTCTTAGTTAAAAATTTAGCGAGATTCCAAAAGTCTATCTATTTGATATTTCATGCAGAATAAAATCTCACTAAATTTAGTCTGGCTCCTGGTGTACACGTACATACTAAAGTCTCAATTTCATTAACTTCATTGAATGTAATAATTTAAGTTCATTTTCACACAGATAATGTTACCGATTTCGTATACATATCTATGTGTATACTTTTTTTCGAAAATAGATCTATTCTGATTTCATTACTTAAAAATAAATTTAATTTGATTAAAGATAAAGAAAGAATCCGAAAAACCATTATTTTTACATTCTTTTTTTCTCATTTTCAATTATTGGTTGAAGAATTTTCTAAATTGGTTGAAGCTTTTACAATTATCATACTCGAAAAAAGAAAATCTGAATTTTTAATAAGTCATAAACAAAGTGTACCGTGATTCGATGGACATAGTTTAAGAGTGTATTCTTTGGACGGGCCGAAACCCTTTTTTGGGAGTTCTCAGTTTTTCACAAGCTAAAAAAATCTATGCATCAAATAAAAGCTTCCTGATATAGTTGTGTAGATTTTTTTCCACTTTCTAGCTTCAAAATTTTCCGAGGTATGCCAATTTTAAAATAGAATTTTTGTGCGCATTCAATCAAATGAATAATGATCTATCTTGTTAACCGTTAAAGATGGAACAAAAGTTTAAATGTAAAAGTTATTCCTTGTAAAAAAATTAACAACTTTTGTTTGAATCATTCTTTCGTAAACATCACTGTTTACTCGTGAGGTGAAGATTAGGAAAAAACTTTGGTGTCAATTTTTTTCCAAAACTATAAAAGATATGGAGTTGAAAATTTTCAGGTAGCTTCAACTAGTGGTCTGGTGAAACATTCTAGAAAAAACATTTGAAAATTCCTTAACGTGGTCGAAAATAGCCCCTTTAGAAATGTACAAAGAAACATTTTTAATTAATTTAACATTCTTTACTCATCAATGTCTTTACTTTATTGGTTAAATTCAATGTTAATCACAACTCCTTAAGTTTTGGGTTTTTGGCACTTTTGCTTTAAAATTGTCTAAAAAATATGCTCTTATGTCCATCGAGTCATGGAACACCCTGTACGATAGTGAATGTAAAGAGCAGTGAAATGTAAAACTATTTAAAATGGTATTGTGTAAAAGAATGAGAAGCATTAAAAATGACCCTACAAATTTTCCCGTATAATTGAATAGAATTGCATTTTAAATTTTATACATATTACATATTAAAGCCAGTGTATTATTTTTCCTGCACTAACACTTTTTGAGTTATAAATTGAGTTATAAAAACTTTTCATGATTTAATTATGACTACTAGAGTAAAGTAGTAAAATACTAATTTCTTGTGTTTATTTTAAAATTTAATTAATTTTTCTTTATAATGTTAATTCAATTTAATTTATTGAAATAATAATTGTTCTATCTTTATTAATCTATTCTACCATTTTATTTAATTGTTTTAATTGTAAAGAATAGATTTTCTTATTTAGATTTAAACTATGACCTAAATTAAAAGTCTGAACGTCTTTCTGTAACTGTACAATCCTCTTGGACTAAACATTGGTAGAAAAATTTTGTACATATTCAACAAAAATAAAAATTATATGTGATTTTTCACAAATTTAGAAAGAAAATCTGATAAAAATCTGTAAATAAATCATTTGCCAACAGATTCTGCCAATATTTTCCAGTATTTTTAGTGTATTGTTGACGAAAAAACTTTATCAAATGATTGTATATGTTTCTTTATTTAAATGAAAATCTGATATGTTTTCGAAGATAAATCATTTCCTAGACTTCTTACATCGAGGAAAAATGTACATATTTAAACTTGAACATTTTTTTTTTTTTTGAGAGAGAATTTAGAGCTTTTATTAAAATAAACGGAATAAATATGTACAAAATGAGTCAGTGTTATGAATTTCAAAAGTTTCAAATGGTGTTTTATTATCACAATGGTGGAAAAAGTTGGATAATTCGTTGCTTATTGACCTTAGGAGGGGATGAAGTGCGTGTGTGTTCGCACGACCAATGTGTTAAGTGTTTTATGGTGTGCTGTGTCCGTCACGAGATTGTCAATTTCAAACAATAGATGCTTTGCCTGTTATACGTACTATATAGTATAATTTTTAAATGATAACCCGAAAAAACCTGAAGACGTACGTTGTACGTTGGCTGAGTAGCTATATAATCATTCTGTATCGATGAGTAACAACTACATTGTATGCAGTGTCCGTCAGGTTATTGTCAGTTTCGAACAATCGATACTTTGTCTGCAGCACACAAGTTTATGAGTAATACGCACGCATTACTATAAAGTGAAAGGTAACGAGGTCATTCGATCACTTGATTTTACTCCTCACATTTTTTTCATACCGGGCGCCTTATATAAAAATCGATTCTTAAGGAGTACATTGAAAAAAACTTCGAAAATTGTCGAAAACGCCGAATTAGATATTACTTAACTAATCAAAGAATGTAACTTTAATTTGCCGGGTAGAAGTTAGGTTGCTCAATTAGCGAACATCTAGCTTCAATTAACGTATTCGCTATGAGACGAAAGACGTGTTTTATCGTTCTTTAAGCAAATCCTTTAAGTTCAATTAGCAAAGAAATCCTAAATTCAACCGTCTTAAAAACATGGTCAAGCTTTTGCCAACTCTAGTATCAAAATAACATATAAATTAAAAATTCGAAGCACCATCTTTCTGAAACACTCTTTAAAATAAATACAATATTTACATTTTCGAGGAAAAAAAAGTAACATATTGTGTATGCATACCTTCATCTGATTTGATAATATCGCTAACATTTTTCTTGTATAATATAAATGTTAAAAGTATATTTTCTATGATATTATTATAATTTTTCTATATGTTCAGAATCAACAAAAAAAAAATATATATATATACATTCAACAAAGTATGTAATACCTAATATTATTATGCCGAAGAAAAGACGAATATGATTGATTGTTAAATAAGATTGATAGCAGTACCTATATAATATTTTGTTATATTTAAATAATAAAATTTATACCTATTTATCGAATCGAAAAATGATTTTTCATAAATAACATTATGGCAAGTAGATAAATTAAATTAAAAGAAATGATGAGAAATTTTCTAGGAATTCGTAATATATTTAGGGAATTTAAGTTTATTTGTTAAGTTTAGAATGTTTTCAAAGTCGAATTCTTTATTATTTGGATAAAATAAAACCCAATAAATCATTTGATTAAACAAATATGCTTCGATAATTCATCTAATATATATTTCTCTTAATAATTTTCTTTGTATGAACAAAAAAACTATTTTTTTTAGGTTTTTCCTCTAAAAATCTTTCAGAACTTTAATTACAATAAAATTCGGACTGGGTAAAATAGAATCAGAGATCTGCGATTTATGAATTTACAAACTCGTATGTTTCATGGCTATAAAGAAAAGCTCTGAAAACATTCCAAGTGTGGTAAATTGTTGTTTTCGGTTGTTTAAATTGCAGTATAAGTAATGAAATTATTTTAAATCTACTGCACCCCTACAGCTGAAAAGCGTACAACTTTTAATATAGTTCATAAAGCGAATAGATGGTGTTTGTAATACTATCTACGGACTCATGACATTTATTGAATACAAAAAAAAAAAAACTTAACTACATTTTCCAAAGTATTTTCTATCTATTTTAACCGGTAGTTCAAATATTGCCGTCCACCCTTTCTAAATGCCCCAACCGACTCCGATCACAAATATGAATTGTCTTCATGATACTCCCTCGTAAAAGTTATCGAAATTATTGTTTTCGTGAAAATAATTTTCAGTTTTTTGTATAATTAATTTTTTGATAACAGAAATCTGTTACCAGTAGCCAATTGTGTTAAGGACGTTCTCAAAAAATCACGTTTTCTTAGGATCATCTTTAATGCCATAAGCAGGACTTTTTTATAGAAACTTTTAACAAGCGGTTTTCGTCTAATTTTCCCTCGTTCTAAACGAATCCATCCTCAAAATTTAAAACGTGTCATATATTTTCAAGCACTCACTTTTTTGGAGACGTTCCTTAAACATCAGTAAAGAATTTCTGTTTTTTTTTTTTAAAGTTTACAATTAAGTTAAGAAACTTACCTATTTAACGAATATTTTCGATGAGATGAGTAGGTTTTTTTGAAACACTCTGTAAAATAAAAATATATATTATAAGAAAATCATTTACTTCCACATTGAAAATATATGTATACGATAATAAAGTATAGACAATAATATAATAGATGGTTTTTGGTGGCTGTCGGAAAAGGCAATTTTTCTTTTAATAGTTTTACAAATACAACAACAACAACAACAACAACAACAAGTGAAAACAAACAATTGACTGAGTTAATTGTTGAAATACCATGCATAGTCAGTGTTGATTTCTTTATCACATTACACATACAAACATGTGACACATACATAACTGATAATCAAGTATAGTACATATTATAAAATTTCCGCCTAATTGGCGCCCTCACGGATAAACAGTGATGTTTACGAAAAAATGTTTCAAACAAAAGTTGTTTAATTTTTGATAAGGAACATTTTTTACATTTAAACTTTTGTTCTATCTGTAACGGTTTACAAGATTGAAGACCCAATTGACCTATGATACTCATTTACGAACTTGACCTCCCTTTTTACGTCCTGATTACGCTGTAAAAATTTCAGCTCGATATCTTTTTTCTTTTTTGAGTTATCGTGTCCACAGACGGACGGACGGACGGACAACCGGAAATGAACTAATTAGGTGATTTTATGAACACCTATGACAAAATTTTTTTCTAGCATCATTATTTTTAAGCGTTACAAACTTGGGACTAAACTTAATACACTATGTACATTTCATATATACATGGTATAAAAAGAAAACCATTCAATGTTTTTCTTCTCCACTAAATATTTATCTATTTCAATTCAAGTATGTACTTATTTACCCTCAAAAAAGTAGTAAGGTATTTTCTTTTTTATTGGTTGTAGATTTTCTTTAAAAAAAAAAAACTTTTCTAATAAATTTCAATCAAGTTGTTGTAATCAATTTATCGAATATTTTTTTTTACTTTATTAGAAAGGCCTAGAGTTCTTTCAATGAATGCTTTTACAATATTTTATTTAACTTGAAAGTTTTAAGCCGAAACATACCCAATCAATTACTAAATCTTTCGAAAATTGATTTTATTTCAGCCTATTAGAAAATATATCGTTTTTTATTAATTGGATCTGAGTACAATCGCAGGCGTTCCGAAGATCTTATATCACTTCCAAGGGCCACTGTTCGCAAAGTTCACTGCATGCTGAACGCCTGGGCCTGGCAGTGTATCACGACTACTGCAGAAGCTGTCACAGTGGGAAGGAAGAAGAGACAATGTCTCATCTTCTTTGTCACTGTCCAGCTCTTGTCATGAAGGGATGGACTTACTTGAACCAGCCTCTGTTTGACGATCTCTCCGACCTGGAGTCCGTCGACGTCAAAGCTCTCCTGCTGTTCTTAAACAGCTCCGAATGGTTCATGGAATAATGGCCGGGGATGGACCAACCCTTTTTCGGTATCATAACAGACCCTATGGTCTAAGTGTGTCCCACCCCAGGACAGCCACTCTAACCTAACCTAACCTATTAATTGGATTCTAAATAGGAAATCCCTGTGAACTTGATATTATCCGTAGAAACTTAAATCAGATAAGAATGGCATTTATTAGGCCACCAAGAAGAAATGAATTTGTAAAATTTCTTTTTCCAATTGGTTTCTGATTCATTTCAGATAAGA
This sequence comes from Chrysoperla carnea, assembly GCF_905475395.1. Taxonomy (NCBI): domain Eukaryota; kingdom Metazoa; phylum Arthropoda; class Insecta; order Neuroptera; family Chrysopidae; genus Chrysoperla; species Chrysoperla carnea. Next base: position 3,822,898 of record NC_058341.1, read on the forward strand.
TAGTATTTTCTTAAATTGACGGCTTGTTACTATGTTGATTTTTTATTAGCCTATGGAAAAAGGGTCGCTGAATATTATCAAGGACGAATAGGAAGTTGAGAGGGTAACCAGATTTTTCATTATGGTTATCCTTCTCACACTATAAGTGGCTTAGTCGTAATTAAACAAATTGAAGTACATTTAAGTAGTTATAAATATTTGGAATTTATTCCTTGAAAAATTTTTACAACTAAATTCCTAGTCACTCTGTAAAGAGACAAATACTTGTATGAGAAAAAATTTATATTTAGAAAAATATTTTCCTCGGCTCGAGTAATACAGTCTTATGTTTTCAAATTTTTCATTTTAAAATCATCGTTTTCTTTTCATGAATAACAATGCTATAAAATAAATTGTTTTCGTTGCCTAAATCAAAATATCAGAGCCAGGAAATTTTTTTTACAGCAAACAAGGTATTTTTATAACAATAGTAAAAATATGAATATATTCTGTTCAATTGTTTTCAATTTAATACAAGTTGTATCCAGCGGCTGTACTTATTCTAATATTTTATGATAAATCATCAAAAATATGTAAGAGAAAGTTGTAAAGGTTGGCCATTTGGAAAAAGAGAACTGAAAAGGAAGTAGATATTTAAAAAAATCTCTGAAAAAGAGTGAAATACAAATTGCACTTTTTTAATTTTTATACCATGTATATATGAAATATACATAGGATATTAAGTTTAGTCCCAAGTTTGTAACGCTTAAAAATAATGATGCTACGAAAAAAATTTTGTCATAGGTGTTCATAAAATCACCTAATTAGACCATTTCCGGTTGTCCGTCCGTCTGTGGACACGATAACTCAAAAACGAAAAAAGATAACGAGCTGAAATTTTTACAGCGTACTCAGGACGTAAAAAGTGAGGTCAAGTTCGTAAATGAGCATCATAGGTCAATTGGGTCTTGGGTCCGTAGGACCCATCTTGTAAACCGTTAGAGATAGAACAAAAGTTTAAATGTACAAAATGTTCCTTATCAAAAATTAAACAACTTTTGTAAGAAACATTTTTTCATAAACATCACTGTTTACCCGTGAGGGCGCCAATTAGGCGGAAATTTTATAATATGTACTCTACTTGATTATCAGTTATGTATGTGTCACATGTTTGTATGTGTAATGTGATAAAGAAATCAACACTGACTATGCATGGTATTTTAACAATTAACTCAGTCAATTGTTTGTTTTCACTTGTTACAAATCAATTTCGGCCAACAACCTTTAAACAAAAAAGGCTTTGTCTAACAACGTCTTTGTTTTATAAATTAATGTTAATTGGATCTAAGAAAATAATTAACATACATCGAAAAGTTAAAAGCACGAGTTAATTTATATTTCAATTTCATTCTAATATAAATAACTATCTATATATAAATAAAGTAATTAACAATACGGTTTTTAATATACACATCTCTACCATTTTCGTTGCATTTTCTTTATGGAAATGAGAGGATAATGCATAATAATGATTTTCACGATAATCATGTACAAATAAATAATAAAATATTGTTTGCAGATATTGTTATTAATTTCCATGCATTATTTATAACAATATACACAAAAATGAATATTAATAATTATAAATAAATACTAATTAAAAGCAATGTTATAAATAATTTTCTTCGCTGCTACGAAGAAAATTTATATTTACAGGAGGATTAACAGGAGGTGCTTTTGGTTATCATATTGATTACTTGGCGTCAGTGATTTTCTCAAAGCACAGGCATTCGGTGACGTTAATTAATCATCAAGAGCTGAATATTTGAAAGGGAAGGACTAAAACTTGGGCGTATGTATTCGAGTTTTTACAGCGCCAGAATCGATATCTCGAATTCATTTCTGACGTTATTTCGAAAAATATTTGTCCAATCGCTGTATGTAAGTGATTTTTTAATTTCTTGGGTCGCAATTACCTTATATACTGAGTTTTATCGAAATTGGAGCCAAGAAAATTTTTTCGATTTTTTGGAATTTTCTTAAGGGGTACCCCTTCAAAAAAATCGAAAAAATCGCAAAAAAGTTTTTGTTTCAGAATTTGATGAAACTCCATCTATAAGGTAAATTTGACCTAAAAAATTCAAAAATCACGATTATTTATCGATAAGGCGATTAGTTTCCGAAAAAATCGATATTTCGAATTCATTTCTGACGATATTTCGAAAAATATTTGTCCAATCGCTTTATAAACCCGATTTTTGAATTTTTTGGGTCAAAATTATCTCATATACTGAGTTTTATCGAAATTGGAGATAAGAAATATTTTTCGATTTTTTGCAATTTTCTTAAGGCGTACCCCTTCAAAAAAATCGAAAAAATTGCGAAAAATTTATTGCTTCCAAATTTGATAAAACTCCATCTATAAGGTAAATTTGACCCAAAAAAATCAAAAATCATGATTACATGCCGATAGGGTTATTACTTTTCCGAAAAAATCGATATTTCGGATAATTGTACGAAATGGTTTCACATAACTTAAAAAATAAAATGAAATCATCAGTTAGAGGCAATATGGCTTAAAATGATATGGCTAGAAAAGGAGTAACAACGATTCTGGTAGGTTTGAAAATCTCTTTTATCGACCACAATTCAAGTAAGGCAAAAAGAAAAGCGAAAAGCATTTTCGATCAGCGAAGATCTCTGTAACACCTTGTAATATTAAAATTTTAAGTACAAAAATATACAAATGTCGTTAATATTTTTATATCTCGTATATATGGAAAAATGTAATAAAAATTTTTATACAAACTTTAGTATACAGACAGAAATTACCTTTTAACTGAACTAAGTATTTGTAAAATGAAAATAAAGTATTTAAAATTGTATTTTAACAAGTGAAAACAAACAATTGACTGAGTTAATTGTTGAAATACCATGCATAAATATTGTTGATTACTCTATCACATTGCTCATACATATACAATTTATATAATACATACTATACAATTTACTCTTAATTTTCGCCCTCACGGGTAAACAGTGATGTTTACGAAAAAATGTTTCAAACAAAAGTTATTAATTTTTTGATAAGGAACATATTTTATATTTAAACTTTTGTTCTATCTCTAACGGTTAACAAGATGGGTCCTACGAACCCATAGGTCAAGATCCAATTGACCTATGTTGCTCATTTACGAACTCGACCTCACTTTTTACGTCCTGAGTACGCTGTAAAAATTTCGGCTTGATATATTTTTTCGTTTTTGAGTTATCGTGCCCACAGACGGACGGACAGCCGGAAATAGACTAATTAGGTGATTTTATGAACATCTATACCAAAATTTTCTTCGTAGTTCAATATTTTTAAGTGTTTCAAACTTGGGACTAAACTTAGTATACCATGCATATATATCATATATGCATGGTATTATTAAAGTATTAGTATAAATTATGACAATGGCAATGCAATGTCACATAACTATAAAAATTACATTAGGACACACATTTACAAAGTATAAGTATTTACAAAAATAATAGTTTTTTTATGATGCAATTTTTAACTAAATCAAAAAACCATTTCAATATGGACGAGTATATATGTCATCCATTTTGGTTCTAAAAAGTTTTTAAATGAAGAAAGAAAAGTTTGTTTTATTAATCTATTAACCTGATTTTTCATTCGCTTATATAAAAAATTATTTAGTATTTCTTACTTTTGGATATATGGCATTTACTAAAATTGATTTTAAGACTATTGGATTTTTGATTTTTCTTTCCTGATTGACAGAGTCGCCTTTAACCTTTTTAAGGCCCTAAACACATAATTCGTATAATGCGGCCCTGGACACCTGATAGACATAAGCGTGTAACTTGAAAAATAAGGATAATCGAGGAAAATGCTTTAAACGAAAATTGTTAATTTAAAAGGCACACATCAGGAAAAAATTTTCTAAATAATTTTCTATGGCTTCTCTTTTTAACCGACTTCAAACAAAAAAGAAAGAGGTTATCAATTGTACTTTTTTTATGTGTGTAACCTCAGAACTTTCGACTGGGTAAACCGATATTGATGATTCTTTATCTATTTAAAAGCTGGTGCTTTTCGTGTGGTCCCATTTCATGTTGGTCTAATCATGACAACGGCATCCTAAAGAGAAAACCATAAAAGTCTTATATTTGCATTAAGTATGCACGACAAAAGGACGTATAACTCAATATCACGCCAATCGATTTCGAAGATTCTTTTTTCAGTGACAAATTAGATAGTTTAAAACCGACTTCAAAAGAAAAACTTTTCCAAAACAAATTAATATGCACTAAAATGTCAAAAATGACAAGAATATAATGTAGTTAAAATTATTTTTATTTGTGGAGTCGGTGTCAGCCAAGCTAATGTAGCAAACTGTTCTGTCGGAGTTGTTTCCTTGGCTGACACCGACTCCAAAAATAACAATAATTTTAACTGCATTATATTATCGTTATTTTTTTACTTTTTAGTGCATATTAATTTGTTTTGGAAAAGTTTTTCTTTTAAAGTCGGTTTTATTTTTGTTGTTTTTTTAAAATAAATTAAAGTTGCCAGACAGTTTTACCGTTGTTACCATCCCGCCAGATATTAACTCTAATAATCTCTATAATTAAAAGAAAACGTTTTAAAATCATATTATTGTAGCTGCAATTTTAGAATAATATTTATAAATAAAAGCAAATCAGTTTGCAGTGTTCCTAACCATTTATTTTGTCGATTGACAAAAATTTTGAAATTTTATCCAAATAATAAAAAGATGATGAAATAAATGTGGATTTCATGATAACATTTATGGAGATCGTTGTAGCATTTTATAGTTGCTATGGTTGAATATTTTGTAAAATACATTTTTCAAACTTGTATTTTACTGTGAATATGAAGTGGAAATATTTATCAACATTTATATGAAAAGCGTTATTCGTCATCATATACTTTTGTTCAGATTTAAAATTCGTATTGTGATTTCGTAATATATTTATCACAATAAATTCATGTTTATCTAATGTTCATTTGCTATTTACACGTAAGCGATCATAAATAAATAATATACACGTTAATAGGTAAAATCACTTGAGTACAAGAAAATCATTTTGTCAATAGCTTGTGTATCAAAATAAAACTCTGAAAGGGGCTTAAAACAAAATTGGAGCAGGCATTGAATAAATGGGTGATATTATAGGTGTTCATTTTGTTGCGAAAAAAACCTCAAAAATCACGATTATTTATGGATAGGGCGATTAGTTTCCGAAAAAATCGATATTTCGGAATCATTTTTGACATTATTTCGAAAAATATTTGTCCAATCGCTTTATAAACCCGATTTTTGAATTTTTTGGGTCAAAATTACCTTATATACTGAGTTTTATCGAAATTGGAGACAAGAAATATTTTTCGATTTTTTGGAATTTTATTAAGGGGTACCCCTTGAAAAAAATCGAAAAAATCGCAAAAAGGTTTTTGCTTCCGAATTTGATGAAACTCTATCTATAAGGTAAATTTGACCCAAAAAACTCAAAAATCACGATTATTTATCGATAGGATGATAAGTTTCCGAAAAAATCGATATTTCGGATTAATTTCTGACGTTATTTCGAAAAATATTTGTCCAATCGCTATATAAACCCGATTTTTGAATTTTTTGGGTCAAAATTACCTTATATACTGAGTTTTATCGAAATCGGAGACAAGAAATATTTTTCGATTTTTTGGAATTTTCTTAAGGGATTTTTTGGAATTTTCTTACCCCTTCAAAAAAAATCGAAAATAACGGAAAAAAGTTTTTGCTTCCGAATTTGATGAAACTCTATCTATAAGGTAAATTTGACCCAAAAAACTCAAAAATCACGATTATTTATCGATAGGGCGATTAGTTTCCGAAAAAATCGATATTTCGGATTCATTGATGACAATTTTCTTAAGGAATAAATAAATACATCACTGACATGCACATTATTAATTCGCTATCGTGTAAATAATCGAACAACACCACATGGTTAACTAAATCATTGGTTTTGTGTGAATGTTGAACAAAAGTTTGAACAAACAATTGATCATCTATCAATAATATTTCGCTTGTGGCTATCAATCCTATTTCTAATAGACATCACATAACATAACATAAAACGTCATATGTAGTTTACAGTGATAATTATATTATCATAACCAAACCAAAACCATTGTATTATGACCTAATATGACCCTTGTTTATAGTTTGATTTGATATGATGTATATAATTATATAATTGACATATGGCCCTTTTTGTTTATGGGTATGTTATTTAGGGTATTATATTCGTCAATTGAATACAAAATTACAATTATCGCATATGCTTAGAATTTTATATTAAAATATTCATATCTCTAAGGCAGATATCGACTAAATATCTAAATGGGTCTGATATGAATGTCACAAAATCTAACATACAGGATGTTTTAAGAGCAATAGTAAATACTTTAGTACCACACACTTTACAGAAACAAGGGGTTGCCTTTTATTTTTTGTATCGAAGTTTTTGTAAAATGTATCCAATTTTAAAGCGTTGCAATAATATAGTATTGCTGTAATACCAGAGACTAGGACACATTGTTTAGAGACTTTCATACTTATTTTGGATCATTGAATGTGTATCGAAAAATATTCACTTTCCTGGATCATTCTGTATTTAAAACTTCTAATATAAATATTATCGAAGATAATAAATGAGAACTCTAGGATATGTCGAAATAAATTTCGATTTTTGCCCCAATTTCCTAGATCAGTTTTTTGTATTTTTAAAATACGTATTTTCGACTACCAAGTAGTCATCATCAGTAAGAATTAGCTAGTGAATGTTACTCTTTGCTAATTTGGTTAATTCACTAGCTAATTCTTACTGATGATGACTACTTGGTAGTCGAAAATACGTATTTTAAAAATACAAAAAACTGATCTAGGAAATTGGGGCAAAAATCGAAATTTATTAAAACTTCTAATGTATTCTGAAATGATGATCGATTTTCTCGCTTAAAAGAAATTCAGTATCGACTATTAAGAAAAGTAAATTATCGTGTGTACAATAAGGAAAATATCAAACAATGGATTTTCTATTTAACAGGGTCATAATCCTACTGGACCTTTCACAGATTTTTCCATTTCGGCCAGTATTTTTTATGAGCCTCACCATTCCCGTCTTTTTAAGCGACTTCAAACAAAAAAGGAGGAGGTTATCAATTCGACTCTATTTTTTTTTATGTTTGTTACCTCAGAACTTTCGACTGGGTGAACCGATTTTGATGATTCTTTATCTATTTGAAAGCTAGTGCTTCCTGTGTGGTCTTATTTCAGTTTGATCGTGTTCTGATAACGGCATCCATGAGAAAATCATAAAAGTCTTAAATTTGCATTAAGTATGCACGACAAGAGGACGAATAACTCAAAATCACGAATTAAAAAAGAATTTGGTAAGGAATATTAATAGTTAAAAATTTTATGCTGTGCTAAACAAAAAAAAAGTAATATATTTAATTTCTCTCTCTTTTTAATAAGTATAATAATAACATGATGTATTATAAAATATAATAAATGTGAAATCATAAATCGTTTTTCATTCAAAAAATGTCTTCTTGTATGAAAAAAAGATAAAAATAATAATAATAATAATAATAATATTAATAATATCTAGAAATATAATAAAAATTATTATGAAATGGATGAAGAACTGATAGATGGACTGACAGACAAATATTTTTGTTTTTAAATAGAATGATGGTGGTAGTGGTGTGATGTATGGATAGATTTATAGAAAACAATTCACAATGAAGTTTTATATTATTGTTCTAATTATTCGATGGTTTTAGGGTTCTGTAGTAGATTTTCGGCAGAGATAAAAATCATTACAGTTAAGAGGATAAATTTGATATAGAAATTAAAAAAAGAGTTGGTTAGACGATTGGCCGATTTGATTTCGAAAAAAATCGATATCTCAGATTCATTTCTGACGTTATTTTGAAAAATACTTGCCTAATCACTATATGAACCCGATTTTTGATTTTTTTGGGTCGAAAATACCTTATGTACTGAGTTTTATCGAAATTAGAGACAATAAATATTTTTCGATTTTTTGCAATTTTCTTACCCCCCTTAGAAAAAACCGAAAAAATCGCGAAATATTTTATGCTTCCAATTTTGATGAAACTTCATTTATAGGGTAAATTTGACCCAAAAAACTCAAAAATCACGTTTATTTATCGATACGGTGTTTAGTTTCCGAAAAAATCGATATCTTCGATTCATTTCTGACGATATTTCGAAAAATATTTGTCCAATCGCTTTATAAACCCGATTTTTGAATTTTTTGGGTCAAAATTACCTTATATACTGAGTTTTATCGAAATTAGAGACAATAAATATTTTTCGATTTTTAGCAATTTTCTTAAGGGGTACCCCTTGAAAAAAATCGAAAAAATCGCGAAAAAGTTTTCGCTTCCGAATTTGATAAAACTCCATCTATAAGGTAAATTTGACCCAAAAAACTCAAAAATCACGATTATTTATCGATACGGTGTTTAGTTTCCGAAAAAATCGACATCTTAGATTCATTTCTGACGATATTTCGAAAAATATTTGTCCAATCGCTTTATAAACCCGATTTTTGAATTTTTTGGGTCAATATTACCTTATATACTCGATATACACGATAGGGTGACTAGTTTCAGAAAAAAATCGATATCCCGGATTCATTTCTGACGTTATTTTGTCCTTCCGTTTCTTACATTTTGTTACCTTAGAACCATAATTAAAACCAATCTACAAAAACTATTTCTTGAGTTTTTCGAAAAAATAAAATATTAGATTGATTAAAAGACGACACAGAATCTTTTTTGAATGAGTTAAACTTCGTATTTGTACCAACGTTCAAAATTGATATAATAAATTTTGATATAAAAGTATGATCTTATAGTCTTTTTTATTGGTTTGTGAATTATCTATAATAAAGTTTATAAACCGAATTAAGAAAACCGAATAATTATCGAACTATAAATTATAAAATTTCATATTTATTATTCAATAAAAATTATTTTATTTAACGATCTGACTTTGAACATTTTATCTTCAAAGTTATTTATTTTATGCCCCACTTCGAACCAAAGAGAAAAATGGGGCCACTAAATAGAGCAGTTTATGTCCTGTATGAAGGAATCGTAATAAGTGAATTATAAACCGTTAAAAAAGAGACCGAAAAAAGGGATCGCCTTCCTTTTTTGTCTCGCAGCCTATCAAAACGCTATATTAATATTTTGAATGAGAGCCTAAGTGGCCGAGCGGTCTAAGGCGTTTGCCTTTGGCTGTATGTCCATTTAGACTTAGGTTGCGGGTTCGAATCCAGGCAGTGGTAGTGTGAACAATTTATAAATAATGGTGGTGCAGAATTGATCACATTGTCGTCGCTCGGCTAAGAACAAAGTAACCGACTCCACCCACATCAAAATGTAATTGTAAATATGTTTGTAATTAAATAAATAAAGATTAACAAATAATGATGTGGGTGGCCTCTGTTATAGGCGTATATGTCAGAGAAACGGAGGCTAAACCCCATTATTATTATTATTAATATTTTGAATTATTGAATAAACACATGCATGTCTGTGTATTTCATAGAGTTAATACAAGACAGACGAAGACAGCTTTACGCGTACTTCTTTTAGACCTCTCTCTAAAACGATCAACCGTTTAGATGGCCATATTACGGTTCTATGTTATTACTTCTATGGTTTGTACCACAGTCTCCAAAAGTGTATCATAACCCTAATCTAATGGGTATAAACTAAGTACAATTTAACTAACATAGTATGAACCTGGCTTTATTTAAATTGTTTCAAAAGCTTTACATTTATAAATATGTTGTTCTTGCAACCTTAAACATACCCCATTCGTGTATTTACCAAAAGTTCTCATAAGGATTTGATATAAATATGACAGATGTCGAATTTAATTAAATTTTCTAATCTTTATTACATGTATATAAACCTAAAAAATATGTATACAACATGTCATTTTGATTCCTGTAGTCCTATCCTAAGTCCTGAAATAAATGTAAAGCTTTGCTCACCTATATACCAATCTAAAATAGTTTATATTTAAAAAAAATTCCTTTTAATAACTAATTTGGCAGCAATAAATACATGACTGTCATATAAAACGATTCAAAATAGAAATTCTTTTAGAAAAATTGTTTTAAAAATAGAGTAAACTGTCCAAATTTTAGTTCTTTTTCATGAGATGACTCATTTCTTAGACAAAAGAAAAATAAGACTTTTTTATACCATGAATATATGAAATATATCAAGGTATTCTAAGTTTAGTCCCAAATTTGTAAACCTTGAAAATATTGATGCTAAATACATAATTTTGGTGTACATAAAATTCATTTCCAGCTGTCCTTTCGTCTATACGTCTGTCTGTCTGTCTGTCTGTGAACACTAAAAAACGAAAAGATATATCAAGCTGAAATTTTTTAGCGTACTTAGTTTGTAAAAAGTGAGGTCGAATTCGTAAATGAGGAACATAAACCCATAAAAATTAAAAAATAAACAACTATTTTTTGTAAACTTTTTTATCTGTGAATTCGAAAATTAGGTTAGAACATCATAATATTACACAGACAGACACAAAGTCAACTTTCAATAAACCTCTTTGTTTGTCACTGGTTAAAAGATACGTTCTTTTGTAGTTGGGAATGTCGAATCGATTTCTGGCATGCCATAATTTTGACTTATTTTTACAAACTAAGTCTGCAATCAATCTTACATTCTAATTTCTGTTTTTTTAAAATCCAAAATAATTGTCTAGCAGACTCAAACTTTAACCAATTTTAACAAATAAAGTGTAAAATTTCTATTTAATTTGGAGTTCGAATGTTATTTTTTTCAATCTCTGAGAGAGTTCGCTTGGCAAACGCCGCTCCTGCGCTACGAATTTATTTTAAAGTATAGACAAGTGGGTTTGTTATTATTATGATTATGCATAAAAATATGATTGACTTGAATGATTCTCAAACTTGACATGTTTGATGATTTTGAATATATTTACGAAAGGTTCTCAACATTTGATGTAGGAACACGTACATGATAGATAAGTCGATGGTGGTAAATCCGTTAGTGGTTTTTTTTATATTGTCGATAGAAATAATTCAGTAGTGACATATTTGAGAGATAAAAATAATTTTTTTTATTATTATATTATAAAATGTCAAAGTCTAGAGGTATGTTGTATACATAGAAATATTCTAAAGCTTTTCATACTTTCTAGAGAAGATATCATGTTCTTTATCAATGACCATTTTCCATTAAATAAATTAGAAGTTTATTATAGAAAATTTACATTTAGAAAAATGTAGCATATGGGTGATTCCATGAAAAAGTGTACCACGAATTTTTTACTGTTTTTGGTGTTAAAAATTTGGTGGTAAGGTACCAACACTATAAAACTTTCAATTTTCTGTATCTCAAAGACCTAATAATATTTTTTCTTCGTAATTATTAAGTTTTCACAGTGACTTTTTGATTTTTAATAATTGTATTTAAAAAAAAGCGTTTTTGTCCTTTTTTATATCTTGAAAATGGGTTTGATGTTCCTATCTTGTGTCCTGTAATAATCATTTCTAAGGATTCTTTTAAAATAAAACTCAAAATACAATTAGTTTGCTATCCAAAGTGACAGTAGTGTTAGTCACGATTTATCTTTCTAATAAATTTGATTATAAATTTTTCAAAAAGTAGAAAAAATATCGAAAAAGTTTGTGCTCCCGAATTTGATGAAACTCCATCTATAAGGTAAATTTGACCCAAAAAACTCAAAAATCACGATTATTTATCGATACGGTGTTTAGTTTCCGAAAAAATCGACATCTTAGATTCATTTCTGACGATATTTCGAAAAATATTTGTCCAATCGCTTTATAAACCCGATTTTTGAATTTTTTGGGTCAAAATTACCTTATATACTGAGTTTTATCGAAATTGGAGACAAGAAATATTTTTCGATTTTTTGGAATTTTATTAAGGGGTACCCCTTGAAAAAAATCGAAAAAATCGCGAAAAATTTTTCGCTCCCGAATTTGATGAAACTCCATCTATAAGGTAAATTTGACCCAAAAAACTCAAAAATCACGATTATTTATCGATACGGTGTTTAGTTTCCGAAAAAATCGACATCTTAGATTCATTTCTGACGATATTTCGAAAAATATTTGTCCAATCGCTTTATAAACCCGATTTTTGAATTTTTTGGGTCAATATTACCTTATATACTGAGTTTTATCGAAATTGGAGACAAGAAATATTTTTCGATTTTTTGGAATTTTATTAAGGGGTACCCCTTGAAAAAAATCGAAAAAATCGCGAAAAAGTTTTCGCTTCCGAATTTGATAAATCTCCATCTCTAAGGTAAATTTGACCCAAAAAACTCAAAAATCACGATAATTTGTCGATACGGTGTTTAGATTCCAAAAAAATCGATATCTCAGATTCATTTCTGACGATATTTCGAAAAATATTTGTCCAATCGCTTTATAAACCCGATTTTTGAATTTTTTGGGTCAAAATTACCTTATATACTGAGTTTTATCGAAATTGGAAACAAGAAATATTCTTCGATTTTTTGGAATTTTATTAAGGGAAATTGCTTAGAAAAAATCGAAAAAATTGTGAAAATGTTTGTGCTCCCGTAAAGGTAAATTTGACCCAAAAAACTATAAAATATATAATTTAGTTGTGTCCCACTCGAAGGAACCAATGAACCGAAAAATACCAACCAAAAATCGATTCATTGGTCAAGAATTTATTGGTCAAGTCTACCACCCTGTGGTTGCAATAAAATATCGTTTTTCGTATCTTGCAATAGTTTGCAAAAGTATTAAATGTTTGATGTATTTTTTGATGTATATGAGAGTGGTGAAGTCAAACACTAAATCACTATTTTCTGTAACGATTAAAAACTTTATGTCAATATCATTTACAAAAGCTACTGTTTCTTCTATGTTCTTCTATATAAAAGCTCTAGAACCTAGAACTGATTTGGTATTTTCTTGTATACAACTCTTAACAGTAGTCAGTAACAGTGTCTATAAGTTTTATTTAAAGTATGGTTCACTTTTCATTCATTCATTCAGTCAAGTCAAGTCCTTCTATACCTTCTTTTTATTTTTAATATGTATTGAATGTATCATCAAATTTTGTATTACGTAAGAACTTTGGAGAGGTCATACTGAATCATTTACAGTCAAAAGTAAACTTTTTTTGAGAATTTGGACAAATATTACCCGATTTAAGTGAAATTTATTTGAAACCCACCATTTTGGATCAAATTTTCCACCTTTGATGTTAGTCTTACGCTACCGCTTATCCTTGAGTTAAACGTTGCAACCACTATCCCATAATCTTGAAATCTATCATAGCTAGGAAAAATTTGACCATAAATTTGAAAAGTATGACCTAAATTTAGTAGAATTCAATACTTGGTTTATCAAAATTGGATATTGTTTGGATGTAATAGAGCAAAATTAATTTTTTTGGATTTTTATGACGTCATTAGGTTCAAAAATTCAATATTATTGATAGCTTGGCCAAATTTTTCCCGATTGGAATGAAATTTTTTTTGGATCCCACTAATTTTGGATCAAACTTTTCAGCTGTGATGTTATTTTTTCGCTACTGTTAACCCTTGAGCTAAATATCGATACCACTACCCCATAATCTTGAAATCTATCATAGCTAGAAAATATTTGATCATAAATTTGAAAAGTATGACCCAAATTTAGTAGAATTCCATACCTGGTTCATCAAAATTGGATATTGTTTGGATGTAATAGAGCAAAATTGATTTTTTTGGATTTCTATGACGTCATTAGGTTCAAAAATTCAATATTATTGATAGTTTTTCTAAATTTTACCCGATTGGAGTGAAATTTTTTTTGGATCCCAGTAATCTTGGGTCAAACTTTTCAGCTTTGATGTTAGTTTTTCGCTACCGTTCATCTTTGAGCTAAATGTCGGGAGCAGGAGTCCATATTCTTGAAATCAACTATAGAAAAAATTATGAAATAATTGAAAAGTATGGTCATTTTATTGGGATAACATACGTCTGACGTTACATACAAAGTGGCAAAAATACCCAGTACATTTGATAGTTTTCCATCTATAAAACGTATAAAATCACATATAGTGTGCACATCTTTATATGCATCATCTGCATGTAAACATTATTAAGTGAAGACATATTTTACATTTTCCCATTTCCATAATACATAAGTCAGAGTCTTATTCCCATTCCTCTTTCCTGTGTACATCATTCCAGTGTACATTCCTGTGTAGTCGTCACTACCACTACTTGTATTATAAATATTCTAACATTAAGTAAATAATAATTTTCATAAAACACATGAACACAAAATGAGAGACATAAAATTAGTATTATACATGCAATATTTCCACACACGTATGTTAAGTAAAAATATAAAAATTTTTGTTGAATCATAAAAACAAAACGGCTATTTCTTGTTTTTGAAAAAGTCAACGAGGCTGGACATATAATAAAGAATTAGAGTGTAACGGTTTTATTTTATTATCTTTTAACTTTTCTTTGTCATGAAAATTTTGTACTAGAAAAAAAAAATTTGTTAGAATTGTTCCGTTTTAACAGATAAAACCTGCTGTGGTCGAATTGCTGTATTTAAGGGGGCGAAATTAGGTCAGATTGTTCATAAAAAAAAAGACTCGTAAAGGCTTAAAACATCGTCAAAAATATGTTATTTCTTGAATTCATCTTTACAGCTCCCTTCAAATATCTCGTGATATTTTAAGAGGCTGTAAAAACAAGTCATATACGATCAAGATTTTCGATCAATTACAAAATTTCGATTACAATAAACAATTAAATATTATGATACATATATTGACATTTTGTTCAGGTACATTTAGCAAATATAATTAATACATTCATCACTAATTAATTTTGTGGGTTGGTAGGATACTTAGTTAGCTAGTTATAACATTACCGTATCGCAATGTGTCTCTCTGACCACAATTAATTACTGAAATTGATAGATTATTACTAATAATATTTTATACATGGATACTAAAAATATTATAATTCAATGTGCGCATCCATAAAGAAGAAAATATCTATAAAGTTCAATATGGAAATCATTTTGCATTTTTCGATTTAAATAACCAATTGAAAGAAAAAAGCTTTTCCTCCATTTCTCATTAATAATAAAGTTCGTTGGTAAGACTGTAATTTGAAAACGGATTTACAGATTTTGCTGTTTCTTTTAAAATGTCTTAAAGTTTTAAACATTTGTTTATAGAATTTTTGGAAAACTCATATAGAGAATTCGGAATAATACCGAATGAAGGGTCTGCGTAATTCTTTTTTTATTTCTTATTTTTGTAGTTTTTGTTTCTTTGATCAACGCGCCCCGAAAAAGATGATCAAATCAAAAGGCCTAAAAAGTATGAAATCAAGGAAAAATATTGTGCGATTATATTTGCTAATAAAATTCGAAGAAACCGTCGAAATACACGAGTAATGGATAATTTCAAATGAAAAATGAAACAACTTTATTAAAAATATTTGCGATTGTAGAAAATATTTGTATTGTACAATAATATTTTGTGACTTCCTGTATATTACTGAGAGATAATAGGATAACATTAGAGCTATAACGATATTTACAATGATTTTGATTAAAATCAATCACCTATAAGTGAGATAAACAAGAGATTTGTGGATCTTAGAAGATTAATTTTCAAAAAACAGGTGTCATATTTCTACCATAATATAATCATTAACATGCGTCCCTTTTCTGGTAACAAATTAGTTCTATTATACAGCCTTGTATAAAAATTAATGTAATTGTTTTGTTTTATGGAAAACTAGAGTGATACCCACCCGCATCGCTGGGTTTAAAAATAAAGATTGATAAAGATTGCTCTCGCTTATTCCCTTTCTATAACACTGGAATAATGGTAAGGATTGTTTTACATAGGTAAAATATTTATATTGATTATTTTTACAGAAATCTGTAATTTATGGTAATGTCAAATGACTACTGATTAATATATCTTTATAAATTATATCTCATGTGTTATTCTGATATATCAGCTTTATTGCTGTACAGTTTCATTAAAAATCATTCGCTAGTTTTTGCGTGAAAGCGTAACAAACAAACAAACAAACATGGTTCCTTTCGTATTTATAAAATATAGAGATTTTCTTATGTACAGAAAATCTTCTACAACGGAGAAAAAGAAATAAAAATACTTGATGTTTTTACAACTAATCTTAATATTTTAAGTAGATATACCTACGAAAGATAACTATACTCCTGTGACGATAATAATTCTTGTGAAAGGAAATGAAGAAATAGTTATATAAAATAAATATTAAATGGAAATGATTATGTAAACATTTGTGAAAATTTACAGTTTTAAATTATGTAATACACTCTTTATTTATACTAATAAGCTGTCTACAGTGTTAAACAAACACAAGGGCGGATGTATGTAAGGATAACGAAACTTAAAGATCTTGTCTAGTATTGAAATATACTATTCGCTCCGTGCGTGAGTTTCGTTTCCATGGTAACGATACACTACTTTGATCATATAATTGTATGGATGCATATATAATTGTATGGATTGCATTTAAGACTAACATTGAAAATTTAATATTATTGTCTCACAAATTTAAATAAATAATTATGATAATTTACATTTGAAAAATAATATTTATGCAATTTGATTTCTAATTTTCACAATTTTTAATGCATTAAGTTTAATTAATTCGTGTTTTACAATAATTTTAATTTGACATTACTATAACATTAACAACATGTAAAGAACTGCAAATTAGTAATAACAGTTTGAAATAGTTTTTTATTTTGTGATTTTTTGAGTCCAAGTTAGAAAAAAAAGAGCTTGAATAGAAATAATTTACTATTATAATTTTATTCACTTTTTTTTTCGGTATTTTAGGTCGAAAATTCATTGAATTTTGTATTCGATTTGAATGAAAGTCTTTATCTATAGACAATATAATTCAAAGAAAAGCTTTATGTCCGCCAATGATAAAAGAAAACCGAAGATAGCTTAATATTGTATTATTTTTACAAATTACCACCCGTATCGTTTTTAAAACGTTATCGTCTTTCTCAATTTTTCACTGATGCTGTTTTTTAAAAATGTAGTAAATGTTTTCATTTATTATGCCATGCCACTTTAGAATAATATACACAAACAACAACGCCTTTTGAAATCATCGTAACGCTATTTAAATGACAAACAATTTATTTTTACTTATAACAACACACAATGGTTTATTATTTCTATTCAAAACCAGTCAATTTAAATTACAATTGTATATGTAAAGTATTTTAAGCAGTATCTAATAGAGTTATGGAGATTATAAAAGAGGTGTTATTAATATTTACTCACAGCTATTTCTTTTAATCACAAATAATAAAAAGTTTAAATATATTTTATTGTAACCAACTTCAAAATAAACTGTTATAGTGAGTAAAACCTCTTGAAGATCAAGTTCATAACTTTCTGATTTAGTAAATTTTCTTACAACTTTGCTTGTGCCTTGGTGCTAGGCTTGAGGGTACGGTATGCTTAAGATATACTACTCTCATAAAAATGAACATTTGGACTAATCATTTTTCACGGAAAAAGTGTAAAATGAGGTTTGATGAAAAGGTTTTTGTAACCCAACTTATTCGGCCAATTTTAAGACATATTCTTTAAGCTACATCAAACTTAATGTCGCTAGAAAGTTTGGCCATTTCTGTTGGCTAAATAAGCCAATTATTGGAATCCATTAGAGGGGTGAAATTTGAAAACTTTCAACAAACTAAGCCAAAAAAGTTTATTCGAGAATTTTGGGAGAATTCCAAACAGAATTCTAAAAAAAAAAATTTTTATAGAATAAGCAGAAATATCACATCGTGGCTAGCGTTGATGCGAGTCCCTTGGTCTTCAATTTCCCTTTAGAAGAGCGCATTATTAATCTAATATTATCGAGATATATTTAATTAAGTCTTCTTCTACGATATTTTTTTCTACAAAACAAACCAAAACAAACAACTTCACTCTTATAATTTTCCTTTCCTTTGAGTTACAAACAAGCCAATCCTTATTCAACCTCAACTAAAAAAGAAAAATACAGAAATATTTCTCATTCTATTCTAAAAAAAAAAAAGAAAACTCAAGTCATTAATTAATAATGAATACAACGTTAATTTTCTTCAAATAAATTCCTTCACATTTCATCTTCCCTGACCTATTTCACATTCATCCCGTAAACAGGAGTAAGGATATCTTTCATTTCAACAAAACAAAACTGACCCAGATTAAAAAAAAACACTAGCATAGTGGTTGTATTTTTTTGTAAAGAGATAATATATTACGAATTGTGCTTCTATATTTTTAAGTTTTTGTTTTTCTTTGTTGAATTTCTGATGGGGAAAGTATTGAATTCACCTCGAAAATCCAATAATTTACAATAGAGCTGATAAAATGGAAATTCAAATTTTTATACGGACGTGACATCATAGTACGGGCTTGTCAAATTTGTTGACATACTGTATGATATTAATTACTTACATTTTATATGGTATTTCATTAAATTACATTATTCTACGGCGTTTTATTAGAAAACTTAATAATAACGAGTGTTATTATAGAAGTCTGTGTTGTAAATTCATTTTTTTAAAGTGTAAATTATACATTCAACTAACTGCCACCAATTGACAGATCACGTACTTATACGTCATCAACAGAGAGCGCCAAAAAACTGCGTTTAAATATCTCAAAATTATAATGTATTTTAAATATTTTTTTACACTTAAATACAACATTTTTAAGCAATATTTATATTTTTTACTTTGTTATAACGGTGTGAACAATGAATTAAAAATATACAAAAATACATGAATATTCCCTATTGAAATGCGCGAGAAATTATCATGCATCGATACTTTTTCAAAACTGTGACCACTTTAAATTCTTATTCTAATCATTTTACGAGAAAACCATGATTGTTTCTGTATCCGAAAAAGAATTGGCGATAATCTTTAATTTTAATCCAAATGCTTTAAGAAAAAAACGTAATTTAATGGAGAATGTTCCTTTATATGTTTCATGTGTGAGTTTAGGGTTCCGTATCCCAAAATTTGTCGGGAGTTTTTAAATTTTGTAAATTTCACTTGTACAAGGATTGCTATATTGTGATTTGAGAGGAAAACTTAAAATTTGCATTTGATATTTACAATTTTCATATTCAAAAGAAATACGAATATCAGAAATGTATTTCTCTGACCTCTTAAGTTCATTCTCATTACAATTGGTTTCGTTTTATTATTATTTTTTACTACAAATGTTTTTATATTAAAATGTTAGAAAGAAAAGTTATTTTCTTATTTTTCTATTTACAAACAAGAGAGCTAACACTCTCTCTCTCTTTATGTTGTGAATGGAATTTTCACAACAATACACAAATAACAATAAGACAATCTATTACTTTGTACTTGTTGTAACAAAGGCTAATTTATGAATAAAAATTTATACATACAACAGTGCGCTATTATTAGTCCAGGAGTCAAGATAATGTAGAGTCCAGGAGTCAAGATAACGTTAATTACATTTTTTTCAATTGAAAATAAGACTCTGCTGTGATTACGTGACATTTTCTGCCCCTTTTAAAAAATCACCTTTTAGTTCCTTTATTGTTTAAAATAGTTTTTTGAAGTTAATTATAATTTTTTGTTTCTTTTTCAGATACGATATCATGAATTTTCAATTACTAGAAGATGGCAATTACGACTACATTCAGGTAATTTTCATTTCATCATAAACATTTTCAAATTGATCAAAATCAGTTTTCATCAGAATGTAAGAGAACGAGGACGATTACAAGAACGATCTTTTATTTTGTACTGCAAAAAAACTACACCCGTTTTAACAACGATAAAGAAAAAATTACCGACTTTTTTACTTGGCTAACACATCTAAAATTTTTTAATCCCAGCGCTTTTGACGGCTCAACCATGAAAGCATTTCTCTAACGTTAAGTATAAAACGAAAGTATATAAGAAATATTCAGCCAATTGAAACCATGAAAGAGGAAACCGCGAGGCTCACAATTAAGTGGAATGAGGTCTGTGTATTATTAAACGTTAAGAAATTTTTAGTAGAAATCACTATGTCAATATCGGTGTGAACACCATACTGACTTGATCATAGAAGGAATATTAACATTAGCAATTTTATGGCCCATACTTATGCTAACATAAAAACTATAGTATATGTCTCTATACCATACCAGTATTGTAATAAACGCCATACATTTCTTACTGTATACTTGACTATTCAAGCAGATCACTTGCATTCTCCATTTTGCGAATAATAAAATACTTTTAAGCACGCCTCTTTCCAGGTATAAACTAGAAATTGTGCTACACCGAAATCTGTCATTATCGTTCGATCTAAAACTATAATTTATAAAATAGAGTCTTCAAGTTTTTATTACGATTTTATTTTTTATGATTTTAATGAAAACTACGATGATGTGAAGATTGTTAATGTCAAACTAATTAGCATAATATTTACTTTATTCACGGTCTGGTATGGTTTTTATAATTATACAAGAAAAACTGTGCTTGCAACAATAATTTAAACAACATAAGAAAAGGAAATAAAGAAAACTAGAAAAAATATAAAACTTTTTTTTTAGTTTTTAATAAAAAAAACTTTTCCTTTCCAAAAAAAAAATATTCACCTGTTATTAAACGCTTCAAAAATGATACACAATAAAAAAAACGATGGTTGCTCTAGCATTTAAAACAATTTTTAAGGTTTTTTGAGTCATTTGGCGGTTGTAGTGCAATGGTCGAAAAAAAATTCTAGAAGCCAAGCCAATTCCCTCAGAGATTGTAAAAATAACAAAAATATTTTTTATTTTGAAAAAACTTCAAACTTGTTGTTTGAACAAAACCCTTCTTGATACTAAATTTTATTCAAATTGGACTTAAATTACAACCGCTAGAGAGTTTTCAGACACATAAACGTATATATACATGTATATGTATATACATACATTTTAACGATAGTCATTTTTGACATCTATTAGGTAGGATCGATGAACATTTGAAGAAATTTTTCCTAAATTCCAATATCAGTAAAAAAGCAATAACATTCATAGTATCACATCAATATCACTAATAAAACAATTTTTGCTAAAATCGGTCCGTAATCAACATACTTTGAATAAAACCTAGCCCATTTGTTTTAAGTTAGAAAGAGGCCACTTCACTGTTAAGGCTACATCTAATTAAATATTTTGTGCCATTTATTAAACAACCGTCATACCGTCATATTAATACACGTGTGAAAATTGTTTTTCCGGCAAATTTTATTTATGTGAAAAAGTTATTATAATAATATTTCAACGATTTATCCTTTTATTGTATTGTTATGAATGTGGTTTATTTATTTATTTTAATAATTGCAATAGAATTATTGTATTGCATGTGTCAATCATAAATTTGTCCTCCATAAACGAAAATACACAACCAATTTAGAAGTCGACCACAGTACGTTAAAAAAACAATCGGTGGCAGTCATGAGTGCTGTCGACAGAAATCAAAACTGAGAACTTCGAAATAACTGTGTGTTTTTATAAATTTTTTAATAACTTAAAGTATAAGTGTTGATATTCGTTAGTTTGCTGCCGATGCAGCTTTGAAATCTCCTTGTATCTGGGGCAGGAGGGGGAGAGTATGTAAAGATAGTCAAATGGGATAATCAATTGGCATTTGCATTTAAAAAAAAAAAAGTGGCATCGTAGCCCCTAAACAAAATTAAATTTTTTGGATTTTGATGACGTCATAAACCCAACCCAACCCAACCCAACAGTTAAAAAATATATAATTTCGGTATATAAATTCGATTTTTTTGGTAACACAAGCAAATTTGATCGGATCTTATTGGAATTTTTTTTGAAACCCACTAATTTTGGGTCATTCTTTTCAGCTGTGATGTCAGTTTTTCGCTAGTTATCACTTATGTGCTTAATTCCGAGACCAGGCCTCCATATTCTTGAAACCTAATAGAGCTAGGATAATTTTGCTAATAAATTTGAAAAATATGGCCCAAATTTAGTAGGATTACATACTTGGTTTATCAAAATTGGATAAAATTTCGATGTAATAGAGCAAAATTAAATATTTTGAATTTTGATGACGTCATCAAGTTCAAAAATTCGATTTTTTTAATAACACAGGCAATTTTGATCGGATCTTATTGGAATTTTTTTTGAAACCCACTAATTTTGGGTCATTCTTTTCAACTGTGATGTCAGTTTTTCGCTAGTTATCACTTATGTGCTTAATTCCGTGACCAGACCTCCACATTCTTGAAATCTAATAGAGCTAGGTTAATTTTGATCATAAATTTGAAAGTAATGGACTTTTTTTCAATTACTGTGTATTTTCGACGCACGAGACTAACAAATATGATATTAATTGTTAATAATTACTTTTATAAATTATTTAATTTAATTATTTTCAACTATGCTTTTGAATAACAATAATAATGTTAATAATAATAACAAATAATACATTCCAAAAGGATGATTAATTACGAAATAAATTTTTGGATATAATTGTCAACCGATATACCTACAGTGCGATTAATCAATAATTAATCAACATAAATTTATTTCAAAGTGAAAATAATTCTTGAAATACTACTCCCTTGACATATTTTTAAATTTATCAAAATTTGTCCACTTTGATCGATTTCCAAAAAATAAATCTAACTAAGAAAAATTGTTCTTTAATTTATGGCTTAAGCATTGTTACAATGAATGGGTGATTACATGATACCAGTGTACCATGAAAGGAAAAAAAATTACTCTTTTTGATGGAAAATATATTTTGGTATTACACCAGAACTGTAGTACTTTTAGCTTTCAGTATTATCAAGTACCTAAATAAGTCAAAATTAATCGCAGTTTACTTTATTGCATTGAGTGGGGTTTTTTTGAAGTAAAAATTTCTTTAGCGGCGTTGTACACTTTTTTCGTAATGGGTAAAAAATGTAAAACTAGCGTCAGGACACGTGACCTGATCGAAAATGCGTAAGACCATGTCACAGTCAGTACATCGGTTCTCGTCCGATCACCGAAGTTAAGCAACATTGGGTCAGTCAGTACTTGGATGGGTGACCGCTTGAATGTAATTTTTTTTTTTTTTTTTTTTTTTGAAGTGAAAACTTATTTAGCAGCGTTGTACACTTTTTTTTGTAATGGGGGTAAAAAATGTTCGTTAATGAAATTGTCATGTTTGTGTACGATAGCACAATAAATTAATATTGTATTCTACCACAAAAATGATAGTACTTTATACTGATAATTAAAGCAATTCGTACAAAATTATTCCCTAACTATTCCAAAATATCAAAAATGCACAACGTTAATATTCAAGTTTTCACTTCTGCCGGCAATCCCGGAGTGCAATCCGTCGTTTTTTTTTTTTATTCAAATTTAAAAAAGAATCAATCTTATTGGAAGACCGCATATAACATCGGCTTCTAGTTTACTAATGGTAAAAATTAATTCCAGAAATTGCGTTCCAATTTGATGTATCAAAACAAGTCAATCACATTATAACCACAAATATTCAATAGATATATTAAAATAATAATAATTAAAAATAATAAGCTTTTATTAAATAAATTTTATTGCTAATTTTCCATCAGAATTATAAACAAATAAAAAAAAAAAAAGATTTATTAAATTTAAACGCAGTAATACTAATAAAATAATTAAAAATTATTCATTTTAATAATTTTATTACAATTTATTATAATTTAATAAAAACTGTTTTACAGGTTGGTGATTGGAACAATGGAACATTGGGTTTTACACGTGATCTACAATTTGGACCAGATCGTGGTCTACGTCCACCGGAATCAGTATGCTCACGGCCATGTGATCCTGGTTCTTATAAGGTAAGCATTTCACATTTCAAAAAAAAAATTTCACTTGCGATGCATTTTTATCGATAAAAGTCATTTTTAGAGTGTCAAACACATGTCAATTTAAAAAAAAAACACCATATATAAGAAAAATACCATTGACTGACAGTCGCATCACGAAATCTTTCAAAATAAGCATCCGATTGAATTAAAATTTAACATATGCACTCTTTTCGCGATGTAGATGCTCAGTAAGAACTGATTTAACTCGTAAGGCTGAGAAAAAGTGAGTAAAAGTGAGTAAAAGTTTGTATTAAAATCCGTCATTTTTTGATCCATTACTAAACATTGATTTTAAGTTAGGGTTCTGCATCAAAATGTAAAATCAAACAAGTGAAAACAAACAATTGACTGAGTTAATTGTTGAAATACCATGCATAGTCAGTGTTGATTTCTTTATCACATTACACACACAAACATGTGACACATACATAACTGACAATCAAGTATAGTACATATTATAAAATTTCCGCCTAATTGGCGCCCTCACGGGTAAACAGTGATGTTTACGAAAAAATGTTTCAAACAAAAGTTGTTTAATTTTTGATAAGGAACATTTTTTACATTTAAATTTTCCGTTCTATCTCTAACGGTTTACAAGATGGGTCCTACGGACCCAAGACCCAATTGACCTATGATGCTCATTTACGAACTTGACCTCACTTTTTACGTCCTGAGTATGCTGTAAAAATAATTTCTGCTCGATATCTTTTTTCGTTTTTGAGTTATCGTGTCCACCAGACGGGCGGACGGGCGGACGGACGGACAACCGGAAATGGACTAATTAGGTGATTTTATGAACACCTATGACAAAATTTTTTTCCTAGCATCATTATTTTTAAGCGTTACAAACTTTTGACTAAACTTAATATACTATGTATATTTCATATATGCATGGTATAAAAATCCGTCATTTTTGGATACATTACTTAACATCGATTTTAAGTCAGGATTCTGCACCAAAGTTTAAAAAATATATAATAAAAAATCCAGGAAATTGAAAACAAAAGGGGAAACAAGTGAAAGAACTCGACGTGAAGACTATAACGCGGTAGTATTTGCTTTTTAAGGTGAAATTTCCCAGCGAAATGAATGGATAACTATACTAGTAAAATATATTTTTCATTTATTAAATCCATTGATTATAAAAACAAATATATCAAACATTACAACTAAAGAGATTTATTATACATATAAGATTATATATTTATAGCACTAGAATGTTATAAATATAAAAACTCAATTATATTTTAGTATATAAAACTAGCATAAGATATAATAAACTTATTCTATTATGGGTTAGTAGTGACTTTTATATATTTATTTCTCTTATTATTTAACTATATTTATTTTTTACGTTTTTTTTTTATACGAATAAGCTCTCTGTTGTAGCTGGATGTGGATCTAGTTTTATTTCGTATTCTTTTAATACATATTTTTTTGACATTTATTTCTGGTTATATGGCGACATTATTATTTAGCTAGTTTTAACTCTTGCGGTATGTTAGTTTAAAGTAAAGTATAAAAAGCTACGGAAATATCAGCTTATTTTTTTCTTATTTTTATACCCAGTGTCTTAGATCACATGTACACCACTTTTTAAGGAACAACCTTCTATTAAAAATGTTCCTCTAGCCAGTGATAATAATAAATGTTAATAAATCGGGAAAGAACCTCCGTTCAGTACTCAAAACTAAAAACTAAAAACATCCAAACAACTCATTCGTAATTGAAAATTTACCAATGGTTAGATTATCCTAAGTTAGGTTATATTGGCTGCCCACGAAGGATACACTTAGGCTATAGATCCCATTGTGATACGCTATATGTGTTTTATCACCTTGACGCTGATAATTTCATTTATCAGCTCCTCAAATTCGGAGGCTGAGTGAACCTCTTTCATGCATATATCATGCACTACACCAGCCCGTCACAACTATTAATTAAATTAATTTTGTTGCGAAGGGGGGACAGAACCCGCTACCCGAAGCATACCGTGGACAGAATTTGTTACGCCTTAACAAATTGAACTAATAGGGCGACCAATAAAGGGATTACAAATTCAAAGTCAACTACATGCTATGGATTTTAGTGCAAGTTGTACGAGTATTTTGAAACACCCAGTATATAATATAATTTAAAATGTAATAAAATTTTCAAAATAGTACTTTTTATTTCGTGTACAATGGTATTTTCTATTACTATTACTATTATTACTTCCCATTGTAATTTTAATTACTATTAAAAATCAAAAGAATAAAATGTTGTTAAAAAAAAAAAAAAAGCGGAAAAAATAATAAATAAAAAGTAGTAAATTGTAATTTTCTTTGTTTTCAAAAAATATAATTAACTTTTGCTTTACAATCTAAAATTACTTCACTAACTTTTATTAATATAATTTTCAAGTTTTCACCAACTCGAAATTCTTTTAATTTTTTTCTCTTTACATTTTTATCCAATTTTCTGAGTGGGTCTCGAAATATCACCTTCACAGGGCTTCAGTTTTTAAATTCAGTGAACTGACAGCGTTATACTTTGAAATATATCATATGAATCGTATATTTTGAGTCAACATCTCGACATATATAGATAAAATTCGTAACTGATTATTATTTTTGGGACGGAAAATTTCTTCTCAATGTCTGACAATATATTGAGCAACTATTCAAATATTTGAATTTAAAATATATTTTGGTAAAAGATACTGAAAATCTTTTATCTAAAGAAAATATTCTCTTCTAAACAAAGAATGATTTCGGATACAGATCGTATACACGGATAAATTCAAACATATTAGGAATTTTTCCTTTTATATATAAACAAAGATACAAAGAGACACACCATACATAGCTCACATGGGATTTCTCTCATCTATGAAAACTAAACAACACCATAATATAGTCCAAACTCCCATGGCAGTAACAAATATGTCGTAAAATATCACTACATATTATAAAACAAAGTCGCTTTTTCTGTCCCTATGTCCCTATGTCCCTATGTCCCTTTGTACGCTTAAATCTTTGAAACTACGCAACGAATTTTGATGCGGTTTTTTAATAGATAGAGTGATTCAAGAGGAAGGTTTTTATGTATAATACATCCATATTATAGTAGAGTAAGGGGTTGAAATAGGGGTTGAAAGGGATATACTTCAAAAACTAAAAAAGTTGTGCATCGATTAAGCTCAAATATTGACACGATATACAACCAGCTTCAAAGATCTATTGTTTTTATCTACTTTTAACCTTCGGAAGGTAGAAAGGTGTAGCGAGAAAGTGGGAAGGAATTATCGAATATTTACAAATATACCTAAGTGGGGTATCAAATAAAAGAGCATGACGTGTACATTACAAAACTGTTATCCCACGCAAGGAAATGTGGAGGGAGGGGTGCAAGTGGGGATGTTGACCAGCAAAGCGGGTAGTTCACAGCTAGTATTTTATAAAGTAACATTTTTTCGTAAACATCTCTGTTTACCCTTAGTGTATAAATTAGGTTTAAAATACAAACCGTTACAAAAAGCCAGCCTTTCACGAAATGATTACTTGAAGTACAACGTCCGGCTCAAACGTAATTGTTACTGACAAGGGAGCTTGAACTAGTTATACACAGTGACTAGAGCGTAGTTGAAGTGAAGAAGACATAATCATGATGTGATGATCATTTAGTCATTTGAGCAAGTAAAAACTTTTTCGTTGTCAGTATAAGTAAGAACAAAACTCTGTTAAAACTCATTTTCTTCTACAAACAAACGTAAAACTTTGTTGTCTCTTTTATTTAGTATTATTATTGTTGAATATTATTGTTATTGTTGATAAGAAACAATAACTGATATCATTATTAAAAATAAAAACAAATATGTATCTATGTGTACTATGTACAAACTATTATTTGTTTATGCGAATAAAAAGAACTCTACTGTAATAAAAATTAACACTTAAAAATTGTTTTAGTTACTTAAAAATGAGATTGGAAAATATAAATAGTCGAATGCAATTAGTTTTTTTATTTCCTAACTCCGTTATATTGAATGTGTGGATTGAATTTAGATGATCCTTAATAGGTTTTTGGCAGAAAAATGTCATCTCGAAATAGAAAAAACATTAGATACTTTGTGATATTATACGCGATTAAAGATAAAAACTTTTGAATTTTGCAACATTGTTTTTGCGATTAGGCTGCCTTATTAGTAACCAATTCCGTCTTGGTATGCTTAGGGTAACGGGTTCGATTCCCGTCGTCTCAACAAAATTAATTTAATTAATAGTTATGATGGGCTGGTGTAGTGCATGGTATATGCATGAAGGAGGTGCACTCAGCCTCTGAAATTGAGGAGCTGATAAATTAAATTATCCGCGAAAAGGTGGTAAAACATATATATGGTATCACAATGGACTCTATGGCCTAAGCGTCCATTGGTAACTTATTTAAACTGGGTTTCAGCAGGCGTTTTAATAAATAGATGGATATTAAAAAATCATTGTAAGTTACAACAAACTTTTTCGAATGTAAGAATCGTTTTTTGAATAGAATCAGTGCTCGAATTAGACACATTTTTCTAAAAATAATAAAACAAAAAAATCATGATTATACTTTTCATTTTTCATAATAATATTTCAAACAAGAAAACAAATATTGTGACTGGACAGAAAATAATAAAATAATAGTAAAACCGAACAAAAAAAAATTGCTAAAATCGATTTTCTATTGTACTACGAAAATAATACAAATATAAAAATTCTGGTTTTCTTATTGATAAAGACATAATATATCTTGTAAAGTCAAAATACAATTTGGTATCCAAAAATATACAGTTTTATAAACATTTAGTTTTCTAACATACAAATTCTAGATTCCTTTGAAGTGGTGCCCCTTCAAAAAAATCAAAAAATATTTCTTGTCTCCAATTTCGATAAAACTAAGTATATAAGGTAGTTTCAAGCCAAAAAATTCAAAAATTCATAAAGCGATTGGGCAAATATTTTTCGAAATAACGTCAGAAATGAATCCGAGAAATCGATTTTTTCGGAAACCAATCACCCTATCGATAAATAATCGTGATTTTTGAATTTTTTGGGTCATTGACCTTATGGGTGAAGCTTCGTCAAATTCGAAAGGAAAAACTATTTTGCGATTTTCTCGATTTTTTCCAAGGGGTACCCCTTAAGAAAATTGCAAAAAATGGAAAAATTCAATTTCGTTAAAACTAAGTATATAAGGTAATTTGAACCCAAAAAATTCAAAAACCGGTTTTATTTAATGCTTGAATACATAGCTTCCGAGATATCGTCCAAAATACGATTCGATGAACGATTTCCCGGGTCGAGTTCAGGTAATATCTGAGAAAATATTTATCCACTCGTAAAATGACTAGTGCTAATTAGTCAAGAAAACCAAAAAAAAAGAGATACAAATTTTTGAAAAGCCTTTTAAAGACGTCCAGCGTTGGTTTATATACCCACGAAAAAATAAAACTATTGGAAAAAAATCGGGATTTCTTTATTTCCAATCTCGATGGAAATCATCTTCATGAAAATTTTGATCTAACCTATTGAATAGTTTCTGAGATATAAACTGCAATCATATACGATTGAAAAGTTACTATTATCTCCTTCGAAGAATTTTCTAGAACTTTTTCTAAGTACCATTAACTTGCCCCACATGGTAAATGCAAGTAAATACTTTTTGCAAGTATATACATCATAATAAGTACCCACCCCAAAGCCAATAGTCAATCATTTTAAGTTTATTATTATGATTTTTTTTCTCATTTAATAATAGACATTATTTCCTTTCTATATTGTTTCTTCATCTTAGTTCTTCTGCTTAAATACTCAAGAAATAAATTTATTATTATCCATTAGGGTCTAGAGCCAGGTGAAGTATTTGACAGTAATTTCAAAACAATTGGAACGGACAATGCACGAACCTTATGGAAAAAAGACACGCAACTTTTTTGTTTTAATTTTTAATATGTTGATGATTTAAGCTTTCTGAATAAATGTCTCACTAAAGCACAAAACAACAAAACGAGCTATTAGCTTCAAAACGAACTATTACCCGTAATATATTAAAATGGTTCGTCCTTTATTTATAACTGACCACTTCGTTAACGGCATCTAGTGGCTTAAAATCAAATTAGTTCTAAAGTGCAATTTATTAGGAATAGATTGAGTAGCCTTTCTTTATTAATTTATTAATTATTATCAATTGTTAATGACCTGGATTTAATCCGACTCAATTAGAAATTTCGTTTAGAGAGAACATAAATTTATTCTTTTTTTTTTGCGGAACGAAAATTGTCGTGGGATACCCGGTGGGAACCCTATTCCTTTCATACCTTCCATTTACAAGATATTTACTAAAAATTATAGCCTAAGTGGCCGAGCGGTCTAAGGCATTAGTTATAGACCGTTAGTTTACTTAGACTTAGGTTGCGGGTTCGAATCCAGGCAGCGGCAGTGTGAACAATTATAATTAATGGGAGTGCAGAATTGATCACATTGTCGTCGCTTGGATAAGAACGTAGTAACCGACTCCACCCACATCAAAAATGTAATTGTAAATATAAGTTGTAATTAAATAAATAAAGATTCACAAATAATGATGTGGGTGGCCTCTGTTATAGGCGTATATGTCAGAGAAACGGAGGTTAAACCCCATTATTATTATTTACTAAAAATTTAAGGTATTAATTTTAGAATTCAAATACTTGATTATTCTTTAAAGAATTTAATTTTATAGCATGAATTAATTATAATATTAGTTAAAAAAAGACATACTTCTGATTTAGTAGTCAATCAAATATGCACGTACATTACATTTAGTTTGATCAGGATATTTATTATGACATAACATAAAATTTCCTTGTATTTACTTTAAATTATCTCTATTATCTTTAACTTCTGATAACTCACTTTGAAAATTCATTTTCTTTTTAATGAAAAAACATAAAATTTGGACAATGGTAACCTAGATGAAAATGGTCGATTTTTGGTGTCGTTTTATATGCTACATTTTTCTAGGTTTTACCTCCTAATTCCCAAACAAATCAGAACGATAACGTGTAAGAAGGAACGTTCGTTGTGGCCATTGAGACATCTATCTAGAATCCTAAGAACTACAACATATTAAATACTAGCTGTGGACTACCCGCTTTGCTGGGCAACATCCCCACTTGCACCCCTCCCTCCACATTTCCTTGCGTGGGATAACAGTTTTGTAATGTACACGTCATGCTCTTTTATTTGATACCCCACTTAGGTATATTTGTAAATATTCGATAATTCCTTCCCACTTTCTCGCTACACCTTTCTACCCTCCGAAGGTTAAAAGTAGATAAAAACAATAGATCTTTGAAGCTGGTTGTATATCGTGTCAATATTTGAGCTTAATCGATGCACAACTTTTTTAGTTTTTGAAGCATATCCCTTTCAACCCCTATTTCAACCCCTTACTCTACTATAATATGAATGTATTATACATAAAAACCTTCCTCTTGAATCAATCTATTAAAAAAAACGCATCAAAATCCGTTGCGTAGTTTCAAAGATTTAAGCATACAAAGGGACATAGGGACATAGGGACAAAGAAAGCGACTTTGTTTTATACTATGTATTGATGATTCACCTCAGAGCCAATTACCATGTGATTTGTTCGGGGTCATTTTCAGTTGTTCTGAATTGCATGTCGAATACTACATCAAACCCTAGACCTTTCATATCTCTTTGTCCTATTTTTTTCATTTTGCTACGTGCATTAAAACCAATTGCTTATTACAGACAAATAATAAAATTATATATAATGCAAAATAATATTTTACGATCGCATCATTTCATTTTTATTTAATAATAAATATATAAATAAATTAAAAACGTTTGGAGTTTGGAAAACAAGATGAAGATGAAGAAGTTCATTAACGAGATAGATATCATTAAAGATCAAGTTAGTTCGCTTTTTAGAAATACAAAACACGTACACAGGAAAAATTGAAATTGTGTAATAAAAAATTATGCACAAACAATGTTCTGTATATTTATTTACTACTCTGTTTGTTAGAAAGAAGACGTAAATATGAAATGTATAATCATTGGAAGTATAGTGTGATGAATAAGGCCTCTAGAGGACAGACTAATAACTTTATTAGCCTGAGTCAGTTTATTAGTATTTTCGTTGTTCAATTATACACGTCTGATAATTCTCAATCACCGATTCTTCGAAAAATAACAATTAAAAAGTTATTTCAATTTAGATTTGCGATCAAACTTTTCATCTGTGCTGTTAGTTTTAAGATCTTTGCCTTAAATTTCAATTCTAGGACCCCGCTTTCTTGAAACATGTTAAAGATAGGTTTAATTTGACCACAAATTAGAAAAGTATGACCCAAATTTAGTAGGATTTCATACTTTGTTTATCAAAATTGGATAAAATTTAGATGCGGTAGAGCAAAATTAAATTTTTTGGATTTTGATGACGTCATCAAGTTAAAAAAAAATTATTTTTTTGATAGCACAGCCAAATTTTATCCGATCTGATTGGAATTTTTTTTGAAACCCACTAATTTTAGGCCAAGCTTTTCATCTGTGTTGTTAGTTCCAAGCTAGCTTTCTCCTTTGTGCTTAATTTCGAATCCAGGACCTCACTTTCTTGAAACATGTTAAAGATAGGTTTAATTTGACCATAAATTTGAAAAGTATGACCCAAATTTAGTAGGATTTCATACTTCGTTTATCAAAATTGGATAAAATTTAGATGTTATACATAGATAAAACTATTTTTTTGATAGCAGATGTCACAAAGTTCAAAAAATCGATATTTTTGATAACACAGCCATATTTTATCCCATCTGATTGGAATTTTTCCACATTCAAGCTTCAATCAGTTTTAACAATCATTCAATAATAATTCTATTGAATTTGAACCAACCTACTCAAAATTTAAAACATTACAAAATTTCCGATTTCACGATAAAAAAAAAACTTTCTTTTAATAAGAAAATTAATAATTATATCTACATGAAAGGAATTATTTATTTATTTCTTTCATTTGAATACATCATTCATAAGTTTTCTAAAAAAATTTTCTCATTATCCTTTCTATATTTTCGGTTTATTTAGTACCGACATACCATTATTTTAAAATTGAACCGGTTGTTAACAGTTCATGTACCTTCGTAAATTTATAATTTATAAATACATATTTATACAATTATTTTCCGTATTTCCCCAAAAATTATTTTCACACATAATAATTTATTCATATTTTATAATAATATAGGCAATGTTCATTACAAGTTTGTTTTAGCTCTTGCGTATAAAATTAAGTAAACTAATTTTAAACCTATACTGAAAAATCTATTTATAAGAACACTATAGGTTTGATGCTGGTTACATTTATCACCAGTACATTTTCCTTCACGAAAATTCTTCAAAGTATGATAAAAAAGCATCCTAAATAATTTGGATATACGCTTTTTTTTAATCTTATATAAAAAATCTCTTGTGTTAGTGGGCTCACTCTACGAAACTGCTCGACCTATTTTAAGGTCGAGTAAAAGGGAACACAAGTGAGGGAAGGGAGGTGAAGACTGTAGCGCGGTAGTCTTTGTTTTTAAAGTAGAAATTACCCAGTGAACACGACCGCAGTTTGCCGGGTCAGCTTGAAATAAATGCAAAAATGACTTTGATCGTTAAAACGAAATGTTCTTTGTCCAAAATTGTCCAAAGAATCACAGCAAATTACAGCAAAATATGAAATTGCAAAGATCTATATTACCTACAATGAATTTTTTGTTCGAAACTTGATCTCTAATTTACAGAGTTTTTAAACAATAAAATATGTTAATTGTTTTACTTTTTTAGAATAAAAAAGTTGAATAATTACAGCAATCCCATAATAGACGAATTCCCGAAATATCTATTTTCTTTGAAAGATATCTTTTGAAACCTTTCTGTTTAAACCATAGATATTGGTATTTACGCTAGGCCTTTATAAAGGATCTTCACTATGAATAAATACCTGTCTATTTAATATATTGTATCGTATACAAACCAATTGCTCACAATATATACAGAAATATTTCAGATATTTATCCTGCTTTGGGTAAGGGGATAATAGTTTTTTTTTTATTCCTAAATTCCAAAATATGAAATGAAACCCCGCACAATATAGTACTTAATTTAAAAAGTAAATATTTAAATTATATTTTTAATATATATTTTTTTTATATTCTAGAATTTCCAGAAAGGTGGTCAAGATAAACGATGCTGTTGGGTATGTGTACCATGTCGATCGAATGAAATACTTGCAGATGAGACTACATGTCGAAAATGTCCACCTGGCACATGGCCGAACACAAATAAAACATGTGAGTTCATATTTATTTTATAATAATTTATTAAGGATGTATGAGCATGGTAGTGGGGGCACAAATTTAAAAATAGATATTTTCAATTTTGATGATAAATTTATATTATTACTTGACGATATAAGACGAAAAGTAAGAATAAAATTTTTCGATATCTGGCTTAATTTTCAAAATATCGAAAATTGAAAATTTTGTTTAATTATTTAGCTTTCGATATTTTGAAAACCAAGACACATATCGAAAAATTTTATTCTTATTTTTCGTCTACATTCATAAAGTTATAACAAAATTCATCATCAAAGTTGAAAATAAGATAAAAATAATTTCAACCCTTAATCTACCCTGCTCTTACATCCCTTTTATGGACGGTGACACTTAGTTTTTTTCTTTTCTAATTCATTGCTAATATGTTTACTTTCTATTAAAAAGTTTTTTTTAAATTTGTTTTCATTCATTCCAAATGAAAATTATCAAAAACTTCCAAAATATGTCGTTTTTTGAGATTCCTCCATAAGAGCCAATGTATTTTATATCGATTTTTAATGACTTTTTTCTTAAAAATTTGCACGGTTACCTAAGCTGAAATTTTAACCACATATTCTTTGAGTAAAATACTACCTACAAACAAATTTTGAGCCTTTAAATCAAACATTGTTTTCATGCTCATACATCCTTAATAATAGAATACTGAGAGTTTCTTTAATTCGATTTTTAAGAAAATTACCAAAAATATACCGTGGGACACCGCGGGTTTTTTTAAATAATAAATACATACTTGAAACTTCGTGAATGGTTTCTTTTTGACGAATCTACTTTCCTCTACGATTTTTTTTCGAAATTGCTACGTTAAAAAAAAAGAAAACCCCGTTTAGTTGTTACTGGTCCATAATGAGCTATTCCTATATAATTTTAAATTATTATAATAACTCAGTACAAATTATTTTTCAAACGTTTATAATTACAGGTATATAATTTTAATTTTATTGTGAATTTAAATACTATAACTATATATATGTTATTTTAAATTATTTATTTTTATAATTAATATAAATAAATTATTCATTTTAAAATAAATATTAAATTAGTTAGATTTAATTATACCTATTTCTATAATGCAGACCATGTAGGTACTTATAATTTTATTAATACAGATATGATTATGAAAATGTCAAGTAAATTAAACAAGTTAACACTTATTTTACGCTAAAAGCTTATTTTACACCACATACCATAAGCAAGTAGATTATATACTGTTTTAGAGAACACTTTGATCAAGTTTAGATCTCGAAAATGTAGTCATTTCAACTAATGTGGAAATAGCCAGAATTGCTAGTTTGGACGTAGCAAAGAAAGACTCGCCATTATTATGGCTGAAGCATAGTTTATGGGAAAAACTACCTTGAAAGTTTTATAATGAAGAATAATTTTTTTAAGCGTGAGCAAAATGTTCATAGCACAAGTATTGACGAGTTAGATCAAATAATAATTATACTTTTTACTCCATTTACAAAAACCAGCCTCATTCTTTTTGAGACTCATTTTAAATAGGTATGTTATTGAGGCCATTATCTCGAAAATTTCGAAACTGTGTATGTTTAGAACAATAATTTGATGTCGACAATATCGTTTTAAGGTATTTTTGTTTTCTATTGCATTTAAAAGGTGTGGTAATTCTGTCAATATATTTACACTAATGTTTACTTAAAACATTACAAGGCTCTTTAGGCTTGGTTATCATGTTCTGTTGTTACTAAAACAAGGAGTCTAAAACACAAAGGATATTACTTGTACCTAAAATGCTATTTTCATATAAATATATGTTTAATAAATATATGTGTTGTATGTATAGTATAGTATAATATG
Organism: Chrysoperla carnea; assembly: GCF_905475395.1. NCBI lineage: Eukaryota > Metazoa > Arthropoda > Insecta > Neuroptera > Chrysopidae > Chrysoperla > Chrysoperla carnea. The sequence goes on from NC_058341.1 coordinate 3,859,209, forward strand.
AATTCAAGGGGAAAGTTGTCTAGGAAGGCCAGTCGCTTTTTTAGTCATCGTTAAGGAGGAGTGCAAGGATTGGATAATACTAGGAATATCAATAAAACTTTATAAATACATTTTTTGATTAACAAAGATTCCAAAAATCACAAAAAATTCCTAGATCATCGGGCTTTTTATTATTATATTATCGTTCAAAGTTGGCTGAAAAAGTGATGAATCATATAGGTTATACTTTTCAATTGGATATTTTTATATCAAAAAATCTAGAGAGTGTGATAAAAAACTATCTAAAATATTCAGATAATCTTGTAGTTTATAATAATACCATCAAAATATAAGATTGCCGATGGTATCAAAACAAAATTTTAATTTAATTATGAGTTCATCGAAGAACCATCATTTGATGAACAGAGACGACTATAGTTAGAGTATTGATGATTGAAGAGAGATATCTATATTATCAAATTTATAAGCTTGCACACAATATATTATATATTTTTGTAGTTTCATGGTTTTGTAAAGCTAAAAATAACACATTATTTGACTACAAAGCATGTATTTGGTTTATTTGTATGTACTTTGCAATAAACCAAAACTTTTTTCAATTCTGTAGGTAAACAAACACTTTAAATAGTTTTTTTTTAATTCAAATCGGCTAGTTTTGGAGAAATCTATGAAAACATATCATCCATCCACCGTTTTCCCTTTAGACCAATCTAAAATATACCTACTTTTGAAGTCATTTATTTAAATAATAGGACAATTCTCCCCCCCTCTAATATGTCCCCCTCCTCTCCCTCTCATGTCAAAAAAAATCCAAGTAAAGCATGGTCTGAAGGAATGAGACAATGTCAATTTTCGTAATATTCCTGTAGGTAAAGTTATAAGTCAGCAGTGCTATATTATAAATGAATAAGCTAAGTCAACCTTGACGATCTTCCCATGTGTTTACACATAAATTTGTAGGTAATATGTATTTCTAAACACATATTAAATGGTAGACCGCTATTTCCTTTATATCTAAAAGCATATTTTGTGTATTTTGTGATGGTACAAAGTATATATCGAGTGTTTATATAAATACGCGAATGAAATTCCAAGCTTTTTATAGCGTGTACCATTCAAATCATAAAAAGAATGAAATATTTTGAAATTTTCATATTAAGTTTAATAATCAATCGTATAACATACTGTAAAAATTGATATCAAATATATAGTTTATTTATATAAAGAAACACAAAATATTGACGATTTTACGTGGCTCAAAATTCTATTTCTAGCCGTATAAGCTATATCTTAAAATAAAATCATTTAAATCAGAAAAATACGTCAAAATATAGCACAATATTTTTTTGGGTTTCGAAAGAATGAAACATTGAAATGCACTCGTTGAAATGCAAATATCGAAAAATACAATTTCCATAAAATCCACAATCAAATCACGCTTAAAATTTCAATTATCTATATTAACACATCTACCTTTTTTATTTCCCAAAAACGAAATAGTAAGAATCGTAAAATCTTTACTATATTGTGGACTTTGGATCTATTTTTATTATTTCATAATTAGTTTTAATTAACTGATTCAGATTTTTTGTTAAAAAAAAACAGCAATTTACTAATTAGATCTTATTTGGTAATAGTTTCACAAGAATGACCTTCGTTAAAAATTTTTGCTGGCTTTATTTCTAATATAGACTTTCAGAGAAGAATAGTGCTTTGTACTTAATTCCAATAGGTTAAAATTTTCAACAGTGTAAAGCAAATTTCAAAACTCATTTTATTAGAACAATGGTTTTTTTACAATTATTCATCGGTTTGGTAAGTCCATATTTAAAAAATTTCTCTGGAAACACTTAAGGATTCTCATCAAAAAACTATTTTTGTTTAAAAAGTTTTTTCGCAAAACGTTACCTTTCGGAAGAATTGCGGCCTAAAAATATGTCATCATTGCATTTAATCGAAAGAAAACACGCTAACTTCGGAAAATATCTTAGCCAAAAGTTGCCAAGGCAATTAAATCTAAAAAACTTTAAAGGTATTTGAGATATTTAGCTGTATACACTATAATGGCCCACCCAGTATATGACAATGTGTGTTGAAAATACAGTATAATTTATACATACAAATAAAAAAAACTATAAGTTTTTATCAACGGGTTACATATTTTTGCATGGATTTTTCTTTCTTAAGAATATTTTGTCGCTCAAATTTTTTTAGAATATTTGAAACAACGTAAACTACTTCTTAGTACCGGAACTTTTTGTGGATATTACCATGTCAGTATCGAATTGAACGCCATTCAGTTTTGAATATTAAGAGAATAGCAACATAGCAATAGCCACAACGGGCGAGTCAATGAAAAATAGGCGTCAGACCCATACTGGCTGGTGATATCACAATACTTCTGGAGAATAACCCTAATAAATACTGTAATATTACTTATGCTAGCATAGATACTATAGTCTATACCATACCAGCATTGTAGTAAACGCCATACATTTCATATCGTGTATAACATGTAACCATCGGTCGCTTTTATTGTTTTAGGGGATTGTTTCTGTGTTATCAGCCAATAAAACACAATCTGATAATGATTCGAAAATTGGAAATAAGAATGCAAATAATTTTCATGAAACTTTGGGAAAGTTTCAAGGAAATATAACAAAAATATCTGGAAAAACCATAAATGAAAATAATACTTTAAACAGTTTTAACAAAACATTTGCCAAGTTTCAAGACAATATAACATTATCCGAAACAAATTCAAAGACTCGAATGATGCCAAATCATATTCCAATAAAAATATATGGAAAAGGGAATCAAACAATCGATGTTCCTTATCAAAAAGTAGGCGTTATAATAGAAACTAATCAAAATCGAAAAATTCAACTTAAACCTATACAATCAAAATTTAATGGAAAGCAAAATTTAAATCTAACATTTAATAATAAAACATCCCCTAAGAGTTCGAATGGAAAAATTGGACCTGGAAACCCTAATCAAAAACGTCCTTATCAAACGAAAGGCTTTAACACAGGAAAAAATGAAAAAATTGGGACATATGGGAAAATTAAATTTAATGGAAAGCAAAGTTTAAATGTAACAATAAATAATGAAACATTTGCAAATAATTCTAATGAAAAACTTGGGGTGAATAATTCCATAAAATTCGATGTAAACGATGTATTTCATACTGTAATGAAAATGTTAAAAGATTTCCATGAAGCTACGGGAATGAAAGAAACTTTGAAAATGTTAATGGAAAAAGCTGCTGTTGCACTAGCAAAGCTTGATGGTATGCTGAAATATATAGGAGAAACAATTACAAGTGTTAAAGAAAAAGTGGAAAAATTACAAGATGATATTTCACCTGTAACAAATAAAGTCCCGAATAAGATTAAAAAATCGTGGGGTAGGACAAAGAGAAATTTAGACATCTATTTAGAATAAAAAAATACTGACGGTAAATGCAAAAGAAAATTGGCTTTTCTTGGGAGTATATCGTTTTCTTGGACAGATTTTCTGAAACATTATATTTGACGAAAATTCGAATATTTCTCTCTGATCGAATTTCATTTTTTTAATATTATAAATATGAAATTACAGTCGCAATAAAATGATTAAAATATATTTTTTTAATTTAATTATTAGAATAATATCTGACGCGGTGACCTTAAAAGATGACCTTAAAATGAATTTAAAATTCGAAATTTTCGCAGGTATTTTAGGGAATACGCACTAATAAACGCAGTTAACGTAACCGCTCTCAGATACCAGGTTCAAGATTTTAATAAGACTTTGTACAAGATTTCAGGCGAAAATTCAAAAACTATCAACCCAATCGTTAAATAAGCCCAATTTTTTGTTTGTTTGAGTGAAAAATTATCAAAAAAAAACTGACTTTCCTCTTGAGTCAAAATCTTATCTAGAATCATGTTTTCTGGTTCACAGAAAATAAGGTAGATTTCAATGAATACTTTAAAAGCTTGTCGTTTAATCGCCGAAATATCCAAATATTCGTATCTATAGATTTGTTCGGGTAATTACAGCCCAAATAGAAGCAATTTGTACTAGATTTCAAGCGAAATTTATTGAGTAAAAAATTATCCAAAAAACTAAGTTAAATCTTGTCTTGAAAAAGTCAAAATCTTATCTAGAATCCATGTTTGACGACCATTATACGAAAAGTATATTTCGGAGGAGTGACATTCTGGACCAATTGCTTGACATTTCCCAAAAGATTTACCTAAATTTTAAAGCACTTTGTATGTATTTGATATTAATAAGGTTTTGTAAGGTCATCTTGTTACCTTTATAGTAATTTTCTTACATGGTACAGTAAATTAATAAAGATACCTTGTTTATTGGTTATGTTACTTATATAAATATATTGTAACATATTACCCATATAATATGTACAAAAGTACAGTCTACAACTGAAAAATAACTTCAATTCACATAAACATATTTATAACCAACTCCGATAATTTTTATTTATACGTTTACTACACGTAAATTGGATTTTAACGCCTTTTATTAATGGTAAGACAGATTATATTAAGGTGTTTCGATACCAAAACGAAAACCTTCTATTCCTTGAGATACAAAACAACCTTATAAGGTATGTACACAGTTTTAGATTGAAAACGTTTCACCATCTTTGTATAGACATCTTCAGAGACAATCCATACTAATATTATAAATGCGAAAATAACTCTGTCTGTCTGTCTGTTACTCTTTCACGTCTAAACGGCTGAACGGATTTTGATGAAATTTGGTATGGTGATAGATAATAACCTAGAAATGGTCATAGGCTATAAATAATCACGCCATCGTTCTTAGGGGGTAGGCAGTAGGCAGATAACTAAATTGAGTTAGTGATTTTTAGTCGTTTTTGTTGGGACTTTTGCACTTTCACGTCTAAACGGCTGAACAGATTTTGATGAAATTTAGTAAGGTAATAGATGGTTACCTAAAAACGGATATAAGATCAAAATGATCACGTCATCGTACTTAGGGGGTAGGAAGTAGGCAGAAAACTGAATTGAGTTAGTGATTTTTTTATGGTTTTTGCTGGGAGTTTTGCTCTATCATGCCTAAACGGCTGAACGAATTTTGATGAACTTCAGTTAGGTGATAGATAGTAACCTAGAAAAGGATATGGAATATGGGGGGAGGGGTGAAAGTGGGAATGTTGCCCAGCAAAGCGGGTAGTTCACAGCTAGTGTTACATAAATATAATGATCTTGAAATATCGTTTGTGTATGCACTAAACATGAACCCAAGAACACAGTACAATATTAAATTTTATAAATAATAAACAGATGAATCTTTAATACTCCGAGAAAATTGGCAAAGAGGTGTACAGGGTGTGTCATTTGAATCTATAATAGCAGATAGCTTGTTTTGTAGGTAAACAATCAAAAAATAACTTAAATGGGTGACATCATGTTTTTTTGGACCCAGTTCTTCGGGTTTCTTTTTGGCCAAAGCATTTTTCTGTAGTTCGCGTGTTTCTTAAAAGAAATAATGGCATATTTTTAAGTCGCGTTTTCTCTGAAAGTTGGTGGTTTAAATGAAAAAGGTTAGCTTTTTTACGAGAATCATCTTTCTAATTTAAAGTGTTATTCTATCTATTACCTTTAAGAATCTAAATTGGCTAATAACTCGAAAAACTTAACCTGATGTCAGAACATGATGTCCCCACATTAAACTTTGCAATTTTCCACTCTGTATGAGATTGTAAAATCCTTTTTAAAAGTATGCAAATATCTGCTCGGGCTATAATTTAATGGGAGTATGTTGAGTGTTGAATGCATCTCTAGAATGTTGCATGAAAATTACCAATAATACAACAAAGATCAAACCAGAATCGAGAAAGTTATGTTATTTTAATTAACGTATGCTCTGAGAATGTAAAGAGAGTTTTCTCCTTCAAGGTATACAAATATTAATAAGCAATAAACGTATTAACAAAATAATATAGTTTGCACTTTGCACTTAGCTCATTCAAAACTTCTAAATATACGTTTTGTACACGGTGGTCTAAAAATCAGGGAATTCAACACGGAATAACTAATAAGTTAAGTCTCAAGCTTGTCTAAAAAAAATATTGATATTGAATAGTCCCAAATTTATCTAAAAACACCTAAAAATAATGTCACGAACAAAATTTTGGTGTTCATAAAATCACCTAGTTAGTCCATTTCCGGTTGTCCGTCTGTAAACACGACAACTCAAAAACGAAAAGAGATATCAAGCTGAAATTTGTATAGCGTTCTGAGGACATAAAAAGTGAGGTCGAGTTCGTAAATGAGCAACATAAATGAATTGAGTCTTGGGTCAGTAGGACCCAACTCTTGTAAACCGTTGGAGATAGAAAAAAAGTTTAAATGTAAAAAATGTTCCTTATAAAAAATTAAACAACTTTTGTTTGAAATATTTTTTCGTAAATATTATATCAAAAAATCCCGATAGGAACTACACGAAGTACCTTTCTAATATTTTTCCAAAAAATCGATATAAATGTAAAGGATTATTTAATCCTTTTCTGAAATACATATATTTTATTCAATAAATTATTTTTTTTAAATTCACTAACCTTTAGGAGACTTCTTCCTTCAGGAATATTCGATGATCCAAAAAAAACACTGAAAAAAACAAAGATATAAAATTTTTGCAAGTTATAAAAGTAGAATATGCAGATTATTTTCATTCAAGTTAGTACAGTTCAAAAAAAGTTAAGACGGTTTAAAAAATAATTCATAAAAATTGGACAAAATTTGGCCAAAATATCCAAAAAATTGCTAAATTTAATGTTTCTACAATATTTTTCAAATTTTTTTACAATGTTTCAAAAAAAAATTCAATCGAATCGAACAAAATTTGTAAATTAAAAGTAAGTTAAAGTGTCAATATGTCCGTTACATTCAAAAATGTACGTTATATGATAATGAGATCATAATTTAATGAAGTAAATTTAATTAATTATCTAATAAAAGTAATTTATATTAATTGCAGGTAATTTTAAAAAAAAATAAAAATAAATAAAACTTTTCCAATTATAAAAATCTCACTTTAAATCACCTAAAAAGAAAAAAATTAATTAATTAATTAATTTACCTGTATTTAAGTATACTGAGTGATTTTCAAAGTTATTTTTTTATATAAAATATTACACAATTCCAACAAAAAAATATTTCACTACATTGAAAAACTATTAATACAAATTTTTATATAAAAATAATTATAAATCATATCGATTTTCCCCAGAAAAATCAATAAAATATGGACAAAAATTTCAACGCGTCCATCCAATACCAAATTCAACACCAAAAAGGACGCTTAGATGACTTAGAATTATGGGTATTAAAATTTAATCTCAAGCCCAAATAATCCCAAATGAATTAAAGAGAGAGTCACTATACTTAAAATAATCATACTTTTTAAACGAATATTTTGATTAATTTTAAGTTTTTGTTTGAAAATAAATTAATAAAATTAATAAAATTAATTTTAAAATATAAAATTTACTTTAAAACATTTTTAAATAATATTTAATATTAAATAAAACTTTAAATAAAAATCTAAAATTCATATTTGTTATCCTTGTCTAACGCTCAAATAAAAAAAACAATTGAAAGATGATATATAAAAAAAAACAATTGAATAATTGTATAAACGTCAAATTGACAGATAATTTAATATTTTAAAATGTTTTATTTTCATATAAATTGATGAAATTTATGGAAATTATTGATAAAAACTTGAAAAATTTATAAAAAACTACCTAGAAATACACATTCCCTGAAAAAAAATTGCAATTTTTTTTATTCCATTTAATGCATGTTTTAAGTACAAATACCTTGTATTGTATTAAAATAGTTCAACTGTTTTACAAAACAAAAACCTGTTTAGATGAACCTTGATAGAAATTTCAGCAAACTTATTAGAAGGCCTAGAAAAATTCCCCTTTTTACCTATCATTGCCTAATAGTTTTACAGATTGTCATGTACCATTTCCTTGTTTCTGTTTTAGAGGGACCTGATCATGCTATGACATGGAATTTCGTAAAAATAAGCAAATCACAGTGGATCACTTTGGATATTTTATCCAAATCGAACAAAATTTGGACAAGATATCCAAAAAATGTTTTTTTATACACTATGACGTCACTAAATTCCCAAAAAATTGATTTTGCTCTATCACACCCAAATTTTATCCTATTCTAATAAACCAAGTATGTAATCTCATTAACTTTCGGCTATTTTTTTCAAATTTTGGGTCAAATTTAACGTTACTGCAATCTTTTTCAAAATTTAACTATCATGGCTTCCACATTTGGCCCAAGAAGTGGTATAAGCAACTTACTACAAAATGGAAAATACTACCCAAAGTTAGTGTGTTTCAAATAAAATTTCATTCAAATCGAACAAAGTTTGGCCAAGATTGGGATGTCCCATTTCCTTGTTTCTGTTTTAGAGAGAACGGATCATGTTATGGATTGAAATTTCGTACAAATAAGTTTTAATCCAATTTTTTATGACAAACCTTAAATAAAGAAGTCAAAATATTTCAATGGCGGGTAAAAAAATAAATACTTACTTTTCAATTTTAATGACAATTAAAGTCAAATACACATTACATGGGTTATTATATTATTCCTTGTAATCCTACAGGATATACAATCAAACTTTTTAGACAAAGGATGAATGAACATATATATGTGTGGTATCTGTAATAGACATCTAACTAGACACATATGATATTTATTTTTGCTGATAAATACATACCAAAAAAAAAGAAATCTATATAAAAGATATTTTAGATTATCCGAAAATAATTTGCTACTAATATTTTGATATCCTTAAATTTGACATTCTTATATGACTGTGTATTATTTAAAATTGTCCTATATGTCCTATTTATTGTACAAAGTGATTCAATTGCAATACAAATTGCTTGTCCTGTGAAGAGTAAGATAAACCTGTAAAAGGAGGAATATTCATAAACCACGGGGCCTAGTCCAGGTTGGGAGAATTAGTTTAAATGCTATCTCCAAGGAATAGTAATTTGACCCAAAGAGTGTTATACGTGATTTACTGACAATGGAATTGGATGAGTATTTCAAAAAATACTGCATTCAAATCGAACGAAATTTGGCCAAGATGTCCAAAAAATTGATTTATTATACTTTATGACGTCATTAAATCCAAAAAGTTAGATTTTGCTCTCTCACACCCAAATTTTATCGCATTTTAATAAAACAAGTATGTAATCCCACCAATTTTTGGCCATAATTTTCAAATTTGGGGTCAAAATTAACGGTTCTGCAATATTTTTTAATATTTAACTATCATGATTTCAACAATTGACCCAATGAGTGGTATAAGCGACTTACTAACACGAAAAATGGAAAACACGACCCAAACTAAGTATGTTTCAAAAAAAATTTCATTCCAATCCAACAAAATTAGGCCAAAATATCCAAAAAAATTTTTTATACACTATGACGTCATTAAAATCCAAAAAATATAATTTTGCTCCATCACACCAAAATTTTATCGTATTTTAATAAACCAAGTATGTAATCCTACTAATTTTTTGCCATACTTTTCAAATTTACGGTCAAATATTACGTAACTTCAATATTTTACTATTATCATGGTTCCCACATTTGGCCAAAGTAGTTATATAGGCGACTTACTTACACGAAAAATGGAAATATTAACCCAAAATTAGTACGTTTCAAACAAAATTTCGCTATTGAGGCGCACAAAGCCACAAAAATCGGAAAAATCAATTATAATTCGAAATGAGCAAAAAAGGCTATGTGACACTCTCAAGCGTGCAAGGAAGTTATTTTGAATGAACATCTAATTCAATTTTATTTATGTAACACACTAAATTTAGAACATCATTGTACAAAATAGTTTATTATATTTATTATTATATTTATTAATATGAATATTATTGTATTTATGTTTTTGATGATTGAGAGTGAATATGATATTTCTATGATATTTTGTGTTTTGTAATATAATTGCTTTTAATGCTTTTAGTTTTATTATAATATAGTTTATAATAATAATGTTACAAAACCACAAAATATGACTTTAATCTAAAATTGAATGACTGATTTTGATTTTCTTCACTATTTCGATGACGTTTCTAATTTTCATTGCGATTGTGTTTAAATTAATAACATAACTTTGTTTAGAATTATAATATTACTAACTTGATCCGTAAGGACCCGTCATAACCCGTGGTTAAAAACAACAAACAACAGATTTCGTAGAAAAGTTGTGAAAAAATCAAAAGTTCTTGAATTAATATTAGGAGAACATGTATTAAAAATAGTAATTATATGACTAGAGTATAAAGCATCTGATAAAACTAACATTTTTGCCTAACCTTTGAACCATTCTGTAAACTCATATATGCATTTTTCGTTCAAAATTGAATAAACAATATCAAAAATACAACAACAAAAAAACTTTAATCAAAAAGAAAACCGACTTCAAAAGAAAAACTTTTCCAAAACAAATTAATAGGCACTCTAAAAGTAAAAAAATAACGATAATATAATGTAGTTAAAACTATTGTTATTTTTGGAGTCGGTGTCAGCCAAGGACACAACTATGACATAACAGTTTGCTACATTAGCTTAGCTGACACCGAATCCAAAAATAACAATAATTTTAACTGCATTATATTATCGTTATTTTTTTACTTTTAGAGTGCATTTTAATTTGTTTTGGAAAAGTTTTTCTTTTGAAGTCGGTTTTCTTTTTGATGAAAGTTTTTTTTTATTTTGTGATTTTTAGTGAATCTGAAGTACATTAACTAATTTATCACTAAAAAAAGAATCATCGAAATCGGTTGGCGTGATATTGAATTATTCGTCCTCTTGTCGTGCATACTTAATGCAAATATAAGACTTTTATGGTTTTCTCATGGATGCCGTTGTCAGAACTGGACCAAAATGAAATGGTACAACATGGGAAGCCTTTCAAACAGATAAAGAATCATCAAAATTGGTTCACCCATTCGATAGTTCTGAGATAACACACAATAAAAAAAAATACAGTCGAATTGATTACCTCCTCCTTTTTTGTTTGAAGTCGGTTACAAGGAAATAAAATTCTAGGCAATTTTCTTTTGACTTTTCCTGTACACTTTTCTTTACATATACGTATCATACGTATCATCATATATAACAAAAAAAAAAAACAATACACTAAATAAAATTTAAATTTATTGATGTTTATTGAAATTGTATATATGGGAAAATTGAATTTTCTCATTTAATATGTGAAAAACTCATATAACGGAAGTTGGAAAAACAGGAAAGTGGGTACTTGAACACACAATATTATTTGTTATTTTATTAAAAACTCTATTCTATTTTTCTTTGCAATTTCATAAATTTTACTCTGAAATTTGAGGTCAAATGAAAATGAGAAGGTTATTTAAACAAAATTTATCGCCTGTAAAAAAAAGAGCGAAAGGTTTGACACCCGGTAGAAACTATGTTCTTTTCTTTAATTTTTCTTCAATTCTAATTTATTTAATTATTTAATTTTTATTTTTATTTTTATGTAATTCTGATAATACAAGTCTAGGGAGATGTGCTAACTCCTGTCGGTGCATAGAAACCAGTGCCAATAATATTTTATTATTTCTAGGTATTCTTTTCATCTCATCTGATGTCCTTGATCATCACTTTGATATTAATTTAAGAAGGAGTGTTATAAGTTTAAAATGTTTATCTGTGCGCCTGTGTGTTTCTCAGTGGCATTGTAGCCCCTAAACGGTCGAATCGACTTGATTGAGAACACTTTAAAGCTAAGTTTCCAAAAATCGGTTTACAAGAATTAAATCGCATTTGTCAGGGGTTTTTTAAATTTTGTTTTGAAAGGAGCATAGTTCTTACTGGGTGTTTCACGATACATATCCATTATTTTTTATTCTCATTCCATCAGTTTATAATATTTTACACAGGGTACGAACATTTCTTTTCACAGGGTATAATACTAAGATAAATGAAAAACCAAATGAAAAAAAAGAAACTGTTTCTATTATCGATATCAAAAATTATCATTCTTCAATTCCCTTTTATTTTTTCTGTTTCAGATTGCAATCATATCCCAGTGGAATTCGTCCAATGGACGGATACTCAAGCCATCGTTGCAATTGTTTTTTCATGTATTGGATTCTTAACAACAGCATTTGGTTGCATTGTTTTTGTACGTTTCAACAACACACCAGTGGTGAAATCTTCGACACGCGAATTATCCTACTTAATATTAGCCGGAATGACGCTATCTCATGCGACAACTTTTCCAATTATATCAAAACCATCCGATATTTCATGTTCGCTATCGCGTACTTTACCCGGAATAAGTTTCGCAATGATTTATGCATCACTTTTAACGAAAACAAATCGTATTGCACGAATTTTAGCCGGTTCAAAAAAACGTTTTCCAACACGTAAACCACGTTTTATGTCTGGAACATCACAAGTTTTAATCACATGTTTTTTAATTAGTTTGGAAGTTGGTTTTGCTATAACAATGTTAATTTATGAGCCAGCGGATGCAACGTTTCAATATCCGGCTTTGGATCGGGTGATTTTAGTTTGTAATACAACACCAACGGGGGTGTTGGCACCGTTAGCATTCGATTTTTTTCTAATTATTTTATGTACGGTGTACGCGCTGAAAACACGTAATGTACCAGAAAATTTCAATGAAGCAAAATTTATTGGATTTGCAATGTATACGACGTGTGTGATTTGGGTGGCGTTTGTTCCGATTTATTTTGGTAGTGAAACGAAGGTAAGTGTCAGTCTCATAACATATTTTGTTTATAGCCAATAAAATGACAGTGATCGAGGGACCTTATGTTACGAGAAATGATGCCGGTTTCGACAGTTTATTTTAAAATTGCTTTATTTCGAAAATTACTTTCTTTATGCCTTTACCTGAGACACTTAATAATCCGAAAATGTGGAAAATTGGTAGAACATCTCCGATTTTAACAGCCACTTACTTCTGCTAACGTCAGAATAACCTGAACTTGAACAGTTCTTGCTAACATGGGTCAAGCAATTTCGTAACAAAAACATTCTGGTAAGTGGACCGATGATTAAAGAAAAGGGACAAGAGTCTGCGTGAAGGCTCGGTAGTCATAATGTCTGTAGCAGCAATGATGTTGATAATACGTTATTCAATTTACTAGTCGCACCTCTATAACTGAAATAACCTGTTTTCTGATCTCTATTAATGGCACCCTCTGTAAATGAGACAAATATTTATTTACACCTGGATATCTAAGACATTGGGTAAGTGGCTTAGATATCCAGGTGTCTCACTTAACCAGGTTCCAGAGTATAACACTGTACTTTTTATAATAATAATAATAATAATGGGGCTTAACCTCGGTTTCTCGGACATATACGCCTGTAACAGTGGCCTCCCACATCATTATTTGTTAATCTTTATTTATTTAATTACAAACATATTTACAATTACATTTTGATGTGGATAGAGTCGGTTACTTCGTTCTTATCCAAGCGACGACAATGTGATCAATTCTGCACTCCCATTGATTATAAAATGTTCACACTGCCGCTACCTGGATTCGAACCCGCAACCTTACTCTAACTGGACAAACAGACAAAGACAAACGCCTGAGACCGCTCGGCCATTTAGGCTCACTTTTTATAAAATACTGTTGTAAGAGAACAAAAAAAGTACGGAATCCTTTTGGGTGCAGAACAAAAATTGATTTAAATTAAAGTTTTCTTCAAAAAAGTTTTTCTACATTTGTTTTACTAATAGTAACCAGATACACTTGTTAAAAAGTTGATAAAACAATAACCACGATGAACGTAGTAGATAGCGTAACTGGATTAGAACATCAATATCAGCTTCTACAACCCCTTTCAGTCACCCCCCACCCCCATCTCAAAGCCCTCTAACACTTATTATTTACTCCTCTCAGAAAAAGTTCATGATCAAGTTGTAACAATTTGTATAGTTTTATCATCTGTAACATAATGTACAGTTTTTTAATTAAAACATAAATTTTTTAAAGAGTTTTTTTTATTTTTTTTTAAGTCCGTGTAATATTTTTATTGTGAGCCATTCCATACAGGAAGGATTGTAACGCTTAAAAATATTGATGCTATGAAAAAAATTATGGTATAGGTATTCATAAAATCACCTAATTAGTCTGTCTGTCTGTCTGTTGTCTGCCCGTCTGTCATCACGATAACTCAAAAAACGAAAAGAGATATCAAGCTGAAATGTATAGCCTGCTTAGGACGTATATAACGTGAGGTCGAGTTCGTAAATGACAAATATCAAGTCAATTGAGACCCATCTTGTAAGCTTTTCGAGATAGAACAAGAGTTTAAATGTAAAAAAATATACAACCTCTGTTTCAAGCATTTTTTCGTAAACATCACTGTTTACCTGCGAGAGGGCAAATTATGCTTTAAGGTAATTTAACGCAAAGTATTCTTAGCTATGTTTCAAGTGTGAGCTTAGTGTTACATACCCGAAAAAACTCAAAAGTTGGCGATGATCTTCAAAATCAATTTAGTTTGGAAAAGGCATGACATATAATTTTAACATATAAATAATTACTATAGAAATGAATGGTCAAATAAACCTGGCTCAATTCATTTCGAAAAGTGTAATGGTAAAATAATTAGGTAATTCAAAACAATAATTTAAAAGAACAAAGTCAACTAAAATATTTCAATTTTAATTAAAATATTTCCAAAAATTTGTAGCAAAAAATGATAGCTCTCTAAAAATCTTTTCCATCTCATCTGATGTCCTTGACAAAAACTTCGAGATCGATTTAACAAGGAGTGTAATAAGTTTAAAATGTTTATCTGTGCGTCTGTATGTTTCTCAGTGGCATCGTAGCCCCTAAACAGTCGAACCGACTTGATTGAGAACATTTTATAGCTAAGTTTCCAAAAATCGGTTTACAAGAATTATAAAATAGTACATTTTTTAATACAATTTTGTTGTTTCTCGATTGTTACAGATTATAACAATGTGTGTTTGTGTAACACTAAGTGCAATGGTCACATTTGTCTTTTTATTTATACCAAAAATGTATATAATACTATTACGACCCGAACGGAATAATCGGGCGTTATTCACTACATCCAAATCCATACGTTGCCACATCGGATCACGTGTTGCTTCGGCCGTATCAGAGAAATCATCATTTAGTAGTTCGGGCTTTCAAGAATCCGCAACATCATCGCATCATCATTGGCGTAGCGGTGGCGATATGGAAAATATGACACAAACTACAACGGCATCATCGATTTCATCACAAATACAACATGCAACACAGTATTCGGTATCGTCAACGAATTCTATGGCACCACCAACAGGAAGACGGGAAGTTGGTTTTGGAGGTGGTGGAATCATGACAAAGCCACATGTCAATTGGAAAGATAAACAATCAAATCAAATGGGAAAAAATGGTAAGTTTTTGTGTTATTATTGAAAAAGTTCTAGATGTCTTTTCTTATAGTTAAGGATGTATGAGCATGACAACAATGTTTGATTTAAAGGCTCAAAATTTGTTTGTAGGTAGTCTTTTACTCAAAGAATATGTGGTTAAAATTTCAGCTTAGGTATCCGTGCAAATTTTTAAGAAAAAAATCATTAAAAATCGATATAAAATACATTGGCTCTTATGGAGGAATCTTAAAAAACGACATATTTTGGAAGTTTTTGATAATTTTCATTTGGAATGAATGAAAACAAATTTAAAAAAAACTTTTTAATAGAAAGTAAACATATTAGCAATGAATTAGAAAAGAAAAAAACTAAGTGTCACCGTCCATATAAGCGATGTAAGAGCAGGGTAGATTAAGGGTTGAAATTATTTTTATCTTATTTTCAACTTTGATGATAAATTTTGTTATAACTTCATGAATGTAGACGAAAAATAAGAATAAAATTTTTCGATATGTGTCTTGGTTTTCGAAATATCGAAAGCTAAATAATTAAACAAAATTTTCAATTTTCGATATTTTGAAAATTAAGCCAGATATCGAAAAATTTTATTCTTACTTTTCGTCTTATATGATCAAGTAATAATATAAATTTATCATCAAAATTGAAAATATCTATTTTTAAATTTGTCCCTCCACTACCATGCTCATACATCCTTAAACGATAGGTTCAATATGGGCTAAGTGTGCCAGGGTTTATACTGGCAGAAATATTTTTTATTAATTAATGTTTGATAGAATTTTAAAGATTATTTCAAACACAAAACTATATAATTCTCTTTTACAAAGTGCCACCGTACGTAAACAGTTTTTACTGTATCTGAACTAGTGACGTTCTAAACAGATTGAATTCGAACTCGACATTCCTACACTCCGATTTACATTTCTATAGATACATTTCCATTTTCGAATAAAATCCTTTTATTGAAATTCAAAAGTAAATATTTTAATTCAAGAAGTAAATATAATAGCTTATAACTGTATATCTGCTGTATATACGTTTTCGTCTCTGTATATATTTATTTCGATGGACCTCTTCGTCTAGATTACCTAGTGAACATTTCTATTCAAAAGTTGATAAGTAAATATGATTGTGCAACATAAATAGATCTATCGAAATAGATCAACTTTGAAATGCACGTGGTGGGATAGAGAAATGTGCAATTTTGAATATGTAATTTCATTTTTCCAAATTATTTTTTCCTTTCCAACCTCTCCTTTTTAAAGCCCTAAATCCCGTGGCAGTAAAACTGCGCTTATAAGAATTTCAAAATTTCGCATATGAATCACATACAAGACTAGATGTGACAAAGTTTATCCTAGCAGAAATATTTTTTCCCAGGAATTTTTTATTTTTTACTAGTGTGACAAATATTTTGGTCAAGTTTTGAGCTATCACACCGAGATATTTCGAAAGTAGAACTCAAAGCTGTCACATCAAATTTTCCTGAATTCCTGAGATTTACAATAAGGTGGTATCTTACAAATTATTATTTGGTCCCTGGCGTCACCCTTTCGTCAGTTCAGAGCCTCAGGTACCTCGGAGGCCATTTTCGTACTGATATTCATATGTTCAGCTACCCCAACGACTCCGAGTTACAAAATTAGACTCATTTCCATCGATATTTTGTTATCAGATTTTTAACTAATCTTATATAGTGATTTATTTGTACACCGTTTTCAAAATCACGTCACTTTTCTGTCTCATCCAGTATACATCGTATAGAAATCTCAAGAGAAGATTTCCTGAATGGATAATAACTTTTTATTCATATAAATATTACATAATATCTGATTCGGATAATTTTGAATAATCAACGAATCATTTTGTGGTTAAATCGAAACGATAGCCTAATGAAGTTGTTATATTATACATACCTATTGATTAACAGATTTCCGTTATTGGTTCCGTTATTGCAAACGTTTTTGTGAGTTTATTTTAACGTGGCTTACATCTGAGAGATATTGCGTTAGCACGCAACAAAGGAGAAAACAATTGTGTAATTTATTGCGTATCTATTATTATTGATCAATTGTACAATAAGTTAATTGATCCAAGATAGATGACGGTGCAACTTTTTAAACTTTCGACTACCGTTTTTCAGTGAATATGTGTCCTGATTCATTTTTTCGTGATAGAGATCTGTCCAACGGTCTATATATTTTCTAACCATTCTGAAATAACTGTCTAAGTCTACGACTGAACCTAGGCCTATATTACCAACAATAATGCCATGAAAGCATTGTTTTTAGAACATAGTTAAACAATAATGATAATTATTAGAATGCTTTGTTAAACATTTTATTAATATTTTGTGTAAATTGAAAATCCAAATAAACAACAAAATAATAATAATAACTATTATGATTATTTAGAATGTGAAAATAACATTTATGATACTTTTACTCGAAAAATGAGCAACATTTTAACATAGAATAGCTATTCTAGCATACATAATAGTTCTAAAGCCGTCATTTTAGTGCGACAGATCAAAGGATTTCATAAATTGTTTCGACGAGACGGCAAACTTTTTTTACCCACGAAAATTATTTAAGTAATCTATAATAATAATAACTATCGTTTCGTGCAAAAATCGTTTTTTTCCATTATCCGGAAACTAACGTTAAGTTGTCTGATTTCTTCTTTAATTCAATGTTGGTACAAAACTATTTTTGCATTTTTTATTCAACTATCATCCTATGAGAGTAAGAAAAAATCACATATCTGTCAAAATAAAACGCAAAAAAAATTCGTTTAGTAGAAAAAATTACACATTTTGCCTACAGCACACATGGCCCAGATGGTTAAGGCACTTGACATTAGTCTAAAAGACCCGGGATCGAATCTTGGTACCTCTTTTTTTCAATTCTTTTTAATCATCAATTTTTGTAGATAAAAAAATTGGACATCTCGTTGAAATATTAGCTTGATGTTTATCACCCCTAAAAAACACTGTGACCTCTCGTACCATTCAATCTCAAAAGTGACGGATTACAGACACGACAAATTTTTTGGGCTCATAACTTAAGTAGTACAGCTTTCTCAATATCGCTTTTATTCAGTAGGTACTTTTAGAACTGCCTTATAACTTCGCTTGGACAAACTTTTAAACAATTCCATAAAACGATATGTCTCGGCTTTAGGACTATATCGTGCACTGTAGCACATACAAATGGAATCTTATTTTCATATTATGACATTGTACTCGTATATACAAAAATATATTTATTATATACATGCATCCTTTATAGAACACGATGTTTGAAAGTTTAAGCAATTGGATAAGATAACTGAAATCGAATTTTGAAGCATTATCCATAAAAATTAGTAAAACTAGATTTTAGGTATAACGTAGCAAAATTTGAAAATTAAAATTAATCAAAAAACGGGGAAGCTATAAGCATTCATAGATTATTTCCCGCCTCTTTCCTTGCAAAATAGAGTCTTATATCTAATCTCTATGACTATACTCAACATAATGATGTCACTTTAAAAGTATCTTCCTTTTTTGTTTAATTAGAAATTTAAAACGTTCATATTTTGCATACTTCTAATGATTTTCAAAAACAATCACTTTACTGTCCATTTTTCACTTTTCTGTCCATTCAGTAAGAATAGGGGATCGAACTAAATATTTTTTTATCATTTCCCGAATAGAAAAGTTAAGTTCTTTTTTAAAAATCGTTTTACTAGTATGCAAGATATGAACGTTTAAAACTTCTAATTAAACAAAGAGGAAGATACCCAGTGGTGACGTTATACGTTGATATCGCCATAGAGATTAAATATAAAACTTTGTTTTGCTAAAAAGAGATGGGCTACCTTTGAATTCAATCTTTGATTGCTTATAACTTCTTCGTTTTTTAATCAATTTTAATTTTACTTTCAACTTTTGTCATGGTGATGGTATCAAATCAAGTTTTACATTTTTATGGGTATTATAGTCAATTCGACATCAGGATTATCCCATATTACTTACATCTTTCATGTTTATCCATCGATTTTAATTTTTATTTCTGATATTATCAATCTATTCTCGCACATTTTCATATTTGAACGAAAGATACATTGAATTCAACGTCAGAACACTATTCCAGTCTATTCCAGTAATCGTGTTATAAGAAGGTCTCATCTATATACACTCTATGCTGTTTCAGTATTATCATGTAGAATTTCATGTCGTTTAGCTATATACTGTAGGTATGGACCTGTTAATGAACAATGTACATACATGTAGCTTGTGCTTGTAGCATGTACTTACAGCATGTAGTTACAAATTTATAAGCGTTAGTTTGCTATTATTTAATAGCGTAGACCCGTACAGCATAGCAATGCATATTATAGGTGAGCTTTTAATACTTTAACAACATTTTAGTTTAGTCTGGTCGTGAAAAGACGAAAATAGATCTTTTGTAGAACAAGATCCAATACAGTATAGTTGCCTGATGTGGAATTTGCCATCACTCCATAGTATAAAACAAAGTTGCTTTCTCTGTCCCTATGTTCCTATGTCCCTTTATATGCTTAAATCTTTGAAACTACGCAACGGATTTTGATGCGGTTTTTTTTAATAGATAGAGTGATTCAAGAGGAAGGTTTTTATGTATAATAAATCCATATTATAGTAGAGTAAGGGGTTGAAATAGGGGTTGAAAGGTCGATATGCTTCAAAAACTAAAAAAGTTGTGCATCGATTAAGCTCAAATATTGACACGATATACAACCAGCTTCAAAGATCTATTGTTTTTATCTACTTTTAACCTTCGGAGGGTAGAAAGGTGTAGCGAGAAAGTGGGAAGGAGTTATCGAATATTTACAAATATACCTAAGTGGGGTATCAAATAAAAGAGCATGACGTGTACATTACAAAACTGTTATCCCACGCAAGGAAATGTGGAGGGAGGGGTGCAAGTGGGGATGTTGCCCGGCAAAGCGGGTAGTTCACAGCTAGTTATATATAAAACTAGACTTGATATCATGACAAAATGATTTCAAAAATTTAAAAATATTACGCCACTATTAATTCTCTGAATTTTCAATTTATCTTCACTAAAACCAAATTAATTTAGAACTATATACTTGTTAAAGTTGGCGACGAAATATTTTTATCTTGAGGGCAAATAAAAAAAAAAAGAATTCAAAATGTGCAGGGAATATATCTTTGCACATTTTGAAAAGAGTATTAAAACCATGTAAACATAAGAGTTTTACGTATCTTAAGACAATCTATTATAGAATATTTTTTTTTAAAGTAGATAATTAAAATCCTTTTGTGTAAAATTTCAAGAAATTCTAACTAGATAATATTTTATCGTTAAAATATACCCTAAAAACCCTTTATATACTTAAACCAAATATATTTTATGAGAACACCTTTTTGAACTTTTAAGATTCCCTAAGGTATTTTATTATATTTTATGTAACTATTATTTAAACATTATATAATATCTTCAAAATTATAATGATCAAAGAATAGACCATCTCAAATATAGGGAGCTTAGTGTACCATGGATCAAAGATTTTCTGAAAACATTTCTAAAAAGAAAACATGAAAAAACTTTGGTTTTTGACGCTTTTTCGATATTTTTAGACCATTTTTTTACATTTACGTCATACAAATTGCCTATTTTACGATATTTTTTTTTTTTTTTTTTATTTTATTAAAATTGGCTTCAGCTAATTTGCTATACAGCCATTATCCAAATAAAGTATACAATTATATTACAATAAATAATTAAATAATAAATAGATCAGAAAAACAAAAATTTAACATTCAGGAGAAAAAAAAGTGTAATTTAGAAATTAAAAAATAAAAGTAAATTGTTTTCTAGTATCCAAAAATAAAAAGATGAATCTCAAACAAACAAAAAATCATATAAATACAATATGTAAATTGCAAATAAAGAAAAAATAAATAAATTCAGTTAAAAAAAAGAGTAGGAGAAGACAGAGAAAAAAAAAAAAAAAAAATAAATAAATAAATAAAAATACAAATATATGAAACGTACTTTCTATTTTACGAACACAAGGACACATGGAATTAGACAGGAAGTTCGTCGTCGGGACCCGTCGAGACTGTATACAAAGGAAATATCACGAAAAAACACATAGGTTGGGGGCCGCGGAAGGGTTGACAGTAGAGGGGGCTACACACAAATTTTTTTTTTTTTTTTTTTATTATAAAACAAAAATTAGATAAGAAGGGGGGGGGGATTATATTTATATTTGAAATTTGGATTTGTTGAGGAAATTGCAAATTGCAGAGAGGATTTCAAGCTTATTTAGAGATAGGAGATGGGGAATATAATACGGACCAAAAACGCCCATACGGGCTAGGGAACTTAGAAGAATATTTCTATGCTGATTAAGGAGTGGGCAGGCGAACGTTATGTGATTTATGTCACAATAATAATATCCACATCTACATCTGGTGTCTGGAACAATATGTATTCGATGTAGATGGGCAGGTAACGAATTGTGGCCTGTTCTCAAGCGACCAATCATTGTTATGTTTTTCCTGCCCACTTCCCATTTGTGGAACCATGTTTTAAGTGATGGAGTTGGTTGTATGTCATGTAGCTTACGCCCTTTAGGCGATGTATTCCACATTTGAGTCCAATCACTCAGCATAGAACTTTTGCAGATAGCCCACAGATCTTGTGCGGGTGGAGGTGAATTATCTTCTGGTCCAATATGAACTGCGTCCCTAGCCAACATATCAACAAATTCGTTCCCACGTATACCAATGTGTGATGGACACCACACAAAAGCAACGCAGAAACGTTTTTGAATTAGTTTCAGTACGGTGTTTTTGATTAGTACTATGAGGGAGGGAGTTTTAGAGGTGATGCAATTTTGTTTTATAAGCGAGAGAGAACTCAGCGAGTCGGATATTATAGCTGTTTTTCTAATACTGTTTGAGTCCACGTATGCTAGTGCCTCCAAAATGGCAACGCATTCCGCAGAGAAAATTGAAAAATGTTCTGATATACTAAGTGTGGCAGAATGCGCACCACAATGAAAAGCAACGCCCACTCGTGAATCTACACTCAACTTAGAAGCATCTGTATAGATGTGGGTATAGTTGGGGAGAATTGAGGAAAGGTAATCATTGAAAGTGGAATTGACGAAGGGCGAGCCATAGTTTGCATGTCCGCTGTCAAGTCCACAATCAATAAATACCGGGATTTCCGTATATCGGGATGGAAAGTCAAAGGTGAAGAAGGGAGATAAAAGAGATTGATAAATGGGGATTACTGCAAATACACGATAAGCCACCAAGAGAAGAGGGAGATTTTTATTTCTCCAGTAGGCCGAATTTGTACAAAGCTGGTTGAGTTGGGCAAGTTTTGGAATTAACGGGTGGGATAAAGAGGAATATTGGTTGAGGAAAAATTTTTTTGCCAAATACAGACGACGGACTATCAATGGAGGATCCGCTGCTTCAATCAATAGGGCGTTAGTAGGACAGGAGCGCATTTGTCCTAGGGCAATACGCAAGGATTGAAACTGGATTTTATCTAACTTTGAGGATCGTTGGTTTGATATTGGGCATAGGAGGAATGAGCCATAATCGATGAAACTTCGAATGATTTGTCTGTATATCATAAGTAAAGTACTTTGATCAGCTCCCCACCAAACTTTGGTGAGGCCACGGAGGATGTTAATTCGAGGAGTACACTTACTTACGATATATTCGACATGGGAGTTCCATTGCAACTTTCCATCAAAAAGGACTCCTAAGAATTTTGCGGATGGGTGGCAAGGGATGGATGTGTTGAGAAACGGAATTGATTCGATATTGTATCTGTGCCTAGTGAAAACAAGAGCTGAGCTTTTTGTAGCAGAAATTTCCAGATTGATAGATCTTAAATGGTTATGTAGTAAAACTAGAGCGTTTGAAACATTATCTATAGCCGTTTGTAAGGATTTGGACGACGAGTATAGGACAAGATCATCTGCGTATTGCAGGAGTTGAGAGGGAGGCTGAATTACATTCTGTAAGCCAGAGGTATAGATATTGAAGAGAAGGGGACTCAAGACTGCACCTTGGGGTAAGCCCATTGATGCAGTTCTAGGACCGGATAAATGATTTTGGTAGTTGACGGTGAGATGACGAATTTTTAAAAATTCGTAGATGAAAGAAGTTAGTCCAGGGGGAGCCGACAGAGACGTGAGAATGTTAATGAGAATATTAATGTCAACATTATCGAAGGCTCCTTTCACGTCGATCAAGCAGCAAACCAGGTATCCATTCTCGGAGAGAGAAATCTGGATATCAGTCAAGAGTACAGAAAGGTTATCTAGGGTAGAGGCATTTTTACGGAAGCCTCGTGAGTATGGTGGAACGATGTTATTGTATTCACACCACCATTCCAACCTGTTTTTTACTAGATGTTCCATAACCTTTGATACGCACGAGGCTAGCGCAATGGGACGGTAAGATTGGTGTATATTAGGGTCTTTATTGGGTTTAAGGATTGGAATGATCATCGTATGTCTCCATTCGTCGGGGATAGATGAGCTACTAAGTAGTTGATTTAATATTGACAGAAAAGATGATATTGTACTGTCCGACAAGTTTTTCAACATACTATAGGATATGTTATCCGGGCCAGGAGACGAATCCACTAGACCGGACAACACACCCCTTAGCTCACATATTCCGAACGGACGATCCATAGGATGATCATTTTGGGCGGGCAGGGTTTGAATAGGTATAAGGGCAAAGTCTGGAGTCAGATTTTGTAAGAAATCTAAGATCCAACCCTGGTTTGATGGAAAAGGAGGATATGGGTTGATAGCCCCCCTATACATCTTAACCTTATTCCAGATCTCTTTAATAGGCGTACTCCTGGAAAGACCTTCGCAAAAAATCTTCCAGGAATTCCGCTTTTTTTCCTTAAATAGACGCCTGGTTTGTGCCTGGGTTCTTCTAAAATTACAAAAATTATCCTGTGTAAAATTGGCCTTGAGAGACCTCAAAGCCTCCTTCCTGGTTTGAATTTGCAATTTACATTCGTCATCCCACCAAGGTGTTGGGGAAAACGGTTTTTTAGGACATTTGGAATTTGGAATGGCTATATCCCCAGCAGAGACCAAACTTTGATGAAAACTGGAATACCATTCCAAGGGATTATTATCGGATGTGGGGGGTGGAAGAAAGTCGTCTACAGTACGAGAAAACAGAGGCCAATCTGCTCTCTCGTACTGTCTACGGGGGGTATGTCTGGGGAGGAATAAATTATGACGATGATTTAAGGTTATTAAAATGGGAAAATGATCGCTACCATAGCTATCATTTAATGTATGCCAGAACGAAATTAAGCTTAGGTGAGGAGAACAAAAAGAGATATCGATAGCAGATGATCTTTGTTGAGGTGAAGGAATAGTTGTCGGTGATCCGTCATTCATGCAAACCAAGTTATTGGAATCCATGAATTCCATTAGAATATCACCTCCTCTATCGGACGCAGTGCAACCCCATAGAGGATGATGATAATTTAAGTCACCGGCAATTATTACAGGTTCGGGAACATTCTGAAACATTAGGTTAAGTTCTTCGGAAGATAAAATATTTTGAGAAGAATTGTTGTAGATGGAAACTATAGATATGCCAGCAACTCTCACCGCGATTACCTGGAAAAAAGGGTTATTCGACTCAATCGGAATAAGTTGAGCCGAAACACCCCTCCTTACAAGAATCGCAGTGCCACCATAGCCATCATATCTATCATTCCGGAAAATTTGATATCCGCGAATTTTTGATGTTGAGGTTGGTTTTAGCCAAGTTTCACTAAGCAATACAACATCAATGGGATAGGTAAATAAAATGAG
Source organism: Chrysoperla carnea (assembly GCF_905475395.1). Taxonomy (NCBI): domain Eukaryota; kingdom Metazoa; phylum Arthropoda; class Insecta; order Neuroptera; family Chrysopidae; genus Chrysoperla; species Chrysoperla carnea. Next base: position 3,884,598 of record NC_058341.1, read on the forward strand.
AGCCAGGTTGGATTTATTTTGATTGATGCTTCGGATGTTCCATTGAAGCAGTTTGAGTTCTTGGGACACCTGATCCATTAGTGATTTTATTTATAATAGTTTGTACAATGTTTGTTTTAATAGTCGGGTCTAATTCAAAAGAGTTCAAAACTGAGATTAGTGTAGAAAAAAATGGGTCGTTGGGGGAGGGTAAGGTAGTAGAAGTAGATGGAAAACTATAAAATATGGGAGAATTCGACCTACCGTTGGGGTTAATCAACAAATTATCAATTTGGGCCGCAATAGGGTTTGTAAGGGGAGTGGAGTCTTTTCGTTTCTTAGGAACAGGGGCGGTAGTTGGTGAAGTAGTAGCCTTAGAGTACGTCCGTCGAATTGTTTGTCTAGTCGTTGTGGCAATTGGAGAAGAATTATACGACAGCAAAGGAAATTGTTGCGGGGTAGACGACACATTAATAGGATTAGGAAGGGTTACATTGCTTAAGATTTTAGGTACTTTACCACTGGCTTCAAAATATGTTAAGCCATCTGAGGCCATAATTTTTTTGATGGCAACTTGCCTTTTATACTCTGGGCAGTTCTTATAGGTAGCAGAGTGGTCACCATTGCAACTAATGCATATTTTAGGTAAGCTGTCATCTTTAGTGCAATTCAATGATTGGTGGTCTTCGGAACATTTGGCACATCGTGGAGAGCTTTTACAATTTTTGGTAATGTGCCCAAATCTACAGCAATTGTAACATTGGGTCACGGGAAATGTGTACATTTCTACGGGACGGGAACAATAAAATAGGGTAATATAATCGGGAAGATTTCTTCCTTCAAAGGTTTTTTTTTTTTTTTTTTTTGTAAGGAGGAGGGGAAATCTTGCATAAGACATCCTCGTGGATAGTGTCGAGATTCCTACCGACTAAAACCCCTCCTCAATCTAGTAGTTCGCATTGGAACCGCGTTAGCATTACTTCAATGCGAGTACTGTCTTTAAAATTACATCAGGTTTTCTCTCTGCCTTCTTTTTCTTTCGTCTCTATAATGACACGCACTACTTCATAGGCCTTTATCCATTCGTCTCGTGACAGTAGCAAGCTTTTCATCATGGATTGCGAGGTGAAAGTCTCCCCTGTTTTCCTCTGGAATGTTTCTCTGGCTGCTTCCCATCTAGGGCAGAAAAAGAGTGTATGTTCCGCGTCATCTATCTGATTGCAGTAAGGGCATTTATCGGTTTCGGATCTTTTTCGGTCAAACAGAAACTTTTTGAAGCAACCATGACCGGACAGGGCTTGAGTCAAAAAGTAGTCCACCTCTCCGTGTGGTCTTTCGATCCAGTTTTTGATATTTGGAATTAAATTCCATGTCCAGCGACCATGGATCCCAGATTCCCACCTTTTCTGCCATTTTTCCATTGTGCTAACTTTGACTTCTTCAGTAGGCCGACCTTCATAGAGTTGAAGTCTTTCATCCACTAATAGGTCTATCGGGGGTATGCCTGATATAACACCAGCACCTTCAGCTGAAATTGTCCGGTATCCGCTGCACACTCTGATGCAAATGATCTTTTGCAGTCTCACCATCTTTCTCAGCAGGTGTTGTTTCTTCATCGCTTGTTGCCAGGCAGGAGCTGCGTAAAGTAATTGAGAATGAATTACGCTGGACAATATTCGTCTTTTGGAGGCTCTGGGTCCTCCCAAATTGGGCATGAGGCTCGATAATGCTGACATGGTTCTCTCGGCTTTCTGTATAGTCTTGTCTAGGTGCACTCCAAAATTAAGTTTGGTGTCCAACCAAACACCTAACTGCTTTAAAACCTTGCCTGGACGGATTGGGACCCCTTGAACCTCAAACTCAATGAGACCAACGTTTCTTTTAGTTGTTAAGAGAACTGCTTCGGTTTTCTCTGGTGCTATTGTCAGTTTCCTCTTCTCCATCCATTGGACCACTCTTTGAACGGCAGTATTTCCGTGATTCATTAGAGTTTCCTCGTTGGTTGCTACCACAGTCATAGCTATATCGTCAGCGAAACCCACTAGCTCCACTCCTATAGGAAGTTTCATTTTCAGTAGGCTGTCGTATTGGATATTCCACAAGGTTGGGCCTAGTATAGACCCTTGTGGTACACCACTACTGACTTCCTTCTTTGTGACCTTTCCTTCTGCTTCTAGTATTATTTCCCGTTCCGACAGATACGACGCTATTAAACTGATAAGGCTTTCATCAATTTTCCTCACCCTTAGCTCATTAAGAATGATCTGCCACGAAGCACTGTTAAAGGCATTTGTTTTAATAGTCGGGTCTAATTCAAAAGAGTTCAAAACTGAGATTAGTGTAGAAAAAAATGGGTCGTTGGGGGAGGGTAAGGTAGTAGAAGTAGATGGAAAACTATAAAATATGGGAGAATTCGACCTACCGTTGGGGTTAATCAACAAATTATCAATTTGGGCCGCAATAGGGTTTGTAAGGGGAGTGGAGTCTTTTCGTTTCTTAGGAACAGGGGCGGTAGTTGGTGAAGTAGTAGCCTTAGAGTACGTCCGTCGAATTGTTTGTCTAGTCGTTGTGGCAATTGGAGAAGAATTATACGACAGCAAAGGAAATTGTTGCGGGGTAGACGACACATTAATAGGATTAGGAAGGGTTACATTGCTTAAGATTTTAGGTACTTTACCACTGGCTTCAAAATATGTTAAGCCATCTGAGGCCATAATTTTTTTGATGGCAACTTGCCTTTTATACTCTGGGCAGTTCTTATAGGTAGCAGAGTGGTCACCATTGCAACTAATGCATATTTTAGGTAAGCTGTCATCTTTAGTGCAATTCAATGATTGGTGGTCTTCGGAACATTTGGCACATCGTGGAGAGCTTTTACAATTTTTGGTAATGTGCCCAAATCTACAGCAATTGTAACATTGGGTCACGGGAAATGTGTACATTTCTACGGGACGGGAACAATAAAATAGGGTAATATAATCGGGAAGATTTCTTCCTTCAAAGGTTACTTGTATGGTAGAGGAAGGTTTATAGGATGGTGTGCCATCGGGGGATGTTGTTCTTCTTGACATTCGATGAACTTTTAGGATGTTTATGTTTTTGTTGTTTTTCATATTATCAAGAATAATTTGTTCATCAATATTTTCATCGATGTCTTTAACAACACCCACTCGAGTGACACAGTGGGTAGGAACATAGGCGCGAAGGTTTTCAGTTTTTAGTACGGGATTGTCCAAGAAAGAGTTAGCGGCAGTACGGGAGTTAAATTGGATACAAATCCTATTGCGTCCCAAGTTTTCTATTTTCACAATGTTGGGTACATTATTATTAAACAATATGCGCCCAATTGCCAACGGATGCAATCTTCCTATATTTTTTTCATTTGACTCTACAAATACTTTGAAAGGTCCAAGTGAGTTTATCGAATATTTGTAGACAGGTTTTTCTTTTGTAGAGATATTGGGTAGATCGGGTTTATTATTAACATTTACTGGAGTATCGGGATTGGGAGGAGGGTCATCCAGACCCCTCCGAGAAGGGTCTGGCGGAGGATCATCCTCAGCCACCTCTAAGAAGTTGGTTTTATTTTTAAATATACGCAATAAAAATTTTAATTTAATTTAAATGTACTAAAAGACACGAGTTTTTGGAAAAAATATAGTAAAAACAAATTTAGTATTACAAAAACAGATATATGTATATAAAGTATCCGACTCACCTCAGTTAGTTGTAAACAAAATGGTATATCACAAACAAACAAACAAAAAATTTTAACTATTATGCAATAATATTAATATTGGATTAATCAATTTATTTTATTTTTAATAAAAATATTAATTCTTGTTATTGTTGGCGACAATTAAATATTTATGTCTTCTCTCTATAAGAGTTGTAACAAGAATCTATTTTACGATATATTTAAAGCATTTTCATACATTTAAGCCATTTACAAATTAACTTAGTTGACTAGTCACGTGATAACCGAATCATTTTAAAAGACAGAACACAAAAGTCAACTAACTTGCAAACAGTAAAAAACTCATAACAAACTTAAAATCATATGCCAAGAAAATGTATGTTAATCTAAGGTACAATACTTTGCCTTAATACATCAGTACATGTGTGCTAATGTTCCTAGACTATAAAATTTTAGAATAAAATACTAGATATAAAATAATATCTAATGTTTGCAGAATAGTGGAAAATTAAAATACTCCTTTATTTAAGCCTTTTTTACACACAAATACACACTTGGAATTTTCACAGTTAGATTAGTTTTTCTAAAATAAGAATAAAATTATACCAGGGGGTAACACAAATTGATATATAAAGTGTAATACATACATATAAGTTTATTTAGCACTAATTTTTACAAAATAAAAGTACTCTTAATTTGGATACAAAAAAACTTTAAAAATCATGTCCTGAGTAATTTTCCTGGATTAACCTGGATATGATCAAGCAGTTAGTAATTTTATTTCGTTATTTGTGTCGCCTTTTCATGTTTAAAAATTATTTTGAATAATAATTACATAAAAAAATATATAAAAAAAATACCTTATTCTGCAGTATGCAATATTATAACATTTATGTATTTAGAGTTGCATATAAAATAAAATGTTATGATTTTTTTCATATTCTGAATAGGCAATCAAATTAATTTCCAGCAAGGATTCAAGGAGGTGGGCATTGCTTTTGGGAGTCAAATAACTACGATATTGGTGAATCATGGAATTTGATAAAGGAAGATAAGATATAAAATTAAACGATTTAGAAATTGAATTTGTAACGTTTTGTAAAGTTTCTATACTTTCTATGTTTGTATAACACAACAAATTTGTTACGTAAGTACGGTAAACAAGTGTAGTACTTTGTCCAAACACACAAAACAAAATTTTCTTCGAAAAAGGAAAACCTTCGAAGTAGAAACTTTTATGTGTGTATATATATATTATTATTATTACATCTTATCTTATCTTCCTATTACCTACTTTTACTTGTTTTTCCCATTCAATTTACTTACGTTTTTGTACGTTGTTGTGTATATAAATGTCATTAACAAAACTAATTAGTACTCTTCATAAACAGAATTCGAAAGAGAGAGGTACACATCAACTAACTGGAAAACTCAATTCAAGGCATTAATACTTATAATATTTATTTACACTTTTCTTGTTTATAAGTTTTCCATTATTTTCTTATATAATTTCCCATCGTACTCATCAACTCTATTGTGTGTCATTTGAATGGTTCTGTAGCATATATTTATATCATTTGAGACAAGAAACATTTCATTTCAATTGAATTGTAAACAAAAATAATTTTTATTTTATTTTTATATATGCAACTTTATTTACATCAATGGCTATAAGTTGCCTGCATAAAATAAATATTTCGTAACTGCATCGGTGTCTTATGTACAGTAGTAAATATTCATTTTAAATAACTATTAACTATTTTAAATAATTATAACAAACAAAATAAAAGCCATCTCAAATTTTTGTTCGTATCTCCTTCTAGCAAAAAGAAATCTTTCGATCTCTCTGTCAAATTAATAGTTTAAAATGCGTAAATCATCCATTTTTCTAGGCAGATTGATTTTAATTTCACTTTTTTGTCATTTCTTTTACGGTATTTTCAATTCGGAATGACGCAAGTAATGTAATTTTTTATTCTGATTTATCAGGAGCTAATACTGAAATTATATGACAAAGTTTTTCTATTTTTGGTAGAAATGGTTTTTCTATTTTTGAAAAAGGAGACAGTACGGGTAAACAGTGATGTAATCGAACAAATGTTTCAAACAAAAGTTGTTTATTTATTTATAAGGAACATTTTTTACACAAACTTTTGTACTATCTCTAACGGTTTACAAGATGGGTCCTATGAATGAACAATTTAAGTCCAGAGCATGCTGTAAATTTCAGCTTTATATCTTTTTTCGTTTTTAAGTTTTCATGTCCAAAGATGGACGGAAAGACAGGCAGACTGACAACAGGAAATGAACTACTTATGTGATTTTATGAACACCTATACCAAAATTTTGTTCGTAGCATCAATATTTCTAGGCGTTACACACTTGCGACTAAATTTCGTATACCTTGATATAAAATCCTAGTTTTTTTTTTTAATTTTACAAAGTCTTCCACGAGTTAGTTTATTTTCATACTTGATTTAATTTTTTTTAGCTTAAAGCGTTTTTTTCCAAAGCAAGTATATTTTTTTTAATTGGCAAATGTGATATCTTTAAAAAAGAGAAACTTAATTAAATTGTCACGAATTTAAAAATATAAAACGCAGCTTCTTAGAACGAAAATTATTTAAATAATCAAGAATTTATAGATCTGACTTGAACAGCCATACCCATTATATAGGTTTTTCGAATCCTTATCGTATAAAACTTTTAAAATTACTACAAAATATTCCTTTGTTCAAAATATTTTAATCGTTCCACAAATAATCGCTTAAAATGTTCTCCTCGATAAATATTCGATAACAAATTTTCATTTTCATCATCCGATAGTTGCGTTAAATCGATAACATTTTCTGGTTGCGCACAAACTGCTGATAAAACTGCACATGTTGAATAAAAACCAAAAAATAATTTTTCATCGAAATCATTAATGAAATCATTCCAATCATAAATTTCTTCCAAATTAAAACTTAAATCTAAGAAATTTTCCGTTAATTTTTCATAATAAAATTTTAATAAAATATTTATATCATCTAAATTTTGTACACTTGTAAAGAAAAATTCATGTAAATCCAAAACCGGTGAATTAAAACGACTTTTTTGATAGTCAATCAATTTGGCATCAATTGGAATTGTTCCAGAATATTTAAATAAAATATTATTAATCCAAAAATCACCGTGATTTAAAACATTAAACTTGTTTGGATTATATTTAGAAACCTTTTTTAATCGATCCCATAAATTAATTTCTTTCATTTTCCCCCCAAAGTTACGATCATTATCCGTCCATTGGCAAACGATATCGGTTAAAGCCGAATATGCACTCTCACAAAATGATTTAACAATTGGTAAATCTAACATCGATTCCGTGTAAATCTCCGGTACGCTATTTCTCAACTTATACGAAGCACTATGTAATTTCGCTAAACATCCTAAGGCAATTTTACAATGATCCAAATTTAATTGGGTATGTCGATCAGTCATTCGATAACCAAATTCATTTAGATTATCCATAATTATAAATTTTTGTGATGAATCCAAAAAATATGCATTTGGGGCAGGAATTGATAACAATTTTTCAAGTTGTGTTTTAGTATTTTTATAAAATTCGATTTCTCGTTCAAAAAATTTCGTTTCTCGTACATATGTCTGACAATATTCACCGTCTGGTAAATCTTTTAGAACAAATGAACGTTTTCGAAGATGATTGTTATATTCGATATCGATTCGATATAATTTTCCACAATAGTTTTCTCCGTTTGGTAATAATAAACTAATCTGATATGAGTTAATTGTTAAAGTTTCTTCATCTTTTGTATTCAATGCTTTTTCAAGTATTAATTGCAGGAAATCTTTGTGTTGCCATTTTGATTGTGATTTGTCTGAAGAATGTTCATCTGTTGTTAACGATCGAACGTCTTTATTGTCCTGTGTTCGACTGATTGTTTCCGGTGATTGATGATTTATTGACATTGTTAATATTTGAATGCTAGAAGTAGAAAAAAAGTATAATAAATTTTAACTACTTTAAAAAATTACAATGTGTTCCAAAAATTATAATGTACGTTAAAGCTAAAGAATTTAGTTCCATATGTTCCTTAACGCACTTATTGTTCGGATTTGCTTTGATTTTTTTGCTGGTATGAATGATTGATTATGCACATGTTCAATTTTGTAAGATCATTTTTAGTTTTATTACGCTACATTTGTATTGTACGAATATAGGAAAAGAACACAGTTCCTACTGAGTGACCCACGACACCTCTCATTTTTTGTTTGTTTATTTGTTCGTTTAAACGCGTTAATCTCTGGAACTATCAGGCAGTTTCGAAAAATTATGTTTTTTAAATGGATGCTAAATATATTTAAGCATTTAAAGTTGAAATTTCTAAGCGAAGTAGACGGTTTGTATACAACAAGAATTCGAGAAGGTATGAAAAAATCAATAACGCAGTACGATTGGGAGCAAATATTCCCTTCAAAATGTAAGGAAGTAAATTATTAGTTCGCTTTAGGAGGTGTTAGCTTCATGGGTACAGATTTTAAAACTGTCCTTGCAGCCGCCAAGTTGCCTATAAATTTAATTAATAATATTATACGTAAACTCACAATGTAATCACATTCTAAATGAATTAAAATTCTTATCTTTAAGCTTTTAATTAGCTCACGACGTCTAATGATAAAATACTATTAAAAACTAATTTTTTACTATCAGACATTATTAAAATATGAGTAAAATATTTTTAAAGGTTTCCTATTCAAAAATCGTGAACCTCTAAATGGAAAATTCTTTGTCTTATTAAATTTCACTAAAATCATAGAAAATAATAATTTGGTTGTTCGAATTTATCAAATAAGTTTCGAAATATCTAAAAAAAAAATCAGGTCGTAAAAAGGGTTAATATCAAAGGACTTTATTTTTTACGAAGCATAGAAAGTATCTTAAGCTTTCTCTAAAAGGGTCCTGAAAATTACTCTCCAATTTTTGGCGAATTATCATAAACATAATGTCATTTCGATCTAATTTTCATACTATAATTTATGTACGGAACCATCAACGTATGAAAATTCATGCTAATTCGAATTTTTTTCTAAATTTTCATACCAGAGAAAAATTATTTAAAAATATGACTTTTATGGCTGATCACAGATTAAACCATAAATTAAGATACCAGTATAAAAGCTTCGAATCTTGAATAAGCTCGCTGTAACGGCTCTAATTGAAATACTTTACAACTATAGACATTTGGAGCGCAAAAAATTCAATCATATATAATATAAAATCGTACTTACAATTATTTCACACAAAGTAAAACAAACACACTACTGTGTGTTTAAAAAGTACAACACTCAAAAAATTAACATTGATCTGAACATACAAAGTTTATAAAAGCAATCGTGTATTTGAAAAACGTTTTTAACATTAAAATCACTCGAGAAATAAATTAAAATAACTAATTGAAGGTCATTATGTCCCACCACTGTAGTTTAAGTAACAATAAAATTGTAGATAAAACTGGTTTTTAACACACTGTAAAACAAATAAGTCAACAAGTACCCAAATGAAATTAATTCTAGGATTTTGAAACAATGATAATGGAAAAAAAAAGATTTTTGAAATTTTGTAATCAATTTTTTCTCAATATTTACTTAAGAATTAATTAATTGTTTAAATGTAATTCCAGTTTGTATTATTTTATCAGCAGTGAATGAACGATCACACAGAGCACACGCTTGACAAGTTGTCTTAAAATAAATATGAAACAATTTCTATAAAGTAAAATAAATATTGAATGAAATCATGTAATTACGACATATATTTGACTCTGAACAAGAAATAATATTTTTTCTCAGATATCCAATCAAAAACTGATAAATTATAGACGACTGACTACATAATTTGACGTTGTCATGGTCAGTTCCATTACTTTCGAGAATAATTCTAGCTTCATTTTTTTCCAAATGCTTTAAAATGGTTCGACTATTAGTCAACTAGGCAATTCGTATGACGTAAATGTAAAAAAATGATCTAAAAATATCGAAAAAGCGTCAAAAACCAAAGTTTTTTTATGTTTCCTCTTTGGAAAGCGCCGTAAGGTAATGTTTTTATTGTATAGACAGAATCTGTGATAAATTTTCTTCATGATGAAAGCTTTTTTGAAGGTACCGATTAATTTTTGTACAATTAACATTATTGTGAGTTCTTCCAAAAAGGTACTATGCTAAAAATCACAATTTTCAAATGAAATAATTCAAAATTTTCCCTCACAAGTGGTCCTAAAACTGTGTTTATTGTGATCAAAGGACTTTGAACTATTCTTTGATTGAAAGTCTACCTATAAAAAATTTTGAGCTTTAAAATCAATCATGAAATGTTTGTGAAGCATTTTACCATTGCATTCACCAATTTGTTAAAAAATGAAATTTTTTATGATTCGACACAGCACAGATACTCCTACAAAACATCCATATTACCAAAAACGTTTATTGGATAGATAGTGTAAAGTTTTAAAAAATGTATAATTTTTTTCGGTTCATTATTTATGTAATATATGCAATAGTTAAAACCAGCATGTAATAACTATTGCCTATATGAATTAAAAAATGAATAAATAAATATATACTGTAGGTTTTCAAGTGTTAAATTTAGGATTAAAATTTATAATTTTTTATTATTTGCAAAAAAAAAAAATGTTTAATACAATTTTATCTGCTCACAAAATATAGATAATAAAATTTATATTTAGTTTATAAAATATTAAATTATCGATTAATAATAATAATAATTTTCGAATGGCTACTATAATATCCAACAACAGCTAGAACACATTTCAATATTTTATGTATTTATCTAGTGATAATATTGTTTGTTCATTTTAGAAATATCATCATCATATTAATAATAGATGGATGTTTCAAAATTTTATGACGGATATTTTAAAAGCTATCATAAATGTAATGTAATGTATTCACAATGTTTGATATTCAATGAATCAAACATATTTTGTATTTTATATGTGAATATATATTGTTGCATTTCAACATTGTTACTATTACAGTTAAACCTGTTCGAAAAATCAATTATACATGAAAATATTCCGTAGTGTTATAGAAAGTAGAAAGTTTCGAAGTAGAAAGAAAGTTATAGCCATACACCGAATAGGATTTAAAACTTTCGAAACTACGTTTTTCAAACTGGTACGGTAATTCCATGCGTGACTGACACTACATTTGACCCAAAATGCGTTATATTTTGCGTCATATAATGAATACGTCATACATATTAGCGGTTTTAGTTTTAATTCAGTTTAAAGTGGTTGAATCCGCGCTTGATCAAAAGCCTATAATATTTTGGAAAACTTAGCCCCCCCCCCTTTAATAAAGATTCTATCAAATATTAAGATACATCATTTCTTAATTGTTTCAGAATTCGACGATCAAAGAAAACCAGAAAAACGTACATTATCATGTCAAACCGGCAACGAACTAATCCAATTTTTAATACAAGCTCATCTCTTATCATTAAAATCATCACCACCATTGTTACAACAACAACAACAATCATCATCACCAACAACAATGTCAATTAAACAGCAACAGATTGATAACACAAACAACAATGAAATTCAACAAATCAAATGGACTGAATTAAATGCACGTACATTAATGGATCCCGAATATACATCCATTATACGTTATCGAACAAATTCGAATTCGACAACGCCACGATTAATTTCACGACGTGCTGCGACACGCATCCGTGAAGAAAGCGCTTCAGATGCATCGTTAAGTGATAATGATAGCTGCCAATTAAAAAATATTACAATTAGTTTAGGTTCGATAACATCTGTACATAGTCATCATAATTACAGTACACAGGCGAAGCCGAGTGTGACAAGTAATGGGAAATGTTTACAAGAGAATTTAACACGTTCAATGACACCCATATCATGGACCAAAACTAATTTAGATTCACCGCCAAATAGTTTAGTGTAAAAAATAAAACATCGCGTTGATTAGACCCGTTAAAAAAACGTTATTCCGATTTTCCGGGGGGTTTCGTTGTAGAAAATGAAATTTTTCTGTTAATTTGAGTCTTTATTTATAGTGAATTGGTGAAAATAAAGTTTCGAAGCGAGGAGTTCTCTCAGGGGATGCATCATGCCCTGGGCGCTACCCACAAAGGACGCCAAATGATCCGCAGAAAGTAAGTTTGGCGTTAAGAAAGTATTGTGATCCAGGAGCGAATTAAGCTCGCTACGCCACTGCTTTGGGATAGTCCACCTTTGTCTTAATATCCTTGAAAAAAGATACAATCAAGCCAAAACTTTGCAAGCCTATGCAGGGCTCATATTATTATACCCAATTTTAATTTAGAATAGAATACTTTACAAAGTGTCTTCATTTTTGATTTAATTTTAAAAAAAGGGACAATTTTTGACGAGATTCATCAACATATTATACATGACTTATATTTTAGTAACCAGGATGTGTTAAAATAACAATACCAATAATAAATTTTAATCCTCTGACAAATCTTTTGTGGTGAGCTTTTACACATCTGTGACCACATTTTCGGGATTACATATGGTTTTGTTCACAAAATACAATAATGTTTAAATCCTAATAAACATGTTTATACATATAAAACTCAAACATTAAATTTGGACATTTTGTTAAACTAGTATTCAAAAATTTATCTGACAACAGGTTTCTTACGGTATTTTTGACATACATGTATGAAAATCGATTCTTATACGGAGTAAAGTTCAAAAATTCACAAATAGCATTTCCTTGATTTTCCAATAATTCCTTACGTGCCACTAAAGTTACAAATTTTTGGCTTGGAAACAAAGTGTTCAATTTTTAATACACACAAAAAGTTCATCAAAAAATATTTATCAATTCTATTTTCCCTGCTTGTCGAGAAAGTAACATATTCAATTCTTTAAAACGTGTTCAGAAATTTTATCCAATGTTGCTAATTTAATAATTTATTAATTTTTAGTTTTTGTATGAAAAAAGATTTTAAAGAATTTCAAGGACCATTTAAAATAGTATAGTTCCATGTTCTGGATGAAATAGTGCCAGAAATTTTTTATTCATAAATTATGTATATTGAAGCCAAATATATATTGCCAAATTTTCGTGGAATTATGGAACATGGATATTTAAAAATAAGTTAATAATTAATATATTAAAATAATAATAAAATTTGAAATGCTGGTCATTTTAAAAAAAACTTAAAAAGCAATTAAAAATTGTAGATAAATTTTTAGAATATTATATAATGTAAATATTTTAAAGAAAAAACAAAACGCACACATTTTAAACTCAAATATTTATATAAAACAATGAAATATCTAAGAATTCCCTAAAAATTCCTTAAAGAAAATTTATATAAATATTTAGGAAAACTGTTTTAGAACACGTTCGTTTTAGGGAGAAAATGTTTCGATCAGTAAAACAATATTTTACTACGAGTAGTGCTCTCTATATCTAAATACTTGAATTTATGTCGATAAGTAAGTGCTCTGATCGTAAATATTTACATTTCTAGAAGATCGTGATAGATATATTTAGATTTTAATATTAGAAAACAGAAAAATTGCACCAAATATATCAATTTTTTTGAAAAAGAAATTGACCTAAACGGGTATTTATTAATAGCCGAAAATAAACCGATTTAACACAGTTTTATTTGTTCGGGACGATTTATATCTCAAATTTGAGCTCAGGAATCCATCTCTGACTCGTATGAAGAACTATATAGCTGAGATACAAACCAATCATTTTATTTTTACCCGACTACAAAGAAAAGATTGTTTCCATTATCATAAAGCAAAAGGGAGGAATTATAAAATGTGTAATAATCGGTATTTTCTAGCTATTTTTTTTATTAATAAGAAAATAAATCATATTAAAAAATAAATATTGTAAATAAAAATAATTTAAATTAAAAAGAAAATATTTGATTTTAATGTTTTACAAAAAGAGAAATAATTATTGTATTATGTCTTCCTGTAGATGTAAAATTACTTTTCAACAAAATAAAAAATCATAAAAAAAATTAATAGATATATATAAATCATAGATTAGTTAATTGTTTAATTACCCTGTATCAACTTTTACTGAATTATTTTTTCAGCTAATATTGTGCAACAAACCAAAGATTTTATAGATAAATAAAGTTATGATTTTTTTAAAGGAAAATATTTCGTCAGTTTCTTGTTGTTTAAAATACAATTAATTAATTATGGCAAATCGAAAGGTTGATTCTCGGCCCATTATCGGCTCATTTTTTAAAATTATTTTTTTAAATAAAAATATTGTTAATTTACTTACCGTAGTTTTTTGCTAAAAATTTTTATCGAAATACTGGTAGATGCAGTAAAATTTAGAATAAAATATAACCAAATTATATCCAAATTTATGGCACAATCAAAGAAAATATTTCAAATGCAATGAATGCATTTTAAAGATCAAACAAGATTACAAAAAATATTTCTAAAACTACCAAAAAAATCCTGGAGTTTATAGGAATTTTATTGCTAGGGAAAAATTAATTTTCTTTTTTAAGACACCGAGAACAACAAATAATTATTTTTAATGAATTCGCTAAAATTTCGGTCATATTTTTGAGATTTAATGGTAAAATAATTTTCGTTGCTCACAGCTGCTTTCTACTTGAAAAATCCATGAGATTTGAAAAATTTGGTAAGTGGTAATGAATAATTAAATGTAAGGAATTAAAATTTTTTAATTTAATTTTTTTTTGGTGCAGTGTATTTAATATTTTGAAATATTTTCATACATAAAATAAAATGTGATTTTTTTTACAACAATTATTTATTTTTCTAAAATTAAAAATAAATAAAAATATTAATTTATTTTTAGTGTTGTTTTTTTACCCTACTTAATTATTAATATTAATAAATATAATTTATATATGTATAATAATATATATATATATAGATTTTTTAATTATCTAAATATTTAATTAAAACATCATATTAATATTAATTTTTTTCATAGACTGTAAGATGATAATACATTTGGGTCCCTCTTATTCTAGTTTCTACCTCGAAAAGTATTTCAGAAAAATAGGGCACCCAGAAGCTATCATCATTTTATGATCTTTTATTTTAACATTTTTTTATCTCATTGTGCCGATAAGTCTTTACTAAGGAATTTTCACTTATTTGAAATAATAAATATATAGAAAATGAAACTCTTCGACCATTTTTAATTACACTTTTTCATTTTTCTAAATAGTTTTTAACATCGAAAAATTCGTTTGGAAAAAAATTAAAATAGCAATTTTTTTAAATTTATTTTGTATGATCCTAGCCTAAAAAATAACTGCACAAATACTGCGAAAGTTTTTCATTGCCTATTTTAATTTTCTTTTCAATTTTACAATCATTTACAATTTCTTTTTTTTATTGATAGTAATTATTAGATCTTTACAAATGAAAATTTACACGAAAAAGCTAGGTATTTATTTTACAAATGATTAAATTTTTGAATGCAAGGTCACATACGCACGTTAAAAATTAAAACCATCTATATATGAACAATAATTATTTATCATCTAACTAAAATATCTCATTAAGACTAGGTGATATGGGCGCGGAGTTTCAAAACGACAGCGTCCTAGCCATCTAGTCTATAATATTTAATCACCCAAAATCGGTGCATTAGTTTTGTTCTTTTATACATAACAATATAGTCATACACATACATTCATTTAACAGAGGGGTTCTTTTCTAAGAATACTTAAATTTTATAAATACTGCTTTTAAGCGTTTGAAAGAAAATTCTAAGGAGAAATAAAAGTTAGGCCCATATATCTAAGAAAAAAGAATTGGCGAAGGTTCTAAACAATGTGAACGAAAACTAATGAATATAATTAAGGTTGGCATAAAAATAATCGATATTTATTCAAATATTTCACGATATTAAAATCATTTTCTGAATTGTTTCTCCAAAAGAAATTATTCAATTATGTAATTTGTAAAATATAGGCAATATAAATTACATAGTTGAATAACTTTTGTTGAGAAAACGATTTTGATTATGATTTTTGTGTGCAGGGTCCTTTTTTTAACGCTCAATATCTGTACATGCTAAAAATTATGAGATCTGTTAAATTTTATTTCATTTTAAAGGTTGCACGGTCTTTTAAAAATTGAGGAAATTTTTTAAACCATTTATTTGCCGCTGAGTATTTATTCTAATTTTTTTTTTTTTTTAAATATAATTTACATTTAATTTTTTTTGTTATATTTTAACTAATTTTTAGGACTAAAATAACATTTTTTAATAATTTATAGTTTTTTCAAAATATCATGTCTATTCATGCCTTTGTCGCTTCTTTATTTAGGTCCCATCATTAACATTTCGCTATTTTCTATCCGAAAAAAAAAAAATACAGCCACAAAAATTAGTTAATTCAAAAAAAAAAATTTTTGAGTAATTGGTAAAAAAATTTTAAAAAACTTTAAAATTTAGTTCGACATATTTCAAAAGATACCATTTTCAGGAGCATGAATAAACATGACACTATTTTAAAGTCACAACAGTTAGATTTACAAAATTTTGACCTAAAAAAAAATTAATTTTATTAAAAACAATTAAAAATTAATAATAAATAACACTTTTCTAAAATATCTAAAGTAATAAATAATATTTTTTAACAAATTTTTGAAGACATTCAGTAAATAATTCACAAAAAAGAAATGTGGATAAAAATATCGAAACGCCAAAAATTGATTCCAGAATTTCTAGAACTATGTTCCTTTTCCACGACTCATATCGTTCTTTTTTTTTAAAGTAAGATGAAATTAACAAAAGTTTAGATTATTTACATCTTGCTCAATTTTGAGAAAATTTTCGGCACTCGATGATTTCTATCCGAAAAGTAGAATAACTGAAAGACAATTTGAGTGTTCAAGCTGACCAGTTTTGGTTACCATGTGCTGGATTTATTTCAGAACACTCCGAAGATTCAAACAAATTTAATTTCGTTGAACATTAATGTCAATATAAACAAATTCTACTGTAGAAATGTAGTTTTTTTAGAGGCAGGATTCTAAATATTCCATTTTACACAAGTCAACATTATTTTTGTAATAACAATTTTTCCTAAAAAAATATCTATAAAATAAAAAATCGTAAATAAAAAATAAAAACTTTGCAATATTTGTTTCTATATAAATATAATTTTTTTTTTTTTAAATAATTAAATATATTTTATAGGTACTGTAGTTTAATGACTCCATTTTTTTTGCAAAATGATTTTTTAATGATATGTGAATTTTTTATTTATTTTTAAGTACACTAAAGGACATATTTTTCAATAATTAGTATAATAATTTTTTAACTAATTTTTGCACAATAAAGCGCCTTTTTTTAAAAATATTTTTACAATTTATTAATTAAATTTAGAGCAATAAACAGAAGATTTTAAAATCGATTATTAATCTTTTTTAGAAGCAAAAACAATAACAGTTCCTTTGCTTATTTCGTACTTCACAATCTCTCTCTGGCAAAAACAATTGTTTCAATAAACATAATTTTTCACCCACTGATTTGTACTTTAGTTCCGATAGTCTGGGCTAAAGTTCTCATCGATTTAGGTCTTGAAACTTGCAATGTTACTCTTTGATAAAATCGTGAATTACAATCGGACTAAATCAGTGACAAACTTTTCGATTTTTTTTAAATATATTTCTTATTACTCTAAATTTAAAGTTTTTTAAAACTTTTTAAAAACGTTTTTTAATATTAATCCTAAGAAAATTCGATCAATTCAAATACCGTTAAGACATCGGTTCATATTTTTTACGATCTCGATTTGTTAAGGAATTTCTATAAAGTATTTTACTGATCCCGTTCGAGTTTTGTTGTTAATGGGAGATTCTGGACTCCTCCGTAATAAATCCATGCACAGATCATGAAAGCAGTCAACGTTGCTATCGGTTTCGACAGAACCCGGAAGATTCTACGTCTCCAGAAGACATTCACGAAGTAATATCAGTATATGATTTAACAGGAGCTGAAAAAAAGTAACAACCTCTTTCCTCCAAGCCCAATAAGATCATCCTCTCGCAAAACAGGTCAACCCAGGAAACAGACCATGGCATATATCGTCCTACATTACCATGGTATATGTCTTCCAGAAAATGAGAGTGCCCCAATACTGATTCTTTGAAGAAATCGGCTTAAGCAAAATTTGAACTCGGCTGAAAATACTTAGGACTCATACTAGATGGTAAAGCGTAACTCGTCTCTTGCATAGTCGATAAAATACTAGAGTTATTCGAAAGACCATCGTGACAGAATATAAACGGTCCATATCGAAATTAGAATGAGATCGGCGAAAAAATATGAATCGATGCTTAGCATACCCAGATTCCAACGATAGCTACAAAAAAACTAAACTATAACTAAATTAATAATTCGAAATATTCATTTACATTCAGAAAATCCTATATCGAAAGAATTAATAAATTTAAAATAATTTCGATTCTTGAAAAAATCGAAATTCCTCAATAAAGTTTTAACATTTAATCAATATAAAACTACTTTTATAAGCTTTACATGATCCAATAAATAAAACGCGCGCTATTAGACATTTTACGTGATTAAAATTAAAACTTTCCGAGAAAATTTTAAAAATTGTGTATTTGTTATTTTGAATAATAAAATAACAATGATGTCTTATAACAATGACATGACACAGAAGATGACAATAATTAAAATGCTGAATCGAAGAATATATAGTAATTACGAAAAATGTAATTAATTTATATAGCATTTAATTTTTAAGGCTAATTAAAAATATTAATTTAAAATGTTGTTTCTGGCAAAAAAAAAAATTTAATTCTCACTTTTAACGCTGTTTTTTTGTTTTCGATTTTTTTTTTTTACCAATCATATGTTGACTGTGGCCCGGAATTAATTGGTTGTGGTGTTATAAATTTTGTCGTTGCACTAAACGCTGCCATTGTGCATTGCTGTTGTATCAAATCTGGCTGATTATTGGTCTAAAAAAAATAATTGGAAATATTTCGGTTTAATAACTTTCCAAAATATACGAAAAAAAATTACACTGAAATTTGTTAACAATCATTATACTAATATACAACATGCTTTTTTAAGTTGCTATATGCTTGAAACTCGATAAATAAATTTAATTGAGAAAAGTTCTTCAAACGAAAAATGTTAGATTATCAAACGCACACATCTTGTACCGGCATAGAAGCATTTTTATCAATACTGCATTTTGGCCAACTTAAAAAACATCCTGTATACAGAGTCTCACGAAATCTACAAAAACATCACCAACACCAAGAGGAAATGACAATTGTTTCAGTGACTATAAAAACATGACGTCGAGAGAAAAACTTTTGGAAATATAGGTATATCGTAAGTTGAAGCAAAATTTCTCCCGTGAGCTTAAATCTTTAGAGCAAGGACTTGCTTCAGTTTTAGATATACAGTCAACCAGTTGTATATTCAGACAGTATAGAAACAAATTTCTAGTTTACAACATCGAAAATCACAAACACATATCACGAACATCGAAAGAAAAACTCCACGTTTTTGTTTATGGAGATAAAATGTACTCACTTCTTACCTGGAAGCCCCCTCTGCTTTGATAAGCAGGTTCAGGAGCTCTATATTGTCCACCACCCCCACCACCAGCACTACCGGCCCCATTAAAGAATGGATTTGTTGGAGGTGCAGCCATTCCACCTCCAGCACCAGGAATTCCTAAATTACCATCAGCACTAGTTTGATACGTGGCACCATATCCATCCTGACTAGCTAAGTCATGAAGCCGAGTGCTGGACAAAGCTCTTGGTATTGGATTACTTGGAACGCCGTGCGGAGCTAAATGTGCTGTTTCTTCAGCCACTTGATGTGGATCTTCAGTGGTTGGAATCTCTGATACAAAACCTTGTTCTTTCCGGTAGAAATTAATGAAAATGAAGGCAGCTAACACCATTAAACAACAGACACCGTAACCACGGAACGTGGCGGTTGATCCAAAATAGTTAACAAACATACCACCAAAAACAGCGCCACAACCACGACCCAAACCATGATGGATACCCTGTAAAAAGATTTTTGCGATTAATACAAGTTCATTAAAGCAAATTTCGGATATTTTTATGAATGGGATATTTTTTTATTTACCTGTAAAACACCTTGAGCCGATGACCGTAATTGTGGAGGTGTATTATGAGCAATGTACGAGCAACATGCAGCCCAGACAGCGGCATGTGTTATGCCTTGCATGAATTCAAATGGTAATACCCACCATGGGTTATGTAGCCATGAAATATATAAGAATCGAATAACGTTTCCGACTAAACCTAGACATAATACCTGAAAAACAAAAATTGTTTTTACAAATTTAAAAAAAAATTATTTCTTAAAAGACTTCAAAACGTTTCAATCACACACACACAATTTATAGCCAAACATCTAGAAACATATTGGACGTATGTATGCGTTCAAGTGGACCTGATTTTCCTAAATTCTGGATCAAAATCCCTTTAAAATCACCTTATTTCTAATTTATTTCAAAAACGAAATTAATACAAACCTTAACATGACCCATTTGTTTAATTAATTTAAAACTAAAGAAATATGCGAAAATTTCTGAAATATGATTAATAACCGATGCCACGCCGAATAATGTGGGTGAACCACCGTAATCTTGTAAATGCCAAAATAAGAATGTAAATATTAAACCAATACCAAAGCCCATAAACCATGCGACGAACAAAAACGATGCACATTTTAAATCCTTAAATTGTTTCAAAACTGTCACCCATTCGGGAATTTCACGTGTTGTTTGAGCAAACATTTTAGTCTTGAAAACAAAAAATAATATCAATTAATTTTTATAAATCGAAACTATCTAACGAAAATTACCTTGCCCTCAATCGGTGGAGCGTTTACAGACGCTGCTGTGGTATCAGCTAAAGCAGGTAAATTTAATTGTGTAGCCAATTGAGCTTGTAATTGATCTTCTTGACTGGGAGGAGGAATAATTTTCGCTACAGGTTCCTCTGGTTCACTAGAATAATCGTACTTAAAATTAATTTGAGTTGCTGAAATTAACGCAGCACCCATTAACACAGAAAATGTTGCAAAACAAATAGTGTAGTTCTTTTCTCCGGGTCCCGGACCACATGGATGATCTGGAAATGCTGTCGAATGATCTAAAGCGATCCCTACGAAGAACATAGCTAATCCCCATCCCAATGAACCAAACATTCTTTGATGACCATACCTGTAAATTAAAAAATTTACAAAATTCTGAACCTTTTTGTATATTTGACGTTTTTGACGTTAACTGGACTTAGAGCAAATAGTTACCTATCGGCATCTTCGCCCAATAATGTAATTACAGCTGAATCAGCTAAAGTAATAGCTGGAGCACTGAAAAATTCTCCAATTATAACTAATAACAGTAACAAGAAAAATGCTTTTTGTATATCCGAAGTTTGATAAACAATCGATGAAAATATCGGTCGAACCCAGGATTTATGAATTTTCTCTTGATAATTTAATGCTGAATCAATATTGACTGGCGATTGACCAGCATTTATTGCTAATGATCTCATTGAACGTTTTTGACGATTTGTACTACAAAAAAAAAACAAAGGTTCAGATTACATGGAAACATATCTAAATTTCTTTTGATGGCTCATATTTTATAAAAGCAGCTATATTCAGTTATATAGGGTGGATCTTTTTAATATATTATGGTTAATAGCCTGATTTGTAGTTAACCAATCAAAAAATAACTTGAACAAGTTTCAGAGTTTGATTAGGGGCATGATGTTCTGACATCAGATTGGGAAAAACGTTAGCTTTGGGAGAAAATGTGACTTACAAATATCAAATCATTGGTTAACCATAAAACGAGCTATTACCTATAATAGAATAAAATAGACAGCATTGTATAATCAAAATTTTCAGAAAAACTTACTTTTGTGCAAGGGCCTTATTAAAATCAGCATCACTAATTAAAAATAATTCTGGATTCTTGTTATTCGGTGAAGAATTTTTATCAAATCTTTCTACGGCATCGATAGATCGTTTATACATTTCTTTGGAGTTTGGTGTACGAATGACCATTGTATTATTCTGTTTTTCCAAACAACCCGTTGGTGGGGGTTGAATAAATCCAAGAGGTAATGTAAATATAATCCATGCTGATAATGATAACAGCAATAACATTTTACCTTTTTGCCATCTGAAAAAATCGGAAACATGTTTTAAAAAATATGGAAAAAAGAACCTAGTTATTTGGACTTACCTATCAGCTAACCCACCCCAAAATGGAGCTGCCAAAAATTCAACAAATGGTCGTGAACCAATTAATAAACCACATTGACCTGGATTCATACCCATTTGCTTAAAATATACACCCATTAACGGGAATAACGATCCGAATGCTGAATAAAAGAAAAAATAAAAGGTTTTCACAGTTAATAACTCCTGATCCACAGATCCGCATAATAATTCAATAAAATCGGATCTTCCACGAATTTTGTGTGTAGCTTCTTTTGGTTGTGGGTATCTAAAAATAAAAAACATTGAACGTTTCTTCTGAAAAAGAGGCGGCTTGTCTTATTATTCATACGAAACCCATAATCTGAAGATGGATTTTTTTAAGCATACAGAAATTTCGTTGTTTTAAATTGATTAAAAAAGTATTCAAAAGTTCAATTGAACAGAGAAACACAAAAATTAGGATTTTCTTTATAGTTTTGGTAAAAAACAATCGCCCAAATTATACTTTAATGCGTTGGTTCGTGAATTCTTGGAGAGAAAAAACTGAATTAATTTCAATCAAAATCTTTTCGAAGTAACCCACGTATATAATTTTCCAAAAATTGTTAAATTTTCAAAATCTCGATAATTAAATGAAATTTTCTGCCAAATATCGTCAGATTATGGCACCCAGCAAATCATAAAGCCCCGAAAAAAAATTTTCAATTTTTTTTTCTATTCTACCTAGATGGATCAACTTCTCCTTCAGCTTCTGGATCGACAAACGGTCGAACTCCTGGTTGAACTGGAGGAATTTGTGATTGTCCATAATCCGGTTGTCCGTAATCTGGTTGTCCGAAATTATCCATATTTACCATACGCTAATATCGATCACAATAATTTCCAAATAAAAAAGTTCACCAGAAAAACCACAATAAAGTTTTAACTATTTTTTACCACATACTTTTCAAATAAAAGCTTTTAAGATAAGCTTTATTCTCTTCTTTATACTTTTGGCAGTATTATCATTTAATAAAAAAAGTACTCGATGTCAACGTTAAGGATACTAAACTTCTCCTTGATAACAATTCAATATTACATATACATTAATATTATAATACACGTCGTTTTAAGCGGATCGATACGATATGACCCGACAGCCGAATTAAATGACGGCGGTGGTGAAAACATGTCACCGTCGGATTTTCCATCTTACCTTATTTCGATGTTGATCAATGTTTTTAGTGTGCTTTAATGCGTCGGCGTTTAATAAAATTTAATACAGAAAAGTTTCATATAAAGCTCTATCAAAGCACGTGCTTTTTACAGTTATCAATTTTCATTAAAAAGCTTATTGTGTGAAAATATTATTGTGATATTTTGCATTAGAATAGTTTTAGTGTATATGCAACTGCTTGAACATAAATGTTATACATATTGCCTAAATGAATCAATATGTTAAAAAAACGGGTCACTATATATGTGATCTAATTAAAAATCACATTACTGGGGATCATTCCATTGTTTTGAATATCGATATTCTACAAAAATTGAATCAAATTTCTTATTAAAATTATATAAAAAATATCCATTATTGCAGCCTAAGTTCCTAAGCCATTAAATGACGCTTTTTGAAACGGAAAGAGGTATAAAAAAGGACATCTATTAAGATTTTAATCATATGAATTCAAATTTAAAATGTAACACATTAACCATCTAATTTTGGAAATTTTTGGGTCAAAATTATTTTAATTACGGGAATAATTCATTAAAAAAAAAACTTTGGTCTGATCCAAGAAATGATTTATTATGAATTTTCCTATTTTTCCTGTAAAAGATTTAATAAAAGTATTTTAACTGGCTAAAAATTTCAAGTTGGGAAAAAAAATTAAAATTATTCATAGATTTATATAACAATATCCTAATCTGATACTTAAATAACCTTAAATCCATGAGTATTCTTTGTCTATGCACTCAAACTAATAAGATTTCATTAAGTATCACATAGTGTCATCTATGGAATACAGCTCAAACTACGAAGATTTCATTAAGTATCACATACTGTCATCTCTGAAATACAGCTCAAACTAATAAGATTTCATTAAGTATCACATAGTGTCATCTCTGAAATACAGGTCAAACTAATAAGATTTCATTAAGTATCACATAGTGTCATCTTTGAAATACAGCTCCAACTAATAAGACTTCATTAAGTATCACATAGACCACAATATAGTTAGCGTGCGTGGAATATTAACAAAATTTATTAAATCATATATCAAAAAATTGCTCTCTAAATGCTCCATCAGATTCCAAAATTGCTCCAATTATTAAATTATCAATTAATTAAATATTTGCAATTAAAAATACAAAATTTTATTTTCCAATATCTCAGTAAATTGATAGTTTTTCCTAACGTTTTTGCTATCAATAAATTGCTCCCGTTTATTTCTTTCGGGATATAACAATAACGATTTATAAATATCTATTATTTTTGCATAATTAATTAAAATTAATAATTGCAATTCAAACAGGTATGTGATGACGTCATTCACAAGGGGACTGTCATAAACTGGGGAGAGCGGGAAGGGAAAAAAGAAAAAAAAGAAATAATAATAGAAAGTAAATAATTAGATGTATCAGTGAAAAATATCAAAAAATTGCTCCGTAAATACTCTTTCAGATTCCAAAGTTGCTCCAGTTATATAATTAATATGTAATTAAATATTTTTCATTAAAAATACAAAATTTTACATACACAAGGGGAATGGGGGGAAACATGAAAATATATTACGATAGATTGTAGTTATTATCTATGGTTATGGTATTTGTTTTATTTAATTAAATATTAAAAGAAAATAAACAATCATATGTATCAGCGGAAAGTATCAAAAAATTGCTCCGTAAATACTCTTTCAGATTCCTAAGTTGCTCCAGTTATATAATTAAATATTTTTCATTGTTTATAGGTTTATAGGTTTTTACCATTGACTTTTCATGTAACTAGTCTTTGATGTAACTGAAATGTCAATCAGTCGGTTTATAGTCTATTCAGCTGTCATTATAGGTTATGTTTACTGGAGTTGTGAATTAATGCTTGAACCTTTTGATAAATAAGTTTTCGTGATAATAATATTAAATATTAAACAAAATGGCAAATAATTCATTTGTTGATACAAATAATTATTTATTTATTAATAAAGATAATATTAAAGTTGAAAAAGAATTACATACAGAACTTATTATTAAAGATGAAATATTAGATGAAACTATTTTAATGGAAGGTGGGCACATTAAAATAAAAGAAGAAGGCAGCAATGATAGTGATAGTGTTGTGAGTGTAAAACATGAACCTGTTAGTGATAAAAATGATAAACAATTGTACACAATTAATTATGAAAATATTAAACTTGAAAAAGAATTACATACAGAACTAATTATTAAAGATGAAATATTAGATGAAACTGATTTAGAAGAAAAACCATTTGTATGTGATATTTGTAATAAAACATTTAATGTGAAAAGTAATTTAGTTATACATAAACGTATTCACAGCGGAGAAAAACCATTTTCATGTGATGTTTGTAATAAAACATTTAAACAGCAAAGTGATTTAGTTAAACATAAACGAATTCATACCGGAGAAAAACCATTTTCATGTGATGTTTGTAATAAAACATTTACTCAGAAAGGTGATTTAGTTAAACATAAACGAATTCACAGCGGAGAAAAGCCATTCTCATGTGATGTTTGTAATAAAACATTTACTCACCAATATACTTTGGTTAAACATAAACGAATTCACAGCGGAGAAAAACCATTTTCATGTGATGTTTGTAATAAAACATTTACTCAGAAAAGTAATTTAGTTAGACATAAACGTATTCACAGCGGAGAAAAGCCATTCTCATGTGATGTTTGTAATAAAACATTTACTCACCAACATACTTTAGTTAAACATAAACATATTCATAGTGGAGAAAAACCATTTTCATGTGATGTTTGTAATAAAACATTTACTGATAAAAGTGATTTAGTTAAACATAAACGAATTCACAGCGGAGAAAAATCATTTTCATGTGATGTTTGTAATAAAACATTTAAACAGCCAAGTGATTTAGTTAGACATAAACGAATTCACAGCGGAGAAAAACCATTTTCATGTGATGTTTGTAATAAAAAATTTACTCGTCAACATCATTTAGTTATACATAAACGTATTCACACCGGAGAAAAACCATTTTCATGTGATGTTTGTAATAAAACATTTACTCAGAAAAGTAATTTAGTTTTACATAAACGTATTCACACCGAAGAAAAGCCATTCTCATGTGATGTTTGTAATAAGACATTTAAACAGCCAAGTGATTTAGTTAGACATAAACGAATTCACAGCGGAGAAAAACCATTTTCATGTGATGTTTGTAATAAAACATTTACTCTTCAACATCATTTAGTTAGACATAAACGTATTCACAGCGGAGAAAAACCATTTTCATGTGATGTTTGTAATAAAACATTTAAACAGCAAAGTAATTTAGTTCAACATAAACGTATTCACAATCGATAAAAAGTAGAAACAAATTTGTAAAAAAATAACATCGCCGTTATTTAATTAATGCTCTTGTTGCAAAATGTTATAAAATTATTCATGAATTTTTTTTTAAATACTTATATTAGGAGAACATGTTCAACAAACCCTGGTGGAAAAAATATTTGACGAAAGAATAAGAAATTATGAAAAAGTCTTAGGAACTTTGAATTTCTCAACGTTTTCGTACTAGTCTAATTCAGAGTTCTTAATATTTTTTTAAAGTTTCTAAGACTTTTTCAGAGTTTCCTAAGACTTATCTTTTTTTCCAATATTTTTTCCACCAAGGAAATTCAAAATAAAATTTAACAAAGAACTGTTAAAAAAAATTCAGGATAAAATTATTGAAAATTTAGAAAAAATGAAAACGTTATCCCGAAAAATAATTTTATACTGTTTAAAATAACCATTATTATTCATTCATATTTATTTTGGGTGAAATATCCCTTGTGCAATATAAATCTGTTCTGGAAGTCAGAATATTTCTTCCGAAAGAGTCTCTTTTACTTTACATATTCTTTTTCTGAATTTCAAATTAAATATTCTGACTTCCAGAACAGATTTATATCTACAAGGAATGTACAAATAAATATATATAATAAAATATTGTTTTTATCAATTTTTCTGGTTTAATTATTAATATTCAATATTATACCTACCTTTATATTTTATCCTTTACATCGATTTCAGGAATATCAAACAGAACCTACATTTTTAACAAAATATTACTATAATTATTCATTTATAGGTAAGTTTATTGAAAAAAAGGTAAGTAAAAAGAAATTCATAATGGGTAGGTTTAATATGAGTAAATTAAAAAAGGTCAGTAAAAGGAAATAAATACCAAGTTTAAGAAATTAATTTTATAGTTGAGTAAGTTATATATAGTACATTATTGATAAACTTTATATGTATAAAGTGGAGTAGTGGCTAGCTCAGTCGTCTGCGGTTACAAAGCACGTCGGTTCGTATGTAGCTTTGCCCCGAAATTTTTTTTTTTTATTAATTAAGTAAGAGAGTATATTTTATGTTATTTTAATTCACACCCCTTGCCATAAGATTGATTTATGACATAAGTAGGAAGGTGGGACTAACATAATTACTTTTTTTCTTATTTTATGAAATAACAATTAATTATTCACAGGTAAGTAAGTTTAAGAAAATAAGTTTATTAGAAAAAGGTGAGTAAAAGCTTTATATATAACATTATTGATACCGCGATAATATGTCAAAGATGGGGTAGTGGTTAGCATAGTCGGCTTTGGTTGTAGAAAACCGCGGTTCGTATTTAGTATTGTCTCGAATAAAATTTCTCGAATATAAGTTATTATACCGAGAAATTGCCACTTTTTTAGATAATTTTTATGGAGAACCATAAGCGACAAATAAGTAAGATTTATATTATTTTAATTCCCACCCCTGACAGAAGAGTGATTTATGATATAATTAAGAAAGTGGGACTAAAATAATTCCTTTTTTTTTGTGAAATATCATGTTCTCCTATTACAAAATCTTCTAAAATTTCATTTAACGTAAATTTTAACAAACAACAAAAAGCAAGCAAAATAAGTATTTTTTTAATATTTTGTAATAGGAGAATATGATAGAGGTAAGCTATAGGACATGTTCTCCTATTAAAAAAGTATCCAATTTTAGCGTAACCAAGCTATTTTTTAATTTTAGAACATCAAAATTTAATATTTTGTAATAGGAGAATATGAGTGAGATAAACCTTATTAAATATTTTCCTATTCAAAATGATTTATGATTTTAAAGAATATTTATGATTATTTAAGTTCCCACCCCTGAAAGAATAGTGATTTATGACATATATATAATTGACATGATTTATGACAAGAGGGCGGGTTTAACTATAAAAAGAGTGGAAAATTTAAACAACTGGAAAAATTCAATTATTTAGAAGTAAAAATATTTTCTACACCAGGATACGAACCAGGTTACTCTGGCTTCATAGCCAAGTGCTATATCCACACAGCTAACTGGATTATGTATAATCATATAATTATCTATACTTACATTTACTAAATTATCATCTATACCGTGCGTTTGAGAAGCATCTAGGGATAGAACTTTATGTCTGTAGTATGACTGAATACAGAATACATTCGTTTAGTAATGCATCTAAAAGAGTAAGGACTACAGATACGATAAACAGATACGATAAGTCAGTAGCACTGATGATTGACAAAAAAATTGTATGCAACAAATCTCCCACTCTCTGGACGCATACAACAGCTTGACCTATCGTATCTGTAGTCCTTACTCTTTTAGATGCATTACTAAACGAATGTATTCTGTATTCAGTCATACTACAGACATAAAGTTCTATCCCTAGATGCTTCTCAAACGCACGGTATAATATATCATCTCTCTCTTTTTAGTGTTGAATACACCAATAAAATCATGATTAAACCGAGATGTAGCAAGGATAAATTCAAAAACAAATACGGTGACAAATTTCTACAGTTTGTGAAAGACAATAGTCTCATAATATTAAATGGAAGAACTGAAGGTGACCGTGAAGGGGAATGGACATATGTCTCAAAGAACGGTAGAAGTGTGGTTGACTACGTTTGTGTAACTGAAGGTCTGTGGGGGAATAATCTGAGTATGAATGTGGGAGAAATGATTGAGTCGCTGCATTTTCCCATAGAAATTTCACTAGTTATCGAGGAATGTAATTATCAGGCTGTAGACACCTATGATGCTAAAATCCTCACTAAATATAGATGGTCTACCCAATCAGAATCTAGCATAAAAAATAAAATCAGTTCTTTAGAATCCAATATCTACCTTGTTGGCATAGAACATATGATTTACGAAAGTAAAATAAACGAGGCTGTCATAATATTGCAAAAATGGATGAACTTTATTTGTAAGGAAATTGAAATTAATTATCATCATAATGCATATCTTCCAAAATCAACTCATAGTAAATGGCACGATGCAGAATGTAAAGAAAAAAGGAGAGAAGTTAAAAGAAATCTGAGAGCAATGAGGAGATTCAGGCATAATTTTAACAAACAACTCTATTTAACTAGTAAAAGTGAGTATACGCTATTATGTAACAAAAAAAAACAAGACTATAAAAATGAATTCGTGTCAAGTATTAACGAGGCTCTCAGCAAAAACGATATGAAGGCATTATGGAGAACTATTAATAGTGACAATTGTAAAAGGAAAGAAATGAATATTAGGGGTAATATAAATTCTGATACATGGGTTAATCACTATGTTAAATTATACGGAGAACGGAGCTTTCTGGATTCTGATGCGCTTAATATAAGTGAATCGGAAATAAGTGTTGGTGATAGCAACATTCAGATAGACAACAACGATATAGAATGGGTGATAAATTCTATTAAAACAGGTAAGGCTGGAGGAATAGATGGTGTCCTTAACGAGTGTATTAAAATTGCACATAAGTATTGCCACAAATTTGGCAGCCTATTACTTAAACTCTTTAAGGCTATGATGCAGAATAAACAATTCCCGGAAGAATGGAGCACTGGACTAATAGTGAATATTTATAAAGGTAAGGGTGAAATAAGTAACCCAGGAAGCTATCGAGGGCTAACCCTCACACCCAATATTAGTAAATTGTATACTAAGTTATTGACTAACCAAATACTCCAATGGTGTACGAAAAATAACATAATTAATGAAAATCAGGCTGGATTTCGCCCGGGGTATGAAGTTATGGATAACGTATTGGTGTTAAAAAGGATTATCGACCGTAATTTACTTATTAAAAGATCAAAAATCTACCTTTGTTTCATAGACTTTGAAAAGGCATTTGATAGCATTGATCGTGGTTTACTATGGAAAAAGCTATCCAGCATAGGTATGGCGAGTGACACTATAGCTATACTACAATCTATCTACAAGAACAACAGTTGTTGCGTAATGGTGGATAATTATTCTGCATCTCGCAGTTTCAACACATATCGTGGCTTAAGGCAAGGCTGCCATTTGTCTGCACTTCTCTTTTTACTCTATATAAACGATCTATATGATTGGATGAATAATGTCAATAATT
The DNA here is from genome assembly GCF_905475395.1 of Chrysoperla carnea. NCBI lineage: Eukaryota > Metazoa > Arthropoda > Insecta > Neuroptera > Chrysopidae > Chrysoperla > Chrysoperla carnea. The sequence continues at coordinate 3,915,222 of NC_058341.1, forward strand.
CCTCTCCATGTATCAGCGGAAAAGAGATTAAGACGTTACTTTACGCAGATGACTTAGTAATAATGTCAAGAACGATTGGTGGCATGGGAAAAATGTTGAAGGCAATTGAAGACTATTGTTCAAAATGGAGCCTATGTGTTAACGTTGAAAAAACAAAAACAATGGTAGTGAGTAACGGATGGAAGATTTCGTCCAAGGAGGTTTGGAAATACAATGGACACACGATCGAAAATGTGAAACATTTTCAGTACTTGGGAGTTATCTTGACTCATAATGGAAAGTGGGGGGTACATGTTGAACGTATAAAAAATAGAGCGAAGAGTGCACTAATGAGTATTCGCAAATTTATTTATAAATACAACGAATTCCCATTAAAATTAATTTTAAATTTGTTTAACTCGTTAATCTTACCTATAATAACTTATGGCAGTGAAATCTGGGCCCTAAACTGCAATAAAAACGAGTTTAAAATTGTCAATGCACTAGCTTATAATTTTTATAAAGAAATTATATGTGTCCCAAAATCTACCCCTAACTCGGCCATTAACATTGAATTAGGAGTGACATCTATTGAAGAAGTCTGCATACAAAAAGCCTTGTGTTACTATTTAAGAATTACGAAAAGTGACAAATATTTACAAAAGTTATGCATGAACGGAGATTGGAGTGACCAATTTGCTATAAAAATGAATGAATTAAATATAAGGGAACCTTATGATAATATAAGCAAAAACGTTATTAAAAAAAAAATACATGAACAATCCATAACGAATTCTTTAATGGACATAAATATAAAGAGTAGTCTAAGCCTCTATAGCAAACTGGCGCACTACCAAGAAGGTGCGAGATATTTGAGCAACGTAGATAGAGATGGAAGACGTATTATCGCCAATTTTAGAGTATACGGTTTTAAATGGAACAGCCTAAGGATAAACGATGAACGTGTTTGTGTTTTATGTGGTGGAGTAGAAAGTGTGGAACATTTATTGGAGGATTGCGAAGGTACAGCTGGATGTTTAAAGGACAAGGTTAACGAATTCAATTTGTCTTCAGCAGTGACCATTCTGAATGAGTATGACGAAAAAAAGCTTCCCGTCATAGTAGATTATTTAAGCCATATTTTAACCAGGCGACAAACTTACCTATAAAATTGCTCCCTAATTGTTTGACTTCTCTCTGTTACTTGAAAATTGTATTACTAATCTTTCCTTTTTTTAATGAATAGATTTTTAGATATAGAATAGATTAAGAATTAATAGATATAATGAATAGATCTATGAATTACTTTTCTTTTTCTTTTATTTTAAAGAACATTTAGAATTTGATTCATTATTTAGAAGTTAGAATGTAAATAATTTGATTTTTATGTTTATAATTTATAATATTTAAAATTAATTTGTGTTTTTTGTAATTATTTTGTTATATATTGATGATTTGACTTGATAATTTGATTTGATTTATCAAGAAAATTTGTAAAATTGATAAAATATCATCTCGATGATTGATCTCTTTTTAGAAATATAATTTTAGTCCAACTGCTTGCCAATATTCTTATCTGAAAATTCAACATTATTATTATATATAATTAAAATAAAAAAACATATAAACAAAAAACAAATAACCTAAGACGCCGGTAATTTGTGTAAACAAATAAAGGTTTATCAACTTACCTTTTACAACCATCTTTACAGTAAATAATTATTCTTCAAGTAACTTATTGAAACATTATTAAAATTAAAAATGTTTTAATGAAAATACAACGGCGAATAAAAATGATATAATTAACCTCAAAAAAAATTAAATAAACAAATATCACAGCCATAGATAATAACTACAATCCATCGTTATATATTTTCATGCTTCTCCCTATTCCCCTTGTTTATGTAAAATTTTGTATTTTTAATTGAAAATATTTAATTACATATTAATTATATAACTGGAGCAACTTTGGAATCTGAAAGAGTATTTACGGAGCAATTTTTTGATATTTTTCACTGATACATCTAATTATTTACTTTCTATTATTATTTCTTTTTTTTCTTTTTTCCCTTCCCGCTCTCCCCAGTTTATGACAGTCCCCTTGTGAATGACGTCATCACATACCTGTTTGAATAGCAATTATTAATTTTAATTAATTATGCAAAAATAATAGATATTTATAAATCGTTATTGTTATATCCCGAAAGAAATAAACGGGAGCAATTTATTGATAGCAAAAACGTTAGGAAAAACTATCAATTTACTGAGATATTGGAAAATAAAATATTGTATTTTTAATTGCAAATATTTAATTAATTGATAATTTAATAATTGGAGCAATTTTGGAATCTGATGGAGCATTTAGAGAGCAATTTTTTGATATATGATTTAATAAATTTTATTAATATTCCACGCTAACTATATTGTGGTATCACATAGTGTCATTTATGAAATACAGGTCAAACTAATAAGATTTCATTAAGTGACATATATTGCCATCTATGGATACCCACCCAAACTAATACTTTAAATGTTATTAGTTCCAGTGGATGTTCATAGATGGAACTATATGTCCCTTAATGAAATATTATTAGTTGGAGTGGGTATTCATAGATGGCAATATATGTCTCTTAGTGAAATCTTATGCGTTTGAGTTGGTGTTCATAGATGGCATTGTATGCATCAAATTGGATTCAAAATTTTAATTGATGTTAATGTTATATGGGCGGATATTATTAGGATTTTTAAGGGATGTTCAATAAAAGTATATAGAATAGATTCAACGCCCATTCAGACTTCCATTTGAATGGGCGTTGCATTGCGTTAGTTTAGTAGTAATTTTAGTATTTTCTTTTGTAATATTTGTGGGGTGGCTCTTTGTTTAGGAGTGTCAGGGTGTAATTTGATAACAAAATTAAATGTTAAGGAAAGTATGTTTTGATCCAAAAATAACATACTGGAACTTTCTATAACTCAGATTTTAGAAAAATTTCCGAAACTTTCTAGTGATCTTAACAGATTTGAAATTAAATAATTTTAACACATTTTAACGCTTTAAAACTTTATTAGTATAATGTGGCAAACGAATATATTTTTTATTACCTTCGATATTCTAAGAAATGGAACATTGGAAACTTTATTGTTAGAAAATAATAATTTTCAGAGCTGAATAGATGCCTGTTTAAAGTATACATTATCACTTAGGTTTACAACGCTTGATTATATAAATTATTATACAAAATATTGAACTTATTGCAAAATATATACCAGGTAATTGAATTTTCATGTTAGTGCCAGAAGCAGCAGTTATTAGACCTAAAAACCAATATTTTCTTATAAAAACTTATAAAATATAGACGAATGGTATAAAAATTTGCTGGAAATGATAAGATTACCACATATAGATACACCCAAAATTTCACCAATACCAAAAAATAATAATAAATAGACAAATCCACTTGTTAATTTTTCCAATCCAATAAAATTCACTATGATATCCGTATATACAATATGAACCGAAGCTAAAATTATTATTATATTATTATATACTCAGTAATCGCAAAAATATTCCCAATAAAAGGGTTGATGCTAACTAATAATAAATTGATCTTAAGTTTAACAGATATTAATAGTCCCATCATCTTAGGATTTCATATCCGAATCCTGAACTCAATATATACTCACCAATAAAAAACCCAAAAATAAATGCACTAAAAAAATAATGTGTTTTCGTTGTATACAAATCAATCAATAAGAGATCAATAGTAATCATAATCAATGAAAATGTATAAATACACAGACCAGTACATTTTTTACGTGTGAGTAGAAAACCCAAAACAAATCGTCCAACCATATTTGAAAGACCAATAGTTCCAAAGCAAGTTACCCCTTTAGTAATGTCAAAATCTTTTGTGATTAAATGATCTAAAAATATCGAAAATGATTTATTAAATAAAATGACATATTTTTATTTTATTCTGGTTTTTATTGAATCCCGGGATTATTGAGACTCTACTATATTTAAAATTTACCAAACCAAAATGTAAAAGTTGTTAACATTCCAGCACCAGTGAAAATAGCAGATAATAACAGACACAAATAGGATGGTTTTTTCATCAGTGAAAATTCCCGTAAAAAGTATACAACACCCCAGAATCCATCTGTTAATGTTGACGTACAATTAAATCCTTTTTTGCCCAAATCTTTTATTAACGAAATGCGAGATACAGCCATATGATAATTGACATTTTGATGGCCCTAAAACCAATACAAAATTTTTCATTAAAACGATTTTTTTTATAAATTTGCCAAACTATTATCGAATATGTAAAATTTAACAAGAAATTTGACAAATATGACCCAAATTTATATGAATTTAATACTCGAGCCGTTTCGGGAAAGTATTGCTCACTTTGAAAGCGCTGTTTCGAGAAAAACGTGTTTAAAGTTTCAAAAGACATTTACACTCAGTTAAAAATTGTTTTTTTTCTTTGACGTTTATCTTCGTGAATATTTCTCGAATGAACTTGAAATTTTCAGAGAATATACTTAAATATATGTACATTCCGGAAATGCAAATCGATTCTTTAAAAATGCTAACGGCATAAACTCCCTTTAAAAAAAATAGTTCCATTATAAGAATAGTTACCTTTGTAACACCTGACGATTCAGTTTGTTGAGTTGGTTGTGTTTCTGTATAAACTTTATTCTTCATCATAGTTTGCGAATAAAATATATCGTCACGATTAAATGGATGCGCTACATAACTATGTTGACGTTCAGGATCCTTATCAGTATCATCTTTGATTACCTCCAATTTACTTGGAATTGCACTCTTAACATTTGCAAGTGTTGGCAGTTCTTGTATTGAAAGTTTTTTCATTTTGGAACAACAACCAATCTTATGAGTGGACTCGTCTTGACTTAGATGTGGAACTGAAGCTAATGAAAAATATTTCCCTTCTTCTGGTAACATTAATAACTTAGGTTTTAACGGTTTCAAAAGTGCTGATGCGGTTAAACCAACAATGCCTATGATGGCTAGGGAAATAACAGGGTTTAAGCGATTTACTTCGAAATAATTACAGTGGATTCTGGTTAAGTGAAACAACAAGCGATCTGTAAATTGAACGTTAAACTATGACGATAAAATCGAAAGAACGAATCCCAGATATAAAGGTTTGCTTCGTCCCACTAACAGAGGTAATTTAGTGCCAAAGTGTTGGGATCTCACCATGAGTTCTAGTTATGGAGGTTTCTCACTTATCAGGGCCCACTTAACCAAGTTTCACTGTATTTTATTTAAAAAAAGAATTAAACCAACCACTCGCAATGATTAAATATAATTCACATTCCTTCATAATGCCTAAATGGCCATGTTCTTCATGATTATGTTCTTCGTCTTTCTTCGCAAAAAGATAAAATATAAACGGACTTATCATAATGCCAAAGCATGCTCCGGCCCCACTTATGATGGATGTTACCAAACGATATTTTTCGAAATAATGATTAACGGCTAGCATTGATGATACATTCATAATTCCGAATCCAATACCTAAATCCGAAAGGCAAACAAAATCGGTGATAGCTTTTCACTGGCCAAATGAAACCTTTACTTACCAGAAAATAAACCATGAAAAATATAAATCATGATAACATTATGACTAAATGCTAAAGTACAATAGCTCAGAAATAAAATAATTGTTCCCACAAAATTTCCAACGCGATATCCACAACTATTTAATAATCCACATGAAATTATACCTAGAAAATGATTAGCTGTTTAGATAGACTTTCGAAATTTCAGTTTCCGGAACCCTACCCCCCTCCCCATTGAGAATAGTTTACCAGCAATATTAAAACTAAATCCAGCTAAACCCATTGAATAAGCTAATTCATGAAATGTCAACGGGGCATGATTTTGACTTATATTCGATAAAACTAACGGAAATGCATAATAAAATCCAATCAAAAAATTATTAAAAAATGAAGCACATAAAATGATCCAACCATAACCACCGTCCGGTGGTACCGCTATAAGTGTTGCAACTAAAAATTCGCTACGTTCACTATAACCTTCCGAAAAACTCGATAGACCAATTTTATCTACCACAGCTTTTGATTCACTTTTTACGGACATTATTTTATTTTATCATAATTTATAATAATTTGTCGTCAAATATAACTGGCAGTAACATAATTTTGACGATGGATATTGTCAAATATATGTCGAACTTTTGGAACTATATTTCCAAAGCTTACCTTTCTGTCAAATATTTTTCTTGATTCAAATGCGTTTGGAGTAGGGAATATTAACTTTTCATGAGCCATTTTTGAGTAATTTAATTAATAATTTTACACTGTTCCATCGACAGTGGACAATTCGACAAGTTTCTGAGATTTCGACTCAAATTGGGTCTAGGATAATATTCTTCGAATGCGATTTTAGTCGATATCTCACAAACTATTCATCCAAATATTCCATTCCATTATTTACTTCTTAAATTTTTGGGAGATGGCAATTGCTTCGTTTGCCCGTTTGTGGATCCATGCTTAGGTAAATGTCTGTATCAAGGGCAAGTAGCCATCGTCTGTAGCCGTTTCTGTAATTATAATCCACATAAACTGATGGATTTTTTGACCTGAAATGTTCCATTTAATTATGAACAAAAAAGAAGGATTTATGAAATAAAAAATTTACAATAATTTAAAAATTATTTTCTTTTATTTTAATACTTTGATTATTACTTTTTAAATTTTTTTCTATTTTATGTTTTTCTAGTAGGGGAATGTCTTACAATACTTAATAACAAATAAATAAAATTTATTTACAAAAAAAAAGAAACATTTCGAAAAATTCGAAATTAATATCTATAATAATGACAAAATTCGGTGAACATACATTATTAGGATGATCTCAAAAATGTGTTAAAATAATTGAGAAATACTCAAAAAAATAAAACATAAAAATACTATGAAACGAAAAAAAAAAACTTAAGGTAGTTCGATTATAGGTATAAATTATTTTAAACAGTACTCGAACTGCTTTAATTTATTCAGAGCGTTTTTACTAGAATCTCAAAAGCATATTACCCGATTCAAAAGAGTTGCAATTTTTCTTTTTATCTTCGAATATGAAATACTCCTTGAATCGAATAGAAGAAAAATTCATTCCTACGATATTTGAAATATTGCTACGATCAGACTTATTTTAAAATTGTCTTTTTTTAAGACCTTCCAAGATTGTGACATATGCTCCGAGAAACTTGAATTAATTCCACAATATTTAAATCTCATAAGAAAGCAAAATTTGTATCGAACTACCCTAAAAAAGAAACACTGCCCCATTTAAATTTTTAGTTAAAAAAATTAGTGTTTGAATTATTCAAAAATTCAAAATCACAGTCAATTTTTATTGTCTTACAAAACAGTCTCATTGAGTTAATGCTCTTTAGACGCAAAATAATAGGGAAGTTGTGAATTATAGAAAAACCATTTTCACTTATATGAAAAATCAATTTAAAAAAATATACAACTTCTCTATTCGTATCGTTTAGTAAAAACTGACAATCTCATTTCGAAACGGAACTGTTTTAGTAATTCATTTTCCAAAATATAATGGTTTTTTCTAAAAATAAAATTATATTCGTGATTCAAAAATTTCCAACCGTGTATATGGAACTCTATTTTGATTTTATCACAAATATTGGAAAATTTTGTAAATGTTTGGCACACTTTATATTAAAAATAATAAATTATTCAAAAAAAAAAAATTATATATAATATATCAGTCTTCAACAATCTTACATTCGTAATAAAACAATTTTTTTCCTCTCTAAGATATCCGTAAAAATTCCTAAAAAGAACTTATGGCCAACATTCGTCAAATATCTTAAAAAAACTGTACATATTTTTTTTAGCAACGTAAATTTACAAATTTTATGTACAAAAAAAAAATTAGGAACTTTATAAAAGTATTCGTTATATCCTCCGGTGCCGATTACGGCACACAACCTTACGACTTTTCTCCCGAACCAATATGAAAGTTTAATTTTCAATTGGACTCTATCTTTTTTTATAATTTATTCGGTGGTTTCTTCCCATTCGAATTAATTTTGGTTATAGCTGTATTTACAATTTTTTTTAGCTAAAAAATTATTTTTCTATATAACTGACACATTATTTTCTGTCCTTCGTTTTTCCCAATTATTAATCCAATTAATTGGATAACACATAATCGCTGATAGGGTGATTAATGAACCAGATAAATAAAATGAATAATCATAGCTGCCAGTAATATCCATGAAAGCACCAGCAATGGGTGCTCCAATTGTGGCTGCAACACCTTGAAATAGTAATAAGAGTCCAAATGCATTGGTTAAACGTTCCAATCCTAATAAATCCACGACTAAGATTGATCGTAATGATGCAAAACAGGCTGAAAAGAAAAGAGAATAAAATTAATTTTCGGAATACTTTTTTTTAAGATATGAAAGTTTAAAATAATAATTTAGAAAATTCGCTAAAATTAGTGTAATTTCTCCGTTACTCTTCCCGGCACAGGATATGTTTGATAGGAAAACCATTAATAGGCAAATAATAAACAGTTTTCTGTTAAATTGGCTTTTGAGAATTTCTCCACATCAATTTGAACTTACAAACGAACTCTCTTGAGATTCCGGGAAAAATCTGAGTAACAGTTAAAGAAGCAACTGAGTGATTTACCAACTATGAAACTGAGTCCAGAATTAACTGATCAGCATTTATCTGATCATGAATCACAATATCGATCAATTTAACAATTTTATGGGATTTTCTTTTCGTGGGGATGATTCCTACGATAATCCTTCCAAAATTGAGTAATAAACGTTTGGGCCGAACAGTTAGCAATTTTTTTAAATATGGAAAAAGAATTAATACTCACATATCGATAATCCAAAAATAGTAGCGTAGAAGAATTGATATTCATCAGAATTGGACAAACCACTAAATAAAGTCGATATTCCAGCAATAGTTATCGCAATATTATTAATAACTAACGCATTACAACCAGGAAATGACGTAACAACACCGCATACAACCCGTCCAACTGTATTAGCAATACCAATCACTGAAACCAGCCACATAGCAGAACCATATTCCATACCATTTAGCGAAGCACGTTGTGTAAGATACATGAATGGAACATAAAAACCCATCATGGTAAAGAAACCACTGAATGCTAAAAGTGCAAACGATGGTGATTTTAAGAGTGATAAATCTAACATAGTGGTTAAAATACGATGCAAGGATTCTGGACAACATCTCCAGGATTTTGTTGCTGTCATTTTTCCTTCTTCTTCAATTTTTGTTGTAGGAACACGTGTTACAGATAAATGATATCCCAAGGATGCTTGTGACGTATATTGAGGTAACCTTTGTAAACTTGCTCCAAAGAAAATATCATCACGATAGAATGGTCGTTGTACGTCATCATTTTTTGGTAAAGTTGTCGGGGAATAAACTTTCGGTAATGAATATTTTTCTCCCATTGTGTGTCTTCGTTCCATTTTTTTATTATTTTCACTATCGATTAATGGTTCCCAAACTCCATCTTCTTTTTTCGTGATTGTTTCAGCAACTAATTTCATATTTTCTACCATAATTGGAGCACTTAAACGTTTCTCTGATTTGCTGAGCATTGTCACAGCCGGATGTTGTAAAATATTAGAAGTTTGAGTTTTGTTTGTATTTAAACAATGCATACTGCGTCCTAAAACTTCTTTAACTGTTGGATAATTGTAGTTAGTTTTCACAGGAACTGTTTTCGAATTTAACGAGGTCATTGAACTAAAACTAGTCATACTTCCATTTAATTCGGGATCGAATTTAATACGATTAAATATTGCGTATTGTTTATTATTATTTTCTGATTTTTCCACTTTGGTAACTTCATCACTTTCACTGTTCGATTGTACATCATTTGGGGTAACTTTTGTTGGTTTTATTGGTCGGAATAATGCACCGAAAATACCACAGGTTAATACTAATACAGCTTGGATTAATAATGCGTTACGCCAACCGAATTTTTCGATTAATGTAGACGATACTGGTGCGAAAACAAATGTTCCAATACCTGATCCACAAACAGCGATTCCAGTAGCTAACGCACGCCATTTTTCAAAATAGAATCCAACTGTTATAACGGCAGGAACATAAATTAATCCAAATCCAATTCCTATCAACAAGACAAAAAAAAACTTTGTAGGAATTTACAAAATACTCTCGGAAAAATCTATAATTCGAACGGGAACACAGTATGATGTTTTGAGATTTCCAAACAGGATGTGTCTAAGTTTGAATTATAGATTTTTGGCCAGAAAATTTTATGCGATATTTCTGAGGAAAAAGTTTTGGATAATCCGACTTACCTCCTAGGACACCATATGAGAAGAATAAATATTCAATACTAGTTGAAAACGATGACAATACAAATGCTGCCGATCCAATAATACTTCCTAATATTGTGACTAGTCGAAATCCATATGTATTCGCCAAAGCACTAACAAATGGTCCGGACATTAAATAAAAACCAGATAATAAAGATCCAACTAATGCCACTTCCGGTTTGGTTGCATTAAATGTTTGGCAAATATCCACAAGAAACATTCCAAATGAAAATATAATACCATCCACAATCATGTTACATCCAAAAGATGCCAATACAACTACCCATCCCCAACCACCGTCTGGAGGTACCACCTGAAACATTCCACAAACAGAATAATTATTTCATATTGAAAATTTTTGGGAGGAATGTCAAAAAAATGTTATTCAAAATAAATAACAATAGCTTGACGTCATAGTTAAACAAAAATTTTTATGGTACTTACAACTGTTGCTGCCTCTTCGCCACTCGTACTACTTAATTCTTCTTCAAATATATCCTCAGATTTTTCCATTCTGGGCTCATTAAACTTCTTGATCTGTGGTTTTGTTCCTTCATTTGCCAGAAGTAATTCATTTGGATTTCCAAAATGTTTCGGAGGTGTCATTTTGAATATATTAATCTGTAAAAAAAATTTAATTGAATTATTATTTGCGAGATCATTTTCTCAAGTCCTTTTTGGGGAAAACTTTTCCTAATTTATGATTATGATTTTAATTTTCATGTGTAACTATAGAAATAGTTTTATTGTAATCCGGAACAAGAAAGGAAGAAGTGAAAAAGTTTCAAGTTTTCGAGTTCTTTAAGATATATTCAAAATTTCATTTATTATCGACTTATCATTTTCTAACGCTAGCTGAAAGTTTGATTCAAAGAATCATAGAACAAGAAGAAATTTTCTGAAGGAACTATCTATAAGTTTAGTAGATTCTTCAATTTTAATTTTTTAGTTCGAAACTTTTGGATTGAAGAGAATTTAATGAACCAACAAACATATGCCAGACTGTTTTGAATCATTTCGGACATTTTTTTCGATCTTCCACACTTTGGCCTCGGAATTTCTTCTATAAAAATACCTACATTCTTTTCGATGGAAGTTTTTTCTTTTAATTTTTCAAATTTCTTGTCAATTAAAAACTTTTGGCTTTGAATTATCTTAATCTTCTCATAGTTTAATTTCTTTTGGGTAATTTTTAACGCTCAAAACAAGAGACTTCTTAAGTTAATTTTAACAAAATTTTTATTCAAATATAAATAATTTTAAAAAGTCATTTTAAAATATGCCTTTCTCATATAAAAATAATAGAATTTCTTGAACTGGTTTTTACAGAATAAGTATTTTTTGGTTTTTTTCCATACTTCATTATTATTTTTTTTTTTTTTTTTAGATAAAAATGTAAATTAACAATTATTAATATTTTGTAATAATTTTTAATAAGATTTAATAAAAATTGGTGCCTTTTTAAAATTTCAATAATTGATAGATAATTGATTGAAAGATTGGGACACATTTGAGTAATTTTCCTCGCTTATTGAAGAGGTTGAAAAGTATTTCAGGGTTGACTATCATGACTTTACTTCAACCCTTTTGGCTGAGAAAATTTTACTTTAAAAAAGAAGCAGGAAAACTGTCTCGGAAAGAGAAAATATTGCGTCCAAAAAATGTAATATCACTTACGGTCTATTAAAGACCTTTTAAAACTATACGATTATATAAAAATTTAAAATAAAGAATTATTTTTTGAAAACTTTCCAGTTATTTAATAATACACAGATAAATATTATTATTAGTATTAAGTATTATAAAATTCCAAGAACATCCCTTAAGGGGGGTTGTTTGTCAGTCCTTTTTTGTTGTAATGTAAAATTCCAACAAGCAATAACTATCGATTTGTGAATGTTGTTAACATTAATTTTTTTTTTGTTTGAGAATATTTGACCCACCATGTAGTTTTAAATATCCAGTGGCGTACATAAATTTGATTTTAATATTGTATTAATTATTGTATTTAATAATTTGATAAAAATCATATGTGCGTCACTGGCTTTAAAGTTATAAATCATTGTTATCTGAGGGTAATAATTGGTTTATTTAATCTTTTGCTGAAACTGTTATTTCAATTTTTCGTTTTAGCTAATGGTATATTTTCAAGAGGGTAAATTTTATCTTGTTCTCTATAAAAATGGGCATTTAATTTAAGGGTAAATCTAGATAGTTTTAAGAAAAAACAATGATGTTGTAACCCCACTGGCTAAAGATAATTTAGTTTCGTCATAACTATTTGTGGGTAATAATTTGCTTTTTAAGATAACCTTTGCAATTACAAATCTATTCATTTTTATGGGTCATTGCTGAGAATAAGAGAATATAATATAAATTTGGTAGAAAAAAGTTCGTTTTTATTTTAAACATGAAAAAAATTTTGTGCATTAGTTTTATTCACATTTTGCTCGAACAGAAACGAAACTACTTATAAAAATAAAAACAGCTAAAATCTTCGGAAGATTATGGTTTAGGTGATCATTTCCGTCAGTTTATGAGTACTGTTGGAATTCGAAAGGCATGTTATCGGATCCGTTAAAATTTTCGCTACTTTCCAATCTCAAGCATTTTGATCAGATTCATGTTCTCCCAATTAGCCAGGTTAATCTTGCGACTGGCTTGTACGCATCTTGTACTGGCATGATTCTGGAAGTCATTATTTTGTTGCCAGCTCAGTGGTTTTACCTAGTGGTTTTAATCTTCTATTTACTGATTTTTACTGGTTTTTTAGAATGAATCAACGACACAGACGGTTAGACTAGGATATAATTTGGAGAAATATAGCCATAAACCGTAGCCACGAGTTCTTATGAGCCACGCATGACCTCTAAGTCACATGAAGTCCTGAAGCTAAAAATAAAATAGCCTTAGTAACAATTTTTTATATTAATTGTTTATCAAAAAATTTATAATATGTTTATTAATGGAATTTTCGTGAAGAAAAATTTATGCAAGGAATGTTTTCACAGAGTGTGAAATTATTCAAATGATTTTTTATGAAAAATTTATAATTTAATAATAATATAAAATTTATTACAAAAAAAAAAAATAATTATAAAATTATCATTTATAAAGACAACCTCGTGACAAAACTTTATAACTGGTCTAGTCTTGTTTGTTGCGTTGCAAATTTTTTTTATTTTTATTTGTATTTTGTTAGTAGGGGCTTGTTTAAAATGATATAAATTATGGCGATATTTTTATTTCTTTTGCATTTCTGTACACAAGAAATTTGTATACTTGATGAGAAAAATTGTGTACTCAATTGACTTTTTGAAATGCAAAGAAATTTGCAGTTGTCTAGACTTTTTGCAAATAAATTTCAAATTGACATTGAACTTATAAAAATTTTTTTCTCCTAAACGCGCAAGCGTCAAATTGTCGCGATTGATTATTTATCATGAAAGTTATTTGTATTACTTACAAAGACAATTTTACTTTTGTTTTTAGCTTATTTCTTTTTTTTTTTTATATTTTGATTATGATTATTAAAAACTGATTTTATTTCGCGTTTAAAAATAGATTTTGTGAAGGTAACTATGTTACCTTTCTGATCGAAAGTCAGTATTTTCATCCCGAAAACCGAACTATGTTCCTTATCGCACGTTAATAGCCAAGCAAACTAAAACTTTTTTGAGTAAAAAAGACGACATCTATGTAATAATAATTAAAACTGTGCAATTAACTATTAACTAAATGATTCTGATCTTTGGAAAGTTCTTATAACTGTTCATAGATGACTTTTTAGATAAAATTTGTAAAATATGATTAATTTTATGATTTGTTTATATTTTTATAATAATAATTGATAAGAAAATTTCTACTTTCATAACTTGATAAGCGAAAATTTGAAAAAAAATTATTAAATACAATTTTATTACGATTCTACAACTTTAACTTTTTGTGACACTGAGTAGTATACGTCCTCTCACAAGCAGTATATTCTTGCCATCAATTTAAATTCAAAAATATTGTGTTCTAAATTTTTTTAAATGTGTTCCATGCAAAATAGTCTAAATTTTGACAAATTAATTATCCTTTTTCAGGGACAATCGAATCAAAAAAAAATACTAACACAGATAATATTTTCATTTAAAATGGATTTTACTATGTGTAATTTAGGTATAATAATTTACCTAAAACAGAAAGCTATTGGTCTCGCCCTCCAGGGGCCTTAATCACCACGACATGTTTTAAAATATAAATAATAATAAAAAAAAAGCAAAAACGGATATGATATTTTAACATTGGTTAAATATCTAGCATGTATGGGGTTTTGGTTACTAACGGAAGAAAAAAAAGTATGATGAAATAATTGTTAAAATCACATCATTCAGTTTTTATATATTCTAAGTAAGTTTTAGCTGAGGCGCTTAGTGATTGGTGGCGGCTAAGCTAAATAGTGCCGCGTGTGTGCACATGACGCGCAGAGAACAGCATACAGCTATAGCAAATACAAAATATGCTAAAGGAATTTACGTTTTTATGTCTGACATTATTTTTAATGAAATGATGAAATTGCAGTCATAAGTTACATTTTTTTAACACGAGTGACTCTTCAAATCTAAAAATGTTACTCATATAGTAATGTTGCACTTATAGTTAACGTACTTAGAGATAGGAATGGGAGGTAAAACCTTCAATAGTTTATTGGCATTGAAATTTTATAATAATATTTATATTATGTAATAAGAAACTTTTAAGGCCATTTATGTTTTTATGTCATAGTTTATTTAAGGCGTGTAAAGAGAGGGGATGTTTGCTCTACATTTTTTCAATTGTAAGATGATTAATTTTTATTGCGCTGGGCAGTTTTTATACCCTCTATGTACGGAGTATTTAAATTTTGTAACGATTTATAATAGTAGCTAGACTTTGGGGCAGGTGTGTTCTTGAAAATGATATCATTAGCCCACAAATTCTGGCCTGGCTGGATTACACGATAACTTAAAAAAAGATATTGGGTTGAAATTTTATTACATCGTAAATAAACAAAATTTGTACACGGTTTTTGCCACAAAGATCTTTCTTTCCTTGAACTTCTGTGAAACCCACTTTTCGACAGAATTTAACGAATTTTTTTTCACAATTAAGAATAAGGATTACAATTAAATTAATGACAAAGTTCGTAATTTTGACGTAAATTGGTCAAAATTTGGGAGCTCAGGCATTAATTATACCGTGTTTTAAACGGTACAAATTTCTGAAACTTTTGGATTTAATAGTAAGCTCTATTCTTGGGAAAAGTGGGTTTCATAGTAAGATTCAAGCAAAGGAACTACCTTAAATTGTAAGAGATAGAAGACAATTTTTGTTTGAAACTCTTTTTTCGTTATCTCAGTGGATTTCAGTTTACAGGGTGTTAGGGTATATGGTAAATGTTTTGGTATAACGAAGATTTGTACGGCACCCATCTTTATATTCATTTTAAAATGTTTTTTGGCGCGAAAATAGTAATCTACTTTGAAACTTTATGAAATAATTTTTTCTTATTTTTTTAAAGAAATAATTTTTGGAAGTTTGAAATTTGTCCATTTTTTTATACTTATTACAACGAAACTATTGACTATTTAAAATTAGATCAGACAGAGAATTTTTGTCATTTTTTTTATACTTATTACAACGGGACTATTGACTATTTAGAATTAGATCAGACAGACATATTTTAAATAATTTTTTGGATCGCATTCCAAATAAACGTGTCTATGGTCATTGAAGGTAAAATATTAATAAAATTTAAAATAGGAAGTAATTAGAGATAAATAACTAGTTTGACGTAATAATTAAATAAACTACATTTTTATCTATTTAATTATTAGAAAAATAGATTTCCTAATTTTTTGTACATAATTATATGATGTGAAAAAAATCCATGAAGCATTTTCTTATGCTTTAAGTAAAAATTTAAAATCCAACAAAGTGACAATACTTTTTTTAACAAGTGTAAAAAAAAAGATTTAATTCAAATTTGCATACCGGTTTCTTCTATTATTGCATATTTGATTAAAAAAAAAACGAACGAAAAAAAAATTACAGAAAATTTTTGCAAACTTAATTAATTACTTCACGACCATGGTAATAACAAGAATTTTTTTTATATATTTAATAAATTTATTCAAAATATGACCCTGATAGGTATAAATTATATATTTTTAACAAATTTAAGAAAATTAAGCATTTCTAGCCGTATTGTTTCAAAATACTTAATCTAAAAGTGTTTAAAGAAACGAAACTGTTTAAAGATTCAGAGCATATGTTAAAATATGTTGTTCTTTAATGTTTAATACACAAAATAGTTAAAGAAGATCGAATTCTATCGTTTAGTTTACGAGATATTAACTGTCAACGACTATTTCTTTTACACACGTGGCTAAATAAGATGAAAAATGTCCCGGAATTCATAAAATCGGATAAATATCTCACACTATTCCGAAAATAATGTTTCAGAAAAATTTAAATATTAAAATTGTATCTTAAATTTAAAATGTTCTTCAAAGATTCTTTAAATTTAAAATGTTCTTCAAAGATTCGTTAAATTTAAAATGTCTCATTGTCTATGTTTGAAAATAAACAATTACTTAAAACGGTCGTTTTATTCTTAAATTATTAAATTTAAAATGTTCTTCAAAGATTCGTTAAATTTAAAATACTCTTCAAAGATTCGTTAAATTTAAAATGCTCTTCAAAGATTCGTTAAATTTAAAATGTTCTTCAAAGATTCGTTAAATTTAAAATGCTCTTCAAAGATTCGTTAAATTTAAAATGTCTAATTGTCTATGTTTAAAATTAAACAATTACTAAAACGTTCGTTTTATTCTTAAATTATTAAATTTGAATTCTTTTTTGTTCAATTTAAAACAATTTATTTTATTTTACGACCTTTATGGCTTTACTGTAATATTTAAAATTCTTTAATGACAAATTTTTGAAAAATTAGACAAATATCCCCTTTCTATTTACTTAAATTTTAGCTAATTTAAAATACTTTATTGTACTATTTTTTTTTCCCAGAAAAAATATAAAATGTAAACAAAAATACTTACGTATAAAAAATATAGATATTAATAAATTAATCCAATAATTAATCCCAAAAATAAAAATTATTCACATAAAACACAATAAATAATTAAAATTTATATAAATATTATTTTTTTTAAATTTAAATATTCATAGTTTTTGTTTAATATTTTAAATTACGCGCGCTAAAACAGCTCAGACGATCTGTTTACTATTTTTATAGGTCTATGCTGTAGCAGAGAAGATCGACTCACTGTAATCCACTTGTGAACTGAACTAACAACAACTGAAGTCACTGGTTACAAATGTAACTTTATTAAAACTGTTCACTGGTGTTAATGCTGATAGAGAAATACGGGGGCAAAAATTTCACTGCTTTAGTGTTTGTTGTATATGTTATTATGAAGTCCACTATAATGATTGTAATATAGGCTTCTTCATATATCAATATCCATTATTAAAAATTTGTCTTTGCCGTCAATGATATCAATAAACACAAAATATTGTGGAAAAACAATTTTTATATACATTATGGAATGTACGTCATTGCATTTAAATTTTGTGTTTATAATACGCGCGTTCTTATGAGATCCTTTTAGTAGAGTAGTAGGAGAAGTTAGGGGGAATCCAATCCGTCTTAAAAGACATTCTCAATTATTTTGTAATTATTTAATATAATTATTTGTTGTATGACTCATAATGTCGTTTTTTCTGTCTTAATTATTAAATATCAACTTCTGGGTTACATTTAATTTCCTTTTAGGATTTTTTACGATGCATATTTTCTTACATGTTGTGAGGAGTCCTAAAATAATTGGAAGAATGAGGAAAATTGTCTAATTTTTTTTTCCAATAATTGTTGCATCAGAAACATTTTTAAAGATTCTTGCAAACGCAGAAAATTCTGCGTAATATATCAGTTTTATTTTATTTACTTACTTTTTAAGGTATTTTCCTTTTCCAATGAGAAAATTAAAATTTGATGACATAAAAAATATGGTGAGAGCGTTGTATAAATAAATTACATTTTTCTTCCCATCACCTCCGCCATATTTTGTTATATATCAATTAACAATTTTTTGTGAAACATCTCTTTGGTAACAAAATATAGTGTAACAAAAAAACGACACCTATGTTATAATAATTAAAGCTATAAAATATTGATTCTAATCTTTGATAACTTCTGATTATTGTTCATAGATGGCGTTATAAAATAAAAACATTAAATTTAATTTTCATATCTTTGCTTTATTTAGAGTAATTTGATTTCAAAAAATATAAAAATCCAGCACAGTTGACGATTATATGAGTATTTTTAGAGATATTTTCAGAATCGCATCGAAAAAAATAGGCTTTTCTTCAGGATTTTTGATGATATCTTGAAAAATTCGCGCCCAATTGTTGATTAGATACGATTTTTGCATTTTTTGGATCAAAATTACCTTATTCAATGAGTTTTATCGAAATCAGAGACAACAAATTTTTTTCGATTTTTTGAAATTTTTCGAATTGGCACCCCTTAAAAAAAATCGAAAAATTCGAAAAAAATTTGTTGTCTCCGATTTCGATAAAACTTTGTAAATAAGGTAATATTCAAAAATCGTATTCATTTGATGAACGGATTCGTAATTTCTCCGATATCATCAAAAATTTCACAGAAATAGCGATTTTCTCAGAAACGGTCCATCCAATTATCAAATAAATACGATTTTTGAATTTTTTGGGTCAAAATTACCTTATAAACTGAGTTTTATCGAAATCAGAGACAGGAAATTTTTTTCGATTTTTTGAAATTTTTCTAAGGGGTACCCCTGAAAAAAAAATCGAAAAATTCGAAAAAAATTTGTCGTCTCCGATTTCGATAAAACTCAGTAAATAAGGTAATTTTAACCCAAAAAATTCAAAAATCGTATTCATTTGATGAAGGGATACGTAGTTTCTCCGATATCATCAAAAATTTCACAGAAATAGCGATTTTCTCCGAAACGGCCAATCCGTTCATCAAATGAATACGATTTTTGAATTTTTTGGGTCAAAATTACCTTATAAACTGCGTTTTATCGAAATCGGAGACAAGAAATTTTTTCCGATTTTTTGAAATTTTTCTAAGGGGTACCCCTTAAAAAAAATCGAAAAATTCGAAAAAAATTGGTTGTCTCCGATTTCGATAAAAGTCAGTAAAAACCGCACATATAATTGACCTAAATTTTATGAAATAAAATGTTTTTATCTTCACAAATGTCGAAATAATTTTTTTTTGAAATTTGAAAATAATATTGATTTTATTTACATTTTTAATAATTATTAAATATTTGCAATGAATTTTATTTCAAAATAAATCAATAAATAATAAAACAAACATAATATGAAACATTTTTCATATACGTCAAATTTCTTTTGTGCTAAATTTCATCAGGGTCCTCGTTTTTAAAAAAAAATTTAGAAAACCTTAAGGCGGTTGGGGCAATAAAGTTTCAAGAATGGTGGTAAGACAAGAAACCAAGTTAATAAAAGGGTGAAACATCCATTAATCTGAGTGAAGTGTTTATTTTGATTTTTGTAGATTTTATTGAATAAACTATATCTAAATAAATTCATTTTAAACATGTTGGTCTATAATTACAACTAAAGCAGTTTATAGTCCAATCAATTTAAAACGATGCATATATGAATATAAAAAAAGTAAAATAATTGTTATACATGATTAAGTTTTTAATGACTATATCTCGTACAATAAAAAAACTGATAATTTAAAACATCAATGACTAATTACTTGAGGGTTTTTCTACAAAAAAAAATTTTTTATGGCAGCTGTGTCTCTAGCCTAGCCAAGGAGCACTTTACGCTTGGGAGGTGTGTGTTCTGTCTGTTCAACTATGCAATAAATAAAATGAGATTGTGTATATAGATAGATACATAATTTTTTTGTCCCTCTAAAGTTGTACTAAGAAATGTATGTTATATGATTTTTAAATCGAACGATGTAAGAATTATAAATTATTGCATCAGAAAATAGAAATTTGAGTATATACAATAAATTACATGTTCTTTTTATATTCAAGTGCATAAACTATTTAACATTGAGTGTAACGTAAAGAGGAATGGCCTTATTACATTGTTATGGCATTATCTTTTTCCAGGTGAATTTAGTGTATTACACCGATACAAAAAAGAACAAGATATAGTAAAACTGTTTTAACAATAATTAAAATGCTTAGTTATCAAATAGAAGGTTTATTTACTTTTTTTAATCACTCGTTAAAGTTAAATAAATAGAATTCTTGTAATTGGATTTTCTTGTGTAAGCCATTTTATAAATTTCTTACGCCATTTTGTTATGATAAAAAGCTCATGATAGAAAGCATAGTATTTAACACGAAAATTTATCATACCTTTACGTTTCGACGTAAAAACAATTAAATTATTATTAGAATTCCTTCGACGAAACATTATTAGCCAACTTAAGGACGCACCCAAAAAATCGTTTTCTTAGGATTATCTTTAAATTGTGTATTAAACAGGTAAATTTTCTAATAGCTCCTAAAAAGAAAATTATAGCAAGTGGCACTCGTTTTTCCATAAAATACATTTAAAGTGATGAAATGGAATGCATTTTGTGTTATTTCTTCTAAAAGTGATTTTCTCTAAATCTTTAGGCATCAATATTTCAAAAACTATGGTATATATCGAAAAATTTTCGTCTACTTTCCCAATTTCTAACAGAATACACAATTTGAAACTTAAGTCTCAAATATTTTCATACACTCATATTTTTTGGAACTTCCTTAAAAGTAAAAAATAAAAAATAACAAGCCTTAAATTGTTATTTTTCGAAGTAAATGTGATTGGGAATTATCAGAGTCGAACAAAATTTAAGTCTATTAATAATTTCTCGGTTTGTTTCAGAAACATGGATGTATTGATCATCTGGCGAAGTCGAACAACATAAATTTTACTGTAATTTATCAAATGAATGCTGTAATTCACTGAATCAGAAAATTAATTAAATATCTAAGGGTCGTATTTAACTCGTTTTTTTATGCACTTTTTTCAATTACTGTAAAAAAATTAATACAATTCATGTAATTAGATTTTTGTGTAAAAACGTTTAACCATTTCTTATCCCATTTTTTTTTCTTAAGATTTTAAATTTTTACCGTATTTTTTGAAGGTATTTTGCCTTATGAAAGTAATTGATTACATTGCATCAGAAACAATAATAAAAAGTGGTAATTTTTTTCAGAAAAATTGAATTCGTTGTAATAGTTTTACCGTGTATTTGTCCGGTTAATTCCCTTTGTCAAACCACTTAATGCATGATGCATGAAAATACTTGGAAATAACTTTGTGCGTGTACTAAATAAAGAAAAATCTGTGCAGGAAATTTTGGGGTCAAAAATTTTTCAATTAAAACTTAAATCATCATAAATCAATTGATCCTTATTTTTAAAATTCCTTTGATAACCTTCTTAATTGAATTTTATGATTCAGTGCTTCTATTTGTAGTTTTTGACCGGATACTAAAACCTTTGGCATCTTTGGGAAATCTATATAGTTCAATATAATTTTTTAAGAGCTCTTTGGAAAGCTACAAAAAATATGAGTTTTGACTCCAGTCTTAAAATTTTAAAAATTTAACCAAGGAATTTTAAAATTTATAAACCAGTTAATTCTGTGTAAGAATTATGAAGTTAGAATATTAAACGATCATATTATATTTTATAGATGAAGGCCTAGTATATCTTTTTGCGCATTAAATTGCATAAAAAAAAAAAGAAATTCGTGCAATAATTTTTATAACATGCATTTTAAATGTATTTCCTATATAAATCTAATTAGATAAATAATGTTAATTCTTTTAAAAATTGGAATTATTATAATTTATTTCAGATATATCTGATAAATTTTTTTTTTCTACGATTTCCTTTGAAGAAAAATGATATTGACCAATAATAATTTTTTAATAAGAATCGTAATTAAATATTAAATTAATAACCTTGTCTTATTTAAATATTCCCAGTTTATTTAATATAACTAATTTATTATATATTTATTTATTTAATTATTATAAAAAATTTAAAAAAATACAATGGCTTCAATATTTTTTTAAAAATAATTTGTCACATTTATGCAAAAAAGTTAATTAATTAGATGTATCAAAAAAAATCTCAATAAATTTAATTTACTTTTTTTAATTGAAGCCACTATAGTTTGTAATCAAATACAGTGGCTTTCATGAAATATTTACAAATAAAATTAACGCCAGTGTTTAATAATTTTGTGTTTTTTTTGTGAATTTTATGAATTTTATTTGAATCTTTTTTGTAGCCACTGTAAAGTTATGTGTGACATGTCCCGATTGGAAATAAGGACGTATACATGTAATTTTTGGAAAAAATTGCATCAGAAAATTACATACAATTACAATTATTTATATAAATTTTTCACTAAAAGTCAATTATATTTTATGTTTATACATGAGAATTGAATGTAGTAAAAAAAAAGTTACTATAAAAACTTGAATATTAAGATTGATGGCATCGATCGTTTTAATAAATTTTCTATTTTAATATTTAAATTTATTAATAATAAATTTTTATATGATTATAATATTAAATCACATACGACTTCCATTATTGCTGTATCGTCAAGATATTTAAATTAATTATTGTAGTCAAACCTTTCTGGACCGTTCAAAATCGATGGTTTTGTTGATATTTCAACACCGAATTCTAGCATTCATTGGTATTTTTTCCCACCGCTTCCACCAAACTTTTATTTCTTTGCGTATTTTTAAGCTCTATATTATAAGATCAGATTAATAATCTTTGCTGTATCATATCAGAGGCGAATCAATTTTGTGAACTGATAATATTCTTTAAAAATTCAAGAATTGGTCAAAATTTTAAACCACAAAAATTATGAATAATTTATATTTAAAAAAAATTAAATAAATTCTTTTCAATTCAATATAATTGATGTTAATTTTAAATTAATTTAAAAAAAAAAAATCAATCAGTTATAGATTATTGTGTAATAAAAATATTAAAGTATAAAAATTTATTAAAAAAATTTTAATATTAATAATTGTATAATATTATTTTTATTTTTTTTTTTTAAATAAAAAAATATTAGTCTTTATTAAATGATCATGCAAAAAAAATAATTAAAAAAAAAAAAGCATTCTCTTTCAACGTGGAGACGCGGAAAGTCTTTATAAACAGCGCATATTTTTAATAACATATCCGATCCGACTTGAATGCGATCTTCTTATCGAATTTCCTATTCAAGGAAAATGAGTAATTGATATTGTACCGATGATAACATTTTGAAATCTATGAAAACATATCATCCATTTACCGTTTTACCATATAAAATCAATGTTAAATATGCCTAGTTTTGAAGTCATGTGTTAATTTAAATAATCGGGCAATCCTCAACCCCCCCATAAAATTTTTAGAACTGATTTAGACTTAGTCAAGCCTGGTATCCAAAATTTCCCTGGCTTTCGTAAATACTACTAATGTTAGCACTACATTCTCAAGAATTTTTACCATCAAAAACTGTAATCTTTATTTTTTCATTCATATGGTACACTTTTTCATGGAATCACCCATATATTTATAATTTTTAAAGATTAATTTATTATAAATTATGCTTATAAGAGAATTCGCTTAGTTTAAGCAACTTCTGTCTGATGAAATAAATATTTGTTAAAAATTTTGTGCAGCACATAATTATTTTTTATTAAGTGGATAATTTATCAATTATTTTCGCTTCTTTTATAATATTATTTTCTATTATTGAAGGTATACAATTAAAATTAAATTTTATAATTGATAATAATAAAATGTATATCCTTCTATATTAATAAGTTAAGTTCTTATATATGTATTAGTCATTGTCATAAGACTTAAGTTATATAAGAACCGATATGACTGACTGACTATGACTTATCTTTTTTAACTTAATTAAATTCATTCAATTTTTTTAAAATTATAATAATTTTTTTAAATTAAAACTTTGTGAATTATGTATCAAACTAAATTTCTTTAAAAAAAAAAACAAAAATTATATATTCAGAAGGTTGAATTCAGAAGTTTGACTCATCAAACTAATTTAAATATTTAGACCATGATTATTTTGATCTGCTTTTTAGAAAATTCGACGCGAGGTAATATGTTGCAGAAACGAAGCAATGAAGTAGATTTGTAGATCATTTCTACAAAATTTGATAGTCTTTTTCCAATCTGATGCTGGAACTTGTTCAGGTTATCATGCCCTGTGAGTAACTCTACGATGACTCTAATATCAGCTCTGTTTAGTTTTTTTTCTAAACCATCCCTGAACTATAGCGAACAAAACAAACAAAAAAATTTGAAAATCGGTCCAGCCGTTTTTGAGTTTTAGCGAGACTAACGCACAGCAATTTATTTTTATATATACAGATCAATAAAATTGAAAAAAAAAAAACAACTCAACCCACACCCACACCCACACCCACACTTATACTCAACCTAACCCAACCTAACCCAGCCTAACCTAGCCTAACCCAGTCTAACCCAGCCTAACCCAGTCTAACCCAGCCTAACCCAGCCTAACCCAGCCTAACCCAGCCTAACCCAACCTAACCCAACCTAACCCAACCCAACCCAACCCAACCAAAAATTACAAAAATTGTGTTTTTTTGAATTTTTTATGATTTTTTCGATTTTTACAAATTGCAAAAAGTGTAAAAAAAGTTTTTGTTTCCGATTTCGATAAAACTAAGTTTATAAGGTAATTTTGACCCGAAAATTACAAAAATCGTGTTTATTTGACCATTAAATGAGTAATTTTCGAGATATTTTATGAATCTGACTGTAGAGCCAACATTTTCATTCCGTTCAGTCTCTGAAATTATTCCGCATTGAATCTAATTATTCAGAAACTGTCCGTTTCATTTCAATTACGATTCATTACTGTTTCGGACCCAAAAACACCCGAATAACGAGTTTGCACCGATTAGATAACGAATTTAACGAGAACTCCAGGAAACGAAAGAGACACCGTTTACCCTGGCCATCAGGTACCTTGGAGATTAATTTTGACACGATATTCGTATTCTGCGACCACAAAAACCTCGATATCTGTATCAACTAAAGTATCTGTAACACCTCCTAGATTATTAACCATTTGTTCTGTTACACCTGGTATATCCTTTAAGGAATCAAACCAAAGATATCTAGTTAAACTGTATATGATACACAAATAAATTTTATCACTTCTTTAAAAGATTTGTCTCCAAATTTTCTTTCAACCAGAAATAACTTGATAAACAAGTATTTGATTATAAAAATTTATTGTTTTAAAAATATCGTGCCTCTCATAACAACCAACAAAAATAAAAATGCAAATTATATTAAAATTAGAAGCAAAAAAACTGTTTTTTTAGAGGTGTGTTCTTTCATCGTTTATTTCCGTTTTTTAATCCGTCATCTCGACATACCAGTTTGTTGCTAGATCAGAAAATTTACACACAAAAAAAAAACAGTATTACAATAAATCCTGCTGTTTCTAAGTAAGAGTAGGATCTGACATCACAATAATATGTGCTCTAATTTTCCACTCAAACATATAAAAAGATAAAAACGGAAATTTTTTTCATATATAATTTTAGCTTAGCTGGTTTTTTCTTACTACAACAGTGGGTGTGTCCCCGCATAAATTAATTAGATTGGAAATTTAATTATTATTTATTTTATTTATAGATGAAATCGAAGACATAGATCCTTGTGTTGCCGTCATTATTAATTTTGTTAAGAAATCCTTTTGTAAAATGTGAATCATTAAGGATGTATAAGCATGACAACAAAGTTTGATTTCAAGGCTCAAAATTTGTTAATAGGTAGAATTTTACTCAACGAATATGTGGTTAACATTTCAGCCTAGGTATTCATGCAAATTTTTCAGAAAAAATCATAGAAAATCGATGTAAAATACATTGCTCTTATAGAGAAATCTCAAAAAACGACATATTTTGAAAGTTTTTAATAATTTTAACTTGAAACGAATGAAAACAAATTTAAAAAAATCCTTTTAAAAGTAAAGAAAAGAAAAAAACTGTCCCCATCCATATAAGGGATGTAAGAGCAGGCTAGATTTAGGGTTGATTTAATCGAAAGAAAACGCTTTAGCCTAAGGGAAAATGCTTTATCCGAAAGTTCTCAAGGAAAATAGAGGACATTCGTCTGAGTCCATTTTACAAACTCTTTTAGCGCTTCCATCATAATTCTACCTCAAAAATCATGTCAAAAATCTTATTACCGCCCAAGATAACTGCAAAAATTCAACAGAAAAAGACCACAGCTACAAATTTTGAATTAACTTTAATAACTTTATAAATATTTCAAGTTTAATTAGAAAAATTTATACAAAAAATGATATAAAATATTGCAATATTCTAAAATTATGCAAAAAATAGATTTGCTCTTGATAATTGTATTAATACAACAAATTGATTTAATTTTAATCAAATCAAGAAAAATAATAAAATGATTATCATTAAAATTTATTATGATTTGTTTATATTTTTCATTTTCTATACTTTGAACTTTACTTAAGTAATAAGAAAGTTACTTGTAGGCATGTGTTTTAATTTTTTTATTTTTTAGTTTAATAATTAATAATTATACTTATTATTCTAAAATTGCTATCAATATTAATTTTCTGTGGAATATTTTAATTGGGAATTTATTTATGTAAAATTTTAGAAAATTAAATCTTTATTAAGATATTACTAAGATATCTATCTTGTCGTCAACGGGAACTAATAATAGTTTATTTATAACTTTTATTAAGTTTGACCTGAAAACATTGATAATTGTAAATAAAACTTTCAAATCAATTTTCATTCAGTGTCTGAGATCATAATTTTTACGAGGGAAGTTTTTAGTACGATCCAAAAACTAGGATAATACCTGATGTCAGAACATGTCCCCATTAAACTCTGCAAGTTTTGTAAAAAGCTACTTTGTGATTAGTTAATTACAAAACAAGCTATTAGCCATAATGGATCAAAATGGTCCAACTTGTATATAGTTTTCTCGAAATTGGAAGCGAAAAATTTGTCTCAGGAGGTACTTGTTTTGAAAAATCTGTACATAGAGAAATTTTGACTCAAAAAATACAAAAATCGGGTCCATTCAACGATTGGTCAGGTGTTTACTATGACATCACTCAAAATTCTATATATTGTAATGGAATCAAGTTATCCTCTAAAAACAATTTATATGGAAACCAAGTTTACATCAACAAGATTCTAAATTCAATAACCAGTTCGACCATTTATGTCGACAAGCTAACGTCTCCTTCAAATACATAAACATTATGTAACTTTTTTATATACACAAATAAACAATTTAAATATACATCTTCGGTGTTATAAAATGGTTCCGATACCAAATTGACTAAAATTGGAAACGAGGAATCTCCGGTGATGGGAATGATTATGTTTAAGTTCGGAATAAACTTTTATGATGATTAATATTATGGACGAAGATACTAGCAGTTATGTCAAAGGGGGCGATCTGCACTCAACATGTCAACATGTTTTGATTTTTGGATGCTACACAGCTATAGTGTTATTATCCACTGATCGATGTCCCAGCGAATAATACGCATCAACTTACAATCAACATGTATTATTATTTGTTGCTTCAAGGAATTGTACTGCACCATTCTTCTTCAGATTCGAATTCTGCCCGTCCCTTCTTCATCTCAAGGAGGGGGGAATGATGTAATGGAATCAAGTTATCCTCTAAAAACAATTTATATGGAAACCAAGTTTACATCAACAAGATTCTAAATTCAATAACCAGTTCGACCATTTATGTCGACAAGCTAACGTCTCCTTCAAATACATAAACATTATGTAACTTTTTTATATACAATAATAAATAATTTAAATATACATCTTCGGTGTTATAATATAATTTCATATTTTGGATAAATTTTTGGAGTAAAAATGAATACTACACCCAATTACGAATAATTTTATCATCTAAAAAAACATTTCCTTTATTTATTATAAATTTATAATCAATAATAATTAATATAAATAATAAATATTTGAAAATAAACAAATAGAATTTTCTACAAAAATTAATGAATGAAATTATATTATAATAAAATATATAAAAATATTGTAAATATTTTAAAAACAAATTATTAAAAATTAAATAAATATATTAAAAATAAATATTATAAAACATGCGTTTATAATATTTAATAATAATATGTATATTAATTTAATTTAGATATAAGTATTTGTATAAAAGGTCATACGACCAAGACAAGACATGTTAACATATATTTATTTATATTAATCAATAAATTATTGATAATTATTCTTAAAATGTCTTCTTGATAAATAAATAATTTTATTGTATTTGTTATATGTTAATTTTATTAATATTAAAAATATTAAATTAATAAAAAAAGTTTTACTTGGTATAAGTTGTAAAATAAAATGTTATTAATTAAAGTCTTTGTAATTATTTTTTTAAAATAAATTTATAGTAAATATTTTAAATTTTTATTTGATTTATTTATAGTTGTATAGTTGTACATTATTATATTTTATGAATTAAAAACATTCATTCTCTTTAACATTTTTTAGAGCTTGAGAAAGTCAAAATAAATTGACGAAACGTCGAGCAAAATCTTTGAATATGTCTTATTTTTAAACATCCACGAAATGAGACATTTGAATCTATTATAAAACTATTTTAAAGTAAAAAAAGGGTTCATAGGTAAGTAAAAAGGGTAGTTTTTCCAGGCCATCTTATAAATTTTCTAAAATTTCCATCAAGGTTCATCTAAACAGATTCTTTTATTATCTAAACAGTTAAAATATCTTTACATGATACAATCGAATGTACTTAAGTTCATTAAGCTATTTTAAGGTAAAAAAAGGGTTCATAGGTAAGTAAAATGGGTAGATTTTCCAGGCCATCTTATAAATTATCTAAAATTTCCATTAAGGTTCATCTAAACAGATTCTTTTGTTATCTAAACAGTTGAAATATCTTTATATGATACAATCTAATGCACTTAAAAAAAATCGACAAAAACTGAAAGAAAAGTGCATATATAGGTAAAATTTTATCATTTTTCTTGATATTGACCCTAAATTTTCATCAATTTCATCATTTTATATGAAAATAAACCATTTTAAAATATAAAAATTATCTGTCATTTTGACGTTTATTGAATTATACATTATTCCTCTATTTTTATTTTAGCATTAGACAAGGATAACAAATATGAATTTGTAAACTTTTATTTAATATTAAATATTATTTAAGCATGTTTTAAAGTAAAATTTATATTTTAAAATTAATATAATTAATTTTATTAATTTTACATAATTCATTTTACAAGAAATATTTATAATAAATTTATAGTAAATATTTTAAATTTTTATTTGATTTATTTATAGTTTTATATTATTATATTTTATGAATTAAAAAACATTCATTCTCTTAAACATTTTTCAGAGCTTGAGATAGTCAAAATAAATTGACGAAACGTCGAGCAAAATCTTTGAATATGTCTTATTTTTAAACATCCACGTAATTTCCCGCAATTAAAATATTAATCCAAAATAATTAATCAGTAAAGCCTGGAATAATATCCCAGAAAATTTCCTAGAAAGCTTGAAATTATCATTTTTTTTACGTTTCAGTCTAATATTAACGAAATTTTTTGTACATTTGATGTTTATAAATGCCAAATTAGAAATTTCTCAAGTTAATTTTACAAGATATTTTTTCAAAGAGACAATTTCAGGTCCCTATAAATTTGATCTTCTCTTGCCTCGTGTAAAGTCTCAAGAAAAAGGCTTAGTTTATTAGAACCCTGAGAACGCAGATCCAATCTGATGACAGAACATGATGTCCCCATCCAATTCTGCAACTTTTTAAGCTGTATTTAGTTATATCTTCTTAAAGCTGTATCTAGTTTTATCTTCTCTTGCCTCGTGTGAAGTCTCAAGAAAAAGGCTTAGTTTATTTAGATTTGAGCAATGACTGGCTTATTACACTCATTTGACAATTGGGTAAAACCCGACAAACAAAGTTTTCTTTTATGAAAATAATTGAGGTTTAGGGAAGGTCTAGTATAAATCAAGATATTAGCTTTAGCTAAGACCTGAAACAATTGAAAGGATATAAAGCTTCAAAAGTCAAATTATAACATAATTTACAATCAAAATTGAAAAAATATAGTTTACCTGAAATTACTTGATCATATATCATATTTTTTCTGAAACTTCTGATGTAGAAACGGGAAAAGAGGACTCCTCGATTTGTTATTAGAAAAGAAAAGTAAAAAGAGTTTTGTAAATATCTTAATTATTCATGAGATTTGTTTGTTATTAATGTATGGGGATACAAATTTTTATAAAATCATTCTTAATAAACAAACATATTAATTAAATATGCAACAATTTTGTTATGTTATTATTTAATAGTTTATAATTATTTAAACGTTGTTGTAGAAGATTCCATTTTAACAAATATGTTGTTAAGTTAGTTTGTTTGTTTTTAAATCGTATCATAAAAATTATAAGAAACCAGGTGTTTTTGTAAAAATTTATTACATTATTTTTGTTATTTTATTTAAATTTAATACGTCTTATTACCACCTATCTACAACATAGGCTACGTTTTATTTTCAAATTAATTGTGAAATTTTATTCATTAAAATATTTATTTATTTGCAAACATTTCTTGCATATTTTGTGGCGTCATTAAAAATCAATAAAAATCGATTTTGGTTCATCACATCTAAAATTTACCATTAAATTTTAATAAACTATATTTGTAATTCGATTAAGGATTTTTCGACACTGAAAAAATGAAAATTATCCAGAAAATTTGAAATTTTATTAATAAATTAGCCATCCTTATATAGGGACACTCTGGTTGGAACGGTAATGAGAGAGCAGACAAGCTGGCCAAACTGGGAACCACCATGGCTCCCACTCAAGAAAAGCTTGCGAGGATGCCATACCAAGAAGATCTTAACAGATTAAGAGATAATCTGAAAAACCAACAATTAAAGGCATGAACCAGCTACGAGGGAGGGCGAATCGCCAAAAGCCTGTTGGGTGAAGGAAACTCGCTCATTAACAGAGCCGAGGAGATCTTGAAACTAAACACAGCTGATATTAGAGTCATCGTAGAGTTACTCACAGGGCATGATAACCTGAACAAGTTCCAACATCAGATTGGAAAAAGACAATCTCCCGCGTGTGACAGATGCGGAGAAAATTCAGAAGAAACATCGATCCACTTTCTCTGTTACTGCCCGGCGCTCTTACAGCAGCGAAGGAAATGGTTTGATCCGGCCATAGTCGAACCAGAAGAAATTAGGAAACTCAGCGCTAGGCAAATTTTGGATTTCAGTACATCAGTTGGTTATAATAGCCACTGAAAAGCGTAACGGGGACAGAGTACAAGGGTCTATTTGGCTAGGTGCTCTGAACCATTTGATTTTTCTAGAAGATTTGGAAGGCCTCGTAAAAATCAGAACAAATTTGGAGTAGCTGTTGGGGAAAATACATGGAAAAGTATATAGTTTATGACTTCATCGAAAGATTTGCATCAGTAACCACAATCGATAGTCTTCTGTATTCCTGTATCTATACAAGCGCATTAATAAAACTTTCTACATAAATGAGTATTTTTGTTTATTTATTTTCTTCTAGGAATGATCAAATGATTAAAAAATTTATGGAAATTTGCATTGACCTCAAACTCAATTGATATTTTCAAGAAAAACTTTTCATTTGTTTATATTTATTTTTTGCAAAAATATTTATTGTGAATATTTAATTATGTTTATAAAAACAAAAATTTTTCTAAAAAATTTATCACGCAGACTAATTAGTCTTAATACTTCTTAACTCTGAATTTAACCACATTTGAATCCGTAGGATAGTAAATGAACCTTAATTAAATGAAACTTATCATATACGGAACCATAAAGGATTTTAAAAGTCTTCAAATGGCGATTTCCTTATGGAACAATCAATTGTACTGATTCATTTTTGTAAGGAAAATCTCAAAGTCTTTCAACAAAATTGTCTGTAAATACTACCCGTATTCATATACGAGGTGTCTTTCTTAAGTTGGTATAGGCTTGAAACTCAAAAAATAACTTTTGGCGATAAAAATACTTCAAGCGAAAAATATTGGATGTGTAAGCACACATCTTGTCTGCATCGTAAGATCTTACGCAAACATTAAATTTGATCTAGGTTTCCAAGCTCAATGAAAAGCTCACTCTACTCAATACCTGGTAATCGATAGATGACGAGAAAGTTGGGTTGGGTTGGGTTGGGTGAGATGAACACTCTAAATAAAAGACCAATAATATGATTAATCCTTCGAAATACTGCCATTCTGGTTAGATATTGCCCATGCTCATCTAACTGTAAAAATCTACAATGTTTCAGAGATATTCACCGAGATTGTCAGTCAAGTTTCTACCCTTCTTGAAATCTTTGAAAACTTTGGTATATTTTAATGTTTAATACAAAGGTACATGTAATTGTTACACACAAAATCAATTTACATATCGATTGCGCGTATCGAGAACTCTCGATATCGATTGACTTGATATTTTACGGTACCCCATGTAACGATTGGAACCCATGGGAACGATTGATTATTTTTATTCCCCATTTTGTGACAACATTACAAGTTTTGATTATGCAACAACAACAACAAAATGGTAGGTATCCCCGCAGGATTAATTTCACAATTTTTCCCTTTCAAAATTTTATTTTTAGAATCAATTAAAGTAATAATCAGTTTTGTTATGTATGTTTTTTTTATGGACGTCAATAAAAATTTCATTATAATTAGTTATTTAATTTTTTTTTTCTTTTAAACCATCAACATCTCCTCTAAACCATAATATTTTTAGATGATTTAATTTGAACTAAAAGTTGCATCAGCTAAAAAATTTTTCTCAGTCAATTAACTTTTTTCTTAGGTATAAATTGGAAATAAAGTAGAAAAAAAAGCAGAACAATATGTACTTATTATATTCTCGTAAATTATTATATTTCTCTGATTTCCGCTTCAATTTTTACGATAATATATGTTTTATAATAACTTTTTTTTTCCTTTGCCAAGGTTACCAGAAGAATGGAAATTTTGTGGTCTATTACTATTTTTATAGTAATTCAGTTCTGTTTTTTTCTTAAATTAATTCTTTGCAAATTTTTTTCTACATCTTAAGTGACAATAACCTTGGGTTGTATCAATTATTGGGCTAGAATGTTCGAAATCATGTTTGAAAGAAACTCTTCATGTGAGAGAAACCTAGGTCAGATTAAACATGGTTGAGCCCCCCAGACAATGCAATTCTCCGAGCACCTACTCAGCCTTTTGAAGATCATCGCCTCTTTTCAAATAGATTAGGGGATGTAACTTAATTGAGGCCCAGTTTTTGAATTTTAACTTTACTCTTGCTTGACTTAAGGTGTTTCGATAAAAAAAAACAAAAGTATTACAGAAAAAAAGATGAATTTATGTTTATACGCCTTCTGTATAAATATCAAGGCGATTTTCTGTACGAAATTCCTAGAAAAAATTAAAAAATAGCTCTTTTTACATGATGGTACATGAAGAAGTCGTAATAAATGTTGGTTTTTTAGTCATTAAGTTTAAAAATGTTCTGTCATTAAGCTTTTAAAAATGTTCTGTCATTTATATAAAATGCTTTTATCAATATTCCTCATGTTTTAAGCTTTAAAATCATACCAAAATTAAGAACTATGAACATAAAAATGAACAACTTTTTTTGATAAAAACACAAGCTTTAACTTTATTCTTGCTTGACTTAAGGTGTTTCGATAAAAAAAACAAAAGTATTACAAACAAAAAAGATGAATCTTTGTTTAATACGCCTTCTGTTTAAATATCAAGGCGATTTTCTGTACGAAATTCCTAGAAATTAATTAAAAAATAGCTCTTTTTACATGATGGTACATGAAAAAGTCGTAATAAATGTTGGTTTTTTAGTCATTAAGTTTAAAAATGTTCTGTCATTAAGCTTTTAAAAATGTTCTGTCATTTATATAAAATACTTTTATCAATATTCCTCATGTTTTAAGCTTTAAAATCATACCAAAATTAAGCATCACCTCTTTTCAAATAGATTAGGAGATCTAACTGAATTCAGGCCCAGTTTTTGAATTTTAACTTTACTCTTGCTTGACTTAAGGTGTTTCGATAAAAAAAAACAAAAGTATTACAGAAAAAAAGATGAATTTATGTTTATACGCCTTCTGTATAAATATCAAGGCGATTTTCTGTACGAAATTCCTAGAAAAAATTAAAAAATAGCTCTTTTTACATGATGGTACATGAAAAAGTCGTAATAAATGTTGGTTTTTTAGTCATTAAGTTTAAAAATGTTCTGTCATTAAGCTTTTAAAAATGTTCTGTCATTTATATAAAATACTTTTATCAATATTCCTCATGTTTTAAGCTTTAAAATCATACCAAAATTAAGCATCACCTCTTTTCAAATAGATTAGGAGATCTAACTGAATTCAGGCCCAGTTTTTGAATTTTAACTTTATTCTTGCTTGACTTAAGGTGTTTCGATAAAAAAACAAAAAGTATTACGAAAAAAAGATGAATTTTTGTTTAATCCACCTTCTGTTTAAATATCAAGGCGATTTTCTGTACGAAATTACTAGAAATTAATTAAAAAATAGGCCCTTTTTACATGATGGTACATGAAGAAGTCTTAATAAATGTTGGTTTTTAAGTCATTAAGTTTAAAAATATTCTGTTATTAAGCTTTTAAAAATGTTCTGTCATTTATATAAAATGTTTTTAGCAATATTCCTCAAGTTTTAAGCTTTAAAATCATACCAAAATTAAAATCTATGAACATAAAAATGACAAACTTTTTTTGATAAAAACACAAGCTTTAACTTTATTCTTGCTTGACTTAAGGTGTTTTGATAAAAAAACAAAAGTATTACAAACAAAAAAGATGAATCTTTGTTTAATACGCCTTCTGTTTAAATATCAAGGCGATTTTCTGTACGAAATTACTAGAAATTAATTAAAAAATAGGCCCTTTTTACATGATGGTACATGAAGAAGTCTTAATAAATGTTGGTTTTTAAGTCATTAAGTTTAAAAATATTCTGTTATTAAGCTTTTAAAAATGTTCTGTCATTTATATAAAATGTTTTTAGCAATATTCCTCAAGTTTTAAGCTTTAAAATCATACCAAAATTAAGATCTATGAACATAAAAATGACAAACTTTTTTTGATAAAAACACAAGCTTTAACTTTATTCTTGCTTGACTTAAGGTGTTTTGATAAAAAAACAAAAGTATTACAAACAAAAAAGATGAATCTTTGTTTAATACGCCTTCTGTTTAAATATCAAGGCGATTTTCTGTACGAAATTACTAGAAATTAATTAAAAAATAGGCCCTTTTTACATGATGGTACATGAAGAAGTCTTAATAAATGTTGGTTTTTAAGTCATTAAGTTTAAAAATATTCTGTTATTAAGCTTTTAAAAATGTTCTGTCATTTATATAAAATGTTTTTAGCAATATTCCTCAAGTTTTAAGCTTTAAAATCATACCAAAATTAAGATCTATGAACATAAAAATGACAAACTTTTTTTGATAAAAACACAAGCTTTAACTTTATTCTTGCTTGACTTAAGGTGTTTTGATAAAAAAACAAAAGTATTACAAACAAAAAAGATGAATCTTTGTTTAATACGCCTTCTGTTTAAATATCAAGGCGATTTTCTGTACGAAATTACTAGAAATTAATTAAAAAATAGGCCCTTTTTACATGATGGTACATGAAGAAGTCTTAATAAATGTTGGTTTTTAAGTCATTAAGTTTAAAAATATTCTGTTATTAAGCTTTTAAAAATGTTCTGTCATTTATATAAAACGTTTTTATCAATATTCCTCAAGTTTTAAGCTTTAAATCATACCAAAATTAAGAACTATGAACATAAAAATGAAAAGCTTTTTTTGATAAAAACACAAGCTTTGATAGTTAATTTCTCCTAATCCGTACACGAAAATCAATATAAATTTTTCATAAAAGACATATAAAAGAATGATTAATTGATAAAATGGCTAGACAAATATTTGATCATCTTTTTACAATCTTTTATCTTGATTTGAACGCGTGTTCGTTCCATTAATTATTTGCAACAAGAATATTGATAGATGCAATCAATAAATAAGTGCAAAAAATTAATAATTAGGTTAAATACCTAATAAAACGTGTTATATCACCTATTTATAACATGAAATGCCTTAAAACCTTTGTTTTCAAGGCTAAAGTATGTCTTTTTTTAGGTCTATTAATAATCTGAAAATAGCTCATGGGAAATTATTATTACTCGTGATTAGAAATAGTTATCTTAAAAAAAAATATGTAACAACTAACAAGGCTAATTATTTAAGTATCCTGTATATGCTGTGATTTATTCTTTTGCTGTACGAACAAGAAAAAATCCTTCTGAGATAGAAGCAATGAATTGAGACATTTGAATCTATTATAAAACTATTTTAAGGTAAAAAAAGGGTTCATAGGTAAGTAAAATGGGTAGATTTTCCAGGCCATCTTATAAATTTTCTAAAATTTACATCAAGGTTCGTCTAAACAGATTCTTTTGTTATCTAAACAGTTAAAATATGTTTATATAAAACAATCTAATGCGTTTATGTTCATTACATTGAATGGAAAAAAATTCGACAAAAACTGAAAGAAAAGTGCATATATAGGTAAAATTTTATCATTTTTCTCGATATTGACCCTAAATTTTCATCAATTTCATCATTTTATATGAAAATAAAGCATTTTAAAATATAAAAATTATCTGTCATTTTGACATTTATTGAATTATACATTATTCCTCTATTTTTATTTTAGCATTAGACAAGGATAACAAATATGAATTTGTAAACTTTTATTTAATATTAAATATTATTTAAGCATGTTTTAAAGTAAAATTTATATTTTAAAATTAATATAATTAATTTTATTAATTTTACATAATTCATTTTACAAGAAATATTTCAAATTAATCATAATATTTGCATAATTTAATATTAGGAATAATAACTATTTTAAATCTACTGACTCTCTCTTTAATTCGAAGGGCTCAAGATTAAATACCCATAATCCTATTATCCTGACTAAGTAAGCGTCCATTTAGCTGTGAAATGCGGTGCCTAATGGATGTGCTGAAAGTGCTCTCCGCAATTTATTTTTTTTTTTGCGGAAATTCGTAATAATTTATAATTTTTTTTATTTAAAAATTTGTTTAAATAGTTTTTCTATAAAGTGATATATTTTTTATTGAAGTGGGGTAAAAATTTTTGGAAATTTTTTACTTTTAAAAATTCCATATTGTGAACATCAGTAAACTATATACAGGTAAATAAAAAAATTTTTTATTTTTGGTGATTTTATGAAGTTTTTTATATGGAAAGTTTTTTTTTTTTAAACAAATTACCTACAATTAATATTAATTTAGTTTTTTTTAAATTATTAATTATTTTAAATTAAATTTACTTTCCATATGTTCTCATTATCAGATATTCACGGTACACTTTTGCGACATGGTAGCGTGGGTCACTTTTAGAGTCAGTTTAGACATGGTAGTTTTAACTTGTTCGGTTTTGTTCGTTCGATGTTCGTTTTTGTTACACTTTTTGACTGTATTCAGACGTAGTAGTTAGATTTTTTGATTTTTATATCACATATGGTCATTTTGGTGCATCTTATGGTCCCAATTCCGAATTTTTCGATATTAAAAAAATTATTAATCTATTTTTATTTAATTTTAATTATTTTTTTTTAGTATTTAGAAAATACTATTTATATTTTTTAGAAAAAAAAAATTTTTTTTATTTAATTTTAACCATTTTTTCTAGTATTTAGAAAATACTAAAAAATTTGTATCCCCGATTTAAATCAAAATAATTTTTTAAGGCCGGTTTTTTTTTAAATATTTCAACAATTATTATCTCGTGAATTGATATTTTTTAATTTTTTAACATATTTTTGTGGAAAAAAATTTTTTTTATTTAATTTTAACCATTTTTTCTAGTATTTAGAAAATACTAAAAAATTTGTATCCCTGATTTAAATCAAAATAATTTTTTAAGGCCGGTTTTTTTTTAAATTTAAACAATTATTATTTCGTAAATTAATATTTTTTAGAAAAAAAAACTTTTTTTATTTAATTTTAACCATTTTTTCTAGTATTTAGAAAATACTAAACATTTTTATCCTCGATTTAAATCAAAATAATTTTTAAAGCCGGTTTTTTTCAAACGTATTTGCTTTCATACCTTGAAAATTTATATATTTTTTCTTATTTTCAGTGTTTTTTCATCAAAGATCATCGTACAATCAAAGGATCAAAAGAAATTTCTTAAAGGTGGGTGAATTTAAATAAATATTTTTATTTCAGAAAAAGATTAAAAAATCCTTTACATTTTTATCGATATTTTAGAATCTCCCAGTTGAGTTTTTTATAAAAATTTAATTGACCCAAAAATATTAAAAATGATTTTATTAATTTATGATAATTTAAAATAAATATTTTTAAAGATTTATACTTTAATAAAGGATTACAAGCCAAATATTAATTATATAAATTTCAAATCATTAACTGCCTGTTTTTGTAAATAAAATTTATTAATCCCAAATTTTTATTAAGACAAATCAAAATTTTCATTCAATTACTCTCATTATCAGTTTTGTTTGAAAAATATTTTCTATTTTTCTTATTTTCAGTGTTTTTTTTTTTGGATCATCGGATGGATCATCAATGGATCAAAGATGAAGATCACAAAGGTTAGTGACTTTAAAAAAATAATTTATTGAATAAGTATTTTTATTTCAGGAAAGGATTAAATAATCCTTTACATTTATATCGATTTTTTTTTGAATCCCTGTTGAGTTTATATTAAAAATTTAATTGCATTGACCCAAAAATATTAAAAATGATTTTACCTTTTAACTTATGATAATTTTAAATAAACATTTTTAAGGATTTAAACTTTAGTAAGGATTACAAGTCAAATATTCATACTAATTTCAGTTTAAAATGAATTCTCGAATTTTATTAAGAAAAATCAAAATTTTTGAGCTTTAAAACAATTTTAAAAAGTGTAACTTGCTTTTTAGAACTGAAAATGTTGCAGGAATAGTAAAGGAAAATTAAAAATGTCTAAACTGAATGCTCGTTTCCAATTTTTTTTAAATTGTTTAATACAACACTTAATAAAATTCGAGAATACTCAACTTAATTTCGAAAATCAAATTTAAAAAAAGTCTTGATTACCAAAGGTTGTACAATAAATAAATGGTAGGGTAAAACCATGGTTTTCTTATGAAAGCTGTGGAATTAGATCATCATTTCTCACGACCCGTCAAATGTCCGTCAATTTTTCGAGTTTTCAGAAAATGTTTCAGGAATGGTAGAGAAAAATTAAAATTTTCGAAATATATCATATTGAATGCTCATTTCTTATTTTATTTCTTAAATTACACTTAAAGATACCTCGAAAATACCCAAATAATTTAAAAAAAGTAAATTTTACAAAGTCATGTTTACTACAACCAATTAACCTCTTAGGAAAAATCACGCTAGATAAATAATTTGAACGAAAGAGTATAATAAATTCAA
The DNA here is from genome assembly GCF_905475395.1 of Chrysoperla carnea. Taxonomy (NCBI): domain Eukaryota; kingdom Metazoa; phylum Arthropoda; class Insecta; order Neuroptera; family Chrysopidae; genus Chrysoperla; species Chrysoperla carnea. Next base: position 3,955,446 of record NC_058341.1, read on the forward strand.
AAAATAAGTTTGTTAGACCAAAAATGTTAGTTTTTATAAATGTTCTCCTAATACTCTAGACATATAATTACTAATATTAATTAATTTTAAGAATTTTTAATTTGTTTTCAAAATTTTTATAAAGTTTCTTTGTACAGGGTATAGAGTAGCACGAGTTATGATATCTACAGGAGCGGAATTCTTCACGAGTCGAGCTAGTTAGTTCTGATCGTCAGGATTTTCGTTGTAATTTTGCTGTTAAATTTTTTGCAGCTATTTGGTATAAAAATAAAAAAAAATTAGAATAGTTTTATTAATTTAAGGAAAAAAATTAGAATAGTTTTATTAATTTAAGGAAAAAAATTAGAATAGTTTTTTAATTTAAGAAAAAAAAATTTGTTTATGTTTAAAAAAAATTAGTAAAACAATAAATATTTTAATATAGTGTATTTAAAAATTTTTTCTAAAATAATCCATCAAACTTAAAATGCCATCCAAATTATGTTTTCCATTATCATGCTCCAAGTCCTTCTATAACATTTATTATACGTTTCCCAACACTAACTATCAACGTGACTATAGGGGTTAGAACTGGTTCTATGAATTCACTTAATGGTCCTAATGAATGCAGTATTTTCTTAAACATTATCGAGATAATATCTTCGTCGCTTTTTCTCTTTGGTCGTCTATCACCAAATTTAAATTCCATGTTTCTTCTAGCTGGCTCATTTTCTTGAATGGTAGATTGTACTGTTGGAGGGGTTTGTCCATGAATCTGTAAAAAAGTTTCTCGATTACAAAAAAAAACTAAAGTAGAACAAAATCAGTTGAGACATACGAATAGATAAACAGACTGACACGAGAGAGTTTTTCCATCGAACGACAGAATCCTTAGAAACATATTTTCCCCTTTCGACTGCTAGAATTATGTTCGTGAAAGTCGTAGTAAAAAACAAAATAATAAATAAAACTTACTGACGTCACATAGCATATCATAAAAATCACAAAAATTGATGCAAGTCCACTCGTCATGTTCGAAGAATATTTTCTAAAATTTTTAATTTAGATACGAGGTACGCGATTGAACTTAATTCACTTCCGTTTATACTTTGAGCTTTTATACGATTTTGATAAACATTTTAAACGTGAAAAATATTTTATCAATTTTTAAATGATCGTTGCGATTTTGTATTTGGCCTACAACTTTCGGTAATGGTGCATCTGTTAGTACGGTTTCTAGAAAAGATTTGCACCTTATTGATTAATTCGTAGTTTATTATTAATTTCAATATTGATTAATTCCAATAATTTATTAATCTCATTATGGGGCTAATATCTTCAGAAACTTTTATCGGAGCGGATAGATTAAAATGACCCACTTTGTATATTCATCGCAAATCAATTTGAATATTCAAAATTTTCCATTAATTATACTTATAATGAGGCTTATATTTTCGGAAACTTATGCCGGAACATCGTATTTATTTAGCGTTTGACCATTTTTAAGATATATCATTTCTCACGACCCGTCAAATGTTCGAGTTTTTGTAAACAACTTCGAAAAATGCAACCTAATCTTTAAAACTCTAAAAGTTCCAGGAATAGTAAAGGGAAATTAAAATTTTCAAAATAAATAATATCGAATGCTCATTTCTCCTTTTATTTCTTAAACTACACTTAAAGAAACATCGAAATTACCCAAATAGTTTTCAATTTTATCGATTGATGGTAGATTTTTTTTGGATGTTGTAAAATATTTGTTTGGATTGTTAAAAACCCCCGAAGGTACTAGGAAAATGTTAATAGTTCTTCGAATTTGGTTCTTAAACCAATCTTCACTGTTTTAGACAGTTTTCTATAAAATTACAAATATTTTCCGTCTGGTGTTGGGTACAATTTAGGCTTCTAATCGACGGGATTTTCGTTGAAACCTTGCTGACAACGCTTTCGTTTAAAAACCACAAAAAAGCAAAATTTTGTTAGTACAAATATATTAGTGAAACAATAAATATTATATAATGCATATTCCAAAAAAATTTTCTTCAAGAATCCGTCAAATTATGTTTTCTATGATGCGTCAACTCCCATGAATCCAAATAGTATTGGTAGTAGACTTTTCACAAGTCTAATTTTAAGCTTTACTATTGGAGTTAGAAATGGTTCTATGAAAGTACCGATTGGTCCAAAAAATTGAAATATTCTCTTTAGCGCATAAAGAATAATAGTTTCATCTATTGGTTTTCTCTCATTCAAATTTAAATTAGCTTCACCAAGTTGAACATCAATGGTTCTTCTAGAGTCAGTTTCATTAACGGCAGGTTCTACTGTAGAGGAAGCGGTTTGTCCATGAATCTGTACAAAAAATTTGTTGGTTAAAAAAATAGATTTGAGGAATTTTTCGATCAGTTACACCATTAAAGAAAAATATTGGTAAAGTGAAACTTGTATAGAATACAAAATTGTAGAAATTTATTGCAATTTATCTTAAATTTTCGAATCAAAATTTTTAATTGATTAGTCTCATAATGAGGATGCTATCTTCAGAAACTTATATTGAAGCGGATTGATTAAAATGTCCTACTCTGTATATTCATCCCAAAACGATTTTAAGAATCAAAATTTTCAATTGATTAATCTCATAATGAGATTAATATCTTCCGGAACTTATACTGTATATTCATCTCAAATCGATTTGAGAAACAAAATTTTCAATTAATTAATCTCATGATGAGGCTAATATTTTCAGAAACTTATATTGGAGGGCATTTTAATCAACAGCATAGTTTTCTCCTTTCGACTAATATAGAATCAAATTCCGGAAAATGTGTTAAATAATAAAATGATAAATATAACTTACTGACGTCACATAGCATATCATAAAAATCACAAAAATTGATGCAAGTCCACTCGTCATGTTAGAAGAATCTAAAATTTTCTAAAATTTTTAATTTTGATACGAGGTACGCGATTGAACTTAATACACTTCAATCTATGTTTTGAGCTTTTATACAATTTTCATTTCAAACATTTTCAAAGTGTAAATAATTTTATTAATTGACAATTATTTTAAGTGATTGTTACGGTTTTGTGTTTGGAATTACAAGCATTAATATATAATTAATTATTAATACATAATTAATGGTGCATCTGTTAATTAGTCTGGTTTCTGGAGAGACTTGACTTTACACAATTACTCAAATTGAATCCGAGATTGCTAGCTTTATCAATTTTTCATATTTTTCCAACCTATTTACAGTTTTTTTTTTTATTCCTTTCTGTCCTTCAGAAATATAGAAATTTCTCTCGCCACGATAGTAAAGTGTAAGCAACAAAAAATTTATTTTTTCGGACCTTTTATAGATTTTGGGCCTGTTTGTGTACTTTCATAGATTATTTCTCTGCTCTAATATTTATACCCTCACATTTCATTCAATAATCAAGTAAAAATAGCCATGAACACTTTTCGATAGACAAGGTAATCGTAGGAGTGGTTAAAAATCAATAAAATTTCATAAAAAATATGTCTCATATGGTTATCAGATGGGTGAAGGTCAACCTTATATCGTCTCTTGTAATGTTATGTTATACCCAATCCATTTTGTCAATTTTTAAGAGGAATAGAATTGCCTAGGTGTAGCATGCCATTAGCAGCCGAACTATACATAAATTTTTGTAAAATCATTTTTGTGTATTAGGAAAATTAAGTGCGTTGGCCTTTTTTAACAAATCAACTGAAAAGTTTCGTGGGATTATAGATTAATTTTCCAACAGCGACAGTTGAATAATAATTTTTAAATGATCCAAATTACAATTAGCAATTGGTATAAACGTTTTTTATAAATAAAATTATTTTCGGATTCGATTATAATGACGTTGCATTATTTATTATAGCATTAATGGGAAAAATTTTCAAAATATTCTCAAAATTCATGGCAAGGTGAATCGGTTAAAAAACGTTTAGTTTCCTAGGTTATACATCGTCGGTTTTTGGGGTCGTTTCAAATTGTTGCACATTTTTGGTTTAATCTCCCAACCAGCAAAAAAAGGCAAGAAGTTTTGCTTAATTAAACGTTATTGGAAATTATTGTATCAGAATCCCAACCCGTATTTCAGTTTATAGGGTTATAAAAATCAATTTATCTAAAAATAAAACCATTGACATATAATTATCTAACTACACAATTTATACAAACTATGAAAGTGTTTCAATACAGTCCGATATGGTCTAGTGGCTAGGATACCTGGCTTTCACCCAGGAGGCTCGGGTTCGATTCCCGGTATCGGAATAAGTTTTTTCCTATTTGAATCTTCCAATTTTAATTTATTTATTATCAATTGTTTATATTTAAAATTTTTTTTCTCATTTTTTTTGTTTCAATTTAAAAATTTTGCAGACTTGGAGCCAGTCATTAGATAAAATTTTTGTTATCACTCAATGTTTACGAATTTGTGATTACAAATTCATGTTGTAATTAGATGGCTTCGACATAAAAAAAATTATTGAAAGGACGTCAATCTTAGACAAAAATATTAATTATGCTAATTAAAGTTTTTTTGAAATTATCAGAAATCAAAAATTTGGAAGAAACAAAATATGAGAAAATATTTTTCAAATTCATGATATTTTTTTAATTTAAATCACTTTTGTTAAGAATTTGAAGAAATTGATGTCTGTTTTATTTCAAATTTGCCTCTACTGGGAAGCCGGGTACCTATTGATCACAATCACCTATTTGTACCCAATTTTACTGTTGACTTCGAAATTCTTCTTCGATTTCAGTAGATAACATTGATGCTAAATTTTTCTTCTTGGTGATTTTCTTTGGTTAAATTCAGTAGGTATTCAAAAATTTTCGATGTCTCGAATAGTTCAAAAATCATTAGTTCATGAAAAATGTAATTTTGAATTTAGGCCTGTTGTAACATCTATAGCTGCTTCTTACTCCCTTGTAGGTTTAGCGAAATAGAAAATTTTCGATTTTCAGAATTCAATAGATATATTCTTTCTGGTTATTTCTGAATTCATTTCGACTAATTAATAAGGGTATAACGACGCCATTTAATGACTATATCCGATTGTTTGATATTCAAAGGAAATGTTTGGAAAATTGGAAGGTATTTGATGGTCAAAGCATGATTTTTCATTAAACAAAATTAAAATTTATAGCCGAAAAATAAATGGAGCCATGATTAATTATAAATTAATTAATTAATTGTTCATAAATTCATCAGAAAATTATTAGTACATTTTTTTTAGTCGATTTCTTAAAAAAATAGAATTTTTTTTTGTTTAAAAAAAACAAATTATAATTGATAGAAATTACTTTGATAGAATTAAAAATAGATTCAATATTAATGTTTAATCTAGAACTTTACTTAACATTTTTTTAATTATAAATAATAATATAATCATTATTTATTATTTAATGACAATTATTCATATTTTGAATTAAATGTAAATAAATAAATATATGCTCCATTTTTTTTTATGTTAAATTTTTGATACAAGTTGCTATTACTCGCACAGTTCAGCTTATTGTTTACATAAAAGTAATAAATAATTTTATAATAATTATTATCTAATTTTTTTTAATTTTTATTTTTAAATATACTTTTTATATTTATAAGATTGTTTGCTAATATTTAGTAAAGCATGGTCTTCACTCGACAAACTTTCTGTTGAATTTTTTAATTTTATAATGGTCCATCATAAAAATTCGATACAAAAATTATCGCCTTAACGTCTCAAACCCCACACCCACATGAAATCCATATGGAAATTAGTTCTTATCTTAAAATTTCTAGAAAGAATGGAAGAAAATCTTTTTATTTTTTGAAGTATAATCGAAAACTAACCCTTTAGGGAAAAAATAGCCAATTATCAAAAACAAAGAAAGGTTGATTTTTCGTCATGCTTAGCACTAAACGTCGAAATTTGGTATGATAAGTCAGGGTGCCATAAGAAGGAATTGTAACTTGCAAGGGTCGAAAAAAGAATCTGATTTTGTAAGAAAATACCACAATTTTCCGTGATAGTGGAAATTTTATCAAAAAAAGACTTTCCAACTGTCCCGGGATATTATCCATAAAATAAAGAAACCAAATCGATTACTATTTTACGTTCTATTAGGCCAACATCATAAAATTTCTGCTAAAAATTTAAACTTCATCGATTTTGAATGGAAGTAATGATTTAGTTTTTCGAAAAGTCTGGATCGATTTTTCTTGAATAGATCTAGGACACATGTTGCTATAGTAGAGTAAATAAAACAATAATTTTTCCTAATCAAAGTCAAATTAACTCGTGTTTGGAGTTTGTACTGGATGTAACCCATAAAATAAAATAAAGTTTGATATATTTATAAATTCTAGATATTTCTCAAAAAAGATATAAATAATAGTTGATTTTTTATTAAAAGTTCATCAATTTATTTATTATATAAATAATATTCACGAGATACGCGTTTCAAACATATGGACAATTCATATTAAAGTCCAATTTTTTAATTTTTTAATAGAATTAATTTTCCAGAATAACGGATTCTTGTAACGAGTCTTGTATTCAAATTTTGTTAGTTAAAAAAACGACCTTTAGAATTGAAAATATCATCTTAAAAAATTGCTACTATAGGACATTATGTTCAAAAAAAAAATAAAATTCAGTACTTATTCCAAATAAAATCATTCTTACTTCCGTAATTAAAATTATATGAAAATTTGCAAACACAATTTCTACATATGGACAAAGTACGTTTTATTTTGCCATTATTTTATGCTAAGTGTGGTTTTAGTTTTCGTATTGTTTTATGGTTGATTCTATATTAATCCATCTGTAGTAAAAAATGTACTCTGAAATCTTTATGATATATGATTTATTTAACAAAATGCAAATGTGACTGACACTGCATGCAAAAGGGAGTCATATTCGAGAGTGTTTTTAAACTTCTAATATTCCAATAAAATAGGATCAAATTTGCCTGTGTTATCAAGAAAATCTAATTTTTTAACTTTATTACGTAATCAGAATCCAAAAAATTTAATTTTGCCCTATCACATCCAAATTTTATTCAATTTTGATAAACTTAGTATGTAAGCCTACTAAATTAGGGCCATACTTTTCAAATTTTTGGTCAAAATTAACCTAGCTCTAATAAGTTTCAAGAATATGGAGTCCTGGTCCCGGAATTAGGCACATAATTGATAGCTAGCGAAAAACTGACATCGCATCTGAAAAGAATGACGTTTTGACCATACTCAAGTATTTTTACCAATAAAAACAGTAATATTTTCTACCATTCATGTGTCACAAAGCATATTTTTTGTACATCCGTATTAGTATGGAACTCTTCCATAATGCTTTACAATTACGGAAGTGAAAAAGTGCGTATCGATATTACAAAAAAAACATGAATAAGTCAGGCAACCAGCTCACAATATTATTGTGATTTAAATTTTATTAACATTGCACATATGACCTTAATTATGAATATTTTTATTACGAGAAATCGACCGACCGGTCATCCAGTCGCCATTCATAATGATAAGATACAACTGTTATCATTTCTTTTTCTCCACTCTCTAAGTACTCGCCAGATAACTTCGATTTGGTACAATTCGAAGATATCAAAAAAATAAACATATATATAGTCGGGTCATTTACATTTTTTTTAAACTAATTAATGCTAATTATAAATTTACCGGTATCTTTATAATTCTTTTTTTTTTTTAATGATAAAAAAATTCGTAAATTGTTTTATTCTTTTTTGAATTTAGACAAAAAAAAAATGGGGTTCAAAGTTTGGCTGGCGCTATGTAACAAATTTGTTTGTGTGACCTTCTAAAATTAGTTAAAATAATAACAACTAAACAAACTCCCATGACCTATTTTTTTTGTAAAATTTTTTTTTATAAACTAATAGCTTTTTACTCGCAACTTCGCGTGTGAGCATTTTTTTGTTGTAAATTGTATATTTGCCTTTATCTGCAGCTTTGTTTTCGTAGGGATAATTAGGAAGTAGGTAAAAATGTTGAGTATATAGGGGCACATCTTACGCAGCCATTAAACTTGATCTAGGTTTTCAGACTCAAAGAAAAACTCATTCTACTCTATAACTGGTAATCGATAGATGAACACTTTAAATTAGAAAGTTATTGATTAAAAATGTAACATTTTTTATTCGAAACATTTTCTATTCGAATATTATCATCTTAGAATTCGGTAAAATTAAATGAAAGCTTGAATACTTTTCCAAAAATGTTGCAAAACAAAAGAAAATCATTTTTTCGTGATATTTAAATTTTTTATCAATTTTTAGGCAAAAAGTGTTCTCATGAAATATTTTACGACCCCATATTCATAAATAGTTTTAAAAATAAATGTTTTTGAACTTGACCGGAGCAAAAAAAAATTAAATAAATTCCAAGGTCCTATACACTTAATATACAAATCAAAAATTATATTTTTGTGTTAATATAAATGATTTATCAATAAAATAAATATTCAAAATTTATTAGTCCAATATTTGCTGATAGACATTTACTAAGATCATGAATTCTGAAATTATTATCAATATGTTATGGCTATTTTGTTTAAACAGCCACGAAATTTCTTAGAAACTTTTTATTATTTTCAATAGATATAACCTTACTCTATATTTTATCTATCATGTTTACTAAAAATAAAATTTCAAGTGATCATGCTTATCTCTCCGATATTTATACACAGGATATATCAGAAAATCAAAGGTATCAATTGGAATTTTTTTTTTGAAACCCACTAATTTTGGGTCATTCTTTTCAGCTGTAATGTCAGTTTTTCGCTAGTTATCACATTCTTGAAATCTAATAGAGCTAGGTTAATTTTGATCATAAATTTGAAAAATATGGCAAAATTTAGTAGGATTACATACTTTGTTTATCAAAATTGGATAAAATTTCGATGTAATAGAGTAAAATTAAATATTTTGAATTTTGATGACGTCATCAAGTTCAAAAATTCGATTTTTTTAATAACACAGGCAATTTTGATCCGATCTTATTGGAATTTTTTTTGAAACCCACTAATTTTGGGTCATTCTTTTCAGCTGTGATGTCATGTATATAAACTTATTATTTTTTATGGTATTTTATCGTTCAAATTATTTGTCTAGCGTATTTTTTCCTAAGCGATACCTTTTTTGACCATGAGCATAGTAATATCACATCAGATTTAGATCCTCGTTAAAATATATCATAATTACTCAATCCCTGAATTATACAGTTTTTCGTAACTGATTAGAATGCTGTTAATCAAAAATAAAATTTGTTTTTCCATAAAAATTATGTAAATTAATTGAATGTACGTCATTTGAAAAGAAAAAAATATTGTTTAAAATTTATGAATTAAAATAATTTTTTTTTGGTGACGAATAAAACAAAAAATTACAAAATGGAATACGTGAGGTTATTTTTAGAACATTTTATAAATATTTTTGTTTTGATTTTTTTTTTTATGAAGTGTTAAGTAAGATGTAGAAGTCAGATAATTACGAAGCGCAAGCGCCACATTCTGAATGTGCTTTTAGTCTGGCTATGTTTAAAAATGTTCTAAATTCATTTAAATTAGAACAATTGTACTAACTGTTACCATCAAGACTGGGTATTTGTATCAATCATAATTAATTTCACAGAAATAGCTTGACAATTCCATACAAATATAATATTTGATCGAAAAATCATAAAATAAACAAATCTTTGGTGCTATCTCGAGTCCTTATATTTACCTCGAGCGCAAGGTAAATATTTCAAACTTCTCTACAACTTGCTCGAAATAGTTTTCTTACTAGTGCGTAAGGCAATGGCTAATCTGAACGGTATTAGCCTGTATATTTTTATAACAATGTTATTTATTCATTGTGAACTTTTAGAACATTTACTTTAGGTTCGTTCACTTTGTACACAGAGCACAAAAGTACAGGATGATTCAGTGAAATAACTAAACACTAGCGACACATTTGGGTGCTTCATTTTCTTGCTTCTGCTTTGAAACTGAAAAGTATTTCTGTCTTGACTAAAATGCAGGTATATTTGAGAGTAAACAGCGTGGCTGATTTTTCGAAAAATTCATTTTCCCACAATCTTACTTGGCCATTCCTAGACCTTATGCCTATTTTTTTAAGTCGACCTACACTTCCATGCTTTCGATTAACAGAAACTTGGAATCGTTTATCCAACAGAATGAACTAAAAAGTGAATTTTAAGGATTCGAATGCATTCATAAAAACTTTTATAGCTCGAAAATAATTCATGTACCAAAGTAAATGAATAATTTAATTTGTTCACGTTCTTAACATTCTTTGATCACGATTAAATTTTCCTTACATCAAAAAGTACAACGCATAATTTTTTAATGCCAATTTAACGCAAGTCGTTATACTAATTTAAAAAGTTCAAATAAATTTAGTACAAATCACTCAATAAAGTATATCAATAAAGTTTCGACGATGATAAATTCCAATAACTTTTCAAAGTTTTTAAATTAATTGTAATTGATAATGAAGTGTCGCGTCGTCGATTTTCTACAAAAAGAAAAGATGATGCAATAAACGATACCAAATACGTGATTTCAAAATGTTTCTGTTATAGAAAAGATTCTATACAATAATGTCAAATGTACAAAACATACCTCTCAAAACTATTTATTGTACGATAATAATACTTTGTAACTGTTTATGTAGCCAGGGCTGTACTCAACTACATTTTTAAGTAAATTTTCTTCCAGAATAAAGGGTCTATTGATTCAAACTCCATACCAAACTTCCCCGGTAGTATTAATAGGATTAAAAAGTAGTTCCTGGTAAAAATTTCTAAAACGCAATCCCTTCAGTATTCTTTACATTTAGGCAACAGCATCGTGGAATGTATGTGATAGAAGCATTGCAAACCCAGCATATTTCTCTTTCATTTTGTGGTAAATGTTAGGACCAGAATCTCACATTATTGAGCCCATTCAAGTAATTTTTGGCCAAACATTTCAGCTTTTATGTTAGTTTTTCGCTACCGGTTACCTTTGAGCTAAATGTTGAGACCACTATTTTCTTGAAATATATCAGGGGTAGGAAAAATTTTTTGGTAGTTGGACCAATTTTTATCCGATTGTAGTGAAATTGTTTTTTGAAACTCACTAACTTTGGGTCAAAATTTTCATTTTTTGATGTTAGTTTTTTGCTATCATTCCCCTTTTTTGGTAAATGTTTAGATCAGGGCCCCACGTTTTGGAAATCTATAAAAGCTAGGCAAGTTTTGAATATAAATTTGAAAAGAATGTCCCAAAAAAGGGTTTTGGTCGCCTCTGTTATGGATTCCCCCCTTACACACCCCCTAAAGAAAGTCCATAAGTCAAAAAACATACACACGATACGCAAATATTTACAAAGATAATTAAAACTGCATAGGTCACATACAGACGTAAAAGTCACATATTTGTGCTGGCTTATTATAAATATTTGTGTTAAACAGCTTGGCTACTGAGGTCTACGGATGCGCGGCAATGCTTGTTTATTTTAATATTTATTGTAAGATGCAAGATTTAGAATATATTTCATCATTCTTTTTTTAAATAAAATACCAAACCAAAGACCAATCTCATTTGTTACGAAGAAAAAAAAAAGATTCACCACTTAAATAACATTAGTTATAATTTAATAGTCGGCAATTTATTGTAATTAAGATCCATCCGTACGGTGTGTGTATTCAATATTTAGGTGTAAAAAACTTTTTACTGAGTTTAGTTTTTTGAAAAAATGTTCCGAACCAAATTTGTAGATATTTATATGATTCACTCGAACTGACCAAATTATCAAAAAAGAAAAATTGATTTTTTAGACTTCATGACGTCATAAAAATCAAAAAAAATTAATTTTGCTCTATCACATCCAAATCATATCCAATTTTGATAAACCAAGTATGGAATTCTACTTAATTTGGGTCATACTTTTCAAATCTGGGGTAGATTTACTTAAATCCGTTTAGTTTCTTTATTTTTTATTGATCACAACTGACCCGTGGAATAGGCCTTCTGGGGAAACCACGTTAAAAAAAGCACGCTAAGTACACAAAATTTACGCAAGAGTTCTATTGATATAGATTTACTTAAATTTAGTCAAATTTTTCCTATCTCTGATAGATATAGAATAAGATAATTTCCACTCCCCTCACGATTAATTACACAATTAGTATTATATTAAAATATTGAATTAATAATCCATTTTAACAGATTTAAATTTTTTGTGTCTAATTTACGTCTCGAATCATTTGAAAAATGATTCAACTTTACTGAAAAGTATAAATTTATTTCTTTATTTTTTATATAATGTTTATATAGTTGAGGAAAGTCATGCAATTCAATATAAAAAAATTTTACAGGAAAAACGGATATTTAATTGAAACTGTTACGTAATTCATATGATAGGGAATTTTTTTTTATTAATTATTGCACGTTTATTAAGCTATTTATAATCCCAAGGCATAATCTGTTCATTTTCTTTCTAAGGTATTTATGTGATGAGTATTCTCTGTATAAATTTTTATAAAATGTAATTATTTGAATGAAACTTCCACACTTATGTTACAATTATGGAAGTAAATAGATAATAAACTACAACTTCCATTATTGTATTAAAAATATAAAAATCAAATTGAAACCGTGATTGAAACATGTGATAATTTAAAATATTATTGAAATTGATTTATTATGTTATTTGAATAAAATTATTTATACGCAATATTATTGTTAATAAAACTATTTGGTCTAGAGTCATGCGTAGTATCAGAATGACTGAAAATGATCCCCGTTCGAAAATTAATTTCAATTAAAAATCTATTTAATAATAATTAATAATACTATTTTTTATTAAATATAAATTATTACAAATTAATTGAATAAAAATACCTTAACCTGTTATCTATATAAATATAATTCTAAAAATATATTATTTAAAAAAAGATTATTAATTATTTTAGTATGTTAAACACGTTTTTTAGTAATATTTACTAATTCAAAACATAATTTTAAGAATTTAGAAACATTTCTATTGTAATTAATTATTGTGTACTTTTAATTGAAAAAGATCATTAATTATTTAGTACATGAGTGTTGATTTTGTTTGGATTATTAATTGTAACAATTGTAATTTTAGAAAAACCGTTTGTTACTAGAATCATATAAAGAATATTAAATTTGTCGTATAACTGATTATATCACAGGTAAAACCAAGTCCGACCTCACACCCACCCCGTTTTCTTTGCGTAAGACTTGTTTTTATGCAAATTTACGCAAGAGCTCTATTGATATAGATTTGCTTAAATCCGTTCAGTTTCTTTATTTTTTATTGATTACAACTGACCCGTGGAATAGGCCTTCTGGGGAAACCACGTTAAAAAAAGCACGCTAAGTACACTAAATTTACGCAAGAGCTCTATTGATATAGATTTACTTAAATCCGTTCAGTTTCTTTATTTTTTATTGATCACAACTGACCCGTGGACTAGGCCTTCTGGGGAAACCACGTTAAAAAAAGCACGCTAAGTACACTAAATTTACGCAAGAGCTCTATTAATATAGATTTACTTAAATCCGTTCAGTTTCTTTATTTTTTATTGATCATAACTGACCCGTGGAATAGGCCTTCTGGGGAAACCACGTTAAAAAAAACACGCTAAGTACACTAAATTTACGCAAGAGCTCTATTGATATAGATTTACTTAAATCCGTTCAGTTTCTTTATTTTTTATTGATCACAACTGACCCGTGGACTAGGCCCACTGGGGAAACCACGTTAAAAAAAACGCGCATACACTACCTAGTACCATAGGTGGCGTGGAAACGTGTGTATATTATGACGATTATAATTTTTACAATTCTTTGAATCGTTATATCTCAAAAACGGTGGTTCGTAGGAAGTATTGATACATTTTTGTAGATAATTTTTATCTTCGCTTATGTTAAGTTTTCAACGTATCATGATTATTATTTCTGCCGTATTGGCATTTTCGTGGTCCGATTTCAACTTGTATTTACAAAAGTCTTTGAACTATAATTTATAATGAAATATTAACATTAAATATACATATATTTTACCTCTTTTATGAATGAAAAAATAAATTTTTGAGTAGGTCGATTTATTTTCATAGTAATATTAATACTAATATAGTATTTAGAGTAACTTTTAACTTTTAATAAATCATCACAGACATTATAGAACTATTAAGAACATTGACTTTAAAGAAGTTCTTTTGTTACGCTTAATTTATCAATAAAAAAACTTAAATATCAAAAGGTTATACGTACTATAATTAATTATTGTTAATATTTAATTTAAAAATATTAATTTTTATTAAATTAAATTGTTGAGCAAAAATAATTTCCTATTTATTTTTCACTAAACTTATAAAATTATTTAGGGTTCCGTTGCAAGCGTGAGTTAATCTCCAAAATAATAAATATAACTTACTGACGTATCATAAAAATCACAAGAATTGATGCAAGTCTACTTGTCATGTTCGAAGGATATTTTCTAAAATTTTTAATTTAGAATATGTACGCGAATGAACTTTTATTCACTTCAATCTATGCTTTGAGCTTTTATACGATTTTGATAAACATTTTAAATGTAAGAAATATTTTATCAATTTTTAAATGATCGTTGCGATTTGTTAGTCCGGTTTCTAGAAAAAGTTTTCATAATATTGATTAATTCTATATTATTCAATATTGATGAATCTCAATAATTTATTAATCTTATTATGAGGCTAATATCTTTCGAAACTTATACCGGAGCGGATAGATTAAATTGGCCCACTCTGTATATTCATCTCAAATCGATTTGAGGAGTCTAAATACTGGAGCGGATAGATTAAATGGGCCCACTCTATATATTCATCTTAAATCGATATGAAGATTCAAAATTTTCTTTTAATTAATCTCATAATGAGATTAATATTTTCGGAAACTTCTTTCAACTTTCTATCAACGGCATCGTTTTCACTGGATCCAAATAAGTGTAAGAAACCAAGTGTTTATCAAAATCGTAGACTTTGCTCGAATTTTTGCGATTTTTTAAGAGAGTTCGAAAAAAGCGAAAAAAATTTATCTCAATTTAATTGAAAATCCTGTTCTAAGATAATTTCGACCCAAAATCATAACTGTGTAAAAGACCCAATTGACCTATGTTGCTCATTTACGAACTCGACCTCATTTTTTACTTTCTGAACTCGCTTTAAAAATTTCAGTTTGATAGCTTTTTTGCGTTTTAGAGTTATCGTCTTGTCAGACGGACAGACAACCGAAAATGGACCAGTTAGATGATTTTATAAACACCTACACCAAAATTTTGCTCGTAGCATCAATATTTTTAAGCTTTACAAGCTTGGGACTAAACTATGTATACCTTGATATATATTACATATAAACAGGGAAAAAAAGTCCACCATTTTTGAGGATCCGTTTTTTTTGAGGAACCCAATATATTGATTTGAATTTATTAATAACGCATCCGGTATAAATGTCTGGTATACCGACATAATACAATGATTCAATTTTAATAAAATTAACATAAACAAATGCCATATAACATTTTTTTTGCATGTAATGCTGTATTTTTTTCCATATTACACCTTCCATATTATGATTACAACTGAAAAATGATTATTATTTAATAATGACCTTATTATATTCAACTTACAACTGACATTACATTACATAGGTGTATTTATATTTATTAATTATAAATAATAATTTAATCAAGGTTAAATTCATATGTGATATTTTTATCTTTTGTTATTATTTTGATTTTTTTTGTTCGTTAGTTTAATTACTTTTATACAAATCGATATGCAAAAAAAAATTATAAATGCAGTAATTCAATATTTACTTAACTAATTATTTATTTTGGTTTTTTATTTAAATAATATAAATATTACTTAAATTACAAAAGAAACAAAAAATAATTCATTATAAGTTATATTAAGACTGATCGGACACTGTAAAAATGATTTAATTAATTAAATTCAATGCAAGTGCTTTAATCTACACATTGAAGTAGTTATCACACACTCCATTGAAGTCTATACATATATATTTATAGAGGTGAAACGGATACAAGCTATAAATTTTAAATGAATTATATTACCAGGAAGTGACTTGAAATCAAAATATGTGATTGTTCTTTCACAATTACTTGATTTATTAAGGGTTAAATTTTATTGTTTACAAATCTTAAGGGTATATTTTAATTAGATTTTTACTTTCAAATCCTTTTTTGAACGATTATAATAATTGATCTCTATTAATCCTAGAAAAACTATATTTATTTCTAGAAAAATTATGCAATTCTTAATACATAAGTGTAATACAAGTTGCCTAAATACGTCATTGAATCGTTAAATGTTTAGAAAATATTATTTCGATGGGCACACAAAATTATACAATAAAGGACCTCGTAAGTAGGATTTCGAGCCTATTTTTTCTAGTTTATGTTGTATAAAACTGAATTTGATATTTAAATATTTCGTTCTCAGATTATCCCAAAACTTAGAGATTTGGTGGTAGCTCCTCATTGAAAGTTAAAGCCTGTGTACAGAGGTAAAATGAATTGTAATTTATATCATTTCGGAAGTTGTTATCGGATATTTTTAAAATGCCTATACAAATATTTATGATATTAACATTATGATATTATCATAATTCCGTTTTATTTTGGATAGGGTGTCTACTTTTCTACACACCCATAATTTTTTTCTACTAGAGACAATTTGATTTGGTACCCAAAAAGGATCCAAAAATCACGAAAATCCACTTAATTTAACTGTTAGACAAATATTTTATAAGTAATGGTCTGAATTTTATCTATATTTTTAAAAATAATTTTCCCTCGTCCTTTGAGGGACACTCAATATGAAAACTGTCACAATTAAAAAGAAAAAAAGTTTACAATAAATATTATAAATTTAAAATCAATAACAAAGTAAATAATTTATGAATAATGTTTAAATAAACATTGTATTTACTAAACAATTTAATATTAAATCATTATTACATTTTAAACTTTACAAGTGAAGTCGGATGTTTTTTTATTTTAGAAACTGTAGTATTAATCGATGAAATAAATCAGTCATTAAGCGTTAAATTCAAGGGCCTATTACTGATTCCATCTTGTACAGATCCGTCTTTAACTTAATTGAAATGCGCACTTTAGGATAATATAAAAGCTTATGACTGGACTATATTATTGTAATCTTATTAATATTATTAGCGTAAATCATTTTGACATAATTTGATTGATTGATTAATTGATTAAATTATAATTATAATGATTAATCCCCAAGGTAAAAACACTTATGAAGACACCACAAAACCTCCTCGTACGCTTATAAACTCCTTCTTGTACGTTAAAAAGGATACGTTTTATAAACTAGTCAAAATAGATTCAAAAATAGTTTAAAAAAATATTTCAATTGAAATCAGATATCGAATATTTTCGATATTGAATATATCGAAATGATTTTTGAGTGAAAATCTGAAAAACAACTCCGTTACTCTGTGTACAATGAAGTAATAAATAATGATTAATATCAAATGTGAGGGACAGGATAAAAATGAAGAATCACGTGTAAAAAAATGCTTTTATGCTCATTTGATAATTAGAAAGTGTATTGTTGATTAACAAGCTTAATTAAATCTGAACCTGCCTCAATTAAACATATACATTCCAAGCACAAATTGTAATCTTAAGATGATTCAATCTCAACGATTTATCAAACATCCAAACAAAATTTTTCCTATCTGTCAATTGTGATCAACGGTTGTAAAATATGTTGTCCCATATACGGGCACAAAAGTTCTTATGAGACAAAAGTTCTCATAAGGTTAAATTGTGATTTCAAAATTCCATCATCAGTGCAATAGCTCCATTTCCTTCGGAGATTCGTTAATTATCACGCAATGAAAAGTATCTTTTTTTTTATAATGATTTTCTTCTCAATTATTCATTTATGCAACAGTTATTAAGTCGCATGATATAACAGTTGCCACAAAATACATCATCTTTCTTTTTATAAAATGATGAAATAATATAGAAAATATGTCCTTAAATCACATAATAATTTTATTTTACGTAATTAAAATGTCAATTATGTAAATTTTCTTTTTCAATTACAAGAAAGTTCTTGAAAAATACCAGTTTTTTGAAAAACGAATAAATATTTCATAGAAAAATTTCGTATCAGAAAAAGCATAATAATATTTGAATTTATTTTAATAATTATATTAATAATAAAATTAATAAATTTATTTTTATTCATAATTTGCATATTTCATAAATATGTGAGAGAACAAGTTCGTATGAAATGTGCAAGACATGTGTCTTATATTTATTTCATTATCATGGAAAATGTTATTGAAAATCATGCAAGAACTACATGATGAAAAATTCTTCCAAGTGATAGAGACGCGTTTTTAGATACCGTAATCGTTAACCCTAAAAAGATCTAGAAACTGATTCATTTCATGATTCAACTACAATCTTAATGAAATAAGCGAATGAGTGCGAAAATCCAAAAATATTTTCATAAAATTCTAATTGGGCTCGTTTATCCATCATTTGTCCATCCAAAATTCTCGTTTGCCCACCTTTTAATTGAAAGTTATGGCACGATTAAAATTTTTTACATCAGCAACAACGAATTCTTTTTCAAACGAATGACATCTGTTGAATCTAAAACTTTTAACTTTAAGAAAAATAGGGGACGAATTCAAAAAATTGAAAACACAACGTTTTTTTTTTTATAATATTTTTTTTATTTATTTCATCGTCATTCATTAGTTTTTCATCTCTTTTAATTTATTATATTTTCATCTTTCTTTTTTTATTTGTTTCTTTTTGTTTTGGTTTTTTTTTTGTTTTTATTGATAAATGAAAAAATGTTAAAAACAAAAAAGACTATAATATAATATTTAATATTAATTTAAGAGTTTTTCACCGTTAATTCACAAAATATATTTATTTTAATTAAAGTTTTCATCATTTTTTTTATTACATTTTTGTTTTGTTTCTTGTGTGTTATTATTATGTCTTATTTGTTTTATTAATTAATAATATAATTAATATTTTTAATAATTAATTTGATAATTAATGTGCTAAAATAATATTAATTTTTTTTATAAATACTGCACCTTTTTAAAAATAAAGTTGTCAATTATTAACGTGGATCGATTTTATTATAAAGACGTGAACAAATCTATGTAGGAGAGCTTTACTTAAAGATTAAATTGGTTCAGTAATTTTGGAAAGATTTTATAGTCAAACAGCGAACCTTACATATTCCCAAATAGCGAAAGATTTTTTGATTTTCCTTTTTTTTCATAATATTTTTCGATCGTATTCCCTGAAAACGCTTTTAAAACGTAGTTAATCCAAATCAAATCGAACCACTTTAATAATAAATTAATATAATAGTTATTAATAATTACAATCAGTTTTTTTTTTTTATTTTGTTTTAATAATTAATTATACCTAAAATTCATTATTTAATTTTAATTTAAACCTTACATTGACTGATTTTTTATTAATTTTCTTTTTTTTTTTTTACTAAATTAATTTTAATAATTAAAACATTATTTACAAAAGCATCTGTTTTTATTTTAGAAGTTTATGGTGTGATTTTTAATTCCACATAAACTTCTTTTTTATAATTCTAATTAAATACATTTTTTTAGACGACATTTAAATTAATTTTTTCCCTAAAATATGGTGTTTTTTTTTTGTTAATTTATTAAACTGATCGGTCTACAATATTTTTTCGTAAATTCTCGCTTTCGATGTTTACGAATTTATTCTGTTTTAAATTCGATAAGTATTAATAATGATTCCAAGAAATTCGTAAATATCGAAATTTAAAATAATTTTTTAACAATCTTTTTGGAGGAAACATTTAAAAAAAATTTTGTAACTATCTAGAAAATCTTTGTCTTTCATACACAGGTGTTACTAATAAAATTTTAGGAAAGTTCCCAGCGATATTCATAGATCTTATACTGAAGGATTCAAGGAATGTCTTATTCAATTTTCTCCACAATTCGAAAGTTACATCCCCATGCATGCAACGTGCATTTTTTTTTTATTGTCTTGAAATATGAAAACACGTTTATGAAACAAAGATTTTCTAAGATAGTTACTCCCAAAAATTAAGATATACGAAAAAATAAAAAAACTTTCGTTTCGGTTTATTCTTAAAAAGTGTTTTACATTTAAATTTCTAAATAACAATTTTTTGATTTCTTTAGAATTCTTCTTGTGTTTTTTTTTCTCTAACTTTAAAGCATACATTTTTTTAATGCCGTAGCGTAAAATGGCGATTTTAAAATTTTCTTTTTAATTATGTATTGCTTTTTGCATTGTTTTGGCAAGCTTTTTCAATTATATATATTTTAAATATATAATTTCGTGACTTAATTGAAATTTTTTTATAATAATTATTTCTAAAAATCTTAATTACTAGAAATTTACAATATTTATTTTATTTTTTTTATAATTTTAATTAACAGCATTATTGTATAAATTGAAATTTGGTATAAAAAACAATTTTATTTTTATTTTTTGTAGGTTCAAAAATTTTAACATAATTTTTCGTTAACGATATTTGTTGCAAATTTATTTTTTGCTAAAAAATATAAAAATTTATATAAAGTTTATCAATTTATAAAACAATGATTCTCGCTGAATGGCTTTAATTTAACGATATATTTTTCCAAATTTTTTTTTTATCGGAAAAAAATTCGTTATTAAATAATAAAGTTTATTTTTTTTTTTTTGAAATCTATCAATTCATAAAACAATGGTTTTTTTCTTAATACAAAAAGCCACAACACTAAACTTTTCATCGTAGAAAACGTGTTTTCCCACTATATTCAGTTTAGTATGAGGGCTTTAAGATCCTTTTTTATTTACTCGAATATTACGCACGAGATTTATTTATCTAGGATGTTGAATCCCGAAATAAATATTCTAAGAAAAAGTTTAGTGTTGGTTGCATGGCCTTTTGTTATATTTATATTTAGCTTGTTCGTAATAATCTCCTATTTTTTGCGTCCTTGTGACTCAAACATATCCTTAATTCATTTGGTTAGAGTAGTCCCTAAAAAGTTTGTTTAGTATTTCATTAGTAATTACCTATATCACAGATGCGCTGTTTTGAGATTTGATATTTAAATTTGTTTTATGTACAAAAGTTTGATCTATTTTTAGAAATTCAGTGAATTTATTTTAGTTATTTTAGTTATTTTATTACTTTTTTAAAACTTTTCATTTACACTATTTTAGGTAATTATAATGAAATAATTTGTTTAATTATTTTGAAATTGTTTTTAATTATCTGAATATTTTAAACAAGTTTTTTTTTCTTAATCGTGATACACTGGCTTTCACAGAAGTTCTTGGTCTATAAATGATTCTCTGTAGATTAATATGATGATAGATCAAGATGCCTGACTTTCTCGTTTTTACTTCAAAGTGGACAAAGATGCACAAAAAATATTGGCATAAAGTTCTCTAATGGCAGAAGCGAGAAAACACTGCAATCGAAAGTCATTGATCCCTTCTTATTGGGTTTTAAAAGAACTACCTTGAAATAAAGCCAATATTTCGCGATATTTTACTTTCATGGTACCAAAATTTTTTTAGTATTTTCTTTTTATATCACAATAAAAATAAACAAAAATTACGAAAAAAAGAAATACTGTTCAAAATTTTGATCTTGCAAAATTTTCTAAATTAGAATTTTTTTTATATTAACTCTAAGCATTAATTTTTTTTTGTTATTATGATTTAAAATTATTTTTTTATATAAAATATAATTTGTACATTTTTTTTATCTAGAAAATAAAATCTTTTTTTTTTTTTTTAATTTTAATTTGAAAATTTTGAAAGATTTTGACTGAACGGCGATTTAAAAAAAAAACATAAATTCAATAATAAGTTCACTTTATTTTAGTGTAGGCACTGGCATAGGTTCTGTAGATACTGAAGGCACTCGAGATCATTTCCTATTTTTAAGGAGCTCAAAACACTCTTCATCTGATGGGTCAAAAATTTATATATAGCGTGGACCATTTTAATCTATTTTGGCTAATAGCTCGTTTTATAGTTAATCAATCAAAAAATAACTTAAACAAAAGTTGTAGTTTTCCTACATTGAGAAATTTTTCAATAAGCCGATGGGAGATTATCTATATCTCGAGTAAACATTTCAGTGTCCACAAAACCGTTGCTACGGCCTGGATTATTTATTTATCTTTATTTTATCTATCGTCTACGTTTCGTTATTTTAGTTTTTTTCAAATGTCTTACACGAAATTTCTTAAACTGTATTTTTTTCGATTTTAATCAATAATTTTGTTAAAATTTTTTTCGGTAGGCCAATTTTATTCGGATTAAAATCGAAACTTATGCATCAAAATTATGTATGAGGGCTTATATCTATAACAAAAATAGTATGAGAGAGAGAAACATCCCGTGGGATATCTCTAGTTAATGGTTTCACTAGCCATGAAATAGTAATTATCTTTAGTAAGACACACTAATAATTCCGTCTAAGAATCTGGAATTTCTGGAATCTTCTGGAATATTATTTTTGCGCTCTCTCCTGCCATAAAAATTAATTCAATTTTGATCGTGTGGCATTTATAAGGTAAATTTTAAACTGGATGTCTCGTTTTCATGGCTAATCGACATTCTTCTTCCAGAATTTTAAGAAATATTTGGTATTTATTATAAACAGAGAGACCTGAAGTTGTCTAAAAAAATCATTCGATAACAATTAACGACACATAAAACTCCGACATTTAAAAAAAAAGAAAAACTTAAAATCTTTGTAAATGTTTGGTTTGACCAACATATTTTCACCCCAGTTCTTATTAAAAATTAAACCTTAAAGTATTTGAAATCCTTTTAAAGGACTTTTTTCATAAATTCATACAAAATTTTCAAAATTATTGTTGTGCTATATTTAGTTTTAATCCACAGTTTTTATTCGCGTTTTCGAAAACAAAAACAATGTTCAAGTGTTTTTTTTAATTATACAACAATTTAATCCAGTGAATAAATGTTTTTGGCATCCACTTTCGCGTTCAAAGCTTATTTTGACAAGAATCAACTTCAAGCGTGAAAGTGGAGGTACATGGGTTTACATGTCATCGACTCGTTCATTGGATAAATTACTAAAATACACGTTTTATACACGCACGCGCACAATAACAAAACACTAGACACGCAGAGCACTATACTAGCTTTACAAAACTGATTCAATTTGTTTAATTTCGTGTGCACTATTTGGATTCATTGGACTGGCAGCTGTTACATCAATTTCAGGAATTTGTCGTCCAATTGTGATAGGACCATCTTCTTCCTCTTCATCTTCATCGATGGGGGTGAGCGCGTCTAATGTCACTGGCGGTTCACCCTTTTTCACGAAACGTTTCATACATGGTGCTAAAAAGCTGCTGACCGCTGATAGGAAAAACAAGAATCCAGCCATAAAGAATGGTATGTCGTAGGATTTGGTTGCATCGTAAACAGCCCCTGCTAATGGAGAACCTACTATGGCAGCGGCACCACGGAATAATATTAATAATCCAAAGGCATTGGTTAATTTATCAAGACCCAATAGGTCGACTAGAATAATTGATGTAAGAGATATGTAACCGGCTGAAAAATGAGCAAAATTTGAATTAATTAAATTCGCTTCAACTTATTGGTAATGTTTGTGAAAGTAAAGAAAGTTAGTTAAAGAATGAAATGAAATTTTTCTACCCTCCGGTAGGTTAAAGGCATCCGAATAAAAACGGCAGTCACTTTATAGACTCACAACTGACCCGTGGAATAGGCCTAATGGGGACACCACGTTAAAAAAAACTTCCGATATCAAAGTCCTAGAACGTTGAAACATCAAATCCAAAAAGAATTAGTGACGTGATTTGCGAATAACTTTCTTCACTTTCACAAATGCTTAATCAGAAAAAAAAAACAAAAGTAATACTTACAAACAGCAATACCAAAAAATATCGACATTATTATATACGATACATACGATTGGCAAAAAGGCGTAGCAGAAACGGCAACAGTAGATATAACAAGACATATATTATTGAGCAATAATGAATTTACCCATGGAAAATCAGCAAAATATCCGCATGCAATACGACCCACAGTATTTGTTATACCAATTATTGATATTAAAAATGATGCAGAATTTGGTTCAATTCCCTGTAAAAAAACAAATTTTTATTTAGTGCCATTGCATTTTATTTATGAAAATAATTAACCTCGATTTCGTAAATCAAGTTATTACGTACATACATAAATACTTGTCATTAATTTTTTATTAGTCATAATAATATTCAAAAATGTTATTAGGTCACTATTTATTTTTGAAAACAATCTTTTTTGAAAATCTACTTATATTCAATCAGTGGCGTATTAGATAAATTTAAAGGCTCTCGGCGACGATAATCTTGCAAGCGGCTAAAATGCCGTTTTTTAAGATAATATCTACCTCTTTTCTACTGGGAATTCTGGAAAACTGACAAGAAAAGGGGCCCCATGTAAAATACACAATAAAGGGCGATGTATGGAATCGGTACATTAAGTAAAAATCACGATTATTTAAGAAACTAATTTTTTTTAAAAATTCAAACAGTTCACTTACAGATTGTATTGCTGCATCCACAAGATAAACAAAAGGTACATAAAGACCCGCCATTCCAAAAATATTTGAGACCGCAATAAACATAAATACGGGATCTTTGAGCAATGAAAAATCCATCATGGCGGCTAAAGCACTTTTAAAACTTTCAGGTAATACAAAACATGGACATAGGTCATATTCTGAAAAATTAAAAATGGTGATTATCTTTGGTTAAAAATAATTTTTACAAAATCTTTACAGGAAATGATTTTTGACTGTAAATTACCCGAAAGTTATTTCCCATAATGATTTTGCGAAGTTGTTTTCGACAAAAATGATTACTTACGTTCTGCTTTTTCAACATCCCCGTCACCACGTGCAGATCCACGTGGTCCTATTGACAATTGACTCTGACGATAATTCGTTAAAGATTTTTGCGATTGATATTCAGGTAAATGCACAACGGAGCCTGAATAAAAGATATCCTTGCGGGATAATGGACGTACCATCATTGGACGTGGAATTGAAGATCTTGAGGCAGTAAATGACATATTATCATTGTCCTAGAAAATTTAAAAATATTCGTTAACTTTTGATGATACTTTCGAATAATGAAGAACTGTCTATAAAGTTTTCTAAGAGGAATTCAGCTTTCAGGAAATATCTTACCATATCATCAGCGTTATTATTTTTACTGCCCGTAAATGACGATGTCGATAATCGTAAATGCAAACTTTTTCGTACATCACCATTAACATTTCCTCGAGATTTCGATTGTATCGCTCCCAATGTTGGACGATACCGTTCACCAACTGAAGTTTTACGCATCCGATCAAAAAATGGTACTGAACCATTTTTGGGCAAACCTTGATGATGTGATGTAAATGCTGGGGACGAAACATTTCGTGGCAAGTTTCCTCTTTGTACTTGTGTAAATTCCGTTTCATTATTTTTACTCTCCAAATCTTTATCACTGGCACTGGTCTCCATTTTTCCTTCATTTCGCTGTAGTTCAGCAATACGTGGATTTGGACGACGTTGTTTATTTTGTGAATCATTTACACTGTTGCCAGAACTACTACCACTCTGCTCTTGTACTTTCACCTCGGAGATTGTGGGTAATGTTGGAACAGTTGGTATGGGCGTTAACGGTGTACCAGGTACTAATTGATCTAAATTAAAACTAGAGTGTACACCGGGATCGATATTTATGGGCATTTTCATTCGTTTCTCCATGCTGCCATCCGGCAATTGTACCATAAAATATGATCCCCCAATACTTCCTCGCTCCATTTGAAACCGTTTCTCTTCGGCCATCCGTTGTAACAATGGTTTTACACTCGGAACTTTTGGATATTCTAAGGGACGCATTAACGCCCCACAAATGGCACAATTTAATATTAAACCAGCTAAAATTAAATTTGAACCTTTCCATCCATATTCTTCTAATAAATATGTGGCTAGGGGAGCAAAGGCGAATGTTCCAAATCCGGAACCACATACAGCGATACCAGTTGCTAAGGAACGTTTTGTTTCGAAATAGTAGCCCACACATACCACCGCTGGTAAATAGATTAAACCAAATCCAATACCTAGAAAATTTAAAGGTTTATGTACACTCGACATTTAAAAAATTGTTCTCTTTTGAAATATAAATTTATTATAACCCCCAACTTTTTATTATTTGTACCATTAATTTATTTTTTGTTCGTAAAAGGTATATGACCGCAGAGTTTTGTTTATGGAATATTTTTAGTAGTATTTAGATTATAGAAGCCAATATATATGAGATATTGTTTTTATCGCCATTTTTTTTTTTTATTATATGTATTATTTTAATTTAGTACAGACTTATAGTCAATGTTTTGTTGATATAAATAAATTTTATATATTCATTGCGTAGTTTAGACGCTAAACGTAAAAATATTAGGCAAATACGATAGATCTTTTTGCTTCTCAAACTTAAGGAGTCGAAGTTGGGCGGCCAATATTGGATTAACAAACCATAAAAATATTGCGGTTACAAATTCGATAAAAACGCCGAGATACAGTTTCTAATTTTGGTAAAGTTTTGTGTTAAAATAATTTTCCATTAATACTTTTGAAGTTACCCTATCGCGGCCTAACTATACGAAGTGCATTGAACGCCAGACTAAAGATCATTGCATTAAACATATGCAATGTCTATGGCATATTATATTTTTATAAATTTTTAATTTTAACATAAACATTCATTTTTTATTGTCATAAACCCAAAAAAATAAGTTTGCCAAGATGGTAATTTTGCAATAATTTGATGTGTTAATTAACTTACCTCCCATTACACCATACGTTAACATCAACATATTAACAGTTGGTGAAAATATTGATAATACAAAGGCTACTGTTGATATTACACTCCCCGCCATACAAACAGCACGACATCCAAATTTATTCGTAAGCGCCGATACAACTGGACCTAGAAACAAAAATATACACACAAGAAATTAGCAATAACAAGAACAAGAATATCAAGAAGAACAAGAAGAATAATTTTCAAATTAAACAGGATCACAACTGACCCGTGGAATAGGCCTAATGGGGAAACCACGCTAAAAAAAACGCACTTAGTACACTACCTCATGGGTGAAAGTATTGGTACTTTTTGTTTGTTTTCTTTTTTTGATGATTTTTAAGTTAAATTAAACAATATCACAACTGACCCGTGGAATAGGCCTACTGGGGACACCACGTTAAAAAAAACTCGCTAAGTACACTACCTCATGGGTGAAACGTGTACATCTCGGACGATTAAATTTTACTACTTTTTTTTAACTTAAATTGCTTTAATCTTTTCAATCTCTGATAATACCAATTATTTTTCAATAGTTTCAAATTAAACAGGATCACAACTGACCCGTGGAATAGGCCTACTGGGGACACCACGTTAAAAAAAGCTAAGTCCTTTTGAAGTTACGGTATCCTTAAATCGAAGTTTGTTTCCAATTTGATTATAATTCGGTGAAACAAAATCGTGTTAAAAGAAATAGCTTTATTCATCATCAATTTAATTTAATTATTTTGTTTTTATTTTTTTTCCAAAATAATTGCTTTAAGTCAATTTGTAATTAAAATTCTGATAATTTAAATACAATTCTTCAACTTTCCAGATGGAACCAGTGAAGAATAGTTATATTTAAGTTATCGTGTAAAATTAATTAAGACACGCAATTAAATAGTTCATTAATAATCAACTGACCCATATTTTTTTTTTTATTACTTTAATTTTCATCATCGTTATTTACTAGAAAAGAATTTACCTCGAATTTTTTTTACATATAGTCTTCCTTCAATATTTTAATAGTGTAATAAATTTCGCTGTTGATTTTTTCGCATTTTTATGGGTAAACAAAAAATAAGAAAGCTGGATATCAGGTTTCTGATTCTGACATTGATTGATCATAATTTGATTGACCAATTTATGTTTGTAGATTTTTTACCAACATTGTGAATAATTTATTTAGTGACGTCATTACTGAGTAATATTCAAATTGAAAATGAGTATTTTTTAACAAATTTTCTAAGGGATACCTCAGAAAAAATTCGAAAAAATCACATCAAATTTTTTTTTCGGAATTTGATAAAACTCAATACATAAGGTAATTTTGACCCAGGAATTACAAATATCGGGTTAATTTGACGATTGGACGTGTAATTTCTGAGATATGGCCAAATTCAGAGCAATTTTAGGCAATATTATAGAAACTATTCGTCTAATAGTCAAATGGATACGATTTTTGTAATATTTGGGTCAAAATTACCTCATCAACAGAGTTTTATCAAAATCGGATACCAATCAATTCCATTTGACAATCGAACGTATAATTTCTGAGACAAACCTTAATTCATACCACTTTTAGGCGATATCCGTCAATTTTTCAAAAAGAAAACCTTTTAATAGTTTCATTTTATAATTTCTAGATTTCCTTGATCAGCTTTAATGATATGAAAAAATGAATACAACTTACCCGCACTTAAATACATTCCCGATAATAAACTTCCAACCCATGCGACTTGTCCTTTCCCCTCACCATAGTATACCACGAACTCATTTAAGAACACACCAAAGGTGTACGCAATACCATCCACGATCATGTTACATATAAATGATGCAAACACAATCACCCAGCCGTAGCCACCGTCGGGCGGTGGTGGAAAATCATGATAATCACAATACGATAGGACATCTTCATCATCACCCCCACCCCCACCGGCCGAGGCTCCATCACCTGCACCTACACCGTCTGTTAAACGTTGTGCTTCCTCGCATGAACATTCTGATTCCGTCTGAAAATAGAAAAATTGAAAAGTTGAAAATTTGAAAAAAGTTATCTATTTTTAAAATCAGCCAAGAGAGTGTAATACATCCATAATAAATTAAATTATCAATTTGTCCAGTTTTTACACCCCCTGTATATTTTTAACAGTCCCCAATACATTTTACAACAATAGATATAAAAGTTTATAAAAATCACATACTTTCAATAAAAATATTAATAATAAGGTCAAATAATTTTATTATTAATAAATTCATTAACACATATCACTCATAATAAGCTCACCTCTGCTGCCACCCCCCACCCTCTGTCACCATTATTCGATATATTATTATTATATGATCACGTTCTTTGATCATAAAAATAATAAATCAAAACATATAAAAGATAATCATAATTATTATTACAAAATCGATAATTATTAAAAATAGAAAATTTTTATTTATTTTTTTTATTGATAATTTTCCTTGAAAATTTTATTATACTAATGTTATATTTACTACTTAAATTATATATTTTATAAATGTGAAAGTAAGCATGTTTGTTTGTTATGCTTTCATATGTTGATATATCAGAATAACACATGAATTATAATTTATAAAGATATATTTTTTAAAAATAAAAAAATTTAATTTAATTTAACATTTACGATTTTTTCAATCTTTGCAGAAATCGATAATTTATGGGTCAAATGATGACTATAGATGGAGCAGATCTAAGATTATCATTTTGATCCATAAGTTAAAGAATTCTGTGAACAATTAAAATAGTAAATGTCAAACAAATCATGACCAACTATTCTGATATACTCAATGAAATATGATTATTTTACATTTAACAAAATTGAAAACTGTGTATATCGGGAGAGGGTGGAGGCTGTAAATTTTTGTATCTCCAATTTCGATAAAACTCAGTATATAAGGTAATTTTGACCCAATCATTAAATAAACCCGATTTTTATACTTTTTGGGTCAAAATTACCCCATCCACCGAGTTTCATCAAATTCCAAAACAAATTTTTTTTTACGTTTTTTTCGATTTTTTCAAAGGGGTACCCCTTAAAAAAATTGCAAAAAATCGAAAAATTTTTTATATCTCCAATTTCGATAAAACTCAGTTTATAAGGTAATTTTGACCCAAAAAGTTCAAAAATCGGGTGCATTTATTGACTGGTCTAATAGTTTTTGAGATACGGACTAAAATCGATCCAAATATTGCGATATCTCAGAAACTCCGCATCCAATCATTAAATTAACCCGATTTTTTTACTTTTTGGGTCAAAATTATCCCAACCACCGAGTTTCATCAAATCCAAAACTTCCCTCCACTTGACAACGAAAACACTTACAATGAACACTAGGATTGTGTACCTTTAAACAAAACAAAAAATGACTCGTTTTTAAATTTTGCAGAATCTATATTTTACGAATCCTTGAGTATTTTGTAAGGCCACCTTAATAATTATATATTTTGTGCCAATCAAAAGTTTTAGAGTGATATTTGTTAATAATTTTTTAACAAATTATTATTAGTATTCAGAAGGTAATACCTGTAGTAATCCATAAATTATAAAGGTAAACAAACATTGATATTACCAATATACCTATAGTTATTAATAATTCATCATGGCAAGTGAGTTAATTGTAAATATAATTATTACCTACTTTAATATTTTTAGCTCATTTTATTTAACCTTTAAATTTATTAAATATTTATTTATTTTTCATTTATAAGCCAAACGCAAATTGATACGCAGCTTGGTCTGATGACCAGTCAGAAATTTATACCTTATCGCCTCCTAGATTATTGACCATTTATTCTGTAACACCCGGTAAAAAATGTCATTACACTCTCTAATAAATTGATTAAAAATTTTAATTGATAAATAATTTCCTTTAAAAATTACATTAAAAAAAAAAGTTTCCAATAATTAATCTACGGAAATGTAATTTTTATTGAAATCAATAGAATTAAAATTAAACAATTATTACAAGAATGTTTTATTAATAGAATTGTATGTCGCCACAATTCGTTCATCATAAATTATTATAAAGCCTCTTTAAATAGTAAAATGTTTTAAGTCAATTGTTTTGTATGACTTAAGTCTATTAAGCCAATTAAATATAATAAAAAAAATTTATTTAACTCTTCATTCGTTTTGATACTTGAAATTTATGTGCATTTTAATTCCAATGTATTATTTTTAGACTTATATCGAACTGATCAGTGATACAAAAATCTTCACTATCTTTTGAAATAGACAACCCTCTTAACCCGAAAAATGTGTCGATATTCCGATCTGGATACGAATCCCATTAATTATTGCAATCCATCTAAAAAAATCGATAATTTAAATTCACGTTTATTTCAAAACTAGCTGTTAGATACCCGCTATTTTTTATCTCACGGTATACTGTCTCCACAAGTCATACCACCATCCATGATTAAACAACTGATTAAATTATAGTGGTTTAACGATAAACTATTCTGCAACCAAGAATTCTATATCATTTTTATATAGAATTAAAGTTGATCAAACAGTTAACTGCAATTTTACAATGCACCACTCTAAATTAAACTGTTACAAACATTAAACACACCCCTTTGCACATATAAAAAACCCAATGGACAATACACAAAATTTGTTCGAAATTTTCTAAAAAAACATACCACGACGACATGCCCTTCATCGGATTTATTCGATTTTTTCTCAATTAGAGGTTGTTTCATAGCTTCCATATATGAAGTAGCTCTATTATTTCCCAACTCTTGTTCATCATTTTGATCCTAAAAATTATAATTATTTTCTTAAATGAAAATAGAAATTATTATACAATGATAAACATTGCCAAATTGTTTTTGTTTTTCATTGACCACCTGCAAGGGAAATGGAAAATCTATTTGCCAATTCATATATAATAAAAATAAATAAAAAAATTCTTAGAAAATGAAAAGTTTTGTGATTATAGCCAAAAACATTTGAAAATCATATATTACTAAAAATTATTCAAAACTAAGGAATTAAATTATTTAAATACCCTGTGTCTGTGTTTTTAAGATAGATAATTTTGTTCTTATTATGACGAAGAAAAAGTGACAGTCATGTTTCGTCAAGTTTTAATAAATGATGATTAAATAAATATAATATTAATTGCCAAAAGTTTTCAAATAGCGTAGAATATGTTTCGCCAGATGTTCACAATTTAAAAATTAAAATTGTTTTTTCTTTCCCATAGAAAATTTAATCTTTGATTGAATAAATAGAAGGTCGAGTGCACTGCAGTCGGGAATACCCTTGAAATTATAATTAAAAATTGCGAATTTTTAATTATTCTATGCAACTTTTTCTTAAATCTTTGTTCGGTATCACTTATCACCTCTGGCAGTAGACAAAATATTAAGAATCGGCCCTATTAAAGTTCTGAATTTTTTAAAGTTAATGAAAATTTCCGAAGTAGACTATAAATGTTTTTGGAGAAGTTCGCCAACATTATACATCTGTTTCTTTTCTGATTGGTTATAGTAATCAAGTCGGTACACTTTTCGATGTCATGTTTTAGATAAATAAAATATGTCAGATTTATCCTTTTTTTAAAATAATAATTAATTTTAATATTTGAGAATGTTGTAAACAACAAAATCACAATAAATAAATAATAATCTGTTGTAGCCACGTGACTGACTCGCTGTGACTGTGAGTGAATGAGAACGAGTAAAAATAAAAGTATATTTAATATAAAACATCTCTGTTTGAAATTTTCCAACTCGTGTTTGTCAAATACAGGTGATATTTATGTATGTACATTAGACCGTGATCCCATAATGAAGCGAAATTTCGATGATTATATTTATCAGGATTGATACAACTGTAACTTTAGGTCGCTGCTCATCAACATCTTTTTCGGGTATATTACCAAGTTAAAGTGTGGCATGGTTATCAGCTAGGCCCTACAGACTGCAGTTGGAAGATAGTCAACAATTCGTTAGAACCAGTCCAAAATTTACTTCCATCTGCGACGGAAAAACTTCTGAACACAAGTTTTTGGAACTGCAAAAAGGGGAATATTGAATCGCCAACAGTGGAGGATCCGTTTGATACTAACGAGGCGACATGCGATACATCGCTGTTAACGTAATTTACATGCACTTAGGATTAAGATGAAGAAGAACAAGAACAAGAAGATCAAAAAAAACAAGATGAAGAATTTGAAAGCAACGACTCGGACGATTAAATTTCACTACTTTTTTTTAAACTTAAATTGCTTTAATCTTTTCAATCTCTGATAATATCCATTATTATGCAAGAGTTTCAAATTAAACCGAATCACAACTGACCCGTGGAATAGGCCTAATGGGGAGACCACGTTAAAAAAAACGCGCTAAGTACACAACCTCATGGGTGAAAGTATTGGTATTTTTTTTGTTTTGTTTTTTTTTTTTTTTTTATGATTCTTCAGTTAAATTAAACAGGAACACAACTGACCCGTGGAATAGGCCTAATGGGGAGACCACGTTAAAAAAAACGCGCTAAGTACACTACCACATGGGTGAAAGTATTGGTATTTTTGTTTGTTTTTTTTTTTTTTTTTATGATTCTTCAGTTAAATTAAACAGGAACACAACTGACCCGTGGAATAGGCCTAATGGGGAGACCACGTTAAAAAAAACGCGCTAAGTACACTATCACATGGGTGAAAGTATTGGTATTTTTGTTTGTTTTGTTTTGTTTTTTTTTTATGATTCTTCAGTTAAATTAAACAGGAACACAACTGACCCGTGGAATAGGCCTAATAGGGACACCACGTTAAAAAAAACGCACTTAGTACACTACCTCATGGGTGAAAGTATTGTTTTTTTTTTTTTTGGATAATTTTTTAGTTAAATTGAACAGGATCACAACTGACCCGTTGTGATTTTTTATATTTTTCAAGCTTCTTTGAATTTTAATTTTGCATACTTCAATTTCATTACATTTGTTTGTCTGCTACAGGATCTCTAAAAATGACCTTTTTCTCTTTTAGGTACACTAATTAATAATATCTTCTGTTTTAGGTCATCATTAGGTAGGTTACACTTATTCTATTTTTTATTGAATTCGCTTATTTTCATTGAATTTGATTTTTTTCTCTTACAGGACTTTATTTTTATAATTATTTATTCTGTTTTAGGGACTCTAATTAATAATTTCTTTTGTTTTAGGTCATCATTAGGTAGGTTACACTTATTCTATTTTTTATTGAATTCGCTTATTTTCATTGAATTTGATTTTTTTCTCTTACAGGACTTTATTTTTATAATTATTTATTCTGTTTTAGGGACTCTAATTAATAATTTCTTTTGTTTTAGGTCATCATTAGGTAGGTTACACTTATTCTATATTTATTGAATTCGCTTATTTTCTTTGAATTTGAATTTTTTCTTTTACAGGACTTTATAATTATTTATTCTGTTTTAGGTACTCTAGTTTCAAATTAAACAGGATCACAACTGACCCGTAGAATAGGCCTAATGGGGGAACCACGTTAAAAAAACGCGATGAGAACACTACCTCATGGATGAAAGCTTTGGTATTTTTATTTGTTTTTTTTTTTTGTTTTTTTATGATTTTTTTGTTAAATCACCCAGGTAGTGTAAATGAAACCCTCTTAGTACACTACCTTATGGGTGAAAGTGTAGGTATTTTCTTTGGTTTTTTTTTAATGATTTTTTAGCAGGTAGTGTAAAAAAAGCTCTTAGTACACTACCGTCTGCTAAAGGATCTCTAGAGTTTACTTTTTTCTGTTTCAGGTACACTAATTAAGAATTTCTTCTGTTTTAGGTACACTAATAAAAAATTTCTTTTGTTTTAGGTACACTAATTATAAATTTCTTTTGTTTTAGGTCTTCATTTGGTAAGTTATACTTATTCTATTATTTATGGAATTCGCTTATTTTCTTTTACAGGACTTTATAATTATAATAATTTATTCTGTTTTAGATACTCTAGTTTCAAATTAAACAGCATCACAACTGACCCGTGGAATAGGCCTAATGGGGAGACCACGTTAAAAAAAACGTGCTAAGTACAATACCTCATGGATGAAAGTATTGGTTTTTTTTGTTTGTTTTCTTTTTTATGATGATTTTTAAGTTAAATTAAACAGGATCACAACAGACCCGTGGAATAGGACTAATGGGGAGACCACGTTAAAAAAAACGTGCTAAGTACACTACCTCATGGGTGAAAGTATTGGTATTTTTTTTTGTTTTGTTTTTTGTTTTTTTTTTTTTTTTATGATTCTTCAGTTAAATTAAACAGGAACACAACTGACCCGTGGAATAGGCCCAATGGGGAGACCACGTTAAAAAAAACGCGCTAAGTACACTACCTCATGGGTGAAAGTATTGGTATTTTTTTTGTAATGATTTTTTAGTTAAATTAAACAGGATCACAACTGACCCGTGGAATAGGCCTAATAGGGACACCACGTTAAAAAAAACGCACTTAGTACAATACCTCATGGGTGAAAGTATTGTTTTTATTTTTTTTTTTTGATGTTTTTTAAGTTAAATTGAACAGGATCACAACTAACCCGTTGTGATTTTTTTATATTTTTCAATTTCTCTTTTAGGTACACTAATTAAGAATTTCTTCTGTTTTAAGTCATCATTAGGTAGGTTGCACTTATTCTATTATTTATTGAATTCGCTCATTTTCTTTGAATTAGAATTTTTTCTTTTACAGGACTTTATAATTATAATTATTTATTCTGTTTTAGGAACTCTAGTTTCAGATTAAACAGGATCACAACTGACCCGTAGAATAGGCCTAATGGGGGGACCACGTTAAAGAAAAACGCGATGAGTACACTACCTCATGGGTGAAAGTTTTGGTATTTTTAT
Organism: Chrysoperla carnea; assembly: GCF_905475395.1. Lineage (NCBI taxonomy): Eukaryota > Metazoa > Arthropoda > Insecta > Neuroptera > Chrysopidae > Chrysoperla > Chrysoperla carnea. The sequence goes on from NC_058341.1 coordinate 3,991,337, forward strand.
TTGTTTTTTTGTTTTTTTTTTTTTTTTATGATTTTTTAGTTAAATCACCCAGGTAGTGTAAATGAAACCCTCTTAGTACACTACCTCATGGGTGAAAGTGTAGGTATTTTCTTTTGTTTTTTTTTAATGATTTTTTAGCAGGGAGTGTAAAAAAACGCTCTTAGTACACTACCGTCTGCTAAAGGATCTCTAAAGTTTACTTATTTCTGTTTTAGGTATACTAATTATGAATTTCTTCTGTTTTAGGTACACTAATAAAAAATTTCTTTTGTTTTAGGTACACTAATTATAAATTTCTTTTGTTTAAGGTCTTCATTTGGTAAGTTATACTTATTCTATTATTTATGGAATTCGCTTATTTTCTTTTACAGGACTTTATAATTCTAATAATTTATTCTGTTTTAGGTACTCTAGTTTCAAATTAAACAGGATCACAACTGACCCGTGGAATAGGCCTAATGGGGAGACCACGTTAAAAAAAACGCGCAAAGTACACTACCTCGTTGGTGAAAGTATTGGTATTTTTTGTTGTTTTTTTTTTGCTGATTTTTTTGTTAAATTGAACAGAATCACAACTGACCCGTTGTGATTTTTTATATTTTTCAAGCTTCTTTGAATTTTAATTTTGCATACTTTAATTTCATTACATTTGTTTGTCTGCTACAGGATCTCTAAAAATGACCTTTTTCTCTTTTAGGTACACTAATTAATAATTTCTTTTGTTTTAGGTCATCATTAGGTAGGTTACACTTATTCTATTTTTTATTGAATTCGGTTATTTTCATTGAATTTGATTTTTTTCTCTTACAGGACTTAATTTTTATAATTATTTATTCTGTTTTAGGGACTCTAATTAATAATTTCTTTTGTTTTAGGTCATCATTAGGTAGGTTACACTTATTCTATTATTTATTGAATTCGGTTATTTTCATTGAATTAGATTTTTTCTCTTACAGGTTTTTATTTTTATAATTATTTATTCTGTTTTAGGGACTCTAATTAATAATTTCTTTTGTTTTTAGCTCATCATTAGGTAGGCTACACTTATTCTATTATTTATTGAATTCGGTTATTTTCATTGAATTTGATTTTTTTCTCTTACAGGACTTTATTTTTATAATTATTTATTCTGTTTTAGGGACTTTAATTAATAATTTCTTTTGTTTTAGGTCATCATTAGGTAGGTTACACTTATTCTATTTTTTATTGAATTCGGTTATTTTCATTGAATTTGATTTTTTTCTCTTACAGGACTTTTTTTTTATAATTACTTATTCTGTTTTAGGGACTCTAATTAATTATTTCTTTTGTTTTTGGTACACTTATTAAGATTGTTGCCTCTCATTAGTATTGAGAGGGGTGGTGGAGGGACGTCGATATTTTTTATTGAATTCGCTTATTTTCATTGAATTTTCAACTGACCAGTGGAATAGGCCTAATGGGGAGACTACGTTAAAAAAAACGTGGTAAGAACACTACCTCATGGGTGAATGTCTGGTATCGTTTTTTGTTTTTGATGATTTTTTAATTCATCGAATTTGATTTTGCTTCTCTTACAGGACTATATTTTTATAATTATTTATTCTGTTTTAGGGACTCTAATTAATAATTTCTTTTGTTTTAGGTCATCATTAGGTAGGTTACACTTATTCTATTATTTATTGAATTCGGTTATTTTCATTGAATTTGATTTTTTCTCTTACAGGTTTTTATTTTTATAATTATTTATTCTGTTTTAGGGACTCTAATTTATAATTTCTTTTGTTTTAGGTCATCATAAGGTAGGTTAAACTTATTCTATTATTTATTGAATTCGGTTATTTTCATTGAATTTGATTTTTTCTCTTACAGGTTTTAATTTTTATAATTATTTATTCTGTTTTAGGGACTCTAATTAATAATTTCTTTTGTTTTAGGTCATCATTAGGTAGGTTACACTTATTCTATTATTTATTGAATTCGGTTATTTTCATTGAATTTGATTTTTTCTCTTACAGGTTTTTATTTTTATAATTATTTATTCTGTTTTAGGGACTCTAATTAATAATTTCTTTTTTTTAGGGCAACATTAGGTAGGTTACACTTATTCTATATTTATTGAATTCGGTTATTTTCATTGAATTTGATTTTTTCTCTTACAGGTTTTTATTTTTATAATTATTTATTCTGTTTTAGGGACTCTAATTAATAATTTCTTTTGTTTTAGGTCATCATTAGGTAGGTTACACTTATTCTATTATTTATTGAATTCGGTTATTTTCATTGAATTTGATTTTTTTCTCTTACAGGACTTTATTTTTATAATTATTTATTCTGTTTTAGGGACTCTAATTAATAATTTTTTTTGTTTTTGGTACACTTATTAAGATTGTTGCCTCTCATTAGTATTGAGAGGGGTGGTGGAGGGCCGTCGATATTTTTTATTGAATTCGCTTATTTTCATTGAATTTTCAACTGACCCGTGGAATAGGCCTAATGGGGAGACCACGTTAAAAAAAACTTGGTAAGAACACTACCTCATGGGTGAATGTCTGGTATTGTTTTTTGTTTTTGATGATTTTTTAATTCATCGCATTTGATTTTGCTTCTCTTACAGGACTTTATTTTTATAATTATTTATTCTGTTTTAGGGACTCTATTTAATAATTTCTTTTGTTTTAGGTCATCATTAGGTAGGTTACACTTATTCTATATTTATTGAATTCGGTTATTTTCATTGAATTTGATTTTTTTCTCTTACAGGACTTTATTTTTATAATTATTTATTGTGTTTTAGGGACTCTAATTAATAATGTCTTTTGTTTTAGGTCATCATTAGGTAGGTTACACTTATTCTATATTTATTGAATTCGGTTATTTTCATTGAATTTGATTTTTTTCTCTTACAGGACTTTATTTTTATAATTATATATTCTGTTTTAGGGACTCTAATTAATAATTTCTTTTGTTTTAGGTCATCATTAGGTAGGTTACACTTATTCTATTTTTTATTGAATTCGGTTATTTTCATTGAATTTGATTTTTTTCTCTTACAGGACTTTATTTTTATAATTATATATTCTGTTTTAGGGACTCTAATTAATAATTTCTTTTGTTTTAGGTCATCATTAGGTAGGTAACACTTATTCTATTTTTTATTGAATTCGGTTATTTTCATTGAATTTGATTTTTTTCTCTTACAGGACTTTATTTTTATAATTATTTATTCTGTTTTAGGGACTCTAATTAATAATTTCTTTTGTTTTAGGTCATCATTAGGTAGGTTACACTTATTCTATATTTATTGAATTCGGTTATTTTCATTGAATTTGATTTTTTTCTCTTTCAGGTTTTTATTTTTATAATTATTTATTCTGTTTTAGGGACTCTAATTAATAATTTCTTTTGTTTTAGGTCATCATTAGGTAGGTTACACTTATTCTATATTTATTGAATTCGGTTATTTTCATTGAATTTGATTTTTTTCTCTTACAGGACTTTATTTTTATAATTATTTATTCTGTTTTAGGGACTCTAATTAATAATTTCTTTTGTTTTAGGTCATCATTAGGTAGGTTACACTTATTCTATTTTTTATTGAATTCGGTTATTTTCATTGAATTTGATTTTTTTCTCTTACAGGACTTTATTTTTATAATTATTTATTCTGTTTTAGGGACTCTAATTAATAATTTCTTTTGTTTTAGGTCATCATTAGGTAGGTTACACTTATTCTATTATTTATTGAATTCGGTTATTTTCATTGAATTTGATTTTTTTCTCTTACAGGACTTTATTTTTATAATTATTTATTCTGTTTTAGGGACTCTAATTAATAATTTTTTTTGTTTTTGGTACACTTATTAAGATTGTTGCCTCTCATTAGTATTGAGAGGGGTGGTGAAGGGCCGTCGATATTTTTTATTGAATTCGCTTATTTTCATTGAATTTTCAACTGACCCGTGGAATAGGCCTAATGGGGAGACCACGTTAAAAAAAACTTGGTAAGAACACTACCTCATGGGTGAATGTCTGGTATTGTTTTTTGTTTTTGATGATTTTTTAATTCATCGCATTTGATTTTGCTTCTCTTACAGGACTTTATTTTTATAATTATTTATTCTGTTTTAGGGACTCTAATTAATAATTTCTTTTGTTTTAGGTCATCATTAGGTAGGTTACACTTATTCTATTATTTATTGAATTCGGTTATTTTCATTGAATTTGATTTTTTTCTCTTACAGGACTTTATTTTTATAATTATTTATTGTGTTTTAGGGACTCTAATTAATAATGTCTTTTGTTTTAGGTCATCATTAGGTAGGTTACACTTATTCTATATTTATTGAATTCGGTTATTTTCATTGAATCTGATTTTTTTCTCTTACAGGACTTTATTTTTATAATTATTTATTCTGTTTTAGGGACTCTAATTAATAATTTCTTTTGTTTTAGGTCATCATTAGGTAGGTTACACTTATTCTATTTTTTATTGAATTCGGTTATTTTCATTGAATTTGATTTTTTTCTCTTACAGGACTTTATTTTTATAATTATTTATTCTGTTTTAGGGACTCTAATTAATAATTTCTTTTGTTTTAGGTCATCATTAGGTAGGTTACACTTATTCTATTATTTATTGAATTCGGTTATTTTCATTGAATTTGATTTTTTCTCTTACAGGTTTTTATTTTTATAATTATTTATTCTGTTTTAGGGACTCTAATTAATAATTTCTTTTGTTTTAGGTCATCATTAGGTAGGTTACACTTATTCTATTATTTATTGAATTCGGTTATTTTCATTGAATATGATTTTTTTCTCTTTCAGGTTTTTATTTTTATAATTATTTATTCTGTTTTAGGGACTCTAATTAATAATTTCTTTTGTTTTAGGTCATCATTAGGAAGGTTACACTTATTCTATTTTTTATTGAATTCGGTTATTTTCATTGAATTTGATTTTTTTCTCTTACAGGACTTTATTTTTATTATTATTTATTCTGTTTTAGGGACTCTAATTAATAATTTCTTTTGTTTAAGGTCATCATCAGGTAGGTTACACTTATTCTATTATTTATTGAATTCGGTTATTTTCATTGAATTTGATTTTTTTCTCTTACAGGACTTTATTTTTATTATTATTTATTCTGTTTTAGGGACTCTAATTAATAATTTCTTTTGTTTTAGGTCATCATTAGGTAGGTTACACTTATTCTATTATTTATTGAATTCGGTTATTTTCATTGAATTTGATTTTTTTCTCTTACAGGACTTTATTTTTATAATTATTTATTCTGTTTTAGGGACTCTAATTAATAATTTCTTTTGTTTTAGGTCATCATTAGGTAGGTTACACTTATTCTATTATTTATTGAATTCGCTTATTTTCATTGAATTTGATTTGTTTTTCTTACAGGACTTTTAAATTTTATAATTATTTATTCTGTTTTAGGTACTCTAATTAATAATTTCTTTTGTTTTAGGTCATCATTAGGTAGGTTACACTAATTCTATTTTTTATTGAATTCGGTTATTTTCATTGAATTTGATTTTTTTCTCTTACAGGACTTTATTTTTATAATTATTTATTCTGTTTAAGGGACTCTAATTAATAATTTCTTTTGTTTTAGGTCATCATTAGGTAGGTTACACTTATTCTATTATTTATTGAATTCGCTTATTTTCATTGAATTTGATTTTTTTCTCTTACAGGACTTTATTTTTATAATTATTTATTCTGTTTTAGGGACTCTAATTAATAATTTCTTTTGTTTTAGGTCATCATCAGGTAGGTTACACTTATTCTATTATTTATTGAATTCGGTTATTTTCATTGAATTTGATTTTTTTCTCTTACAGGAGTTTCATTTTTATAATTATTTATTCTGTTTTAGGGACTCTAATTAATAATTTCTTTTGTTTTAGGTCATCATCAGGTAGGTTACACTTATTCTATTATTTATTGAATTCGGTTATTTTCCTTGAATTTGATGTTTTTCTCTTACAGGACTTTATTTTTATAATTATTTATTCTGTTTTAGGGACTCTAATTAATAATTTCTTTTGTTTTAGGTCATCATTAGGTAGGTTACACTTATTCTATTATTTATTGAATTCGGTTATTTTCATTGAATTTGATTTTTTTCTCTTACAGGACTTTATTTTTATTATTATTTATTCTGTTTTAGGGACTCTAATTAATAATTTCTTTTGTTTTAGGTCATCATTAGGTAGGTTACACTTTTTCTATTATTTATTGAATTCGGTTATTTTCATTGAATTTGATTTTTTTCTCTTACAGGACTTTATTTTTATAATTATTTATTCTGTTTTAGGGACTCTAATTAATAATTTCTTTTGTTTTAGGTCATCATCAGGTAGGTTACACTTATTCTATTATTTATTGAATTCGCTTATTTGCATTGAATTTGATTTTTTTCTCTTTCAGGACTTTTAAATTATGATTATTTATTCTGTTTTAGGTACTCTAATTAATAATTTCTTTTGTTTTAGGTCATCATTAGGTAGGTAACACTTATTCTATTTTTTTTTGACTTCGCTTATTTTCATTGAATTTGATTTTTTTTCTCTTACAGGACTTTTAAATTATGATTATTTATTCTGTTTTAGGTACTCTAATTAATAATTTCTTTTGTTTTAGGTCATCATTAGGTAGGTTACACTTATTCTATTATTTATTGAATTCGCTTATTTTCATTGAATTTGATTTTTTTCTCTTACAGGACTTTATTTTTATAATTATTTATTCTGTTTTAGGGACTCTAATTAATAATTTCTTTTGTTTTTGGTACACTTATTAAGATTGTTGCCTCTCATTAGTATTGAGAGGGGTGGTGGAGGGCCGTCGATATTTTTTATTGAATTCGCTTATTTTCATTGAATTTTCAACTGACCCGTGGAATAGGCCTAATGGGGAGACCACGTTAAAAAAAACGTGGTAAGAACACTACCTCATGGGTGAATGTCAGGTATTGTTTTTTGTTTTTGATGATTTTTTAATTCATTGAATTTGATTTTTTTCTCTTACAGGACTTTATTTTTATAATTATTTATTCTGTTTTAGGGACTCTCATTAATAATTTCTTTTGTTTTAGGTCATCATTAGGTAGGTTACACTTATTATATTATTTATTGAATTCGGTTATTTTCATTGAATTTGATTTTTTTCTCTTACAGGACTTTATTTTTATAATTATTTATTCTGTTTTAGGGACTCTAATTAATAATTTTTTTTGATTTTGGTACACTTATTAAGATTGTTGCCTCTCATTAGTATTGAGAGGGGTGGTGGAGGGCCGTCGATATTTTTTATTGAATTCGCTTATTTTCATTGAATTTTCAACTGACCCGTGGAATAGGCCTAATGGGGAGACCACGTTAAAAAAAACGTGGTAAGAACACTACCTCATGGGTGAATGTCTGGTATTGTTTTTTGTTTTTGATGATTTTTTAGTTCATTGAATTTGATTTTTTTCTCTTACAGGATTTTATTTTTATAATTATTTATTCTGTTTTAGGGACTCTAATTAATAATTTCTTTTGTTTTAGGTCATCATTAGGTAGGTTACACTTATTCTATAATTTATTGAATTCGGTTATTTTCATTGAATTTGATTTTTTCTCTTACAGGTTTTTATTTTTATAATTATTTATTCTGTTTTAGGGACTCTAATTAATAATTTCTTTTGTTTTAGGTCATCATTAGGTAGGTTACACTTATTCTATTATTTATTGAATTCGGTTATTTTCATTGAATTTGATTTTTTCTCTTACAGGTTTTTATTTTTATAATTATTTATTCTGTTTTAGGGACTCTAATTAAAAATTTCTTTTGTTTAAGGTCATCATTAGGTAGGTTACACTTATTCTATTATTTATTGAATTCGGTTATTTTCATTGAATTTGATTTTTTCTCTTACAGGTTTTTATTTTTATAATTATTTATTCTGTTTTAGGGACTCTAATTAATAATTTCTTTTGTTTTAGCTCATCATTAGGTAGGTTACACTTATTCTATTATTTATTGAATTCGGTTATTTTCATTGAATTTGATTTTTTCTCTTACAGGTTTTTATTTTTATAATTATTTATTCTGTTTTAGGGACTCTAATTAATAATTTCTTTTGTTTAAGGTCATCATTAGGTAGGTTACACTTATTCTATTATTTATTGAATTCGGTTATTTTCATTGAATTTGATTTTTTCTCTTACAGGTTTTTATTTTTATAATTATTTATTCTGTTTCAGGGACTCTAATTAATAATTTCTTTTGTTTAAGGTCATCATTAGGTAGGTTACACTTATTCTATTATTTATTGAATTCGGTTATTTTCATTGAATTTGATTTTTTCTCTTACAGGTTTTTATTTTTATAATAATTTATTCTGTTTTAGGGACTCTAATTAATAATTTCTTTTGTTTAAGGTCATCATTAGGTAGGTTACACTTATTCTATTATTTATTGAATTCGGTTATTTTCATTGAATTTGATTTTTTCTCTTACAGGTTTTTATTTTTATAATTATTTATTCTGTTTTAGGGACTCTAATTAATAATTTCTTTTGTTTAAGGTCATCATTAGGTAGGTTACACTTATTCTATTATTTATTGAATTCGGTTATTTTCATTGAATTTGATTTTATCTCTTACAGGAGTTTCATTTTTATAATTATTTATTCTGTTTTAGGGACTCTAATTAATAATTTCTTTTGTTTTAGGTCATCATTAGGTAGGTTACACTTATTCTATTATTTATTGAATTCGGTTATTTTCATTGAATTTGATTTTTTTCTCTTACAGGACTTTATTTTTATAATTATTTATTCTGTTTTAGGGACTCTAAATAATAATTTCTTTTGTTTTTGGTACACTTATTAAGATTGTTGCCTCTCATTAGTATTGAGAGGGGTGGTGGAGGGACGTCGATATTTTTTATTGAATTCGCTTATTTTCATTGAATTTTCAACTGACCCGTGGAATAGGCCTAATGGGGAGACCACGTTAAAAAAAACGTGCTAAGTACACAACCTCATGGGTGAATGTCTGGTATTGTTTTTTGTTTTTGATGATTTTTTAGTTCATTGAATTTGATTTTTTTTTCGTACAGGACTTTATTTTTATAATTATTTATTCTGTTTTGGGGTACTCTAATTAATAATTTCTTTTGTTTTAGGTTATCATTAGGTAGGTTACACTTATTCTATTTTTTATTGAATTCGGTTATTTTCATTGAATTTGATTTTTTTCTCTTACAGGACTTTATTTTTATTATTATTTATTCTGTTTTAGGGACTCTAATTAATAATTTCTTTTGTTTAAGGTCATCATCAGGTAGGTTACACTTATTCTATTATTTATTGAATTCGGTTATTTTCATTGAATTTGATTTTTTTCTCTTACAGGACTTTATTTTTATTATTATTTATTCTGTTTTAGGGACTCTAATTAATAATTTCTTTTGTTTTAGGTCATCATTAGGTAGGTTACACTTATTCTATTATTTATTGAATTCGGTTATTTTCATTGAATTTGATTTTTTTCTCTTACAGGACTTTATTTTTATAATTATTTATTCTGTTTTAGGGACTCTAATTAATAATTTCTTTTGTTTTAGGTCATCATTAGGTAGGTTACACTTATTCTATTATTTATTGAATTCGCTTATTTTCATTGAATTTGATTTGTTTTTCTTACAGGACTTTTAAATTTTATAATTATTTATTCTGTTTTAGGTACTCTAATTAATAATTTCTTTTGTTTTAGGTCATTATTAGGTAGGTTACACTAATTCTATTTTTTATTGAATTCGGTTATTTTCATTGAATTTGATTTTTTTCTCTTACAGGACTTTATTTTTATAATTATTTATTCTGTTTAAGGGACTCTAATTAATAATTTCTTTTGTTTTAGGTCATCATTAGGTAGGTTACACTTATTCTATTATTTATTGAATTCGCTTATTTTCATTGAATTTGATTTTTTTCTCTTACAGGACTTTATTTTTATAATTATTTATTCTGTTTTAGGGACTCTAATTAATAATTTCTTTTGTTTTAGGTCATCATCAGGTAGGTTACACTTATTCTATTATTTATTGAATTCGGTTATTTTCATTGAATTTGATTTTTTTCTCTTACAGGAGTTTCATTTTTATAATTATTTATTCTGTTTTAGGGACTCTAATTAATAATTTCTTTTGTTTTAGGTCATCATCAGGTAGGTTACACTTATTCTATTATTTATTGAATTCGGTTATTTTCCTTGAATTTGATGTTTTTCTCTTACAGGACTTTATTTTTATAATTATTTATTCTGTTTTAGGGACTCTAATTAATAATTTCTTTTGTTTTAGGTCATCATTAGGTAGGTTACACTTATTCTATTATTTATTGAATTCGGTTATTTTCATTGAATTTGATTTTTTTCTCTTACAGGACTTTATTTTTATTATTATTTATTCTGTTTTAGGGACTCTAATTAATAATTTCTTTTGTTTTAGGTCATCATTAGGTAGGTTACACTTTTTCTATTATTTATTGAATTCGGTTATTTTCATTGAATTTGATTTTTTTCTCTTACAGGACTTTATTTTTATAATTATTTATTCTGTTTTAGGGACTCTAATTAATAATTTCTTTTGTTTTAGGTCATCATCAGGTAGGTTACACATATTCTATTATTTATTGAATTCGCTTATTTGCATTGAATTTGATTTTTTTCTCTTTCAGGACTTTTAAATTATGATTATTTATTCTGTTTTAGGTACTCTAATTAATAATTTCTTTTGTTTTAGGTCATCATTAGGTAGGTAACACTTATTCTATTTTTTTTTGACTTCGCTTATTTTCATTGAATTTGATTTTTTTTCTCTTACAGGACTTTTAAATTATGATTATTTATTCTGTTTTAGGTACTCTAATTAATAATTTCTTTTGTTTTAGGTCATCATTAGGTAGGTTACACTTATTCTATTATTTATTGAATTCGCTTATTTTCATTGAATTTGATTTTTTTCTCTTACAGGACTTTATTTTTATAATTATTTATTCTGTTTTAGGGACTCTAATTAATAATTTCTTTTGTTTTTGGTACACTTATTAAGATTGTTGCCTCTCATTAGTATTGAGAGGGGTGGTGGAGGGCCGTCGATATTTTTTATTAAATTCGCTTATTTTCATTGAATTTTCAACTGACCCGTGGAATAGGCCTAATGGGGAGACCACGTTAAAAAAAACGTGGTAAGAACACTACCTCATGGGTGAATGTCAGGTATTGTTTTTTGTTTTTGATGATTTTTTAATTCATTGAATTTGATTTTTTTCTCTTACAGGACTTTATTTTTATAATTATTTATTCTGTTTTAGGGACTCTCATTAATAATTTCTTTTGTTTTAGGTCATCATTAGGTAGGTTACACTTATTCTATTATTTATTGAATTCGGTTATTTTCATTGAATTTGATTTTTTTCTCTTACAGGACTTTATTTTTATAATTATTTATTCTGTTTTAGGGACTCTAATTAATAATTTTTTTTGTTTTTGGTACACTTATTAAGATTGTTGCCTCTCATTAGTATTGAGAGGGGTGGTGGAGGGCCGTCGATATTTTTTATTGAATTCGCTTATTTTCATTGAATTTTCAACTGACCCGTGGAATAGGCCTAATGGGGAGACCACGTTAAAAAAAACGTGGTAAGAACACTACCTCATGGGTGAATGTCTGGTATTGTTTTTTGTTTTTGATGATTTTTTAGTTCATTGAATTTGATTTTTTTCTCTTACAGGATTTTATTTTTATAATTATTTATTCTGTTTTAGGGACTCTAATTAATAATTTCTTTTGTTTTAGGTCATCATTAGGTAGGTTACACTTATTCTATAATTTATTGAATTCGGTTATTTTCATTGAATTTGATTTTTTCTCTTACAGGTTTTTATTTTTATAATTATTTATTCTGTTTTAGGGACTCTAATTAATAATTTCTTTTGTTTTAGCTCATCATTAGGTAGGTTACACTTATTCTATTATTTATTGAATTCGGTTATTTTCATTGAATTTGATTTTTTCTCTTACAGGTTTTTATTTTTATAATTATTTATTCTGTTTTAGGGACTCTAATTAAAAATTTCTTTTGTTTAAGGTCATCATTAGGTAGGTTACACTTATTCTATTATTTATTGAATTCGGTTATTTTCATTGAATTTGATTTTTTCTCTTACAGGTTTTTATTTTTATAATTATTTATTCTGTTTTAGGGACTCTAATTAATAATTTCTTTTGTTTTAGCTCATCATTAGGTAGGTTACACTTATTCTATTATTTATTGAATTCGGTTATTTTCATTGAATTTGATTTTTTCTCTTACAGGTTTTTATTTTTATAATTATTTATTCTGTTTTAGGGACTCTAATTAATAATTTCTTTTGTTTTAGGTCATCATTAGGTAGGTTACACTTATTCTATTATTTATTGAATTCGGTTATTTTCATTGAATTTGATTTTTTCTCTTACAGGTTTTTATTTTTATAATTATTTATTCTGTTTTAGGGACTCTAATTAATAATTTCTTTTGTTTAAGGTCATCATTAGGTAGGTTACACTTATTCTATTATTTATTGAATTCGGTTATTTTCATTGAATTTGATTTTTTCTCTTACAGGTTTTTATTTTTATAATAATTTATTCTGTTTTAGGGACTCTAATTAATAATTTCTTTTGTTTAAGGTCATCATTAGGTAGGTTACACTTATTCTATTATTTATTGAATTCGGTTATTTTCATTGAATTTGATTTTTTCTCTTACAGGTTTTTATTTTTATAATTATTTATTCTGTTTTAGGGACTCTAATTAATAATTTCTTTTGTTTAAGGTCATCATTAGGTAGGTTACACTTATTCTATTATTTATTGAATTCGGTTATTTTCATTGAATTTGATTTTATCTCTTACAGGAGTTTCATTTTTATAATTATTTATTCTGTTTTAGGGACTCTAATTAATAATTTCTTTTGTTTTAGGTCATCATTAGGTAGGTTACACTTATTCTATTATTTATTGAATTCGGTTATTTTCATTGAATTTGATTTTTTTCTCTTACAGGACTTTATTTTTATAATTATTTATTCTGTTTTAGGGACTCTAATTAATAATTTCTTTTGTTTTTGGTACACTTATTAAGATTGTTGCCTCTCATTAGTATTGAGAGGGGTGGTGGAGGGACGTCGATATTTTTTATTGAATTCGCTTATTTTCATTGAATTTTCAACTGACCCGTGGAATAGGCCTAATGGGGAGACCACGTTAAAAAAAACGTGGTAAGAACACTACCTCATGGGTGAATGTCTGGTATTGTTTTTTATTTTTGATGATTTTTTAGTTCATTGAATTTGATTTTTTTTTCGTACAGGACTTTATTTTAATAATTATTTATTCTGTTTTGGGGTACTCTAATTAATAATTTCTTTTGTTTTAGGTCATCATTAGGTAGGTTACACTTATTCTATTATTTATTGAATTCGGTTATTTTCCTTGAATTTGATGTTTTTCTCTTACAGGACTTTATTTTTATAATTATTTATTCTGTTTTAGGGACTCTAATTAATAATTTCTTTTGTTTTAGGTCATCATTAGGTAGGTTACACTTATTATATTATTTATTGAATTCGCTTATTTTCATTGAATTTGATTTTTTTCTCTTACAGGACTTTATTTTTATTATTATTTATTCTGTTTTAGGGACTCTAATTAATAATTTCTTTTGTTTTAGGTCATCATTAGGTAGGTTACACTTATTCTATTATTTATTGAATTCGGTTATTTTCATTGAATTTGATTTTTTTCTCTTACAGGACTTTATTTTTATAATTATTTATTCTGTTTTAGGGACTCTAATTAATAATTTCTTTTGTTTTTGGTACACTTATTAAGATTGTTGCCTCTCAATAGTATTGAGAGGGGTGGTGGAGGGACGTCGATATTTTTTATTGAATTCGCTTATTTTCATTGAATTTTCAACTGACCCGGGGAATAGGCCTAATGGGGAGACCACGTTAAAAAAAACGTGCTAAGTACACAACCTCATGGGTGAATGTCTGGTATTGTTTTTTGTTTTTGATGATTTTTTAGTTCATTGAATTTGATTTTTTTTTCGTACAGGACTTTATTTTTATAATTATTTATTCTGTTTTGGGGTACTCTAATTAATAATTTCTTTTGTTTTAGGTCATCATCAGGTAGGTTACACTTATTCTATTATTTATTGAATTCGGTTATTTTCATTGAATTTGATTTTTTTCTCTTACAGGACTTTTAATTTATGATTATTTATTCTGTTTTAGGGACTCTAATTAATAATTTCTTTTGTTTTAGGTCATCATTAGGTAGGTTACACTTATTCTATTATTTATTGAATTCGGTTATTTTCATTGAATTTGATTTTTTTCTCTTACAGGACTTTATTTTTATAATTATTTATTCTGTTTTAGGGACTCTAATTAATAATTTCTTTTGTTTTAGGTCATCATCAGGTAGGTTACACTTATTCTATTATTTATTGAATTCGGTTATTTTCATTGAATTTGATTTTTTTCTCCTACAGGACTTTTAATTTATGATTATTTATTCTGTTTTAGGGACTCTAATTAATAATTTCTTTTGTTTTAGGTCATCATTAGGTAGGTTACACTTATTCTATTATTTATTGAATTCGGTTATTTTCATTGAATTTGATTTTTTTCTCTTACAGGACTTTATTTTTATAATTATTTATTCTGTTTTAGGGACTCTAATTAATAATTTCTTTTGTTTTAGGTCATCATCAGGTAGGTTACACTTATTCTATTATTTATTGAATTCGGTTATTTTCATTGAATTTGATTTTTTTCTCTTACAGGAGTTTCATTTTTATAATTATTTATTCTGTTTTAGGGACTCTAATTAATAATTTTTTTTGTTTTAGGTCATCATTAGGTAGGTTACACTTATTCTATTATTTATTGAATTCGCTTATTTTCATTGAATTTGATTTTTTTC
Organism: Chrysoperla carnea; assembly: GCF_905475395.1. Classification (NCBI taxonomy): domain Eukaryota; kingdom Metazoa; phylum Arthropoda; class Insecta; order Neuroptera; family Chrysopidae; genus Chrysoperla; species Chrysoperla carnea. The sequence continues at coordinate 4,006,370 of NC_058341.1, forward strand.
TCTTACAGGACTTTATTTTTATTATTATTTATTCTGTTTTAGGGACTCTAATTAATAATTTCTTTTGTTTTAGGTCATCATCAGGTAGGTTACACTTATTCTATTATTTATTGAATTCGGTTATTTTCATTGAATTTGATTTTTTTCTCTTACAGGACTTTATTTTTATAATTATTTATTCTGTTTTAGGGACTCTAATTAATAATTTCTTTTGTTTTAGGTCATCATCAGGTAGGTTACACTTATTCTATTATTTATTGAATTCGGTTATTTTCATTGAATTTGATTTTTTTCTCTTACAGGAGTTTCATTTTTATAATTATTTATTCTGTTTTAGGGACTCTAATTAATAATTTTTTTTGTTTTAGGTCATCATTAGGTAGGTTACACTTATTGTATTATTTATTGAATTCGGTTATTTTCATTGAATTTGATTTTTTTCTCTTACAGGAGTTTCATTTTTATAATTATTTATTCTGTTTTAGGGACTCTAATTAATAATTTTTTTTGTTTTAGGTCATCATTAGGTAGGTTACACTTATTGTATTATTTATTGAATTCGGTTATTTTCATTGAATTTGATTTTTTTCTCTTACAGGAGTTTCATTTTTATAATTATTTATTGTGTTTTAGGGACTCTAATTAATAATTTCTTTTGTTTTAGGTCATCATTAGGTAGGTTACACTTATTCTATTATTTATTGAATTCGCCTATTTTCATTGAATTTGATTTTTTTCTCTTACAGGACTTTATTTTTATTATTATTTATTCTGTTTTAGGGACTCTAATTAATAATTTCTTTTGTTTTAGGTCATCATTAGGTAGGTTACACTTATTCTATTATTTATTGAACTCGGTTATTTTCATTGAATTTGATTTTTTTCTCTTACAGGACTTTATTTTTATAATTATTTATTCTGTTTTAGGGACTCTAAATAATAATTTCTTTTGTTTTTGGTACACTTATTAAGATTGTTGCCTCTCATTAGTATTGAGAGGGGTGGTGGAGGGACGTCGATATTTTTTATTGAATTCGCTTATTTTCATTGAATTTTCAACTGACCCGTGGAATAGGCCTAATGGGGAGACCACGTTAAAAAAAACGTGCTAAGTACACAACCTCATGGGTGAATGTCTGGTATTGTTTTTTGTTTTTGATGATTTTTTAGTTCATTGAATTTGATTTTTTTTTCGTACAGGACTTTATTTTTATAATTATTTATTCTGTTTTGGGGTACTCTAATTAATAATTTCTTTTGTTTTAGGTTATCATTAGGTAGGTTACACTTATTCTATTTTTTATTGAATTCGGTTATTTTCATTGAATTTGATTTTTTTCTCTTACAGGACTTTATTTTTATTATTATTTATTCTGTTTTAGGGACTCTAATTAATAATTTCTTTTGTTTAAGGTCATCATCAGGTAGGTTACACTTATTCTATTATTTATTGAATTCGGTTATTTTCATTGAATTTGATTTTTTTCTCTTACAGGACTTTATTTTTATTATTATTTATTCTGTTTTAGGGACTCTAATTAATAATTTCTTTTGTTTTAGGTCATCATTAGGTAGGTTACACTTATTCTATTATTTATTGAATTCGGTTATTTTCATTGAATTTGATTTTTTTCTCTTACAGGACTTTATTTTTATAATTATTTATTCTGTTTTAGGGACTCTAATTAATAATTTCTTTTGTTTTAGGTCATCATTAGGTAGGTTACACTTATTCTATTATTTATTGAATTCGCTTATTTTCATTGAATTTGATTTGTTTTTCTTACAGGACTTTTAAATTTTATAATTATTTATTCTGTTTTAGGTACTCTAATTAATAATTTCTTTTGTTTTAGGTCATCATTAGGTAGGTTACACTAATTCTATTTTTTATTGAATTCGGTTATTTTCATTGAATTTGATTTTTTTCTCTTACAGGACTTTATTTTTATAATTATTTATTCTGTTTAAGGGACTCTAATTAATAATTTCTTTTGTTTTAGGTCATCATTAGGTAGGTTACACTTATTCTATTATTTATTGAATTCGCTTATTTTCATTGAATTTGATTTTTTTCTCTTACAGGACTTTATTTTTATAATTATTTATTCTGTTTTAGGGACTCTAATTAATAATTTCTTTTGTTTTAGGTCATCATCAGGTAGGTTACACTTATTCTATTATTTATTGAATTCGGTTATTTTCATTGAATTTGATTTTTTTCTCTTACAGGAGTTTCATTTTTATAATTATTTATTCTGTTTTAGGGACTCTAATTAATAATTTCTTTTGTTTTAGGTCATCATCAGGTAGGTTACACTTATTCTATTATTTATTGAATTCGGTTATTTTCCTTGAATTTGATGTTTTTCTCTTACAGGACTTTATTTTTATAATTATTTATTCTGTTTTAGGGACTCTAATTAATAATTTCTTTTGTTTTAGGTCATCATTAGGTAGGTTACACTTATTCTATTATTTATTGAATTCGGTTATTTTCATTGAATTTGATTTTTTTCTCTTACAGGACTTTATTTTTATTATTATTTATTCTGTTTTAGGGACTCTAATTAATAATTTCTTTTGTTTTAGGTCATCATTAGGTAGGTTACACTTTTTCTATTATTTATTGAATTCGGTTATTTTCATTGAATTTGATTTTTTTCTCTTACAGGACTTTATTTTTATAATTATTTATTCTGTTTTAGGGACTCTAATTAATAATTTCTTTTGTTTTAGGTCATCATCAGGTAGGTTACACTTATTCTATTATTTATTGAATTCGCTTATTTGCATTGAATTTGATTTTTTTCTCTTTCAGGACTTTTAAATTATGATTATTTATTCTGTTTTAGGTACTCTAATTAATAATTTCTTTTGTTTTAGGTCATCATTAGGTAGGTAACACTTATTCTATTTTTTTTTGACTTCGCTTATTTTCATTGAATTTGATTTTTTTTCTCTTACAGGACTTTTAAATTATGATTATTTATTCTGTTTTAGGTACTCTAATTAATAATTTCTTTTGTTTTAGGTCATCATTAGGTAGGTTACACTTATTCTATTATTTATTGAATTCGCTTATTTTCATTGAATTTGATTTTTTTCTCTTACAGGACTTTATTTTTATAATTATTTATTCTGTTTTAGGGACTCTAATTAATAATTTCTTTTGTTTTTGGTACACTTTTTAAGATTGTTGCCTCTCATTAGTATTGAGAGGGGTGGTGGAGGGCCGTCGATATTTTTTATTGAATTCGCTTATTTTCATTGAATTTTCAACTGACCCGTGGAATAGGCCTAATGGGGAGACCACGTTAAAAAAAACGTGGTAAGAACACTACCTCATGGGTGAATGTCAGGTATTGTTTTTTGTTTTTGATGATTTTTTAATTCATTGAATTTGATTTTTTTCTCTTACAGGACTTTATTTTTATAATTATTTATTCTGTTTTAGGGACTCTCATTAATAATTTCTTTTGTTTTAGGTCATCATTAGGTAGGTTACACTTATTCTATTATTTATTGAATTCGGTTATTTTCATTGAATTTGATTTTTTTCTCTTACAGGACTTTATTTTTATAATTATTTATTCTGTTTTAGGGACTCTAATTAATAATTTTTTTTGTTTTTGGTACACTTATTAAGATTGTTGCCTCTCATTAGTATTGAGAGGGGTGGTGGAGGGCCGTCGATATTTTTTATTGAATTCGCTTATTTTCATTGAATTTTCAACTGACCCGTGGAATAGGCCTAATGGGGAGACCACGTTAAAAAAAACGTGGTAAGAACACTACCTCATGGGTGAATGTCTGGTATTGTTTTTTGTTTTTGATGATTTTTTAGTTCATTGAATTTGATTTTTTTCTCTTACAGGATTTTATTTTTATAATTATTTATTCTGTTTTAGGGACTCTAATTAATAATTTCTTTTGTTTTAGGTCATCATTAGGTAGGTTACACTTATTCTATAATTTATTGAATTCGGTTATTTTCATTGAATTTGATTTTTTCTCTTACAGGTTTTTATTTTTATAATTATTTATTCTGTTTTAGGGACTCTAATTAATAATTTCTTTTGTTTTAGCTCATCATTAGGTAGGTTACACTTATTCTATTATTTATTGAATTCGGTTATTTTCATTGAATTTGATTTTTTCTCTTACAGGTTTTCATTTTTATAATTATTTATTCTGTTTTAGGGACTCTAATTAAAAATTTCTTTTGTTTAAGGTCATCATTAGGTAGGTTACACTTATTCTATTATTTATTGAATTCGGTTATTTTCATTGAATTTGATTTTTTCTCTTACAGGTTTTTATTTTTATAATTATTTATTCTGTTTTAGGGACTCTAATTAATAATTTCTTTTGTTTTAGCTCATCATTAGGTAGGTTACACTTATTCTATTATTTATTGAATTCGGTTATTTTCATTGAATTTGATTTTTTCTCTTACAGGTTTTTATTTTTATAATTATTTATTCTGTTTCAGGGACTCTAATTAATAATTTCTTTTGTTTAAGGTCATCATTAGGTAGGTTACACTTATTCTATTATTTATTGAATTCGGTTATTTTCATTGAATTTGATTTTTTCTCTTACAGGTTTTTATTTTTATAATTATTTATTCTGTTTTAGGGACTCTAATTAATAATTTCTTTTGTTTAAGGTCATCATTAGGTAGGTTACACTTATTCTATTATTTATTGAATTCGGTTATTTTCATTGAATTTGATTTTTTCTCTTACAGGTTTTTATTTTTATAATAATTTATTCTGTTTTAGGGACTCTAATTAATAATTTCTTTTGTTTAAGGTCATCATTAGGTAGGTTACACTTATTCTATTATTTATTGAATTCGGTTATTTTCATTGAATTTGATTTTTTCTCTTACAGGTTTTTATTTTTATAATTATTTATTCTGTTTTAGGGACTCTAATTAATAATTTCTTTTGTTTAAGGTCATCATTAGGTAGGTTACACTTATTCTATTATTTATTGAATTCGGTTATTTTCATTGAATTTGATTTTATCTCTTACAGGAGTTTCATTTTTATAATTATTTATTCTGTTTTAGGGACTCTAATTAATAATTTCTTTTGTTTTAGGTCATCATTAGGTAGGTTACACTTATTCTATTATTTATTGAATTCGGTTATTTTCATTGAATTTGATTTTTTTCTCTTACAGGACTTTATTTTTATAATTATTTATTCTGTTTTAGGGACTCTAATTAATAATTTCTTTTGTTTTTGGTACACTTATTAAGATTGTTGCCTCTCATTAGTATTGAGAGGGGTGGTGGAGGGACGTCGATATTTTTTATTGAATTCGCTTATTTTCATTGAATTTTCAACTGACCCGTGGAATAGGCCTAATGGGGAGACCACGTTAAAAAAAACGTGGTAAGAACACTACCTCATGGGTGAATGTCTGGTATTGTTTTTTGTTTTTGATGATTTTTTAGTTCATTGAATTTGATTTTTTTTTCGTACAGGACTTTATTTTAATAATTATTTATTCTGTTTTGGGGACTCTAATTAATAATTTCTTTTGTTTTAGGTCATCATTAGGTAGGTTACACTTATTCTATTATTTATTGAATTCGGTTATTTTCATTGAATTTGATTTTTTCTCTTACAGGTTTTTATTTTTATAATTATTTATTCTGTTTTAGGGACTCTAATTAATAATTTCTTTTGTTTTAGGTCATCATTAGGTAGGTTACACTTATTCTATTATTTATTGAATTCGGTTATTTTCCTTGAATTTGATTTTTTCTCTTACAGGTTTTTATTTTTATAATTATTTATTCTGTTTTAGGGACTCTAATTAATAATTTCTTTTGTTTTAGGTCATCATTAGGTAGGTTACACTTATTCTATTATTTATTGAATTCGGTTATTTTCCTTGAATTTGATGTTTTTCTCTTACAGGACTTTATTTTTATAATTATTTATTCTGTTTTAGGGACTCTAATTAATAATTTCTTTTGTTTTAGGTCATCATTAGGTAGGTTACACTTATTATATTATTTATTGAATTCGCTTATTTTCATTGAATTTGATTTTTTTCTCTTACAGGACTTTATTTTTATTATTATTTATTCTGTTTTAGGGACTCTAATTAATAATTTCTTTTGTTTTAGGTCATCATTAGGTAGGTTACACTTATTCTATTATTTATTGAATTCGGTTATTTTCATTGAATTTGATTTTTTTCTCTTACAGGACTTTATTTTTATAATTATTTATTCTGTTTTAGGGACTCTAATTAATAATTTCTTTTGTTTTTGGTACACTTATTAAGATTGTTGCCTCTCAATAGTATTGAGAGGGGTGGTGGAGGGACGTCGATATTTTTTATTGAATTCGCTTATTTTCATTGAATTTTCAACTGACCCGGGGAATAGGCCTAATGGGGAGACCACGTTAAAAAAAACGTGCTAAGTACACAACCTCATGGGTGAATGTCTGGTATTGTTTTTTGTTTTTGATGATTTTTTAGTTCATTGAATTTGATTTTTTTTTCGTACAGGACTTTATTTTTATAATTATTTATTCTGTTTTGGGGTACTCTAATTAATAATTTCTTTTGTTTTAGGTCATCATCAGGTAGGTTACACTTATTCTATTATTTATTGAATTCGGTTATTTTCATTGAATTTGATTTTTTTCTCTTACAGGACTTTTAATTTATGATTATTTATTCTGTTTTAGGGACTCTAATTAATAATTTCTTTTGTTTTAGGTCATCATTAGGTAGGTTACACTTATTCTATTATTTATTGAATTCGGTTATTTTCATTGAATTTGATTTTTTTCTCTTACAGGACTTTATTTTTATAATTATTTATTCTGTTTTAGGGACTCTAATTAATAATTTCTTTTGTTTTAGGTCATCATCAGGTAGGTTACACTTATTCTATTATTTATTGAATTCGGTTATTTTCATTGAATTTGATTTTTTTCTCCTACAGGACTTTTAATTTATGATTATTTATTCTGTTTTAGGGACTCTAATTAATAATTTCTTTTGTTTTAGGTCATCATTAGGTAGGTTACACTTATTCTATTATTTATTGAATTCGGTTATTTTCATTGAATTTGATTTTTTTCTCTTACAGGACTTTATTTTTATAATTATTTATTCTGTTTTAGGGACTCTAATTAATAATTTCTTTTGTTTTAGGTCATCATCAGGTAGGTTACACTTATTCTATTATTTATTGAATTCGGTTATTTTCATTGAATTTGATTTTTTTCTCTTACAGGAGTTTCATTTTTATAATTATTTATTCTGTTTTAGGGACTCTAATTAATAATTTTTTTTGTTTAAGGTCATCATTAGGTAGGTTACACTTATTCTATTATTTATTGAATTCGCTTATTTTCATTGAATTTGATTTTTTTCTCTTACAGGACTTTATTTTTATTATTATTTATTCTGTTTTAGGGACTCTAATTAATAATTTCTTTTGTTTTAGGTCATCATCAGGTAGGTTACACTTATTCTATTATTTATTGAATTCGGTTATTTTCATTGAATTTGATTTTTTTCTCTTACAGGACTTTATTTTAATAATTATTTATTCTGTTTTAGGGACTCTAATTAATAATTTCTTTTGTTTTAGGTTACATCAGGTAGGTTACACTTATTCTATTATTTATTGAATTCGGTTATTTTCATTGAATTTGATTTTTTTCTCTTACAGGAGTTTCATTTTTATAATTATTTATTCTGTTTTAGGGACTCTAATTAATAATTTTTTTTGTTTTAGGTCATCATTAGGTAGGTTACACTTATTGTATTATTTATTGAATTCGGTTATTTTCATTGAATTTGATTTTTTTCTCTTACAGGAGTTTCATTTTTATAATTATTTATTGTGTTTTAGGGACTCTAATTAATAATTTCTTTTGTTTTAGGTCATCATTAGGTAGGTTACACTTATTCTATTATTTATTGAATTCGCTTATTTTCATTGAATTTGATTTTTTTCTCTTACAGGACTTTATTTTTATTATTATTTATTCTGTTTTAGGGACTCTAATTAATAATTTCTTTTGTTTTAGGTCATCATTAGGTAGGTTACACTTATTCTATTATTTATTGAATTCGCTTATTTTCATTGAATTTGATTTTTTTCTCTTACAGGACTTTATTTTTATAAATATTTATTCTGTTTTAGGGACTCTAATTAATAATTTCTTTTGTTTTTGGTACACTTATTAAGATTGTTGCCTCTCATTAGTATTGAGAGGGGTGGTGGAGGGACGTCGATATTTTTTATTGAATTCGCTTATTTTCATTGAATTTTCAACTGACCCGTGGAATAGGCCTAATGGGGAGACCACGTTAAAAAAAACGTGGTAAGAACACTACCTCATGGGTGAATGTCTGGTATTGTTTTTTGTTTTTGATGATTTTTTAGTTCATTGAATTTGATTTTTTTCTCTTACAGGATTTTATTTTTATAATTATTTATTCTGTTTTAGGGACTCTAATTAATAATTTCTTTTGTTTTAGGTCATCATTAGGTAGGTTACACTTATTCTATAATTTATTGAATTCGGTTATTTGCATTGAATTTGATTTTTTTCTCTTTCAGGACTTTTAAATTATGATTATTTATTCTGTTTTAGGTACTCTAATTAATAATTTCTTTTGTTTTAGGTCATCATTAGGTAGGTAACACTTATTCTATTTTTTTTTGACTTCGCTTATTTTCATTGAATTTGATTTTTTTTCTCTTACAGGACTTTTAAATTATGATTATTTATTCTGTTTTAGGTACTCTAATTAATAATTTCTTTTGTTTTAGGTCATCATTAGGTAGGTTACACTTATTCTATTATTTATTGAATTCGCTTATTTTCATTGAATTTGATTTTTTTCTCTTACAGGACTTTATTTTTATAATTATTTATTCTGTTTTAGGGACTCTAATTAATAATTTCTTTTGTTTTTGGTACACTTATTAAGATTGTTGCCTCTCATTAGTATTGAGAGGGGTGGTGGAGGGCCGTCGATATTTTTTATTGAATTCGCTTATTTTCATTGAATTTTCAACTGACCCGTGGAATAGGCCTAATGGGGAGACCACGTTAAAAAAAACGTGGTAAGAACACTACCTCATGGGTGAATGTCTGGTATTGTTTTTTGTTTTTGATGATTTTTTAGTTCATTGAATTTGATTTTTTTCTCTTACAGGATTTTATTTTTATAATTATTTATTCTGTTTTAGGGACTCTAATTAATAATTTCTTTTGTTTTAGGTCATCATTAGGTAGGTTACACTTATTCTATAATTTATTGAATTCGGTTATTTTCATTGAATTTGATTTTTTCTCTTACAGGTTTTTATTTTTATAATTATTTATTCTGTTTTAGGGACTCTAATTAAAAATTTCTTTTGTTTAATCATCATTAGGTAGGTTACACTTATTCTATTATTTATTGAATTCGGTTATTTTCATTGAATTTGATTTTTTCTCTTACAGGTTTTTATTTTTATAATTATTTATTCTGTTTTAGGGACTCTAATTAATAATTTCTTTTGTTTTAGCTCATCATTAGGTAGGTTACACTTATTCTATTATTTATTGAATTCGGTTATTTTCATTGAATTTGATTTTTTCTCTTACAGGTTTTTATTTTTATAATTATTTATTCTGTTTTAGGGACTCTAATTAATAATTTCTTTTGTTTAAGGTCATCATTAGGTAGGTTACACTTATTCTATTATTTATTGAATTCGGTTATTTTCATTGAATTTGATTTTTTCTCTTACAGGTTTTTATTTTTATAATTATTTATTCTGTTTTAGGGACTCTAATTAATAATTTCTTTTGTTTAAGGTCATCATTAGGTAGGTTACACTTATTCTATTATTTATTGAATTCGGTTATTTTCATTGAATTTGGTTTTTTCTCTTACAGGTTTTTATTTTCATAATTATTTATTCTGTTTTAGGGACTCTAATTAATAATTTCTTTTGTTTAAGGTCATCATTAGGTAGGTTACACTTATTCTATTATTTATTGAATTCGGTTATTTTCATTGAATTTGATTTTTTCTCTTACAGGTTTTTATTTTTATAATTATTTATTCTGTTTTAGGGACTCTAATTAATAATTTCTTTTGTTTAAGGTCATCATTAGGTAGGTTACACTTATTCTATTATTTATTGAATTCGGTTATTTTCATTGAATTTGATTTTATCTCTTACAGGAGTTTCATTTTTATAATTATTTATTCTGTTTTAGGGACTCTAATTAATAATTTCTTTTGTTTTAGGTCATCATTAGGTAGGTTACACTTATTCTATTATTTATTGAATTCGGTTATTTTCATTGAATTTGATTTTTTTCTCTTACAGGACTTTATTTTTATAATTATTTATTCTGTTTTAGGGACTCTAATTAATAATTTTTTTTGTTTTTGGTACACTTATTAAGATTGTTGCCTCTCATTAGTATTGAGAGGGGTGGTGGAGGGCCGTCGATATTTTTTATTGAATTCGCTTATTTTCATTGAATTTTCAACTGACCCGTGGAATAGGCCTAATGGGGAGACCACGTTAAAAAAAACGTGGTAAGAACACTACCTCATGGGTGAATGTCTGGTATTGTTTTTTGTTTTTGATGATTTTTTAGTTCATTGAATTTGATTTTTTTTTCGTACAGGACTTTATTTTAATAATTATTTATTCTGTTTTGGGGTACTCTAATTAATAATTTCTTTTGTTTTAGGTCATCATTAGGTAGGTTACACTTATTCTATTATTTATTGAATTCGGTTATTTTCCTTGAATTTGATGTTTTTCTCTTACAGGACTTTATTTTTATAATTATTTATTCTGTTTTAGGGACTCTAATTAATAATTTCTTTTGTTTTAGGTCATCATTAGGTAGGTTACACTTTTTCTATTATTTATTGAATTCGGTTATTTTCCTTGAATTTGATTTTTTTCTCTTACAGGACTTTTAATTTATGATTATTTATTCTGTTTTAGGGACTCTAATTAATAATTTCTTTTGTTTTAGGTCATCATTAGGTAGGTTACACTTATTCTATTATTTATTGAATTCGCTTATTTTCATTGAATTTGATTTGTTTTTCTTACAGGACTTTTAAATTTTATAATTATTTATTCTGTTTTAGGTACTCTAATTAATAATTTCTTTTGTTTTAGGCCATCATTAGGTAGGTTACACTAATTCTATTTTTTATTGAATTCGGTTATTTTCATTGAATTTGATTTTTTTCTCTTACAGGACTTTATTTTTATAATTATTTATTCTGTTTTAGGGACTCTAATTAATAATTTCTTTTGTTTTAGGTCATCATTAGGTAGGTTACACTTATTCTATTATTTATTGAATTCGGTTATTTTCATTGAATTTGATTTTTTTCTCTTACAGCACTTTATTTTTATTATTATTTATTCTGTTTTAGGGACTCTAATTAATAATTTCTTTTGTTTTAGGTCATCATTACTTAGGTTACACTTATTCTATTATTTATTGAATTCGGTTATTTTCATTGAATTTGATTTTTTTCTCTTACAGGAGTTTCATTTTTATAATTATTTATTCTGTTTTAGGGACTCTAATTAATAATTTTTTTTGTTTAAGGTCATCATTAGGTAGGTTACACTTATTCTATTATTTATTGAATTCGCTTATTTTCATTGAATTTGATTTTTTTCTCTTACAGGACTTTATTTTTATTATTATTTATTCTGTTTTAGGGACTCTAATTAATAATTTCTTTTGTTTTAGGTCATCATCAGGTAGGTTACACTTATTCTATTATTTATTGAATTCGGTTATTTTCATTGAATTTGATTTTTTTCTCTTACAGGACTTTATTTTAATAATTATTTATTCTGTTTTAGGGACTCTAATTAATAATTTCTTTTGTTTTAGGTCATCATCAGGTAGGTTACACTTATTCTATTATTTATTGAATTCGGTTATTTTCATTGAATTTGATTTTTTTCTCTTACAGGAGTTTCATTTTTATAATTATTTATTCTGTTTTAGGGACTCTAATTAATAATTTTTTTTGTTTTAGGTCATCATTAGGTAGGTTACACTTATTGTATTATTTATTGAATTCGGTTATTTTCATTGAATTTGATTTTTTTCTCTTACAGGAGTTTCATTTTTATAATTATTTATTGTGTTTTAGGGACTCTAATTAATAATTTCTTTTGTTTTAGGTCATCATTAGGTAGGTTACACTTATTCTATTATTTATTGAATTCGCTTATTTTCATTGAATTTGATTTTTTTTCTCTTACAGGACTTTTAAATTATGATTATTTATTCTGTTTTAGGTACTCTAATTAATAATTTCTTTTGTTTTAGGTCATCATTAGGTAGGTTACACTTATTCTATTATTTATTGAATTCGCTTATTTTCATTGAATTTGATTTTTTTCTCTTACAGGACTTTATTTTTATAATTATTTATTCTGTTTTAGGGACTCTAATTAATAATTTCTTTTGTTTTTGGTACACTTATTAAGATTGTTGCCTCTCATTAGTATTGAGAGGGGTGGTGGAGGGCCGTCGATATTTTTTATTGAATTCGCTTATTTTCATTGAATTTTCAACTGACCCGTGGAATAGGCCTAATGGGGAGACCACGTTAAAAAAAACGTGGTAAGAACACTACCTCATGGGTGAATGTCAGGTATTGTTTTTTGTTTTTGATGATTTTTTAATTCATTGAATTTGATTTTTTTCTCTTACAGGACTTTATTTTTATAATTATTTATTCTGTTTTAGGGACTCTCATTAATAATTTCTTTTGTTTTAGGTCATCATTAGGTAGGTTACACTTATTCTATTATTTATTGAATTCGGTTATTTTCATTGAATTTGATTTTTTCTCTTACAGGTTTTTATTTTTATAATTATTTATTCTGTTTTAGGGACTCTAATTAAAAATTTCTTTTGTTTAAGGTCATCATTAGGTAGGTTACACTTATTCTATTATTTATTGAATTCGGTTATTTTCATTGAATTTGATTTTTTCTCTTACAGGTTTTTATTTTTATAATTATTTATTCTGTTTTAGGGACTCTAATTAATAATTTCTTTTGTTTAAGGTCATCATTAGGTAGGTTACACTTATTCTATTATTTATTGAATTCGCTTATTTTCATTGAATTTGGTTTTTTCTCTTACAGGTTTTTATTTTCATAATTATTTATTCTGTTTTAGGGACTCTAATTAATAATTTCTTTTGTTTAAGGTCATCATTAGGTAGGTTACACTTATTCTATTATTTATTGAATTCGGTTATTTTCATTGAATTTGATTTTTTCTCTTACAGGTTTTTATTTTTATAATTATTTATTCTGTTTTAGGGACTCTAATTAATAATTTCTTTTGTTTAAGGTCATCATTAGGTAGGTTACACTTATTCTATTATTTATTGAATTCGGTTATTTTCATTGAATTTGATTTTATCTCTTACAGGAGTTTCATTTTTATAATTATTTATTCTGTTTTAGGGACTCTAATTAATAATTTCTTTTGTTTTAGGTCATCATTAGGTAGGTTACACTTATTCTATTATTTATTGAATTCGGTTATTTTCATTGAATTTGATTTTTTTCTCTTACAGGACTTTATTTTTATAATTATTTATTCTGTTTTAGGGACTCTAATTAATAATTTTTTTTGTTTTTGGTACACTTATTAAGATTGTTGCCTCTCATTAGTATTGAGAGGGGTGGTGGAGGGCCGTCGATATTTTTTATTGAATTCGCTTATTTTCATTGAATTTTCAACTGACCCGTGGAATAGGCCTAATGGGGAGACCACGTTAAAAAAAACGTGGTAAGAACACTACCTCATGGGTGAATGTCTGGTATTGTTTTTTGTTTTTGATGATTTTTTAGTTCATTGAATTTGATTTTTTTTTCGTACAGGACTTTATTTTAATAATTATTTATTCTGTTTTGGGGTACTCTAATTAATAATTTCTTTTGTTTTAGGTCATCATTAGGTAGGTTACACTTATTCTATTTTTTATTGAATTCGGTTATTTTCATTGAATTTGATTTTTTTCTCTTACAGGACTTTATTTTTATTATTATTTATTCTGTTTTAGGGACTCTAATTAATAATTTCTTTTGTTTTAGGTCATCATTAGGTAGGTTACACTTTTTCTATTATTTATTGAATTCGGTTATTTTCCTTGAATTTGATTTTTTCTCTTACAGGACTTTATTTTTATAATTATTTATTCTGTTTTAGGGACTCTAATTAATAATTTCTTTTGTTTTAGGTCATCATCAGGTAGGTTACACTTATTCTATTATTTATTGAATTCGGTTATTTTCATTGAATTTGATTTTTTCTCTTACAGGACTTTTAATTTATGATTATTTATTCTGTTTTAGGGACTCTAATTAATAATTTCTTTTGTTTTAGGTCATCATTAGGTAGGTTACACTTATTCTATTATTTATTGAATTCGCTTATTTTCATTGAATTTGATTTGTTTTTCTTACAGGACTTTTAAATTTTATAATTATTTATTCTGTTTTAGGTACTCTAATTAATAATTTCTTTTGTTTTAGGCCATCATTAGGTAGGTTACACTTATTCTATTATTTATTGAATTCGGTTATTTTCATTGAATTTGATTTTTTTCTCTTACAGCACTTTATTTTTATTATTATTTATTCTGTTTTAGGGACTCTAATTAATAATTTCTTTTGTTTTAGGTCATCATTACTTAGGTTACACTTATTCTATTATTTATTGAATTCGGTTATTTTCATTGAATTTGATTTTTTTCTCTTACAGGAGTTTCATTTTTATAATTATTTATTGTGTTTTTGGGACTCTAATTAATAATTTCTTTTGTTTTAGGTCATCATTAGGTAGGTAACACTTGTTCTATTATTTATTGAATTCGCTTATTTTCATTGAATTTGATTTTTTTCTCTTACAGGACTTTATTTTTATTATTATTTATTCTGTTTTAGGGACTCTAATTAATAATTTCTTTTGTTTTAGGTCATCATTAGGTAGGTTACACTTATTCTATTATTTATTGAATTCGGTTATTTTCATTGAATTTGATTTTTTTCTCTTACAGGACTTTATTTTTATAATTATTTATTCTGTTTTAGGGACTCTAATTAATAATTTCTTTTGTTTTTGGTACACTTATTAAGATTGTTGCCTCTCATTAGTATTGAGAGGGGTGGTGGAGGGACGTCGATATTTTTTATTGAATTCGCTTATTTTCATTGAATTTTCAACTGACCCGTGGAATAGGCCTAATGGGGAGACCACGTTAAAAAAAACGTGCTAAGTACACAACCTCATGGGTGAATGTCTGGTATTGTTTTTTGTTTTTGATGATTTTTTAGTTCATTGAATTTGATTTTTTTTTCGTACAGGACTTTATTTTTATAATTATTTATTCTGTTTTGGGGTACTCTAATTAATAATTTCTTTTGTTTTAGGTCATCATTAGGTAGGTTACACTTATTCTATTTTTTATTGAATTCGGTTATTTTCATTGAATTTGATTTTTTTCTCTTACAGGACTTTATTTTTATTATTATTTATTCTGTTTTAGGGACTCTAATTAATAATTTCTTTTGTTTTAGGTCATCATTAGGTAGGTTACACTTGTTCTATTATTTATTGAATTCGCTTATTTTCATTGAATTTGATTTTTTTCTCTTACAGGACTTTATTTTTATTATTATTTATTCTGTTTTAGGGACTCTAATTAATAATTTTTTTTGTTTTAGGTCATCATCAGGTAGGTTACACTTATTCTATTATTTATTGAATTCGGTTATTTTCATTGAATTTGATTTTTTTCTCTTACAGGACTTTATTTTTATTATTATTTATTCTGTTTTAGGGACTCTAATTAATAATTTCTTTTGTTTTAGGTCATCATTAGGTAGGTTACACTTATTCTATTATTTATTGAATTCGGTTATTTTCATTGAATTTGATTTTTTTCTCTTACAGGAGTTTCATTTTTATAATTATTTATTCTGTTTTAGGGACTCTAAATAATAATTTCTTTTGTTTTAGGTCATCATCAGGTAGGTTACACTTATTCTATTATTTATTGAATTCGGTTATTTTCATTGAATTTGATTTTTTTCTCTTACAGGACTTTTAATTTATGATTATTTATTCTGTTTTAGGGACTCTAATTAATAATTTCTTTTGTTTTAGGTCATCATTAGGTAGGTTACACTTATTCTATAATTTATTGAATTCGCTTATTTTCATTGAATTTGATTTGTTTTTCTTACAGGACTTTTAAATTTTATAATTATTTATTCTGTTTTAGGTACTCTAATTAATAATTTCTTTTGTTTTAGGTCATCATTAGGTAGGTTACACTAATTCTATTTTTTATTGAATTCGGTTATTTTCATTGAATTTGATTTTTTTCTCTTACAGGACTTTATTTTTATAATTATTTATTCTGTTTTAGGGACTCTAATTAATAATTTCTTTTGTTTTAGGTCATCATTGGGTAGGTTACACTTATTCTTTATTTATTGAATTCGCTTATTTTCATTGAATTTGATTTTTTTCTCTTACAGGACTTTATTTTTATAATTATTTATTCTGTTTTAGGAACTCTAATTAATAATTTCTTTTGTTTTAGGTCATCATCAGGTAGGTTACACTTATTCTAATATTTATTGAATTCGGTTATTTTCATTGAATTTGATTTTTTTCTCTTACAGGAGTTTCATTTTTATAATTATTTATTCTGTTTTAGGGACTCTAATTAATAATTTCTTTTGTTTTAGGTCATCATCAGGTAGGTTACACTTATTCTATTATTTATTGAATTCGGTTATTTTCATTGAATTTGATTTTTTTCTCTTACAGGACTTTTAATTTATGATTATTTATTCTGTTTTAGGGACTCTAATTAATAATTTCTTTTGTTTTAGGTCATCATTAGGTAGGTTACACTTATTCTATAATTTATTGAATTCGCTTATTTTCATTGAATTTGATTTGTTTTTCTTACAGGACTTTTAAATTTTATAATTATTTATTCTGTTTTAGGTACTCTAATTAATAATTTCTTTTGTTTTAGGTCATCATCAGGTAGGTTACACTTATTCTATTATTTATTGAATTCGGTTATTTTCCTTGAATTTGATGTTTTTCTCTTACAGGACTTTATTTTTATAATTATTTATTCTGTTTTAGGGACTCTAATTAATAATTTCTTTTGTTTTAGGTCATCATTAGGTAGGTTACACTTATTCTATTATTTATTGAATTCGCTTATTTTCATTGAATTTGATTTTTTTCTCTTACAGGACTTTATTTTTATTATTATTTATTCTGTTTTAGGGACTCTAATTAATAATTTCTTTTGTTTTAGCTCATCATTGGGTAGGTTACACTTATTCTATTTTTTATTGAATTCGGTTATTTTCATTGAATTTGATTTTTTTCTCTTACAGGACTTTATTTTTATTATTATTTATTCTGTTTTAGGGACTCTAATTAATAATTTCTTTTGTTTTTGGTACACTTATTAAGATTGTTGCCTCTCATTAGTATTGAGAGGGGTGGTGGAGGGACGTCAATATTTTTTATTGAATTCGCTTATTTTCATTGAATTTTCAACTGACCCGTGGAATAGGCCTAATGGGGAGACCACGTTAAAAAAAACGTGGTAAGAACTTTACCTCATGGGTGAATGTCTGGTATTGTTTTTTGTTTTTGATGATTTTTTAGTTCATTGAATTTGATTTTTTTTTCCTACAGGACTTTATTTTTATAATTATTTATTCTGTTTTGGGGTACTCTAATTAATAATTTCTTTTGTTTTAGGTCATCATTAGGTAGGTTACACTTATTCTATTATTTATTGAATTCGGTTATTTTCCTTGAATTTGATGTTTTTCTCTTACAGGACTTTATTTTTATAATTATTTATTCTGTTTTAGGGACTCTAATTAATAATTTCTTTTGTTTTAGGTCATCATTAGGTAGGTTACACTTATTCTATTATTTATTGAATTCGGTTATTTTCATTGAATTTGATTTTTTTCTCTTACAGGAGTTTCATTTTTATAATTATTTATTCTGTTTTAGGGACTCTAATTAATAATTTTTTTTGTTTTAGGTCATCATTAGGTAGGTTACACTTATTCTATTATTTATTGAATTCGCTTTTTTTCATTGAATTTGATTTTTTTCTCTTACAGGACTTTATTTTTATTATTATTTATTCTGTTTTAGGGACTCTAATTAATAATTTCTTTTGTTTTAGGTCATCATTAGGTAGGTTACACTTATTCTATTATTTATTGAATTCGGTTATTTTCATTGAATTTGATTTTTTTCTCTTACAGGAGTTTCATTTTTATAATTATTTATTCTGTTTTAGGTACTCTTATTAATAATTTCTTTTGTTTTAGGTCATCATTAGGTAGGTTACACTTATTCTATTATTTATTGAATTCGGTTATTTTCATTGAATTTGATTTTTTTCTCTTACAGGAGTTTCATTTTTATAATTATTTATTCTGTTTTAGGTACTCTTATTAATAATTTCTTTTGTTTTAGGTCATCATTAGGTAGGTTACACTTATTCTATTATTTATTGAATTCGGTTATTTTCATTGAATTTGATTTTTTTCTCTTACAGGACTTTATTTTTATAATTATTTTTTCTGTTTTAGGGACTCTAATTAATAATTTCTTTTGTTTTTGGTACACTTATTAAGATTGTTGCCTCTCATTAGTATTGAGAGGGGTGGTGGAGGGACGTCGATATTTTTTATTGAATTCGCTTATTTTCATTGAATTTCAACTGACCCGTGGAATAGGCCTAATGGGGAGACCACGTTAAAAAAAACGTGGTAAGAACACTACCTCATGGGTGAATGTCTGGTATTGTTTTTTGTTTTTGATGATTTTTTAGTTCATTGAATTTGATTTTTTTTTCGTACAGGACTTTATTTTTATAATTATTTATTCTGTTTTGGGGTACTCTAATTAATAATTTCTTTTGTTTTAGGTCATCATTAGGTAGGTTACACTTATTCTATTTTTTATTGAATTCGGTTATTTTCCTTGAATTTGATGTTTTTCTCTTACAGGACTTTATTTTTATAATAATTTATTCTGTTTTAGGGACTCTAATTAATAATTTCTTTTGTTTTAGGTCATCATTAGGTAGGTTACACTTATTCTATTATTTATTGAATTCGCTTATTTTCATTGAATTTGATTTTTTTCTCTTACAGGACTTTATTTTTATTATTATTTATTCTGTTTTAGGGACTCTAATTAATAATTTCTTTTGTTTTAGGTCATCATTAGGTAGGTTACACTTATTCTATTATTTATTGAATTCGGTTATTTTCATTGAATTTGATTTTTTTCTCTTACAGGACTTTATTTTTATAATTATTTATTCTGTTTTAGGGACTCTAATTAATAATTTCTTTTGTTTTTGGTACACTTATTAAGATTGTTGCCTCTCATTAGTATTGAGAGGGGTGGTGGAGGGACGTCGATATTTTTTATTGAATTCGCTTATTTTCATTGAATTTTCAACTGACCCGTGGAATAGGCCTAATGGGGAGACCACGTTAAAAAAAACGTGCTAAGTACACAACCTCATGGGTGAATGTCTGGTATTGTTTTTTGTTTTTGATGATTTTTTAGTTCATTGAATTTGATTTTTTTTTCGTACAGGACTTTATTTTTATAATTGTTTATTCTGTTTTGGGGTACTCTAATTAATAATTTCTTTTGTTTTAGGTCATCATTAGGTAGGTTACACTTATTCTATTTTTTATTGAATTCGGTTATTTTCATTGAATTTGATTTATTTCTCTTACAGGACTTTATTTTTATTATTATTTATTCTGTTTTAGGGACTCTAATTAACAATTTCTTTTGTTTTAGGTCATCATTAGGTAGGTTACACTTATTCTATTATTTATTGAATTCGGTTATTTTCATTGAATTTGATTTTTTTCTCTTACAGGACTTTATTTTTATAATTATTTATTCTGTTTTAGGGACTCTAATTAATAATTTCTTTTGTTTTAGGTCATCATCAGGTAGGTTACACTTATTCTATTATTTATTGAATTCGGTTATTTTCATTGAATTTGATTTTTTTCTCTTACAGGACTTTATTTTTATTATTATTTATTCTGTTTTAGGGACTCTAATTAATAATTTCTTTTGTTTTAGGTCATCATTAGGTAGGTTACACTTATTCTATTATTTATTGAATTCGGTTATTTTCATTGAATTTGATTTTTTCTCTTACAGGACTTTATTTTTATAATTATTTATTCGATTTTAGGGACTCTAATTAATAATTTCTTTTGTTTTAGGTTTTCATTAGGTAGGTTACACTTATTCTATTATTTATTGAATTCGGTTATTTTCATTGAATTTGATTTTTTTCTCTTACAGGACTTTATTTTTATTATTATTTATTCTGTTTTAGGGACTCTAATTAATAATTTTTTTTGTTTTAGGTCATCATTAGGTAGGTTACACTTATTCTATTATTTATTGAATTCGCTTATTTTCATTGAATTTGATTTTTTTCTCTTACAGGACTTTATTTTTATTATTATTTATTCTGTTTTAGGGACTCTAATTAATAATTTCTTTTGTTTTAGGTTTTCATTAGGTAGGTTACACTTATTCTATTATTTATTGAATTCGGTTATTTTCATTGAATTTGATTTTTTTCTCTTACAGGACTTTATTTTTATAATTATTTATTCTGTTTTAGGGACTCTAATTAATAATTTCTTTTGTTTTTGGTACACTTATTAAGATTGTTGCCTCTCATTAGTATTGAGAGGGGTGGTGGAGGGACGTCGATATTTTTTATTGAATTCGCTTATTTTCATTGAATTTTCAACTGACCCGTGGAATAGGCCTAATGGGGAGACCACGTTAAAAAAAACGTGGTAAGAACACTACCTCATGGGTGAATGTCTGGTATTGTTTTTTGTTTTTGATGATTTTTTAGTTCATTGAATTTGATTTTTTTTTCGTACAGGACTTTATTTTTATAATTGTTTATTCTGTTTTGGGGTACTCTAATTAATAATTTCTTTTGTTTTAGGTCATCATTAGGTAGGTTACACTTATTCTATTTTTTATTGAATTCGGTTATTTTCATTGAATTTGATTTATTTCTCTTACAGGACTTTATTTTTATTATTATTTATTCTGTTTTAGGGACTCTAATTAACAATTTCTTTTGTTTTAGGTCATCATTAGGTAGGTTACACTTATTCTATTATTTATTGAATTCGGTTATTTTCATTGAATTTGATTTTTTTCTCTTACAGGACTTTATTTTTATAATTATTTATTCTGTTTTAGGGACTCTAATTAATAATTTCTTTTGTTTTAGGTCATCATCAGGTAGGTTACACTTATTCTATTATTTATTGAATTCGGTTATTTTCATTGAATTTGATTTTTTTCTCTTACAGGACTTTATTTTTATTATTATTTATTCTGTTTTAGGGACTCTAATTAATAATTTCTTTTGTTTTAGGTCATCATTAGGTAGGTTACACTTATTCTATTATTTATTGAATTCGGTTATTTTCATTGAATTTGATTTTTTTCTCTTACAGGACTTTATTTTTATTATTATTTATTCTGTTTTAGGGACTCTAATTAATAATTTCTTTTGTTTTAGGTCATCATTAGGTAGGTTACACTTATTCTATTATTTATTGAATTCGGTTATTTTCATTGAATTTGATTTTTTTCTCTTACAGGACTTTATTTTTATAATTATTTATTCTGTTTTAGGGACTCTAATTAATAATTTCTTTTGTTTTAGGTCATCATCAGGTAGGTTACACTTATTCTATTATTTATTGAATTCGGTTATTTTCATTGAATTTGATTTTTTTCTCTTACAGGACTTTATTTTTATTATTATTTATTCTGTTTTAGGGACTCTAATTAATAATTTCTTTTGTTTTAGGTCATCATTAGGTAGGTTACACTTATTCTATTATTTATTGAATTCGGTTATTTTCATTGAATTTGATTTTTTCTCTTACAGGACTTTATTTTTATAATTATTTATTCGATTTTAGGGACTCTAATTAATAATTTCTTTTGTTTTAGGTCATCATCAGGTAGGTTACACTTATTCTATTATTTATTGAATTCGGTTATTTTCATTGAATTTGATTTTTTTCTCTTACAGGAGTTTCATTTTTATAATTATTTATTCTGTTTTAGGGACTCTAATTAATAATTTTTTTTGTTTTAGGTCATCATTAGGTAGGTTACACTTATTGTATTATTTATTGAATTCGGTTATTTTCATTGAATTTGATTTTTTTCTCTTACAGGAGTTTCATTTTTATAATTATTTATTCTGTTTTAGGGACTCTAATTAATAATTTCTTTTGTTTTAGGTCATCATCAGGTAGGTTACACTTATTCTATTATTTATTGAATTCGGTTATTTTCATTGAATTTGATTTTTTTCTCTTACAGGACTTTTAATTTATGATTATTTATTCTGTTTTAGGGACTCTAATTAATAATTTCTTTTGTTTTAGGTCATCATTAGGTAGGTTACACTTATTCTATTATTTATTGAATTCGCTTATTTTCATTGAATTTGATTTGTTTTTCTTACAGGACTTTATTTTTATAATTATTTATTCTGTTTTAGGGACTCTAATTAATAATTTCTTTTGTTTTAGGTCATCATTAGGTAGGTTACACTAATTCTATTTTTTATTGAATTCGGTTATTTTCATTGAATTTGATTTTTTTCTCTTACAGGACTTTATTTTTATAATTATTTATTCTGTTTTAGGGACTCTAATTAATAATTTCTTTTGTTTTAGGTCATCATTAGGTAGGTTACACTTATTCTATTATTTATTGAATTCGGTTATTTTCATTGAATTTGATTTTTTTCTCTTACAGGACTTTATTTTTATTATTATTTATTCTGTTTTAGGGACTCTAATTAATAATTTCTTTTGTTTTAGGTCATCATTAGGTAGGTTACACTTATTCTATTATTTATTGAATTCGGTTATTTTCATTGAATTTGATTTTTTTCTCTTACAGGACTTTATTTTTATTATTATTTATTCTGTTTTAGGGACTCTAATTAATAATTTCTTTTGTTTTAGGTCATCATTAGGTAGGTTACACTTATTCTATTATTTATTGAATTCGGTTATTTTCATTGAATTTGATTTTTTTCTCTTACAGGACTTTATTTTTATAATTATTTATTCTGTTTTAGGGACTCTAATTAATAATTTCTTTTGTTTTAGGTCATCATCAGGTAGGTTACACTTATTCTATTATTTATTGAATTCGGTTATTTTCATTGAATTTGATTTTTTTCTTATACAGGACTTTATTTTTATTATTATTTATTCTGTTTTAGGGACTCTAATTAATAATTTCTTTTGTTTTAGGTCATCATTAGGTAGGTTACACTTATTCTATTATTTATTGAATTCGGTTATTTTCATTGAATTTGATTTTTTCTCTTACAGGACTTTATTTTTATAATTATTTATTCGATTTTAGGGACTCTAATTAATAATTTCTTTTGTTTTAGGTTTTCATTAGGTAGGTTACACTTATTCTATTATTTATTGAATTCGGTTATTTTCATTGAATTTGATTTTTTTCTCTTACAGGACTTTATTTTTATTATTATTTATTCTGTTTTAGGGACTCTAATTAATAATTTTTTTTGTTTTAGGTCATCATTAGGTAGGTTACACTTATTCTATTATTTATTGAATTCGCTTATTTTCATTGAATTTGATTTTTTTCTCTTACAGGACTTTATTTTTATTATTATTTATTCTGTTTTAGGGACTCTAATTAATAATTTCTTTTGTTTTAGGTCATCATCAGGTAGGTTACACTTATTCTATTATTTATTGAATTCGGTTATTTTCATTGAATTTGATTTTTTTATCTTACAGGACTTTATTTTTATAATTATTTATTCTGTTTTAGGGACTCTAATTAATAATTTCTTTTGTTTTAGGTCATCATCAGGTAGGTTACACTTATTCTATTATTTATTGAATTCGGTTATTTTCATTGAATTTGATTTTTTTCTCTTACAGGAGTTTCATTTTTATAATTATTTATTCTGTTTTAGGGACTCTAATTAATAATTTTTTTTGTTTTAGGTCATCATTAGGTAGGTTACACTTATTGTATTATTTATTGAATTCGGTTATTTTCATTGAATTTGATTTTTTTCTCTTACAGGAGTTTCATTTTTATAATTATTTATTCTGTTTTAGGGACTCTAATTAATAATTTCTTTTGTTTTAGGTCATCATCAGGTAGGTTACACTTATTCTATTATTTATTGAATTCGGTTATTTTCATTGAATTTGATTTTTTTCTCTTACAGGACTTTTAATTTATGATTATTTATTCTGTTTTAGGGACTCTAATTAATAATTTCTTTTGTTTTAGGTCATCATTAGGTAGGTTACACTTATTCTATTATTTATTGAATTCGGTTATTTTCATTGAATTTGATTTTTTTCTCTTACAGGACTTTATTTTTATTATTATTTATTCTGTTTTAGGGACTCTAATTAATAATTTCTTTTGTTTTAGGTCATCATTAGGTAGGTTACACTTATTCTATTATTTATTGAATTCGCTTATTTTCATTGAATTTGATTTTTTTCTCTTACAGGACTTTTAAATTATTATTAGTTTTTATTCTGTTTTAGGGACTCTAATTAATAATTTCTTTTGTTTTAGGTCATCATTAGGTAGGTTACACTTATTGTATTATTTATTGAATTCGGTTATTTTCATTGAATTTGATTTTTTTCTCTTACAGGAGTTTCATTTTTATAATTATTTATTCTGTTTTTGGGGACTCTAATTAATAATTTCTTTTGTTTTAGGTCATCATCAGGTAGGTTACACTTATTCTATTATTTATTGAATTCGGTTATTTTCATTGAATTTGATTTTTTTCTCTTACAGGACTTTATTTTTATAATTATTTATTCTGTTTTAGGGACTCTAATTAATAATTTCTTTTGTTTAAGGTCATCATTAGGTAGGTTACACTTATTCTATTATTTATTGAATTCGGTTATTTTCATTGAATTTGATTTTTTCTCTTACAGGTTTTTATTTTTATAATTATTTATTCTGCTTTAGGGACTCTAATTAATAATTTCTTTTGTTTTAGGTCATCATTAGGTAGGTTACACTTATTCTTTATTTATTGAATTCGGTTATTTTCATTGAATTTGATTTTTTTCTCTTACAGGATTTTATTTTTATAATTATTTATTCTGTTTTAGGGACTCTTATTAATCATTTCTTTTGTTTTAGGTCATCATTAGGTAGGTTACACTTATTCTATTATTTATTGAATTCGGTTATTTTCATTGAATTTGATTTTTTCTCTTACAGGTTTTTATTTTTATAATTATTTATTCTGTTTTAGGGACTCTAATTAATAATTTCTTTTGTTTTAGCTCATCATTAGGTAGGTTACACTTATTCTATTATTTATTGAATTCGGTTATTTTCATTGAATTTGATTTTTTCTCTTACAGGTTTTTATTTTTATAATTATTTATTCTGTTTTAGGGACTCTAATTAATAATTTCTTTTGTTTTAGCTCATCATTAGGTAGGTTACACTTATTCTATTATTTATTGAATTCGGTTATTTTCATTGAATTTGATTTATTTCTCTTACAGGACTTTATTTTTATTATTATTTATTCTGTTTTAGGGACTCTAATTAACAATTTCTTTTGTTTTAGGTCATCATTAGGTAGGTTACACTTATTCTATTATTTATTGAATTCGGTTATTTTCATTGAATTTGATTTTTTTCTCTTACAGGACTTTATTTTTATAATTATTTATTCTGTTTTAGGGACTCTAATTAATAATTTCTTTTGTTTTAGGTCATCATCAGGTAGGTTACACTTATTCTATTATTTATTGAATTCGGTTATTTTCATTGAATTTGATTTTTTTCTCTTACAGGACTTTATTTTTATTATTATTTATTCTGTTTTAGGGACTCTAATTAATAATTTCTTTTGTTTTAGGTCATCATTAGGTAGGTTACACTTATTCTATTATTTATTGAATTCGGTTATTTTCATTGAATTTGATTTTTTTCTCTTACAGGACTTTATTTTTATTATTATTTATTCTGTTTTAGGGACTCTAATTAATAATTTCTTTTGTTTTAGGTCATCATTAGGTAGGTTACACTTATTCTATTATTTATTGAATTCGGTTATTTTCATTGAATTTGATTTTTTTCTCTTACAGGACTTTATTTTTATAATTATTTATTCTGTTTTAGGGACTCTAATTAATAATTTCTTTTGTTTTAGGTCATCATCAGGTAGGTTACACTTATTCTATTATTTATTGAATTCGGTTATTTTCATTGAATTTGATTTTTTTCTCTTACAGGACTTTATTTTTATTATTATTTATTCTGTTTTAGGGACTCTAATTAATAATTTCTTTTGTTTTAGGTCATCATTAGGTAGGTTACACTTATTCTATTATTTATTGAATTCGGTTATTTTCATTGAATTTGATTTTTTCTTTTACAGGTTTTTATTTTTATAATTATTTATTCTGTTTTAGGGACTCTAATTAATAATTTCTTTTGTTTTAGGTCATCATTGGGTAGGTTACACTTATTCTTTATTTATTGAATTCGGTTATTTTCATTGAATTTGATTTTTTTCTCTTACAGGATTTTATTTTTACAATTATTTATTCTGTTTTAGGGACTCTAATTAATAATTTCTTTTGTTTTAGGTCATCATTAGGTAGGTTACACTTATTCTTTATTTATTGAATTCGGTTATTTTCATTGAATTTGATTTTTTTCTCTTACAGTATTTTATTTTTATAATTATTTATTCTGTTTTAGGGACTCTTATTAATAATTTCTTTTGTTTTTGGTACACTTATTAAGATTGTTGCCTCTCATTAGTATTGAGAGGGGTGGTGGAGGGCCGTCGATATTTTTTATTGAATTCGCTTATTTTCATTGAATTTTCAACTGACCCGTGGAATAGGCCTAATGGGGAGACCACGTTAAAAAAAACGTGGTAAGAACACTACCCCATGGGTGAATGTCTGGTATTGTTTTTTGTTTTTGATGAATTTTTAGTTCATTGAATTTGATTTTTTTCTCTTACAGGATTTTATTTTTATAATTATTTATTCTGTTTTAGGGACTCTAATTAAAAATTTCTTTTGTTTTAGGTCATCATTAGGTAGGTTACACTTATTCTATAATTTATTGAATTCGGTTATTTTCATTGAATTTGATTTTTTCTCTTACAGGTTTTTATTTTTATAATTATTTATTCTGTTTTAGGGACTCTAATTAATAATTTCTTTTGTTTTAGCTCATCA
The DNA here is from genome assembly GCF_905475395.1 of Chrysoperla carnea. Lineage (NCBI taxonomy): Eukaryota > Metazoa > Arthropoda > Insecta > Neuroptera > Chrysopidae > Chrysoperla > Chrysoperla carnea. The sequence continues at coordinate 4,033,863 of NC_058341.1, forward strand.
TTAGGTAGGTTACACTTATTCTATTATTTATTGAATTCGGTTATTTTCATTGAATTTGATTTTTTCTCTTACAGGTTTTTATTTTTATAATTATTTATTCTGTTTTAGGGACTCTAATTAATAATTTCTTTTGTTTAAGGTCATCATTAGGTAGGTTACACTTATTCTATTATTTATTGAATTCGGTTATTTTCATTGAATTTGATTTTTTCTCTTACAGGTTTTTATTTTTATAATTATTTATTCTGTTTTAGGGACTCTAATTAATAATTTCTTTTGTTTTAGGTCATCATTAGGTAGGTTACACTTATTCTATTATTTATTGAATTCGGTTATTTTCATTGAATTTGATTTTTTCTTTTACAGGTTTTTATTTTTATAATTATTTATTCTGTTTTAGGGACTCTAATTAATAATTTCTTTTGTTTTAGGTCATCATTGGGTAGGTTACACTTATTCTTTATTTATTGAATTCGGTTATTTTCATTGAATTTGATTTTTTTCTCTTACAGGATTTTATTTTTATAATTATTTATTCTGTTTTAGGGACTCTAATTAATAATTTCTTTTGTTTTAGGTCATCATTAGGTAGGTTACACTTATTCTTTATTTATTGAATTCGGTTATTTTCATTGAATTTGATTTTTTTCTCTTACAGTATTTTATTTTTATAATTATTTATTCTGTTTTAGGGACTCTTATTAATAATTTCTTTTGTTTTTGGTACACTTATTCAGATTGTTGCCTCTCATTAGTATTGAGAGGGGTGGTGGAGGGACGTCGATATTTTTTATTGAATTCGGTTATTTTCATTGAATTTTCAACTGACCCGTGGAATAGGCCTAATGGGGAGACCACGTTAAAAAAAACGTGGTAAGAACACTACCTCATGGGTGAATGTCTGGTATTGTTTTTTGTTTTTGATGATTTTTTAATTCATTGAATTTGATTTTTTTCTCTTACAGGACTGTTTTTTTTAATTATTTATTCTGTTTTAGGGACTCTAATTAATAATTTCTTTTGTTTTAGGTCATCATTAGGTAGGTTACACTTATTCTATTATTTATTGAATTCGGTTATTTTCATTGAATTTGATTTTTTTCTCTTACAAGACTTTATTTTTATAATTATTTATTCTGTTTTAGGGACTCTAATTAATAATTTCTTTTGTTTTAGCTCATCATTAGGTAGGTTACACTTATTCTATTATTTATTGAATTCGGTTATTTTCATTGAATTTGATTTTTTTCTCTTACAGGACTTTATTTTTATAATTATTTATTCTGTTTTAGGGACTCTAATTAATAATTTCTTTTGTTTTAGGTCATCATTAGGTAGGTTACACTTATTCTATTATTTATTGAATTCGGTTATTTTCATTGAATTTGATTTTTTTCTCTTACAGGACTTTATTTTTATAATTATTTATTCTGTTTTAGGGACTCTAATTAATCATTTCTTTTGTTTTAGGTCATCATTAGGTAGGTAACACTTATTCTATTATTTATTGAATTCGGTTATTTTCATTGAATTTGATTTTTTTCTCTTACAGGACTTTATTTTTATAATTATTTATTCTGTTTTAGGGACTCTAATTAATAATTTCTTTTGTTTTAGGTCATCATTAGGTAGATTACACTTATTCTATTATTTATTGAATTCGGTTATTTTCATTGAATTTGATTTTTTTCTCTTACAGGACGTTTAAATTATTATTAGTTTTTATTCTGTTTTAGGGACTCTAATTAATAATTTCTTTTGTTTTAGGTCATCATTAGGTAGGTTACACTTATTGTATTATTTATTGAATTCGGTTATTTTCATTGAATTTGATTTTTTTCTCTTACAGGAGTTTCATTTTTATAATTATTTATTCTGTTTTAGGGACTCTAATTAATAATTTCTTTTGTTTTAGGTCATCATCAGGTAGGTTACACTTATTCTATTATTTATTGAATTCGGTTATTTTCATTGAATTTGATTTTTTTCTCTTACAGGACTTTTAATTTATGATTATTTATTCTGTTTTAGGGACTCTAATTAATAATTTCTTTTGTTTTAGGTCATCATTAGGTAGGTAACACTTATTCTATTTTTTTTTGACTTCGCTTATTTTCATTGAATTTGATTTTTTTTCTCTTACAGGACTTTTAAATTATGATTATTTATTCTGTTTTAGGTACTCTAATTAATAATTTCTTTTGTTTTAGGTCATCATTAGGTAGGTTACACTTATTGTATTATTTATTGAATTCGGTTATTTTCATTGAATTTGATTTTTTTCTCTTACAGGAGTTTCATTTTTATAATTATTTATTCTGTTTTAGGGACTCTAATTAATAATTTCTTTTGTTTTAGGTCATCATCAGGTAGGTTACACTTATTCTATTATTTATTGAATTCGCTTATTTTCATTGAATTTGATTTTTTTCTCTTACAGGACTTTTAAATTATGATTATTTATTCTGTTTTAGGTCATCATTAGGTAGGTTACACTTATTCTATTATTTATTGAATTCGCTTATTTTCATTGAATTTGATTTTTTTCTCTTACAGGACTTTATTTTTATAATTATTTATTCTGTTTTAGGGACTCTAATTAATAATTTCTTTTGTTTTTGGTACACTTATTAAGATTGTTGCCTCTCATTAGTATTGAGAGGGGTGGTGGAGGGCCGTCGATATTTTTTATTGAATTCGCTTATTTTCATTGAATTTTCAACTGACCCGTGGAATAGGCCTAATGGGGAGACCACGTTAAAAAAAACGTGGTAAGAACACTACCTCATGGGTGAATGTCTGGTATTGTTTTTTGTTTTTGATGATTTTTTAATTCATTGAATTTGATTTTTTTCTCTTACAGGACTTTATTTTTATAATTATTTATTCTGTTTTAGGGACTCTAATTAATAATTTCTTTTGTTTTAGGTCATCATTAGGTAGGTTACACTTATTCTATTATTTATTGAATTCGGTTATTTTCATTGAATTTGATTTTTTTCTCTTACAGGACTTTATTTTTATAATTATTTATTCTGTTTTAGGGACTCTAATTAATAATTTTTTTTGTTTTTGGTACACTTATTAAGATTGTTGCCTCTCATTAGTATTGAGAGGGGTGGTGGAGGGCCGTCGATATTTTTTATTGAATTCGCTTATTTTCATTGAATTTTCAACTGACCCGTGGAATAGGCCTAATGGGGAGACCACGTTAAAAAAAACGTGGTAAGAACACTACCTCATGGGTGAATGTCTGGTATTGTTTTTTGTTTTTGATGATTTTTTAGTTCATTGAATTTGATTTTTTTCTCTTACAGGATTTTATTTTTATAATTATTTATTCTGTTTTAGGGACTCTAATTAATAATTTCTTTTGTTTTAGGTCATCATTAGGTAGGTTACACTTATTCTATAATTTATTGAATTCGGTTATTTTCATTGAATTTGATTTTTTCTCTTACAGGTTTTTATTTTTATAATTATTTATTCTGTTTTAGGGACTCTAATTAATAATTTCTTTTGTTTTAGCTCATCATTAGGTAGGTTACACTTATTCTATTATTTATTGAATTCGGTTATTTTCATTGAATTTGATTTTTTCTCTTACAGGTTTTTATTTTTATATTTATTTATTCTGTTTTAGGGACTCTTATTAATAATTTCATTTGTTTAAGGTCATCATTAGGTAGGTTACACTTATTCTATTATTTATTGAATTCGGTTATTTTCATTGAATTTGATTTTTTCTCTTACAGGTTTTTATTTTTATAATTATTTATTCTGTTTTAGGGACTCTAATTAATAATTTCTTTTGTTTTAGCTCATCATTAGGTAGGTTACACTTATTCTATTATTTATTGAATTCGGTTATTTTCATTGAATTTGATTTTTTCTCTTACAGGTTTTTATTTTTTAATTATTTATTCTGTTTTAGGGACTCTAATTAATAATTTCTTTTGTTTTAGGTCATCATTAGGTAGGTTACACTTATTCTATTATTTATTGAATTCGGTTATTTTCATTGAATTTGATTTTTTCTTTTACAGGTTTTTATTTTTATAATTATTTATTCTGTTTTAGGGACTCTAATTAATAATTTCTTTTGTTTTAGGTCATCATTGGGTAGGTTACACTTATTCTTTATTTATTGAATTCGGTTATTTTCATTGAATTTGATTTTTTCTCTTACAGGTTTTTATTTTTATAATTATTTATTCTGTTTTAGGGACTCTAATTAATAAATTCTTTTGTTTTAGGTCATCATTAGGTAGGTTACACTTATTCTATTATTTATTGAATTCGGTTATTTTCATTGAATTTGATTTTTTTCTCTTACAGGACTTTATTTTTATAATTATTTATTCTGTTTTAGGGACTCTAATTAATAAATTCTTTTGTTTTAGGTCAGCATTAGGTAGGTTACACTTATTCTATTTTTTATTGAATTCGGTTATTTTCATTGAATTTGATTTTTTTCTCTTATAGGACTTTATTTTTATAATTATTTATTCTGTTTTAGGGACTCTAATTAATAAATTCTTTTGTTTTAGGTCAGCATTAGGTAGGTTACACTTATTCTATTTTTTATTGAATTCGGTTATTTTCATTGAATTTGATTTTTTTCTCTTACAGGACTTTTAAATTATAATTATTTATTTTGTTTTAGGTACATTAATTAAGAATTTCTTCTGTTTTAGGTACATTAATTAAGATTGTTGCCTCTCATTAGTATTGATAGGGGTGGAGGAGGGACTAGGTAAGGTATAAAAACTTTCACGCTACTAACATTAGTTCAACTCGATCTGAGCCAACATCTTTTTTTTTTTTTTTTTGTTAAAACCAATTTTGGCTACAATTTCGTAAAGAAAGATATTGTGAGCGCATGGTCCATATGTATATATTCATACGAATTCAACGACTACCATATTTTATTGACATTAATAATATGTCAATTCTATTGTTATTCAAATGCAAAACGATATTATTTATTTTAATAGATCTCCAATCATCTACAGGATGAGGTTTTTAAAAAGTGTCCACCTTTAAACGACAATAAAATACACGAAAAACATGTATATCGTTTCATTACTTTCGCATATAAACAAATTGGAAAAGATGTTTATACAATTGATTAGTTGCCTCTCATTAGTATGGAGAGGGGTGGTCCCTCGTGGAGGGACGACGAATAGGATCACATTTAGTAGTATCGAAGGTCACCATTAACTTAGTATCTGCTTCTGTTTTTAACAATATATAAATTATAATTATGTTAAAATGTTTTCGAAATAAAAGGATGGAAACTTTTTCAAAAATCACTCTGTATATCTAATCTTCTATAACAATTTCTAGTAAAATTAGAACACTAGAAACGATATACATATTTTGTATAAATACTTGTACAAATCAATTAAATAAATATTGAATGTTTTTTATCACTGCTGCTCTAATTACTAATTTCTTAATTAAATAAGTTGAAAAGATTCATTTAAAATTTATTTAATTAGTTTGATTGATTGTAATTATTGTAATTAACTTGAAAAAGTGGGTCTGAAAGTTTCATAGACTGATAACTCAAAATATAAAATATTTATAGGGTTTGTTTTATTTGATACGCTTTTCACTCCTCGAAAGACTAACTTTACTGAACTAGTTTTTTTTTCTTCAGAAATGATTTTAATTAAAATTGTAAATTATGTCGAATTTTTGTTTCAAAATTACGACTATGATAATTGTTAGCTTATCGTCTACGTGGTCTTATTGGGATATTTGGTTTTTCCGTAAATAATTACCAATTATTATAATTATCTAATAATATTACCTAATTATTAATAATTATGAATATTAAATTTTTGTTCTAGTTAATTTATTTGTAAAAAATCTAATTTTTAATTATTTTTGGAAATTTTTTGGTTTCAGTCTGTCAATCTTTCGATTTCTCGAAAATTTGTTAGAAAATATTTGTCTCTTTGCTGATCTAAAAAGGATAATCCAACCCTTTACTAAATGTCATCAAAACTGCAACAAGTCTTTTTTATATTTTAAACAAATAAAAACAACTTTTTTTTTTCTTTTTAAATAAATATTTGTGATATCAAATTATGATTTTCCTGTTTACATTTATTTATTTACAAAATTAAAAAAAAAATGCATTTAACTTTATTATATCGCATATAAACAAACTGAGAAAGATGTTTATACAATTGATTAGTTGCCTCTCATTAGTATTGAGAGGGGTGGAGGAGGGACGACGAATAAGTATCATATCTAGTAAATTGCAACGTTGTTTAATGTATAAAAAAGACGCCAGCGAATCATTTAGTATTTTATATTGAAGCTAAATTAAACAAAGATAAGTTTATCTCTTATATAATTCCTATGATTTTCGAACAACCCAGTATTTGGTTAATAAACCTACATTTCACAACAGGGAATTGATTTTTTTATTACCTTTTCGTAAACTTTTAAAGCTATAACTTTCTTCAAGCTATGTATATTTTTGACGTCTTCAGGTAACATAAATGTCAAAGATATGCATTTATATGTAAGTGTTATATAACGTCTTTCATTTTGAACTTAACTCAGTTTCAAATTTAAAAAATTTTTTGATGTCATAACCAATGGAAGATTAGTCACGTAGCAAGAGTATAGCAAATATTACAGGTCCGCAAATTTGGGAAGTGTAAGTGGACTTACGAATGCTCAAAAGAAAAAAACAAGAGTGGGTCCAATAGAAGAAACGTGAAACGACAGCCGACAAATGTTTGATAGAATCAGTTGATAGAATTTGGCCCCACGGCGACTTAATCCGACACTGGTGAGTGATAACTGCTATTAGCAAACATTTAGTATTCAAAAAATTGTTCGCTTTAATTCTTTTTCAACTATTATTTAAATATTTTAGCATTAATTCTAAACATGTACTATTTCATTTGAAGGCCATATTTTTTTTTTTTAAACAATACAATTTATTGTGTTTGATAAATTCAATTTTTAATTTTTATTGATAATATGTGGCCTATTTTAATAAAAACAATACACTCAAAAATTTAACTGATATCTACTCCACCAAAAATATTAACATAGATTTATTGATTTTATCACATATTTGAAAATTATTAGTATTCGATTTTTTTCATGAAGCCTCGAAAGTTTTCATTTGCTCCACAATCTTTAATACAATGAATATGCGTTGAACTTCCTTGTGTAAAAGTAAAGGGATTGTTGTAATCACGAAAAACTTCGAAATTGACTTGTCAAAGACTTAAAACTGATAAATGACGTTGGGATTTTGTTATATTTTAGAGCCTGACAGACTGACTACTAAGCAAAAGTCTAAGTATATCAAATTCTTGGCCCTATTTCAAATCAATTTTAAATTTAAGTTAAATGACTAATCAAAATAAAATTAATCAAGCACTTTCAGTTTTGTATTCACATAAATGGCGCTTTAACCTTCATCAAATACAAAAAAACTGATCTAGGAAATTGGGGAAAAAATCGGAATTTATATCTCTATGGTGATATCGGACAATGATGTCACTAACTTATATCATTTCTCTTTATTAAAATAGGATTGTTAAACGTTCATATTTTGCATACTTCTAAAGATTTTTAAAAACCAACTTCACCTTTCTACCCGTGCAGTAAGAATTCTTCACCTGAAGTGATAAAAAAAAAAGATAGTCAGTCATGGGGATTGTCGACGAAAGTTTGCACAGTGATTTTACTTTTTGAACGAGTTTTAACTGAAAATTATTTGTTTCGTATAGTTTAGAATAATTCGCATCAATTTACATTCTAGAAAAATCTTTAAATCAGCTCGTTCTAAGAACACGATCCTAAAGTTTTTCTTCTAATAAAATTGTTTTGTTTCCAAGTAATAATTATTTACTTAAAAGTTAAATACATAACAATCTGTTCTTTTTTGCTTCAGTGTTTTACACTGAGTATACTAAGTAAATTTTGATAATAAGACTATCTTTTTCTTTTTTTACACTTAGTTTAAATAGTGTACACACTAAAGTACAAAACAGAACATATAGGTAATTAATTACATACTAGAATGCACTTAATACACATACTTTCATCTTTCGTCTCATATTTAATTGTGTTTTCCTAGAAGCATGGCATCGTAGTGAAAACACACACCCAACTGTTCCAAAGCTCGTCTCAGAACCTCCTCACATATACAGATCCGATGTTGACCTTGTGAATGATTGTTTCTCGTATTATTTATATATTTTAAACACATTAGAATACATAAATATTATTATTTTAATTAATACATATACATTTATTTAAAATAATTAAAACATTTTGTTAAATGCTCATTTTAAAAAATAATAAATAATATGAGGAAACTCTAATTCATTAAGGTTGATTGGATATTAAGACAAAGTATATAGATAAAAATCTGAATTCAACTCATTCATATTCTTATTTCGACAGCTCAAAACATGCCACTACGATTTTTGGGAGAATTGAATCATTTCCTGTGTATTGAATCACGGTTACTTCGACTTTCATCAGGTAAGATTCTTCAAGGGGTCTCAATTTTTCATGGGGTAACTCTTTAAAAATCGAAAAAAAAAACACTTAAAATCGAGGCATTTTAATAAAATCTTCTAGAGTTTTAGTCATCAAACGAACAAATTTCTATGTTTTTAGATCTTCTGTATCGCAAACACAAACAAAGTTTTAAATTTAATGATATCTCTCTAAGCGTAAGCGTGCAGTTTATAGTCCAGTCGCTATCAAAAACTAGAAGAGATTAACCGAAGATTCATATTCGTAGAATCGATTTTTGATAGTTTTATCCAAAATAAGATATCGATTCAACGGATCAAAATCATAGAAATTTGAATCTCTTGTTAATCCCTTCATGTCCTTGTTAGTGACTGGAGTAACTGCAAGTTAAATCGATTTCCCTGATTTTCAAAAGTCTCTGTCAATCATATCAATCATTTTATCTTTTAATTACCGATTTATAATTCTTTATTTAAAAAGATAGTCAGTTATACAGAGAGACTGTCGACTAAAGTGAAAACTTAAAACTTTAGAAAAACTTTATTTTTAATCATTGTACAAATAATTAAAATTTCATAAATAATAAAAAAAAAATATTTTTCCAGGTTTCTGCTTCGAACGCAGGTTTCTGCTTCGAATGGTAATCCAACAGCGATAGATTGAAAGATTGAATTTTAAGCGTTTAATTTCGTAATATAGTGTCGGTTACGCGAGTTCGGTTTTACAGAACTTTTCATTTCCCAATAACTCTGAAACGTGAATAAACAGAACAATCGAATAGTACAATTTTACCCGGCGAATGTAAAGTTATTACGCGAGTAAGTGTCGGTTACGCGAGTTAGTGTCGGTTACGCGAGTTCGGTTTTAACTTTTCATTTTCCAATAACTCCGAAACGTGAATAAACAGAACAATCGAATAGTGCAATTTTACCCGAGGAATGTGAAGTTATCTTCTCGTTTATAATCAGTAGTAAACACGTGTTAGTTCCTAAATGAAATTATTAAATTAATTTAATTAAATAATAAAAATTATAATAAATTTTTCGCTAGTGCCTAATGACATAAACAAAACATTTAGACTAGTAAGTGAGTTGAATAATGTGCAAAATAAATCAACCTTGACCCATTTTATTGAAAACAAAAAATCAAATATTTCACGTGCACATTATAGTCGAGGAAACAAAACACTGAAAACAGCCAAGTTCGCAAAATTTGAACAGTAAGACGGATTTGAATGCGGTTTTCTATAATCGATTCGTTGGAGCATCAGAAAATTTTGTAACCTAAATATACTAAATTCAAAAGTCGGTTTTACACAGATGAAAATGATTTCAAAATTTTTATTTGGAATCGTCTCCTGAAGTTTTCCGGAAATTCGTTATATAATCAGTCCAAAATCGTTACCCGGGGGTTTTAGGTGTCGATAAACACAAATATCGCGACAGAATTGGTCTCCGAGGTACCTGGTGCTTAGAGTACTTCAGGTACTATGTCGATTCTATCGCGATATTCGTGTTCAGTGACCCCAAAAAGCTCCGAGTAACAAGTTTGGAATCATTTTCATCACTATTATTATTATTTTCGAACTTGAGTGCTTCGTTTCTGCGACTATTATTGTTTAAATAATAATAAATATGTTTGTGTTCAACTTAAATGGAATGGAATGGAACGTGCAGAGAGGCAGAGCAGAGCAGAGCAGAGAAGAGGTAAGCAATGATAATGATATATATATCTTTCTGTTATTTTATTAAATTTATAGAACCTATATCTACTATATAAGTATATCCAAGCACTGCACTAGGTTAGTTCTAGTTATGTAGGACAATGTAATAGTTAGATTCGAATTCGATAGCAGTCATTTACACACACGAATAAAGATGATTCTCTCGTAGAGGCACTATTCTTTAGAAGTTGACACATGACTACAAAACGTTCCAAAAATGGGAATCCAGTTCACTTGTCTATTTGACTCATATTTGTCTAAACAATTTCTTTAAATCGATTCGAGAAATTTTCTTTCGTCTAGGATTTTTGACGATATTTCACAAACTATGGACTTAATCATTAAATGACCCCGATTTTTGTAGTTTTTGGGTCAAAATTACCTTTTGTACAGAGTTTTATCGAAATTGGATATAATAAATTTTTCTCGATTTTTCCGTTTTTTTCTTAAGGGGTACCCCTTAGAAAAAATCGAAAAATCACGAAAAAATTTTTGCTTCAGGAATTCGATGAAACTATGTTTATAAGGTCATTTTGACTCAAAAATTACAAAAATCGGGTTCATTTGGCAATTGAGAGCATAGTTTGTGAAATATCGTCAAAAATCCCATACAGAGGGAAATTTCTCGGATCGATTCAAAGGTTATCAATTCCACGATTGTATTAACGGTTTTCGAAAATTCTCTCAAAAATGGTAATCATACAAGCAAATTTGTCCAATATCGAAATATTGACCAGAAAAATACAAAAAGCAAAAATTATTATCCAAATTTCTATACGTAGAGCAATTTCTCGAATCAATCTCGAACCATTTCCTTCTAGTTAAATTAATTGGATCAAAGCCTAAATCGAACGGTTTTTGTTTTGTAAGATATTTACCGTTTATTATGTTATCCAATTTTGCCTGTACTATATTATTAGTTTCGATTATTACGATTAAACTACCTTAGAAAATGTTTGCATAGGAACGAACAAATAGAATAGTCACTAATACTGATAATAAATAGCATGCCAATGCTACTAAATGTATGTAAGTTATCTATCTATGAGTTACTAGACCAGACACCAGACCACAGACAAACTGCAGTCATTCATTTTAACAATGCAATATATGCCGATGTCGAGCAATGTAATCCAATCATGTTAGTATATTTTTGGTTAAGGTTGATCGGACATTAAAGCAATGCAAAGATAAAATACGGAATTTTGGAAAAAATCCGACGAAGGGTTTTTAAGGTAGTACGAGCGAAAAAGGCAAGTTTAGACTTGTGGTGGAAATTATTTGTACCTTATTTTCAACTTTGATGATGAATTTAGTTATAACTTCATGAATGTAGACGAAAAATAAGAATAAAATTTTTCGATATCTGTCTTGGTTTTCGAAATATCGAAAGCTAAATAATTAAACAAAATTTTCGATTTTCGATTTTTGAAAATTACTCCAGATATCGAAAAATTTTATTCTTACTTTTCATCTTTTATTGCCAAGTTTTAACATAATTCACCATCAAAATTGAAACTATATATTTTTTTAAATTTGTGTCCCCACTATCGTGATTATACATCCCTTTATTATTCGAACACAACAGTGTTCTATCCGATCGACCTTAATTTCAGAATTCTACTACTCTACAAACTTGGTACAACCATTTGGTTTTTAGCACCTTTTTAGAGATCATAATAACTTTTTTAAGTACATACTTAACATTTATTAGTTTTGGTTTCATACTATAAAATCCTACAGTCAGATTTTCTCCCATTTACACTACCCGGTATCCCAAAACTATCACAAAAACTACAAGGTAATTTTTTCTTCTTGGAATACCTTACTTTCTATATCAGATATCACTCACATTCTGATGGGATAATTTTTGAACACTCTGTAATATGCATGTCTACGACTCATACATAAATGGTTATGTAATCTACATTACATATATGTTAATGCAATTGCATAGAAATTGTGTATATATTTTAGAAGATATATCGGATTTGTAACCAAATATTCCATAAATTTATGAGTGTATTCAAACAATAATGTTCTTTAAACCGAGATGAGATAAACCGGAAAATTAAAATATTTATTGATTTTGATATCATCCAATATGGTAAAGAGTTCTCGACGTCACAAAAAAAATTGATTTTAAGACGGCTAAGGATTGGATATTTAAATTAGGTTGTGGTTGCGTTTTACTAGTACGCATTTTTGAAACAAGCTGCGAAATTTGTTGATTTTAAAACAAATCATTTTTTACTTTCTTTTAGCGACTTTATTTATAATTGACAGACAGTTTTGCCGATGGTAACACCGCGCCAGATATTGTTCTTTTATTATGTCTGGATAAATATACGTAAATGATTTTTAGAAGTGTTTTTAAACAACAAGGAAATCCCAATATACAGTAAAACAAAGTTTTATACCTGTGAAACCAACAGGAAAATCCCAATGTGCAATAAAACGAAAGTTATTTAAAGTTTGTAATTTTATTTGTTTGAAAAACTTAGATTGCATGTTTATTAGCGACAAATTATGTGAGATCTAAACAATGTGCAACATGCAACTCCCAATAAACAAACAAGAACATTTTTATAAAGTGTTCCATACACGATTCTATCACTATTAAGGATGTACAAGCGCCAGGGCAATTTTTGATAAATAAAAAAACCAATAAAACAAAAAAAGCCGATTTGGAAGATCATCGCCAATTTTAAGTTTTTTCGGGTACGGAACGTTAAATTCGCACTCCATTAAATTACCTTTCAAACAAAACCAACAAAATCAAAATCGGTTCATCCGTTTAAGCGCTACGAAGTCACAGACAGACAGACAGACACACACACATAGCTATCAAACTTTTAACAACCCTTCTTTAGTTCAGGAGTTAAAAACCAAGAACAATATCTCGACAAAAGTCGAAAAGTCACTTGACTTTTATAATATTCCGAAGTTTGTAAAAATAAGTTTTAAAACCACTCTGTAACATATTATATGAGTCAGTTGTGGAAACCCATTATATGTGAGGTAGAAGAATTTAACTAATTTTCTATAAATAATTTTCAGAATACGGGGTGTATCCGTTTTCGTATTTGAATTTAAAACTGTTTCTAACTAAAATAGAAAGCATTAAAATATTTATGATTGTAAACATTCACATTTTATACATTTAATCGGTTTAACCTTGATAAGAAAATCAACAGTTTGAGTGAAAAAATAATAATAATAATATTATATGAAGTATTTCCCGAATCAAATTTTGGCAATAATCCAAATTTCTTTTTATGCTTTTGTGTACACACAAATATTAATTATTTTTGGAGCAAACTTTCTAAAATACAAATTAGAAATTTCTACCTACATCTGCTTACATAGTTTTAGAATATTACAAAATTTTACTTTGTGAAAATTTAAAGAAAAATAAATTTAACAGTCTTGTAGTTTTTGAAAATAAATTCGGAAAATTTCACCAAGCTGTAGAAATTATGCCAAATGAAAATTATTGGTTTCTATCGATTTTTCAGCCTCCGAATCAAAAAAGGGGTGTTTGTAATAAGTTTGGCCGCTACGTGTGCCTGCCTGCCTGTCTGAGGCATCGTACCCCCTAAAAGGATGAATCGATTTTGTTTTTTTTTGTTGTTTCGTTTGAAAGTTAAATTAAATTGAGAGTGTTTTTAGCTATATTTCAAGTAGCTATATTTTTTTAGCGTGTTTAGGGCTCCGTACCCGAAACAATTAAAAAAAGCGATGATTCTCAAAATCGGTTAAGTTTGGAGAAAGCTCTAAGGAGAAACAAAAATCTGTCGGGAGTTTTTTTAATTTTGTAAATTTCACTTTGAATTCTATTTTCAAAAAAATAAATTTTAATAGCTTCAAAGTAAATGTGAGTGTTTTAATAATTAAATATGTTAGTTGTAATTTTCTTGTTTTTTATTAAAAATTAATAAAACGTACGTCATGGAGATTTTAAGTAAAAATAAATTTATTGACCCGAATTATTATTATTATTACAAAAGGTTATTTTATTCTATTATTTAATAGGAAATTTTTTAAATAAAACTTTCAACAAATTTTTCTTCTAAACAAATTTATAGTACAGGCGCTTACAGGATTCGTTTAGACACCAAAACGTTTACTCGTGATTTAGGTCATTTCCTATCCTTTTTCGTTCGCTTCATCCCTTCGAAACGATCAAAAAATCGATTCTATGGATTAAAAAACAGAGCAAACGATCTGTAAACATCGAGCAAATGTTTTGATCTGCACAAAACTCCTCTCAGCGCCTGAACTAAAATAACTAAACTAATAATAATTATTAATTTTTAAAAATAATCTATTTTTTTATAAACATAATTCGATATTTGTGATTTTAGCACGCCCATATATCAATAATATTTTTAAAAACTGTTCAAAATTGCATCATCATCAAACTTCAATTTGTTGTAAAAATAATAATATTGATATAACGCGATATCTTCATTATTGATAACAGTTTTTCTCTGACGATTTTCAAAACTATCATTAACTAGCTGTGAACTACCCGCTTTGCTGGGCAACATTCCCACTTTCACCCCTCCCCCCATATTCCATATCTTTTTCTAGGTTACTATCTATCACCTAACTAAATTTCATCAAAATCCGTTCAGCCGTTTAGGCATGATAGAGCAAAACTCCTAGCAAAAACCATAAAAAAATCACTAACTCAATTCAGTTTTCTGCCTACTTCCTGCCCCCTAAGTACGATGACGTGATCATTTGATCTTATATCCGTTTTTAGGTAACCATCTATTACCTTACTAAATTTCATCAAAATCTGTTCAGCCGTTTAAACGTGAAAGAGCAAAAGTCCCAACAAAAACGACTAAAAATCACTAACTCAATTTAGTTATCTGCCTACTGCCTACCCCCTAAGAACGATGGCGTGATTATTTATAGCCTATGACCATTTCTAGGTTATCATCTATCACCATACCAAATTTCATGAAAATCCGTTCAGCCGTTTAGGCGTGAAAGAGTAACAGACAGACAGACAGACAGACAGACAGAGTTACTTTCGCATTTATAATATTAGTATGGATAGTATGGATTATAATAGTTTCGAGAAAACGTTTCTCATTTGGCTGTGTCAAAAATTATATTGACGCCATTGCTACTTTTAGAAGCTAAAAGCTACTTAAGGTAGTACAAGCATCAAGGCAAGTTTAAACTTCACTCCCTAAAATTATCAGAATTGATTTACACTTAGTCTAACTTCATACCAAAAAAAAATCAAGCCTATTATCCAAAATTGCCTTGGTGCTCGTACATCCTTAAACACAAGGCTTTCTTGTACAAAATTTACAAAGGTGATGGATGCATTTAAAAGACTTGAGTAAAAGTCCTTGAGAAAATAAAACCTAGTAACCGATCCATATGTTTTTAAAATAAATCAACAAATCATTAGATTTTTTTTATTATCAATAATAATTATTATTACAGATAAATATTTTTTTATAGGTTTATTTCTAAATGACCTCTCTCTTAAATCATTGTCAAATGTCTGTCATTCATAAATAAAATCGTTATTGTTATAATATTCATATTTTTTTTTCAAGAAAATAGATTTTATTTCTATGAATTGTTTACATATTTTTCTATTTCACCTTGAAAGAAAATTTATAATTAGTATTTTTCTTAGTTATGTGAAAATTTTCAATTTTTATTCCGTCGAAAATTGGCGTTATTTCAATTTAAAAATATTAAAAACAATTGACTCAAAAACACTTTATCTTTTATTATTTACAATTTTTTCCAAAACGCTCTGTTGAAGAAAAATTTTTACCAGAGGACATTAACTGAAGCACTCTATAAATTAATTTCTATCAGATAAAAAATTACCTTTTATAAAAATCACTTCAAATTGTATTATTAAAAAAATTTGATTTTGTTTTATTATCAACCATAATTTCATATCATAAAATTTTATCTGAAATTATTAAGGAAAACAAAATTTCAATTAATTTTTACTTGTTGAAAACATTTTTTTGATAATTATTACAACATTTTATTCTGTTTTTTTTCTTTTTAAATGCGTTCTAATTATTATTTTATTTTATACGAAATTTAATATTCAATTTAGAATAAAAAATTAGATGAAAATATTTATAATTTTAATTAATAAAATGAATAAACATTTATAGTGATGTAAATTAATTATAAAGAATACATTTTTTTTTATACATTAAAAATTAAAATATAACTAATTATTTATTAATTTATATCTCATAATTTTTACATACAAGAGTACAAGGTGATTGATTTTTGTTAATTTATAGTCATGAACAGGTTGCTAAAAGACATAACTTTCAAAACATTCTGAGGGTTCCCAAATTTCCAGTATAATTTATCATTCAAGTTGTTTGACCCATGTTAGCAAACACTTTTCAAGTTCAGGATATTCTGATAAACGTACACGTTTTAGTTTTCGTTGTCCTTCAGAACTTTGTGATTGAATTTTATCTTTATTCTGAAATTATTCTACAAAGAGTAGATTTTGGCACATTAAATTCGACACAGACTTCGTCGAATAAAATCGGAAGGACGAATCCCAGATATAGAGGTTTGCTTCGTCCTACTAATAGAGGTAATTTAGTGCCAAAGTGTTGGGACCTCAGCATGATTTCTAGTTATGGAGGTTTCTTACTTATCCAGATCCCACTTATTCAAGTTCCACTGTATTAATAACAATTTTTCGGGTGATAAAACATCTATACGGAAAGTGTCCGTAATTACGATTTGCTGCACTTAAAAAATTGAATCATCTTATCCGTAAGTACATTATTTTACGAGTAATATTTAAAAATATAAAAAAAAAATGACATATTAATATAAAAAAATAGATAAATACAGACCAGAAGTGTGTAATAAATTATCATTTAAATTTTATCAAAGTTAAAATAATCATAATTCATGCATGCTAAATTATATATAATTAAAATATCTTCTTCGATCATCACATTTTATTGTTAAATAAATTACATAATTTTAATTTAAGGTGGTTTACGCGTAAACCCTAAGAATTTTGATTTTAAGATCTCTTAAACTATTTTTACCCAAACACTCGAGTAATTTTTGATATCAATGTCGAAAATTATGAAAAACAATCCACTCATTGCGGGATTCGAATCCACAACTGCTTACTTATCGAGTGAACGCATTAACAACACAGCTTTCGCGTTGTACAATTACTGTGACAAAATTATTCCGTAAAAAATTGATAAATATTCCAAAAAAAAAGTAAAAAATATTCCAAAGTTAGGTCAATTTTATAATATTTATTTATATATTTACAAAAATTTTCCACAAGAACTCAAATTATTATTTTTTTTAAATAATTATTTATCATTTCAAAAAGTTCATCAGAGTTTATATTTATTTTTGTTGGGCAAAATTGACATTATATTATCAATAATATTTTATATATATGAAATGTTTTGTGCAAAACAAAAATTATCAACGCAAGTCAATTAATCCAATATTTGATATCATTTTAGTCGTCATGTGTGTTGTTTTTATCTGTTATTTTTTAAAACAAAATCGGTGCCATGCTGCTCTGTTAAATGCCGGTATATTCTTTCAATTTTAAATTCAGGCGATATTAATAAAATTATTTTATGCCTTGCAAGAAGTTCAACAATTTAATTTGAGCTGTTGCTTTTAAAACAATTGAAAGATTCTAAAAACTAAATCCCACTTTGAGTAAATTTTTCTCTACCTGAAAGCCCTTTAAAGTTCAAATTTATCAATTAATTATAGTAGAAGAAACTTGTTGAGGGAAAGTTTAAATCACAGTCTTAAATCGACTGTAAATTATCCGTAAATTAAGTTTTTAGTCGCCGAAAGTCTACTCTTAACAAATGCTCCAGAAAAATAATTCGAATAAATATCCCTATATTAAAATTCCTCTATCAGTAAGGTTTTCACAAAATTAGACAAAATCTACTCAAACGTTTTATGTCAGAAATGTCAAAGCTATAAACAATCATTTTTGGAAAATAAAATTTCCGATTGCCTGAGGATTTTATCCAGTTATTTTTTTCCCGATCACTAAATAATGGGAATATGCTGGGTGGCTTTTTTAACTTGACATATACTTGAAACTCGAAAAATAACTTTTATCGATAAAAATGCTTCAAGCGAAAAATGTTGTTCAAACATTTTTCCGCAAACCGTACAGTTTAGGAAAAAACGAATTGAAAAGTTTAACAAAAAATTCGTTTTTCGTACTAACACTATACTGTCTAAACTATAAAGTTTACAAAAAAAAATGTTTGCGTATTTATAAAGAACAACTTTCTAATTTAAAGCTTTCATTTAATGTTTATCAGTTATGAATCAGAGTAAGGTTTTAATTGAACTTGAAAACTTCAAGAGATCGAATTCGATGCCGTTTGAAACTAACATTTTGCCTTGACTAAATTTATTTATCGAGTTTCAAGTTTTTCATGTCAAATTAAAAATTATGTCTTGAATAAAACTGAATTTTACAAAATTTCAAATGTTTTTGGCTATTTTAAAATATTAGTTTGGCAAATAGATTCAAATACAGGTGAAAATTTTCAACTTACATTTTTAACATCGTCTGGCATTTTTTTAAAACAAAAAATTTATTTTTTCCAAAAAAAAAAACACAATCCTTTAAAATAAAATCACTGTTCACACTACAAGAGTTGCATTCACACCAAAAAATCACTTGAAAATAAAAATTTTGTGAAAAAAAAAACTTCACAAATAAATCACAAAATAATTAATTTAAAATCATTTTTCAAAAAGTGTAAATAAAAAAATAAATCACTAACAACACAACCATTCACGCGAGAAAGGGATTTTCATTGATCCGACATTGGACGACAATGTTAAACGACAAAATACGACCGACACATAAGAACAATTGTCTTTTAAAAAAATTAAAAATTTTTTAAGTGTTAAGTATGTGTTGTTTTCTCAGTAATAATATGTCATTACATGTCTCGTGGTTGAAATAAAACTAAATTATTATATTAAAATATATATAAATGATATTATTATTTTAAGAATATATCAAATGATTATTAATTTTAATCTTAAGTACATAAAACATAACACAAATATTACACTTAAGAAGAATACTGATAGAGAAATTTGTTTAAAAAAAAAAATTATTATATCTTTTCAATTAATTTTGATAATAAAATATGAATTAAAATTATGCTTATCTTAGTCTAAGAGGAAATGGCGCAAATAAGTAAAAATTGTTGATGAAAACTTTTCTTTTAGAGTTTTCTTGATATTAAAGGCTCAAAATTTGTTTCTAGGTAGACTTTCTACTCAAAGAATATGTGGTTAAAATTTCAGCTCAGATATCCATGCAAATTTTAAGAAAAAATCATTGAATATCTATTTAAAATATATTGACTCTTATGGAGAAATCTCAAAAAACGACATATTTTAAAAGTTTTTGATAATTTTCACTTGGAACGAATGAAAACAAATTTAAAAAAAAACTTTTTAATGGTTTTCTTTTTTTTCCAAGTAATCAAGTTGTACCTTGGAATTTCTAAAATCTCTAAAATTGCTTTGACGTTTTCATGTTTACAAGGTTTTCTAAATCGATCGCCACTATCTCAGCGAAATTTTAAATAGGCGTAAGTTACGTAAAAGTTTTGGAAAGAACGAATATCTTTTGCTAGACACATTAAAAGTTGAAATTTTCAAGGTATTATGACGATTTTTCTATAAATATTGTCCTCCCTGTAAGTTCCCGATTATGAGAATTTTCATAGAAGAGTTTTCGTGTCTTTTCATTCCTTTTTGATGTTTGCTTTGAGCTTCCTGCTGATTAAAAGCAAGGCATCAAAATGTTATGGGTCAATCCGATTAAAAATTCAAATATTTTCACCTCAAGTCATTTTCCAAGGTTCATATATGTTTCTCTTTTATCGAGTCACTAATCAAACGAACAATCCGAGACAAAATTCCCTTCTTATATAATAGCAACGCATAATTTCAAGTACTTTTAAGTATTTTTCGTTCAAAAAAAAAACAGACCAATTGAAAATTATCTTTTTTTTTTAACAGAAAAAAGGAAAAGTTTATCAGCTATTTTATAAAATATATCATTTTGTACTTTGAATGTACACATTTCAAAAACAATATCGCACTTAGAAACTAAACTTGAAAATTATGAAGTAATTACATACTTAAGTTCATTTTATACAACGTTGTTCAAAACTGTTAGGCATTACATCAGTTAACTTAAAACGATTAAATTGCGTTGTATATTTTATGAAAATTCATTTTTAGATAAATATAATATATGCCATAATTCTTTAGGGTAGTCAAGCAGCTCAGAAAGCATTGAACTTTGATATTAATTCCAAAATGGTTTAATAAACTCAGCAGTTTTGTGATCGTCAAAAAATTATACAGAAGAAAGGACCTCCTACAATTTGTACATGATTAAACGCTTTTCAAAATTTGAAACCAAAAAGTGCTATGTATGATATGTCCTATGTGTCTATAAAACGATAATTAACGAAGCTCTATTTCTCATAATCACTTTGCGGTAGTTTTAAGATATTTCGTTTTCAAGGTTATTCAAGATTCGTAGTATATAACTTTCTTAATTTTGAACAACGCTGTACGCACGTATTTAAATATTTGTAAAAATTAATTGATTGATCGATAATTAAAAATAATTTAAGAAAAAGAGAAGTATTTAACAAATATTGTTTTTTTTTTTTATTACAGTTTGTTGATAAAAATTTCAGATTACAAATAAATTTTTATTAGGCCAATAAATAATTGGTCTGTAATCTTAAGTAGATTTAGCTAAAATAGATAAAAACCTTAAGTAGAAATAATTTTTTAAGTACATAGACAAATAATTTTTATTAGTAGTATTACTAATATCTGACCTTAAAAATTTTAAGGTTTGGTCAAATACAAACTCATACAAAATAGGGATTTTAAAAAATTTACTGAAAAATAACCACATTTTTAGTATGATCTAACTACTTAAATTAAACTGTGTTGGCCTCGGTAAAATAACTTAAAGTATAGTTAACTTTGGTTTCATTTAAGAAAATTGTCTTAGATTACGCAGCTTCGACTTAACAATAAATTATATTTGAATTAATAAATACTTTATTTACCAACATTTAAAATCACATAAATCATTTTTTATCAGCTAAATGACCTTTTTGACCTTCAACAATAAAACCATTACCTATCTTAATATTTTTCTAAATTAAAAAACTTATATATTTTTTCAAATATTTAGTTTTTGGAAAAGTTTAGTTCGAATTTTTCGTAGAAAATCTGTACGAATAGTCCGAGAATCAGTAACGAATTAACAACTTTCAGACATTTGAATGGATTGAATGAAATTCATTAAAAACTTAAAACTGAAATAGTAAAATCATAGGGAAGCCACATATTTACAAAAAACAATACTAAAAAATGAATTAAATTAAAATCACGCGATTTTAATAAATTGTATTATTAAAATTAATGATATATTATATAAATATAAAAATAATATTTATTTAATAAACAAAATTATGGAAAATTTAAAATAATATTTTTTTTTTTTTGTAAATCAATGAGATATGCCCCCTGCCAACTGACATTGGTGAATGGTGCAATATAATTAGAGATATTGCAAATAAAATAATTATTAATTATTAATATAAAATATTTTATTGATCTTTAAAAATATGTTTGTAAAAAATAGTGTAATGTGCAACAAGAGGTAGAAATTTTTAAATTGCATTCGTTAATGGATTTAGAAGCACAGACCAAGTGAGTGCTGGAGTGTTTAAAGCCTCCTTTAAACTCTCGCGAAGTAGCATGAAATCGGATAAAAATCATGGTAAGAAATTTTTGTGGATATCACTATGTCGTTATTCATGTGAACGCCATACTGATTTGCTAATAGCTATGGCGGACGAGACAATGCAGTATGGATGCCAGGTCTGTACTGGTTGGCGATACGCACAATACTTCTGGTGGATAGTCCTGTCCTATTCTCTACTGCTAACATTGATACTATAGTATCTGTCTCTATACTATACGAGTATTGTAGTAAACGCCATATTCTTACCGTGGCACGCCTTGACCGACTTCGCTAAAAAAGCGTTTTTTTTTTGTACCCCAATCAAAGAAAATACGAGACAACAGACGAGTAAAGGCGAGTTGTAGTAAGATAACAGTGCGAAAACAGAGAGCTTATCCAACATTTGGAAAGAAAAAAATCATTTATTTATCATTAAAATATTGAAATAATAATCTTTTTGATTTGATTAATGAACTAAAAAGTTTTTTATTTTTTGCAAGTAAAATTGTTTGTCGGCTTGTTAACTTCATAAAATTCAAATTAATAAGATAACACACTTTTTCCGAGTGGCAACGACTTTTTATGATAAAGTTTTAATTTTTAATTAGTAGATTTATAAAATATCTGAGATCTGCCCGTAAAATCCCCCTCTCCCTACACAATCATCGGTTGTGTACGTAAAGAGTGAAGAGTGATGACATTATTTTACTACGGAATTTAAAATGTGGTCCTCATTAGTCTCTGGGCTTTATTTACCCCAGGTACCCTCTTATAAACTGCGTTAAGATCCAATTTGAAATATCAAAGTAGGCTATAAATAATTGTTTGGCTGTTAGCTTCCCGACTCATTTTTCGGACTAACCTTAACAGTGCATTATCCAAAAACTGGTTTTCAAGGAAGTAAAACACAGTTAAACAGTCTGTCACTAGGTTGAGACACGAATTCGTCTGATAACCCATCCACGATTTTAAAGATTAAGTAACACCACTAACCTTGAATTTTATTCACAACAGTGTAACTGCATTTCAATGAAAAATAAAATCCAAGCAATATAAAAAATGTGCTCTGAATACTTTAGGATTTGAATTATCATGCAAAATAAATACCGTAACTCTGAACGTGTCAACAAGACATTACACGCTGTGTTTTTTTTTGTTCTGCTGATAATAAAGAGCAGACGTCATCAGATTAATTAGTTGACGTTTTTCATCTTCACATCATGCATTGAAAAAATTTTATATATTTATAACAAATAATATTAATTTATCAATTTTATTCAATATAAAATAATTAATTTTATATTTGTTTGAAATATCTCAAAAATTCTCACATCACCTCCATATATACTGTTTGTAAACCATATCGTTAGCCATTTATATTAAGAGTTCTTACGGACGTTCTTATGTATAAAACAAAGAGGGATTGTTATATATGTATATATGAACCCAGCCGGTCAGACTCATTATTTGAAGTTGAAGATACCCACTTTAAGCAAAGAGGAAAATATCCACTAATGAAATCATACGTGGGTATCGCTATAGAGATTACATATAAAACTTTGTTTTGCTAAAATCGGATGGGCAACTTTTGAAATCTTTGATTGCTTATAATATCAAGTATCAAGTCTATAGTTTTACATTTTTATGAGTAAAATAGTCAATTCGACATCAGGATTATGACCTGTTTGTCATATTTTTCAAAATGACTCAAAATATTAACTTCAAATTTTTTCTTTTTCAGATATTATCCACTTGATAAGCTGTTCTCAGAAATTTCTGGTAAGTTCCTAAACTCTTTATAACATTTTCTTATATTCTCATTTTTTCACAACCCACATATATACTTCCCTTCTAAGTTTGTGACTTCTCTTTTATTCTGAAACAACCTAAAACAAGGAATTTTAGTCTACCATCCACTTCGAGAATCAATGATTTTTTCAGCACCTCCAAAGCATGTTATATCGTTCACTTTGAGAAACACACTTCTAAAACATTTTAAACAGAATTTTGTATAAAACTTAAATTGATTCCATGAAAATCGACACTTTTACAAATCAATTTTCCGGAAATCCCAACTATAAAATTGATTATTTAGTAAATTCTTTGAAATTGGCATGACAATTTTGTCTTAGCAAATATAATAAAAAATGCAAATTAACCGTGAAATTGCATAATTTGATAGAAATTAAACAAGAATACGTTTTATTTATCGTAAATTAACCGTGAAATCGCAAAATTTACAACAGAAAAGAACAATTTGTTCTATTCCGGTCTCGAAATAGCAACCTCATCGAAATCAAAACTACCTTCACAAATAGAAAACGATTTTCATTAAAATTTAATACAAAAAAAAATGTAAAAGATTTACAATATAATATTTTGGGGGCAATATGTAGGCGAAAAATTTCTTAATCCACTTCTGTTTTCCCTATCTTTTCCGGTTTGATAATTTTAACAAAAAATACGGAAATTGAAACAAAACATCACGTCATTTTATAAACTCATCAAATTTTTCATATTACTAAGATCAATAAATTCATAAATTACAAATTTATTTTTTTGTCGTTGGTAAATTATTACAATGGCTTTGTTTGATAAACTCAATATACATTTTTTTTCGTATTTTTTGAGAACAAAGAAATTTATTTTATATATGTCAAAATAATTATGATTCAACATTAAAAGTGAGCAAAGTTCTTGTTCTGATTAAATTAATGAAATATGCATAAAAATCGTCAACTTTATGTAAATCACTAAAATTACAATGAAATTCATTAATTTTAATCGTTATGTATTTGGACTGTGTATTAACACGGTTTTAGCATTAGCAAATCTTCGACTACAAAAATATGTAAAATTCAATTACGGAAAATATAACTTTAGCGTCATGTCAGTAAAAGAAATTTAGCCATTCTTACACACACAAAATAATAAGAGTATCTTTCTTCTCACTTTCTCAGTGGATATAGTAATAAACAAACACATACATAATATATGTAACGTATAAATTTAAAATATATACAATACCCGTATATGCATACTATATAATGTTTTTAACCTAATTTGCGCCCTCAAGAGTAAACAGTGGTGTTTACGAAAAAATGTTTCCAACAAAAGTTGTTTATTAGAAGAAACATTTTTTACATTTAAACTTTTGTTCTATCTCTAACGGTTTCCAAGATGAGTCTTACGGACCCAAGACCTTGACCTAGATTTTCTCATTAACGACCTCACTTTTTACGTCCTAAGCAAACTATAAAAATTGCAGCTTGATATCTCTTTTTATTTTGTACTTATCGTGTTTACGGACGGACAGACACCGGAAATGGTCTTGTCAATTGAAAATATTTTTTAATCCCTCGTCAAAACAGAATCTGAACTGGATAAAAAGAACGGTATATCAAAATTGGAGATTTGAATCGCTTTATTTTCTTGAATTTTTCTAGGAGACTGTTTTTCATTTCGAAAAGAATACCTTATTCTTGGATAAGATAATAAATAGTTTATCATTTATCTTGAAATGTCAATTTCTTGTACCGATACTGTCCAATTCTCTCGAATATTTCCAGACTCCCTGTACCTATACCAAAATAGGCATCATAGACTTACAAAATAATTCCAAAAAAAATTTTTTTTCTTTTTGTTTCCAAATATTAAAATACAAAGAGAAAAATTTCTTTTTTTTCTTTAATAATGAAAATTTTGATATGCTGCCAAATGAAAAAATTTCCACACTAAATAATTGTATTTTTATTATGATTCAAATGAATGTATATATGAGAGTAAAAAAACCGCATTGCCACAATAATCCGATACGATGTTGCCAAATAAACACCAATAAACTTTTTGTTTATTCTAGATTACAAGTAGTTTTTTAGTTTAGTGTGTGAAATAGTTTAAACAAATTGGTATCAAGGTAATAAAATGGCGAGATAGATTCCGTGTGCGCATCTTTTGAGTCATTTGTTCAAAGTTTCTAAGTACTCTGCAACAGATATATTATTTTGTTTTTAAAATAGATTTTTCATTAATTTAAGTCTAGAGCCAGGCAGGCATAATATTTGATATTCATTTCATAACGGTTGGAAATTTAAAAGGCTGTTGAGGCTTTCAGAAAAATGTAAAAATCATTTTGTACCCCGTATGTATCTGTGTTTCTGTCTGAAGCTCCTAAACGGGTGAACCAATTTGGAGAGCCTTGCTCCATAGCCTCTCCAAATTGGGATAGAGCGTTTAAAAGTTCGTTTCCATCTAAGTTCAGATAGCATCTAAGAACTTTCTATTGGGGCTGCCAATTACCCAGAACCTTCATCTTCTTTTTATATCGAAACATAATTTTTTGTTCTGATTTGTTTGTGTGCTGAAAGGGCAAAATCAAAAAAATGTGTAAGATAACACTGTAACTTTGGAAACTAAAACATTCTTCAATAGAAAATACGGCATCTATGTAAAAACAAAGCTGTACAATTAACTATTAGCTAAGTGATTCTGACCTTTGGTAACTTTTAATTACTGTTCATAGATGGCGTTTGATATAAAATTTAAAAAAAATTTATTTAATTCAATTTCATTACCATTCCTCCATTGTGCTTGTTATTCAATAATACATAATTTATAACGAAAGGAACATAGTTTCTACCGGATGTCCCACGACACCTTTCGTTCTTTTTTTACACTTCCAGTCATTCAAACTGAATAAGGTGATTGAAAATTTGTGTTTTCTTTCTTCGGGGGGTTTGTTTACTACTTTGAATTTGACTATCGTTCTCAATAAATATTCATAGTTTCTGTCCATTTAAAAACATGCTGGGTCCCTGGCCCCAGATGTAATAATAAACAATAAAAATATCTGTTTGCTGTGGTACGAACTTGCACCAATGTGAAGTTAGATGCTACGCTATAAAAGAACACACATGTTTATGAGATACTATTTATAAATTTTAATTTAAACAAAAGTAAAACGGCAAATCATTTACGACACGGTATGTAGTTTTTAGAACTGTATATACACTTTACTATTCAACCCGCTATATTTTGTGACTTAATCGGTAAACTTGAAAAATTGGAAAAAATCTCGGAAAAAATTTAATAATTAATACCCAAATGTCATGAAAATCTAGTTCACTTGAGTATTTTCTAAGGAATTTAATTAAATCGATCCGAGAAACTTCCCTTCGTATCAGATTTTTGGCGATATTTCACAAGCTATGTACCCAATCAACAAATAAACCCATTTTTTGTACTTTTTGTGTCAAAATTACCTTATTTACTGAGATTTATCGAAATTGGAATCAGTAAATTTTTCTCCATTTTTTGAATTTTTCTTAAGGGGTACCCCTTAGAATAAATCCAAAAATTTCCAAAAACAAATTTGCTCCGGAATTTAATGAAACGCTGTTGGTAGGGTAATTTTGACCCCAAAAATTCAAAAAACGCACCCATTCTACGATTGGATGCATGGTTTCTGATAATTCTCTCAATCATGGTATTGAGAATAGGCATAACTTGAAAAATATGCAGCCTCAGTTTTAACGGAACGAGAATTTTTAGGTCTATTATGCGATTTTTAGGTCTATAGATGTTTAACATTTTATAAGTCTATGATTTGCAATTAAAAGACAATAAAAAGCTACACACTTAAACTTACAAGTCTATAGTTTTTTTCCTAATGCAATTTAAAACTTAAATGTCACGTTTTCATAATAATTTCCTTCTAGAAAAATTAGGTTAAATTACAACATTTTTCATTGATAAAATTTTCAAAATATATATATACAATTTATTCGAGGTTAGAATTATAATAAAAAATATCATTTTCGCAATTAAAAAAAATTCAATAATCCTTTCACTTTTCAAAACCAAAAAAACCTTGAAATCAAAATATAAACAACCCAACAACAGAAAAGATAAACAAATTTTATACACAAAAAAAAATTAAATAAACAAAAAGTTTTGATAAAAATTTATTTCCTACAATCGACAGCTGATTATTGATTTATCAAAATAAATAACAAAAAAGTTAGGTTAAAAAAAATACATACCCTACTAATTTTACGAATTCGAGGATTCGACATCGAACTACGGAGTGATGTTTTACTTAACGACATTCGAGACATGATTACGATTTTGTTTTTGGCACTTTTTTATTATAAACTTTTTATCACTTATGAAAAGAACTGTACTCTTTTTATTTCAATAACGTAAAGTATTCACTTAAGGGTGTTTGTTTTTTTGTAGGTTAATTAACGTTATAGGTTTTATTTTGAATTAAACTTGGTTTATCCACAGCATATAAATATCGATGATCACTTTTCTCGTGATAATTTTCATCAATTGTTGATGATAATTGGTAAATATTATTATGATAATGTCGTACTGTTGTTATTAGTGACAAACCCAACATATCGATAATACATTTAAATGAAACGTGATTTTATTTCCTCACTGGAACTGGGGAGCACTTCACGGCACTGTTTTTCTTCGCTGGGGGGTTCACAAGATATCGTTTGTTTACTTATTTTGAACAGAGATAATGTACACACGCCGAAAGTCACTTTTCGACTAACTGAGTACGATATGGTTTGTATTATAAAAACTGGTCAAGGCATTTTTATTTTATTATGGTAAGCGAAGTTTTGTGTGTAGGATGATGCCATAATGGTTCCGTAGGAATACATTTTGGGTAGAGAATACTTAGTACGATATCTATACATATCATATTTCTGTCAGCAATCATATGAAAACGATACAATACGAAAGTGATTTTCGTTGGCAAGTAAGGCTTTTAAAATATATATTTTCTGCACTCAATATTAAAGATTCATCTTTATTTTTCTCGTGAAACTCATGACTGAACGATAAAATGAAATTTTCGTTTACGCAACGTACAGATTCAAAAACGAAAGCAATATTGACATTTTTTTAACTTTCTAATTTTAAGTGTTATTCCATCTATTACCTTATAGGATCCTAATAGGGCTTTTCATTTACAAAATGATCCTTTTTTGTTTCCGGTTGTTTTCAATCAAGTAAAGACATATCTTATATCTTATATCCTTGTCAAAAGGTGCTGCTTGAAAAAGATAAAATATATTTAACTTTCTTAGGTTGAATAGTTTTTGACAACTGTCAAAACGATGAAAAGGTCTATTGACTATCAAAGTAACCTAGACAATTAGGTCCAATCTGATGTCAGAACATCATATCCCCCATCAAACTCTGCAACTTTTGCTTATGTTATTTTTTCATTAGTTAACTATAAAACGAGCTAGTAGCCAAAATAGATTAAAATGTCCACCCATTTTATAATTTCCTACTGTCGTTGTTATTTGATGCCAACCTCATGCCTGACCGTAGCAATTATGTGAGAATGTGGTAAATACAAAAGGTGCGAATATTAGACTAAGAAATTTGCCACACCCAAAGCCCCCAAAAATAATTGGTAGAGTTTTATCTACCATGCAAAAAAATCTTGAAGTTTAATAAACATTTAAAAATTGAAATTTAAACATTTAAACAACTATTGAAGTAATTTTGACTCAAAAATCGTGGAAATTGGTGTTGTTAATTCATCTTATTTTAAATTTAAGTAAGCTTCATGAAATTGATAGCTCCTGAACCAAAATTCGAAACTGTGTGGCAAGATAAAAAGTAAGATAAAGATTCATCTGTGCCTGGTAGCGATGAAGAATTTAGGTTGAGTGAAAAACACTATCACCGTAAGATCTTTGGTCTGAGAAAGCTAAATTTACAATTTTACTAGTTTACAAACTAACGGAAATTACAATCTTACTTTGACACATACATAGACATGTAATACTAGACGGTGCGATACATATACTTTCTGTGTTGAAAAGTTGTGCCAATTTGAGAAAGAGGCAGCCTCTGAATAGCTAACTTTGTTCCACTGGGTGGTGATTATAGAACGTATGACAGAGATAACTCTACCGAAACTTCCTTTGTATCTCTTCCTAATTTTGGAACATGAATTACCTCGAATACTCCCTCTATATAGATAATCTCTTTGGACACGTATGTAGTACACAATGAAAATTCAAGAATCAACTGCTACTGAACCCTAAAAAATAGTGTATATATAATACAAAGTCTCTCTCACACTCCATCACATTATAATTTTGTAAGTCTGCACCGCATTTACAAAACTATATTTGATGACGTCATAATATTATAATATTCTGATGATAGAATATCTTTTGTTTTTCATTTTCCATTCTTTTCTTTTTTTTTTTCTCAATAAGCAAATTACGCTACTCTTCATTCTTCATAATCAGTGCACATAAAATAATGTCTGTATAATAAAATACCTGTATCCATGTGGATGGATGATGGGTCTGTCTCTGTTAACATCATTGTAGTACATTTGTGCATGCATTTTACAATTCTGGAACATCAACAGCAATCGTTGGATTGCGTTGAATTCATGTTACCTTCTCTTTACTAGTGTTTTAAGTTTTTAATTTTTATAGGTTATGCATGGTATATGTCTGTTATGTAATAAACGTTGCCTAACTTATTTATTTGTTCAGTATTTCATTTTAGCTTGAGCTTCTTTCTTTTTTAAAACTGTATTCGTGTTTCGTTGGTGATAGTTAGTTAATGTTAGATAGTATTGTGAAATAAATAGTTTATTGCAAATGCAATTACTTCTCAGTTAATTGAACAGTTTTAAATTGACTGATCTGCAATGTTTTACTCTTTTTTTTTTATTAAAAAAAAAGTGTATGCAACATGTTTTTAATGAAAAAAGTAAACAAACTGTAGGTATGATCCTTAAAGGTCAGACCAATACCTTTCTGATTTTAGAAAAATTGTTATATTCATCGAGATACAATTTCCAGACTCAAATTTTAACCTTGTCAAACATTTTCACGGTTCTAAAATAACCACAGGACTCAATTTAAGATCAAATCAATAAAATTTTCACTATTTTTGGGCTAAAATTATCGTAAATAATTTTTATTAAAATCTATTAACCAAAAGCTTTCTGGTTTTGTTTATATTTTTGGAACGAAGTTCCTTAACGGAGCTTTTCATGGTGACCAAACTGGTAGAAATCGTCACGTAAGCATGTGACATATGCTGTGTGTGTGCCATATCCACGGAAACCACTATATGTTCACCTACTTGTCACTAACCAGATTTATTACTATTCTGTTAGCTGTCAAACGAACAAAAATTTATAAACGTTAAATATTTTATAAATTACTTATGTATAATACAGCTTTAGAAAAGTAAGTTAATAGAATTGTATATAAGTAAAGGGAGTACCACGACTGCACCCTAATTTTAAAATTAATTGTGGCTTTTAATTGTAACAACCCATGACCAGATCTGCTATTACCTTTATATTATCAAAATTTTAAGAGAAGTATTGATTTTAAAGTTTTAAATTTAATTACTGATTTGATTACTCATACTTTCTCATCTTTTGAAGTATTTTAATCGTATATTTACATAACTTGCTAAATGTGAAGTTGTATAATATGATATAATAACACCTATAGATTAGACGGCTTTACCCATTCTCCCACTTATCCCATACTATTGATTGAACTCTTGAAACTATTTTGCTATAATGTTTGAACACAGCGTAGTGTGGGGTAAAGCGAATAAATATAATTATGAAACGACTACAAACTATTAACAGTATTAATAAACTATGTAGTAACAATAAAATTTTATAAAGGTCAATGTCAACCGTCTTCTTCATGTGATTTATTATTATATTTATTTAAAAAAAAGCACTAGCGAGCTATTTAAATGTTATTATAACATGCGTGCTTTTTTTCTTCTGAAAAAAATTGTCCTTTAGGGATTCAAAAGTCCTTTTTTTGTTATTAAAATTTATTGTACCATGTTTTATTTTAAGCACGAAGATTTCATTTAATATCGTAATCACTTATCTGCTACAGTCTAGGGGTCATTCATAACATACGTCAGGCAAACCAGGAGTGGAGGGGGGGAGGATCAAACAAAATATGAGTTCATGAGGTATTCACAGAAATAGATATGTCCTTTGTATACAATTTTGTCGATATATCAAAAACTACTTTCCTAATCGTTAAACGGACCCGATTTTTGAGTTTTATGGATCAAAACTACCCTAGAAATTGATTTTTATCCAAATCGGTGATAAAAAATTTTTCTCGATTTCTTGTACTTTTCTTAAGGGGTACCCCTTTGAAAAAATCGAGAAAATCACAAAAAAAAATTACTTTCGGAATTCAATAAAACTTGGTGTATAGGGTAATTTTGATCCAGAAAATACAAAAATCGGGTTCATTTTACGATTAAGTGAGCGGTTTTTGAGATTTTTTTTAAAAAAAGGATGTGAGACAATTTTTCCGATGCACCGTCTCTGCATCCGCACTTGATTTCACTCAAAATCAGGACTGTGATAAAAGGAAGATTAAATTTGACCTTGATTTAAAATTTAAATAAAAACAAAAACAAAACCGATAAATTGAAGTTTGTGCTTCCTTTAATAGTATCAATAAAATATTGTACATTTTTGTGTCATGTTTGTCAGTGAGAAGACCTCGTTCCATTCCAACTGAACTTGCATTGGCAGAGTTAAAAGGCGCCAGCAAGTTTTTCCTCATACCTAAAATGACCTACTAAATTACTATGTTAGGTATTATGTATTATTATAACCATTCAAACTCAACTTTTTAGTGAGGCAGGCAGGCAGTCAGCAACCGGCGTGGCGACACTCAAAAATATCACGTATTTTTATACCTTATTTTTATTGAATATATCATTTTTCTTGTAGATTGAACATAGAAATCAATTTTATAAACTTTTTCTTTTGAAATCATTATCAATCGTTTAACATGTATTAGCTTTACTCATATTTTTCTTATTGATTACATCGTTCTTTCTTGAATTACGGATTCCAAGGCTGCTTCCACCTTGGGGGAAAAAATACTGGGATAAATCTTTCAAAGAATGACGCGTATCTTGAAATATGTAGATAGTAGGATTGTGCGTTCAAATAAATTCGATGAATACAAATTTTGGACTAAACACAATACTTTGCTTATTATTCCACCGATTACTATGCTATTGATACTCTTATAGTTATAAAATTTATAATTTTTGAGATATCACGTCCCACGGAGATTTTCACGCTAAAACTAAATGCTGTTACTCTCGAGTCATTGATTATTATTTGCTATTTTTCTTGAAAAAATACAAACTATAACGATTGTGATTGCTATACGAATTACACAATCCCAACAGACAGATAATCACTGATTATATGATTACCTATTTCCAATAACAATTACAATTAATTGTATTTTTATTATTATTATAAAAAATCATTCTAGACATACCTTCCCATTTATATAATAATAATAATATCTTATCGAATACATAGAAAATTCTAGGAAAATATACAATCATGTTTAATTATAAATTTTATTCACTAATGTACAATACAACATTATATCACCGATAATACTTTTAGACCGGTATTTATCCCCAAAAATGGTTCAGGATTCTGATACTAACACAACCTTAGACTTTTAAGTCACATAGACTGAGTGTCAAATGATTTTAAGCGTGCCAACCAATATCTGAGGTAATTGCATGGGTCAAATCCATCATGGCGGGGATATAGAAATGTCAAAATAAAGTGTTGTCGTCATACTTGTTTTTGTAGATTCGTAAGAAAAAAATGTACTGTCAACTCAAAAAACGAAAAAGTTCAGTGAAATTCCGATGTTTTCACCTATAATTTATGTGTTTTTATTTTGATCTGGTGACCTCCCGCATGAGAAGCGGGCACTGTAACCACAACACCACGGCCTCATTAAGACTATTTTATTTTGTCAAGTCTCAACAGAGTTCCAAAAACCTTAAATCATTATATTTCGAGGTTCACTTGAATTAAAATTATCGAAATAGGTTAGAATTTTTATTTTTGAAAACATAAATTTATATGAGTTGCGTCAGGATCGGAGTCTAAGTCCATTTTTAGATCTAACTACCGGTCTATAAAAATGTAAACCAGAATTGATTGTGTTAGTCAGAATTTTTATATATAAAAATAAAATATTCAATTCAAATTAAGGAACACACACGCAATATTCATGTCAGTTTTACTAAATATTTGTCACGTTTTTATAAAACGAATACAGGGCATTGGTCCCATGACACTCATCAAAATTACTTAATCGATATTCATTTAAAGTTCTTTTTAGAGTCCTTAAAACCAATATAAATTTTTTGAAATTGGTTGAAAATTTGTGTAAAAGTATTTCTTAGGTTGCCCAATCATAATAAGCTTTTTTGACATAACTTGTTGGAGAATAGAAAATTGCACAATTATACTTTTTTATAATTCCTGAATATAGCTGACCCGGCTGTATTCAGCTGTATTCTGAAGCTGAATACAGAGAATTACAAAATTATTCCCTTTTTGTATCCAATTATTCCATCTGGCAGTCCTGGAGCAAGCCCCTAAATCAACAGCCAA
Source organism: Chrysoperla carnea (assembly GCF_905475395.1). Lineage (NCBI taxonomy): Eukaryota > Metazoa > Arthropoda > Insecta > Neuroptera > Chrysopidae > Chrysoperla > Chrysoperla carnea. The sequence continues at coordinate 4,068,462 of NC_058341.1, forward strand.
ACCAATGTTTATGAAAAATAATTCGTCTTTTCCAATCTGATGTTGGAACTTGTTCAGGTTATCATGCCCTGTGAGTAACTCTACGATGACTCTAATATCAGCTCTGTTTAGTTTTTTTTTTCTAAACCATCCCTGAACCATAGCGAACAAAACAAAAAAAAAATTTTGAAAATCGGTCCAGCCGTTTTTGAGTTTTAGCAAGACTAACGCACAGCAGTTTATTTTTATATATACAGATCAATAAAATTGAGAAAAAAATCCACATCCACACCCACACCCAAACTCAACCCAACCCAACCCAACCCAACGCAACCCAACCTTACCCAACCCAACCCAGCCTAACCCAGCCTAACCCAACCTAACCCAGCCTAACCCAACCCACACCCACACCCACACCCACACCCACACCCACACCCACACCCACACCCACACCCACCACCCACACCTACACCCACCACCACCACCACCACCACCACCAACACCACCACCACCAACACCACCACCACCAACACCAACACCACCACCACCAACACCACCACCACCACCACCACCACCACCACCACCACCACCACCACCACCACCACCACCAACACCAACACCAACACCAACACCACCACCACCACCACCACCCACTCCCAACCCAACCCAACCAAACCCAACCCAACCCAACCCAACTCAGCCTAACCCAACCTAACCCAACCTAACCCAACCTAACCCAACCTAACCCAACCTAACCCAACCTAACCCAACCTAACCCAACCTAACCCAACCTAACCCAACCCAACCCAACCCAACCCAACCAAAAATTACAAAAATTGTGTTTTTTTGAATTTTTTATAATTTTTTCGATTTTTACAAATTGCAAAAAGTGTAAAAAAAGTTTTTGTTTCCGATTTCGATAAAACTAAGTTTATAAGGTAATTTTGACCCGAAAATTACAAAAATCGTGTTTATTTGACTATTGAATGAGTAATTTTCGAGATATTTTATGAATCTGACTGTAGAGCCAACATTTTCATTCCGTTCAGTCTCTGAAATTATTCCGCATTGAATCTAATTATTCCGAAATTGCCTTTTCATTTCAATTACGATTCATTACTGTTTCGGACACACAGTAATAAGTTTTCTAAGCCATCCCTGAACTATAGCGAACAAAACAAACAAAAAATTTTGAAAATCGGTCCAGCCGTTTTTGAGTTTAAGCGAGACTAACGCACAGCAATTTATTTTTATATATACAGATTTTTTATATTCTAAAATAAAGTAGAGCCACGGTTTCTGGAATTCAAGAGGGATTGCAATTATGCATGTATTTTTGCATTTCAGGAATGTGCATATATTTAAGTATATTCTCTGAAAATTTCAAGTTGGTCCGAGAAAGAATCACAAGGATGAACGCATCAAAAAAAAAATTATATCAATTTTCCATTATCCCAACAGTTTTCTTTTCTTCTTCATTTTAATCTAAACTGAAATATTTTTACTCTCCAATACAGAACCAATAAAATGACGCACCCAAATATGTCACTACCTTACGGTCTAATAGTTAAACATTAAATATAGAAATATAGGCAATAGTCATAACACATAAGTCTATACGGTGGACGAATAAATAAACTTTATATATTTGCAAAGTTGATTACTTTTAATTTAAATACATACAATATTATTTATTGTAATTATTTTCTATTTTAACAACCCATGTACCCCCCCCCCACCCTCCCCAACTTTTTACAGTAGAAGTGGTGGGAGTGTGGGTGAATTAGATGGCCTAAGAGTGGTAACATAGCATACATATATGAGGGATGATCACGTGTGTGTAAGAGTAGGTTAGAATGTTATAAGAAAGGATAATCGAAAAGCCTACCACAATATTTAATAGTCTAGATGTTGTTGAACAAATCAATACTTACCAAGCTCCGCTCGCCGTAAAAATATCAACCGACATCAAAATAAGCTCACATGGTAAAAAGCTTTAATGTTTTTTTCTTTATTATAAAAAAAAAAAATTTGTTATTACATTCGACCAAGTGTGAGAATGTGTAACACTCTAAACGGTTTCGTAAAATATTCGTGAATTTGATTGATCAAACTATCAATTAAAAAATCGATTTCGAGAAATAAATAAACTGAGTTAATTATAGAAATATCCTGTATAGAAAGTGTTGAATATCTGTGCTTGCGTTATTTTTTCTTAATAAATTATTAGAGTCTAAAAAACCGACACAATTATGGTGCCATTTATTTGGCTTCGAAATAAAAAATATTTCGAAAGTTTTGAAAGTATCTTCTAGAATTTTTTTACGTTTTTCGAGAATGTTTCACAAGATTACTAGTTGAAGCTACCTACAAATTTTTCAAAAAAAAAGGTTACTTGGTTGAAAATAATTACATGGTACTGAATCCTAAAAAAAGTATAGTAAAATCACAAAGTGGTTCTAAAAAATAGAAAATATAATATACAAACAATTATCTCAAACAATTATATTCAAGCCATTTTTTATCTCTATCGTTCAAGTGGAAACTCTTTATAAATCTGTTTATACCATTATTAACTTAATTCTATCAATAATTTGCAAATATCCTGTACTTATACATGATTTTCATTATAACGTAAAAGAGGTTGATTGTTTTCAATATTAAAAGGGTTTTATTTTCCTGTTTCCAAGGAAAATATCCCCTTTTATAAACATATACTAATGAATCATGGGACTATCACGTATAGCTCTCATATAATATTATTTATTTATGGCATATTCAACATAGATGTTTATATTAAAACCTAGATAGCTACGTATACAAAAAGCTATCAGTTCTGGAAGTGACATTTTGGCTTTATCTTGTCTAATAATTGTAATTCTTCTTATTGCTCTTAAGACTTAATATTAAAAACATTAATGATTTGAAACCTTTAGGGGAAGGAAAAATGTCATTTTCCGTCCAAATTGAGTAAAAATCAATCAAAGTACGTTTGATACTCATGAAAATTGCAGATAATATATTTTTTATCGAATTTTCAAGACTTTTAACTAGTTAGAACTCCACGAAAATTTGTATTTTCTGAACCAAAAAAGGGATGTTATAAGTATGATCGCTATATGTGTCTGTCTGTGGCATCGTAACGCCTAAACGGATGAACCGATTTGGATGATTTTTGTTTCGTTTCAAAGGTATTTTAATGGGGAGTGTTTTTGTTAGCTGTGTCTCAAGTGAGAGTTCAGGGTTCCGTACCGGAACAACTAAAAAATAGGCGATGATCTTCAAAATCGGTTCAGTTTGAAGAAGGTAATTTAATGGAGATTGTTCTTAGATATGTTTCAAATGTGAGTTTAGGGTTCCTTATCTGAAAAATTTCTCGGGGTTTTTTTAAATTTTGTAAATTTCACTTGTTACTACTCGAATTTCATTTTGAGATCAAATAGTACTAATGTATCATAAAATTATCTTCGGAAAAATCAATAAGACGATTAAAAGTAGATAAAAATCGACTTTCTAGATTTGTTTACTCATTTAGTAAAATATTTAACATTATGTAAATAACCATATTTTTTTTATTAATAATTGTAAAATGTGTGAAATATTTGTTGATTTAAATAATTATTAATAAATTTTCGTACATATCGAAATAATTAATTTAGCATCTAATAGGTATTTTATTGATTTTAAAAATATATTTTGGTATTACATAACCTCAAAAAAAGTAATAAATGTATTATTATTTAAAATTTGAAATAATGTATTATTTATTATATTCTAAAAGAATAATAAATATTGGCAGTGCATGGCAGCCCATTTATTTATTTAAATATTATTTCAATAGCTTTGAAATATTTATTTAAAGATTTTCATACAATATCTAGGAATAAAAGACTTTGTAAATTTACAAAAAAGAAAAATTATTTTATTCATGTATTTTATACACGTAATGGAAAAAAGTGGTAATAATGCTTAGTGGAAATATTATCTGAATTTCTGTAAAAATTCGAGAATCATTTTCCAATTTTCAAGGGATATTAATTACGCTTGTTAAAATTCGAGCCTGTCAAGAGTTCTCGTGATATTCGCTCCTCAAAATTCAAGAAATTGAAACGACGGTGTAAAAACAAATTTATCAATACGTTATTTTCGTTTTTCCCTAGCAAATTTTTCCTAAGTTTAGAAAATGGAATGCCACCATTAACCCTGATATACTTTTTGATATAATTTGAAATTATCGATCAACACGGTTAAAAAAAATATTTATTGCAAGAAAATATGTTCTTAACTTGGTAGTAAGTAAATAATTGGCTCAAGAAAATATTTCCTTTATTGTACTTTAATTTTTAGACAGTCAAATACTTCTGGAATTAAGTGTTAAGATCGTTGACTCAAGGAATATTTTCTTGTTATAAGAAAATTAACAGCCAAGTATAAACGAGTTACTTCAATCCAGTAATTTTTTTTCTTTTATGGTTTTGGTTGAATATTTTTTATTTTATTTAGTGATTTCCGGATAATTTTTTGTAAAATCAGTACTTGTGCCTTCTTTTTTGAAATAAAATTAAAAAAACCAGTTTAGAAAACCATCTGTGTTTTCAAAATTATGTCCGTATTGTTAAAAATCATAATTTTGTGAACAATACACGTCTCAAAACCCATAAATATGTTATAGAAATGACCCTCACACAATTATGTAATTCAATCCAAAAATGTAATTTGAATTATTGTTGCTACATGGATTTTATCTAAAAGTTATTTCAAGTGGCGCACACGATAACCGGAGCCATGGATATGACATTTAGATGCCAAATCAATAATATTCTCAGTTATTGGTAAATATTTCTATTTTACTAATACGAACGGAGAAGTTCTAAAATTTGTTGGGCCAATAATCGTGTACTTCTTTTTGCAATTAACTGCAGAAATGTTCAGGTGTATCTCGCAAATGTAAACCCAAGTGAATCGTTCGACATCTCGTGAACCATGAATCGTACGACAAATATAGTACTTATCATTTTTGTAGATAATAACATTTTCCTATGCATTTTACAGAAAAAAGTTTCAAATAAAAGTTATAGAAAATATTATTATTTACAAAAATAGTTCCTACTGTTTTTGTTGTACGATCGATGCACGGCTCACGAAATATTTGATAAAACGTCTTTTTCAAGATGGCGGAAGAAGCTCGTTCCCACTCGTTTCGCCTGCTTGAGAAAAAAAAAAATCGAAAAAATCGAGAAAAATTTTTTGAAGCCAATTTTGATAAAACTCAGTTTATATGGTAATTTTGACCCACAAAACACAAAAAAACGCATTTATATCATGATTGGATGCGTAATTTCGGAGAAAACCGCTGTTCGTATGCGATTTTGGTTGATATTTCAGAAACTATCCATCCAATCATAACATGAACACGATTTTTGAACTTTTTGGGTCAAAATTACCTTATATACTGAGTTTTATCGAAATTGGAGACAACAAAAATTTTTCGATTTTTTCAAATTTTTTTAAGGGGTACCCCTTCAAAAAAAATCGAAAAAATCGAGAAAAATTTTTTGAAGCCAATTTTAATAAAACTCAGTTTATATGGTAATTTTGACCCACAAAACACAAAAATCGCATTTATATCATGATTGGATGCGTAATTTCGGAGAAAATCGCTATTCGTATGCGATTTTGGTTGATATTTCAGAAACTATCCATCCAATCATAAAATGAACACGATTTTTGAACTTTTTGGGTCAAAATTACCTTATATACTGAGTTTTATCAAAATTGGAGACAACAAAAATTTTTCGATTTTTTCGAATTTTTTTAAGGGGTACCCCTTCAAAAAAAATCGAAAAAATCGAGAAAAATTTTTTGAAGCCAATTTTGATAAAACTCAGTTTATATAGTAATTTTGACCCACAAAACACAAAAATCGCATTTATATCATGATTGGATGCGTAATTTCGGAGAAAATCGCTATTCGTATGCGATTTTGGTTGATATTTCAGAAACTATCCATCCAATCATAAAATGAACACGTTTTTTGTAATTTTTGGGTCGAAATTACCTTACAAACTAAGTTTTATCAAAATTGGCTTCAAAAAATTTTTCTCGATTTTTTCTGAAGGTGTACCCCTTAAGGTGACAGAAAGGACTACATTCGGGAGATACTCCTGAACATATTCCAACCATGAAAAAATTGTTCGCAATAAATTTCATTATGAACCTCCTTTTTTTGCTCTGTTTATTGGGGTCATCTAAATTCCACTTCAACAACTCAGCCCCAATTAGACTGCAAAACTAATTGATTCTATTTCACATAGAAACCCAGCATCAGAAAATTCTTTATACGTGAAAATAGATTGATTGGCGAAAATCTAAGAAACTTTCAAATGACCATAATGGTTTCTTTCTCATGGTTTAAGTGACCTATGGGTTGGAGGTGACCAAAGATTTGGTGGATAGATTTTCTCATATTTTCAATTTGCAGATCTTCACTTGCATCGGTTTCCGCTGCTTCTGTAAGCCAATTAATATATTGGTCGCAAACGGTTTAAGCTTTAAGATATTAGAAATTAAATTTTCGAGATATTGGTCACTTAGTCAGTTCTAGAAGAATAAGCGAAAAAATCGTCGAATGAAATTTGTCGATTATCATCGACAATCTCCTTGTCGAATATCATGTTAGGCACTTCAAAACATACAATTTTTGAGGCGAAAACGCCTGATTTATATCAGAAAAACCAGATTCAACTGATTTCGAGAAAACCTTGAAATTATCTTAACAATCAAAAGTTACTTCACTTAGGCAATTTTTCAAAATTAAAGTATAAATGGTTGCATAATTAAAATTTAACTTACCGTACACCGATGTCGAATATTTATGCCCGATCCACAAAGTTTACTGGCTGGCATATCACTATCAGCATCTCCATCATCATCTGCGGCATCCCTACTTGCGGTTGCTCCCATTTTCTATGTTTTTTTTCTATGGGAACTCACACTGACAAGAATTTAACACAAGACCACTTTGTTATTTATTAAAAAATTTAGTAGTTCTTAGGCAGCAGGGCATAATGTGCCCACTGCCTGTTCGGCCCCCAACATGCGGCTGAACCGCACTAGAGAGCACCGCACAAGGTGCACGCTCACGCTTCGGGGTTCTGTTAGACAAAAATTTATTTTATTAAAAACCATCATTTTTCAAAATATTATAAATGAAAAAAAAGGACCTAATCCAAAAAAAAGCCTTTGAAAAATAAATTAAACACTTCGCTGAGATGGAAAGTTCACTTTTACACAAAATTTTTTTGAAAATTTTCACAAAAACACTTCAAACTTTTTTTTTTTATTATGAAAATTTATTTAACAAAGGCCTTTCAAAAAAAATTTTTTTGAAAAACACAGAAAAATTATAATAAACTAATGAAAATGAAGAAAATTAAATTAAGAAAAAAGAGCGTAGCCTGTATGAACTTACAGTATCCCACGATATTACGGGAGTGCATTTTGAGAGCTGCAATGCGCGTCGCCCGGCATCATATTTGGTAACAAAGACAGGTATACATGCTAAAATGAAATAGTTAGCTTGTTCAGGGGTTGTTCGTTTTATGTTTTAAAACAACCCTTTAATGCGTGTTTAACAAAAGATGTATATATTGATTGAACCTACAGGAATAACAAGGATAGACGATACGATATTTTATTAAATTGTATATTTCGAGTGGAATATTGTTGCTTGAGTATTTTTTTTTTGGCGCAAGGGCAAACCAATATGAATAACTATTAATCGTAAAAATAATCGACATTTTGTTTAAATATCAGGTCTTTAAAAATATTTGTGGTTAAAAAAATTTGAATTTCCTTTTCTTGAGAATAATTAAAATCCGTTCACGCGTTTGGTCTATAGAATGTCGCAAAGGAACAATTATTACGAAATATCTGTATCAAAAGGGCAGGGAAAAGTATTTTTTGACCCTAAAATTCAACTTACATACAAATTTTTAGACTAGTTCAATTTGGAGTTGCCATGGAAGTCTTGAAACAGTAAAAAAACATAATAGGGCAGTTGAAAACCTCAAAAGACACTTCTTTGATGCTAATTCAACCCTCCATACAAATGTTTAACCCTTTCTAAGATATTGTTATTCCTAGTAAACTACCCACACAAAATTTCAGCTTGTTTAGACTGAAAGGGGGCCGCTGAACGTGCTCAAATGTAATGAGGAAAAAATCTATACATAATTTCGGGTAAAATATGAATAAACAAGTATTTTTAATTAAAAAATGTTAAATCTTTATTTAAACAAAAAATTACATAAATCTTTTCTCTTTTTTTTCAATTTTTATTTTAATTTTTTTGGGTAACAACTAACACTGAATTTTTGTTTATTGCACATATAAAAAATTCAAATGTACACCATTTTTATATTTCTACAAATATACACATTCTTAAATTTTTATTTTTATATAAGGCCACATGAATCTATCCGCTTGGCCATCAGTTGATTATTTTTTGCAGGGCCGGATTAACAAGTAGGCAGAATAGGCAGTTGCCTGGGGCCCCCGATTTTAGGGGGCCCCCGAAAAATGAAAAAGACTTCTAAAATTTTCTTACAAACATAAAATTCTAGAGAGTGAAAGAAAAATATAATCAGAACATAATGATTTGAATCAATTTCTTTAACGAAATTCACTCTATTTTTTGAGAAAGAATCAGGTTTTTTTCTAGCAAGAAAAAAAAATCCTTAAAAAATAAAACTTAAGGTTAAACGAATTCGCTTAAAAAGTAACTTCTAATTTCTTACTTGAAAATTTATGATTAACTTGTAATATAACAAAGTTACATTAACTTAAACAAGTTACATTAACTCAACCAAGTTTTTTTTTTTAAGTAACTCACCCACCCTTAATTCATAGTTTGTGTATAATTCACATAATTTCTAATACTGTCTGACCTGTAAAATTACAAAAAAGAAAAAAACGAAACCTGTATACAATGGTTGGTGATGATTCTCTAAATACTTCCATTACAGATTTTTTTCAAATTTAGCCCTCGTTTTCGATTTACTCATTAAATAATTTTTTTTTTAAAAGCATGCTTTTGATCACGTAATATTGGTCCTTTTTTTTGAACAAAAGACTAGTTGTGTCCTCTTATTAACCTGATCACGTTTCTGGAATAAAATAGGTCAAAAACTGCACTTTTATGAAAGATAAAAGTTTGTATTTTTTAATCGAAAAAAGAAGGGAACGGACGTGAAAAAAAGGGCCCCCAAATTGATGGTTGCCTAGGGCCCCGTTGAGGGTTAATCCGGCCCTGATTTTTTGTTATACAGGTGAACCATTTTAATCTATTATGGCTATAAGCTCGTTTGGTAGTAAACCAATCAACAAATCATGCTCTGGCTTCAGATTGGATCTAGTTCTTCGAAATGCTTTAATAGTTAATTTAGACTTTAAAGATAAGAGATAGAATAACACTTTAAAATAGAAAGTTGATTTCATAAAAAAACTAACATTTTTTATTTAAAACATTTTTTCAAAGATCGAAATCGTAAGCATCTAATCAAAAAAGAACACGCTAGCTACATAATAATGCTTTAGCCTTGATTTTTAAATGATTTTGAAAATTTACCTTGACTTAAGTTATTAACACAGACGAATGACCTATTTGTCCTTGAAAACTTTTATCTAAAACATTTTTCTAAAGCTAGTGTATTTTCTTTCGATTAAATGCAATTATCGAGAAAATGTTAGTTTTTTTATGAGAATCAACCTTCTAATTTAAAGTGTTATTCTATCTCTTACTTTTGAAGATTTAAATTGGCTATTAAAGGAAGCCAGAGAACTAGGTCCAATCTGATGTCAGAAATGATGTCTCTCATCAAATTTGTGTCGGAGTTATTTTTTGATTGGCTAACTACAAAACGAGCTATTAGCCATGAGTGTCTTAATTTAGCTTACTAAGAACTTTCTTTATGTGAACAATGAACATACATTGATCTTGTAATGGCACCAGTAAAAGATATCATCTGATGGTCCACTCTTATTCATTCTATCAAATTTACTTAATTTACTTATTTTTGAACATTAAGTTGGATTGTATATAATTTAAAAGATACAAGCAAAAAATCGTACACAAATTTCAATTATCCGTATTTGAGTTCCTATTATCTAGATTCGGAGATTTTCGTTGAATGATTCTGAATGATTTTTTGCTTGCATCTTTCATGTATTAGGTGAACTGTAAGGTAAGCGAACTAATTATAATATTACGACTTTTTCGTAGTCGTACCGAAAATTAAATTCGAGAAATTTATAAGGGTTTTGTTAAGCTTTTTTGATAATATTTGTTCCCACTTTTCAAAAACATTTTGTGGAGTATGACTACGAAAAAATCTGAAGTAAAAAAATGGCAGTTAACAAAAATTTATTTCGTTGAATAATCAACAAAAACAAACAAATTTATTGTAGTTTAATTCTAAAACCACAAAACGAATTTCTATACAATTTAAAAAAAATATCTTACAGAACATTCCAAATAATTAGCTCAATATTATTTGGAATTTTCTGGCAGTATCTCATCAGAACATAAATTTTAAAAAATATATTTAAAATTATAAACTAGACACGATAGCTACCCTGTATTAGAAAAAATCTGGTGCTAATATTTTCTATTTATGGAATTGAGAAAAAAAGACATACAATAAGCTTTTTGGGATTCTTTTTTCGTGGATAAAAAATTGTTTCAAATTTAATTTAAAAACTCTTGAAACGATTATTAAAAATATATTAAAGTAATATTACACGGTTTTTTACGAAATTTCAAAATTTATTAGTCAAGAAAGAGGTTTTGGAGCTTGCAAATTCCCAAATGAATTGCTTTCTTACAAAAAAACTCCTCAAATATAATTATTATAAAAATATATTCATAAAATGAAGTAATTTTTCTATTCAATTTCTTCTTTTATAAATAAAAAATAGCGGCCCGGAGCCCCTAAAAAATTTTATACGCTTTTTTATGTTAAGTGGCACCAATTTGGTAATAATTTCGGTGAAGATATCAAACAAATATCGATTAATTGGACTAAAATACTGGTCCCTAGACCGAAAAATGGATCCTAATCCCATTTAGATCTCAATTTTTACCATAGATATAGGAGCAGTAAAATGTCCAGATTTTTATAAATTATATGCTCATGTGTTATTCTGATGTATTAGCTAGTATTGTACAGTAACAAACAAACAAAGATCCTTACTTTGACATTTATAATATATAGGAATTTAGGTGACTTAACATAACAAGCTCGTTATTGGCTACCGGAATACATTATATTAGCACCTATCGAAAAATCTTATAAGTTACATCATATATTTAATTTATAAATCACATTTAAATATCACACATTCAATTTTTATAAACTAAGTAGTTTTGTACTCGGATTAAATCAAACGAAAAATATTAGGAATTATCGATTCAAAAATACCCTTCACCGTTTAAGTCACACTAGACGGAATAATTCGAAAAACTTCGCAACACTCAATGTATAATTGGGTACGATTAGAAGTCATTCATTAATAATTACGTAAATGTTAACTCATAAAAACTTGCGTAAGAATGATTAGATTTTTAGACATGATTAGATTTTTTATACAACCCCTTCCCCCTAAAATGCTTACGTAATTAATGAATTGCCCCTTAGCTGATTTAAAACCGGTTGGACTTGCATCAGAAATATTATAATAGCTCTGCCAGAATTTTATGCTCTTCAGAATTATCAGTTTGTCGGCGTTAAATCGAATAAACGCATCCTTTTATACAAAAATAACTCACTCATTTAAATTTGGAAATTTTAGAAAATGATATATACTCCGAATCATAACAAAATAACTTCGAACGCTTCCTAACTATGAAATTAATCCGAGTTCTTATAAATTATTAACACAAAAAGAAAAAGGACAATTTATTTGGACCACAAAAGAAAAGTGAAATTCCTTCATAAAATAACATATTTCGAAAAATTTTTGTCCAAAATATTTATAAATTCTTTGAATATGTTTTACAATAACGCAACCTCTCGCATAAGCAAGGTGTACTTCATCCCTCCTAATTTCAATAAGGAAAGAAATAAATCTTTGTTCATTTTGAGGAAGCAACATTCCATGTTTTTTAATGTTTTTTACAAGTTAGACAGCTTAAAGTTTTTATTCAATGAATGAAGAAATTTCACTTTCACGAAAAATCATATTTATCAAGTAAAAAAAAAAAACTGTGGAATTTCTTACAGTAATATAGATAAGTTAAGCAAGTTTAGCTAAAAAAATTTATCGTAGTGCGGTGCCCAAACCTCAGCGCTAACCATCTCAAATTATAAAAAACTCAGAACATGCCAAAGGAGTATGGAAAGGTCTATGCTAAATTACAGACTTGCTAATAGGGTTAAATCTAATACTATTACATCAATAATAAATGTCAAAGACGTAACTGTCTGTATCAAAAAATTGAAGTGGAAATGGGCTGGGCATGTTTCAAGGCTAAACGATGATCGATGGACGAATAGATGTACAACATGGGTACCATTAAATCTACCACGTAAAAGAGGTCGGCCACCAACTAGGTGGAGAGATGAAATTACAAGGTATGCAAGGGTGTCTGTGGAGCAGAACGGCTAAAAATAGAAAAGCGTGGAATGTACTAGGGGAGGCCTTTGCCCAAGGGAGCTAAATCAGGCTATTTATTATTATTATTATTATTATTATTATAAAGCTTCTACCTCTCAAAAATATATCAGTGTTGACTAAAATAGGATGAACTAGGATACATAACATCGAAAAATTATCTCTTAGCACAGAAACTTCTAAAAACGTGGAAAATTGACATGCTTTCTTACAAAATCAGTTCTTATTTCGTCTCTTTTGCATCTGACAATTCTTTTGAGTAATTTTTTTTTTTCGAAGGTAGATGGTAAAACTGCACAAGCTTCCTCTGAGTGTGGAAACCTGATATACTTTTCAGTCGAAAACCAATTCATTATTATTCAAAGAGGTGCGATAAATTCGTATTAACAAAACTTGCTTAACTTTTTAAGTTTAATTACCTTAAAAATAAAAAATGATTTAAATCTTAAAATCTAAAAACTTCGAGTTTTTATTTGTACATAAATCATTTGTACAGAATCATTAATAAAAAAAATTATTTATTTTTACATATTTACACACATAAATTAATGGTATGGATGGCCTCTGTTATAGATACATATCTGAAAAACGGAGGTTATACCCCATTATTATCATTATTAATTACATCATTTACACCCTCAGCGCCGCGCCGGCACCTTAATTAAACCTTTTTTTTTTTTTAAATTTTTGATTTATTTTAAATGAAAGGACTCCAGAGACAATACATTGATTTTTGGTTAAAATTTTTTAAAACTATGGATTAAGGTAGTTTTGTCTGGTAGGTCGGAAGAGAAGGGTTAAAAAAAGTTAAGGAGTAAAAAGAGAAAATAATTTAATTTCAATATGTTAAAATTACATTATTCCGTATATGGGAGCTATTCACTGTGATTGATAAGGACGGAGGGGGAAGGTTAAAAATTAAGTTCAAATTAAAAACACACACACACACTTGAAATTTATGAATCACTATCATACAATCCATAAACAGGTGAAATTCGTGATAAATTAAAACAATTATCACCTGGTGATATCAACACTTTAGATTTTTTATCGAACGGTGTACTAGTTGCGTATACACTACGTGATGGTGGAGATCGTTTTCGATTCATTTTTCTACGTTCAGAATCAGATGATGAATAATCGTCATCACTCGAAATAATTTTATATCTTTGATTCTTTTGTAATCCACTAGGTCCAGGAATTGCATAATCTTCCGATAATCTAGAAACCGGACGGTTTTGTACTCCACTGGGACCTGGTTCCGCGTAATTATTCAATTTACTAGATACAGGTTTATTAATTTCTTCATCATCATCAAAGATTTTAAATCGTTTTAAATACGAATCTGTTGTGTTTTGCTCTAGTGGTTTACGTTTTAACGGAGGGGTTTTTATAGAAGTTTGTACTACTCTAACCACTGCTCTATTTCGTATTTCTTGGATTTCCTGATCTTCATCGAAATTTTTTAATAGTTTTGAATAAGAATTCGACGTTTTTTCAGGTGATTTACGTTTTAACTTCGAAGAAGACAATCTTCGATCTTGTACTTCACTATTTAATACTCTATTTTCTGGTTCACTTTCATCATCGAAAATATTAAATCGTTTTAAATATGAATCGTTTGTGTTTCTTTCCGGTGCCTTTCGCTTAGCTGGTAATCTTCGAGGTGTATAAAGTCCTGTTAACGGTGTGTTGTCATCCTCATCATCACTGCTACTATCATAAATTCTACGCCGAGAGCCATTCAATTCGTTACGTCTCGAAATTGATAACTTAGTCTTTGGTGAAGACGGAATATCATTTCTTGTCTTTCTCCTTGAACCTGGTGCACTTAAAACTACTGGTAAATCACTATTCACAATAACTTCTTGACTTTGACTGCGTTTTTCGAAAGCGTCTACATTTTTAACAATTCGCGCAACATAATCATCAAGATCCGATGAATCGTATTCTTTATTGTCAAACACATATGTATTTTTACCCGTATTTTTCGGTAGTACTCTTGGTTTACGACCACGTCGACGGACGGTTTGTGGTACAGGACGATCATATTCGATGTTCAATCTTGCTTCAGGTTGTAATTCATCTTGATCTGAATCGTAATAGTTTAGAAGATTATCAACGTTCTGCATAAAGACCTGATCGTCAGATCTTGTTCCGTTTTGGTTGTCTTCTTCATCATCAGATTGTTCTGAACCGTATGGCCGATGTAAGAATGGTATTTGATCAGACACTTGAAGTGGAATTTCTTTACTCAAGCTAGATGATGATGTTAACATGTTGCCTTGGAGCTTTGAACTATGGGGCAAAAACAAAAAACAAACATAAACTCAAAAAAGTAAAAGAATGATATAGAATCGTACGTAATGAAAGGGGAGGGGGTGGGGATCGAAAAATCTTATGTACACTTATATGGGATGGAAAGGTCAAAATCGTAAAAATGATCCTTACGTAATTAATGAAAGGACTCTTGTAAATAGCGGAAATTTTTGATGTTAAGACCATAGAGCCTTTGCTCATTGAGAAAATTAAAAATGTAATAATATTTAGCAAATTTTTGATCAAAATAATAAATAACTAAATTTTTTTGTGAAACTTACCCGGACATTTTTCCCATTCGTGCATTCATCACCTCATGATTTCGAACAACCTCGACTGCTTTTGAAAGTGTAAAATTATTGACAGCCCAAGGATCTTCATTTATTTTGGTAATTATTATATTTCCTTCGTTTGCCTATAAAAAATACGAAAATAAGTTAGTTATATCCCATATTTTTCGCAGGGCATGCGACAAGAGAATCCAGTTGAGAAGGGTGGTAGGATTCTTGACAGGAAATTGTCGATAGAACTACCACCTTCATAACATGGAGATCTCTGATGATTCCACTTGTAAGGTCTGCATGGAGGACGATGAAACATCCATAAGTGTTATTTGCACCTACAGAAACCTGCTTCAGGTTTAGAACGTTTCGAGTCCGAAACCTAGGTTTTCTATGTGGCTTCTGGCTTCGACTTCTTAACCGAAGACATCTCGCCTCCGCATAACAAGCTGTTTTCAAAGAGGGCACAGAGAGCTCTTTGGTCTAGGTGCTAGGGATCCATTTACAGTACCCCGATTATGTTTTATTATTATTTTTAGTTGTCGCCAAACACAAAAAAAAGTTCTAAACAATATTTTTCTCTAAAATAATAATACTGAGTTTATAAAACAAATTTTTGCTTACCAAAATTAGCGTAGCTAAAAAATCGCGACAAATTTCCTCATGTGATTTTCGAACAACAAGCAATGCAAAATGTATTGATTCAGGTTTTACAGGTACTTTTTTCAATATTTTATCTTCGTAAACAATTACGTCCCAATTTTCACGACGTTTAGCTTGCATTAATCGTTCACGTATACTTTGATGCCATTTATCGACACGTCGATATAATTCTAATAATTGTCTCTGAAACAAAAAATTAAACCAATCGATAAACTTAAAAAAAAAATACATAATTCAGAGCAATAGGGAACATTCATGAAATTTAAATTTGGTTCAAATATTTTTAATCTTAATCCCACAAAATTTAGGTCATATTTTCCAAATTTTAAGTTAAATTTAAAGTATGTTACAGAATTCCCACATTTGGAATAAAGACTAATAGAGCGAATAACTAACATAAAAAATTTCGTTCAGATCCAATCAAAATGGTTCATGGAGTAATAAATTTCGATTTTTGCCCCAATTCCTAGATCAGTTTTTTGTATTTTTAAAATACGTATTTTCGACTACCAAGTAGTCATCATCAGTAAGAATTAGCTAGTGAATGTTACTCTTTGCTAATTCTTACTGACGATGACTACTTGGTAGTCGAAAATACGTATTTTAAAAATACAAAAAACTGATCTAGGAATTGGGGCAAAAATCGAAATTTATTTCGACATATCCTAGAGTTCTCATTTATTATCTTCGATAATATTTATGTTCATGGAGTAGTTGCCCAGGATGGACCTACCCTCTTTTCGGTATCTCAACAAACTCGGTGATCTCTCAAACTCGGTGATGTCTCACTCCAAGCCATCCACTCTAACCTAACCTATGACCCAAAATCTGTAAATAAACGTACCTCCTTTTCTTGATAATTTTGCATTCTCTCAGCAATCTGATTCAAAACATTTCCTTCAGGTACTTCTTCCAATTGTTGGGTAGCCGTATCAAAACGATTAAACAATGTACGATTAATTAGCGTGGTTGTTGGTGTCATCGCATCCGTCATATTTGTAATATCATCGTGATATTCAGAGAAAAAACTATTATTCCGTGTTGATTGATTACACGATGGTGTATTATCCCTGGACGTCATATCTGTAAATATACCCGATTCAACATTACTATAATGCGTTAATGTTTTATAACTATCTGTCTCAATATCATCTTCATAATGTTCACGATCACGTTCAACGCCTGATTCATCATCAAAACATGATGCCGATGATAATAAATTATTTTCAAATATTTCATTTAATGGTGTACCACGCATTTCTTGTGTTGTTACTAGACCTTCATCTTCGTTGGATTTCATCTCTTCAAGGGTATTTTGTACATCTTCAGATACTAAAATTGGATTTTCTGATGTTAAAGTTACATCTTCAGGTGGAGATGATGGTTCATTTTTAGGTGATAATGACTCTAATGGTATAAAACATTGAGTTTGTAATTTTTCTAGATGTATCTTATTTAAACTTGATCGGCGATCTAAAATAAATTAGAAAATTATTATTGAAATTTATTCACGACAATGTCTATTCACACGTTAGCGTGATATTTAACAGAAAAACAAGAATCAACTTTCGAAATTCAGTATAATTAATTTGAAATGAGGACAAATTTGCCGAATTTTTTAGCTAAAACTTAGCATTTTGAAGTTTTTTTATTTATAACTTACTTTTATTAATAAATTTAGCTAAAACTTTTTTATTCCTTGGCTTCAATTTAAATTCAGTATTTGTTTTTGTAGGATTCTTTCTGGTTTCTTTTGTCCTTACATCCAGTTTTCTATGAATACGTGCCCACTAAAACAAAAAAAACCAAAAATACAATAAATTTAAATGAAAACTCGCAAGCAAAATTATATTCGAGTCCGGATGCATAGAGAAGCAGAACCGATTTTAATGAAACTATTAGTTACATGCTTATAGGACCCCAAAGAACATTCAACCAACTTAGCCTAGTCTTATTAGCCTAGTCAATATTTTAAACAAATATTATGCTACATGAGCCCCTCGTTGAGGCCAGGTGCCTTCTTATGACTAGGTTAAGTTGGCTGAATGTACCTTGAGGTCCTATAAACACGTTATAAAAAATTTCATTCAAATCGGTGATATTTCCCAATTTTTCCACTATTGACACTTTTTTCCGGCTGTATTATAAAAATAAAAAATACATTACCTCTAAAATATCATCCGGTAAACGAAAAAACGATTTCTTCCTTAAAAGTCTCTTGGATAATCCGAATATATTCAAAAATTGTACTTTGTTAACTGTCATTGATGTTGCTGTCTCTTGACATTCGCGTATTGCTTCACAATCAATAAGCAACGATTCAGTATCTTCCGCAGAATGTTGTATGCCATCATCTCCAGTTTCTTCCAAAGGCAAAGTATTCACGGTATCAACATTTGACATATCTTCTTGATCCGCAGAATGTTGTATGCCATCATCTCCAGTTTCTTCCAAAGGTAAAGTATTCACGGTATCAATATTTGACTTATCATTTTGATTTTCGATACAACTTTGATCCATTGTCGAATCTTGCGAACTAACAAATCCAGAATCTTGAGTTGCGACTGGTATTTCTAAATCTTTATTAGAAATAATTTCAGTGTCTGTCGTATTATTAAGTACAGTTTCTTCGGTACTCGAAATATTCTGAATTTCGGGATCTTGACTTTCATTTTCAAATGATGTGACTTCATTCACAGTAAAATTTTGGTCAATTCCTGAATCCAAAGTTCCATTTATAACGGTTTGGGCTCCGCCTTGAGGCAAGTTTGCGTCCTCATGAGGCAGACAATCGTCATGACATGTAAGTCGTACAATTTCTTCCAAAAGATATTCTTTTAAGGCAACACGAATTTGTAGTTGATCATCCTGGTTTGACAAATTTGGTATAAACACCTCTCTACGAACATCGACTAATAAAATCATTTTCGTTGCTAAAAAGTGTTTATGTTCGATCGGTTTCAACACCAAATCTGGATCTACGTCGTTTAAGAACCTCCTTAAAACTTCCATTAACGGAATTGGTTCGTTTAGATATTTTATAAAAATATCACAGCATCTTCGACGTAATTGACGATCTACAACTGTAAATATGGATTTCGAAGCAGATTCTGGATCGAAATTTTGTAATGATTTTTGCAATTCAACGAATAATTCTTCTAAATACACGTTGATGTCGACCGGTTTCGGTGTTTTTTTAACTGGAGTTGATGGTTTTTCTGTCACAACAATTTCACCCATAATTGGATCGATTATAGGTTCTTCGATGGGTTTTGGTTTGTGTATGGGTTTTTCTAAAATAACAAAACAGAGAGTATTTTTAGCTACGTTATCAGGAAAAACAAATGACTTGTGAAGGGAAAATTACACTATTCTCATTGTTTCACGAATCTAGACTTCGTGTGAAAATTTTAATATTAAGGTCCTAGCCAAGATCTGACATTTTCCAGAAAGTGGCCGAAAATAAATTTTAATGATGTCAAAAATTACCTATTACTACAGGAACCGGAATTTCTTCTGGTTCTTCATTTTCTGGTACATTTTGAACTTCTTCAACTCTAGAAAAATAATTTTTGGTCAAATAATCAACTTACTAAACGTGGTAATCCACTCATCCTAGTCAAAAAAGGGAGGGGGGGTCAATTTCGGAATCTAACGAAATAAGCTGAATATTTGTACAAACCATAATTTTGACAGTACAAATACTGTCTCAAAAGTCGTATATGGTATCAGTGTCCTTAGATATTCAAGATCAAAGATCACAAAAAGTTAGTTTTCTGAGCTGAGAATATCTCGTTTCTCATGCTTTCAATCGTGTTTACATTAAATAAAAGTTGTAGAGAATAAAATTCTCTACAAATTTCGTCGGAAACCATTTTTTATACGTTGATTCATTTTTGAAATGGAAGCAATTTTTAAAATAAATATTAATACGATTGAAGGCAAAAGAAATCAGATATTCTCAAAAACCTGGTTTTTGCGACTTTTGACTTAGAATATCTAAGGACGATAACAACGATAAAAGTATTCATCTTATTCCGTAAGATGATTAAACTATAGGGTATTTAAACAATTAATTCTCATAACTGATTGCTAATTTAATAACTAATTATTATTTTCCAGATAATTTTGGACTCAACACGATCCAAATTATCCTGAACCCAACAAATGGTAAGTGTTTATTTAATTTTATTGATAATTTTGACCCAATTTTTTTATTTCAAGTATTTATTCAACCCCTTTTTATAATTTTTTTTTAAACCCTTTATTTTCTTAAATTTTACGACGCTATTTACGTAACCTGTTGTATTTATTTATTGTGTGTTTAATAAGTACCTTGAAAAACTGGATAATCGTAACATATACGCTTCTGTATCTTTATCAAGTGAATTTATTCGCAGAGAATATAATTTTGCAGCTCCTTGTAACACCAACGCTGCTGTTGCAAAATCAAGGGTAACAGCTTGATTAACATTGTCTTGGAATTGTCGAAGTAGCTGAAAAAAAATAGAGGAATATTATGAATATTTTTCTAGAAAAAAACTGGCTGCATATTTATAAAAATTTGATGAAATTGAAGTATAAAAATATGTCATTATTTGATTATCAAGGGCTACAGTGCCCGATTAATCTATGCCGGGGCTCTTAGGCAATGCAATTCATCGGAGTCCTTAGGCGATGTGAAAATCAGACAGCGTCGTGTTTTTTAGTCTTTATAATAATTTATTTATAATTGTGGCGCCATCTTGTTACACCCTTCTCGTACAAATTGGTCTTTTTATCTTTCCCCAGGGCTTCTACCAGATGCATTGTTCTTAGACAGTTACCTAATCCACCTTATGGTTAATCAGCAAATACTTCAGTATCTCGCTAATCTAACCTTTTGATCGATTTAACTATCACAATTTGGGCGTGTATGCGCCAATGGTAACTTTTTCGTTTTCAAAATTTAAAGCTAATAATTTCTAACTTCTCGAAAGTTAGATTAAATTTTTAGGCTGTAAGATATATCTGAAAATTTAACTACAAATAGAAACAATATGGCATATGGCCCTAAAGCTATATTATTTTATAGCTTAAAACATATCCAATTTCTTAAATGGATTTGGACAAAAGAAATATAAGAATAATCAATATCTAGAAATATAAATTTATATTTTTTAATTGAGCTACATATTTCAAAAAAGTGTCGAAGACAGATCAGACCTGTGCCAAAAAACATCTCAGGTACCTTAATCTAATACATGAGAGAATGTAATTTGAAAATTTAACCTTTTCAAATCGTTTCTATGACTACCAAGTCAAAATACCTCCTTTTATCTGGATTTTTATCAGGAGAAAATTCAGAAGATACATCGATCCACTTTCTCTGTTACTGCCCGACGCTCATACAGCAGCGAAGGAAATGGTTTGGTCCGACCATAGTCGAACCAGAAGAAATTAGGAAACTCAGCGCTAGGCAAATCCTAGGTTTTAGTACATCAGTTGGTTATAATAGCCACTGAAAAGTGTAGCGGGGATAGAGTACAAGGGTCTATTTGGCTAGGTGCTCTGAACCATTGTTTCGAGGCGCGATGCTCGAGCATGGCCCGCTAACTTCCATACCATACCATACCATGATAGACCCAAACAATTTCAATAAAGACCGCATACAATATACCTACCGAAGCTTTAAACTTACTATAATTCTGAAAATATTGCCAGAAGATTAATCGTTTCGCAATCCTAAAGTTTCATAACGAAAGAAAAATAGATTTGATCAAATTACGATTGACCTCAATCAAACTAAATAAAAAATCAAATTTAGATTGATTGTAAAATTCAATCGTCAAATCAAAACACCATGGAAATCGATCTCCGTATCACCTGGCTAATCCGATCATATATCACCAATTTTTTTGATTAGCCCACATATCGTTGTAAAAAAAAATCGAGGTTATGTTATTTCCCTCGAAGTCAAAACAAAAAACAAAACTTACTTGTTTTTGTTTTTCAAATTTCAAAATAAAAAATTTGTTTATATACATACCGTTGTTGTATCGAGATCCCAACAATGCGTTCCGTTGGTATTCCTCGGACTCTCAAGAATTTTCAACAAGTCTTTCGGAGAATAGTGAAATCTCCGATCCATGAGTAATAAAATTTTGTATTTTACATTTTAACCAAAAATAAAAATTCGTATAAAAACTAAAACCTAACTAAATTTTTTTTTAAAAGTTTTATAATAAATAATGTCGCCTACATGCAAACACACTGTACACACTTTTAGGATAACACACTTTTTTTTTTAACTTTTAGGACAACTAAAAGAACACTTCACATTATTTTTACATATTTGTAACAGTTTTATAAAAATCAACACTTTTTTATTTTGATTTTGGTTATTTAGATTAATTCTATTATTCATACTTTTTGGACACTAAAAGATTCGAGTTTCGTACTCAAGTCGAAACACTGTTTTGCTAAACACAAAACTAGTGGTAATGTTTGTAAATTATAAAATGAAAACATTTTGGTAATAATTTTTTACACTTGCGCATTTTTACCAAAATGTTATATGAAAGTATATTTTACTAATACGTTTTTTTTTTTATTTAATATTATATTTTTATGATTTTTATCTCGTGTTCTTGCAAGTTTTTAATTGAATGTTTTGGTTTCGTTTAATTGTTTATTTATACAATTTGTTATTTCGAAATTCATTTTAAGAATTTTCTAAACAATGATTAATAACTATGCCTACTGAGTTTACATACTTTTAAGTATAATATTTTACATATTTATTGTAAATGGTAACTCAAAATAAATCGAAAATTCAGTAAAACATTTTAGGGCTAGAACCATTTTAGAGAAGTGTGGAAATTTTTATACCATGTGTATATGAAATATATCAAGGTATACTAAGTTTAGTCCCAAGTTTGTAGCACTTAAAAATATAGATGCCATGAACAAATTTTTGGTGTAGGTGTTCATAAAATCACCGCAAATTAGGACGAAACTTTGGCTACGACAGGTCAAGCTGTGAATCACCACACCTAGATCATTTTACTGGATTGGGTTGAAACTCACCAAAATACAGTTTGGGAATCTTGACAAGAGACTGTCGGTTGAACTTCATAACTTGGAGATCTTCCATAGGACGATAGAGGACGATTAACCTTCTATACTATTTGTACCTTCAGGGAGTCAGGTGTACAATATTTGGGTCCACAATCATTTCTGTGAGGCAATCCCAGCGTAGAAATTGTGGACTCTGGCTTCTTATAGCTTCATCTGCTTAAAATAACACTTCCCACCCGGAGACGTTTCGCTTCAGCGTGACAGGCTGTTTTCAAGGAGGACACAGAGGCCCTCTTGGTTTAGGTGCTAGGACACATTTGCTGTACTTACTCCTCTTATCAGTATTATTAGGCATAGCCTTGGCAACAGTCTCTCAAATTTCCAGCCATTTCGAAATGATTGTCAAATTTTATGTCTGGCCCTGTACCTAAAACGTTTCACTGAATTTTGAATAATTTATTACAATTTATTTACTTAGTTCAAATTCCAAGCATATTAATATTCAAAAATTTGATATCTTTATTTTACTAACACGATGAAAAATAAAGTTTTTTAATTAATTTTATTTATAGTCAATAACAAAATGGTGGAAGCGATGGGAAATCAAGTGAGTTTATAATCAATTTATTTATTAAAATGAGCTCTAAGTATTTCCTCTCGAATTATCCCTTCCAAACAAAACGTCTGTGTGTTATCGGTGGTCAAAATCTCTTTCCAAAATTCATTTTCGTAGTTTTGGAATCAAAATTAATTTGGAAAATGATTTTTATTCTAATTGAGCCTGTTCAGATCAGCGTGTATTTTTTGAAATTGTGGCAAATCTATTGAGTTTTTGAAAAAAAGTTTCAAACGGAAATTATTGGAAAATTTTTCTTTCTTAAATTTGCCAATGGACAAGTAAGCTAACAAAACTACAAGCCCTTTTATCTATGGTTGATATTTCTAACCGTGCCACACTTAGTACTAAAAATGATACATCTCTTCTTTTGGCAAGTCAATTAATATTCAATTAATCAAAAATGTAATTATTAAACATCAATAAGATAAAATCGTTACATTTAATAATCGGTGAATGTAACAACAAACCCCTTCCTCCATTCTCACTCTTGATAAAAACTCAAATCGTTTTTTTTTTCTAAACTCCACCCATATTTTATGCTATGTTTATGTCAGAAACACAAACTTTCTGGAAAGAAAGTCAATGTTTGCATCCCGAAAAACCAAAACCAAAATTTTGTAATGTTTTTACTTTTAAACTTTCATCATAGAATTTGTGGAGTAGCAAAAAAATTGTTTAGAAGATTTGACTCGAAATTCGAAACAGTTTTATATTAGTAAAATAGAATCTGTTCGCAAAGTTGTTGCGGCTATCACAGGACATTGGCTGGGCGGCAAGCATGCTGAACGTTTAGGCCTGGTAGTGTATCACGACTACTGCAAGAGCTGTCACAGTGTTGACTAGGAGGAGAGTTGAATGTCTCATCTTCTCTGTCACTGCCCAGCTCTTGTCATGAGGAGATGGACTTGAGCCAACCTATCTTTGACGACCTCTCCGACGAAAGTCCGTCGACGTCAAAGAAAATGTAAATTTTACTTATCAATGAATAATTTTACTTTATCAAAAAGTTATTGATGTGAGCCCCTAAGTACCATATTTATCACGACTCTAGTTTTGTGTATGTGTGAATATATGTCTATGAGATTTCTCCCCTCTTCTTATAACAGTGCGTCCCGTAAGCTGCGGTTTTTTAACTAAAATCTATTGCAGCTGTATTAGTTTATTTTTTTTACTCTTTAATATACTCCGTATGTGTTTGGATTTATTTGTAGTATAGGTTCAAAATATAATTTAAAAGGGAAGAAAAAGATTACACCGATTTAAAGCGATTACAGATTGTGTTTTGTTTCATCCAGTCTTCCTCTACAATTGCCTGAGTGTAAACAAATGTGAACTTGTGTGTGCGATTTTTCGAAAATAAATAAAATCATTTTTGACTTTTCACAATGGGAATTGGCGGTTGTGCGGCAATTATTAAAGTGATTGTAGTGCTATCAAATTTTATTTTTTGGGTAAGTGTATCTATTTTTTTTGTATTAAATAAATTTTTTTGGTATTGATTTTATTTGAAAAGTAGTAGGAAGGAATTCAATTGTTTTTCTATATAGTAATCTAGGAAACAAACCATTTTGATTGTGTGGTAGAAATAAATGAAGCATAGAACAGTTACGTTGAACATTGAGGAACGAATAAAGTGAGCGCATGCCATATAAATTATATATATATATATATTGTAAGCGACGCTGCCACTGGCCAACAATAACCTACATTACTCAAATAATAAGTACGCCCATGGATAGTTCACTATTTCGCCACAGTGAATCCATACTTAATAACCGAACTAATACGAACATACACGAACATTAATGAAGAAGTCGATAATCAATACGAGTGTAAGAAGGAAGCCATGTTGTTGAATAGAATATTTAATTTATTTAATTTTTGTATAATCATTTAATAATATAATTGTTTTCAATTAATAAGTGTTATTAAAGTGTAATACCCCTATCCTGACACCTCAACCCCCTTACAACCTCAGAAGTGGGATAAAAAATCCATTTTCACTCTAAAAAGTAAAAATTTTTTTTTCCCTCCATTTTTAACATCTCCGTCATCATACATTTTCCTCCAATTTTATTCGTGTTATGAATCCGGGATTCAATCGCTGGTGTATTTATCTGGGATAAATCAATAATGCCACCGAAAAAAGACAATAAAATGGACGAAGATGTCGCAAATGTTATCAGTGAGCTACAAAACCAATTGGTCAAAATGCGACTCGAATTGGATCTATTACATTCAAGTCAATCAACACCAAGAGTTCAAACCGAGCCTCAACAAGGTGAGTCAATCGATATTCTACACTCAATTATTCAACATTCACCGGAATCGTCAAAAACTATTCCCAATTTCGATCCACAAAGTACAACTGGACTTACACCAAAACAATGGATAGATGTTGTAGAAAATGTTTCAAAAATGTTCAAATGGAATGACACATTTACAATTCTACAAGCTAGTTCTAAACTTAAAGAAGCAGCGAAATACTGGTTCGACACCGTCAGAACTACTATAAATTCTTGGAAAGATTTTAAAAAGGAGTTCATTGCAAGTTTTCCAACCGTAATCGATGAAGCTGACATTCACGAACAACTTTCAAAACGCCGCAGACGCTTTAACGAATCAATAGAATCGTATGTTTACGAAACTGTTGCCCTAGCAAAACGTATCGAATTAAATGAACAAACAATTATAAAATACATAATTCGTGGCCTAAACGACAACGAATTAATAAAAATTATTTCGCTAAACAACTATAAATCTCACCGCGAAATACTCGCACACATAAAAAAATATGAATCGCTAACTAAATGCAATAAAAGTGATCATAATTACTCCAGTAACTCAAAACAAAATTATAAATTAACAGAAAATTTAAATCAAAACAAACCTCAAGCTATTACTAAAAATATTACTAATAATAAAAGTGAAAAATGTCCTAATTGTCTAGAACCTGGACACACAGTGGGACGTTGCCCTCAAATAAAGTGTTTTAAGTGTCTTAAAAACGGACATTTAGCCAGAAATTGTTTAATAACAAACAACAATAATAAAAACAAAGTTTCAAACGATCAAACTAAAAATAATAGTGATGACTCAACAACAACCGTAAATATGGTTCAAACAAAAAACGTTCAATCAAAAAACTTTATCAAAAACATTTGTGTTAACAACGAAACTATCGAAGCACTCATAGACAGTGGTAGTGATATTAGTTTAATGACAATAGAATGTGCTAATAAACTTAAAATATATTTTTCAAAAGATATAGTAAATCAACGAAACATAAGTGGTTTAAATTCATCAAACACGCGAACACTAGGTGTAACGTACTTACCTATAATCATCGACAACAATGAAGTTGAAGCAAGAATTAACATAGTGCCTATGGGAGTTATACCGCATAATGTTATTCTTGGTGCAGATTTCTTAAGTTTACCTAACATTATTTTCCAATATTCTAACGGAAATTGTTCAATCAAAACAAAAAATGAAAATGAAAATACCACATTCAGTGATCCACATCAACTTAGTGAATATGAAAGCGAAATTTCATCCATCATGTCTATAAATATCGATGAAGATTCTACTCAAAATCATGATATAATAATCAATGAACAAGTTGACAGTAAAACGAAACAAGAAATTTCATCTATAATTAGTGATTATCATTTAAAAGTGCATAATAAATCAAAATCATTTGAAGATCCACCGGACTTTGAAATGACAATTCAATTAAATTCAAGTGAACCTATTTTTTTTAGGCCCAGAAGATTAGCGTATTCCGAAAGACGTATCGTCCAAAATATCGTCGACGAACTACTCAAGGAAAATATAATTAGACCCAGCAAGTCAAATTATGCAAGCCCAATAGTACTAGTTGAAAAGAAAAACGGTGAAAAACGCATGTGTGTCGATTACCGCGCTTTAAATAAAATCACAGTTAAGGACAAATATCCTTTACCGTTAATTAACGACCAAATAGATCGTCTCAAAAGTGCAAATTATTTCACAACACTAGATTTAAAAAACGGATTTTTCCACGTAAAAATGGCTGAAAATTCAAAAAAGTATACTGCTTTCGTAACTCCGGACGGTTTTTACGAGTATAATCGTATGTGTTTCGGCTTATGTAACAGTCCCTCTTTTTTTCAACGTTATATTAATTTTATTTTCGACAAACAAATTCGACTTGGACACGTACTTACGTATATGGACGATTTATTAATTCCCTCGCGTGACATACCCGAAGGAATAACTAGATTAAAAGAAATATTCAACGTAATAAATAATTATAAACTCATTTTACGAATGGACAAATGCAGATTTCTTATGTCCAGTATAGACTATCTGGGATTCACAATTAGTGCAAATACTGTTTCACCCGGTACTTTTAAAACAGCTGCTATTTCAAAGTTTCCGCAGCCACAAAGTGTCAAAGATATCCAAAGATTTCTCGGTTTAACAGGATTCTTTAGACGTTTTATTCAGGATTATTCCATCATAGTAAAACCTCTAACAAATCTCCTAAAAAATAACTCTAAATTTCAATTTGGTAAAAATGAGTTACACGCGTTTAATACAATAAAAAATTTATTAATTACAAAACCTGTTCTTCGCATTTATGATCCAAACGCAGAAACAGAACTACACACGGACGCAAGCGCAAAGGGTTATGGCGCGATCCTCCTTCAAAAACAAACTGACAATCAGTTTCACCCAATTTATTATATGTCAACTATGACATCCGAAAACGAATCAAAATATTGCTCATTCGAACTCGAAATGCTAGCTGTCGTCAAAGCTGTTGAAAAATTTCGTGTTTATTTACTTGGAATTCATTTTAAGTTAGTAACCGACTGTAATTCTTTAAAATTAGCTATTTCAAAAAAGGATATCAATCCACGAATAGCCCGATGGATTTTAACTTTATCCGAATTTCATTATACTATCGAACACCGTAGTGGTACTCGAATGTCACACGTCGATGCATTAAGTAGATGCATGCTAATCGATGCTGAAGACCCTATACTAAATTCAATACGAATCCTTCAAAACAAAGATCACGAGATCAAAAATATTAAAGAATCTATTATAAACGGAACAAACTCAGATAATAATTTCGAATTATATGCTGATATAGTTTGCAGAAAAGTGAACGATAAAATATTATTTTTCATACCCAGAGCTATGCGCAGATCAATTGTCGAAATTGCACACGACAAAAATGGTCATTTTGGTTTAGACAAAACAATGGAATTTCTCAAAAATTCATACTGGTTTCAAAATATGCGCAAATACGTGCGTAAACACATCGAAAATTGTGTCAAATGTTTAACCTTTAACAAACCAACCGGTAAAAAAGAAGTTACTTTACACAGTATTGATAAAGGTACACAACCCTTTACTATGGTACACGTAGACCACCTAGGTCCCTTACAACGGACGAGGACCGGACATAAACACATTTTAGTTTTAATTGACGGTTACACTAAATTCATAATAATACGACCGACAAAATCAACATCAAGTTTAGAAGTAATAAACATTTTAAACGAAATATTCTCAATATTTGGAAACCCCGAACAATTAATGTCCGACCGCGGATCATGTTTTACTTCACAAGATTTTGAAAATTTTCTTAGTAATGAAAATATTAAACACATAAAAAATGCAGTGGCAACTCCACGTGCAAATGGTCAATGTGAACGTTACAATCGTACGATCATGACTGTACTACTAAAAATCTCCGAAACCGATAACTGGGATAAAAAACTACCGGAAATTCAAAAATATTTCAATCGTAATATCCAAAAAAGCATTGGAACGACTCCATGTAAAATGATGTTTGGATTCGAATTACGTGGAGGTGATGATCAAATTCTACGAGACTTAGTTAATTCGATAAATACGGATCAACAAACCGAAGATTTTAATTTAAATACAATCCGCGAACGCGCTGAACAAAAAATTAAACGTTCTCAGGAAATAAATGAACGTCTTTACAATTCACATACACGACCACCCCGAAAATTTAATTGTGGTGATCTCGTTATGATAAAACGTACTAATCCAGTAGCAGGCGCTAGTCAAAAAATGTTACCGCGCTATTTAGGTCCCTACATTATAAAGTCTGTCCTAGGAAATGATAGATACGTGGTGGAAGACACCCCCGGAGCGCAACATACAAACAGATTTTTCTCAAGCATTATGTCATCAGACAAACTCAAGAATTATTCAGCAAGTGTTTCAACCTCATCAAGTGATGCTGAAACCGACACGGATGAGGACATCCGTAATATCAGGACGGCCGAAGCTGTAAGCGACGCTGCCACTGGCCAACAATAACCTACATTACTCAAATAATAAGTACGCCCATGGATAGTTCACTATTTCGCCACAGTGAATCCATACTTAATAACCGAACTAATACGAACATACACGAACATTAATGAAGAAGTCGATAATCAATACGAGTGTAAGAAGGAAGCCATGTTGTTGAATAGAATATTTAATTTATTTAATTTTTGTATAATCATTTAATAATATAATTGTTTTCAATTAATAAGTGTTATTAAAGTGTAATACCCCTATCCTGACACCTCAACCCCCTTACAATATATATATATATATATATATATATATATATATATTATTAATGTATTCCATAAACGCACTATTTCTCACATTTCCTGTCACTCTAGGTATACATGAATTCATATGAAATGCACTTTACGTCATAACTGTTTATTATTTTTATTGTAAATTCGAAATTTGCTTCTAAAGATGACAATTTTGACGAAATATTCTCATATAGAACTCGATAATATAACACAATAATCGAGAATACTATTTTTTAAATTAAAAATTAATAAATATTAAAATAATTGAATTGAAAATGCAAAAAAATCATGGGTTCATGTTGGGCTTTTATATTTTTACGTTACGGTATCCTAAAATTTTGACTTATAAATAATTTTCAAGTGGCGTAAAAGTATAATGTTTTGTTTTTATGTGAAAAATATAAAAAAAAATTACGGTTACTGGGGTGATGATGACATTGTTTTGAACAAATTTTTCGATATCTAGATTTTGATATATTACCGAAAATTTATGGTCTTTTTATGAGCACGTTGCCTGTGGTAACACAGTAGAAAATTTGAAGCACAAATAATAATCAAAAGAATTTAAATAAAAAAGAAAGAAAAACAGTGACGGATTTTAAGAAAAAGACTGAGTGGGCAAAATTCATCAATGGGGCCTTTTTTTAAGTACTTGTTGCTTTGGGACTTGGGCTTTTCCCCCTTTGTTTTTTAGTTTTCGTAAATGTACTTTGCGCCTCCTTGGGGTGTCCTATTTGGGGGACGGTTTTTTTTTTGTGGTATATTGAGAATAAACTTTTGTTGTTTGCGGTACTGAATCCTAAATTTTGACATAATAATATGAATAATAATAATTATTTATTATGCATTTCCTGAATTTAAAATTTGAAGTGGATGAACATATAAAAGATTGTTAAAGAAACAGAGCAGACCAAACCAGATGTGTGACCTGATTTTAAATAGATTCTCTTGTTTATTTTAAAACCATTTATTTGCATTTGAAAGTCTAATGTCTGGAATTTTATTATCTAGATACTTTATGTTAAAAATAGTCATTTCAAAATCTATTGTTTACTTTTCACAAATTTTAAGTTTTTGATGATATTGGACAGCATAAGAATTTCATGCGCAGGAGCTGCGTTAACTAACGAATTCCCCCAGAGAATACATTTTTCTTAAAATCGTATAATATTGCATTCCTTCGGCAATTCGCTAAAAGTCATCTCAATTTATTTATATTACTTATCGATGGTAGAACCATAGTGATCCAAGTACCATTTTTCTTAAGATTTTAGCGTGTAGTAGAAGTATCATTTTTCATGATTTCTCGAGGAATAAAGCCAAAATGACCGTTATATACAACAACATTCTCAAAATTTCCTTAAACTTTTTCAAACTAAAATATTCCACAGTTAATTATTTTCCCCAAAACCACAATCATATCACATTCCGGAAATCCATTTAACCAATACATTTCCGTTTAAAATAAAATTTATCACTTTATGATGCGATTTTATTGCGGTTAATATTTATAAAATTTGGCTAGAAATTAGAATCATGCATATATCAAATCTACGGGCAATTAAATTGAAAAATCCTTCGCTATTCCCAGGTCTGATCATATTCGAAATAAGAAACTATTCCCCATTTATTCCAGATAAGGATAGGATTCTTATAGTGCTTAGGATTTACTATCCACTTATCAGATGCAATTTATTTATTACTGAGAATGTAACAAACTGAATATGGTAAAAGATTTTTTTTTTTAAACATATTGTAATATTGTATTATAAATACAACCTTAAGTAAATAGGGCATTTTTAACCTCTAATAAAATTGAAGAAAAATCTTATCTGTATTTATCGATAGTCAATATTAATGAAAATATCTTTTTGGTTAATTAAAAATTGTTGATTTAGGATGAAGTAATCTGTAAATTGTTCCCAAAAAAAAAATGAGTTTTTGGAAATAGTTTAGACTTACTTTTCAAATTTTGAGGATTCTGTTAGAACTTGGTAAAATTAGACGAAAATTAAGAGTAAAATTTTTTTGATATATACCATAGTTTTTGAATTGAAATATTGATGCCTAAAGATTTACAGAAAATCACTTGTTGAAGAAATAACCCACAAATGCCATTCATTTCATCACTTTAAAATTAGTTTTCCAAATTAATCTTTAAAAAATTAGCCTTGTTACATAATAAAGCATACCTTTAATTAACCTGTTTATAAAAGGCATTAATGAGAATGCATATACATGATTCAAAGATGATCCTAAGTGATTTTTTGGAAATGCTCCAAAGATACTGCTACATTTTATGACTTATAAAAAGTGCAAAATTTACGTACATCCAAATATATTACATAAGCCAAAGAGATTCATTTACATATTATTGTAAGTAGTTAAATGCAAAATAAAGATTTAAAATTCAATTTTAATAATTATTTATGCAAAAAATTACAACAAAAATAAAACTATTCATAATAAAATTTATATTAGGCATACACAAATCCATATTAAGCCAACTTAACAACAATTTTTTTGTACTTTTATTTTATTATAAATCGTAAAAATACATAAACAAAAGAACGAACCAAAGTTAAGTTTAAGAAAAAAACAATTGAACATCACCAAAAGACCTGGAAGACTGGTCCTGCCTACATATTTATGCATTTATGTAACTACAAGTATTTGTTTTATTTTTATATATTTATAGCTTTATAGCCAGCCATCTCCGTGGCTTGGGTATGAAGTTTGCCCACTTTAAATAAGAAATATATTATGTATTCATAATCCGATTTACTTTACGTGTGGGTCTTTGAGAAAAAAATAAACTTAGTAGACAGGATTTTTTATTTTATCGATAACACCTCGTTGTGAATATTTCAAGATAACGTTCTTTTTTAGTTAATCTTAGCAAGGCCACAAACAGAAAAAATCATGAAATGAGGATACTTTCGGTAGTATAAAATAAATTATGAAATTTATTATTATTATGAAATGAAGAACACCTTGTATACATTTTTTTTTACATAATTTTGCCTGACTATTATAAATTTTGAAAAAATGATTATCAAGAATGAAGGCAGAGTCTTTATGACATGAACCAGAACAAAATAAAATGTCTTCAGTCTTTGTTATTTTATTATCAACAAACAATTATTATGTTTTTCGTAGAAATGTGTGATTCTTATCACCATGTTCTTCATTCTCGTAACAAAATAACAAAACTTCATGTATACGTTTTTTAAATAAAACACATTAAAAAAAAAAACACATAAAATTTATGATACCTAGTTATTAAAATAATAGCCAACGAAAAACGTGTTTTTATTATGTTTTCTAAATAATTTGTTTTTGTTTACCAAAACATTAAAGAAGTTATCTAGAATTCTTCGAATTTATAAAATGAGCAAGCATCTTTGTTTAAAAAACTATTATAACAGACAATTTTATTTAAAAACAATGATAATAAACAATTGACTGAGTTACTTGTAGAAATACTATGTATCGAAAGTTTTGAATGTCAGTACTTGCCCGTGAAAGAGAGAAGGTTTTCGTCTGTGCAATTTTACGTTGAAAAAAATTCAAAACGAATTTTTCCTATTCTATAAAGTTCAATTTTAATAATTACTAATAAATTCGTTAATAATTATAAATGATTTATTTTTAAAAGATGATTCTCATATTTTGACATAACTATATAAATATTTATTAGATATAATGATCCAATTTTGGCATAAGTATTAAATTTATTAGATCATCCATTATTGTTAAGTATTATTTATTCTTAAAAAGAATCTTATAATAATATTATTATTAGTAACCTTGAAATATTTTATTATTTAAATTAATTTTTTGTATCTTATATATAAACATAGATGTGTATATCATAAAATAGATAGCTAACGTATATTTTGGAGTTGAAACTTCGGGAAATCTATTAGTTTATGAGAGAAAGCATCAATCAAGAAACTTTGGCAATTGGTTTAAAAATACTATATTTTACGAATAGAATAATTTGATCAGCATCCTGAACAGGAAATGGTAGTAATCTTGCCTTAGAATAAACATCTCTGTATTTAATACAAACAACATTTGTATGTAGTTAATTTTCTATTACGAATTGAAAAACAAAAATACAATCGTAAAAAAATATATTAAAAATAGAATTATTTTAAAATCTAAATTCGTTCTAATACTATAAGACCATTCATAAAAATTATTATTCATGCATTTGGCAGAAAACCGTGACACTAAAGCAGCCCATACACATTCAATATTTTTACACTTTAGGAGCTTATTTACTTTCTTTTTACCCGACTTTTACTCATTTTTTAGTCAGTTGAAAAAAAAAATTGAATAATTTAAAATGCAATATATACGATTTTAAGAAAAATGTGTTATTTTTCAATATCCGAGGAAATTAGCTTAGCTAACGCAGCTTCTACGCTACGAAATTTTTTTTTTAATAAGCGTGAAAAGAATTCATGTGATGTCCACATTAATTATGACGTAAAGTTTCATTTGTTACAAATAAAATATATAATTTGTAATTTGCTTAACAACACAAAATAAATATTCATAACATTTCAATTGAGATTGAAAAAACAGATAGGATTGACTTGACGAGTTGTGACTATGTGAGCTTCATTTCTTGTTCATTTTATGTTTAGTGTGGCGAAAGCTATTTAAAGCTAAGTTTACACATTCAACAACAGAATATTTTAACACCTTCAAAAACTCTTAAAATTAGAAGACAAGAAAATACTAATTTTTCTATTGTTCGTCTCAAAATCCATTCGCAGAGCTAATCCAAATCATAAAGAAAATATTTTCGATTTAAGATAGTACAAGCGCCAACGCTATAATAGACTCATATGCTTGAAATTATTTGTAACTTATTTTCAACGTTGATGATGAATTTTGTTTTAACTTCATGAATGAAGACGAAAAATAAGAATAAAATTTTTCGATATGTGCCTTGATTTTCGAAATATCGAATGCTAAAAAGTTAAACAAAATTTTCATATACTTGTTTACATTTGTGTACCGTCCTCATACATCCTTAAATAGTCGGGTACAGCGGGCTTTTTTTTTTGTTTTAATTTCCACCGACATATTTTCGAGACTCTTTTGCCCCAATTACACTAGAAAAAAAAATCCGATGTAAGTTCTTAATGAATATTCTTTCATATATCGTAATTTTTTTAGTTCCCAACTATTAATTGTATCGTGTAAACTGAGCTTTATATTTAGTTTGTTCATTTGATAGTAAAGTTATTTATCAGTGTTGCTTAGCAACTCAAGCACAATAAAAAAAAGTAAATAAATTGGGTGGTGAAGACTGTGAAGAGTGACGTTGGCGTAGCTAACGGGGGAAAAAGGATGGGCAAAGCCAACCCTAGAAAAAATTCTTTTCAATTTTACCCGACAAGTATCGATTTATCGAAACTATGTAAAATACAAATAATTGAAAAGCATATTTTTTCCTCGATACTGAGAATATTTTGGGGGCTGCTAACTGATTGTCCACCTTAAGAAGAGTCTTTAGATACGCCAATGAAAACTATCCTTTTTAAAAACATTTTTACATTTACATTTGAGAAAAAACAACTTTTTTTATAATAAACAAAAAAAAAAATTCTACGAATCAATTTATCCAGGCATTAACAAAATAACTATTTCCATATAATTTTATTTATTATCAACATCCTAGTTATATTAGTTACTATTCGCTCCGAGCGTGAATTTCGTTTCCATGACAACGATACACTACTTTAATTATAGAATTAATGGATGCATATATAATTGTGTGGATTGCATTGAAAACTTACATTTAAAATTTAATATTCTTGTTTCACAAATTTAAATAAATAATTACGATAATTAACATTTGAAAAATAATATTTGTACAATTTGATTTCTTATTTTCACAATTTTTAATGCATTAAGTTTAATTAATTAGTGTTTTTCAATCATTTTAATTTGACAGTTTCTATATCATTAACATGTAAAGAATTGCAAATTAGTCATAACAGCCCACTTTATCTCCAAAATTTTTCACTTAAAGCGCTGGCATCGATTTTATTATCCCTACCATGACTACGCACACAACGAATAGCAACCGCTAGGGTATCATTTGTAGTATATAAATATACATAGGCAAACTGCATTACACAATTATTACACAGAAGTAATATTGTTTTCAAATTCCTAGAATGACCGGGAATACTATTTGTAGAATGTCAATGACAATTCATTTTATGCAGAAGAGCATAAATTGAGTTAAAATTTTTTATTCCTATTTTGATTCAATTATAATAGATTGAAAGAGGGATGCGTTAACGAAAATAAACAATTAACTGAGTTAATTGTTCAATCAAAAAATAATTTATACGTTCTGACATCTTCGGGTTTCTTGCAAGGTTTAGACAAATCGACTGACGTCAGAATCATCAAAATCGGTCCATGCGTTTGGTCTCTAGTGTACCACATAGGAACAGGCACAGACTGATAAACACATTACCATTCCTTTGCGTTGTTCAGTCGGGTAAAAAGGCGAAATGATACGCGGCAATGCAACTTACTGAAATGCGATAACTCGAATGGACAGGTGTGTCATTCGAATTAACTGGTATTCGGATTGACAAAGTCCTTCTGTGCTTGAATAATTTAATCAAATGTGCATTATTCGGTATTTGTTCAAAAAAAAATCGCAATTTTGTCTTATTAATCGAAAATAAATGATTTGAGTTTGTTTCTAATGAAATAAATTGTTGAACTAGAATCATTTCTATAAATATTTCTGTATAAAATATAAATTTTACATCTATTTCTGTCATACTAATTCAATCATATAACTTTATCTCTATTTTCAATAAAATTATTATTTATTGATCGTTAGAAATACAAGCGCAAACAAATTAATGAGAATTCTATTTTCATTTCCTGTCGTACCTGGCAACTTTGATCATGTTAGTATTTATGAAAACGTTTAAAGTTGTTTTTCGAGACGGAGAATATCCATAAAACATACAAATTTTTTGCAATACCGTGAATGAATAATCAAAAATTTACAATAAACGAACAAGCCTAGTCAAAAATAAAAAGATATTGGCAGCGAACTGCGAAGGTCGTGGGGACTCCCGTGTCATATTTCGTCACATTATTGATTGCGTGAACTCATCCCTCATTCTTAGATCTCTTGATGTCAGACGACTGACTATTTCAAAAATGTTCTAATTTAGAAAAAAAATATAAAATATATAAAAGCTATTTATATCAATTTAGACAAATGATAGCAATAATAAAATTTAATAAACACTTATTACGTTATTTTAACTTAAATTAAAATTATTTTTTCGTTGCCATCATCGTGAGATGAATCATATAGACACCACCCACTCAAATTGACGTAATATCGAATTTAAAAACTATTAAGCTATTTTTAAACACAATCATTACTTCTTAAAAACGTGATAGATTCGTCAATATATACAGTTCCAAAAAAAAATTATTTCTAAAAATATCCTAAAGGCGGAAATATACATGCCAGAAAAAGTATCCACAATGGTTTCAGTTTGCTTAAGGTGTATTTTCATGATGACGCTCGACATAGCGTCAAATTAAAAAGCTAAACAAATGTTTAGCTTCCAGAAAAACAATTGAATTTATTGTTTGCCAATTTTCTTTTATGTAAATGTAATTATTTTATAAAATTTTCTTCTTTAGATAATTGGTATAGCGCTAACAGCGTTAGCGATATGGGTCCTAACAGATCGAACGGATCTACAAACATTCGATAAAAATTACACAGTTGGTTCATACATTTTATTAATCGCTGGTATTTTAATTGTGATCGTGTCATTCTTCGGCTGTTGTGGGGCATTTAAGGAATCCCGATGTCTGTTAATTGCAGTAAGTATATTTTTTTAAGTAAGATAACATAAATCAAACTGAAAAATTTGTTATTCGATTTACAATCGAGTATCTCGGAAATTTGAATGTTGAGGCCTTCTTCTATCTCATTTCCGAAATATACAATAGAGAAGTTGAATTAATTTTTTTGCCACAAATTCATATAGAGTTCATATAAAATTATATTATAATATTGTAAAAACAAGTTGAGAAACAAACTGTTATTTTATAATTTCTTCGTGCGATGGCGTTACTACAGCGATATGTTGACGTCACCGTTGTTTGAATTTACTTTCAACTTTTCTATTGTTTCTAAATTTTATATATTCTTACAATGTACTAATTTTGTTTATATTCTAGTTTTCTAGTTGTTTACTGGTAATAATCGTCTTAGAATTATCAGCTGGCATTTGGGCTGATTATAATAAAGAACGTTTGGAGCCGTATTTACGTAAACAAGCGCAGAAAACAATTGAAGATGATTATTGGACACAAGAATTGTCACGTAAAGCATTTAATTCAATTCAAGCGAATGTAAGTGTTCACTTTCGAGCAAACGTGTAAATCTCGAAAGTATAATAAAAACTAATTTGATTTATAGCTGGAATGTTGTGGAGGAGAAGGTCCACAAGATTGGGCCCGGAGTAAAAATGGTGTACTCGAATTGAGTGTGACGTCAAACACAGAATATGAAATTCCAACAAGTTGTTGTGTACACAGCATCCAAGTCGATCAGTGTGAGAAAGATAGACATATTAGAAATGGAGCGATTAATTACGCATCAATTTACAAAGCAGTAAGTAAAGATATTTTTGATAACAAAATCGTAACCAGTTTCGTGTCTGTATGGGAAATGCAGTTTTTTAATCCTTTCTAATAATGCAGTGATCATTTTAAGTTCAGATATGCTGGAAAATCATTAAAAGTGGAACATAAAAAATAACAAAATGAGATAATTCGCTATTATTTGTTTTGAATTTTAATAACAAAATTTTGTGTTTTTTTAGGGTTGTACTGTAAAAATAATAAAATACTTGAAAGATCTGACAACGTGGATAATGATTGTGGGCTTCACGTTAGCTGCCCTTCAATTTATTGGAATTATTTTCGCTTGCATACTAATCAATGCAATCAAATCATCTGATCAATATAAAGCCTAATAGATTCGTTTGTTCGTTTTACCAAAGATTTTAAATCTCACAATGTAAGTAAACTTTGAAATCATATTTTCTTTTTTCCAGCTCATTTAAGGACGTACGACAGTCCTGTGCTACCTTGCCAAATAACAAATTAAAATAACATTTTGTTTTCAGCAGTACGTGATAAAAAAAATAATGCAAAGCCAGTACCACCTGTATGCAAACAAAGTGCAAGAATACAAATATAAAAATTCTTAAATCAGCATATTCAAAAAATAATAAGAATCTCTTAAATATATTTTCAAAAGGAAATATTCTTACAAAAGAAAAAAACTACTTTTCATGACAAATAGGTATTTTTTACTCCATTGTGATGATTTTATGTTTTTATTTTTTATAATTTAAAAAAAAAAATTTATGTACCTGGACCAAAAAAAATAATAACAAATGTTTTTTTAGGTTATAAATAAATCTTTGAATTTGTACCATAAACCTATTTTACATACATTGGGCTGGGTTATTTATGAGAGCCACATTGTATATGTTTAAGTCAAAATACATTTTGGAAAACTTATTTTATTAAGGGTAGAAATTGGAGAGTACAAAAATTCCGCCAAATCACTTCTTGCTCTACGAAAATTCAGTTTGTTAGAAATCCGGGATAGAAAACACCTGCGATCCAAACCCCTCCCAAGTAGAAGGGTTGATCGAATAAAACATCAACCAGGAATTCGGGGACACAAAATTCTGTACAAAAACCTCTCGAATTTCTGTTCTCAATAAAATAACTTGCGTTGAATACTTAAGCAATGTTCGAGCCTTGTCACATAAATTATCCAAACTTTTTTGGAAGACAACGCAGTTCAGTGAAAATAGGTTTATGAAATTTTAATATGATGTAGAATTTTTTATTAAAATAGCGGCCATTAATATTTTAGTCATCAGTGTGACGTCACAATATTTTAACTTGAGCTGTAAAATCGCACGTCAAATAATTGGTATAACTCAATTTTTATATAGTTTGATCTCACTGTGTGTTTTCGTATTTTTCGTACACATCAATCAATGCAAGATAGCAGGATTTAGATTGAATTAGTAGAGCCAGAAAACAATAAAATAGGCCCGTATAAGGGGACAAATAAGACTTCACATTCAGATTAACAACTTAGCGAAGAATCGTTAAGCGATAAGCCAACAAACTAGGCATGTATTGGAGACAAGTAAGGTTTCCCGATCAAAGGATTAAATACGATGGAAGAATTACGCGCCGTTGTCTTAACCAACAGCTGAGGAAGTTACGGTTTCACTATTTTGTTGCTAATTGTATTGTACTGTATTATATTTCCAGTCGAGGAAGTTTACGATTTCAGAATTTTATTGCCAACATGAGTTATACCTCATTCGACAAGAATTTAATAAACTTAAAGAAATTTTTGGATTGATATTTAATATTATTTAGATGTTCGTAAGAGTCGATTTTTTTAATCGGCGAAAATTTTTATGCACTTGTTTTTTTGTAAAACCTAGTCAGTAAGATTAACGGCAAAATCAATATATATATCATTCGAATTAACCTCTTTCACATTTTGGGTTAGATTTAAAAGTTTTTCAGCTAAGGGACACTAAAGATTCCAAAAATGACATAAAACCTAAAATTTTATACCTAAGAATGTGAAAGGAGGCGAATTCGAGAAAAGAAAATCGTGTCGTAATATTCACACGAAATATCGTGCGAATAATTTTTTGAAATAATTTATAAATGTCTGTTGTATTTTAGAAAAACCTTTAAACACACAAAAAAAAGAACTGATTTATATAAAGGAACTTATTAATATGCAAGGTATCTCAAAAGTCGCCTATTTGAGTGACTTTTGAGATACTCTGTGTATTTTATATATGCTAGATCTGTTAAACAATTTATAGTATTATATTAAAAAAATAATCTTATATATACGTACAACTTTTTTTATACAAAAAAAAAAAGGATTTTTTCTCTTACGTGAGTATCCATAAACCACGTGACCGGATCAAGACGACAGGGAGGTGATTAGTTCAAAAGCCACGGTGAGCTGCGTCAAGACAAGGGTGGCTATGGTGGGATAATAAAGGCTATATGGTGGGAAGGAGGGAAGGAGGGATTCGTAAGAAGTTGGAATTGAGTCACGTAGTTCATGGGTACTCCCTAAATTTTGATATCTGTAAGTGTTCTGACAATTATTATACACATGTAGATTATTTTTCGATGATCCTATTTACAAGGAATTGTTTTTTTTTCTATTCTTATTTATTCCAAAACTTATATACACCTTAGAAAAATTTGTAACACAACGTTTGAGCTTTTAATTCTAAGAAACCTGACTTTGAAATTATTTCGTATTCATCAATGTTTCGAGTTAAATTTAAACTCGAAAGATAATTTCGTTGATTACAAACTTGAATAAATAAACTACTTAGGATTTTGATAACAATTTTCAAGAAATTAATTAACTGCTCCGAATTTAAAAAGAAAAACTGCAATCGTGACACATTTTTTATAATTTTTCTAACAAAATGATCGATAATAATTCTTAATACATATTGTAGATAATCGAAAAAATATATTAAAAATTTTCAAAAAAACGTTTTCATTATAGTTACGAATATTTCTACTAAAAATGGAAAAATTCGATTTCCATACTGAATGATTTTTTGAACATAAAAAAAGGGTAATCTAAAAAATGTTTTAAAAAAATATTAATAATTGTAAATTAAAATTGTTCGATTTTTTTTTATAATAGTATTTCAAATGTCGAATAGTTATTGAAAAAATAAATATTTATTTTCTAGTCAAATTTATAGGTCGGTTCTAAATAAACGAGGGAACTTTTGGGCGTTTATTCGATTTGTAATCGAAGTACCGGGGCGAATTTATTCTGCCAACGATAAGAGCTGTATCTCAGGTTGATGAGAAAACAAAATTTCTTTCTGCAGATGATTTACGACGAGAAGAAACGGAGAATTTATATAAATGTGTTTTTTTAGAGGGATTTCTGCAAATTTTTTCCAAATATCAATATAGTCACCGTTGTTCTCAAATTCGATACATACTTTCCTCAAATCCTTAGAAATATTGGAGAAATCGGTTGTCCAATTAAAGAGATTTGAACGTTTAAAAAGTCTCCCATTATTAGAACTGTACCTATTTAAAAAAAAAACAGTTTGACTTTGAACTTCCATGACCTTTCGATAATGTCCTTTTGTCATTTGAATTTTATATATTTATAAATGTGTAGAGTGTTTTTACAAAACACTACTTTGTAACAATTTTTTATATGTTTTACAAAACAGGACAAAAGTTAACCAATATTGTGTATATGAAGAAAATATTAAGAAAATTTTACCATAAATTATTAAGAAAAACAACAAATTTTATTGTATTTAAGAAAAAAAATTGTTTTATTAAAAATATATATATATAAAAGTACAAAAAAAAATTTAATAAATTATGAGTTGGTCGTTCTTTATTTAATTTTCATTTCTTTTCTTTTTTTAAATACGTAAGTGAAAAGCGTTTAAGTACACAGAAATAATGCTAAGTACAGGAAGAATGTACTAAAAATCATTTTACCGGGAAATAATTCAAGGAAGGTATCTTCTTGTATAAGAACCCAATATACCAGTCATTCCTAAATTGGTCTATATTGACCCTTTGAGTCGATTCAAAGACGAAAGGAGTCTACGGTATCGAAAACAAGAATAAGGGATCCACATAACTGAGGAAGGACAGATTCGATCAACGCTGGAACTTGAACAACGTTTAGTGGCTAGGTTGGTAAAGCTACGGCTATAAAATATGGAGGTTGATGGAGAAACTAGAAAAAAGAATGGAAATTTACAGTCGTGGTGTTGGTAGATCATTATGAAGGGTGTGTAGTCGATACAAGACAGATAAGACAACGAATATCGTGCTAAGCAGAATCTAGAATGTAAACTACAAAGAAATCAATCTAGAACAAATTAACGAAGAACCGTTGAACGAGAAAGCAACGAATTAGATCTGCATTGGGAACAAATAAGACTTCACAATCAAAGGATTTAATAAGGTCGAAGAATTTGGTGGACGTCCTATGCTGCTGACTTGAGTGACAGTCTTTCTATAAATATATAATCTCGAGTTTCTCACTGGCCGAGATTTAGGTGCTTTACTTCATATTCATTTATTTCTCGCCATGGACTGGAAATTATTATGAAAAACCCATAAAAGAGAAATTTTTGAATCGATTTTAGGTAATTATGTAGAACTCTTTTGTATTGTTTTGTATTTATATTTCCCTGTTAAGCAATTTTTAGTACAATCCATATTTGATATGGCCTAAGAATTAAAATTAGTACGGATAATTCATGATATAAATAAGTTATCCAAAAAAAATCAGTCTTCGTTAATCAATTGAGGGGTACGATTCATTGATATAAATACATGTGAAGCCCATGAATTTTCTTTCCCTTTTTTCAATAGGAATACTAAAACAATAGCAGCTACCATAATTATCACTGAAAATTTACAAGAAAAACGTCATTAGAAAATAAAAAAACGGATATCTCAGCGGTTTTATAAAAGCTCATATTTACCTGTTATAAAAAATATTGGTAAAATATTACGATCAAAGAAATTTCCATCGTATGTGGATAACTTTTTAAAGCTACATTTTTGTATAATATCACAATTTGTATCATAATATAAACCACGTAGACCCACGTTTGGTCCACAATGTCCTTTTTGATATTCAATTGTTTTCGATGTACGATTAAATATTACTTTAAATCCTTCCATAGTTACAGCACCTGTTCAAAAATATACAAAACAAATTGTACAAATTGATTTAAATTTTATAAAAGAAAGTCCCTCTCTCCAAACTCAATCAATTTTCTTGAAAAATAGCTTAAAACACTCTCGATCAAGTCATCTTCAAACAAACAAAAATCGAATTCATATCAGTTCACCCTTTTAAGAGCTACGATGGCACAGACAG
The DNA here is from genome assembly GCF_905475395.1 of Chrysoperla carnea. Lineage (NCBI taxonomy): Eukaryota > Metazoa > Arthropoda > Insecta > Neuroptera > Chrysopidae > Chrysoperla > Chrysoperla carnea. The sequence goes on from NC_058341.1 coordinate 4,112,727, forward strand.
ACAGAGAAACACACACACACATAGAAGTCAAACTTATAACACCCCTCTTTTCGCTTCGGTGGTTAATAAATCGAATTAAAAAAGGTTTTACCTAAAATAGTTCCAATATTTCCAGTCGATTTTTCAATAGCAACCTTATAACAATATTTTAAAGGACTATTTTCATCGCTGAAAACTTGTTTTACGTATGACTGAAAAAATAAAAATAAAATAACGTACACACTGAAGGAAAAAGAAATTTTCATAAAAAACGTTTTCTAAAAACTTACCGGACCAGGTAAATCTAAAATAAAATACGAATTTGCATCTCGTGCAATTGAAATACTAATATTTGGTAAAATATTCCAATTTTGTTCAAAATCAAAACATGATGTATCTTTTGTATTCCAAAAATCGGGATTCAATGATATGTTGTTCCGTTCAACGTATTTACATAATGCATCCGTTAAACTATTATAAACCTACCAGAAAAAAAAGTGTCATTAATTTTCGAAAAAGAGAAATCAATTTTGTATATACCTTTTCTGGTAAAATTAAATTTGTAGATCCACTATCGATAATCGATTTATCATTGTTAATATCTCGACATGTTATCGATGATGTCGTTAGACTTTGATTATCGACCGTAATATCAAAAATCGTAATATCATAAAACCATTCTCGAATGATATTTGCAACAAATTTTGTATGATTTAAACGTTCATTATTTCCCACTGAAAAATTAATGAAAAATCTTTATTTGGTACTTTTTGTGAATTAAAAAATTATCTTAATATAGAGTGGCCACAAATCGGGAATAATTAAGGAATATAATCATTGACGGGGAATAGACCCACACTTCAATGTGGCTCTAATCTGTAGGAATTTCTAAAAAAATGGGAAATAATATGATAGGAGTTAACTTTAATATATTTTGCTTACATATCACATCAAAATTTCCAATATGATTACTGTTATTATTCGAAATCATTCCACATAATTCTAACGAAAATGCTAAGCTCGCTTGATCATTTGCATCCATTACTGCGTCAATCCAGGACTTGACACTTTTATCGGGTCGAGATATTCCTGTATACGCTAAACCTAGTAAACCCTAAGAATTTTAATTCGATTAAAAAATGAACTTTTTCGGAGTGCTTACTAAAACAAATTCGACCAAATCTTAAAGAATGAATTCCTTTTAAATGAAATATTAAACTTGGTGAATTTAGCTTTTAGGAGGAAATTTTTGGTTTCCTCTTCTCTCCAAATTCTTGGTCTTTCGAAAAGTTTCAATCTATAAAATTTGGTGAATTTGTTTTCGTAAATTGTAAATTCTGTTAGTACCTGCCATTCCGAGTTATTTTTAAAAAACATTTCAGTATCACGAATTAAGGAAATATCAGTTCGAATTGGTTCGTTGTACGAGATAAATGGAATAGTTATTAAATCGGATCCAAGAATACCATTCCATTTACCCTGCGTATATTTCGAGGACACATTTTTATTTGTTATTTTAAATGTTCGTGAACTAAAAATAAAATTGTTAAGTGTTAAAAAATGTCCTAACTAGGGCCGTGTTAACTCCATATTGCGCACCGGGGTGCGTGAATCCGGGAAGCTCTAAATGAACTTGAGGCCCCTTTTGTGTGGCCCGCTTTTCCTAAATGAGCCTGGCACGCTCTTTTTATACAATTATTTTGTATAAAAAGTATAATGCGATCAACTAGCGCTCCCAAAACCCAGCCACACATCCCTTGCACTTCCGACGGCCCTGGTTCTAAGTGTTCATGACTCTGATTATTTTACTTACTTTAATGAATTAAAATATAAATTTGTATAAACATTTTTCGTAGCTGCAATTGCAAAATTTGAGCTACCAGTATCAACAATTACTTGAAACTGTAAAAAAAATCAAGATTTCAAAAATTATACCACAAAAAAGATATTGCCTTCTAATGCAATCAATAAAAAATCAACCCAACATAGCTCAATTTTGTTTATCTAGGAATATTTTTATCACATATTATATTGTTTTAGGATCTTTTCCCCGGGATCTGTAGTTCTAGTAATTTTTTTAAATGGATATTATTTAGAAGGGGCATTTTGAAATTACTAGAAATTAATTGGGAGTATGGGATATGGCCAGGATAAGGACAATTTTATTATATACAAATACAGGGTGTTCAAGGAAGAATTACCAACAGTAAAGTTTTCAAAAATTGGAAATTATTAAACCTCCTAATTTTAGAGATATGTGACAAAGATAAATACTTTAGCTGAAAAAAATGATTCCTTATGATAAATATTTTGATTTTACAAAAAACAATTCAGAAATTTCTAATTTTATGATTCCTACTAATTTCAGCTTGATATTCAAATTTATAAATTTTCGAACTGTCAAAAAATAAAACAAAAAACAATCAACGTTCAAAGAAAATTTAGTGCTGTGATAGTGTCCAGAAGTTTTAAAAATTAAATTAAAATGTTTCTCGTACGAAAGTTAAGCTGAAATTAATATCCAAACTTCTAAGAACAGAAAAAATTATTTTTAGGTAAGTTTTATTATATTAAAACTATTTTATTCGGAGAAATTAGTAAGCAAAAATTTACTCGCTTTTCGTCATTTGTTTTTAGCGGTTGGGGGTTCTCAGTAATTTAATAATTTTATCTTTTATAATTATTTAGAAATATTTTAAGACGCCTATGTAAGCTTCGATTTGAAATTTCAAGATATTTACTCAGGTTTTGAGCGACCAATAATAGTCCTGAATTTGTGCAAACATACTTTTCGTAAAATTTGTTAAAGTTTCAAGTTACTAAATTAAAAGATCAGTAAAACTTTAAAATCAACTTAGATAACAATTATTCTGGCCTTAGATACATATTTCTGCTCTTTAAACATAGTAACAAAGCAAGTAATTTCGTAAGCTTTCTAGAAGAAGAAAAAACGGTTTTATATCCTTACATTTTGTTTAGGTTCACCTATTGCAATATCAATTAAATAACCCTCTCCATGTTTCCCCTTTAAATTATACTGTAAACTCGTTGTAATTAAAAAAAACGTACATTGACTGATTATAAATAATATTATTTTTGAAATACATGGTTTTTGTATCATTTTTTTTTATCACAGAAAAAACTTCATAACAAAAGAATTCGTAAAAAACTTTTTCAAACTAATTGTTTATCTTACTTACACTTGTGTAAAATTTATTTGTGTCTTTTTCTATTCTGGTTGATTTGTTTGTCTCGTGTCGAGATTAATCAATCCGATGTTATTATTTTGATGATTTCAGTGTCGTAAAAGATGAGAGGAAGTTATTACACCGTTAAAACTTCCAAACAGGTAAAAATCTTGTTTGTAAAGAGTACCAAATAAACTTCATGTATTAAGAAGACTTACAAAGAGTCTATGATAATGAAGGCGTTTTCTAATGTTTGTTTAAATTTTAATAATATTCCTTCATGTATTATCGAAATCAATTTCTCGATTCAGCCAAATTCGTTTTAAATGTTCCTACATGTATGTACTATCGAAATCAATTTCTCGATTCAGCCAAATTTTGTAGATTTTTGGCAGATACCCAAAAGTTCTTAAGGACACATCTGATAATAAACGGATGGCATCAAATTTGTGGTCAAAAATTCTCACAGGAATGGATTTCGAAGATAGGAAATGAATAAACTATAAATTTTTATTTATCTGTAACAGTTTTTTATTTTATTTAAATAACGATTAAAATATTTACATTTCGAAAATATAAGTTCTATATCAAAAATTAAATACGTATATTAATTTGCAAAAAAAACCAAAGAATTTTCTTAGTGAGACCGAGCAATCTCTGAAAAGAAATGTAATAAATCTTCAATTGTAAAATCTAACGCAATCATAGAGCCCGGATAACAATGTTGTATTAACTCTTCCAAATTTTTATATTGCATTATAAATTCTTCTTGCATGGCTCGCCAAACAACCTGAAAAAAAAAAATCAATTTAATATCGATTATGGTTTTACTAGAAATGATTCTAACTTTTCAAAATGGTGTATTGTATCCATTTTTATAAACAATTGACTCCAAACAATTACTTACTTGTAATAAATTTTCCTCTTCAGACAAATGTTTTTCGACTTTTCGATATAAATTTTCTAAACCTTTCTTAACTTCACGTGCTGGATATTGTTGAATTACTTTACGCAATTCTTGTTTAGAAAACGCTAATTGATATCCAATTTCCGATTCTTTTACACCTTGATTTACTTTAGCTTGAACACCTTCGAAAAATTGCTAAAAAAAAGAAAATTTTATTAATGTTTCTAAGCTAAGATAGATAAATTTCGATTTAATTACGTTTAATTTTTCTAGCGGACGTCCAAAATATTGCGTAACGTATGCTTTTAACGCATCATTATATTTTTGTTTCGCATCTTTTCGAAGTCCATCCAATACGGAAATTTTCAGCTGGGATAATAAGGCATACAAATGGTGGAAATTTTCTATATGAAAAATTACAAATTATTTTTTTAAAGTTTGTTTTTCTAAGCAATCCATACATATTCAATGTTTTTAATTCTAGAAGTCCCTTGGACCTTCAGCTCTCATAGTAAAAAAATATTGAACGTCTATGGATCGCTTTAAAATTGTATTTACCCATTTTAACAACTTCGAGTGGTGTTTTATGATGTTCTGCAGCATGAATCGGTATCATTTCAAACATTTTCGCAACTAAAATCACATACCATTTTTCAATGTCGGGACGACGATGTGTTTTAAATATACTTTCAGCGGTTTTCGCAAATTCTTCAAAATTTTCTACGTATGGTAGTATACCACACTTCGATTTACGATTGACTTTTGTATTTTCAATTGATGATTTTTGTGCTTTCATAAAGTCATCAAAATTTCGTTTCACTTGTACCAATACTGATGCAAAGGTCATACTTAAAAATGATCCGGTATCTTGAGCGGACATCACATGTTGGCTGAGTCGTACGAAAACATTCATACAATAACTGCAAATAATAAAATCGGACTGTTAGTCGGACGAATAGTTTTAGACATACAACGTCTGAAATTGTCTAATCGATTTTGCGTGATCATTATCTAATTTAAGGTTTAATCATACGCCCCTGATAAAAAAGACGGTTAGTTCAAGTGCTTTTCTCTGCTAAACGGTGACAATTTCTATAAAATATTGGCAAAACAGTCACTTTTCATTTGAAGAAAGCATTTGAGAAGTGAATTTTTGAATTATTTTAAGAAAGAATAGATTTATTAATTTAAATCCGAAATTTACGATTCATAAATCCGACTTTTTTTATCAGAGGTGATATAGTCAGATCCGGATTTAGAAATTCGCAGCCCCCCCCCCCCTCTTAAAAAGTCTTCAATGGTGGAATAAGTTCGGTACAAGTTTTATCCCTTATAACATATCTATCTCGAAAATTAATGCGAAGAATTTTAGAATTTTAAAGAAGTTTACTCACAAACTATCTAATTTTTCATAATGTGCAATAAAATTATTGAGTTCCGGTTCCAAGCACGCAAATAATACGCCCATCATACGACGAACTTCTTCATTAATCTGTTTTTCAATCCGTTTCTGGGGTATAACCGTTGTGGATGACGTCATTAAAGCTGTTGCATCGGGTTCTGAACGATTAATTGTCTCATATAATGTAGTTTCCATATTTTTCGATGTCGGACTTAGAACATCCAATTGAAAGAATGCAACACAAAACTGTTGTTCTTTCAAACAAACTGGTTCTAATTCGGCTAGAGCTCGTTCTAGTACCGCATCACATCGATGTCGTTCCGCTTGATCCATATCTAAACTTTGTGGGGGCCATTGTTCACGTTCTATACCCAATAATGGTCCTTCCATTATAACCTGTTTACCGGAAGTTAAACGTAATCGAGATACCGAAGAAGAAATTGTATTTAAATCTTCACGTGATCCATTGCCTCGCTTCGTACCGGAGATATGTTGTTTAGCATCTTCGAAGAATTTTTTAAAATCACGTTCGTAAAGTTTTCCTAAATTATCTTCGTAAACTTTACGTAAAAGCATGTAGGATTTATTGTCCATAACTTTTAGCCAATGCATTAGCTCGGTGTACGGGGTGAGTTCTTTATGGACGGTATTGTGTTGAGGAAGTTGCAATTCGTTACCATGCGAGTTTGATGTAATTCCCATGTCATTTCCTGCGAACAAAATAAAAATTGAGACGAACCCTCTCGTGCTTCTTTTATCAGTCTAATTGAATTGTTCAGTGCTAGGCGATTCAGTTCCTCGAAACATTCATAGACTATCCTCGATTGGAATCTTGATGCCTCAAGTGCTCGAAGAGCGGTCTGACATATTTTCTTGTTACTTCATAAAAAAAAAGAGGAATAAGATTACAGATTTTCTTACCCAAATGGATAAATGAATTATTCAAATGTCGTGAAATTGTTTTCGAAAATTTTGCATGTGCACGTTCAAATCGCTTTCGTTGTTCACGTACAGCTGCTAATTTCAAAAGCGCAGGTTGTAACGAACAATTCATAGCGGCACGTAACGCTTTCCCAGCCGCTATAGCAGCTTGTAAACCTTTTTGTGTTGTTAACTCTGGATCGTCTAGCACAGCTTGATGATGACTCGGTAAATCCAATTGTATCTAGAAAATTTTGTTTGTAAATCAAAAAAATTTAAGAGACTTCGAATTTTTCGATACTTACAATTATATTTTCAAGTTCATGTAGCAACTTTTTATTATTTTGATGTGCAATTGAAATTAATAAATTTTTATGTTCAACCGATTGCATAGCTTCGCGTACGTTACATAGAACTTCATCGTAAGCGGCTAATCGAGATTCTATCATACTGGCTTCTTGTTCGGCGACTTCTAATTGTTGCATTAATGATTCTACCTAAACATAAACAGAGTTAGTTGTTTAAAAACTCTAACTACTCTAAGTGGAAAGAGTTCCGCTCGACATTTTTCGCTGGAAGCATTTTTATCGTAAACAACTTATTTTTCGAGTTTCAACCATATGCCAGCTTAAAAAAGAAGACACCCTGTATACTTACTTTTTGCTCAGACGCTAAAATAATTTGAACATTTTGTCCATCCAAAATAGATAAATCTTTCGCCAAAACTTCCATAAAACGTTCCGCATCACTGATAGCAAAATCACATCCTTCAATTAATTTCGCTAAATCCGCTTGTTCTTTTTCCGTAATCGCTTGAAAATCTTCATTAATTTCAATATTCTCGATATTAATATCAACCGGTGTCACAACATTCTCTGGCGATAATGCAATCTCACTGATCCAATTCTCGGGAATATTCCGGAATATAGGCTTCTGTTTCGGTAAATGTTTACAACATTGTTTCCATAAAGTGATAAAGAAATTCTGTCGTTCTTGTAAATTCGATGCTAACCATCGATATGTCTTATCAATATGAATATCGAATTCATGATTATCGGAATTTGTGTTTTTACCATCAACGATTTTTAAATCGGATAATGGCCAGGAACGTTTCTTTTTAAATACATTCTTATCGTTTTGTTTTACTTGACATATTGTGACCGTATACGGGGGTTTTACTGTAGTTACAACACATAAAAATGATATCTTCTTTTTCTTTAATAACTTACTAACGTGACATACTGCTAATAATCGTTCGTCTAACGGTTGAAACACATCTTTTTGTAACGAATGGCGAATTGCAGCCATTTATTTATTTATTTTTTATTATCAAATTGTTTTTATTTGACACAAAAATGACACTAATGACAGATGATTTGATGCCATGTAATTTTTGACAACTTGTTGTATAAAAGAAGAACGCCCCCTTTGGAATCACTGTAAAACGCCCCCTTCCCCTTATTTTTAAATTTATGGCGGGATACAAAATTACTACTCAGGTTATATTTACCTACATACTCCAATCATCTTAGGGTTTCACCTCGGAATCTAACGGAATAAGCTAATTTTTTGTACAAACCTTTATTTTGGAAGTACAAATGTTGTCTAAAAAGTCACAAATAATAACGCGTTCGCGTCGTTAGATATTCAAGGTCAAAGGTATCGAAAATCTTTTTGCGTTCAATCGTATTAGCATTTATTATAAAAGTTGTAGAGGATAAAATTTTGCCTGAAACTTTTTTTTGTATGTCGATCCGTTTTTGAAATAGAAAGCGCAGAAGGTGTTGCGCTAAGCTTAACGTACTTTAGTTCTGGGTCAATATTTACAAATATAAGGTATTAAATAATCATTTAAGTAATATTTAATGAATAATTATGGACAAAAACCGCATAATAGACTGGGATTCGCGATTGACCTTATCTGTTATACAGTTTTTTCGCTTAATTATCGATTAAATATTACTTACATAGTTTTTTAATACCATATATTTATAAATTTTGACCCTTCACTAAGGTGCGTATACCTCCAGTGCTCCATATTCTGCTCCCTATCCTGAAAATTCTAACTGGATATAACCCTTTAAAAGAGTTTTGGAATAAAAATGCATTATTTTTCAATTTTTTTACACTTTATTAAATAATAAAATTTTTAAATAAAAATTATTATGTAAAATAGCTTAAAAAAAGAAAATGGCAAAATTATTTTTTTAAACATGGATGGAATGATTCGAAAATTGTAAATTATTTAAATTTACAAATTTAAATATATAATTTTTTTTTTTTAATAACAAATATTATTAACAAACAATTAAAAGCAATATTTTTAAATAAATTCGTCTAAATTCAAAGCGATATGAAGAATATTTTCTTATAATAAATATTTAATGAGATTTTCTTCTACAGAGTGTTTAAAAAATACCATCTTTGACATGCAAAAATGAAATATCTAGAAGGAAAAGTGTCTTTAAAATTTGGCACATTTGTGAATTAGGTTGTAACCCCCCCTCATGAGTTGTCGATTTTTCGATACAAAGTTGTTCTACTAAATAAAAATTGTGCCAAATATCAAAGAATCAACACTTTTTTCCTTATTTCCCTGATTTTTTAAATAATTTTATTGTACTTTGTAGATAATAACATTTTGTATCACCCTGTCTGCTTTTCTGCTTCGATAATTTTAAACACTCTGTAGTAAATTATGTTTTGTTCAAAGTATTTAATGCCTCTTTTAAAGTTTATATCAAAATTCAAACACATATTTTGGGGAACATATGAACTTATTTCATTTAACTTAATTTGTTCACATAACTCAAAATAAGAAAGAATATTTAAAATTGAGTTAAACCACTTTCGAAATTCGAATAAATTCGGACACATTAAAAAAATGACATTCGAACATTTACTTGGAACAAAAAAAACATTAAATAACACAAAAATACAACATTTAAAATTAAAAAAGCGAATAGAAATTCGAATAAATTTTCTAACTAAGTAAATCCATAATGTCATCCTTCGATAAAACTGTATTATTTGTGGATGTAGGAGATTGCATTAATGGCGTCCTTTGCGAAGTCATTTGATTTAGTGTTGGTTTCGATGATGCTGTCGAATTATTTGATAACAATGAATCTAACGCACTCCAATTCTGTTGAGGTTGCTGTTGTTGTGACGTTGAATTATTCCACATCGTATTTTGTTGAAATTGACTATTAAAATTATTGTTACGATTTTGTAGTGGTGGAGAAGACATCCACGTATTTGGTGCGGAATTTTGTGAGTTTGTCCATTGTTGTTGTGGAGGCGATTGTGCCCACATTTGGTTGGAATTTGGTGTATTATTCATAGGTGGTGGGGATTTTGGTGATGTCATTAAATTCATTTGACTTAAATTTGATTGGATTAGAGAGGATGTTAAGTCTTTCGTGGGTGGGGTTATTTTTGGAGTGTTTGTGGATGTTGGGGATAAAATTGGTTGATTCTTTAATCGGGCTGATGTTTCTTGTTGTTTTGCGATCCTATAAAAGAAATTTTTATTAATAATATATAATAGGGGTACCGCAAACGGGTCTCTAGCACTTAGATCAAGGCAAGGGGTCTTCTGTACCCTCCTTGAGAACAATCCTGTCATCCGAAGGCGGGGATGCTATTTTAAACAAATAAACAAATAAAGGGGATATAAAAATGGGCAAAATTACATTACCTTTGCTTATCAGCCATAGACAAGGATTTATTATCCACACCATTTGGTATTGTGTCCATGCTTGTTGATGATGATCCTGTATTTTCATTTTTTAGGGCATTGGCATGTTTTGGACTATCATTAATGTAAGAATCAAGACCCAATCCTGAAAACATTTCATCAACAGCTGATTGTGGTTGTGGAGCTTGTACTAAAGTTCCAGGTGACAGCGTTCCAGTGCTTAAACTTGCATCAAAAGTTCTGAAAAAAAGAAAAATTTTCATAATATCATTCCAACACGGACTTTTGGGTGAGTATACTTACTTTTGTTCTTTTTGTATCGAATTCAATTGTTCCAATTTCGTACGATGTTCACTTTCAACCTGGTTCACCATTTCTTTGACTAACGTAACCAGAGCGTTAAATTGATTCAATGTTAGACCATTTTCTATGCAAAGTGGCATTAAAAATGGTAAAATTTTTGTGGCAATACATTCTTTTGTTATGCCTAATTTTTTGTGCGTCATCGCCAATTTATAAATTCCTGGAAAAATAAGTTAAATTAAAATTGAATCACATAAAATCCCTTGAATTTTTTCTAACTTACCTAATATTCCCATAAGCACAGCCGGTTCCCTCGATGGAATTTGCGTTAAAAATGGTAAAATTTCATCCAATACCAACCATTTATCCAAATGTTCCAATAACTTTCCAATACACAGCAAACAATTGACTCGTACTGACAGATAGCTTGTCGATAAACATAATCGTTTGATCCGTGGTAAAAGTGCATTTTTCATAGCCGGATAATCCACTAACGATGCGTAAGTTGGTAAAACCGATAAACAAAGCTCTTGAATCTGTTGTGCATCAGCCTCTAAAGCTCGATACAACATTGGTAAAACATCTGTTTTAATTTCTTCCGCTGGTGTTAATTTTAATAACAATTCCATTTTTTGCATAAATATTAATAAAATTTGTATCGGTTCTTGAATTTTCATAACCGGTTTTAGATGTGGTAAAATATGTTGAATGTATTCATCTTTTGTAGCATTCTCAGCAATAAGTAGAACATTGGGGAGAACAAACGGTATCATTGGTGGATTTACGAATTCTTTCACTAAACAGGGTATTATTCGATAAATGCAGACACGATGAGGTAGTTTTTGTATAATTTGTGGTAGACCTTTGTAAAATTGTGATTTTTGTAAGTTATCCCATTGGAATAATGAATCTAAATAATTTAGAGTTTTTACACCGACATCCTCGAAATATGGAATCTGAGGAAAAATACAAAAAAAATGATTTTAAACTTCAGAAAAAAATTCTTAAAACTGTTTTTGTTTTAGTCAAAATTTCGATGAATCCAATTAGTTTCTTTTGAAATGAAATTACCTTTATAAACTGATGTGCATCCGGTCTCAATTCTGGTGTTGTATTCAACATCATTTTTACATATTCCTGTAATCCTTCTGCCACGCAAAGTAATTTGGAATTGGGTAATTGTTTTAGCTAAAATCAAAATTTGAAAAATAATTTTTGAAAAATAAAATTTTAGATAATATACAGTGTGTCCTCGGAAAGAGGTAACTATACTTGTAAATTTTCTTATTTTGCATTTTAAGACAAAAAGTCATTCTTTATAAGAAGTTTTGCTTTTGCTGAAAAGTATGTAGGAATATTTAAAATTTCTAAATAATGTATAGGGTAGCCAAAAATTTGGTATCACTATTTTTTTTTTAGGTAAACTACCCTTATTTAGTTTTAAATATTCCTACATACTTTTCAGAATAAGCAAAACTTCTTATAAAAAATGACTTTTTTTCTTAAAATACAAAATAAGAAAATTTACAAGTTATAGTTACCTCTATCCGGGGACACACTATATATATATCTACAAACCTCTTTAGCAGTTCGTTTAAATTTTGAATAATCTCCTGTATATTGAAATAACGGTCGACCACCTGGTGAATGAAGAGCATATACAAGCATACCTAGTGAAAACATATCACTAGCTGTGGAATGAACATGAGTTAGAGCACATTCGGGTGCTAAATAATCCAATGTTGGTTGGGTTAACGCATGCATTGCTTGTGTATATTCTGTAAATGGCCAAAATGGCTGAAACAAACAAAAAATTGGCATTTTATTGGGTTTTTGACTAAAATTTTGGAAATTTTATAGCACCTTTAACGAGGAATCTTAATAGTTGTTAATAGTTGTGTTCGTCTAAATAGATGAACAGTCGAAGACAAACGCCTTAGACCGCTCGACCATTTAGGCTCTGGTTAAAAATATAAAAGCTTACCTGACTCTCATGAATATTTTGATTCAAAATACAAAAATCAAATCCAAATATTTTCCAAGCACCCTGTATATTAATCACAATCGATTCCGGACAAATATTCTTATGTAACAGCTTCACATCATTATGTAAGAATGCTAAACCTTCACCCACTTGTAACAGACCATATTTAATTTCCACTTCATATAATTTATAATTATTAATACTTTCCGGTACAGGAACTGGCATATTTTCTATATTTCCTAATATATTCGCTAAACTTGCAAACACTGGTTCCGTAGCAAATGCTAAACTTTCACGACTCTCTTCCAACGGATGTTGTACTGTTAAAATTTGTGGATGTCGTAATTTCGTCAGCTGCATCACACCTCGTCGTAGGATGTCAATCATGATATCACGATCAGCTTTTGTCCATCGTTCCAAGTGTCGTTTTTCTAACACAAATATAGCGGCTTCTTGTTTTGTGGATTTTTTGAATCCTTTGTAAATCTTCCATAATAAACCTTTCAAATAAATTTATTTATTAGCGTAATTTTTTGTGGAATATGTTTTGAAGGGATAATACCTGGACCAGCTGAAGCAATGTGACTAATGACTTCATATTCACGTGTGACAGGATTTCCTGGAAGTACTCCAGATAAATGTGATACTGTACTACTCACGGATGAATATAATTTATTAAATACATCCATTTTTTTGCTCGAATTTTATTTTAGAAGATTGTCATCTGTCAAAAAAATGACATCTCATGGTTTATACTGATGTTCATGTTACAAGGTAGCCAATAAAAAGGCACGTTTAGAAGGTCTAGTTTAGACGAAGTGAATCTTTTATTTACTATTTATGTTTGTCGATCGATCGCATCGTATTCAAAATCAGTTCTTGAAGGTTAGGTTAGAGTGGCTGTCCTGGGGTGGGACACACTTAGACCATAGGGTCCGTTGTGATACCGTAAATGGGTTGGCCCATCCTCGGGCCACTACTCCATGAACCATTTGGAGCTGTTTAAGAACAGCAGGAGGGCTTTGACGTCGACTGACTTTAGATCGGAGAGGTCGTCAAAGGGAGGCTGGCTTAAGTAAGGCCAGCTCCTCATGACAAGAGCTGGGCAGTGACAGAGAAGATGAGCTCCTGCAGTAGTCGTGATATACTGCCAGGCCTAAGCGTTCAGCATGCTTGTCGCCCAGCCAGTGTCCTGTGATAGCCGCAACAACTTTGCGAACAGAGGCCCTTGGAAGTGATATGAGAACTTCGGAACGAGTGCGATTGTACTCAGACCATATCTGTCTTGTAGTACCACAAGTACGTTCTTCCCTCCATCTAAGATTGGCCTTTTTCAGAATATCCTCTTTCAGGAGTAACTTGCAGTTTGAAAATGGAACTCCCGGGTATTTATTGATGCTTGTATTCGGCAGCATCGTGCCATTTCTGGATTTCCCCGAATGTCGACATTCGGGGGATACATCTGAACATATTTCAACCAAAAAAAGTTGGTTTGCGATTTGTATAAAAATAAAATATTTTTATTTATACAAATCGCAAACCAACTGTTTTTTTAACGTAATTAGCACCCAAAATATACAAAAATTAAATTCAATTAACAATTTAAAACAAACTCGGACTAAGACACAGTTCAAAAAGATGATTCTTGATACGTTTCGTAATTGAACCTTAAATTTTGAAACGTCAATGAATACGCTACAAAAGTAATCTTGATCATTTAAAACAACCTTTAGAATTTTGAAATAAAAACTTTTTATGTTTTCATGCTGTCAAAAATTGAATTTATAAAATAATTTGTTTAAAATTGAGATTAAATTAATTAAGCACAAAGTATGGGTCTTACTTAAATTAAAAATGCGAAATAAATTATTTTTAATAATTTTCACCATAATGTTAAAAAATGTCCAAGCAAATGTCAATTCAAATTTAACTGAAGTGTGTGAACCATTCTCACCGCGGGTCAATTGTTCATTTTTATCGGATGAATTTATCGAATGTGATAGTCCATTAGATTTAAAAGGTAATCAAACCGCATATGAAACGTTAGGTTACGGTTGTGTAAAATTCGGTGGACATTTGTACAAAGATGTTGTACGGACTATAGTGAATTGTACGGTGCTTCCAAATATCGAATGTTGTGGAAATCGAACGTTCCATCGTGCTGGTGTACCATGTGTCAAATATTCGGAACAGTATTTTACCACAACGTTATTGTATAGTATATTATTAGGATTTTTGGGTATGGATCGATTTTGTTTGGGTCAAACGGGTACTGCAGTTGGGAAACTGTTAACATTAGGTGGAATTGGTATTTGGTGGATTTTGGATATTGTTTTGTTAATTACGAATGGATTAACGCCTGAAGATGGCAGTAATTGGAATCCTTATGTTTAAGAAGATTTTTTTATTATAAATAAATATTTGTTATTAGAAATTATTTATAATTTTTTTCTAAACAGTTGTTTTTTTTTAGAATTTAAATTTTATTTAATATAGGTCTAAAGCCAGCCGTTTTATTTGAGTAATTTTGGAATGACTAGAAATTGAGAGGCTGTTGTTCAATTTCCCGCCTTCCAATGTACCGGATAATGAACTCCTGTTTCTTTCGTATGTTGGACTGCTCCTCGCCTATAAAAATTGTCATAGACGAAAAATCCGTTTTAAAATATAATCAAAATCGATCATCGGAGAAATAAAACACTAAAAACGGGTCAACTGCCGAATATTTGAGCAGAAAGACGGATCGGGATGTGGTTCTTTGCAATCGATTCGCGAGGAAGTTTACAAACTTTGTACACAAAAGTGATGGGGAATAAATGAAAAACTGGAAACTAAATATCGATGGAATTGAATCTTATTTTGTTACTCCAAGGGTTTTTGGTGCCGCTGAACTCGAATATCACAAACGAAAATGGCCCCAGATATTCCTGGTGGGTATTCTACACCTCATCTCTAAGAGTTTTTGAGAATATGTAACATATTTCTTCTCTAGGCGACCCCTTTTCGCTTGCCTTGGGCATCAGGTACCTTAGGGCCCATTTTCGTTGTGATATTCGAGTTTAGCTGCCCCAAAAACCACCCGTGTATCAAAATAAGACTCATTTCAATCGATATTAAGTTTCCAGTTTTTAATTTCTCCCTCATCACTTTGTTCATATAGTTTGTAGACTCCCTCATGAATCGAATGCATTCAATTCGTCTTACTGAATTGATTTCCGTTGATTCCGACACCGGATTTGTAATCTACGTAAAAAATGCTTTTTGTTTTTTACGTGACGTTGAAAAGTCGCTAAAGAGCGTTAACGTATGATACATGATGAGTATCCTAATAACTTAAGCGAAAGAATAGTCGAAAACTCGAAGCTAGAAACGATTCTAACTCAAATTACACGCCTGACCATAAACCTAAGATTTTTAACCCTTAAGAGGTAATCAATTGTGTTATATAATTCAATATTGTTATCGAATATGAAGTAATTCAAACAGGATGGTTTTTACAGATAAAAAATGATACGGAAAATTTCTTTGATTTCGAAATATTGTGATAAGATTTTCAATATCTTGAATAAAACATGGCTGAATTAAGATAATTCTGAATAGTTTTCGTAATGAGATAATCAAGGATAATCTCTAGCTTATCAAAAAACAATTATATTTGATAACAGATTCAATTAATGAATAATTCTTTGAAAGCGATTTTTGTAAGGTCAAAAAGATTTTCCGCGGAAAATAAAAAAAAAAAACAATTTCAATTTTTAAACATTAACATAATTTATTAAGTTAAATTTTCGACATTCATAGCAGTTATTATTATCTACAAAATTTTGAACTATACATAAAAATTGGAAAACAAATCATTAATTATTTTTTGGTGCAGGTTGAGCTGGAGGTGAGTAATTTAAGTAACATAAACCACTTCCTTTTAATGCTGCAAGTGTTGCAATGAAAAATCCTACACCCAATACTAAATGTTTGTTGTATTTTGCTTGTCGAGCGGCATTTAATTCAGCCCATGATTGTATTGGAGCTGGCATATCGTTCATTGTTGGTGCTTTCCATCCGGAAACTTCACTCATACCTCGACGAGCTGAACCTAGAATCAAATTTTTGGAGTTATGTCATTTATGTAACACTTTCAAATCTTAAAAGCTGTGGTAACGCTTTCAATTTACATACCGTTTGGTTTTACCAGCTGACGTAAAACACTTTGTCGTACGGCTTGCATTATTATTTCTTTTTAAAAATCAATAAAGAGTTAATTTCTACAAAATTTGAATGTCTAAAAAATACGACTAATAAAATATGGCCGAATTATTCTTTTTATCGATTCCAATATACGCATGTGTCAAGTTAGTTGTTTTTAAATATCGCTAGAGGGAATTGTACAAATTTGATAAAGCGGTTTATTTAAAATTATTAAATTTGTCATAGAGGCCTTGAAAATTTTTCGTATGATATGTTTTAGGGTCTTTAGGGTTAATATATTCATTAATAGAATAATAATAGTAATTCAATTACTGTTACATCCTGTAAAATGTGTAATTTAAAAGTGTGAAGTATATTTCATAATTGATAGGATTGATTTATGTTAGGGATCATTATATGTTTTAACCCTTATGTGTAAACGTGTATAAAATAGATATTTTGGAGTTACGAGCGCCAGGACAATTTTCGATAAAAGGCTTAATTTTTTTTTTTATATGAAGTTGAACAAAGTCTAAATCAATTCAAAGTTTTAAGGAGGGGGGTTGCTCGATTATTTAAATAAATAAATGACTTCAAAAGCAGGCATATTTAAAATTGATTTTACGGTAAAACGGTAGATGAATTATATGTTTTCATAGATTTCTCCATAACTAGTCGGTGGAAATTTGAAAAAAAACTATAAGAGAGAATAAAATTTTTCGATATTTGAAGTAATTTTCAAACTATTGAAAATTTAGTTTTATAGTTTAATACATTCATGAAAATGCAGTACAAATAATATCAACCCTAAGTCTAAAATTGCTTTGGTGCTCGTACTACCTTAAAGTCGTTCATAAAACATGTTCGCAAACAAACAAAGGGGGACTTGCTGAATGTGATAAGACGTGACAAAGAGGGCGGGGTAAAAGATATAAAGAAGGATCTTTATAAAAGGGTGTGATCCCCTTGAAAAATGTGACACAGCGTGAAAACAGGGAAGAGGGATGTAAAAAAATTAATTTTAGCGTGACGTATTTTATGAACCTATTAAAAATGTCCTCTTAATTTAATAGGTGGACTTTTTTGTAAAAATATTTAATTAGCTAAAATTAATTTTAGTCATTTCTTTTTTTTATTTTGAAATTGTCAAAAATTTAAAGAATTGATTTTTTTCTAAATGTCATCCATAGAGATTGTATTATCATCTCTATGACAATATTTTATCTATGCTCTATGATGTTATCGAGAAGAGAAAATGGCTTCTCACGTCAAAGTTGTGTCAAAGTTAGTACGATAGAGTGAGGTTATTTAGCATAATATGACTTTTTTTTGATAAAGACAGTTAAGGGTTAATAATTGTGTGATAAAAAAACGTTTATGAATATATAATTTTATTATATTTGTAGGTTAAATACTTTTAATATCTACTTTTAAAAATAAACAATTTTTATTGTACTATGAGGAATTGTTTTACAGATAAGATGCAAGTTATTGATAATAAATAATAATAAAAATATTAATATTTTTATTAGACATATTACCTAAATGTAAACAGAAATAATCACTTTTTTAAAATGTTAATCGTTCAATTTTACATAAAGTATTTTTTTATTGTCAATTGACTTGAAAACTTAATAAACTATTCATAATTATGAATAATAAATTAAAGTCCGATATAGTGTTTTATATATGTTCTACACACTCGAGAACAAAGACTCGAGAATCGAGACGTTTGGTGGTGATTAATAATAAATATAATTCAGTTTTTAATTAAATTAGTTTGTTTAAAAATGGAGTGGTTAACAAAACAATATCGACGTATAAAAAAAGTTCCCGAAACAAATGAACAAACTGTGGAAAATGATGGATTGGAAACGGATATCGAATATCGGGAACGTTGGATGTCGATACGTGTTATTTATTTTACAATGTTTTTAATGTCGTTAGCGTTTAGTATTATTTTAACAGGTGTTTGGCCCTACTTAGATAAGGTAAATATTTTTTCATTTGATTTGAATCGTTTATCCGATTAATTAATCTCTAGATCTTTGACTCAAAATATATTTACGATGATTAGAATTTTAAGGATATTCGAAAGACCCTGATTAAGGTACCCATTAAAAATTTTATAGAATTTTTATTCCAATTTCGATAAAACTTAATACGCAAGGTAATTTTGTACTAGAATATATCGAACTAGAATAGAATCGTATCGATTTCAAGCTATTTCTTAAAAAATAGATTTTTTCAATGGTAAATTGACCAAGCTTTTTGCTTTTTAATCCTTATTGCTCTAGAAAACACCATCCACGGATTCATATCATTAGATATCCGGGCAACACAAAATTAATTCGCAGATTCCCGTTAATTAAGGAATGGACGCAATCACAGGGTTAACCAAGAAGCAAAAAAACCCACAGACTCGCGCTGACTCGACCCCATTAAAGACATGACCAACCCGTGGATCAGAGAATGAACGTTCGTAGATTTAAGTCCGGACAGCCAACCGGCTCTAAAATCCTTCAGCTCAGTCTATCTAGCGTCAAAGGTAGCACAGGACTGCCGTACGTCCTTAAATGAGCTGGCGGAACGAATGAATGTAGACCTGACATGGGTACCGGGACACAGGGACTGGCAGTGTCATCATTACTACTGCAGGAGTTGTCACAGTGGTGGCGAGGACCTCTCCGACCTAAAGTCAGTCGACGTCAAAGCCCTCCTGCTGTTCTTAAACAGCTCCAAATGGTTCATGGAGTAGTGGCCGGGGATGGGCCAACCCATTTACGGTATCACAACGGACCCTATGGTCCAAGTGTGTCCCACCCCAGGACAGCCACTCTAACCTAACCTAAGTCCGGATATTCGTGGCTAACAGCTCCGTAGATGGTGTCAATAGACGCCCCGTCGATGGTGTGAATAGACACTCTAGAAAACCCAAAATCCAATTTATCAGGGAATTTTTAACCGATTTATTAGAGAACCCCTAAAAATCCATGAATAAATTTAGTAAGAGATCTTTTATAAATTAATTATATTCTATTATTTTTTTAGCTAGATAAAAGTGCTGGAAAACAATTTATGGGATACATTGTTGGAGCAAATCCATTAGGACAAATGTTATTTTCTCCATTGTTTGGATGGTGGAGTAATCGTTTAGGTTCGATTCGTTTACCGTTATTAGTATCGTTAGCATTATTTATTATCGCCAGTGGAATATATTCAACACTAGAAATGTTTGAATCATATCGAAAGTATTGGATGTTATATGCGAGATTTTTAGTTGGCGTTAGTTCTGGTATGTAATCATAATTCTTCATAAACCGTAGGAAACAAAATGATGGTTATTGCTTGCTGGTGGAAAAAATATTTGAAGAAAGAATACGACTTAATAAGTCTTAAAAAGTCTTAGAAACTGTGAAAAAGTCTTAGGAACTCTGAATAACTCTGAAATTTTTAAACTTTTTCAGGTTGAATTAGACTGTCCAAAACGTTTAAAAATTCAGATTTTCTAGGATTTTCTAAAAGTTTTTAAGACATATTAACACTTATTCTTTTTTCAAATATTTTTTCCACCAGGGCTACTCTTATATTATTGTTTCCCATTGAGTTCCCTTTATTCCTATCCCAGTTTCTGTACTATTTCATTTGAAAATAGTTTAATCCTCTCAGTATCCACCATTTTATTACCTGTGACTTGAAAAATTGTCTCCATATTTAAACATACTTCCATTTTTCTAATATTTCTTTAAAAATTTATCCCGTGTTCTCAATATTCAACCATTTTGTTCTCAATTTGACAAAGAAAAAAATCTAATTTGAGAATTAATACGCAATTAATTTTCTTTTAGCAAATATCGCAGTCTGTCGTTCATATTTATCTGCTGCGACCCGCAACACTGAACGAACGTATGCTGTATCAATAATTTCCTTAGCCCAGGTGCTAGGTTTTATAGTTGGACCTGGTTTACAAGCAGCTGTAGTGCCGTTGGGTGATGAAGGTGTTGATTTAATACCAGGACAACTTAAGCTAAATATGTATACAGCTGCGGGATGGATTAATGTGATTTTAGGCTTTGTAAATTTCTGTTTATATTTACCAATGTTCTTTAAAGAGCATAAAATTGCTGCACGCGAGGCTATGTTAAAACAAGGTGCTGAATCAGGTAAATTTCGTTAGATTTTTTTTTTTTTAAGTACGTCGTCGTTTTATTAGTAAAATTAAAATCATGCACTAACTATTTTCTTATTTATGAATTTTTTTTATCGTAAACTAGAAGTAAATAAAGATAATACATACAGGGATTTAAAAAGTATTACATAAGAACTGTATTTGGGGCCATTCATAAAATATTTCATACAAAATTTCGTAACTCAACAATATCCCTTTATCCCTCTGCTCCTGTGACATATTTTATGAACCTATCTTTTATGTACACACCCTGTATGTGTAGATTAGCAATGATTGTGTAATTTTTCGTATTATAAACGTATTTTTTGAAGTTAATACAGTAGACCCGTGGTAATCCGGCCGTCTAATACGGAACCCCTTGT
The DNA here is from genome assembly GCF_905475395.1 of Chrysoperla carnea. NCBI lineage: Eukaryota > Metazoa > Arthropoda > Insecta > Neuroptera > Chrysopidae > Chrysoperla > Chrysoperla carnea. The sequence goes on from NC_058341.1 coordinate 4,133,847, forward strand.
AATCCGACATAACTCTAACGGTAATTAAAATTCAGATTTATTGTAAATACATGAATTCTTCGTGGCGGAAATTAAAAAATGTTTGAAATCTTATCACTTTGATATGTAATTTGTCGGATTACAAGGTATTCTTTTTCAAAAAGTTCCGGATTACAGGGTGTTTGTGGCAGTACTCTATAGTTCGACAAATTCGATAATTCTACAACCACCTTGCAAAACGTTTTTCGGATTACCGTGGGTTCACTGTAATAGATTATATATAGGTTTTTTTAGTTTAGATTATATATTTTTAGTAAATTTTTTCTGTAATAGATAAAAAAAAGTATTTAGAAATGTTTTTTTTTTTTTTTTTGTTGTACCTTTTATAGAAAAAGCAGCTTGGAAAGCACTGAAACCCGATTATTTTTCTGCTTGGACTCTAATAATAACTTTTTTTGTTTTGGTGTTTAATTTTATGCTTCTTGAAACGTATGTAATTTATTATTTTTATTTTATTATTTTTTTTTTGGCTGAAAATAGCGCTCGAAAGATGCAGGGTATTTTTTTAAGTTTACATATGCTTGAAACTCGATAAATAAATTTAATCGGGGAAAATTCTTTAAACGAAAAATGTTAGTTTGAAAGACACACATCTTATACCGGCATAGAATTCGATCTCTGGTTCATAACTGACAAAAATTAGAAGATGAACACTTTAAACTAGAAAGTTGTTCTTTCTAAATACGAAAACATTTTTTGTTTGAAACATAGAGTGAGTTTTCCATTGAGCTTGGAAACCTAGGTCAAGTTTAATGTCTGCGTAAGATGTGCGTCTTCGCTTGAAGCATTTTTATCGATAATTTTTTTCGAGTTTCAAACATATGTCAACTTAAAAAGACACCCCGTAGATGGTCATCGCTCTCTATTGACAAGAAAAGTTTGTCACTGTGAGCTGTTACCATGCTATTTACGAGCACTCTTTTCGACCAAACACAGTAAATTTTTTTATATATTTATTTTTGTTATTTCATTTACTTTATCTATAAATTAATCAAATTATAAATTCACAAGGCCCCCTCCCCACCCTTTTATGTAAATATTTCCTGTTTCCAAAATATGAAAAGGCAATAATCCCTTTCTTAAAATATAAAGAATTAGGATTTTAAAAAAATCCCTCTTAAAATTGTTCGAATTTTTTTTTCTAGATTGGGAACATTACTTACAATGGATCAATTTGCTTGGACCAAAGCTGAAGCCTTATATTATATGGGTATAATGATGTCAATTGGGGCTGTTATGGCATGCTTTACATTTGTATTAATCTCACCCTTATGTAAACTATTTCCCGAACGGAAAGTTATGATTTGGGGTGGAATATTTTTTATGTGTTTAGGACGTTTAGTTCATATACCATGGGGTGATGGTCCGATACAAATTTATGACGATACTCTTATTATCGATAATAATTCGACGACTCCAATAAATGGTACAGAGCTTTTAGGATGTCCAGCTAGTCAAGAATGGTGCGCTTATACACCCAAACAAACAATATTCCAGTTTCTTCTTGGATACTTTTTAACTACAATGGGATATCCAATTGGGGTTACGTTGGTACAAACGATATTCTCTAAAGTTTTGGGCCCACGTCCTCAAGTAAGTTTTAATTTTTTTTTATGTTTCTTAAGGATGTACGAGCACCAAGGCTATTTAAAATAAAATGGTTGTTTTTTTAGTCCAAATCAATTCTAAAAATGTTAGGGGGGAGGGGTTTGGCTGCCCGATTATTTAAATAAATAAATGACTTCAAAAGTAGGCATATTTAACTTCGGTTTTATGGGAAAGGAAATAAATAATTTAATGGAGAATGTTCTTAAATATGTTTCAAGTGCGACTTTAGGGTTCCGTATCGGAAAAATTTGTCGGAGATGTTTTTTTAATTTTGTAAATTTCACTTGTGAAGTTATTTATTTATTTAAATAATCGGGCAGCCTCTCACCCTCCCTAAAATTTTCAGACTTGATTTAGAGTTAGTCTTCTTATAAAAATCAAGCTTTTTTTTTTAAGTTGCCTTGATGCTCGTACTACCTTAACTAATAGACAATTTTTTGTTTGTTTTTGTAGGGAGTGTGGATGGGTTTAATGACTGGATCTGGATGTTTTTCTCGTGTTATGGGCCCAGTGTTCGTGAGTTATATTTATACAATGTATGGAACAATTTGGACGTTTGGAATAACTTTAGCTATGATGATTGGTTGTCAAATCTGGTTGATTATATTCGAAAGACGTTTGATACCTGTAGAAGATAGTGCTGAAAAGAGGCAAAATTTTGAAAAGGGAACTGAATTACAGGAAATGAATCATTTACATAACGCATCGGTGGAATTTCATGAAGAAGATGTTGAAACATAGCAGGTAAGAAAGAGATCATGGCTGTCCGGTATCAATTCTAATATTAAACTTAACTTCTTTTTTTTCAGTGAAGGAATTAAGACACCATCTTCAAAGTTCAACGTACACAGGGTTCAAAAAAACATTTTGAAGTGACTTAGTGGTTTTAGAATTCCTTGCCAAGTGTTGTAGCATACACTAGTAAAGTATAGGCCTTTTCATCGATTTACTTTTGTTTCGGACAGTTGCCAAAAAATTATTCAACCTAAGAAAGTTAAATATATTTTATCTTGTTCAAGCAGCGATTTTTGACAAGGATAGAAGAAATAAGATATTTCTTTATTTGATTGAAAACAGTCCGAAACAAAAAAGAATCATTTTGTAAATGAAAAGCCCTATTTTTGACGGATGACCTTTGCGCCATCTTGTGTTTTATTTTTTCTAAAATGGTGGTTTAGGTTTAGCAGAAATAGTAGGAGAGGTTATGGACATTTTTGGGTAGGAGTTTCAGGCACTCGTCAGATATCTATTCCAGACCTGTGTGGTGGGTGGCGGTATCGTTTCAATTTATTGATAATGTTGAGTATTTTTTAGGACTAAAAATAAATTTTTTTTAAAAGACATCATTTTGGTGGGATTTTTTACCTGCCAGGTGAAGAAGAGTAATTTTGCAAACATCTTGCAGGGGCTCTAAAGATACCGCTTTCCTCCAGCCAGGCCTTCATTTTTGTATTTTGTATTATTATGGGAGAGATATCTGACGAATTTTCAAAATGCTTCAAACAGCTACCCAAAAATATCTACCCGCTCTCGGATTAAAACGTCATTCGACAAGTGAAATTAAATAATGATTTAATATTCAATAAAATGAGTAAAAAAAACGATCTAATCGAAAGTGTTGTGTTGTTAATTGTCGCCCTATTAGCTCAGTTGGTTAAGGTGTAACCAATTCCGTCCACGGTATGCTTAGGGTAGCGGGTTCGATTCCTGCCGTCACAACAAAATTAATTTAATTAATAGTGCATGGTATATGCATCAAACTTAAAAATAAAACACGAAATGACGTTCAACTTTACTAGCGTATAAAAAAATGCCAAATAGATTTCTAGGTTATATTTTAATTTATAATTTGACAAGAATTAAACTGCCCCCTTCCATTTTATTCCTAAATATATGTCACAATTAGATCCATTGTTTTATTTTAGAAATAATTTACAAAAACGAGACTGGTAATAGATAAATTTTTCAAATTTTTGCGATAGTTAGATTAGAAAGATCAATTTTATACAATTAGTTGTTAAGGTCGAAGAATATTATTATATCCATGTCGAAAAATATTACGATTATAAGCGCTGTTAGTGAATTAATGGTATTTACATGGTTATGGGAGCATTCATAAACTACGTAATTCAATTCCAGCCATTTTTTCCCTCTCTCCACGTAGCCCAGGTAGCCTTTAATGTGATCCCAACCCATCGCCCGAACCAAAAAAAGGGGTATTATAAGTTTGACGGCTATCTGTGCCTGTTTGTCTGTCTGTATGCCTGTCTGTCTGTCTTTGTGACTGTATGTGGCGTCGTACCGCCTAAACGGATGAATCGATTTCGATTTTTAAATCGATTACGTAGCCACCTTTCTCCTGACGTAGCTTAGTGTAGCTTTTTAACTACCCCCTCCACTTCTTGGCTGGGCCATGTGGTTTATGGATGCTCCTTGTGCGATTATGTTTGTAGTATTTGCTATCAATGGACCTTGTTAGCACCCAATGTTACAACAAGCGCTTATTTATTGATCAATTTAAGTGAATTTCAGGAAAAAGGTCCATTAATTTACGGTCCTTTGATATTCGATATGAAATTTGCGCTCGTTTTAACATTTTTAACGTAGTTTCAATATTTTTAGGTTAAATTATTGTTAATTAGTATGCTTTTCTCTATAAAGATTGTCTAGAATGCACGATCTCAGAAATAAATGTGCAATTTTAAGAAATTTGATGGGACTGAAACTCTTTGAGATCGTGTACCGATTTCTTTTTGAATTATCCGATTACCGAATATGATAAAATTGATGACGCTTATATTAATTGTTATTAAAGAGTAAATATTGATTTTTATCGTGTTTAGAAATATATACAGAATATTTATAGAAGAAATGTTTACATAATACAATTCTCATTTGATACACACTGTAAATGTTTTATAAAAAAATAATATATTGTAATATTTTATTATTTTAACTTTGAATAAACCGAAATTTTATATTAAAAAGAAACGAGTTTTTAATTTTATTTTTAAATCCACTAAATCCTTATCCTATCCATCCAGAAGTCTTTTAGGGGAATTTTCTGAATATCATCGACGCCGAGTTTGCCGACCACAATAACTTTCTGATTAACGATGTGAAAAAATTACTTTCCTATCAATTTTTGACAAACTAAAAAGGGTGCAGACCATTAATTTTGAGATAATCAATTTTGGGGTGGAAACACCCACCGTCTTTCCTTCCATATCAGGCCCTACTAATTGGTACTTATGTTCTCCTAGTAGAAATGATGAAAAAATCAACGTTTTTTTCCCATAAAAGTTCAAAAAAAATTTACCATTTGGTATGGTGAAATTATTTTCGGATTTTTTATGAAAAAAACCTTAATTTTTTTCAACATTTGACTAGGAGAACATAAGTACCAATTAGTAGGGCCTGATATAGATGGAAAGACAGTGAGTGTTTTCACCCCAAAATTGATTATTGGTCTGCATCCTTTTTTGGTAAGTATGACTTTTAGTTTTTAGTTTATTCTTCCACAGTGTAAGGAATTAAAAAAAAAAATTTACTTACCTTTATCGTATTGTTTGTTTTAAAACTTTTTCACCTTTTATCTCTGTAAGCCAAAGGTTTCAATACCTACCTTTTTGTGAAATTCTTCCTTTTTACCTTTTTAATAGACCTTTTCATTTTAAAAAGTGATTACCTTTTGTTTCGTACAGTATGTCACAAAACTAATGTGATAAAATGACTAACAAATATCTTGTATCTTTGTCCAACTTATTATTGTCCGTCCGAAACAAAAATGAATCGTAATTGAAATAAAAAGGTCTATCGATACTTACGTTTTTATGATAACATTACTTCCGTAAGAGGTAATGTAGCCCTGGAACTCGTGATAGTAAAACTGTAGTTACACGGATTTTAAAATTTTGATTATTAATCAATACTATTTAACGATAAGTACAATATGGACTAGGTGTGTCATGGTTTATCCTGGCACAAATATTTTTTGCCAGGCAATTCCGCGATAAGGGTAAAACATTATGCACTATCACAACTATTAATAAATTAATTTTGTTGCGACGGCGGGAATCGAACTAGCTACACAAAGCATACTACGGACAGAATTGGTTACGCCTTAACCAATTGAGCTAATAGGGCGACTTGTAATTATTAAAAATATAAAAAATAATTTTTGCCAGGCAATTCCGCGATAAGGATAAAATTTTATGCACTATCACAACTATTAATAAATTAATTTTGTTGCGACGGCGAGAATCGAACTCACTTCACTAAGCATCCTACATAGAGAATTGGTTACGCCTTAACCAATTGAGCTAATAGGGTGACTCGTAATTATTAAAAATATAACAAATATTTTTTTCCAGGCAATTCCGCGATAAGGGTAAAATTTTATGCACTATCACAACTATTAATAAATTAATTTTGTTGCGACGGCGGGAATGGAACTCGCTACACTAAGCATACTACAGACAGAATTGGTTACGCCTTAACCAATTGAGCTAATAGGGCGACCTGTAATTGATAAAAATATAACAAATATATTTGTGAGGATAAACCCTGGCATACACCTACTCCATATTGTACCTATCCTTAAATAGCATTGATTCATATACGATATTTCGAAATCCGTGTAAGTACAGTCTTACTGTCACAGGCTCCCCGCTAAATGGGGATCGGAGTTGAAATAAAAAAATGATTTATATAGGCAGTACTTTAAGTACATTCAAAAGGTCATTTTTTTATTGATTTCATTTGTTTTTTTATAATACAAACATATTTTTTTTAATTGAGAAAACATTGTGTGCAAATATATGAATAATGCCAATAAAATACAAGTGACAAACAATATTATTAAATAACAATTACGTAATTATCATACTCAGATCCGTAACTATCCAATTTATGACCCAGCCCTATCAGATCTTCTTTCATTTTTATTTACACAACCTCCAAATACTAACCATTTGAAGAAGACATTTAAATACAATTGTTATTACAATCACATGCGCCTTTTTATTTCAAAATTTTGAAATAAAAAGGCCTTTCTTTTTTGTAATGAGCTTTGCTTTTATTTTTGGATCTGTCTAGTTACATCTCTGAACATATTAAATAGATAAAAGTGAGAAGATAATGCATATCTTTTAAAAATATTAAAAATTTTGTTTTTTTTTTTATATATAATTAGTTTTAATTAATCAAATATATATAATTGAACATATAATTAGTTAAATATTTAGGAATTATCCACTCATTTTTGTTTATTACATAGTTTTAGAAGATTTTCTGGGCTATATTTTCATGTTTCTATATAAATAATTCAAAATATATTTGAGTTTTTGAACACAGTCTTATTTGTGTGTATTTATTTCAAAGTGGCTGCGTTCAAAAAATAAAATATTTAATAAATAGACATAAAATATATTTTTAATTTATTTATGTATAAATATATTGTTTATTGGGAACTGACCAATTATATCTGTGGAAATAAAACGATTTTTTATGACCTTACATACAAATTATTTCTTATTTTATAAATAACCACCATTTTTATTCAATTTCATTGGTTTGAAGATTTATCAAAAATACTTCGAGTATGGACGAGTACGTAATAGTTTTATGGTAACAAACACACTCGATTAAATCGAGGATTAACTATAAATTTTCTAAAAGTATTTATGATAGATCCTTTACAGTTTCTTTGTGAATATTTTATCATAATTTTGCCCAATACATGTCACAAGTTTCGATTTTTTTTACGTTAGAAATATTTCTTTGTGAGGTAAAAATGTGGAAACTGATGAAAAATATTGGACAAACTTATGAAAAATCATAATTAAATTTCTTACCAGTTCATTCTTTATCATAAAGAGGAACACAACACGAAAAAAAATTAAAACCAATTATACTTGGAAGAAAATTCTGGAAAAAATGAATACAAAAGCAGTTAACTTTATTGATTATTGATTAATATTTGAGTTTAGAAGATGGCTTCATTATTTTTATTTATTACTGTGAGTTTATTGTGATTGTTTAAGATTAGAACATATTTGCTTTGACTTAAGTTTAATTTTATGTTAAATTTTTCATAAAGATTTTACATTTTTCTTTGTTTTGTTAGTTAGCTAAATATATATACTATGTTTTTCATTTTGTTTTCTTTTTTTAGCTTTAAAAATATATTTAAACCTAAAGAAAATCTATTTTTTTAATATTTATTTTTTAGTACAAAAATACATCGATTTTCAAGAAAAAATTGCTAACTAATAAGCTAATTTTTTTTTATTCTTTGATGGTATTTTTATTATTTCTTTGGCACTTTCAATTTTATGTGTCTTTAATTTCTAACGAAATTCACACAAACTAAAAGTCATGACTGTTTCCGAAGTTTTACAATTTATTTAACACATCGAAAATTCGACCTTGATCCTAGGTAGACTTAGAGACCACGTAAATGTTTTCGATTTTGAAAGCACCAAAAAAATAATATAAAATCCAAAATAACACAAATATAGTCATTTTTATCTCCTCTAATTGAAGAACATGTATCAAAAATTTTGTTTTAAATAGAAAAAGATGTTGTCTTTATTTCTTTTTGTTTGTTTAAATTTTTCGGTAGGAGAGACTAAATTTTTCCATTTTAAATTGTATTTCTACTAGTATCACATTTAGAATCTAAGATTATAACTATGATTCTATATAATTAGAATTTTTTTCATTCATATTTTTTTATATTTATTAAAAAAATGTTTATTTTTTTTTGTAAAACAATGTGATGCGCCTTTTTATTGAGAAAATAATTTGTTAAAAATACTTGGAGCAATTGAAATTATTTAAAAATATGGCAATCAGTCGTCAATTCGGTTATTTTTAATAAATTCAGTCAAAAAAATCGTTAAATGAGGTTATTCCAGTTAACATTTTTCATAATTACGTTATGTCACCATTAATTTCCCCCAGTAATATTCTTAATTTGTCCCGGTAATATACTTAATTTCGTTATCTATGATACACGAAAATATCACTTCAGCTATTATCAACCACAACTGGCAAAGCTACACGAACTTCACACTAAAACAATACATAAGTAAGCGAACCACGTACAATGTCAGGAAAAGTCATATTTTGCAGTTGATATTTACCTAGATAGATCAAATTTTCGCCCCCGCAACTAAATTTTGAAGCCCCCTTCTTAAAAATACGCATTAGATTGCATTCCTCTTTGATTTCTTTCTTTCCTTTTCATGGAGTAAATAGGACGCTGAACTAAAAGTAGTACGGACGAAGTAGTATTACATTAACATCACGTCCTTACGTAAAAAGGCTATAATTATGACGAGGAAAATTACACATAATTAGGAAAAATGTTAACTGATATGTTTACTATGTTTTTTGTCAAATCTAGCATAAAAAATACTTTTAACCTGAGATTAAATATTATAAATATTATAAAGAGTTTTATAAAAAATGAATTTTTTTTATTTTTTCGACATTATTTAGAAATGCTAAAAAAAATCAACAAAAATACTTTTTTCTACAACTAAATATTTAATAATCGGGATCTGGGAGCAATTAATTTATTTTTTGTGGATGCAAAGGTTTTCAATTTTGTGCATCTTTTGGGGCTGAATATTTAAAATTGGAAAATTTTATAAACTATAGTTGAATCATTTTAGGGAGGCCTAAGATATTCAATGAGTAATCCCATGAAGCTCGGTTTCCTTTAGGAAATCCTAATCGAAACTTTTCACACTCCTAGGCATGAGATGTATAAGGATCCGACATTCTGGAAAGTGTTGATTTTTATCTATATTCACAGAATTTGTCATCACCCTCATTTTCCAAATTTTTCGAAAAAAAACCTCATCTACAATTTAAATATTTTGAAAAATTTATCATAATCATCTTCTACAGTTTAAAAAATTTTCCAAGTTGTACAAAATTATAAAATACATATAAAATAAACCATATTTGAATCTTACCAGAAAAATTGAGTATTTTTTCGAATTAAAATTCGAAGTTATTAAATTTATGAGATATTTACTGTGAGTATTACATTTTTCTAATTCGATTTTTGAGTTGTAGATCGATCGTTGAGATACTTCTTCGAGATATGTTTTTTTTTTCAATTTTCATGCAAAAACATATGAATGCGATGGACATCGAATTATATTTGGATAATGTAAAGAATAAGAAGGCGTTATTGTACTATATGATACAATGAAAATTCGAAACCTCACTTTTTTGACAATGACATTTATACCCATAGATGTTTATTCTAAACTTAGATCGCTACTTACAAAAGTTTGACTTCTTATATGGTTTCAAATTCGAGAGAATTACTTTTAATTAAAAAGTCATTATTTCTATTCACTTTGATTCTACTTAAAAGGGTCGTAATTAAAAGTTTGCAAAAGGAAAAAAAATATCTACGACATTTTTTAGTTTTATGAAACACGGGCACTTTTTTTTTTAAATACATATTTCAACTACTACATTTGTAAATATTTTTATCAAAAATTTATCCGTTTTGGGGGATTTTTACTTCAATGGTATCTCCATCTACAAAAATGCATTCATTATAAAAATTCTACTGAAGAGATTATTTAATTTATTGGTAGCAATTAATTTTAATGAGAAAATCACACAAATGGGGAGGTGTCGAAGACAGATAAAAATGGAAATTAACAAAATTTTTTGGAGGCGCATTTAAAGTAATTATAATTTTAACGAATTTTTAATCTAATTTAAGTTTTTTTTTTGGTCTGTAAACATAAAATTTGTTCTTATTTATTGATTTTTTGAGTGAGTTAGGTTTGGCTCAATAAAATCAAAATAAGATCAAATTTTTGGCAGGCTCATAATATTATAATATGATGAACACTTTTAGGGTTACACAAACAACAATTATTTATGCACAATTACTATTTTTATGTTTCATGAAAAAAACTATCAAAAAAATTAACCCTTAACTGCATTCGTGACGATGTCCAAGAGTGGGGTGCGTCCCCATGAGTCTCTTTGAAGTATTTAGATCAAATTAAGTCGTCTCCAAAGATTGATCGACTCAAGTGGATGATTCTTATTACAGAAAAGATGAGTTATAATTTTCGAGATCATTGGTGATAATATTCTCTAGAAGTTTCTAGGGCTACATATTAATATTTTGCCGAAAAACATTTATTTATCTTTGGAGCCATTCAAGATGGCCGAAAGTGGATAACTTTAAACCAAAAAATAGATGTATTGCGAGACACATTTCGAAGAATGTTTCATATTTAAGTCATTAACGATATTCGTTGGCTTCCTTAGATTTGTTGAGGGTTATTTTATGTTTTTTAGAATCAAAATTACCTAAATAATATTGTAAATGAGATCGTAACTGCAGTTAAGAGTTAATAATTTTAATAACTTCTTTTTGCTTAGTGGAAATAACGTAAAAATTTAATCAATAAATCGAACACGCTTTGTAATTTCAAAAATGAAACATGTTTCACACCAAAAAAGCGATTTTTTTCTTTTAAATGAATACTAAATAATTGACTTAACCGCGAAAATAAATTTTGAAAACGTTTTTATGATTGCCGTTTGGGTACTTTATTTTGTTTAAATTTATTTAGGCAACTTGCGTTACACATATGTAACAACAACAAGAATATTAAGTCTAACAACCGTTTAGTTTTTAAATCAAAATTCGTAAAAATAGAAAGAAATTTTACCTGGTTTCTGCACTCAATTCCAAAACTGTTGAAGCTAAAATAATTTTTAATTAAAATTTACCTTTTTTTTTAATCCATTCGTAATTTTCTCGAAATAATGTTTTTACAGAAATAATATTGAAAATGTAGAGAAAATTGTGGAGGCAATTTTTAGTTGTTTTTAAAATCCCTACGTATTATTAATTTAAAGCCGGTTCTTCTCGGTTAAAGTATCTCAAAATACTCAATAATTAATTTATTATCCAGGATTAATTTTTACATTTTCTCTACATTTTTAAGTACACCCCTGTATATATTTATTAAAATAAAACTTTAACTATACAAAAAAAAAATAAAAAATAAACATAAAAATGCAACTAAATTACAAAAAAAAACTAAAAAGAAGGTTTTTCTTTAAAATATTTTTTACTGTACATCGTTTTAAAAAAAGAAGGAAAAGGCTAAAAACAAAACAAAAAAATTAAAGATTTATTGTGCACTTTTATGAATATCGAGAGGCTTTGAGACTTCGAGACTCCGTTTTAAAAATGTGAATATGCACTTGTTTTTATTTAGCTACAGTAGCTCCAGGTAATTTTCCAATTACTTTTGAAATATCCACACCAGTTAACGCTTGAACAGCTGGTGGTAACTGTCCCATTAGTCGATTCGCATCGGCGGTTATACCATCAGGACCACCAATTATAACAATTTCTTCAGTTTTAGCTAGCGGGGCAGCAACTTCGGCAGCAATCTGAAACAATTCAAAAAATGAGTTTTACAGGAACTTTTTATGAGAAATTTCGGTGAACTTACCTTGGGTAATGCATCCAAAACCAATGACATAATGGCCGTGTCACCGTATTGTTTATAAACAGCAGCTTTTTGTTTCATACGTGATGCTTCAGCTTGACCCACAGCGCTTAAAGCGCTTGCTTCAGCTTCACCAACTTTCATGATACGTTCTCCTTCAGCCTTGGCAGCTTCCACGGTTTTTGTTCGATTACCTTCGGCAATCAAATTAACACGATAACTTTCGGCTTCTGCAGGTAAACGTATTGTGGCTGTTAATTCCTTTTCTTTTCTAGCTACTTCTTGTACTTCGACTTCAATTTGTTTACGCCGTTCTACGATATCGATTTGGATTTCTTCGTTACGAATCTTTTGTTTAACTTTCGCCGCTTGTAATTCGTATGCTAGTTGTGCTTCAGCTTTTGCTGTGTTTATTTCTTGATCAAATGCTGCTTTTTGCAATTGATACATTCGGGAATTATTTTCTATCTTTGTATCAGTGGAATATTTGACATCCATTGCGGATTTTTCACATTCTGCTTCCTGTAAATAAAAAGAAAAATGAGAATTTATTAGCACAACGCATGCGAATCATTCAGCATCGTAGATGTATTTATTTTTATACAGGAAGTCTTCTTTGTTGACATATATTTGAAATTCGACAAATTAATTTAATCAAGGAATTGCAAAGAGCTTTTTGCAACGCTTAAGCTGAAGTATTAGCGAGAATTTCGATATAATAATAAGTATATCGAGAAAAGCATTTGGCACGATTTTCCCATCCCAACAAACATTCTAATTAATCTTAGGAAATTTTTTAGGGAATACTCTAAGGAATAAATAAAAAAAAATGAATACTTACACGAATGCCAGCATCACGATTAGCCTCAGCGACTCCAGTATCCGCATCTCGTTTAACTATGGCAGTTTGTGCTTTACCAAGTGACGCCAAATATTGTACGGAATCTTCAACGTCTTTTATTGTAAATGATAATATTTCAATTCCCATACGACCCACGTCGGGTGCGGCCACTTCGCGTACTAAAGCGGCGAATTGGTCTCGGTCCTGGTAAACTTCTTCTACTGTAAGAGTTCCTGTAAAAAACAGAATAATACATATTATTATAATGAATTTTAATAAAAATTGTACTATTAAGCTCGAAAACATACTTTAAAGTTCTAAAATACATTGATTTTTGGTATCGATTAAAATTTTCCCTGAGCCCTTCATGTAAGCATATAAGTTTTGAAGGGCTGTAGCTCAAAAGGGAAGGGTTTTTGAGGGTTGAGACAAAAATCGTTGAACAAAATTTTAACTGAAACCAAAAATCGTTGAATTCTGTCCGGGGTTCTTTGTAGAAGGTTCATATTTTTTGAAATTAACTATATATCTACAGTGTAGGTAGTCTTTAAATGGCAATAATAATAACAATTTCATATTTATAATGAGTCACATAATATTTGCTATAAAAAACGATGGAATAACTTTATTATTTGATTTAGTCGGCAATTTATATAATTATTTAGTTTTGACCTTGTTTTAAACTTTGTGAACTAACTGCACGCTAGGTTAGCTTGAAGACACAGACTTGAAGACAATCATAAATAAAGATAATTTATCTAATAGTAATATTCTTTGCAAAAATTTTATGTATTATATAAATATAAACAGCTGTAACCTTTTCTGGTTGTGACACATATAACCTACTTTATTTTAACCGCGAAAAAGGCCTTGTTTATTATTATACTTTATAAATATTAGTAATTTTATTTATTAGTATAACAAATAAATGTATCAGGGTGATTTCAACAAAACTTATAAATTAGCACTAAAAATTAGAAGTTGATCTTGAAATTATTAATTATTAAATTAATTAAGTAATGTAAGATTTTTCATTCAAACTTTAATAGTTTAATAAATCCAAAAAAATTTTAGTTTTTGGATTTTTTTAAATGTAATTAGAACCTAAAGGTAACGAAAAAGCAAAGTTATTTGAATATTGGATAAATATTTTCGAAAAAGCGTCTGAAATCAATTTGAGAAACCGATTTTTCAAACGATAAACGATATCTCAAAAATTGACATAAGAATGCAATGAAACTTATTTCATAAGGTAATTTTGACCCAAAAATTACAAAAATCGGGTTGGTTTAATGATTGGGTGTACAGTTTTTGAGATATCGTAATACTTGGATCGATTTTGGTCGATATCCCGATTTTTGTTCTTTTAGGATCGAAATTGCACTGTAAACTGAGTTTTATCGAAATTGGAAACAAATTTGTCTCGATTTTTCGCAATTTTCTTAAGATGAAACATTCAAAAATGGATGAATGGAGAATTTTCCAAGATATGGACGTAAATCCGTGAAGGATCTATTATCTTTATCAAAGTTTTATCCCTCGATTACAATTTAAGTTATTCGAAATGACTTTGAAATGAAACTAATGATAAAAATCGAAAATGCAAAAGCTTTATTTCAATATTTTACGTGTGGAATAAAAATACTTACTTCGTAATAACCATATAAGTGACACCAACTGTTAGTGATAATTTAAAAAGTCCCATACATACAACTCCAGACATTTGAATTGAATTTTTTTTTAATTAAAAATTAATTAAACGTAAATTAATTAACTGAAAACGATTGTACTTTAATGATATAAAATTAACATATTGAAAAAAAGAAATTATTTTGTATTGCATAACATGGTGTAATCTTTTTAAAAATTTATTTTGTAAAGTAATCAAATCTAAGCCATCAATTTTCACCTATTTATAAAAGATAGTACAGCGGAAGTGTGGGAAAATTAATATTAAAAACTAAAAAATTTTCATCTTCACAAAGCGATAAAAAATTTAACATTGCATTTTTCATAAAATTGTAAATTACTTTGTACTTTTTATAACTATGATAAACTTAAGTTTTGAAACGGAACCCTAAACATTTATACCAAGTAAAGGGCTCTCAAGTCGAGCAAAAATTATCAAACTATGCAAATTTTTTTAATAGTGCTATCAAATTTTTTACGAAATTCAGTTAAAACCGGATATGAAGTAATACGAATTTAATCTAATTTTTTTTATTCAAGAGCATTTATTTAAATTAAATTTTTATTCGCATAGCCTTGAAAAATTATATATTTTAAGATTATACACCTGGTTTGAAACAAAAATATAGAATTATTTTTTTTAAACCGGCTCAGTTTCCTTCTAAAAATTAAAAAAAAAAAAAACATTAACATTGCTGTATTAATTCAATTTTAAAATCTATAAGTTTGAAGCAATGACTCTAGCACCAAAAATTAGTCAGGACTCTCAGCCAGGAAACTAATCAGAAACGTGTGATGACGAATAGAATCCCAAAAAAGGTTAAATTGTTATTTTTCGAAGTAAACTAGAATGGCATTTATCGGAGTAAGCTATAAATTGCTATTGGAAAGATTGCTAGAATCCCAACCCTTTTTTTTCTGGAAAGGGACCTGTCTATGGGAGTTAAGCGAGTTAAAATTCAAATCAGAAATAACAATCTTTTGTTTGAAAAAAAAATTCAGTTAAGAATCCAGATTAAACTAAATATCTGAAGGTAAATATATATTTTTTAATAATGTTAAATAATAATTCAGTTAACATTTACTTTACAATGCATGTCGCATAAATAACCTTTAAAATAAAATATCCTTCCTTCCGTTTTTTCAATTATTATTTTAAGTCATACAAAATTTATATTTAATAATCTAAACTTAAACTCGTGTCATATTATTATAAATATGTTTTATTCAAATTATATTAATATGCAAATTTTAAAATATAAAATACCTTTTGATATTGAATCTAAATAAAGTTTTATTCAATTTATTAATTATATCAGCAATAATTAATTATTTTAAGTTCAGATCTCTATCAATGCAAATTTTATGTAGGTATTTTATGATGTTCCTTGACAATCCTATTCATTAAGAACGTGTAAAAAGTATGTACCTGCTCATAAATCCTGATATATGATATAAAATAAATTTGATTTCATAAGATTTCAGCAGATATCTCGAAAACTGTAGGGTAAATAATCAAAAGGTTAGGTCTAGAGTAATTGAGAACTAAAAGAAAATACAGAACTTTTTCTGAAAATTTAACGGTTTGTTCCCTATTTTCTATGGTATCGCATGAAATTCTATATTTTTGAAAGATTTTCGGTTTTAAAAGCGTATTCCCTAGTCCTAGATAAAAAATTGTGCAAGGAATAAGCTTTCAAAAGTTGCGCATCGTGCTAGGGAGACACCCTTTAAAAAGCTATAGGTATTTATTTAGAAATAATATTACTACGCGATAAATTTATTCTTTTTTAAATAATTGCTACAAATAGGTATAAATATGTAATAATCTTTCTAAAATCATCACATGTAAGTGATAATTGTAGGTTTAACCAATAGTAAACAATGTAGGTAAAAACCTTGAAATTAATCAGATTCTGATATAGCTTTATTTTAAATTATGAAGCATGACACAATAAAATTGAATAAACATATTTATTGTTTATCCAATATGTAATATTGCAATTATGTAACTGAAAAATTTATCTAGCTTTAACAACCTGTGTGTAATTTTTTGTATGGTAGCATTTCTACGAATTCTAAATATCTATTACTCAACATTTTGTATTTAAAATACGTTTTAGGGGTGAGATAAGTGTTAATGAGTACGAACTACGAAGAGAAAGGTACAGCAGGGAATGGAAATAATTTAAGTAATTCAGTTTCTAAGAACTTGTAGGAGGAAACAATTAAAGACAATTAGTTTCAATTCTAAGAACTTGTGGGATATTGCAAGTTGATACGGTGTTTTTTTTTAATATTCTGTATATAGGGTATCCACTAATGATCGAATAAAATACTAAAGCAAACGTACCCTTAGAAACCTTTACCTTTACTCTTCGTTAATTTTAAATAATTAAAACAATTTTTGGCGAATAATAAATGCGGTTAATTATGTAAAAACATGGCACATAATAGAAAGGTAATAGAAAATTATCTTTCCACTTTCGCGAAGGAGCTAAATCTTTAGTTTGAACATATATAAATAAAAAAGCCATATCTTATTCCAATAGCACATTTTAATTTTTTTGATCAAGGAACTTTTGAATCAACCTATATAATTTTAATCAATATCAGAAAAGCACTTGAATATCTTCAGATATTTGATACTTATCAATATAATATGTATCTCTATTACACAATAAATATTTATTTTTTAAATAGTTTGTAAAAATTGAAAATTGAATTGTCACTTAATAACTATTTAAGAGTCCTTATCGCGACATGTCCTGTCTCGCGATCAAACTTACATTCTTATCGTAATAAATGAAAAAAATCTAACCAAATTTATAAAAGCTTTGTAAAAAGTTTCTATTCTCATTTTGAATTCACAAGTTTTAATAAACATGTATATCTTTGTTCAGAAAACTTATCCCCAAAAAAACTTTCTTTTTCCACAGAAAATTTATTATATTTTATGTACTACTTTTCTTTAAAAATTAGGAAATTTTTTTCCGAGTTGAGTTTTTTTTTTTTTTTGGAATCTACATGTTTTCATTTCAAAAACAAACTTTTTGTGAGAAATTTCTGAAGTTATTCTAAATTTTGTTTTCTGAAGACTGAAGATTTATAGATTTCTTCAAATTATTGGTTGTTTGCGCCAAATTTTAAGAAAATTTCTGTAATGAGGAAAACAAATGTTTTCTGAATTCAACTCTTGTTTGAAACGGTATCCCTCGCGAAATTAAAAATACAATTAGTAAGAATGATCTAATAATGGTACCGTTTTACTGAGAAACGGAATCCTTAAAAAGAACAGAATTATCAAAGAATTGGTTCAGTTTGATGAAACAGATTCGTATATCCAAACATTGTCAACACCTAACTAATTAAAAATACATAAATAATTATTAATGGATTTGTTTACAAGTTCACTCATTAGAACCAAATATTTAGAAAAAACAAATTAATTAAAAAACTATAACATTGATTGCAATGACGTAAAATTAAGTTTATTACCATAAAAAACTATTAAAAATATGTTACGCAATCACAATTATTATGATACATTTTGTATAAATTAAAAAAAAATTTTTTGCTAAAAAAAATTATCAAAATATACAAATCTGTTTAAAATTTCAAATAATTACTAAAAATTAGGACAAAATTTGTTAAATCACGCTATACAAATTATTTTAGGTTAAATAAACGGAAATACGGTATATTTTCTAATTACATTTGACGGTCACAAGGCGAAAGGAAAATAATAAACTTGAAAGATTAATTTATTAAAATTATCAAAAAAATACTAATAAAATTAAATTTTAAAAAATTTTAAATTATAAACAGATGTCAATTAAGAAAACAAAATGTTTATTATTTTGGTCAAAAGTTAAAATTTGAATCATAATAATCAATCAGAATAATAATAATTTATGAGAAATTATATCAAATACCTAAAGTGCTACAATTGCGTAATATTTATGAAATATTTCATGATCGAAAATTATTGAATTCAATCTGAAAATCGAAATAAAAAATAAGAAAGTTCACAAAAAAATTGGAATTTTGCGATTACTAATTATTATAGCAAGTAAAATAGATAATATTTAAAATAAGCAAAATTATTGAATATAACTACTCCTAGAATTTATCAAAATTTTGAAAATCTAAAAAAAATAGAAATATAAATAAATTACAAGCAAACTTTTAGAAAATAAATTTGACTCTAATAAAAAGAATACAATAATTTTCTTAATCAGACAGTTATTGATCTAGTTTCTATGGATCATAACCATCACGAGATACGGTCATAAGGATCAATTTTCAAAATAAAATTTTATAAAAAAACACACTTTTTTTTAATTTTAAAAAAATTACACCATTTGATTCTTTTTTTCAAAAAAACTTAAAATCACACAAAAATTTACCCAAGAAAAAAAACACACAAACAAAATAGATAGCAAAACACGCGCGTCTATTTATTGCAAACAATTTATGAATTGTTGTTAAAAAGTTGTAACTGATTGAAGTTAAAATATTTAACTGACGTGATTTCAAAATCTTAGACAATCAACAGCGCTCAACGTTGAACGGGGTAGACACTATGTACACATTGTAAAACTACTTACACTAGAGAATACTACAAATACTTGGAGTTGGAGCATGATGGGGAAGTGTTATTCAAAATGTACACAATCCAATATCAAGGTTGTGCAAAAACAAAATAATGATGTTAATTATTATACTAAATAAGTTATTGAAACTTTGATAGTATTATTAAATATAGTCAAATTCGGTTATAATGACATCGATAACGTTGACGAATCAGTTATAACGACGAAATGTAATTATGCTGATATATGAATATATCTTCTATAACAACATCGTATACAGGGATACTTTTTTCGCAAAGTTACTAGATTTCGTTCGACATTTATACGAAATAATAATTTCGATACGAAAAATCAATATTGTGTAAAACTTTTCAGTCCGGTTTTGCCATAACTGTACAGTTTGTGGAAAATTGTTTCGAACAAAAAATGATACTTTTTTTAACAAAAACAACTTTCTAATTTAAAGTTTTCATCTATATCGATTACCAGTTATGGAGTAGAATGAGCTTTTCATTGAGCTTGAAAACCTAGGTCAAGTTTAATGTCTGCGTGAGATGAACGCTTAGACAACCAACATTCTTCACTTGAAGCAATTTTATCGATAAAAGTTATTTTTCGGATTCCAAGCATATGCCTACTTAAAAAAATATGCACCCCTGTATATGTGAGCATACCATCTATAATAACATCGGATAAAATGACATATCGGTTATAACGACCAATCATCATTAGAAGTGGTCCTCTATAACGATCAAAATTTACTATTTTAAATATTACTTAATTTTAAGTTGTATGAATAAGTAACTGGTATATAAAATTAAATTTCTTCGAGGAAAAAGTTAAGTCATCAAAACATAGATATTGTTTATAACGATACTATCAGATATAAAGACCTTCAATGTCATTATAACCTATTTTCACTGTATTATTAATTATAGTAAATAAGTTATTGAATCTTTGACAGAGTAAAATAATGTGTGATATGACGTATGTCGTTTGTAGAAACATTATTATGAACAATACGTGCGTTCAATGGACCACATATATCAAATCATGGACCTGTAATTGGGGACACATTCTGGGGAAAATGTAAGTTTAAGTAGTAAACAATAAAATGGATACCGTAATCGAATACTAGCTAAAACTAAATCGTAATCGGATACTAACTAAACTAAATATTACAAAATTATTGAAAAAAAAAATTCTTTAAAACTTTGTTACGAAACTAATAAAATTCCCTGACTTTCCCAGAAGAATTTGAATTCCCTGACATTTCCAGGTTTTTAAATACAGTGGTCACCATATCTTTTTACTTGTCAGACATTTTAAAATAACTTAGGGAAAAAGTCAGTCCAGTTGTAATAAGTTAATGGATAACACATATAAACATACCGATTAAGGAATTTGTTCAATTTTTATTCTTTAGGCATTTTCTTAAAAATTCATTCATTTCCTTGTACCAACCATTAAATATTATATTATGGTACGAATAAATATTTCAAGGCAATGATATTATATCCTTCGGAAAAATTCCTTTACAGAATATTGTCTGGCTGATGCAAAAACAAATTTATTTTATGCAAGAACATATTTAGTTTTGCAATTAAATTAAAAATTACGCTCACGATTATTTTAATTTAATAAAATTGGTGTAATTTTTAAATTGATAAATAAATAAATTATCACCAGGAAAATATCGAAAATTTGTCCGCATTCTAATCGAAATTGATATAGTTTTCAGCTCGACGTAGAAGCAAGAACATGACATGCCATTACCTGTCCAGGAGATCGGACAGTCATTGTAAAAGTATTACAGTAATTACAAAAATATTTACTGTCGATTCTGTAGATTAAATTTAAATTTAATGCCCTTAGCGTTTGCTACATCAACTACTTCAATTGATATACATCAAATTTGCATTTTCCCCGGGACTTTTTCAGCTCTAGTTTTGACTCTGAACCTGTCATGATCTTAGGATCTATTAAAAATGTATACAAATACAAAAGGTAAAAATTGTTCTTGAAATAAATACAAAAATTTTAATTACAATTTTATTCGAATCTTACAAAGTTTACAAATTTTAAATAAATAATACAAACTTAAAAATAATTTTTTAATAATTACGAATCCGAATCCGAAATTTAGTATCCTTCATCACTCCAAGTAATTTTATGATCGGCAAACTGTTTTTTCAAAATATCTACCGTTACCGTATGATCAGCCTTTCCATATCCTTGAGAATACCCATAAACATGAATACTCCCGTTTTCACGTTTAATACGACCCCCACCCAAACATTTTAAATTCTTTTCTTTACATTTTAATTCGGAAACAGTTTTATCGTAAATGTCGCTGTGATAAGGACATTCTTCGTAGCCTCGAACTAGTAATTTTTTCCCACCATCAGTTGTTTTGGCCTCGAGTAAAATGTATTTGAATGTACCCGAAGGATCGATGTTAACGTCAGCGGTACTGTTTGTGGCTGCCATGTTTCGCAGAAATAAACTTGTGGCTGAAAAATATATTTAATTCTAAACCTAGAGGTTTCTAAACAATGTTCAACTAAAAAATCGAACTTATTTTCCAAAATTAAATACAGTAAAACTTTGATAACGTAAAAACACACAGTGATGTCGCTGTATATTTTTTTGGACAATAAAACTTGAAGTTTTTAATATTTATCCTAAAATTTTATACGATAGTCCTAAATTCAGGTATCAGTGAAATCGAAAAAAATCATAAAAAGTAATTGTGATTTTCCTTGAACTTGAACTTATCGAGGTTTTACTGTAGGTTAAGTAAGAAATTACTTCATTTGTATTTTTAAAATCGAAGTTAATGAAGGTTTAGAATTATTCATATAATACTAAAAACTCTAACTTACATTTAAAACTATTTCTAACTATTCGTGAAAACATTAGAAAATTGTCTCAAAATATTTTGACTTTTATTATGCAACTCAAGTCAATAAACAAACTAACCTCAAAAATTTAAGACATATAAATTTTGTTTACAATATGTAAAAATAGTTTTACATATTTATATTTTCATAACATGAAAAATAAAATTTTAAACCTACCTGTGATGTAGAAAATAGAATTTTCTCAAATATTTATTTTCTTTAGCCGGTTTTTTCACCGGTTATTAAGTTCACAATGAATATAACAAAAAATACACTAAACTGTATATTGCATGAAGTTGGCGTTGATGTATTTAAAAAATGCGGGAATTATAAAAACTTTAATGATACAATAAATTGTAAACTTAAATATGATTGCCCTTGAAATGTTATATAAATTGATTAAATAAAATCATTTTATAGAATCAAAGGTTAATTATCGATGAGTGTGTAAATTGCGTAGAATAAACTTGCGTAGATATCAATATTGACGTAGTTGAGAGACTAAATAAAAATATTAAAATTTAGATAAAATTATAAAAACATTTCCGTGTTTCAATTTTTAAGACATCATAATCATCTAAAATTTTCTTTCAATAATAAACACGTCATTAAAAGTTTATGTTTAAATTTTTATTTAAAAAAAAATTATATTTTATAAAATAAAATTACTTAGGTCATGTTTTTGAAAACTTAAGCATGAAAATTTATAATATAAATATTTACATTAAAAGAAAATTGTTTATAGAAAAACAGAATAAATTATTCCATCATTATTATAAATAAAAGAATAACCTTGAAATAAGTATGAAATTATTATTATTAAATATAATTTGTTTGATTATGGTTAGATTTTTTTAACTTAAAAATAATAATAATAAAATATTGTTTATATACTGCCATCTACGAGTAAACTACTGAAATAAAAAGCATAATGGCTCCGGTTTTTGTCTAGATTAAATCAGTTTTATAGTGATCTATCTACAAGAAACTATAATTAATTTAGATTCCTAGTTCGTCTTAAACGGGATGAATTTCATGGTTTTCGAGAAAATAGTCGAAAAAAAGCTTTTTCGAATGATTTATCGTCTTTTTATTCCCTCTTATAATTTCAGCACCCTTATAAAAAGTTATATAGGATGGTCGAATACGACATGTTTTTAAAAATGCGGAATAATTGGATAAATGTTTTAAGCAAATCATGTATCAAAATCGTTGCCTTTGAATGATTTTGAAAGTCGCCCTACGATATTCGGATGAAGCTTTCCACAGAGAAAGTAGACAATCATTCAGCAAAAATTCTTTCAACGTAAATCAACGGACCGAGTCAATTTGACCCACGTTCAAAATTACAATCTACTAAATTGCAGATATTATTTTTTAAGGTCTAATTTTAGAGACGGTTTATCCATCCAACTTAGACTAAGTTTTGCAATCAGTGGATTTTTATTTAAGGCTTTTCCGTTTAAGAAAAGATGTAAAAGTTTAGGCTAGGCGCTATAGATTAAGACGTATTGTATTTTAACTTTATAAACTGTTTAAACTTGTTTTAAGAAAATTATCGGGTTATACATAAACTAAAAGTATTTAAAAGTTATATAAATTAAGTTTGCTTACCTAATATGGCGCGCAGATGACCTTCTAATGTTTGTAAAACTGTCGATTTGATTTCTTTAACAGTTTTTCCTAAAAATTGTTCGGATGCAGTGTGTAATAGTTCATCAGCTTTCATAATTTTACATTGAGCGACGCCCGTAACAGTTAGTGGTACACCTTGAGCTGTTTCCACATCGTCACATTGTGGATTAAGTGTCATCACTTCTAGTGATAAACGTTGGATATCTGTTACTAGCCACCAGGCCCACGACCAACCACCCACCACTGTAGTTTTTTTGGTTGAGCCACAACATCCTCCTGAAATCATAAAAAATAACAACAAAAATTAGTTAAAGTCGTATTTTTTTGAAGATCAAATGAGAAAAAAAAATCAATGTAGCCTACAATTTCTATAGCCTGATATATGAAATATATATCAAGGTATACTAATTTTAGTTCCAAGTTTGTAACGCTTAAGAAAATTGATGCTATGAAACAAATTTTGGTTAGGGTGTCCATAAAATCACTTAATTAGCCCATTCCCGTCTTTACGTGAACACGATAACTCAAAAACGAAAACAGATACCGAGCTTGAGTTCAAGCCAAGGTTGAGTTCGTAAATGAAGACCCATTTTGCAAACCG
Source organism: Chrysoperla carnea (assembly GCF_905475395.1). NCBI lineage: Eukaryota > Metazoa > Arthropoda > Insecta > Neuroptera > Chrysopidae > Chrysoperla > Chrysoperla carnea. Next base: position 4,158,275 of record NC_058341.1, read on the forward strand.
TTAGGACAAAACTTTGGTGTCCAATATGAACGTAAATATTTCTGTAATTACTTGAAGAAAACATACTGAGAAGATCAATTGAAATATCTTCTACAGCTTTGCTTATTATTTGATTTTACTAAGAAGAAATTTCCAAAGTTACAAATGATAATAAGTCCTATCTCGTGAATGGAATTTTATCCTCATATCACTTTCCTCTGACAATGCGGTAGTTTTGGTTCACTCAATATATATTATACCCATTTTAGATTCTTATTACTAGGCAACACGTATGTTTTTACAATAATACACATTGCCTATCCTTTTTTATGTTTATGTTAAAATAACGCAATCAACTATCAAACCCAGACACAGAAAAAAATGTTAACACCTGCTGAATATCAGGTAGACATCAAATAGTTCATAACAATTTTGTAGGAGTGTATTTACATAACATTTTGAAATCAAAACACAAAGTGCCTAAATAAACCAAGAAACAAAGTTGTACAGTTTTTTGTATGTAATTAAAGAAATCGTGGTGGATATGATCTTCAGAGGTCACACTAATAACTTTATGATTTAAATTATTTATTTTATGAAAGTTATCCCAAAATTAACGAAATATTTTAGAATTTAATCGAAAAATAGAAGCATTTTCACGGTCAACCAATTTTTTAAACATTGTGAAGGTTTTGCAGCTACAGTTTCTAATCTATCATCAAATACGAAAAAATCAATTTTCTAAAATTAAGTAACTTGATTTATTCAAAGATTCAAGTAATTTGATTTATTCAAAGATTCAAGTAATTTAATTTATTCAAATATTCTGATAATAAGTGAACAAGAAATTTCATGTGTTTGATTTGAAACTGATGCTTATTACTTTCTTTAAGTTTAATACATAAAAAAATGTTACATTTGATTTACCTTTATCATTTCAAAACTTGCTGTTTTTACTTTTAACATAAAATTAGAATATTCTAATAAACTTTGCATTCTAAAACATTAAAATAAATATTTTCTTACGAAATATGTTACTTTAACTTATTCATTTGTTCTTGTCATGGCATTTTTTTTCGATCATGCGCAGTGTGTGACAATATATGTAATATAAACTAAATATTTGCGCGTAATTCAAGTTAAACTTAAAAATAATTATTCTCAATATTAAAAAAGAATTAGACATTCAGAAAAAGATTAGATCATAATAAGGACCTCATAAATCATTTAATTTAAAACACTGTTGAATTTTTTATTTGAAATTTTGTGGAGTTTCATTTATATCAATAATTCAGTTAAATTAAAGCAAAATGGACAAGAAAAATCCGACAGTAAATCCGAAGTTTATATGTACCAATAAAGCTTTAAAGTTTTACCCGATATGCTATAAATTTTACTCGATTTATCCTATTCCATACATAATTTTACCATTCAATTTTTTGTTTCTTGAAAATATTTTAAGTTTACCAAAAATTAAGTTTCTAATTTTTCTGTTTTCAGGGAGAAAATAATAAATTACTATTCAAAAAATATAAAAACGTATATTTTTATATGGAGTTAAAAACAATTATACCGGAAAACAAATTATCGAACGAACACTGACCTTTTTTTTAGAAATAAAATTTACGTGAAGTTCTTCACGTAGGTCATATTCATAGAAACGTAAAGATATTAAATAGTGGTCAGTTATGTTACTTTTTTTTGAATGAACCTTTTATAGTCATAAATTATTGGCGGGGAAGAGTGGGGATAAAAACTTGTTTGATTTGCTTTTATCAATCGATTGATGAAATAAAATTTTTGCGCTCTGCTATAAAACGAAAAAGTTAAAAAGTTTATTGAAAGAAAGTTGTCTTTTATATTAAAATAAAAAACGTTTTATGATATATGAGGACTGATTCATTGCATTAATTTAGTTTCCCGTTACAAATACTAGAAGTATCAGTTCACAATTTATATGAAGCGGAGATATTTGTGAATTAATTAAAGAAATTTAAAATTAAGTCGTAATAGTTTTCATTATTGCCATATTGACTCCGGTTGTCTCGGGTGTCTTGTCCATTTTTTGATCTTTTGATCCGATGTACTTACACCGGCCCCTTCCAACACAATCGCACACACTTGCATACGTATACATACGTACACACCAGAGTAACGTAGAAGTTCTCGCGTTTTACTCTTTCGGTTTCTAACGATTCCCCTCTCCTATGTTTACAGTTGCAGCGCGTTTCTGATTGGCTGCCTATTTTAATTAATAGCTAATTATCCGTACATCAGATCAAAAAATGGAAAAGGACTTTTTGTTTTAGAATTTGATTTTCTACCTGATGCAACAGAGGCGTCCGCTACTCCTAGGACACTCTGTACATATTGTTGAGATATAATAAGTATCGTAACCGTAAATATTGTTACGATGATAACTATGCTGTTAAATTTTTTGTTTCAAGTTTCCTTTTCTGCATGGCAAATTTTTGATTTCTTTTAAGAAGTTCGCTTTGTTTAGGAAATCGATACTGGCTTAAAATAATATCAATACGTTAATATATGTGTCAGGCATTCAAAGTATATACATGGTGAGCAATCATATAAAAATACTGTTATTAATATGAATGAATGTAAAAAAAAATTATTTATTAAGGCACATTCACACTACAAATTATCCGAAATTCACACTTTTTTGCCTTTGCTACGTATTAACGCCTATGATTATTGCCAGTTATTAGTAATATCCAGCACTACTGATCCTATGGTCCTGGATAGCGTATTGTAGTAGAAGAAAATTTCCGGATCCTCTTTCAAAGGACAGGCTTGTAGACCCAATTTTTTTTTTACTTCAGGTGAAGAATTCTCACTTTACAGGCAGAAAAGTGAAGTTGCTTTTTATAATCCTTAGAAGCACGCAAAATATGAAGGTTTAAAATTCCTAATTAAACAAAGAGGTAGATATGCGTTAGTGATGTCATTGTCCGATATCACCATAAAGATGCATATAAAACTTTGTTTTGCTAAAAAGAGAAGGGCAATCAATCTTTTATTGCTTATAACTTCTTCATTTATGAATCAATTTTAATTTCTCTTTCAAATTTTGTCATGGTATCAAGTCCAGTTTTACATTTTTAGGCGTAATGTGGCAAATTCGACATCAGGTAACTACCGTGTTGAATAAAAAATTGCAACAAGTAAATTACATGTGTTAGTGTGAATGTGGCATCACTAAAAGTATGGATAAATGTTTACTTTATATACAGTTGATGATGGGTGTCTAAAGAATCATTTCTTTTATTTTCTCTGACAATGAACTTGTAAGTGCAAACCAGAACTTGTTCTTATATTTTATAAAAATATCAACAATAATTAAATAAAAATATAGAATATTCAAGAAGAGTGTTAATAATTAGTTCAACAAACTTTTATCCAAAAAATGATTTTAAAAAGTTAACAATGGAAGCTCCATTTTTTAAAATATTTGAACCAGTTTTATATAAATTATTCAAAAAAAATTTAGTTGTATTAGTGATTTAATATTCATTGTAAAACTGTGATTCAATTCTATTTTAATTATTAATTTCTGTGAGTATTAATTTATCAATTTTAATATTGAAAAAGTTTATTATTTAGTTGAAACTCGTTGAAAAACAAACGATACACACAATTATGCCTCTTTTTAAAAATAGTTCTCTGTTTTTTCGTTTTACTATAAAGTATGTGCGTTAACCAAAAACTACATTTCATAAAGATGTCTCCCAGTTTCGACATTTCTGATGTTTGATCATCTTTTAAAAGGGAAGTTTTATCATTCCAACAAAAAATTTTGGTATAGACTTAGAGATATAATGAAGTGACATTATAACAGTGGACATTCAAGCGAATTATATGCATGATATTTTCAAATTCCAAATTGCAAAAACACTACAAGAAGTAATTTTAAATTACAGTTATAAAAATTGTATTTGTATTATTTTGAAAACTAACTGTTAATAAATGTATAATTTTGGAATTACTAAGTAATAAAATTTATAATCAGAAATGTTTATGGTTTAATGATAAAATCACAAAACGATTTTTAACCGATTTCAAGAAATAGAAAGACTTTCTCGGAAACTTTATTCCTAAGCAGTATAAAAAATTGGCAAGTTGTTTTATTGTATAACAATTTTATCAATTTCTCGGCTAAATAACGTCCAGTTAATTTTTACAATTTTAAGTAACAAAGATCGATAATTGTGCTTAGCTTTTGATCGATTAGGTGGAAAGAATTCCCAGACTCAACTAATCAAAATCGACTAAATTTCCTATGTCGCCTGTTTCGAAAGGTTTTGATGCTTGAGAATAATTTTCATTTAAATTTTCTGGAATGTTGTAGACAGGAAAGAGCTTTTTGAGTAAAGCAGAAACAAAGTTAAAATTTTTGAATAATATCTTTTGGCGATTAAAAAAAATACCATTTGAAAATTTGAAAACTGTCAAAAATTTTGTGTACCCCTAGTGTGAGAATGTTCAATGCATATAAATTAAATAGAAAATCAATACTGAATAATATTTTTGTAATTAATTCTTGATTTATGTTGACTGACATACATTAATAGTCAATTCAATTTCTCTAATAACAGTCTAAGTCCAACAGCGCAGTGACATATTAATTGTTTTTAATATTTTTACTACACATTAATTAATATAAATAATATCGATCCAAATCACATAATATTAAGTAAACAAAATTAAATTTTCCTGTTTTTAAATATTTATTAACTTCCTGTTTAAGGAAGCAAATGTGATCATATCGAAAAATCGAAAATGAAATGCTCTATTTTTCTTTGATGTCAAAGCTATTGCTACTAATCTTTCCTTGAGACTGATCAAAAAGAAATTTTTATTACTTATTCCTCTGAATTCAGTGGTTTTTATCGGGCATAAGAAATTTTTGGCTTAAGAAAATGCCGTCCAATATTTGTCGTCCCAAAAATACTAGTAAAAATATTAAATTTTGACCAGAAAATTACGAAAAAGGGATTAATTTAGACGTATTGACTTGGTTGTCTCGTTACCCGTTGCTACCCTGATAACCTGTGGGGCTGATATCTCCAAAATTGTAAAATAAACAGAATTTAGATGTTTTCGCCATATCAAAGCTCGCCAAAAACGAAGTTTTCCTGAAAGGTGTGCATCTAGTTGTGTACCTAACCTTGCACACGCTGTATAACAGCTTTATCAAAAAATTATTGGCCGTAAAATGTTGAATTTTGGATCTATGACTGCCATCTTTTGTAATTTCTTGCATGTGCATGCAGAAAAATGTGTTTTGGAAAAAAATTTAATATAAATTTTATTTTAATTTTCAGTTAAAATAATCAAATTTTATTCCCAAAAAAATGAGTTCCGCGATAACATCATTATTTGGTGCCGCGGCTCAAACTTATGGACATTTAGCCACATTTATTCCAGTATTAGCTGCAGCCATAGCATACTTTCAATTTGAAATGATGGATCCAGAATCACGTCCCATAGATATTTCTCCCGAATTAATGCTAGATGAATATGATTTTATAATAGTGGGGGCGGGATCGGCAGGTAAATAAACCAAATTTTGATTTTAAGAAAACATTTTGGAAATTTTTCTTTTTTTTTTTAATAGGCGCAGTTGTGGCAAATCGTTTATCGGAAATTGAAGACTGGAATGTTTTATTATTAGAAGCTGGTGGAGATGAAACGGAAATTAGTGATGTACCTTTAATGGCTGGATATTTACAACTAAGTAAATTAGATTGGAAGTACAAGACGGAGCCACAATTTACAGCCTGTTTGGGTATGGTTAATGGTCGCTGTAATTGGCCTCGAGGAAAGGTCATAGGAGGATCAAGCGTATTAAATTACATGCTATATTTACGCGGGAACAAACGAGATTATGATATTTGGGAAGCGCAAGGTAATCCTGGATGGGCTGCCAAAGATGTACTTCCATACTTTAAAAAATCCGAAGATCAACAGAATCCGTATTTAGCACGCACACCATTTCATTCCACCGGAGGTTATTTAACTGTTGGCGAAGCTCCTTGGCATTCTCCCCTCGCGGCTGCTTTTGTTCAAGCAGGTGTCGAGCTAGGTTACGAAAATCGAGATATAAATGGAGAATACCAAACAGGATTTATGATTGCACAAGGAACTACGAGACGAGGAAGCCGATGTAGTACGGGAAAAGCTTTTTTACGTCCTATTCGATTGCGGAAAAATTTACATGTAACAATGAATGCATTGGTTACACGAATTTTAATTGATCCAATGAAAAAAGTTGCATATGGAGTGGAATTCTATCGAGAGGGGGAATTCCATAAAATTACAGCAACCAAAGAAGTTATTTTGTCTGGAGGTTCAGTTAATTCACCGCAATTGTTAATGTTATCCGGAATTGGACCAAGTGAAGATTTAATTCAACATAAAATTCCCGTAATCAGTGATTTACGAGTAGGACATAATTTACAGGATCATGTAGGACTTGGTGGTCTAACATTTATGCTAAATCAACAAATTGGTATAATCGAGAGTCGTATTCATGCACTGACTAATGTTTTGCAATACGCTGTCTTAGGACAGGGCCCTCTCACAGCCCTAGGTGGTGTGGAAGGTTTAGCTTTTGTTAATACCAAATACGTGAATGCGAGTTTAGATTTCCCGGATATTGAATTTCATTTTATTCCGGCGTCTACAAATTCAGATGGAGGTCGTCAATTACGAAAAGCTCATGGATTAACTGAGGCTTTTTATAATAAAGTTTTTATGCCTATTAACGAAAAGGATACCTGGAGTGTTATGCCAGTTTTGTTACGTCCTCGAAGTCGTGGTCATATAAAATTACGCAGCAAAAATCCTTTTGATTACCCATTAATTTACCCAAATTACTTTCAAGATGATTTCGATATGAAAACACTTATCGAAGGAGTAAAAATTGCTGTCGCTCTCAGTAAAACAAAATCAATGCGAAGATTTGGAAGTCAATTGAATCCCTACAAATTCCCAGCTTGTATCCACATTCCAGAATACACCGACAAATATTGGGAATGTATGATTCGACAGTATTCTGTGACAATCTATCATCCAGTAGGAACATGTAAAATGGGTCCATATTGGGATCAAACGGCTGTAGTGAATCCACAATTAAAAGTGTACGGTGTCGATCGATTACGGGTTATTGATGCAAGTATTATGCCAACATTAGTAAGTGGAAATACAAATGCACCAGTGATTATGATCGGAGAAAAAGGTTCCGATTTAATTAAACAATTTTGGCTATCGCCCAGTGTATTGTGATTTTAGTTTTAATCAAATTTTTGATCAAAAATTTAATTTTTTTAGTGGAAAGTGACATTTTCGAATATTTAGAGAATTTGAGTGCCCTTCATAGACAATTCTGTTGGTCCTCGAAAAATAGGATGACATTTTCTGAAAATACTTTTAACTACGCCAATAAAAAATGGATTTGTGTATATTTTGGTGATTTCGAAAAAAAGAAATCAGAATTTGAACATTAAACCTTAAGTGTTAGGAACTATAAACATATCGCAGTCGAATATTTAACCTCAGAATCACTATAAATGTGATGTAAATTCGAGTATTCTGACGTTAAGTACAAAATTGTAATATGTTACCAATTTATTGTAAATATAAAAATAATATTTAAGTTATTTATTTTTAATTTTTAAGACAAATCAATGTGATTTAAAATTGTTTAATTTTATTAAAATAATTTTTAATAAATTTTTGTATTTTAATAAAATTTAGAGATATGAAAGTTTTTTTAAATCTCTCTCATGAAAGGTGAAACGAAAATAAGATCTTAGAAAAAATTATGAAATTATTATTAAGTAATTTAAAAGTAAACAATACACCCAAAAATTTTGAAACCAATATTTTCAAAATTATTTTACAGTCGAAAGTTTTCCAATATCCGAAAACATTTCGGAATTCGTAAGAATTTGATTTGATTTTTTAATAACTCGATAATAAATTGTAGGAATTTGGCTTGCCTAACTAAGGCAAGGACCTGGTTTGAATGCCTCACTTACCGCAAGTTTGACATTCAGTGTGTCCTATTTGAGACGAATCAATGCCTCAGTGAAATTTCTAGCCGAGAAATTGTTTCAATTTTTATACGTTTGATTATTCACGGGGAAATCAAAGCCCGTATTTTCAAATATGTCACTTCCTACGCCCTCTTACAAAAGAGCAAGTTTATGTGATTTATTTCCTTAAGAACGCGTTATTAATGTAATATCAAATGATTTATTGTATAAATAGTAAAATTATCCGGTGATATGAAATATTATTAAGGGTGATCATGTACTTAGAGACGGATAAAGAAAATATTTATTATCGACTTATACCTCCTCGCACGTTTTTAATAAAACAAAAGATCTTATATCTATATAAAATATCGCATATCTTTCAATAAATATCGCGTTATGATATTTAAAACAAAAACATTTCAACAAAGTATAGAAAAAGACGTCTTTCATTGTCTTATAAACATTTTTGAAACACAGTGTACATCACATTGAGTAGTTTAATTATTGTTATTTTTTTGAGTGTTTTGTAAATTCTGCGAATTCGGCAGTTTCTTTTGACATTGCAGTTTAAATTTTACATTAATCAAGCGTAAGACAAACGTGTTGGGTGAATTGTTGTATGTTTCCTGTGTTTTATTTTGTTGCCTAAATTATTTATTTGAGGTGAGTTTTTGATTACGTTTTTTATCGTCCACATTTTCGAGATAGAACTTTTGAAACAAATCTATTACGTTAAAAAGTGAACTCTAAAAGTTTATTTTTCTTTAATTTTAGAAGAATGTTATAAATAAAATAATCCAAAATGGTTTCGAATTCACTCATGAAATTATTTTCGTCGACGCGTATTATCCTGTCATACGCACCAGGATTAGGTTTCATCATGATGTTACACACAGCCATACTAACCCTGCGTCCAGACATCACAGATATTGAGAATCGTGTCGAAGATATCAAACTCAATGAAATTTATACAAGTTACGATTTCATAATAGTCGGTGGCGGATCTGCCGGAGCAGTTTTAGCAAACCGACTAACAGAGATACCTGAATGGCGAGTATTACTCCTAGAAGCCGGTGGAGATGAAACTTTATTAACAGATATTCCGATTTTGTTTCCATTTATACAATTAACACCAGTCGATTGGCAATTTAAAACACAGCCCACGGATACATCTTGTCAGGCAATGGACGAATATCGTTGTAACTGGCCTCGCGGTAAAGTTCTTGGTGGATCAAGTGTACTAAATGCAATGTTATATATTCGAGGTAATCGTCGCGATTATGATCGATGGGCTCGGGCAGGTAATCCTGGTTGGTCATATGAAGAAGTTTTACCATATTTTAAAAAATCCGAGGATATGAAAATTGACGAAGTTGAAAAAGAATACCATGGTTTTGGGGGTTATTTAAGTGTGGAATACTTCCGATTTTATTCGCGAGTTTCGGAATTTTTCCTAAATGCTGGAAAAGAAATGGGATATGATGTGCGAGATGTTAATGGATACAAACAAACTGGATTTATTTTATCCCATGCTACGTTAAAAGACGGATTGCGCTGTAGTACGGCGAAAGCGTTTCTTCGCCCAATACGTGAACGCCCAAATTTACATATAAGTATGCATTCCCTAGTTGAGAAAGTTATCATCGATGAAAATACAAAACAAGCGAAAGGTGTTATTTTTACTAAAAATGGTATTACAAGACAAGTTTTTGCCGAACGGGAAGTCATCTTAAGTGCGGGTGCACTTCAAAGTCCACAAGTTTTAATGCTATCCGGTGTAGGACCAGCCGAACATTTAATTAATCATGGTATTAATCCAATTTGGGATGCTCCTGGAGTTGGAGAAAATCTTCAAGATCATGTGGCAATGGGTGGAATAACATTTTTAATTGATCCACCAGAATTGGATGAATTTGATCGTCCGTATTCATTTGTTTTGCCAAAATCATTTACAATGAAGACAATTAAAGAATTTTTATTGGAGAAGAAAGGGATAATGTATGGTTTACCAGCGTGTGAAGTTTGTATAAAAATTCATAAGGGAACCCGAAGCGGGACCACTGTTTGAACCGAACCCTTCTCTTAGAATCCCAGATGTTAAGGCATTTGTAACTTCATGAATGTAGACGAAAAATAATGATAAAATTTTTCGATACCTGCCATTGGTTTGCAAATTATCGAAAGCTAAATAATTAAACAAAATTTTCAATTTTCGATAATGAAAATCATGATTTCTATTTAAAATTGCCTCGGTACTCGTACATCCTTAAGAGAGATGGGTTTAAGGACAGTGTGTTGGCTTTGGGACCAACTTAATTTTTTGTGGGAATTAAATTTATGTTTTTTTTACAGGTTATGGCATTTATAAAAACAAAATATGCAAATCAAAGTGATGATTGGCCCGATATTCAGATGTTTTTACAAGCATATGGAGATAATACCGATGGGGGTTTATTTTCTAAGCGAGCTGCCTCTTTAACAGATGAGTTTTACGCGTCTGTGTATGAACCAATTTTATATAAGGACGCATACCAAATTATGCCCTTGTTGTTACGTCCAAAAAGTCGAGGATTTTTAAAATTAGCAAGTAGCGATCCAAAAGATGCTATTTTAGTTTATCCCAATTATTTTTCACACCCGCAGGATATACAAATTTTGGTAAGTGTATAGAATTTTCTTAATAGGAAGTTTCTTAAAAACGTTTGCCCTCTTATTTTAGATTGAAGGTGCAAAATTCGCCTACGAACTTTCCAAAACACAAATAATGCAACAATTAAACGCACGTATTAACGAATTAAAAATCCCTGGATGTAAAGAATTTGAACTACTCTCAGACGAATATTGGCGTTGTCATGCTAGACATTACACACAAACAATTTATCATCCCTCGGGAACATGTAAAATGGGACATTCCAATGATCCAACAGCCGTGGTCGATAATCGTTTAAATGTTCATGGAATACATAATTTACGAGTTGTGGATGCGAGTATTATGCCTTACATTCCGAGTGGAAATACAAATGCTCCAACCATAATGATTGCAGAAAAAGCTGCGGATATGATTAAAGAAGATTGGTTAGCACCTGGAGATATTGTTTATGATAATAATTATTTAAATAAATGAATTTGTTGTTATGTTGATTTTGTTTAATTATTTATTACCTAGCGTTTATGCGCTCGCTTCGGTGAAGGTTTCATGAGGAAGAAAGGATCTCCCTTCTGAAATACGATCATAACGACCTTATTAGACTTTGAGCCATTTTTGATACACATTTGAAACAAAGAATAATTCTAAAAATTGATTATTAAGGTTGTTTTAAGTTCGTTGGATCTAAATTGACAATTAAAGCAACCCGACGAACTAGATCCAATTTTATGTCAGGACATCCCCCCCCCCCCCCCCTATCAAACTTTGCAATTTTTGTTGAAGTTATTTTTGGATGGCTAACTACAAAACGAGTTATTAGCTAGATTAAATGGTCCAACCTATATATAAAAAATGGTATTCATTTTTATCCAATTGCAAGCTCTCATGTAACATTATGTAATTTATTAAATCAGACATCCTTAGAGAGTTTTTTTTCGACACCCTTCAGATAAAACTAGTTTTTTTTTTCTTACCTGAATGATTGTAAACAAACATATTTTTAGTTTGTTCAAAAAAATAGTAAATATCAAATGTTGAGAAACGTGAATTGTTGAGACACCTTTCACTTTATTTGAAAGGTAAGAAAATTTTTGTATAGAAATATTTTATAAGAAAATTAATTATACGCTTTTAAACGAATATTAAATATTAATATAATTACATTAATTTTTCATGGAATTCCAAAAGTGAATGTCAGTTAATTTTCATATTTTTTTTATTACCTAATAAAATTGTTTACATATTTTACAAATTTTTTTATTGGTATTTTACCTACAATTAACAACTAACATAGTTAATTGTTTAATTACTCTTTTTCTATTTATTTCAAAGATTTTTTATTCATGTTAGGCAACTGCTTTACTATATATGTACTAACTATTGCATATATTCAACCAATAAATGATGAAAGAACTTAATAATATGTATCTGATTTTGTACGTCAAATACCAAGATTTGTTTAATAATAAAATATGTAAATTTATTATACAACTATGATTGTAACTATTGTTAGTAGATTTTAAAATAAAAAAAATTTTAACTTAACACTCATGGATTCCGTAAAGAATATATCAAGGTTAATTTAAATTTATTTTATGAAAAATAAACACACTACGTTAATTTTAACGTCCATGTTCGCAAAATATTGTACGATTAAGAGGTACTGTCTTTAATTCCTTTAAAACTCATATCTGCAGTATTAGTCTTTGGAGCCATAGAGATTTATAGATCGTGAGACACCATGGTTTTTTTAAATGATGAATTCATACTTTACAAAAGTTTTCTCTACGTTTTTTATCGAAAAGGCTAGGCGTTTTCAAATGAGCATGATGACGTCATACTTGAGTTATCATTTTGAAAAAACGCAGCAGGGAATTTGTCGGACACTATGAACACTTGATAACATTAATAATTATTAAACAATTCAGCAAAAGTGAACCATGTACGTATTCAAAAACAAAAATACTTAAGTACGGCATGTTCCAGGTGGTATACAAACTCATCGGTGTAGTATTTTTGTCGGACAAAATATGGTTATAGTGTCAGACAAATTTCCTGTTTGTTTTTTTCCAAAACGATTACTTAAATATGACGTCATCATGCTAATTTTAAAACGCAGCCTCGAAAAGAACCGTAGAGGAAATTTTGGTAGACTCGTCAAAAGACACTCACGAAGTTTCAAGAACATGATCATTTAAAAAAACTCGTGGTGTCCCACGATCCCACGATACTCTTTAAAATTATCATGAAAAGACGTCGATTTTCTGTCTAAAAAACTGAAAAGATCCTTTTAAATCGTTATTTTTCGATATTAACATGAATTAAACTTATTCGAATTGACTAGAATTATTGTTTGAAGGAATTTCAATAGTTGATATGAATTGTGTCAGGATCACAATCATAATCCGTCTTTAGGGCCACGTATAGGCCTTCTATACTGAGTGTCTCAGAAGTAACGAAAAGACGAAAATTCCTCCTTATTTTTTTGATCCAATATACGAATAATCAGCTATTAATTACAATAGGCAGCCAATCAGAAACGCGATCCAGCGGCAAGGCAGTGTAATATTTTCTACCTGATGCAACAAGGGCATCCGTTACTCCTGAGACACCCCTGTATTTGAGAAATCTGATAAGCTTTGAGTGTCCATTGTTTTTGTTAGCTTGAGGGTTTTCTAAATCCAACCCTGAAGGCATTGTAAGCGTTTTATGAGAGAATTGCTCATATAGTTAGTGAGTAATATAATGTAATACGAGTAATATTTATAGGTCGCATGAGTGTTCCGGATCAAATTTTTTTACCATGTATTTGCATTTATAGAACATTATTAGTTTGTTCTAAATAAATTATATTAATAAAATATTGTAATATCTTATCGGTCTATTAGTTTAATACGCTCAATGCATGTTTAACATTTTTAGAATTGTTTAAATTACATTTTAAAACAAATTTTTTTAATTTCTCTGGCTAAAAATATCGATTAAAATTATTATTTTTAGTTTTATCATTTACAAAAATTGATAATCGAAGTGTGTGTATTTATCTCGCAATTTATTATCCATATTATTGTATTTATTAAAATAACAATTCAAAACTACAGCTGTGGATTGTAGGAAAACAAGGACTTACAATTTTCATTTTAACGTAAGTTAGTTTTTGTTTTATATTTGAAAAAATTGTTGTATTTTTTTTTTTGAGTCGATACAGCGTAATTCTTTTGATCTATGGTAAGACAAATTTCAACGTAAAATTCTTTTTTTTGAGTTAGTTTTCTTTGGCTGGTTGTTTTACACTTAGCTTTTGAAGACATTAATAATATTATATCACATACTTTGATAGGCGTATAATGAATTTTAAGGTCAGTTTTAATGACATTTTTCAAATATGTCGTTACGGGTAAAATGATCCCATTTATATTGGTTAAAATGATCCTTATTTTGTGTGTAAAATTATAATCAATCCCCCATAATGTGGCGGATCTTGAATGTGTTCATTTGGATGAATTTACCAGTGACTTTTCTTTCCATACTAATTGTGGATGCAATGTAAAAACGCAATGGGATCATTTTACCCACCTATTCTTACGATTTATCAAGGATTTTCTTTTTCGAATTGATATAAATTAAGCTCAGATTTAAGAAAAGAAAATTTTAAACCCCTTATATTTCGAATTAAATGCGAATCCAAATTAGGCATTACGTCGAAATTAATCCAAAAAGAAAAGATTCTGGGATGCTGAAAATAAATATTTCCTTTGAAAACTCAACATCGTATTTTTTCCAGGATTACATACACTTTTGTTGTTCTGTACAAGGAAATAATTCATGAAAATCTTATCTATCAATTGAGATCCCCCTTGCCTGATTCAGGAAATATATCTATAAATAAACCCATTATCGGTCATTTGAATTATAAATAATATATTTTTTGATTAGTAGAATATGAAAATTGCATTGTGATACAGATAAAATGGCAAGCGACTCTACAATTGGTAAATAACAAGTGAAAACAAACAATTGACTGGGTTAATTATTGAAATACCATGTATAGACAGTGTTGATTACTCTGTCACATTACACATACATACAAACTTGGGATTAAACTTTGTATACCTTGCATATTACATATATGCATAGTTGTTACACTTTACACTTTAAATATAATTAATTTATAGAAATTAACTTTATACATTTTCCATTTTCCACATGGGCAAAGTTGCGATTAATAGTTGAATTATTTACAGTCACGTTAATATGTCAATATTTGCATTAAAAATAAGTGAGTGATTGATAAATAAATAATGTTACCTATTGAATTGGACTTTAGCATAAACATTGTTAACAAAAAAAAATTTATAATAATGTTTATTTTATTGTCTTAAAAAGGTTCATTTATGTCAACAATTCATAGGGGGTCTGAACTGAATCCTGGCCAAGTTTTTTTTTTAAATCATTTCTTTTCAAACGCGAAACAATAATTAATTTTTGCAATAAATAGAATAATTTTAGTCATTCACAGAATATGTTCCAAAATTGCTTATTTCTACAGGTAATGGTTAGAAGGACGGATTAATAAGAAAGCGTTTTTTCATAGATTTTTACTTTTGAAGTTTTAAAAAATAATTGTCCATGAGAAAATCATAAAAGTCTTAAATTTGCATTACGTATGCACGACAAGAGGACGAATAACTCAAAATCAAGCCAACCGATTTCGATGATTCTTTTTTTAGTGATAAATTAGTTAGTGCACTTCAAGTTCACTAAAAATCACAAAATAAAAAAAAACTTTTAAAAAAGAAAACCGACTTCAAAAGAAAAACTTTTCCAAAATAAATTAAAATGCATTAAAAAGTAAAAAAATAACGACAATATAATGTAGTTAAAATTATTGTTATTTTTGGAGTCGGTGTCAGCCAAGAAAACAACTCTGACAGATCAGTTTTCTACATTAACTTGGCTGACACCGACTCCAAAAATAACAATAATTTTAACTACATTATATTCTCGTTATTTTTTTACTTTTTAGTGCATTTTAATTTGTTTTGGAAAAGTTTTTCTTTTGAAGTCGGTTTTCTTTTAGTTTTTTTTATTCTTGAAAAATTTTCCTACTATGTGTAATCAATTATGCGCTAAAATTTTTTTTAAAATATAATTTTTCCTTATTTTAATAAAAAAAAAGTTAGTTTTAAAACAATCTCTCAATCTCCTAACTTGTTTTTTAAAAGTACACCTAGTAATTAAACAAACAAGCAGCCAGTGAATAAAAACCAAGCTCATATGTGTACTTTCTGATGTAGTGAAAGGTAGTTTTTATTATTGCTTCTCCAATACAGTCGTGATCGGTGTCAATCGGTAGTGATTTTTTGTTTTTATAATATTTTAATTCAAATATTTTTAAGAGAAATTTGTTTAAAATTTCATTTTTAAAATTAGAAATTTTTATTTTGTGAATTGTTACAATTGTAAACACATGTTTATTTAATTTTCTTGAGAATTTTAAGACATTTTCTTTGAGTGAGTGTATCTGTTTTGAATAATTTTTTTGTTAATATTCGTCGGGTATCAAAATTGAAAAATAATATTTTGGGATTTTGAAACTTGGTTTAATATAAATATTTATCAGTAACAATACTTAACACGTTGCCGAATAAGGATACTCTGGAGTAAAATGTAGACAGAACTCAAAAAATTTAATCATACGCTCCATAATTGGATGTTTTAAAATATTCGTACATAATTTTAACCCATCAGCACTCGCGTCAACCGTTCGGCAATCTTTCGTAGCGTGATGAAAGATTTCCTCACGCGTTCTGCACATGTGTTAAATATTTCGCGCGTTAAATATTCTTTAACTTTGTAAATCATAACCTCTACATAATTTTATATAAATTTTATATAAGTTTTTTTAATTTACTGAGTACAACTAACGAAAGTACACGAAGAGGCCCGAAAATTTCGGAAATTAATATTTTTTTGCTTACACCTTTACTCTCGTGATGAGAGTAAAAGAGAAATTTTCAGAATTTCTGAAGAATTTGAAAAAAAAAAAATGAAATCTACATAATCGATATTAATCTTAAAAAAATTATTTTTCAGATATTTGCCGCATAATTTTGAAAAATGATGGTTTTAAAATATTAAAAATATTGTATTGTTGGAATTAATCAACAATTGTAATTAATAACAATGGAATGTATATCGTCAGCAACCCAATCCTGTGGTGGGGGCATTACAGGACAATTAATGAGTCAACTAATAGGAGCTTTATTAGCATCACAGTGTGCTCTTAGTCCGACATATCCACCAGATATTTCTACAGATCATTTACCAACATATGATTTTGTCGTGGTAAGTATAATTACTGGCTTTAAGTCGTGAAAGCCACGATGAATTATGTTCTAACTCGACAATATAAGACGAAAATTAAGAATAAAATTTTTCGATATCTGGAGTAATTTTCAAAATATCGAAATTCGAAAATCAAGGCAGATATCGAAATTTTTCATTTACATTCATGAAGTTATAACAAAATTCATCTTAAAAGTTGAAAATAAGGTACAAATAATTTCAATCCTAAATATAAGGGCTTTTACGGTAGCGAGCCTAGACCATTGATAAACTCACTAAACAGATTTCCGAATAAAGTAACTGTATATACTTTTAGGTTGGTGCTGGTTCAGCTGGGGCTCCATTAGCAGCCCATTTATCCAACAATCCAGATTGGAACATATTGTTAATTGATGCTGGGAGTGATCCTCCACAGCAAGCTGATATGCCTGGGTTAATATTTCATAGTTATGACACCGATTTTGATTGGCGTTATAAAACTGAGCCTCAAGCAAATGCATGTCAAAGTAAAAATGACCATCGGTGTAAATGGCCTCGAGGAAAAGCTTTAGGAGGCACTAGTGTACTTAACGCTATGATATATCAAACTGGTAACGAAGCAGATTACACCGAATGGGAAAAACAAACAAAAGATTCACGTTGGGGTTGGACAAATGTAAAAAAATACTTGGATCAATATTCCAAAGATAGTGATGCAGACGTATTTGATACAAGCTATGCAAAATTGCATCAATTACAACAATTACCCATAATGGCTGCCCAAGAATTGGGTTTAGCTGAAATCACTGATTCGGAGCAAATATTAAACGGAACAATTGGGTATTTTCGTACGCGAGGTACAATCAAAGATGGTGTTAGAGAAACTACAGCAAAAACCTATCTAAGCACTTTAAAAGCTCGGAAAAATTTACATATTTTAAAAAACGCTTACGTTGGAAAGGTTAATATAAAAAATCAGGAAGCAGAAAGTTTGGATGTTTGGTTAAATGATAAATGGATCCAAATTAAAGCGAAAAAAGAGATTATTTTAAGTGCAGGAGCAATTAATACGCCACAAATACTCATGTTATCAGGAATTGGACCAAAAGATCATTTAGAATCGTTGAATATAAAAGTTGTAGCGGATTTACCGGTTGGAAAAAATTTACAAGATCATCCAATTGTGGATGTTTTCGCTGCATTAAAAGAATTACCAATTGCTCCACTAACTACGAAAGAAATGTTAGATTTTCTTTATCAATATTTTATGCATAAAACGGGACCGTTTGCCACAATCGGTTTAACGGGAGTTCTTGGATTTATCAACTCGAAAAATCCTCAAGCGATATATCCAAATTTACAAATACATCATTGTGCATTTAGCATAAATGATAGCATTGTTGGACCATATTTCCTAAATTTAGCCAATTACAACGAAGCATATGCGAATGTTTTTAGACGATTTAATTCAAAATATCCCCTCATGATCCAATTCCCAACTTTATTAAAACCAAAAGCTCGTGGATTTATACAATTAAAAAGTATTGATCCATTTGAGGCACCAATCATTGATCCAAATATTTTCGGACATGAAGAAGATGTTAACACTATTCTAGAAGGTATCGATCATTGTATTCGAATTATTAAATCGAAAACATTCCAAGCATACGCAGGAGCGGAAGTAATTAAGATGAATGAGGATGAATGTGCTAAATTTGATGTTGAATCCCATGATTACTGGCGATGTAATATTAAACATTCCGCGGCTACAATTTATCATCCCGTGGGAACTGCACGAATGGGTATTGATCCAGAATTGAGTGTAGTGAATTCAAAGTTACAGGTACATGGTATTAAAAATTTACGGGTTGTGGATGCGAGTGTTATGCCAGAAATACCAAGTGGTAATACAAACGTTCCCACCATTATGATTGGCTTACAAGCGGCTGATATCATTAAGGAAAGTTATGAGACTTCTAAAACTCATAATGAATTGTGATAAAAGTTTTTATAAATAGTGATTTAGACTGAGTAAATTTTATTACTTTTTCATGCAACGAAATCACCCAATTTCACCCAACGACAAAAAAATTCGATGCATGAAAAGGCATTTTTAATTGTAGATAAATATTTTGTATTATTTTTTGTTAAAATAAAGTGAAATTTGGATTAATTCCAAAATTTCTTGGTTACTATTTGATTTGACTGTTTTGGGAAATAAAGTTAAAAAGTTATTTTTTTATATTTTAGAATTTTTTATTAGTTATCCTCTATCTGTACCTTCGAAAGAGTGATGAGACAGGTTCAGGTTCAAAATTAACTGACATCGCGTCATATTTTGAATAAGACAGGCAATTTATTTCGATAACTAGCTTTAATCACAAGGAGGTAAATTCCATCTTTCTAACATGCATAGAACTGAAAAATGTAATGTCGAAGGGTTTTTTCGATTTTCCAGGGTATTGCGATGTGGTTGATAAAATTTTTCGAATTATTCTGTTAATTTGACTTTATTTCGGGTCCATTGGTGAAAATCTTTCTAGCATATAAACAACAGTACAACGTATTTGAGAGGGGGGAGGGGTTTGGTTTTAGAAGTGACTTAGAATTTGTATCGATATAAGTGAATTAGTCAGTCAAATTCAAATTGGGTTATATTGTAATTTAGTCTTGTCCCATTTTGTCCCCCGTAGCGGCAATCGGCCTTGGATCCGTGTCAATAAAATAAAACTACATGAATTGTAACGTAAGCAAAAAATTTTCCTCCATAAATTTCTGGTTTCATTTTGCAGTTCATAGAGTGAAAGTTATTGGATAAGACCTGAATTACCCGCTGCCTAGAGGATTTAATAATTCAACAAAGGATTGCAGTGAGTTGATATGAGCGTTAGATCAAAGAAACGATCCACTTTTTTGAGCAACATACTGATTACCGGTTCATAACAGCCTGGTTCAAAACCATATTCAACTTTTTGTAGCACCATGCAACAGAACGAAATGGAACTAATCCATTCAAATTTTAGGTTTGAATCTACGGTTTTATTAAGCATTTATTGTAAACTGACTTGGTTACCATGGAAAAATTTTTACTGTCTAAAAATTTTCAATTTTTGAAAGAGTTCAAAATTTTAGATCAATAATATCGAAATTCTAAATTTATAAAAAATATTTATTTGTAAAATTATGGAAATAATGTTAAATATTTGTAAAGATTTGATACAAAAATGGCATCCAGATCCGACTAATGTTTTAATGTTAAAAATATTTACATCGTTAGCTACAAGATTACTTGCGTTAAACCATACAAATTGGAATCCACCGGATCGAAATCTTAGTGAAGTTAAATATGAATATGATTACATTGTTATCGGAGGTGGAACGGCTGGATTAGTTTTGGCAAGTTTATTAGCCAAAGCAAATATGAATTCGAGAACGCTAGTAATTGAAGGAGGTCCAAATGCTCCACTTACAACGGAAATTCCATTTTATTTATCAGGTATACAGAACTCGAAATATGATTGGAATTATCGAACACTTCCACAAAACAGATCATGTCAAAGTTTTGATTATGGCGCGTGTCACATACCTTTGGGGAAAATGATTGGAGGATCCACGCTATTACGTTCTATGGTATATAATACAGGAACAAAACGTGATTGGAATCGATGGGAGAATTTAGGTAACCCAAACTGGAATTGGAAAACAGTTTTGCCATATTTTAAAAATTATGTGGAAAAATATCCACTGGAACATTTGTAGCATTTATGGGAACATGTAGTGATAAATTAAAACTGTTACGTGAAAGTATTACCGCAGCAGGAAAGGAATTAGGTCTTGGACCGATTCTGGATAAATTTGAAACACTTGCTGGTAAAATTGGTTATGGATTATCGTATGGAACACTCGAACAAGGAAAAACTAATTATCCAGCGAAAACATTTTTAAGGAAAGTAATTAAAAATGGAAACATACATATTTTAAAGAAAAATATTGCAACAAAAATCCAAATCGATCCAAAAACTTTAAAAGCCAGAGGTGTTGAATTCGCTTCTAGTGATAACGAATTTAATATTCGAGATGTGAAAGCCGTTAAAGATATTATTCTTTGCGCTGGAGCGATTAACAATGCGAAATTATTGATGCTTTCTGGAGTGGGACCAAAAGAATTTTTGGATTCGGATGATGTAGTTATGGTTCATCGCTTAGAAGGTGTAGGTCGTAATTTACATGATCACGTAAAATTCCCAATTTTTCATGTAATAAAGAAACCAAAATGGGATATTAACTTTGATGATATGGAAGCTATTCATCAGTTTCTATTCCAGAAAGAAGGTCCTTTAACTTCAATTGGAATATCAGATATTGTGGGATATATTTATTCTTTACCTGGGGAACGTTCCGATTATCCAAATATCCAAATCAATCACGATTACATCCATAAAAATAGTTCAAAATTTTTCACTCAATATAATTTTTCAAAGCCAATTCAAGATTATTTACGGGTGATAAACGAAAATTATTCGATATTAGTTCAAATTCCAACACTTTTGAAACCGAAATCTCGTGGATGGGTGAATTTAAAAGATGCCGATCCGTTTATGGAACCCTTAATCGATCCAAACTACTTAATTCATAATGATGATATAATTGCGTTAATTCGTGCGGCAAAACATGCTGTGGCAATCGGTGAAACAAAAGCATTTCGTAAAATTGGTGCCGAACTAGTAAATTTTGATAAAATATTGTGTACGCATTGTGATAGTTCCAAATGTAAATGGGAATGTTTGTTAAAACAATTTGCAACAAGTGGTGGAAATCCTGTTGGAACAACACGTATGGGGAAATGTCCAGAATGTTCGAATTCGGTTGTGGATCATTGTTTACGGGTACATGGGATACGACATTTACGGGTAGCTGATGCAAGTATTATGCCAGAAATAATCGGTGGTGATATTTATGCATCAAATATAATGATTGCTCAACGGGCTGCAGAATTTATTTTAAATAAAGATGCATGTACGTAATTTTTAAAGTAATCGGTTTTATGCAATGTGTTGTGATGAATGTAATACAAATTGCCTATACAAATATGTATTTACGTGATTAATAAAAATATACTTTTGTGTTTATAAAGCACTTTTTAGGAACGAAAAAACTGACTATTTGCCCACTGACTTTGTGGTTTAATGAATTTTCTAAGAAATAAAAAACTAAAAGTCATGAGAATTCGATTCATTTTACTATTAGATAAATATTTTCTAAGAAATTTCTTTAGATCGATTCGAAGAAGGGCCCTTCGAATCGAAAAAAAATTTTTTTTTCGATTTTTTGCAATTTTTTTAAGGGGTACCCCTTCGAAAAAATCAGAAAAAATTTTTTAGCTCGGAATTCGATGAAACTCTATATTTAGGGTAATTTTGACCCAAAAATTTCAAAAATCGGGTTTATTAAACGATTGGAGCACAAGTTTTTGAGATATCACCTAAAATCTATCTCGAATGGTCAATATCTTGGAAATTTCAAGTCCAATCGTTAAATGAACCCGATTTTTGTATTTCTTGGGTCAAAATTACTCTAGAAAATGAATTTTATCCAAATCGAAGACAAACAAATTTTTTCGATATTTTGCAATTTTTTTAAGGGGTACCCCTTCGAAAAAATCGAAAAAATCAGAAAAAATTTTTTAGCTCGGAATTCGATGAAACTCTATATTTAGGGTAATTTTGACCCAAAAATTTCAAAAATCGGGTTTATTAAACGATTGGAGCACAAGTTTTTGAGATATCACCTAAAATCTATCTCGAATGGTCAATATCTTGGAAATTTCAAGTCCAATCGTTAAATGAACCCGATTTTTGTATTTCTTGGGTCAAAATTACTCTAGAAAATGAATTTTATCCAAATCGAAGACAAACAAATTTTTTCGATATTTTGCAATTTTTTTAAGGGGTACCCCTTCGAAAAAATCGAAAAAATCAGAAAAAATTTTTTAGCTCGGAATTCGATGAAACTCTATATTTAGGGTAATTTTGACCCAAAAATTTCAAAAATCGGGTTTATTAAACGATTGGAGCACAAGTTTTTCAGATATCACCTAAAATCTAGCTTAAATGGTCAACATTTTGGTAATTTTTAGTCTAATCGTTAATTGAACCCGATTTTTGTATTTTTTGGGTCAAAATTACCCTAGTAAACGGATTCTATCCAAATCAAAGACAAAAAAAATTTCTCGATTTTTTTAAAGAGTACTCAGATAGTTGTCTTGTATTTCTTGTAAAAAAAATCACCCTTTGACAAATAACCTCCCTTTTTCAACGATATTATTCAGATGAAAATGATTTCGAGATTTTTGTCGTGAATTTTCTCAAAATTTATTTTATGCAAATATTAAAATTCATTACCTATATTTATATTACTTTTACGATTTTTTATTTAATTAAGAAAAATATATTTCTTAATTATAATTTAATGAGGAGATAAAATCAATTCTCATAACCTTTCTTTATCAAAATTATGCGCCAAAAACTAGCATCACGGAACTATAATAAAAATATAAAAACCTTCTTGTTTACGGGAATATTTTCGAAAAAGTAGTTCATTGCCATAATGTTCTAGAAATTTCTTTTAACAATTTAATTTCAAACATAAAATTCAAATTATTTATATAAAAATCAAATTAGCATACCAATAAAGTTCTCTAAAAAACAACAAACGCGTAGTCTATTGATCTTATGACTGACGTAGAATACGATAAAAAAAGGTAAAAAAATTAGTTTTTCTGGTAAGTCATAAATCATTTTAAGAAATTCATGAAAGTCGACACTCTAGATGAATTTTTTGGAATATCAGCTACAAAATTATTATTAAAATTTGAATTTTGAGTTTGTTTAACACATATAGATAAATTTTGGATTAATTTGAAGTCAACTCAGGTCCATAATTGATAAAAGATAGAAGACCACTTAAAATTAGAAGAGTTACATAACATTGATTCAGTAAATAAAGAAACATCTGTAACTTTAAGATCTACAACTTTAAGATCTGAAGAAATATTTCAGAAGATTATTACTATTGAAGAAATATTTCAGAAGGTTATTACTATTGAAGAAATATTTCAGAAGATTTTGTTATATAATTCTAATGATGATGCAAGTTTAATATATACATGTGTTCACTGATAAAAAACATAATTTTAAATTGTTAAATTATTTAATTAATTTACAAATTGGTCTCTACAAAAACTTTCAGAGATATTACAGGTACACAAAAACCTAATGATCATTTAATTTCAACATAGTGCAGTTAATTTTGAAAGGAAACTTTTAAAATCCACTTATTGATTTGTGCTTAATTATTGCTAATTTCCCTTTTGTGAACTGTGAAAGTTTATTTTAATGATGATTATGTCAGTAATTGATAATGCAAAAAAAAAGTATAGCTGGGTCTCTAACCAAGTATTTTTAAGTATTTATTAATGCTTTGAAAATCATTATGAAGAATAACTGTCATCCTGAAAGTTCTGGGAGATAAACCGGATAAACCATATCACGAAAATTAATTAGTGAAGGCGTTATTGTAGTGAAGGCGTTGGAAACATGTGCAATGTTAATCAAATTTTTATCGAACATCAAGGAACCCCGGAATTTTAAATCAGCAATCAATTTTTCAAAATAATTAAATATAATAATTTCGTAAACTAAGTAACATAATTTGTTAGTTAATCGCAAGAATGAAAATATGCGAGCCCACATAATTGAATATGTTTTTTATTTATTTATAAACTGTGACGATAATATTAATTAGAAAAGTAATATTAATAATTAATTATAATTAAACATGCAAAAGGTAATAAAAATTAAAAATTAAACCACAAATATTACAGGAAATGACATTTAATTATTATCTTTAATTATGTATTTGAAGAGGGTTTTTGAGGATTAATAAAACTTTTGATTCAATATTTATTATTTTTGATAGGGAACCCTAAACTCGCACGTGAAACATAACTAAGAACACTATCCATTAAATTGCCTTTTTTCTTAAAGCCTTTTCTAAGCTGAACCGATTTTGAGGATCATCACCAATTTTTTAGGTTTTTCGGGTACGGAACCCTAAACTCGCACTTTAAACGTAGCTAATAACACTCTCAATTAAATAACCTTTCAAACGAAACCAAAAAAATCAAAATCGGTTCATCCGTTTAGGCGCTACGATGCCACAGACAGACAGATACACACACTTTGCGATCAAACTTATACAACCCCTTTCTTTGAGGTCGGGGGTTAATAAAATGAATAATCTACCCTCGGAAGTCTTTGATTTTATAACCGCCCTCGAATGAAAAATTAGTTTGTGAAAGTTTTGCTCCTAAATGATAAATTATCTTCTTCCAATCTCTAATATTTTCAGTAATGTATTCCTTCGATGCGGTGCCCAGATAGGGACACCTAGTTTCGTAATCACTAGTGTGTATAATTTAATGCAAAGGTTCTAAATTTTAAGAGCCACTCGGTTATTAAATTAAATAAGTGTCATTAAATAAATAATCGTTAAATTAAATTGATTAACAGATGAGTTAAAAAGTAAACATTAATAGATCTGTTTTATGCAACTGATTATTTTTTTTTTTTGAAGTTGTTTGACATATTACTCAATATAAACACAAAAATTTTTAGAAATTTTGTTTGAAATCAGTCATCATATATTATGTATATAAATTGTGTACATTATTGTTAACGAGATGAAAAACCTGTTGAAAAATTAATGGGACATGTCTTTTGATTTTAAAATGTATTGTCGTTTTGAAAATAATAAATTACAAGTGAAAACAAACAATTGACTGAGTTGTTGAAATACCAAGTCATGTAAGTAAAGAAAGATATCCACTCTTAGATAGCCACACGACATAACTGATATTCCCATATAATACATATTATAAAATTGGCACCTAATTTGCGTCGTCTCGGGTAAACAGTGATGTTTACAAAAAAATATTTCAGACAAAATTCAGCTCAACCCAACCCAACCCAACCCAAACAAACTTTTATTGTATCTTTAACGTTTTATAAGATGGGTCCTACGGGCTCAGGACCCAATTAACCTATGTTGCTCATTTACGAACTCGACCTTACTTTTTACGTCCTAAGCATGTTATTAAAATTTCAGTTTGATATCTCTTTTCCTTTTTCTAGTTATCGTACTTACGGACAGATGGGCAGACAACCGGAAATGATTTTATGAACACCTATACCAAAATTTTGTTGGTAGCATCAATATTTTTAAGCGTTACAAACTAAACTTAGTATACCTTGATATATTTAATATATACATGGTATAATGAGATATTAGAGTTACGACTTCCATTGCGCCAGTTTAAGGAATCCTTGTTGCGATCTGCAGGGAATCTTTTTCAATAAAAACAATGGATAAGTCCAAAGTTTTTTATTATGCATCCCGGAAAAGTATCAAGAATCGATACATTTGTCTCTAAATTTGGAACATCATCGAGTATTTTGATCTCAACTTTCTAAGCTTTAAATTTGACAGAGAACAGAGGATTTCTAAGAAAATGATAAATATATGAAATAATTGATCAGTGATGTTTGGTTATTGTCGTAGGTACAATAATTATTAAAACAATTAAAATTTAATTGAAAATAATTTATAATTAATGTGAAAATCATTAAACTTTAGTTTTGAAATCTTCACTGTAACTATCACTATTAATGGTTTTCTAATCAGTTACTTAGAAATCCTGTAGAGAATAGAAAATCAAATTACTGAGAACTTATTTTGAAATGAAATCGCGTTCAATGATTTTGCGTTTCACTTCTTTTATGTCATAAGCAGGAGAAATTTATTTCCAATTTGTAAAAAAATTTAACGTAAACAACGCTTCCACTATAATTATATTAATCTTATTCTGCTTTTCTTTATGGTACAATTAATGCTTTAGTCTAGATGATATAATTACTCTACAAATTTATTTATCTTAATAGTTAAATTAAATTTTGTAAATTTCACTCGGTCTTAAAAAATAAATTTTAATCGCTGCAGTTATACTCTTATATTTAAAAATAAAAAATTGGCCTGATTTTTTTCAAGGACATTTATTTCTTTAGTAGACACCTTGAAGATATTGCATTAAAATTCAGGTTAATTTCGATTCTCAAAATGTTTTTAATTTAATAAAACGAATATAAAATAATATTAATTTCAACACAACGTGGGCTAAATTGAAAAAAGTTACACACTTCGAGTACCTGATCAGCAAGATAATACAAGATAGCATAAGATATATAAAAGATAATTGAAGATAATTACAATATTAAAACGATATATGTAAATAAATAATAAAATGAATAGATTACTTACAGTCCAGTCATATGTTATGCAAAATAGATGAATTAAAATTAATCAAAGTTTAGGTACCTGAAAACAATAAAAAAAAAACAATAATTAATTTATCATATAATAAAATTATTAATTAAATCTTATTACCGAGGGGCAGAGCGGGGTAGTTTAAAATATTAATTATATAAGAATAAGAAGAATGTATTATTTAAAATTATTAAATATTGAAGGGGTTTTATGGGGTTAAAAGTTAACTATAAATTGTTTAATAAAAGTAAAAATTTACAGGGAGTAACAAAAGCTTATATTATTGTTAAGGTAAACCTTTTTTAATTTATTGGCAACAAGTCAAAAATTTGTGGGAATGGAATCCTAAGGTAGTCAGTCTAACAACATTGAGAAAAGGGCGATAGTAAGAAAGCTACGTTTTGTAAGACCTCGATCCCACAAATTTTTAATAGATTTGTCTGCTTAAAATTGATGAATCTATCTTTTTCATGCTCTAATAAGAAGATAATCGACTTTCCAACATAATCAACTTTTGTCCGATACTCAACAAAACAACGTATCCATAATTTGTAAAATTTACCCGTAAGACATTTTTTAAGATTGTACACTCCTTTTTAAGTGCCAAACAAAAATCGACAGTGTTGGAGAGTCGATTCATTTCGTATGAAAGAAGGCGCAGAAATATTCATCAAAATTACCCCTTTTGTTACTAGCAACGCTTATGTCTTACGATTGTCAATGCACTAGGTTCTATTACTGAATTTTAAATGGCCGAGCGGTCTAAGACGTTTGCCTTTGACTGTTTGTCCATTTAGACTTAGGTGGCGAGTTCGAATCCAGGCAGCGGCAGTGTGAAAAATTTATAATTAATGGGAGTGCAGAATTGATCACATTGTCGTCGCTTGAATAAGAACGAAGTAACCGACTCCACCCATATCAAAATGTAATTGTAAATAAATTTGTAATTAAATAAATAAAGATTAACAAATAATGATGTGGGTGGCCTCTGTTATAGGCATATATGTCAGAGAAACGGAGGTAAAACCCCATTATTATTACATTATTATTTTACTGAATTCATTCAGGAAACATGCAGAGTCAAGAAAATTGTTAAATTAACAAAAATGAAAATATTATTTTTCGATATGTTAGTCACACAGAAATCTTGAAAATCTTCTCTCCAAGGCATAATCTGGAAAATAGTTTCATCTGTCCGTTGTTTGCAATCAAATAAATTTGACCCCCTTTCTGGTTTCCGATTGAGCTCGGTTTCTATGAGATAGCATTCAAGAATCGTGTTTTTTAAATGATTTTGTAAAAAGTTCGTGAAAAAGATTTTTAGCGCATTTTCGCTGCTATTATTTTAATATTTTAATTGTTAACCAAAAGGTTCCCGACAAAGAATTAGGTTTATTTTTGGTCATCTTGTATCAATACTCATATACATATTTTCGATGATAATTTAAAATATTTGTTTTTTAAAAATGGTGGGTAAATAACATTGTTATTTATTTATAAAAGTATTAAAGTAATTCGTATATATGTTTAGTATCACACTTTCTCTTATAAAGGTACATACGAAACATACCTACCTTTATATTTCATATTAAATTCAACTCATTGACTGATTCTGTTATAGAGGGTATACCTAGTGCACGAATAAGTAAGCTCATAGTTTACTTAAATTAAGTAAGATACATTTAAGTTACATATACATTTATGTATGTAATATTAAACAATTATTTTGTAATACATGTATTGATTTAAAAAAAAATAAAAAGTAAACCGGCGTAATTATTGATTGTAATACGTGAATTATTGATTATTGTGATCTTTAGTGACGAATTTTTAGTGTGTTTTTTTTTATCTTGTGTGGTTTGGTGATTTAATTTTATTTCTGGAAAATATATTTAAGTTATTGTTGGAACGAAAATTGTAAAATTTTAATCAGGTAAGCGATAAATATAAGTAATACTCAATCAAATCGTAAATCTTACAAATTTTTAATTTTGAAATAATTACTATATTTAAAAAATTATAACAAATGAGGTGTTTTTTTTATTGAATATATCCTGTAAATACTGAATTTTTCAAAATGTTTTTTAATAACGTTCCTAACAAAAGATTTATTTTATTTTTAATATTGATATATTCTTAATTTTGAAATATGTTACGGTTGGAGGGATAGATGATTCTGGAAAAAAACACGTTAACCGATAATGCGTTCATATATATGCTCGAAATCATATTTAATCTTTAAAATACGTCATTCGAATTCATAATATTTCTATGTTAACATAGAATTGCTTCTATTATCAAAATTATCTATAAAAGTAGAAGAAGAATTCAATATTTCTAACCAATATTTAAACATTTGAGACTGAATTTATAATACAGTTGCATATATTAAAAAATTATCATATTTTTAGGAAATATTTTAATAATTAACCAAAATTTCTGCCTACCCCTTTCAAATTTTAGCATTTTCTTCACATAAAAAAATTTATCTAGAATACAGCTTTCTAGATAACGTTATTCGATTCTAAACATTGTTTTTGGAAAATTTCAAATCAAAATACACAAATTTAACAATGAACGAATAATTTTGAATTTCTAAACGCAAATCATTTTGAAAGTTTGTTAAAAAAAAAGTGAAAACAAACAATCGACTGAGTAAATTATTGAAATACCATGTAGACAGTGTTGATTACGAAATCGTTTTTTGTTTTTTTTTACGCTATGTAAGTAAGTGATAGCCACTCTTAGAAAGCCACATATACATAAATATTATAGACGCATAAGTGATATTCCCATATAATACATACTATATATATAATTTGCACCAAATTTGCGCTATCACGGGTAAACAGTGATGTTAATGAAAAAATGTTTCAAACAAAAGTTGTTTATTCTTTTCACGGTTACATATTTTGTTCATGGTTAGTTTTGATGAAAAAGTCTATTTTTCAAAATTTTAAAAACTCCAAGCAAATTCTTACCATTGTAATTTGGAGTAAAATGGCTGCAAGTCCTCCTTAGATTTTTACTGACTGATGTGAAAAAATACAAAAACTTTTCATTAAAATTGATACAAATTAATAGACAAAATTAGTTCGGCTCTACTTACTATTCATGTAGGCATATGTTTCTTTCAATAGAGTGACAAGCCGTTATCAAGGCCGTATTACTTGACTTTTTAAGTGAAGGTTGTTTACCCATTCAAATAAAAATATCTCCATCGAATCTAAATTTATTAAACAATTTAAATATCAAAACTTTATATTCCACAATTTTCATAACATCCTAACAAAGATAATTGTTACTAGCAAAAGTAATGTTTCAAAAATCCCTCGGCAAAATCATTTCCGCCTTTGAACAAAATAATTATTACTTTGAAATAATTTATTTCAATTTTATAATTTTATGGAGATGAATATAACCACAAATAAATGAAATTAAATGTATTATTTAATAATTATAAAAAAATCAAATAATTCATTAATATTCAATGTTTTTTTTTTTTTTTTTTTTTAAGAACATTAATCAGAATTTGTTTTCGTAAATATTATGAAATATTGAATACTGATCATATCATTAATTTAATAATAATATAATTTTAAAGTTTATTGATCTGCTCTTTGGGTAACTATGTCAGTCCAATACTGGCTGCGGCTGGCTATTACATATTATGTTATATTTATTACATGTGTAAAATATGAAATCTGAAGTCAGGTGAAGGGCAACTCAACTCTTAACTCCACGCATATTACTCAGCACAGCATACACTTGACTCATACTTTACTGATATTAAATAATACAAAAAAAAATAGAATAATCTTTTTAATTACTCAAAAATATTTTAACAAAAATGTAATCGTTACTAGACTGAGGGCATGGTTTACAAAAATATCTTTGAGTGAAACCCGTCAGCACTTATGTTATGAGCATTTTGCTCACGCTCAATTTAAAACATATATAAATAACTTTCATTTTTCAAATGGTATATTTGGTTGAAATTAACTACCTACAGTTTACTTTTTATTGGGGTAACAATACATCATCACTACATATTATAAAACAAAGTCGCTTTTTCTGTCCCTATGTCCCTATGTCCCTTTGTACGCTTAAATCTTTGAAACTACGCAACGGATTTTGATGCGGTTTTTTTTAATAGATAGAATGATTCAAGAGGAAGGTTTTTATGTATAATACATCCATATTATAGTAGAGTAAGGGGTTGAAATAGGGGTTGAAAGGGATATGCTTCAAAAACTAAAAAAGTTGTGCATCGATTAAGCTCAAATATTGACACGATATACAACCAGCTTCAAAGAGCTATTGTTTTTATCTACTTTTAACCTTCGGAGGGTAGAAAGGTGTAGCGAGAAAGTGGGAAGGAATTATCGAATATTTACAAAAATACCTAAGTGGGGTATCAAATAAAAGAGCATGACGTGTACATTACAAAACTGTTATCCCACGGAAGGAAATGTGGAGGGAGGGGTGCAAGTGGAGATGTTGCCCAGCAAAGCGGGTAGTTAACAGCTAGTTTTAAATATTTGTAGAAAAATTCTAAAATTATCTTTAAAAAATGTTTTTTAATGAAGTAAATTAAAATTGTTCGGAAATTTCCGGATGCATTTTAGTTTATACAAATACCTACAATTAAAATAATTATCTTTTGACAATATAATTATATTTATTATTTAATATTTTATATTGTTTTTTTTATTTAAATAATAGGAAACTAATTTATATTTTATAACAACTTTTTTAATTTTTTTATAATAATATATTTTCGGAATTTGTTAGTTTTTTAAATGTCAAATATATTCTAAAAATTTATTATCATTATTGTTATTTTAAAATTTAATTATATATTTTCACTTAAGTATAAACATCAATTTTGGAAAGTAATTTGTTTTTAATTATGGAAAATTTTTAAAGCTTCATTTCAATAAAATACCTACTGAATTTTTTATTCTTAAAATGATCTTTAAGTCCAAAACTAATATTTATAATGAATTTTCATCGCTATCAATTATATATGGACAAGAATTATAAAGACCTTTCTGAATTATTTTCGATTTATGTCCAACGAAATATTTTTAAAAAATAATTTAATAATTTTTTTCAGTAGAAAGTATGACGTCAATAATCTCTCTATACACGCTATGATGGTTTAAATATATTTAATACAAACAAAAATGTTTTAAAATTAAGTAATAAAATACAATTTTTAATAATTTTTTTTAATATTATTTCATAATTAAAAAAAATATTTAACATTATATTAAATAATCAAATAATATTTATTTATTAATACATAAATATTAATTAAAAAAATAGATAATTATATGAAGAATCCATGAAATTATTAATTTACTTTCATTACCCGTGTTTTTTATTTTTATTTTGGAGTTGGACAAATAAAATAAAATAATATTTTCGAATTTCTTTTTATGATAATTTTTAGAAACAAATTAATTTAAAAATTGTGTAATTGTTAATTTCACATTAATTAAACAAAATTAAAAAGTGGAAAAAACTAATACTTCGCTCAAATAAAACGGAATCTTACCGCACGGGAATATGGTACACTTTTTTATACCATTTGTATATGAAATATATCAAGGTATACTAAGTTTAATCCCAAGTTTGTAACGATTAAAAATATTGATGCTACGAACAAAATTTGGGTATAGGTGTTCATAAAATCACATAAATAGTTCATTTCCGGTTGTCTGTCTGTCTGTTAACACGATAACTCAAAATTGAATGAGGCTATAATATAAAACTTACATAAAAATTTGTAGGATTTCCCAATTGAGTTCAGAGTGGGGATACCTTAATGGGACCTTTTTGGGATTACCTCTCATCGGAACATATATGTGATTCCTAAATAGGGCCGGGTAAGCCTTTGCGGCACAGTCCCTAGCTGCTATCCGTAAAGGAAAACCCAATGAGGTCCCAATAGGTTTCACTTTAAAATTTCTAGTCGTGTCTCCAGCTAGAATGGACCAGAAATTAAGTAATTAATGTTTATCAAATCCTACAAATTCGACGATATTGCCATCAACTTTTTACATTACATAAATTGCATTTTTGAAATATTGAAGTACTTAAAATGAAATGTGATTTTAGATAGAATATCATCAAAATCGTGTTTTACTTATTTATTATAAATAAATAAATAATTATTGTAAATGACATTTACAAAATGTTTAACATTACATCATTTAATGTAATAATAATTACAGAATATAAAATATTTAAATAATAATTTAGTATGGTTGGTCTGTCTGTCTATATGTGTGTGTGCATACATTAAAGTCAAATACAGACAGACACACATATTTAAGTGTACTTATAGTATTTAGACAAACTATATTATTAAATCTTGTAATTACATATACTTACTAAGTATAATTGTTATAGTGTGGTTGGCATTTTTAAAAACTTATTATAGTCATTTTAAAACTGGCTCTAGTTCATTGAAACCATTTTAGTGTGTAGTGTTTACTTTAATTTTAATTTAAATATGGTTAGAGATTGTAAAATTATTTTAGCAGGATTTCCGTCTTTTTTAAATAAAACACGTGATTTATTTATAAATATCATATTAATGAGACGTACTTACTTCCCTAACAAATGAAATTTACAAAATTTTTCGGCTACAGAATTCTAAACTCGTATTCGACAAGAGCTAAGAACAATCTCCATTAAATTATCTTTCAAACAAAACCAAAAATATCAAAATCGGTTCATCCGTTTAGGCGCAACGATGCCATAGACAAACAGACAGGCAGACACACACACACATAGCGGTGAAACTTATAATACCTCTTTCTTTTTAGTTTAAAAAACTGATAACAAAATCTCTCTGCTTAATCTTGCAAATAATGCTCTTTTGGGAATCAATATTCACAAAATTCAATTTATGTTATGTAATTCTGGTGGAATGACCTAAAAGAGATTTTCATCAAAATTGGAGACAAAAAATTTCTATCTACTTTTTGAAGAAAAATTTGGTAAAACAAAGAAAAATAGATTTTAGTTTTAATGAAAATCGATTATTTTGACCAGAAAATTAGAAAAATACTTGTCTATTTCAAAATATGTCGTTGACAGTTCATTGCTTTTCAAATTTGAACCTTGAGAATATTAACCGCTGTTTGATTTTTATGTTATATTTATAATTATCATATATTTTATTTAAATCAATTAATCAATGAGAAATATTGCATTGTATTAATTAAACATTACATTTAAACGGATGTATATTATTTATTTCTCTTTAAATTATAATTTTTTATAAAAAATGAAAAATAATACCAACAGTGAAATATTTTGTTTAACTTGCAGAAATTATAATTGGTTTTTTTTAACCAATATATTTTATAATATGTCATAATTATATTATATCTCTTAGAAGTAATTTATTTTTTTATTCATAAGCAGCAAAGTATTTAATATTTTTCATTTAATAATATGAAAATAAACCATAATTTAACAACAACAACAAAAAGTGTTAGTCAATTAAAATTAGGGTTTTCATACCAATTTCGAAATCTCTAAATTAAATCTAAATTACATGGATTTTTCTAAATTTAATTTTATATATTTAATTCATGTGTAAATTCACTTTTCTTAAGATATTAAACGATTATAAGAATATTTTAGATACGGTATCCTTATAAACAATGCGTTTTAACGCACGATTGCATCAACCTATATAACTTAAAACTAATATTGACTTCAAAATCAAACAAGATAAACCATTTATTTAGTTTGTTTATGCAATTATTTTAAAAATATGAAATAAATATTTAGAATAACTTTTACTTTTAATCAAACAAAACTAAATAAACTCGCACTATATGTCAATAATATTTATTACTTGTATATAAATATCGATATAAAAAAAAAATAATAACCTTGAAATAATTAAAGTGATTAATTAATTAATTAACAAATAATCAAAATTAATAAAATGCATTTAATTTAATTTCATATAAACTGATGTGTGAACCATGTTAAATTTAATTAGTTAATTTAATACCTACACTAATTTGTTATTGTTTTTTTTAACACTTTACTGTGAAAAAAATAATAGCAAAATTTAAAGATAATAGTAAATAACAAAAAAAAAAAATTAATTTGACAAATTGTTTACAAATTTTTTTCTGCATTCAATGCGAAAAAAGGATTAATTTTGGATAATAATTTGGATCCGTTTTCACAGTTAAAAAAAATCATTACCTAGCATGATTAGTAGCGTTATAAACAATTAAATTGCCTATAAAAAATTACTGCACCATAGTCCAAAAAGCCCTTAATTTTTAAATTCAAGGAAAAAAAAATACACCGAAAACCATAGGTCATTTTCGTGGAACTCAATCAGCCACGAAAACCGGCTTAGCGGCCGGATTAATTCTGAAACATTCACGTTTTTGTCGGTTCTGACATGTTTACTGAATAATTATGAAACCTAACATCAGATAACGATAGGCATAAGAGTTACATGAAAATTTGAAAAGGGTTGAATAAAGAAATTGATTATATGAGGAAAGGCGGAAGCTTGAGCCGAGAGGTTTAAGTACAAGCGTAAATGATCGCTTGTACTTAAACCCAGGATCGTTTTTATCCTTTGATGGACCTGGGAACAGAAGGTTTTCGGAGCACCTTTTCTTAGGGGGTCAAAAACCCCAGAATCGATAATCACGGAGTCCAGAGCATTATGCATAGTGTCCAGTGAAAAAGAGGGGCCTGCAAACAAATATTAGCCTTAGAAGTATTCTAGAAGTTTTCTGACAATCAAAGGTATCAAAAAAGAATACCGCGAGGTATTAGAATAAAGCCAACGAAAATTAAGGACTTACAAATAAAATAAATTATCTAAGCAGTACATTCGGAAATTCCCAAAGCATTTTTACCCAAATTTGCAATAATATTTCGGTACATTTCCGTATATTTTAGATTATATAAATTTTAAATGCACTAAAAGGTAAAATTTGATTAAACTAGTGTATAGAGATTCAGAATGCGATGACCGATCATAATAATTACATACAGAATTGATTTTTTAAACAATTTAGATATACTTTCTCTTTTTAAAAAAAGAGATGAAAATGTTTAATTTAATGTGTATGTAATGTAAGAACTAAGTAAGACTAAAAGAGTTCAGTCACGTAGACCATAATAAACATATCTTAATAAAAAAATTTTACTTTTTTTCACATTTCATAATGAATGATGAATACAATGAAATTATTACAATAATTATTACAATTACAATTGATTTTTTATATGAAAATATAAAAAAAATATTGTAATAATAAAGCCATATCTAATACTGCCATCATATTGTTATCTAATTCTAATGTTATTTATTATAAAATGACATCTTTATTATATTTGTGCTATATGTGCTGTAATTATTTTGTATTTGTTACGTTTTTCATTTAAATGTCATTATAGAATGGGTGATTTCAGCTATGACTGACACTACTTTTGATACAAAATGGGTTTTATTTTATTGACACTATCAGGTTAATGGTTTTAGTTTTAGTAAAGTTTTATGGTTGATTCTACACTTACCCTTTGTAATAAAAATTTGTTATTAAATATTTATGATGTATGATGGATTATGCAAAATGCAAATGTGACTGACACTACATGCAAAAGAAAGTCACCTTCAAGGGTCATTCATGGTACACTTATTAATGGAATCACCCTGTCGGTTAAAAATTTTAGTCATTTTCTATGACGAAAAAAGGGCAATATAAAAATTATATATTTTTCTTTTGAGAAGCTCTGATATACCATTCACAAGCATTCAAAATTATATATTAGTTAAATATATATTACAAAATTTTAGTTTAGTTTTTGAAAAAAAAAAACAAAATTACTAAATTAATAATAATAATAATATTTGAAATAAAATAATTTGGTATTAATTATTTTTGCTGTCATTTATTTACATATTATTTTAATATATTAAAAATTTTGTAATAATTTGGTACAATTATCTATCGCTACATAAAAATATAATCGTTTTTTTTTTTTTCAATTTTTTAAACGATTTATTTTCAAGAAATTTAATCTCGTTTTAAATGAAAGGAAAAAATTATTAGGTATAAAACAAAACCATTATTCTGTGAGAGAAAAGCTAGTGCATAAAAGATAACTTAGTACACAAAAAGGTCATATAAAAGGTTCGTGAAGTTCGAGTGTGACAGAAAAACCGTTGTCAAGTATTTAGAATGCTTATATATTAGAAGACTTATATATATTGGGATCGGCTCTAACGATTTTGGTGAAAATTCGTATACTGATAATATTTAACATAAGAATAAAGGCAAAATTGGAGAGAGTGTCCATAATCGTGTCATTTTACCTAAAGGAGTTGAAAACAATGACCCAAAATTAGTGGGTCTCAAATTTTTGAACTTGATGACGTCATCAGAATTCAAAAAATTTAATTTTGCTCTATCATATCCAAATTTTATCCAATTTTGATAAACCAAGTATGTAATCCTTATAAATTTGGGTCATACTTTTCAAATTTTTTATCAAAATTAAGCTATCTCTAATAGGTTTCACGAGTTTGGAGTCCTGATCCCGGAATAAAGTATATAAGTGACAGCTAGCGAAAAACTGACATCGCAGCTGAAAAGACTGACCCAAAATTAGTAGGTTTCAAAAAAAATTCCAATAAGATCGGATCAAATTTACCTATGTTATCAAAAAATTAAATTTTTTAACTTTATGACGTCATCAGAATCAAAAAAATTTAATTTTTCTCTATCACATCCAAATTTTATCCAATTTTGATAAACCAAGTATGTAATTCTACTAAATCTGGGTCATATTTTTCAAATTTGTAATCAAAATTAACCTAGCTCTAATAGATTTCAAGAATTTGGGGTCCTAGCCTAGGAACTAAGCACATAAGTGATAGTTAGCGAAAAACTGACATCGCAGCTGAATAGTATGGCCTAAAATTAGTGGGTTTCAAAAAAAATTCCAATAAGATCGGATCAAATTTGCCTGTGTTATCAAAAAAATCAAATTTTTTAACTTGATGACGTCATCAAAATCCAAAAAAGTAATTTTGCTCTATCACATCCAAATTTTATCCAATTTTGATAAAACAAGTATGTAATCCTACTAAATTTGGGTCATACTTTTCAAATCTGTAATCAAAATTAACCTAGCTCTAATAAATTTCAAGAATATGGAGTCTTGGCCTCGGAATTAAGCACATAAGCGATAGCTAGCGAAAAACTGACATCGCAGCTGAAAATACTGACCCAAAATTAGTTGGTTTCAAAAAAAATTCCAATAAGATCGGATCAAATTTACCTGTGTTATCAAAAAATTAAATTTTTTAACTTGATGACGTCATCAGAATCCAAAAATTTTATTTTTTTGTTATCACATTCAAATTTTATCCAATTTTGATAAACCAAGTATGTAATCCTACTAAATTTAGGTCATACTTTTCAAATCTGTAATCAAAATTAACCTAGCTCTAATATATATCAAGAATTTGGAGTCCTGTTCCCGGAATTAAGCACATGGGTGATAGCTAGCGAAAAACTGACATCGAAACTGAAAAGAATGACCCAAAATTAGTGGGTTTCAAAAAAATTCCAATAAGGTCGGATCAAATTTGACTGTTTTATCAAAAAAATCGAAATTTTTCACCAAATTATGATACGGAACTCTAAAAACCAGTCGTAATTAAGACAACACATATGTTTATATATTTTTACAGTAGGTATGAATAATATAACAAATACAAATTATATTTATTTGTAAATTCAACTAATTAATTATTTATTATATAAGTAATAAAAAAAATAAATTTTTAATTACAATTAATTTGTAATTACACATCTTTTTACAAATGCATAACGCACAAATAGTTTTTGATTTGCATAATTTTGTACCTATGTGGGTTCATTCACGTAACTTTAATAAACAAATTTATTCGTATAAATATTACGGCAAGAATTCGTTAAGCGTTAAGGAATTTTTTGATAATTATATGGTTTAGATTTCAACACCAGAATTTCTGGTAATTTGAAAGGCTGTTGGCAAAATAGTGTCTAACCTGGAATATTTGTATTTGGTCGACAAGCTTAACAACTTGACAAAGAAAAATGTCCGTTGTTCGACACCAGTTAAAAAATCTCCCAGTAATCTCGTTATTTCCAAGGTTGGACTAAATTTTTCGAGTTTTCTAAATGAGAAATTTTTGGGTATGAAATAACCAATTTTTTTTTCGTGAATGAGGCTCACTGTTATTGGTTTGGTCATTTTGGAAGAGAGAGAGATACTTCGGCGCGAGCACTTATATTATTTTTAGTGGAAATTGAAATAGATAAGAAAAAAATATGATTTGCCTTCGAAGTCCTAACCACTTGGCGAATTCGAAGTCCTAACCACTTGGCTATACAATCTGTTGTGTGCTGATATATATTATTACAAGCTTTTATTTAGTTTCACTTGTCCCGGTTTCCCGAAGTAAATTCGACCCCCTTCCCGGTTGTCGATTGAACTGAAATTTTGAAAATAATTTCTTCTATGAGTCCCTCAAAAATGACTATTTGCAAAAGCTTGAGGCACTCTGATAATCATTGATATTTCAAATTGAGCACCTTCAGCTTTTACAAATAGTTATGTATGAATGACTAACAATTATTTTCTACCTTTAATACAATAAACGCATACTCTTTAAAAAAAACAGAATTTTCTTAAAGTACTTTCAAAATGTACTCTGGCCCTAGAGTTATATACAAACACACATGACTGCAATAGAATTGTTAGATAAAGATTAGATCAATTTGTTTCTTTCCACCCACTTTTACCTAATAAGTCTATAGAAACACAACAATTTAAAAATATATTTTGTAAATAGGACCTAATAAATTTTTTATTAAATATATTTAAGTAATAAAAATTATTGATAAATATATATTTTTATAAATATATTATAATATTAAAAGTATGTTAGTAATATATATTATATAATTTTTATTTTAATGGAAAGTAGGCCATTAGGCTACCTTCTTTCTTCAAAACATATTACAACTATTAGGTATAAGTTTGTTCTCTTGTTAACACAGTGTAATACACTGAGTGTACAATAGACAAGGATAATGCTATTACTATTTAATAGAAACTATTTTTCTCTACTTAAGTGTAAAAAGTGTATAAACTTGAGTACAAAAAGAACAAATTTTATTAAATATACTAACAACACTATAGGTTAAAAAAAAAAGTAAAATTGCAATAATTAAGAATGATTATTAATTGTGTATCTACGTGCTTGTTATTATTAGATAATTATTATTTATAATAAATAAATTAATATTCGTGAATATTAATTGATCGATTAGTAAACTTATTGTTATGTTTATAAATTAATTCATTTGATAAATTAATTAATTTCAAGTTTATTAAGAATAAGAGAATAAGGGGCACTTATTGTTAATTTCAAAATTTGTAACATAAATTCAGTGGCGTAACGAGCATAACTCGCGCCCGGGACACAATACCTTTTTAGCGTCCCCGACCCATTCGAAAACCCTATAATATTATATGTGAAATATATTCGCAAATTAATAAATTAATTAAGTAAAATAAATAAAGTGATAGGTTCAAGCTAGGCTTCAAAGAGACAAAAAATGTAGTTGAAACAACAAGACTAGAAACGTATATTTTCTGAGATATCGACCATTCGAGCAGAATTTTACGCCATATCTCAAAAACTACTGAATTAATCAGTTTACCAACGTGATTTTTGAATTTTTTGGGTTAAAATTACCCTTTATACCGAATTTCATGAAATTCTAAAACAAAAAATTTTTCTCGAAATTTTCGATTTTTTTCGAAGGGGTACCCCTTAAAAAATTTGCAAAAAATCGAAAAAATTTATTTGTCTTCGATTTGGATAAAAATCATTTTTAAAGGTAATTTTAAGCCAAAAATTACAAAAATCGCATCGGTTTAACGATTAGATGAATATTTTCTGAGATATTGACCATTCGAGCAGGATTTTACGCCATATCTCAAAAACTATTGAATTAATCACTTTATCAACGTGATTTTTGAATTTTTTGGGTTAAAATTACCCTTTATACCGAGTTTCATGAAATTCTAAAACAAAATATTTTTTCGAAATTTTCGATTTTTTTCAAAGGGGTACCCCTTAAAAAATTTACAAAAAATCGAAAAAATTTGTTTGTCTTCGATTTGGATAAAAATCATTTTTTAAGGTAATTTTAATCCAAAAATTACAGAAATCCCATTGTTTTAACGATTAGACGAATATTTTCTGAGATATCGATCATTCGATCAGGATTTTACGCCATATCTCAAAAACTATTGAATTAATCAGTTTATCAACGCGATTTTTGAATTTTTTAGGCCAAAATTACCCTATATATTGAGTTTCATCAAATTCTAAAACAAAAAATTTTTTTCGAAATTTTCGATTTTTTTCAAAGGGGTACCCCTTAAAAAATTTTCAAAAAAACGAAGAAAATTGTTCGTCTTCGATTTGGATAAAAATCATTTTCTAGGCTAATTTTAACCCAGAAATTACAAAAATCACATTGTTTTAACGATTAGACGAATATTTTCTGAGATATCGACCATTCGAGCAGGATTTTACGCCATATCTCAAAAACTACTGAATTAATCAGTTTATAAACGTGATTTTTGAATTTTTTGGGTTAAAATTACCCTTTATACCGAGTTTCATGAAATTCTAAAACAAAAAATTTTTTTCGAAATTTTCGATTTTTTTCAAAGGGGTACCCCTTAAAAAATTTACAAAAAATCGGAAAAATTTGTTTGTCTTCGATTTGGATAATCCTTCTTTGTTTTATACATAAGAACTCTTCTTACTTCATATAATATAAATGGCTAACGGCCATGGCTATGGTTTACAAACAGCATAAAGAGTATAATGATTTACACTTGTACCATATTTTATAATGATACAATATTATTGGACAATTCCCACGTTATTTCCTAAAATAATCGAATATATTGCTTTTTAAATCGATTATAAATTTTACCCTAGAGCTGATGCAATAAATCATCTTTCATAATTTGTTTTCTTATATAATTGTTTCAGATCATCTTCGTGAATGTCAGACCGCATGTACACCGAATACCAAAACAAATAACAACAAGTAGAGAAAAAATAATCAACTCAAGGCCGAAGAAAGTTTATTCAAAGTATAAAAAAAATACCACACCGGTGTTCGCGTCATCATCATGTAAAAATAATACAAACCATATTGTTTATACAGCAGATAAAAAAAGACAAAAAATATCTTATTATTAAATAATCAAGTTTTGCGCAATCTATAAAAATTACTAAGAAATATGTTTAGACAAGAATTTTAAATGGATTTTTAAAAAAAACAGAATAATATCCGGGTTCAAAGCAATTTTCTCCAAATTTGGATACAAAAAATTAAAAAATTATGGCTGTACATGTTCCTGTGATATTAGGTGCAATTAAAGCTGCAATAGCTATAATTGGTGTTGGAAAACTATCAATAATTCCTGTATTATTAGCAGCATTAGCATATTTTCATTATGATCAATTCGATCCAGAAAATCGTCCGTATAGTATGAAAAATATTGAACGGGAATATGATTTTATTATTGTGGGTGGTGGATCAGCTGGTAACGTGCTAGCAAATCGTTTAACAGAGAATCCAAATTGGAAAGTGTTGTTAATTGAAGCGGGTGGACATGAGACAGAAATTTCGGATGTGCCATTATTGTCGTTGTATTTGCATAAAAGTAAATTAGATTGGAAATATCGGTAAGTTTCTTTCTGTACCTAATGCCACCAAAGAAAAAATATAAGCAATAAGGCACGGTGTTTTTTTTCAAAACAAGAATTCCCTTCGAAGGGAATTGAAAGGTAATTCTTATTTTGAAAAATATTGACTGAGTCTTGGTCCAAGAGTAGTAAAACAAGCTTTGTTGACTATACATTGGCTAGGTCTTGGTCCAAGACTGGCAAATGAAGACTTGTTGGCTATACATTGGCTGAGTCTTGGTCCCAGAGTAGTAAAATAAGCTTTGTCGACTACATATTGGCTAAGTCTTGGTCCAAGACTGGCAAACCAAGACTTTTTGAATATACATTGGCTAAGTCTTGGTCCAAGCATGTCAAA
The DNA here is from genome assembly GCF_905475395.1 of Chrysoperla carnea. NCBI lineage: Eukaryota > Metazoa > Arthropoda > Insecta > Neuroptera > Chrysopidae > Chrysoperla > Chrysoperla carnea. The sequence goes on from NC_058341.1 coordinate 4,201,861, forward strand.
CCAAGACTTGTCAGTTGAGTAATGATCCAGTCATGGCCCAGTATAATTAGGCCGAGTCTAGGCAACCTACTATTGCGCCAAGACAGGCCCTGTTGTATAAAATTTTTTTTCCTACAAGGGTCGAAGCGAACTCAGTTAGTTTTGAGCATCGGGTGTGAATTGGTTGATTTTGCGTCATATGGGAGCGACCTATATACACGGGATTTTAAGCTAATGGGTTAAAATCGTTGAAAAGTTAAAGAAAAAGAAACATCTAATCACCTTAACAATCTTAATGGAATTAAGTGATTAAAATCAAAAAGTTTTAAAATACCAAATTTGTCATATTAGGTTAGGTCATGTGGGTCGGACATTATTAATTGACAATTTTAATTCATTTTCTAATTAGTTTGAAAACAAATTTTTATTTTTTTTATAAATATTTCACTAATAACTTACAGAGATCACTTTAAAAATCAATAAATTTTGTTTCATAATTTCAAATTTGCCAGAAAGGTTACGCAGGTCATATTGGATGCCATTAAGTTGAAATTTTTAATGCATTTATTTTGCATATTATATTTTACTGTGATTTTTTTGGAAATATTTCAATAAAAATTTGCAATAGAAAGTATATAATTATTTTAGCTAAATAATATTAATTAAATGAACTTAAGGTGATCCTTTCACTGTAAAAAGCAGTAGATTGTCCTTTCAAGCAGTAGATCCTTTCACTGTAAAAAGCAGTAGATTGTCTGAATTTTTAATATATTGATATACTACCCAAAGGTGGATTAACCCATACGAACATCGCTTATCTCTTTAGAAGTGTCACCAAAGCCAATATAAATCCGCTTAAAGAAACCTTAGAATTCACTCGACCAGTGATAGGATCTCCTTAAGAAGTTAATGTGATTTTTATGTATAGCTATTTATTATTAGTTAAAAACTGTTATCAAATTTTACATAACTTTTTTATTTTTTAACTAAATTCAATATTTATTATTGATATTACCAAATATGTGCTATTTTTTAGCTTATAGAATTGTTTTTTTCCATTATCGATTCACTTTTATATTTTAAGCAATTTCGTAATAAAAAGAGTTAGAGAAAGTGTATTCTTTGATTCTACGATAATAATGTTATAACATTTTAAAAGATAAATTTGAATATCGATTATAAAACTTATCATTATGTAAATTAACAGAATTCTGGATTGATTTCAAACACGTCTTCAAAATAAACTGTGGATCCCATTTTGAAATTCAACTCAATTCACCGATTGTATACGCCAAACAGAGAATTTAATGATATCTTTGTAATCGCGGCTTTCAATCTCATCCGATGATTTTGATCAACAAATTTTAAGTTTATTTTTTGAAATATTTTGTACTTAAATTACCTAATTTTCTTAGGACCCAACCACAAGATTCTGCATGCCAAGCAATGGTAGATAAACGATGTTGCTGGACTCGAGGCAAAGTAATTGGAGGCTCCAGTGTCTTAAATACTATGTTGTATATTCGAGGAAATAAACGAGATTATGACCAATGGGCTGCTTTGGGTAATGAAGGCTGGAGTTATGAAGAAGTTTTACCATATTTTAAAAAGAGTGAAGATCAACGTAATCCTTACTTGGCAAGAGATACACGTCATCATGGAGTCGGTAAATAAATTATACTTATTTTTTTTTTTAAATTAATAAATATAACAACTGACGGAGTTGTTTGTTCAAACACTTTGTATATACTGAGATCATATCTGTATCTTTGTAATACAGGAAATTGAATAGTGTCCATAAAATAAATGAAAGCAAATCAATGACATCGTATTCTATAGTTTATGCTAAAGTATGCACATAAACACTTTGTGAGTTGCCTATCTTTTAATAATAGTAATATAAATTTTTGTAGAAGATTTCACGAGAATTTATATCACTTTGGGGGCAAACAACTGAAAACCTTTTTTTATAAAACAGAGAAACATTCAAAATTTATTTAAATTCAAAATATTTATATGAAATGAAAAAAAAGCCTAAAGAAAATACTAAACCTTCACATGAAAGGTCCTGTCAAAATCAAATTGTCCATTTCCAAGATTAATCTCGACTAAACAGACAGAAAGATAAAAATTAAAATAGATATGAATTTGTTCTTATTGCGTGATTACAAATAATAAATATCTACGATCGATCATTCTCAGTGCGTACAACGTGGTACCAAAATGATAAATTTTTAATGTGTATACTTACACGCAATTTAAAATACATTAATGTTATAAAATTGCCTATCCATCAAAAGTAAATGAAGGTTGAAGTTAGCAAACTGAACACAGTCATCATTTTATACGTTATTTTATAGTTAATGCAAAAGTATGTACATAAACGTCTGATGGATTGCCTATATTTGTAGACGATGAATCATTCCATGAAAATTAATATATCTTTATAAGTTTAGTATCCAACATTTTATACAAATAAGTTGCAAAATAAATATGAAAAACGATAATGTTATTTTCAAAACATTAAAAACTTTCGATTTGTGAAAATGAAGAACGAATGCCGAAAGGTATCTTGAATCAATCAAGGACGGTAAAGCGTTTTTAGGCAATATGAACATTTTTTAAAATTGTATGAAGATATATGATGGCTTAGGCAATATAAGTGACTAAGGAAGAAAACAGAACTCCAAAAGCACTTTGGGATGTCGTGAGGAATTATTCTTGTCTGTCTGACCCGATCCTCAATTTCCATTAACTTTTCAAAATCATGTTGCACGCTTTAAAAAACTAAACCTAAAGTCTAGCAATGAATGTTTGACCTTTTAGATACAAAAACGTTTTAGAAACTTTTACATTTACAAAAGCAATCTTGTTTAACTTAGTTCTAAAAGATATGCAACATATATTACATGTTAGTAAAAATATTACATAAACATAAGGATTCAATACACCTGTAATTATTTGTTATGAAATAATATGCATGTAACATATACAATTAATAACTTGACAGACGTGTAATTATTTTCACCGATTGTAACACGTTACAAGAAGAACGCTTATAGTATTTGCGTGATAAATTCAACACTTACATTTAAAAAAAAATTTGTAAATCACTTTCTTTATTAATTTTTTTTAATGAGCTCCTTAGTAAAACAATATAAAATTTTTATTATCAAACTCAGATTAAATTTACTCCAAACAAACACACAAAGTGGCGTTAAAAAACGCTATCATATATTTTCAAGTCATTCAAAAAAGATTCGATTTTTGTCCCATTTGATTTAAGTAAATCAACTTTTGTATTTTTAGGCGGATATTTAACGGTTCAAGATGCTCCATATAACACACCATTAGCACCAGCATTTTTACAAGCCGGTGAAGAAATGGGTTACGATATTGTGGACGTGAATGGTGCCCAACAAACTGGTTTTGCTTTCTATCAATTTACAATGCGTCGTGGAGCCCGTTGTAGTACGGCAAAAGCATTTTTACGACCAGTTCGATTACGTAGAAACCTACATCTATCGCTATGGACACACGCAACTAAAGTATTGATCGATCCAAATACAAAGCGAGCTTATGGTATCGAATTTATTAAAAATGGAAAAAAGCAAACGGTCCTCGCAAGACGTGAAGTTATTTTATCAGCTGGAGCAATTAATTCACCACAATTACTGATGTTATCGGGAGTAGGACCTGCGGATCATTTACGAGAGAAGGATATTGAAGTGATCCAAGATTTACCAGGTGTGGGACAAAACATTCAAGATCATATTGCCGTTGGAGGTCTGGCTTTTTTGATTGATCAACAGATTAGTATTGTTCAAAATCGATTAGTTAACATTCCATCAGCGCTTCGATATGCAATTTTAGAAAGTGGACCATTAACCTCTAGTATTGGCTTGGAAGTTGTAGCATTTCTCACTACAAAATATGGAAATAAGAGTGATGATTGGCCGGATATGGAATTCATGTTAACAAGTGCCTCGACTAATTCCGATGGGGGGAATCAAGTTAAACGTGCACATGGTTTAACAGATGAATTTTACAACGAAGTATTTTCCTCGATTAATAATCGAGATGTTTTTGGAGTATTTCCAATGATGTTACGTCCAAAAAGTCGTGGTTATTTGAAATTAGCATCGAAAAATCCATTACGTTATCCGTTAATCTATCATAATTATTTAACACATCCGGACGATGTTGGTGTATTACGTGAAGGTGTAAAAGCTGCTTTAGCCGTTGCCGAAACTCAAGCAATGAAACGTTTTGGAGCCCGATATCATGCAACTCCTATTCCAAACTGTAAACACTTGCCTCTTTACACGGATGAGTATTGGGATTGCGTGATTCGACAATATACAATGACAATTTATCACATGTCCTGTTCATGCTCAATGGGAGTACGTTCTGATCCAATGTCTGTTTTGGATAATCGATTACGAGTTTACGGTATCGAAGGTTTACGTGTTATTGATGCAAGTATAATGCCGCGTATTACAAGTGGGAACATCAATGCACCAGTGATTATGATTGCGGAAAAAGGTGCGGATATGATTAAAGAAGATTGGGGTATGTTTTCACAGACAAAGCGTAGAAAGCGACAATGTGCGTCCATGGTAAATAGTACTTTAACGCTTGAAAATTGTTGATAATATAGTTGAATCGTTTTATCGAGACCAATAAAAAATCCCGTAAATCTTTTAAAAAAAAGCATTCGTATACTTTGACCTCGGTAAAATGATTCAACTATACCGGATTTTATAGTGTTTTTAAAAATTTAGTGTTTTTATTTGTTTTATTATTTGAGAAGACATTTTGTTACTAGTTTTTAAAAGGCCATTTTTGGGTGATAAAAATCGTGTTGCGATTATTTTTTACTTAAGCTAATTTTAATACAAGATTTGAGAAAGAGATCTTGAGGTTTTATATAGTAAATAAATTTAGAAACTTGAATGATAGTTTTCGATTATAAGAATTTTGCTCAAGGTAGATATTTTCGTAGAAAAAATGATTTTCTGAAACAAACGACCAAGAAAGGATCCCATGAAATCCTTACACCCAATGATTCTAGGCCAAATTGGGGTTATTTAATCAATTTGACCGAGAGTCATTTGCAGAAAGGAATCAATTTTGCAAAAGGCGTAATTTTCAAGCCCATCTTAGTACTGGGGACCTTGATTATTTGTTTTTAGTCCTGGTTCGGTGTGGAAAATCAAATTTTAGTAATAAGAATAATTAAAAAACTGCCAGTAATTTATAATTACTATAATTTAAGTGTTCAAAAAGCTCATATCCATTTCTTTAAAGCAATACGTTCCACAGTTTCACCATGACAGTTTAATGACAAGTAGCTTTTCAAATCCTAATATTTTTTAACAAAACTACCTCATCTTAAATGGATTTGAAAACCGAATATTTCAAGTTCCCATAAAGCACGAATGAACTTTATATCCCAATCTTCCGATAAGTAATATTTTTGTGTTTAAGAATGGACTGATATTCATTTATTTTAAGGTAGTTCACACGATATTCGAATTTCAAACATCTTTCGTCAAAGATGCTTCTTCATTTATCCCCTCTATAATATTGTATCACTTTCGATGGATTTTCAAACGTCCTCGAGAGTGTTTATGAGATCTAGACCATCTTTTATAAAATCCGTACGAGTGAATTACCTTAAATAATGTCATATTATTTTTGATTAATTTTAAAATTTCAAATAATTTTGTAAAGACTTTTTTAGAGTGTTTTTTTGTTAATTTCTAATTTGTAAGTAATATTTACAACTTACAAAGTGAGTGTAATTACATAGTCAAATAAAAAAGTAATGAGTATTTTTTTTGTAATTGCAAATGTGTGTAATTGTGAAATTATTATTTCTGTGTAAATAGAAATATTAAATATTAAATACCGTTTTATGTTGTTTTGTTTTATTTCAAATTCCGTACCTTAAGTTTATTGAGTGAGCGAAATTTTTGTGAGCATTGAAAGTTTTTCTCGAGATGTAGGCCATTTTCTGAAATAATATTAGTATATTTATGGAGATTGTGAAAAACTGAGCAAACGGATGAGTCTGAAACCACCCAAAAACTATTTTAGGGTACTGTTGGAGGTGAACATCCAAGCCGAAATCGAATAATCGAAAAATACCTATATCACAGATGAAAAAGTGTTTCAATAGTAAAAAATAATTGATTTTGATTCTTGGAGTTTTCGAATTTTGTTGAAAAACGATACAACAGACATTTATATTTCCACATGTTTGTGATATACAAAATATTTCCTGCCAAAGTGTTTTCATATTTAACCGACTTAGAAAAATGAATAAAACATGTTTTAAAAATTTTTTAATATCTGCATAAAAGAAGGTAAGTAGTAATTACCTAAGCTACTTAAGTTTGACCTTTAATTTATCGGTTACATATAGTTTTTTATTCACACTTTATAATAATAGAATAATTATATTGCCATTATTTATTTTAATGATTTTATTCAAACAGCAACAGCATTTCTACTTATATTTTGATATTGTTATAAATACCCATAAAATACGTGGGTTTTTGGGGGAACAAATTTATCGATTTCGTAATTTAGAACTTAAGGAACGTCTATGTTATTTATTTATAAACAATCAAATTTAAAGTTACCTATACAAGCGTTCCGAAAATGTTTTAATTTTGAGCAACTAATACAGTAAAATTATGATGTTGTAAATACACGAATGATGTTTTTCTTTGAGAGATGGTTCTCACTCTGTTGCCAATTCCAGTTAGTAAATTTTCAAAGACTTAGAGTGTATTTCAGCAACCGTGTATTTATACTTTAAAAATTAGAATATTTTAAGAATTAAATACACTTATATCATGTTATAGAATTAAATCATGTAGTTAACACGTTGCACATTAATTAACAGTATAGCTAAAACCATTTCTGATATCTTTCTTTAATAATATTAAAGAAACGTGATTTGTTTATCAACGATTATAATATCTGTCTGCTATGAATTTAAATCAAATAATGATATGATAGTTTTTTTTAGAAAGCACTTTTACTTTTTATTAAAAGAGTTAGTTAGGTATTTCATTATATCAATTGTAAATAAATAAAAATAATAAAATATTTAAAAAAAATTTTGGTATGAGATATGTTTTGAATTCAATATTATAATAATTTTTATATTGGAGTTCTTCCTTCCTGATTTTAATACAAATAAAGGCATGTATTATGCAATTTTATTCATGATTAATATGCATATCGTGAAATGAAAGAAAATGAAGTAGATACAATATGGAAGGATTTTCCTTTTTGGCCACGGTAAATCTAACATTTCGAGCATTGGTCCATTCTATCTTAGTTTGTTAATTTGAGTATATTAGAAATATATCCTAAGCAAAATATAAATCAAATCAAAATAGGGTTTCTAATCAGTGATAAGGGTTGAATGCGTCAAAATGATACACAACGATTTCTCAAGACTCATAAATTATGGTCTATTTTAGTGACTGGGATGGGAGTGAAAATCATATGAAAATCAAAGCAATATGAAATACTTTATATACTCTCCATATGTGTCTCAGCTTTCTAATGTATTTATTATTTTATTATAATACATTTATTTAAGCTATTATTTAAGTATTATTTTTATAAACAAATTATGTGATTTATTTAAATAATAAATAAACGTTTATGTATTTATTTTATTGTTGACAAGACAACATTTAATAACAACAATAGGAATACCTGAGAGAGTTGATGATATATTTATAATATCAATCATAAATGAATGCAAAAATAAAGATTCTTAATTGCAGTAAATAGTATGAGATCTTAAGGCTTTCACCTTCCATAATGATATGAGTAAAATCATCAATTTTATATAGGTATTAAATTCGGGAAATTGATTGAAATAGAATCACTTTTTCAAATGTAAACTAATAAAACAAGTATGTAATTCTACTAAATTATCCAAATTATCGATTTTCTAGTAAATTATTCAAGATATGAATCCTTTGGAGCGCTCAGCTATACGTACCTTAATGCAGGTATAGCTGATCGCTCCATCTTTTGCGCCCTCTATTTCAAAAAGGGTTCAACGTACAAAAAAAAGCTTCGTAGAGAATTTTTTTCTCTACAAGTTATATAATAAATATAAATACGATAGAAGGCAAACGAAACGAGATATTCTCAAAAAAGTGATCTTTTGCGACATTTGACCTTGGATATCTAAGAACGCTTCTGGCTATCAAAATTTGACAAGATTTGTGCTATCAAAATAATTGGTTTGTACAAATATTCAGCTTATGCTGTTGTATTTCGAGGAGGTCTCGTTTTCTTGACTACGATGATCGGGTTATTACAACTGCATGCTGGATAATACCAGCACCCTCGTCAACTAGAGTTTAAAAATTGCCTTGAGTTTCTGAACTAAATTTTTCGCAGTTCAGTTTCGCAAAGTTACTAACAATAGAAATCTATAAATTTTACAATAAACGGTATATCTTGTAAGGTACGGTATGTATGTAAGCGTACCTACGTGTAAATTAACATGTACTTAAAATGTTAGAATTACAAGTGAATCAAATCAAAACATTAAAATAATTTCACTTTTAAATGAATGCATGTTTTTTTAAAATGGTATGTAATGTATCTTTATTGTTTAAAACCTCATTTACATATTTTTTAATTAAATTTTTTATTTATAAGTGCAATTAAACAACATTTAAAAAAAAAATCTTAAACAAGATTGACTTAATTTCCACAATAAAACTGCTTTTAGGAATAAATAATTATGACTTTTTACATATTTACATTTAAACTTAAACCCAGCGGTTCGAAAGGATTCACAATTTTTAACTAAGAGCCGAAATATTCCTAACTCCCGTACCAAAAACTTAAGAAGAACTAGCCGACCCGTGAGGAATGTAGTATAATATATAAGTGATACAAAATGTAAACAGTAGTATTTTTATTGTGTATAGGCAATTTTATTACAGATATGATATACAAATTACATACTAAACAAAATTATATCTGAAAAAATCAAATCGGTGTGGTAAATTTTTAGACCATGAGTCTATTTTTCATACTTAGCACGATAAGCTTTAAAATGAGAGATAAATCATGAAATTTGATAAAGAAATAAGGAAGATTTCGCGTGGACATCAAAAAACAGGCCATGGAAATAATATGTAAGATTGTAAGACTAGTAATGTTATATTAAATTATTATGAATAATTATTCTTTAAAATTAATAAAAAGTTTCAAAATATGTAATCAGAAAATATACACATCTTTAAAATTCAACCAAACCAATTCAAACATGAGAATTTTTAACACTTTCACGAAAAAAAATCATCCCACTCTCTTTGTTCCAATGTCCCTATGTCCCTTTGTACGTTTAAATCTTTGAAACTACGCAACGGATTTTGATGCGGTTTTTTTTAATAGATAGAGTGATTCAAGAGGAAGGTTTTTATGTATAATACATCCATATTATAGTAGAGTAAGGGGTTGAAATAGGGGTTGAAATGGATATGCTTCAAAAACTAAAAAAGTTGTGCATCGATTAAGCTCAAATATTGACAGGATATACAACCAGCTTCAAAGATCTATTGTTTTTATCTACTTTTAACCTTCGGAGGGTAGAAAGGTGTAGCGAGAAAGTGGGAAGGAATTATCGAATATTTACAAATATACCAAAGTGGGGTATCAAATAAAAGAGCATGACGTGTACATTACAAAACTGTTATCCAACGAAAGGAAATGTGGAGGGAGGGGTGCAAGTGGGGATGTTGCCCAGCAAAGCGGGTAGTTCACAGCGAGTTATTTAATAATTCTCATTTTTGTAATAAATTCTTTGAATGAAGAATGTAAAGGAAGAACGTTTTTAAGAAAAACTATAAAGGCGAATAGGTTGACTAAATTTTTTTTTGTTTTCCCACAATAAATAAGAATGATTAAATCTAGCCGTTCAAAAAAAAAACTTCAATTCGTTGATTTATGGAATAACATAGAAATTATTTGGGGCACTAATATTGAGCCGCTTTAAGGGTATAAGCATATTTCGTATGATTCATTATAATTTTTATTGAAAACGCGAATTTATGAGAATATTACATGAGCCTTTCCTCTCTATTCCATATTCAATGAATAAAAACAATAAAATTTTTTTTCAAAATATTATCTAATGATATATTATTTTTGTAATTATATGAATATGAAGATATTTTCAAAGTGTATATTTTTTTTTTTTGCTCTCATAAATATTAATTTGATATTTCATAATTTTAAGTTTTTTTTCTTCTATTGCGGTAATTTCAAATAAATAATAAACATTAAATTAATTTAACCTTTATAAGATGGTTATTTTAATTTTTGTATTTCGTAATTAAATAATAATTTCAATTTTAACTTTTGAATCCGATCCGACGTAAAGTAGGTTAGGTTAGGTTATATTAGGCTGTCCAAGAAGGATACACTCAGGCTATAGAGCCCATTGTGGTACCATATATGTGTTAGTTACCTTTGTGCGAAATATCGGTACCATGGCAGTATTATCTTCAAAACTTTTAGATGTAGGTTAAATGTGACCATAAATTTGAAAAGTACGACCCAAGTTTAGTATAATTCCATACTTGTTTTATTAAAATTGGATAAAATTTGGATGTGATAAAGCAAAATTAAATTTTTTGGATTCTGATGACGTCATAAAGTTCAAAAATTTGATTTTTTTGATAACACAGGCAATTTTTATCCGATTTTATTGGAATTTTTTTTGAAACCCACTAATTTTGGGTCATTCTTTTCAGCTGTGATGTCAGTTTTTCTCTAGCTATCACATATGTGCTTAATTCCGGAACCAGGCCTCCACATTCTTGAAATCTAATAGAGCTAGGTTAATTTTGACCATAAATTTGAAAAGTACGACCCAAATTTAGTATAATTCCATACTTGTTTTATTAAAATTGGATATAATTTCGATGTTATAAAGCAAAATTAAATTTTTTGGATTTTGATGACGTCATCAAGTTAAAAAATTTGATTTTTTTGATAACACAGACAATTTTTATCCGATTTTATTGGAATTTTTTTTGAAACCCACTAATTTTGGGTCATTCTTTTCAGCTGTGATGTCAGTTTTTCTCTAGCTATCACATATGTGCTTAATTCCGGAACCAGGCCTCCACATTCTTGAAATCTAATAGAGCTAGGTTAATTTTGACCATAAATTTGAAAAGTACGACCCAAATTTAGTATAATTCCATACTTGTTTTATTAAAATTGGATATAATTTCGATGTTATAAAGCAAAATAAAATTGTTTGGATTTTGATGACGTCATCAAGTTAAAAAATTTGATTTTTTTGATAACACAGACAATTTTTATCCGATTTTATTGGAATTTTTTTTGAAACCCATTAATTTTGGGTCAAACTTTTCAATTTTGATGTTATTATTTAGCTAACATTCACTTTTGGGCAAATATGGGTACCGCGGTCGTAATATCTTCAAAACTTTTAAATGTAGGTTAAATTTGACCAGAAATTTGAAAAGTATGACCCAAATTTAGTATAATTCCATACTTGTTTTATTAAAATTGGATAAAATTTGGATGTGATGGAGCAAAATTAAATTTTTTGAATTGGACGAAGGAAAAAAGACGTGAAAACGACCTTGTCAATCAATAACATAAATTATCAAATATTAAAGTTCCACTATTTTTAAGTAAAAAACATTAAAATGAATCAAGACAGCTTAACCACAGACAGTCTCCTACCACAGAACCTGCAGCATACGATACAATTTTAAAATAATAATTTCTTTGATTAAAACTAAAGACACACACTACCATCATCAAGTATAGATAGTTCTGGTAAAAGAAGTTTAGTTGGCTGCAGTGTTTACAGCACTTGAATTTAAATCCATTCACTCTTGAGGTCTTACAACTTTTTCTTCGAGCAAGTGTATATGCTATGAAGCAGCTATTAGCTCTGTAGCACAGATATCACCAGGTACACATGCAACGGTGGTACTACCATGGTAGTAATTCATAATGATGCTTAAGCAACGACAACATTCTCTAATTACTCAGTTAGTTTACTTACACAAGTAATTCGTTATCTTTTTATAATGATTATTTCAAATATTTTGTGTTTTTGATAAAACAATTTTTAGTGTTTTTTTCGTGGAAATTTAGTGTTTATTTTTGTGTGGAATTCTGGAAGTGTTTGTGATTTTGTGTTCATTGGATTATTTGATTTTCAAAATTTCGAAGGCAAGTATTCTAATCGATTTGTTCATCGATCAATTTATATAATAGTTTGTCTAGTTATTTTAATTGACCGGGAGCGAAATTTGATTAAAAAAGCTTTTAGAAGATTTAAGAAACTAAGTTGACCAAGTTTTAAAGAAATGTTTTGAGGATGGTTACCTAAATTTAAAATTATAAAATTCTTGAGCTTTAAACGCTTGAATTAAGGTAATCAATATAAAGCTTTGAAAATGATATACAATTTTGTATGGTATTAGGGTTTTTTTGTGATTTCTAAGAAACGAAAAAGCTTAAAGAAATTCGAATACGAGCTTCTATATATTAAATAATGGATGAAAAGGAAAATATCATTTCGAGTTTCTGTCATCAATATCATCTTAAATTGGAGCATCTAAAATTTTGACACTATAGCGTGACAGTTCCCGTGATATCTATAGAATCGTACGGCTTCATTTCCTTGTTAATTGGAGGGATATAATTCTACTCCCAAAAGGGCGACATATATAGAGTTGTCCCCTCAAAGTTCCAGGAAGTCGAGAGATAGTGAAATTAATCTAATTTTTTCCAAAACTCAGTTTTTTCAAGTCTCAGTTGAAACTACGATTTGCAATCCCAATAAAAATTTCATGAAACTATTATAAAAAAAAAAATATTTCAATATAAAATTGAAAGAATTAGGTTGTCATAAAAATTTCTAACAAAAACAAACAGTAAATAAAACTTTAAAACCTGTTTGAATAAAACTATGCATAAATAAATCCTATTTAAAAACTAAGTAAATCTGTTTCATCATACGGAATATCAAACAAATATTAAACAAATTTACAAACAGAAAAAGGTTTTTTAAGGACGTTCATGCGTGTACCTGTTTTGCTATGTGCGTTCACAGGGAAACAGTATGTAAATTTTAAAGAATTTTAAATTAGTAGAAAATAGAAATTTGTTTTGAAATTCTATTAAAAGTTTAAATAATTATTAACTGGTAAAAGTTTCAAGTATGGTTATCGATATAATTTTTGAAAAATATCGATTTATATTTTCCATTTAGTCTCATGTTAAACCTTACTTTTAGTCACTTTTTAAACTTAAAATTTAATGAAATTAATTCGATAACAGGATATTTTTCCTGTTTTAAATCATAGAAAATCATTTAAACTATCGCTTTACCATATTGTTTTTAATTTCTCTACTAATATCGTTGACGCATGAACGTCCTTAAATTTGCTGAATAAATTTATATAAAAATTCACAGGTTTGTTCAACTATGGAAATATACAATACCGCAAGATTAAGATTATACCAATATTTCTTTTTTACAATTTTTATGGGGTCATGGTGTATTTACAAAATTGAGAAAGGTGTTTTTTTACTTCTCATAATATTTATTGTAACCTATGTAATAGTCAAACATTAAAAATTATCAAATTACAAAATGTTTATGTTTAAAAGATAATTTATAATTGTTTTGTTAATATGTTGCAGCAAAATTTGATGCAATAGAAAAAGATAAAACGCAATTTTCTACATTAATTAAAATTGAAATGCCTGTCAAGGTTTTTAAACGTCAATTTTAAAAGTTTTTTTTCTTTGTGGGCACTAAGGCAAACAGATGATTTGATTCCGATGAAACCAATAAGTTACTAAAGCAGTTTTTTTTTTGTAAGATTGTTTAATCGCGATTCGAAGAATATATATTCAGCTGTGTAAATAATTCCAGCTTTAGAATTTCTTGTAAATAGGATATAAAAATTTGTGGAAGACGCCCTCCAGAATATCAAATGAATACTTGGATTTGTTTAGTATTCGTTTTTTAAGAAAAACATGGCCCGTAAAATGCCATGTTTGGAGCTAAACAAACGTAATATATGGACAATTTAAGCAAAATCTATTCTCTCATATGAAAGGTCTTTAAGAATGCGTACATTTTCACAATAAACAGGGTTTTAAGTTGGCTACATATAGAAAACATTTCAACGAAAATAAGTTATTCTTTATAAAAATCTCTGCTTTCAAAAGTAATTAACATTCAGCTTATCACTTTTCACATTGAATGTAAAGAATGTCCAGAAATTGAAAAAGTTCGTTAGGAATGTCGTAATGGTCGTTTAGAAATTTAGACCCCTTGGAACAGATAATAAAGGAAACGGTTCTAGAAATCACTCCCGAAATATGCAGGAGTGTATTAAAAGAATTTTGTAAAGAACAAATACTTGTTTGAAACGCGAAGGTGGATACTTTGAGGCAAAAAAAGAGCTAAAGATCGGCTAATTCGGATCTCAGCCTATAAGAGGTTGCACAAAAAAAAAAAGAAGGAGTGATAAAAAAAGACTTTTTGGCAACAAAGATATTGCATCTCATATTTTATGCTTTTTAGATTCAGTATTCGCCTTCGCAAACACTATTATTACATAGTTATAGAAAATAAATTTAAATCATAATAAGATAATTAAAAATTCTTCCATCACATGAATAGGTGTATAATTAACCTTTTCAACTTTTCTTTATTATATAAACTATTATAATTTCATAATTTTCATCTTCCGTATTATGTTTATTTTATATAATCAAAAAATAATATATTTTTACAAAAAAAGAAACAGATGTAAAGCGTGGTATGTGTTTTTAGCTAAAAATTCTTGAAAATATTTCATGAACATGACTACTTATTTTATATATTTACTATACTGAATCATATTTATAAGGAGAAATACTTTCTCTTTAATAAGAAAGTAAATTTAAAATGGAAAAAAAGTATAATATAATAATCTGATGACTGACTGAGTATTAAATCAACTAAATAATGGAAAAAAAAAAAAATTATTAAATATTATAAAAGTCAAGTGCATATTATGTATGTGTGTTTACATTCTGTACGAGTCATATAGTCTAGGACCATGTGTAGTATTTGATATTTTAATCAAATAATTTTTATACCATGTATATATGAAATATACATGGTATATTAAGCTTAGTCCCAAGTTTGTAACGCTTAAAAATAATGATGCTAGGAAAAAAATTTTGTCATAGGTGTTCATAAAATCACCTAATTAGTCTATTTCCGGTTGTCCGTCCGTCCGTCTGTGGACACGATAACTCAAAAACGAAAAAAGATATCGCGCTGAAATTTTTACAGCGTACTGAGGACGTAAAAAGTGAGGTCAAGTTCGTAAAAGAGCATCATAGGTCAATTGGGTCTTAGGTACGACCCATCTTGTAAACCGTTATAGATAGAACAAAAGTTTAAAAGTAAAAAATGTTCCTTATGAAAAATTAAACAACTTTTGTTTGAAACATTTTTTCGTAAACATCACTGTTTACCCGTGAGGGCGCCAATTAGGCGGAAATTTTATAATATGTACTATACTTGATTATCAGTTATGTATGTGTCACATGTTTGTATGTGTAATGTGATAAAGAAATCAACACTGACTATGCATGGTATTTCAACAATTAACTCAGTCAATTGTTTGTTTTCACTTGTTTTTCACGTAATTTCAAATTTAACAGATTCACTGAAACAGTCAGTTATGAAAATTATCGTATTTTAAAAAGTTTTTGACAACAACCTCTCAAATCAAGTAAAATGGCTGTAAAATACTACCTATATGTCTCTAGACTTACGAAAACGGAAATGAACTGGGTTTATTATAACTAAATTTGAATGGTTCATTTGATGTTTTATGTCATATTAACTTTATTTAAAAGCTCAATTAGTAATTGAGCTTTGCCTATGGAAAAATGCTCTTAATAATGTCAGCTTAAAATCTTTGAAACCCTAAAAACTAGGTAAAACTTAAAAACAAACATAAATTTATGCCGGAAATATTTACGTTCTGAATGAACCTAAATTTCGTAAGAAAAAGAAAGATTTTTAATGGGATATGATTGATTCCATATGTGACTGACACTACATTTGACCCAAAATTCGTTTTATTTTGCGTCACAAATTATTGGAAAACGGTAAAATAATGAATCTTAGTATTTTATAATCTTTATTAGAAAAATAACTCGTGACTGACACTACCATATTAGGAAAAAATGGATAATTTTCATTAATTTTAACAAAAATTTGTCATATTATAATTTGAATGCTATGAAAAAGATTTCGATAGTTATAAATCGATTAATTTCATGGCTCCTAAAATAAATGGACCATGGAGGCTCATAAACAGTTCACGTTCTGTGTAATCAAATTAAAGTAAAAAATATATTAAGCGGGCGTTTAAATCAAGAAAAACTATCAATAAAGAAAAAATGTTTTCAATTGAGGATATTTAGAAATTTGCACAAAGCAAAAACTGAATAAACAATAATAAATTCAATAATATCTTCATAATTGATTAAGTCCGTTTAATATTAAACACAAAAGTATATAAAAAGAAATTTATATATTGATTATTAAATTATTATTAAATTATAGTATGATTACAATTGAATTCATTCAGTAAACAAATAACATTGCTTTAAAGAAATTTAAAAATTTTTATTTTATTATTTTATCAAATAAATAATAATTTACACTTATTTACACGGCATAAGATACGCACAGTGCTTATCGCTTATGTACACTGAGCGCAATAAAACTGAATCAGAATTTTAGCGGGTATCTATGAATCATTCATCTTATCATTAGAAGAACCCAATTTTTGTATTTTTCGGCTTTATATTACCTTATATATAGAATTTCATCGAGTTCCGAAAAAAAAATTTATGATTTTTTCGATCTTTTCAAAGGGGTACGTACCCCTTAAAAAAATTGCTAAATATCGAAAAAATTTGTTTGTCTTCGATTTGGATAAAATTCATTTTCTAGGGTAATATTAACCCAAAAAATACAAAAATCGATTCATTTAACGATTGGACTAGAAATTTCCAAGATATTGACCATTCGAGCTAGATTTTAGGTAATATCTCCAAAACTTCTCGCCCAATCGTTTAATAAACCCGATTTTTGAAATTTTTGGGTCAAAATTACCCTAAATATAGAGTTTCATCAAATTCCGAGCTAAAAAATTTTTTCTGATTTTTTCGATTTTTTCAAAGGGGTACCCCTTAAAAAAAATTCAAAAAATCGAAAAAAATATTTTTTGTCTTCGATTTGGATAAAATTCATTTTCTAGGGTAATTTTGACCCAAGAAATACAAAAATCGGGTTCATTTAACGATTGGACTAGAAATTTCCAAGATATTGACCATTCGAGCTAGATTTTAGGTGATATCTCCAAAACTTATCGCCCAATCGTTTAATAAACCCGATTTTTGAAATTTTTGGGTCAAAATTACCTTAAATACAGAGTTTCATCAAATTCAGAGCTATAAAAATTTTTCTGATTTTTTCGATTTTTTCAAAGGGTATAAGGTACCCCTTAAAAAAATTGCAAAAAATCGAAAAAATTTGTTTGTCTTCGATTTGGATAAAATTCATTTTCTAGGGTAATTTTAACCCAAAAAATACAAAAATCGGGTTCATTTAACGATTGGACTAGCAATTTCCAAGATATTGACCATTCGAGCTAGATTTTAGGTGATATCTCCAAAACTTCTCGCCCAATCGTTTAATAAACCCGATTTTTGAAATTTTTGGGTCAAAATTACCCTTTATACAAAGTTTTATCAAATTACGATACAAACAAAATTTTCTCATTTTTTTTGATTTTTTTAGGGAACAAAAGATTCCTAACAGATGCCCCAATAAATCATAAACATCCATGGTCTACCTTAGTTAAAGACTTGCACATGGGTCTTATGTTCAGCTTCTGGAGTAAACTAACAGTGTAACATAAGAAGTTTAAATTAGATTACCCAATACAACAAAAAACTAGTTTCAATTCCTTGTAATCTGAGTGGAAACGTGATAATTATTTTTTTAACCTGTTTAATTAAGCAAGACATGTTGACACGTGGAAATACATTATTATTTAATTATTATTTTTACTTTATATTACTCAATATTTAATTGTTTGAGCCATAAGACCATTGTTCAAAAATTTTTTAATTGTATTCTTCAAACAAAATTTCTATTTTCACTTTTGGAATTCTTTTTTTTAAATATAATTAATCAGTGTAAAATTATTAAACAATAATAAATTAAATCCTATATCAAATGGGATTCTTCATTAAATATAATTAAATTTAATAATACGTTTATATGATGTTTCCTTGACTTAATTTGGAGAAACAATTAAAAAAAAATATATATATATAAACAATTAATTACTGTTTAATGATTAATTTATGCAAAATTAATTTATGCAAAATATAAAAATAATAAAATGCGTTTTATTGTTTTTATATTGAAATTAAACAAGTGAAAACAAACAATTGACTGAGTTAATTGTTGAAATACCATGCATAGTCAGTGTTGATTTCTTTATCATATTACACATACAAACATGTGACACATACATAACTGATAATCAAGTATAGTACATATTATAAAATTTCCGCCTAATTGGCGCCCTCACGGGTAAACAGTGATGTTTACGAAAAAATGTTTCAAACAAAAGTTGTTTAATTTTTGATAAGGAACATTTTTTACATTTAAACTTTTGTTCTATCTCTAACGGTTTACAAGATGGGTCCTACGGACCCAAGACCCAATTGACCTATGATGCTCATTTTGAACTTGACCTCACTTTTTACGTCCTGAGAATGCTGTAAAAATTTCAGCTCGATATCTTTTATCGTTTTTGAGTTATCGTGTCCACAGACGGACGGACGGACGGACGGACAGACGGACAACCGGAAATGGACTAATTAGGTGATTTTATGAACACCTATGACAAAATTTTTTTCCTAGCATCATTATTTTTGAGTGTTACAAACTTGGGACTAAACTTAATATACTATGTATATTTCATATATACATGGTATAAAAATATTAATCGATTAAGGAATCTATCACTTAAGGTAGTTCAATCGTGAAGTGGCTTTTCTTTGGAATTACCTAAATAAACTTGAAATAGTCATGAACACTTTTCGATAGAAAAATTAAAGATAAGAATGTTTAAAAATCTATACAATTTCATAAAAAATATATCTCATCTGGTTTTCAGATGGGTGAAGATCAACCTTATACCGTCTCTTGTACTACCAAGTTTTAGGCAAGGGCTCAAAAATCATTAATTCAGATTCAATACAATTTATTTTTGGATCTGCTCTTTCGTAACCTTTTTTTTAATTTTGTAAATAATTAAATCAATGTACTTTTATTTTTATTAATAATTATAATTATAGCTGACTGCTACCTTAAGCAAATAAGAGCGAGTCTAAAGTATATAAAAATAAAAATAATTATAATTATAATTTAATGTTAATAAAAACGGGTTGATTATTAGGTACAAGCCAAGCTAGGTATGTTTATGTTTATGTCGTTTAATTTAAATGATTATAAACCTAGTTATTCAACTTCGTTGACCTAAATAAAGTTCACATTTCAAAATACAGGCTGCAACTTTTAAAATTGTACGTGATTTTTGAAAATAGTCGTGATTTTCTTATCACTATAGCAACAATATCCCTAATCATCATCCTAACAGTTATTATTTTCAAGATTATTTTTGAAGACAAAAAAGATGATATAACTGGCGAAAGATTACGCATTTTTTATATCTCTACTAGTTGGCCAGGCCACGCCTCGCTGTGGCTCAGCTATAATACAATCAATAAATATTATACTAAATTATTCAAGAAATAATATAAAAATAAGATAGTTTAAGGAAAATTTCTCAACTCTTATAGCCATCTTTTGAAAATTTATAAAAGAATTCAAACACACTGCCATCTATTGATTACTTACACAAAATAAGAATAAGATTGAGGGAAATTGTATAAATCTCATCGACATCTATTGAGAATTTGTAGAACTTAGAAGTGAATTCAATCTTTTCTCTATAAAGAACTTTAATTTCGGAATAAAAAAGATATTCGAGATAAAAACCAGCTTTTAAGTTTGATCCAAAAATACAAATCTACAAAAAATTCATTGAAATCGGTTGAGTAATTTCGTAGATTATAGTAAACAAATATCGTGACATGGGATTTTTATAAAGAATATATACTTTATTCTGTTATTTCGGCTAGAAGAAAAATATCTAAACAAAAATTGGACTTTTCTCAATAATTTTTCTTAAACTAGATATTGCTCTTTCTCTCCAATTACTTATATTATCGTATATACAGTTGTAAAAATTACAGCCTGTATAAAATATAATATGTATATATTAAAAACCAATTCCTTTCGTATAAGAAGGAAGGAATGTGGATATATCATTAAAATGATATTTTTATAACTAACGCATAATAAAAACCATTAAAAAATCGATTTGTAGCTATAACTATATATGTAATATCTGTATTTTTTATAACTATTTAAAATCACTATTCGATTCAATAAAAGAATGAGTACTACTTACAATTTATTGGTAATATTACGAAAAATAAATTGACTTGAATTGTGATAAGAATTACGTACCTGAAAACAAACAAAAAACACAAATTAACCTCAGTTATACATGTCAAAAAAAATTAATAATAATAATAATAGGCAAACTTGAAACTGTATTAGATCATAAAATCAAACAGAGGATTAGGGAAGTTTAAGAAAAATGATTAATTTAATCGACATTTTTAAGATTTCAATTTGTAAAGTTACATCTAGTTACGTTGCTTCACAGCAGGCCCCAAGTTTTTATATATTCTATGCAATTCTAAAATCCAACATTTCTATTTTGTGTTTCTTAATATAAACTTTTCAAAAATTAATTTAAATTTATAAAAAAATTGTACAACACATATAATTTGTTGCATTTGAATGCATTTTATAAACTGTAATAGATAATTGAATTAATAATAATTTCATCTATTATGACTTTTATAACAAATAACAAATACAATAGATAGTAAAATAGTAATAGATACAAATTATTATATGCAATGAATTATTATTTGAATCAATCAAACACATTCAATAAACACAAATTATTTGATTTGTAAATTAATAAGTGCAGGTATATGAAATTATTATGTTACAACATTAAGTAAATAACGGGTGATTCAAACATTATTAAACATGTTGATTTTTATAAAAAATTCGAATTAGAATTAGAGAATAAATTTAATTTTGGTAATGAAAAAACAAGAAATTAAATTTAAAGATATTTATCTTATTAAGTTCGTTCAATGACACGATATATGAGTAATATTTACTGACATTCAACTTGCCAAAATTTCTTTAAACAACAAAACTACTACTTTCACTATTATTTTCATTTCACTTTAAAAATATAAAAAATCAATATTAAATTTTTAATTATTAAAAATATTAATCTTTTCAATATTGAATTTTGTGTTAAATATTAAGTTATTAATTTTAAATAACTAATACTTTAAAAATTACATAGTACAGCTTAAGCCTCCTAATCAGGTTTCTATTTTGTATTAAAGTAAAAAAAAACTACGTTAAAAAAATACTTAAACATTCTTTGAAATTTCGCTTGAAATCCCGAAAGAATAACTCCCACTAAATTCGAGAGCTCATGATTTTATAACTTGGTTACATACAGATCAAATGTAATTCGTACAATCCTGATAAGAGCTCTGATAACACTTAATTTTATAAATAAACAGATTCACATCTCGATAAAATTAACTTTAAAAATTACATCGAAATCGGTTCATTAGTTTGGAGGCTCCAATGTCATAAGCAGGTATAAAATCGCATCAAATTTCTCTTTTTTCGTCGAAAGATTAAAAACCAATTTAATAATTATTACTAAAATAATTTAAATTCATGTTTTAACTTAATTACCTCACTAACGACAACAATGTATGAATTACAATGATACTTAATTACCGGTAAAATAGATATTGATAATTTAATTTTCCAACTCATTAAATCTAATTAATTATTATTCATTTACCTCCTCCTACCTCGAACCCCGAACTCATTATCTACGATACACGATATGCATAATTAATTATATCTCATCCAGAGATCAAATACCAACAAACATTTTTCGATTCAAATAACAAACATAAATGATAACAGAGTTAATTGTTTAAATATCCTGTTTTCGTTGTACATCAACGTTGAAATTTGCAGCAAAACGTAAAATACACGCTTTTCGCTTGAAAGTATTTTATTGATAGTATGATTGATTTAATAAATTATATTGATTAGGCTATAAACTTATTATATCCTAATCCTTATATATGAGCACTGATAGAAATGTTCGTTTTTTGTTACAGATTTGAAAAAAGATTCCAAAAACGGATTTCCAAAAAAAAAAATGAACTATGGCGACAATTATAACGGCTGTATCAAATATTGCAAATTTTGCAATAAATCCTGTAACATTAGCTGGGATTGTTCCATTAATTGCTGTTGGCATGACCGTTTTTCAATATTCAACATTTGATCCAGAAAGTCATCCAATTAATGTTAAACAGGTAAGCATAAATAACAAGGAGTTTTCGAAAATCATAATTTAATTTGTGTTTTTTTTTTCGTAGATTTTACCCGAATATGATTTTGTAATAATTGGAGGAGGTTCAGCAGGGGCTGTGGTAGCAAATCGTCTATCGGAGATGTCAAATTGGACAGTGTTACTGTTAGAAGCTGGTGGGGATGAAAATGAAATATCGGATATACCCGCATTGTCAGGTAATTATAAAAAGAGTCCGGAGAAAAGATATTTGTCCCCAAAGCAATAAAAAGCAATCTGAATGTTTCCCTAGATGATTAATTATATTTTAAAAATTTAAAGCTTCAGAATTATATTGAGCTCCAACGCAGAACTTATAAAGCTTTTCGGTGACTTAGTCCTGTTAAAAAAGTAAAATTATTCCTGTTTTTTCAGGTTATACTCAACTATCAGATTTAGACTGGAAATATCAAACAGCCCCACCAGGAGATTCTCCCTACTGTTTGGCAATGGTAGGTGACCAATGTAATTGGCCACGAGGAAAAGTGTTAGGTGGTTCCAGTGTACTAAACGCAATGATATACGTTCGAGGTAATCGACATGATTACGATAACTGGGAGAAAATGGGTAACACTGGATGGTCGTGGGAAAATGTCCTACCATACTTTTTAAAATCGGAGGATAATCGTAATCCATATTTAGCAAAAACACCATATCATTCCACCGGAGGTTATTTAACAGTCCAAGAACCACCATGGCATACTCCGTTGGCTGTAGCATTTTTACAAGCGGGAATGGAATTAGGTTACGAAAATCGTGATGTAAACGGAGAGAAACAAACAGGTTTTATGATATCACAAGGTACGATTCGTCGCGGAAGTCGATGTAGCACAGCGAAAGCATTTTTACGTCCAATAAGACTACGTCAAAATTTACATATTGCAATGTTTGCTCAAGTTACTAAGCTAATGATTAATCCACAAACCAAGCGAGTTTATGGTGTTAAATTTGCACGTAATAAGCGTTTTCATAAAGTACGTGCACGCAAAGAAGTAATTTTATCAGCGGGTGCTATTGGAAGTCCACAAATATTGATGTTATCTGGTATTGGACCTGCGGATCATCTTCAAGAGTTGGGGATCCCCGTACTAAGTGATTTAAAAGTTGGCCATAATTTGCAAGATCATGTGGGCTTAGGTGGATTGACATTTATCGTTAACGCCCCAATTACATTCCAGAAAAATCGTTTCCAAACTCTTTCGGTTGGCCTGGAATACATAATGAATGAACGTGGTCCATTAACAACCCAAGGTGTTGAAGGTTTGGCGTTCGTTAATACAAAATATGCAAATAAATCAATCGACTGGCCTGATATGCAATTTCATTTCGCTCCAAGTTCGATTAATTCCGATGGCGAACAAATTAAGAAAATTACTGCGTTACGTGATCGAGATTATAATACAGTTTATAAACCGTTAAAAGATGCCGAAACATGGACAATTTTACCTCTTTTACTACGTCCAAAAAGTTCTGGTTGGATTCGTCTACAAAGTACAAATCCATTCCAATATCCAATAATCAATCCAAATTATTTCACACATAAAGAAGATATTGATATAATCACGGAAGGTATTCGTATCGCACATGCGATATCGAACACATCAGCGTTTCAACGTTTTGGTTCACGACCTCATCGAATACCATTTCCAGGATGCCGTAACTTTGAATGGGATACCGATGAATATTGGGAATGTTGTATACGACATTTTACATTTACAATTTATCATCCAACTAGTACGTGTAAAATGGGACCCGATACAGATCCTGATGCGGTCGTGGATCCTAGATTACGTGTTTATGGTGTGTCAGGATTACGGGTTATCGATGCAAGTATTATGCCAAATATAGTAAGTGGTAATACAAATGCTCCAACAATTATGATTGGCGAAAAAGGTTCGGATATGATTAAAGAAGATTGGATGAATAATTATGGTAACGAACAAATTCGGTGACCTCAGAACAATTAAAATTTTGAGGGAAAAAAATTTGTGATAATTTTCTTAATCGAATTTTTGTGTAAATAGAAGAAATTTTAGAGACAAATTAAGAATAATGTTTAACTAGTCATAAGGCCGAGAATATTCATGTTACTTTTGAGGAAATCGTTCCTCAAAAGAAAGAAGGGAAGTATTCAGTTTCAAAAAGGACAATAAGGAAGCTGTTATGATTTAAGAATACAATACATGAGGGAAAAGCTTACTTAAGAAAACTTGAAACTGGAAAGCATTTTGCAGTAATTGAGCATGCTCAATTTCCAGTCTATGTTCTCGGTTTGAAAATTTTTATGTATGTTGAAAAGTCAAAATCAAAAGTAGTTAACAAGTATGTTTGAAGAAAATGTGAAAATTTTGATGAAATTAAAATTCAAGAGGCCAAAAAACAACTAAGAAAGTAATGGAGTATCATACTTTGTACACGGTATCTCAAAAGTCAACTTCATAATTCCTTGAAATGGTGAACAGGTTATAAATTATCAAAATATTGGTCGATTATTTTCTATGATTATGCCCCAAAACAATTAAAGATATTTTCAGTTGTATTTAGAAATTTATTCATTTAGTCGTCAAATAAATCGAACTCGTGTGTTTTTGCGATCTTTATTAGAATTTTCAAGATTTATTTGCAATATATTTCCTGATTTGAAGACTTGTATTTTGATAATTTGGTCAAAGATAAACTGGCCTATTACTGTTCTAAGAATGATGTTGACATTAAGCCAGTGGAGAGTAATTTACTCTGTTTATCTAATTGCCAAATAAATGTATGGAAAAAAACCAATAAGGTTTGAATACTAATTAAATTAATTATTTTGTATAAATTAAATTTCAATAATTCAATATTAATTTTAGGTGCGTGCCATTCTATTTTTTAAATCAAAAATGATGTAATTTTAACAAAAAAAAAAAAAACGGCATAAATTTCTTAAAGTAATTATACTAAATAAATTATTTTTAATTAATTTTTAATAATTTTGATTGATTATTTTTAAAATAAATTTATATAAGCGCACCAATCGTTTAAAATAAATAAGAATTACTCTTACAACTTAAAAGTTTCTAAAAATAAGCGAAATATTTGTAAGAGCGTATTAATCGCCCAAAGCTCAGTAATTATTTATCAATAAACAATAAACTGTAAATAATATTGTAATATAAATTTTGTAAATAAACATAATTTTAAAATAATAAATTTCCTTTTATGTCTTTTTACAGAAATCTGTATTTTCCAAGAAACAAACAAACTTATAAATACATTTACGTAGGTTTGTTTCCTTGATATTTAATAACAAATACATTATCATAGGCATCTTATGAAATTCTTACGTGAGGGTACAAAAAATCTAACTCGTATTCGTTTTACTTTATGCCCTAAGAGTCGCCCACCGACAAACTTCCAGTCTTTAAGTAGTCCATATATCTGCATATACATAGTAACTATGTTAGCATAAGTAATATTACAGTATTGAATAGTGCTATCTACCAGAAGTATTGTCGATATCGCCAACCAATATTGAAAATTTCTTAATTTATTGTTTGTATATTTAGAAAATATTTCAAACTTTTCATTTGAGAACATCAAATGGAAATAACTGTAAATAATAAATTTGGAGAAAAAATATGTTCATAAATAAATGGAAATTGCAAAATAATAATCTGGCCAAAAAATTTTTGTCATGAACGCCCATGCTTCTATTTAAGTAGTTTTACTTAAATTGGACTTACTCAATAGTTGATTGCAATGCGCAGACCATGTTGATAAAAATATGTGTGACTCAAGTCAAACTTATCAATAAATATACACAAGTCAGAAAAATATAAAAAGGCAGAAAAAAAAAGTAGTTTTACTTGCTAGAGTTCAAAACGACATCTCACATCACTACAAAATGTATTATTTCTTAAAATGGAAAATTATTATGAAATACAAGTTTTTGATTTTATGAAAATGTCAACATAGATCATTAAACTGTATAACTTTTTTTTTTTAAATTTATAAGTAGGATTATTTCTTTAAATATAATTGGAAATTTGTTCAGTTAAAGAAATATTGCTTCACAATATTTCCTTCTAGTTAGGCTTAAAAAATCTAAGATCCAGTTTGATCAGATATTTCATTGCAAAAAATAAATAATTAAAAAATACATTTGTAGCCAAATTGCATAAAATGTTATTTTTATAAAATTGGGTCAAACATAGTTTTTTAAATATAAATTACAAATTTTTTAAATATTTTTTTTTATTTACAGGAAAATATGAAGTAATTTTTATTTATGTCTGTTTTAAAAATATTTTTAACACCATGCGTGCAGTGACATCAATAAACTTCACGTAGAGATTCAAAACAAAAATAAACATTGGTCTGTTATACCTACTTCGGAAGCCTGACTTGACAAATTTTGATCGGGATCGTAAACAGACATGTTTACGAAAAATATTTCAAACAAAAATTGTCTTTTTTTTATAAGAAACATTTTTTTTTATTTAAACTTTTCTTCTAACTCTAACGGCTTACAAGAGTTGGGTCCTACGGAGCCAAGATCCAATTGACATATGTTGCTAATTTACGAACTCAACCTCACTTTTTACGTTCTGAGTAGGCTATACAAATTTCTGCTTGATATCTCTTTTCGTTTTTGAGTTATCGTATTTACGGGCGGACAGATAGACAGAGAGAAAACCGGAAATGAACTCTTTAGTTGATATTATGAATACCTATACCAAAATTTCAATATTTTTAAGTGTTACAAACTTGGGACTTAACTTAGTATACCTTGATATGATAAATATATACATGGTATAAAAAGAGTAGTTTTACGAATTCTGCTGATTATCTTTTCGTTTTAAGAAGTTTGTTTCTTATTTTATCTTCAAAATATCTTCTTGTTTTATCAGAATATCATTATTTAAAATAGCCCTCACAATATCCAAGAAGTTTTCAGAGATAGACAAAAATTTAGAACAAAAAAAATTAGAAAAACTCAAAAGTAAAGAAATTTTCGATATTTTCTGAGCCAATTTCTGTAATTGGACCAGAAAAATAATCAAGGGAATCAAAAAAAGGTATATATCACCTGCCTTTAGAAAGAATTCTAACGCACGTTCAAAATTTGATAAGTCTGCCTTTTAGTTACTAAGATATTGATGCTATTTAGGACTATTCAGTAGTGTACACTCTATATTTTTGGTGCACTCAATATATAATTCCAATAAAGTAGTATAAATTTTATATTTAGAAATGACATATTTCTAAAATAACACTATTAATAAAATTATATTATATATTTTAATAATAATAATCATATTAATAATTAAATTAAATTAATGAATGAATATAATGTGTCAATTCGAAGGTCATGTGACCTTCTTTTACAATATTTGAATACAATGTTTATAAAAATAAAAAAAAAATTGATTTTATCATTATGAAAATTATTAATTTAAAACATAAGATATTCATTTCAAAAACAAAGTTCCGATTACAATATTGGTTTCTAAATTACAGTTACACAGATCATGGAAAAAAAATCTTTATTAAATAATCGGATTTAAAATTCTCTTCTTATTAAGATCTTTACTTTGATACCCGTAAACTTTGGCACATAAAAGAAATAGAAGCAAAAAATAAAAATCAACAAAGGCTGTTTTTTAGCTCCTGACAAAAGGGGGGGGGGAGTTTACGCCAGTATACCTCCGTTTTATACAAAAAGCAAAAGAGCTAAGATGTCATAGTAGGGAACTAATTGAGCTTTTCTTATGATAAAATACCATAAAGGAAACTAAGGTGTTCGCTGTCGGTGGCTCGAATATCGAATAGGTTTTTTCAATTTTTGTTAATTTTGACAACTTTTTCCTTCTGTTGTATTCTGTTTCAATTTTTCGAAGGCAAGTGAAAAGAATCACAGAATTTTGAAATTAATACCACGTTTTCCATAAAATATTCTGATTAGTTCATCATCTCTATGAGAAAAAAAAATCGTTGATTTTCAGTTAATTTGAACGTGATAAATTTTTCAATTTACTTGAAATAAACAATAACTCAAAAACCAATTAATATTCTTAACTAGCATGTCCAAAGACCACCTGCGCTATTAATATCTAATTGTAAGGTTGTTGTAACTATTATACAGTATATTCATATCTGATCTTAAGTTTTTCACTATGACTCATCACATAATAAAGCTTTAGTATATATTCATTTGATGATTCATTTGAAAATAATCCGAGTGTAAGTTTGAATTGATTGTATAACTCTCTGTCTGAGTAGAAAGATGTCGTAATTTTAAATAAAATTATTTTTTATGAATTATTTATGTTAAATGACATCACCAATACTGTTTTTTTATGTTAAATTAAAAAAAAAAAAGAAATACTTTAAATTTATAAATTTCTAATAAAAAATTATTCAAATTTATTTTGTAATTTAACTATGAAAGGGCCAGGCCAGGCCAAACGAATGGGTCGATTGTCACACCTAAAAGAAATTATTCAACCTGAGAAAAAACAAGCACATGATAGAGTGAGAATACAAGTCATTAATGACAGCCAATGCTGCAAGATAAGGGGAAACTTTCAGCCAAAGTCAAGGTTTTTAATACCAAAAGAATTCTACAAGTTAATTTTTCCTTTTTTACTCTTATGCATCCTCTTTGGATGAATACAAGATAGCAGATACTACCATTATATACTTGAATCGATTTTTAATGAGTCAATTTTTGATGAAGTTAATAATTTAGATATAAGGGTTGTTTATTTGACTACGGAACCCTAAAAATATTTCTGTTTAATTGAACTTTTTGTGAATATGATAAATATGATACACAATTTAAAACTGATAGTAAATTTGAATATTTTGGTACATTTTAAGAAAGTTTAGAACGGTTGTTGTTGATAAGATAATAAAAACACTCTCAATAAAGTAATTCGTGATAAATATGCGCATTTTTCAAATATATTTTAGTTCTTACAATAATTGTAATTTCCACGGATTAAGCAAGTCAACTTTTGCTTCACAGTAAGTACTACAGTAATTCGTAGGTAAGCCTTTTGCAGTATTGCCAAATGGGGTTACATTGTGTGATTTTGTAATTTTCCAGGATATTTAAAACCTACAAGCTACGAAAAACAAGTTTTTTTTGAATGCTAGATAAATATTTTCTAAGAAATTGCCTGAAATCGATCCGAGATATCGCTCTTGGTATGAGATTTTGGATGATATTTCAAAAACTACGAATTCAATCAACAAATAAATCCGATTTTTGCATTTTTTGGGGTCAAAATTATCTTGTGTAATGATTTTAATCGACATCGGAGACCAAACAAAATTTTCGATTTTTCGTATTTTTCTTAAGGGGTACCCCTTCAAAAAAAATCGAAAAAATCGAGAAAAATTTTTTGTGCCCGATTTCGATAAAACTCCATTTATAAGGTAATTTTGACCTGAAAAATTCAAAAATCGGGTTCATTTGCTCATTCGAAGCGTATTTTTTGAGAAAATCGCTTTTCATGAAGAATTTTGGATGATATCTCAAAAACTACGCATTAAATCGTGGAATAAATACGATTTTTGAATTTTTTGGGTCAAACTTACCTTATAAACTGAGTTTTACCGAAATCTGATACATACAATTTTTCTCGATTTTTTCGATTTTTTTGAAGGGGTACCCCTTAATAAAATTACGAAAATTCGAAAAATTTTTTTTGTCTCCGATATCGATGAAACTAAGTATATAAGCTAATTTTGACCCAAAAAATTCAAAAATCGTATTTATTCGATGATTGTATGCGTAGTTTTAGAAATATCATCGAAAATTCCACACTAAATGCGATTTTATCAGAAACTACGCATCCAATGAGCAAATGAACCCGATTTTTGAATTTTTTGGGTCAAAATTACCTTATAAACTGAGTTAAACCGAAATTGGACACACAAAATTTTTCCCGATTTTTTTAAAAAAAAATCCACCCTTTTAAAAAATTCGAAAAAAGCAACACAAATTTTTTGGACCCGATTTCGATAAAACTTAATTTATAATGTTATTTCACCTGAAAAATTCAAAAATCGAGTTCATATTTACTCATTATAAGCGTAATTTCTGAGAAAATCCCTTTTCGTGTAGAATTTGGGATGCTATTTCAATAACTATGCACCTTATAAATTAAGTTTTACCAAAATCGTACATCGCATCCACTTACAGGCTAGCGTTCTCTATCTTCATATCTCTATGGTTATAACCATAGAATATTATACACTCTATGGTTATAACACAATAATCTTTGTATTTAGTTAGATAAGTTGCCCAGCGAAGCGGGTAGTTCACAGCTAGTATGATATAAAAGCTCTTGATAGTTATGTATAACACGGTCATAATATCGTCATGTCATAGTAATGTCATGATAACACAATATTCATTATAATGTCACAATAGGAGGTTAATTGATTTATGTGTATATACTTCAAAATAATTTAGTTTCAAACATATCAACATATTAATAATTATATTTACAATGTATTACATCATCAAAACCCATCCGCCATCATATTAAATTATAATAACTCAATAACGCCATATTACACACAAACTATATTTATTAACTATGAACATTTAATAATACTGCTGAGAGCTTGTAAGAGCTATGTGTTGTATGCTTGGTTGCTATAATTATATTTATTATGCAATAAATTATATCAAAATAAAAAGAGAAAGATATAATAATAATAATAAATATTAATGCATTTCTTTATACCTTAAAAGGTTATGTTTGTGGGTGTCATTCTTATTATAATCGTTGAGAGAAAAAAAAAGAGGAGTGTAACTGGTACTTTAGAATAAATATAAGTGATATACAGCGTGTTTATTGAATTTTAGGCAATGCCAAGGCATTAATAATATCACAAATCTTTACTAAATATTATAAATGCGAAAATAACTCTTGACTGTCTGTCTGTTACGCAATCACGCCTAAACTACTGAATCGATTTAAATGAAATTTGGTACAGAGATAGTCTAGAGCCTGAGGAAGGACATATGGTACTTTTTGATGCGAAAAATAGTTGAAAAAAGGGATACCGATTTGTATGGAAATTACATCATTTGAGCCTAAGTGGCCGAGCGGTCTAAGGCATTAGTCATAGACCGTTTGTCTACTTAGACTTAGGTTGCGGGTTCGAATCCAGGCAGGGGTAATGTGAACAATTATGATTAATGGGGGCGGTAGAATTGATCACATTGTCGTCGCTTAGATAAGAACGTAGTAACCGACTCCACCCACATCAAAATGTAATTGTAAATATGTTTGTAATTAAATAAATAAAGACTAACAAATAATGATGTGAGTGGCCTCTGTTATAGGCGTATATGTCAGAGAAACGGAGGTTAAACCCCATTATTATTATTAAATAAATCTGATTTTTGTATTTTTAGGTCAAAATTATCTTGTGTAAGTTTTACTGACACCGGAGACTTTTTAAAAATTTTCTCCGATCTATTTTTTCCAAATCCAGATTAATAGAACAGTTCTCAAACACATTCCTGGGTCAAAATAGCTTAGTTGCCTTTTTCTTCAAATAAAGAAATCTTTTGAATTATAATACACTAAAGCTCTATTAAAAAACTTACTACCCTAAAAAACCGTAAATTCCAGCTCTGTTGGCTGTGCACAGAACACATAAATCACTTAAAAGACCGGATCAGATGATAACTAAATTTAACTAGTTTAAACCAGTTCACATCAAAAACCAATCTAATACGTATAATATTCAATATTTATTTCAAAAATTTTCAAATCCAGATCAAACTAGTTATAAATATTTAAATTATGACCCATTTAGCATGCGCATTGAACTAAATATTAATAATTTTCTTCAAATTCAAGGTCGTATTAAAAATTTCATGTGTCAAGTACAATTTTAATCATGAACTCATACAATAATAAACAAACGGATACCGAAAGAGTTGAGGGGGGGGGATTAAAATCGAGTGCAAAACATTTGAATATAGCATTCTTGCACGCGGTAGTACTTTACTAACCCGTGTGGGTAAAAAAAAAGTGTATTACCTCACCTATTAAAAATATCATATCAATGGAGTTATTTGTCAATGTTTGCTATTACTTTTCGATCCCCTCCCCTCGAATCCATGTGACTTTGTATATATAGCCGTTTAGAGGAATTACGTCATGAACGGCCATGTCCTACTACATAAACTCGTACCGAGAGTTGAACTATCTCATCATCTGAGTTCGGTGACGACATCGCTAAAATAAAACTATCAATGTTTTTATTTATACCGGGTGTTTAATTTAAAATCAACTATTGCAAAAGAATTGTCATCATTTTTTTTAAGCAGAAGCTCCCTTTAAGAAAATCGAGAAAAATTTGTTGTGTCCGATTTCGATAAAACTCAATTTATTAGCTAATTTTGACTCAAAAAATCGAGTTCATTTGCTCATTGGATGCGTAGTTTCTGAGAAAATCCTTTTTGTTGAATCAAAATTATCTTATAAACTGAGTTTTATCGAAATCGGATTCATAAAATTTTTCTCGATTTTTTCGAAAAAATTACGAAAAATCGAAAATTTTTTTTGTCTCCGATATCGATAAAAATTTGATCATAAGGTAATTTTGACCCAGGAAATTCAAAAATCGTATTTATTCAATGATTGTATGCGTAGTTTTTGAAATATCATCGACAATTCCACACTATTTAATTTTTTGGGTCAAAATTACCTTATAAACTGAGTTTTACCGAAATCTGATACATAAAATTTTTCTCGATTTTTTCGATTTTTTTTTAAAGGGTTGGTACCCTTAATGAAATTGCCAAAAAATAAAAAGATTTGCTTTTTCTCCGCTATCGATATAACTCACTACAGAAGGTAAATTTGACCCAAAAAGTACAATTCAGTATACACAGAGTATCTTTTTTTAATATAAATAAGAAGGTGTAACCCCTTAAAAATATAGCTTTCAACTTATTTTAAAAACTATTTCTTCTATTTTTGTTTATCGTAATGTATATTGTATAACACTATCTTTTATTATCAAACATATGTTACACTATCTTCAAATACGTTTTTTCCCATCGAGACTGTAATCATAAAGTACAAAATAAATTTTTAATTATATTTGTTGTCCTTCATTTTATTAAAGACAGTTTAACACAACACCGCGCGCCGGCCACGGTATCGGCATCAGCAATGTTAATTTAAACCAGTGGTACTCAATTTTATAAATAAAACAAATATTTCCGTTATGAGTCATTACTATAAATAACTATTATTGAATACAGGGTGTACAAGCAGACGTCATATCTATAAATAACTATATATACGTAGGTGTTTATAGTATGGGTGATTTTTAATTTTGTTAACAATTTTCATTATTAAGATGTTTGTTTTTTGACTTGAGACAAGCCAATAACTCGAGAAATAAGTTTGTCGAGAGAAAAATTGTTTGAAAAATTATTCTTTGGAAATTCATAGTAGAAACATATCTTACGGAAACCCTAGGCATGATTTAAAAAATACCTCCGGTTTAATGTGATAATACCTCTTACAAATTTAATTTTATTTGAAAAATCATAGTAATCCATACTAAATCTGGAGCGCTAACAGTGATTGAAACAAGATAGTTGTAATTTAAAAAATAGATATCATGAAAATTTCTAATAAATTTCGTAAATGAGTTGGTTTTAATAAAACAATACAGTATTAAAATATTTCGTGTCCCAATAATATTCAATTAATTAATTGAAAGTCATGTAATTACTCACCTGAGACAGCATTGCGTGATCTATCATTTATACAGTGGCACTGAATCAAAATGTTAGTCACAAATTCAGGAACACAAAATTGCTATTTCTAATGTCAAAAAATTCATTTTATAAACACAACGGAGTTTCACAGTGAAATCAAAATTTCAAGAAAAAAAATCGTGTATTAATTTTGAAAATTCTATAACACTTGTTCTAAAAACTACACTTTATGCTCAGATGACGCGAATATTGATTTAATCGAAGTATTAAAAAAAGGGAATAACTTCAAATGATAATAATTTAAACTTTTTGTTAAATATAACACATTTATTTTCTAGTAATACTTTATATATGTTGGTATTAGTTAGTTATTTTATATATGTTTAAGTTTGTCAGTTGTAAGAATGACAAGTTAGAGTTCTGACAAACATGTAGTAATAATATAAGGAGAAATAAAGTTGATTTGAATATGAATAAATGTATTTTTGATAAGATAAAATCCACCACCTTAACATGGTAGCAGTACGTAGTTTGTTGAAAAGATTGGACATATAAAAAAGTGAAATTGGTATTGGTATTGGTATTGGTATTGATATTGGATTGAAATTGGTATTAATTTTATTGTGCACGTGTCGTATAATAAAAATTACAAGATGGCGTCTAAAGACGAAATTAAAATTCCTATTTTTGATGGACAAAATTACAATATGTGGAAAAAACGGTTAGTGATGTTTTTAAAGTTAAAAAAATGTGAAACAAATATTGAAAGAGCAAAAACGACAACTGATGAAGACCTTTGGGATGATAACGACTTGAAAGCAATTAATTACATATATAGTGCGATCTCGGATAGACAATTGGAATTTGTTAGTGATAAAGAAACTGCATATGAAATAATAAAGAAGTTTGACAGTTTGTATTTAAAGGAATCAACGGCATTACAAATTGTATGTAGAAATAAATTGGAAAGATTGAGACTAAAAGACTACCATGATTCAGCAACATTTTTTAGTGATTTCGAAAAGACAGTGAATGAGTTGAAAAGTGCTGGGGCAACTGTAACTGAAAAAGAAAAATTAAATTACATGTTAAACACATTACCGGAGTCATATAGTTATATTGGTGATTTAATTGACACGTTAAAAGTGGAAGATCAAACGGCTGATTATGTAAAGAATAAAATTGAAATGGCTGAAATGAAAATTACAAAAGATGAAAATCCAGGTAGAAAATCAAATGTATTTATGGTGAATAAAAGTCAACAAAATTGGACATGTTATGGCTGTGGTGAAGCAGGTCATATTCAGAGAAATTGTAGAAATAATAAACAAGCATCAGATGATCAAAGATGGAGATCATCACGAGGACGGCAAGGTACTGGAAGAGGTGTTTATAGAGGACGTGGCAGTTTTCGTGGATATCGCAGAAATAATCAGCAGCAACAAGCAACTCCTCAGCAACGTCAACAACAGCAGAATGAAGAGAAGAATACTGCATGGGTTACAACGGTTGAGCATCATGTGGTACAAAATTCTGAGATAAGAAATGTAGATTCTAATGAGATTGTGTGGCTTTTAGATAGTGGTTGTACAGACCATATTATTAATGACGAAAGATATTTTGATAAATGTATTGAACTTAAAAAACCAGTAAATGTTTACTTAGGTGATAATAGAAAGGTAAATGCAACAAAATTAGGAAATGTTGTTAGTTATTTTAATGCTTTTGGTCAAATGAATTTAATAGAGATGAAAAATGTATTTTATGTGAAAGATATGAAATCAAATTTAATAAGTTATAGTAAAATTACAGAAAATAATACGATTATATCTAAAAGAAAGATGTCAAAGGTTATTGATAATTATAATGGTAAAGTCACTGCTGTAGCATTCAAAGAGAGAGGTTTATACATCATGAAAAGTAAATTGAGATCAAATGAATCAAAAGTGTCCTTTGTTAATATAGCAAATGGAAATACAAATAAGATGAGCAATAAAGAAAAATGGCATCGTATGTTAGGCCATGTTAATTTTGGTTATTTAAATACTTTGTGTAAAAATCAATTGTTAAAAGGTCTACCTAATAAACTTGAATCGGAAATAATGAAATGTAAAATATGTACAGAAAGTAAAATGCATGATAAATCTTTCGAAAATAGTAGACAAAAGGCAAAGGAAATTTTAGAAATAGTTCACACTGATGTTTGTGGACCTTTCAAGACAAAAGGGTTTAAAGGCGAAGAATATTTTGTTTCATTTATTGATGATTACAGTAAAATTGCTAGAATATATACAATGAAATCAAAAACAGAAGTTTATGATTGTTTAGTTGAATACGTAAATGAATGTGAAAATTTAACGGGAAAACGAGTTAAAATTTTGAGATGTGATAACGGCAAAGAATATTTGAATAATAGGATTTATCAGTTCACGAAAGATAAAGGAATTAGTATTAATAATTGTCCTCCTTATGTACATGAATTAAATGGAACCGCGGAACGGTTTAATAGAACGATAATGAATATGTCGCGTTGTTTAAAAGAAGAAGCAAATTTGGATAAACAATATTGGCCAGAAATAGTATGCGCGGCAACTTATTTGAAAAATCGTACGTTAGCAAACACGAGTGAAAAAAGAACGCCTTATGAAATATTTTTTAAACGAAAACCGGATGTGTCAAACCTACGCTTATACGGTAGTAAAGTTTTTGTTAGAATACCGGAAGAAAAGAGGAAATCTAAATGGGACAAAAAGGCTGATATGGGAATCTTAGTAGGATACAGTAATGTTGGTTACCGTATATTGCTAAACGGGAGAGTAGTTGTTGCAAGACATGTAGAATTTGTTGAAAATAATGTAAAATGGATCAGTTTAGATGATGATGTAGATGATAATACAACCAACAATAGCCTAACTTCTAGTGAAAGTAGTAATGATGAAAATGAAAATGATGATAATATTAATGAAGGTGACGAGGTATCGGGTGTTCGTAGATCTGACCGAACCTTAAAACCTCCAGAATATTTAAAAGATTATGAAGTGTATAATAGTTATATTTTTGCTAATTTTTGTAGTACAAATGTACCAAGTACATTTGAGGAAGCGATGGAAAGTAATGAGAAAACAATTTGGCGGAAAGCTATGAATAGAGAAATAGATAGTTTAAATAGAAATAAAACTTGGAAATTGGTTGACAATGTCGATAATAATAAAGTGTTAGATGTAAAATGGATTTATACTAAAAAGTGTGATAATAAATTTAAGGCTAGATTAGTTGTGAGAGGTTTTCAACAAACCGATGAAATTGAAGATACTTATTCTCCTGTAGCTAAAATGCAAACATTGAAGATTTTGTTATCATATTGTTGTCAGATGGGTTTAGAAATTGAACAGATGGATGTAGAGACAGCTTTTTTAAACGGAAATGTAAATTCTGAGGTTTATGTTAAACAACCTAAAGGTTATGAAGATGGTACAAACAGAGTTTGTAAATTGATAAAAGCGTTGTACGGTTTAAAAGAAAGCTCTAGAACTTGGTATGAATGTCTCGGCGAATTTTTGAAAAGTATAGGTTTTGAACGCAGTGATATTGATCCTTGTTTGTATATGTTTAAAAATGGAACAGTTACCATTTATTTATTAATTTTCGTTGATGATTTATTAATTTGTTGCAAAGATAAAAATGAAATTAAAAAAATTAAAGTTTTATTATCGGAAAAGTTTAAAATGAAGGATCTTGGTAAAATTAAAGATTATTTGGGAATCACTATAGATTATGAGCCTCAGACGAATGAAATGAAATTATATCAAACTAAATATATTGAGTCATTAATTAAAAAATATAATTTGGAAAACAGTAAATTATATAGTACACCTATGGAAGTAAATTTGAAAATTGAAAAATCAGATAATTGTGAAATGAATATTAAATATAGAAATTTAATTGGTGCATTACTCTATATAAGTTCGGCTACAAGACCGGATATAAGTTTCAGTGTAAACTACTTGAGTAGATTTCAAAGTTGTTATAACGAGACACATTACAAATATGCTTTACGAATTTTACAATATCTTTATTTAACGAAAAATTTAAAGATGACTTATAAAAGAAATGAAAATATTGAAGTTCTTGATTGTTATGTTGACGCCGATTGGGCGGGGGATAACTTAGACAGAAAATCCACAACTGGTTATGTATTGAGATTATTTGGCAATGTAATATATTGGAAATCAAGGAAACAAAAGAGTGTGACGAAAGCATCAACATTTGCAGAATATGTAGCATTATCGGAAGCTGTTAGTGAACTTAAGTTTGTTAAAGAATTGTTAAAAAATTTTGATGTTAATTTAGTTAAACCACTTAATGTATATGAAGACAACTCAGGTGTAATAGACATAGCAAAAAATGGTAATTTTACAAAAAATTCGAAGCATATAGAAGTGCATTATCATTATGTATATGAATGTATGAAAGAAGGTTTTATTAATATTATTAAGGTTAAAAGTGAAGAAAATGTAGCGGATATTTTTACTAAAGCATTGTGTAAGAAGAGATTCGAAGAATTAAGAAATTCACTGGACTTAATTGTTTAAAAGAAAATAAATGTGAGGAGGCGTGTTAAATATAACACATTTATTTTCTAGTAATACTTTATATATGTTGGTATT
This sequence comes from Chrysoperla carnea, assembly GCF_905475395.1. Lineage (NCBI taxonomy): Eukaryota > Metazoa > Arthropoda > Insecta > Neuroptera > Chrysopidae > Chrysoperla > Chrysoperla carnea. The sequence goes on from NC_058341.1 coordinate 4,241,013, forward strand.
AGTTAGTTATTTTATATATGTTTAAGTTTGTCAGTTGTAAGAATGACAAGTTAGAGTTCTGACAAACATGTAGTAATAATATAAGGAGAAATAAAGTTGATTTGAATATGAATAAATGTATTTTTGATAAGATAAAATCCACCACCTTAACACTTTTTTTAAGTAAAAACTACTCTTAACTATAAATTCAAACTTCTGTGACTTCAATATATCGCTTTTGTAACGTCTCTCAACTTGCTTTCATTATATTAAACCGTAATTTTTCATAGAAACACGGGTGTAAATATGTCACAGCCCATAACAAAAATATAACTATTTTTTATTAATATTTAATAAAATATGGAATTATTAATTCAATAAATTATTCTTTCATTTGAATTTGAGACAAAAAAAAAATTAATGCAACTTCTCTGTTTCAATGTTGAAAATCCTTTAAAGAATCTCGTAGAAATCGAAAAGGTTTTTTATTGGTTTTCTCAACTTGATTCTCCTCCATTAGAAATAAATGTGATTATCCATTTCATTTTACGGTTCAAAATTAACAAATACATAATTATCGATCTAATTTTTTTCAAATTATTTTGCTAGCGTGTAAATATACACAGTTTTTAATCCTTGAAGTAATTTTCACAGGTTATTTAAACAAAGTTATAACCATGACAATATGTTTATGAAAAAAAAAATTAATTTGACTTAACTTGATAAAGATTACTTAAAATGTACAAAAAAAAGTCAAAAAATTGATAAAAAAGAATTATATTTAAACAAAAAATTTAATTTAATCACTTAATTAACATAAACATCCAACATTTTATTTACTTAAAAAAAAGTTGATTATGTAATTAATTTTGTCAATTTTTTTAATGTCATGTTTAATTCTAGTTCATTCAAAAAGGAGTACCAACCAAAAAAAAATAAATTGAAAAAAGAGACAAATAATAATTATTGATTAATCGAACAAAAAAATACGTTACGTCAGAATATATTTTTAGACACATACTAAAAAAACATCTATTGACGACCACTGTTTTAAAAACACGACAAAAGTATGGTAAGACTTTATAGTGAGTGTATGATACTGAATTTTATTAAAGTGAATAAGATAGTTTATATATATTATGAGTTAAATAAAGAAAGAAAATCAAATAAAATATATCAGCTGATGAGATCACCAGCATAGTACTATACAAAACGCGAAAACTGGAATATAACTAAATTATTGATCCAGGTGTCCATTTCAGTCGCAAACTTAGTTTCTATCAGAGAAGAACTCAACAAAACTATTGCGTCTCCTCCAAGAAAAAAAACATTGTTCGAAAAAAATAATTTTTGTGTGTCAGTGAAGTGTTTTTTATATTTTGTTTGTTATCAAAAAAAGTGCTCTTCAAAATGACGTCACGTATAAGTCGTAAAACAACAATAACATCAACATCATCACCGTTAAATAACACGGGCGGAAGTGAACGAAGTGCATCACGGAATTCAAATCGAGCCGGAAGTCCATTGAGTCCAACACGTCAAAGCCGGTTACAAGAAAAAGTTGAATTACAAAATTTAAATGACCGGCTTGCATCTTACATCGATAAGGTACGTCATTTAGAAACCGAAAATAATCGTTTAACACGTGAAGTACAATCGTCTCAAATAACCGTAACACGTGAAGTATCGAAAATTAAATCGATGTACGAGCATGAATTAGGTGATGCTCGAAAATTACTTGATGAAACTGCTAAGGAAAAAGCAAAATTAGAAATTGATTGTAAACGATTGTTTGAGGAAAATGAAGATTTAAAAGCGAAACTCGATAAGAAAACAAAAGATTTATTATTTGCTAACAATACGGTTCGATCACAAGAACAACGAATCGAAAATTTACAATCGTCGTGTAATCAAGCGTTAAATGATCGTAAAAAATTAAACGATGATTTAAAAGAAGCTGAAAAAGAACTTGTAAAATTACGTCGGCAAGTTGATGAACTTCGAAAAGCGTTAGAAGAGGAAACATTAGCACGAGTTGACCTACAAAATAATATTCAAAGTTTACGTGAAGAGTGCGCTTTTAAAGATCAAGTTTATCAATCAGAAATAACTGAAACTCGAACACGTCGTCAAACCGAAATTAACGAGATCGACGGTCGATTAGCACAACAATACGAAACTAAGTTACAAGAAGCCTTACAAGAGTTACGTGATCAATATGAATCACAAATTTGCGCAAACCGTGCCGAAATTGAATTATTATACGAAAGTAAAATTAAGAATTTACAAACAGCTGCATCACGTAATTCAAACGCCACGTCAAATGCTATGGATGAAGTGCGTAAAACACGTATTCGTATGGATACGTTAAGCAATCGTGTGAACGAACTTGAAACAACAAATAGTGCGTTACAAGCACGTATCCGTGATTTAGAGAAAACGTTAGAAGATGAACGATTACGTCATACGGAAGATTTAGCATTGTTGGAACATGAACTTGCTCGTTTACGAGATGAAATGGCCTTGCAATTACAGGAATATCAAGATTTAATGGATATTAAAATATCGTTAGATTTAGAAATTTCCGCATATCGAAAATTGTTGGAAGGAGAAGAAGCACGATTAAATATTTCAGCTTCATCGGGGGCTGGAGGTGATACGTCATCATCTTCATCAACAACACGCGTCACAACACGTGCCTCTGTTGGACGCTCCCCAATTGGAACCAGTAGCTCTGGCCCAAGTGTTACAAAACGTAAGCGTACTTTATTAGAAGAAACAATTACATCATCAACCACAAAAAATGTTAAATCATAAAATTAATCGTTCAAAATACACATTTAATTTAGTTTGCGTTAACGTGTCACACAAAGTCAAATTGAACAGTATTCAAGTTATAGGAAATAAACTATCTTGAATACTGTTCAGTTTATACGAAATAGAATGTATATTTATATAGTATTTTTCATGTAAATTGAAATATTTTTTTTCCTCATTCAAACTACATGGAATTTAAAAAATATGTCGCTATTTTTCTCTTGAACTATGTTCAGCTTATAGGAAAAAACTTTATATTGTATTTAGTGTTGTTTTTTTGTATATATTTATAGTTTATTTCATGTAAATTGAAATAATTATGTTTTTACGTTCAAATTACATGAAATATGATTTATTTAAAAAACTTTTTACTCCAATTAATAGAAATTAAAAATTTCGTGTTAGGGCAAGAAAAATTTACAGTTTCTCTACGATCGAAAAGGTTTGAAAATATCTAGTCAAACATTTAAGAACATTGAAAATCGCGTCATTTGACATAAATTGACTTTTTAATCAATAAAATTGGCAACTTTACTAAGTAAAAACGTTTGCACGGAATTTTTCGAGCATGGATTGCGCTAAAACTATCCCCTCGATTTCAAGATATCTATAGATTGACGAAATGAATTTTTTTTTTACTTAAAAATAGCGCCTTTTCGTACTTGATTCTTCTTTTAATTGGTGTAGAAAGAAATTGTTTTGAAATGAGACTGCACTTTTCATTAATATGTGTATATTTAAATGCAATATAGGGAAGAGTGGTATCATTTCAAAATAATTTTAAATAAATCGAATGTACTTATGTTTTCCAAAAAATAAATAAATACGGACACATTAAAGTGCCTTTACAATTGAATTGAAAACTAAAGGTCATTTAGTTCGTTAAAAAAAAACAAAGGTAAAAATTTATATTTATGTTAATTATTTCATTTTTATATTCATAGTCCAGGCGCTGAAGGGGGACATTAAATCGAGATATAAGACAATTCCTAGGTTTGTCGATGAGTTCGTTAAAAATAAAAAATGAAGGAAATGGTTTATATCTCGAGGTAAAAATTTCAATGTTCACGGAATACCTCTGCCAGCGCCTGGAGTATTATAAATAAAATAAACGAATTCATTTTGATTGAATAAGGGAGATAAGATTTTAAATTCGGTATTTATTTACTTCTTTGCGTGTTTCAACGGTTTTTTTGATATTGCAAAACCTTCCAGTAGTAATAAACCTTGGATTAAAATAAAAAAATTTGCATAATTTGTTTTATGAGTTATGATTACATCATTTCAAGGTTCCCTATTTACAGACAATTTTTTAAATTGTAATTTTGAATTCGTTTATTTTTTTTTTGGAATTATTTTGTGACTAATATAAAAAAATAAATCACTTAAAACGGACGTTCAAAAATTTTTATAAAGGTGGTATTTCTAGTTGAGAACAACAAAAATGTCGGGCTTCTTTTTCTAAAACCAGGTGTTTCTCTACCTTACCGAGATATTTGGCTTAAAATAATGAATAGAACCTCAAAAGACATTTTTTTATGGAAAGCCCTATTAATTTTGTATTTTTTAGAATTATACATAGAAAAATAAAGGGAAGAAGTGTATGTACAGTTCTAAAAAATACAACCTGAATTTTTGAAGTACTTTTTAACGAATTTAGAGCGATTTAAATGAGACTGTTTTCCCTTAATGTATATAGTATTTTTCAATACAAATAGGAGAAAGGAGTGCCATTTAGTTAAGTTCAAATTTGACAGCTATTTACAGTATGAGTCAGTTATTATTCAAACATAGAACACACTTGACTTCATTGAATTTATTTTCTATGTGATCCTAGAAATCCTAGGTGATTTTCTTCAGGTAAATGTATTCCTAAATAATATATTTTCGTTGTATTCTTTTTTTGTAATTTTCTAATTTAATAATTTATACAACAACAACAAAAATCTTGTACTGAAAAAAAAAAATTATGAAAAATTAGTTTTTTAAAAGTCATAGACATTGTTTATTTAAAGTTCAGTCACTGCCATGGAGCCATTTTTGTTTATTTGTAACTAAACGAGAAAAAAAAAACTAATTTTTCATAGGCTTTAATTTATTTAAATTAAAAAAGTGGTAAGTAATTTATATGATAATATTTTTTTATTTTTCAAAAAAATAATTTAAAATAAAATTTATTTTTCAAACTAAAAAAAAAATGTAGGTCTATTTTTTTTAATTTATGAAAAAAAACAAAATGGCTTTATTATTGTTCGTACAAAAATAATAAAAATTGATTATTATATAAAAAAAATATGTGTTTTACTTATTAAAATACCTTTTCAAATAAATGGATAGAGTGGCACTCAAAAATTACACGAATTTATCAAACTACCTTAATCCACCTCATTCCATGATCAAAACTACCTTAATCCACTGTTAACCGAAACAAAAATCAATATTTCATGTAGGCATAACCTTTGAAGGACCGTACCTTGGAAGGGAAGGGTTTTTGAGGGTTGAGTCCATAAGAACTTTTGATTGGCATGATCAAAATTACCTTAATCTTTAGCTTTCAAAAAATATTAACGGAAATCAAAAATTAATGTATTGTGTTCGAGGTCCTTTCCGGAAAATTTACATGTTTACTAAGGAGAAAATAATAACATATTTTCGAAGAGCCGTCCTGTTGAGCTCAATAATATGTAGGTCGTAAAAATTTAATTCTCTTAAGGGTTGAAAGAGTTTTTTTTATAAAAAGAATAATGACATTTAGTCACGTGATGTCAGATGTGAAGATACAACAACATAGTTCACTCATATTCACAGAGGGGTGGGGGTTAGTTTTTATGTTTATTGTTTTGTTTTGGAATAATAAATTTTAACCTGTGTGTTTGTGACATTGACAAATATGGTTCGTATAATTTCCTACTTCCTGTAAGGTCATGACACAGTTTTTCATATTTTATAGTTGTTTTTGCATATATACGGAATGTATTACAGGGTGTCTCTTGTTGAATGAAAGAAATTTGAAAAACGGGCATAGGCGTAGAAGGGAGCAAATGGAAAAAGGTGAAGGAGACGAAAACTGAACAGTATTTTGTCACAAACACACAGCTTACGAAATGAATGGTAAATTAAAGTTAATGGAGGCAGTGATTCAGATCTGTTTTCGCCTTGTTCAAATTCATACATAAAGTGTTTTGAAGTAAATTGAACAAAAACAAGTGAAAATAAACAATTGCATGAGTTAATTGTTGAAATACCATGTAAAGACAGTTTAGAGGACGCAATCCACTCTTATTTAGCCACACACACATAACTGATATTCCCATATTAATACATACTAAAAAATTTGCACCTAATTAGCGCCCTCATGAGTAAACAGTGATGTTTACAAGAAAATGTTTCAAACAAAAGTTATTTATTTGTTTATAAGGAACATTTTTTACACTTAAACATTTGTTCTATCTCTAACGGTTTACGAGATGGATTCTACGGACCCAAGACCCAATTGACCTATGTTGCTCATTTACGAACTCGACCTCACTTTTTACGTCCTAAGCATACTATAAAATTTCAGCTTGATATCTTTTTTCGTTTTTGAGTAATCGTGATGTTAGACGGGCAGACGACATACTGACAGACATACGGAAATGGGCTAATTAAGTGATTCTATAAACACCTAACGCAAAATTTTAAAAGCGTTACAAACTTGGGACTAAACTTAATATACTATGAATATTTCATATACATGGTATAAAAATGAGTTCTCAATTTACAGTCGCTACGAAATTGTTTCTTAAGAAAAAAACAAATTAAGTAAGTTTAATCCGTTTATTTAATTCATAGATAAGTATAATTTAATAAGCAAATACTGTATAAATGCAATTATTCATAGTTTTTATTTCATGAAAAAACCGCATACTTAGATTGAATTCAAAAAATAATACCCAATAGTTATTAAATTTCATTAAAATAAGTGATGAGTCAGGAATTCTACTTAAAATTAAAACGTCCTGTCTGTCTGGTGGTCTGTGCTCTACGGTATACGCTATGCGCCACGAACACGACCGACTCTGACTACAACAATAAACAATATTATGATTTACATATGATATTAATTATAATTCAAGGTCTTACTTAAACACACAGTACTTGTAAGTAATGTTGAGTTTCAGTCAACTATTAAAACAATAAATCTAAGCATTCATTTCGTAGTTTCATAAAATCAATTTTTTAAATTGGTTTTTTTTTTTTAGAGGAAAATCTGCTTTTGTGAGCGTGGCGATCGTGTCTCAGTGGACACTGTAAGGTCTCCATTTTGTTATTGAGTGCCCGCAAGCGTTCTTTTCGACTAAATATTGTAAATATAGAGGTTTTATTTATAATGAAAAATGATAAGAAAATTATTTATTTACATGTAAAGCGTGAGCTAAAGCCGTATTGCTAAAGGGAACGTTGAAATAAATAAATTCAGAATATGAATTGCATTTTGGACTTCGATAAACAAAAATCTGATCGAATTTTAGCCAGTGGCATCATGGACACAAATTAATTTAAAACAATGTTTTTCTAACTAGCATGAAAATAATTTTGCAAGAATTTTTTTGACCTAGAACGTTATTAAAATTGATTTCCGCCCCTTCGAACCTATTACCTCGAGAACCATACATTTGATCGAATTTTAATTAGCGGCATCGGTTTTGTAAGGCTCGAATTGATTTAGAGAAAGTTTTTTTCATCAAAATTAAGAACCATAATTTTGTTTGCAATTTGCCTGAAAATTGTTAACTCAGGTTTTTTTTAAAAGTTAATTGTAAGTTTTGATGAGAACCTTGTTTTTGATCTAAAGACCCCCAAAAATTTTCCTAATAAAAAAAAACGATTAATTTTTTTTTTCAAATTTGGTACACATGTTTACCTTCACCCAATTTTTTATTTCAAAAACTACTGAAGAATTTTATAAATAATTTGAAGAAAAAAATTATCACAAGACAATAATTATTATTTATTTTCTAGGCTATTAAGAAAGAATAATGGTTCCGTATTTTGCTATAGAAATATTAATATGATATCTAATAATAAATATTTTGAAAAATGAAAAAAATGTAACGACCTAGTTTTGTAATTTAAAAATATATCTAAATACCAAGATCTATGACGGAAAACCATTAATTTTAAAATGATAAAAATATAATTTAAAATTGTATTTCAATGAGTAATGATCATTTTTTAAATTCAAAAGTATTTCATAAAAATTCTTATACAGACGATTCCAAGTAGACAGGGTCGGATCGTGAATTTGTTAATTGCTATTTTGTCAAAAAACTGTTTTCTATTGTGATGTACGAGGGAAGAAATCCATGGCGTTTACTACAATGCTGGTATGGTATAGAGACAGATACATATAGTATCTATGATAGCATAAGTAATATTATAGTATTGAATACGGCTATCCACCAGAGTATTGTGAGTATCGGCCTGACGTCCACCATATGTTGCTAATGTTACTATTCCGTCAATGGTCAAATCACTATGGTGATTACACGAATACTGACATTCACAAAAAATTGGTCATCGTACAGGTATACGGTATAGAAAAAAAATGGGACAATTAAATATATTTTGACCTTTTGTATCCAGGGGCCCCGGTCTATGTAGTATTGTCTAGTTGTGAATGCATCTTCTTGGAGTAATCTCAGAAATTGAAATATGTTACTACCAATTTTTAAAGAAAATAAGTGCAGCCGTTTAAAGAGATTTTATAAAAAACGTACCGACTAGAAAGCTGGCCCCTCTTTCGTGGCTGGGACCACGGTCTGCCCCCATAAAAAACATATCTATTAACTATTACTTGCTGATAAATGATATTTTCTTCTCTCCGGGCGGAGACTTTCGTATTCTAGAGGTGTAACATACAATTAGTGTCGTAAAATGTGATAATGCTATAAATATATTTTCAGCTGCAAAAAGGGTGTTAAAAAGAAAAATAAACACATCTGCCTTTAAAGAACATTTGCCGGAAATTACGATCATACTATGTATATAGTCAAAGATTTTTACATTTGACTTATTTTTTTTTTATTATCAAATAAAATTGTTCACTAATACTTCTATAAACAATTTATTTATGTATAAATAGTGTGACGTCATATAGTGTATATATTTAAAAAAGATTATTTAAACAACGCCTACACATATAATCACTTTTACCAGTAAAAATAAGTAAAATATAATCTATTAATATTGTAATAAATACCATGCTGTAGCTATGGTGGGTACATGCAACGATCGGTGATATCTCTAGTTTAACACAAATTACAGATAGAAATTTTAAGGTGTGTTTATTGTTACCATTTGGAATTTATGTTTATTTATTTATATAAAAATATAAAATGCAAACAATACTGAAATATAGGCAAGGTTATATGTTAGTTATGTATCAACAATTGCATAACTTCACGAAAATACATGTACGATGTACGCGATATAATACACTGTACCCTGGAGAATTTATGTTGATTTTGGAAGTCGAAAGAAATAACACAATTTCTGGAGTAACATGATTAAATCTGAAGAGGTGACAATCCTAGTTATAGTAATAAACTCTATTCCTGTCATTACAAATATCGAAAATCTTAGTCTATCCGTCTGTCTGTCTGTCAACACGATAACTGAAAAACGAAAAATGATATCAAGTTGAAATTTTTACAGCGTGCTCAGGACATAAAAAATGAGGTCGAGTTCGTAAATGGGTAACATGGGTCAAATGGATCTTGGGCCTGTAGGACTCATTTCGTAAACCGTTAGAGATAGAGCAAAAGTTTAAAGGTAAAAAATATTCCTTATAAAAAAATAACCAACTTTTGTTTGAAACATTTTTTCGTAAACATCAGTGTTTACCCGTGAGGGCGCAAATTAGAAGTAACTTATATAGTATTATATGGGAATATCAGTTATGTATCTGTGACATGTATGCATGTGTAATATAAACAGTGTAATCAACACAGTCTCTACATGGTATTTTAACAATTAACTAAGTCAATTGTTTGTTTTCACTTGTCTTTAATAAGTTTTATTCGTTTATAGATTGTTGAAATTTTATGCATGCTTGCGTAGGAATCTGTCCTAATTCAATCACATAGTATTTTTGGTTATGATGTGAGACAATGAAACTATGTCGATTATCGTTAAAGTCGAATTTCGATGTTACAATAAATGATTGATAATTTCATTAAGCGGATGTTTCATGAATTATTCTGATTTATATAAGATATCTATTTATTAAATAAGTAAATGTTTCACGATATCGCCGTTGGATGGCAATAGTCTTTCTTACAAACGTCTCTGATATGAATTCACTATTTATTTTATATAGTTGGAGAAGTTGTGTTAATATAGGCAATAATTTATACAAGAATGTTGCATTATTACATAAAAAGAAGAAACAAAAAGTATTTTTTTACCTTATAATTTGTGTGAAGATTTCTTGATTGAAATTATAGTAGATAAAAAAAAAGTTGTAACCATACCTGGAATTGAAAAATTGAAACTTATTAATGATTCTGGAGTATATAAAAAGTAAATTTATTAACATATACGCTAAATTAAAGGGTTATCTCAAAAAAAAATCACCTCCAAAATGTAATATTATCTCTGTTATATGTATGACTAACCGTAAACTACCTTGTCATTCTGATTAAATTACTAATAATACAAAAGAAAGTTCTATTTAAACACAATAAAATAAAATAAAATTATTGTACAATATTAAATAAATTAATAATTAATATTCGTTATGATATCTGTTAACTGTAAATAAATGATTTATTTCCGTATTTAAAAATAGTTTATTATGTTTTATGGTCATACTTTACATTTATATTTATTAATTATTAATTTATTATATACTAGAGTGATACCCACACGCTTCGTTGGGTTTAAAAGTAAAGATTGATAAAGATTGATCTTGCTTATTCCCTTTCTATAACACTCGAAATAATGGTAAGGATTTTTTTACACAGATCAAATATATGTATGATTTTCTATTTTTTTAAATGTATAATAGTCGTAATTATTCATTGAGTATATCAGAAAATACGGCCGTTAAATATTTTATATTGACTATTTTTAGAGAAATCTGTAATTTATGATAATGTCAAATTACATTAATTTTATTTTTTATTAATATATCTTTATAAATTATAGTTCATGTGTTATTCTGATATATCAGCTATATTCCAGTACAGTTTCATTAAAATCCATTTGCTAGTTTTAGCGTAAAAGCGTAATAATATACCAAACAAACAAACAAACATGCTTACTTTCGCATTTATAATATATTGAGATAGGGATTAAATAGTTATTAAGTGTTCAATTATTATTATTCAATTATTTATATTCTTGTTATAAATGTATACTTTCCGTGTTTTGTTCCATTTTCCGGGATGGGATAAGTGTTTTTATCGGTCACTAAAGCGTAAATTCATAAATTATAAATTGTAATTACTTATAAGTGTGAATGTACCATTAAGTATCAACTATTTATTATTTGTATTATTTCATCGACATTAATATTAATAAAAATTTATTGGTTCTTCATTTCTTGACTAATCTCAGGAACTCTCTAGTGTTGAATAGTCCATTTATCGAGAATCTATAGCCCATGGGTACACACGATATAACATAATGCACCATCAGTTACTCGATCGCTTCGCTTCGCGGGACGATTTCGAAAACTACTGACTGGATACACCGATATTCGATGTTCTTATATATCAAAAAAAATACTAATTTTGTTTCAGAAATATAAGTTTTGAGTAGTGCAAGTAATACCAAAAAAAAACATCGGTATCCAGTGCTTCATTTACCCCGGTAGGGGGGTACAAAAGAATAAAAGGGTACCCCGATGGACTAAAACAAAGTGGGCAGACAAATTTTTTGTGGGAGGCTCAGCATTTAAGAATAAAAAACAAGTATCCTCAATGAAGGCTAAGAAATTTACTCTCTATTGCCTAACCCCGAACTAAATTATCATCTACAGTCCTTGGATTTTGAAGAGCCAACGAAAAATAATAATTATTGAAAATTCAATGGAATAATTTTAATCGTTTTGAAAAAACATAAAAATAAATTTCTATAGAAAATTATCAAATTTACCCGGCCAATACGTGTATAAAATTTTGAATAAAAAAACGTCATAACAGCATATGTGTGAGTAATGTGGACGCTGTCAAATAGTTATTAGATAACAATATAATTAATTACATACAAAATTAAAATTTGAAAGTTATGACTGACTAACATTTTTTTTTTTTGTTATATGTGATAATAAGATTTTATTTTTGTTTGAATTACAAAATCTTTTAAGAATTTTATTTAAAAAAAAGAAGTTAGATTTTAAAATATGTACACAAATCGTTATATAAAGAGGCGGAAACAAAATTGGATAAAATTAGGGTATGATATAGCCAAATCAAATTTTTTTGATTTTGATGACGTCGTTAAGTTTAAAAACAGATTTTTTTTGGATAACACAGCTGAATTTTATCCGATTTGACTGAAATTTTTTTTGAAACCCACTAATTTTGGGTCAAACTTTTCATTGGTATTGTTACTTTTTTGCTTGGCTTCACCTTTGTGCTAAATTTCAGATCCAGGACCCCACTATCTTGAAACATTTTAATGATAGGTTTAATATGACCACAAATTTGAAAAGTATGGCCCAAATTTAGTAGAATTCCATATTTTGTTTATCAAAATTGGATATAATTTGGATGTGATAGAGCAAAATTAAATTTTTTGGATTTTGATGACGTCATTATGTGCAAAAATTGATTTTTTTGATAACACAGGCAAATTTTATGCGATTTGAATGGAATTTGTTTTGAAACCCACTAATTTTGGGCCAATATTTTCATCTGTGATGTTATGTTTACGCTACCATTAACCTTTGCGGCAAATTTCGGTACCAGACTCTTACATCCTTGAAACCCGTGAAAGCTAGGTTAAATTTGACTACAAATTTGAAAAATATGGCCAAAACTTAGTAGGATTACATTTTTGGTTTATCAAAATTGGTTATAATTTGGATGTTACAGAGCAAATTTAACTTTTATCGAATTTTTTTTTTGAAACCTACTAATTTTGGGTCAATCTTTTCTTTTACGATTAGATTGAATTTCTTTTACGATTAGAACCTATTAATTAGGTTTGTCACAGAGGGCTCAAAAAATCAATTGCCCTGATAGTGGATTTTTCAAATTTATCAAATCCATACATTTTTCGAAAGTATTATCGAAATTTTTTTTGTGAATATGAAATAAAATTATCAAATGAATGCGTGATAGTTTAATTATTATCTAAATAAAATTGAGAATTTCAAAACTAGGAAAGATAATTACATACATATCTTTGTTGATATTTTGAAATGCATTTAAATGTCTTGTGGCAATGTTATTTAAAGGTAATATTATTTGTAGATTCGGCCTTCATGTCATGCTAGAGTTAAGTTAACTTCAGCTAACTAACTTGTAACTATCTATGTATTAAAATATACATAAATAAAAAACTTTCTTTAAAACAATCATCGATGAACTATTAAATTATAATTCAATATTGATGCAGTATTTACTACACACACACAGTCAAGTTTGTATTGGATGTATTGATTGCTAGGTATTGCTTTTTGCTGGTGTTATTTGTAAGTGAAAGTATTAGGTAATAGTTTATATTTTTGTAAATATTTTATTTTTATTTTTTAATACATTGGTCATTTGTTATGGCTGACTCATTCAATTTGAACTAACTTTATTAAATCATTTTTATATAGCCGGGTTTTAGTTTTTTTATTACAGTGATTAAGCCAGAAAAAAATGTCGTCTGTGCGAAAGTGGAAAAGCTTTAATATTTCCTGTTGTAGTAAGTATTTCGGTATACAAATTATATGAACACTCTTGGCTAAAAATGCCCAATTTCAAGTTAATCCATCGACTTTTTTTTCTATTTTTGTGGCCCTGAACATGGGAAAGCTTGACTTTTATATAAAGTGATTTTTCTTAGTATCTTAATTTTTTATCTTAAGAAAAATGATAAAACGATATAGATGATAAAACTATAAAGATAATATTTTATTTGTAATTTTTGAATTCGATATTCTATTATTTTCGAAATAGAAGCTATTTGTAATTTTCCACCGATTTTTCATAAAAATCTTTTATCGATATATAAAATTCATTAAATATCTGAGTCGCAATTTAAGTTATTATACAAAATTTAGCAAGAATTAAAGAGTATAAGAAAATTTATTTACTATTTCTACTAAAAACACATGTTTAGAACACAACACATTCACGAAAAAAGCAATAAAAATCAATTTCCAATCTTTCAAAGGTCATAAACACAAGAATACCAACAACAAAATTTAAGTATAGTAATATGTCGAAAAAAGTTATAAATTTAAAAAAAAATTGCACATATTTTTGTGGAAAAAGACATAGAAAACGGGTTTTTTGGCAAAAAAATTAAAATAGCAATAAAATAAATCTTCTTTTACCTTTTATTTTTGGACAGATTTTGAACGTTTGGGTACGTTTAAGTAATTTTCAACAAACTGTACAAAAATTTAAGTCGAAAAGTCAAATAGTTATGTGAGAACTGTTTTGTAAAATCACAGTTCAAGTGAAACGCGCTTAGTTTATTTCTTTAATTTATACTTATATCAATATATACTTTATACTCATCAATCATTAGTTAGCGATTCTTGAACCATATAAATAATTACTAGTTCCACAAGTTACTGTTCTGAAGCCTATTTAGAAGTTCTTGTTATTACGCGCGTTAAATAACATGCAAAAAATTTGTGTACTTATAAATTTTTACTATTTATAATTTCAAAAACAACACTTTGAGTAAAAATTGTTTTATTCAGAATCGTAGGAACTGTTCTATCAAACCACATTTCAAGGAAAACGATTAAAAGTTTTTATGTGTGTATAATATTAACATATACTCGATTTCGTTAAAATCGCAATAATTACAACACATAGTCACATAAACACTCATCACATGTAATGATAATCATTTTATTAATCATTTACAGTGGAAAAAAAATTATTAATCATGTGAAATTTGTAAGAAAACTTTTCATACAAGAGATTAACTACAACATAAATGTAGTGAAACCAAGGAAAAACCTGATATTTGTAATAGACGCCCAAAATTCATAATAAATAGGGTCAATGAATAGTTAATAGTACACTGTATCCGAATGGCTTAATGTGTATCGGTTTGGAAGGAATCTCACTCAAATCCCGATTAAGTATAAACTTTAATTTTTTTCTATGAATTTTTAATATGATTTTTTGCAAATCAATTAAATTAATTTGACTACGCATTTGTTATTGGGACAACTTATATTTATTTATTCATTAGGTTAATCTAATTTTACCACCTATAATGTTTGTTTAAATTATATGTATATACATATATCCATGTGGCAGAGTGTATAGCGAGTCCGACTTGTACACAAAGTTCATGGGTTCGAAACCAGCTCAAGTAAAAAATTTTTTTTTCCTACGTACATTGACTTTGTGGTACAGTCCTACGGGTGTTAGTCACTCAAAGTTTTTCATTGGGTTTGTACAGTTTATCACCGATAATGTATGTTGATATTGTATTTTAATATAACATGTGTTATGGGTCGGTGTTAAGCGAGTGCGATTAGAATCTGCGAAGTAGAAGCTCTATGGTTCGAGGCTCGGACTAGTAAAAATTTTAAATTTTTTCTCTGCACTTCATGTTATGATTTATTCAAATTAATTTCATTAATTTGAATTTCCGCGCTTTTCTGCGGGTGTGGTCAATCAAGCTTATGCATTAGGTCAGTAGTGTTTCATCGTTCATAGTGGACAGTTGGTTACATTTGTGCTTTGTGTATCACCTTCATTTGACTTCCAAATGTCAAATTTCATTTTCGAATTTGTTTCTGAGTAAGTTTTTTGTTTTAATTTACATTTGTTTTGTAATTTTTCTAATTCTTTTTTTGTATTTTGTAAAATTCTATATTAGAAATAATTTGTTTCATATTTTGTCCAAATATTTTTTTACACAAAGCTTTTAACATTAATTAAAAAAAGTTATGTTTGAATCACTTGTTAATTTTTTTCCAATTGAAATCATATTCTAGAATTATTTTTTTTATAATTAGTGTATGACTACAAGTTTTTTTTTATTTGATTTCAAAATTTTTCGAACCTGCGTTTATTCTCAGGAAGCACAGTTTTAATATTAATAATTTTAATTTATATTTAAGAACGTTCATTCATCAACCTGTTTTGCTATGTGCGTTTATATGGAAACAGTATTTAAATTTGAAATTTTTTTTGAAATTTTATTAAAATTTTTAATAATTACTAACTGATAAAAGTTTCAAGTATAGTTATCGATATAATTTTTGAGAAATATCGATTTATATTTTCCATTTAAACCTATATTAAAGATTAATTTTTGTCACTTTTTGAATTTAAAATTTAACATTAATTACGTTTCGATTAATTTATATAATTGTATATTTTTTCTTTCTTAAATCATTCAAAATCATTTAAACTTTTTTATCATCATAATTATTTTTATTTGTCTACTTACAAGTCTCATGAATGTACGTCCTTAAATGAATAACTAAATAACTCTACAATCAGTTGAACATTCATAATATTAATGAAATGTTTTAATATTATTGTTTTAATCAACAATTCCGTTACTAAATATCGAAAAAAATTCTATCAAAATAATAAATAAAACTAAATTTGTATTCAATTGATTTCAATACTCCGCTCAATTCAAACAAAACAGATTCCTATGGACTTAGCAAATTTGTGAAATTTTTGATTTGATAAACCTTTGGTACAAATATCACCCAGTTCATTTTTTGTAGGTACATAATCAATTTTTTTTTAATTCTGATCGAATGAAATGTTATTTAAGTTCACGTACATGCGTGAACCTGTTTTGCTACGTGCGTTCATAGGGAAACAATATGTAAATTTTAAAGAATTTTAAATTAATAGAAATTTTTTTGAAATTCTATTAAAAGTTTAAATAATTATTACCTGGTAAAAGCTTGTAAAAAAAAGTATTGGTATCGATATAATTTTAGAAAAATATCGTATTTATATTTTCCATTTAGTCCCATATTAAATCTTACTTTTAGTCAATTTTTTAAACTTAAAATTCAATGAAAATAATTCGATAACAGGTTATTTTTCTTGTCTTAAATCATAGAAAATCATTTAAACTATTGCATTACCATATTGTTTTTTATTTCTCTACTATTATCGTTGACGCATGTACGCCCTTCAATTATTTGGAAATAATATATTTTGAAAATCTAAAAAACAGAATATTGTTGCATTAGCTAGCTGCGGTTTGTAAAATGAATGTTTTAATATTATCGTTAAACCAGTAATTTTTGAGGATAATCAATCAAGTATTCAATAAGTTAAGAATTGGGAAAGTAAAAGAAGTACATATTGGCATTAAATACCATTTCATTCGATCAGAATTAAAAAAAGATAATTTAAAAATTGAACATATACCTACAGAGAATCAATTGGCTGATATTTGTACATACACTAATAATAAAATTATTTTTAATTATTTTAATTATTTATCACTAAAATATATTTATTCATTAGGTTGGTCCAGTTTTACCACCGATTATGGCCGTTTAAATTGTAACAAGCATCAAGTCGTGTGGCAGAGAGTATAGCGAGTCCTACTCCTCTTACACAGGTATGGAGTTCAAAATCCAGGTAAGTAAAATTTTTATTTTCTAAATCTCATGTGATAATTTATTCTTAGTAATATAATTAATTTATGTGTGTGTTTTACTATTCACTATGAATAGCTTATTTATTTGACATTTATCTATTCCCTTCATTTGAATTCCAAATCTTAAATTTCATTTTCGGGTTTGTTTCTAAGTAAGTTTATGTTAATAAAGGTAAATTAAGATTAAATGAGCCATCTTTAATTGTTTATGCATAAATATTATTGCAAATTAAGCAATTTTTAACTTTTTTTGCCCAGAGATATTTTTGGTTTTTTTCAATTTATTTTACTCTAAATATCAGTTCATTAATTTAAATTTGTAAAATCGGTCTGCCCTATATCCTGAGAAGCGACGTTGACTAACTAAGGTTAGTATGATGTTTCTCAGGAAAAACTCGTTCGATTTGTTGCATGTGTTATAACACTATGAGAAATTGTGTAGTCAAAAATCAATTTTTTCTCGTTATGTCTGTCTATAAGCCAAGCGCCTCGATAGGGGACTGTATCAACTCATGATGACGGTGAGACGGGACATGCAAAAAAGCGCAGTCATCACTTAAAGTGAGTTAGGTATATCTAGACAGATAATGTACGGAAAAAATGATCTTGATTACATGGATTTTTCGCCTGTCTTATAGCCTGTGATATTTTGGATTGGTTTCATTCTGGGGTAAGTCTACTTATAACTGGGTTGAAAAATTGCCTAATTTTTCTTTTTAAATTTTTTTTATTTTCTTTTTTAAATATATTATTTTAAATTTGTAAATTCGGTCTGCCCTAAATTCTGAGAAGCGACGTTGACTAACTAAGGTTAGTATGATGTTTCTCAGGAAAAACTCGTTCGATTTGTTGCATGTGTTATAACACTATGAGAAATTGTGTAGTCAAAAATCAATTTTTTCTCGTTATGTCTGTCTATAAGCCAAGCGCCTCGATAGGGGACTGTATCAACTCATGATGACGGTGAGACGGGACATGCAAAAAAGCGCAGTCATCACTTAAAGTGAGTTAGGTATATCTAGACAGATAATGTACGGAAAAAATGATCTTGATTACATGGATTTTTCGCCTGTGTTATAGCCTGTGATATTTTGGATTGGTTTCATTCTGGGGTAAGTCTACTTATAACTAGGTTGATATGGTTAATTCAAATGGACCTTCAGAAATATTTATGCATAAAGGTTATTGTAAATTAAGCAATTTTTATTTATTCCTTTTCTTTTTAAAATAATTGAATTTTTTTCCAGAGATATTTATGCTTTTTCATCTCCGACATTCTCATTTGTATAATTCTGTGTTTGTGACTTGTAAAATTCATATCCTATCCTAGAATTATCTTTTTTTATCATATCCTATCCTAGAACTTTCTTTAATTGTTTATGCATAAATATTATTGCAAATTAAGCAATTTTTAACTTTTATGCCCAGAGATATTTTTGGTTTTTTTCAATTTATTTTACTCTAAATATCAGTTCATTAATTTAAATTTGTAAAATCGGTCTGCCCTATATCCTGAGAAGCGACGTTGACTAACTAAGGTTAGTATGATGTTTCTCAGGAAAAACTCGTTCGATTTGTTGCATGTGTTATAACACTATGAGAAATTGTGTAGTCAAAAATCAATTTTTTCTCGTTATGTCTGTCTATAAGCCAAGCGCCTCGATAGGGGACTGTATCAACTCATGATGACGGTGAGACGGGACATGCAAAAAAGCGCAGTCATCACTTAAAGTGAGTTAGGTATATCTAGACAGATAATGTACGGAAAAAATGATCTTGATTACATGGATTTTTCGCCTGTCTTATAGCCTGTGATATTTTGGATTGGTTTCATTCTGGGGTAAGTCTACTTATAACTGGGTTGAAAAATTGCCTAATTTTTCTTTTTAAATTTTTTTTATTTTCTTTTTTAAATATATTATTTTAAATTTGTAAATTCGGTCTGCCCTAAATTCTGAGAAGCGACGTTGACTAACTAAGGTTAGTATGATGTTTCTCAGGAAAAACTCGTTCGATTTGTTGCATGTGTTATAACACTATGAGAAATTGTGTAGTCAAAAATCAATTTTTTCTCGTTATGTCTGTCTATAAGCCAAGCGCCTCGATAGGGGACTGTATCAACTCATGATGACGGTGAGACGGGACATGCAAAAAAGCGCAGTCATCACTTAAAGTGAGTTAGGTATATCTAGACAGATAATGTACGGAAAAAATGATCTTGATTACATGGATTTTTCGCCTGTGTTATAGCCTGTGATATTTTGGATTGGTTTCATTCTGGGGTAAGTCTACTTATAACTAGGTTGATATGGTTAATTCAAATGGACCTTCAGAAATATTTATGCATAAAGGTTATTGTAAATTAAGCAATTTTTATTTATTCCTTTTCTTTTTAAAATAATTGAATTTTTTTCCAGAGATATTTATGCTTTTTCATCTCCGACATTCTCATTTGTATAATTCTGTGTTTGTGACTTGTAAAATTCATATCCTATCCTAGAATTATCTTTTTTTATCATATCCTATCCTAGAACTTTCTTTAATTGTTTATGCATAAATATTATTGCAAATTAAGCAATTTTTAACTTTTATGCCCAGAGATATTTTTGGTTTTTTTCAATTTATTTTACTCTAAATATCAGTTCATTAATTTAAATTTGTAAAATCGGTCTGCCCTATATCCTGAGAAGCGACGTTGACTAACTAAGGTTAGTATGATGTTTCTCAGGAAAAACTCGTTCGATTTGTTGCATGTGTTATAACACTATGAGAAATTGTGTAGTCAAAAATCAATTTTTTCTCGTTATGTCTGTCTATAAGCCAAGCGCCTCGATAGGGGACTGTATCAACTCATGATGACGGTGAGACGGGACATGCAAAAAAGCGCAGTCATCACTTAAAGTGAGTTAGGTATATCTAGACAGATAATGTACGGAAAAAATGATCTTGATTACATGGATTTTTCGCCTGTCTTATAGCCTGTGATATATTGGATTGGTTTCATTCTGGGGTAAGTCTACTTATAACTGGGTTGAAAAATTGCCTAATTTTTCTTTTTAAATTTTTTTTATTTTCTTTTTTAAATATATTATTTTAAATTTGTAAATTCGGTCTGCCCTAAATTCTGAGAAGCGACGTTGACTAACTAAGGTTAGTATGATGTTTCTCAGGGAAAACTCGTTCGATTTGTTGCATGTGTTATAACACTATGAGAAATTGTGTAGTCAAAAATCAATTTTTTCTCGTTATGTCTGTCTATAAGCCAAGCGCCTCGATAGGGGACTGTATCAACTCATGATGACGGTGAGACGGGACATGCAAAAAAGCGCAGTCATCACTTAAAGTGAGTTAGGTATATCTAGACAGATAATGTACGGAAAAAATGATCTTGATTACATGGATTTTTCGCCTGTGTTATAGCCTGTGATATTTTGGATTGGTTTCATTCTGGGGTAAGTCTACTTATAACTAGGTTGATATGGTTAATTCAAATGGACCTTCAGAAATATTTATGCATAAAGGTTATTGTAAATTAAGCAATTTTTATTTATGCCTTTTCTTTTTGAAATAATTGAACTTTTTTCCAGAGATATTTATGTTTTTTCTTTCTGGCATTTTAGGAATACCTGTCCTGTAATTATATTATGTGATGCCGAATTAAGGCTGATACTATTTAGGGATTGTGATTTTTTTTTATTAGGAAATGCGAGAATGTTATCCAATTTGTCATGTTCCGGTCATGACAAATTGGATAATTATCTATCTTTTTCTTCTGTTTAAATGTAACCGGATGCACTTAAACAGAAGGAAAAGATCGTGGATTAGGCCTATAGGGGATACCACGTAAAAAAAACGCGCTGATGTATCCTACCTCAATGGTAGTGTGGAAATGGATACAAAATTTGTTTTAACGATTCTCTGTTACAGAGGAAATTTTTGAATACAAATGACACTCTTGACTAAGAAAATATTACAGAATATTCTGTATTTATTAGAAAAAAATTCATTGAAAATTGAAAAGTACGAAGAAAGCGGAATATTGTAGAATGTTATGGAAATTTTGAGGAAAATTGATACCTCTGAAGATTTTACTAAATAGGGGATCGGACTAAATTTTTTTTATCATTTCAGATGAAGAATTCTCACTTTACGAATAGACAAGTGAAAATGTTTATTAGTATGCAAGATATGAACGTTTAAATTTCCTAACTAAACAAAGAGGAAGATACCCCTTAGTGATGGCATACGTGAGTATCGCCACAGAGATTATAGATGTATAAAACTTTGTTTTGCTATTACTTTTCAATTCAATCTTTGATTGCTAATAAATTCTTCGTTTTTTAAATTTTAATTTAGCTTTCAAATATTATCATGGTATCAAGTCTTGTTTCACATTTTTATGGGAAATATGGCCAATTTGATATCAGCATTATCCTCTATTTTAAAAGGTAAGTCATTTTTGTACGATAATAAAATGTCGGAAAATATTAAAAAGAAATAATTATATGAGAATTTAAAAACAAATGTAACAATTTATGTTTCAAAAAAAATATATTTGTTCACACGCTTCTTCTTATCGTGGTTGAATCTAATATCAAAACTCAGCTCACATGTTGTACTACAACTACAATTTTTAATTTTAAAACATATAGGTATGATTTCGCACGCATAAAAATTTAACTCAATGAATTATTTAAAAATAAAAATAAAAAAACTTTCTTCTATTCCATATTATACAAATTATTATAAAAACATAAAAATTAAATAATAATACCACTTACAAAAATAAATATACATAATTTTTAGGTTAAATTAATCTAATTATTTATAATAAATAAAACCATCTTTTTTTTAATATCTGTTATTTATTTAAATAATATTAAGAATTTTTGTTTTTATATTATATAATAATTTTTTCTTGTATTTTTATTTGATAAATATTATTACATAAAATTATTTAATAATTTTTTAATTATTTAATTTTGGTTTCCTATTATCCGGTGTCTCAAAATAGTAATAAGTACTAAATTTGAAATTATTCGAAAAAAAAGTCAAATTTTGTATTTTGGAATCTCAAAAACGTAAATAATACACATCTCTATAAATACTAAACTCAGAAAAAAAAAATGCAAAGAAGCTACTCTCATCAGATTTTTTTTCGAAGAACTAAAATAGCTTTGATCACATCTTTGCCTATTATTATGAAGTACGTGTTTTGTATCAAATATTAATAAATATTGCAAAATTAAAAAAAGGAAATATATAATAAATGAATTTTATAATTATTATATGATTTTAGTTCCGTAGTGAGTATCACTAATGTACTTATTATAGTTAGTTAACGCGTGGCGTACGTGCTAAATATCATATAAAAATTGAACAAAGATACTTTCAAATCAAAGCTAATGAAATAATAATACCTATGAGTGTATATGATGATGACTGAGTTTACCATTCAACGAAAATAAGAATGGATTTAAAAGAAAATACACAATCAATGTACAGAACGTTCATAAAATATTTAAGGATTTATTGTAATTATTTTGTCTAAAAATCAATTTAATTTATAATGATTTAACTTCTCGTTCTCTGGTTGTTGCTGTAAAGAACAGCTGATAATAAATCGTTATAAAGCATAGGATACAAAAAAATTAAACATTGTAGTAAATATAAAATCTACCTTCAATATTGTGTAAACTGTCAGTATATTTAAATATTCTTTAAAAAATAATATATATTTATTTCATTATACATTATTTACTT
The DNA here is from genome assembly GCF_905475395.1 of Chrysoperla carnea. Taxonomy (NCBI): domain Eukaryota; kingdom Metazoa; phylum Arthropoda; class Insecta; order Neuroptera; family Chrysopidae; genus Chrysoperla; species Chrysoperla carnea. The sequence continues at coordinate 4,264,383 of NC_058341.1, forward strand.
TACATTTATAGGTATTTTAAATAAAAAAATTATTTATATTTATAAGTGTATTTGATATAGCTGAACAGACTCAGAGATCTTTAACTCCAGAACAACTGAGTTTGAAGTTTAATATGATTATTAAAATATTTAAATAATTTTTTAACTTTGGATATCTATAAAAATAATAGTCACTTTCACTTTAAATCATAATACAATACTTAAGTCATTCCAAAAACACCTAGAGTGGCGTAATATTTAATTGTTTAATGTTTTATTCATAGATGAATAATTTGTTGGGTTAAAACCAAGGTCGTAAAATATTATTTCGGAACTTTTAAATTTTCTTGCGAAATGCCTCTTATCATCCTTGAAAATCCCATAATATTTGTGTTACAGCAATAAAAAAAATGAATTTTTAGAAATTTCCAAAATTAAAAATCTAAATTTGTCTTGGTGCTTGTACTACCTTAAAATTGAAAAACTATTTCATATACATATGAAATATGGTGGAAGCGATGAGAAAAAATCAGGTCATGCTTATCAAAATTGGGATTTGGGTCTTTAACCTGCAAGATTTGATTACAGACACTGGGACAGGTAAAACTAAAAAGAATTTTAGAAGAAAACATTTTCTCGTTTTTTAGAACTTCCAGCCAATCAAAAGTTCTCATTTGTTATTCAAACACCTCATTCGCAAAGTTCTGCTTCATTTTAGTTAACACTGAAAGATTTTTCTTTCGAAACGGAATATGTTTTGTTTATATTCGAATACAAAACTGTGTATGAATTAAATAAATCATCAAATTTCAATAAAAATAACATTTTAAAATGATTCTTCAAATCTAATCGATTAAATCTCCTACATTTATGATAAATGTATATCTAATCTAAAATAATTAGAAAAAAAATTAGTAATTTGTATACAATTTCCGGTCATAAATACTAGAAAATTACATGCAATATTCTTTGTTTAATATATGAAGTAAGTTATATAGTTTGAATTAAATAAATAAAAAATACTATAATTCAAACAGGAAATATTTTCACATGAATTCTATATTTAAGAAAAATTTAGCTAAATTTAATAATATATCTTCCCAGGAATAAAGAATCGAAAAATTGTTGGATCGAATAAAACATAGGTAAATATCACTATTTACACGTGAGAGCGCAAATTATCTTGGATATATTATATAGTATGTATTATATACATGTATTGTGTATATTTTAAATTTATACGTTACATATATTATATATTTGTTTGTTTATGTTTCTTTATCTTTATGATGTAAAAAAAACGAATATGTAAGCAACACTGTCTATACATGGTATTTCAACAATTAACTAAGTCAATTGTTTGTTTTCACTTGTTTAACTTGAATATTTACATTGATTTTTTGAAAGTTGCTAAAAAAAACAGCAAACGAATGAAAAAAACCACAAGATTCTTTTAAGAACAATAATGCAAATATTTAAAACGGATAATAACTGACTATTATATGTGTAATTATAAAATAAAATATTTATATACTAGAGTGATACCCACCCGCTTCGCTGGGTTTAAAAGTAAAGATTGATAAAGATTGGTCCCGCTTATCGCCTTTCTATAACACTCGACATAATGGTAAGGATTGTTTTATACAGGTAAAATATATGTATGGTTTTCTATTTTTTTAAACGTGTATAAGTCGTAATTATTTATTGAGTGTATCAGAAAAGATGGCTGTGGAATTTTATATTGACTATTTTTATAGAAATATGTAATTTATGCAAATGTCAAATTAAATTAATTTTTAATTTTTTTATTAAAATATTTTTATAAATTATATCTCATGTGTTATTCTGAAGTATGAGCTATATTGCTGTACAGTTTCATTAAAAACCATTCGCCAGTTTTAGCGCGAAAGCGTAACAAACAAACAAACAAACATGCTCACTTTCGCATTTATAATATATAGATATTTAAATTGTTGACATAAAATGTATTTAAAATAAGATGAATATTATACAAATAAATATATAAAAAAAATTAGAAAATTTTTAATTAGAAAGGTCAATGAGTATCTAATGCAATAAGTAATGAAAGTACTTACTGACTACTGAATTACTTCTTACTAAGTTACCGACTGCAATCATTCAATTAAATTATAAGAAAAGTGTATTGTATTATAAAAAATATATTTATTATGTGATATCTTGTGATTTGTGACATCTTTTTATAAAATAAATAATTAATTTTGAACTTAAAAGGAATTTATTTTTTAAATAAAACAATTATAAATAATTTTATTTCTAATAAATTCTTGTTGCTATTTTGGGAACATTAACTTTTCTTTTATGACAATTTAGAAGGTAAATTTTTGTGCCTCATTTAAAGGTTTCTGCTCTTTCACGACCTCTCGGCCAAACTTTACCGGATTTGAATGAAATTTTTTTTGAAACCCACTAATTTTGGGTCATATTTTTCATTTTTTGTGGTGGTTATTCGTTTACATTAGCCGTTATGGCGAATTTGGAAACCATGATACTGTATTTTCAAAAGTATTGGAGATACATTAAATTTGACCAAAAATATGAAAAGACTGACCCAAAATTAGTGGAATTCCATGCTTGATTGATCCAAATTGAATAAAATTTGCGAATGGTACAGCAAAATCAAATTTTGTGGATTTTTATGACGTCATAAAGTTCAAAAAATCAATTTTTTAGATAACTGGGGCAAATTTGATCGTATTTGAGTGAATCTTTTTTTGAAACCCACTATAACACAACTTTTATTTTCAGAAAAAAAAACACAACCTCTTCATTTTGAAAGCAAAACAATAAAATCAAGATCTAACTAAGATCTGCTTTATTAAAACCATAACAAAAATTTCAAATTTAGTATAAGATATATACATACTGTGTGGATCCAATAGACCTATTCAAGTAGGTATAGAATGCGTGAAAAATTAGTTAAATGATCGTAACAAATTTTTAATAAAAACTAACTTAACACTCATACAAAAGTAATTAAATACGTGACGATATTGTTTATATTACTTTTGTATTTAGAAATTAAATTTGGTACATATTGTGAATACCATAAGAATTTTTGACATTTCATCATCAACAAAAATAAAAAAAACACTGTTTTTAGAAAATATTAATTTAGCGTTACATGATAGGTGTTAAAAATTTTAATATCAATTTTGTTATATTGATTTTATTTTTACACAAATTTCCCATAATTTGATTTGATATTAGTTTTACAACAGATGTTTGACGTTATTTAAAATGTTTAAATTTATTTAAACAAAACACTTGAACAAATTTTTCAAAATATATCTGGTTTTCTTAGTCATGCAAGATAAGCCTTTGTACATTATTTTCGTCGTTTCAATAGGTAAAGAAAAAATAGATAGAAACTTTTTCAAACCGTCCCCAAAATTTTCTTCCAATCGTTATAATCAAAAGCTCTCCCGGCCACAGCATTTTTTAACTGATGGTTTTCAAGTTACAGGCGATTAAAGCTACACAATTATTATATTTATCGTATATGACTACCGTCTTAATACCTAATGTAGTCATATACTATAGCTATAATATTTGTGTAGCTTATCGCCTGTAGCTCGAAAACTACTCATTAAAAAATTTTGTGGCCATGAGAACTTAAAACATTCAGAACTTAAAACAGGATATTTTCAACTCGAGATTATATACCTTCGAAAGGTATTATTAGAGTTTAGTAATTTCCGTGTAATACAAACCGGAAAACACAGTATATTTAAATAAAATATGGTATTAGCTTATAAATTGTAAATAATAAACATTTTTATCAAAAAATTAATAAATAATGTAAATTAATATAGAATAAAGAATATTGTACGATTTAATTTAATATAAATATTTACAATACAAAACTTTTATGCAAATTAAAAATAATACCTATATAGATTAACATTATTATATTATTTAAGTATTTATATTAAAAGTGAAATTCATTTATTATATTTATATATCATTTTAATCTAAACTTTATTGTGCAGTTCAATTTTAATTCACTTTTATTTTTAATTATTTTCATTTATCATCTTTTGAAAAATGATTGGAACAATTGTACAGCTTAATATTTGTATTTACAATAGAATGGAATTGAATTTAAAATATGAATTCATTGATACAAAATCACTCAAGTTAAATAAACAAAATCATTACTTGTATGAAAGAGATTGATTTTAGTTTAAAGTCATTTTATTGATGGAAAATAAACTACTTAGTTGGAATATATAATCGTGTAAATAAAGTGAATCGATAAATTCAGAAAACATTTAGACTTCCTCGCCAAATTAACGTGATATTTGTATATTAAATCGGAAATTATAGCCGGAAGATTAATCAAATTTGAAGACTAATAATAATAATTATAGCATTATAGCACGCGTTTCAACTTTTAAAGTTATTCTTTCATCTAAATGTAATAATTATTATTCAAAATTGATTGACTATATGTGTTTAAAAATAATGTATTTTATTATTAAAAACTTGCTAATGGCTAATGCGGAAATAAAACAAAATATATCTAATGATTATATAATTAAAGATTGGGTATTAAAACAAAAAAAAACATCTTCAATTTGGTATTTATAATAATTTTTTATCATATTTTATTCGTAAATTATCTTTTTATAATAATCTCTGATTGTTACATCATACCTAGTGTCATTCATATAGTTAAATAAATTAGAAAAGAAGTTTCTGATAAAACATTTCCTGTATTAAGGACGTTCCCAAAAGATCACGATTTCTAAGAATCATCTTTAAATCGCGTAAAGGAAACTTTTATAAATATTCCACAAGTTTTAAGCTTTAAAATCATACTAAAATTAAGAACTTTGCATAAAAAGGAAAAACTTTTTCTTTGGTAATAACACTGACTTTGATAATTAATTTCTCCCAAAACGTTCAGAGAATCGATATGAATTTTTCACAAGTAGTATAAAAAGATGATTTATTGATAAACGATTCATTGGTATCGAAATATCTCAATAAAATTTTAAATAAAATGAAATTACAATTTCCCTGACTGTTATTGGAAAAAAAATTGCCTCGGACAGACAAACCTTTGTTTATAAAAAGAAATGGTTTTATTTTGATTTTGCTTTATTTTAAAAATATAAAAATTCCATCATGACTTTCTTTCTGTATTTCTATAGCAAAAATATTTATGACAAAATAAAAACAAGAATATTATAAAGTATGACTTCATATTATTATTATTATTATTATTGTAGATTGGAGTCAGACAGACGCACGTCTTTATTTAAAACATATTTATAAAATTATTGTTGTATTTACACACATGACAGGACTTGAAGAGGTGAGGGCGTTCTATATTTTAATAATTTTAAAAGTGAAATATTATAACTTTTATTATTATTATTATAATTTTCATTGTAAATAATAAATAGAAAAATAATAAAAGATTGTTTATTGTTTTGATTTATGGATATTCTTTAGAAAATAAAAGTATAATTGTGTATCTGCGTATTGAAAGAAAAACTTTTTTATATAAGAAATCTTGAAAATGTTTTATGTTATGCTTGTCTTCAATCAAGGTGAAAAAATGTATAAAGTCAATGTTAGATTTATTGTATTTAGTTCGTTTTTATTTAGGATTTAGAAAATTTATAAAAATCAGAGAAACAGGATTTTGGTGATCTAATTTAAAATCAGAAAAGACAGAAAATAAATAGATTCATGTCAAAAACGTAGCAGAAATATAAAAAGCCCCAAAAAAAAAGAAACTAGATTCGAACCATACGGAAAAGAACATTTACGCCAATATTTCAAACCCGTCAGGAGATTCTTGATTTAAAAGCTTTGAAAGAGTGTCGGAACATTAGACTTGATTGAAGCTTTAGTAGGAATTGGAATATCAAGGCTGGATTGTGCAATTCTAGCCTTACGTTGATTCTATCGTCAAAAGGGCAAGACAAAAGGCAAAGCAAAAACATGAGCTCTAAAAACTTATTCAAATTAAGTTTAAAGCTAGAATAGAATTATTCCTGTAAAGTAATAAGCTTGCAATCCAAAGTGAAAGTAGCATCAGTGACGATTAATTTTTCTTATAAATTTGATTAAAAAATATTAAGCTTCTTTATTTTACCATTTTCCAAGACCTTGAATAAGGTCACTAATCAAGATAATTGAATGTATATGAATGGTGTTAGAATGACATTTGTATTTCATTATTGTAGGTATTAAGATGATTAATTACAACAATTCAAGTAAATATTTATCAAAATAAAGCATATATTATTACGGTATTGTTTAAACTTAATACACTTACCACTTTATTTCAGTGTTTTTTTTTAGATCAATTACATAAACAACAATTGTTTTATTGTTTAGTTGGGTATGTGAAAAATAAAATTAATTATAGTAATTAAATGCTTATATTATGTACATAATTCAATTAATTTTAAAGATAAACCTACAACAAAATTTATTTACATGGTCTAATTTAAAAACCAAAATGTAATTCTAACACTATATTATGTTTAATATAATCGCCTGACTGGTAGACAATTCACAGCAAAAACCCACTCAAAGAATATAATAAGCTAAGGTTATCAGTTCAGCAGTTGTTGGGCGTACATGATAGTTTCATGATAATGTGAACGAAAACAAAAATATAGCCATGTTACTCATTTACGAACTCAATCTCACTTTTTACGTCCTGATCCCGCTATAAAAATTTCGGCATGATATTTCTTTTCGTTTTTGAGTTATCGTGTTTACAGACACACAGACAGCCAAACAGACAACCGGAAATGGAATCTTTAGGTGATTTTATGAACACCCATATAAAAATTTGTTCGTAGCATCAATATTTTTAAGTGTTACAAACTTGAGACTAAACTTAGTATACCTTGATATATTTCATACACATGGTATAAAAAAAAGTATATTTTGTAAAAGATTTCCATACTTTTATCTAATAAAAATATTAACCATTAGGACAGTGAAGATGACCCACTTTTAAATTCGAAAATTATACATATTATAAAATAATTTGAAACTATTACAAAACACCTAAAAGTATAAATATTTATAAACAAACAAAAAATAACATAAAATTATATATTATTATTGTTTTTTTTACATAAACACTATGTATATAATTAGAATTAAATTAATAAAATTAAATCGTAATGTAGGTAGACTTTGTGTATGTATTGAACATCCATAATTGTAAAACAAAATATGAAATTACATTCCAATATCCAAAAATATGAATACAAAAAAATTAGGAATTATACAATACGAATATTTAATGATAGTTGCGAAATAATATTTGAAAGTGATTTTGAACTGAATCAGAGCAGTGATATCATACCTACGTGTAAATTCTGGCGTATAGTATTTAAATTATGTACATTTTGCCGTAATAATATTCTCAGTGAAGTTAATCTTTTTATAAACATTAATTTCTAAAAAGTGTTATTCTATCTCTTAAAGTTTAGGATCTGAATTGGCTATTAAAGCAACCCAGAGAACTACGTCCAATCTGATGGCAGAACATAATTCCCCCCATCAAACAACTACAACTGTAGTTCAATTATTGAAGTGAAAACTTCTTTAGCGGCGTTGTACACTTTTTTTGTAATGGGTAAAAAATGTTAAACTCGCGACAGGGTTACGTGTCCTGATCGAAAAAGCGTAAGACTATGTCACAGTCAGTACACCGGCTCTCGCCCGATCACTGAAGTTAAGCAACATTGGGTACAATCAGTACTTGGATGGGTGACCGCTTGGGAACACTGTGTGCGGTTGCCTTTTTATTAAAAATATAATTTTTTTTGGTTTTTTTTTTAAGTGAAGGCTTCTTTAGCGGCGTTATACACTTTTTTTTGTAATGGGTAAAAAATGTTCGTTCATGAAATTTTCATGTTTGTGTAGGATAGCGCAATAAATAAATACTGTATTCTACCACATAAATGATAGTACTTTTATACTGATAATTAAAGCAATTCATGCAAAATTATTCCCTGGCCATTCCAAAATATCAAAAATGCACAACGTTAATATTCAAGTTTTCACTTCTGCCGGCACTCCCGGAGTGCAACCCGTCATTTTTAACGAGTAGTTTTCGAGCTACAGGCGATAAGCTACACATATATTATAGTTATAGTATATGACTACATTAGGTATTAAGACATTACATTTAGGTGTATAAATTAAAATGAGCCACTCTGTATAAACGCCACTCTGAAACAACGAAAAGTTATATTGGCAATAGTACCTTTGCTCTAAAGAGTTAATAATAAAGAGAAATCAGTAATTAAAATAATCAGTTATGAAACGACAGAGTGTAGTCTTTTGGAAGTCTTGGACACATAAGAATAACGGGGCACTTTTTTTTTTGTAAAAATTCATATGAATGCTAGATTAAGATCGTACTTCATTTTCTATGTCTAAGGTCTCGTCATTACTGACATACAGAAAAGACACAGGCTGACTCATTGTATCAGCTTGTGATGAGTTAAAAAAATAACTCATTTTTAAAATAATTTGTGAATTTAATTTACTCTTGATAAGTTTTTCGTCTTAATTAGTTAAATAATACAATTCTTCTTATAATTGTTACCCAAAATATATAAAAGTTTTCGAACTGCGGAAGTTGGTAGCGAGCTAAAAGTAAGTAATATTTCAAACATCCAATTAAAATATTTGAAATTCTTTAGAATGATAGATTATTAATTTATTATTATTTTTGGAAATAATAAATTGTTGTCCATAAATCTCGTACTACCAGTAATACGATATTTATTTCCTATATATTATAAAAGTAACTTAAGTAAGTAAATGTAAGTAAGCTACGTGACTAACTAAGATAATATAACAGATATAATATAAATCGGAAGTAATGTATTAATAACAAATATAAATAAATATTATATAATAAATAAATAAATATATAAATAATTAAACATCTTATAAAATTGCATTCAATAATATAGTGTAACTGTGCAAAGAATTATTATATATGTATTTTATTATTAATATTAATATAGGTATATACACACGAGCTAAGGTATTCGTTGTGTGCGTAGTCATGGTAGGGACAATAAAATCAATGCCAGCGCTTCCAGTGAAAAATTTTGGCGATAAAGGAGGCTGTTATGGCTAATTTGCAGTTCTTTACATGTTAATGTTATAGAAAATGTCAAATAAAATTATTGTAAAACACGAATTAATTAAACTTAATGCATTAAAAATTGTGAAAATAAGAAATCAAATTGAACAAATATTATTTTTCAAATGTAAATTATCATAATTATTTATTTAAATTTGTGAGACAATAATATTAAATTTTCAATGTAAGTCTTAAATGCAATCCATACAATTATATATGCATCCATACAATTCTATAATTAAAGTAGTGTATCGTTACCATGGAAACGAAACTCACGCACGGAGCGAATAGTGAAGCTATTATATGTAAAGCTATACAGCACAGGTATCAGCGCATACAGTTTATACAATACCTATGAAAGAAAGAAAAAAAGTGAAAGGTGTTTTTGTATGTATTTTTAATAAGTAATACTTATTAATAAAGAAATGTTGACATATACCGTGTGTTTACTATGGAAAAAAAAAACAGTAGCGAAAATAACCATAAATATGAATTCCTCTCAGAAATTATAACAAGTGAAATTTACTAAATTTTAAAAATTCCCTACAAAACAGGATTCAAATTTCGAACTGTCTTTATTCATATTCGTATCCCTAAAGAACTCATCATCCTCTGACGTAATTTAAAGATAGTCACAAATTAACTTCCTTGACCAAAATTCACTGATGATTCCTAATTGTCCAGTATATTTATCAAACTTTGTAACGAATTTATTTAGAATTTATATAAATACTAATGTACTGATTAATTGACGTTTTAGTTTTGTCTCGATTTTTCTAGAATAATTAGCACTCAAAAGTCGCCAAAATTTAGTTCCTTTGATTTGCCGACAAATATTGCCAACGAAATTGCTTCAAATCGATTCGAAAATTATTATGGAATTTTGAACGATATTTCAGAAACTAAGCATTTAATCAATAAATAAACCTGATTTTTAAATTTTTTTTGTCAAAATTAATTTATGTTTCTTAGTTTTATCGAAATTGGAAACGAAATTTTTTTCTCGATTTTTCAAACCCTTAGAAAAAATCGGAAAAATCACAAACAAGTTTTTGTTTCAGAATTTGATGAATCTCAGTTTATTGGGTAATTTTAACCCAAAAAATACAAATATCGGGTTTATTTAAAGATTAAATGCATGGTTTGTGAAATATCGTTCAAAATCCCATAAAAAAGATGAATTTTCGAATCGATAAAGGTAAAGTTTTTTTTTTTGCATTTACAGAATCGGTGAAAAATTTTCTTTATGATGAAAATTTTTTTGAAGCCAATCACCGATGAACATTCACCGTACTTCGGACCCTTAAAAATGTCGGACCCTTAAAAACCTACAGAGATTTTTTTACAAAGTAAACACCACGTATAATTTCCTACTAAAAACACTTCTACATAATAAAAAAACCATCTCCTAAGTTATTTTGATGAAGATTTTTAAATTAACTATAACTCTTGTCTTAAAACTGTTTGCTTATGAATAATACGATAGTGTCGTTGGCGTGTCTATATGTTAATTATACACCTAGTGTGGGGTTTATCGCAGCACAGCGCAGTTTTTTTTTAATTTGCACATTCGGATGTCGTCAGGAAGTGAATAATAATAAAGAAACAAAACATAATTTTTATTGTAACGCATCGTTAAATCACTGTTAGAGAACATAAGATTCATATTCCTCTTCCATATCTCCATGGTAGTGGCGGGCGGCTACACTGACTGACTAACTACCTTCAGCAAGAGTACCTAGTGCTTTACTAAAGTATACAGTTGTTAGTCTGGTGTAAAAGATATCTTTTAGTATTGTTTTTTGTATGTTATAGTCATCAGTTCGCCAATTATTTTCATTATCTAGTCTATTTTGTATTGAGTTACTTGTGCATTGAAAAATTTTAATTTTTTTTTACTTTCTTTTGCAGTGGAAAAGTGTGAAAAAGTGAATTTTTTTTTTGTAGTGTGGAAATTTTTTTGTGATTTTTTTCTTTATTTTGATAATTTTTTGTTTGTGAAAATGGATGTGAAATTTATTTATGCAGGTAAATTAAAACTTGTTGAAAGAAAAGTTTTTTCTCATGTCAAGGTCGAATGGATTTAAAGAGCCATTAATTTCTGGCCTAGTTTAATTGATATTATAATTAATTTGAATTTAAGGATAGACTTATGAGTACTTCATATTCACGGGAAAACCGAAATAATTTTTGAGTATTTTCTAGAAAGAAGGAAAATAAGAATGAACCGCATTGATAGCATCAAATATTTTTTTCCCGTTTTTCGGACCTTTAAACTGTTTTGTCCGTTTGTAGATTTTACGCCAGTATTTTTTTGTAGGTCTTACGAAATCTACTTTGATAGTTTCGACTAAAACTTCTAAAACGGAAATTGTACGTAATCTGATGTTAGAATAATCTTAGAATTTATTCAATTATCATTACAGAATCGGCAAAATTGTAGCTGATCACAAAATGAAGAACCAATTTTTCAATTTGTAAGATTTGAAAAAAGTTTCCCACCTTTCAACCTTTTATGCGGCAGAAACACGAAAATAAGGCTTGTCGTTATCTCATGGTCTGTGACCAAACTTAAATACACGAATTTCAATAGTTCGAGAAACCATCTGTATTGAAAACCTCTAAGTAAGCTAAAGTTTCGACTGTTTCACTTTTATGGCTCTATAGGTCGAAGGTTTGAGTTTCCATTTCATTGGAGCTACGTGTATAAATTAAATGTAAAAAACAGAAAGTCTAAAATAATGGGTAGTATTTTAAAACTAATCAAATGGAACTCAAAGTTTTTAAATTTCAATAACTGTTATCTATTCTTATCATATATATAAGATAATCAATTATTTCAAGACAAGCAGCTTTTACCTGATTTGTCTAATTGAATGAATAAACTGTGAAAGTGCTGAGAAGAACAAACAAAATGAATTTATAATTTTAGAACATATTAACTTCTCCGGGCTTCTATAGTAAAAAAAAAAAGAAGCAGGATTGCATAATAGAAAATTTAATCTAAATAAAGGAAAGTAAAAGGCTAGCCTAATACCCTAAATTCGATTATATAACAAATTTTTAAATAAATAAACAAAAAATGTACTAAATTAAAATCAAATAATAATAATAATAATAATAATATTATTAAATAATAATCGAAAAATTATAAATAATTTATGAGTTAAAAATACTTCTTCAATATCTTTAAGCAGGTTTTTTTATTAATCGTATTTTTTGTTAAAGATTTTATTAAAAGAGAAAGTTTTATCTACACACATTACATATGATCCAATGGTTATTAATAATTATTATATAATAGCATTATGGCCTTCTGTTATTTGGTAATATCAGTTTAAAATAATATATAAATAAAAACTTGGTAACCAAACACACTTTTTGGTTTATAAGCGATGCGATGATGTAATATAAGTGTTTTTGGATAAAGTATATTAAATTATATGGACGGTGAAATCGGTGGTTGCTTGGTCTGACCATAACGTGGTTTATGGTTACTTGTGGGTATTCTTTGAATTCGAAATTTTATCTGGGAAAGTGTAATAAATTTAAGATGTATTTTGGTAACTCATTGTATCATGGATATAAGAGGTTATTGTCAAGGTCACGTCTAATAAATTTTACTTTTGTGAAAAGGATAAAAATTTTCGTCAGCATCATTTGCTTAAGAATTCGAATATAAACCTTATAACCGGTATTTTTTTAGAGACATGACTTAGAATTTGACATTATCGTGCATTAAAGTCTCCATTATATAACATATCCATTAAAATTGAATTGAAATATCATTTAAAATGGTCAGTTAAGGATGTATGAGCATGGTAGTGGGGGCACAAATTTAAAAATAGATATTTTTAATTTTGATGATAAATTTATATTATTACTTGACGATATAAGACGAAAAGTAAGAATAAAATTTTTCGATAACTGGCTTAATTTTCAAAATATCGAAAATTGAAAATTTTGTTTAATTATTTAGCTTTCGATATTTCGAAAACCAAGACACATATCGAAAAATTTTATTCTTATTTTTCGTCTACATTCATGAAGTTATAACAAAATTCATCATCAAAGTTGAAAATAAGATAAAAATAATTTCAACCCTTAATCTACCCTGCTCTTACATCCCTTATATGGACGGTGACACTTAGTTTTTTTCTTTTCTAATTCATTGCTAATATGTTTACTTTCTATTAAAAAGTTTTTTTTAAATTTGTTTTCATTCATTCCAAATGAAAATTATCAAAAACTTCCAAAATATGTCGTTTTTTGAGATTCCTCCATAAGAGCCAATGTATTTTATATCGATTTTTAATGACTTTTTTCTTAAAAATTTGCACGGATACCTAAGCTGAAATTTTAACCACATATTCTTTGAGTAAAAGACTACCTACAAACAAATTTTGAGCCTTTAAATCAAACATTGTTGTCATGCTCATACATCCTTAAGTGGTGAAATTGACACAGTGAATATTGGGCGATTGGACTATAAACTTGTTACAATAAACTACTTAACTTTTAATGAATTCTCATACCTATCATAAGTAAGTTTTTTCATTAATGATTGCTTAATAAATAAAGATACTACCTTGAAGGTAATTTTATGAAAAGAATTTCAAATATTACATAAATTTTATGATAATTAAACATTGAATAATTTTTTTTAAATTCAAATGTTAATTATCTATTATTTCATCACTTAAAAAGTTAAAAAAAAAACATTATTTTTGATTGAAGTTTAAAAGTTAGAATTATATAATTGAATTTAGTATTGTTTAAAAATTTAGAATTATGAAATATCTTTATACCATGTATATGAAATATTACAAAGTATACTAAGTTTAGTCCCAAGTGGTATTTTAACCATTAACTCAATTAATATAATTTCCTACATCAAATACATTCTTCACTAAAAATTATATATACTCAGTAATTGAAAATATCCCAAGTAATATCTAGTCAAAATAGTTTTACTTTAATAAATATATTAAAGTAACTATTTTTAATTGAACATTACAATTTTAATTATATTAAGATTAAATAATAGATTAAAATAAGAAATATATAAAGAAAATGATTAAATCAATATATAATCAATATATTGTTATATTTATACTTCCGGTATTGAAAATAAAATAGTACATGGACGGATGAACATAAATATTAATAACATTACATTGCACTTAACAACAAAATCATAATAATTAATTAAAATATATTGATTTTAAATTAAAAAATTATGTATGTACGTACAGTGAAATTGAAAACAATTTATTAACGGAATCGAATGGAAAAATTCCTTTTTTTTTGTACAAAACATAACAAGCTATTTCCTTATTAGCAATTAAAAATTTTATTAATCGAACTCTTCCGATTCAGTTGAATATGTGCGGACAAATTCAACTAAATCTTTTAGGGGATCGGAATAAATATTTTTTATCACTTCAAGTGAAGAACTCTGACTGGACGTGCAGAAAATTGAAGTTGGTTTTGAAAAATCTTGGAGATGCAACCTTTGAATGCAATCTTTAATTGCTTATAACTTCTTCGTTTTTTAATTAATTTTAATTTCATTTTCAAATTTTGTCATGACATCAACAAGTCTAGTTTTACATATTTATGGGTAATATGGCCAATTCAGAATCAGGATTATTCTCGCAAAAAACACTTTTTAAAAAATGGTAACAATTCAAATAAATTTCGTATAATAATTCTTGATTTAATTGATTAAATATGCAAATTACTCTTATTATTATTATAAAAATTAGCTTCTGAATCTTAATTAATGATTAGGATTAACGAAAAATAGAAACGTGATTGAATTTAATAAAATCTTAAATATTCTGTTTTATTTCCTAATAAAATTTTGATAAATTCAATTTATTGAATTAAAACCATAATTACATTTTAATTGCACTTTAATTCTTTGTTTTTTTTTTTTTTAGTAAATATAGATAAATAAAATTAATTTTATTAAGTCTTATTTTTGTTTAAATCGTTTTTTAAATCAATCAATTGTAAAAGTTACTTTCAATTTTTTTGTATTTTTCAAATATTTTAAGTTTTAATGAAAAAATTAAAACAAAATAATATTTACACGTATCGAATAAAAGAAAAAAACAAATAATTTGATTTAATATAATTAATTTGAGTGAATTTACAATATTTTTATAAAATAGTTATTTTTTATGAAATAAAATTCATTTTCTACAACTTAATACAATTACAGCCAAACCTGGGTAAGTGAGAGTAATAGCCAGGACCCGTCATTATAACCTCTCAAAACCTCTATTCACGAGAAACAGAAACCTCTGTAAGAGAGAGTCGTTTTTCCCTCATGGACCTCCGTAAGTAAGACTGCTACTTATCTATACGTCTATGAGTGACAGTCGAGGTTTATTGTTATTGTTATTGCTGTGTACTTCGGTCAGACAGAAACGCTACTTATGTACCTGCATTAGCGAGAAACTCGGGTTAGTGAGAATCTCTATAAGCGAGAATGAGATTATGTTCCCCTGAAATCTCGCTTATCCAGGTTTGACTGTGATATGAATTTTTCACAAATGAAGCATAAAAAGATGATTAATTGATAAATCAAATTTCAATTTTTTTGAATCATATTCATTTTTTTGATATCCCAATACCTTAAGGATGTATCAGCATGACAACAATGTTTGATTTAAAGGCTCAAAATTTGTTTGTAGGTAGTCTTTTACTCAAAGAATATGTGGTTAAAATTTCAGCTTAGTTATCCGTGCAAATTTTTAAGAAAAAAGTCATTAAAAATCGATATAAAATACATTGGCTCTTATGGAGGAATCTCAAAAAACAACATATTTTGGAAGTTTTTGATAATTTTCATTTGGAGTGAATGAAAACAAATTAAAAAAAACTTTTTAATAGAAAGTAAAGATATTAGCAATGAATTAGAAAAGAAAAAAACTAAGTGTCACCGTCCATATAAGGGATGTAAGAGCAGGGTAGATTAAGGGTTGAAATTATTTTTATCTTATTTTCAACTTTGATGATGAATTTTGTTATAACTTCATGAATGTAGACGAAAAATAAGAATAAAATTTTTCGATATGTGTCTTGGTTTTCGAAATATCGAAAGCTAAATAATTAAACAAAATTTTCGATATCTTGAAAATTAAGCCAGATATCGAAAAATTTTATTCTTACTTTTCGTCTTATATCGTCAAGTAATAATATAAATTTATCATCAAAATTGAAAATATCTATTTTTAAATTTGTGCCCCCACTACCATGCTCATACATCCTTAAGAAGACAGAAATTTTTAAAAAGATGGACTAAAATTTCCAAAATATTTATTTATAGAACCCTCCTGAATTATTAAATAGTAAAAATTAATAAATAATATTGTAAACAAATCACAAGAATACTTCTTTCATGTAATACAATACTTAAGTATTTCTTTATACTTTCTCTGAACAAACAACTTTTGTCTGTCATACTGTAGGTAGGTATAAAGTCAAGGAAAATTACTTAAGTATAGCTAACAAGTAAAGTTATGAAGTACGACTGACTGCAATACTGATGTTTATTTATCGGAAGTATTTGTGTACTTACATGGAATATAAGTAACATACATTTTAATATTACTTACATTGATAGTTGTTACTTAACTTAAGATATCTTTTATGTGACCAAATGACCAATCAATTATTATTATGTACGTTTTTATTTATTATTAATTATATATTATTCATTACATTCTTTTATTACATCATTACAGTTATCATTTGTTTTAAATGTAAAAATATGTTTTTATTAATTTATGATTATTGAAATCTAGTAATATTATCATGGCTGTTATCACAACTAGCTGTAAGTTTCGAAATTTTATAGAACATTGTGTCTGAAATTTTTCGATATCTGCCTTGGTTTTCGAAAAATCGAAAGCTTAATAATTTAAAAAAACTTGCAATTTTCGATGTTTTGAAAACTACTTCTGGTGATTTAATAAAATTAAATTATTCGTTGTGTGCGTAGTCATGGTAGGGACAATAAAATCGATGCCAGCGCTTCCAGTGAAAAATTTTGGCGTTAAAGGGGGCTGTTATGACTAATTTGCAGTTCTTTACATATTAATGTTATAGAAATGTCAAATTAAAATTATTGTAAAACACGAATTAATTAAACTTAATGCATTAAAAATTGTGAAAATAAGAAATCAAATTGCACAAATATTATTTTTCAAATGTAAATTATCATAATTATTTATTTAAATTTGTGAGACAATAATATCAAATTTTCAATGTAAGTCTTAAATGCAATCCATACAACTATATATGCATCCATACAATTCTATAATTAAAGTAGTGTATCGTTACCATGGAAACGAAACTCACGCACGGAGCGAATAGCAAGAAATAGGAGTATTTTTAGCGATATTAGTCAAAAATTGATCAATTATGATTATGATAAAATTAAATTAATACCATATTATTGACAAAAAACAAATATGAAATTAAAAAGTATTTATTTTTGATTTAAGTGAAATTTTTTTTGAAAATAAATAAAATTTTGTATATACTTATTTTTTTGACACGTTCATGCAACAAGAAGTAGGTATTATTCATCTATAAGTACTTAATGTTGGTATTAATAATAATAATAAATATGTTTAAAAGTTCTTTTTAAAATAATAAATTTCATTTTTATTACTTTAAATATAAACAAAGTGCTGTTTACTTTAAGTTTAATTACATATTTATTTGAAATCAGTTGTTAAATAACTTATAATTTTAACGTATAATGTTTGTTGACTTTTTTTTATAAAATTAAAAGTATTAAAAGTAAATACATTTTTATGATCAAATATGTATTTATTGTGTTTAAACAAAAATTAAAAAAACATGTTACTAAACGACTTAACTGTATTTGAATAGGAAGTAGAAATTAAGAGACTTTAAAATTAAGATGCTTATTCGTTGTGTGCGTAGTCATGGTAGGGACAATAAAATCGATGCCAGCGATTCCAGTGAAAAATTTTGGCGTTAAAGGGGGCTGTTATTACTAATTTGCAGTTATTTACATGTTAATGTTATAGAAATATCAAATTAAAATTATTGAAAAACACGAATTAATTAAACTTAATGCATTAAAAATTGTGAAAATAAGAAATCAAATTGCACAAATATTATTTTTCAAATGTAAATTATCATAATTATTTATTTAAATTTGAGAGACAATAATATTAAATTTTCAATGTAAGTCTTAAATGCAATCCATACAATTATATATGCATCCATACAATTCTATAATTAAAGTAGTGTATCGCTACCACGGAAACGAAACTCACGCACGGAGAGAATATCGGTCTGAAAAAACGTACCAGGGCATTTGTTGGACACTATGAATACATTTTCTTATTCAGAACATTTATTCTTCTTAAACTATTTTCTAATTTTAAAAACAGAAAACGATTTGTTTTGAAATGAAAATGAAACTGTTATTTTTATTATCTAATTTCTATTTTTCTTTTTAATTATATGCATTAGTTTCTTTTATAACTCAGTAGTAAATAAAATGTTAAAGTCAAATCGTAATAAAATCCTATATAATTTGTAACGGATGTATGCGTTGCTTACAACTGAACAGAAGGTTAAATTGATGGTTACAAACTAAAAACTATAATCGAAATTTTTTGATTTAATATTTAGTTTTATAAAAAAGAATATTAACTTGCCATTTCACTATTTATATACAATTTGTTTATAAAAAATTCAATCATAACAAGTGATTCAGAGAAAAATTTTCAAGTAAAATTCCTGCTCGGAGATGGGTACTATTTTATAGTATGTTTGGACTTAACTTTAAATCTGAAGGTTGTTTAATTGGGTACAAAAAATATATTGTGCTTACAAATTGATTTTTAAGCCTTCTCGAAAGTCAAGGACAAATTCAAGACAACATTGTATTTGATCACTTATTATTGAGAACAGGTTTTTTTAGGTTTGTGCACTGTTTATGACTGCCTTATCGATTGCTTAACTTTAAAAGTGACTTTCTTAATAGTTAAAACTAATTTTTAACTAAACACACTGTATATTGTATGTATAAATATATCAATAAAAATTAATAATGCAGTTTGCAAAAAAACCTATTTATAATTAATATATTTATTGAATGGAAATAGTAAAAAGTAGTAGCTTTAAGGTTCTTGTACTCAGAAATGAATACAATTAGTTATGTATGAATGGAGCATTATTGGATCATGGTCATATTTTATACATGAACTTGCAGTTCAGGTCAATAAATTCAATACTTATTATTTACTAATTAATTATTTATTAATTACTTATTCATTATTACTTAATTTTTCTTTTATTTATCATTTCCATTCATTAATTTCTTAGATTTTAATTTCTATATATTTATCGATTACAAGGACTTTTTCATAAGAAATTTCTTATGAGATTCTATATTTATTATTTATTTACTAATTATTTATCCCTTATTATACCATGTATATATGAAATATATCAAGGTATGCTTAGTTTAGTCCCAAGTTTGTAACGTTTAAAAATATTGATGCTACTTTCATTTTGTAAGTACTTGTATGTATTTAAAATTGAAGTTACCCAGCGAAGTGGGTGGATAACTGCTAGTTTAAAATAAAAATCTGATTTTTAATTGTCGCTTGTAATAACTAGTAATTTTATTGTTTTGAATTTCAACATGATAGTTATTATTGTAACAAGTGAAATGTGAAAATTGACACTTATACTACTCTTGTAAGTGTAATGAGAAAATCGCATGTATTATTCCCATTGTAATAGAACATATTAAAACAATAATATTTCACATTTTAAAATAATAATTGTAGGTACAATAATTTTTATGTAAACATTGAAATTTTAATTTTAATGAATTTTATACATAACATTTACTTAAGGTAGTACTATCGGTAATAGATTTTATATACAGAATTTAATCAAACTTGGCACAGTTGTCCATTATTATATCATAATTAACCAGTTAAATTTTTAGGGGCCTTAAAAAGTACCTGCTTATAAAAGGCATTAATGAGAACGCATATACACGATTTAAAGATGATTTTTTGGGAACGTCCTTAAACTCCCACAGTAGTTTTTCCTTAAACTCCAATAATAATATTATTTGGCTGTTAAATTTTTAACCAACTGAATCATTTAGATAAAAACCTATTCTCTTGCATTGCCTCAATTTTTTTTTTATACAATAATAAAAATGTTTAAAAGGTTTTTTTTTGTTGCTTTTAAAATAAATAGTTAATAGACAAAGTAATTCTTTTGTATTATTGCATTGAACAATTTATACAGTTGTAAAAAAAGTACTCTTTGTGTATGGCATTAGGTTGGTTCAGCTCATTATGTTTTATTAAGAAAGAATTGGTACTTGGAATTATAAAATAGAATTATTATTACCTTTAATTATCATTTTAAAATGTATATACTTTCTTATACATTTATATGAAAAGGTATCAAAATAACGGCAATGTATGCTTTTTGGAATTTTCAATGATATGGCAACAAGAATAAAGCTAAGAAAGCCTTGTTGTAGATTAAATTTAACCTAACGAAGCCTTTGATGATAGTTAAAAATCAATCGGATTTGCGGTTTACACTTCTAGGAGTTGAAGGTTCAAGGTTTTCTACGTTCAAATTCAAAACCCACAAAATTAGCATTGTAATATCTTCAAATATATGAATTAAACACTGAAATAGACCTGATTTTTATAGTTTTTGGGTAAAAATGACACATGACAATGAAAAAATTATTTCCACTTAAAATTTTGATGATTTTTCATTCACAAATTTGTCCAGAGGCATACCTCTTAAAAAAAAATGGGCAAAAAATTTGCATCCGATATGATTTTGTTTAAAATACAGAACAGAAAAACTTTTTCGGATTCCAAAAATCATAAAAATTTGTATCATTTTTCTAACTTATTTGGATCCAACGAGAACGGTCAAGGTAGTTAAAAAGAGACCCGATTTAGGATTATTGAGATAATAGGCCCCCAATGCAAAAATTAATTTGGAATTTCTCTCCATACAGTTTTCTAAAATCATTTGGGGCTTCGTTTAGTTTAGTAAATTTTAAAACTATATATTAGTCAATTAATTAGATATATGTGAAAATTTATTTGAATAATGTCTAAAAAAAATACATCTATAATCTAAAAAGTAAAGCCACAAAAAGATTAAAATTTTGTTTCTTTTTTTTGTTTCAGAAAGTTTATCAATTGGTTCCGCAAATTAACGCAATCAATATATTATGTTAATGAAATGTATAACAATCAATTTCATCAATATATTTCAACAAACACGACCTCCTGACAACAAATCTAAATATGACAACAATCTAAAATCCACAAAAAATGGTTTTGGAAGTTTTATTTGTGACAACAGCACTAAAAACAATTGGTTTAGTGGGTTCATCACTATGGTTAATTCCTCTATTATTGGCTGGCCTAACATATTATAAATACGATACTTTAGATCCCGAATCAAAACCGATAAATCGACAGCAACTATATCCAGAATATGATTTTGTAGTTGTGGGTGGAGGTTCCGCTGGAGCGGTTGTAGCAAATCGTCTAACAGAGATTCCACAATGGCAAGTATTATTACTGGAAGCGGGTCCCGATGAAAATGAAATTAGTGATGTTCCATCTTTATCGGCGTATTTACAACTTAGTAAATTAGATTGGCAATACAAGACAGAACCCACAGGACGTGCTTGTTTAGGAATGAAACATGGACGTTGTAACTGGCCAAGGGGGAAAGTTTTGGGTGGATCAAGTGTTTTAAATTACATGATTTACGTTCGAGGGAACAGACATGATTATGATCATTGGGAAAGTCTAGGTAATCCTGGATGGGGCTACGAAGATGTGCTTCGATATTTTATAAAAAGTGAAGATAATCGAAATCCGTATCTAAGTCGTACAAAATACCATGGTCGTGGAGGATATTTAACGGTACAAGAATCACCATGGCGTACTCCTCTGGTTGTTGCTTTTGTTCAAGCAGGCACAGAAATTGGATATCAAAATCGTGATATTAATGGAGCCGAACAAACTGGATTTATGATAGCGCAGGGAACAATTCGACGAGGAAGTCGATGTAGTACGGCGAAAGCATTTATACGTCCGGTACGGCTGAGGAAAAATTTGCATGTGGCATTAAATTCACATGTGATTAAACTGTTGGTAAATCCTTTTACGATGCGAGCGTATGGCGTAGAATTTGTACGAAATGGAAAACGGCAAATTGTTATGGCCAGGAAAGAGGTGATTTTATCAGCGGGTGCGTTAAATACACCACAGATTTTAATGTTATCTGGTATTGGACCGAAGGAACATTTACAAAAATTAGGTAAGCGAAAATTTTTTGTTAATATTATATAATAAATTTTTGAGAAAAAATTGATGAAATCTCAACTCAAGGAACAAAAAAATTAGCACCAAAGACAGCAGAAATAAATCAATAGTTCAATCATCCTGCCTGTCCGTTTATCAACACGGTAACTCAAAAACGAAAAGAGGTCTCAAGCTGATATTTTTATAGCGCGCTTAGAACGTAAAAAGTCAAATCAATAAGTCTATTCATGGTCTTTCAACAACTAAGGACTAAGGAACGAATTCCTATTCATAGTCCTCAAATTTTTCTAAAATCTTGAAATAAAATTCTAATGATTTTTTAATTTTTTAGGAATACCAGTGATTCAAAATCTTCGTGTAGGTGATAATTTACAAGATCACGTCGGCGCAGGAGGAATCACATTTTTAATCAACAAACCAGTATCCATTGTACAAACTCGTTACCAGTCAACACCCGTAACTATGGAATACATTTTAAATCAGCGAGGTCCAATGACCACTTTGGGTGGAGTTGAAGGAATCGCCTTTGTAAATACAATATACTCAAATATCTCAGGAACATGGCCAGATATACAATTTCATATGGCACCGGCGAGCATTAATTCCGATGCTGGAGTACGTGTGCGTAAAATTTTAGGGATAACAGATGAGTTATATCATAAAGTTTACAAACCAATAGCGAACAAGGATTCATGGACAATTATGCCATTATTATTACGACCTAGATCACGGGGAACTGTACGCTTGCGCAGTACAAATCCATTTCATTACCCCTTATTCGACGCGAATTACTTCGATGATCCTCACGATGTAAAAACATTGGTCGAAGGCATAAAAATTGCACTACAAGTCAGTAACGCCAAAGTATTTCGACAATTTGGAAGTCGATTACATAATATTCCATTACCAAATTGTGGTCATTTACAATTTGGTTCCGATGAATATTGGGAATGTCATGTACGGACAATTTCAATGACTATTTATCATCCGGTGGGAACATGTAAAATGGGTCCAAGTTGGGATGATGAAGCGGTTGTTGATCCACGATTACGGGTGTATGGAATTGAAGGATTGCGGGTCATAGACGCAAGTATTATGCCGACAATATCGAGTGGGAATACAAATGCTCCGACGATTATGATCGGAGAAAAAGGTGCTGATATGATTAAAGAAGATTGGTTACGAAAATTAAAACGACGGACTAGTTAAGGTTTTGTTTTAGTGTGTGAAATAAATTCAGTGGAGCAAAACTTCTTTTTTAGCTTCTTTTAAGAAATTTATGTTTTAGAGCAAACAACAGATATTTCAAACAAAAGTTGTATCTATTTAGTAACAATAAATTTATGTTTTGAGCAAACAAAAGATATTTCAAAGAAAAGTAATAGCTTTACAAAAGGAAAATTTTTTCCCCACATGGCAAAAAATAGAAATTGGAAATTGACAAAAAAACTCTTCTCTGATAAAATTTATTGGAATTATTTCTAATTAATGAACAAATTAGAATATTAAATCGAAATCAAAATATTTTTGAAACAACTTTTGTTTGAAACATTATTTTTTGTTATGTGTTAAAAGTTAAAAACTGAACCGAATTCTAGTTAAATTAAAACATTTAAGCAATCTGCCTTCAATGGTGGATTTAAAGGGTGACAAAGCAGCATTTTCCCAACCACCTCAAAAGAAGGCCCCAAGTGCATTTTAAGGTTAAAAAAACGGACGCCATTTACATAAATCCGCCATTGTCGATGTTGTTACAGTTAACACCGAATAATCGCATAAACCGTTGTAAATAGCAAACATCCAAAAAAAATATTGTATTTTTTGAGTGATATTCATTTTGAGAAAAACCCTGCTGTTGTAATTTTTTCATTTTGATTTATTCAAAAACCTAGTCAATAAATTATTCCAATGACAATTCTGGTATCCAAAAAAGTCTCTTAGAATTGTTATTGTGAATCTGAACCAACTTTGTACAGTTTAATTAATTTTATTTTAAATAATTTTATCTGTTAAATATTATTTAGTTTCTAAGAAATGTAATTAAATAAAAAAATAAGAATACTCTTACCCAGAAAAATTTATTCATTTGAAAAAACAAATTGTATGATAAAACTGCTTACCTGAAAAAAAAAAAAAAAACTAAATTAGGTTTCTAAAAAAGAAATGTATTTAAAAAAATATGTGCCATTCTGTTGCACCTAAAAATTTTGTACCATGAACCACAAAATGTAAAAAAAAAAAATTATGAAAATAAAAAATATATAAAAAATTAACTTTTTACTTTTTTATCGACCTCAAGAATCTTATCATCTCAAAAAGGAACAGGAATTTGTGTCAAATAAGGCAGTTTTGATTTTTTGCTGAATTGTTTATGATGTTGGCCGAAATAATCCAAGTGTTTGATCTCAAACAATATCAAAAATTGTTTTTTGTTTTTAAAGAATTTGAGTTTTTGGACTCAAATTCAGTGTACTTTCTTATTTAAAATCGAAAACTAATCATTAAATTCATTAAAATTGAAGAAAAGTAAAATAACTCGATGTTTTAGCAATATCTTAAACAATTCAGCAAAAAAAAAAAATAGAACTTTCGAAAAGTGAATTGGAGGAGAGAACCAATTATTTTCCAAACGAGATCGCTGTTGTGGAATAAATCAACAAATCTTATTTATGGATAGTTCGGTCTTGCCCATTCAAAATTTTGAGTCAATGAATTAGCAAACTTTATTACGCTTATGATGATCCGGATTTATTCATAATTTAACCGAAATCAAACAGAAGAAGCTACCGATTAAAAACAAGACTATTGAAAATGCCGATGAGTAATCTATAAAAATATAAGTTAGAGACTAAACTTGATTTCGAATAGTTCGATTTATGATCATATCTTAAGTTAAAGCAGAATAAGTAATAATGTTTCAAAATTTACTAAATTACGTTCAAACAAATTCTATGAAACTGGATGGATCTATTAAGTTTCTACCTTCAATAATATAGGCAATTTGTTATGCTCATCTGTTTTAACTTTTGCCTATATATCTTCAAAGAATGCATAAAATTAGAAAATGTATGAGTGACGCTGTATTTTCATTCAAAAAGTATGCAATTAAAAATCATTTATGTTTTTTAAGTTGTCTATCAAATTAAATAATACTATACTGGGTTGTGTAATTTTTGTAAATAACAGAAAGAGTTCTTCGTAGGAATCCGTCTTTTACTTAAAGAAGGTATTGTCCAACTAAAATTAATCAAAATTTTAATAAATTAGTGGAAAGTTTTTCGAAACGGAAAGAAATAAAAAGGTAGTTCTCATTTTATATAAACAATTCAAGGCGGTTATCCTTTAAAAGATAATTCTAGGAAATATTAAATATAATAAACAATAATTTTGAAAAGAAGTCTAATAAAATTTAAATCGCAGTTGTCAGATTTAAAAGAAAATTAATTCACACATGAGGGTTGGGTCAATGTCATTGAGAGAACAGTTTGGAAAAATTTGCTAATAAATTAAGAAAATTACGGAAACTTATAATAATAATCTCGACCTAGAGATTTCTTTGTATTTTCTTGTAATTAAACATTTTATAGAGAACTTGAGTCAAGCAAGTGGATTCATATTCAGTATTTTACTATGACTTGTGGAATGGAGCACAAATCATAGTATTTTACTATGACTTGTGGAGTGGAGCACAAGTCATAGTATTTTACTATGACTTGTGGAGTGGAGCACAAGTCATAGTATTTTACTATGACTTGTGGAGTGGAGCACAAATCATAGTATTTTACTATGACTTGTGGAGTGGAGCACAAGTCATAGTATTTTACTATGACTTGTGGAGTGGAGCACAAATCATAGTATTTTACTATTACTTGTGGAGTGGAGCACAAATCATAGTATTTTACTATGACTTGTGGAGTGGAGCACAAATCATAGTATTTTACTATTACTTGTGGAGTGGAGCACAAATCATAGTATTTTACTATGACTTGTGGAGTGGAGCACAAGTCATAGTATTTCACTATGATTTGTGGAGTGGAGCACAAGTCATAGTATTTTACTATGATTTGTGGAGTGGCGCACAAGTCATAGTATTTTACTATGATTTGTGGAGTGGAGCACAAGTCATAGTATTTTACTATGACTTGTGGAGTGGAGCACAAGTCATAGTATTTAACTATGATTTGTGGAGTGGAGCACAAGTCATAGTATTTTACTATGACTTGTGGAGTGGAGCACAAGTCATAGTATTTTACTATGATTTGTAGAGTGGAGCACAAGTCATAGTATTTTACTATGATTTGTGGAGTGGAGCACAAGTCATAGTATTTTACTATGACTTGTGGAGTGGAGCACAAGTCATAGTATTTTACTATGATTTGTGGAGTGGAGCACAAGTCATAGTATTTTACTATGACTTGTGGAATGGAGCACAAGTCATAGTATTTTACTATGATTTGTGGAGTGAAGCACAAGTCATAGTATTTTACTATGACTTGTGGAGTGGAGCACAAGTCATAGTATTTCACTATGATTTGTGGAGTGGAGCACAAGTCATAGTATTATACTATGACTTGTGGAGTGGAGCACAAGTCATAGTATTTTACTATGACTTGTGGAGTGGAGCACAAGTCATAGTCGAAATTTTCTTTAATCCAATTTTATTTTACTACACATGCTGTAGCCTGAGAGCTAGGCTGGTACACACAATACGTGAAACAATATTTTGTAGCTAACAAAGACCATGAGGTACAAAGTAACAGACAAATTAAACAATAAAAAAGGCGTACGTGCATTTTGGTAAGTTTTATTTGTACTTGGAGAAACAGGTTTAATTTTTGATGTCTATAAAATATAGGTCATACGTGAGAATAATGAACTCAATGATTTCTTTTCCAAGAATACAAAGACGAATTCATTTATATTTATTATATAATTAGTATTTTTCATAATTATTACTATCATTGTATAATAATTAAAATTCATAAACGTTAACATTATACAAAAGTTGTTTGTTAAAACAGAGTCGAATTTATAAAATATTTCAATTTTATTTAAGTCAAACTGAGATGTTGTTGTTCTGAGATGATCCCAAGTTTGTTACGCTTAAAAATATTGATTATACGAACAAAATTTTGGTATAGGTGTTCATAAAATCACTTAATTAGTCCATTTTCGTTTGTCTGTTCGTCTGTCTGTCGGTACGATAACTCAAAAACGAAAAAAGATATCAAGCTGAAATTTTTAAAGCGTGCTTAGAATGTAATAAATGAGGTCGAGTTCGTAAATGAGCAACATAAGTCCACTTTGTCTTGGGTTTCGTGGGACCCATCTTGAAAAACCGTTAGAGACAGAACAACAGTTTAAATGTAAATAATGTTGTATATACCATACAGTAATGTAAATAACGCCATATTTATGGATTTTAGGGCAATAGCATATAAAGTATTACCACTTTTATATCATACCAGCATTGTTATAAACACCATGTATTTCTTGCTGTATAGCTACATTCCGGGTGTTTAAATGAATAAAGCCAGATCTGTATAAATAAACATTCACTACTTTGCATGTATTTAGTATTGTGATTGTAAAAGTAAAATAAAATGTTCATGTTATAAATGTTATGACTAATTTGTTAAAATTGAAGGTAATCGTCTAATTTTTGTATGTATTTATTGTCTTGATTATTTATTTTATATAGGTAGGTATTTATATATAATTTCTTTTCAAGCATGAAACAAAACAATGCAATATAAGATATAATTTATATTTAATTTAAGTAAGGTGTGTCAAAAAGTGTAGGTACATTGTTCATTTTTTAATTTTTTACTTTTCATAATACCCAAAACAACAAAAATGAGTACATGTCGCTTATATCGATTATCGGTTATAGCAAAATTTTTGGTCCCTCTAATGTCGTTAAAACCAATTTTGACTGAACTAATTTCACACAAAAGGTGTTAGAAGCTGGAACGCAGTAAATATACAATCCTAGTTTGTGAATACAGTAGAATCTCGATAAGTTAAAGTCCAAGGGAAACACAAAATATTTTAAGTTATAGAGGTTTTAAGTTATCAAGTGTCTATGTTAGGTAAAGGTTAATATAGAGGTATGTACATGTTTCTATGTACCCTAGTTAATATAGAGGTATGTACATGTTTCTATGTAGTTACTGAGGGCCTATACAGAGATTATTTATTTAAGTTATAGAGGTTGCGTCCTTTAAGTTATAGAGGTTTTGGGCTCTGATGGGAAGGGAACATAGTATTTTTTGAAGTAACAGAGGTTTTTATGTTACCGAGGTTTAAGTTATCGAGATTCTACTCTATACTAAAATACCACTTAAATTGGTGTAAAATCACAATAATGTAAAATTTCTCTTACAAATAAAATCCAAAAAATTTTCATGATCATTTTGCAGCTACTAAATAATTCCTATATCCCATTTTTTTCCCAGTAATATTTCAAAGGATTCTTGTAATTGAGTAATTGAACCCTGATACACAGCTGAGCAGACAATAAAAGTTATATGCAACAAGAAAAAAATAATCTGAATAAAAAATACAGGCGATTATTAAGTAATACTTAAAAGGGTTGGAACATCATTTAAAGGCATGTATGAAACCCGAAATCTAAACGCCCTTCATACCAATGTTTAGGATTCTTTCAAATGATAATTTTAGCTCCTTTTGATAATTTTCATTCATGTACACTTCGAAAAAAAAGGATTAGATTTTACTTCTTTAGAATTCAGAATCAACGCACAAACTTCTTAAAATTTCAACGACAAAGAATACAAAACAGACACAAAAGTGATAAGGCACCATAGACTTTCAGTTTTTTATTGACATAAATGGCGATTCAACAACAGAAAAAAATCGTTATATTTCCAAGTAAACATTAATGACACAATTCATGTATCGTTCATAGTCCCAACTCTTTTTAGGTTTCATTACGAATTTACTACTTGGATAGGTTTTTAGATCACTAACTTTTGGAACTTCCTCTCGTTTTAGTCAATAAGCAGAAGCAGAAGAGAGAATATGAGACACCCAAATGTTTCACTGTTTTACGGGTTATCATCTCGCTTTCCTTCAGCAACACCGTCCTCTTTTCAACAGGTAAGTAAGTTTGTGTTTGGGCAGCTAAAATAATGTGTCAGAGTTGAAAGATTAATTACGGTCGAAATGTGTTTTATTTATGTATTTACAATTATCTTAAAAATTTTAACTATTGGTTTTATCTTCAAAAAATCTTTTAATTAGCATTTTATTCTTAATTTTTCCTTATTCAATGCCATTTTTCGGTCAATTTTCTTAAATATAGCCGTACAAAAATAAACATCATAGTCATTAATTTATTAAAGGTACACTAATTTAAATGATTTTGATATAAAAGATCAAAAAATTGAGGTACTTTTTTTTTATTGAATATAAAAAGGTTTATGAACCTTTCTTTCATTTTATTTATAAAATTTAAAAAAAAAATTGTATATAAAACCATTCATTCATGTTTATGTTGTTATTTTATAAAATCAATGTCTAGTTCACAATAAAAACATATTTTTCAAGGTCTTTTCAAAAAAAATTAATGTGAAAGTATATATTATTATTTTTATTTTAAAATATAATCATATTTTGTATATAATTGAATTATGTGCGTTGGTTTGCGAAACAGTTTCAAGGACGTTCTGGAAATATTTAGTAAAAGGAATTTACTCCACGAATTTCGAGCATCATATAAATGGAATAGTAAATGTTATTTAATCCTTCAAATATTTCGAGCATTAAAAAATGTTCTTTAACTTTGTAAATCATAACCTCAAGTTTTTTTAATTTACTGAGTACGATTTATATTAAACTAACGAACGTACACGAACACACCCTAAAATTTCAGAATTTAATATTTTTTTGTTTACATCTTTACTCTTGTAATGAGAGAAACTCGCACAATTTGTAAAGGACTTGCAAAAAATATATTTAAAACAAGTGAGAACAAACAATTGACTGAGTTAATTGTTGAAATACCATGTATAGACAGTGTTGATTACGAAATCGTTTGTTTTTTTACGTCGTGTAAGTAAAGAAAGATGACCACTCTTAGATAGCCACACAGAACTGATATTCCCAAATAATACATACTATAAAATTTGGTAAACAGTGATGTTGACGAAAAAATGTTTCAAACAAAAGTTGTTTATTTTTTTAAAAGGAACATTTTTTACATTAACACTTTTGTTCTATCTCTAACGGTTTACAAAATGGGCCCATAGGACGGAAGACCCAGTTAATCTATGTTGCTCATTTACGAACTCGACCTCACTTTTTACGTCCTGAACACGCTATAATAATTTCAGCTTGATATATTTTTCGTTTTTGAGTTATTGTGTCGACAGGCAGACGGACAGACAACCGAAAATGGACTAATTAGGTGATTTTATGATCACCTACATACCAAAGTTTTTTTCGTAGCATCAATATTTTTAAGCGTTACAAACTTGGGACTAAACTTAGTATACCTTCATATATTTCATGTATACATGGTGTAAAAACTGTAGAGAAGGTATTTTGTTCCCATTTTGGAACATTTGTTTGTTCTAGAAAAATATGATATACATCGCATTTGAAGTTACGGTTATTAACAGCTCATTAATATTTTTTTCTAAAAATTTTCATATCCTGAATAAGAAATCCATTTAAATATTATTAACAAATACAAGAAAAAAATTATAGGTAAATCAATTTTGATAGCTCATTAAAAAAAATCAATAAAACGTATATATTTAGGTGCCAAATTAATAAAAAAAATATCTAATTACATTGTAATTAGGACTTGTAAGTAATTGTAATTCCAAAATAAATGTATATAATTTTTTTATTATTAACAATAAAAAAAACCAAATATTTATTATTGTTAATAGCGTATTAAATCACGTCATCGATCAATTATTGCTTAATATTAAATACCTTCGGGCGAGGTTTCACTTAAACAAGTTAACAGGGATTAAATCGCAATAGCTAGTCAATTAATTAACGCTTTACGAGAGATTATTCGATTGCTTAACCGTTCAAATTTCAAATATTTCATTATCTTCGTTAATTCTTACAAGCACTCGCGTAGTTTACGCAGCTCTTATGTGGCGGAATTTTGTATATTTTTGTCTATTTTTAAAAAGTCCATTTGCCTTGAAGCGCTTAATTTAATAACAATTAAATTTGAGTATTGAAAATCACGTATAGGGAAAAAACTGAAATGTCAAGGTTAATAATAAACTTAAGTTATATAATGACTTTTTTTTTTGAAAAAATATCTACCCTTGAATTTTGGAATCAATTTTGTCATTAAAACTAAGCCCATTGACTTTCGGACTTACTACACTCCATTCCGACAGTTTTCATTATGCGCAACAGTATTCTAAAGTATTCCCTCGTCAATGTAGAAAATTTGAATTAAGGTAGTATGAGCGCCAAGGTAATTTCAGATTTGTGGAAATATTTGTACCTTTTGATGACGAAATAATTCGGTCATCCATGTACTTTAAATAATCGGAAGAATTGAAGATACTGTTACAAAATTTTCAGTCATTTAAGTTAAGAAAGACGACCTTAAAAATGTGGTCATAGACTGCGTAGTATCAGGGTGAAACGTCAGAAGTCAAGAAACCGTTCTTTGCTGAGGATTTTGGATATATCAGTAACTATTGGGCCCAATCATCAAATTGAGGATGTACAAGCGTCAGGGCAATTTTGAATAAAATGCAGTTTTTTTTTTTTATATGAAGTTGAGCTTAGCCTAAATCAATTTCGAAAATTTTAGAGGAAAGCGGGTTGCTCGAATATTAAGTTTCATAGATCTCTACAAAACTAATCGGTGGAAATTATAAAAAAAAAAATAAAGAAAACCATTGTGCCCGACTAATTAAGGATGCATGAGCACGGTAGTGGGGACAATAATTAAAAAAATCTATATTTTCGATTTTGATGGTGAATTATGTTATAATCTGACAATATTAGAGGAAAAGTAAGAATACAATTATTCGATATCTGGATTAATTTTCAAAATATCGAAAATTGCAAATTTTGTTTAATTATTTAGCTTTCAATATTTCGAAAATCGAGGCAGATATCGAAAAATTGTATTCTTATTTTTCGTCTACATTCATTAAATTATAACAAAATTCATCATCAAAGTTGAAAATATGGTACTAAACTGCCATTGGCGTTCGTACTACCTTAAGCAAGCCTAAGAAGTTGTACTTCAAAAACTGATAACAGGATGAACATTATTCTAATATAAGGACATTTTTGGATCGGTGTTTCCCAGTTACAGACTTCTAGTTCACCTGTGATGATTACAATGTAATGATTTATGTATGTATGGTAAGTACTTTAGACAATTGAGTATATAAAGAATAATGTTGCTGAGTATAAATAAGCTGATTGGTGGTTGGCAAGTGATTAATGAAGGTAAACCAGGCTACATTTATATGGGCAGGACATGTATATTACCTATGTTATAGCATAGCACATAACTTTAATACGAAAAATTTATTGAGACAAGTTCAACTGAAGTGCAAGCCAAAAACTATGAAACTTTTATCATTAAAAAAAAAAACAAAAGAAAAAAAAAAGAATAAGAGGTGTCGTGAGACACCCGGTAGGAACTAAATTCCTTTCGTACAAATAACTGTATAAGTAATACATAGAGTATTATCGTTAGTCAAAAATAAATCATGAAATTTGAAAAAAGTTAAAATTTATGTAAAAATATACTTAAATATTCTGATTTCGAGTCATAAAAGCACATTTTTCTTTTATAATATTAAAATTGTAAATCTTAATTTTTAAACTGTATATCACGTGATCTAAAACGCGAGCAAGCCTTGCTGTGATTTCATATCGGTATGAATCATAGACCATCAATTAGTTCAATGTAGACAGCTGGGTATAATATTTACATAGATAATAAGTATTTATATTTATTATAATCAGATGTCTATGAATATATTTGTCAAACTTATTTGTGTTATTTCGTATAGTGATTCCCATGTTACGTCATCAAATTGGATTTGTAGTTTGTTTTTTTTAGCCACGAGTACAGAATAGCCACGGGTTACAGTAACTAAAGGAGTGGAATTCCTCACAGGACGAGCTAGTTTAACATGTTTCAATTTTGTAAATTAAAATTTCTATTGTTTTAAATCTAATCATAAATTAATATTTATTGCTAACCTTTTCAACCCTCATGATTATAGAAAGGTTTTTGTAATGAATCAATAATTTTACCGTGTTTAGCCTCAAACCATGATTATGAAAATGTTATGACACTCAAGGAAAAAGCCCACACCTGCAATAAGAATCTTCGTCTTATATAAATCAATTTACATCCGCGTTAGTTCTCTTAATGCAAAATTTTCCAATCTTATTATGTTAATAATAATTATTTAAATCAACCACATCTTAAGATTAATAAGATTATTTTAAAAAAATTAGCAGGTATCAAAATATATTAAAAAAAATTATTACTCCGACCGAGGGGAAAACCCTTTTCTAAATAAAAATAATTTGTTTTGTACAGATGGTTTCAGAATATCAATTAAAATTTAATTCAATCAAAGTTAAGTTTAAGATGATTAGTAAAGATATTTTTACAATAATTCAGATACATTTGATGAAATTCGAATTTGTTTTTCTTGTTAAGGTAGTACGAGCGCCAGGACAAGTTTAGACATGTGATTGCAATTATTTATACCTTATTTTCAATTTTGATAATTAATTTTATTATAACTTCATTTTTTTATAATGTACGAATATACGATAGGAACATAGTCCCTACCGGGCGCTCCACGGCACCTCTTTTTTTTTATAACCTATTACAATGCTAAGAAGTTCGTGTGAATCTCAAGGGTCGTACGTGTATTTAAAAATTTTATCTTATGATCTTAATTACTTATTTATTAAATCATGAAATATTAGATTATAAATTGATTAATAATCGGAATTATTCGATTAAAAATATATAATTATAATTAAATAAAATGAAAAACAATAGTATATATTCGTAATTAATGGATGCATTTTATATAATTTCCGTATTTTCTTTATAAATAAATTGATTCCAATAAAAATCATGCAATTATGGAATTAAATTTTCAGGTTTTTTAAGATAACAAAAATAAAAAACATAGTAATTTAGCATTGGAGAATTTATTATGCATGCCTCAATAATTTTCCCAATAGAATTTTCATTTTAACCTTGCTTGACGTTTAATAATAAACAGGATAAACAAAAACCAATTACTGCCAATCAGAAATCAATTACTCAAAGTTTGAATAATTTGTTTAAAATCAAAAATATATATTAATTTATTATTAATTAATTATATCGAATTAATATTTTATTGATACCAATAGCTATTTATTTTCGCAAAATTTAAGGTGATTTGGTAATGTGGATTAACCTTTTAAAAATGTTTTCATTAAAAATTGTTTAAAAAATCAAAAATATTACTCGATATTACACGTGAATCGAAATGAAATCGATTCGAGAAATAGTTTTTATGTTTGTGGAATTTTGTTGATCAAAAACTGTATCATGATTCCTTTGAAGGTTAGGTTAGGTTAGAGTGGCTGTCTTGGAAAAGGACACACTTAGACCATAGGGTCCGTTGTGATATTGAAAAAAGGTTGGCCCATACCCGGCTACTACTCCATGAACCATTTGGAGCTGTTTAAGAACAGCAGGAGAGCTTTGACGTCGACAGACTCCAGGTCGGAGAGGTCGTCAAAAAGAGGCTGGCTCAAGTAAGTCCATCTCCTCATGACAAGAGCTGGGCAGTGACAGGGAAGATGAGAAATTGTCTCCTTCTCCTAACCACTGTGACAGCTCCTGCAGTGGTCGTGATACACTACCAAGCCCAGGCGTTCAGCATGCCCTGCTGCCTAACCGATTCCTTTGAAACAAATCACAAAATTTCCAAGAAACTTTTTAGGGATAGTTATATAGAAATCAGTTTGTGCTTTCAATAATAATTCTCGAATATGGTTAGTAAAGAGTTTAATAATTTTGTCTCAACGTTTGCTCTACGTTTACCCTTTAAAATCCTTTCCTGAAAACAAGTAAATAACTATTGTGTTTCCTTTGTCTTAGCTTTTAATACCTATAATTATAATTTTCTTGGAAAGTCAAAACCTTTTGGAATATTTATTTAAAAAATTAAAAAATAATAATAAAAATCTAAAATTACATATTTTTATGGTATTATTTTTTTTATATAATTTAATAATTAAAAAATATGATTGAATAAACAGATATTTCGTATTAACAATAATTATATTTATAACTTTTTTTTTTTTTTTAAAACCTAATTAAATTTGATCACCTTCATCGCTTAATTTATTTGGACACGTGTAGGGCATCTTGAGTGTATTTTGAGAAAACGCTAATAAGTATATTTTGAGTCAATATATGTTTTTTCAAATATATTCGACTTAAAATTCTTAACTATCTGAAATAGAATCTCTTGACTGTGAACCTTTTCGTAGAGCAAAGCTTTTTTTTATTCAACTGTAAGTTGTTTAAATTCTTTTGTTTTTCAAAATTCTATAGCTTAGTGCAAAACGGCGTTATTCACAAGCATATAATAAGTAGACAACAAGTGAAATTTACAAAAATTAAAAAACTTCCGATTAATTTTTTGGGTATGGAAACCTTAAATGCGCACTTGAAACATATCTTACAACACTCTCCATTAAATTACCTTTCAAACGAAGCAAAAATAAATCAAAATCGATTATTCCATTTAGGTCACAGACAGACAGACAGACACATATAGCCGTCAAACTTAATAACACTCCTTTTTTTGATTCGGGGGGTTAAAAATTAAATTTTATTGTAAATACGGTTTTATGCCACGAAAAATTAAGAGTTAACGACAGTCAATTCAAGCGTTACTTTTTAGGAAAATTGAAAAAAGTATAAGAAATCTTATCCCTGTCCTTGGTTTTTCATTGATAATAAGAGTTTGAAAGCCCTATCTGTACAAAGGAGATGACAATAATTTTTTTACTCAATCTAATTACTCATTAAAATACATTGAGAGCAAAGCAAGGTTTGAGTTTGGCCTCTAAAGGTCATATCCATATCCAGCCCCGATTTATTTCTCTGATATTTCCATGTGACAGCGCCATTCTACACTGGACTATGAAGAAAAATCGTAATAATTCAAAATACCTACTCTTTAAATAATTTAATGACTGGCACAAAATATTAGAAGGTATTTCAAGTCGTAGGAAGGTATGAAAACCGAATTTGTATTTTGTACAAATATAAATTTAGAAAATTAATCATAAAATTGATTTTAAACTTGTGCTGTATGCTTCTTAGAGATCGGGAGGTGGAAAATTTAAGACAACAGCGAGCGTTGGTTTAAGTTCAAGGATAATTAAACAAAAGATATCAATCATTTTTATGAAACTCTGATGACAAAACACTTCATAAAAGTAATGAAACAAAAAAACTTTGAGAGAAGGAATAAAACTTATTTTTAAATATATTGGGTGTACTCTTTAAAATCTATTATGGCTGATAGTTCATTTTGTAACTTACCAATAAAAAAATTACTAACAAAAATTGCAGAGTTTGATGGAGGACATTATGTTCTGATTTCAGATTGTACCTAGTTCAACGGGTTGCTTTAATAGTCAATTTAAATCCTAAAAGGTAAAAAATATGATATTCTAAATAAACTTTCATTGGTCCAATAAAAAAGGATAGATTTTCTAGTTTTTGAACATTCAAGGTGCGATATTTACGATTCCAAAACCATATTTTCAATTTGATCTTAAAACTTCGGTACATAATTTTTATAAAAAAGTTTTTATCATTTGACATAAGTAATAATTCTTTTGTCACCAATCAGGTTTTGCTACAATTTCCTTTTTGAAAAATTTTTCTAAAAAATATTTAAAAAATGAGTAATATTTTATATAATCATAGTAAAAATGAATAGAAAAATTCCAATCAAATAAAAGAATTTTCTTAGTTCCTGGAGAAATGGTTTGATTTTTTGATAAAAGTAGATTAGTTTTTCATCAAATATCACATCAAAAGGTGGTGTTGTGGAAAGCCTACGAAAACTTGAATAAATTTATTACTTTTTCTTTGAATTATAGTTTTGTTTTATTATTAATTTTCGTGGTTTTTCCAAGTAAGTAAAATTAATTATTTTTCCAAATCTATATAAAAATTAATTTTATTATAATTTAAGGTAGTACTATCGGTAATAGACTTTCCATTCAGAATTTAATGAAACTTGGCATAGTTCTCCAGTCCAGTTTTGTGAAATAAAATAAAATATGTGAATTCCTATAAGGATCAATGTTAAAATGTCTTTAAAATATCTTTTTTTCAGTTCTCTGAAGGGCCCTAAAAATTTAACTGTTTAATTATGATATAATAATGGACAACTATGCCAAGTTTCATTAAATTCTGAATGCAAAGTCTATTATAGTACTACCTTAATGATTAAAAGTAGGTTAAATTATTTTTCAAAAATAAACAAAATTTAAGGTTTTTCTTTGTATTCGGTTTCGAGGAAAGTTTATAAAATATATCGAATATGGAAATATGAATTAATTTTTAATCGTCCAAGACGTGATTATTAAAAAGTGGGATAAAAATAAATTAATTTTTAGATTTTTAATGGCTTTTCGACATCGATAATGCAAAAAACAAAACAAAATCCTACTCAAATAATTTTTAGTTTTCCATATATGTATTACTATAAGTGATTAAAAATAAAATAATAAATATTTCCAATTACATAAAAATATTTTTATATTTTTAATATTAATAAACTTTTTCTTTACAAATCGCACGTGAAACGTTAAATTTTGGGTTTTAATGAAAATGTATATATCTCTAAAAGAAAAATTTAGTTTTAAATTAGTTAAAACAAGTGAAAACAAACAATTGCCTGAGTTAATTGTTGAAATACCATGTATAGACTGTGTTTCTTACTCTGTCGCATAACACATACACATGTCACACATACATAACTGGTATTCCCATGTAATACATACTATATAATTTGCGCCTAATTTGCACTCTCACGAGTAAACAGTGATGTTTACGAAAAAATGTTTCAAACAAAAGTTTTATATTATTACTTTTGTTCTATATCTAACGGTTTACAAGATAGTTCTTACGGACCCAAGACCCAATTGACCTATATTGCCCGTTTACGAGTCCGACCTCACTTGTCTTGAGGACGCTGTAAAAATTTCAGGTTGATATCATTTTTAATTTAGGAATCAAATTTAAAACTACTTTTATGATAGTTATTTTATTGAAATATACGCTGAAAAGTACCAAATAATTTTTAAAAGCTATGATAAATTTAGTGTACCTTTAAACTCCTTAAATATGATCCCTTAAACTGGAATTTTTTTTATTTCCCAGTTCAAAACATGTCAAAAGAGCATCGAATATATTCAATACTAGTATTTTCGATACTTTTTACCGTTGGCACATCGCTAAGTCCTAGTGAAATATTTCGATCAATTGGAAAATTTATCTATGAAAATGGAAAAATGGCGTATATGGAACCGGAAGATGTACGAGATCGTATGTTAAATACATACGATTTCATAATCGTTGGTGCAGGAACAGCGGGATCAGTTTTAGCGAATCGTTTGAGTCAAGTTCCCGAATGGAAAATTCTGTTGATTGAGGCGGGTGGTAATGAAAATTTTATAATGGATATCCCGTTACTAGCAACTGGATTACAATTAACTAGTGCGAATTGGAATTACAAAACTGAGCCACAGGTAAATATGAAATTATTGGTCTGAAGAGGACTATTTAGCATTCGAAATTTGAATTTACGTTGTTAATTATATTAATTTTTGTTCTTTCTAGCCTTCCGGTTGTTTGGGTCATACCAATCAACAATGTAATTGGCCTCGGGGAAAAGTTATGGGAGGTTCAAGTGTACTTCATAGCATGATTCACACGCGCGGTCATCGTGAAGACTACAATCGTATCGCCCAACTAGGAAACCCTGGCTGGGATTGGGAATCGGTTTTTCCATATTTTAAAAAATTTGAAAAAATGGATATTTCTCCGTTGGATTTGGATACAAAATATCATTCAACCGAAGGTGAAATGAATATTAATTATTCAGAATGGACAACACCACTAGCTCAAGCATTTTTAAGTGCTGGTGAAGAAATTGGAGGAAAAGTTTTGGATTATAATGGTAAAAATATGATAGGTTATTCGAAAATTCAATTTACGTTACGTAATGGAACACGATTGAGCGCATCGAGAGGTTTTTTGCATCGTATACGCAAGCGTAAAAATTTACATGTTCTTAAACGTACAACTATCTCGAAAATTTTAATCGATCCAGAAACTAAAACCGCATATGGAGTGGAATATGAAACGGAGAATGCGTATCAACAGATTTATGCTAGAAAAGAAGTGATAATCTCCGGGGGTACAATTAATTCGGCTCAATTATTAATGTTATCTGGAATCGGTCCTAAATCACATTTAGAAAAATTAGGAATTCCCGTAATTAAACATGCTAAAGTTGGGTATAATCTACAAGATCATATTGCTCCAGGTGGGATCATTTTTGTAATCAATGAAACAGTTTCAATTCGGTCTGAACGCATTTACGCTCATCCAGAATACTTTTGGGAATTTATGCACTCCCATCGTGGTCCATTATCAGCACCCACTGGTACTGAAGCAATCGCATTTTTAAATACAAGTGATCCAACAAATTCCTTAAGTAGTTATCCCGATTTAGAATTGTTATTCGTTGCGGGATCACTTGTTTCGGATGCCTTGTACAAGTCAGCATTTGCAATTGATGATGAAATATTCCGAGAAGTTTATAAACCAATAGCAACAAAGGATACTTGGATGGTATTCCCAATGGTTTTACTTCCGAAATCGAAAGGTCGAATTATGTTACGAGATAATAATTGGAGAAGTAAACCTTTAATTTATGCAAATTACTTCGCTGATCCATATGATCAAGAAGTTGCATTGCGTGGTATTCGTATGGTTCAAAAATTAGCGAAAACTAAAGCGTTCCAAAAATATGGAAGTAAGCAACATGATATTCCACTGCCAAATTGTAGGGGGTATAAATTTGATACGGACGATTATTGGCGATGTGCAATGAAAACGATAACACAAACCATTTATCATTTAACGGGAACTTGTAAGATGGGACCAGCCACGGATTCCGAGGCTGTAGTGAGTCCAAGATTACAAGTTTATGGTATTAATAATTTACGTGTTATTGATGCTAGTATTTTCCCATTTGTACCTGCCGCACACACGAATGCACCAACGTTAATGGTTGCCGAAAAAGGTGCTGATTTAATTAAAGAAGACTGGAATATTACCTCAAAATAAATCATAATAGTTTCAAGATATTCTTGCTACTAAATTCACTGCCATTTTGAAAAAAATTGTTTCTAATTCGAATTATTAATCGTAACAAAAAAATAACGGAATTTGTGCTTAGAAGTACATACTATATCACATATCTAGGGAGCAAAAGTAAAGAATGTCTCAAATCTCATTGTTGCCTGAGGAGTCGTCATGAGATCTGAGACATTCTTTACTTGCTCCCGTGGTGTGTATACTCTTTTTTCTGCTCTACGGAAACGGAAAGCGGCAACTTCGTTTAGTGTATTGACAAATCCTTAGTCAGAAAAATGGGTCAGTCCCTACCAAATAACATTTCTAGTATATTCCGATAATTTATCAATTTTGTACCTTTTATCAACAGTATAAACGGCTACAAGATCCAATTTTGCTTATTTAAAAACATCGCTTAATCGCTTAATTTGGGGAGGGAATATTTTCGGGTTAGGGAATATTCTATAAAGCCACACTCAATGATTATTATAATAAAAATTTCGATCAGGAAAAATCGAAAATAACTTTTTGTTCCAGAATTTGATAAAACCTGGTAAACAGAGTGATTTTCACCGAAAATTTACAAAACTCGTGTTCATTTAACGATTGATCGGGTATTTTTGGAAGTAAATTGTTAGTTCCTAATTCTATTCCTAGATCTAGGATTTCATTGGCCTTATTAATATAGGTTTATTACTTTACTAACTAACCGAGTTAAGTAGTTAAGTAATAAAATATTATTAAAATAAATGTTTATGATTAATAAAAGGTTTATTGTAAAAATGCAATAATTAAATGGAAAAACAACCTTCATGGATTGAATAAAATTACATTTTTATTTTAATTCAAGTAACAATTTTATTAATAAAAACTTGTTAAGATACATACTTATGACATAAACTTCTAATCAAACGATCAAGTGTGTAAATATTGAATCATTAAATGGTTCCATACTTATACTGAGAATGTACGTAAACCATTTCGATATAAACGGTGTTGAATTTTATTTTTGTATTTGAAATTTTCTTAGTTTTAAGTTGTTTGTAAATATAATTAATAAATGTTTTTTAATAGATTTATGGTGTTTGTTTTTATTTACCTGAACCTAAATCGCAAAACGAGAGGTGGTGGAGCGGATATTTTGAAGGATTTCCGAAATTCGGACCATTATTGCTATATTTTTGGTAATATCTCGAAAAATTCTCAACCAATCGCTAAATAAACCCGATTTTTGGTTTTTTTGGGTCAAAATTAGCCAAAATACATAGTTTCAACGAATTTCAAAACATAAAAATTTTTTTGATTTTTTCGATTTTTTTGAAGGGGTACCCCTTAAAAAATTTTCAAAAAATCGAGAAAAATTTGATCTTCTCGATTTGGATAAAATTCATTTTCTAGGGTAATTTGAACCCAAAAATTTCAAAAAATGGGTTTATTTTACGATTGGATAAGAAGTTTCCGAAATATGGACCATTATTGCTAAATTTTTTGTAATATCTCGAAAAATTCTCAACCAATCTCTAAATGAACTCGATTTTTGGTTTTTTTGGGTCAAAATTAGCCAAAATACATAGTTTCAACAAATTTCAAACCAAAAAAATTTTTTTAATTTTTTCGATTTTTTTGAAGGGGTACCCCTTAAAAAAATTCCAAAAAATCGAGAAAAATTTTATCTTCTCGATTTGGATAAAATTCATTTTCTAGGGCAATTTTAACCCAAAAAATTCAAAAAACGGGTTTATTTAGCGATTGGATAAGAAGTTGCCGAAATATGGACCATTATTGCTAAATTTTTGGTAATATCTCGAAAAATTCTCAACCAATCGCTAAATAAACCCGATTTTTGGTTTTTTTGGGTCAAAATTAGCCAAAATACATAGTTTCAACGAATTTCAGAACAAAAATTTTTTTTTTATTTTTTCGATTTTTTTGAAGGGGTACCCCTTAAAAAAATTCCAAAAAATCGAGAAAATTTTGATCTTCTCGATTTGGATAAAATTCATTTTCTAGGGTAATTTTAACCCAAAAAATTCAAAAAACGGGTTTATTTGACGATTAGATAAGAAATTTCCGAAATATGGACCATTATTGCTAGATTTTTGGTAATATCTCGAAAAAATCTCAACCAATCGCTAAATAAACCCGATTTTTTGTTTTTTTGGGTCAAAATTAGCCAAAATATAAAGTTTCAACAAGTCTCAAAACAAAAAATTTTTTTTATTTTTTCAAATGGGTACCACCGCTTAAAAAAATTCCAAAAAATCGAAAAAAATTTTATCTTTTCGATTTGGACCTTGAGTAACTCAAAAAAAAGATCTTGAGTAACCTGATGTAACGTTAAAAGGTCATAGACATGTTTTTTACAAAATACAATCGAAATACGATATGGTAACATCAAGGGTAAACAAATATTTACTCAAAGCAATTTCACTTTTTAAAACAATTTTATAATTTTTATCAATTTTCAAATATTGATTTGCAAAATATTACTTACAGTTTATTAATATTTTGGTGTAATCGATTTATGAATGAAATCAGCTCAAATTATCATTTTCAACCAAGAAAAATTGTGCAACAAGTACAGTTTTAACACAATAGCTTTTACCGCTGAAGTCAGAAGAACCAAATCGGACGCAGAAGGCAATTTAAAATGGTACAAG
Source organism: Chrysoperla carnea (assembly GCF_905475395.1). Lineage (NCBI taxonomy): Eukaryota > Metazoa > Arthropoda > Insecta > Neuroptera > Chrysopidae > Chrysoperla > Chrysoperla carnea. The sequence goes on from NC_058341.1 coordinate 4,308,045, forward strand.
TAAATTTGTAGTACGCAATTAGGTTAGGTTAGGTTATAGTGGCTGTCCTGGGGTGAGACACACTTAGACCCTAGGGTCCGTTGTGATACCGAAACAGGGTTGGCCCATCCCTGACTACTAACTACTCCATGAACCATTTGTAGCTGTTTAAGAACAGCAGGAGAGCTTTGACGTCGACTGACTTAAGGTCGGAGAGGTCGTCAAAAAGAGGCTGGCTCAAGTAAGCCCATCTCCTCATGACAAGAGCTGGGTAGTGACAGAGAAAATGAAACATTGTCTCCTCCTCGTCACCACTGTGACAGCCCCTGCAGTAGTCGTGATACACTGCCAGGCCCAGGCGTTCAGCATGCCTACGGCCCAACCAGTTAGTACGCAATTAACAATTTTCTATTTTTCAAATGAAAAACAGTACGAAAAGAGTACTAATATATTTCCTTTTATGAGTAAATAAAAAATAATTAGAGTAAAATTGTTTAATAATACTTAAAATCACGGCCATTGACATTCACTTACAAAAACAAATTGTTTATATTTTGGTTATGGCTAATTTGTTTTGGGGTTATTAGGGAAATACCCATATTATATAACCAAAATAATAAAATATTATATTTGTTTTTAATTAGTTTTTTTTTTTTTGTATAATCTTAAAATTTGATATTGAACAATTTTTGGAAGTTCCAGACCATATTAAGAACTAATTAGATTTTGTACATATTAAGACTAACTATAATTTTCTCGAACATCCGATGTTCAATAATATCTCAACAAATAAGTAGATAAATGTTTTTGTTATTTGAAAGTACAATTAAGAAAGTTCCCAAAAAATCAAGCTTTCTTAGGATCATCTTTAAATCGTGTTATATGCATTCTCATTAATGCCTTATAAGCAATTAAAATTTTCATAAATATTATTTTAAAAAAATTCTAAAAGTAATTTTTCCCTTAAAAACAGATTTTATTGATTAAAAAACATAAAAATGTTTCTGATTTTTAATAAAATTAAAAAATAAATAAAAATCGAAGCTGTCCCTGAGAAATAAACAGTTAAAACCTTCACAGACGCATCTAATATTTTCTGCTTTCTTGACCAATAAAAATTTTCCATAATTTTTTATGGCAATCGTAGCAGCTTGCTGACATCATGTACAAATTAATTTGTATTCATTATATAAACAATCCCAAATCGTGATGCATTATATTTCTCTTTAAACAATTAAAAAACAATTGACTGAGTTAATTGTTGAAATACCATGCATAGACAGTGTTGATTACTCTATCATATTACACATACATACATGTCACACATATGTAACTGATATTCCCATATAATACATACAATTTAAGCCTAATTGTCGCCCTCGCGGGTAAACAGTGATGTTTACGAAAAAATGTTTCAAACAAAAATTGGTTATCTTTTTATAAGGAATATTAAATTTGAACTTTTGTTCTATCTCTAACGGTTTACAAGATGGATCCTACGGTCCCAAGACTCAATTGACCTATGGTGCTCATTTACGAACTCGACCTCACTTTTTACGTCCTGAGTACGCTGTAAAAAATTCAGCTTGATATCATTTTTCGTTTTTGAGTTATCGAGTTGACAGACGGACGGCATGACAACCGAAAATGGGCTAATTAGGGGATTTTATGAACACCTATACCAAAATTTTGTTCGTAGGATCAATATCTTTAAGCGTTACAAACTTTTGGGACTAAACTTAGTATACCTTGCATATTACATATATACATGGTATAATAAATTTGTTTTTCTTGAATTATTTATAAACTTTAATGATGCAAAAAAAACAGAATTAAATTAAAATGATTAACCATAGCTAAATATCTTCATATTATAATGTTAAAATTATTACTTAATAAATTAGTGATATTTTAATAAAAATTTATTTAAACAATCTGCCGTGAATGATACATAACTTCCATATACAGATTATATAGTATTCACTATTTCAATGCTTAATTTTGGAAGTATGTTCCTTATCGCACGTTATAATTTGTCTGCTGGTTGGGAAGTAAAACCTTAAAAATGTGCAACAATTTAAAACGACCCCAAAATCGGAGCATGTATTACCCAGGAAACTTTTTTAATCGAATCAACTTGCCATGAATTTTGAGAATATTTTGAAAATAATTTACAATCTGTCAATTTATATGCATACCTTTTTTAGTCTTAGGGGGGGAGATAAAACTTCGAAGCTGATACACATTAGAATAATGTATCTCTGGGGTGAAATTAAGACTTATTGCATCGAGCTCATACAATTAAAAAAACTTAATCCAAGAGTAAAACTTTTCTTTGTACATAGAGGTCAAAAGTGGCCAAATTATTGTTTTCACAGAACTAAGGTAGCCTCCACCTGTGTGTGGGTACGTGATGCAAATAAATTATTAATTATGTATTATTACAAGATCATTACAAAAGACATTATAGTTGTAAACATGTTACACGCGTAGCACCAAAACCGAAAAAATAAAATCTAAAAATTTCTCAAGTCATATTTTCATTTTAACACTGCAAACTAAAAATATTTCTCAGAAGGAGATTACCTTCCAGAAGAAGCTACAAATCGCTTTTAATTGAATGTGCTGGACTTTGCGTTTTAATAATTACACATTCGTGTAATTGTCAAGTTTTCAATTCTCAAGTTGAAAGCAAAATGGAACTAATTAAAAACAAAAAAAGCCCCGATGATTACCCATATACGCCCGACCAATAGTTTTCGTATTATATAAATTATACGTAATCATAACAAAGTTTCTTCAATAGAATCCCAACTATTAGCTTATCATCCGATTTTATTCGAATTCTCTAATAAAACTCGTTTATCGTCTGCGAAAATTTCAATTTAATCGCAGTATCTGTTTTACACACGGATATTTTTTTACAGACACTACTTGTTAAAAAATCTTGTGACCATGAGAGATCAAAATTATCGAAGTGGGTGGTTTAAAAAAATTTACAGAAAGCCATTTTTCTGTCTGATCGTGCTAGGTCCTTCGTTACTTCTATTTTCTAGATGAAAATAAACTTTCTATTCATGTCCCAAAGAGACAATTACCCAAAGACAAAAAAGATTTTAAAACAAGAAATCCTTCAGATTGCATTGATAGAGATCTACTTAATTCATGAAGAAGAAAGAAAGGTGACTGGATTAATGGCATTGGAATCTGTTTGACCAATAATTTTTCTTTTTAATTTTTTTATCAACACGGCAGGTATGTATTTAGATAAGAGAACCAATTAAAAAGTCACAGGTTTAGCAAAAGTTTAAAAAAAAATATTTATGTCATTCAAAGTACAAATTTCAATAATTTCCAATTCATACAATATGCAAATTATAATATAATTATATTAATCTTTTAATAAATTGAAGAAATAAATTACATCGGAAAACTGCATGCAATCTTTATCAAGAATAAAAATTTATAAACAAGATTTTATTTCTTAAGTATTTTTTGTTATTATTTTTAAAATAAGGTGTAAATAATGGTACCACGAGAGTCGAGATAAGATTATCGAGGGTCAATACGAAAATTAGAGCCCTGATAATCGATAAATAAATCGAGAGAAAGTTGATAGCAGGTAATCTATAATGCTAGAAGTCTAGCGAACGACTTCTAGTGAAGTCCGTCTCTATTTCAATCTAAATTGGCGCAAAATATATGAGGTTTATTAAATTGAGTCCCAAGTTTGTAACGCTTAGAAATATCGATGCTACTACCAACAACATTTTGGTATAGGTATTCATAAAAAATCATCTAATTAATTCATTTTCGTTTATCCTTCCGTCTGTCCGACCGTTATTACGATGACACAAAACTGTGAGTTCGTAAAACTCATCTTTTAAACCGTAGAATAAAAATTGAACAACAAAAAATTTTTCTTTCAAAAAAAATTACTTTTGTTGGAAACATTATTTGGTAAAGATCAAAATTTCCTGTTACGGCTTGGTTTCAAATTCCTCCAAAACTATTTATAAAACAAAATATTCAAGATAGAAGGTTGAAAATTTGTAGATATAGCATAAAATAGTGTCTCTTGAATCTGATTTCTTACCAAACAAGTCAAAATAGAAAAACTTTCGAAATTCTTAATTTCGCCATATTATTCTACATAAATGTTTTTTAAATGAGCCGAATTGTATGTACTATCTAATCTTAGATCATCATAGTTTTTTATTTAGACTAACTAATAATTAAAATAATTATTTGGTCACAATCAGACATCGAAAAGTCAGACAGGTCACAGTAAATACTTAATTTTTTTCTGAATTTGTCTGTAGAACATAATTTGTAGATTTTAAAATTATGGAACTTATAACCTTGAGATTTTGTTTAAAATTAAACTTTTTTTTTAAATAAAAAGGTACCTTTAAACCTGTAGAATATTACCCTAAAAATATCTTTATTTTATTTTATGACTATATTTCTATAATCTCTGTGTCTAATTATTATTATATGACAATTGCAAAAGATAATTAATTAATAATTAAAAATAGATACGTTACCAACTACAAAATTTTATTGATTGTTGGAGTGTAAATTACATACCTGCAAAAAGAAAAAACATTAATAAATTACAAAATATTATAGAAATGAACATAATTATGACGTGAAAATTCTTTACAAATTGTTTTAAAAAAAAAATTAAATACTCAAAAAAAAATTTAATTAAGTAATAAAACAAATCATTGTGTAATTGCTATGACGTCACTTTGTGAAAAACTAAAATCAATGAAATGGTCCAAATGTGAATGAAGGTTGGTTTAAAAAAAATGAAAACAAATAGTTGACTGACTTAGTTGTTGAAAGACTCTGTATAGAAAGTGTCAAATGTCAGTAGATTATTTTTATCATCAATATTTTTAAGCGTTAGAAACTTGGAACTAAAATAAGTATACCTTGATATATATTTCATATATACAGGGTATAAAAATGGCAAAGAAGAAATTTAAGAATAACGAAATAACGTAAGATAAACGAAATAGTTGGACCTGTTCAATACAAAACAATAAGGTGAATAAATTTAAGCCATAGAGTAGAATTTACCAACAAAATGCATTTATCATTGAAAAAAAACTAGAATATAATTTTTTTGACCAAAAAAGTTCCGGATGTAAAAATATTATTTTTTTAATAATAATAAAAATATTTAAATGAATTATTGCCAAATCAAAAACAAGTTTAATTAAATAATTGAGTATTTATTGGTAGTAAACTTTGGTGGTTTTGGAAACTACAATAATCTTTGCCTTAAAACATATCTCTTATAAATAGAACAAAAAACATCTGAAAGGGACATTCCATCCATGTGACGTAAGCAAAAAATTTATGGAATAAAAAATTTTATAGACAACGGTTTTAATAAACAGTTTTTTTTAAAACTAGAATCAAGCGTGGATCTAGAGAGGGACAACCAGGCCTTCAAAAAATATTAAGTATTAGACATTCTAGAGCAATTTATTGGTTGATATCTTGAATACTCTTTTTGACTCCGATTTAGATAAAAAACATTTTCTAGAATAATTTTTAACCAAAAAATTCAAAATTTTGATTAATTTGTCACTTAAACGGGCAGCTTTTGAAATGACATCCAAAATCGCTGGACAAAATAAGGCCTACAAGTGAAGATTATAAAATAATGATAGCAAAATAAAAATAATTGCACAATTTAAATTTGTAACAATTGTAGGGTTTATAAAATAAACCAAAAATCAATTGTTCAAATCAATACAAATTTAGAATAATAAGTAAGTGATACTGATCAATTGAATTAAAAATGCTTTTTACTACACCATCCTACGTTCCATGTTCCATGTCGTCTCTTGTTATTGTCTGAAAGTATTTCGTCAAATTCAATCATCTAAGCAAAAACAACAGTGATCTATGAAATGACTAGATCATTAAAACAATGGGCTTATTATTTATTGGACAGTTCATTCATAGATTTTAACAATTTGTTGTAAATTACTATGGTTTTTTAATATTCGCTACTGAAAACCACTTTAATCCTGTTATGTAAATCCTATTTTAAGACACTGTGATCAGTTCGAACGTCTTCGGAGGAAGGCTTTTAGGAGAAGAATCCCAAATAGCGCTCGTTCTGAGAATCTCTCATGACAATGAGACAAATCAAATAGGCGAAGATATATGCACTAAAATAGATATACAGGCCGGCAAGAGTATCAAATCTATAACAGCTTCCTGTTTTTTGATGGGGTTGAATAAAGTTAGACGCATGATAATAATTTCAACAGGTTTCAGTTAAAATAAAATAATTACTACATTTATTTAATTTTAATTTCATAATTATTTGTATTGAATTAATTTTATTAAACTAAATTCAACTCACGTTACTTTTATTCTTTTGAAAATAAAAGTGTTTCAAAAAAAATTAATACCTTTTAGGAGTCATCAATATCAACAAAATTTATTGAGTTCTTACAATTTATTTGAAATTTAAAATTTTAAAATTCTATTAGTGGGTGCATAAGACGACGTTCAAGAGAAAATTGTTTAAAAAATTGAATAGCTTTGTGGGTAGGTATTGTTACATTTTATACAAAATTCACGGCCAGTGATATTCAATTTGTGCCTCCGCTTCATAAAGTTGTCTAAGTTGTCAAAGTATTTTTCCCCTAAAATGCACAGGTTTTTGGTAAAAACAAAAAAATGAAAGGTAAGAAAAACTTTATGTATACAACCGATAACTTTAGACTGATTTATTTTTTCTCTAAAATACATAGAAAATACGTTGATCCAATAACCAATCCGAAAGCAAGTATTACTAATCGATGACGTCATTTTTTATAATTTTTATTTATTAGTTGGAAAAATTTGAATCAAATTTATTACCTTCCATTGAAAATAAAAACCACACAAAAAAAAATCATGTGTAATTTCCCAAATGGAAACAAACTATACACAATGATTAGTGACGTGCGATTAATTCAACTGAACTATGAGTTTTAAGGTAATTCATTTCGACAATCCGAGCTTAAAATAAAATCACCGATATGTTTTTAGAAAAAAGATTCATGGCTTCGATTTGGAAGTAGCCCAATTAATAAGACCTCCAAACTAATTCGAAACTTTTCATTGAATGAACCGATTGAAGATGATAGAACAACAAGGTACCCAATTTTTTAGCTGCTGATTCGGAGAGGACTGAAAACAGCTTTCACTAAAATGAGTAAAGTAATCAAATGAATATTTTTCTTAATTTAACCATCAATCATTTACCATTTTGCTCAAGTATCCTACTTTAATTTTCTCATAATCTTAAGAAAACTCACGTTCTCGAATGAATTACCTTAAAAATGTGACGTGAATTATAAGTTCAACTGAACCATAAATTTTTAATTCAAACCACAAAGAACCACATTAGAAACAAATTGTTTACTAACATTAATTTTTTTCAAGATATATTTTAATCTTTTAAACTTCTAATTAATGGTATTTACGTGGACAACGCTTCATTCAAGAATTTTATTATTGTTTTTATTTATTCAATTTATTGTACAAGAAAAAAAAACCATCTTCGATTAAAAACATTCCGCGATAAACATTTATTCAAAGCACTTAATTTTAAAAGCAAAAAACGAATTATTGAAAGCATTTGAAGTAGTAATTACAGTATCTACGTGCGCAGAAGATCAGACTATTTTAGAAAACACGTTTTGAGTCTGTATAACTGGTTGAACATCATAAATGTATAAATACAGGGTCGAAAGTAGAGTTGAAAAGATCCAAAGGCAAAACCAAATTTGAGGGCCCATTCAAAAATCACTCATTATAATATTGTGGAAATGAAAAGTAAAAACAGTATTTTGTCAGTTTTAAAAAATTTCTCAATTTATAGCAGGAAAAAGTGTTTACGAGCGCCAAGGCAAGTTTAAACTTGTGGTTGAATTTATTAGTACCTTATTTTCAACTTTGATGATGAATTTTGTTATAACTTCATTAATGTAGACAAAAAATAAGAATACAACTTTTCGATATGTGCCTGGGTTATCGATATATCGAAAACCAAATAATTAAACAGTCAGCAAATAATTTTGTACGCCAAAATAAAAAATTTAAGATAAATAATTTGATATTATACCGCGGTATTAAGTCCCGATTTTTAAGTTTTAACTGCTGATTAAAATTATATAGAAAGTTCTTCCTCTGATAAAATACTGTGAAATATCGATCTTTAAATATCCAATTAAATTTCTTTTTTTTTCAGAATAATTTAAAATTGCGAAATCCAAAAAAAATAATTTACTCTCAGGTAAATTTGACCCAAAAAATATAAAAATGAGATTGATTTAAAAGTACAATCTTAATGATTAAAAAATAAATTAATTGTTTTCATTAACAAAATCTGCGTCCGTTCGCTCTGATTGGCCAAAGACTATGTGGCCTATTAATTAACCACTTGACAAAAACACCAAATTATCAGATGTAAACAATACATCACGATTTGAACATATTAAGTTTTTTTTCCTTGTGTATGTAGGATGATTATGAAGTAACCTAACATATAATTTAATCAATATTTTATTTCGCCAAGATCAATCAATCTACTTCCTTCAGTAAAAGTTATAGCGGACAATCTTTGGTCTCGTCACTTCAAGAATAGACAAGTGAAGTTGATTTTAAAAAAATCTTTAATAGTAAGCAAGATATGATGCAAAATTCCTAATTAAACAAAGAGGAAGATACACACTAGTTACGTCATACTTGAGTATCGCATTAGAGATTACATATAAAACTTTGTTTTACTAAAAGCAGATGGGCAACCTTATTATAACTTCTTCAATTTTTAATCACTTTAAAATTTTGTCATAGTATCAAGTTTAGTTTTACATTTTTATGGGTAATATTGTCAATTCGACATCAGGATTATCCCCTATTAATTTGACTGGCGTCCGGACCTAAGTAACGATCCATTTTTCTTAGCTGTAATGCCTTAATTATTAGAAATATAATTTTTACTAATCCACACAATAGAACATACTTTCATAAGCAATTGAAAAATGCCAGTTCGAGGTTGAATAATGGTTTTAAGAGAAAAAAAAACCGTTGACATCATTCGATAATTAATGCAAAGCTTCAGTGATTTATAAATTTTTCAAGAATTTTGATAGATTTTCTGCAAATGGAAAAGTTTTAATCATAATTACCCACAAACCACTTGTATAGTTTATAAATAGCTAAACGTGAGATGAAATTTAAGGTAGTACAAGAGCTAAGGCAAATTTAGACTTGTGGTTGAAATATATTTGTACTTTATTTTCAACTTTGATAATGAATTTTGTTATAACTTCATTAATGTAAGACGAAAAATGAGAACAAAATCTTTCGATATCAACCTTGGTTTTCGAAACATGGAAAGATAAGTATTTAAACAAAATTTTCAATTTTCGATATTTTGAAAATTACTCCAGATATCGAAAAATTGTATTCCTATTTTTCGTCTTATATTGTCAAGGTATAACAAAATTGAAAATATATCTTTTTTTTTTTCAATTTGTGTCCCTACTACCGTGCTCATACATCCCATTAGTTATCCATAAGAACAATATTAAATATGTCTACTTTTGAAATCATTTACTTATTTAATTAATCGGACAACCTCCTTCCCCCTAAAATTTTCAAAATTGATTTGGAAGTGAAAAAAAAATAAAGCATTTTATCCAAAATTACCCTGGCGCTCGTACATCCTTAAAAAAATTTTTTATAAAAATCTTTCAAGAAATTTCGAAGGTTTTCTTTCTCTCTGATTGGAAAAGTTTTTAAAACATAATAATTTAGCCACGAGCCACAAATGTTTTATAATTATGCTCACAGAACTGTAATTAAACAACTATGAATTAATTTATTTGAATCAATTTTCAATAAGGTAAAGTTGGGTAAACTTTTTGAAGTTTGTTTAGATTTATAACATGCCATTTTGTTCAATGACCTTAAAATAGTTATACATTTGGAAAAAACCTATCAGTTATAATTATTGGGAATAACCACTAAAAAATATACTGCAATCTATTTTATTAATTGGATTGAATTGACATGTTTTACAAATATTTTGCATGAAACAGTTAGAAAACAAATATTTTACAGGGTGATACAGTTAAAACAGCACGATTTCATATAAAAGGTAACGTTAAAATAATATTTTTTTCTCAATCGTCTTTTTTTAAATATAGGTAAATAATAAACAAAGTGAGTGGCGCTAAAGATTACTTCTTAACACGGGGTGATGATCTCTACCGCTGGTCTTCATAATTTACCACTCCATACATCAAACCATAAAAGATCCTAAGCTCATATTGTCAAATTTCTAGTTTTTCTAAGACCTAATTGCGACTATACTCCAAAATATCAAATAAAAGAAAATAAAAATTTGCATTTTCTTCCAAATTTTTAGCACCCTATATCTAGAAAAGGACGAAAAGATTTCCCGGCTATAAGTTGAATTCAAAAACGTTATCTACCATTTGATAAAATCCTGGTGAGTTTTGTAATTTGGGCCACCCGGTATTATGAGACTGTAGATAAAATTAACTGTTCTTTATTATCATCATTTATTTTTGATGTTTAATGTTCCCACGCAAGGAAATTTTATCCACAAAGAAGTCTATTTTTTAGAAAAGAGCTGGGTTGGTTGACAAAATTTTTACCTGGCTCGGTTTTTGAATTTTATAGACAAAATGGAACTTAAAATCACGAAAATCCAGTTTATTAGTCGATTCGAAAAATATTTTCTAAGAAATTCCCCGAAAACAATCTGAAAAATGACTCTTTATATGGATTTTTAACCCCCGAATTAAAAAAGGGGGTGTTATAAGTTTGCATATCTGTCTGTCTGTCTGTGGCATCGTAGCTCCTAAACGGATGAACTGATTTTGTTTAGTTTTTTATTTTGGTTTTGTTTTGAAAGGTAATTTACATTTTGTTGCAAGTGCGATGATCTTCAAAATCGGCTCAGTTTGGAAAAGGCTTTAACGAAAAAGTCAACTTAATGGAGAGTGTTCTTAGATATGTTTCAAATGCGAGTTTAGGGTTCCGTAGCCGAAAAATTTGTCAGGGGTTTTTTAAATTTTGTAAATTTCACTTGTATGACAATATCTTAAAAACTATGGTGATTTTGTATTTGTTGGGTCAATATTACCTTATGTACTTATTGAGTTTTATCGAAAATGGAGCTCCAAAATTAATTTTCCGTAATTTTCTTAAGTTCCCCTGTACCTCTTTCGAAAAAATCGATGATATTCTCTGTTATTTTACCGGTTTGTGGTCAATGTACAAATAGTGGAGGTGGCTAAAATCGATATTTTAAAATAATATGTTTTGAGAAATTTTATTAACACTGGTAGTCGAAGTTTCTACTTCGAAATATCGAATATCCCTAAACGAAGAGCGATTTAATTTGAAAAATGATTTAGTCAAGTTTACCTTAGCAGGTATATATAAACTGTCATGACGTCATAACTAATTCGTACATTACAATTACAACAGCAAAGAAAAGAACTACCTAGCACAAATGTAATTGCATTTTGAATGGAGGATTAACTAACTCTGAGTCCTCCATGTGACGTGCGGCGGACTGCGGTGTGAGATGATGACTCAAATTATCGTGTAACCAGCCGACCAATTAAAATACAAAAAAAAAACCGAAGTACAACCAAAAAAAAAAAAAAATTTTACTACAAACCTTGCTTACTATGTATTTAAATTAATCGCGTATTCTTGAATAATCGCGTATATATATAGAATATATAAATAAATTTATAAATATATTAACCTGTGCTATAAAAACTATCGCACGCTTAAGCTAACAATTGAAGAGAGTACCTCGCCTCACGTGTCATTCAAATTATTAAAAACAATAATGATATTATTTCTAATCGATTTTCAAGTTCAATACATTATTGATTGATACATTATTGACATTTTTTCCGATTGTTGAAAAATAATTTTTTTAGTTTTCGGATAGTGATTTTTCTTTCGAATTTTTGTGTTAAATAATTTTCCGGTTTGTTGGTGTTTTATTGAAAATCAAAAGAATAGTGATTTGAATGAAAGAAATAAAGTTATAATTTTTGTAATCATTGTTGTGTGTTATCATCAGGAAAACTTATTTTGTGTTTAAAATTTTCTCAAGGTAAATACAAAAATTTTCATTTTTTCATTGTGTGTGTATGTATATAGTTTCCTTATTATCTATTATTATCAATTGGCATTCCGTTGTGAAAATTTGTGATTGATGGAGTAGGTAACAGTTTTTATATTTGCATTTCATTCGAATTCATTTAAAATTCTAAAGCGATTTTTAGAAGAAATTTATATCATTTTCTATGTTTTTTAAAACCAGGGAATCGAGTTTTGATTTGGATAAACTCATGATTAAAAAACGATTCTTAGTGTCGAAAAACTTGATCTGAATTCCTTTCATGCTAAGCAAGTGAATTCAATCATACTATTTTTTTTTTGCAAATTAAGTCTGGCAAGCCATACATTAAAATTTTTAACTTTTTAATATCATTTTAAACAAAACAAAGATTGTAGCGCAGAACCTGCGTTAGCTATGGGAATTCTCTCAGATATTGAAAAAAAAAAAACACATTTTTCTTAAAATCGAATATTGCATTTATAATTTTTCAAGATAGACTCAAAATGACTTGATTTATAGTAGCTTTTGAGTCCTAATTACTCTAAATAATACAAAAATAGTGATACAAATATTTTCTTTATTTTCATTCTCTCTCTATAATAATTCTCGCTAAATCATTTTTGATGATATTATGCGAAATTTTCAAAGTATGCCTGGAAATTAAATATTAGGTTGTCAAAAATAATATAGATTAATTAAAAAACTGTCAAATTCAATCAGAGAAAAAAATGACAAATTTTATCATAGATTAAAAATGAAGAACCTGCGATTTTGTTAGTCACAAACCTCATTATTTACAAATGTATCTATCTTCTACACACTTGACCGGTTTTACTTATAAAATTCTTACATAATACACATCGAAAATTGTATAGTTAATATTTTTCAGAGCCGAAGTAGTGATTTAAAGTTTATTATTGAATAAAGTTTAATAAAATTTAAATACTAGTGATGTATGTATTATAATCTTTACTATTATAAAACTGTTGTATCTGCCTGTCTGTCTGTCCATCTACGTGAGGGACGGGTAACGATTATTACAAAATATTTATTATTATTTAAAAAAAAAAAAGTTAAGCAAAAAAATATAATTGCTTTCAATAATTTATAAACCATAATTTTTTGGCTTTCGGAACCATTCTTTTCAAAAAAAAAAAAAGAGCGTATTGGGAAATTCCATATGTGACTGACACTACATTTAACCCAAAATGCGTTTTTGCGTCATATTATGAATACTATTATGTGAACTAATTTGCAGTTTTTTACATGTTAATTTTATAGAAATATCAAATTAAAATTATTATAAAACACGAATTAATTAAACTTAAGGTAGTTCCTCCGCGACCGTCCAGTCAAAAAGTTTTGGACTAATACTATCATTCAGTGCATTAACTGTGTTATGACTATTATACATATACCATATATTATTTTCAAAAGACTGTAGTTCCTCACTACTGATTCTAGTATACATATAAACACACACACTATGACATATGCCTTTAACATTAGTCTTCATATCTTTTCCACAAAAATCATCGCTAAAACGAGTTATTTATTTAAGTTTTTTATCGAAACTATATGGTAAATAAATTTTATTTTTATTTATATATTTTCTAAATATAGTATTCTACATTATATTAGTTTTTCATAGAGATGGTGGACGTCATTCATTGGTAAATAAATATAATATTTGTAAATTTGTGTATTTTTATACACTTCTCCCATGTACACGTACAAATTGCGTCACTTTTAATTGCTAATATCTCATGTGTGGCATGGTAAATCATCTTCTAATTTTAACAGCAAGTGTATTATGAATTAAATATTTTATATTCTGAGTTTTGAGAAATTCTTGGAATATCACTTTCGTGTAGGTACTACCTTAATGCATTAAGAATTGTGAAAATAATAAATCAAATTGCACAAATATTATTTTTCAAATGTAAATTATCATAATTATTTATTTAAATTTGTGAGATAATAATATTTAATTTTCAATGTAAGTCTTAAATGCAATACATACAATTATATATGCATCCATACAATTCTATAATTAAAGTAGTGTATCGTTACCATGGAAACGAAACTCACACACGGAGCGAATAGTTTCATGGTTGATTCTACTACATTTACCCTCCTGTAATGAAAAATGTGCTCATAAAACTTTGATATATTATTTATTTAACAAAATGTGAATGCGACTGACACTACATGCAAAAGGAAGTCGCGTTCGAGAGTGTTTTTAAACATCGGACATCTTCCTCTATGCAGGATTTAAGATTTTAAATTGTATCTGGGATGAAATTATATAAAACAAATTATTGGAAAATGGTAAAATAAAGAAACTTAGTATTTTAGAATCAAGCTTATTAATAATAATTCGTGACTGATACTACAGGACAAAACGTGACTAATTCAACGTCATTTTGGATTGCAAAATAGTAGTATTTTGAGTTGTATTTTAAAAGAAACCTGAAGCATAAAGGATCTCCTTAGACTTACTTTAATGTCAAGCGTTATTCTTGAACGATTCAAAATTTGGCAAGCCTATGCCGATATGAGCCTTGACTTATAACATGTATGTAATAGTAATTAATACATTTAATAAATTTGACGCATCCCATCAAGGTAACTTTAAGATCCTCCAAAAAATATATTGGATTAAATTTCATAAAGAGATGTTGACAAATTTAACCTTGTTCAGGTGAGGTGTAAAATGAACCAATGCTGTATGGTATCGGTACCTGCGGGTGCTATCTTATATATAATTACTCTAGCAAGTTTTTTTCTGTCATACTCTTATCTTCCTTAATCCTTTATCTAATTCCAAGATTTACTTCTCATTTTCAACCTTATTATGTCTAGGTTTGACGAGATATATACTCACAGTCTAAAAATGTACCGCCTAGGAAAAAACACGCTAGACAAATACAGTCAAACCTGGATAAGCGAGAGTTCAAGGGAGCACAATCGCATTCTCGCTTATAGAGGTTTCTCACTAACCCGAGTTTCTCGCTAATGCAGGTACATGGGTAGCGTTTCTCTTGTATAGAAGTACGCAGCAATAATAAGTCACAGCAAGTACGAATGTAGTAAATATGTCTCCTAAATAATATAAATAAATAAAGCTCGACTGTCGCTTATTTGAAAGATAAGTAGCAGTCTCACTTACGGAGGTCCATGAGAGAAAAACTACTCTCTCTTACAGAGGTTTCTGTTTCCCGCTAATAGAGGTTTTGGAAGCTTAAAATGACGGGTCCTGGCTATTACTCTCACTTATAGAGTTTTCTCACTTATCCAGGTTTGACTGTATTTACTATTTTTAATACATTTTCTCCTAAAATTAATTTAAGGACTTTTTTCACCACTTTTCTACGGGTTACTGTAATTACGGGAGTGGAATTCTGTACGGGTCAAGCTAGTTAATATTTATTATATTATTACACCTTTTAATAAACAGTTAATTGTTTATTTCTATATTAGAAATGTATAAAAAGAGCTAATTGTTTAGAATTCTTTTTTATGACTATAATATAACTATTAACTATATATCTACATTTTAAGTCTATTTACATGATAACAAGCAAAATTAAGTATTTTTAAATACACACGTTAAAACTGTTGTAGATACGTGTAATTCGCAAGGGTGGATTCTTCTTCAAAAAAATAAGAAAATCTGGATCTTAGATATCGAAACAAATTAAAGGATTAAAATTAGAAATTATTGAATTCATATAAAGTTCTTTAAAAAACGGACTGAACTCTTATTGGAAAAATATTGAGCGGGAATTAAAAAAATTAGCGTGCAAATTCCGCTTTATAAGAAAATCAACACTAAATACTTTTATGATTTTTTATATTCTCATTTAACATTCACGAATAATTAACGAATTATTTAAAATACAAATAAAAATAAATTATAATTTATTAAATAATTCACGTACGTTGGAATAATCCACCAGGAATCATACTGAAAAAGATACTTCTATTAGTCTTCCCGCAAGAGCAATGAACATTCATCGTGTTTGCTCAAATATCCAAACCTCTTTAACATACAAATAACAAAAAATTAAATTTTAATTTTTTTGTGAAATATTAAAAAATATAATTTATGTACACTGAAAAACCGTAAAATTGAATCATTAAGAGACAAATATACCTATATAAAAAGCAATCAGATATAAACTTTTCGATTTATTTTTAATAGAGCGAAGTTGTTATCTTTGATTTCGATTGAATTCTATTCATTTCGATTCAAAAGTTTGAATAAAATGATAAAAATCTAACATAAAATCATTTTTTCCGCTTCAATCTCATTCGTTTGAATTCAAAATTATGAAGATTTTGTGGAAATTAGAGAAAAATTTTTCTATAGAATTAAATTTCTTAGGGCAAAAACATGAATCCAAGAAGTCCGGGTTCGAGTGTATTTTTTTCAATTCTCTTTAATTAAGATTACTAGACAAGATATTTGTCAATATTTAGTTTCCGCTGTATGCATCATATTAAAAACATCAATTATATTCGAAGATATCATGATGTAAATAAATATCGTATGCATGATTAAAAGTAAACAAAAACAAAAAGTAATCTTGTTCCATTTTCAGTATACTTAAATATTTTTTTAAGTTTAAAACTTGAATTTAATCGGATATTTTAAAATTTAAATTTGAACGATAAAATAAATTCATTACATATTATATAAATATATAAATGATATAATTAATTTTAATTTTAACATTGACAATGATTTTTATTTATATTTAAATAAGTTGCAATAAAAATGAAAAAATATTTAAAACTAGTTTTAAACTTCCATAGATCCGTAGACAAAATTCATCATCAAAGTTGAAAATAAGGTACAAATAATTTCAAACACAATTCTAAGCTTGCCTTGGCGCTTGTTCATCCTTAAGTACTCGTTCATCCTTAAGTACTTAGGTATGTATTTAAAATTGAAATTATACCCAACGAATTGGGTAGGTAACTGCTAGTTTATCAATAATATTATACAATTATTATCAATTATATAACCTTGTATTTTTTGCATGTAATCTTCAATAAAAAAACAATGTCCGCGCCCACTTACACGGCCCATCAGAAACATCGCGTGCCTATGCGTAGTGGTTAGTTTAAACGCACCTTTTAGATTTTTGTATTTGCCTTATAAAGAAGAGTAAGAAATTTCCGCGGTCTCAGGTCTTAACGAATTTTCTTACTACGAACAACAATAATTATGTTAAAATTTGTCTTCTATGACCTACTGGTGTAGATTATTAGGAAAATCATTTTACAATGGAACAAACGGTGGCGTAAAATAGACTTACGATAACAACATTAAACTGGATTTCAACAACCGGTGAATAAAGAGATGTATTTTTAGAAACCATAGTTATTTATAGCAATACTGTTGAATATATGAACTGTATAATGAAAGATTACCTATACTTTTTAATGCTTCAGTCATTTCATAGATCACTAGTGTTTATCACTATATTAAGTGTATCAGTTTATCAAATTATATAATTAAAACATAATTAATTAATACCATAATTTAACTACTATGTTATATAATTAAGTTTCTGTTCAAAATTATTAATTTTAGAACTATGAATTTTTATTTTTCAAGTGACCTACAAATATTTTTTTAAAAATTAAGTACAAACAATAAATAATTCAGAAAAAAATTCATGAATTCCGCATAAAATTTTTTGTGAATTTTTATAAACTTTTATTATTATTTTTTTTTTTAACACACTGTTTTGACTCCATACTGAAATGAAAATTTGTAAACAAGTAAAATTTACAAACTTTTAAAAAATCTCGTCAAATTTTTTGGCCACGGAATAAAGGTTTTTCCTAAGTTGCCCCCTGACGAGTAAACAGCGATGTTTACGAAAGAATGCTTCAAATAAAAGTTGTTAATTTTTTTATAAGGTGTAACTTTTACATTTAAACTTTTGTTTTATCTCAAACGGTTTACAAGATGAATACTATTTCATTTAATTGAATGAGCAAAAAAATTCCATTTTTTAATTGGTATATCTCAATCAATTTTGAAGCAAAAAAGTCGAAAAATTAACGAAAATGAAAAATACTTATTTTTTCGTGTCTCTGACTGCCCCCAACCCCTTAATATTCCTGTTGTCGCTCAAGCAAATAAAATAGTTTGATTATTTGCATCCTCAGGGCCGGTATTAATATTCTAATATATTCCGATGATACTTCAGGGTATGAAAATCCCAAACCGGATGGAAGATAAAGATAAACATTTATACTTTTAAAACATTTAGATTTTTTATTTGTTTATTAAAATATTTATAAATTAATTATCTACCTACTTGAAAGTCAATTAAAACAACATTTTGTACACTTGTTACAGACAAATATCAAGGGTAAATTTGCATTGCGTTACAAAAGGATAAAAAATTATTGTCATAGTTAATAATGTCACTATGTAAACTACAAACAATATGGGCAGATAAAAATATTGATCTAAATGCGAATAGGCAAGCTATTTCAAAATTCTGAAATACCCGCGTAAAATAATAATTGTATAAAAATCAATAAATTAATTAATATTCTAAAGAGGTAATTGTTATTTAACCGCATTGTTACACTTAAAAAAGTATGATGGGTAATTTCTATTATTGCACAAAAAAAAGAGAAGTGTAATACATTTGCATTTAAAAATTTTATGGGTCAGTTATATAAAAAATTTTTCAGTTAGTATAAATTCATTTTATCCATAAAATTCAATTGTGATTTAAATGTTAATACCAAACGTATTTTTATTTATTGATTATTGGTTATTGATTAACTAATTATAATACAACACTTTCATTTAACAAAAGATGAACCGGAAAAATAAATTACAATGTTGAATAATTTGTCCTCATTTTTTTGATTTCAGATCCAGCAAAATGCATTACAAAACACCAATTTTTATCATCGTATCAGTCCTTTTAATAACAACAATCCCAGAATCTGCAGCTCAACAACAAGGATTATTCTTACGAACAATATTAGATACGATCAGGAACATGAATTTAGAAACCATGATCAAATTTATGTCCGCACCATTTTTGAGATCCTTCATGAAATTCGCTCAAGAAGGTGAACGAGAATTAAATGAAGAACCTCCAGATGAGCCATTTTTATTACCCGAATACGATTTTATTATTGTGGGTGCTGGAACTGCAGGATGTGCTTTGGCAAATCGTTTAACCGAAAACCCCGCTTGGACTGTGTTATTAATTGAAGCAGGACGACAAGAAAATTATATGATGGATATACCAATTATGGCCAATTATTGGCAACTTATTGAAACGGATTGGAAATACAAAACTCAACCGGATAAAAAAGCGTGTTTAGGTCACACGAACGGTCAATGTAACTGGCCACGTGGGAAAGTTATGGGTGGATCAAGTGTATTAAATTATATGATATATACTCGAGGTAATCGTCGTGATTACGATGGTTGGGCTCAATTGGGTAACGACGGTTGGTCATATGAAGAAGTATTGCCGTATTTTAAAAAATTGGAAGATTTCACAGTGAATGAACAATTTGATCCTCGCTACCATAATCGAGGTGGACCTTTATCAGTCGGGTACTCTCCATATCATACGAAAATTGCTGAAGCATTCGTGGAAGCTGCTCAAACATTAGGATACCCATATGTGGATTACGATGGACCTACTCAAGTTGGGGTATCATATTTACATACATCAATCCAAAATGGCACACGACACAGTTCGAGTCGTGCGTATTTACACGATAAACGACGTTCAAATTTGCATGTAGCAAAACTTACACAAGTCACAAAAATAATAATTGATGAAAATAATCGGGCACGCGGTGTAAGCATGTTACGTGGAAACATTGCTAAACGAGCTTTAGCTCGAAGGGAAGTGATCGTTAGCGCAGGTGCAATCAATTCTCCACAACTTTTAATGTTATCTGGAATAGGACCACGTAAACATTTGGAAAGTTTAGGTATCCCAGTTCGTAGTGACTTAAAAGTGGGACACAATTTACAGGATCATTGGGCTTTAGGTGGACTCACATTTTTAATAAATCAATCAGTTTCCCTAGTAACTGAACGTATTGTTAGTAATGCCGATTACTTACAACAATATTTTGAAGATCATTCAGGTCCATTATCCGTTGCAGGTGGATGTGAAGCATTAATATTTGACGATTTAAAACGTCCTGGAGATCCCGATGGACATCCAAATTTGGAAATTCTCGTTCAAGGTGGCTCAATTATCTCAAATCCTTTACTACGTAAAGATTTTGGTATTTCTGATTACATTTATAACTCCGTTTATAAACCTATCGAAAAATTTGATTCATGGATGGCATTCCCTATGATTATGTTACCGAAAAGTCGAGGACGAATTATGTTAGCTAATAAGAATCCATTATCTAAACCATTAATCTACCCAAATTATTATGGCGATCTCGAAGATTTAGAAGTAACAGTTGAAGGAGCGAAAAAAATTATTGCATTAAGTAAAACACCAGCTTTTCAAAAATATGGCAGTCGAATTAATCCAATTCCATTACCGCCATGTAAACACTTAAAATTCTTATCCGATGATTATTTACGGTGTCATGCGCGACAATTAACTTTTACAATTTACCATCACGTCGGCACTTGTAAAATGGGACCAGATAGTGATCCAGATGCGGTTGTTAATTCTAGATTACAAGTGCGTGGTATCCAAGGGTTACGCGTAATTGATGCAAGTATTATGCCGGTAATACCCGCAGCGCATACAAATTCACCCACATATATGATCGCTGAGAAAGGTGCAGATTTAATCAAAAAACATTGGGGTTTTATCCAATGAAAAAAATAGTTTAATTTTAAAACACTATTTAAATTAATTTATTTTAATTTTATTCTAAATTAAAATGGCAAGGAAACGAACCATTTTAGAAAAGGTGATAAAAGCATGAAACGCTAAATATCTCTTTTAATTTATATAGTTTTTCTTTTGTAAAAAAAAATTATTTCTTTGATTTTTCATTTGGCGTATCAAAAATTAAACCTTTTTAAAATATATTTAGGAATAAAATTCGCTAAAAACATTTTAGCAAACCAATTTGTAAATACTTTCATGAATTATGTAATTTTATTTTTAAATTTATAAGAAAATTTTTGTGATGTCTGCTCAATATAGAATTCATTCCACAATCAGTGTTAATAAAAGGTCCAGGAATTTTCGACCTGGTGATATGAATTAAATGATTGATAACTTTGTAATTTTTCTCGAAACATGTGCCTTAAAAAATTATTAAAAGTACAAAATAGTGATAAAATTCTTAAAATAATTTTTAAATCTCTAGTATCTTTTTTGGCCAGTTTATTGTACTTTTTTTCAGAAAAAATCTCTTTATAAATAAAGAAAAATTTATGATAATAATTTTAATATAAAAAAAGGCCAGAAAAATTTTTAGTTTTAAGTAGGGAAAATAATTGTTTTCAAAAAAAAAAATATATAAATATTTTAAGGCCAAATATAAAAAATTTGTATGTGTGATAACAAAATTTTTAAACCTAGTCCAAATTTAATATCTCTCTGATCAATTTTCATCAAAATCATTTGTAATTTGTAAATATAAATACGAAATATGATTTTTAGTTCACTTTTCAATACACTTAGGCAATATTGATTACATTATAGTCATGTAATTACATATATTCTTATGTTTGATGAAAATATCAGATGAAAATAATAACCTATTTATTTAAAAAAAAGTAAGCCTAATAATTTTAAAGAGTCTAGATTAAATGAAGTCTCAATATTTGACTAGTCTATAGACTCTAAGTCATTTTAAGATATTTTTGCTCAGGAAAAATTATAAAATTTAAATTTATCATATAAGAATGTTGTAAATAACTATTAATAATAAATTTATAATTTTAAAATTAACATATTTGTAATTTATTCATTCCTAATAGAACTAGAATATTTGACAACTGTTGATTTGAGTGAACATTGATTTGAAAATTATTTTAAAACGACACGACAACAGTGGCGTCTTTACGACATTTTCTTAGGGGGGGTAATAACTTCAAGAAGTCGCCTCCAGAATAAACCTGTTTTATTTGATTTCCTGCACCAAAACAGATATTTCATAACGAGAACTAAGACAAATTTTATGACTAAAGAATTTTGTGAGAAAACGTTTTTGAGTCAAAAAAACTTGCTTCCGGTATACCAAGTTCTCTGAATTTTGGAAAATTAAATGCGCGGAATGGGAAAGTCGGAATTCTCGTAACAGACTTGGAAGGATATTTAAATCTGATTTTCGATACAATAATTGAATTATGACTCTGGGAACTAACTACTACCGAAGATTTGATTTTGTTTTCTCTTTAAGATTCATCTATTCCATTGTTTTTGTCAAACTTCAAATTTTATTTGAGACCCGATTTTCGTTTTTGTTTCCTGATTTCTGGGGGGGGGGGTAGTTACCCCTATTCCCCCCCCCCCCCCGTAAATACGCCCTTGCACGACAAATCACTGCTTCAGAGTAGTATAACTTCCGTTCTAATAAAGATTCTTATTTGAATATTAAATTAATAAAAAATAAATGAAAAAACCTCAACGTTTTATCTGTTCATTGTTCGTCAAAAACAAGGCTTAAAAAAATGGGCCAACACACGGGGGATTCTCTTAAGAGTATTTCATTTCCATTTCAAAAACTCAAAAACAGATGGCCAATTGATTTATAGTCTTCTTTATACAATTCACATAGGCAATATTTATTACATGCTGGTCATGGAATTACACAAGTTCACAATAAAAATGAAATTTTCTTAAAAATATCAGATTGAATTTTGAAAACTTTGCACTAAAATTTTTAAACTTTTGATTTTCTAGCCATAACAAATTTTTATCATATTTTTTTGGTCAAATCAAGATTAGTGCCTACGCAGTACAAAATCAAAACAATAGTCGATTATTACTGATTAAAGATTTCCACAAAAACAAGTAGTGAACAACAGTAGTGCCAAAACTCTTTAGGCAAAGGAGCTCTAAAAATAGTTTTGGAAATGTTTTTTATTGTTTTCTAGAAAAAACGAGTGTTTGTTCGTTTAGGTAAATTTTTATTTTTTCTGTACTAATAGAAATCTAAAATATTAATTAATAAAAGTTTTTAATTACTGTACTAATTAAATTTGAAATTTTTTCGAATAAATTAAAATTTTGTAATTGAACGTAATCTATAGAGCTGTAAAACTCAGTGAAGAAATGGACAGATAATAAATTTTGGTAAATTTTGTTTTCTACAACTTTGATTGCTTTAAAAATTACAATCAATATTAAAAATGATATTTAAGGGATCATCATCTCATTTCTGTTATCAAAATTGTATAACATAATCTCAAATATTCTTAAACAGATAATTTGGGGGGAATTTTCGTAGAAAAATCAAACACGAGGACATCACTACAAATTTTCGCAAAGTAACTTCGCTTAGAAAAAAAATTTTCTTGTAGGAATAACTTCCTAATTTACTGAAATGGGTTAAAATGAGTCTCAATATTACACTCCAGTATTTATCCAGAAAATATTAACGGAATTATTTTTTATATAGTACTCCACCTGAAACATTACCGGTTCGGGAATGTTCTCATCACAGTCACGTAAAAAAAATACACGTGTGAATAATGTCCTAATTTTGTAACATTTCTCAAAAATTAATTTGCTTGTAATTTTCGTAACATGACAAACACAAATTGTATTTTAAAAAATTTTATCTCGAAACGGTTAATTTTTTCTCCACGCATTTGCTTCCCACTCAAAATGTACTTTTGATAATTACTTTGCCACACCTTCAATTATCAAAGGGAATAAATGACTCAATCAATATTATGAAATGAAAATGTCATTTAAGGTTATTGAGGCGTTACAGAAAAAAAAAGAACGAGATATGTCGTGGGACATCCGCTAGGAACTATGTTCCTTTCGATATGAATTATGTATTATTGATTAACTATAGCAGACTCAAGGAATAGTAATAAAATTGCGAATTAAATACTCATTAATTGACATCCAAAGTTTCAGTTTTTTGGTTACTTTTTCGTTTTGGTATCAAAAGACCTCAAATTGCATTTTTTTTGCATTTTAAGGAAATATACCATATTTTTTGTTAAAAATTATTTACGAATTTACCTAAATTTTAATTTCTTTTTTTTTGTTTTAGATAAAAATGCATTACAAATCACAAGTCCTTATTCTCTTATCAATATTTTTGATAACAGCAATAGCAAAAACGCATCAAGAATTATTCATTGAATCAATCATAGAAACACTAAATTACATGAATTTCGAAAAATTATTCAAATTCATAACCCCTTCATTTTTAGGATCACTTTTAAAATTTTCACTAGAATTTATACAAGAATATAGTCTAGAACTCCCGGATGAGACAAATTTATTACGAGAATATGATTTTATTGTTGTGGGCGCTGGGACAGCTGGATGTGTCCTCGCAAATCGCTTAACAGAAAACCCCGATTGGACTGTATTATTAATTGAAGCAGGGCGAAGCGAGAATTATCTATTTGATATACCACTTGTGGCCAATTATTTGCAACATTCTGATGTAGATTGGGAATACAAAACTCAACCGAATCCAAACGCATGTTTGGGTCACACGAACGGACAATGTAATTGGCCACGAGGGAAAGTTATGGGTGGATCAAGTGTATTAAATTCTATGATATACACGCGAGGAAGTCGCCATGATTATGATAATTGGGCTAAATTAGGCAACGAAGGTTGGTCATATGAAGAGGTATTGCCGTATTTTAAAAAATTGGAAGATTTCACAGTGAATGAACAATTTGATTCTCGCTACCATAATCGAGGTGGACCTTTATCAGTCGGGTACTCTCCATATCATACGAAAATTGCTGAAGCATTTGTGGAAGCTGCAAAACATTTAGGATACCAATATGTGGATTACGATGGAGCCAGCCAAATTGGTGTATCTTACATACATACATCAACCAAAAAAGGCACAAGACACAGTTCGAATCGTGCGTATTTACATAATTTAAATCGTTCAAATTTGCACGTAGCAAAACTTGCACAGGTAACGAAAGTAATCATCGATGAAAACAAAAGAGCACAAGGCGTAGAAATGGTGCGTTATGGTAAAATTGTCAAACAAGCTTACGCTCGCAAGGAGATAATCCTTAGTGCTGGAACAATTAATACTCCCCAAATATTAATGTTATCGGGAATAGGACCACGCAAGCATTTAACAAAATTTAATATCCCAGTTATTAGTGATTTAAAAGTGGGTCATAATTTACAAGACCATTGGGCTTCGGGTGGCCTAACATTTCTTGTAAATGAATCAATAACTTTAAAAACTGAACGTTTAGGCAGTAATGCAGACTATATCCAAGAATATTTTAAGAATCATTCGGGTCCATTATCCATTGCTGGAGGATGTGAAGCAATTATATTTGACGATTTAAAACATCCTAAAGATCCGAATGGACATGCAAATTTAGAAATCCTTTTGGAAGGTGGTTCGATCACTTCGAATCCATTGTTACGAAATGATTTTGGTGTTTCTGATGATATTTATGAGGCGGTGTATAAACCAATCGAAAAATTTGATTCTTTTATGGTGTACCCAATGATTTTATTACCAAAAAGTCGTGGACGAGTTGAGTTAGCCAGTAAGAATCCACTTGATAAACCATTAATTTACGCGGGTTATTATTCGGACCCCGAAGATTTAGAAATTTTCGTAGAAGGATCGAAAAAAATTCTGGAAATAATTAATTCACCTCCATTCCAGAAATATGACACTCGTCCAAATCCAATACCACCCCCCCCGTGTCAACACTTAAAATATTTATCAGATGAGTATTTTCGCTGTCATGCGCGACAATTAACTTTTACAATTTACCATCATGTTGGCACCTGTAAAATGGGTCCAGATAGTGATCCAGATGCGGTGGTGAATCCCAGATTACAAGTACGTGGTGTTCAAGGATTGCGGGTTATTGATGCGAGTATTATGCCACTAGTACCCGCAGGACATACAAATTCGCCCACATTCATGATTGGTGAAAAAGGTGCGGATTTAGTAAAAGAAGATTGGGGATTATTTGTTCATGAGAAAATCCAAAAAACGAAAAAGAAGAAAGCTTGAAACGCTTTATTGAATCCAATGAAATTTCAGTAATGAAAAATTCCAATATATTTATTATAATTATTTGTTTTTTGTTAAAATTTGTTGAAATTAAAAGAAATTAATTTATTAGCACTTTCGATGAATAATTATTATTTTACTATCCCGAACCTCATACGTGAGAACGGGGCTAGATAATTTTAACAGCAAGAGATGGCAGTGGCTTTTATGGTTTACGATCAATTAATTAGTTATTAAGTCGTAATAAATGTTGGTTTTTTTGTCAATAAGTGCTTTTAAAAATGTTTTATCATTTACACAAAAAAATTTTTATCAATATTTCACAAGTTTTAAGCTTTAAAATCATACCAAAATTAAGAACTTTGCATAAAAATGAAAACTTTTCTAGGTAAAAACACTGACTTTGATAGTTCTCTCCTCTCCTAAACCCTTTAGAGACTCGATATAAATTTTCGAAAATCGAAAATATACTAAAACACAAGTCACATAATTGGGGACCTACCTGAATTCGAGCTTCTCGTATAATAGTTGAGGAATTATTTCTATGAATGTTCTGATTTCTATGAATTAACGTGCAAGTGACAACACTTTTAACCATTGTTTAGTTTCCATACCTGAAATGTAAAAAATAATTGTATTAATATTTTTTTAATTTTGGTATAATAAAAACACGCTTTAATAATAATTCAAACTAAAGAGTAGTATATAAATTTGGAATATAAAAATAATTAATTTAAAACGTGGGGTGCTTTTTATACTATATTTTATAATGACCCTACCTTCATAATTTAGTACTTCTTGATAAGAAAAGTTTATTTCTGCGTCTAAAAGTAAATATTAGACCACACATAAAATTTCGAAAAAGACAATATACTATATTTATAATGCCCCAAAGAATAAATTTTGATAAAATAAGGTAAAATTTATGTATAAAGAAATAAATTAATGACTACGTGATAAAATTAATGAGATTGTTAATGGGAAATTTATTAAAAATTAGTAAATAATTATTATTGCAATTATTCAATTTTATAAAATGATTTAAAAATGATAATTAAATTATTTATTTTATATATTTAATTTCCATCATTTTATTAATTAATATCGATTTATTAAATTCATTTAAATGCATTTAGAGCAACTCAATTAAATATAATTTTATTCGATTATTAATCATTATTTCTAATTATTTTTATATTTTCTGATTTATAAAATATATTTAATATTTTTCCTCGAAAGTCTATTAAATATTCTATAAAATTCGTCACCCGTCGTACGCCTGGTAGAAAAAACATTTATCGAAAACCGGCTCGTTTTAATAAGATGTTACCACGTAATTAGGGAGATTTTATCCCAAAAGATGTTACCAAATGCAAATTTTCTAAGCACAATATTTAATTGTCAAGTAAACAAAACTTTTTGAACAAAACAATCTGGCATCCCTGTTAGTAAACATATAAAACCGTACGATTAAATAATTTTGAGTCAATTTACTATTCTTACACGGTAAAAAATGCATGGCGTTATCTACAATGCTGGTATGGTACAGACATAGATACATATAGTATCTATGTTAGTATAAGTAATATTATAGTATTAAATAGATCTATCCACCAGAAGTATTGTGGGTATCGCCAACCAGTATAATCCTGACGGCCATACTGCAATGACTCGTACGCTTATTCCAAAAAAAATTTCTTACCGTGTACTTGAGTAATATTAATGAATGGAATTTAAAAAATGATGACAATCAGACAACTTAAAAACACACGAACGGTTTAATTAAAACATAGACACGAAATATATTTTTATCAATTTTATTTAACAGACATCAGATTTTACATTAAGCACTTTTTTTTTGATTAAATGAATTACGTGTCATTTTTCTAACATTTTCCTCGTTCCATATACTTGATAAATAATATTTTAATTGATTTTTTTTTTTTGCAATGTTTATTATCGTATGAATTTAATAAATTATTTATTTGTATTATTCCTATCAAAAATAAAGTAAACAAAGGAATAAAACTCATTTTCAAATAACATTTTCCTATATTAAATTTAAAAAATTTAGCATTAAAAAAAACTTGTTTTTATAAAGTTGTTCATTAGTAGTATTATTGAAATAAATACCACGATACTCGAACTAAAATCGTATATCAAGAAATATTATTTAAAAAATATAACACAATTTTAAGATAGTCTTTAAATTTAATTGTGACTTCTTAGTTTGGGCGATAGGCATGCTGAACGCTTAGGCCTGGCAGTGTATCACGACTACAGCAGGAGCTGTCACAGTGGTGACGAGAAGGAGACAATGTCTCATCTTCTTTATCACTACTCAGCTCTTGTCATTCGGAGATGGACCTACTTGAGCCAGCCTCTCTATCACGACCTCTCCGTCCTAGAGTCAATCGACGCCAAAGTCCTCCTGCTGTTCTTAAACAGCTCCAAATGGTTCATGGAGTAGTGGCCGAGGATGGAACAACCCTTTTATGGTATCACAACGGACCCTATGGTCTAAGTGTGTTCCATCCCAGGACAGCCACCTTAACCTAACCTAGCATGTTTAAATATAATTTCTAAAAATTGGTATTTTTTTGTAGCGATCATATATTTTCCTAAAATTAATAAATTAATCGAGATATTCTTCAAGTTAAAAATTGTTGGATAATCGAACCCAAGAAATTGTAGCTTTGGAGCATATGAAAACCTCGATAAAATCAACTTTAAAGTGAATTCACACTTGTTCAATTTTTTTTTATTAAATAATTTGATATATTTTTTAATTTTTTTTCTAAGATTAAACATTCTTTCATACAAAAATCTGTTTTGACAAGGCCACTTTTTTACAAAATAAACTACTTTTCAAAACTATTACGGAAAATTTAAATAAGATTACATCAAAGTTCATAACAACAACTCGCTTGATGAATATATAAAAAAAAATTTTTGTAAGATCAAATTCAATTTGTTTGTCAAGCTAATTTTTAGATTTTTATTCTCGAATAGTCTTTAATAAGCTTCAAATAATTTAAGTGTAAGTATAAACAATTTTTAAGTTAAAAACCGGAACCAATTATTTAAGCAATAAGTTTTTTATATGTTTTAAGAAAAAAAAATTACTTAGCAATTTTTTTTACAGTAACATATTTTAATAAACACTAAGGCCAACGACTGATAGGGGTCATTGGTTATAGCTATTAAAATTTGTTCCTACCATATGTTAAGATCCATAGATTTACATAAAGAATTCTTTTATAGAACTTGGAATTACACATAACTAAATTAAAAATATTTCGACAAAATCAACTTCAATGGAGGATTTACACCATTCACGCTGATGTCACAAAGATCCATAAACATGATCAAATTTTATCCCTTTTGCTAGAATAAAAATTAAGCAAATAATTCTTTCACGCTTTAGGTACATTAAATTTTAAACATTTTTAAGCAAAATTTTGACAAATTAGAGATACATTCAATATTTTCGTTAAAAATTTTGATATGTTTTTAACAAATAATATACCTGCGATTACAAAAAATTTAGCAGCGAACTTCACACGACTGCCATATAAAGGCAAGATTTTAAAATATACAAAACTTTTTAATATGAATGGGCAAAAAATAGAAATTTTATTGAAAACATTATTGCATCAAAAATATAATTAAAAAATACAAAATACCCAAACTTTGAAGATTGAACATAAAAAACTATTTTGGACGTTTCATAATTCTCTTAGTTTTAAGGATGTATTAGCATGAAAACAATGTTTGATTTAAAGGCTCAAAATTTGTTTGTAGGTAGTCTTTTACTCAAAGAATATGTGGTTAAAATTTCAGCTTAGGTATCCGTGCAAATTTTTAAGAAAAAAGTCATTAAAAATCGATATAAAATACATTGGCTCTTATGGAGGAATCTCAAAAAACGACATATTTTGGAAGTTTTTGATAATTTTCATTTGGAATGAATGAAAACAAATTTAAAAAAAACTTTTTAATAGAAAGTAAACATATTAGCAATGAATTAGAAAAGAAAAAAACTAAGTGTCACCGTCCATATAAGGCATGTAATAGCAGGGTAGATTAAGGGATGAAATTATTTTTATCTAATTTTCAACTTTGATGATGAATTTTGTTATAACTTCATGAATGTAGACGAAAAATAAGAATAAAATTTTTCGATATGTGTCTTGGTTTTCGAAATATCGAAAGCTAAATAATTAAACAAAATTTTCAATTTTCGATATTTTGAAAATTAAGCCAGATATCGAAAAATTTTATTCTTACTTTTCGTCTTATATCGTCAAGTAATAATATAAATTTATCATCAAAATTGAAAATATCTATTTTTAAATTTGTGCCCCCACTACCATGCTCATACATCCTTAAATCTCCACCATATAAAGAAATTTCGAAAACTATTTAAATAAAAGTTAAAACCTTAATAAATTATTGAAAACCAATAAACCCGGGTCCGACTAATTGTGTCCGAATAATTAAGGATGTATGAGCACGGTAGTGGGAACACAAATTTTAAAAAATATACTTTTTCAATTTTCATGGTGAATTATCTTATAACTTGACAATATAAGACGAAAAGTAAGAAGTTATAACAAAATTTATCATCAAAATTGAAAATAAAGTACAAATAATTTCAACCACAAGTCTAAATTTGCCTTGGTGCTCGTACTACCTTAAATAGCATATCTCCTTGGATAGTTTTGTATATAGATGTTAAAAAAAGAATTCAGGTGTCTTTTTTACAAACAACTTTTGTTAGTATTTAAATAATATGGAACCAGCTTTGTTTATATATTGTTTATAATCATGACTACCTTCATCATGACTTCATTCTGCCGCGTTTGAAACAAGAACAACTTTTTTTGAAGTGCTCCTTAGTCAGTTATTATTTTTGTAAACAAAGTTAGTCTTAAATTATTTAATTAAGTAACAGAAAAAAGTGATTCAATAACAAAAAAAATGTTTTTAATTACAACAATTATTTTAGTATTGTTGGGATTTGCTCAATCAACAATTTTTACGGATATTGCACGAGTTTTAAATGGATCAGATATTGATACGTTAGGACGAAATAATTATGTGTTTAATTATGGTGAGTAAAAAAAATTATTTTCTTAAATCATTGGTTGAATTTCTTTACTAATTACTCATATTTTCATTTCGTAATTCACTCGTAACATAAATTTTCTTATTACAAATGTAAAAGATAGATATAGTCGATTCAAAATTTCCTGCACGATTTTAGATATTCTATTTATGCTTTGACTTGGCAACACTCTTTTGTTTGTAAAAGTAAAACAACGTTACGAAAACAAAAATTAGTTGTGCAAACTGAGTAATCCGTGAAAAACTACAAAATGAAATTTGTAGGTACAGTACAATGAATTTTATGGAGTATATTTTAATTTTTCCAGGTAGTACAAATAAACGAACACAAGAATATGATTTCATAATTGTGGGATCAGGTCCAGCCGGGTCAGTGTTAGCAAATCGTTTATCAGAAGTACCTTATTGGAATATACTATTAATAGAAGCGGGTAAACCAGAAAATTTTTTTACAGATATACCTGGATTATGTGCTTTCTTTCAATTAACCGATTATGATTGGGCCTATAAAATGGAAAAAGTGCCCGGAGTTTGTATGGGTAAGTAAATTTGATTGTATTTAATTATTTTAATTTCCACCCGGTCCTATTACTATGTCGGTTAATATTTTGAGGTCTCTTGAGGATCAAGGATCTCTTTCAAAGGCTCGAGTTGAGACATATCGGGGCTATCGGCTATTGAAGCTTTTCTCAGCGTTTCAGCCCTACGCAAAATTATTTAAGGGATGATAAAAATGTTTGAGAGGCGGATTCAAGTACAAGCTATCAGATAACATATATTTCAATCAGATTCAATAATTTTTCGCCGAGATATATCAATTTGAAATTTCGAGATAATTGAAAATTTTTGAAGTGTGCAACTTTTTTTGCGGGACAGTATATATCCATTTGTCTAATCAGAGCCATAAAAACTTCTACAAAACAAATACAAGGTTCGTGCTATAAAAAATTTATAGCATTATTCAATTATTTATTTATTGATCACTTTTTATAAAAAATAAATTACAATCCTTAATTAGGAATGTTTATCAAGGACAGCGGATATTATATATATTATCATAAATTTATTTCAAAAGTAAACTCCCCTGCTCCCGAGGGGTAGGGGTGGGAGTATTTAATTGCCCAATAGTTCAAAATTATAATGCGGCCAGTTCTTAATATTTTGGTTACACCACAAAAAAGGGTTTATGAGTTTCAATTTTTTTTTTTTTTTTGGAATCAACAGGTATGGAAAATCAACAATGTCTCTGGCCACGAGGCAAAGCGGTAGGGGGTACAAGTGTAATCAATTACATGATCTATACACGAGGAAATAAGTACGATTTTGAACGTTGGGAGCAGGAAGGTAATCCCGGATGGTCTTGGGACGATGTTGTTCCGTATTATATAAAATCAGAACGAGCAAATTTGAAATTCGCTGATCCAGGTACTCATGGACGTAAAGGATTTTTATCTGTTGAAGATGTACCATTCCAAACTCCATTAGTCAAAGCATTCTTAGAAGCTGGACGTGAAACTGGTCGACAAATTGTCGATTATAACGGATTCACACAATGGGGATTTTCGTCTGTACAAGGAACAATTCGTAAGGGAAAACGATGTAGTGCAGCCAAAGCATTTTTGAAACCTGTAGAACGACGTAAAAATTTGAAAATATTAGTTCAAAGTCGGGTGACTAAAGTATTGATTGATCCTAAAACAAAAGCAGCATATGGAGTGGAATTTTTAAATAATAAGCGAAAATATACAGCAATTGCCAAGAAAGAAGTAATTTTATCCGCTGGAGCATTTGGATCCCCACAATTATTAATGTTATCCGGTGTGGGTCCAAAAGATCATTTAACTGAGTTAGATATACCTGTTATTCAAGATTTACAAGTTGGTCAGAATTTACATGATCATTTAACTTTTGTGGGTCTAACTTTTTTGATTAACAAAACTGCTTCGTATACGCTTACAAAATTTATGAAACCATCTTCCATAATTGACTACATGTTTGCTGGCAACGGACCATTAACCACTTTGGGTGGAGTTGAAGCTTTGGGATATATCAAAACCAATGTTTCAACAGATCCACGAGATTACCCAGATGTTGAACTGATATTCGTAGGAGGTTCAGTCAGTTCCGATTCAGGAACAGCTCAAGCTGGAAGTTTTGGAATCACAAAAGAATTTTACAAGGAATATTTCGCTCCAATAAATGAACGTGAATGTTGGTCGATAGTTCCCATGTTACTACATCCAAAATCCATTGGATATATGCGACTTAAATCGAAAAATATATTCCATCATCCTATTTTACATGGTAACTATTATACGGACCCCGAACGACATGATGTTCGTACAATGGTCGCAGCTGTTAAAGAAATTCTTCGATTATCTCAAACAAAAGCGTTCCAACGTTTTGGAACCAAATTACATGATATTCCATTCCCGACATGCAAACATTTAGAATTCGGTTCAGACGAATATTGGGAATGTTGTGTTCGTTCCTTAACACCCTCGTTACATCATCAAGTGGGAACATGTAAAATGGGTCCAGATACCGATCCAAATGCTGTCGTGGATAATAAATTACGTGTTCATGGTATTAAAAATTTACGAGTGGCGGATACAAGCGTCATTCCGTTTGCTTTATCTGCGCATACAAATGCACCATCGTTTATGATTGGAGAACGGACTGCTGATTTTATTAAGGATCGTTGGGTTAAATTAGGTTATTAAAAAATTTGTGATCGAATTTAGGGATAAGTTCAAGAACGGTTTTTTGGGTGATAAAAAAGAATTCGTATCCATGGGCCTGAGTTTCCAAAAAATGGATCCACAACTTACAAGTTTAACAATAATATTTTATATGTAAATAAAATGCCAAAAAAAAGTACAAAAACATTAATGACTCAAATTTTTGTCAGAATATTAAGTAAATTTTCTAAATCTTGATAGTTAATTAGAAATGCAATATCGTAAAATAAAGATTATAAGAACACAAATTTTTCGTTATTATTGAATCCTAGAAGTGTGATCAAACCAAAAAAAAAAAAAAAAAAAATGGATATAAAAATTTGATGCCTTGAATGCCTCATTTCATTAGCAAATAAGTACCTACTTTTTAAATTATTTTAATAATTTCAAATTTTTTAATTATAGAGTGAGTAAAGTTATAACAGCAGGACTTCGTCAAATGATAGATAACGTATTGGCAGATAAGCGCTTTCGTGGTTATAAATATATTAAGAAATTATCATTATTTTAAACGTTTAATCCAAGCAAAAGAGACATTTGGTTACTTAAATTCAGAAACGAGATTCCCATTGTAAAATTGTAGTAAATGTCTAAAAATGGTCAAGGTTGCACACATTTTAGCAAAGAAATATAGGCTGGAATGAAATATTAGAAAAAATACACAATTACAAAAAAAAAGCTTTTACAGGTTTCAAGAATGTAGGGTCCTGGTCCCGATTATTATCACAAAGGCTAACGGTAGCATAAATCTAACATCATAGATGATTAGATTGATCCTAAATTAGTGGGTTTCAAAAAAAATTCCAGTCAGATTGGATAAAATTTGGCTAAGTTATCAAAAAAATCCATTTTTTAACTTAGTGACGTCATCAAAATCCAAAAAATTTAATTTTGTTCTATCGCATTTAAATTATATCCGATTTTGATAAACCAAGTATGTAATCCTACCAAATTTGGGTCATACTTTTCAAATTTTTGGTCAAATTTAACCTAGGTTTCGTAGGTTTCAAGAAGATGTTGTCCTGGTCTCGATATTTTCCACAAAGGTTAACGGTAGCGTAAATCTAACATCATAGATGAATAGATTGACCAAAAATTAGTGGGTTTCAAATAAAATCCAGTCAGATTGGATAAAATTTGGCTAAGTTATCAAAAAAGTCGATTTTTTAACTTAATGACGTCATCAAAATCCAAAAAATTTGATTTTGCTCTATCACATCCAAATTATATCCAATTTTGATAAATCAAGCATGTAATCCTACTAAATTTGGGTCATACTTTTTAAATTTGTGGTCAAATTTAACCTAGCTTTCGCAGGTTTCAAGAAGATAGGGTCCTGGTATCGATATTGTCCACAAAGGTTAACGGTAGCGTAAATCTAACATCAAAGATGAAAAGATTGACCCTGAATTAGTGGGTTTCAAAAAAAATTCCAATCAGATTAGATAAAATTTGGCTAAGTTATCAAAAAAGTCGATTTTTTAACTTAATGACGTCATCAAAATCCAAAAATTTTAATTTTGCTCTATCACATCTAAATTATATCCGATTTTGATAAACAAAGTATGTAATTCTACTAAATTTGGGTCATACTTTTCAAATTTGTGATCAAATTTAACCTAGCTTTCGCAGATCTCAAGAAGATAGGGTCCTGGTCTCGATTTTTACCACAAAGGTTAACGGTAGCGTAAATCTAACATGAAAGATGAAAAGATTGACCCTAAATTAGTGGGTTTCAAAAAAAATTCCAGCGAGATTGGATAAAATTTAGCTAAGTTATCAAAAAAGTCCATTTTTTAACTTAATGACTGCACATTTCAGAATTTAATGAAAATTCACTAATTTCCGGTTACCAATTTTCCTGGACTAGTTATCTATCATTTAATGAAGTTCTACTGTTATAACTTGGACCACCCTGTGTTTCTGTTTACCAAATGTTTCTCTAACTATTACGTGCTTAACTTTAAAATTCATTGATTTATTTTTACTGTATTTACGTGCTTTAATTTTACATTTTCAAATTGATAAAAAAAATTTTATATCATCACAAGTTCAAATGGTCCGGAGTTTCGTATTTTTCAATGAAAATTACTATAAAAAACATATTTCAAGCAGAAAATACATATTTTCAATATGTCAATTATTTGTGCCTAAATTTACAAAAATCGTGAATGGATCCCTATTTGGATTGCTTTCCCAAAACAAACAGCTCAACTTTAATTCCGATTCCACGAAATTAATGTCATATATGGCTGATATTTCCAAATACGTTTTTTAAGACTTATCTTTGTTTTTGAAATTTTTTTTATCCCATAATTACCTTCTGAAATAATTACAATTACGGTCCTGATACGGTATCTAGTTCCCACTTCGCTAATTATTAACAGTTGATAGATTCAAACTTTTACTAAAAGTTGTTTGTCCATAATATACAACGCAGTTTGTATCTTAAAGCCCGGAAAAAAAGCTCACTTGGAAAAAAGGACAAATGTTTGAATTAGAAAGCTGTACTAAACGAAATTTAGATAATTTAAGGAATTAAGTTCAATCAAAAACGATTTAAGTAACAGAAAAATCATTATGATTTTAATTGCAATTATTTTAGTAAAGTTATCTTTAGCAATTGCGCAAATGCCATCTTTAAGTGGTCTTAATTATTCCTCACTTTCCAACTACACGCTTTTTCCAAAGGGTAAGTATAAATTTTTGTACTTAAAATTATCTAGTTTAACGATTTCAAAATTAATTGTGATCCCATAATAAAACGAAAAATGAGATTTTAATTTTCACTTGTATTTCAAATTTATGAAAATTCAGTTTTCGATTATATCGTGTTTTTTGACCTTTTTCTTTTCAACCTTGAACTTGAATTTTCTAACTTTGTACTAAACATAAAACATTCTCCTTCAAGGACTTCCTGGAGAGAACCAAGAATATGATTTTATAATTATTGGAGGCGGTTCTGCAGGGTCGGTAATAGCAAATCGTTTATCAGAAGTAGGACATTGGAAAATATTATTAATTGAAGCGGGCGGCCTAGAAAACTTTTTTACGGATATTCCAGCTGCATGTACATTATTACAATTAACAGAATTTGATTGGCAATATAAAATGGAAAAATTGCCTGAGGTTTGTATGGGTAAGTAAATTTTTGAAGTGAAAACTTCTTTAGCCACGATGAGCTAATATATTAATAATTTCAAATTTTAAATTAATTCATTAAAAAATTGTTCACTTCTGAAAATAAAAATTAAGAACATTAACCGAATTTCAGCAATGGAAAATCAACAATGCCTTTGGCCCCGTGGCAAGGTTTTGGGAGGATCAAGTGTTATTAATTATATGATGTACACTCGAGGAAATAAGTACGATTTTGAACGTTGGGAGAAAGAAGGCAATCCAGGATGGTTATGGAAAGACGTACTTCCGTATTACATAAAATCAGAGAAAGCAAATCTGAAACACGCTGATCCAGGTGCCCATGGGATTTTCGGTTATTTAAGCGTTGAAGACGTACCATATCAGACTCCATTAGTAAATGCATTCTTAGAGGCTGGACGTGAAACTGGTCGAAAAATTATCGATTATAACGGAGACTCGCAATGGGGATTTTCACAAATACAAGGAACAATTCGAAGTGGAAAACGATGTAGTGCAGCCAAAGCGTTTTTAGAACCAATAATACTACGTCCTAATTTAAAAATTTTAATTAAAAATCTGGTCACTAAGATCTTAATCGATCCTAAAACGAAAACTGCATATGGGGTAGAATTTGAAGATGAATTTAAACTAAAACATACAGCATTAGCAAAAAAGGAAGTAATTTTATCAGCTGGAGTAATCGGATCACCACAATTGTTAATTTTATCCGGAGTGGGTCCAAAAAATCATTTAATTGAGTTAGATATACCTGTGATTCAAGATTTACAAGTTGGACAAAATTTACATGATCATTTATGTTTTGTGGGTCTAACTTTCTTAATTAACGAAACCGCTTCGTATACGCTAACCAAATTTTTGCAATTGTCATCGTTTATTCAATATTTCAGTGGAAAGGGGCCATTAACGACTTTGGGTGGAGTTGAAGCTTTGGGTTTTATTAAAACGAATGTTTCAAAAGATCCACGTATTGATTTTCCCGATGTTGAACTGGTATTCGTTGCAGGTTCACTTAGTTCCGATGCAGGTGTAACCTTTCGTAAAGGTTTTGGTATTTCAAAAGAATTTTACAAAGAATATTTCGAGCCAATAAGTCAACGGGAAAGTTGGTCGATATTTCCAGTGTTACTACATCCAAAATCAACTGGTTATCTAAGACTTAGATCCAAAAATATATCCGATCATCCAATTTTACATGGCAACTATTATACGGACCCAGAACAACACGATGTTCGTACAATGGTCGCAGCAGTTAAAGAAATAATTCGATTATCTGAAACAAAAGCGTTCCAACGTTTTGGATCCAAATTATATGATACTCCATTTCCGACATGCAAATCTTTAAAATTCGGTACGGACGAATATTGGGAATGTTGTGTTCGATCCCTAGCACCTACGTTACATCATCAAGTTGGAACATGTAAAATGGGACCTCGTAACGATTCAACTGCAGTTGTGGGATCACAATTTCGAGTTCATGGTATTAAAAACTTGCGTGTAGCTGATTCGAGTACTATTCCATTTGCATTGAGCGCACATACAAATGCTCCAGCTATGATGATTGGAGAACGCGTATCTGATTTTATTAAAAACCATTTTAAGAATGAGACTATGGGATGGCCTTGGTTATAAAAAATAAATAATTCAAAAAATAAAAAACCCGACTATGTTCAATAAAATCTGAAAAGAAAGGAAGTTCAGTAGTTATTACATAACGACTTTAACAGTCGGGTCTCATTAAAATCTAGACCGACTCAAATTTTCTCAATAATGACCCTCGACTGTTAAAATCGCTATGAAAACTACTGGACTTGTTTCTTTCTTTTCAGATTTTATTTAAAAAAGTCGGGTATTTATTTTTTTTAATGATTTATTTTATTTTAAACTTTTTAGTGTCCCGATACGAAAAAAATCCTCTTATTATAGGTACTGTATTAAAATTTTTAATCGAATTTACCCTTTCTAATTAAATTTAAACATATATTTTATAAACATTTTTGTAATCTACTTTTAATTTCCTTTTTTTTGATACCCTACTCGATGGGTTTGATTTCGCCACAAAAATCCGCCATTTTGTCTTTTTTGTTCAATCACCTACAGATAAGGACACTTGGGTTTTAATGGCGATAATAGCCATACCTTAAATGAAATCCATCGAGCTGTTTGGACGATACGAGGTAATAACGAAATTTGCAACCAAATATGCAAATTTGGGAGAAACATAGCCACTTCTTGACAGTCGGGTAAAAATATCATAATATTTTCTCAAAATTTGTCAATTTTAAAGCAAAATATCGAATGATTCTCAAAATTGAATTAAGCTAAAAAAAACCGTGATATTCCGCGGTTTATAAAGTACTTCAAAAAAACAATACAAAAAACGTCGATTTTTTGGTCTAAAAAACTGAAAAGACCTCTTAATCTAATGCAAAATAAAATGTAGGTAATGAATTCAATTCAATTGATCATGAACTTGATAAATTTTTAACCGGTTTTAAATAAATGTAGACTATTATTAAATTCCACTGAACAAGTCAATAACTTTTTGCATAATTATAAAAACTGTTTTTCCATTTAAAGCGTCATTTAAATTTGTTTACAAAACTTGACCTAGGCTTATTATCCAAAACAAAATGTATTTCTTAAAAAAATGCAGATAACGATAGTGTCTTTTTTCGCTCTAGGAACGTTAGGCCGATTTTTTTTTTAAATTAGAAAACATGGAATTTTTCGCAGGTAAATAATGTTACATTTTCTAAGAAAAGAAATAAGTTCAAAAAGTGTTACAAATTGCTTTCACAATTTTATATCCACTTGTGTCCACTTTGAGAAAAATATTTGTTAACAGTTTTATTCAGAAGACCGTAAAATTATGGAAATTAGTACACATTAAGCTAGATTAAATTCGGGGATTTTACTGAACGCTTGTCGGAAATTACTATCAATTATTTATAAGCTGCATATTTTATAACGAAATATTGTACGTTAGGAAACACACAAGCTGTTTCAAAAATTATAGGTTACAAGTATATACCGGGTATTTAAAACTGCCTTCTCTCCTACTAAAATATTTCCTTGAATGTCCAACTTAAGAACGTTCCAAAAAAATTAATGTATGAAAATATTTGAGATTTAAGTTATATTATAACTTGGGAAAATTAAACGAAAATCAAAAGCAAAATTTTTCGATATATACCATAGTTTTTGAAATATTGATCCCTAAAGATTTAAAGAAAATCACTTATAGAAGAAATGACACGCAAATGCCATTCATTTCATCACTTTAAATGAATTTTATGGAAAAAACTAGTACCGCTTGTCATAATTTTCTTTATAGGAAAATATTTTCCATGCTTTTAACTAATGACTATTAGTTTTCCAAAATTAATCTTTTTAAAATCAGCCTTGTTACATAATAAAGCATACAATTTAAAAACACTTCAATAGAGGATTTATAGCTAACTTATATTTTGGCACGTTTCTCACAATTCAATTTTAATCGCAATTATCTCATAAACGGTGTGATAAATCACCTTCAAATTTTACACGGAATGTATTGTGCATTTAATTATTTATTTTCCAAATTTTGTTAATTTTTGAACAAACTGCAATCACGGAGCAACTACCTTAATAGAAATATTACGAGGCAAAAAATAATTTTCTCCTGAGGAACTGTGTAAACAAAGTAATGATTGTTATTAGAAAACCATATTTTTGTTTCCAAAAAATCAAAGCATTTTTTGTAAAGATGATTACTTTTGTGGGCCTTTGTATTTTTTGAACTATGTAAACATTGTGCAGGACAGGAAAACGGAATAACGCGCCAAAAAAACCACTTTCATCTTCAAACTCGCTTTTTACCTGAGCATGTTTTTAAGATATTTAAAAAAAAATATTACCTTGTTTCTAAATGCATTATAGACTTGGAGACAGTGACAAAAAAAATTTTAAATGCCTTTCAAAATCAAGTGCCTGGTAATTATAGGTCGAAATACGTATTTATGTTACAGGCGTTAGTTTATTTTCAACAAGCTAATTTTTTGAAGCTATAAATTTCAAAGAGCCATTCATGAAAATCATCATGTCTTACTTTTCCGAAAACTCGAAATAGAAGCCATTCCACCGCTAAGTCGGCATACTTGTGGTACTAAAGTGGGTATTTGAGATAATCGGAAAATGTAAATTTTTATAAAATGATTTTCGTGACAGAAGGGATACGATTAAATTAAAAAATAGTCCTATAGAACATAAAATAGTGTCAAAGAAAATTATATGAATGATTCTTCGATTATGCCTTCGTCGATCGATGCTCATTATTTTAATGTTCATCGAATGCTCAAAATGGTCAAATTTCGAACGAGGGTAACAGATAAACAAGGGTAAAGTGGGAGGGGGGTGCGAAAAATACTAAATTTTGAAGTTTTTCAAAATAAAAAATATTTTTGTATATTTTGATCAGATTTAAGCCAAAAAGTACCCTTAAAAACTAAAAATGCAATAATATTCGATTTTAAGAAAAAAGTGTTACTTTTTCAAGTTTTGAGGGAATTCGCTTAGCTAACGCAGCTTCTTCTCATACATCCTTATAAATTGATTGAAAATAATTGTAATTATCTCCTAATCTATATAATAAATACAAAATCTTCACATCATTGATTTGCATTGAGTTCAATGTGTTTTATTCTGAATTTAAAATGAAAAAGGTTCTTCTTGTCTATTCAAAATAACGGATTATTTAAATTTTACTTTGCGAATGTCATATAAAAAGTAATTCGCATGCAGTTTATCAAAACACTTCACACGTTGTGTGAGTGCTGTTCAGAGTGTTAAATTTGTATTTGAAGTACTTTTAGAACTCTCTTTAATTTTAGAATGTGTCGAAAAATTAAATTAAAAATTTGTTTAGTATTAATTATTGTGTTAATCGAATTTTCGGAGTGCTTTTTTAACAAACAATTTTTTGATGAATGTAAAAAATGGCATGCACAAAAGTTCGGTCGATTTTCTTCGTATAAGTTTAATGAGGAATATCCGTATAGTAAAGGTAAGTTTCGAAAAAAAGTGATAATCAAGGAGGACCGTTTCAATAAAAAAATGGCCTAAACAAAATTTTCAGAGCTTGATGGGGGGCATCATTTTCTGACATCAGATTGGGTCTAGTTCTCCGAATTGCTCTAATGGACTATTTGGATCTTGAAAAGTAAGAGATAGAATAACACTTTAAATTGGAAAATTGATCCTCATAAGAAAACTTACATATTTTATCAAATCACATTTTATCGAAAATCGTTAACTTTTGTAGGAAATGCGACTTAAAAATATGTCATTATTGCATTGAATCGAAGGAAAAGAACGCTAACCACAGAAAAATGCTCCAGTCAAAAATTGTCAAGGACAATAGAGGACATTTACCTTTATCCATGACTTTGACCTGAAATTCTAGTTTCAAGGTCATTTGACCTTCATTTTAAAGTTATTAACACAAACAAACGACCTTTTTTGTAGTTGACAACTTTTGCCAACAAAATTTCCATCGAAAACTAACGATTTTCGAAAAAATTTTTTAGTTTTTTAATAAGGATCGCCTTTCGAACTTAAATTGTTATTCTATCTCTTACCTATTGGGATCTTAGTTGACTATTAACGAAATCCGGAAAACTAGGTCAAATATGATGTCAGAAGATGATTGTGTAATCTTTTGAAAACAAAATCGAAGAAATCTCAAATAACGGTTTTGTTCACCTTCAATTTTGTAAAAACTAAGAATTTCACGAAAAACCATTCCAACAATAAATGAATTTCGAGAAAAGAATTAATAATTTAAAAAATATTTATAAAGGCATTAATTTTGCTTTAGGTCCAATACGAGAGACCGAAAAATATGACTTCATTGTCATTGGTTCTGGAGCTGGTGGAGCCACTGTAGCAAATCGTTTATCACAAGTACCCGAATGGAATATATTACTTTTAGAAGCAGGTCAACCAGAAAATTTTCTCACAGACATTCCATTAATTGCGCTCTGGTATCAATTAACTGATTACGCTTTTCCATATAAAATGGTTAAGCAAAATGATACATGTTTGGGAATGAAGAAAAAACAATGTTTCTGGCCACGAGGAAAAGCTTTGGGTGGTACAAGTGTAATTAATAACATGATTTATACGCGAGGTAACGAACATGATTTTAAACGTTGGGAAGCTTTGGGTTGTCCTGGATGGTTATGGAAGGATGTCATCCCATATTATAAACGTTCGGAGCGAATGAATTTGAAAATTTTCGACGAAGGTTACCATAGCAAAGATGGCGAATTAAATGTTGAAGATACAAGTTATATGAAAATGACC
The DNA here is from genome assembly GCF_905475395.1 of Chrysoperla carnea. Classification (NCBI taxonomy): domain Eukaryota; kingdom Metazoa; phylum Arthropoda; class Insecta; order Neuroptera; family Chrysopidae; genus Chrysoperla; species Chrysoperla carnea. The sequence continues at coordinate 4,351,794 of NC_058341.1, forward strand.
GAAACATTCTTAGCTGGCGGTCGGGAATTAGGTCATAGGGTCCTAGACTACAATGGACGTGATCAATTTGGATTTTCAGTCGTGCATGGAACAATTCGTAATGGATCTCGATGTAGCGCTGCTAAAGCAATGATCAAACCTGTTGAAAAACGAAAAAATTTACGAATTTTACCACTAAGTCGCGTTACAAAAATTTTAATTCATCCCAAAACGAAAATTGCATATGGCGTGGAATATGTTCGAAATAAGTTACCATACACAGCGTTGGCACAGAAGGAAGTTATATTATCCGCAGGTCCAATCGCATCTCCACAATTATTAATGCTTTCGGGAGTAGGACCTGCAGAACATTTACGGGAACTTGATATCCCTGTAATACAAGATTTACCTGTGGGACAATTTTTACAAGATCATTTAACTTTTATAGGTCTAACATTTTTACTAAACGAATCCGTGTCGTTAAATTTAACAAAAGCAATGCTTCCACAAAATATTGCAAAATATTTCAAAACGGGGAAAGGAATTTTAACATCTTTGGGTGGTGTCGAAGCATTAGGATATATTAAAACGAGTGTAGCAAAAGGTACACCACCAAATTATCCAGACGTCGAATTGATATTTGCACCATTGTCGATGAACTCCGATAATGGAACAATCCTGAAGGATACGTTTAATATGGCTCAATGGTTTTATGACGCTGTATTTAAGGATATTGGAGGACGTCCTTGTTGGACCATACTTCCAATGTTGTTACATCCAAAATCGTATGGATATTTAAGGTTAAAATCCAAAAATATATTTCATCATCCCATAATGCATGGCAACTATTTTACTGATCCAGAAAATGAGGATATTAAAACGATGATCGAAGCAATACGACATATTATTAAGCTATCGAAAACAAAAGCTTTCGCTCGTTATGGATCCTATTTACATGATGTACCATATCCAGGATGTGAACAGTATATATTCGGATCGGACGAATATTGGGAATGTGCATTACGTCACACAAGTGTTTCGTTACATCATCAAGTGGGAACATGTCGAATGGGTCCAAGAACTGATCGAATGGCTGTTGTAGGAAATACCTTGAAAGTGCATGGAATTAGTCGGTTACGTGTGGTCGACTCAAGTGTAATACCATTCGCCTTGTCAGCGCACACGAATGCGCCTGCTTTTATGATTGGGGAACGTGGTGCTGATTTTATTAAATCAGACTGGCTAGGAACTGTTCGATAATTTAATGAATTTCAAAATGATAACCATATCTGTATAAGCAAATAATCTTTTCTGCCGACTAGGACAAGGTATTTCCAGCATGAAAGCATTTGTCGACATATTTGGTTTCACAAAGTTTGAATAAGGTTAGCTGTAAAATCCTGAAGTTGCAGAATTTCTTTCCCCTAAACTCCTCAATAAGGACTATCCACCCTTTCCAAAATTTCATGCAGACTGAAAAAGTTCCTTTATTGATCATTTCTTGAACCTTCCTGTACATATTTATTAATATTAATACAATTTTAGTTGATAAGTTTTATTTATGGAAATAATTTAAAAATAAACTTCTGCATCCCTCTGTTCTATTAATAATGTTTTTTTATTGTTTAAACAAAGCTGCTTAAACAATCCTTGTTATCCCTAATCACATTCTTACGTCATTGATTATAAAGCCAGATACACACTAATCAATTTGTTAAAAATTTTCCATTATTTGCTATGTCCACAGTTCGTATAAAATTATGATCACAAAAAAGATTTTGGTAACAAAATTAGGTAAGAGGGCTCTCACCCATGGCCAAAAACAACAAATTTCGTAGAAAAGTGGTTAAAAAAATATCAAAAGTTCTTAAATTATTATTAGGAGAACATGTATTAAAAATATTGATTATATGTCTAGAGTATTATGAGAGTCTTACAGATCAAAATATCAATGCCCTTATTTCCATATATACAGAAAAATCAAAAAGAAATTGATCTTAAAATGAATTAAACTGATTTACACCAACGAAAATATAAAAGGTATAAAAATTTTTACTTTGAATAGACAGATCATTAATCAAACTAATGCAAAATAAAATGTGGGTCAAGTCAAGAATTCAATTCAACTGGATCATGAACTTTTTAACCGGTTTTAGTCTATTATTTAATTTCTATGAATAAAAGTCAATCAACTTTTTGCATGATCATAAAAACTTTTTTTATCGTTTTAAATAAATTTTTCACAATAATTGATCTAAGCAATTATTTTTTAACCAAAATAAAATTAGTAATAAAATTACTTTGTAATACAAACAAGTGAAGATGAAAACTAACAAAGTTAACTGTTTAAATACCCTGCATATGGGTTAATGTATTTAAAAAATAGATTTCGGTGAGTTTCATTAAAATCTATAAACTTTAAGTGATTTTTAAGGTATAAAATCACTTAAAATTTTGGCATCTAATTAGTAAGTTTGTATAACTAATAAGTGGGAAGCCTTTAAGGAATGGATATCTTGCCTTAAAAGAAGCAAAAAGTTCATGAGGAACATACACGGTAAGAAATGTTGGAACTTGTTCAGGTTATCATGCCCTGTGAGTAACTCTACGAAGACTCTAATATCAGCTCTGTTTAGTTTTTTTTTCTAAACCATCCCTGAACTATAGCGAACAAAACAAAAAAAAAATTTGAAAATCGGTCCAGCAGCCGTTTTTGAGTTTTAGCGAGACTAACGCACAGCAATTTATTTTTATATATACAGATAGCTAACAATTCTGGCATAATCTAATAAATATAATATGTTTATTATACTATAGGCAAACCTATATACATTTATGTACCATTAACTGTATATAATAAAATATAATAAATACATACATTTAATAATACAGCAATGTATATAATATTGCCTACATTACTTAACATTATTAAAATGTAAGTCGATAAAATAGTATAAATACACACTAGTTGAGTATGAACTAATCATTATAAAAATAAAATCTCCCCTTCTACGATTCGCCCATGGTTGCTGTTGTTATATTATTATTAAAAAAGGAGCTAGGGTGTGATTTTTCTAGTGATCATCAATAATAGTGTAATCTATTTTCTATAACACAGACGCACACTTCACTCGCTATTCAAACGATACTCATAAACGATAAGTTGACAACGACAATATGTTATCGGATTATCATGTTAGGACTAGTGCCAGGCTGTAGTATTTGGCAATCATTTCAAAATCGCTGGAAATAAGCGACTATTGTCAAATAGTCGACAGTCAAAAAATTGAAAACCTACACACCCAATATTTTTCGCTTGAAGAATTTTTATCGATAAAAGTTATTTTTCGAGTTTCAAGCATATGCCAACTAAAATCTTTTCGAAATTCCAGTCGTTCTGAAATGATGCAAAAATATAGCGCGTGGCTGTAGATCTATAGTGTGTGGTTTTCTAAGAGAAGTAGGACAAATAGTTATTACTGACGCTATCATTATTTTTTTTATATTGTCGTTTTAATCAAACAATAACAAGAAGCTTTTACCAGCTTTTATAAAAAAATATATTCTATGAAAGCTGGCAACATCACAACAAAGTTGATTTTGGATATTTCTTCTATTATTGAAATTAAGTACGTTTAAAGTACGCCTATTCCGTAAAAAAGCTGCAAATCATTTTAAGATAATTTTAAAATATAATTTAGTTTTAGAAATAAACTATTTTTATGTAAAATTATACTTGCACGCTATACAAGTTGCCTATAAGAATTAACAATTATAAAAAAATTTGTGCGTTTATAATTTTATCTGTTAACACATGATTCAGTTTTAGAAATAAACTATTTTTATGTAAAATATTACCGACACGATATACAAGTTGCCTATAAGACTAAAAAAATTGTGTATTTATAATTTTATTGAATGTCCGATGTTACGAGCTTAGATGGAAATTGTGAATTATAGATTCCAATTAACTGTCAATTAAATTTTTATATATAATTGATACTGAATATACAAGGTTGTCCAGTAAGATATTACCACTTATATGAAACCAGTGTGTCCAATAAAGGCAGGCAAATACAAAAAAGTGGTAATATCTAACTGAACAATCCTTTGAATACAAATCCTGGTAAAGTTTAGAATTAAAGCTCATAGAAATATTGTTTCGGTACAGATGTAATAATATGTCCGATATGAAATTTCTTAAGTGTGAGATAAAAAAAAGCCCTCTCTTAAAGATAAGTTTCCTGATAAGTTGTATTTTTTGGAATTATGCGGAGTCTAATTGCATAAGTCTTTCAAAATAGAATAAAATTTTACTACCAAATTTTCCCTCAAATGAATATTTTGCAGTAATTTTAAATTAATTCCAGTCTTATATTTGAAAAATGAGTTTTCGGGCTTGATATCTATTCAGATATTTTGATTATTTATCGTAATATAAACAATTTCTATGCCAGACTTTTATTCGAATTCATCGAAAATACTTTCTGGAGGTTTTATTATATCGTTAATTGTTTAACGGGTGATAATTGGTGGCAAACAATATTAGAATATTAAATTACATAAATATCACGATTTATAATGAATTTAACCAAACACACATTTATCTTAAAAACTATGACATCATCACCTAATGGCCTTGGGGAAAAAATAACAGATAAACAATTATTAGCAACTTTATGGCATAATTATTAGGAATTCCAGCCTAATGTCATTTTAATAATAGATCTACTGGATGATACAGGAATTTCTATCCGAGAAATACTGTATTTATTGGTCAACAGTTTCTTAAAAAAACGAAAAAGTTGACAGGTAAATACAGTTATCCTTTTTTAGGATTCCGTTCTCGAAGAGTAACCAGTGTAATCTTTTTGCTTCGCTGTCCGTCCTTCTGTCGGTGGGGTGTATTACAATTGGCGCTATATTTATATTTATCAAATTTAAAATAGAAAAATTTGCACGGATTTTTCTAAGGGTACCTCTTAAAAAAGACAATCAGGAAATTCAAGAAATTTCTTCTTTCTTATTAGGCAAATTTACCCAAAATTCGTAATTTTTATGTCTTAGTTACTCGAGAAAAAAAATCACCATAAATTTACAAAAACACAATCATTTGATTATTTGACATACAAAAATAAAAAATGCAGGGCATTTAAGTACGTAGTAGTAAGTTGTACCTAATGCATAATAAAAATACCATTTTAAATAATTAATTCTAATGAAATATAATTAATATTAAATTGAACTGAATAATTTATAACGAATCAAATGACACAGTGAGTGACATTCTTTATTTTTAAAAAATATTTGGTACCACTATCATACCTACAAACAATTCCAATCTAAATATGAAAATGATTTCAACTAGTTCTAACACATTTTCAACGGATTTCAAAAAAGGAGAAAAGATATCAAGCTGAAATTTTTACAGCGTACTCAGGACATAAAAAGTGAGGTCGAATTCGTAAATGAGCAACATAGGTCAATTGGGTCTTGAAAACCGTTAGAGATAGAACAAAAGTTTAAATATAAAAAATATTCTTTATAAAAAAATAACCAACTTTTGTTTGAAACATTTTTTCGTAAACATCACTGTTTACCCGTGAGGGCGCAAATTAAGCGTAAATTGCATAGTATGTATTATATGGGTATATAAGTTATATATGTGTGACATATATGTAGGTGTAATGTCACAGAATAATCAACACTGTCTATACATAGTATTTCAACAATTAACTCAGTCAATTGTTTGTTTTCACTTGTTTTGGACTCGGTTTATTTTTTGTTCAAAGTTTTTTTACCTTAATTTATTCTAAGCTCATTATAAATTATTGATCCATACGCATTAGTTACACACTTTTATGATTAATAACAATACATATTGTATTATTTAACTAGAAAACAGGAAGTTTGGAGGGGGGAAGAGGAAGCATCTAATTCCTTTTTGTATAAATTAAAAATAATCAATTTTGGAAAGAGATTTAACGAAGTTGGAAAAAAACAATTAATTCATACAAGCAGTGAAAAATAAATTCCATTTTCTTACTTTAATTTAAACTTAAAGTTATATTTAACCGAGCGTTATTTGACTGTTTTGACTCAATTTTTATATTTTAATTCTTGATCATAAATAATATTGAACTTCACCAAGAAACTTTAGCCTAGCTAGTTTTTTTCTCGAGTAGCTTAGACATAAAAGTAACGAATATTGGGTATATTTGCCTATCAGGCAAGGATTTTATAAGAAATTCCCTGAAATCGATCCGAGAAATCGATCTTCATATGCGATTTTTGGCGATATTTCGAAAACTATGCACCCAATCATCAAATGAACGCGATTTTTGTATTTTTTGGGTCAAAATAACCTTATGTAACGAGTTTCATCGAAATTCAAAACTGAAAATTTGTCTCCATTTTTTTCAATTTTTTGAAGGGGTACAAAAAAATCGAAAAATTTGAAAAATATTTATTGTTTCGGAATTTGATAAAACTCAGTTTACAAGGTAATTTTGTCCCAAAAAATTCAAAAATTGTATTCATTTGACGGTTGGATTAATAGTTTCGAAGAAAATTGATATCTGGGATCGATTTTTGACTTTATCTCGAAAACTACTCATCTAAATGTTAAATGAACCGGATTTTTGAATTTTTTGGGTCAAAATTACCTTATATTATGATTTTCATTTAAATCGGAAACATTAAATAATTTTCGATTTTTTGGAATTTTTTTAAGGGGTACCCCTTCAAAAAAATCGAAAAATTCGTAAAATTTTTTTCTTTATGGAATTTGATGAAACACAGTTTATAAGGTAATTTTGATCCAAAAAATTCAAAAATCGGGTATTTTTAATGGCTGGAGGAATAGTTTTCGAGATAACAACAAAAATCGATCCAAAATATTGATTTTCTCAGAAACTATTCTCCCAATCGTTAAATAAACTCGATTTTTGAAATTTTTGGGTCAAAATTACCTTATGTACAGAGTTTTATCTTATTCCGAAACAGAAAATTTTTCACGATTTTTTCGATTTTTTTTAAGGGGTACCCCTTTGAAAATTTACAAAAAATCGAGACAAATTTTTCGTTTCAGATTTCAGTAAAACTCTTCATATAAGGCAATTTTGATCCAAAAAATACAAAAATCACGTTCATTTGATGATTGGATGCATAGTTTTCGAAATGTCGTCCAAAAAAGCATATGAAAATCGATTTCCCGGACCGATTTCAAGGAATTTCTTAAATAATGTTTGCGGCCACAAACATAAGGAAGTAAAATTATTACATTTACAAATACAACGACATCTATGATTATTTAATGAAATTATTATCAGAGTTATGATCCAATACATGTCACCTATGCAGACTAAACGAAACTTTTTGACATTTATATGGCTTCCATTCTTTTTTAAGCTATTTTTTAATATTTTGCATTCTCGTGGCAGCTTCTAGTAAACTGAGACAAAAATTCATCGATCTGTCAAATCATATTTATCCGATTTTCATTTTCATGAAAATCAATTAATCCTCATACCTTGAACAGTACCAAATACCGTATGGATTTAAAAATTAATGTAATGAAAAACACTCCTACATTTTACAAAATAAAAAACACATAATTTAAACATTTCAAGGTCATTTAATTACAAATTGATTTCATAATATTATTATTTAAAAAAAAAACATCGTAACTTATGCAGATTAACTCTAAAAATAACATATTTTAAAAGCAATCATTATGTACAGAGGCTTCTAATTTTCTCATTCATCAAAAAAAACACATAATTATTGAATTCTATCAATAAAAATAGTTCAAGAAACTTGTATGAAATATAAAGTTCCTTACACGCTAACGTATGTAACAGTTTAAAGTATTAGTTACACGTGAAATCAATCATTCTTTATTTTAAATGCTGGGTGACCGAGCTTTACACGGTATTTTTTCAGTTAAAAAGGCGCAAATTTTATCACTAATATAAGAACCATTACTTTATTTCATCGCCAATAGATGTCAGGAAGAGTCATATTTTACTGTCAATGTTTTAGTTTTTCCTGAAAACAGAGATGAAACGACATTTTCTAAAAATGAAACCTAGCTTGATCGATTTTTCGCCACAAAAAGCCCCTACATACTAATTTTCATGAAATCGTGAAAATCGTTGGAGCCGTTTACGAGATATAACATATAAGACAATATAAAAGAGTTCAGAATACACATTTGATTTTTGAAGGTGAAAAATAATGAGAAGAATCCTCGGAACTAACGAAATTCAATCTTTCGATGAGGGAGGGGGGAGTGTTCAACTATCCCCCTAAGTGTAAGGTGACGGCCTTACACCTAAATGTCAAATAAACCGAAATTTAAATTAAAATTCGAAACACAGTAATCTTAAAAACCATTTAAATCACTTATAATAAATGCAATACCTCCTGGACTATACGACTTCACCCTCTCCTAGACTAAATGAGTTACATTATCAGGAAGCAAGTTTTTTTTATCGTTTAATTTCCAACAGAAGGTCATTTTAGTTCATTTAAATAATTCCCAAGAAAATAAACTGTTCTGCGATTAAATTATGCATTAAAAAATGAAAGTACAGTGTAAAATAAGAGGAAAAGCTTCTGAATAAATTTTCCAAAGATACATGAAATTTAAAAATTAAATTTTATTTATTTTTTAAAAAAATTTACGTGTAAATAATAATTAAAATTATTTATATGTTACCATGTAAATATACACAGCGATTTAGAAAATAGTTCAAGAAACTTATAATTGGGTCATACAACTACCCTAATTACGTCATAACATTCTATAACCTAACATAATCGTTCTATTATATAATCACGGAAAATCGTAAATGTCATTGACCTAAAATTTCCCGCCAAAATTTAGTATAAACTCCCACGCATGACAGATTACATTAAAAATTTCGGACAAATTTCATGGTTCACCCAATACATACGAAAAAAAATTTAGAAGGAAATATTTGAAATAAAATTTATAAATTAATCGGAAAAAACTTTTCTTTTTTTAATGAAAAACGTTGAGAAAAGTGATTTCAATACCTAAACAATTTAGGCGCCGTCTAGACTACGCGCCTTTTCTCCATCACAAAATTGATTGTTGCTTATTAAAAACAACTTGAATCATGGAAGTCAAAACGTATTTAAATTATAAAAATTCAAGAAATTTTTAAAACAAATACCCGGCTTATTACAAAACATCTAATTCGACCCTGACATAGATAATGAAATTATTTCGAAAAAAAACGGAAAAACTAATTTACAAAAACAAAAAAAAACATTAACCACAAATTTTCCCAAAAAGACAACTTCAATTTCAAAAAAATTCTAACTAACCTGATACAATCAACGCTTCATTAGGTCCTGCTATATGGACATTCCCCATATTATATTATCCCAAAAAAAAAAATTGAAAAACTGATTAAATCTGATGAAAATGAAAAACTATTAAAATCACACAAGTTTTTTTTTTTTAAATGACAATTAAAATCACTGAAACTGTCCGAACTTTAATTTAGCATAACGAATATACAAAATAGACTATTTTTCAATGTATGAATATACAAACAGACGCCATATTCGAATATAATTAATAGGGTATAATATAACGCATGCGCATTCACGATTATTTGATTCTAAATTTATTTATTTTAGACATTTATGACTGAAAAAATTTATATAAAATCATTTTAAATGTTAAATTTATTCAGGAATAATCAGGATAATTGCCTGGAATCAATGGATACTCTTCTAGTTTTAATAAATTATTAAAATGGTATCCATTTAAACATTGAGTTACGACATACGTTGATCGTGCTATTTCAAGCGACGCCCTTAAATACGTCGAACATTTCAGATTACAAAGTTTGTGGATGATTAACACACATAATCGCTTTTTAATATTTTAAAACAGGGGATGATTTTGTGTAACAAAAGTGATACATAAAGTTGTTTTTTTTACGAAAAATTCTTAATAAATGTAACTTTTTAAATAAAAAATACGTGATAATATTTCGAGGTAAATAAAATTTAGAAGATCGGAGAGAGTCTTGATGATTTTCGAGTCAATTAATTTTGAAACCTAACCTAAAATCGTTTTTTTTATACTTCATAAACAATTTTTAGAAAAATAATTATATCGAGAAAATTTATATGAAACTTACGTTTTGACTTTTTTTCTAGTAATTTATAAGTTTACATATTTTTGGAAATCGTTTTTTTTTTTACTCTTCCAAAAAATATGAGTGATAGCAGCGATTTGGACAGACAAATAGAACAATTAAAGAAGTGTGAAATAATAAAAGAAGCCGAAGTGAAAGCATTATGTGCGAAAGCACGGGAAATTTTAGTTGAAGAAAGTAATGTTCAACGGGTCGATTCTCCAGTAACGGTTTGTATTTAGTTTCTGTTACCCGTTGTTTTGTTGGTTCCGAAAACCTGAATGTTTGGTATTTGTTTTTTAAAGGTATGTGGAGATATTCATGGACAGTTTTATGATCTAAAGGAACTGTTTAAAGTCGGAGGTGATGTTCCTGAAACTAATTATTTATTTATGGGTGATTTTGTTGACCGAGGATTCTATAGCGTTGAAACGTTCCTATTACTGTTGGCTTTAAAAGTAAGTTTGAACCTCTTTTTACTTCAAATATTTTTATGTTTCTGTAAATTTTTATTTTAATAACCCAGCGAACACGATTTTCGGAAGATATGACAGAATCCGTGTAATACGACATCGAATTCGTAATTAGCGACCAAAAATATTCTTTAGAGCACAGTCTGAGCGATATATACTAAGTTTGCCGTTTTTGTACCAAAAAGTGGTATTTCCGGTCAAAATTGGCACGATTTTCGGAATACTTAACAGAAGCCGTGTAATTCGACATCGGATTTATATTCAGCTCGTAAAAATATCTACTAGCTGACAATTTTAAGCCAAAATAAACATTTCAAAAAGAAATTTGGGCTACATATGCCCTTCGCTAGATTGCTAAGCCCCCATATGCCTTGGTTAAGTTGGCTGAATATTCCTTTGGGGTCCTATCAACACGATACAAAAGTTTTCATTAAAATCGGTAATGTTTCCCAACTTTTCCACAACTGAGTCTCACGATTAGATAATTTGGATTAGATGATTAGCGCCAATAGAATATTTCAGGTTTTTTTAGCTTTTCCCAGATTTTCTGAGGACCAGTCAATGAACGCAATCACAGGGTTAACAAAACAGCTAAAAAACTCACAGAACCGCTCTAAGCCGATCCCATTCAAGTCATGGCCAATCCATGGATCAGTGACTGAACGCATTCACAGGATAAAACAATTTTTCACCAGCTACGACAGCAATTTTGTAATTTGGTTTGGCTTTAATTTGATTTTTTCCCTGACGTTCTAAGAGCTTTTTTAACCCTATTTCGAACACGATAGTTCATTTAATAGCTAGATGGGTAATTCTTGGGTAAAATGTATAATGAATTTCGGGAAATACCAAGAAAATAGAGAACGAATGGTCAAATGAAATTGTTGTTTTTGGGCCAAAATTTCTCTACAAGGTAATAATTTTCTAAGAAATATGATTATATCAATCTGAAATTCAGAAATCGCGTTCATTCGATAATAGAGTGCATAGTTTCTAAGATATCACCCAAATTGCCAGACGAAGAACGATTTTTCGAATCGATTTCGCGACAATTTCTTAAACGAAAAAGTTTTCGTTTCATATAAGCAATTTTTGCATGGTCGAAAGTTTCATAGAACACAATTGTTTTACGACGAATTTTTGCAGGTTCGTTATCCAGATCGTATAACATTAATTCGAGGTAACCATGAATCGAGACAAATTACACAAGTATATGGTTTTTATGATGAATGTTTACGAAAATATGGTTCAATAACTGTATGGCGATACTGTACAGAAATTTTTGATTATTTATCGCTATCAGCGATTATTGATGGAAAAATATTCTGTGTTCATGGTGGCTTATCACCGTCAATACAAACGTTAGATCAAATTAGAACAATTGATAGAAAACAAGAAGTACCCCATGATGGACCCATGTGTGATTTATTATGGTCCGATCCAGAAGGTATGTTATTTCATTTAAGTATAACAACTAATAGAATAAATTATTTTAATACCAGGTTAAAATTTCATAGTCAAAACTATAATATTTTGATTTTTTTTTAGACACACAAGGTTGGGGCGTATCGCCGCGTGGAGCTGGTTATTTATTTGGTTCTGATGTAGTTGCACAATTTAATGCTGCCAACGAAATTGATATGATATGTCGAGCCCATCAGTTAGTTATGGAAGGATACAAATGGCATTTTAATGAAACAGTTTTAACAGTATGGTCAGCCCCTAATTATTGTTATAGGTAAGAAGCACCTTATATTTCGAAACAACAGCCCTTAACGTGGCACAAACAGTAAACAGAATTGATTTCAATCAGCTACCTTAAACTAACGAATGATCATTTATTTTTAATGCCGAATTATGGCTCTAAAAAATGGCGTGCAATTCAAAACTGGCGTTCTTATTGGAACACCCTTTATATACTCAAAAATGAATATATATAAAATTTATAATTTATTTTTAGATGCGGTAACGTTGCAGCGATTTTAGAATTAAATGAACATTTACAAAGAGACTTTACAATATTCGAAGCGGCCCCACAAGAATCAAGAGGCATACCGTCAAAAAAACCTCAAGCCGATTACTTTTTGTAATGATAAATCAATTTTCCTTTTTTTTTCAATTTATAAATATCTATAATAATTATATATATTTATCAGTTCAATTTAATTAATTAATTAATTAAAAAAACAAAATAAAATATCAACAATTTTTTTTATAAAAACATTAAAAACTGTTTTCTAATTCCATTTGCTATTACTATTAATTATTATACGTTTTTTGTAATACAAGTTTTTAGTTTGTTTGTATATTGATCGATTCAGAACCAATATCTGGTATTATTCGTAAATAAAAATTTTTACATAATAAATTTTTTGTGTTTTTATTTCTCTATTCCTGACCTGGATGCTTCGTCGATGCTTAAACAGCGCAACAAAATGGAACAGTTTCTACAGGATTATAAGAGGTATAATGACGATCTTGGCATCGATTTTGAACAAAAAAATCCCTCTTTTTGGATTGAATTTACCGTAATGTATATATCCCAGCCAACTAGCTTAATTAACTATTCAATTAAGGTCTTTCAACTATCGGCCTGAACTATATTCACCCATTTAATCCAGCAGCGAGGCAACTTGAATCGATAACCTTTAACTACTTGCCTATCCTAGTTATTTTAATTTAGCTCTACTTTCTGCCCCATAGCACTGAAACCCATACACTGTCAATATAGCGTCGGATAGTAACAATATTGTTGGCGTTTCTCAAAATTTGATTTACGCAAAAAAAGTACAATGAATGGGATTATTGACAAAAAGTTGGGATTAAGCATGATACTATTAAAAACTGATTTCACCGCAAGAGTTGTAGTACTCAGAGACTAACTATGACTAACATTAATTGATTTATTCCAAATTTCTGAAGAATTTCAAAGGAAATATACACCTTTTTGTGGTTCCTGAAATCTTATCAAATGTGATTTGCATGTTATTGTTGCATATGCGATGAAAATTGAATTTTTCGAATAAAATAAAATAAATAATTATACGAAACTAAATGATGGCTCCAGAACTATGTAAATTTATTATAATAAATTATTGTAACCCTCAGTTACTCATCTGTTGATTCATTCAACATCACCTCTTTAAAAAAAAAGACCCTACAAATGATTTCACAAAAGCATTCCATTCTCATTTGGCAAGTTTTAGAACGAATTTTTACTCGAAAAAAAAATTATAAATTATCCATCTGAAATGTAGACATATACATATACAAAAATTTTGAAACAATACTCAATTTTTTGTTTTCTGAAGAGCTCTTGCTCGTAAATTTCTCTGGAAATATTAAACTTACCGAGAAAACGTAAATTTTATTATATATTATATCCTACAACTATTTTGTTAACGGCGCAAATATCCTCGAATTTGATGCACAATTTTTCTGCTGTTAATTAAATTTGAGACCCCGTGTAATATATTTTAAATTTTGGATTATGTTTAAAGTTAATTTGGCCTTGAATTTAGAGAGACTTTTTCCCAAACTCGATTACAACCTTTTTTATTCAATTTGTTTGTTTTTTATAAAAATGAGAACATAAAGCTACACCTTATTTCCTAGTTTTAGTGTGTAGCTGCTACAGCTATTAATAGTGCGAAATTAATTTAGGCATTTAAAATATATTTTCAACTAGATGATATATTAGTTTGTGTATATGTTATTTTAAAAAAATATGAATAATTTTAAGACATTTATTTTAATAAATTTCATTTTAAATGTTTTCGCAACTAATCCAAATGTGATAATAATCGGTACCGGTCCGGCTGGAATCGCGGCTGGCACAAAATTATATGAAAATGGAATTAAAAATATTATTTGGTTAGAAGCCGAAAATCGTATTGGTGGCCGGATTAATACACAGAAATTCGGTGCAAATGTTATTGAATATGGTGCGCAATGGGTTCATGGCGAAAAGGATAATGTTATATATGAAATGGCATATCCATTAGGATTATTGGAGCATTCAAATCATAGTTATGATGAGCCAGAAAAATTCCCAGATTTTTATACATCATTTGGTACAATGTTACCAAAAACGGAAACGCATAGAGTAAATGAAATTCTTCAAGGAATTGTTGAAGATGATGAAATGGCTCGATTTAATGGTTCAATGGGAGGCTTTATTCAATCAAAGTAAGAAAATTTTGTTTTAAAAAAAAACTTATCGAATTCTAGATGCACTTGGTTTATCAGTGTTCCATATTCGAATCTAATTTTGCCCATAATATTGAATTCATTTAAGAGTGATTGGCGGCAAACAACTCTCAATATGATTGCCACCTCAAAGTTCCAGGAAGTTGGGAGATAAACCAGAAAGTTACGAGATAGTAAAATTAATTTAAACCGAATCACAGGACTGTACATTATTTTTGGATGTTTTGTAAGCCTGGTTTTGCGATAATTAAAAATTTAAATAAATATCCTTCAAATAATTTAAAATAACAAGTGAAAACAAACAATTGACTGAGTTAGTTGTTGAAATATCCTGAATAGAAAGTGTTGAATGAAAGTGCTTGCATTAGTTTTATATATTAGATGAGTTTAAAAACATCTTTTATAGTTTACGAACTCAAACTCACTTTTTTGTCCTGAGCAAGCTATAAAAATTTCAGCTTGATATGTCTTTCCGTTTTTGAGTTATCGCGTTCACGGGCAGATGGGCGGACAGACGGACGAGTAACCGGAAATGGACTAATTAGGTGATTTTATGAACACTTATACCAATATTTTATTCGTATTATCAATATTACTAAGCTTTACAAACTTGGGATTAAAATTAGTATACCTTGATATATATTTTATATATACAAGGTGTAAAAACTGCTCAAAACTGTCGAATTTTCACCTGAATATGAAATAAACAATCGAAAATCTCTTTATTTACTGAATTCTAAAGGATTTATGCTGGTTTATTGAGAAACGGGAGAAACAATTCGATTTTTGGAGTCTTCTGAACCAATCTGGAAAGATAGTAATACTAACACGCTATTATCGACACGTTTTGAAGTTCATTAAACTGTTTTGACACTTATTGTCAGTTGCAATCGCCCATCGTTCTGATATGAAGTCAACATTATATAGGCAATTTGTATTGCATGTATGTTAAACAAATAGTATAGGCAACTTGTATTGCATGCATGTTAAACAAATAGTATAGGCAACTTGTATTGCATGTATGTTAAACAAATAGTATAGGCATCATATTAAATCAACAAGTGTTGTAGGCAAAATTTATTAAAAAAAAAAAATTCGTTTCTTTTTTATACTAAATAATTCAATATATTTTTTCGTAGATTTGCGGATAAATTAAACAATGAATTAAAGGAAATTAATCGAAATCTTTCCATGTACGTGTTAGACTGGACACATAAAGGTAATTCTATATTAGAAGCATCAGATTCTTTGTACGATGTATCAGCAAACCTTTCAGCATTATACTGGGATTGCGAAGGAGATAATTTAAATTGGAAGGGTCGAGGATACAAAACTATTTTAGATCTGCTGATGAAAAAACTACCAGATCCAAAAAAAGCATTACCAATAGGACGCAAAATGCTTTTAAATAAAGAAGTTATTAATATTATTTGGAATTCAAATCAAAATGGAGTAACGGTGAAATGTGCTGATGGATCAGAATACAAAGCAGAACGTGTAATTGTAACGGTATCGTTAGGAGTTCTTAAAGATCGAATTGATTCATTATTTCAACCAGAATTACCTCCAAATAAATTGAATGCAATCCGAGGTTTTAATATGGGTACAGTTAATAAATTAATATTTGAATTTTCGGAACCATGGTGGCCAAAAAATCATCCTGGTTTTGTATTTGCATGGCAAAAACATGAAATTAACGAGCAACTTAAAAAATTTAATGGTTCTTTGGTAAATTTTCTAAAATTTAATGGTTCATTCAGACTAACAGAACTAAATTTGAATTTTAGGATCGTAATAAATGGTTATCAGATGTAACGGGATTACATCCTGTGGAACATCAACCAAATTTATTATTTGGATGGGTTGTAGGTGAATCGTCTCGGAAAATGGAAACTCTACCAGAAGAGGAAGTTTTATCAAAATTAATGCAATTGATACGAATGTTTTTGGGTCATAAATACACGATACCTGAACCAGTTCACTTTGTAAGGTAGCGTTACTTTTTAATTCATTTTGAAAACGTGCAAATTTACAATTAAGTGGCTTAATTGTTAAAATATTCCGATTATATTGAGATCTTTGATTTCATCTGTATAAAATTCGGAAAATTGATTGAAATTCTCGAGTATTCAAACGAAAGTATCTTGTTTGGAAAGAAACTGTATTTGGAAAGTATATTTTCAGATTAGTTACCCCACTCTCCCAAGGCCAGGTTTTACTATTGATTGATTGGGATAAATTGAACAGTATTTGTCCACCTCTAGACAAAAAATTCCTATTTTGCCTCTCTTGGACCAAAAACTGGGTACGCAAATTTTCACGAACTCTATTTACATTAACAATAAATAAAATTTTCAGAACAAAATGGTTTACAAATCGAAATTTTCGTGGGTCATACACTTATAATAGTGTAACAGCCTATAAATTAAATGCTTCAAGACTTGATTTACAAGAACCGTTAAAAAATTCAGCTGGCCAAGATGTTGTACTATTTGCTGGTGAAGCTACAAATCAACATCGTTATTCTACAGTTCATGGTGCTATTGAAACTGGATGGCGAGAAGCTAGTCGACTTTTAAAACAGCAAAGAGCAAATAATGCTCCAAAGTTACTATGTTACCAAAATTACAGGACCATTGTCGGGATAATCTTTTTAAATATTGTTTATACTATTTTGTACTAAGGTTACATTAATATTACGAAAATTATTACCAATATTACATGCATAGGCGTATCGAGGAGAGGGCAAATGCAACCCTCTGGGTCTACGGCGTAGACTCTACGCTAACAACTCATTTAGCTGGTTAAACATGTACCTGTATACACCTAAGAAATTTCAAATGAATCTTTTGTCCGAGGGAAATTTTATACTGCCAGAAGTGCATACCAGAAGTATTTTTTCCCTAAAATGCACAATTTTTTTCTCTAAAACGTATAGTTTTCGAGTAAATTGGAAAAACCTTGATTTTTCCGAAATTTCTAGATATAAAAGGATAAAACTTGGCATAGATGGCATTGCTGCCTCAAAAACTTCAGTCAATTTCTCGGGAATATTTTGGGGATTTCACAAAATTTGATTTGCCTCCCCTGTTAAGCCAAAAGTGTCATGGATATAGTTTTAATAATAATGTATAATAAAATTCGATTAACTCCATCTATTTATTATATTGTGTACTTAATTAGTTTCGAAATATTCAATAAAAAAAAAATGTGCACCTACCTACAATTGTAGGGCAAACAGCGTAATCGTTGGATCAGTATTACATCGATAAATTTATTCAAAAATCTGTCAAAAATTAAAAAAAAAATAAGGCTAAATACATAAAAATTAAACAAAATATCAAAAACTTAAAATAAAGCGATCACAAATCACAAAATGTTACATATTTACTAAACTAAAAGAAAAACGTCTTTCGGAAAATTGGCGCATGCGTTGTAGATTTTCATAATTATCTTCAACTTTTTAAGTCTACATGAATTCTAATAATTAACATAGCGCATGTCTAGTAAATATGTTCAATTATTTCAAAGTTAAATTTATTTTTAAATTAATTTATTTAATAAGAATATTTTGATATTTTGTGTTTTATACATCAAAAAATGCAGAAAATATTAAATTTACCTTATTTTAAGAATTCAGAATTAATCCAATTAAAAATACTTTAATTTTTAATTAAAAACACACTAATATTTGGCATAGCAACAAAACCGTTTAACTGGCTATTGAATGATTACGCATGCGTTGTAGAAATTTATACGTTTAACTTTTTAAGAAATCTACTTGAATTACAAAAATTAACATATAACATATAAAACATACCGAAAACGTTAAATAAATTACTTAAAATTGTTTATTAACAGTTTTAGCACATTTTTTACATAATTTTCAATATATTTTCAATAAAATTAATGAAATTTCAAATAAAAAATCAAGAGAAGTCTTAACTGACGCTTAACTTAAGCGTTCACCGAAATATGTGAACTGCGCATGTCTAGTAAATATGTTCAATTTTTTCAAAGTTAAATTTATTTTTAAATTAATTTATTTAATAAGAATATTTTGATATTTTGTGTGTATTATATATCAAAAAATGCAGAAATTTTTAAATTTACCTTATTTTAAGAATTCAAAATTAATCCAATTAAAAAAACTTCAATTTTTAATTAAAAACTCACAGTAACATTTGGCATAGCAACAAAAACTTTGAACTATAGCTATTGAATGATTGCGCATGCGTTGTAGAAATACATAGGTTCTAACTTTTTAAGAAATCTATATGAATTATAATAATTAACATAAAACATATAAAACATACCGAAAACCTTAAAAAAATTACTTAAAATTGTTAATTAACAGTTTTAGCACATTTTTAACACAATTTTCAATATATTTTCAATAAAATTACTGAAATTTCAAATAAAAAATCAAGAGAAGTCTAACCGACGCGCTTACATTTTGTTGTTCAACGAAATAATGAACTGCGCATGTCTAGTAAATGTATTCAATTATTTCAAAATTAAATTTATTTTTAAATTATATTTTTATTAAGAATATTTTGATATTTTGTATGCGTTTTATACATCAAAAAATGTAAAAATTATTAAATTTACCTTATTTCAGAATTCAAGATTAATCCAATTAAAAATAATTAAATTTTTTAATAAAAAATCACACTAACATTTGGCATAGCAACAAAAACTTTTAACTATAGCTATTGAATGATTATGCGCAAGCGTTGTACGTGGTATAGCGAAATTCAAAATACTAAAATCGATTATGGATTAATTGATTTTAGTAATGAGTTTAATTAATAGTATGATCAAATTAGATATGAGGTTCTGAAAATCAGAAAAAATGAAGAACGATATCTGTTTCGATACTGATTAGAATACCTAATGCCTTCAGGAACCCAAAATAATTTTCCACATTTCCTCTCATTACTGAAGTACTGTTCTAGAACATTTAAGGGTGGATTAGAAAAAGTTTCACAGAAAACCATTTTCCTATCTAATATTGCGGAGCCTTTTCATTTTGAAAGAGTATTTTTCAGTAAATTTTTTTGTTATTATTCAAATCTTTTCTTTTTTTTTAATTTGTGAAATAATCTTATCTGAATTGTAATTTATTTTAATTATAAACTAATTTATGAATCTTTTTTGTAATGTTGTGTAAAGCTTATTTGTAATCTGTTTTGAAAAACAACGAACTTCTTTGTACATAAGTTTATAAACTTAAATAAATAAATATTATTAATATATAGAATACATTTTCAATTTACATGACGGCGGAAAAATTCCGCACATATTCAGGATATTTACACATATGGAAAATTTTTTTATTATAAGGTTTACGAAAAAAAGTCATTCTTTATAAAAATCTTTGCTTTCGAAATTATTAGAATTTAACTATTCACTCTTGACATCAATAGTACAGAGTGTCCACAAATTGAAAAAGTTAAACAGGAATGTTAGTGGTCAATTAGAAATGTGGACCATTTAGAACAGATAACAAGGGAAATGATGCAAAGAAATCACTGTGGGAAATTATGGTTGCATGAAAATAGATGAGAAGTATCTAGTAAATTTTATGAAATTTGATAAACCCCCGATAAAAGAGTTCACACAACTTTTAATCGGCTGAACTGATTGATTTTCATGTAACTCACAGTTTTTTAATACAAAAGATATTTCTGCCAGGATAAACCCTGGCACACCTAGTCCATATTGTACCTATCCTTAAATTTAGTATTGCGATAGTATTCATATGCGAAACTTCATATGCAGTTTAACTGTTACGGGCTCCAGGGCTAGTATGTGTTTATAAAATTATTTACATGGGTTTTCCATATACAAAATTTCATCCTCACTGTCATCTCCCCACTCTTTCATCCCCTGGAGGTTAAATATAGATCAAAACCATCCTGGAAACATGTAAATCGTGTAAAAATTTGAGCTCAATCGATGCAGGACTTTTTAAATTCATAAGCAATACACACAAAACATAAAACTTTGATTAACATACAGATTAACTAACGTAGAATTAATTAACAAAATTTTTGCAATTTTTAAAAAATATGAAAAATTTAATATATTTTATAATTATTTTATTTAATTATGGTGATTAAAAGTCAATTTGAACTTGAAATTTGAAGTGAATTTTTCCAATCTCGACAACAATAGTAGCTTCTATTCTGATTTGTTTCTTACAAAAATCAGAATATAAAACTTTCTAGTTTTCGAGAGTAACCAGTTTTAATCTATTATGGATAATTTTAAAACCTTTATTTTAATAAATTTAATTTCCAATGTTTTCGCAACTGATCCAAATGTAATAATAATTGGTTCCGGTCCGGCTGGAATCGCGGCTGGCACAAGATTATATGAAAATGGAATTACAAATATTCTTTGGCTAGAAGCCGAAAGTCGTATTGGTGGACGAATTAATACACAGAAATTTGCTGCAAATGTTATTGAAATTGGTGCCCAATGGTGTCATGGCGAAAAGGATAATGTTGTATACGAAATGGCCAATCCTTTAGGATTATTGGAGCTTCCAAATTCTGGTTCTGATGAGCTAGATAAATTTCCTGATATTTATACATCTTTCGGTACATTGTTACCGAAATTGGAGACGCACAAAATAAATGGAATACTGGAAGATATTGTTAAGGATTATGAAGAAATGGAAAAATTTAACGGTTCGGTGGGAGAGTTTATTCAATTGAAGTAAGAAAATTTAATTTAAAATTAATGATTGCACTAATGAATCAAAAATTTCAAAAATCACTGCTGAAAAAGCACCATAATGATCCCATTAATTTTCTACTTTTACAATTTAAACCAAAAATAATTCAAAATTTTGTTTTAAAGGTTTTCGAATAAATTAGACAACGAAATGAAAGAAATTGATCGAAATCTTTCGACGTACGTGTTAGACTGGACACATAAAAAGAATTCTTTATCAGAAGCATCAGATTCTCTGTACGATGTATCAGCGAAAGATGCAGGAGATAATTGGGTGCGTGAAAGAAACAATCTTAATTGGAAAGGACGAGGATACAAAACTATTCTAGATCTGCTGATGAAAAAACTACCAGATCCAAAAAAAAGTTTACCAATAGAAGACAAAATACTTTTAAATAAAGAAGTTATTAATATTATTTGGAACTCAAATCAAAATGGAGTGACGGTGAAATGTGCTGATGGATCAGAATACAAAGCAGATCATGTTATTGTGACGGTATCGTTAGGAGTTCTTAAAGACCGAATTGGTTCATTATTTCAACCAGAATTACCTCCGAGCAAATTGAATGCAATTCGAGGTTTAAATATGGGTACCGTTGATAAATTAATATTTGAATTTTCGGAACCGTGGTGGCCAAAAAATCATCCTGGTTTTGTATTTGCATGGCAAAAACATGAAATTGACGAACAACTTAAAAAATTTAATGGATCTTTGGTAAAATTTGTAAGAATTTATTTTTTAAACTTTTATTTTCAATGAATTTCATTTTAGAAAAGTAATAAATGGTTGTCTGATGTTCAAGGATTTTCTAAAATTGAACACCAGCCAAATTTATTATTAGGATGGGTTGTGGGTGAATCAGCTCGACAAATGGAAACAATTCCTGATGATGAAGTTAAAGCAAAATTAATGCAATTAATGCGAATGTTTTTGGGTCACAATTACAATATACCAGAACCAGATACATTTATAAGGTATAAAACTTTGCACCATGGATCTTTCTTGAAATTAACATCATTTCACATTAATTCAATTTTATATTTTATTGCCATTTTTTACCAAAACAAAACTCTCATAATTTTTGAAGAGAGAGAGTTCCGAAAAAGATCCAAAGACACTATGAGTAAATTAATTGTTTAAGCACCTTGTTTAGATCTAAATGGTTTACAAATCCAAATTTTCGTGGAGCATACACTTACAATAGTTTAACGACTGATCAATTAAATGCTTCAAGGATGGATTTACAAGAACCATTAAAAAATTCTTCTGGCCAGGATGTTGTACTTTTTGCTGGTGAAGCTACAAATCAACATCGATATTCTACAGTTCATGGTGCTATTGAAACAGGATGGCGTGAAGCTGATCGACTTTTAAAACTTAAAAATTAAAATGTAAAACATATTTTGTGCTTAAATTTGCTAAATAAATTTATCTTCAAAAATAACGAAGTTTTATTTAAGTTCATAATTCGCTCTTCCCTTTTATTCCTACAGAATACAATTTTGAATTATTTTTTACTTAAATTGTAAAAATAGAAAACTTAGGAACTTACAGATTTTTCTCAGAGACTTTACAACAAAGATCATGAAACAATAAAAATGCAAACGTGTTTAGATTCATAAATCAAATTGGATTGGAATCGTGATTGAAATTCATAAACGATTCGCCCCAGAATTGTATAAGATTATCGTGTTGATTTAATAAATTTTTTTAGAAACATTTTCTATTTTTTGAGTAGATAATTATCTTGAAGAGATCGAGGTCAAAACTATTAATAGCCAGAAATCAATTGAATTGAAATATATTTTCAAATAAACATTAGTTTGTGTATTTTGATGATACCAAAAAGACATGGACAACTTTAATTTTAAAGCTTTTATTTTAATAAATTTAATTTTAAATGTTTTCGCAACTGATCCAAGCGTAATAATAATTGGTACCGGTCCGGCTGGAATCGCGGCTGGCACAAAATTATATGAAAATGGAATTAAAAATATTCTTTGGCTAGAAGCCGAAAATCGTATTGGTGGACGAATTAATACACAAAAATTCGGTGCAAATGTTATTGAAATTGGTGCCCAATGGTGTCATGGCGAAAAGGATAATGTTGTGTACGAAATGGCATATCCATTAGGATTATTGGTGCACTCAAATTCTGGTTTTGATGTGCTAGATAGATTTCCAGATATTTATACATCTTTTGGAACAAAGCTACCCAAAATTGAAACTCATAAAATAAATGGAATACTTGAAGATATTGTTATGGATTATGCAGAAATGAAAAAATTTAACGGTTCGGTGGGAGAGTTTATTCAATTGAAGTAAGAAAGTTTAATATATAATAAACGATATAACTAATTGTTTAAGTACTGAATATAATAAGTTGAACATCATTGAATTCCTAATATTTCGAAAGTGTATATTTGATTTCTTCTAGGCAATTTGTATCACATATTTGTTTAATAATAGTACAGCTGCCATAAATGTACAAACAATTTAATTGTTGATCGAAATCATTTAACTACCAAAATTAACCTTTTATGGTCAAAAATTTGACTTATGAATTAGAAATTTCAAAAATCACTGTTGAAAAAGCACCATAATGATCTCATAAATTTTCTACTTTTACAATTTAAACCAAAAATAATTCAAAATTTTGTTTTGAAGGTTTTCGAACAAATTAGACAACGAAATGAAAGAAACTGATCGAAATCTTTCGACATACGTGTTAGATTGGACACATAAAATGAATTCTTTACTAGAAGCATCAGATTCTCTGTACGATGTATCAGCGAAAGGTTCAGCAGAATATTGGGGTTGTGAAGGAGATAACCTTAATTGGAATGGTCGAGGATACAAAACTATTCTAGATCTGCTGATGAAAAAACTGCCAGATCCCAAAAAAGCTTTACCATTAGAAGACAAAATGCTTTTAAATAAAGAAGTTATTAATATTGTTTGGAATTCAAATCAAAATGGAGTGACGGTGAAATGTGCTGATGGATCAGAATACAAAGCAGATCATGTTATTGTGACGGTATCGTTAGGAGTTCTAAAAGATCGATTTAATTCATTATTTGAACCTAAATTACCTCCGAGCAAATTGAATGCAATTCGAGGTTTAAATATTGGTACTGTGGATAAACTAATATTTGAATTTTCGAAGCCATGGTGGCCAAAAAATCATTCTGATTTTGTATTTGTATGGCAAAAACATGAAATTGACGAACAACTTAAAAAATTTAATGGATCTTTGGTAAAATTTGCCAGAATTTATTTGTTAAAGTTTTATTTTCAATGAATTTCATTTTAGGAAAGTAATAAATGGTTGTCTGATGTTGTTGGATTTGCTGAAATTGAACACCAACCAAATTTATTATTAGGATGGATTGTGGGCGAATCAGCTCGACAAATGGAAACAATTCCTGAAGATGAAGTTAAAGCAAAATTAATACAATTAATGCGAATGTTTATGGGTCACTATTACAACATACCAGAACCAGATACATTTATAAGGTATAAAATTTTGCTTAAGGTAAAAAACCACGGATCTTACTTGGAATTAACATCATTTCGCAATAATTTTATTTTTTATTTTATTGTCATTTTATATCAAAACAAAATATGATTTAATTGTTTAAACACCTTGTCTAGATCTAAATGGTTTACAAATCCACATTTTCGTGGATCATACACTTATAATAGTATAACGACTGATCAATTAAATGCTTCAAGAATTGATTTACAAGAACCGTTAAAAAATAGTTCTGGCCACGATGTTGTACTTTTTGCTGGTGAAGCTACAAATGAACATCGATATGCGACAGTTCATGGTGCTATCGAAACAGGATGGCGTGAAGCTGGTCGACTTTTAAAACTCAAAAATTAAAATGTAAAACATATTTTGTGTTTAAATTTACCAAATAAATTTATCTTCAAAAAACAAAGTTTTATAAATGTGTTATTTTTTGATTGGTTAGTTACAAAATGACCTATTATGGCTATAATATATTAAACTAGTCCACCCTGTATGTTCGATGTGGCTCGGTTAGAGTATGGAGAACTTAGCATTTCCTCATATTTGCAAAGGGATACGAAAACAGATTGGAGAAGTGGCTCATTGGAGGAGGAGGGAATTATAAAAATACACAAAATGGATGTCACGTTAAAAACATATTTTTATATTTGTTTGTTTTAAATACAATAATCTCACCCAAACTTACTTCTTTTTTACTCTTGAAATATAGAATCCATTTTGTTTTTATAACAGACTAAGTACAAAAATATCTACTATGTTCATATCCATTTACAAAGTCTACACATTTAAATTTTCTTCATAAATAAAAATGTATAATGATTTTTTTTCTTTAAAATACAGTACGGACCAAAATTAAACTACCCACTTCGTGCTATTTAATAAGGCAAGATTAATGGGTAGCAACATTTTAGTCCATTCTGTATAATTAATAATCTACTATAACGACACTTTTCTATATTTATATTTAATTAAAAAATATAATAAACTACAACAAGTAACTGTTTATCTATTCCTGAAATAGACCGGGGGTGAGGGTGTTAATTTTTTATATTTCATTCGTAGACAATCATATGAACATAAACCCAAAACAGTTTTGTTTGAATAGAAACCAGCAACACCTCCTGTTAGTAATACATTACTAGTTAGTTTACTAAACAAATTGACCACTTTTTGTGCTTTAATACCGCATGACTGATACTTTTTACAAATCGACAGATCTATCATTTGATTCTCCAATTCTCCCGGTTCCCCCATCAATATCAAGATCCGATTTCACCATCTTTGATTTTTTTTTATCTACCAATTAACTTCTTTTGGATAAATGAAATGATTTGAAAAGTTACTTACCCTGAATGCAGAGAAATTTCCTATTTTGTCATTAAACATCCCTTTTTACTTCTTGATTTCTTTGGTTTGGGAATTTCTTTTTCGACGTTAGATATTTCAATGTTTGTATCTATAGGACTAACGCCACAAAAATTAGCCAAATTGATTGAAAAGAAAAACTTGGAAAGTTTACCTAATTACTTGAAACCTGGGTTTTACAAACGAATTCGTTTCGTAGGTCAAGGAAAAGTCAATTACTTAGCATTGACTAATGTAGTTATCCTTATTTGGATGTCGGGTCTTTACTTTTCTTCTAGCTGTTCGTTGAAGGTTAATGCCCTTCTCTCCGGAGCTTGCAGTTCTCGTAGTAACTACATCATTGAAAGGTTAGCTAAAATCGGACAGAAAAATTTAAAAAGAAGTGAATCTTTTAAAAACAATCGCCATAATTCATGTATTTATAATAAATCTGAATTTTATTTACCCTTATAGTCTTGTCTGATTATAAGGGGTGTCAGTTTAGACAGGGGCTGGATTATCGCGGGTCTTCTATACCTCTAAATAGGCGTGGTATGCGCGTTGAACGCGGCACGCCTTTTATTATAAAACTACATAATTTTGATTTATATTCATATGATTTTCTTTTTATTCAAAGAAATTTCAGGTCCTGAACTTTTCTTAGAATATCCTTAAATTACTGTTGATCTCTGATTATAAATTCAGGAATAGATTGAAAATAAATTCTGAAATAAAAAATAAATAATACTGAATTATTTTGTTCTAGAAAAAAAAAAACCACTAAAATTATTTATTAAGTACATTTTTTTTTGTATATATCATTCGCTATTAAACAAAAAATATTTCGAATTTCGTGTACATTCACACAAACCGATCCCATATTATTTAAAACATTTCGAGTTAACGTGAAAATTATTCTCTATTTAATAGCTAATGAATGATAATAGTTCGGTTTTTGGTTTTTTGAAACTCACAGCTAGTTTTTATTTAAAGCATTCTTAAAAATATTTTGTATTTATGGCTGCGCCTCGGACCATGTGCACGCAAACAAACGTTAATACCAAGCCTCCAGGCGTCGTAATTCGCCGTCATATTTAGAACCTTTGGAAAGAGAAGCTGTTGTAACAACTTTTTCCTCTACGAAAATTTGCTTTTTTTCCGTAGATGATTTTTTTAATTTGCAAAATGAAGTCTTAGCGCAGTTCTGCATTTTTTCAAGATACGAACATCACATACTTTTTGGCGCAGGCGGGTTTATTATTTAGTAATATAAATTACTAAATTTTGAAAATTTCTATCATTAATTAATCAATAATTATTAGTTTTTTGTATGTTAAAATTTAATTAAAAACTGTTTGGCCATAATTCGTTACGATTTTTATTCAAAGCTAATTGTAAGAAAAATTCTTAATATTCTTCTAATTTTGGTCCGAAAATTTACTTAATAATCTCGATTCGTTTTACTCGTTGAAGGTTTTATGGGGTCGTAATTAATTACCTTTCACGAATTTGATGATACATTTAATCTAACCCATCTAAACATATCCATGGGAAATTTCTTATTGAATTATGGCCTTTAGTGACTGTTAATAGAGAACTAATTTCTACATTTCAAACAACTTTCTAGAAAAAAAAATGGTCGAAATATAAGATCACATTCAATATCGTTTATATAAAATAGCTGAATCGAAGGCCCAATCAAATTAGGCATATCTTAAAATTAGAAATTAGTCTATTTTTTCTACATAAAAAAAACTAAAGTTACGGAATTCATTCCACTTATACAAATCAATATATATTTTAATCACGGGAACGGTTTTTTTGGAACTATACGGGGATAATTACAGAAAATAGGCCCGAGAGAAAATTTTTGTTATTAAAAGTGGAATATTGTTTGTAATTACCGCATAAAAATGGCGTAAATTCAATTTTTAATAGCTTAGGAAGGATGATCGATAAATTTTTATTAACGAAATGCTTAAAATAACCTAGAGTATTCAAATCAGGCAATTTGTTAGGTCCTGGATTAAAACGATACTTCCTCCAGGTTGAAATCGAAAGATGTGAATCCTAAATAATATACATACTTTTAGTGCCACACAGACTTGGAAATTGGATGATCTAATAATAGACAGTTATTTATTCCAAGAATGAATACAAAAATTGTTGGGTTAAAAAAATAGATTACAGATGTTTCCAGAAATACCAAACCTTGTATTGAGTGACATTCAATTTAGGATTCCAATCCATTTTTCGATTTAAATAGCGGTTTGTAAAAGGTCTATAGAAAACATATATAACTTATTCTCGTTTCTATTGCAAAAAGCCCTTAAATATAAAGTAAATTTTCTTAATAAAATAAAAATTTTAATATTTTCACACACTAAAAACAAATTGCACCAAATTTTTTTTTACACATTTTTTGTTCCCCTGTGTTTTTTCTTACTTTAAGAAAAAAAAAATGGGTATCTATTCGTGCAGGAACAGATACACATCGAGTACAAAAAATGATACTTCTTTAGGAAAAAGATTCGTTGCTTTTTTGAGCGAGATTATCTGATTCTTTAAAAATTACTTAAATAGTTTTCCTCTCTTTACTAAAAAAGTTTCATTTTACAAATGAATAACATAAATAGATCTTACTGTACATTACAAAATGAGCTTAAGATTTAAGGTGCAGGGACAAATTAAGAGGGGATAATCGAAAAATAAATTTGTTATAGAAAAAAACAAATGCAAATTAAATTTTTTCTTTAAAATACGTTCATGGCCTACAATCATTTCGTTCACTTAGAGATTCGTCCAAACCGATTAATTATTAATGAAAATTGTTATCTCAAAATAGTTTTCGACAAATATTTTTTATGCAACCGTGAATTGGTAATCAAAACCGTGGTTTTGATTACAGTCTAAATTAAAACTAATAATGCCATTTGAGTAAAAAGATACTCGATTCAAGAATTCTTAAAGTTAAAGCTTTTTTAGCCGCGTTTTATTATAATCTGTTTTTAAGTAGGGAGTAAAAATTCTAGGTTGCTGGTCACCATGGTTTGAATCGTCATCTCGGTAGCGACATGCATACACGTTGAAAATACCGATTGATCACCGATGATTTTAAGCAACATTGGACTCGTACTTGGATCCTGATGGCAGACCGCTCGAAAACATTTTGTGCTATTGTCTTTTTATTATAAATTTTCTCGAAAAACAAAGAAATCTTCTGGACTGTGTACAATCGTGGACGATCTTTCAATGAACGAAATGTAATTTTATTTCGGTAATATAAAAAATTTCTATTTTTAGCACCATTTAAAATACGAGTTTACAATCAAAAGAAGGGGGAGTTTACATACAAACATTATTTTCTCCTTAACTAAAAAATTTTCATATCTAAATATTAAATTTTTGATGTATTAGAAGAATTTTAGAAAAATTTTGGAAGGTAACAGTTTTCTTATAGAAAATTTTGGCTTTTATTAGAGAAAAACGTGAAGAAACGTATTTTTTTTTTTGGAAACGTACATTTTTGTTTAAGTACGCGCAAAATCTTAAAAACTACTACAAAATTTCGAATTGTTTTTAAGCTTTAAATTCTACTAGACTAGTTTTTATTATAATATTTTAGATAATTAAATTTCAAATAAATTAACATGATCGAATCTGTTTCGAATTAAAAAAGGTGTATTTTTTCTAGGTTTAAAACCTGTAACGTTAAATGTGAGGTTATATGGATTTAAGAACTATTTTCTATCTAGAATTATAAAGTTGGAAACAAAAAAAGTGCTTGATTTAGTCGTAAAATATGACAATTCCGTTCCAGATAATTGTTAAGGATCACAAATATTTTTTGAATCCATATAACTGCACATTTTATAGTACAGACCTAATAATAATTATCCTAAATTACAATAAGTACGTGAATTTTAAAACGAGAACGGTTTTTTTTCTTTTCTATAAATTATTTCGTCATGAGCTCTATTTTTCTATTTTATAATATTACCCAAAATGATAACTTTTTTGGCTGATTATGGTGTCATGATCTATTTCTTTTCTTGATGATATAGAATAAGGAACTTGCCAAAAATGTTTAATTCTATATCAAGTTAATATTTCAACGGCTATTTCAAAAATGTCGTAATCAAAAAAATGTTGTTAAAAACATTTCGCAAGTTCCTAATTTATTAATGAAAAAAAAGAATGATTAAACAAATATTCCAAGAGCCACACATGTTAATTTACCGAACGATTTTTTGGCGAATGTTTTTGTTACACCTACCGCTGGAAACCTCTTGGGTATTTTGGAAATTCTTAAATCAATCGAAGTTCTTACAAACAAACAAAAAAATAGCGTAATTCATAAACCAGCCTTTGCTATTAATAAATTTGTGCACTTAGATTAATGTATACCGCCTGCGATATCGATATTTAGGTAAGTGTGGCTCCTAGTGTATAATTAAAATCCTTGATTAAAAAAAATAATAACTCTAAAGACATAAAAAAATATAATTCGATGTATAAATAAGGTACAAATTAAAAACAATAAATTCTGTGTATAGAAGGCGTTTTTAAACGAAGCCGTTTGGTTTTTTTTAAACACAATTCTCAATTTTAAAATGTTTCACCACAATACTTTCTTCATTTCACACAAAATAAAATAATTTACTTACAGATAAAAAAAACATGAAAATAAAACGATTTATCTACGATATATAAATACAAGCGCGAATGATACCTAGTTTCGAATCGAATACAGATTTAAAACAAAAACTTCGTTAATATTTTATCATCGTATAAAAAAAATGAAACTGTGGATCAGTCTATTCCTTTAAAAATTGGTACGATCAATTCCAACATTCAACATTGAAAGATATCATGAAATCAGTCCATCTATGACGTAACCATTATAGTCCATTCTTTTATGTCAATGATCTTGAATTTTATTTTCATGATTAAAGAATGGAATGGGTCAGAGAGATCTTTGAAAATAGGTAGAGTTAATTAACTTCAACAGAATTTTAAATTCTGGTTGTTTCAAAATGTTCAACATTCAATTCTCTGCGAAGCGGCCTCTAAATGGATTATTCATGTTAGTGGGACGTACTCTATTTAAAAAAAAGTCCAGCGGATTCTTGACGTAACTATTTTTCAGAATCCATTCTAATAGGTCAATGATCTTGAACTCTCCAGACTGTCGATAAAGCCGACTTTTAATTCTTTTTGTCAAATATGGTCGATTGTCCTATAGCCTAAACTCTAACGTACTCTAAAAGAAAATTGATTAATGACAGTAGACCGTAAAAGTTCAGTCTATCTTTAACGCACGTATTTTACACAGTTCATTCTTATATATCAATGTTCTTGAATTCTTCAGAGTTATTACTTCGTGATCCTGGATGTTTTTACCAAATCCGATATTCCATTCTTCTTGTCAGTGTTCTTGGGCGAACCTACACATTAAAGTGCGTTGGAGAATAGCTCGTTAAATGAGATGTAGAGTCAATTCATCTTAACAGGATT
This sequence comes from Chrysoperla carnea, assembly GCF_905475395.1. Lineage (NCBI taxonomy): Eukaryota > Metazoa > Arthropoda > Insecta > Neuroptera > Chrysopidae > Chrysoperla > Chrysoperla carnea. Next base: position 4,383,780 of record NC_058341.1, read on the forward strand.
ATAAATTCTGTTTGTTAACCAAAACTCTGACGTACACTAAAAAAATTGATTGATCAAAATAGACCGTAAAAGTTCAGTCCAACTTTTTAACGCACGTATTTTACACAGTCCATTCTTACATGTTCATGAATATATTTAAACTAAACAACTCTATGCTACAGAGTGATTATCTGATGGTTGATGCTATGATTTCGTATTCTGTGTTGATAATAAAGCCGTTTCTTCATGATCTTTTTCATGATCCCCTGTACTATCTGCTGGTGTATATGATATATTAATCGTTGTTGGTAACGAATGTTTTTTAATCGCACCGTTGATTGTATCTGATTGTGTGAATGTATTAAACGATGGTCGATCTTTCATTGATGGACTATTACATAATTGTGTTACAGATGGTTTACGATTTGATTCTTTAATATATTCATTGATTTCTGTTTTTGTATTTTGAGTATTTTCATTGATTTCACTATGTATTGGTGATGTGCGGTCCTCTATACTAATTCCATCCTCTTCTAATGAATGTAATAGCTAGATTTTTAAACAGAAACAGAAAACAAATATTTTTTTATTTATAATTATCATACTTGGTTAATTTTAATTGATTTTATTAAAATTTTATGTTTGTGTCAGTAAATTTTTAAATCACAAATCAACAAAAATATCAGGAAATAAATTAGGGTCCTGAAGTTAAAAAATTAAGGCATGCTGAAGTTAGAAATATACAGGGGGTTTTATAATTAACAGCAGGATTCAGAACTTCCTGAATAAGCTTATCAAGATGAACGAAAAAGCTTTGATCAAATTTCGATCTGAGAATTATTTCCAATATATTGATATCCAGAAATTTTTGCTGTGAATGGCAGGATTTTTTAATTATTCAATTAACGATATATCGGAACAATTTTCGTTCGTCTTGATTGGTTCTACAGTCAATTATAAAACATTCTGTATATATTAAAAGGTGCATATTAAAAACAAAAACCAAACAAATTAATTTCGTTTAGATAAATCAATGTGCGAATAGCTAAAGTGTTTTTACCCTAAGTCGTTACCATTCCACTTCGTTGGAAAATTTTAACTTTATAAAAAAATAGAACCACAGAATAACTCCCACTCAATGGGACCCCAAAGAGACTTTTAACCATCTTAAAAGGAATAATATAGGATAGATAAAACTAATAATACCGAGTGTTTCAGGAGTAACGAACGCCTTTGTTGCATCAGGTGGAAAATAAAATTCTACGACAAAAAGTCCGTAACGTAATAACGTGCATCTGGTTGGCTGCCTAATTTATTTAATAGTTAATTTTAAAATTAAATCTTTTCGCCTTTGATTTTTATTTTCTACTTGATAAACCAGGCATCCGTTACTAATGAAATTAAAATTGCACTTGTGACACGTTTTCATGTTTTAGCTAAAATAACAACGAACGAATCACATTCAATGATGGATACTTTAAAGTTTCGGAAAATTCTAAATTTATATCGCAAAATTCTTATTACGCCGAGATATGCCACGCAAAAGTGTCCTGATAGATTTCGCTGAAGTTAACAATGCAATCGGTTTAAAAATAAATAAATTTTATAATTCGAAATACGGACTATTTTCTCAGGGGAAATGCATTTTTCAATTAGTTTTTGTGTTACGACAAAGAAAATCCATTTTCATGTTTGAATGTCTCCTACAAAGTGTATTTTGAAATTAGCAGTGAGTGCATTCGGTTATTAACAAAAAATTAAAAACAGCTGCAAAATTCAGACCCAGCCCACCTGAGAACTGCTAAAAAAATTATTAATTCTCAGCTGATTTCCTCAGCATTAGGATCTTCCCTAACTGTAGGCGTAGATGTCTTCCTTTCCCTATTAATCGAAGACGTAGATTCACGTCTTTCCCTTTTAATTGTAGACGTAGATGTCCTTCTACCATCAACCAACTCATTCGTGTAAATTAATTTGAAGAACTGTAAATTTTTTAAAAGGGATCTTTATGAAAACAAAACTGAACTGAAAATTCTACGAAATGTATCTCTTGCCTTCATAGACGGTTTCAGATTTTTTTAACTGACAATTTTAAACATAAAATTTTAACCAATTTTTGTAAAGGAAAAAATATTTTCTTATTTTAATGATTGAAGGAAAATGGCGAAAAAATTGATGGATTGATGAAATAATGGAATTCTACTTAAAAGAAAATTAATTTTTGGTGAATCAGAGCCTTGTGAATAACAATATTAACCACCATTTTATATTATTGTAGGATAAACCCGCTGGAAAAAGGAGGGTGTTTGAACCGCTTTGTGTGTCTGTCTGTCTATCTGTGACATCGTAGCTCCTAAACACATGAACCGATTTTTATTTTTTTTGTTTAGCTTGAAAGATAATTTAATGGAGCGTGTTCATAGCAAAAGATGTGATGATCGTCAAAATCGGTTCAGTTTGCAGAAAGCTATAACAAAAAAAGCAATTTAATGGAGAGTGTTCTTAGCTATATTTCAAGTACGAGTTTAGGGTTCCGTTTTCGAAACATATGTCGGAGCTTTTTTAACTTTTGTACAGTTCACTTTTCTCAAAATTGTCACGTTGAAAAACTAGACGGTTTTTTTTTAAATACTGAGGTCTTTGAGTCGCACATACTGCACTACTAGGAGCGCTAGTTTGTTAACTAACTAAAAATCACACTGCCCCGAAGCTGATCCTTATGTACTCCAGATCTCCTTCTCCCCTAAGTGAGATTTTGCAGCTAAAAGTTGTAAAATTTTGTTTCAAATCAATCCTGAGAACAATCCCAACGGAGAAGCTGAGAATCATACAGCTTCATCAGCTTAAAATAGCACCTCTTACCCGGAGACGTCTTGCCTTCGGGTAAACCGCAATCTTATTAATAACAAAATGGTGGTTAATTTTATCGAATCATAATTATTAAGTGTTTTCAATGAATCGAAGGTGATTTTGATTTAAAAAAAAAATAGAGAATGATTTGAGGTTTTGTTGGGTAATGACTTACTTATTAGATTTGATCAAACAATAAAACAAAAAGTGTGTGCTATGAACTTCATTCCGAATCAGAACTATCTGAATTATCTGACGATTTAGATACACCAGGAATCTCAAGAGCGTTTGATGAAAAAGAAATTGGTGTTCTCAATTTATATTCGGACTTCATTAACTATTGAAATGAAAAATTTTTTTAAATTTAAAAATAAAAAAATCAATATTAAATCATAATCAATAAACTGCGGCTGTAAGCGTATAAATATTATTTTGAAATGAAAATAATATTCCAAATTTATAAAAAAAAAAGACCCATTGGGACAACATCGATCACGTTAAGAAATAAATAAAAAACTAAATTTGAAAAAATAAATAATTCATGCCAATTTTGATTTAGAAATTTTTTTGTTTTCGTTTTATTGCGTACGAGTACATGCAAATTTTTAAGAAATGAAAATGAAACACTTATTTACAACATTGTTTGTCCCACGTATACAAAATGACAAAGCTGACAATGATTTTTCGACATTTAATTCTATGATATATTTTGATTCAAGTTTCCACTGATATAGTTTGTTAAGTAACGGAAACCACACGCTGATATAATCCACGATCCGTGGAAACTTGAACCATTTTGACTTCAACATTCAAACCGTGGTTTTCGTTACCCAACAAAACTATGTTCTAAAAATGGATTTTGAAAAATCTTCAATTTCGAAACCACGTTGCTATTTATTTGAATGAAAATGAAATTGATCCAAAATTTAGATGAAAAAAAAAGCAATAAGGAGGATAAGGATAAGGAGTAAGAACACAACAATGAAAAACACTTAAAAAGATTTTGTTTAGTTGCACACGAAGCGCCACCATTTTGAAAAAAATATATATAAATAACCAAATGGAACTCAAAAAAACTTACCTTTTCAACTTCTTCATCAAACTGTTCCCCACCAGTGATATCTCCCTTTTGGGAACGTTCCATTAATGTAGCCCGTAATGCAGCCATATATAAAGAACGTTTTATTTTTATATATAACACTTCAGTCACTGCACGCACTGAATAATCTGGCACAAAAGTGTGACGTAACAAAGTTTCCATGTTCACTGATTGTAAGCTACCCATATTTGTTGGTTGAACAGTCGGTGATTCGGCTACGAAAGGAAAAAAAATTTATAACTATGAAAATATATAAATAGGATGGGCCATTTTAATCTATACACCTAAACATCTCGTTTTGTAGTTAGGTTAGGTTAGAGTGGCTGTCCTGGGGTGGGACACACTTAGACCGTAGGGTCCGTTGTGATATCGTAAATGCCGAATCGTCGAATTAAAAAAAAAAATAAATGTACAAACCTACGCCACCAACATTTTGCATTAAAGCTTGTTTTCCAAAATATGTAAATGGACCACTTTCAAATAATAAACTTTCACGTCCCACCGTAACTTCTACACGACCTTCTAAAACTAGAACAAAATAATCGGCTGGTTTCCCTTGTTGATAGATAATTGTCAATGGATCATGTTTATCCTTTTTCTTGATATGTACAATGATATCTTGCTTCAACATTCGTCGTAATATTGTTTCCGAAATATTATCGGGTCTGAATAAATCTATACCTAGAATTTTAATTTAGAAAAATTGATTTTTTTAATTGTAATTTTTTGTCGGAATAAAAAAAAGGAAAACTTACTTGTGCTTAAATATTGGAAGGTCGCTAACGTTAATTGTGGACTTATTCTAATTCGTTGATGTTCACGCCGTTCGGCGAATATCGTAAAATCTTGTTTTCTATGTTCATTACGCCTTCGTTTAGACCGATTATCAGCTACAAAAAAGTAAAAAAGTTTTATTAGATAACTCAAATTCGTTCGCACGTTTGTTCGTCTTGGGAACCAACAAACTGAATTGATTTTCTCTATTCCAAGGCGATTATCGGGATCTAGATGTTCGAATGACTTCTTTGTTTTATAAAATCGCGACTTTTTGTGATTAAATCGGTTTGCAAACTTGTAAAAACCAGGAATTATCAAGAAATATGATAAAACTGGGAAATCAGGGACTAGAAAAACATTTTAAGGAGGCTTCTGGATCACCAAAAAGTATAAAGCTTGGAAAAACAGCATGAAGATGATATTCCCCAAAATAAAATGATAAAATTTACTTACTAAACACATCAGTTTCATCCATAATTTCAGCTTGAATTAATTCTTCAATAACATCTTCCAATGTTACCAAACCCACCGTCTCATAGAATGGATCACCTTCACCTTCGTTGTTGACCCGATGTACAAAAGCCATATGACCTTTATGACCTTCTTTAAATTGTTTAAACATGACATCTAACGTAACATCTTCGTACACAAAATTACATGGATTTTGATAGAATTGACACAAAGTTTTTAACGGAGTATTATCGTCCGGATCAACAAACGCTAAATCTTTGATATATAACATTGTTACAATGTTTGTACGAGTGCCTTCGAATACTGGAATACGAGAAAATCCTAGAAAAAAGAAATTAATATGACTGAAAAATTCAATTCTAGAAGAATATTAAGATTATTTGCTAGAGCACAGGTGGGACTCTTGACTGTCGATTGAATTACCACCTTCATAAAATGGGGATCTTTTATGAACCCACTTTTAGGGCCTGTATGGAAGACGATTAAACCTCCATAAACGTTATTTGCACCTGTAGAAACCTACAGGGCGCTAGACTTAGAACGCTTTGGTCCGAAACCGTGGATCTATCAATCCCGTAATAAATTACGGTGGAGAAAAAACGATCCAAATTTTTTTCGGCAAATCCGTTAAAATAAAGGAAGTAAAAATGAGATTTATTGATTGATTTTCCAGGAGGAGGGGATAATTTTGGATCCAAATTTATATCCAAACTAGCGAAACAACATTATAATAAAGATTTGTATATATATTGATTACCTGATTTCATAATTTCTGAAACAGTTTCAAAATTCAATATGGATTCATAATCCAACATAAATACATCCTCAATGCGTGTCATAACATCGGACACAGTTTTTTTGCGTAGTTCCAATGCACCAGATATTATATTTACTTCGTCTTTATCTAAATCATTAGTATCAGTTGTCACCTAGAAAAAATAAATAAATAAATTTTATGAAACATTACTCGATCGATAATTACAATATTATTATCAGTAGTTTCGAAGAAACAATTAGAATTTATTGATAAATACCAAGAATAATTATATGAAATATGATTTCATTTTATTTTAATTATGTGTGAAATGCGAGTTTTATGCTTGCTCGAATATGCTCTTATCAATTATATTCCGAGTAATACTAAACAATAAATATTTTTATACCATGTATATATGAAATCTATCAAGGTATACTAAGTTTAGTCCCAAGTTTGTAACGCTTAAAAATATTGATGCTACCAACAAAATTTTGGTATAAGTGTTCATAAAATCACCTAATTAGTCCTTTTTTGGTTGTCTGTCCGTCTGTCTGTTCGTAAGCACGATAATTGAAAAACGAAAAGAGATATCAAGCTGAAATTTTTATAGCGTGCTAAGCAAACAAAATCAACACTACTAATTATGTAATCAACGCTGTCTCTACATGGTATTTCAACAATTAACTCAGTCTTAGATCAAACAGAATGAACAAACGCACAAATAGCTAGATTTTTGTTATCAATTATTGTCAAAACTCGGTTTACAAAAAAATGTTTGCGTATTTATAAAGAACAACTTTCTAATATAAAGCGTCCATCTAATGTTTGTCAGTTATGGAATCAGAAAGAGGTTTTAATTGAACCCGAAAACTTAGAACAAATTTGATGCCGGTATATAAGATTTGTGCGTTTGAAACTACCATTTTTCGTTTGAGGCATTTTCCTCGATTAAAACTTTACTCGGCCAACTTTCAGTGATACTAGTAGTTATTGTTCCATTAAAAGAGCCAGTAATGTATAATAATATTTTGTTGAAGGCGGTATTAAAAATATAAAAAGATTATGTCATTTATTTTATTTATAAAGAATTATTTTTATTTTTGCTTTTAATAACAATGATTTGATTTAACCTCAATTGACACACAACATTCAATAAAGACGTTTATTTTATTTATTTTAATATTATAATTATTAATTTAATTATAATTAAATCTTAAGTAATCGTTTCTAACTTTTAAAATCTTTACACAAATATACAATTGTTGGTGCGTCTGTATGTAATCGCGTAACTTTTGTTACGGTCAAATTCATTTGCTTTGTCGAAAAGATTGTTCCTTGCTATAATAGCCCCCCGCCTCTTAAACTCTAATTTCCAATGATTTAATTTGTGTGAGTAGTGAACTTAGAATTCGAAGACCGCAGCCAGGCTGAAATTCTCCTTGATGAAAACGAAATCAAAGGCTTCTTTGATACAAGCCTCCTTGTTAATCAAATCAATCTTTTTTTAGCGGTGTAAGAACTGGGAAAGTAGATAACAAACTTTAGCTTTTATATTTCGAGGAAAGGTAGTACTGAAGGATAGAAATCAGGTTCAAAGCTTGTTTAGTGTCTGAAGGAAGAAATTTATCGTGGCGAAGATTACCAGAGGGAGTATTTCGCAGAAAAATTTGTTTATAAAGTTGCAGCTGTCCTGACAGGCGGACAGGGAACGATTAGAAAATTATATATTATGAAATTATTATTTTTAACGTAATTTTTCTTTTTTTTAAATATGTTAATATTAATTTTATGAAAAATTCTATTTTCAAAATTCTTATAAAAATAAATCGCAAGGTTTATAAATACATCGATTTATTTATTTTAAATATGAGCACAGATGCTCTGACGAAAAACACATTGAATAAATTTATCAAATTTTTTAATAATGGTGTAAATTTCAAGCTGAATGAATTTTCCTCGAATTTTAAAAGACGAGCGACGAATTTTCCCCTTGTCTGATAAATAAATTCTACTATCATGTGACTACAATTTCCCCGTTTTTTTTTATGGATTAATTAAAAGAAAATTTTTGATATTTGTGCCTTTTCTTTCGCTAGGAAATGGAAATTTATTGCTTCAAAAATAAGTTTACCTTGTTTTTAGTGTTTCCTTATTACCTTTCTCTCTATTCTAAAAAGAAAATTGGGATTAAAAATTTGAGATTAATTTTGTGACTTATCTTGAAGTCAAAAATTATATTTTACTCCCTTAGATGTTTGAGTAACTTTACTATTGCCATATTGGTATCCATAAATGGTTGCTGATAAAGGTCGTTTTATGCAAATTTTGATCATGTAAATAAAATTCCTTGACCGATTTAGACTTTTAAAGATAATGCAATTATTATAACAGTAGCGTATTTATACCTACTAAGATTCTCAGACTCTTCTTTGGTTTCATTCCCGATTTTTTGTGTCTACTTTTTTATTTTCTAGAGTAATTGAGCCCAAAAATAACGAAAATCTAGTTCATTTGGATATTAGACAAATATTTTGTAAAAAATTTCCCGAATCGATCCTAGAAATGAATTTTGGTATGGGATTTTGGACGATATATGAAAAACTATGAACTTAATAATGAAATGAACGCGATTTTTGAATTTTTTGGGTCAATATTACCGTATATACTGAGTTTTATCGAAATTTGAGCCAATGAAATTTTCTCGATTTTTTGGAATTTTCTTAAGGGGTACCCCTTAGAAAAAAATCGAAAAAATCGCAAAAAGGTTTTTGCTTCCGAATTTGATGAAACTCCATCTATAAGGTAAATTTAACCCAAAAAACTCAAAAATCACGATTATTTATCGATAGGGCGATTAGTTTCCGAAAAAATCGATATTTCGGATTCATTTTTGACGTTATTTCGAAAAATACTTGTCCTATCGCTGTATGTACCCGATTTTTGAATTTTTTGGGTCAGAATTACCTTATATACTGAGTTTTATCGAAATTGGAGACAAGAAATGATTTTCGATTTTTTGCAATTTTCTTAAGGGGTACCCCTTCAAAAAAATCGAAAAAATCGGAAACAACTTTTTGTTTTGGAATTTGATAAAACTCCGTATATAAGGTAATTTTGACCCAAACAATACAAAAATCGTGATTACTTATTGCTTAGATGCATAGTTTTTGAGATACCGGCCAAAATCCAATATAATGGGCCGATTTTTTAGCTCGATTTCGGGAAATTTTTTAGCAAAAATTCACCAAATGAATTGGATTTTCGTAACTTTTATTTTCTAATTACTCAAGGAAATCAGAAAACCGAAACACAATTTCCTTTATAAAAATTCCTGGTTATTTATAATCCCGACTTCTGCTATTTACAAGCACCCCGTTTATATTTTGCTCAACTACAGTAAACTTGAAGACTAGCTTCCGGACAAATGTTTTTATAATTATTATTCATAATTTTAAATTCTTGTAATAATAATAATTAACGATGATATCAACTTTCAATTATTATCAATTTTTTAAAATACGCATTTAAATATAAAATTAAAATACATTTGTTCTTTTTCAAAATGAAAATATTTTTGTTTAAAACGAAAACAATTTTTCTCAAGTTCCATTTTATTATATTGCAAAAATCATGTAAATTTTCTATACAAAATATTTTATTATTTTTGAAAACTTCAAGATATTGATTTAAAAAAATAAAATAAAAGTAATAATAAAGTACATTATTCTTAAGCGGGGAGTCCATGGCAGTAAAAGTGCCCTTACACGAATTTCAAAATTTCGCATATGAATTTAACGATAGTTATATTATGTACTAGGTGTACCAGGGTTTATCCTGGCAGAGATATTTTTTATATTTTTAATAACTACAAGTATTTTGCATTTTCATGGAAATTAATTTCTAAGAGACCATTTTATTGCAAATTTTATCTATTTTCAAGAAAATTTGGTGTGACAGCTCTTTTCGTGGCAGAAAGGTCTGTCACATCAATTTTTAATATACAAGCCAATAAAATTTTACTCTAATCGCGGAATTACTTTTATTTTTTTAATTTGTTCGTTTTGAGTTCTATTTCCGAAATATCTCGGTGTGACAGCTCAAAATTTGACCAAAATATCTGTCACATCAGTAAAAAATAAAAAATCCCGGCAAAAAATATTTCAGATATCGAAAAATTGTATTCATATTTTTCGTGTACATTCATGAAGTTGAAAATAAGGTACAAATAATTTCAACCACAAGTAAAAAGTCTTTGCCGCTCGAACTACCTTAAGTTTTTAACACTTTAAGATATTGATTTAAAAAAATAATAATAAAAGCACTGTGTGTGAGATGACATGTCAAGGTTAAATTTATTATAGAAAAAAAATAATTTTAATCATTTCCGTAATGTTATCAATTTATGTTTACTTACAATGTATACAGAAAATACAAATCGTATGCACGATTTATCGTGAAAAAATAACTGTTGTAAGAAGGAAATATTTAATAAAAATGAAAATTTATTCGAATACAAAATCACTAGTTTGTTACGAAGTAAAGATATGGGGAAAATATTCCAATTATTAAATCGCTGAACTTGTAAGAAAGTTCAGAAAATGAGAAAAGTCAACTTTCTAGAGTAATTAGGATCCAAAATTAATGAAAACCCAGTTCATTTGAATTTTAGACGAATATTTTGTAAAACATTGGCTGAAATCCATCCGAGGGGGGTGGGAAATATCTCAGAAACTATCATGTCAGTGATCAAACGAACGCGATTTTTGAATTTTTTGGTTAAATATTACTCAATATAAAGAGTTTTATCGAAATTGAAGCCAAAAAAAATTTTTCCTATTTTTTTGGAATTTTCTTAAGGGGTACCCCTTAGAAAAAATCGAAAAAATTTCAAACAATTTTTTGTTCTGGAATTTGATAAAACTCCGTTTATAGAGTAATTTTGACACAAAAAATACAAAAATTCTAGTTATTTGACGATTGAATGCATCGTTTTTGAAATATCGGTCAAAATCTCATATGAAAGTCGATTTTTCGGATTGATTTCAGGAAATTGTTTACCAAATATTCGTTTAACAGTAAAATGGACTGGATTTTCGTAACTTTTAGGTCTTAAACACTCTAGAAAAAAAACAGAGTTAGCTTTTTTTAGACTTAAACTCATTTTTCCGCTTGGTATCTCATTTCGTTTTTGAGTTATCGTGTTCACAGACAGGCAAACGGAAACGGACTAATTAGGTGATTTTATGGACACAATAATTTTTAGCGTTAAAAAACTTTTGATTTTTTTTATGAATCCGGGAATATAAATATGGAGTCCCATTTGAAAATTTCAAGTTGACCATAAATAAGCTCAACTTATAAAATAAGTGTCTTTTAAAATAATGTTGCAATTTTTACACAAATGAGAAAATAAAAAAAGTATACAAACCTTAACTAATTCCTTCAAACGTTCCCGATTATAAACATTACCAATTTCTTCACCCAACATAAAATCCAACGCTTTACTAATTGGATACGATAGTGGTGCCGTAAAACCCATCACAATTTTTGTCATTATAATAGTTTTTGCACCAATCGCCAAACCATGACGAGAACAAATCGCTTGCGGTGTAATTTCCCCAAACAAAACAATCGTAATTGTTGACGATACAACAGCAATTAAACCGGATGTTAAATCATCCAATAAAATTGTAAAAATCGAATTCACAAAAACATTACCCAATAAAATACTACATAATAAAAAATTGCCTTGATCACGAACCGGTTGAATCTTTTTCGCATATTTTCGTTCTTTCTGTGTTCCCGTATTTAATAAAATTTTCAATTCGGTTCGATCTAATGACATTAAACCTAAATTTAAACCGGAAAATAATGCTGAGAATGATAGACATACTAAAATGATCACGATTGAGGCCCACAATGGAAGCAATTTTTCATGGCTACGAATAGCAAGCCACTCGGTTGAACCTTGATGAATAAATGGTCGATTTTCGTATTCCCATTTTTTTTCGGGTGGTGTATTTTTTGGTGCTTTCTCTTTCGTACAAATATATAAGTTTTTCCCTTCTGATGGTACGGGTATCTGTATGTGAACGATACCATTTACGACTTTTGGATCATGATCACCCGTTGATTTTAAAGAACCCGCTTCTACCTGAAAAACAAGGAAAAGTTCAAATTAAGGGATCTTTGGAAACTGCTATTACAGTCCAAGCTTCCATAACAGTAGCCAATACGTTTCTTGGGAACTTTTGGAGTTGCAGAATTCGAATCTGATCATAAATAGTATGAAAATTCAAAATGTTGGCCGAAAAATTCAATTTTTTGCCGAAATCTCTATTTCGACTCCCTACAAAGACAGTTCAAATAAATATATTAAGAAAAGGAGGTTTTCGAGGTCGCTAAATCCAAATCTGGCCATGACAACTTGAAAATTATATTTTTAGCTACTCGATTAAACCAAATATATCAAGAAAATATGATTATTCTGGACATTTTCGAAGTGCCTGGATCCGAATCCGACCATAAAAAATGTAAAAATTTAAAATGGCGACTGGAAAATTAAATTTTTAGCAACTCGATTAAAATATATCAAGAAATATTATTGTTCAAGAAGTTTTTTTTTTCGAATTCTAATCTGAATTTAAAAAGTTTGAAAACACACAATAGTGGCTGGAAAATTCAGGATTTTAAACAAAAATATCCATTTTTGCTCATAATATAAAAATAAATTACAAAATAAATATGTCACAACAATAATGCTACCTAGTAGGGTTTCCAAAAATAAAACATAAATTTCCACTTACCTGAAAAGCTTCAGTTACCGGCATAAGACAAGTTTTTCCATAGGGATGATCTTCTTTCGTAAACGTGAACAATGTATTTTCTGTGATTCGAATTCCATACACACGAATAGTTGTTGGCATATGAATCAATATCGTAGGAATTCCACCTTCGTCGAATTCAAGACCTTTCTCTGATTTCTCAACACGAAATCCAGTTAATTGTACTGGTTCAGATTCCGTAATGATATCATCATCCAGATGTTGAGGACCAACTAATCTTGGAAAGATATCATGACGATTTTCATCAACATTTTCAGAGCTATCATCATGGATTGATGGAGGTGGAATGTTTTTTAATGTTGGTGTGTATAAATCATTAACGGAACGTAATTTTCGTCTGGCTGGATGTCTGTAAAAGAAAAGAAATAAAATTATTGAAATACTCCCTCGACTTGGATCAAAATTAATTTCAAAGAATCGACAAATATTTGGAAATACCATGGTCCAGAACACAAAAATTTATTTTTTTAAAAAGAGGAATAAAAAATCGAAATATCAGACTTTTTAGGGTTCCGTAGCCAGTACGTCTGCTATCAGGGCTGTATCTCATAATCCTCTGTACTTAAACAGCTGAAATTTGGGGGCCAAAAAAGACAACGAAACAAAAAAGTTTGGGGGCTTTTAATGTAGATGTTTCATGAAATAAGGATATAAAAAAAATCGAATTTTTTTTATATGAAAGTATGTTCATACTACGTGAAAAATACAATATATAAATATTTATGAAAAAAACATTTCCCGTCAAAATTGGTTCAACTGTAAGTTTGTTCTAATTACAAAAATATATATATCAAATATAAATAATATTGGCAATAATCCATGTTTACAAAATAAAAAATTCAATAAAATTAATATTACATCAAATTATTTTATATAATTTGAAAGATTCAGAATTGATTGAAACTTCTCTGTTCGATTTTTTTTTTCATAAAATGTTCTCCATTTTTAACCTTTGAGCCAAAAAAAGGGGTTTTGTAAGTTTGATCGCTTTGTGTGTCTGCTTGTGGCATCGTAGCGCCTAAACGGATAAACCGATTTGGATTTTTTTGTTTCGATTGAAAAGTAATTTAATGAGGAGTGTTCTTAGCTATGTTTCAAGTGCGAGTTTAGGGTTACGTACCCGGAACAACTAAAAAATAAGCGATGATCCTTAAAATCGGTTCAGTTTGGAGAAGGCTCTAAAGAAAATATAATTTAATGGTGAGCGTTCTTAAATCATAACCCCTGATTTTCCCGATTTGTGGCCACTCTATAAAAACTTTACACTGCTTGACCTGATTTTACACCTGGTACAAAAAATTTAAATACATTACTCTTTGTAACACTTTGTATAAGTGCACGTATTTTATTGCCAACGTGACAAAATTTAAAATTTCTAATTTAAATTAAAAAAATTAGAATAAAAATAAAATTGTAAATAACAGACAGAGTTAAGTTTAGACCAGTTTGAACTATATCGATTCAGAAATATCTGCCCACACCGATAGACCGATATTAGCGCGCCACATCGATATACGTACGATACACAATATTTTTGTGTCAACAATTTCCATGTAATTATTTGTGTAGCAATACAAAAAATTTTCAAATCATTCAAAATTTTAATTAAGTGTGAGGTAAAACGAGTACATAAAGCATTCGATTTTTGAAAAAAGGTTCATTATTTTATCATTTTGCAATAATTTGGACCCAGATACAATTTAAAATCATAAATCCTGCATAAAGGAAGAGGTTAGGTTAGAGTAGCTGTCCTGGGATGGGACACACTTAGATGATAGGGTCCGTTGTAATACCGAAAGAGGGTTAGCCTATCTCCGGTCTCTACTCCATTAACCATTTGGAGATGTTTAAGAACAGCAGCAGTACTTTGACGTCAACGGACTTAAGGTCGGAGAGATCGTCAAAGAAAGACTGGCTCAAATGAATCTACCTCTTTGTGGCCAGAGCTGGGCAGTGACAAAGAAGATGAGATATCGTTTGTTCCGCCTCCTAACTGTGGCAGCTTATAAAACTTCGATTTTTGAAAAAAGGTTCATTATTTTATCATTTTGCAATAATTTGTTTTTATAATTTGGACCCAGATACAATTTAAAATCATAAATCATGCATAAAGGAAGAGGTTAGGTTAGAGTAACTGTCCTGGGGTGGGACACACTTAGACGATAGGGTCCGTTGTAATACCGAAAGAGGGTTGGCCTATCTACGGGTTCTACTCCATTAACCATTAAAGAAAGACTGGCTCAAATGAATCTACCTCTTTGTGGCCAGAGCTGGGCAGTGACAGAGAAGATGAGATATGTGGCAGTTTGTAAAACAATTTGAAACACTTTATAAATTCGAGCTTGATTTGTGGTACGGAATGCTTTTTGAAATCACAACACTTGACTGTTGTGTATAACTCAACATTTTATATTCAATATAATTATGATAAAAAAATTTCATTATTTCATTATCTTCATGAATTAAAAATATAAAACTAGAAATATTGATTTCATTTTAAAAAAAAACTTTGAAATATTTACACAAATGATATCTTTTTACACAAAATTGAAAAAAAATTCAATTTAATTGTTTCGTTAATTACCAGTAAAATAGAAACTAATTAATTCTACTTACTTTAGAGCTAATTTTTATTCTTCTATAAAGTAATCGATAAAATTAAATTTTTTTTTTAGAAAATTAAATTGCAGGCACTATTTACAAATCTCTATAACATTCAAATTTTATCCAATTTTGATAAAACAAGTATGTAATCCTACTAAATTTGAGTTATATTTTTAAATTTGTGATCAAAATTAACCTAGCTTTAATAGGTTTCATGAATGTGGAGTCCTGGTCCCGGAATTAAGCACGTAAGTAATAGCTAGCGAAAAACTGACCTCACAGCTGAAAAGGATGACCCAAAATTAGTGGGTTTTAAAAAAAATTCCAATAAGATCGGACCAAATTTGCCTGTGTTATCAAAAAAATCAAATTTTTGAACTTTATGACGTCATCAAAAACCAAAAAATTTAATTTTGCTCTATCACATTCAAATTTTATCCAATTTTGATAAAACAAGTATGTAATCCTACTAAATTTGAGTTATATTTTTTAAATTTGTGATCAAAATTAACCTAACTTTAATAGGTTTCATGAATGTGGAGTCCTGGTCCCGGAATTAAGCACGTAAGTAATAGCTAGCGAAAAACTGACATCACAGTTGAAAAGAATGACCCAAAATTAGTGAGTTTTAAAAAAAATTCCAATAAGATCGGATCAAATTTACCTGTGTTATCAAAAAAATCAAATTTTTTAACTTGATGACGTCATCAAAAACAAAAAAATTTATTTTTGCTCTATCACATCCAAATTTTATCCAATTTTGATAAACCAAGTATGAAATCCTACTAAATTTGGGTCATACTTTTCAGATTTGTGATCAAAATTAACCTAGCTATAATAGATTTCATGAATGTGGAGTCCTGGTCCCGGAATTAAGCACATAAGTGATAGCCAGCGAAAAACTGACATCACAGCTGAAAAGATTGACCCAAAATTAGTGGGTTCTAAAAAAAATTCCAATAAGATCGGATTAAATTTGCCTGTGCTATCACAAAAATCAAATTTTTGAACTTTATGACGTCATCAAAAACCAAAAAATTTAATTTTGCTCTATCACATCCAAATTTTATCCAATTTTGATAAACCAAGTATGGAATTCTACTAAATTTGGGTCATACTTTTCAGATTTGTGATAAAAATTAACCTAGCTCTAATAGGTTTCAAGAATGTGGAGTCCTGGTTCCGGAATTAAGCAGATAAGTGATAGCAAGCGAAAAACTGACATCACAGCTGAAAAGAATGCCCCAAAATTAGTGGGTTTTAAAAAAAATTCCAGTAAGATCGGATCAAATTTGCCTGTGCTATCACAAAAATCAAATTTTTGAACTTTATGACGTCACCAAAAACCAAAAAAATTTAATTTTGCTCTATCACATTCAAATTTTATCCAATTTTGATAAACTAAATATGTAATCCGACTAAATTTGGGTCATACTTTTCAGATTTGTGATCAAAATTAGCCTAACTATAATAGGTTTCAGGAATATGGAGTCAATTTTGCACAAGTAATTTGATAAAACTCTGTATATAAGTATTTATTTAACATTTACTTTTGTTTTTGTACGCAATCTGTTTTTTTAATACACACCCGCTATAAAATCTGTCTGGCATTACTTATTGAACTTTGAATACATTTCAATCGATAAATTTGGCAAATGAATATCAAATAATAAAAATCAATAACCTCTAAACAAAATAAAATGAATGCAAGTAAAAAATTTATTACCTACTTATTTTCTTTTTATCAAAATAAAATTTCATTTATATATTATTATCAATAATTAATTTTGATTAATTCAAAGCTTTTAAGCACGAACAAAAAAAATGCATGATATAGAATGCAAATTAATCTTAAATATTATCAAATACAAATTTTTCAAAAAATATTATCTCGCACGATTTGAAAACAATTCAAGGCTAAAAGTGGTTTTATAACATGTGACTTGAGGTTAGTTAGTTGGGGGTAAAAATTAATATAATAAAATAAAAAATTCTTAAAATTTTTTTAAAAATAATTAAATAAATTTAATTAAATAAAAACGTCATGTAACCTTCATCATATTTTAAATAGTTTTAGAATGCAGTACCAAAATTTCCGATTTTCCATATAACGATTTCTTCAAGTATCCATTCATCTACGAATTTCAACCCAGACAAACTGAATTTACCACACATACTACAATTTATCGATAGACAAAATCTAATTGACTACGAAAATCAAAGAAATTTTCCAAAAAAAATCTGCTACTTGGCTATCTGCTTTCGAAGCAGAAGCTAAAAAATTATCGAACACCTTGGCCTGTTATTATCTAACGGGAATAATTTGTTATTTGTTATCTATGCAGGAAGTTAATTAATTGATCCTTGAAAGCTCGAAATTAAGTTATCGACCTATCGACCTTCGCGTTCCATACATGTAATTGTTCTTTTACAGAATTCTTTAAATACACTCCTACATATCTCCGGAGTGATTTCGTAAACCGTTTCCCTTATTATCTGTTCTAAATTATCTACATTCCTAAACGACCATTAACATTTCTATCGATATTTCTTAATTTTTGGACACCCTGTAATAAAAAGGTTTCCATTTGTAGCCAACTTAACTAGACACGCTGTATATAACATATACACAGGGTATAATAACATTTGATTACTCGCCTTTTGACTCTAACTGCTTTGTGAGTGGATGAAAGATATCTCGGAATATCTCGAAAATTACGAATCAGATCGAAATTCAGTAATGAACTTTGTCATTCGTCTTGATGAACTTTATCTCGTAGTCGAGTTTTCTACGGTCAATTAAATAACACCGTGTATATTGCTCTAGTGATCGTATAACTAACAAGTAAAGTTTTGCAGTGTTGCGGAACAGAAGACAAAGTATTCATGATAAAGGTATTGTGTAGTAAGTAAGTTTAGTTAGATTCGCATTTGACTGCGTTTTGTACATTTATAATAAATCTGTTGTTCCAAATAATATTTAGGTCACATATATTCACACATTGATATCACAACATCTCACTCACATGATGATGCATTGGACGAATTCATAATAAAAACCTATTTTCTGCTTTTAAATATAGATTTACAATTTGCGTGTAGAAGAAATTTTAACGAGGGTCCGTAGCAAATTATTTAATTAAATTTAAGGCATTTCGATACCGAAAAAAATGAGAATAAACCAAAAAAAATTGAAATTTTATTTATCTATTTTGTATACAATGCCTTCAATTAATTCATTATGAAATTTAATAATTTTACAGTGTCTTCAATAAATTAAGGATGTATGACCATGACAACAATGTTTGATTTAAAGGCTCAAAATTTGTTTGTAGGTAGTCTTTTACTCAAAGAATATGTGGTTAAAATTTCAGCTTAGGTATCCGTGCAAATTTTTAAGAAAAAAGTCATTAAAAATCGATATAAAATACATTGGCTCTTATGGAGGAATCTCAAAAAACGACATATTTTGGCAGTTTTTGATAATTTTCATTTGGAATGAATGAAAACAAATTTAAAAAAAAACTTTTTAATAGAAAGTAAACATATTAGCAATGAATTAGAAAAGAAAAGAACTAAGTGTCACCGTCCATATAAGGGATGTAAGAGCAGGGTAGATTAAGGGTTGAAATTATTTTTATCTTATTTTCAACTTTGATGATGAATTTTGTTATAACTTCATGAATGTAGACGAAAAATAAGAATACAATTTTTCGATATGTGTCTTGGTTTTCGAAATATCGAAAGCTAAATAATTAAACAAAATTTTCAATTTTCGATATTTTGAAAATTAAGCCAGATATCGAAAAATTTTATTCTTACTTTTCGTCTTATATCGTCAAGTAATAATATAAATTTATCATCAAAATTGAAAATATCTATTTTTAAATTTGTGCCCCCACTACCATGCTCATACATCCTTAAGTATTAATAGTAAAAAATTGAAATGTAATTTATAAAATTTAAATAATCTTCTTGTAAAAAATATTATAGATAAAGTATTAAAATTGATTTTCTTTTGTGGTAAAATAGATATAGTGAATGTAACAAAATGAATCAGTGCAGTGTGACATTTTAAAATAAACCAAAGATAATTTTATTGTGTCAGTACCTAATACTTGTCAATAATATTGTTCAAGGAATGAATTGAATATCTTGACACAATTTATTTATTGTTCACAAATATATATAAATAAATTCAAACACTTAACAAATATTCTAGTTTAATGGGAAATACAATATAGGTTGAGCATTTAAAAAACGGAAGAAATACATTCTTATCAATAAAGAGCATAGTGGGGAATACGAAAGCTTCTCGCTCTCTCATAGTAGGGAATACGAAAACTCTTCTAATTTATAAAAAATATTCAACACTGACTGACAATTCAACACTTTCTGTACAGGGTATTTCAAAAATTAACTCAGTCGTCAATTGTTTGTTTTCACTTTTTATTCGAAGGATTTGATCGTTATCAAGTATTTTAATTTATTCGGCTTCAAGGAAATGAAGTTCAATTGTATCAAAATATCATTTGAACAGTTCACCCGGTATTATTTGAAAATCTTTTAAAACAAATTTCCATCGAATAAAAATAAAACAATTTAGAAAAAGCATTTATTAATGTCTTTTTAAATTTGATTTCATTTAAATTTTTATCTATCTAAAGGGATTTAGGAATATCTGAGACGCATGCGTGAGGAATTAACAAAAAAAAAAAAACCAATTAAATAAAAAAAATTAAGTGCCTGTTTTTTTTTGTATAAATTTTTATGTGTTCATAAAAGGTATTTACTAAACACTATATTCTTTACGGTAGGCAGACGCGACATATTAGGTTATAAATTTAAAATAATCACGAGATCACGCGATAAAAAATTTCGTAACCATATTGCATGATAAGCAAAATATTGAAATTCCGTACCCAAAAACGAATGTTTCTCGATAGAATATAAAAAAAAACTACATTCCTTAAGGAATTTCTTTCGAGTTTTACACATTGACAAATTTTATTTGATTTGATTTTTTACAGTAATTAGGACACAAAAATAATGAAAATCCAATTAATTTTGTTGTTAGACAAATATTTGTTAAGAAATTTCTGGAAATCGATCCGAGAAATCGCTTTTCATATGAGATTTTGATCGATATCTCAAAAACTGCACATCTAATCATGAAATAACCAAGATTTTGGAATTTTTTGGGTCAAAACTACTCCATGTACTGAGATTTATCGAAATTGAAGAAAATAAAATCGATTTTTCCTAATTTTCTTAAGGGGTACAAAAAATCGTAAACTATTTTGATAAAACGGAATTTGGTAAAACTCCGAATATAAGCTAATTCTGATACAAAAATCATGGTTATTTGACGATTCGATGTATAGTTTTTGAGATATCGGCCCAAGTATCATAGAAAGGTCGATTTTTCAAATCGATTTCAGGAAATTTTTTAACAAATATTCTTCGAACAACGAAATGAACAAGATTTTCGTGACTTTTAAGTCCTAATTACTCAAAAAAAAAAGAAGAAAATACTACAAAATTCATTTTATTGTTGGGTATTTTCCAAGGTTTTTTTAAAACCTTTTCGATTTTCATAAAAACTTCCTGTCAATTATATACCTCGATTTTAGCTAGCTATAACCACTATTCAAATTCAGTTTATAAAGTTCCATCCAAAAGCCATCGAACCCTTTAAGTGTAAGTCATATTCAATCTTAATCAAATTTTGTTAAACAAATTATATACTTATTGTTTTGATAATTATACTTTACTGAAGTTCTATCTATACTCGAATTTTATCTATCTCGAAAGTTTCGTCACCGTCAGTTTTTACACTTTCTTTTTGCTTTGTTTATAAAAATCAATAACCATATCACGTCATAATTGCAAAACTTTTATGTGAGAACTCGAGTTCGTTCATGACACATCTCAGTAAAACTAATACAATGAATTATGATTATGAAATTATTTATGATTCATAGTCACAGAACTCACAAGACTAACATTCATGAGTTTGACTAATTAATAATTAATATGATAATTATTTATTTATTTACATTTAAGTAGTTAAGCTAAAATACTTTGACGCATAAAAACAATGAATAATTAGCTTCAATTTTAGTTGTTAAAGAAATAGTTGTAAGAAAGAAAATTTTACTGCACAGCCATGAGAGTACCTATTAATGATGAGCAAAATTAATCTCACTTTTGCAAATTTTTCAAGGCTTAGTCAAGACCAATACAATACCGCTTCGGCCAGTTAAATATCTTATCTTAATCTTAATACAATTGATGAGCCTAGAATTTTTTTATTCTTACGAAAAAATTATTTGCTGAGTGTATTGACTTGCGGTTTTTGAATTGGTTTCAGAAAAACTCAAAATTAACAAGTGAAAATAAACAATTGACTCAATTAATTATTGAAATACCATGTATAGACTGTGTGGATTACTCTAACACATTACAGAAACAATTTTTCGTAAGAAACAAATTCGTTTTACTATACTAATTAACCTTTAACCGTAAATAAAAGTGACCTTTTCAATTTGAAAGCATGTAAATCTAAGTATATGATCGTAATCGTAAATGTATATGCAAATAGTATTTATTTATAAAACATAACAGCACACGTTGTTCGTTGTATTCGTATAAATATAAAATGTATCTGATATTTAATGTAAAATATCGATTTTAAAAGCAACTTTTATTATTAAAACATATTCCATTCATTCTATTAAGTTACTAATGTAATTATTTTAGCAAATTAAAAATTATTGATATTTTATTATTATGTAAATGTTAAATAACAATTTAAAATATTACTTTAAAATATAACTATGCGCATCTCTTTTTAGGACTGCGAACAACCATCGCAGATTTTACGAAGAAGGTCCAGATTAAATATTTGTCCACTAAATTTGTCAATGGCTCCCACTCAAGAAAAGCTTGCGATGATACCATACCAAGAAGGTCTTAACAGATTAGGAGATAATCTGAAAAACCAACAATTAAAGGCATGGACCAGCTACGAGGGAGGGCGAATCGCCAAAAGCCTGTTGGGTGAAGGAAACTCGCTCGGTAACAGAACCGAGGAGATCTTAAAACTAAACAGAGCTGATATTAGAGTCATCGTAGAGTTACTCACAGGGCATGATAACCTGAACAAGTTCCAACATCAGATTGGAAAAAGACAATCTCCCGCGTGTGACAGATGCGGAGAAAATTCAGAAAAAACATCGATCCACTTTTTCTGTTACTGCCCGGCGCTCATACAGCAGCGAAGGAAATGGTTTGGTCCGGCCATAGTCGAACCAGAAGAAATAAGGAAACTCAGCGCTAGGCAAATCCTGAGTTTCAGTACATCAGTTGGTTATAATAGCCACTGAAAAGTGTAGCGGCGATAGAGTACAAGGGTCTATTTGGCTAGGTGCTCTGAACCATTGCTTCGAGGCGCGATGCTCGAGCATGGCCCGCTAACCTCCATACCCACCCATACCCAAATTTGTCAGCTAGAGATGAGTTTTGTACGTATAAAAAGTTTAAATGCCAAATTTATTAAGGTAGTATAAGCTCAAAGGGAAGTTTAGACTTGTGGTTGAAATTATTTATACCTTATTTTACTTGATCAAGGTTTAAGTTAACTAAATCTCCCATAAAATAAAATATACTCTTAAAAATTTCCCGTAAAATAACATTTATATTTTTCCTCGAATAATAAATTAGCCTTCATGACATCATTTTAGGTAATATATTAAATATATAGATATGATGACAATAAAACAGATTTCTACACATACCAGGTACATAATATTGTGTACCTGAATGAATATATAATTAAAAATAACATTATTAATAATAATGTAACAGTTTACAAAATAACAATAATAATAATAATAATAATATTAGCTGAAGCTATTACGAAGCTATGAGTTGTAAGTTATGTGAAACTATGAGCTGTATAGGTATGATGCTACATTACTTCAATGTTTATTATTTGTATAAAATTTACTTTCATAATAATTAAAGGTAACAGTTTTAGTTTGTTTGTTTTATACTAATAATAACAAGTTACTTGTGTTAATAACTTTCTGATAAGATAATTGGTGTTTTCGCCCTGAAAATCAAAATAAACAAGTGAAAACAAACAATTGACTGGGTTAATTTTTGAAATATCCTATTTATATACATTTGTTTTAGTTGGTAATTTATAATTTAAGTAATTTCTAATTTGCAAATCTTTCACAAGACCACAGGCTAAAGTTACTTGCAAAGTTCCAACTTACTATCTTTTATAGTTTTGGAGAAAATGGACACTAAAGTTTTCAACTTAATATCTTTTATAGCTTTAAAGAAAATGGACACTTAAATTTTGTTCTAATTTATACACAAAATGGTAATATTAATCATGGGCAAGCAGAAAGTTAGTGACCATAACTTTATAGGTCATACTTATCGCAACTTGTTTACAATGTAATGTAATGTGTTTATTACAACGCAACATTACAAAATGATTATAAAATCCATTAGTTTTACAATTTATAAGATGTACAAATAACTGATTTTTCAATGTCATAAAAAATTATGTATCTTTTTTTACAGGATTCACAAAAATGTTTCAGTTATGGTGCCGAGGTATTTATTGATTTACATAGGCCAATAAATATTTATTTTACTATCCGTTCTTTGAATTAGTGCAAAATTTAAAATGGTTCACAATTTTCAATCATTGAATAATTGGAAAGCAGTTACAGTGGAGCCCAGGTAATGCGACCGTTGGCTAATCCGGCGCCCCTTGTAATCCGAACTTTTTTTTTAGTTAAAAGATGATAAATATACACATATTATTGAACATATATCATATATCATTGGATATGTGATTTGTCGGATTACAAGATACCCACAAATTCGATAATCCGACACTGCTCTGTAAAACGTTTGCCGGATAACCGGGGGTCTTCTGTATTTACAATTTTAAGATTTGAACAGAACAATAATAAATGAATACTATGTGCCACAAGTTTCTTGTCACTCAGAGTATAAAATTTTTTTTTTTTATTAATTTAAAAGACATCCACGCATTCTTATTTATTTCAATTATTTATTAACTACAATAATATACACTTAACTACAGATCTCCAACAATAATATAACTAACTGTTAAACTGCTGTTAGTTGTTAACTAATGAGTTTTTATCAAGTTAATGAACATAACAATAAAAATAGATTTATTTGTGTGAAGTTTAAACTAACATAAAGTTTAAATAGTGAAAACACGCATAACAATTAATAAAATCTTTATACTGATTGATTCTCGTTAAAGATCTTTTATGATCAATCGATTTTAATTTTTATTCCAGATTTTGTCGACATCAAGACAAAGGTCTAATCTACATTTCAATTTTGAACTTCAATAATTTTATATATAAAACTATCCCAATTAATTAGTTTTTAAAGTAAAGTAATTAAAATTAAAACCAATTAAGCTGATCCAATAATATCTACAAGCTGTGTATATTTTATAATTTTTTTCAGTAATTATATTTATATTATCATGATGCATGCCTCAGGTGTATAATCATTGTTTATTAAAATGCTAATGGCTTACCATCATCAAATCCAACATACATTTTATTCACCTTTTTAAGTATATAGCTTTATTTATATACAAATAAATTTATGAAGTATTTGTTGAAAGCTTATAAAAACAAATTTATAAATATTAATAAATTTTAGTGTTAATATTTTGAGATTACTTAAAACGATTACATGTGTCATAAAATAATAATTTTAATATGCAAATACCTTGATAATATTATCAAAAACAAGAGATCCTAAGTACTTGTCTTCAAGTCTCTCTTTTCTACTACCTGAAAATCACAATCGACCGCGACGGGGGCCCTGACCTGATCTCAAAAAATATCATTCCTTGCAACTACCTATCTTTTATAGTTTTGGAGAAAATAAACATCCAAGTTTTGTAGTAATTTACGCCCAAACGAGTAAACAGTGATATTAACGAAACGTGTTTCAAATAAAAGTTGTTTTTAAAAATTTCTCTGACGCTTGATGAGCCGTACGGACCCAAGATCCAATTGATCTATGTTGCCCATTTACGAACTGACTTTTCACATGCTGACCACGCTATAAAAATTGTAGCCTAGTATCTCTTTTCGTTTTTGAGTTATTGTGTTCACGGATGGACGGACAAATGGAAATGGTTTAATAAGATAATTTTATGAACACCTTTATATAAAATTTTATTCTAAGCAATAATTCTATGCGTTACAAACTTGGGATTAAACTTAGTATACTTTGATACATTTATTTCATATGTACAGGGTATAATATCTCTATCAACAACGCCTACATATTTCCAAAATTATCAAATAAAATTTTAGAATGTAACACAAACAAATCGGGTCATTATTCTAGAATATCATTTAACTCATATTTTACCAATTGGGAATCATTATCGTTATATTATATTTAATATTTTTCAGTCAATGCAAAAGTAAATATTCATTTTCTCATGAGAGTTAGTCCAGGATATAAAAACGCGCTCATATTACGAAAATTTAAAAAAATAAACTTTCTAAGAGATGTTTATAATATTTCAGAATATACGTAGTAACCTTGCCTAAATTTTTGTTCTCGATTTTTTCTTTCAAGGGGTCGAAAAAATCACAAACAATTTCGGTATTTCATGAAAACAGTTTTAGAAAGTAATTTTACCTTAGAAAATGTTGAAAAAATTGGGTTCATTTGACGATTGATTAAATATATTCAAAGATAATAATGTTCGTATATTTTGGAGATTTATGCGTTACCTAGATGGACTATTTTATCTAGTAGTCAAATGAACTAAATGAGTATTTATTTCTTCTTTATTCTATTTTTCCCGATTTGAAGCCTCTCTAATTAGAATAAATAATATTCTATTGCTACATCATTCAAGAATTATAAAAGATGTTGGTTTTTTGTATACTGGACCATTATAACCATCATAAATTCGGTATTATTTACATAGTTTCAACAGAACCAAGGTTATAAATAAAAAAATTTTAAATAAATAATATTTTTACATTTTACCTAAATCTATCATAATTATTTCATGTGTGTTTATTAGTCATCTTAAGGATGTATGAGCATGACAACAATGTTTGATTTAAAGGCTCAAAATTTGTTTGTAGGTAGTCTTTTACTCAAAGAATATGTGGTTAAAATTTCAACTTAGATATCCGTGCAAATTTTTAAGAAAAAAGTCTTTAAAAATCGATATAAAATACATTGGCTCTTATGGAAGAATCTCAAAAAACGACATATTTTGGAAGTTTTTGATAATTTTCATTTGGAATGAATGAAAACAAATTTAAAAAAAACTTTTTAATAGAAAGTAAACATATTAGCAATGAATTAGAAAAGAAAAAAAGTGTCACCGTCCATATAAGGGATGTAAGAGCAGGGTAGATTAAGGGTTGAAATTATTTTTATCTTATTTTCAACTTTGATGATGAATTTTGTTATAACTTCATGAATGTAGACGAAAATGTGCCTTGGTTTTCGAAGCTGAATAATCAAACCAAATTTTCAATTTTCGATATTTTGAAAATTACGCCAGGTATTGAAAAATTTTATTCTTACTTTTGGTCTTATATCGTCAAGTTATAATATAATTTATCATCAAAATTGAAAATATATATTTTTTAAATTAGTGCCCCCACTACCGTGCTCATACATCCTTAAAAGCTGACTCTCTGAGTCTGAGACATTTATTATAATAAATAACACAAACAAAACTTTGTAAATATATTCTTAGACTTGATGTGTGAGTCGATTACCTAATGATTACTGTTTATTACTAGCGAGTTTGTTTCATCAACAAACAATTCATTTCCAGATCGAACCAGTTTGTTTGAGAATATGTGTGGTGTGTGTAATAATATCAAATAAATAAAATTTCGAACATCCGATGATAGTTAGGTATTACAGAAAGATTTGAAAGAAGTGAAAGTTTTATCTAAATAAATAAATTAACCAACTAAATAAAGAAAGTTCTTGTTTATACAATGTCTGAAACATTTCGTTCGTACCCACTTGAATAAGAACCTCCCCAAAGGTTCATGGACGTTCCCAAAAAATCATGTTTTCTTAAGATCATCTTTAAATCATGTATATGCTTCCTTATTAAGGTGTTTCGATATCCAAACGAAAGTATTACCGAAAAACTGAAATTTTGTGTGTCAATAAAGAAGTTTTTAATACAGAAGGCGTTACTGTATAAATTTCAAGTCGATTCATTGTATGGTTTACGATAAATTAATAATTAACAAGTGAAAACAAACAATTAACTGAGTTAATTGTTGAAATACCATACATAGACAGTGTTGATGACTCTATCACATTATACACACATACATAACTGATATTCCCATAATTACATACTATACAATTTACGCCTAATTTGCGCACACATAGGTAAACAGTGAACAGTGAGCTAACGGTTTACAAGATGGGTTCTACGGACCCAAGACCCAATTGACCTATGTTGCTCATTTACGAACTCGACCTCACTTTTTACGTCCTAAGCACGCTATATAAATTTCAGCTTGATATCTTTTTTCGTCTTTGAGTACACTCGATATTCATACAGGGCAGTATTTTATAAATTCAATAATATATAATCACTCTGTATAAATAAGATCGTATATATATTTATATATATTATTACACTGGTAATAATAATTATAATAAGTATATAAAAGTGTTCTAATTAATTTAATTACTAGTTTATTATTTAATCAATTAATTAATTAAATAATATCATATTATTATTATATTTAAAAAAAAATCTTTTATTTGATTTGCGTGACATTTTTAACATGGAATTATATAAATAGAAATAGTCTATCAATAAATACACAGAATGTCAGAATTTAAGAAATATTTAATATCGTTTAATATAAATTAGTTGCATATTATGTCTGAGAGAGTTAAGTATGAATTTGACTACAAGATAAAGGGTTCATCTTATGTGCATAACCTTGTTGATTTTATTTATGAGAAAAAAATATATAAAGAATGGGTTATTAACCCCAGGCCCACAAAAAGGGATGTTTTAATTTGACCGCTATTTATGTGTGTGTGTGTGTGAACATTCTATAAGAAATTGTCAGAAATCGATCCAAGAAATGGAATTTCCCGCGTGATTTTGGGCGATATCTCATAAACAACGCATCCTATCACCTTGTGAATCTGATTTTTGTATTTTTTGGGTCAAAATAACTTTATGTACTGAATTACATCGAAATTGGAAACAAAAATTTTTTTATCGATTTTTTGAAATTTTCTTAAGGGGTACCCCTTAGAAAAAATCGAAAAAAATTAAAAATTATTTTTTGTTTCGGAATTCCATAATACTCAGTTTATAGGGTAAACTTGACCCAAAAAATTCAAAAATCGAGTTAATTTGCCGATAAGTCGATTGGTTTCGGAGAAAATCGATATTTCGGACCAATTTATGGCGTTATCTCGAAAACTACTTGTCCAATCGTTAAAAGAACTCGATTTTTGTACTTTTTGGATCAAAATTATCATATATACTGAGTTTTATCGAAATTAGAGCCAAAATAATTTTCTCGATTTTTCTGAAATTTCTTAAGGGGTACCCCTTAGAAAAAATCGAAAAATTTAGAAATTATTTTTTGTTCCCGAAATCAATAAAACTCGGCATATAGAATACTTTTGACCCAAAAAATTCAAAAATCGTGATTATATTACGATTGGATGCATGGTTTTTGAAATATCGACCAAAATCCTATATTTAGGCCAATTTTGAGATAGTTTCATAGTCTCGTTATACGACGTCCTAAAACTAGAAATTGTAAATAATTTTTTCATAAATAAATCATGTGAAAATGTCGATGTATATTTTCTAGAAAATGTTTTAGAAATTATCACGGAACAAACAAATTATCGAATTATTGTTGATATAAAAATATTTTACGAATTATTATCGAAATAAAAAGTCAGAATTTACATTACATAGAATTTTATAAAAACTAAATCTTATAAAAATATATACAAGGTATCCCAGGAGTAACGAATGCCTTTTTTGCATTAAGTAGAAAATAAAATTCTAAGACGAAAAGTCCATTTCCATTTTTTGATCCGATGCACTTTTTAATCAAACAGAAATCATATTAAAATGAAATCAATCATTTTTATAATTGATTAAAGAACTTAATTAAAATAATCATGATCAATGGCGTAATCAAAGGATTAATTTAAAAAAGAAATGTCCTTTAGTAACAAAGTATTAACAAAAATTCATAATAATCTAAATTTATGTAATTTAATATTATTATTCAATTTTCAAAATAATTAAAAAATTGAATTTGTTGTAAACACAACACGACCTCTATGTACAGTTTAGATTAGCAAAATCGAATATCACTACATATTATAAAATAAAGTCGCTTTTTCTGTGCCTATGTCCCTATGTACGCTTAAATCTTTGAAACTACGCAACGGATTTTGATGCGGTTTTTTTTAATAGATAGAGTGATTCAAGAGGAAGGTTTTTATGTATAATACATCCATATTATAGTAGAGTAAGGAGTTGAAAGGGATATGCTTCAAAAAATAAAAAAGTTGTGCATCGATTAAGGTGAAATATTGACACGATATACAACCAGCTTCAAAGATCTATTGTTTTTATCTACTTTTAACCTTCGGAGAGTAGAAAGGTGTAGCGAGAAAGTGGGAAGGAATTATCGAATATTTACAAATATACCTAAGTGGGGTATCAAATAAAAGAGCATGACGTGAACATTACAAAACTGTTA
This sequence comes from Chrysoperla carnea, assembly GCF_905475395.1. Lineage (NCBI taxonomy): Eukaryota > Metazoa > Arthropoda > Insecta > Neuroptera > Chrysopidae > Chrysoperla > Chrysoperla carnea. The sequence goes on from NC_058341.1 coordinate 4,414,008, forward strand.
TCCCACGCAAGGAAATGTGGAGGGAGGGGTGCAAGTGGGGATGTTGCCCAGCAAAGCGGGTAGTTCACAGCTAGTAGAATATATACAGAGTACAATAGCTCGTTTCTCAGTGAAACCAATCAAAAAGTAACTAGAACAAAAGTTGCAGAGTTTGATGGGGAGTGAACACCTATTAACGAAAATCAACTCATTGCGTTATGTTTAGTTGGTCTAGGTTTAGCTACCAGGTGGATATTTGTCCTTTTTCTGAACGCCTGGGCCTGACAATGTATCTAATCTTCTCTGTCATTGCCCAGCTCTTGCCTTGAGGAGATGGACTTATTTAAGCCAGCCTCTTTTCGACGACCTCTCTAATCTAAAGTCCGTTGACGTTAAAGCACTTCTGTTGTTCTTAAACAGCTCAAAATGGTTCATGGAGTAGTGGCCGGGGATAGACCAACCCTTTTTCGTTATAACAATGGGCCCGGTGGTCTTAAGTGTGTACCGCGCCAAGACAGCCACTCTAACCTAACCTCTAACCTAGACTTGGAAGCTGAATTTACAAGTTTACTTAGCTAGTTTAAAATCTGACGGAAATTACGTTATAGTCTCCCCTTCGATGAGTATATATATGGAGGTAATAATTAAGTACTTTGATAATTGAATTTAAAAAATGCAATTTTATTTACGTAGGCACTATAATACTACGATGATCAGTCTCTACGACTACGATTCACATGACATTATTATTTTTCATGCACAATTTACAAGTACCTACTTATTGTACTCATGATTAGATTAAAATGTAACGTTCCATCATTCACTTATTCACTCACTCTTGTAATGTTTTTATTTAAAAAAAATCTATTAATTATTTGACATCCTTTAATTAAAATATTTTATAATTATAATTAGGTAAATAGGATGAGAAAGATCCATATCAAATATCCTTTGAAACAGTACTATAGGTTTGGGGTCACGCGTAGTATTTGACAGTCGTTTAAGAGAACGACGTGAAATTTAATGGTATTCGTTGTGTGCGTAGTCAACGGTACGGACAATAAAATCGATGCCAGCGCTTCCAGTGAAAAATGGCGATAAAGCAGGCTGTTATGACTAATTTACAGTTCTTTACATGTTGTTAATGTTATAGAAAATTTCAAATTAAAAAAATTGTGAAAATAAGAAATCAAATTACACAAATATTATTTTTCAAATGTAAATTATCATAATTATTTATTTATTTAAATTTGTGAGACAATAATATTAAATTTTCAATGTAAGTCCATAAATGCAATCCATACAATTATATAATTAAAGTAGTGTATCGTTACCATGGAAACGCCTCCAATAGAACTCACGCACGGTGCGAATAAGAGAAAGCAACTTTACAAAAAAGTTGATTTGAATATTTTTTTTTTGTAGAAAAATCAGCTTTTCTTTGTAGAAAAGCCAATTTCTGTACCATATTGAAAATTTGAAAGATTGTAAATTTTCATAAAGTTTCTTTTAAAGGTCCTAGAAAAGGGTGTTCGACGCCCAATTGCAATTTTTAAATTAGCGAACAAAATGATTTGTAAATTTTTTATTTATCTTTTTACCCGACTGTCAAGAAATGGTTATGTTTTTCGAGCGTTCTGAAAGAGAAATCCTTGATTATGAAAATATTTATGAAGGAAAAGCCTGACCCTAAGCCTAAAAGTAACTTTCTACAGTACATCTACAATTAAATAATTTATGGGAATTAGGTACAGCTTATAAATCGTAGGAGTTGTAATAGACTAGACAATAAATATTTCCTTAGAAAAATAAATTTTACTATATTTATAGTTTTATTACACATGGCATTTTTGTCATAAACCTTGAAAAAGATTTTATCTCTAACTAAAGAACCGATAAATAAATAGGAAATGACGTACAAAATGAATCACTACTTTTAAAAGTAGTTCCTAAGCGAATACAATACAATTTTATGAACAACTATACAGAATGTTCGATTTACATCTAGGTATATAAATATCACGAGTATGACAGAATGCATGCGTTAAGCAATGCATATAAGTAAGAGGTATTATAGGTGTTATATGAAATTTTAAAAGATACTTGTATCGAGGCTTATCTGTTGTAGTTAATCTATTCAACACATGTATATAATACCTCTCACTTAGATGCATTGCCTTAACGCATGTATTCTGTCATACTCGTGATATTTATATGCCTAGATGTAAATCGAACATTCTGTATATCTGTTATCTACAGTGTGTTGCATTTAAGATGAAGACACCTTCACACTTTCGTTTCATTTATAGGAACATCGATTTAAAAATTTGCACAGTCATACAGGGATATGGGTAACATTTTTTAAGATATATGTAACCAAAACTTGTACCTTAAACTCAACCTACTACAGCGCCAGATATGGTTAGAGTATTCTAAGCAATTTTTTCTAAGAATTTTTTTCGATTTTTTAATTCTCAGGAAATTTCCTGATAAATTCAGAATAGAAAAAAATGATTTCCTGTCAAATTTTCTCTTATTTTTATTATTTCTCAGAGAAAAATTTTATTATATAAAATCTTCTAATGTTTTGCTATGATAAAAAAAAAATTCATATTTACTAGTTCATGTTTTGACATTTTATTATAAAATATCAACACCCACAACAAACAGACAATAGCACCAACACACACTGTGTGCTGTAATGTGCTGTACTGTGCGCTTATACGCTCCAACAGTTAGCTGTGAATGACTGAATGACACTTATCACTTCAGGCGATGGAAATATAAAAAGAAAAATAGAAATTAAAGTTCTATTTACAAGCTGAACTGTTTTAAGCGAAGAAAATCTATTTTGCTTTCCTTATTCTTACTGATTTTTTTAACGCGACCATCGAAAAAACACAAGAACATCATATTTCGAAAGCAGATAGTGGGTATTGAAAAGCAGAGCAGAAATTCTAGGTTCAGTATGTTTAAAAAAACTTTCCAAAATATTAAATAATTTGACTTAAAAGTTCGATACAGAAAGTTAAGTGTTCTTTCAGCTTTAAAATTCTTCGATAAATGATTTCATATTGGCTTTCTCCTCGTAAAAACTCTTGAAGAAAACCTAACGAAACCTTCGATTCAAACAACCCTCCCAGGCGCGTCAATTATAATTTCTTTTATTCACACGTTAAACGTCGAACCAACAAATTAATGTTCAATAAAAGTATTTTTGCACGTTATCGTGCAAATAGTATCAAAAAAAAACTTAACAAAACGGTCAAGTGTGAATTAACACCTATGTAAAGCTTAGCGCCATGTCTCATACACTGAAAAAAGAAAAAGTTTTTTTATGATTCCGTACCAAAAAAACCGACAAAGTGACAAAAATTTAACGCCAGATCTCTGATGATACCGTCATTGTAGGATTCAAGACCTTTTTATTTGCCGGATGGGCAATCAGAGTTATCAAAAAACTCAAATTTGGTGTGTCAATTAATGAGAGTATTTAATACGCCTTCTGTATAAAGTCGATTCTCTGTATGTGGTCGATTTTTACATGGTGGTATCCATGGTGATGAAGTCGTAATAAATGTTGGTTTTTAGTCAATAAGTGCTTTTAAAAATGTTTTACCATTTACATAAACAACTTTTATTCGTTATTTCTCAAGTTTTAAGCTTTTTAAACCATACCAAAATTAAGAAGTGTCCATAAATTTAAAAACTTTTTTTGGTAAAAACACTGACTTTGATAGTTAATTTCTTCTAAACCATTCAGAGAATCGATATAAATTTTCACAAAAGACGTATATAAAAGAATTTCGGGCTTGGGTTTAAAAATAACAGCATTAGAATACCTTGTGTGGCAGCTAATTAATTTTATTCTCATCTCGATACAAAACTCGGTTTTTCCTTTACATCTTTTTTTATTTTTAAACGAATTTAATTAACGAACCAGCTTTAGTTACAAAGATGCGAGAATATTTTGCAAGAAATGTAATTAATGCGATATGTTGTAAGAAAAATGTTGTTAAATATTTTTTAAATAAAAAGAGACATTTTTAATCACTTTTTTTATCGTAGCATATTAATTTTATAAAGCACAAAAAAACCTTTTAGTATATTTATTTAAAAAGTCAATAAACTATTTGAAGGTCAAAAAATGTTCTAAGTTGAATCAACACTTTTAAATTTCTATGTCTCAACGTGGTTTTAATAAGCTTTGGGTCAAATTGATTTAATTTAAAATTTTTTTTAAAGAGATTTAGACTAGTCTTTCAGTCTTAAAATAATGGCAAACTCATCCCGAAGTTGTAAAAATACTTTCAAACAATTTCCTAATGATTGGAACAAGTACAACTAAATATTTTTGTATTTACAATAGAATGGGATTCGATTGGTTCGATTTCAATAAAACTGTGTTTTCTAAATCGCTATATACTTAGTTCAATTTATTCGAAATACACTATATATTTATTCTTTGATGGAAAATTACAAATTATAATATTTACAACATTTATCGAACACCTGGCGTATTTATTTTATCATTCATTTAAAAAAATGAAGGGTTGATTTTTTTTTCTAGCACAAAATACATGAATTTTTATTGCGTTTTAAATTTGAAAATATATTTAAGTGTTATTTTCTCTACGTAAATAAAAATAAATTATTATAATTTATAAATAAGTTATTATTGGGGCTTCGGTCATTGAATTTTTATACATCTGTGTTTCTTGTTTGAATTATTGATTTTACATTTTGTGTAAAATTAGTTTTAAAAAAAAGTGAAGGTTTTGGAGATTTTAAAATTTCCAAAATGAAATTTTCATATCCAAATTATATCCGATTTTGATAAACCAAGTATGTAATCCTACTAAGTTTGGGTCATACTTTTCAAATTTGTGGTCAAATTCTATTTAGCTCTCACAGGTTTTAAGAATATAGGGTCCTGGTCTCGATATTTATCACAAAGGTTAACGGTTGCGTAAATCTAACATCAAAGATGAAAAGATTGACCCAAAATTAGTGGGTTTCAAAAAAAATTCCAATAAGATCGGATCAAATTTACCTGTGATATCAAAAAAATCGAATTTTTGAACTTTATGACGTCATCAAAAACAAAAAAATTTAATTTTGCTCTATCACATCCAAATTTTATCCAATTTTGATAAACCAAGTATGTAATCCTACTAAATTTGGGCCAAACTTTTCAAATTTATGGTCAAATTCAACCTAGCTATCATAGTTTTCAAGAATTTAGGGTCCTGGTCTCGATATACATCACAAGGGTTATCGATAGCGTAAATTTAACATCATAGATGGAATAATTGACCCAAAATTAGTGGGTTTCAAAAAAAATTCCGGCCAAATTGGATAAAATTTGGCTAAGTTATCAAATAAATCAATTTTTTAACTTAGTGACGTCATCAAAATCCAAAAAATTTAATTTTGCTATATCGCACCCAAATTATATCCGATTTTGATAAACCAGGTATGTAACCCAACTAAGTTTGCGGCATACTTTTCAAATTTATGATCAAAATTAACCTAGCTCTATTAGGTTTCAAGAATGTGGAGGCCTGGTCCCGGAATTAGGCACATATGTGATAGCTACCGAAAAACTGACATCACAGCTGAAAAGAATGACCCGAAATTAGTGGGTTTCAAAAAAAATTCCAATAAAATCGGATCAAAATTGCCTGTGTTATCAAAAAATTTGAATTTTTGAACTTTATGACGTCATCAGAATCCAAAAATTTTAATTTTGCTCTATCACATCCAAATTTTATCCAATTTTGATAAACCAAGTATGTAATTCTACTAAATTTGGGCCATACTTTTCAAATTTTCGATCAAATTTAACCTAGCTCTCACAAGTTTCGAGAATGTAGGGTCCTGGTCTCGAAATACCTCACAAAGGTTAACGGTAGCGTAAATTTAACATCATAGATGGAAAAAATGACCCAAAATTAGTGGGTTTCAAAAAAAAATTCCAGTCAAATTGGATAAAATTTGACTAAGTTATCAAAAAAATCAATTTTTTAACTTAGTGACGTCATCAAAATCCAAAAAATTTAATTTTGCTCTATCGCACCCAAATTATATCCGATTTTGTTAAACCAGGTATGTAATCCTACTAAGTTTGGGTCATACTTTTAAAATTTTTGATCAAATTTAACCTAGCTCTCACAAGTTTCGAGAATGTAGGGTCCTAGTCTCAAAATACCTCACAAAGGTTAACGGTAGCGTAAATTTAACATCATAGATGAAAATGAAAAGGTTGACCCAAAATTAGTGGGTTTCAAAAAAAATTCGACTCAGATTGGATAAAATTTAGCTAAGTTATCAAAAAAATCAATTTTTTAACTTAGTGACGTCATCAAAATCCAAAAAATTTAATTTCGCTCTATCTCAACCAAATTATATCCGATTTTGATAAACCAAGTATGTAATCCTACTAAGTTTGGGTCATACTTTTCAAATTTTTGATCAAATTTAACCTAGCTCTCACAAGTTTCGAGAATGTAGGGTCCTGATCTCAAAATACCTCACAAAGGTTAACGGTAGCGTAAATTTAACATCATAGATGGAATAATTGACTCAAAATTAGTGGATTTCAAAAAAAATTCCAGTCAAATTGGATAAAATTTGGCTAAGTTATCAAAAATAATCAATTTTCAAAAAATTTTATTTATTTTTTAAAAAAATTCACGGTAAATTAAACGGAAAATTTCCAAGATTTTGAGAAGTTTCCTAGTATCGTATTAAAATATACCAAAGTAATACTTATACAGCACGTGAATTGTAATTTTATACAGAGTGTAACATAACAGTGATTCCATAATTTTTATTTAGTATTTGGGGTTTCTTCTAAAGATCCAAAAACTAGAGAACCACAGTTAATTTTTAAATTCTTATACATGGTCTACGACATTTTTTAGAGCTTCGTTGGATCCTTATTAACGCCCAAAATAAGGTAAAAAATCCAAGGAATCAAATTTCTAAATAGGTGTCACGTGATTATCAAGATAATGAGATAAAGCCAAGTGTGATCACATTCCTTTATACAGGGTGTACAGTGATTCTTAAAAGTACAATTCAATACAACTATCATGAGGACACCTTATGAATCCTTCAACACATTGAATTTAGCACCGTTAATTTATTATTACACATTCTGTACTTATTTTCTTTAGAAAAGATGTAACCTTGAAAAATCAAACAAATCAATTGTTCAATTATAATTAATTGATTGCACAATACAAGAAAAAAAAATTGATTAATGTAAAAATTACATAAAATTATCAAACTAAATAATTAAAATTCTATCGATTCGAGTACAACACAATCGATTTTATACGAAAAAATATTCTTTTATTATTACAAAGTGTTTCAGTATAATATTTTAAGAATTAAAACCCTATCTATAGAATCAATCAAGGATTTTTAATATTGATAAATTTTATCTAATAATATTCTAATTAAGAATTCGAGGAAACACACAAAAAGATTCCGTCTCTTTTTGAAAAGGGTGGAAATTAGTACCAAAGAAATAGAAATTTTCCTGCATTATGGAGTCAAAGTCTTAAAACATAAGCTATAAGACGTTTTCAACTTAAAATTTTATAAATAATATGCTCCTAAAAAATTTGCACACCAAGTCATGGAACATCTTGTATATTTTAATTATACACAGAAGTTTTAGAAAATCACGATTTTAATTCTTCTTACTCACATTGTTCTGGGAAAATTAATAGTATCTTACATATGGGAAAAATTTGAACGTGTTTTTCGTGTATTTTCATCAGATAAGTAATTAATATTCAAAAGTTTTCAGTTTGTTACAGCAGTACCGTAGGTGTAGCTAGGGGAAGCACAGTGGCCCTCCTCCTTCAAAGTTTTATGCCCATCCTAGAAAAGCTAAGCTTCTTACGAATTGTTAAGTATCGATTTATCGAAATTATGAAAAATATTAATAGTAAATAATACAATGATGTCTCGAAAATTCGGACATTTATTTTTCTTTGAAAAATTGTGTTCTTATTTTTGGTCAAAGTTGAAAATAAGATAAAAATAATTTCAACCCTAAATCTAGCCTGAAATTTTGACCACATATTTTTTGAGTAATAATAATAATAATAATGGGTTTAACGTCCGTTTCTCTGACATATACGCCTATAACAGAGGCCACCCGCATCATTATTTGTTAATCTTTATTTATTTTAATTACAAACATATTAACAATTACAATTTGATGTGGGTGGAGTCGGTTACTTCGTTCTTATCCAAGCGACGACAATGTGATCAATTCTGCACTCCCATTAATTATAAATTGTTCACACTGCCGCTGCCTGGATTCGAACCCGCAACCTAAGTCTAAATGGACAAACAGACAAAGACAAACGCCTAAGACCGCTCGGCCATTTAGGCTCTCGAAGAAAGAAGACATCGTACATCTCATTCTCGACTTTTACTATATTCCTTGAGTAAAAGTCTACCTATACAAAAATTTTAAGGCTTAAAATCAGAAAACATCGTTGACATGCTCATACATCCTTAAGAATATTATAGATCAAAAGATTTAAATCTCAAAAATTATTATTTTTCCATAGGCACTGATAATATTTTAGCAGAGCCGTAGACCGGCTGCCTACCCTAGGAAAAATCTCTAGCTACGTCAATGAACACATGTGATTCAAAATAGAAAAGTTATTTTTGCCAAAAACTTATAGATACAACTAATATATTTAAATTTTATAAATGAGGCTGTTTGTGGATGTGATGGACACGTAAGAACGCAAGGTGTTTTATAACTGTGTGGTGTACTCTTAACAACTTTACACTACTGCAATGCGTGTTTTAGATACACAATTATTAATCGAAAACTATAACAATTTTGATTATTGCATATTTATTTTAGTTAGGATATCGTATACAGAAAAACCAACACCACTTTTTTATATGTTTTAACCCTTAATAACGCACTGAAAAACAAAATTATTAATATCAACTGATATGACGTTGTCTCCACCTCATCGTGAGATCAAATATGGTGGATGGGGCCACGAATGTGATACAACTATCGTACGGGGTTGAGTGATGAAGTTGACACAAATACATGAGTTGTTTGTATGAAAGTAATATACTGTCTAACAAATTTCAAATACATAGTTTTAAACAATATTTTTTTGATTGGTTCTACTACTTATAAATATTATAACAAAATACTTATGTGATTGTCACAACCACATGAGCAGGTTTATTAGATTTAAAAAAAATTAAATTTCCTCGAGTCGGATTTTAATCAGCGACTTTTGAATTACTCTTGATTTTAGTGTCGTAAGTCCACCGCTGTGCTACCGATAGTTTGAAAGTATTTTTACTTTATTTCAATATAAAACAGCCAACTTCGGGATGATGCCCGGAACCTTTCTATTACATCAGCAGTTACTCATCCAATCGCTGGGCAACATGAACTTTACCACAAAGATTACCACGTTATAGCCTTCAACTAGTTTCTTTGCCCTCACTTATTCCTCTCCCCAACAATTTCACATGGGTTTTAATTTTTTGGTGCAGAACCCTTTAATTTTACAAATTAAAATACAGCTTATGTTATTAACTGATATTAAATGTAGCTTTCACATACAAAACTAATCTTTCGAATCTAACCACACATCAAACAAACAAAATCCTCAGCTTTAATATACAGTGTGTCACCCTCATATTTTCGTTATTTATAGGAATATCGATTTGAAACTTTGCCCAGTCATACAGGGTAATATCTCACATTTTTTAAGTAACTTAACCCAAATCAGAACTAAACTCAGCCTGCTACAAATTGACAAATAGAGCTGATTCTAAATATTTTGTCTAGCGTCAGAGATGGTTAGAGATATCGAAAAAAAACTATTAGAAAAAGTTGCTGAGAATACTTATAAATTCGCATTTTTAATTTTTTCATTATTTTGATCTTTACTCAAAACTATTTTGAGGCTACACTCATTTTTGTAAGTTTATTGAAACACCTAAAAATTATTCAATTATCATTATTCATTAGAGCCTAAATGGCCGAGCGGTCTAAGGCGTTTGCCTTTGACTGTTTGTCCATTTAGACTTAGGTTACGGGTTCGAATCCAGGCAGCGGCAGTGTGAACAATTTATAATTAATGGGAGTGTAGAATTGATCACATTGTCGTCGCTTGGATAGGAACGAAGTAACCGACTCCACCCACATCAAATTGTAATTGTAAATATGTTTGTAATCAATATAAATAAAGATTAACAAATAATGATGTGGGTGGCCCATTATTATTATTATTATTCAATTATCAATTTGTCCAGTTTTTACATTCCATAGCACACTAGTTATAAAAGTTTATTTTTTAATTTTGTAACTAGTGAAATGTAAAAACTGGACAAATTGATAATTTAATAATGTTTAGTATTCAAATATTTGTTAGGGTAATAATATACGGCGGATTTTACCAGAAACTTTTGTATACATTTCTTAGCCGGTCAAATATTACACACTTCTGAGGATAATTTACTGAAAATTTGTACATTAGACTCAATTTTTCATTTCAGTGTAGTTTTATAGCAAGAACAATGAAAATAAATTGAAATTTGCATAATATGGAACCTTCCATCGACGAGTTTAACTCAAACTTATCCGTTTTCTATTTGTTCATTTAACCGGGGTTTTCTTTTACACAATATTTCAATTCTAAAACTGACCTACATGCAAATGCATTTCGATGCAATTATGAATGACTTGCCACAACTTAAAATTTTGGGTAAAAACCCCATTCAATAATTCTTTGAAATAATTTTTTTTTAAATATTCTTAAAAATGACCTATTTTTTGGGTAGAAAAATAAATTTTAAATCTAATACATACATTGGCCGATCATTGTTTTCATCATGATGCACTGACGATGATGATAAGTTAGTCCGAAATACAACTGAAATATTTTCTCCTTGATGTACGGAAACACTTTTTTGGGAAACACAAAAATATATTAACGATATATCGAAATCATTCGCTTCGGATAGTTTAACATCAAGGTCATATTGAACGTAACTATGATTTAAAAAACTCAACTGATGAAAATTATTAAAATTTTCATTCGTTTCACATAATTCACCACGTTTTGCTTCGCGTATTATTGGCCATATATCGATATTTTCATGTAAATTTGTACCATGTAATTCTAATACATAACGATTATGTATCGTATTTTGATTATCACTAACAATTGTATGATTTAAAACGTTTAATGAATTAATTGATGGTAAATTTTCACTCAATAATAATTGATTTCGATTTTGTATTTCACTTGTTAATATTGTGGTAAAACTTTGCCAGAATATCCATACACAATAATAATTCACCATACGAAAAACACCTTTCGCCATCGTAACACAGACTGCATGGTTTATGTCTATTGCTCTGTTCTATCATATCAAAAATTCAATTCATTCGACTTGCGCAGAGTTTTTCATTTTTGAATTTATTTTTTTTTTTTAATTTTTAATTTTTTCTAATATATTTTTATTTATTTTGAGGAGGTACAGTATTTTAGGAATAATTTCTTTTATACTTGATTGCTTAGATTTGTAAAAAACTGGAAATTTTCAACGAAATTCTTATATTGACAAGTCAATATGTTTTGGTTGACTTTATTTTGAGTGGAATTGTGAGGTTATATTATCAGAAATAATCCAAATAATTTGATATTTTCCTTAAATGAAAATTATTCTTTATCTGTTTGTTTAAATAAATTGGTTTTGGATTAGTTTTTTAGTTTTAAATTAAAGAAAATCAGTAATTATTGTCATTATTAATAAAATCGATCAAGTGTAGAACTAGTTTAAATGCTAAAGGGCTACGAGGAATGGAATTGTGCAGCATTACCACAAAAATGTAAAAACGATAACAAATTGGAAAGTTAATTTAAGAAGTAATTGTACTCTATCCCCGCTAAGCTTTTCATTGGCTATTACTGATGTTCTGAAACCCAAGATTTGCCTAGCGCTGAGTTTCCAAATTTCTTCTGGTTCGACTAGGGCCGGACCAAACCATTTCCTTCGCTGCTGTATGAGCGCCGGGCAGTAACAGAGAAAGCGGATCGATGTTTCTTCTGAATTTTCTCCGCATCTGTCACACCCGGGAGATTGTCTTTTTGCAATCTGATGTTGGAACTTGTTCAGGTTATCATGCCCTGTGAGTAACTCTACGATGACTCTAATATCAGACCTGTTTAGTTTCAAGATCTCCTCGCTCTGTTATCGAGCGAGTTTCCTTCACCCAACAGGCTTTTGGCGATTCGCTCTCCCTCGTAGCTGGTCCATGCCTTTAATTGTTGGTTTTTCAGATTATCTCCTAATCTGTTAAGACCTTCTTGGTATGGCATCCTCGCAAGCTTTTCTTGAGTGGGAGCCATGGTGGTTCCCAGTTTGGCCAGCTTGTCTGCTCTCTCATTACCGTTCCAACCAGAGTGTCCGGGGATCCAGATAATATTGACTTTATTGTGCCTCGCCAGGTTGTTTAGACTGTTTCTAGTCTCCTTGACGAGTCGCGATGACACTGTACAGTTTGATAGCGCTTTGAGTACTGCTTGACTGTCTGTGCAGATACTAATCACATCATCCTTCAAATTGGCCAATTGGAGGTGGTCAGCACATCTCATGATGACTACCAGCTCTGCCTGGAATACAGTATTGTAACTGTCCAACTTGATGGATGTGTCATTAGCAATTCTTGGGCCGCAAAAACCCGCTAGCAACGAACTTATTTCCAACTAGCCAACTTAAGTGATAAAATGTACATCAATCTACGGAACCCTAATAAAATATATATTTATCTATTCATTCTACAAATGAAGAATTGTACAGAAATATTAAAAACTTAGTACGTAGTGACATCTTACAATATTTTAGAAAACTAATGTTGACATAAACACCACGTGAAGTACATTGAACATAACCTTAAAATAATAAAATTATATTTAAAAACACAGACAGACTGGAAAAATGACGAAAATACGTAAACAAAAACGGAAGAAAGTTTATCGTACAAACGTTAATCGTAAACGATTAAATCGTAAACAGAAAAATGTTGGAAAAATTGCTTGGTATGTACAATAATAATTTCTAGGACCTTTGTCGAATTTAGATTCTACAAGTTTTTTGGCTATGATTTAGACATTCTATTGGCTAAATGGACTATATTTTTATTTTTTTAGTAAGCCTATCGATAAAGCATGGGACGAAAAGAAAACAATTCGAAAAAATCTGAAACAAATGGGTCTAATGTACGACCCAAATGCATCAATCAAACGATCTAACGTTAAACAAAAAATCAAAAAACAAATACTCACATCTATGAAAGGAGACGCATGGCATGAAGAAGTTGTCGAACAAGCTGTCTTAACGAAACCAGAGAAACAGAAAAAACCTAAAGTAAAACCACCGAAAATCCATGTAGCCGAAGAATTAGAACGTGAAGCTCGTGCACCAAGAGAACGTAATTTTCGTTTACCAAAAGGTCAAGTAGAATTTATTACGTATTTATTAGATAAATACGGGCATGATTATAAGGCTATGGCACGTGACAGACGGAATCATTATCAAGAGACGTGGAAACAGATAAGGGCCAAAGTGAAGACGTTTATGGGAATACCAGAACAATATTCTGAATATTTACAATCGAGGGGATTGTTGAATCAAGATGCTGAGGATGCTAAAATTGCTGCAGCTTTAGCTATGGACGATGATAGTGATTAATTTAGAATAAATTTTTGTATTAAATATTAATTGTATAAATAAATTAAATTTTTTATTATTTAAAGTTTATTTATAATTCATTTTTCAACCCTAAAGCATAAATTCTTGGCTAGAAATGGCACGATTTTCAGAAAATGGGCAGAATCCGTGCAATCGAACAACAGATTCGTAATCAGCGACCAAAAATATCTCTTATATAACAGTTTGGACGATAAATACTTCGTTTTCCGTTTTTGTGGCAAAAAGAGGAATTTCGGGTCAAAAATATAGCACGATTTTTGTAATATATCACAGAATTTGTGTTTGATTCGTATACAACGACGAAAAATACATACCAGATGACAATTTTTAGCCAAAATAAGCATTTCAAACCCATTTCCGGATTTGATGAAGATGGCACCCTTGGCCCAAGTCATCGCAAGTCACCTTTTTTATAACGAAATACGGGTTTCGATAACAATTTTTAAACTAAAATCAACCATTATTTTTTGAATTAAACATTTATTTAATGAAAAATAATACATTTTAGAACAAGTTCTTAATTAATATTTTATATATAATATTTTACTGTACAAAAAAAAAGGGGCAAAAATTACAATTATTTCCATAATTACAAAAATTTCCATTTTAAAAATCATTAAATACAATAATTCTCATAAATGTTCATTCAAATTAAAGAATCCCACCCCGCATTTAAATCGCTAAAAGATTCTTTAAAAAATGTAAGGATCTCATCCTTTTGTGTACCCAAAATAATTTTAAAAAATGGAAGGGTAAGTACATCTGAATATTTGCGATCAAATTCTTTAATGGCAAATTATGGGTTTCATTTGTTAACCTTCTTAAAACCTAGCCAAAAATTAAAAGTATAAGCAAAAAACTACTCCCCATTTCTTTATTTGGCACAAAAAACAAAAAAGAAATAAACTATTAACCACTTTTTTCTGTCATTGTTTCTACATTTCTAAAAGTTGAAAGCCCTCAAAATAATCGCTATTCGAATAACTTATCTAAAAATTGGTAGGTACTGCAAAAATAAGCCTTATTCCTAAAATTGAAAAACATCTCAATAGACTTTCGGCATTTATTGATTTGCATAAAAATTCATAGTTGAAAAACAATCATTTATTGAAATTCTGCATAAACATCCTTAGTTGAAAAACATTCTGCGGTAAAATGACAACCCAATGGCGCAAAAAATAGACCACCGTCTATTTTATTAAAAAGAAAAACAATATCGGAAGCCCAATAAAAACTTAGAATAATGATTTCACAAATATTTACGAGCCAATTTCTAAAATCCTTATTTGAATATTTTTATTGGCCTGTAAAATTGGTAAGTACAAGTATTGCCATCTCGTAGTCGAAATTGAAACTACTGGACCCACTTGTGTTAAAATGAGTACGAATTATTATCGCCAGTTGGGGTTGCAATTCCCAGAATCCCAGTTATCAATAGGAATGAAAATTCCTTCGAATTCGTTCCCAAAGTCCTCAAAATGTGCGTAAATAATTTGCGCAATCAATTCTAAATATTTAATGTGATTTGGCGAAACACAGCCAAAGCTCAAATAACTTTAGCATCTCGAATGACTTAAACCAATAAAAAGAAAACTTGAATCAGCAGTTTTCCCTTTTGGCGGTGGGATTCCTTAAGCTAAAATAATTTAAACTATGTTTTTAATAAATTACTATTTCGAAAATATTATACATTTTCAAATTTTTAAACATTTTTTAGTACATTTTTACGATTTTTTTCTTTTATTAAAATTTTTTTAGTACAAAAACAATGGAAGAGAAAAATTAAGAAACCAGTTGGAGTAGTTTTTATTTTTTTTAAAAGATTCAGAAAATTGTACACGTTGTGGAAAATTGTTGCATTTGTATACTTTATATCTCTGATATGATCTGAAAAATTTATCAAAACAAACAAGGTCTTAAAAATGTGGCAAGCTCTAGCTGTGGTAATACACAGTTTGATGTGGAATGACACCAAACGATCGGGTTGGAACGCCCCAATAAGAAATCGTAAATAATTTTGACTTACCGTGTGCAAAGATGACATTCGGAAGGCACTCTAAAATTAAAATAATCAAATTCTTTATTTGCTGGGCGATTTGACCAGTGCTATAATAGTCTGCCGTATTCGTTCAATTGCATCCACTTCTGGACTTGGATTTGTATCACCCAAAACTTTCACCTTATGTTTGTACGATTCAATACTTTTAACATCAATGGCATCGGTTACATCGCGTACTGTTAACGCTCCGGGTGTGTCACATTTACTGGCTATGACCAAAACTGGTACGTTTTTTAAACGTTCATCACCCACAAGTGTTTTTAATTCTTTTATGGTAATTGGTAAACTATGGATATCGGATGAATCGATCACGTACATTAATAAATCGGTATCTTGGAGAAAATTTAACCAGAATTTTCGAACCTTATCTTTACCACCAACTACAAAAAAAAAGAAAACATGAATATTCCCTATTCCGTCTAGTTATCGACAGATGGCTTCCATGTGCTCAAATTAATCGTTAAAAAAAGACTTAAGGCTGGTTGTTTTACTCTTAGCTTCTGTCGACTTTTAATAATATTATTATTTTGAGAAATATTGAATAATTAAAAAAATTTGAACACAAATTGAATAAAGAAGCCAAAAATATTTTCGATATTTCGGTGGATCATTTTAGACATCCACGGGAATGGTATGGTATGGTATGGTATGAAGGTTAGCGGGCCATGCTCGAGCACCGCGCCTCGAAGCAATGGTTCAGAGCACCTAGCCAAATAGTCCCTTGTACTCTATCCCCGCTACATTCAGTGGCTTTTATAACCAACTGATGTACTGAAACCCAGGATTTGCCTAGCGCTGAGTTTCCTAATTTCTTCTGGTTCGACTATGGCCGGACCAAACCATTTCCTTCGCTGCTGTATGAGCGCCGGGCAGTAACAGAGAAAGTGAATCGATGTTTCTTCTGAATTTTCTCCGCATCTGTCACACGCGGGAGATTGTCTTTTTCCAATCTGATGTTGGAACTTGTTCAGGTTATCATGCCCTGTGAGTAACTCTACGATGACTCCAATATCATCTCTGTTTAGTTTCAAGATCTCCTCGGCTCTGTTACCGAGCGAGTTTCATTCACCCAACAGGCTTTTAGGGATTCGCCCTCCCACGGGAATAGTTCACGCTTAAATTTCTAACCCGAGTGAAGCTTGGTCCCTAATGTCGGTATTGATAATAATTTTGTCTAGGCTTGTTAATTCTTTAGAGAATTAAGGACCTGAAAGTTTAAAAATCGGCAATAAATCGATAAAACAGGTACTTACTTTCCCAAAAATTATATACAATTTCAGCTACTTCCATAGGAGTAACATTAAATCCTTCGGTTGGCTTGATAACATGCTTAACTTGAGTCAATTTGCTAACAAGTGAACTTTTTCCTGAACTTTCTAAACCCAGAACTAATATTTTTCTAATATAACTATCTTCTAACTGCAAAATAAAACGCAAAAAACTTTAGAATTCTTATACAATTGAATAAAATTGATAGCCAATAATGATTTTACCTTGGTGGCATCTTCAAAACCTTCATCGACAGATCTTGAATATTTATTTTTACAATATTTATACAATTGATATCCTCCATAGCCTACAAGAGCTGTGCCACCTACATAGAGAGCGGCTTTGACTAAAGTTTTTAGGTTTCTATCATCAGACATCTTTTCTGATAATTTATTGATGTGTTTCTAGTTAATATCGAAATGTTCGAAGCATGTTTTGCCTTCAATTCTTTGAAAATATTTTTTGTACGTTTTTTTTAATTAAATTTGACAACTACAGTTTATTATGGTAAACACTAAAAAAAAAAAAGATAGAGATGTGATGTTCGGAATTCTTTATCTATGGTTTTTGGTTTTATTTTTTTGTAATTTTAAAAAGCCCTCGAAATTTAAAAATCGATTAGATTTTTTCCATATTTAGTTTTATTAGCCATGTCGAAATTTCGATCATCTGGGGTATAAATTAAATCGAAACCTGAACTTCAATCTGAGATCCAAGCAATATTTTGGCCCTATTAGGGCTTTTCATCAACAGACAAGCGCATGCGTGCCGCCATGTTGAAACAGCGGAAATTCAAAAAATTCGTACTGTTTTAATAAACAATGGATGGGCAAGGACTATTATCTCCACAAAGAAATAAATTATTGGAAAAAACCATCGATGGTGCTTCACTTATTTATGATTCAGTTGAAGCTCATAATTGTGAACAATTGAAAAGGTGGCTAAAATGTCATGGGCGTCCGCAAAAAGGGAAAAAAAGTGAGCTGATTGAGAGGTTAGACATTGACATTTGTTGACTATCTAAAAACACAAAAAAATAAATTAATATTTACAATTTTATTCTTATTAATAATGCCAATTCATTTGTAATAATTGAAAATATATTTTAGTTAACATGAGTAATACTTACGGAAGTAATTAATAAATTAAGTCATTAATATTTTGAGGCTCTACATGACATTATTAATTAGACAAATGTAAATATGTTTAGCAATTTTTTATCAGAAACAAAATGTTTAATGCGACATAATAAATAAATAATATATAAATAATTTACAGAGTCAAAAATGCAATTAGGAATAATGTACCAGTGGACCAAACAGTTGACAAAGGAAAATGGCTAAATATTCTAAATACACTTAATCAAAATCCAAATGTAGTGCAGAATCCTAAAATAAATTATCCTAACATTTGGCAACCATTTCCTTCTGACAAAGTACCTAAGAATTTCACCTACGGATCTATGTACCATTATCTAGTGACATCATGCATAGATGACGACTATGATAACAGTGATGTTGAAAATGAAAACAATAATAATCAAACTCCAAAGGCTGATTATAGTACGTCAAAACCGTTAAAACGAGGAAAATTGTATGTAGAAAGCGGCCACGTTTTTGAAATTCTTGAAGGCGTAACATCTGATCAAATGTTTTGCATGAAGTGCAAAATTCAAGCTTCGTATAAGGCTAAAGAAATTCATCAAGTGTCAGTTATGGTCAATCCGTTAACTGCTCGAGTGATTCATGGTACATGTGATTGCAAAGCTTCTAGTATGGGCCGTTGTTCTCATGTAGCTGCCCTACTATATGTACTATTGAATTATTTGGATGATTGTGACGAAGATAATGTTCCTTGTACAAGTAAACTATGTAGCTGGAATCAAGGTAGAAAGAAAAAAGAACCTCACAAAGCAGATGAGCAGCAATATAAAAATAAAAATGACATGAGTAAACGCAGGTCATATGATCCTGGTCGAAGTTTAACAAGACCTATAGACAAACAAAAAATTAATAATTTTTTATCAGATTTACAATTAATAAATGCTAGTCGAAAAGCTCCTTCAATGTGGCAATTATTACTACAGCCGCAATACGAGGATTATGTATTAGAAAAACCAAGGAAAAGTCATTTAAAGACATTAGTTTATCGTCTAACGACTAATGTGTGCAATAATATAACTGGGCCTGTAGATATAACTGAAGGAGCTCAAAGTAATGATAATAAATGGTGGCAATACCGTAAAATATTGATAACAGCTTCTAAAATTAAAGTATTTAAGACTGAGAAAACGAATGACCAAATTTTTGCTCTAGTCAAATCTCAATTGTGGGTTGAGCAAAATATAACCACTGAGGCAATGCAATATGGTCGAGCGAATGAAGACATTGCGCGTAAAAAATATGAAGACTTTACTTCTAAACAATTTTCTTACGAAGTAAAGAGTAGTGGCTTGTGGGTGAATTCCAAGTATCCAGGATTAGGCGCATCGCCAGATGGCTTAATTTCAGATCCATTGAAAAATACAACCGGAGTGTTAGAAATAAAGTGTCCAAAAATTTTGGAAAAATATTATCCGACTGATTTACATCTTCTTACACCTCAACAGCGTACTTCATTTTGTTGTACTCCCATTACTCGAACTTCTATGAAGTTAAAACGAAGTCACGCATATTACTACCAAATACAAACTCAAATGGCAATAACTGAGAGATTGTGGTGTGACTTTGTTATTTGGAGCCCAAAGGGTTTCCATATTGAGAAGATTTATTATGATGGCAATTTCATAGAACCTGTACTGAAGCATGTTAGTGCGTTTCATCAAAATATTTTGGCTCCCGAGTATTTTGAAATGAGAATTCCCCGCTGTTTAATACCTTTTGATTTATCTAAGTGAAAAATATTTCATGAACAACTTTCAAATCTACAATTTACAGCATGTTTTATTTTTTTTATATTTCTTAATTTATCACAAAAAGGATACATAAGAAAAAAATATTAAATTAATATATTTTTATAATTAAAAAAAGAAATTACAAAAGTACACGTATATACAAATGTGATGTTTTACAAAAAATATAAAAATATAAATAGTATATTGTAACATTACAAGTGTTATGTGTTTTGAAATTTTAATATAATTATATTACAATTATTTTGACTTTCAGTTTTTTTATTTCCTACAACACACTGGCCTTAATTTAATTCGTCGAAAACTATAGGTGTTTGAAAGTTGACCAAGCATGCACAGATAAATATAATTTGTGACATGATAGGACGCATATTTAAAAGTAAAACGGTGGAAAGAAGTCTGAAATTTTTTATGCGCCCAATAACATGTTCAACATATATTCGTTGTTTTGCTATCTTCTTCGTCAAAATTTCCTCTTGAGCAGTTAAACGGTCTCTTCCATTCAAAAATGGAGGAATATTTAAATGTGCTTGCTTAGCTTCAACTACATCATGAACCGTAAAACCTCGATCTGCTAGTACTACATCTCCAGGTTGCAATAAGTCTGCTATTTTTGATCGTTTAAATATTTCTGGATCCGATATTGAACCCTCAAATGCATCAGATACAAAACTAAGACATCCATTAGGAGTACATCCTATCAACACTTTAAATGTGGTATGAGCTTTATAACTTGAATATAAATTACCTTGGTGTTCAAAGTTTGACGGCGATTGACAAAAAAATTCAACGCAATCTACAATAACTCTTATGTTTTTTATAGACCGAAATATTTTAGGTAATGTTTCGGCTATTGTTTTCCTAGATGGGAACATAAATGGCTTCAATTGAGTGGTAAATTCATTGTACAAAAAATAAATCCAAGTTGTACATATTTTTGAAACAAACCCCGTAGAAATATCGAACTTGTAAGCTAAATCTTCTGTTAAATATCCCATTCGTAATCTTAATAGAACCAAAATCAACTGCTGTAATGAAGTAAATTTGTATTTACTATTATTTTCGGAATTTTCATGCTTTGACTCTCGACTGCCCCAATAATCTAAGTTTTCGCAAGCTGGACTCAAAAATCTATGTAAAGCTTGGATTTGCTCAAAATGAAGACTTGTATAAAATATGCATCTTTTTTCATCACTGCGAATAGATATAATAAATTTTTCCATGGCTGAATTTTTTTGTAACTTAACCTGAATAATTTTATTACGCATCTTTATCGAATCTGTCTGAATTTCTATGGCTGAATTTTTTGGTAACTTAACCTGAATAATTTTATTACGCATCTTTATCGAATCTGTCTGAATTTCTATTGCTCTTGTATGTTTCCTAGTTTCTTCACGGTGTATATCTCCAAGGGTCATACTCATGTCTGACGTTTGATCTGGTAATATTTGTTCAACAAAACAAGTATTATCATCAATTACGTTGTGAACCCCTCCATGAGTCACTGATGTCTATAAGAAAAAGAAAAATTTTCATTAAGAATAAAATTTTTTTATAATTTTCTATTATTCACACTGTACCTGTGCATCTGGTAGAATATCATCTATTTTTCTATATTCTAATCCATTTGCTTTTTTCATATCAACTCTGTTGTATTTTTCGGATAAGCTGGTTCTTGCTTTGGGCACCTATAAACAGGTTTGAGGTTATAACTCCAAAAGTTATATTTCTGTATAATTTATTTTATACCTTACCTTATTAATTGATTTATCAATATGTTGAAACTCTTGATAGCTTAAAGGATCAGGGTTTTGTTCAGTTGGACCACTTTCTCCAAGAAAATGTAGTGAGCAAATATAAGTATCCTTAGTAACATCATCAATAGATCTAAAACCTCGGTCACTTCTGCCACATTTTTTCACCCATAATTCACATTTCGCACATTTTGCACATGCTTTAATATGTAATTTGCTTGATGATTTGATTATTTTTTTTCGATATTCAAGACAAGGCTTTGGAAAATTTATAAAATAGAATCTATTGGTTTGAAATGATTTGTATCGTGTATCACTTTTACATACTCCATAACAACACCGTTTTGTTGTTCCTTTTCGTACAGACAACATAATTATAATGGAGTACAAAAAATTTTTTCAGGTTATTTTGACTTACGATTTATTTTTTTTTTTCACTTTTTTTATAATTAATCAACTTTGATTTATATTTTAATTTTTGATACACGGATAGCGGACACTTTAGCATGGTTGTTTACAAAAAACAGTACGAAAAAGATAGTTGATTCTGACGCATGCGCACAAAAAAAATTTGTGATGAAAAGCCCTATGGGCAAATTCAAAGATTTGGCTAACTATTAAATTCTATAAAACACTCTGAAATGATTTTTTGTTTAAGTTCACGATTAACGTTTAAAACTTAAAATTATTCTAGTCGAATTTTAAAAATAATGTTATAACTTTTAAATATAGAAATTCGAATATTAAGTTTTTTAAATTAAATACACGGATGTCTATCTACTAAATTAGATGGCTAGTTCATAAAGTTAATGTTCAATCTAGAAAATATTTCACGTCCAATATTCTCACGTCCATCATTCTTTAAAAATGAATATTTTTTTCGATCTACTCTTTGAAATTTATTTAACCATCGTAGACTTTGCATTCAGAATTTAATGAAACTTGGCTTAGTTGTCCATTATTATATCATAATTAACCAGTTAAATTTTTTAGGCACCTTCAGAGAACTGAAAAAAAGATATATTAACATTGATCCTTGTGGGAAATCACAGATTTTATTATATTTCACAAAACTGGACGTTCAGATTTTCAGTTCTCTTTAACTGGTTAATTATGATATAATAATGGACAACTATGCCAAGTTTCATTAAATTCTGAATGCAAAGTCTATTACCGATAGTACTACCTTAACCGAAAATTATTTAATTAAATTTTACAATTTGGTTTTGGGTTGAATGTTTTTTGACATGAATTTATAATATTTGTTGTGAATAGCGTTCTATGTTTAATATGAATATCTATGGTGAAATGTATGAATATTTTACAAAAAATAATATTTTCTTGACTTCTTAATCGAGATTCATGGCTTCGAAATTCAATTTTTACACATATTAAAATAGAAATAGATCATATTTTTCCAAAACAATCATGAAAATTAATTAAAAAATATTTATTGAAATCCATAAAATAGGTATAAAAAAAAGTACACTAACATTCATTACAGCTGTCAACCATTTTGATTTTACCAGAAAACAACCAATCACATAAATCTGCACCATTTTCTTTCTAAATATTAAAAAGAGATCGCTATATATATTGTGTTCCTTTAAAATGCTTGATACCTTGGTAACAATTTAATCAATTTTCAGTCGGTGGCTTTTTTCGATTGAGTCTGTTTCGTAAAATTTTTATTTTTACGCCTTTTTTAATTTTTCAAAACAAAATGTATTATTTTCGTGAAACATCAACAATGTGCAGAAAAAGCAAAGTAAGTTTATTTTTTTTTATATAATTGTCCATTCTTTCTTAGAAAAGTTAAAAATTTGTGCATGGTTTTTTAATATTTTTTTCATTGATGAATAGAAAGTCGTATTTTTTCTTCAAAGATTTCTCTTAAAAATTGAATCTGTTTATTAATCTATTTCAGAAATTTTAATTAACTTACAAAAACATTTTATAACTACTCAAATAAAATATTTAGATTTTGTTATTGTTTATAAAAATTATATACGTAGTTAAAAGATGGACGACCTTTTCAAAAAGTAGAAAAATAAAATAATTTTCTAGAATAAAAAAAACGTTTAATTCGATGTTAAAATTGTATCAACGAATATTAATTTTAAAAAAATTAATAAATAAGTAAATTTTTACTCAAATAATAGTTATTACGTAATTTAATAAACAACTTAAAAACAAATAAAATAGATTCCTAGTAATTGAAATTCTAAGAATGTCCTCATTTAGAAATGTTCTATATAAATCGTTATTATTTTAACGATGTTTCTCGATATTTCGATAAGGGTGGGTCTTCATATGTAGGTAACCTATATTTTACAATCGTTCAAACTGTTTTTATTATGTTTTTAAAATGTGGACAAGACTGATTCAAGGACGAAATTTATTGAGATAAAAAAATATTTACAAATAATCATTTTGTTTTTAATTCAGAATATGACTACACTAATTAGAAAATTTTTCAATGAAGAAGTAAATTTTTCATTCACTGTTCCTTCATTCTTTTCTATTTCTATGAATGAAATTTTTCGAATTACGTCATTGATACAATGGCGGAAAGTAAAATTACGATGTCTGAGATATTTATAAATTTCTGCTGCGTTGGTATTAAATTTTTGAGTTCATTTGGAGCAGTGTCTCTCATCTAATATCCCTAAATATTATAAATGTAAAAGTAAGGATGTTTGTTTGTTTATTACGCTTTCACGCAAAAACTATCGAAGGGATTTCAATGAAACTGTACAAGAATATGGCTCATACGTCAGAATAACACATGAGTTATAATTTATAAAGATATATTTAAAAAAATTTAATTTTAATTTCACATTTTACTGCGCCATCTATGATCATCATGCTGAACCATAAATTAAAGATATCTGTAAAAATTTAAAATAGTAAATGCAAAACAATTCTGAAATACTCAACGAATTACGACTATTTACACTAAAAAGAATTGAAAACTGTAAAGTTTGTGCGATCATAAGGGAGCTTATTTTTATTGCGGCAGAAATTTTGGATGGATACTAATTAAATCTGTTTGAGCATTTTAATATGTTTACGGATAGAAATGAACTTCTTTAATATCTAGGCACCACTACACATTTAACTTTGGTACGGAATTTTAATTAATTGCATAAAAACAAAGCCTAGTATCAAATGCATTAAAACATGTGTTTCAATTTAATCATATGACAACACTTAAGTATCTAATTAAGTAGTTGATTAAACAGGCTTCGCATGCCTGTTTTTTTGCTTGAAAAAACAATTAAATTTACATTAATTAAAAATATTTTATTATCTACGTTAAAATTAAGTGATAACAAAAAAAATAATGGTAACCAAAAACAAAAAAAGTCTCACCTTGAATGATGAAATATTTATAAAAATTAAATTAAAAAAAAATTTATTTATTTAAAAAAAAAAAGTGTACTTAATACTTACTTTCTAAAATAATTGACTAAGCAACTTTGGTACCATGATTTAAATTTTACATCATTTCAAATGGTTTCTAATTTCCTACAATTTTTAAACTGATATGTACATTCCGTAAAAATGAGACACTTTTTGCTTAGTAAAAAATACACTCAATATTTGCAGTGAATTCGGAATTTTGCGCCCGTAACCAGTTTCAAAATTATCATGAATAAAGACCGTAAAGGTAAATTTGTTGAGAAGGGTCCCACAAAAGACAAAATATTGGCGTCGTCTGATTTTGGCACCACGGGGGGGGATATGGTTTAGGCGAACCTGTTAGTAAGGATTTGAATAAAAAAGAACGAGAGGTGTCGTAGGACACTCGGTAGGAACTATATACTTCTCGTATCTTATTTTTTATTAACAAGTCAAGAAGTTTTTTATTAGAAGTCAAATACATTTTTAGACCGTGAGTATATTTTTCGTCAAACCTAGACATAATAAGCTTGAAAATGACGGGTGAATCATGGAATTTGATAAAGAAATACGGAAGATAAGAGTAGGACAGAAAAAAACTTGCTAGTGTAATAATACATAAGATTATATATAAAAACCTTTCTCATGAATTACTCTATCTACTTAAAAAAAACCGCATCAAAATCCATTGCGTAGTTTTTAAGATCTAAGCACACATAGAAACATAGGGACAGGCAGCGGGAAGCGACTTTGTTGTATACCATGTATTGATATCTGAAGGAAAACTATGAACAATTGCACTGGAAAATTGTGATGTATTTGGGAATTTAGAAATAATGTGCAACTGAATGTTTTTATACGTCATACTTTCACACTTAACCGTTGGGTTTTTTTTTATGATTACATATTGAAATAGCTTATCGCGTATTATTTATTTATGTAAATTATATCTCATGCTGGGTTGATTTTCATAATATTGTCGCGCTAACGTCATCAACTTACCAATCTTGTTTAAACATATATATTTTGTAATGCTCTTTATTTATTGTGTGAAAATTTTAATCATTTTTCCAAATGATTCATAGATCTTTTTCAACCATAACATAATACTAATCACACGTTTTGTTTTTATGATGAAAATGTGAAGTTGAAAATTTATTACTTTTTTAAAAATGAAATAATTAAGTGTCACGTTTAAATTGCACATGATTTTTGATCTACTTTGATTGTTTCACTTAGCAACAAATGTTAAGTGGTCTTTTTGGCGATATTAAAAGATTTCGCCAGAGTTCCAGAATAGGGATGCGACCTTAAAGTTTTGGGAAGATGAAAAACTGAGTATATGTTTTGTATACTCAGTTTTTTCATAACAGTCTAAGAAATGGTATAAGATCGGATTTATGGACCCTGGAAGATGTATGTTGATATTAGGAATCAGGAGAAATCATACGATTTCTGGAGTTTCCCAATCCAATCTATATTGCTGGAAAACCTCACCTTACATGAAAAATTGCAGGTAATAGCTTGCAACACAGTAATATGACATTGATTTTGTTTTATATTACATGAGAGAGAATATTTGCAGTTACTTTGATCTAATAGCCTGCAATCAACTTTATTTACTTAAGTAATAATATAATCACAATTCTAAAGTAGGTTTTTTCCTTGAGGTGAAATAATTATACAGTTATGTATCTTACATCTTACATGATCTTTTGTTTTATGTAATCAGTAATGTTTATACATCAGACTCTGAAAGAAAACAAATTTGCAAATTGAAATTCAATGGTTAAATTTTATTATTACTTAACAAAATTAGGATCAATTTAGGATCTAAATTGACGATTACAGCAAGTCGAAGAACTAGGTCCAATCTGATGTCAAAACATGATGCCCCCCCATCAAACTCTGCAAATTTGTTTGAGTTATTTTTTTATTACAAAACGAGCTATAAGTCATAGTATATTAAAATGACAAATTTCCAATTTTTTTTAAGCAGCCGTTTTGAGAATATTTACAAAAAATATTATTTTCTTTTATAAAACTTGTGACACTCTGTAACTAGAAAAGAACGACTGTATAATTTGGCATACCCTGTAGAATGTTTCTAGGTCGCCTAGATATAAGTACAAATCAATTTGCATTTCTTCTTCAATTTTTTTTTCAGCTCCTGAACTATATGTATTATTATCAAATCGATTGTTAATCAATACTCAAAATCACCTGTAGTACCGGTTTGTACAAGTTTGCTATCGCCACTCTTAAAACACGATTATTGGACAAAAACAATTAATGAGTCAATTTTTCCATTCAATTCTGGAAATTTGTTTACATTTCAAGGATGACATAGACATGCGCGGAGAGGTAGCAACAAGAGAAAAATTTGCATACAATGTTAATTTAGAGAGTATTTAACTGATCTGCCGCAAACAACTTGTAAAATTATGAATGAACGAAAGAAAAGCAACAATTTTCGAAAAAAACGTCAATAAAACCATTTCATCTCGAATGTTCTATTCTATGAAAATGTAACAATCTAGATAGATACCTCTCTTCCACCCCACATGGATGTGGTTGATAGGGATATATATAGTACAGCTAGGAAGCCGATGCCTTTATCGACCGAAGACTCCATCATACAGCATCAGTTTGCCTTGTGTTATATATTTATAATTGTAAAATTTTTAGAACTATATACAGGGGTGTATTTTAAACTTATCACAAGTATATATATATCTCTCAAGTAAAATTAGGGTTCATTTCCTTTCAGTTTAGCAATCGATTTGTGGGTATGCCAGGGAACTTTTAAAATTTCGAAAAGTTAGGGAATTTTAGTATCAGTCTGATATTCCCATATAATACATACCATATAATTTGCGCCTGTCACTGGTAAACAGTGACGTTTACAAAAAAATGTTTCAAACAAAAGTTGTTTATTTTTTTACAAGGAACATTTTTTACATTTAAACTTTTGTTCTATCTCTAACGGTTTACAAGATCGAAAACCCAATTGACATCTATGTTGCTCATTTACGAACTTCGGCCTCACTTTCTACGTCCTAAGCATGCTATAAAAAGCGATAAGCTTGATATCTCGTTTTTGAGTTATCGTGTTCACAGACAGACGGACAATCGAAAATGGACTAATTAGGTGATTTTATGACCACCTATACCAAAATTTTGTTCGTAGTATTAATATTTTTATGCGTTACAAACTTGGGACTAAACTTAGTATACCTTGATATATATTATATAAATACAGGGTATAAAAACGGGAATAATCAAGGAATTTCGCTAGTCAATTTTTATGACCACTCTTTAGAAATACAGCAGCCCAGTATATACAAAAATTTTTGTATGATAACACAATTACGATGTATATTGCGCAGTATTCGAATTGAGACGAAGCAACATATTGAGCCGTCGTATAATGCCGGTAAATTTATAATAAATTTGACCGTGAAATTTTTATTATTATTAAAATAATCCTAGAGTGTCCCTCGATTTTAGTTTCTAGTTTTGTTTTAAATCTATTTTAAGTCATTTGTGTTTTAAACCATTCAAAATTTGTGTTTTTTTTTTGTTTGTGATTGCGAAAATTGATTGTAAGTATTTATTTTTAAATAATTAGTTCAACGATTTTTTTTTATATGTTTGCGGCGCTGATAAGAAAATTTTAAACACAATTTTTTTTTATCATTAAGTAAATTTTGCATATTTACGAAAAAAAACGGTTTAATATTTATGGTCAAGTTATTTCGTAATTAAATTTGCTTTGATATAATAAGCTTAGGTAATTAATTTCATGCGAAAAAACTTTTATCAATTTGCAAATAACTTGTAGACGAAAATCTTTGATTTGAGCCATTATGGTTTTTACAGCTTTGCAAGTTCGATTACGCATACCCTGATCTACAAGTGTTTCTAAATCATATACTAAACAAGTGAAAACATCAATTGACTGAGTTAATTGTTGAATTACCATGTAAAGACAGTGTTGATTACTCTATCACATTACATGTCACACATATATAACTGATATACCCATACATACTATACATTTTGCGCTCTCACGGATTAAAAGTGATGTTTAGAAAAAAAATGTTTCAAACAAAAGTTGTTTATTTTTTGATAAGGAACATTTTTTACATTTAAACTTTTGTTCTATCTATAACGGTTTACAAGATGAGTCTTACGGACCCAAGACCCAATTGAACTATGTTGCTTATTTACGAACTCGACCTCAATTTTTACGTCCTCAACACGCTATAAAAATTTCTGCTTGATATCTTTTCGTTTTTGACTTATCGTGATGACAGACTGATAGACACTTTTTACAAGCATATTTAGTATAGTAAAATCTCGATCAGCTCAAGTGAAACGTTAAAACGTATGAACATAAAAATTTAAAGGATTCAATTTAAGGAAGCTTAAAGGGGATCTTAAATTTTGCTTGGAGTTGTTTTATTAAACATTGATTGAAGAAACGGTTATTTTATCTTTTACTGTTCAATTTTTGTTATTTTTTGATTGGTTAGCTACAAAACGAGTTAAAGAGGTTCTACTTTATCAGAGAATATTACAATTTTTCATGATAAGGAAAACTATTTTCATTATCAAATCGGAAAATTATTTTATAATAGAATAATTGTTATTTTTTATCAAACTCATTAACTCAGATTATATAAAATAATGAGTGCATTATTTAATTAAAAACTATTAGAACCTAAATCTGTTAATTATGCTAATTTGAATTTAAGTAAATAATACTTTTTCGGTGGATAATGTAATAACATTATTGGCATTGAATCAAAATTTAAAAACAAACGTAAAAAATATTTGTTGAAATACGTGAGAATTTTTAATTTTAAATATGAAAATAAATTAGTTAATTGAACTTGGAAAATCATTGTTTTTACTTTTCATGACTTTTCTGGTCAAGTAATGGTCAATTTATTTGACGTAATATCGAGCGATTCACATGTCTAATTGTTTTTGTAAATTTTACGTTTATTCAAGTATTTAGGTATTCAATAGTACTAGCTTGACTCGTGCGGAATTTCATTGTTACCGTAACTCGTGGCTACTCTGTACCCGTGGCTAAAAACGACAAACAACAAATTTCGTACAAAAGTGGTGAACAAAATCAAAATGTTTAGAGAATTAGGA
The DNA here is from genome assembly GCF_905475395.1 of Chrysoperla carnea. Lineage (NCBI taxonomy): Eukaryota > Metazoa > Arthropoda > Insecta > Neuroptera > Chrysopidae > Chrysoperla > Chrysoperla carnea. Next base: position 4,444,348 of record NC_058341.1, read on the forward strand.
GAGCATCTGTAAAAACTCATTTTTGATCTAAAAACTGATTTCAAAATACTAGGTCGAATATTCTTGGAGCCCAGGAGAGTTGATTCAAAGAGACTGATTGAAATATGTAGGTATTCCAGGCAGATTCTATGCTGAAGAATCGATATCGATTGCTTGAATTAGAGAGAAAATTAGGAAAATCTTGAGTTCATTATGAAAATCAATGAATAAAAAGAGATTTCGTTGAGGTTTGGTGCAAAAAAAATTTAACAGTTTTTAGAAGTAATAAAAATTTATTTCTAGAAAACTTCAGCCTTTCTTATCTTATGAAATGGAACATTTTTTTTCTAAAAATTAAGATAAATTAATGTATTATTATGTATTTTGATTTTGGCATTATATCTAATAATTTGTTGGCAATTTTCATAAATCGTGTGTGACTGTTTATAAACTTTGGGATCACATGATTAGATTTGTTGCTTCTGTGTCAACTCACCCACATCTCATCAGTAAATAGTCACGTGTTTATCATTAAATTTCTAAAACGAGTATTTAAATTTGTTTTATTACCTTAATGAATAGAATCGGGGAGGGGAGGGAGTTATTCTGTATAAGTCTTAATTATAAAGGGTGCTCCGTGACTCGAGTGTCTTTCTCTTCTCTGAACAATTTTAAGTCGAAAGTGCCTTTTGGACTTTTGTCCAAACCCAAAAGTTAAGGAGTAAGGAGTGTTGAGTAGTAAGTTTAAGGATATACGAGCGCCAGGGCAATTTTGGATAAATGTTTTACCTTTTTTTTATATAAAGTTGAACTAAGTCTATTAAATTTTGAAAATTTTAGGCTGGCCTGTCCGATTATTTAAGTAAATAAATAACTTAAACTATTACCTGTATCAACACCTACGAATGATCGCTCCTATTCAATTTTGCGTCGTCTTCCAAATTTAGCTTTCGAGAATCGAGTTTATGGATCATTTTAAACTTCAACAAAAATCGGGAATAATTAAAAATATTATACTAAATTATTTAAATATATTAAGAATTCCAAATGTATGCCAATAGGTCACGTAAATATTGTTTTAATAGTACCTAATTTCAAAAAAATTTATTTTATCAGTATCTATTCGCTGCATGTAATAATTTAGTCGCTAGGAGGCATTAATTAAGCATTCATAATGGTAAATAAGGCAGTACAACTATTTTTGTTTGATAAGTAAATAAGGCATTAGTAAATTTTCAAAATAGTTACATCATTATATAAATTGATAATAAAAATTTTTCAAAAAAACAATAACATTTATAAATTGATATCGATGTATATCGCTTACTTTTCTATTTACAAAAAAAAAAGGGAAGATAACAGCGTTAAAAAATAAAATAGCTTAAGTTTAAAGATATTTTTTGTTTTTATTTTGTATCAAAACAACATTTAATATCAAACAAAGGTTTAAAATTTTGCATTGAAACTTTGGGGGGTGTGTCCCTACTTCTTTGTTTATTTTATCCAAAAATTCTAGTCTAGGTTCCGGATCAGAATCGGTCTAGCCTAAAAACTTTTCTTCCACGAAAATTCTCATAACTGGAGTCAGAATCTAACAAAAATTAGGAATAAGACGAATTCTAGTCTTCACCAAAAGGTTAAGAGCTAGCTCAATTCGTTAGGAATTCCACAGTACGGTATCCGTGGCTAACGGTATCCGCGGCTAAAAACAGCCTAGAGAATTCATAAAGTTTGAAAGGTTAGTTAATGGGGAATGTTCTTAAATATGTTTCAAGTGCCAGTTTAGGGTTGAGTACCCAATAATTTGTAGGGGTTTGGTTAAATTTTGTAAATTTTATTTGTAGATCATTGATTTTGGGCGGGGCACCTATTTTATACCATTGATTTTTTGCAGGATCCTTTTTATTGATATTTATTTAAATATTAAAATTATGATAAAGATATAAAAGTCAATACATAAATAATTAACAATTTGTTTACATTTGGATTATAAATTGTAATTATGGGAAAATTACTTATCAATTATGTAAATAACAAATATTGTACTTCAGAATCAATAAAATATTAAATGAAATATAGCTTTTTAATTTACCTTTATATTTATTTTGTTTTGTACATGAGCGTATTGAGCGGAGAGCCCGTGGCAGAAAAAGTATTTTGTGCTTCCATGGAAATTAATTTGTAAGAGACCATTTTATTGCAAATTTTATCTATTTTCAGGAAAATTTGGTGAGACAGCTATTATCGTGGCAGAAAGGGCTGTCACATCGATTTTTAATATATAAAGCCAATACAATTTTACCCTTATCGCGGAATTACTTTTTTTTTAATTCGTTCGTTTTGAATTCTACTTCCGAAATATCTCGGAGTGACTGCTCAAAACTTGACCAAAATATCTGGCACACTAGTAAAAAAGTGTAAAAGAAAATTACTGAAGAAAAACTCAATATCTTTTGATCATACGCTCATGTGCAATTTCATCCTGGCGGTTTAATTAATTTATTAATACAGTCAAGTTGAAACTAGTACTTACCAAAACTAATTAGTGATACAATTATTACTTATTTGGTTATGAAATTATTTAAACATTATTTTAAAATTATTGAAATTGCAATTAATTTAATTATTTGGATTACACTATCTACCTTATTTACATTTTAAATCCAGAACAATCCATTGTTTAGTTTAGACCAGGCAAATGTTTATTGTTTTAATATTTTGAAAAGTTCTTTTTATTCGTCTCAATCTGATCAATAGAATCAGAGATATTTAAGAAAACTTCATCAAAGAAAGCAATGTAGGGATAAAAACCGCTCGCAGAAGGTCGTGAGGATCGTTCTGGAACCGGAAAACTCCTTTTCTGTACAACGAAAGAAACATTAGCCTTTTCCCAAAATTTATCGAATTTATTATCAAAATCCGGTAGATTTACCCAACTAAAATGGCAATCTTTTTTGTTTTTACTTATATGAAAATGACTTTCCATCATAAAATTTAAAAACAATAATTTTTTTGAATCTATCCACATATTGCATGTTTTAAACAGTTTAGCTCGAAATTTCTGGAACATTAAATTAATAATTTTTTTCTCTTTTGTTACAGCTTAGTAGAATGACCAAAGCGTATTCTTAAGTGCGGCGCTGTATCCGTACAGAAAAAAAAAAACTTCTAGAATAATTATTATCCGGATTACACAGAAGAACCAGAAGAATTGCACTACTAACACACTCAAAAATACTCAAAAAAAATACAGTGAAATCTATTTAAAAACAACAAAAAGCTTTAAAAAAATTATATTAAAAAGAAAATTGCACAATTTTAAAATATTCAGTATTTTATTAAGTTTGTTTCATATTTAATATTTTAATTAATATTAATTAAATTAATTAATTATTAATTATTACTTAAGTTAAGACCACAATGATATCTTAAAAATTTATTTGAAAAAACAAAAATTTTATTTAAGTTTATTTTTATATTTATTTCTTCGTAAAACTTTTTCTTTGCCTTCTTTATTATTGTTTTGTTAAACGCTACTGACTAAACGTTACGCACAGTTATTCGCACAAATATTTTACGCACAATTTTTTCTTACTTGGACGCACAGTTAAACGCACAAAATAATAAAAACTAAGAAATTACAAAATAACCAAACAACCATCATCATGGGATCTACGGGAGCCGAACGTTCATTAGGATCTGGATTAATTCCACAATGGATGAAGAATAAAGTTGATGTCAAGTAAGTAATTTTAATTTCATTTTCATCGATTACCTCGGATCATTAAAATCCGGAAATGCCGTGAACTTTGGGTAATTATAGAAAGTATTTTTGGAAATTATCAAACAATAAAATTTTCTCTGTAAATAAATAAATAAAACATAAAAGAAGTACCGTAAGTAGATCCTGAGTACCTAGATCAAGGGCTCTCTGTACCCACGTTAAGAACGACCTATCATCCGAAGACGAGACGTCTTCGGGTAAGAGATGCTATGAAAATCAGATGAAGGCATAGCATTCTTTCAAGGCCAGACGCCACGCTGAAACCTCACAGGTTTTCCGTCGGAATCTCTTCCAGGATTGATGGATCCAATGTTTCGAATCCGAAGATTCTGAATCTGACCTTCTGCAAATTTTTGCACTTGCAAATAACGTGTATGGAAGTTTTGCCATCCTCCATACAGGCCCTACGACTTTTGTTTCGCATCGAATTTTGATCATTTGGAAGATTCATCCCAAAAACAAGATCATAACTTGTAAAATGGTCTACAATTGTAAAAACAGGACTAGCAAATTTTATAAAATAATTTTGATATTTTTTCTAGAATGGATTTGGATGATCATGCTTTCTCACCACCAAGTATTGATGATAGTTTCTTTTTTATACGTTACAAACGTGAAGATGACAATACATCAACATCGAGCAACAACAGTTCAAGTAGCACAATGTCAAATATAACAACACGCACAAGTGCAATTAAATTAGCAGCAGCAAATGAAAATGATAATGGTTATCGTCCAATCACACAATTAATCAGACAAGAAAATATTGTACCAATTGATAAGAAAGTACCGAAATTTAATAAACATACGGTACCATGTCAACAATATCTTGCACAAACACAACAAATCGGTGTTACACCAGGTATGTATTTCCTTATTTAATAACTAGCAGTTACCCACCCATTTCTCTGGGCTATTTCAGCTTTAAAACAAAGACTACCGTCCTTACTCCCCTCCCCTCTTTATTTTTATTACAATTGCGTGAGAAATAAGTAAATATCTGAAATCCAGCCGTCTTAAACTAACGAAAACGTTGCCAACTCGTATCCGATAACAGATCTAAAACAACTATGAAAATAATCGAATTTTGAAATTTAAAACTGTAAAAATCTGGAAATGTTTTATCTCCTTCGGGTAAATTTAATAGAAATATATTCTAATTACCTGGAAAACTTCGGGACAAAAGGAAATTTTTGTTTCATTCACAGCATTGCATTGTAATTGATCAAATTTTGCAAAGAAAAAGAGTAATAGGTAAAACTTTAGATAATCTGGAAATATTAAGGAACAAGAAATACAAAAATCGTGTTTAAATTGACCTTAAAAATGCAGTTTTCAAAAGAAATTGTTCGTCGATTTGTTAGCTTTTATTACAGGGTTAACCAAAAAGCAAAAAAAAACCATAGACCCGTGCTAACTCGACTTATACAAGGCATTTCCAACCCATGGATCAACGAATGAACGTAATCACAGTGAAAAACTATTAATTTTTCACCAGTTCCGACAACGGCTTCGAAATATACGTGAAAATACTTAATTTGGATATTCTAGGAGCTTTTTTGTGAAAAGTCGCTTAATAACTAATCGAGATTATCTCAACGTGATACTCACGATAATGTCCTTTTTGTCTAAATAAAAAAACTAGAAAAAAAGCTATCGACATAGAAAGTATTCCCCAATACATATTTTAAATAGAAATACGTTTTTCCCATTTTTGTGACCTCTAAAGTAGATATCACCTCAAGTGTTGTGACCTTACTGATTTACTGAAATAATAATACTTAATTAATGATATTGGCATGATTTTAAATTGAAACATTTTGATATTCTGTGATCATGCATTTCTTAAAATGCGTTTTAGTCATTCAAATGTGTGATCATGTGATCAATATGTGAAAGGTTTTATACAAGAAAGCGTACTTCCCATAATTTTGATATTTTCCCCATCTTATTATTCATTATTTTCCATTCAAGTTAGTTCCAGAAAAAAGTTCAAAGACTTTTCTCAATATTCCTAGCGTTGAAGAGATAAGTGTATGCCCTTTCAAATGGGGTATCATAAGGTAGGGAGATGCAATTCGAAATTTCAAAGTCGAGTTGAGTGGATGTGAAGGGATGATACCTAAATTTCTCTAGGTATCATTTTAGAACTTCCCCTTCGATATCGAAATTGACGTGTTTTCATAATTTTCATAATCACATCAGGTCTATAGTTATTAAGGATGGATACTTTTGAAATGAACGCACTGTATACGGCGTTGAAATCCAAAACTAAATTCGTCATCATGCAAGTATTAATTTCCGGTAATTATTACTTCGGAAATACTGAAAATAAATGAAAAGCCTTCAATATTGCACACAGAAATATCCGCAGGCACCGTCTGTTGGAATATGCATACAACCGGAAATAAAAAACACTTCATATCTTTAGGATAAAAATAATAACGTTTAAAAATAGAACCTTGGATTTAAAAAAAAATTTGTATGCATCGAAAAATATTATTGATTTTATTGATGAAGGTCTCCTTGTTTGTGACGTCATTCCCTTAAGTATAGTAAACAATCATTTGAGTGGGTTGGCAAACAAAAACAGTTTTTATTGGGGGCTCGTCTTTTAAAAAAACTCACATGACGTGATTATTTTTTTTAATGTGGATTTGTTCAAATAGTTTTATTGATAAAAATTTTATAGACCTGGAGCCTGTGACAGTAAAACTGCACTTACACGGATTTCAAAAGTTCGCATATGAATCAATTATATTTAACGATAGGTGTGTGCCAGGATTTTTTTATTTTTTTCTGGTGTAACAAATATTTTGATCAAGTTTTGAGCAGTCACACCTAGATATTTCGAAAGAAGAACTTAAAACGAACAAAAAAAGAAATAAACTCCGCGATAAGGGTACAATTTTATTGACTTTGTATATTAAAAATCGGTGTGACAGACCTTTCTGCCACGATAAGAGCTGTCACATCAAATTTTCCTGAAAATAGATCAAATTTGTAATAAAATGGTCTCTTACAAATTAATTTCCATGAAAGTGCAAAGTTCTGCCAGGATAAACCTTGGTACACCTAGTCCATATATTGTACCTATCGTTAAATAGCATTGATTCATATGCGAAATTTCGAAATCCATGTAACTACAGTTTAACTGTCTCGGGCTCCCCGTTTAAAAAAGATAATTATCATAATATTTTGCCAAAGTACATTATCAGTACTTTTATATTTGTTATTTTATTCACGAATTAAATTCCACCGTTTAGATTGAACCGCTTCTTATCACACAAATATTTTGTTTTGATAGTTTTTTTGTTTTTTATTTGCACAAAAAATTTTTCCGATATATAAATTGAAATTTTTATAAACTAATTCACAGTTCGTATGAATTCGTAATTGGATCAAAGTATACAAAATCAATTACATTTTTACGGTTTCCATAGTAAATAATAAATTTGTTGTGTTGTTATTTTCATTGGAAATAAAGTAATTTTTTGTATCGAAAATTTAAGACTAATCAAACAAAAACGGCTTCGAATAGTTTTTGGAATAATTTCTTATCAGATTTTGAAACGTTTTTATTTAAATTTAAAGGTAAATATTTATATATAAGTTTATATATTTTTTTGAAACGGGATTCGTATTCCCTACCCTACCTGTCGGGAATTTTTATACCATGTATATGAAATATACATAGTATATTAAGTTTAGTCCCAAGTTTTTAACGCTTTAAAATATTGATGCTACGAAAAAAATTTTTGTTTACGTGTTCATAGAATCACCTAATTAGTCCATTTCCGTATGTCTGTCTGTCGTCTGTCATCACGATTACTCAAAAACGAAAAGAGATATCAAGCTGAAATTTTTATAGTGTGCTTAAGACGTAAAAGTGAGGTCGAGTTCGTAAATGAGCAACATAGGTCAATTGGGTCTTGGGTGCGTAGGACCCATCTTGTAAACCGTTAGAGATAGAACAAATGTTTAAATGAAAAAAATGTTCTATATAAAGAAATAAACAACTTTTGTTTGAAACATTTTCTTGTAAACATCACTGTTTATCCACGAGGGCGCTAATTAGGTGAAAATTTTGTAGTATGTATTAATATGGGAATATCAGTTATGTGTGTGTGGCTATTTAAGAGTGGAAATCTTTCTTGACGTCAAAAAACAAACGATTGCGTCATCAAAACTGTCTATACATGGTATTTCAACAATTAAGTCAGTCAATTATTTGTTTTCACTTGTTTCTTAATTTAAAGTTTTTTTCTATCTCTTATCAGTTATAAAGCAAAGTGAGCTTTTTCATTGAACCTGAAAGTCCAGGTCGAATATAATAATTGCGTGAAATGTGTCCCACATTTCTTGCTTGAAGCATTTTTCTCGATAAAACTTCTTTTTCGAGTTTCAAACACATGTCTAGTTCGTATATCTCTGTTACCTACACCGGTTTTTTAGACAAAACCTGAAGAAGCATTCAGTGATCTAGCACTCTCATATAGAAATTCCCCTTGTGACTTTTAAAGTTTCTTTTATGCGTAAATTAGAACACGCGAGATTAAGGCTTTTTTTTAAAGGAGAGTTTTTTTATTGACTAAGTACACAGTCTGACGTCAAAATTTATTTTTAAACTTGGATAAGTATCAGTACTGAACACAATTTCATGTGATTACTTAAATTGTACGATCTCGACGAACATACATAAGTTAGCTTGTTAGTGAAACACTGAATATGTGCCAATTAATTCACAATTAATTTTATGTAATTGTATAAAATAATTTTGATCAAAAATATAATTTTCTTCGTTTGCGTAAATCAGAAATGGTCAATGGATATTCATTTCTAAAAAGTAGTGATTGTGAAAATTTTGTTAATTGTGTTAAAGTGATATTTGTTGCTAATATTTCTATTTTTGGTAAATACTTTTTTTAGTTTTTAGAAATTATTTTGGAATTTTGCCAACTTTTATGTTATGATATTATTTAAAGAGAGAATTCTTCGTTTGCAAGTTATAAAATTTATTGATTGTTGAAATCGGTGACTCCACTAAAAACATCAAACTCTAGTCTATCAAAGACCATTTATTTAGTTCTTTAGTTTCCAGTTCTTTATTTGTAAGAACCTGTAAAATCGAGTTGGTTGTTCGGGGTAGTTTTCCGACTCGAGCTTCCAAAATACATCCTTACTAACTCACTTGTTTTATTATGAACATCTTCAGTGTTCAAATTGATAAAATTGCTTAAATACGAAAATTTTCTAGAAAATTGTTTTCTAGAAAATTGCTGTACAAATCGCGCTTCTTTTGAAGTTCAACCACAAATCTGTCTATAATTACTAGATATACTGTCACTCTGAATGTTTCCCGACCAGATAATGAAGAAGTAATATTTTTGGTAGATTCACTGCTGTCAGTTTTCTCTTCCGTAGCCTCTTTGTGTTCTTTTTCGTATTCTTGAACTATAGACTTCCAAGGCTTGCAATTTATTTTTATCAAAATTAAATGAATTAGTCATACATTTGAATAACGTAACAAATGTCAATCTACGGACTCAAATTTTTGGCATACTTGCTTGCACAATTAATTTAATGTTTAAAAATTTACACGTGTGGCCTTTTGTAACCTCGAGCCTGTAAACTCGTGCCTACTTTGCCTTATGGGTAATTGACATGATATCGTTCTGACATCATGTTGTCGATATCTTCGATATAATTATATTCCTTCATTAGCTTATGTTTCATTTTTATAAAGTTCGTAGCGCAGGAGCTGCGTTACCTAAACGAACTCCCTCAGGATTGAAAATAACACATTTTTCTTAAAATCACAATTGCATTAAAAAAAATTCTAACTTTGTTCCGTTTTAAAAAATTGTTGAACTTTGTAATAAAATATGATTAACAATTATGGAAATTTTGAAGGCGAATTAATATTTTTTTATTTTTATCAGCAGACTTGATACAAGGTTATGAACATCTGTAGTGTTATCAATTTTGACTCAACATTTAATTGAAATTTTTTAATTGTTCACAACATTGAAATGCTAAATTAAAGGTTTTCTTTTGTCGCCAAAAATCGTGTCACATAATGAGATAATTATTTTTAATATTTGTAAACAGGCCAAAAAATTTCTTATAGAAGGGCAGATAGAATTGGCTTCACCTCGGGTGACAATGAATATGAGTTCTGAGACATTCTTGGTACCGAGCCACTCGCGTTAAAGGGAATGAAGCTCTTGATTAAAAAAAGGTAAAAACAATCCTTGAAGCTGGTTGTATACCGTGTCAAAATTTGAGCTTAATCGATGCAGAACTTTTTAAGTTTTTAAAGAACTCCCCTTTCTACCCTCTTTGTAGCCCTATTTCAATCCCTTACAGCCCTAAGAAGTAAGGATTATTATTATACAGAAATTTTAATAAATTGTTTTATTTATTTGCAGATATTCCAAAATCAAAACAAAACACACCAGGAGTTGTACGTGTAAAATCAGCTGGTACAGACGACGGTTTCAAGGGTGAAGGAGCTGCGTGCGGTACCTCAATTATCCAAGTAGCAAATCAAATGGTATCTGGTAAATCGTTACGAGGTTTCCATCAGGCATCACTTGATGGTGAATGCCCTTCAAATAATGTTCATTCAGATTCACCACCTTCAAGTATCCCACAAGGATTTGATCCATTCTCACGACGTGGCAGTAAATCTTTACCAACTACCCCACTAACATCACCGAATTCATCGCCAAAATCACGACGTAAATTACATAATCGCTACTTTACTGGTGCATTTGTTGATAACGTTGAACGATATCAAGGTAGTTGGATCCTTTCTGGATTACTTGGAACCCGCGAGGTTTTAAGTCGATCAGCGAATACCATCTCGGAGGAAGAATTCACGACCTCTTCACAAATTGACACATTTTCAAAATCAACATCAAAAGTTGACGTGAACAATGTAAACATGGAAGCACCAGAAACACCTCCAGAATCGATAACCCAATCAGATACAATCAAATCTCAAGTATTTCGTCCAAAACCATCAGAGTTACGAGAAATGAACTTTTGGTCACCAACTTCAATGTGAATTTAAAACCATACACCACTCTTTTAATTTAATTAATTTGAGGTCCAAATAAAATTTGCTACTTTAATTTCTCTCAATTCATTTTAGAATTTGCAAATTTTTATTTAAGTATTTTTATGTGGAATTCCATAATTTATTTAGAATTTTAAGATTAATCTCATTTTCATTTGTGTATAAAAATTTATTTTGTGTTGTGAAAACTTGTGTATTCTCGTTTCGACATTTAATTCCCACATCTGCCCTTTTCATATTCAGTGCCCCCAAACATTTCAAAATCATCAAATAGTTAAGGTAAAATATATTTTTTTATAAATATACTCTGAAAACTTACTCCTAAAACTTTTTGGATAGTGTTTTTTTGTAGTATTTAAGATTTTTTTCATGTAAAAGAAAAATTGAAAAATCCAAAAAAAAAAAACAACAAAAATTTTTAATAAAAAAAATTATATTTATTTATTTCTACTCGATTTTTCGTTGACAATAATTAATTTTAATTGGCTGTGCATACAAAAAAAAAACTTTACCGATTTTCAAAAAAATGACGAAGATTCAACTGACCGAAATTACTGTTCCGTATATTATTTGTCATATAATTGAAAATAAATTATTGTTTTGTCAGTTTAATACTTTCTTTTATTTGAAATGAAATCCTAGAATCTATTTTCCGCTACTCAACAAACAGGTAAGAAAAGAGAATAAAGGATTTGTGATCGAAAAGCGTTGATAATATCGATTTCCAGATGTTTAGAAAAGCAATCCCGAATAATCTTTCCTGTCCCATTTAGGCACGCAACTAAGATTTTACTCCGTGAAGTGTGAAAAAATAAATTATTGTTTTGTCAGTTCAATACTTTTCTTTTATTTGAAATGAAATCCTAGAATTTTTTCCGCTACTCAACAAACAGGTAAGAAAAGAGAATAAAGGATTTGAGATCGAAAGGCGTTGATAATAATATTATCGATTTCCAGATGTTTAGGAAAGCAATCCCGAAAAATCTTTCCTGTCCCATTTATTCACGGAACCAAGATATTACTCCGTGAAGTGTAGAAATCGATGTCTCGTAGATACCCTGGCCGAGAGAGTTACGCTACAAATCTTGCTCGTATGCTTTAATGAAATAAGCTACTGGTTTGGCGGAGTTATTTCACATTCTGTTTTCCATTTGGCCGCCATCCAGAGTCATTATTCTGAATCATATACATCTGAATCACTTCGACTGTCACATTACTAGTAAACTAGGCAATTTACATCACATAAATGTAATAAAATGGTATAAAAATATCGTAAGAGATTAAATTTATATGTCAATTTGGTTAATTTTTGAAGTTGTTTTATGTTTTCTTTCTGGAAAATGCCGTAAGGTAATGTTTCTTTTTGCATAAGCAGAATCTGTGATAAATTTTCTTCATTATAAAAACTCATTTATCGATTAATATTTGTACAATCCAAATAATTGTAAGTTCTTCAATAAGGTACTATGTTAAAAATCACAATTTTCAAATGAAATAATTCACAATTTTGCCCTGTAAGAGTCCCCAAAACTATGTTTATTGTGATCAAGGTACTTTGAACTATAATTTTCCGTAAAAAATTTACATTTACCATAGTTGCTCAAACAACCGAACTACTTTAAGTACAAATAGTCCAGTGCACTTACGGATCGACCCAAAAGTTTTGCCACTAGATTTTTTTTATTCATTCATTCAAGAGGGGCTTGTTTTTAGACGTTAAATGTGATTTTGCTTTCCAAAAATAAAACAAATAATTAACCAAATTGATGCATAAATTTAATCTTTTACGATATTTTCATACCATTTTATTACATTTATGTGATATAAATTGCCTAGTTTACTAGTCATGTAACAGTCGAACCACTTTAAAAACAGAAATTCAAATAATGTAAAAAAAAGCTATTCGTGTTCAATCAAAAAATTTTCTACAGTTTCTTTTTGTAACAGTTTTTTGCAAATAGTTTTTTAATAGGGAATCTTCTTCTTCAAGAAATATCAAGATGTAATTTTCACAGCCTGCTTAAGACGTGAGGTAGAGTTCGTAAATGAGCAACGTAGGTCAATCGGGCCTGGGGTCCGTAGAACCCATCTATTAAACCAAACCGTTAGAGGTAGAACAAAAGAAACATTCAAATATTTTTTCGAAAACATTCACTGTTTACCTGTGAGGCCGTAAAGTACAAAAAGAAACTATAATGAAAAATTTTTTGATTTACGGATAATTTTTTTATATTTGGGTTAATAACTTTCTTAATATTTCTCGCTAACTTATTGTTTATAATGGCATTATAATTCTCGTAGACTTTTTGAATACTTAACAGGTAATAATGCTCGATCGACAGGTAGTTGTTTTTATTTTTGATAGTTTGGGTTTGATATTGGTTGTAACTTTCCTAATAATGGATGATCTAAGGATCGTATTAAGTTTTAGATTTTTTTTTTTTAATAACTGTATTTATTAATTATACAAATACATATAAACAATAAATAAGTACAATTTTTATGAAAATATAAATAAAATTCTATTTACACTAAAGATAAACTTAATGAGCGTAACCGTATGCTGGGGCAGCAGCGTAAGCTAATGGAGCAGCATGGGCGGCGTAGGCAAGAGCTGGAGCTGAGTGGGAGATTGAAGATGTTGAGTATGATGAGGCTACGGCTGGGGCGGCAATAGCTTTAACGGCTGGTGCGGCATAGGCTAATGGAGCAGCATGGGCGGCATAGGCTACTGGAGCAGCATGTGCGGCGTAGGCAAGAGCTGGAGCTGAGTGGGAGATTGAAGATGTTGAGTATGAGGTGGCAGCTGGAGCAATAGCTTTAACGTGTGGTGCGGCGTAGGCTAATGGAGCAGCATGGGCAGCATAGGCTACTGGAGAAGCATGAGCGTAGGCTGGTTGAGCGTAGGCTACAGCTGGAGCAACAGCTTTGACTAAAGATGGGGCAGCTTGGGAGATTGAAGAGTATGATGTGGCTACAGCTGGGGCGGCGATAGCTTTAACTGCTGGTGCGGCATAAGCTAATGGAGCGGCATGAGCAGCATATGCGACTGGGGCAGCATGTGCGGCATAACCGTAGGCTGGTTGAGCGTAGGCTACAGCTGGAGCAACAGCTTTGACTAAAGATGGGGCAGCTTGGGAGATTGAAGAGTATGATGTGGCTACAGCTGGAGCGGCGATAGCTTTAACTGCTGGTGCGGCATAAGCCAATGGAGCGGCGTGGGCGGCATATGCGACTGGGGCAGCATGTGCGGCATAACCATAGGCTGGTTGAGCGTAAGCCAATGATGGACCATGTTGTTGTTGGAGTGATTGGCTTGAGTATGATGTAGCTAAAGCTGGGGATTGTAAGTATCCAGCATGAGCTGCGGCTAATGCGCAAGCGAAGATGACGAACTGTAACAAAAATTTAAAAAAAATTAATATTTTAATAAAGCTAATTCATATGAAATTAAATTATCTAGTCTTAAAATTCAAATCCGTTTACAGATCGCGCCAAAACACCAAATTATTTGAATGACGTCACTGCATCGATTTGTCGTATTGAAAGTATTTTTTTTATTCGATTTTCGATGGAATCACGTCTTTCATCTTTGTGATACGTTCGATTTCACTTTTAATTTATAAAAAAAATTTGACTAATAATAATCGTTTAATTTAAAGTTTTTGTAAATATGTTTTATAGATTTAAAAGCACAGTTCCCACATTGTGAGAATGAATTTGAAACAGACACAAATAAAAAAACATTTTTATAGAAAATTTCAAACTTAAGATTGTTTCACTTCAAATTTGGTTTTATTAAATGAATACCGTTTTAAATCGATTGTTACGATTTTAAACTTAAAACTTACTTTAGCTGCCATTGTATGTTTTTTTTTTTGATATTTGTTAAATTTGTAACAAAATTGTAAGAGTGAATGATTTTTAAAAACACAAGAAATTCTTTTTATACCATTTGCACTGTGAAACGGATCAGTATGTATGATTGCGACATTGTTTAATAAATAAATTGTTTTGGGTGGGGTTTCGGATCTATGAGAGATAAATAATTAAATGTATTTAAAAAAAAAAAAAATATACAGCAGTCAAAAATTAAGAACATATAATAATAATAATAATAATAATAACTAGATTAACAAATCCATATGGGTCAGTGTTGTACCTTGGGCTACATTCACAATTGATGAAGTTCAAAATAGAGCAAGTAACATAATGCACAATGGAGAATTTATACCAAACTTCCGGACAAAATATAATGAAGGGATTTTTATGCTCAAAATTGATTTAAAAGACTAATTAGAAGCAAAAGTGCCTTTTATTTGACAATAAATAATTTTTTTTAGTCATATTCGTCTTCAAACCCAATTATTTACTATTCTTCTTCAATTTTTTTTTGCTTCTGAGCAACTTTTTAACCGACTTCAAACAAAAAAGACACAGGTTCTCAATTCGACTGTATTTTTTTAATTTTTTTTATGTTTGTCTGCTCAGAACTTTTGACTAGATGAACCCATTTTGATGATTTTTTTATCTATTTGAAAGCTCATCCTTCCCGTGAGGTCCCATTTCATTTGGTTCAGTTCTAATAATGGTATCCATGCGAAAACCATATAAGTCCTAAATTTGTATTAAGTACGTTCTCGATAAATGGGCGAATAACTCAGTATCACGCCAATCGATTTCGATGATTCTTTTTTTAGTGATAAATTAGTTAGTGTACTTCAGATTAACTAAAAATCATAAAATAAGAAAACCGACTTCAAAATCTAAAGTAGCAAACTGTTCTATGAGAGTTGTTTCCTTGGCTGACACCGACTCCAAAAATAACAATAATTTTAACTACATTATATTATCGTTATTTTTTTACTTTTTGGTGCATATTAATTTATTTTGGAAAAGTTTCTTTTGAAGTCGGTTTTCTTTTTGTTTTTTTTTTATTATAAATTATAATGAATTTTTCCATACAATCCCGGTTTTCCGAATATCTCTGGTTTTTATTAATTCCCGATTATCGAGTTTACTGTATATCATATTTTAAGAATTAGCCGCTCCGGGTGGTTACCCGGCTCGCTCACCCTGGATCGGGCACTGCTCCAAGGTGAATAACATTATGATTAAGGTACAACACTTTGCCCCCTAAATGTTATACGACGTCTATTCAATATTCATCAAATAAAATACATTTTTTTTATTCATATTTTATTCATTAAATATTATTTTTCCTTTAAGTTGTCTAATAATTATAAATATTAGCTAATAAGAGTCGATTTATTAAAAACATATATATATCAATATGGATGGATATTCATTCACTGTTTCATAGTTATTATACAATATCGCTAGAAGTGGCAAAATAATCTTATTTTTACTAATTATTTCTAAAATAAAATAATTATCACTTTTATATAATTATTACGTACCATCAGACAGAAAATTTATTTAAAAATAAAAAAGATGATATTCGTATTAGTGATTCGAGAGGATAATTGTCTGGTTATTTATCCAGGCCCGTGAGCAGGAACTTTGCAAGGGAAGGGTTCAAACTTTTGTTCGCTATGTTAGGCCATTAAGTCAGTATAAACTTTTTTTTTCGAGAAAGCCAACATTTAATTAGATTAAAATGTGATATTCAGTCACTATTTTTCAATAAGTTAATTTTGGCAGCTACAGAAATTTTTTTCCAAAACTCTGTGTGCATCGACCTCTACACCGCACTGTATATTGAGCAAGGACTAAATCGATCTAAGGTATGCTTTGGGACGACGTTAGGTTGAAAAGGAGCATTTGGTAGACATTCAGGAAAAAAATTCGCTTCGAGTGAATTTTTGGTATCCAAACATGATCATGATTCGAAAATCGATTTTTAATCTTCAGCTGAAACAATCATGTGCATTTGAGCGTTGAGTCTGTTATGACGTGAACCTTGGTTTCCGCAATTCTGTGTCGTATTTATCGCAGATATCGCTCGTGGTTTTGAAACTATTCTCCAGCGTTTTCTCTTCTTTCAATCAAAATATGTTTCACAAACTCAGTCAGTTCGAGAGCTTTGCCAAGATCCAGGTTTTCTTGAGGGGAGTTTTGACCCCCAAAACCCTTCTAATGAAAAATTTTTTCATGATTTTGAAAATTGCAAGTAATTGAGAGAAATTTCTATGGCTCCAATCAAATGGAAGAGTCAAATCAACTGGTTTTTCATGGCATTTGGGTCCTAATTACTCGGGAAAATTAAAAAATCTCCAGGGATTATGTAAGGAAAAACATTCACCTTATGGAAAACTGTAAATTAAATGAAAAACAAATGGAAAAGTTGAAATGAAGCTGCTCATAATTAAATTACATCTGATTAAATTACATCTGTTTAATAATGGTAGGTGTGTCTGAAGGTGTGTGTTGATGTGTGTGTCCACTGTCCATAGACCATTTGAATTTTATTGGATGAAATAATTTTAATATTATTTTGCAATTAAATTGCAAAAAGTATTTTTCAAATTACATCTCTTTTGGCGCTTTATACAAAAATGATAAGAGTGAATTTTTATGATGCGCACGCACTGCAGAGTGACACAAAAACTACATGTTGAAGCTAGTTACAATATTTCAACATCATGAATTTTGTCGATTTTAGTCGAAAAAATTTGTTTCTGGTTCCGCTTGAATAATTTTTTAGAGATTTTAAATGAGTTGAATTACCAATTTAAGTAATTAATTAAAAAAAGTGTTAATTGATAAATTCTTTCCATTTCATTAGAAGGAAATAACATATAAATAAATTAATTAACATTTTCAATAAAATTAATTATGGGAAATGTCACGTCATAATTATTACATAGTCATTATTCGTTTTTATGATGCAATTTTCTGCAAGGGAACTACAAAAAAAAGCAGGCATATTTTTGATTGTCGATTGGCGTGACCATCACTGAACCCGTTTACAAAAAATTTTTAAATTACAAAAGTGTGTTGATGAAGAAAGCCTTGATTTTGAAATTTTGTCGGTATGTGGTTGGTTAGTTCATAATTTTTTTTTAGAATGTTGATTTAATTATTGTCATTTTTAAGGTGGTTCATTAGATAAATTTATTTTTATAAAGATGTAACATCATGATGACGCTTAACACTGTCAACCTGATATGATTCATCCGGCTCTGGTATCACCTTAAGGATGTACAAGCGCCAGGACAATTTTGCATAAAAGGCTTGATTTTTTTTGTTGGATTACGTCTAAATCAATTCTGAAAATTTTAGAAGGGGTTACCGGATTATTTAAATAAATAAATGCCCTCAAAAGTATTCATATTTAAACATTGGTTTTATGGTAAAACGGTAGATGGATGATATGTTTCCATAAATTTCTCCAAAACTAGTCGGTGGAAATAAAAAAAAAAAAAAACTATTTAAATTAAAGTTAAATCCTTGATAAATTATTGAAAAAAAAATCCGTTGTGCCCGACTAATTAAGGATGTAGGAGCACCGTAGTGGGGACACAAATTAAAAAAAATTGCTATTTTCAATTTTGATGGTGAATTACTTTATAACTTGGCGAAAAGTAAGAATACAATTTTTCGATATAACAAGTCATTTTCAAAATAACGAAAATTGAAAATTTTATTTAATTATTTAGCTTTTAATATTTCGAAGACCAAGGTAGATATCGAAATATTATATTCTTAACTTTTCGTCTACATTAATGAAGTTATAACCAAAATTCATAATCAAAGTTGAAAATTAGGTACAAATAATTTCAACTACAAGTCTAAACTAGCCTTGGAGTTCGTACTACCTTAATATAATGTAATCACGGAGCAACTATCTTAATTTGCACACCATCCGATGTAAATTTTGACTTAATTAAAGGACATGTTTAATAATTGTTAATCAGACGCTTTTATTTTTTTTTATTTTTTTGTTATTTAATATCGATTATAGAATTTGATTTTGTAAAAAACTTTCACTTTTTGTGTTTTGGACTTATACCGTGTTACGATTTATTTTGTTTCATATGTTATAAAAAAAAAAAACTATATCAAAAATTATTTTTTCTTGAATCAAAATAAATTAAAAAAAATAAAATTTTCTATATTAATATTTTTGATTTATGTATTAAATAATCAATTATTAATATTACATAAATTAATTAATTAAATGTTTGTGTCTATTACTTAATTACAGTTTAACCTCCATATATAAAGACGAATGGAAGATTATCTGTCTGCCAAATAGTTAGAGATAGAACAAAAGTTTAAAATTAAAACTTATTCCTTATAAAAAAATTAATAACTTTTATTTTAATCATTTTTTCGTAAACATCACTGTTTACTCGTGAGGAAAAACCTTTGGTGTCTATATTTTCTTCAAAACTATATAAAAAAAAGTCAGTTGATTTTTTTAAAATCAAATTTACGAAATTTTTGAAAGTTTTACGGGGGGTATGAAATTTTTCAAAGCATTATGTTATTTTAATTTTATTAGGGACCGACCAGTGAAAACTCTATCTTTCTAGTATGTGTTGAACAGAAAAAAGGAATTTTTGGGGATGTTTTTCCAATTTTCCGCGGGCTGTGTAATGTTCTTGAAACTTTGAAAATTCATGGGCGACATTTATTGTTGATCGATGCATCCGGTGTGTACCTAAAATTTACATTTTTTTTTTTACAATAATAATTCATGAAGGTTAAACCTTATATATATCCGTAAGGTAAAAAGAACTCTTGATGGATAATTAATATTTTGTGTTAAAGTGTGGGATATATTTTTAAAAATTTTTTCAAATGAAGTATCCTTTCACGATATATAATGTATATTCAACATATTCAGGCCACCTTTGTTCACAGTTTTTGACATTCAAATTTTGCTGTATTTGTTATAATTGACTGATTGAGTACCATATATTTACTTCGCTCCAATATTTGGTAATTTTCTGATAGAAAGTTATTATATTTGTTCCGAAAATAAGAAACAATAACTTTAGGTAATATATCATTAAATCTTGATGCACTTTTTTTGAGAAATTTGAGTAAAAATCACTTTCTTTAATCAAAAAAATGGAAAAGTTGGATACTTTTGTTAATTGGATGCCTAAAAGAATATGTATGTCTAACTTTTAGCAAAATTACTAATATAACAATTTTATTATTCCAAAATCCTGTTAATTTTCCCAATTTTCATTTTGCACTCTCAGGAACAGCAGAATAAGAATACTTTCTATAGTTCTAGGCCAGGTAAAAATATTCTCTAATTAAAATGGTGTACAAAGTTGCAAAATTGGGAAAATTAACAGAATATGAATGGCTATAACATGTGGTCAAATTTCAAATCGATAGAATAAAGAGTATATAATCACAGTGCTTGAAATTCAATTGCAACTTTAACCATTCTTATCTGGAAAACCTTTTTTTTTCACCAATGGATATTTAAGAGGATTAAAAAAAAAATTATGCAGTTTCACGCCAATCAAAAATTTGTACATTAACAGTCTTAATAAAATAATTCAATTATATGAATACAATTTCAATGAAATATATAATAGACTATAACTGATCATTCAATGAATAGTTACAAGTTATTGATCAGAATTCTAAGAGTCATATCTACTTTAGTTTGTGTATACAGATATATTTTTTAAACCAATTAATAATATATATTTCATTTCCATTAAATTATAATCAAAATGGTGTAACCTTCTTAAAAAATAAACAATAATTTTACATTTTATTAACAGATTCAGATACCTATAAATAAAGGTCACCAAATTGTTCTTAATTCTTTTGGTGTGGTTACTTTACTCATTTATTAGGATTCCGTAAATCTTAATTTTTTGATTTTGTTATCTTCATAGATAAATACTATTACAATATCTTTGGTAATCTCATATCACTTTCAAGGGACTCTATTAGCAAAATTATTGCGGCTTCTGCCCAGCTTTTGACCCGAAGAGGTGGACTCACTTGAGCCAGCCATTCTTTGACGATCTCTCTGACCTAAAGTCCGTTGACGTCAAAGTACTCCTGCTGTTCTTAAACAGAACCCCTTTTCGGTATCACAACGGACCCTATGGTCTAAGTGTGCCCCACCTCAAGACAGCCACTCTAACCTAACCCAAAAAAAGGGGGCCTCGTGACCTTCCAAAACGTTAGAGCCGGTGCTGATTGCACCCAGATCATAGGTCCGTTCCATTTTTCAAGCTAAATATCCGATCTAGATTAACCTCAGAACCTTCTAGCATTTCAAAATTAAGAACAATAACTACTTGATAACCAGCTATTAAAATAATTGAATAACAATACCTTTGTATTCAAATAATAATACAGTTAAGGATGTTGGATAATAATTTGATGGAAATAATGATTTCATTGATAAAAATTAATAATTATCTCAGAATTATATCGTTTTTTTAAATTTATTTACTTTCAATTTTATTTTAGCGAATTCCCTGAAAGAAAATACATCTACTGATATTGTTCATTGATGATGAAATTTCTAAAATATTTTCTGAAATTATTTTACCTAAGTGTTTTATTCCACCAAGTTCCTCAGAACCGCCACTTTCATAATAATAAAATTTTGATGGTCAGTGAAAGTAAACACTTACTTTTTACCTAACATTGATATTATTTATGTAAATTCATATTTAATAAAGTGTCTTTTTAACTACTTAGTCAATGCTTACAATTACTAGTTAAAAACAGATATATTAGTACAGAGGTTAACGGATACTATTTGGGATTTTAGATTTATTACCAAGTTCGTTTTTGCCTAAACTGTACGGTTTGCAGAAAAATGTTTCTTGAAAACCGTTTCTTGCAAAATTGAGCTTGAAAACCTGAATAAAGTTTAATATCAGCGTAAGATGTGCGCATGCATACCCAACATTTTTCGCTTGAAGCATTTTTATCGATAAAAGTTATTTTTCGAGTTTCAAGTCTATGTCAATTTAAGAAATTTGGCCAGAATTCCTTTTATTTTTATTATATCTATTATGCACACTCGCTGTAGTCCCATACCTTTGATTTTCTGGACTTTTTCTGGAACGAAATAATTGTATATTTCAAAATTTGTTTCAAGACATGCTCTTTTTAAATCATGGACCTCCAGACTATAACAAAACCGTGTAATAATAATAGATATTTTTAAATAATGTTTTAAAATAAAATATATGAATAAATTTTTGAAATATTTCATAATTTTATTCCAATAATTTATTATATATAAAAAATATTAGACAAATATTTTGTTCGTTCATTAATAAATGTTTTAATGAAATTGCCCCTCTCTAGTGTGAGTAAGAAATAATGGGGACCGATGATTCCATGAGAATTATAAATAGTATAAGTTTATTTAAAAAAATATTTAGTCTGAAATTGCTAATCCAAGGAATATTTAGATGCAAGAGAAGATCTAGAAATTTTTATGATTATTTTATTATTATCTTCTTTTTTGTATCGTCCAAAATTCTGAACAGAATGTGATTTTCTCAGAAATTGTGGATCCAATCGCCAAATGAACCCGATTTTTGAACTTTTTGGGTCAATATTACCTTATAAACTGAGTTTTATTGAAATCAGAAAAGAAAAATGTATTTCGATTTTTTGGAAATTTCTTAAGGGGTACCCCTTAGAAAAAATCAAAAAAAATCGGCAAAAATTTGATGTTTCCAATTTCGATGAAACTCAGTATATAAGGTAATTTTGACCCAAAAAGTTCAAAAATCGTGTTTATTTAGTGATTGGATTCATAGTTTTTGATATATCGCCGAAAATTCTGAACAAAATGTGATTTTCTCAGTAATTATGGATCCAATCGCCAAATGAATGCGATTTTTGAATTTTTTGGGTCAATATTACCTTATAAACTGAGTTTTATCGAAATCAGAAGCGAAAAATTTATTTCGATTTTTTGGAAATTTCTTAAGGGGTACCCCTTAGAAAAAATGAAAAAAATCGTCAAAAATTTGATGTTTCCAATTTCGATAAAACTCAGTATATTAGGTAATTTTGACCCAAAAAGTTCAAA
Source organism: Chrysoperla carnea (assembly GCF_905475395.1). Taxonomy (NCBI): domain Eukaryota; kingdom Metazoa; phylum Arthropoda; class Insecta; order Neuroptera; family Chrysopidae; genus Chrysoperla; species Chrysoperla carnea. The sequence continues at coordinate 4,467,205 of NC_058341.1, forward strand.
AATCGTGTTTATTTAGTGATTGGATTCATAGTTTTTGATATATCGCCGAAAATTCTGAACAAAATGTGATTTTCTCAGTAATTATGGATCCAATCGCCAAATGAATGCGATTTTTGAATTTTTTGGGTCAATATTACCTTTTAAACTGAGTTTTATCGAAATCAGAATCGAAAAATTTATTTCGATTTTTTGGAAATTTCTTAAGGGGTACCCCTTAGAAAAAATGCAAAAAATCGTCAAAAATTTGATGTTTCCAATTTCGATAAAACTCAGTATATAAGGTAATTTTGACCCAAAAAGTTCAAAAATCGTGTTTATTTAGTGATTGGATTCATAGTTTTTGATATATCGCCGAAAATTCTGAACAAAATGTGATTTTCTCAGTAATTATGGATCCAATCGCCAAATGAATGCGATTTTTGAATTTTTTGGGTCAATATTACCTTATAAACTGAGTTTTATCGAAATCAGAAGCGAAAAATTTAAATCATCTTTCATGATTATCAATCGATTTTAATAGTTATTTCAGATCTAGTCATCTATTCTCGCACACGTTTTCAAAATTTAACGAAAGATATATTCAAAGCGACATAAGACAATTATCGTATTATAGAAATTTAAAATTTCGCTTCATTATGGGCTTGTCTCTGAAAATTCGTTAGAATAGCGTAACTCCTGCGAAATGTGTTTTTTATTATTTATTATTGATTGACAATTATTGTACATAATTTTACACTTGTCTTACTTCCATAGGAAATAAAATCTTTAAATGGCATGGCACGACGCAGCTTGGACCTTGTTCAAATCACGATTAATTTTTTAATTTCAAGTCTGTTATTTTAATTTATAAAGTATTGTATTACTTACATTATTATCGTCCATGATTTTACAAATGTTTTCTTGTAAATAAAATTTATTGATTTCTTGTCCTATACAGTTTGATTAGCCTTAGGCTACTTTGGTAAATATATACGCATGCAGTATTAGTATATTGAGATCATGTATAGGTTCAAATCCTGTTCGGATCTTACTAATTTACTCTTGATTTTATCTCTATGAACTTAAGTATAGTAATATATTTTCCACCCGAATTTCGGTGAGTTTTCAACGAATATTTATGTTTTAAAGTTCCCTTTCTCGACGTCGTTGTTCTCAAGAACTAGCATTTCTCAAATTCGTGTTATTTAAATTTCTGAACTTCAAGTCAAAACAAATTCAATGTCAGGGTTAAATATCAAAAAACTGTTAATTTTTTTTAAATCACTTGGGAATTATAGAAATAAATTAAAATTTGTTGTAATTTATATAAGGTTGATCGGACATTAAAGCAATTTATAGATACAACAAGTGAATTTGTGGAAAAATTGTATTTTTTGAAGAAGGTAGTTTAAGTTTTCAATGTGATGATTATTTCAAAAGATACAGGATTTTCTGAGCCCAAAAAGCTCGTACGAAAATTTTGTATACCTCATTTTCAAGAAAAAGCTTTCGAGTGGTCCAAATTTGTTGTAAAATAATTTTTAAAATTTTGGTACTCGTCTCAACTTTATATAAAATTTTGGGATAATATTTCTCACCCTTTCAACCCTTCGTGCAAAGCAGCAAAGGATGATGAACAGATACAGCTGTTTGAAATTATGGAAAAATTTTCTTTTAATACTTTGGTTGGGAAAAAAGATTTCAATTTTTTTTAATAGATTTGAGGTTGATTTCCTTCGGGGTATTTTTTAAATTTCGCAAATTTTATTAGGTCTAAATAATAATGTCCCTGGCATAGCAGTAAATTTTGTATTCAGATATTCTCAAAGAGTTCACATAAAAATAATAATTAGTTTACAAAGATAATTTCATTCTTTCTACTGTGTTACAAATTATTAATGAATTGAAACAAAACGAAATAACATTTTTAATTAAAAAATAAATAAAACATACAATTAATAAAAAAAATTAAAACAATATACATATTTATTTATTTTTTCTTTTATTTAAAATAATGAATACAAAATTATTCAGAAAATTGTCTTGATCGCGTATATACAGGATGAACCGAAAGAAACGTCTAACATATTAAAGTTTACTGCCCGTTAAGGCAAGTTTTTTAGACTTATGGTTGAAATTATTCGTACCTTATTTTCAACTACGATGATGACTTTTATTATTACTTCATGAATGTAGATGAAAAATAAGAATACAATTTTTCGATATATGCCTTGGTTTTCCAAATATTGGTAGCTAAATAATTAAACAAAATTTTCAATTTACGATATTTTGAAAATGACTCCAGATATCGAAAAGTTCTATTATTACTTTTCGTCTTATATTGTCAAGGTATAATATAATTCACCATCAAATAAAAGATCTATTTTTTTAAATTTGTGTCCCCACTGCTATGCTGTGCTCATACATCCTTAATTAGTCGGGCATAGCAGGTTTGTTTTTGAAATCTATGAAAACATATCATCAATGTTAAATATACCTTCTTTTGAAGTCACTTATTTATTTAAATAATCGGGCAACCCCCATAAAATTTTCAGAATTGATTTAGACTTATTAATAATATTATAATTATAATGTGTTCAAAAAAGTCACCGGACTCTTTAATTGAATCCATTGCTCCTATTCTGAATGTTCAAGACTTTTTGATCATCCTGTTTAATAAGTAGATCTATATTGATTATGTATTGAATAATTTCAATATATGTAATTTTTTATTGAATAATCTTTCAGCTGCTCAATAATACTCCAAGTGTACATACAAACACACTAACATACATTACATGCATATGCATGGATCTTACAGTGTGCCAATGTCCAGTGGGTGTGGCGGTATTACCGTATCAGTTGGTGTGTTCACTCACAAAATTTTTATTTACGAAATAATATTTTGTCGTAATTACAATGAATGATTAATTAAATGTATCATATCATAACATATCAATACAGTGGCGGATTTAAGCGAACATCAAATAAGCATTTTGTACTTAATGACGTCAGCAAAATCCAAAAATTTAATTTTGCTCTATCACATCCAAATTTAATCCAATTTTGATAAACCAAGTATGGAATCCTACTAATTTTGGGATGTACTTTTCAAATTTGTGGTCCAACTAAACTTATCTGTAATAGATTTCTAGAAAGTGGAGTCCTGGATGCGAAATTTACCAAACAGGTGAACGTTAGCGACAAACTAACAATACTGATGAAAAGTATGACCCAAAATTAGTGGGTTTCAAAAAAAATTCCATTCAAATCGGATAAAATATAGGTGTGTTAACAAAAAATAGATTTTTTAAACTTACTGACGTCATCAAAATCTAAAAAATTTAATTTTGCTCTATCACATCCAAATTTCATCCAATTTTGATAAACAAAGTATGTAATCCTACTAAATTTGGGCCATACTTTTCAAATTTATGATCAAAATTAACCTAGCTCTATTAGATTTCAAGAATGTGGAGGCCTGTTCCCGGAATTAAGCACATATGTGATAGCTAGCGAAAAACTGACATCACAGCTGAAAAGAATAAACCAAAATTAGTGGGTTTCAAAAAAAATTCAATAAGATCGGATCAAAATTGCCTGTGTTATCAAAAAAATCGAATTTTTTAACTTTATGACGTCATCAAAATCTACAAAATTTAATTTTGCTCTATCACATCCAAATTTCGTCCAATTTTCATAAACAAAGTATGGAATCCTACTAATTTTGGGATGTACTTTTCAAATTTGTGGTCAAACTAAATCTATCTGTAATAGATTTCTAGAAAGTGGGGTCCTGGATGCGAAATTTACCATACAGGTGAACGTTAGCTAAAAACTATGAATATTGATGAAAAGTATGACCCAAAATTAGTGGGTTTCAAAAAAAATTCCATTCAGATCGGATAAAATATGGGTTTGTTAGCAAAAAATAGATTTTTAAACTTAATGACGTCATCAAAATCTAAAAAATTTAATTTTGCTCTATCACATCCAAATTTCATCCAATTTTGATAAACAAAGTATGGAATCCTACTAATTTTGGGATGCACTTTTCAAATTTGTGGTCAAACTAAACCTATCTGTAATAGATTTCTAGAAAGTGTGGTCCTGGATGTAAAATTTACCATACAGGTGAACGTTAGCTAAAAACTAAGAATACTTATGAAAAGTATGACCCTAAATTAGTGGGTTTCAAAAAAAATTTCAATCAATTCGGATAAAATTTGGCTGTGTAATCAGAAAGGTTGATTTTTCGTCAGTAAAATCCTAAATCAGAAGTCTGAATTTTTTTCCTAAATTATTTTACCTAAGTGTTTTATTCCACCAAGTTCCTCAGAACCGCCACTTTCATAATAATAAAATTTTGATGGTCAGTGAAAGTAAACACTTACTTTTTACCTAACATTGATATTATTTATGTAAATTCATATTTAATAAAGTGTCTTTTTAACTACTTAGTCAATGCTTACAATTACTAGTTAAAAACAGATATATTAGTACAGAGGTTAACGGATACTATTTGGGATTTTAGATTTATTACCAAGTTCGTTTTTGCCTAAACTGTACGGTTTGCAGAAAAATGTTTCTTGAAAACCGTTTCTTGCAAAATTGAGCTTGAAAACCTGAATAAAGTTTAATATCAGCGTAAGATGTGCGCATGCATACCCAACATTTTTCGCTTGAAGCATTTTTATCGATAAAAGTTATTTTTCGAGTTTCAAGTCTATGTCAATTTAAGAAATTTGGCCAGAATTCCTTTTATTTTTATTATATCTATTATGCACACTCGCTGTAGTCCCATACCTTTGATTTTCTGGACTTTTTCTGGAACGAAATAATTGTATATTTCAAAATTTGTTTCAAGACATGCTCTTTTTAAATCATGGACCTCCAGACTATAACAAAACCGTGTAATAATAATAGATATTTTTAAATAATGTTTTAAAATAAAATATATGAATAAATTTTTGAAATATTTCATAATTTTATTCCAATAATTTATTATATATAAAAAATATTAGACAAATATTTTGTTCGTTCATTAATAAATGTTTTAATGAAATTGCCCCTCTCTAGTGTGAGTAAGAAATAATGGGGACCGATGATTCCATGAGAATTATAAATAGTATAAGTTTATTTAAAAAAATATTTAGTCTGAAATTGCTAATCCAAGGAATATTTAGATGCAAGAGAAGATCTAGAAATTTTTATGATTATTTTATTATTATCTTCTTTTTTGTATCGTCCAAAATTCTGAACAGAATGTGATTTTCTCAGAAATTGTGGATCCAATCGCCAAATGAACCCGATTTTTGAACTTTTTGGGTCAATATTACCTTATAAACTGAGTTTTATTGAAATCAGAAAAGAAAAATGTATTTCGATTTTTTGGAAATTTCTTAAGGGGTACCCCTTAGAAAAAATCAAAAAAAATCGGCAAAAATTTGATGTTTCCAATTTCGATGAAACTCAGTATATAAGGTAATTTTGACCCAAAAAGTTCAAAAATCGTGTTTATTTAGTGATTGGATTCATAGTTTTTGATATATCGCCGAAAATTCTGAACAAAATGTGATTTTCTCAGTAATTATGGATCCAATCGCCAAATGAATGCGATTTTTGAATTTTTTGGGTCAATATTACCTTATAAACTGAGTTTTATCGAAATCAGAAGCGAAAAATTTATTTCGATTTTTTGGAAATTTCTTAAGGGGTACCCCTTAGAAAAAATGAAAAAAATCGTCAAAAATTTGATGTTTCCAATTTCGATAAAACTCAGTATATTAGGTAATTTTGACCCAAAAAGTTCAAAAATCGTGTTTATTTAGTGATTGGATTCATAGTTTTTGATATATCGCCGAAAATTCTGAACAAAATGTGATTTTCTCAGTAATTATGGATCCAATCGCCAAATGAATGCGATTTTTGAATTTTTTGGGTCAATATTACCTTTTAAACTGAGTTTTATCGAAATCAGAATCGAAAAATTTATTTCGATTTTTTGGAAATTTCTTAAGGGGTACCCCTTAGAAAAAATGCAAAAAATCGTCAAAAATTTGATGTTTCCAATTTCGATAAAACTCAGTATATAAGGTAATTTTGACCCAAAAAGTTCAAAAATCGTGTTTATTTAGTGATTGGATTCATAGTTTTTGATATATCGCCGAAAATTCTGAACAAAATGTGATTTTCTCAGTAATTATGGATCCAATCGCCAAATGAATGCGATTTTTGAATTTTTTGGGTCAATATTACCTTATAAACTGAGTTTTATCGAAATCAGAAGCGAAAAATTTATTTCGATTTTTTGGAAATTTCTTAAGGGGTACCCCTTAGAAAAAATGAAAAAAATCGTCAAAAATTTGATGTTTCCAATTTCGATAAAACTCAGTATATTAGGTAATTTTGACCCAAAAAGTTCAAAAATCGTGTTTATTTAGTGATTGGATTCATAGTTTTTGATATATCGCCGAAAATTCTGAACAAAATGTGATTTTCTCAGTAATTATGGATCCAATCGCCAAATGAATGCGATTTTTGAATTTTTTGGGTCAATATTACCTTATAAACTGAGTTTTATCGAAATCAGAATCGAAAAATTTATTTCGATTTTTTGGAAATTTCTTAAGGGGTACCCCTTAGAAAAAATCAAAAAAATTGGCAAAAATTTGATGTTTCCAATTTCGATGAAACTGAGTACATTAGATAATTTTGACCCAAAAAGTTCAAAAATCGTGTTTATTTAGTGATTGGATTCATAGATTTTGATATATCGCCCAAAATTCTAAATAAAATGTGATTTTCTCAGTAATTATGGATCCAATCGGCAAATGAACCCGATTTTTGAACTTTTTGGGTCAATATTACCTTATAAACTGAGTTTTATCGAAATCAGAAGCGAAAAATTTATTTCGATTTTTTGGAAATTTCTTAAAGAGTATTTTGACCCAAAAAGTAAAAATATTTTTCTACAGATAAAAAGTTAAAACTTAGCCTAGATTAAACAGAGCTAGCTGCCTCCAAAACTACAGTAAATTTCACCTAATTTGATAGGAGTAATAAAACCCATTCAAAAATTGCCCACCCGTGGCCTAGCAAGAAGTCGATAATGATCAATTCGATAATTTAAAAAATGATAAAATAATAAAACTGAAATTTATGATATCTATAAATCAGTCAATTTTATTAGCAAAATATATTTTGTTACAGTCAATATAATTTTGATTTTTACAAAAATCATATTAATTTTATTATTGATTGATTGATTAATTGGAAATCACAAACATGTTTTACAAGATAATTAACACGAGAAGTTAACACTTTAATTTTTTTTAAGATAAACGTCCCGGAGTGGATCAGAGAAATATGCGAATGGAATATGCGAATAATGGAATTATTCGAAGAAATCACAATTGATCAAATTCAATTTAGAAAAAAGGGTCAATTTTTAAGCTGAAAGAAATACAATCTGTGATATGAGGACTTAGTAAAACTACAAGATATTTGAGAAAAATAATAATTTATTCAGATAAATAAATAAATAAAATAAATTACATTATATAACTTAATTATTTAATTACCATCCGTATGAGAGACCAATAGCTGGGGCAGAGTAAGTCATGTGAGAGACAGCGGTGGCTGGAGAGTATGCAACACCTAATAAAGCGGCACCTGGAGCAGCGACAGCACGGACAGCTGGGGCAGCATGGGCTACAGCTAATGGAGCTGGGGCAGCATAACGGAGGGCTGGTGCAGCGAGGGCTGGAGCGGCAGCATAAGCGGCAACTGGACCATGGGCATAGGCAACTGGAGCTGGAATGATGTTTCCAATTTCGATGAAACTCAGTATATAAGGTAATTTTGACCCAAAAAGTTCAAAAATCGTGTTTATTTAGTGATTGGATTCATAGTTTTTGATATATCGCCGAAAATTCTGAACAAAATGTGATTTTCTCAGTAATTATGGATCCAATCGCCAAATGAATGCGATTTTTGAATTTTTTGGGTCAATATTACCTTATAAACTGAGTTTTATCGAAATCAGAAGCGAAAAATTTATTTCGATTTTTTGGAAATTTCTTAAGGGGTACCCCTTAGAAAAAATGAAAAAAATCGTCAAAAATTTGATGTTTCCAATTTCGATAAAACTCAGTATATTAGGTAATTTTGACCCAAAAAGTTCAAAAATCGTGTTTATTTAGTGATTGGATTCATAGTTTTTGATATATCGCCGAAAATTCTGAACAAAATGTGATTTTCTCAGTAATTATGGATCCAATCGCCAAATGAATGCGATTTTTGAATTTTTTGGGTCAATATTACCTTTTAAACTGAGTTTTATCGAAATCAGAATCGAAAAATTTATTTCGATTTTTTGGAAATTTCTTAAGGGGTACCCCTTAGAAAAAATGCAAAAAATCGTCAAAAATTTGATGTTTCCAATTTCGATAAAACTCAGTATATAAGGTAATTTTGACCCAAAAAGTTCAAAAATCGTGTTTATTTAGTGATTGGATTCATAGTTTTTGATATATCGCCGAAAATTCTGAACAAAATGTGATTTTCTCAGTAATTATGGATCCAATCGCCAAATGAATGCGATTTTTGAATTTTTTGGGTCAATATTACCTTATAAACTGAGTTTTATCGAAATCAGAAGCGAAAAATTTATTTCGATTTTTTGGAAATTTCTTAAGGGGTACCCCTTAGAAAAAATGAAAAAAATCGTCAAAAATTTGATGTTTCCAATTTCGATAAAACTCAGTATATTAGGTAATTTTGACCCAAAAAGTTCAAAAATCGTGTTTATTTAGTGATTGGATTCATAGTTTTTGATATATCGCCGAAAATTCTGAACAAAATGTGATTTTCTCAGTAATTATGGATCCAATCGCCAAATGAATGCGATTTTTGAATTTTTTGGGTCAATATTACCTTATAAACTGAGTTTTATCGAAATCAGAATCGAAAAATTTATTTCGATTTTTTGGAAATTTCTTAAGGGGTACCCCTTAGAAAAAATCAAAAAAATTGGCAAAAATTTGATGTTTCCAATTTCGATGAAACTGAGTACATTAGATAATTTTGACCCAAAAAGTTCAAAAATCGTGTTTATTTAGTGATTGGATTCATAGATTTTGATATATCGCCCAAAATTCTAAATAAAATGTGATTTTCTCAGTAATTATGGATCCAATCGGCAAATGAACCCGATTTTTGAACTTTTTGGGTCAATATTACCTTATAAACTGAGTTTTATCGAAATCAGAAGCGAAAAATTTATTTCGATTTTTTGGAAATTTCTTAAAGAGTATTTTGACCCAAAAAGTAAAAATATTTTTCTACAGATAAAAAGTTAAAACTTAGCCTAGATTAAACAGAGCTAGCTGCCTCCAAAACTACAGTAAATTTCACCTAATTTGATAGGAGTAATAAAACCCATTCAAAAATTGCCCACCCGTGGCCTAGCAAGAAGTCGATAATGATCAATTCGATAATTTAAAAAATGATAAAATAATAAAACTGAAATTTATGATATCTATAAATCAGTCAATTTTATTAGCAAAATATATTTTGTTACAGTCAATATAATTTTGATTTTTACAAAAATCATATTAATTTTATTATTGATTGATTGATTAATTGGAAATCACAAACATGTTTTACAAGATAATTAACACGAGAAGTTAACACTTTAATTTTTTTTAAGATAAACGTCCCGGAGTGGATCAGAGAAATATGCGAATGGAATATGCGAATAATGGAATTATTCGAAGAAATCACAATTGATCAAATTCAATTTAGAAAAAAGGGTCAATTTTTAAGCTGAAAGAAATACAATCTGTGATATGAGGACTTAGTAAAACTACAAGATATTTGAGAAAAATAATAATTTATTCAGATAAATAAATAAATAAAATAAATTACATTATATAACTTAATTATTTAATTACCATCCGTATGAGAGACCAATAGCTGGGGCAGAGTAAGTCATGTGAGAGACAGCGGTGGCTGGAGAGTATGCAACACCTAATAAAGCGGCACCTGGAGCAGCGACAGCACGGACAGCTGGGGCAGCATGGGCTACAGCTAATGGAGCTGGGGCAGCATAACGGAGGGCTGGTGCAGCGAGGGCTGGAGCGGCAGCATAAGCGGCAACTGGACCATGGGCATAGGCAACTGGAGCTGGAGCAGCAGCGTAACGGAGAGCTGGAGCAGCGAGTGCTGGTGCAGCGGCATAACGGAGAGCTGGGGCGGCAGCATAAGCGGCAACTGGACCATGGGCAATAGCACCATAGGCAACTGGAGCGGCAGCGGTGTATGTGGTCAAACCTGGGTTGCTTACACGTACATCACTTTTGGTTACTTGAGAGTATGGTGTTGTGATGGTTTTTGATTGTGTGGCTACTTGTCCAAGATTTCCAAAGCTACGGACAATGTTTGAGTCTTGGGATGTGATTGAAGGACTAGCGACTTGTACAGATGGAGCACCGTATGAGACAACTGGTGACGCATAGCTGACGTGGCTCACAGCTGGAGCGGCGGAGTATGCTACAGCTGGGGCTGAAATGAGTCCACCGGCGTTGGCAACAGCCAAAGCACAGGCGAAGATGACGAACTGTAAATAAAAATAAAAATTATTTTAATATATTTTCTTTAAAATATTTATGCAATAAGAAAATAATTTTCGATGTATTTTGTCTCGAAAATTATCATATTTAAAATTTACAATCTTCGATTTACGATTTTGAAGTGCAAATAAAGAAATTAACGCGAGTAACATTGAAGATCAGGCTCCATAACATGTAATAACTCTTCTTTCTGACTTGGATGCCAGAATCATTTTCTTTCTAATTTCATTTCCATTCATATAAGGGATGTACGAGCAGGGTAGATTTAGGGTTGAGGTTATTTTTATCTTATTTTCAACTTTGACGGTAAATTTTATAATAACTTTAATGAATGTAGAAGAAAAATAAGAATACAATTTTTCGACATCTGCCTTGAATTTCGAAATATAGAAAGCTGATTAAATAAAGAAAATTTTCAATTTTCGGATATTTTGAAAATTACGCCAGGTATCGAAAAATTGATTTCTTACTTTCGCCTTAAATCGTCAAGTTATAACATAATTCACCAATTTTTAAATTTGTGCCCCCACTACCGTGCTAATACATCCTTAACCACTAATTAAAACGCGGCACAATAAACCGTATTTTTTCCAAACTTTGTTAAAGTTAAAATTGATTAGAAATCAAAATAAATGAGCTTCCGAGAAAATGGATATGAGTTCCTTTACTAGGAAATTATTTCGATATAATTCACAACAGAAAAAACACACTTTTTTTAAACAAAATTTTAATAATTAATAATAAAATATAGTAATAATTGAACACACCTTGAATGCCATTGTTGAGGTTTTTTGGTTTTTTTTGTTGATCTTTGTAATTTGATCTGAATTGAATTGATGCTGATTACAAAATTTTGGGTTGTTTATATACTCAAACAAACAACGAATGCAGATCTCCAAATAATAATTATTATGACTAAATAAATAAATTCGCCCTCGTAATAAAATATGCACTGAATTGTACTTAAAATGTCATAAAAACCAGATTATTCTATCACAAATTTACTATCAAAAGAACATATATATAATCCAGGCGCTAGCAGATATTCACATGGATACTGAAAGGTTTACTCCAGATAAAGACAATTTATGTTTTTTTGATCCATAGATTTTTGATTTTAGTTTTAAACTCGTCTTAAACCATCTTTGGTTCGATTCAAAAACAATTGGGTATTCTACCATTTTTGAAAAAGTACTTCAAAATGTTGATTTTGCTAATAAAAAGCCATAAAAAATTTATTTTGGGAAAAATACACACGCTTTCTTGCTCAAAACTTAAATTAAATTTTAAACCTTCTTTAAACTGTCAAAAACGCGGGCATCCAATTTGATGACGTAATATCGGTATCATTACATGAAATAACACAAATAAGTTTGACAGATATATTCATAGACATCTGATTATAATAAATATAAATACTTACTGTCTACACTGAACTAATTGATGGTCTATGGCTCACAGTTCACGTGATATACAGTTTAAAAATTACAATTTTTAATTTTAATATTTTAAAAGAAAAATGTGCTTTTATGACTCGAAATCAGAATATTTAAGTATATTTTTACATAAATTTAAACCAAAGAAGAAGTATCAGAATCGACAAGCATTCTTCATTCGTTGATGTTCGCAATCTATTTTTAATTATCTTCAGTTTCGAGAAAGATCTCTCGCTATTATCATCGATAAATACGACAAATACATGCGTAGTGCAATTTCTATATTGCTCATTGTAGATTGGACAATATTTTGGAAAATTATTCGATACAGAAATACTAAGTAAGTGATAACAACGTGAAAAATTCAAATGTTATTTATAAGAAATGGGAAAACTTGAATGTGGCATAGAAATTTCACGATAACGACCACACTATGGAATCTTTCGATGAAAACATTTTGTTTCTTTCGAATTAAAAAATGAACCGACCAAAAATTAAGCAAATTTTTTGATTTTCTTACGATTTGGTTGGAGTTTTTGATTGGTGAAGCCCCGTACTAAATACGAACCTGGTTCGATCAACCTTAAGAAGAACAACCCTTCTATATATGAGCTGTATTTCGAGTAAACCTTCCATGTCCCTAGAACCTCTGATAGCGCTTGGACTAAACAGTAGCTTACGCAATTTTGTTTTATTAAAATTTTTTAATTCTTCAACATTGGTGTGAATTTTTCAAGGGTAACATATTGATCAAGACCATACAGCTTGTTCGTAGGTAATCAGAGATCTTGTTAACAAATTAATGCACTCCACTTTTTATGGGTCTTTGAATGTAAACGGGCGTATATGATTTTTATTACAGAAAAAAAAAAAAACAAAATTATGATCTGTTTTGTCATAGATTATTTTTTGATAACAAATTATTTTATTACAAAATTTTGTTTGATTAATTGATCGATTAATCAGTATTTAATTTTATTTAATACCTCGATAATTTAAAAATGTTAACGAGCTCTTTAGGGGAATACATTTATTTCGGAAAGTGGTATGTTTCAATATTATATTTATTGGGGATACCAATTTTATTATACTCTTGGACATCTAAACGCCAACTTCATAAACATTCGCCGTTTTTTACGGATTCGCAATTTTAGCTAATGTATACACAAATAATCGTTTCTTTTTCGTTACGAAATGAACAGGCCTTAAAGAATGAAAAACTCTTCATTGATTTTTCTTTATGGGAGAAATATCTAGTTTCCAAACTTGTAAAACTTTTTTATCTTTTTGGGAACTTTGCAACCATACGATAATAAAATCTGATAAAATTCAAAATATTTGTGTGCTAATGGATGTTTTGTTAAGGTTTCATTTTGCCTCATTATTTTTGGGTTCAAGACCAACACTTTGCTCGTACTTGATCCTTTTGAGAAACTGCAAAACATGTAACCATTTTAATTTATTATGTCTAGTACCTCTTTTCGCTGTTTATTGATGGGGATCTTTATGTTCTGACATGAGATTGGATCCAGTTCTCCGGGTTGCTTTAATAATCAATTTGGATCGTAAAAGGCAAGAAATGGGATAACAGTTTAAATTATTAAGTTGATCATCATAAATGGAAGCTTTCGAAAAAAATGCGACTTTAATATAATGTCATTATTGCAATTAGTCGAAAGAAAAACGATAGCTTTAGAAAAATGTTTTTTAACAAAATTTATCAAGGACAATAAAGATCATTGCCAGTGTTAATAGCTTTTAAGCCCAGATAAATTGTCAAAATCATTTGAAGATAGAGGTTAAATGACCTCAAAATTAGAATTTCAGGACAACTTTTGGCTAAAGCATTTTCCTGTAGCTAGCGTTTTTTCTTTCGATTAAATGCCAAAATTACATATTTTTAAGTCGCATTGCTTCGAGTGAATTTTTGACGTCCTGTTCGGCATTGCACTTTCGCCAAAGTTAAACTTCATCGACACAGATGTTACGGAAATCATCGTGCAAAATTGAAGAGTATGATTCATAAAGTTGAACGCAAGTCTTCATCAAAGTTTTTGTGATCCTGTAAATGTGTAAGAAACAAGTCGATGTATATACGGTATGTCGATTGTGACCTAGAAATAATCGTCAGTGGAAATGAGTGTTTTATAAATGACTGCACTTACAGGACTTCAATCGAGGGTTATATTTGGGATCGAATCTAATACATTGAGAGTAATCTGAAGAACAAATACAAAATCGAAATTCTTTGCTTAAAAATTTATTTAATTAGAAATTTTGAATTATACATTTTAAGTTTACAAATGTATTGTGATCGAATAGGCAAAATATTATTTGAATTTCTCTAAAAACGGGTAATATCTACCTGAGATGGATAACGTCTGTTCAAAATTCTTTTTTTTTCATTCTGAAAAAGCAAATTGGAGGTAGAAAATAAAATAAAATAGAAAAATAAAATTTAAAAAATAATTTATTTACATAATTTATCAATAAATAAAAAATAAATAATTTAAAAGTTTGCTATCGAAAAAACCCTATTGATAGTCTTCTCTGGTTCATGGGACCATCAAAGAAATTACCATCCGTATGAAAGACCAATAGCTGGAGCAGAGTAAGTCATGTGGGAGACAGCGGTGGCTGGAGAGTATGCAACACCTAATAAACCAGCTGGAGCAGCATGGGCGTAAGCGGCTGGAGCAGCATGGGCATAAGCAGCTGGAGCATGAGCAACAGCTAATGGAGCTGGGGCAGCGGCGTAACGGAGGGCTGGAGCGGCAGCATAAGCGGCAACTGGAGCATGAGCATAGGCAACTGGAGCGGCAGCACCATATGAAAGAGTTTGATATCCTGGGTTGCTTACACGGACATCACTTTTGGTTACTTGGGAGTATGGTGTTGTGATGGTTTTTGATTGTGTGGCTACTTGTCCAAGATTTCCAAAACTACGGTGAATGTTTGAGTCTTGGGATGTAAGAGCATGACTTGCGATTTGTACAGATGGAGCACCATATGAGACAACTGGTGATGCGTAGCTGACGTGGCTTACAGCTGGAGCGGCAGAGTAAGCTACAGCTGGGGCTGAAATGAGTCCAGCGTTGGCGGCAGCCAAAGCGCAGGCGAAGATGACGAACTGTAAATGAAAATAAAAATTTGTATTAAACGCTTTTTTTGTTTTAAGATATTTTAAAGAATTTTTTCTTAGATGTAATTAGAAAGAAAGTCAATCTCAAGTGCAAAATTAAATTCCGCGATTAAATATGTTTCCCTTCATAAATCAGTAAAAATAAGTATCTATTTGACCTGACAAACATAGCAACCACTTTTCTCCCAATCGTTAAGAGGATATGAACACATTTATTTAAGCTATAATAATTTGATCACACTATCGAGGAATAGAAAGTTCGAAAGAATAGAAGCCACATCTAGAAGTATCTTCCCGTAATTTAATGTGGAAATTAGGATCTAAAGGGCGTTCCAAAATCAACAATTCCTCAAGGCGTGGATTGAGAAAATGCAAACTAATCTTGATCAACTTTAGATCATCTTCCGTAAGCTAAAAAATAGTCTAACTTTTAACACCGAAGTAAAGAGCACATTTATCGGTTTAAATCGATCGAAAAATGAAATTCCAAAGAATACGAATTAGAAACGAGTACTTTAGGCAAATTCATTTCCCTTTGGAAAAGAACGAATATAATCAGAAGAGATGCAAAAACTAGTTTCTCTAGTTTAAGAAACCCATTTTCACTATCGGTGAAAAGTGCATATGGATTCGTTTAAACGGATCACTTGATGTTTTTGAAGAAATTCAATCGCACTCTTAATATTGAGAAATCAAATTTTGGGAGCGCTAATTTATTTCGGTAAGAAAGCACTTAGAAATCGATAAAATTCTTTTAAATCGATCACATGATGTAGTTTGTATGTTTTTCTCTTTCAAGAAATATAGAAATGAATCAGAATTGATTCTTTTCTGCCACAACGAATAAAACTGCACTTAACACTTCATTCACACTTGATAAAAGAATTAAAACAATTAAAGAACACACCTTGAATGCCATTGTTGAGGTTTATTTGTTTTTACAAGTGATTTGTAATTGTAAAATTTGTATGATGCTTAATAAATATTTTGGGCTGTTTATATACTCACAAAAAAATAATATAAATAATAATTACTTTTATTATTTACCCCAACCCCAAAATGTCTGCTAAATGCAGATATACACCTCGCCTTTTTATTAATGTTGCATAAATATAATATTCTAATCATATTCAAAATGAATTCATGTCATATAAATCAGATTATAATTATTTTTTTTTAAGAGTCATATATATTCTTACATAATTATTATAATTTGTTTTAAAGACATTAGTGCACGCTTTTCAGGGTTACATGTAACAATAATTTAATAAAATGTGAATGGGGGATACATTCATAGTTTAATGCCACCAAAAAAAATAATCGGATATCGGTAGATTAAGGTAGTACTATCGGTAATAGACTTTGCATTCAGAATTTAATGAAACTTGGCACAGTTATCCATTATTATATCATAATTAACCAGTTAAATTTTTAGGGGCCTTCAGAGAACTGCTACCTAGCGAGTTTTCTTCACCCAACATGCTTTTGACGATTCGCCCTCCCTCGTAGCTGACCCGGTGAACTTCGTATCACCTGCAACTTTTTTTTTTACAACTTTTGGTTCGTGATTATGTCAACCTTTAGACTCTAATTTATTTTTGTCAAAAATTAACACTGGTTGTATTATCTACGGTTAAAATGGTATTAGGTTATTAAATGAAACTTGTTGGTCTTTTCTACATATTTTATGTGTTTTATTAACACAACAAAATATAATCAATACATAACAAAACATAATAAATATATCTATTCAATTTAAAGCTTTTTGATAAACTACGTTTTTAGTTTGTTTTTTCGGAGCATAAATATATAAAGACGATGGCTTTCCTACACGTGAACACGCGACATATAGTTGTCCATGCGAGAAGCATGGAAATTCTAAATTAATCCCGCAAACTTCCAACGACTGGCCGTGCAATTTGTTTATGGTCATCGCAAAGGCCAGGCGCACGGTTCGATTCCAATATTGGGTCGATTCCAATATAAACAATATGGGAATAAACACTAATAAAACAAAAGTAATGACAAACATTCTTCTTGAGTTTCTTCTTGAAATTTTTGGTTATGTTTTACAAACTGAATATAGATAAATAGTATAACTTCGCAGTATACTTGTACGTATCTTTCTATATATTGAACAATTTTGGTACACTCTTGCCACATCTTGAAGGTACATCCCTGAACTATAGCGAACAAAACAAAAATTTTGAAAATCGGTCCAGCCGTTTTTGAGTTTTAGCGAGACTAACGCACAGCAATTTATTTTTATATATACAGATCAATAAAATTGAGGAAAAAAAACCCAACTCAACCCACACCCACACCCACACCCACACCCACACCCACACCCACACCCACACCCACACACACACCCACCCACCCCCACCCACACCCACACCCACACCCACACCCACACCCACACCCACACCCACACCCACACCCACACCCACACCCACACCCACACCCACACTCAACCCAACCCAACCCAACCCAACCTAACCCAACCTAACCCAACCTAACCCAACCCAACCCAACCCAACCCAACCAAAAATTACAAAAATTGTCTTTTTTTGAATTTTTTATAATTTTTTCGATTTTTACAAATTGCAAAAAGTGTAAAAAAATTTTTTTTTTCCGATTTCGATAAAACTAAGTTTATAAGGTAATTTTGACCCGAAAATTACAAAAATCGTGTTTATTTGACCATTAAATGAGTAATTTCGAGATATTTTATGAATCTGACTGTAGAGCCAACATTTTCATTCCGTTCAGTCTCTGAAATTATTCCGCATTGAATCTAATTATTCCGAAATTCTGAACCATCCCTGAACTATAGCGAACAAAAGAAAAAAAAATTTGAAAATCGGTCCAGCCGTTTTTGAGTTTTTTCGAGACTAACGCACAGCAATTTATTTTTATATATACAGACAGATATGATGACTATTCTAACGAGTTTTTCTGGGCCGTTTAAAGTCTCGTGTATTTAAAAAAATTTAAAGATGGCCATTAAAAAATTTATTTGTTTATACTTTCGTTAATGTTGAATTTTAATTGTATGAATTTTTCGAAAACTTAATAGTCTAAGAGACAGTGTAAGGTCGACCTTCACCCATGTAATAACTAGATGAGCCATATTTTATATGAAATTTTATATTGAGTTTTAAACACTAGTATCATAGTTTTTCTATCGAAAAGTGTTCATGACTATTTTTAAATTAATTTTAATCAATTTTTTTCATGATCGGTTTTTTTTTAGGAAAGTTTATACCATCATTTTCGTTATTAAATTATCTTTCTTCTGATATCAATTTCGATTGGTTAACAGATCGGTGTAGTTACCTATTTTAACTTAACTTTCCTTAAAATTCTTCTCAATTATTGGTGTATGGAAATCTTGATATTTCGAAAACAAAGAATTTTCAAAAGATGGTATTTTCATTAGCTCATTTTCTTTGAGAAGAAAACTTACTACATTGGCTTTAAGCATATTTATTTAATTTTTTGAAACTCAAAGTTTTCATATTTTTTTGAACTTAAAAAGAGGAAATATTATTACTTTTTCACAAATAAGATTTCTATATTGTCTGTTTGTTATCTTCGAAAAGCAGGGAGTTTTCGGAAAAGTATATTATAAATTTAATAGAAGATGATTTTTAACATCTATTGGGTAAAATCGATGAGTTATTTGAATATTGTTTTAGGTAAAGTTCATCATCGGTACAAAAATAATTAGTTGTTTAACTTAAAAAGCTAGAGATTTCAAGAATATCAATGGATACGGATTTGATTTCGGGAAGTAGGAAATAAAACATTTAGAAGTTAGAATTTAAAAAATAATTTATTTACATAATTTATCAATAAATAAAAAGTTCAGGAAATCACCATTCGTAGAAATTACCATCCGTATGAGAGACCAATAGCTGGGGCAGAGTATGTCATATGGGAGACAGCGGTGGCTGGGGAGTATGCAACACCTAATAAACCAGCTGGGGCAGCATGGGCATAAGCAGCTGGAGCAGCGTGGGCAACAGCTAATGGAGCTGGGGCAGCGGCATAACGGAGGGCTGGAGCGGCAGCATAAGCGGCAACTGGAGCATGGGCATAGGCAACTGGAGCGGCAGCGGCGTATGTGGTTAAACCTGGGTTGCTTACACGTACATCACTTCGGGTTACTTGGGAGTATGGTGTTGTGATGGTTTTTGATTGTGTGGCTACTTGTCCAAGATTTCCAAAACTACGGTGAATGTTTGAGTCTTGGGATGTAAGAGCGTGACTAGCGACTTGCACTGATGGAGCACCGTATGAGACAACTGGTGACGCATAGCTGACGTGGCTCACAGCTGGAGCGGCGGAGTATGCTACAGCTGGTGCTGAAATGAGTCCACCGGCGTTGGCAACAGCCAAAGCACAGGCGAAGATGACGAACTGTAAATCAAAATTAAAAAATATGTTTTAAATGGTTAAAAAATTTGATAACATTTGTTCATTCTGTAAACATATAAGATGGAAATCCGTTTCCTTCAGTCTCAGCAGTTGTAAGTTTAAGTTGTTATTCAAGCGTAAAATTTCACGATCATTATTCTACCGCAGATTTTGATTCCCGTGAAAAATTGTAAATATCTGGTTTGGTTCTACCAGTTCGAAAGTGTAGTTGTTCTCTAAAAAGAGGCAAAGCTGTACGTTTAAACGGACCCCAAGTTGTTCTTCGGGGAAATGCTAGCAAAATTTGACTATTTTTAAAGAATTATAATCTCTTCGATAGAGTTTATTCTCTGATTCTTTAATCGAAAGCTTAAATTCGACAGAATTCAATTGTTTCGTCCGGGACGAAGTATATATAACCATTTTAAATCGATCGAAGTGCGTAGTTTTAAGAAAAACAATCTAAATTGGATATCTTAAGAGAATAAAGTCTCCTTTAAATGAACGACTTGTAATTTTTTATTTTTTGTAATCAAAAACAAAGATTAATATTTATCTTTACTGCCAGAATGGAGTACATTAATTATTTTAAATTGGTCGAAATTCGAGCAAAAACTGTCCACTATTATCTAGCTTCTATATTTTCCATAGTCAGAAATCAAAGGTAGTGAGAAAACAATTTTATTGGCCGAAAAGGAGCACAATTATCCTTTTTCAAATCGTGTAGTTTGAACGGAGAGAATTCCTTTCGGAATCAATCTTTACTGTTACGCCGAATAAAACTGCACTTATCACTTAATTAACACTTGAAAATAAAAGAAATTAAAAACAATTGTAGAACACACCTTGAATGCCATTGTTGAGGTTTATTTGATTTTTTTTGCTTACAAGTGATTTGTAATTGTAAAATTTGTATGATGCCTTAACAATATTTTTGGGTTGTTTATATACTCACAAAAAATATTGCCAAAAATATTCTCCCCAACCCCAAAAATCTGTTAAATATACATCACGCCTTTTTATTAATGAAACAAAATTATCATATTTAAAATAAAATTCATGTCATATAAATCAGATTATAATATAAGTTTTTTTTTTACAGCCAGTTTATTCTTACGTAATTATTGTAATTCGCTATAACGACATTGGTGCACCAATTTTCAGGGTTACAGTAACAAATTTAATATGTTGATGGGGCGCACATTCATAATTTAATGCCACCAAAAATATAAAAAAACACAAAACCTGATTTGTGAATATGTTGGGGTTCCACTTTCACTGTTATACTTTTTATTTGCAACTTTTTTTTGTAAACAAATGATCTTAATTTTATTATATCGTTTTTTTTTTTTTTTTTTTTTAATATTTTGTCTGTTTGCAAATTTATTTTAAACAAGAGTGCAATATTGATTTGTTGTTATCTGTAATTAAATTTTCAATCAAAAATTAGAATTTGTGTACAAATAAATTAACACAACCTTTAGGGTGATTGATCTTTAATTGTGTTTTTGATGCAATACTTATTGATTAATTGAATCAGACAAAATTATTTTTATAATAAATTTATAATTAAGGTTCTAACAGTGTTCTAATCTTGATCTTTAGGATGTTTTTAAAACAATTCTAAAATAAATTTTACTAGTTCTAATTACTAAATAATTTTTTTTTTTTTCGGATGAAGCTGCAATTTTACAAAACTTAGATAAAAGTAATTAGTTCTAATAAAAAAGATATTAAAATTTTTAATAAAAATGGTAAAAAGATTTTTTTACTTGAATATCAATAAAAATATTGAAAAATTTTCATATAAGGAAATAATTAACCTTTACACTAAATGATATATCATCCATCTTGTTTGCTTAAATCACTGAATTCTAGTTCTACAAAGCCTTGTTCTAGAAATGTCTTGTTTTAATTGAATCATTATTAGTTAAATGCCGGATTTTACCATATTTATAAAAAAAATGCAATAAAATGAGTATACCCATAGGCATTTTAATTTTTTTTATATGCATATTTTTATATCTTCGCAGAATCTCAAAAAGATTGCTTATATCATCTTCGTCTTAGACTCTTCGGAAATTTAAGACGAATATAATGTTATGTAGTAAGTTAATAATTTGGTAATGACAGAGTGAAAATTTTTGCTTCCCTGGGGACATAATTACTTTAATAAATCCTTCAGAAACTTTATATTATTCTAGATTTTTCTGAAATTACAATAATTGGGATCAAGGTTTCTATAATTTTTTGTTCTTGTTGTCAAGATCAAAATGAAATAATTTTTTCCACATTTGTTTTATTTAAAAATTAAGAATGTTTTAATTGTTTTAATTTACCTTCAGGCGAAAAGTACTTTATCTCTATTTATTGTGATTTTTTAATCAAAAACTTCGTTACTTTGATAGACATTAAGGTTTAAATATATTTCTGTAGTTATAGGTCAATCTGATAATAAATTTTCTATAGAATAGGTCAATTTTTTTCTTTGCTAACGCCTTGTAATACTTTTTTTTGTTTTAAATAAGATTAAACTGATTTTATTGTACAGAAATGTATAGACTACAAGCCTGTGCTAAAATTACAATTTTGTATGTATATCTGCTAAAGAATATAAGAAAAAAATACAAGCAAACATATAAAAGTATCTTTCTTATACACATTGCTTCATTTATGTGTACTCTCTCGTAAGTTTTGTAGTTTTATTAAAATTGTATGATTGTCGCTTACAAATATGCTAACTCGAGAACAAAAAATTATACGGTTTTCTTCTTTTACAAATAGTCTTGAATTTCCAATTGCCATGACCTTACTTCGAATGTTAGAATATATTGACATAGCACATCGTCAAGTCCACTTTTTTACCTTTAAAACAAACCTTGGTACAGTCCAAAAAAATCAGGGGATACAAAGTTACATCCCTGCAAATATTGTGTACTTTTTTTTTACAAAGAAGAGATTCAGTATAGGTTAGTTCTTAATCGGTCGTTGATATCTCCATATAATTGTATATCGTATACAATTCATGTATATCTATTAACAGATCACAGTTATACGGGATGAAATAAAATGTTCTTATGAGGATATCTTTAACAATTCCTTTAACATTTCTCTTTTAATGTGTTCTGTAATTCAATCCAGCATTTAGATCAGCTTAAGTTTCAACAGTGACGCAACTTATTAACCAATCAGTTGATAGCATTTCAAATTAATTCAGTGTCCATCATTAATTAATCATGGAACATTCATTGTTTAAAAACAATTACTATTGCGATTCAAGAGCTGTAAATTTTTTAAATTGTAGTAATAAAGTATAACACCAAATTGAAATGGTGAAATTAGTGGAAATAGAACATTAAAATCGCAAAAATCTTTGAAAATAATTGATTTAAAAAAGATGGTTGAATTTGCAAATTCTAAAAATTTATTTTTGAGGCAATATTATAAACATCTTTGGAAGATCTTTCCCGCTGTTAATCATCAACTTATTTCAGGTCATTTTTGCTTTTGCGAAACAATGCCTTTAAAGAAGAGTTAATTAAAGGATTTAGAATTTAGCAATGAAAAAGAAAAAAAATCACTTAATTTACTGCAATTTCTGAGACCATTTTAATGTAAACTACCCATCTTTAGATTGGACTTTAAATTTTAAAAAAAATTGAGTTTAATCCTTAAGGTGCAAAGTTTTTAAAGATGATTTCAAAAGACAATCTAGAGACAAATTTATAGTAGAAGATATAAAGGCTCTTGAGGATGAGATCTGTCAAAAATGAAATAAAACGACAAAGCCTTTTTTTTTGCAACAAAGATATTTATTTATTTAAATCGCCAAATAAATTAAAAATAAACCTTAAAATTACAATAATTAAAATTAAGCATTCTGAACAGATTAGAATAAATCCAAAATGAGAAAAATGCGCGATACCAATTGATGAAATGAAAACTAATCAAAATAAATAATTAATGATGAGTAGTGAATCCAAAAGAGTGAATTTTGAAGATGACAGAGCAATTTTTCAATCATTTTTTTGATCTTCTTTGTTGAATTTGGTTTACCAAGCGTATGAGAGACCTAGGGCTGGAGCTGAATATGTCATAGATGATACAGATGTGGCTGGTGAGTAGGCAACACCTAATAAACCGGCGGCAGCTGGATGTGCGAGAGCTGGTCGGGCATAGGCAGCTGGAGCATAAGCTGGTGCGGCAATAGCTGGGGCATAAGCTGGGGCAGCATAAGCTGGGGCGGCATAAGCTGGTCTGTATGCTGGAGCTACAAAAAATAAATATTTAGGATTGAATAAAGGATTTGACTCAGCGATGTGACGATGTTTTTACTAAAAAGATGAGGGTAGTATGAACACTAAAAATATTCTTACCTGCATAAATTCCTGGATTGCTGACACGTACATCAGATTTGGATACACTGGAGTATGGTGTATCAATTGTTTTTGAGAATGTTGATACTTGACCTAAATTACCATAGCTACGGAGAATATTTGATGATTGTGATGTAATTGCTGGTGTTGGAATTGCTACACTACCATGACCATAATAAGCTGGTGCGGGGGCACCTAAGTATCCAGCGTGTGCGCTGGCAAATAAAACTGTGGCAAGTACTAACACTGAAAACTAAATGAAGCGAACAAAAATTAGCATCCACTTATTTGAAGACCGTGAGCCTTTTTTAGTCGTTTGCTTTTTGGAATATTAATAAGAGATAGTTTGGTAATAAAGAAAAATCGAAGATCTTGACCCTTGACTTAAGTTTTTCATTTTTATGTGTGTTCTTGGCAAATTGTTTTTGTCTGGCATTTTGTCAATACCATTAACGAGATTAAGGCTTCGTTAATAATCGTTTGTAATTCTGAGAGATTTTCGATTATTAATAGCCAAATGAAAAATTTTTATAATATACAAAGTTGTAGAAAATAAAATTAGAATTTATCTTTTTAGTAAATTTACATTCAATGTTTTTAAATACAAAATTCTTTGTAAAAAAAAAAATCGAATTTTGTATTAAAGAAAACTTTGAACCACTCGATTATATGTTAAATCAATTTGGGAACAAAATGCAACGAGGGTAAAATGTAGCAAATTTTATTTGAGTTCCAATTTGAATAAAAAATCAATAAATTTTGAATATTTCAGACTATGATTTATGAAGTCCTATCTAATTAATGTTCACATGAAAACTTCTGCCATTCTTTGGTACGTACCTGATTTTCAATGACTTTCTTTTACACATAATAAATTTTCCCCCAAAACACAAATAAAATCCAAAAACTAATTCCATTACAACGCGACACTTTGGGACCACATTCAAGATCTTAATTTTCATGAATACCAAACTTACCCTCGATTAATCCTCCAGAAAAAAAGCACAACTTTTTTTTTAAAACTATATTAGATAATGCTCACTAATCTTGTTATATGAAAAAACTGTTATCAAAGACACAAACCTTGTGAATTGGAGCCATTTTGACTTTAAGGGTTTTGTTTTTTTTAAGCTATTATTAAATGTTAAGTAATTGAATTGATAATAATTATAAATCGATAGTGCAATTGCATTTTATATTAAAGATCTTACCCCCTAAGATTTCCATTGCAATAACTGTCGTCTATTCATGATATTAGTTAGAATGGGTGTGGTTCTCCTCCTTGTTTGTGTTGTGGTGATAATAAAATGTAAAATGCACCTTATGCACCTTTTTTAATGGAGTGGATTTTAATTCTAAAATGATAAAAAAAATTATTTGATTTTTTATGAAAAATTTTTATTATAATGCTGAAATTAGAATATCTAATAAAATCTATTTATATTTTTAATGTTATATAATTTCTAGGATTCTTGCATTTTGTATAATAGAATATAGTATAATAGATTAAGTGAACGGTGGTAAGATCTGATGAGATCTGACATGAAAAGATCTATCATATTTATAACTAAATATAAGGAAAAAGTAGTTTGATCAATGATGTATTTTCAGTCATAACTTTTTTGGGGCATGTTTGATTTCTTGGAGAGCAATTAAATACAATAGCAAATCATGTATCGAGCCAGCATAGGAAACTTTACTCAATTGTAACACAGGAATTTATTAAAAGTAAAAAAAGTATAGACCGTGGGACTCTTAAATGCGACGAATACATACTTGAAACTTCGTGAGTGGCTTCCTTTTGACAAGTCTATCACACTTACCACTACGATTTTCTTCGAAAAGGCTGCCTTTTCAAATGAGAATATTGGAGTCTCAGGTATTGGTCTATAAATGCAGAAATTTTCACTCCTTTACTAGCATTCGGGACAATATTGAACTGGGTAAAATCTTATTCGATAATTAATTTTTTTTAATGAAATTCATGAAAATTAGTCATTCATTTTCGTAAAAGGCAATCTTGATTGTATTCAGAAACTACCAGAAAAATAATTCGTTTTGGTAAATAAATTCGAAGAGCTGAAAGAATATTATAAACAAATTTTCTAATTTGAATTTTAAATCGACGAGCAGTCTCAACAATAATTTAAAAAAAGATATTTATGAACATTTTACAATCTGTTGACAATTTTAGATCCCTTCAAAATACTTTTTTTATTGCGAAATTTCTATGTATTAAATTAATTTGAATGGTTTCCTAATTGAATGCGTGGGCTTACAAAAATTTTTTGTATGATTCTTACAATTATAGAGAAAAAAATACTTCAATTTAGATAATCAAATTTTTTTCTGCAAGATTGTTTAAGACAACCATTAAATGATAAACCTTGAATATTGGACCCATTGGTAGAAATACGATAAAGTTTCAATATTTTTTTGAGTGTCCCATCTGCCGTTTATCTCATAATTCCAATCACGGGGAAGAGATGAGTCCCAAAATTTAAATCACTTCGATTGAGTTTACGATCTGCTATTTTTAAATTTTGTTCTTCTTTTAATCATAGAAGTTCCTCCCAAAGTTTGCTGTAAAGTGGCAAATAGATCTACCAATGCCAAAAAAACGTTACATATTACGTCAGCGATTTCTTTGCTTCGCTATGATATCCTAGAAACATCCTTAAAAAAGTTTCTTAACCCTTCAATGTCTTCTATTTAATCTAGTTTTGCACATAAATCAAGGTAAACTTTACAATATGCGTTTTTGTGTGTTGAATAATTCATTTCAAAAATAGTATAAATTTTAATAATTTTTTAATAATATTATTGATCGTTTTAAATCAGTTTTAGAATAATTTATAATCATATTGTACTAAATTTGTGTTGTACGTTCGATTAGATTAATATTAAATATATATATATTTTTTTAACAAAACTAATACAAGCTAATATTTGTATATATGTGTATTAGTAATAATAGCTAACTAATATGACTGCAAATAACAGGCCAGCCAGCTATTATGGCTTGGCTTGGCCCAGCCGTATATAGAGTACATACACATATGCATAAATACATACGGTAAAGCTTTGTACCTTGATGATTAATTTAATTTGGGCCATCCTTTATTAGTTATTCTTGAAAGATAGTGCCACCAAGGATACTGGAGTTAGCACAAGACTCTTTAAATCAATTGTGATAATTTTAGGGGGTTGCTCGATTATTTAAATAAATAAATGGTTTCAAAAGTAGGCATATTTAACATTGATTTTATGGTTAAACCAATGTATAAGTGGGCGTATTATTGTTATTCACCCCTAGCCCATAGAAAACATGAAAAAGCTGTTACTCTGAGAAGGAAAATGCCAGTAAGAGAAACTTGTAGGGCTTACAATATTTCAATCGTATATACATTTCTTTGAAGTTTTTCTCTAAAGTTGAACTGTTAAGATTACATTTTGAAGAAAAAGCTTTCAGGGGTGATTATAGGTACAATATAATGTGATCCATTGTTCAATATGATCTTGTACCATTGACTTTCTTAAATTTGAGGTATTTAAAAGATTGTATTTTGAAGGTTGTGCTTTCAGGGGGTGATCCTAAGTACAGTAGTATGTGATCCATGGTTCGTTATGATATTTTACCACTGACTCTCTTAAAACCTGCTTTCATTTGAGATATTTGATATACTAGTTTTAAAAAAAAATGCTAAGCGGTAAAATATGATTCAAGGTACAATACGCTCTCCCACTCACATGCATATATTTTAAATACAAAAAAATTTTTACACTCCTACAGCAGAGAATGAATTATATTTATATTCTAATATGCGTTGACACAAGACACACATAGATACACAAAAAAACTCGATAAAATAGACACATTAAATGCTAATAATACTAATACAAACTAATATTTACTTATACTAATATATATCTATATTTATTATAATTAATTATTATTTACAGTAAAACCTCTTTTATTACATATAAATATTATAATTATTATATAATAATGATGGTGTTAGAGAAAACAATACAATTTTATTATTTTTTCATCAATTTTTAACCTTCAAGTGGTTCTGTTGGAGATTGTTTAAATAAAAAAAATAAGAAATGTGATAACAAATAGAGTAAATTGTTTAAATATTGTGTTTTTATATATTGCCTTTTCACAGGTATCTTGTTATGAAGAAGCATATATTTGTGTCAGAAAATTATGTCAATATTATATTTACTGACAGTCTGTGATATTTTGCTTGAAAGTTGCAGCATTTTTCGAAAGCGTAGCTAGTCTATGCTTAACGTGTAAAGATTAAGATTCAAGATCATAAGGTCGAACATTTTTGGATAAGTTTTTTGGAGGCCGTAGAATTCAGGACATCCTATTTGATGTATTTTACGTTAACAGCTAAGATTTAAATTTGTCATCGAATAGTTTAATGTTTAACACAATCTTTATTTCTGTTGAAAGATGTATATATTAAAAGATTTTTATAATGTCTACTTTTCTAATTATTTATTCAGATTTATTCAGAATATTTTGATTCATATATTTCTGTTCAAGGCAGTATGTAATTGTTTTGTACTGATTTTTATATTTCGTATATTATTTTTGCATATTTTGTGAGTGTTGCGAGTAAAAGGAGTATTTATTTTGATATTTTGATGGTGACAAATCAATTATATGTTGAAATATTGTATTTTTAATGAGCTTTTCGTAATAATTTGTTTTAGTTGCTTCGCACACTTACCAAGGACAGATGAAAGTGCAATAATTTAATAAGTTAGATTATCCTGATTAGCTTTTTCAGGATAAGCGATTTTTTCTTGCACTCCCGTGGAAGATGTTTACTGAGAAGAATACGAAGTATTTAAATCGGATGACAGTGCATTTTTATGGTAAACATGATCTAATTTTCCCGTCGCTTCCACCATGTATTTGAAATATATGCCTTTTTTAGTTTTAAATTAAAAATACTCTTTAAAGAACAAGCTTCACGAAAAACTAGAAAATAATTATTTCTATGAGTCAATCATATATGACTATTTGTTAAAGCTTAAGTTGCTTCGAATTTCAAGCTATTTTAACACACAGGTAAAGAAATTATCTTACTTTTTTGAAAAGTAAACATTCGGTTAAAATTCAATTGAAATCTTTTACTGAACGCTTTTTATACAGTCTGTATAGTAAAACGAGAAAAAATTAAAGCCTTGAAATTGATTATTGTCACATCAGAACTGGTATAAATATCAAGGAAAGACCCTTTGACACCTATTTTAATAGACTTGTTTATCAATTAGTAATTTAATGATAAAATTTTGCAAATGTTAAATAAATATTAAAATGATCTTAATTAGAACCTTGTATCTAATAAAATATTCACGTTCACCGGATGTACAAAATATTTTGAATATCATGAACTTCTTAACAAATTCATTTTATAACTAGAGATTGGATTGAAATGTACAAGATTCAAAACATATCCAGTATTCATTCGTGCATATAAAAGGTGTTTTTCTTAAGTTGAGATAAAATTTTGGATGTATAGGCGCACATTTTAGGCATTTTAGGCTAAGGGTGGCATTTAACTTGATCTAGATTTTCAGTTTCTATGAAAAGCTCAGTCTATTCCATAAGTGCTGATAGATAGATGAACACATTAAATCAGAAAGTAACACTTTTAGGCCAAAACGGACTAACAAATTTTTGACAAAATTGTTTTTTCGTATTTAAATTGTTATGCGTGTCATTTCTGCGGAATTAAGGCAGAAATTTCGAAAAAAGAAATAAAAAAAATCAAATTAGCTGAAATTGTATAGTTTATTCTGTTTTAATAAAGTTAAATTTAGAACCAAAGAAAAAGAATGACTAGAAAACACACATAAAATTGATTTAAGTTATAAAATAAATAAATCCAATCTTTTGTAATTTCTGATTGATTAATTAATAAAATGTATTAATATGTATTAATGTGTTATTTTTAATTTGATGTAAAATTAAATTTTTCATATAAATAATCTTTAATCATTGTCAAACATTTAATACATAAATTAAGATGACATAATATTCCATCGATATCTATTGAATTTTTATTATTTTTTTCATAACTCCAAATTAAGTAAGGCGTGTTTATAATCATTACATTTTCAAGGAGTTCTTTATATATGAATCATTTTTAACCTTAATGTAATCAATTCTCCTCAAATCAGTATCAGTGGTTTAAAGTTCTATGGTTTCTGAAGAAATTCCAAAACTATATCCATTAATGTTGATTCATTTTCTCCATTCTATATAGAATAAAACAAATATCGCAGATAAAAAACCTGGCCACGAAGCCGAAGTTCTTTTCGCGATGTCTATGAAACAAAACTTGAAGCTGTAGGTAACGATGGACCGATCTAATTGCTACTTGAACAAAACTTCGTTTCGCTACATACCTTTTTTAGAATGATGTCTAGAAAAATGTGCCAGAAGCGTTTTTCAGCACATACAAAATTGCAAAAGGTATAAACAATTAAAAATGAAAATGATTTTTCATTTTTTATGAATTTTTTGAAACTTCAAAAAGCTCTCTCTACCTACTCTACCTTAATTCAAAGAGGAGAAACACGCCCACAAAGTCTTGCAAAAACTATGAATTTCATGAAAGCATATCAACAGAATTTGTAAAAACCTGTAAAATAAAATCTGCCCATATTCGATGAGCTATTTGAAGAAGCTGTGAATAACAAAATAATCAAAATATTAAATGAATATGTTACATTTTCATTTAAAAATAAATATGATTTAATTCATTATTTTTTAATATTTAAAAAAACTATTTTCTTTAAATATAATTAATGATCATAAACAGTTAATTATTAATTTTAAATCCCTCAAGATAAATTAATTAGCTAATATTTCTTTTAAAGTAACTATTACGTTATTTATTTATTTAATTATTAATTATATATCACTAAAAACTAACTACTTATAACTTATAATATTATATTTAATATTTTATAAACGTATTTCACTATAAAGTGAGTACTAATACTATCTTAAGGGTATTTTAAATATTTTATTTGGGTGTATTATATTTTTTTTTTTGTACAAATTTTGCATTTTTACTTACAAATACATATAACAACTATTTGAGTTTGTATGGGTTTGTATGAAAAAAATAGGGGAGATATTTTACACGCATGATGGGGGGTTGTTATTGAAGAAATTGATTTGGAGGTTGTAGAGAAAATTATTTCATTTTTATGTGAAAATTTTGACAGTATACTGAACATGTCAATGTATAAAATAAGCTAAAAGAGAAAAAAAATGACGTTGTCTTAGAATCATCTTTAAATAGTGTATATATGAATTCTCATTAATGATATTAATAAGCAGGTTTTAGTAGCAATTTTTGTAAAATTTGTACAAAAAACGATCAGAAAAAAAAATTTAATGATCACTCTTCATTCTAATAAAAATTTATCAAAATTCAAAAAAAATTCAATCGTAATAATTTTATCTTTATAATTTTTTAAAATAAAATATTTTCAAAGATATTTGCGATTTTAGTGTACTATTTCAACTAATTTCACCATTTCAATTTGGTGTTATACTTTATTAAGTACTACAATTTTAAAAATTTACAGCTCTTGAATCGCGATAGTAATTGTTTTTAATGATTAATTAATGAATTAATTTGAAATGCTATCAACTGATTGGTTAATAAGTTGCGTCACTGTTGAAACTTAAGCTGATCTAAATGCTAGATTGAATTTCAGAACACTTTAAAACGGAAATGTTATAGGAATTGTTCAAGATATCCTCATAAGAACATTTTATTTCATCCCGTATAACAGTGATCTGTTAATAGATATACATGATTTGTATACGATATACCAATTACATGGAGATATCAACGACCGATTAAGAACTAACCTATACTGTATCTCTTCTTTGTAAAAAAAAAAGTACACAATATTTGCAGGGATGTAACTTTGTATCCCCTGATTCTTTTGAACTGAACCAAAGTTTGTTTTAAAAGTAAAAATGTGGACTTGAAGATGTGTTATTTCAATATATTCTAACATTCGAAGTAATGTCATGGCAATTGGAAATTCAAGACTATTTGTAAAAGAAGAAAACCGTATAATTTTTTGTTCTCGAGTTAGCATATTTGTAAGCGACAATCATACAATTTTATTATTTATGAGAGAGTACATATACATTAAGCAATGTGTATAAGAAAGATTATATTATATGTTTGTTTGTAAGCTTGCTTTTGTAGCTTTTGGGAGAATCATTTTCTAGTATTTTTTTATAGATAAAAATGATGTAAAAAACAAGATTAAATTCGATAATCATTTTTTTTCCGTACTGAACCTTATGCAGTGTAGTCTGAACACTGCTTAAGACTACATAATAATTCTTTTAACTAATAAAAATTAAAAAAAAAAAATTAGCATCGTAAGTACATGAAGTCATTCATATATGTGGAGTGTTCATGTTTATTTTAACTTATTTATTATAGCTTAAAATGTATGTTTTTACATTTTTAGTAAGTCAGTAGCAATTCTATAATACAAAGTTATTAGCTAAGCTACTTTTAGCTACTTAACTGCTTGCTATATGTGTGTAACTAAATTATGTAGTGGCTGTCAAACTGTTCAACTTTTTATTAATAAAAAAGAATTATTGTTTTAAAAATTTATTGCATCAGCAACCGTCAACGACCTGGCCACTAGTTAAATTATTTATTTCAACTTTTTTTACTTTAAAAAATAATTTTTATTACAATTCTATTAATTTTTATATCTAAGCTCACTCAAATACCGCGAATAATGTCCGAAGAATAGTAGCCCTCTTCATACCAAGGAAAAACAATCCAGTTAATATTAACACAATCATCGATCATTTATAAATAACTCCAAGAAATAATTTAAAGAAAAATTTTTGTTTATTCATTTTTCAAGGAAGGAATTTTTTTATGAAGTTAATAATTTTATTAAAAAAAATATAAACAAAATGATTAATTTTAATCAATAATTAATTGAAAATTATAGGCCAAGGTAATCATTTCCGTTTTCTTGTTCTTATGATAGACACACATTGTCAAATTAATATGATTTTTAAAGTCTATTTACACGCTAACACACAAATAATTTTAACAATTAATTTAAAATTGTATATTTTTTTCGTGATCTAGAGCTGTTGAAAGACTCGCCATGGCAGCAGAAAGTCTAGGATTCGTTTTCCAGTAGATAGAATTATAATTCGGCTTTGCAACTAAAATTGGTTTCGGGGAAATGTAATACTACGGGTCTGTTGTACTTGTAGGTACTGGAAAACCTCGCTTTGCAGGGTACTTTCGACTAATTAACTAGTTTCAGCTTTTAAATATAAAAACTTAATTTTTTCAAGAAACAAACTTTTAATGTTACTTTTTGGAAAGCATAGATTCTGTTTTTACAATTAATCTGCTAGCTTTATCTGAAACCTATGTAGAATTTTAAGATGATGAAATTGTCAGACTGATAGCATAGTACCATTTTACCCTCCCCCACCGTTGGTTTGATACAATAGACACACCTTTTCTTTGAAAATTTCGATATACTTTAATGCTTAACGCAAAGGGATACTAATTTTTTCACAAAAAATCAATTTACAATCTTGATTTCCAAATATACTTACAATTTACATATTTAACAAATAGTATTCACCGTTCAAATTGACTGTCCGTAGGGAACTGTCTATATCCATTGTTCATACTAAACTCTCCATATCGATTGACTTGTTATCTTACAGTACCCATAACTACACTTTTAAATTTGGAAACCATGTTTATTATCCACAGCTATCTTAGATTCCAGACTTAATTGTATAACCCCCCGATTAGAGGGATAATAAACGGTTTTATTTATAACGTTTGTATAGTTTTGGCTCAACGGTGATTTTTTATGCATAAAAATTTACACGTTACACCTATGTTAGCGTGTAAATAGACTAGGCGTATTCTTTTTAATGATATAAAAAAAATTATTATTATATTTTTTATTTAATACAAAGAAATTTTTATTGGAATATCTTGGAAGACCTTGCAACAGTTTTTTATTTATTTAATTTTTTTTTTTTTAATTATGTGGTATTATTATTTATTACAATTAAAAAATAATTATAAATTATAACAAAAATAAGATATTTAATCAGATATAAGAGATATTGATCGAAATATTTATATATATATATGGTTTTTACATTTTAATACCTCTAAAAACCGCATCTGTGAATAATTTTTGATTATTTATCTGAATTTTTATCTATTTTAAAATTGAATGCCATATCATGCCCTTATATTACTTGACCTTTCGTACACTTAAAGTAGAAAAACACAAATATATACTTATCTAATGGCTTAGTATGTATCGATTCCGGCTAGCAGTTGAAAGGTCTCCGTTTCGAGCCCCGGCCGAGTATCAATTTGATTTTTTTTCTCTTAATTTGATATGATATGATCTACTGGAATTTATTCATTAGCTTTGTACAGTTTTATTATCAATAATGCCTGTTAAAATTGTAATTTTATTGTAAGTTACTTTTTTACATTCTTAAAAGCAAAAACAAGTGAAATGAACACATTTATCAGGCGTGACCTCACGAAGAAAATTAGATAAAATTAACAGCTGTTTTTGATTGTGATAAAGATAAATTTTGACACATTTTATACAAAATAATTTCCAATAAATCAACACCAAAAAATATATAAAGTAAATTATAATTAGAATTAATTGATGTCATTTTAAAATAATGACTCAAAAATCAATTTACATACTGGTTTTTTATTCTTAATTATTGATTATTAATTGCAACACTTCTAATAAAGCTTATTTTAATATTTAATAATAGAGGAATCGATAATAAACGATTTTTTTATGATAATTTTAGTTTGTTTTTTTTTCGTAATAATATCGTATTTCGAACACAAAATTATGTAATTCCATTTATTTATTAATTTGGAACTAAATAAATTTTCGTGATCCAAATTTTCGCAAAAGACAAACGCGTGATTCCATATGTGACTGACACTACATTGGACCCAAAATGCGGTTTATTTTGCGTCATATTATGAATACTATTATGTTAATCGTTTAAGTTTTATAATAGTTTTATGGTTGATTCTGCATTTATGTCTCTGTAGTAAAAAATATGCTCATAAATTAAGTATTTCCTTAAATTAAACACGCGAGTCACGATTAAGATCAAAATTGTCATCAGTACCAAGAAATGTCAAATGTTTCTTTTTCTAAATTATTCCAACAATCTTTATTTTTGGTGGAAGCGCAGATAATCTCACTAAATATGTAAATTTGTGATCAATATTGAAAGTTACTTGCGCTCCCACTATTAGTAACTAAATTTTTTCAATTTATTCGAATAAAACAATCTCTAAGAAGAATTAAAAATGATTAACTTATCTAGAAATTGAAAAGAATAAAGTTTCCACGAAAACCTAGGTTAAACTGACTATAATCTGTCTAATTTGTCATCGAGATAAAAATTTTTTTTAGAATTTTATTTTCATAAAAAATTTTAACATCATAATTTGTCACAGAAAAATATGACGTGACAACAGATGACACCTTCAACGCGAATAAAATGTCTTAATAATTTTATTTTAAAATATTAAAAACTAGCTGTTAAACGCGCTTCGCTAGGTTGTTTTTGCACATTTAAATATCAAAATTGTTAAATGAAAGACTTTTTTTTTAATTCTCTCTGTGTGTACGGAACAGTAAGATTTTTTTGGCCGATCCCAATATTATGTCTACACTCTCTGTGTGTACGGAAAAGTTAGGGAAAGATCGATAGAAACCCATGGATCATTCCAGAATATTCGAGAAAGTTCTAGAAAATTCGATAGAAATCCATAGAACATTCCAGAATGTTCGAGAAAATTCTAGAAAATTCGATAGAAATCCATGGAACATTCCAGAATTTTCGAGAAAAATCGAAAGACATTTGCGCCAGTAGCGCCATCTAGTGAAAATTGTTCTATTGACAGTGGGGCCTATTGTACTATTAGAACTATTTTTTTAATCTATTTTTTATGAATTTCTAGATCATTTTTAATTCCACCCCCACCAAACTCCCTTATTCACAATGGGAGCCTAAGGGCTACCCAATGACATAATCCCCTACCGAAGGTCAATGGTTAGTTTTAGGGAAAATCGGGGACATACAAACAAACACTCTCTTTTTGTATATATAGATAATAAAAATCGGCCCACATATAAAATGGAGTAACAGGCGCGATTTGACTGACACATAATAAAATATATTATCTTTGTGATTATTAATACAACACAAAAAAAAATAAAAACAGTGGCTCCGTTACGTCTACATATACAAGGTTTGGTTCGCACCATACCGCTTGCTCAGCTTGGCTTTTTTTTTAGCTTGAATCGGTTCAATTCTTTGCATTGGCATCGACTTTCATAGTAGTCAAAACATAATAATTAAATGTTACATATGTTTTTATTAAATTTAAATAAAATATACCACACAAAAAAAAAATGTATTTTTAATTTTATTAATATAATATATTTATTGTATTTGTTTTAATTTTTTTAATTGATTATTTCATAATTAATTAGTAAAGGTTGTGATCGATTTAATTTAATTATTAATTTCTATTGAAAATAATATTAAAAAAAAAAAAACCTTCGAAAGACGATGAATAGATTTTATTACACAAGATATA
Organism: Chrysoperla carnea; assembly: GCF_905475395.1. Classification (NCBI taxonomy): domain Eukaryota; kingdom Metazoa; phylum Arthropoda; class Insecta; order Neuroptera; family Chrysopidae; genus Chrysoperla; species Chrysoperla carnea. Next base: position 4,503,931 of record NC_058341.1, read on the forward strand.
CCAAAAAACAACCTAGTAAAATACTCTGAATATACTGAAATGAACATTTAATATTTCTAATAAAAGTTGGTTTGACAGATATTTCCAACTTGACTGGAAAAAATACTCGTAATGAGAGCTTTCTTGTAATGTTGTATTTGTCAATACTCATCGAAGTTTCAAAGAAAGTTTGCCAAAAACTCGTAAATTAACGGATTTTCTAGTTTTTTCAGATTTTTTGATTTTTATTTGGATGAATTTATAGGTTTGATCTGGTAAAATTTGCATTTTAAACCAATAAATCCTCTATTCGCACCGTGCGTGAGTTTTATAGGAGGTGTTTCCATGGAAACGATACTCTACTTTAATTATAGGATTGTATGGATGCATATATAATTGTATGGATTGCATTTTCGTCTTACATTGAAAATTTAATATTATTATCTCACAAATTTAAATAAATAATTATGATAATTTACATTTGAAAAATGATATTTGTGCAATTTGATTTCTTATTTTCACAATTTTTAATGCATTAAGTTTAATTAATTAGTGTTTTTCAATAATTTTAATTTGACATTTTCTATAACATTAACATGTAAAGAATTGCAAATTAGTCATAACCGCGTTCTTTATAGTCAAAATTTTTCACTGTAAGCGCTAGCATCGTTTTTATTGTCCCTACCATGATTACGCACACAACGAATTGAAATGTTTTTATAAGTATAAATTATTATGTAACAAGGCTAATTTTCTTAAGATTTCTTTGGAAAACTAATATTAATTAGTTAAAAGCATGAATAATATTTTCCTATAAAGAAAATTATAACAATCTGCACTCGTTTTTCCATAAAATACATTTGAAGTGCTGAAATGAATTACATTTGGGTGTTATTTGTTTTACAAGTGATTTTCTCTAAATCTATAGGCATCAATATTTCAAAAACTATTATATATATCGAAAAATTCCACTCTTAATTTTTGTCTAGCTTTCTCAAGTTGTAACCGAATCCACCCTTAAAATTTGAAACGTACCTTAAGTTATTGTTATTGAATCCAATAAGCACCCTAACAATTAGAATAAGTTTGAGGCACTGAGAGGAAGGGTTTAGATTATCGAGATTCTAGTGTATATAACACAAATTTAACGATTTGCTTAATTTTTTGAATTCTTGATAAAATTTCATAATTACCATAAAAAATTAAAATTTAATTAATCAAAAAATCATTAATATGACTTCATTTAATTGGACAGCCAAAGAATTAACCCCAATATTTGTACAATAAAAAAATAATTAAATTAAAAAAAAATGAAATAAAACATTTAATTTTTTACCCAATTTAAATCGAAAAATTAAATTGACATTTAAAGCTTGCGACTATATTAAACTGCTGGGTTTTAACGCAAATAAAAAAAAATATATAATAATAATTTTTTTTTGTATTTTAAAAATTATTACACACATAAAATAATTAAGGCGGGGTACCCAACACACAAACACACACACACACACACTAACGGAGCAGCTACAACGATTGAAAGTGGAGTAAGGTCATGACGACGAATAATATTAATAATATTGAGAGTGGAAGTTTGCTCCAGGGTATTCAGCGAGAGCACTTTTTACAACTTGACTGACGTCCTTACAGACCACACCACATATTCTTAAGATTCAAAGTTGTTAGCTTAGTATAAAACTGACGAAACTTGACCCAAGAGCTCTAGGTTTTTCGATTAGAAAATTATGGTCGAGGTAGGTAGACTTCACGTAAGATAGTTGTAGATTTGATCAAATTAAGAGGCCAAAAAAATGGAGGATGCATAAGCAATAAGCAGAAACGAAAATTGGCTGAACTTTGTAGACCAGTATAGGTTTTGGAATTCAAAGAAGACTTATTGTGAGACTGTCCAAGATTTGAAGATTTAATTAGTTTACCACTTTCGATTCTGTTTAGTTAGTTTCTAAAGCTACGGATGAGTTTACGATCCATTTTGGAATCTTACTTTACACAAAGCAAGATAAAATTTTCTAGCTTAAACTCGAGCGTTGTCATTGTGAATTTCATTTCATAGTTTGCTACTTGTTGCAGAATTTGTGACGTTTCTAGATATTCTACCTTCCTTTAGAAAACATCTCGTTACTTTCAGCTGGAAATCATGAAAAGACTAAACCAGACTTAATTAAGAAACCGGTGCTTAATTCCTTAACCAGACTTCCACATTCTTGAAACCTATTAGTGCTAGGTTAATTTTGACCACAAATTTGAAAGGTATGGCCTAAATTTAGTAGAATTACATACTTGGTTTATCAAAATTGGATAAAATTTGGATGTGATAGAGCAAAATTAAATATTTTGAATTTTAATGACGTCATCAAGTTCAAAAATTCGATTTTTTTAATAACACAGGCAATTTTGATCCGATCTTATTGGAATTTTTTTTGAAACCCACTAATTTTGGGTCATTCTTTTCAGCTGTCACGTCAGTTTTCGCTAGTTATCACTTATGAGCTTAATTCCGGGACCAGACCTCCACATTCTTGAAATATAATAAAGCTAGGTTAATTTTGACCATAAATTTGAAAAATATGGCCCAAATTTAGTAGGATTACATACTTTGTTTATCAAAATTGGATAAAATTTCGATGTAATAGAGCAAAATTAAATATTTTGAATTTTGATGACGTCATCAAGTTCAAAAATTCGATTTTTTTAATAACACGGACAATTTTGATCCGATCTTATTTAAATTTTTTTTGAAACCCACTAATTTTGGGTCATTCTTTTCAGCTGTGATGTCAGTTTTTCGCTAGTTATCACTTATGTGCTTAATTCCGGGACCAGACCTCCACATTCTTGAAATCTAATAGAGCTAGGTTATTTTTGATCATAAATTTGAAAAATATGGCCTAAATTTAGTAGAATTACATACTTGGTTTATCAAAATTGGATAAAATTTGGATGTGATAGAGCAAAATTAAATATTTTGAATTTTAATGACGTCATCAAGTTCAAAAATTCGATTTTTTTAATAACACAGGCAATTTTGATCCGATCTTATTGGAATTTTTTTTGAAACCCACTAATTTTGGGTCATTCTTTTCAGCTGTCACGTCAGTTTTCGCTAGTTATCACTTATGAGCTTAATTCCGGGACCAGACCTCCACATTCTTGAAATATAATAAAGCTAGGTTAATTTTGACCATAAATTTGAAAAATATGGCCCAAATTTAGTAGGATTACATACTTTGTTTATCAAAATTGGATAAAATTTCGATGTAATAGAGCAAAATTAAATATTTTGAATTTTGATGACGTCATCAAGTTCAAAAATTCGATTTTTTTAATAACACGGACAATTTTGATCCGATCTTATTTAAATTTTTTTTGAAACCCACTAATTTTGGGTCATTCTTTTCAGCTGTGATGTCAGTTTTTCGCTAGTTATCACTTATGTGCTTAATTCCGGGACCAGACCTCCACATTCTTGAAATCTAATAGAGCTAGGTTATTTTTGATCATAAATTTGAAAAATATGGCCTAAATTTAGTAGAATTACATACTTGGTTTATCAAAATTGGATAAAATTTCGATGTAATAGAGCAAAATTAAATTTTTTGAATTTTGATGACGTCATCAAGTTCAAAAATTCGATTTTTTTAATAACACCGGCAATTTTAATCCGATCTTATTGGAATTTTTTTTGAAACCCACTAATTTTGGGTCATTCTTTTCAGCTGTAATGTCAGTTTTTCGCTAGTTATCACTTATGTGCTTAATTCCGGGACCAGACCTCCACATTCTTGAAATCTAATAGAGCTAGGTTAATTTTGATCATAAATTTGAAAAGTATGGCCTAAATTTAGTAGGATTACATACTTGGTTTATCAAAATTGGATAAAATTTAGATGTGATAGAGCAAAATTAAATATTTTGAATTTTGATGACGTCATCAAGTTCAAAAATTCGATTGTTTTAAATAACACAGGCAATTTTGATCCGATCTTATTGGAATTTTTTTTGAAACCCATTTGAAGTGTGACTTTCGCACACTTTGTAGGTCGATTTCGTTAGTATGAACAAGAGCAGTCAACGTAAAACGATGAAAACCTTATTTTTGGACGTTCTTAGGTTCGCAAAAATTCTTAATACTTAATAATTTTTGATTGACCAATGCCATTTTATACCGGATTAATTTAAAATCCAAACATATATAAAACACATACGCTATTTATAAAAAAATACAACGCCCTGCCCCCAAACCAGACCACTTGCCGTGGTACTGTATTTTTTTTTGTAATTCTTTCTTTTTAGCTTATTAAATCGACAAATCATTTTTTGAATTATGTAATATAAATTTGAATTTTAATATATTATATATATATTTGTAGACATATACAATTATTTTTTTTTTGATGTATACAGTTGCGTTTTGTGCTCCGCTTGTTTAAATGTCACAAATTTTTACCGCCCCAGCCTTGGAATGCATATGCATATGTATTACAACTTACATGTATTTGATATTGATATATAAATAGTGCGATAATTTGTTTAAATTTGGACATTCAAATCTTGTGTGTTCAAACTGATTAAACTATAAAGAAATCAATAATTGTTGGCCATAATTATATGGAGTTTATTGTTTTGGGGCAACAGACGTCAATCCAAATTTTGATAATTTTTTTCATTTGTTTTAATTACTTGATAGTCTGAATTTATCAAGCCGGTCTTAAAAAAAAAGTATATATTATTTGAATTATGCGAAAATTCCCCTGGAAAAGATTAAATTAAAATCTGCTTAACTTAGTTGCAAATCTCGAAATACTTTATTATGGCTGATTTCATATGTGATTGACACTACATTTGACACCAAAATACGTTTTGAATAACATTATTTTAACGGCGTTAGACTTAGTATAATTTTATGATTGATTCTGTATTTATCCCTCTGTAGTAAAAAATATGCTCATAAAACTTTAGGAAATATGATTGGTTCAAAAAAATTCAAACGTGACTGTCACTACATACAAAAGGAATTCGTATTCGAAAGTACTTTTTACCTTCGAATAACTCCTTCTCTGCAGGATTTCGACTTGCTTGATCGAAAAATTACGTGATTTTTAAGAATTTTTGTATATTAAGGGTATTGGTCATTTTGAGTGAAGCTATTTTGTCAAATTCTATGATAATCGTCTCGAAATTTTCATTATTTACAAGTCAAAAGTCGTAACAAAATAATTTGCCTGTATATCTTTTTAAGTCATCATGGATCCATTGATAAAAAAAACTCTCTTTTTTGAAAAATTCCAAGAAATGAATCCAAAAATTTATGTTTAAATTCAATGAAAATCATTTTTGCTCAAGAAATATTTGCTAATCGGCTAAATCCATTTTGATCTCATTCCAATTTTTATAGATTTTATCTTAATATTCTAAATTTTGTAGGTAAATCGATAAACAATTAATATATGGATTATTTACAAGTGTTCCAATTTATTGATAAATAAAATATTAAATAAATTAATAAATAAAATAAATTTAAATAAATTTAATTTTATTTTATGAAAGAATTAAATATGTTATAAATCATTTTTTTTTAAATACATAAATTAATATTTATTTAATATTAAAAAATCATGTCATTTGAATTGATCATAAATCTATGAAATTGACACCTTATTTGTAACTCTATAATCTCAAATATGGTTGAAAATTTGTCCAGCCCTAGCCATGAGTTGAACTTTTCCAAAAAAAAAAATTAGATATTCCTTCGTAAATTGCAATAATGTAAGCCAATTTATAAAATTCTTTCATCTATATAGAATCTATTTTATCAGCAAGTAACATGAGATGTTGGTTTCAATAAATGCAGAAAATTCCTCAAGTTATATGCACATCATTCGATAAATAATTTCCCAGCTCCTGTGAAAAAGAAATGAAAAATTTGTCAAATCTTATCTTCTCAGAAGTCTCCCAAATTGTTTGCCAATTCTGTAATATATACTGCCTGTTTGTTATAAATAATACTGCTTAAAAAGTTTTGTTTTACAATTTTTTTTAAGTTTACTTGATTTTAAAATCTTATGAGAAGGGTACAAGTTCACAGCTTTGTTTTTGTATCGGCATTGCGTTTTTAAAACTATCCATTTTATACAAGGAATGCAGTTTTTAAAAAGTCTTTACGTGAAAAAGTAGCAAATATTGCTTGTGTCCATAAAATTTTTAAATATTTTATTGATTATTGATTTGAAATTAAACATTTTTTCATTGATTTGTTCAATCGTGGAAATAATTTCATCATGCTTATCATTATTAATCGATTTATTTTACGGAATTTTATTTATTGTAAAAATTTTTAAAAAAAATTCATCAAATTGAATTCAAATTTAAAAAATGTAAATTATTTCAGAAAACTAACATATTTTTTGTTAAATTATTTGCAGCAAGTCGAAATTTTTTCTAAGCATAGTCTTTAGCTGTAGTCCAATATTGTTTATCGCAGATATGCTGCTCCATTTAACTAGTTTCGGCCGTAAGTTCTGTAGAATTCTAGAATTATTTTCAATTCTGTGATTCATTCTAATAAAATTGAAGTACTTATTCGGTAATTCCATAACTTTCTTCTCGAAAGTTCCAAAGTTTTCTAGAACATTTTTTGTTATGTCTATACATTTTCACTACACATCGGGAAATATACTCTCGTTTTCAATTATGTGAATTGGTTTTAAATTTGAAATACTTTGGGGCTTCCCATTTGAAAGATCCAAAACATGAATTATTATCTTCTTTACAGCCAAAGAAGTTAAACAAGAAGATCCGAGATACTTAGGCTAATGACTTTTTTGAAAGCTTAAGAGCTTTCTTATTATTGAAATTTTAACCAATATCGGAGCCCCAAAATGGGGCCCAGAAGAATTTAAGACAAACGGATCGACGATTATCAAATTTTAACTACTATTGGAGCTCCAAAATGGGGTCCAGAAGAACTTCAGACAAACGGGCGGACGATTATAGACATATACAAAGATGTTAACTCTAAAACCACGTCGATTTCATTTGATGATCTGGTTTTTCTGATAATTTTACTTAACAGCTATTCTAAGAAGCTTATCAGTTAAAAATTACAAATTACACAGTATATTAAATTACATATTTAAGTATAATAATTAAGTTATAAGTAAAATCATATAATTAATCACCAATATAGTCTTTACTTAGACAAGTATTATATACTTATTATAAATACTATATGTTTACTCAAGTAGAACCAAGTACACGAGAGACTATAACGGTATTATTTGTAAAATAATATAAAAATATTTCATTGATGAAGTTTTGATAAAATAAAAAAAATTAATAATAATATTATAACAAAAGAAAAAAATATATATGCAATACAAAAAAAAAAAAAAACTATGATTAATGATCTAGCGATTTTTATTTTTTTGTATTGAAAAAAATAGTCTTAATCAAGTGATTGATTAATCGGTTTAAATAATTGGGTTCTGTATAGTTCAGAGAATTTTCTTTTGAATTGAAACATTTTTGTTTTTACTTAGGCACTTTTCAAGTATAGACTAATCATTTATCACGTTACAGTCTATTATTTATTCCTTCGCTTCAGGACACATCTATTATTTATTCCTTTTGCCTCAGAAAACAGAAAGATCAAATCGTACCATTAACTTGTGACTTTGTGGCGCATTGGGGTACCTCATTTTATCTCTTCTGACTCGAGGAATAGTTGTTGAAAGGTATGAGGGAAAATTTACGTGTGAACGCAAACATATAGAAAAATAACTTTCGCAAGGTATATACTTTCATATACTTTAGGTAAGTCGAGGTTTCTAAAACGGGGAAAATTGCCACATTTCCTTACAAAATCATATCCTTATTTGGATTTATTTTCACAGCCATTACTCTTATGAATATCATTTTTCGATGATAGTTTCTAACAGAGACTTTTGTGAAGACAGCAGAAATGAGAAAATCATAATTGATTCGAAAAATGTAAAGTGTTTCAGTTTTTTGGTTATCTTCGATTTTTCGATACGAATGTTATATATGCGATTATTTGCAGGATATGAACAGGACTATGGTAAAATCTTCGAAATCCTTGGGATTCTAACATTAGATCCTTTTTCTGTTTGTTTAATAGGAGGTAATTTTATTGGATCAATATGTTATTATATCGATTTCTCGAATAAGTATTTAAGAAAGATACATTCTTTATGTTGATTAGCTCTCGGAAAATCAAGATTTCTGGAATAGAATTCTACTTTTTCTACTGAATCCTAAAAACCAATATTCTAGACAATACTATGATCCAATAATGTATTACATGATGTATGTAATATTTGCCTCTAAGTCATATTTTAGATTATTCATTCTCAAATTCAAACATAAACTTTAACATAACAAAGTTTAATTACAACTATATGACGTCATTTCGCTATTTAAAAATACAGAATGTAACAGAAATATTTATATCAATTAAGTTGTGTATGGGGTGGAAATTGTAGAAATACATAGCCTTTTTTTAATAAAGGGTTTTTTTTAGAGGCTCACATTGATAAGCTATTTTAAAGTAGACAGTTGCTTTGTGTTTAGTTTGGTTTAACATTTCATGATGAAAAGACTCACGCCAGAGCAACGGGCGCAAATTGTGGAATTTTTTTAATCAAAATAATAATTTTGTTCGGACGCACATGACCTAAATCTATTCAAACATTAATGGCAATTTTTGTTATTATTGTTTTAGGAAAATGCACTTGCAAACTTTAAAAAGAAAACAAACTTGCAAAGTTTGAGAGTGGATTCTATCAGAACTTGGGAACATTACACTTTAAGAAGTTTTACGTAGAAGGCTTTTTTAAATTTTATTTGTTTAATGCTTATTAATTATATATGAATAGCAAAATGTCGTTTCTTAATTTGCTAAAAAGATTGAGCTTTGAAAATAAAAAACACTTAGACTTGTATTTATAATAAGACCGTGTAAAATATGGTACCGTGAAACCTGGGAGATCCTATAAAAAAGAATATTTCATAATATTAATGTATATTCAATGAATATATTATAATTAATTTTATTACTAAATTTTCATTTGATTATGTGATCTTAAATTTCAGATATATGTATAAACATAAAGACCCTACCCAAAAAAAGGCGACTTAATAATGAGGTCAACACATTTTCTACCCAAAAATTTCAAAAAAGGTCATTTTAAGATAGATATTGCATCGTCAAAATTTTGCATTTTCAATTTGAGCTATATGGAACTATCATCTCAAGAGCAATAGATCTGATCGATTTTTAACCATTGCCATTGTTTTTGCTACGTCCCGATTGGTTTGAAATGATTGATGAAATTGGATGCAAATATTTTTTCTCGATTTTTTTTTTAAATGTTTGTTACGAACTTTAATAAAAAGTATTTTTGTGAGCTCAGCTTTACCTTAAAAATTAGTTAAACGAGGTTTAATCGAATGATCAACCCATTTTAAAATACTGTATAGTCAAAACTTTGATCAATGATAAATATGATTGCCTTTTTGCCAGTGCAATTGCTTTCCTTGGGTCCAAATTAGCCTTAAACAATTATATTCATTCTAATAGAGACAAAATTTTTCTCTTGCTATGCTTGGATTTTCTAAGAATTCCTTTGAAAACATGAAATGATACAAATAATATGAGAACAATTTTCCTCAATTCTAATAAAATTAATTCCATGAAAAATGCTTACCCAAATAATTACAAAATCCTATTTAATCTATTTCAAGAATTCAAATCTTATTAAAAAAAATTCGAAATTCGTTTGAAATAAGAGATATTGATTTAAGAAAACCTTAAAATATTAAAGAAAAATTTATAATTTCAAATAAATAATTTGAAAATATAATTTTTTTTGTTTGAGTAAAAAAAAATAGATGGCACTAGTCTCAGCTTGCCATCTATTGACAACTATGCTGTATTATTTAGCACGTTTATTTACCTGAAGTGACGCTTATTAATTTTAAACAGGTAGCAACCGTTACAAAAAGTGCATATGATCGTTTATAAAGTTGTGATTTTTTATAAAATAAACTGTGATTTTAATTTTAAATAACTAAAAATATGGCTCCAACGCCAAAATTAAGACGTTTATCAATACGTTTAAGTGGTAGAAAAGAAAACTTAAGTGATAAAGAAAATTTGTTACATAAATTAGTGGACTATAATATTAAAAGACAGCAAAAAGTTCGTTATGTGTTACGTAGTGCAAATTCAAATCGGAATAAGGTTAGTTTTTCATATTTTATTTACTAAAATTTATTGACTTAAAAGGTTTAAAAATTATTTAAAAAAATTCCTTATTTTGAAAAGGTTAGCAATAAATTTTGGCTTTGACTAAAACCCCAATATATTTCAGAAATAATATTTGCATTTTAAACATCGATTTTTTCCTCTAATTATTTTTATTTGGAGGTATATTTAATAAGATTGTAATTATTTTCTTTTACCATAATTCCATGACTTTTAAAATATTAATTTTTATTTTAATCGGGATATTTCAAACCATTATTTCGTTTTCCATATTGTCTCAAATTTTAATATTCGTAGGATTTTTATAAACAGTTTTTGGTATGGTGGTACAAACGAAATTGTTTTTGAAATATTCCAAAAATTTTCCCCAATTCTTTATTGAACTTAATTTTATGTCTACTAATTTAAAGAGAAGATTACTCCGAGTTCTGATGTTAGATAAGTCATTTAAATCTCTTTAATTTAAATAATTTTTAAATTTTAAATAGAATTGAAAAATTTTTAGTAAAATGAATTTTACAAAAAATTTGTATCTTTAGTAGTTTGATATGCAACTTGTTATACATGAATAATACGAAATTGCCTATATTGATAAAAAAAGGAATATAATTTTTTTGTAACCCAACAAAACGAATACCATTTCGGTTTTAAGTCTTTAAATAGCCTTAAATCAACGCATTTTCTCCTTAAAATTGTGTTACAACCTGAGTTAAATAGAATTGAAAAATTTGAAGTCAAATGAATTTTACTAAAAATTTGTATCTCTAGTAGTTTTATATGCAACTTGTTATACATTAATATACGAAATTGCCTATATTGATAAAAGAAGGAATATAATTTTTTTTAAACCAACAAAACGAATACCATTTCGGTTTTAATTAAGTCTTTAAATAGCCCTAAATCAACTCATTTTCTCCTTAAAATTATATCTTACGGATTTCGCTGGATTTTCTGGTATACTTTTGAAAGTAAAACCTAAGTTTATTTTATATCGTTAATTAAATGTTAAGTATTTGTTTAAATATTTACTTTTTAATGTGTTTACTTTGATTATAAGAACTTTAAATCAATATGTAATAATATTTATTGATAAATATTGATTATTTGTTCATTTATTTAACATTACTTATAACTTCTGTCAATTCAAGATGTAAATATTAGTTAATGGTTTTTTATTGCAAAACTGACTTTGATTAGTAAAACTAAATTTGATATCAAGAGTATTTATCTCAACAATTATGCATTTTATGCATCGACCTGGAACTACTGACTAGCTACTGTAATGTCAGTAAAATTTCCAGTTTGCTGATTTTCATTTATATATTGAATTTCATATCTCATCTACACAAACGTAATTGCAATAGTTTTTTTGTTTCTTCGAAGAAAATTAGTTTTGCATTCAAAACAAAAAAATTCATAACTCAAGAGGTAGCTGGTGCCCGATTCTGTTCAGCGACCCCAGAAAACCCGGTGTAACGAGTTTGAACCGATTATATAACGGATTTCCCGAAAACTCCAAGAGACGAAGGGAATACCGTTTACCCTGGACACCACATAAACTCGAAGCCCAATTCTGACGCGATATTCGTGTTCAGCGACCCTTGATCAGAAAACTGCAAACTCAAATCCGTCTTACTGTTAAAATTTTTCGAATTTTGACTCTTTTCAGTGTTTCGCTAACTCCACTTTAGGCCAAAAGTTTCTGATTTGGCACCCTAGAACAAAAATTCTTTTTTTTTTGACCGGTGTATCAAAAATTGGATGCGTACACATGCTTCAAGATTAGCTAATAGGGTCAATATTTTTGAGCCATCCTTTCTGAGGAATACGTTGAAATAAATGATTTTGTTTGAAACAAATTCTTTTTTGAATACTATTTCACTGGAAAATCTTGTAAATTAAACTTGATATGTCATCTTATCATAACTCAAAACTAATGTTCATTTTCAACTAATATGACACCATGACACCATGTTTTAAACGTAAACAAGTTACGTCACACCATTTTAATTGTAACATCTTAGTATTTACAATAAATTTTATTTATTTTTAAATAAATCTTTTTCAAGTACAATTATTTTAAAGTTTTTAGTCTTTTACTAAGTGCGATCAGTGTTTTTAGTGCTTATTTATTGACTATCTTTCATTGATTTCATCGATTAATTGATTAATAACTTCGATTGGCCCCGATTGGCTTCAAATACAGTGCTTGACTATCTATAGTGTTTCTTGTTAATCACTTTTGATTGATTTATCGATAAATTGATTGATAACTACAATTTTTTCCCTTCCGGGCAGAGATTGTCTTTTAGTAGTTAGTGTTTAGTGTTTGTTATTAACTTAATTGATTTGATTGATTAATTGATTAACCGGGCAGAGATTGTCTTGATTGCCTTTTAGTAGTTAGTGTTTAGTGTTTGTTATTAACTTGATTGATTTGATTGATTAATTGATTAATAAAATGACAAAATCAACAAAATTACATTATCGTCATACGTTATTAGCATTTGATTTAACCAATAAACAAAAATATGATTTATTACATCGAGAATGTACGAATTGTGCGTTTTATCAGGATATGTTACATGAACTATCTGCAATTACTGTTAATAATAACACAACAGATTGTTGCTGTAATCATAAACATTGTTTTTTGGGACATGATGGTGGTTATGGCAAGAAAAAACAACGGCCACATAGTGTTGCGGATTTTTATCCATCAAAAAATGTAAGTTAAATTTGATCTTTTTGGAAGATAATACATTGACATTGAAAATGAAACAATACCTAAAATTTTGAAACTCACAGTTAACATTTTATCATAAAAATGTTACACAAGTGATTTCAATAATGGCACACTTTGTATATAAATATCATAATTTTTATGATGCATACAACTTATTAAAAATAATAAATATTGCACATAAGATTCATAAAATAAATTTATTGGTACATTAATCGATTTGATTTGATTTTTTTTTCTTTTAAATGCGTATAAGTAATTTTTTAATTATTTATTTATAAATAAAAATAAGTAGATACTTGAATTGTAAGTACACTTCATGAAGTAATTATATTGTAAGAAAAAGTATATATTAATATAATTATTTTAATAAAAGTGATATATCTGGAAAAAATAAAAATCATCACGCGTTACTCTCTTCTTTAAGCCTCAATTTCCTCTCTTTTGTAAATATAAATACACGCTGTTTGATTTTAACTTTCGTATTTAAAAATAACTTAAATATTTTTCACGCAATATTTCATACAAATGTAAAGTTTCATAAAACTTTTGTTTAGTGATGAGACTTTGACATTAGATCTTCTAAGTTGTAGGGTATATTTTTAGAGGTTGTAGTAAATGTCGCGCTTGAATACTTTTTTCCCTACGAAAATCTTTAAATCGAGGATATCTTTTTAACTTTCCAGTGGGATAGTTATTGTAATCGGTCCGAACTGAAAATTTTGGCATGGAGCACTTTATTCTATCGTCATATTACGATTTAATAAAAGCTTTACTAACAGATCGTTTAAAAACTTTACTAAGAGAAATGTTTGAGGTAATTTTCTCCCCACAATTATTAAATAAAACCATAATTTTACCAATTCCTGTCTGATTCTTGACGACAATTTGAATACATTCAATACCAAGTCTTGTTTCGTAATATAATTATGTTATGTAACACATTTATCATAATATACACTCAGTACCTAATATATTTCAAAATATAAAATTAAAAAATTCCATAAATGAAAATAAATATATTTCTTATTGAATATTTGATATTTTGATGATAAGTTATTAATGAATGCAAGTAAGTAATAAAGTAATGAGTATGTTTTAATGAATAATAATTTAAATAAAAAGTATATAATTTAATAATTATTTCAAGTACTTATTATTATATCTGTTGTATACGTTTTTTAATATCAAACTAATCAACAAAGTATTTATTTACAGTATATTTATTATGATACGTTTGATTATCGATTGATTACAATTTATGTAGATATAATTAATATTTGATTTTGATTAAAATTGAAAAATTGTAGGAAATAATACAGTATGGATTAGAAGAGAGTATATTGGTATATAGGCTGTCTTTTTATACCATGTATATATGAAATATACATAGTATATTAAGTTTAGTCCCAAGTTTGTAACGCTTAAAAATAATGATGCTAGGAAAAAAATTTTGTCATAAGTGTTCATAAAATCACTCAATTAGTCCATTTCCGGTTGTCCGTCCGCCTGTGGACACGATAACTGAAAAACGAAAAAAGATATCGGGCTGAAATTTTTACAGCTACTCAGGACGTAAAAAGTGAGGTCAAGTTCGTAAATGAGCATCATAGGTCAATTGAGTCTTGGATCCGTATGACCTATCTTGTAAACTGTTAGAGATAGAACGAAAGTTTAAATGTAAAAAATGTTCCTTATCAAAAACTAAACAACTTTTGTTTGAAACATTTTTTCGTAAACATCACTGTTTATCCGTGAAGACGCCAATTAGGCGGAAATTTTATAATATGTACTATACTTGATTATCAGTTATGTATGTGTCACATGTTTGTATGTGTAAAGTGATAAAGAAATCAACACTGACTTTGTATGGTATTTTAACAATTAACTCAATCAACTGTTTGTTTTCACTTGTTAAAGTTGACATATTCTTGAATTTAATCAAAACCTCATTCTGATTCATAACTGACAAACAATACATGAACGCTTTAAATATGAAAGTTGTTCTTTATAAATTCGCAAAATTTTTTTTGTAAACCGATTAGTTTAGACAGTGTTTGATAACAAAAATCTAGCTTTTCTGCGTTTGTTCATTTAATTTGAACTTTAAATGATAGATAAACAAACCACTTTTATTGGATTTATTGCGAATTTTTTTCGAAGAGTGTCTAGATTTTGTAAAAACAATTTATACGAAATAACAATTTCGTGTTTTGTGGAACATTAATAGAAATTTAATTTGCATATTAAATAATAATAAAATTTATGAATGTAATTAAAATATTCAATTAAATAATAAAACATTCTTATTATTAGTTATTTTAATATAAAAAGTATAAATCACATCTGTCATGATGGTAAAAAACTTGTTATATTTTGTATTATAAAGTAACGAAGATCCAACACCATCACTTTAAAGAAAAGTAGTTTTTGATATTAAAATTAAAAATTACTTCAATATATAGATTTCAATGGAAATTTTGTACACTGAAATAACGAAACTAATTTTCTATGAATCAGTGTTGTTAACTCGGAAAAATTTTGTCTTCGATTTTGATGAAAAAATCGATATGAGATATTGTTTTTCTCTGAAACTACTAATTTAATCGCCAAATGAAATTTTTGGATTTTTTGGGTCAAAATTACCTTATAAACTGAGTTTCATCAAATTCGGAAAACAAAAAATTTTTTGTAAATTTTTCGATTTTTTCAAAGGGGGTACCCCTTAAAAAAATTTCAAAAAATCGAAAAAAATTATTCGATTTCGATTTGGATAAAACTCATTTCATAAGGTAATTTTGACCCAAAAAATTCAAAAATCGTGTTTATTTAACATTTGATTGAGTAGTTTTCGAGATAGCGTCAAAAATCGATCCGAGATATCGTTTTTCTCAGGAACTATAAGCTTAATCGCTCAATGAACCCGATTTTTGTATTTTTTGGGTCAAAATTACCTTATAAACTGAGTTTCATCAAATTCGGAAAACAAAAAAATTTTTTTGAATTTTTCGATTTTTTCAAAGGGGTAACCCTTAAAAAAATTTCAAAAAATCGAAAAAAATTATTCGATTCCGATTTGGATAAAACTCATGTTATAAGGTAATTTTGACCCAAAAAATTCAAAAATCGTGTTTATTTAACATTTAATTGATTAGTTTTCGAGATAACGTCAAAAATCGATCCGAGATATCGTTTTTCTCAGAAACTATTAGCTTAATCGCTCAATGAACACGATTTTTGAATTTTTTGGGTCAAAATTACCTTATAAACTGAGTTTCATCAAATTTGGAAAACAAAAAAATTTTTGTAAATTTTTCGATTTTTTCGAAGGGGTACCCCTTAAAAAATTTTTAAAAAATCGAAAAAAATTATTCGATTCCGATTTGGATAAAACTCATTTTATAAGGTAATTTTGACCCAAAAAATTCAAAAATCGTGTTTATTTAACATTTGATTGAGTAGTTTTCGAGATAACGTCAAAAATCGATCCGAGATATCGATTTTCTCAGAAACTATAAGCTTAATCGCTCAATAAACCCGATTTTTGAATTTTTTGGGTCAAAATTACCTTATAAACTGAGTTTCATCAAATTTGGAAAACAAAAAATTTGTTTGTAAAATTTTCAATTTTTCCCTTAAAAAATCGTGACAAATTTTTCGTTTCCGTTTTAGATAAAACTATATAAAGAAATTTTGACCCAAAAAATTAATAAGTTATCGAAATAATGTCAAAAAATCGACCCGGGAAATCGTTTTTCTCAGAAACTATAATCACATGTGGAATCGAATAAGTTTCTACGTATAGAGGTACAAAATTTGTTGCAAACATCCAAAGTCAATGTAATAACAAATATAAAACAAACATTTATTTATTTATAATATTTTATTTGAATTTCTAATTCAAATAAAATATTATTCTTCCCAATTAACTTCCGGTATTGTATATGTTTATTTATTAATAAATAAATAAATGATAATGAAATATCACCTAAGTATCTCTATCACACACAACAAACACATTGGTAGGTCTATTAGGTCTGCAAGCTGATCTGCAGGTCTTCCTTTGATAGGTAAATTAAGTGAAAGTGTGTATATATTTTAATATTTTTCATAGATATTTGGAAACAAGATAAAAACTTATTAGATATGGCGATATTGTACAAATATCTGTTATTATAGGTCTTATTAAAATATTGTACTAATAAACTATGTATTGTTTGTTATTAGACACAGTACAGAGTGTCACCACACATACAGACCAGAAATATTTGGTAGTATGAACGCCAAGGCAAGTTAAGACTTGTGGTTGAAATTATTATACCATGTATATATGAAATATACATAGTATATTAGGTTGTTCATAAAATCACCTAATTAGTCCATTTCCGGTTGTCTGTCCGTCCGTCCGTGCGTCCGTCTGTGGACAAGATAACTCAAAAACGAAAAAAGATATCGAGCTGAAATTTTTACAGCGTACTCAGGACGTAAAAAGTGAAGTCAAGTTCGTAAATGAGCATTATAGGTCAATTGAATCTTGGATCCGTAGGACCTATCTTGTAAACCGTTAGAAATAGAACAAAAGTTTAAATGTAAAAAATGTTCCTTATCAAAAATTAAACAACTTTTGTTTGAAACATTTTTTCGTAAACATCACTGTTTACTCGTGAGGGCGCCAATTAGGCGGAAATTTTATAATATGTACTATACTTGATTAACAGTTATGTATGTGTCACATATTTGTATGTGTAATGTGATAAAGAAATCAACACTGACTATACATGGTATTTCAACAATTAACTCAGTCACTTGTTTGTTTTCACTTGTTTTATACCTTATTTTCAACTTTGTTGATGAATTTTGTTATAACTTTATGAATGTAGACGAAAAGTTAGAATAAAATTTTTCGATATCTGCCTTGGATTTCGAAATATCGAAAGCTAAATGATTAAACAAAATTTTCAATTTTCGATATTTTGAAAATTACACCAGATATCGAAAAATTTTTTATCTTTTAATATTACGATTACGCTCCCAGTTGGTATCGCAGAAGTGAATAAGCCTAGCCTGTTTAGCTCAATTTTAAACTACACGCCAGAAAATTGCTACTAGGTAATTTAAGCTTTCTTGAATTCATCACGAGTATTCAGAATTGCTGAAGTTATTACCAAAATTATATTATTAGAATTTTAGGTGGTTTCAAATAATTCAACATTTTTTGGAAAATGTACAATAATCAATAGATTTTACTTTATACAGAAATTATAATTTTTATGGAAACCAAGGGACTCCCCATTCGCGACTACTCACAGCTTCTTAAATAGACAAAACCAATTATATCAATTTACAATCAAAGAAAACATCTAAGATCAATGTTTTTTTCTTGTATCTATAATTTATAGTAATTTGATTGTAAGATTTCATTTTATAATCATAAACGTCATATGAATTATAATTTATGTTTTATACAGGTTGAGAAATAAAATTATTTTAAACATCAAATCAAATCTTGGCTAATCCTACAAGTCTTGTAGGTTGGAAAATCTTGGAATCTTTCGAACAGAAGGAATTAGGAGATAATTAGGAAATTATTGTATTGATATTATTTTAGTTTTTTTGTAACATAGAGATAAAATTGCATGTTCCCAAAAAATTATTAGGATAATCTATAAATCTTGTATATGCAAGATTAAGATCTCACTAAGATTTAGTCTCATATACAGATAATACCCCTTACTTACGGTGTTAAATTTTTAGATTTGAGCTGTTGAAGTTGAAGAGCGTTTTTAACTTATAAGTGTTTTTAAAGTTATGCTTTATTATGTAACTAATTTTCTTAAGATTAATTTGGAAAACTAATATTCATTGATTAAAAACATGAAAATTATTTTCCTATGAAGAAAATTATAACATGCGGCTCTCATTTTTTTCATAAAATATATTTAAAATGATGAAATGAATGGCATATGTGTGTTATTTATTCTATAAGTGATTTTCTCTAAATCTTTAGGCATCAATATTTTAAAAATCTATGGTATATATCGAAAAATTTTACTCTTAATTTTCGTCTAATGTTCCCAAGTTTCAACAGAATTGACCCTAAAAATTCTACAAATAAATAAAGATAAGTACTTCCTGTCTCAAAATTGTCTAGAAAACTCTTTTGTTTTTACAGATTTAATTGGTCAAATTTTTTAAATTTTTACGCAAAGTTTCAACCTGTCAAGGGTAAAAAATTCTGATACGAAATTCTAGGACGAAACGGCCACATATCCCTAATAATTTTTGTTCTCAATCTGTAATAACTCATATACAATAATAAATATATCTACCATGTTTATATCAAATAAAATATTAATTAAAAACGGTAAAATAATAATTATACATAATAATAAAATTTCTTTGTACCTAGGTATATATATCTCATAATATTTCCATCGTATCAAGATTCCATTTTTCGTATTATATCGTTTAAAATCGGATTGTTTATATTCACATCTTAAAACTATTATAAGTATTAATAATAATATTAATAAATAATTATTTTAATAATAGTTTAAACTAATGTTTGTTGTTTATAAAAGTATATACATATACATCTATATATTCTATTCTATGATTCAATATCAAGTTTTCACTTTTCTTTTTTAAATGATCAAATAAAATATAAGCAACAAACTACTTAAGTCGCTATAGCAGCATACCTTTACTTTTATATCTTAATACAAATTAGAAAATTATTATTATCTTAGAAATTATAATTTACAATAATTTATATTTTTATATGGTTTTGCTGAGAGTTAATGACATTGTGTTATGATGATGTTTCAACTATTATTTATTTTATTAAGTACAATTTATGAAATTACTTTTGATTTGATGCGTCCTAGGTACTTGTTATATGATCGATATTATTGAGTTGTTAACGTCAATATTGTTCGTATGAGGACTATAATTAATAATAACAGGTGAAAACAAACAATTGATTGAGTTAATTGTTGAAATACCATGTATAGAGACAGTGTTGATGACTCTGTCACATTACACATACACCTATACATGTCACACATATTTAAGACATTCTATAAAATTTGCATCTAATGTGTGCCCTCGTGAGTGATGTTTACAAAAAAATGTTTCAAACAAAAGTTGTTTATTTTTTTATATTGATTTTTTACATTTAAACTTTTGTTCCATCTCTAACTGTTTACAAGATGGGTCCTACGAACCCAAGGCCCAATTGACCTCATTTACGACCTCACTTTTTAAGTCCTGAGTGCGCTATAAAAATTTCAGCTTGATATCTTTTTTCGTTTTTGAGTTATCGTGTCCACAGGCGGACGGACGGACTAAGATGATTCTATGAACACCTATACAAAATTTTTTTCGTAGTATCAATAATTTTAAGCGTTACAAACTTGGGAATAAACTTAATATATCTTGATATATTTCATATATACATGGTATAAAAATATTGAAGAAAATTATAACGTATTTCTAAGCGATTTATAAAACTTTTCCATTTTTTACTTTTAGAGTAAATGAAATTTTTTTTATTAATTCAATATAGAGAAAATGAGAAACACAGAAAAAATTCATTAATTTTTATTGCACCTTTAATTTAGGTTTCTAAAAAAGAATTTCATAAATAAAATCTATAATACTTAATTATAATTATAGATCTTTTATTATTATACAATACATGAATAGAGACTGCAGTTAAATGCTTTTTATTAAATTTTTAATTTCATTCAAAAAATCATTTTTAATTATATATCAATTAAAAATATTTTGAAAAAAGGAAGTGTGAACGTCATACGACCTCCATATATATACAGAATAAAATATTGATGATACTATATTTAAATTTCATAAACGGTTTTTTAAACCCCGAACCCAAAAAGGGGTCTTATAAGCTTGACCGCTCTGTGTGTCTGTCTATCTGTCTAAACATATGACCAGATTTAGATTTTTTTTTGTTTCGTTTGAATGGTGCTTTAATGGGGGAGTGTTTTTAGCTATGTTTCAAGTTCGAGCTTAGAGTTCTGTATCTGGAACAGCTAAAAAAAGAGATGATGATCTTTAAAATTGGTTCAGTTTGAAAAAGACATAAAAAAAAACAGTAATTTAATGGAGAATGTTTTTAGATATGTTTCAAATGCGAGTTTAGGGTTCCGTACCAACAAAACTTTTCGGAGAGTTTTTAATACTATTCACTTGTCAACACTTCAATCAACATTGAAATACTTTTCAATCGTTTCGAAGACAAAAGTGGAAAAAATCAGGAATTCATGTTTCAATATTTTACGATCTGGTACCGAGGACTCCGTACTCGGTTGAAATCTATATATGGAGGTAATTAAAATTGTTTGTTTTAAGTATTTTATGACCGGATAGATAGATATTTAAATATTTTATAAACACAAAATCGCTTTTGGTGATACGGAAGTAAAATTATTTAATAGATATTTGTTTTAAAATATATTTTACTTATATAATCATTTTTAGTTAAAATTATTGATTAATTATTATTATGAATAGGTATTTTAATGAATGTAATAACTACATACATAGTCTAGAGCCAACATGTAGTATTTGATAGTCAATTCAAAACGGCTGAAAATTTAAGAGGTTGATATCAATGATCTAGGAACTTTTTAAAAAAAGAAAATTTCATTCATGCAAAAAAAAAATTGGAAGTTATCGAGGAACTGAACCATAAGCGTATGATGGTTTGGTAGCACAGAAAATTGGGTTTGCCAGGTTAAGGTCTGTCTGATAAATGAAAATTACATGAAAATTGCCTGAAAAAATGATTATAAAAACAGCACTTTTCGCATCTTTTTTGAAAATGAGCACTAATCTCTCAGATACTAGGCGTACTTCATTCCAAACTAATTCCTGATACCTGATGAACCCAAGACAAGAAATATCCAAAATCCATTCGTCTTATAATTTTTTTCTTCACGTTACTCTTATTCCAAAAAAGAAATCTTCGGCTTAGAACATTTTTGTTGTACTTTCCAAACTCTTTGACGACCTCTTCGACCTAAAGTCCGTCGACATCAAAGCTCTCCTGCTGTTCTTAAACAGCTTCAAATGGTTCATGGAGTAGTGGCCGGGAATAGGCCAACCCTTTTCACAACGGAGCCTATGGTTTAAGTGTGTCCCACTCCAGGACAGCCACTCTAACCTTATCTGACCTCCAAATTTCCAATCAATTTAAAATAACTGTCAAATATCCCGTCGAACCCTTGACTATCTAACGTAGTGAAATTTTATCCTATTTGAATTGATTCTTGAATTCAAACTGGTAGGTATTGAAAATAAAAGTTGAAATACCCGATGGGTAAATCACATAAATTTTATTGAAATTATAAAATATCAACTACTTTTAAGGAGTTTGATGACTTTGTTTTATCTAAAAAGTGAAAATGTTATTAAATAAATACATTCTTTTAATATTAAATAATAATTTAAGAAA
This sequence comes from Chrysoperla carnea, assembly GCF_905475395.1. Classification (NCBI taxonomy): domain Eukaryota; kingdom Metazoa; phylum Arthropoda; class Insecta; order Neuroptera; family Chrysopidae; genus Chrysoperla; species Chrysoperla carnea. The sequence goes on from NC_058341.1 coordinate 4,526,440, forward strand.
AATTAATATTTTATTCAAATTAAAAAAAAAAAAATTACTTGTTTTAGAAAAATAAAAGTCTTACGCCAAAAGTCGTAATTCTTATTTCTTTTGAATGAATTTTTATTTTATCGATATGTAAACCTTCAAAAAAGAAACTTCCTCACTTATCCATGATGGTTTGACCTGTCAAATATTGTGTTGTTAAATCAATATTAAACTTACTAGTCGCAAAAAAGGCATTTAAGGATCTATGAGCATGTCAAAAATGTTTGAAGGCTCAAAATTTGTTTATAGATAGACTTTTACTCAAAGAAACAAATCATTGAAAATCGATATAAAATACATTGCTCTTTTTGAGAAATCTCAAAAAACGACAAGTTTTGAAAGGTTTTGATAATTTTCACTTGGAACGAACGAATACAAAAAAAACTAGAATAAGAGAAAAGAAAAAAGGCTTGATTTTTTTTATATGAAGTTGAACTAAATTCTGCAAATTTTCATAGATTTCTCCAAAACTAGTCGGTGGAGATTGAAAAAAAAACTATTTAAATTAAAGTTTAAACCTTAAGAAATTATTGAAAGAACAAAAACCCGTTGTGCCCTTCTAATTAAAGATGTATGAGCACGGTAGTGGGAACACAATTTTGATGGTGAATTATATAAGATGAAAAGAAGAAATGAAATTTTTGGATATCTGAAGTAATTTTCAAAATATCGAAAATTGAAAATTTTGTTTTTCGATATTTCGAAAACCAAGGCAGATATCGAAAAATTTTATTTTTCGTCTACATTAATGAAGTTATAACAAAATTCATCATCAAAGTTGAAAATAAGGTAAAAATAATTTCAACCACTAAGTCTAAACTTGCCTTGGCGCTTGTACTACCTTAAACCTTGTGTATATCTCAAAGTTTTATTTCGATTTTCATAGTGAATACAATAATTTCCTTGCATCAAATGTTGACGACCATCGTGTACCTTTAATTAAACACTCAATCAGTATTAAAAGTAATGCGTAAACTGACTTAACTTACTACTGAATCGAGTGAGTATACCAATAAGATAACTAACTAGCTACTGGTGAGGGACCTAGTGCACATACCATGTCAAAAAAAAATGTGCACATACCATGTCATGACGACGATACCATGCCAATATGTTATTAGTGAATACTACTAACTACTCTCTCCTAATACTTCATTTAGTAAAAACACTTCCTTCATAACAGTTGCTTGTTTAAATTTTACCTCGAACTTCTTTTAAATGACCGTTCTTGAGTGCGTATTATAAAAACAACTTTTAATTACCCAATATCTTCAGAGCGCTTCAAAAGATTTACCTGCTGTGCTTAATATAAAGTGTGGCGCTTTACGTAAACCGATTTAACGCGCGTGTAGGTATATAGTGCGTGCTTTTTTTTGTGTGTCAAAATTTGTATACTTGTGAAAATTTTAAAAAATAAATTTTTTGTTTAAGTGTTCGTCGGATATTTTTTAAAGTCGTTTTTGGTTTTAATTATAAATAAAAGTGAAGTGTTTTTTTCTTTGGATAAATTTTGGGTCAGTAACATATTTTTAAAAAGAGTTGGATTTCTAAAAGAAAAAAAGAAGTGGTTAATCTAGTTTGATTGGATTTTTGTAATTAATTAAGAAATGTCAAGGATTTTGTACTTTTTTTTATTATTATTAATTGCTGATATTGTTAAAGAATGCGTTCCAGCATAAAATAGACAAAACGATTCTAGAAAGGGCATACTAGATTTAGTTGTTACGAATCAAACGACGTACTTGTAAAATTTAGATTACCAATTTTCGTTCGAAATTAATGTGGAAAACATTTTTATTTAATCCACCCCTGAGATTTATTGAAAAGCTAAGGGTGTTTGAAATTGGGGGATCATCGTGAAAAGTAGGTTTAGATTATTTGAAAGTTTTTTTTTTGAAATCATATCGTAAAGGTGTTTCTATTCAGTGATAGAAATGCGTACTTTTGAATGTTTGAGTTTTACCTAAGATACTATCGTTGCCGAAGAATACAAACCCACTTGGAAAAGCACTGCCGTATTAACCAATGTCAGGGCCTCTTGGTTATTCGATTCTCGGGCGTTCCTAGACGATGTGAAAATCAAACAGCGCGGGTCAAATGTGTCTTTTTTTTCGCCTTCGTAAATCAACTTGGCGTCCTTGTGGCCCCCTTCTTGTACAAATTTGTCTTTTTCTCTTTTGACTTTTCCCCGGGGAGCCTAGACAGTGGCATATAAATATTTCCATGCTTCAATAAGTTGAAATATTACCCATAAACTCGTTTTCTTGAAATATCCTACAATTTTTAAAGGGCGTAGGACAAATTTTGGAGAACATTTTTTATACCCAAAAAGCTTAATATTCAAATTTCGGACCTCCTTGATCTGTTCCCGTTTTTGAGAGTTTTAATCGTAGTTTATTTGAAAGTTGAAATCATTTTACAAAATCGATATGATAATTACAAGATTAAGGGCGTATTCACCAAGAAAATTTATTTGTAAAATATATTATGAGAAAGGTAATTCTTATTGTAAATGTAACCTCTGAATTTGACTTTTATAACCCATATACTCAGGTGTGGTTTTTTTAGCATGGTGTTTCACAATCAAAGAATAAAATATATTAGTTAAAAATAATATACCTATGTAATTATATTTTTATTTATAATTTAAAATAACAGGATCGGATTTAGATAAATTTGTTATCCTTTTAAATTATCTGACTGAATCACGAAATTTGAATTTTTTTTTTCTACATAGGTGAAAATACAGAAAAATTTGTTACTTCCTTGTTTGTACATTGTTCGGGAACATCATTTTTATGCCCACTTTTCATCTAGCTAACGTCTCTTTGGATCATTTTATGGGATAGAATATTTCTGTGAATCTGTTATGTGGGATCTGACTTTCCAAATCGAATCGTAATATTTGACCAGTTAGTTGTCAGAGAATCTGAGGAAAAACGATACCCACTTGCTCTAAAGTTTTTCCAGATATCTGGAAAATATACATCCCAAAAAATTTAAGTAAAGAAACCCATAAATTTTTCAGGCACTCAGGCTAGATTAAAGTATATTAACGGTACCAAACTCGGTGAAATAGAAAATTTTATCCCGAGGGATTGTTCAGATAGATCGATTTATTTCAAAGATCTTACACCTCAAATATTTTTTCCCATGCGCTAACTCGGTCCTGTAAATAATTGGATCATATATAAAAGTGAATGGTTTTTTTTAATGTAATATTTATAAATTTTAAAGTTTGATAACAAATTATTGTTAATATTTAACTATTATTAAATATTAACCTTAAAATAAAAAACCTAATTTTTATATTATACAATAATTCGGTGAATTCGGTATAATTATATTTGATTAGAAATGTTATAATTTAGGTGTTAATTATTACATTTTTTTTAACTCAATGTAATTTTTAATCGACAAATTTTTATTTAATCACAGTTAAAATCCTGTTTATAACTCTATTGTGGAAATATATTTAAAACATCTTCTCTCCTCTTAAAAATAGGAAGCTTTGAACTTTGAAGCTTTGCATGTAGTGACTGATACTATATGCAAAAGGAAGTCGCGTTCGAGAGTGTTTTCAACTTCGGATATCTTCCTCTTTGCACGATTTATAATTTTAAATTGTATTTGGGGCCAAATGATAAATTAAAGAACCTTAACGTCATTCCTCGCGGTTCGAGCTAGTTAATTCTTACTTTGTTTATAGTTATTTCAATATTTTGTTAGTAATTAACTAACCATAATTGAGTCGCATTGTTTATTTTGACGAAAATTACTAAAATAATTCATAATTTATTATCACCTTAAAACACGAAACTTTCCTTTTTGAATTTAACAAAAATATTTATAGAATCTAGCATCAAAAATTTTTGTTTAGATATTCCATTTTAAATCAAAAGTAAATCGAAAATTGTTGATTGTTTTTCGCACAAGAAATCAATTTGTCAAGGAGAGGTTTTCATTGCATAAATTCCGTTCGAAATGAGCTTAAATGTGGAAAATAATTTTAGCCTCAAATTATTTAACTTCCTTGATTTCCCAAAGCTATCAAATTATTTTATTTTCAATGAAAAACCAACGGCTTTCATTCTCCGAATAGTGAAAACTGTCTATATTGGCATGAGTCTTATTAGTATCGATAAATCCTGAAACAAATTATATTCACAACACTTGGCGCTGAAAGGGTTAAATTTATATAAATTTCAAATATTTTTTTATCCCGGATATACTTAAAGAAAACAAAATTTAAAATTAAAATGATGTGGATGGCCTCCGTTTGTCACAATACGATTATATAATAACTTATCTAATAATAAGATAATAATAATTTATAATTAGAAATACTTTCAATTAATAAGCCAATATAATTAATTGATTGATTTTAATGCTATTTCAAGGTAATTTTATAATCAATTAATTTATTAATTGAATACTTTACAACATTGTATTAATTTCCTCTTAATCAAAAAATGTTTTTAAGGTTGAACTAACTACAACAAATTATTTAAAAAAAATTCGTCAAACCTCTTAGCTTGTTAAAAATAGTTGTAAAATACACGTAATACAAGTTGATGATGTAAAAAGTGTGTAAAAATATTAAAATTACTTTTTTTTTTATTATTACTTAATATTCTGTGGTTTGAATTAAATTATTTATTACCATATCATTATTCAATCGTTAATAATTATCGATTTTATATTTCAAAAGTATTTGAATCAAAAAAATTATAAATTCATAAAGTTACGGTATAATATTTTAATCATAATTTTTAATTTAGTTTAGCTTATTATTTTTATTCAAATCACAAACAAATTTCTCATGATGTTTTCGATTTTAAATTTGTGTTTTAAAGTAGCTCGAAGCTAGTTTCATTGATATGGAAAATACTTTTCTTTCTGATCTGGCTTCTAACGATCATACTCACTACGGCTTGTTTAAATCCATAATAAATCATCATCCAATTTTGTTGTTGAATATAAAACTTAATAAATTTCTTATAATAAACAATAATTTTTTCATTTTTTTTTTCTAAAAATTTAAAGTAATTAACAAAATAACTATAATTTAAGTTCAAATCTGTCAAATAATATCTTGTTTTTCTGGTGAGAAAGTTTTTTTTTTTTTTTTTTTTTTTGATATACAAAAGAATTACTAATTCCATCAATCATTAATTTTTGTGTGTGTCCACTACAGAATTAAATTTCTCATAAATTGTGTTGTTTTATTATGAAAAATGATTTGATTTTTTTTTATAAATTTGCTCCTAATATTTGGAAATCAATTAATCAATAACAATAGGCTCTTTTAATGTGATTAATTTTTGGGTCAAACATGTATCTATACCTCATAAAAAACGTATTAGTTACAGTTATTTTAATATAAATGCTTTGTATTAATAAATAGACTGCAGATTTTTTTGAATCCATATTTGGATTTAATAATTCTCTACACAATACCGTTTTTTTTTTTTTTTTTTTTTTTTTTAATTATTGTTTATGAATATAGAAGGAGTTTTACTGTAATTATTTATAAGCGCGGCAATATGTACTAGGTGTACCAGGATTTATCCTGGGAGAAATATTTTAGAATGTTATTGAGTGGAAAACCGCTTTATCTCGATACAAATTAATTGATCGCTCATTATTTTAAATGAATCATTAAATCCACCTTCGTTTATATGTAAAATCTGACACTTCGATTCAATTTAAAGATTACAAAAATTTCTAACAAATTAATAAGATTATTATTCTTTTAGTAATTAAGAGAATTCTTTTGATAGATTAACCTGATAAAAATTTGTTTACTCATATAAAACTTATATAACATTAAACACTATTATTGCATTATAGTTGCAGTGCTCAGAAACTGCATTACAGATTTCAAATTAAAATGAATTCAGATTCTTTGATATATGAATAAAATTAATTAATTTATTATTTTTATAGTTCACATATTAATAAATTTTTTTTTGTTATTCTGATTTTTATATTGCGAATTAATAATTATGAGAACTGTATTCTTTGTCGGGACGAGAATCTCTGCTCTTAATTATTTTTTATATTAAGTGTCAAAGACGAGAACATTTGCATATTCGTTGTGTGCGTAGTCATGGTAGGAACAAAAAAATCGATGCCTACGTTTCCAGTGAAAAATTTTGGCGTTAAAGGAGGCTGTTATGTCTTATTTGCAATTCTTAACATGTTAATGTTATAGAAACTGTCAAATTAAAATGATTGAAAAACACGAATTAATAAAAATTGTGAAAATAAGAAATCAAATTGTACAAATATTATTTTTCAAATATAAATTATCATAATTATTTATTTAAATTTGTGAGACAATAATATTAAATTTTTAATGTAAGTCATAGATGCAATCCATACAATTATCCATATATGCATCCATATACGATTCCATAATTAAAGTAGTCTATCGTTATCATGGAAACGCCTCCAATAAAACTCACGCACGATGCGAATACTTTCGACCACTTTCTTTTTTCTTCAAATTGAATACTTTGTCGCCAAATAGCTAATCGCCACAATTTGGCAAGCATCGAATAGCAAAGAATCAAATATGCGAAAAATAAAATTTTCAAACTGGTAACCCTAAGCAATTTTTTATTTTATTACATAATCCAATCAATAAATAAATATGCAACTGACCCAATACCCAATAATTAATTAATTACTTTCCAATCAAACATTTTTATAATAACAAAATCCAAATATCTTTCTACAGTTGAACGAAATTTAAAATCAAAGACCATACAAATTTTTAACTAATAAAATTTAACAAAATTAATTCAAATGTAATCTTTATACAAAAATTATTTCATCGTCGAAGAAACTAATTCGATCCTCGATAAAAATGTATCGAATACGTTTATACATTGTACCCGAACAAGATGAATTCAGTTCGAATTTAAATCTAAACAAGAGTACAACTACACTGAACGGTAGCAATAATGATTTAACGAAAACAAATAATGCAAGTAATAAACAACATTTATTAACGAAACGTGCTAAAAAATCACCGACTACAATTACAGTCGCTGATAAAAAACAATTTAATTCGAGTAATCATTGTTATGATTATAATGATTGGTGGCATCATCAGATCCCGAAACCGAATAATGTTTCGGTGATACATCGAACACACGTGGGACGTGTTAATGTTTTGTATGATCGGCATAAACATAATCGAATTGTTACTAAGGTAAGTTTTTTCAAGTTTTTATTCATAAATTTCTAACCGACTTCCTACAAAAAAGGTGGAGGTTCTCAATTCGATTTTTAATGTTGGTTACCTCAGAACTTTCGACTGGGTGAACCGATTTTGATAATTCTTTTTCTATTTGAAAGCTCGAGCTTCCCGTGTGGTTCCATTTCAAATTGGGTCATTTCTGACTATGGCATCCATGAGAAAATCATATAAGTCTTATAGTTGCATTAATTATGCATGCGACTCCCCAGTTTCGATCGGAGGACTCCAGAAATAGTGTAATTTCTCTAGACTCTTGATATCAACATAAATCCTCCAGACCTCAGTAAAAGAAGAGATTCTTGGAATTATGTTCCTTATCGCAAGTTTCTCATTTGTTTGCTGGCTGAGAAGCTAGATTAAAAAAATCGTAACAAATTTTTGTGTATGTAACAAAAAAAAGACACCTATGTAATAATTATTATTAAAGCTGTACAATTAACAAATTGATTTTGATTTCTGATCTTTGGTAGCTTCTGATTATTGTTTATAGATGGCATTTAATATAAAAAAATTTTAAAACATGATTAATTTTATGATTTGTTTATATTTTTAACCCTTTTTGATCGTTATGTGGGTCTGTCTGCAGCATCGTAGGGCTTAAACGAATGAACTGATTTTGATTTTTTTTGTTTCGTTTGAAAAGTAATTTAATGGGGGAGTGTTCTTAGATACGTTTCAAGTGCGAGTCTCTTCAGCATTTACCAAAGAAATGTAAAATTTAAAATGAAAATTAATAGAAATTAAAAAAATAACTAAGAAAAATGAAATTTTACAATGATTTCACTTTTCGATAAAACAAAAAGTGGCAAAAATAAATTGTGCAAAAATTTCAACAAGTATGGAATGATTAACATGTCTAATGGTGATTAAAAAAAATTTATTGAATGCATTAATTAGCGTGTGTTTTTTTTTTTAATAAAAATGAATTTTTAACACACATTCTGAGCTGAACTGAACTGAACTGAAATTATAAACCATTTCAAATTATTATTATTGTAGTTTTATAAAAATATTTTATGAACACGAAAATGAAATTAAAAAATTCTTATTTCAAATATAAAAGAAATATAATGAAATTTCATCAGTTCTTATCTGCAACTAGTGATATTTACAATGTTTACAAAACAAAACATCGAAAGTTTTAACTTTCTGATTCCTGATTTTTTAAAGGGGTACCTTAAAAAAATTCGAGAAAAATTCTTTGTTATTGATTTCGATGAAATTCACTTTATAAGGTAAATTTGACCCAAAAAGTCCAAAAATTGGGTTAATTTATAGATTGGTTGCGTAGTTTCTTCAAAATCATCCAAAATTCCATACCAAGTACGATTTTCTCAGAAACTATGCATCCAATCGTCAAATGAACCCGATTTTTTGATTTTTTGGGTCAAAATTACCTTATTTGGTGAGATTCATCGGAATTGAAGATAAAAAATGCGATTTTCTCAGAAACGTCAATTTCTTAGAAAATATTTGTCTAGTACTCAAATAAACTGAATTTTCACATGAGGCAAAATTTAGAATCCATCCATTATTTGACTTAAAAGTTTACCTACGTTAAATGCCAATATTTCTTGAATCTGTAGGAATTTTATAAATTCTTAGAGAAATGCATTTGCAAAAAATGTGAGAATTAATTGTGATAATCAAAATGAGACCCCTAAAGGTCACCACGGTTGCCTTGCAGGAGTCCCGGTTAAATCAACTTTAACCTTTTGTCCATGTCATATGTTAATTTTCGTACAAATAAAGTAATTTTACTTGTAACATTTTTTTATCATAATTATTCATTGTATTTTTAATAAATATTTACTGTAAATATTAACTTTTAATTGTAAAACAAACACACAATTATTATTTATAAATAATATTTTTTTTATTGCAAATAACTTCTTAAATCAAAACAAATACCTATAAAGTTGCTTTGCAAAACAAATTGAAATTGAAAGTAGTTTTATCACAAGAAATAAATAAATATTAAATTAATAATCATAACAAATATATGTGTGTTTGTTTTGTTTGATACTTTCTCTAAATAATCTTAAAACTTATTTACTAAGTCCATGTGTGCAATTAGACTTAAGTCAATCTTGACTGACTTTTAATTACAATAATATTAGTTATTTTATTATATCATTTATTTTTTTGCACTTTAATTTGTTAAACAATTTTTATTTAAATATATTTTTAATTTTTTTTTTTTTTTTATCTTGAGGTCTAAATATTTATTTTCAATTTTTAATTAATTAGTTTTTTTATGAATCTTATTATATAATTAAAAATAATAATAATAATGATAAATATGGTTGATAATTGAAATTGGTTTTATAGAATTTTATAGAGGAATCGTTAAAATAGTGTCAACTTTTATCAAAAAAAGAATTAAGATCCCTATTGTAATTGTATACATTCAATTTTCTTATAAATAGAAAAAGGATGAACTGATTTTACAATCATTCCATTCGTTTGAGGAGTCCTAATCAGTCCAATTTCTAATTTTCTAAAATCAATTTAAAATTTAAAATCAAAGAATTATGTTATATCTCTCAACGTCGTCCCTTTACAATTTATCCCCCTGCTGGATACGCTCATGGATCTTAGTATTCTTTAATAGATCAATAAAACCATTTTTTATCAAATTACGATTTATTTCAATTTTATATTCAGAAATTCTAATTAGTTCAATCATTAGCTTGTTAATTTGCTTGATTTACTAATAAATTTTATCAATCTAATCAATAAATTTTATTAATTTTGAAAAAAGTAAAACGGAATTTTTTGAATTGTATAACTTTATGATATTTTTATCAAAAGTTGAAGTTTTTGCTGTTATGGATTGACAAAGATAAAGAATCTTTAACGCGAGAAATATTAGACGCACGTCTAGAACGCGTGAGCATATCTCTCATCACGCGACTAAATGATTACCAAACGTTTACATCCATGCTAATAAAATTTGATATATAAATAATTAGGTTTTATTATTTAAATATGACACCCACAAAAGAAACGTTTTTCTTACTAAAAACAAGAATTATAATTATTTGATTAAATGGTCCAGTAATTTCTTCATAATAAATTTAACATTTTTTTTGTTTTTTTGTTTTATTCATGATAATCTGAGGTCAAAATTCGTTCCTTTTAAATTATAATACACCCGCAAGTTGATTGTGCTATTGCTACACTAATTTAAGTTATCATCATTGGGAAAATTTTATTATAATTATTTAACAAAAGTTAAGAGTTAAGGCACACATTCTTTAAATTTAATGTAGCGAAGCTTTTTATTTTTATAAAGTTTAATATACCTGCTTGTTTTGAACAAAAGAGATAATAATAACATACCTTTAATTAATTTTATTAAATATAATTATTTTTAAAACATAATTTTGGAAGAAAAAGCATTTTACTTTAATTTTTTTTATTTATCTCTAACGGTTTATAAGATGGGTCCTACGGACTTAAGACTCAATTGACCTATGTTACTCATTTCTCACTTTTTACGTCATTTGCACGCTATAAAAATTTCAAATTGATATCTTTTTTCGTTTTTGAGTTATCGTGTTCACAGACAGACTGACAGACGGACAGACAACCGGAAATAGACTAATTAGGTGTCTACAACCGGAAATAGACTAATTATTTTCTGAACACTTATACCAAAATTTTCTTCGTATCTTCAATATTTCTAAGCGTTACAAACTTGGGGCTAAAATTAGTATAACTTTATATATATATCATATACACTGAGTATTAAAATAGCTGACAAAATACGATTTTCTAAAGCATTTGCTTTTAACGTTACAGCCAGTCTTTTTAAAGCTTTTCGCAAATTCCAACGTCTAAAAATATTTCAGTATTTCAGTAAAAAATGTCTCGGATGGTTTTTTTTTATAAATAATTTTATTGCATTTGAAAAAGTATTTTTTAATTAAATTTAAAACAAAAATTCCAATAATGCTTTCTGAAAAACATGTCGCACACGCATTAAAATATGCGTTGTTTTTTGTAAAACGATTTTAAAGTCTACTTATTTATACAATTAATTTATCGTACTTAAGTGTGTAGACATTTAGTCGACTTAAATCAGTTTGCTGCTTTGTAGTGAACTAGGTAAAAATAAAATCATGTTTTGAATATAAATAACAAAATTATAAAAAGTGAAAAATTTATTATTCTACATTTTTTTATATACACGGTGTTTCATTTTAATCTATACATAAATATCTCATATTGTAGTTAACCAGTAAAAAAAAAACTTAAGCAACAGTTGTAGAGTTTGATGGGGGACATCAGATTGGACTTAGTTCTTTGGGTTACTTTAAAAGTCAATTTAGATCCTGAACGGTAAGAAATAGAATAACACTTTAAGGAGGGTGACTCGCCAGTAATAGAAAAAAATAAATTAGTATGTTATAGTTAACGAAATATATTATTGTATAAAACAAAAATTTTGGTATCTTACCGTTCAATTAAGAGAGTTTTTATTAATTAAAAATAAGAATGTTATTTAGTGTATTTTTAATTAATAAAAACTCTCTTAATTGAACGGTAAGATACCCAAATTTTTGTTTTATATAATAATATATTTCGTGAACTATAACATACTAAAAATTCAGATCATTATCTACTAATTTATTTTTTCTATTATTGCCGAGGGACCTTCCTTAAATTAGAAAGTTGATCCTTATAACAAAATTAACAATTTTTGTTCAGAACATTTTTTCGAAAAACGTTACCTTTCAGAAGAAAGCGAGCTTTAAATATGTCATTTTTACATCGAAGAAAACAAGCTTAAAGTTTATAGATAATCGTAAGTCAAAGTCCTAGACACAGGCGAATGTTCTCTATTACCCTAGCAAATTTTGGCTAAAGCATTTTTCCGTAGTTATTGTGATTTCTTTCGATTAATTGTAAAAATGACATATTTTAAAGTAGCATTTTCTCCAAAAGAAAAATTTGGACGAAAATTTTTATGAGGATCAACTTTCTAATTTAAAGTGTTATCATCGCTTACCGTTTAGAATCTAAATTAGCTATTAAAGAAACCCGAAGAACTAAGTCCAATCTGATGTCAGAACATGATGTCCCCTTTCAAACTCTACAACTTTTGTTTAAGTTTTTTTTTTTGCTTTGGTTAACTACAAAACAATGACTCACTCTGTACATAAAAAATAATAATTTTTACATAAATTTATTTATTAAAAATTTCTCTCAATTATTGATGTCATCACAGCTCAAAATCGTACCAGCAAATATTTAAATTAGCTACATTTGTGATTTATTCAAGAATTGGTCGCATTTTTTAATTTTCATTTGTAGTTTTTTATTTATTGAAAGGGCGCCAATTATATCAAAACCAGACCACTTTTACTTAAATTAATCCAGTTTTAAGTAACTAACTTGTTTATTGATTGAATAAATTTATCGCAAAAATCACTCTCTTTTGACTATTCTGAAAATTTTGAAACTGTTTCATACCTTAAGGATGTATGAGCATGACAACAATGTTTGATTTAAAGGCTCAAAATTTGTTTGTAGGTAGTCTTTTACTCAAAGAATATGTGGTTAAAATTTCAGCTTAGGTAACCGTGCAAATTTTTAAGAAAAAAGTCATTAAAAATCGATATAAAATACATTGGCTCTTATGGAGGAATCTCAAAAAACGACATATTTTGGAAGTTTTTGATAATTTTCATTTGGAATGAATGAAAACAAATTAAAAAAAAACTTTTTAATAGAAAGTAAACATATTAGCAATGAATTAGAAAAGAAAAAAACTAAGTGTCACCGTCCATATAAGGGATGTAAGAGCAGGGTAGATTAAGGGTTGAAATTATTTTTATCTTATTTTCAACTTTGATGATGAATTTTGTTATAACTTCATGAATGTAGACGAAAAATAAGAATAAAATTTTTCGATATGTGTCTTGGTTTTCGAAATATCGAAAGCTAAATAATTAAACAAAATTTTCAATTTTCGATATTTTGAAAATTAAGTCAGATATCGAAAAATTTTATTCTTACTTTTCGTCTTATATCGTCAAGTAATAATATAAATTTATCATCAAAATTGAAAATATCTATTTTTAAATTTGTGCCCCCACTACCATGCTCATACATCCTTAAGTAAGTCTTATGACAATTTAAAAATAATAAATGATATCTTTATTACATTTAATTAACTGTTAATTAATATAATTTTGTTCAATCAATTCTTCTTAGTATGTGGTGTGAATCATTTGATGATATTAACTGGCTACGACCTATGAGTGGGTAAAGGAACAATTCTAGAATAATAACATTCATATTATTAAACATAGAACGTGTTAGGTCAATCGGGTCAATCTATTAATATAAGGTTATTTTGATCTTTGATAATAATTTTATATTAATATTTCATATATTTTGTGCAATGGTGAATTTGTTTTTGATATTTCAAACATCTAATCACTATTGAAAATGCCCGATTTACAAATCAATTACTGTCGCGGCGGTTGTGTAGGCAATTTGTATAACATAAATGTAATTGTTTTTAAATCACGATGGTTTTTATTCCTTTATGGTTCCCGATTAGATTATAATACTTTCGATGATTTCCGGATAATTTATTCAAAAACTGGCTTTGTTGATGCCTTCTTTCCTGGACTACTTCTGGTCAAAGTAAAAAAAGTCTTTACTTTTTACGAAAATTGACACCCGATTTCATAAGCGAAGCTAACAGTTTTAAAGCTGTTCGTTCTGATTAGCATAGAAAAGTGAAATTATAATTTCTTATTAATTTCAAAATATTCTTTCCAAAATTCAAATAAATTTATATTGATTAAGATAACAATTTTTATTTATTGATTCATTATAATAATTATTAATAAAATCAATTATTATTATCAAAAAATATATTGAATTATAATTAATTAAAATAAAATCGAAAATAACAACACAAAAAAAAAAACGAAAATGATATTTTTCAAACTAAAGTAAAAGTTTTTTTTTTTTATTAATTACAAAATTCCCGTAACTAGAAAAACAGGTTGAAATAATAAATAAAATAAAATTATTTATAATAATAATATTAATATAAAAATAATAATAAAGTAACCGTTATTATTAAAATTATTAAAAATATAATATTTAATATTTAAAAAATAATATATGTAGTTTGAAACTTGATTATAATAAAAAAAAAATATTGTAATCAACATATCAAGTATGAAATGTGTTATCAAATCAATATCTGGTTTTATATATTACTTAAGGTAGTTCATACGTAAAATTCATTCAAGTTTCTTAAATAAAATTGAAACTTAATAATCCCATCATGTTAATTGAAACTGAATTATTGGTTACAGTAAAGCCATCGATACCAATTTTTAACCTGTAGAATAGAAATTTTCATATCATGGTGACTTCGTGAAAAATCAATGAAGTTCCACGTTTTTAAACAAGTTTTTCGCAATTTACTCGAAAAATATGCATATTAGACCAAAAATAGGTGAGTCCAATGTTATTGGATGTAAAATTTTCGATGGCCATTCATTTTCAAACAGCGCGTGTCTCTGATTTTGACGCAAGAACTACCTTAATAATAAATACATTAAAATTTATGCATTTTAAATTTTGAATATCATTTTTTGATTATATTTTTAAAAATAATTTTTGTTATAATTTATTTCTCTTACAAAATAGTTCATTGACTTGTTTTCTTAGGTACAACATACTAGGTGTGTCAGGAATCGAAACCAAAATTGACAAAATTGAATTTTTGACTTTCCTATGGTAATTAGGACATTAAAGGCAATGAGTAATAGTTAATTTGACTCAACAAAATATGCACAACAAAAAATAATTTAATTTTTTTTTGTATCAGAATTGAAGAAAGTTAATTATTATTCATACAATTATTTAAGTTGACATTAAAACATCTATCTACAAGTAGGTACTACACATCCTTATCACAAATGGCGGTATCAAATGACTGCTGGTTGCACTTAAAAAAAAAAACAATTCACGTACATTATTGGTAGTAAAGTGATAACATTTTATATTAATGTGAAATGATGGCCTCTAAAACTAGAAACCTAGTAACAAAGTTATAAAAAACAAGTGAAAACAAACAACTGACTGAGTTAATTGCTGAAATACAATGTATAGACAGACAGTTTTGATTACTCTGTCACATTACACATACATACATGTCACACACATATAACTGATTTTTCCATATAATACATACTGTACAATTTGCGCTCTCACAGGTAAACAATGATGTTTACGAAAAAATGTTTCAAACAAAAGTTGTTAATTTTTTTTGTAAGAAACATTTTTTACATTTAAACTTTTGTTCTATATCTAACGGTTTACAAGATGAGTCCTACGGACCAAAGACTCAATTGACCTATGTTGCCAGTTTACGAATTCGACCTCACTTCTCACGTCCTCAGTACGCTATAAAAGTTTAAGCTTGATATCTCTTTTCGTTTTTGAGTCATCGTGATGACAGACTGACAGACAGTCGACAGACAGACAGACAACCGAAAATGGAGTAATTAGGTGATTTTATGAACGTCTATACCAAAATTTTGTTCAGAGCATTAATATTTTTAAGCGTTACAAACTTGGAACTAAACTTAGTATACCTTACTATATTTCATATACATGGTATAAAAATATACTAACTGGAATTGGCAACAGAGTTTGTTTGGAGTTCTGATCAGAGTCCCGATCCATTTTTCGGGTAACGGCCTTTTCTATAACCGTACAAGGAGGTCATATGATATTCAAAACTAATTTTTTTTCCTTATCAGTTTGTAATTCATGTAATTGACAATTTTACTTACATGGTTTTGGAATTACCTTTAATTAATGCAAACATTTTATTTTTTACAAAGTATAATCTTTTTTTTATTTATTTTACCTACAATTAAGGAAAATGTAATAAATCAAAGACTTTTGTCTTTACAAGAACTTTCCACTTTCTTTAAAATAGATAAGTGTTAAAAATTAATTGATTTAATTCTATTCTTTACCTTAATCAGCACTTAATAATTATTTATTACTTTTTCTAATACATATATCTATACGCTTCAATTAGGTTTCGTTTGCAAAAGAGGAATGTCGAAAAGGATTTTTTTTGTGGGTTTTCATGATGAAATTAAACCAAAAATCAATTTTCTGATTAATGTTGGCCAATTTGATCTATTATTTAAAATTTGTCGAAGCTTTGGTAAATATTAAGCGCCATCAAGTACAAAAAATCGATTTTTAAAAACAAATTTTTTTTAAATTCAAGTGCAATTTATAAGTTTATTGAATCTTTTGGTTTGTGTCTTTGATTAGTTATAATAAATACACACAGATGTCTATACTGAATTATATGCATTTATTTATTCTCTAAAAGTCTTTGTTCATACACTTACTTTACTTTTCTGTAATGATAATTGCATATATACGTGCACAAAATGAATATCAAATTTAGTACAGTTCTTATTTAAAATTCAGAGAATTGTTTATTGAATGAAGTAATTAAAAATTATCGCGTTAAATGAGCGCAATTATATTGAAGATAAAATTCTAAAAAGAAGAAGTTATTTTGCAGTTTTTTTAATAAGATTTTCTATTAATTACTGTATTAATATTGCAGCCCTCAAATTGATGTGGTTGAGTAAAGGCCATCACGAATTAATAGTGATTTTTACAAAGTTTCAAACAAAAATTGTTTATTTTTTTATAAGGAACATTATTCACATGTAAACTTTTGTTCTCAATCTTAAACGGGTGCAAGACCCAATGTTTCTCTTTTACGAACTTAAATTCACTTTTTATAATAGATATCTGTTTGCGTTTTTGAGTTATCGTATTGACAGACAGGCAGGCAGACAACTGGGATTGGACTAATTAGGTAATTTTATGAACATTTTCACCAAAATTTTGTCTGTACCATCAAAACTTTTAAGCTTTAAAAACTTGCGACTATATTAAGCATACCTTGATATATATTTCATATATATATACAGGGTATAAAAATTATTGTGTTTTTGGATAAAAATAATTTTTTAGGATAATTTTGATAATTTTTTAGGATAATTTTAGTAATTTTTAACGTGTCCCTCTAAATATAAAAACCAAAACTACATCAAAATTGATCGTTAAACCATTCAATTTCCATTATAGACAGACAATAATAATCTATGCTGGAATGCACTGGACAATAGACAATGGTCCATAAAAATTCCATCACATCACTATAACTTCCATAATACTATATCATCATAAAATTTAAAACGCATATAACAATAACACGTGCACTGTATATCCAACGCATGTATTGATTTTCTCATGTTACATAACAAGTTATTCTAACTAACTATCCCCTATATATTATTCTAAAAAACATTGAACCCTAAAATTATACGATACAAAACCCTTATTCAGACACAGGGAACTCCCCTAAATAATATAAATTGTATAGATTTATATCAAAAGACTAATATTCATGTATTGTAGATAATGTAACGCAATCCAATTCACATCCAGTTGTTTTAAACAATAGAAATTATTTAAGGATGTTCCCTCGGCAATAATAGAAAAAAGTATTTAGTAGATAATGATCCGAATTTTTAGTATGTTATAGTTAACGAAATATATTATTGTATAAACCAAAATTTGGGTATCTTACCGTTCAATTAAGAGAGTTTTTATTAATTAAAAATTACTAAATAACATACCATCCTCATAACAGGTTATGTTATGCCTAAAATTAATCTATAACTAATTTTTTTGGTTTAACTTACATAATCCATATGGTTTATGAACAACTTTGTATAAATTGGCTTGTTTGATCATTGAATGATTTGCGTTTAACAACTTACACAATACGCACGGTTTACGAACAACTTTGTATCATTGGCTTGTTTGATCATTGAATGATTATGTTGCAGTCAGTCTTACTATCTGGGTAGTGTTTTATGATGATGAGGCTTTTTGTAGAGACTCTTTCTTGTTGGTTTCTGTTAACAAAAACGTTTATTTCCTTTGTCATATTTTTTAATATTTTGATCATGGTTTTGTAAATAAAATATAATGACATAACCACTTTGTATGTGTACACACAAACGACGCGACACGAACGCAATGCAAACGTGTTGTACTTACTTTAAAACATGACTTAAGAAATATAGTTGTTTTTAAAGGATCTTGGAGACTTTAAGTCTATCGATATTTAATTATAAAAATTTTTTTATTTTTTTTCTATGACGAATTTGTCATCATGCTTATTTAAAATTATGATCGTACACGGTAAGAAATACATGGCGTTTACTACAATGCTGATATGGTATACAGACAGATACTATGTGTTTCTATGTTAGCATAAGTAATAATACAGTGTTGAATAGGGCTATCCACCAGAAGTATTGTAAGTATAACCAACCAGTATGAGCTTGACACTCATACTGCTTTGACTCGTCCGCCATAACTTACTGCTAATGTTACTATTCCCTCAATGGTTAAATTAATATGGCGTTCACATCGATACTGACGTGATGATATCTACAAAATTCCTTGCCGAGTATCAAGGCGAGCAGGGTCGCCATCCTCTTTCGGGAATGGTTTTACCATTAGTTGGCTAAGTGTGTGTTAACATCAAAATACTGTTGAATTTTAGATCAAAAATTTCGTATTTGGTCCTATCCCTCTATGAGAGGCTTCCTGAGGCAGCGTTTTTAGTCTTCAATTGATTGAGTATTGATTTGATTCTATCAAATTTTAATTTATAAAGATTCAATAATATTCATCTCTATCAAAGATCATTATTTCTAATGGAAGAGACAAAATTTTGGAAGGTTATAGAAAGGTGAATTCAAAAGATAACAGATCTTATGGCCTTCATGGATATCACGATTACTTTTTAAAATAAAAAAAATCAACCTTAATATATCAAAAGAATCGATTGAATATTATGGCGTATACTTGTTCTAGCGTTACAACGCACAGCGGGGCATCCCGCATTCATTGTCTATTCTTTGTTTCTGTTTTTTGAGTTGTAATCAAAACAGGATTTTAATTTGTAGTAACCTGCCATTATCATTACACTAAGAGCAGTTCATAACTGCTGGACTTTATCAGCAAAATGTCAATTTTAATTTGTTTACCCATCAACTAATAATACATCAAAATCTTAAAAGAAACTAAAAATGACAAATGAAGATAGCAACTAATAGAGTTATTTGTTTAAAAACCTTATATAATTAATTTTTCCATGAAATCCCAGTAATCGGAACCAATTCAATAATCGGAATACTGTTGATTTTTATTGAGCTCCGATTATCGAGACTCTACTGTAATTGTTACACCGAAGAGTGAAGAAATTACTAGAAATAAAACAAATGAAAGAATTCATAATGCAACTCATTAAGAATTCTATGTAAGAGATCTAACAAACATTCTTTTTGTTTTTTTCTCCAATTATTGTCTGGTTTTAACAGCATTAATAATTTGAGATGAATTAACTTCTGCTATAGCACTTCAAAAAAAACTTTATCATGCATGTGTTGTGACAAATAAAAAGGGGAAATTCAGAAATTGATTTTATTATTTGATATAAATAACGGTTCAACTTGTGAAGAAATAAAATCATACACGAGTTAAGCCCGATATATACAAAATATTTTAAGCACGTACTTCACGATTTGTATTTTCTTTTTTTTTTTGCTATTAGCTAAAGGTGAATGCACAACAAAATGTCGTCGCTAACGCAAATAAAATAATATGATTCATTGTATGGCATTGTGACATTGAAATGAAATTTTTGTAACCACAAACAATTTCTTTGCGGTTAAAAATTATGAGTTTTTGTTAACTGTGGATGTCAAAAGCATAAAATTGAACGGTGCATTTGTTAAAAAGATTATTATAAACAATTTTTAAATAGCCAATTGCGTAAAATAATGCTCCTCCGGGGCATTGCTGTCGGTGACAATACTCGGCATGAAGATTACTGCCTCTAAATCCGCTTCAAATATTTTCCTTTTTACAGTATATTAACCTGAAGGGGCCATTTTAGGTGATAATTTTTCAGTTAGTTTTTTAATATAGGCAAATTTTTACACAAATATGATAAATAGACACTAAAGTTTCGTTATAATTTCCGCCCAAACGGATAAAAAGTGCTGTTTATGAAAAAAATTTTCCAACAAAAGTTGTTTAATTTTTTATAAGGAACATTTTTTACATTTAAACTTTTGTTCTATCTCTAACGGTTTACAAAATGGGTCCTACAGATCAAAGACACAATTGACCTATAGTGCTCATTTACGAACTCGACCTCATTTTTTACATTCTGAGCAAGCTTTAAAAATTTCAGCTTCATGTCATGAAACGGTTAATGTTAAAGTTTACTTACAAAATAAATAAATAGGCAACTTGAATTACGTATACATTATACATGCTTAATAGTTTTCGATTATTTGACAAACACTTAACATTTACGTCATACAAGTTGCCTATTTATTAATTTTTTTAAGTTAACTTTAACATTGATCGCTTCATTTAATTAATAATTAATTGATTATTAACAAGAAAGCCTTACTGATAATATTTGACACCTAAGAAACACATTCCATGAGGTTTTCGAAAAATACGAAGTCGATTTTTGTAACATGTTGTACTCTACTCATAATTTATAAAAGCGTGAAAGTAAATTATTAATTTCAGTAATAAAACTTGAATAAAACAGTTCACTAATATATTTTATTTATTTCATTAAAAACAATACACAATTTATTTATTATTATTGTTTTTTATAACAAAACAAAGTAAAAAAAATTCATTTTATTATAATAAAAGTCTGTCTATGCTCTCTACAATCCAGCAAAGATCTTTTAAACAATTTCTCACATGGTTTTTTAAAAACAAAATAGAAGAGTTTCATATTAAAACCGCGTAGCGTCAACAAAACATAATTCGAAACGCATCTTCATAACATTTATTTACATGGACATAATTCTAATTTTATTTATAGGTTTAAATTATACGTTTTACGTAATTTTATAAACGATTGAATTTGTTTATATTTATTAAGTTAAAATGCATGTAAAGAATATGAGAAATGTTAAAATAATGGATACATTTCATGGATAGTAAAAAATGATTTTATCGTATCAGTAATCGTGTCGAATTTTTGGGTAATTATTTTGTCAAAAAAAGTTGAAAAGTCCTTAGAAGCTTTTCGATTCGATGTACCATTAACGAGATGAGACTTTGTTAATAAATGATGAATACATAATTCAAACTTCGTGAGTGGCTTCCTTTTCCCGAGTCGACCAAACTTTCCACTATGATTTTTATTAGAAAAGCTTGCTTTTTCAAATGAGCACAGTGACATCCTACTTGAGTTATCGTTTAAAAAAAAAACGAAGTAGGGAATTTTCGAGGTGGTATAAAAGCTCATCGATGCTGTATCTATGTCGGACAAAGATTTTATTTTTAATAATTATTAATATTATCAAAACGATAACTCAAATATGACTTCATCATGCTCATTTGAAAACGCAACCTTTTTAAAAAAAAGTCGTAGAGGAAAGTTTGGTAAACTCGTCAAAATGAAGTTCCTCACGAAGTTTCAAGTATGTATTAATCATTTAAAAAAACAGGTGGAGTCCCACGGTCTATAAATGTTTTAAAATCTAAAATTAAAATTTGTTTCTTTCAGATATTTGAATGTAAAATATTGGCCAATTAATCAACGGTTGAAAAGGTTGGGAAAATCGATGCTTAGAAACTGACAGAGCAGCTGCTCCCTAATTAGGATTGCCATATAAAAGTTCGGGGAAGTTGAGAGAATGAATTGATCGAATTATGAATTGTATCATCTATTGTAACTCAATTTTTAAAGAAAATGAAAAGGCCACAAAGAGGATATGGAAAAATTAGCTTACAGCAGATGAATCTGCCGAAGATACAATTGTTCAATTGTTCATTATCTGCTCGGGGAACATTCAGAGTAACATTATACCCAGTAATTGTGAACAGACTTGTGGTTGAATTTCAAAAGAGGTTAATTTTTATAGTAAATTTTTAACCCTGAAGACTTTATAGACTTTTAGGGAAAATTTATGGTACAAGAATTGCCATATTATGCATAAAAATGTAAAACTGGAATTGATATCATGAAAATTAAAATTGATTAAAAAACGAAGAAGTTATATAGACATTCAAAGATTGTTGTCCATCTCCTTTTAGCAAAACTAAGTTTTATATGTATGTCTATGATGCTATCGGACAATGACTTCACTAACATACATCTTCCTCTTCGTTTAATTTTAAACATTCAAATTTTGCGTACTTTTCGAAAACCAAGTTTCAAATTTCTACCCGTTCAGTGAGAATTCTTCTCCCGAAGAAGCGATAAAAAAAATTTACTCAATATACCCATTCAGATGTCCATACAGTATATGAGTCACCCTACTTTTGAATGCATGTATACACAACACAATATGAGTATTAAACGCATGCTCAATACAATTCAAAACTAAATAATATTCACAATATTTTCTGTTCTAAGCATTTACAATATATTAAAACAGTTTAATATATTTATTTATTATATTATGTACGTTAAGAGAAAAGTTAAAAAAAAAAAGAAAGCAAACGAATTAATTTAAAGGTTATTTATTTAAATTAATTAAATTCAAATTTGTTAATTAATTAAGAATGTAGTTTTTTAATTAATTAATTTGTTAACCAAGTAACGTTTTTTACTACAAGTGTTGTGCAAAAAAAATATGTGAATAAAATTCTTACGAAAAGTGTTAGAAAAATAAGAAAAACAGTTTAAGAAAATAATATACAAAATGGATTCGTGTTTTCCACCGTTAGCTGGATTAAGTTTACGTGGTTCAAGTGATTCACGTAGTAAATCAAATCGTAATTCAGCGGGTAGTGATCGATATAGTATTGAAAATCATGGTAGTGAGAAAATTGAAATTTTACAAGATTTAGACTTGTATTATATACGACAGATTGCGAGAAGTTTGAAGGTAAATTGAATTTATTTTTAAAAGTTTTATATCCCGCGTGTTTAGCTTTAGTTTACGCTACATTTTTTTCTTATTTTTTAAAACTATAAATACAGCGATGACGTAATGATTTTTATATGATTATTAAATTAGTGTCTGACAAATATTAGGCAAAAATATACTTGTTAATTGAAAATATTATGTCATTTTTTATTTTAGAGGAGAATTTCCTTGAATTCTTTGAATTTTTGTTTTATTGTCTGTTAGAGGATGTTAGTTTTTGAAATATCTTTTTTTTGTTTACATCAAAACATCCTTTGTGAAAAGACCGAAAGAAGTAATAGTTACTTCCGTTATTTAAAAAACTTTACACTTTCACTTAAATTCATCATGAAAGCCGGCTCTTTAGTACTACAGTAATTATTTTCTCGGCTAATGTTGGTAGTTTTTTGAGAGGATATACCTACTTATCTCTTTTTACTTCTTCGAATTTATTTTCCGATTTTTCCGAAGGCTGGGCATACGAAAGGATAAGAAAACACTGCTGTTACGGAGTTTTCTATATCATTTTTTATTCCCCGAACTAAAAAAGGGGTGTTATAAGTTTGACCGCTTTTTGTGTGTATCTGTCTGTTTGTCTGTGGCATCGTAGCGCCTAAACGGATGAACCGATTTTGATTTTTTTTTTATTTCGTTTAAATGGTTATTTAATTGGGAGTGTTCTTAGATATGTTTCAAGTGCGAGTTTGGGTCAGTACCCGAAAAATTTGTCAGGGGTTTTTAAATTTCACTTGTTCTTTCTACTTCTATTATTCCTACTTCTACTTCTCGAATTTCCTTATTTGTTGTAAGCTGAAGGATTATGATTAGAGCATCCTCTTTTCCTGGGTTAACTCCCTTTAGGTTGTACAACTTGAGGAAAGTCTTACAATTAATGTTGATTGATGGGGGCGGGTAGAAATAACAGCTATCGTTGATTTCTAAACCCGGCGTTCAGGGACTTCTATTGAGTTAAAAATGACGATGAAAGATTTGAGTTTGTTTTCCTGAGTTCTTCTAGCTGCGACCATTCTCGTATGCGATTATTACGGGACTGCCTATATATATAAACATATTTGAAATGATACTAAATTTTATCAAATTATCGACAATTAATTTTATTTTTACTTCCGTGCACAAAGTAAAAGATGTATTGTAACCGCTAAAAAAAATTTCGTGTGAGTCTTCAACGAAAATATTCTTATTATGCATGCTTGAATCTAGTTTCAGGGATACTATATCACTCCGTATGACGTTTGTACGCAGAGTTGCCAACCCAAAATCTGTCTGGGTGGTAAATATGATTTAAATAGTTGGTGGTTCTCAGCAAATTTTACTTAAAAAAGTTAGTAGATCTAATCTTAGCTCTACTTACTTTGAGTTACGCAAAGTTGGTAATCTACTCTGAAGAAAAGTTGGTAGAGTTGGCAATGCTGTCTGTACGAGCATTTGTATGATCATGCAAATACGTATTAAAGCTATAAAGCTTCTGAAGCGCCTTTGAAGCGAAGAAGGTACAATCGATTAAACTGTTCGCTTCCTTGTACGTGGCATAATGGGAAAATATTCCCTGAATCCATTTATTTGTATTAGTTTATAAACGTACAAGGAAGTCATGTGATGTTATGAGTTTTTATTTTATCTCTCGTAAAACGGAGCTTGTGAAATTTTAATTGTCTATTCACATTTTCGTTCTGGTATACTAATTATATATGTTTTATTTTTTCTGGACTGACATTTATGGCCTTTTTTTATTAAAAAGTATTTATCAATGTCAAATATTTAACAATAAAAACTTTTTGGAGTAATAAAAAACATTAAAAATGATAAAAGAAATTGTTTTAGAATTTTATTCAAGAGAAAAAGAAGATGTTATCAATTTTTTGATAAAAACTTGAAAGTGTTAATGCTCCTCGCTCGGTTAAACCTCGTGTGTGTATCTAAACATGCTTTAGCATGAGCGTAACTGCAGTTATTTTGAAAGTGAGTGGTTTTAGTTATACAGTAGACAGTCTCGAATATCCGAAACATCCAGTAAGCCCAATACTTTTCGTCTGACTTTTTCACACCTGTGAGAGTAAAATCACTTAAGGATGTATGAGCACCATGGCAAGTCTCTGTTACTGTCCAGCTCATGTCATGAGGAGATGGACTTACTTGAGCTAGCCTGTCTTTGACGACCTCTCCGACCTTAAGTCCGTCGACGTCAAAGCTCTCCTGCTGTTCTTAAACAGCTCCAAATGGTTCATGGAGTTGTGGCCGGGGATGAGCCAACCTTTTTTTGGTATCACAACGTACCCTATGGTCTAAGCGTGTCCCACCCCATGACAGTCTTTCTAACCTAACCTAACTGGACTTAGTCTCGATTTGCCTTAGCGCTCGAACTACCTTAATCAAATCGTTAATAAAAGAGTGTTTACGCGTGAATTACCTTAATCGTAATTTATGATTTTTTATAAACCTTCCATTATAAAAACTGTGCACTTTTTTCTATTCTTTAATTCAAATCACCCTTTTATTAAAATAAACCACAATATTTTTTCGCTAGGGAAATTAAACATAAAATACCTGTTTTTAGTTTTATTATGTCATAATAAACCCTTCATTTGTGCCATTGAATCAAATCAAATAATAAAACTAGTTCTCTTTATAAGAAGAAACCAGTTTTACTGTATTTTTCAACAAATTTGACGTCATTATATTCCAAAAATAAATCGAATAATATTTAGATAAAAAACAAGTGAAAATAAACAATTGACTAAGTTAATTGTTGAAGTACCATGTATAGACAATGTTGATTGCTCTGTCAAATTACACATTCATAAATGTCACACATATATAACTGATATTCCCATATAATATAATACATATTATACAATTTGTGCTCTCACGAGTAAACAGTGATGGTTACGAAAAAATATTTCAAACAAAAGTTGTTTATTTTTTTATAAGGAACATTTTTTACATTTAAACTTCTGTTCTATCTGTAATGGTTTACAAGATGGAAGACCCAATTGACCTATGTTGCACATTTACGAACTTGACCTCACTTTTTACGTCCTAAGCACGCTATAAAAGTTTCAGCTTGATATCTCTTTTCGTTTTTGAGTAATCGTGATGGCAGACGGTCAGACAGACAGACGACAACAACCGGAAATGGACTAATTAGGTGATTTTATGAACACCTATACCAAAAATTTTTTTTTTAGCATCAATATTTTTAAGCGTTACAAACTTGGGACTAAACTTAATATACCTTGATATATTTCATATATACATGGTATAAAAATTTTAATGAATTTATTTTTGTCTTAAATCAAGTGTTGATATTTAACACGGATATGATACCTACGTGAAGTTTTTTTGATATTAACAAGTCACCCTTACAACTTCCGGAAGTGACAGTATACGACAGTGAATCATCCCCCATATGGTATCTAGTTTGATTTGATACATGCATACATGCATACATCTGTTTTGTTAAAATACCATGGAAATGGTTGTCAGGATATCTCAATATGGTGGTTCCGATTCAATTCAAGATGGTTTATTATCTTTTTTTTTTGTTTTAGTAAAACAATCACGAATTTTAAGTAATTTTGTTTAAGGGGTAGTTTTCAATTTAAATAGAAGGGGTGATTTTTTTAAAAACGTCACGTAGATATGAGTGCTGTATGTAGGGAGACAGAATATTCGGGGAAAAAAGAGTGTAAAAAGATTTACAGGTGGACGAATTTAAGGAAGAACTGGTAATGGGTTAACAAATTAAGACTACTGACAAAATCGGGAAAATCGATATCTTAAACAAATGGTTGGGGTTTTATGTGTGATATCTCATACGGATTTCGATGTTTCTCTTAGAAACTATGCATTCAATCGTCAAATAAACCCAATTTTTGTATTTTTTGGGTAAAAATTACCTTATAAACCGAGTTTTATGCAAATTGGGTAAAAAAAAATTTTCCCGTTTTGTTCGATTTTTTCAAAGGGATTCGATTCTTTAAAAAAAATTCCAAAAAACCGAAAAATATTTTGCGACTTCAATTTCGCTAAAACTCAGTTTATAAGGTAATTTTGACCCAAAAAATTCAAAAATCGGGTTCATTAAATGATTGGATGCGTAATTTCCCAGATATCATCCAAAATGCCATACAAAGTGCGATTTTCTCAGAAACTATGCATCCAATTGCCAAATGAAACCGATTTTTGAATTTTTTGGGTAAAAATTACCTTAAATACTGAGTTTTATCGATATTGGAAACAAAAAATTTTTACCGATTTTTTCGATTTTTTTGAAGGGGTACCCCTTAAAAAAATTTCAAAAAATCGAAAAAAATTTTGCGACTTCAATTTCGCTAAAACTCAGTTTATAAGGTAATTTTGACCCAAAAAATTCAAAAATCGGGTTCATTAAATGATTGGATGCGTAATTTCTCAGATATCATTCAAAATGTCATACTTAGTGCCATTTTTTCAGCAACTATGCATCCAACCGCCAAATAAATGCGATTTTCGTATTTTTTGGGTCAAAATTACTTAAATTACGTAGTTTTATCGATATTGGGAAAAAAATTTTTGACCGATTTTTTTGAACACCTTAAAAAATAACAAAATTCATTATTGATTTACAAATTACAGGATTGGTCAGTTAGATGTTACCACTTACATGCATTTAGTGAACAATTCTGTGTACATTATCCAATTTAAAAAAATCTTACTTCCATTCATTGTTAAGTAAAATTTCCGAACCGGTTTTTTGATCAATTAAAAAATATAATTTTTTTACGTCATCGTAAAAAATATCTGCACAATAAAAAATTCCACGACAATTATTTGCACAAAAAAAAAAAAAAAAGCAACTGAAATTATCATCAATGGGGAAATGTCAAAAATCCATAAATGGTAATTTTGAATTAAAAACAAGTTCTTTTGTAAATATTTATAAAAATTAATTCATTTTAATTGTAGCGAAAAATAATGAAATACTTATTAAAACACACACACGCGTGCAATTTAAAAAAAAAAACTGTCTTTGTGTCAAAAATAATGCAATTTTAAACAAGGCCTTATTAAAAATATAAATTCAATTATTATTGATTTTGTAATTATTTAAGTACAAATTAATTAATTGCGTAATTTGCATTGTCCACACATGCCGAACAAGAAAATTGTTTTAAATTTTAAGTTCACTTAAAATGAAAAATAATAATGGTTCTTGTAGTACACGGAGTATTATTTCACTGGGCTTGGCACAAAAACAAGAATTCAAGTGTCAATTAAGTGTGGCTATATAAATCGGAGAAATTGGGAATTGTCAGAAAATATAATTCAATATGTTGATGCCTACTCACAGGTTTCACTGTATTTGATACAGTACATATATCCATCAAAATTTGAATAAAATCATGTGTGTGTTGTAATCTAAAATTAAACTCATCCAAGGTGAAGTTCATTAATAAAATCTATATATATTTGTTTAAAAAAAGTATAAACAGTTTATTACAAAATTTAATTTAATTTAACAACGAACGTACGCAGGCAGCAACGTACAAAATTTTATTAATTCTTATTAATATCTATCTAAATTTTAATATGTTTGATTAATCAATCAATCAATTAATCAATTGATTATATCTGTGTAGTTCTATAATAAATACATTTACGTTCATTTCTTTTATTTATCTGTATTTTTATGTTCTGTGGCTTTGACGTACTTAAATGCTAATACAGTAGAACCTCGATAACTTAAACCTCGGTAACATAAAAACCTCTGTTACTTCAAAAAATACTATGTTCCCTTCCCATCAGAGCCCAAAACCTCTATAACTTAAAATACGCAACCTCTATAACTTAAATAAATAATCTCTGTATAGGCCCTCAGTAACTACATAGAAACATGTACATACCTCTATATTAACCTTTACCTAACATAGACACTTGATAACTTAAAACCTCTATAACTTAAAATATTTTGTGTTTCCCTTGGACTTTAACTTATCGAGGTTCTACTGTAATTATAGAAAAGAAGTTAATACAAACAATTGACTGAGTTAATTGTTGGAATACCAGTTATCGTAATTCTATTTTAAGCCACCCGTTTTCGAACGGAAAATTAATTTTCCAGATAGTATTGCCTGAAATCGATTTGAATGATGAAACCGAAATTTCGATCTAACCTAAAAAATAAAGTTAAATTCGGAAGCAATTTTTAATTTGAATTGTATTTTAGTACACACATAAACTATCACATAAAATGAGACCCGAATTCAACATTTTAATAAATTATTTGTAATGTGTGCCGTTTCGTGACGGACTGTGACTCCCCCCCATGTCACATTATATTAAAACAAATCTTCATCATTAAAATAAATTTATGTTAAACAGTTTGTAGTCATTCTCTCCTAGTCAGTCAGTCAGTCACTAGGAGACACTAAATAATTTATCAATTGAGTTGAGTTAAATTTTTGAACCCGGAATACTTTTCTAACTCAAATAAATTACAATAAATTTACCACCAAAGAGTTTTTTTTTTTAGTTTTATTAAAAGCATTTTAATTGAAATTTATTGGTAAATATCATATCATATTGTTTTAAATTCTCAAGGCTATTTAATGCTTTGTTATCATTTTGAACTCTTTTTGAAAGAGAGATATGTTTGAAACAAGCAATATTTGCGACAAAAATAGAAAAAATATTGTTTTATCAAAATTTATCAATTATTATTTATTTTTCACACGAAAAGATAAAATTCCTGTCAGACCACAAAAATGATTTTGCATTTGATTCCACTTTTTGTCTTTCGATATATAATAAGGCTGTTGCTTTTTTGATTGGAGTGAAACTTTATAAAAGTTCTTGAAATGTCGCCGAAAAAGTTGGACTTAAGGTTGCTAAAATTTGGATATGTTATAGGTATATAGGAGCTTTTATGAGCTTATTGTTAAAAACTTAAATGGTACTATCGAATAATAAGTTTGCACGATTCACATTTGACCTTTTTTGTACAATTTAAGTTGAATAGATTATATTTGAAGTAATTGAATATGATTATGATTAAGAATTAAGATGTCTTGTCTCAAGTAGGTACAATATATTATCAATAGTTAATCTTATAAGATGTCAAATAACACAAATGGTTTGTCTTAAAATAGATTGTTTGTTTTAAAAAGTTTTACAAGAACACAATAGATACAATTATTATTAATATTATTATTATTAAAATTAATGACAATATTTTGTGGTTGTATACTGATCTGACTGACTCGAATTAATTTTTTTAGGTCATTTTTGTAACTAATTTCCTTTTGTCTTTAAAAAGTTAAAACATGTCTTTGTATTCCTATGTTTATGATTTATTACTTTATAGTTTTTAGTTAGTTAAGTGACCTATAAAATTAATTTGACATAAAATACCGATCACGATTTTATTATTAAAAATTAATAATAAATGTTTTGGCTTCAAGTCAAATGAAATTAATTTGAAAATATAAAATGAAAAGAAATTTACACTGCGACTTGTAATTTTAATAAAGGTAATACAATTAATTTTTTGTTCAGAAATTATTGAGGTATGGTTAAAATAATAAATACTTGTAAGTGTCGTGAACTTTTGAGCATTTGGGGTTAAAGTTTGAGAAGATGAAACTTTCGTAAGTCATCAAAAAACTCACGTTAATATTTTTGTTCTTTGTTTTTTATAAAATATAATTTTTGAACTAACCCGTTATCTTTACGAATGACAAAACAGACATTTACTATTATTTTATCACAAGTTATTTCGTTTAGGTCGAAAAAAGGCTTATTTTTTGCCTCGTTTCAGTACGAGTATATGATTTTTGAACCTACGGTTACCGATAAACACCAAATTCTTGAGATTTATTATAAAACGGTAGCCAAAACTACAGATTGAAGTTGTCTAACGTGATTCTAGTAATCCTTGGATATGATTCCAACTCAATCACGGATGTTTTGACTTATCCCATTTTCTTCATCCTCAATAAACCTCACAGGACTTTTACATTAGCAAATATATTCTACGCCTTAATAACAAAGTGCTCAGTCACTATGATTAGGTACTTTTTGCTGTATTAAGTCAGTTAGTAACTTAAAACACTTTAAAGTGACTTAAGCAATAAATAAGTATAAGTTCGTCTGTCATTTGAGTCCAGTTAATAAAACATTTAATAATATAATTATTTTCTTCAGAATATATCATCATATGGTCATACAACA
Source organism: Chrysoperla carnea (assembly GCF_905475395.1). Taxonomy (NCBI): domain Eukaryota; kingdom Metazoa; phylum Arthropoda; class Insecta; order Neuroptera; family Chrysopidae; genus Chrysoperla; species Chrysoperla carnea. The sequence continues at coordinate 4,558,021 of NC_058341.1, forward strand.
CACAAGCTAAGCTAAGCAAAGCGACGACAACTTCAATGTTTAAAAATAAATTTTTGCTAATATATAGAAATGATCTCTATATATATAATACATCTTTCTTTGTCATATTTACATATTTTATTTAAGAATTGAATTGAAATAGAGGACCCCCATCTCTCTGTATAAATATATCAGCCTTAATGATCAAATCATTGTGGGTTTTTATTATCCAAGGTGAATTCTATTACCAACAAACACAGTTAGTTGTATTACAATCAATTTGTGACTTTGTGAAAAGTTATCCACCCTTGCACAAAAATAATTTAATAATATATTCAACTTACTTAAATTTTTTTTAAATTCAAACCAAATTCTTTTGGGTTGGGCTTCTCTTGTGGGGAAATTTTATTTTTTTATTATATGACGATTTTATGATAGCAAGGAATTGGTTAAAATATTTGATAACTCGAGAAGTATAGCATTGTTCTAAAGATACAGAGAGAACAATTTTAATCTGTTATTGCTAGTAGTATTTACAAAATTTTAAAAACCCCCGATAAATGCGATTTATTCCTTGTAAACCGATTTTTGGAAATTTAGGTATAAAATGTTCTCAATCGAGTCGGTTCGATCGTTTATGGGCTACGAATCAACTGAGAAACACACAGACTCACAGGCGTACACTTAACTTATAACTATTGGGACTAAGTTTAGTCCCAAGTTTGTAACGCTTAAAAATATTGATGCTATGAACAAAATTTTGGTATAGGTGTTCATAGAGTCACGCAAATTGTAGTATTATGTGGGTAGATCGGTTATATGTGTGTGACATGTATTTATTGTGTAATGTGACAAGAGTAATCAACACTGTCTATACACTGTCTATAATAGATTTCAGGCAATACATTCTGGAAAATTAATTTTCCGTCCGAAAACGGGTGGCTTAAAATAGAATTACGATAACTAAGTTTAAATTTGGTATAAATACTCGGTAAGAAATGCATGGCTTTTACTATAATGCTAGTATGGTATAGAGACAGATACTATAAGTATCTATCTTGGCATAAATAATAGTCCATAACGTCCATATTACATTGACTCGTCCGCCATGACTATTGCTCTTGTTCTATTCTCTCAATCATTAAACTAGTATGGTATTCACACCGATGCTGACATAGTTACCGTGAAAATAGATATTAAGAAACCATAGTAATTTACAACAATATTGTTTAAATATATTAATGAACTATCTAATAAAAAATAACCCACTCTTTAATGATCTAGTCATCCCAAAGATCAGTTGTTTCTGTTTGTGACTGACTGTTGTTGACTGTATTACTGAAATTCCCAACTAGAGTTTTTACCTTCTGTTGATGTCAAGGTGTGTCTTTTCTTAATCTGTATGAATTTCGAAAATGTTAAACTTAACATAAAATTGTTATTGTAAAGTTGCTAATTCTTTATCATAAAATTTAAAAAGTAAAAATCTTATGCAAGTTAAAATTCAATTAAAAATTAATAAAATATATATAAAAATATATTTTTTATGGATAAATACCGGAAACAGATTAATTATAATTAAAAAAAACCGTTTAATTAAAGCCTGAGTCTGATAAAATAAATTGCAATCATCACATATTTTTAAATCAAAACTCAAAATTTGTTGTCTTGTAGCTTCAATTATATTATTTATAATTTTTATTATTTTTTCATATATAAATGTTGATAATTTATAATGAATTGATTTCTTAGAAATTAAAGAGTATTTTTTTTTTAAATTTTAAATAATTATTTAATCAAAATAATACTATTTTTATTATTTTAAAAGTGGGGTAATGATTTACAGTGTCTCTTTGATTAAATGTTCATAAATGTTATTGCATTTAAATTAAATTAAAATATAAAGTTGTGGATAGATTCACAGGCTGTGTATTTGATAGTTAGTCCATAGATTGTTTGATTAGTACTATATTTTGTTAATTATTTTCAATTATATTTTTGTTTATATTCTTTTTCAAAAGTAGGTAATAGAATTTTCTTTTAAAATGCATATTAACTAACTTTGGTACAAATTTTTTCCAACAAATAACCGGAAATCGATTCGAAAAATCGATTTTCGTATGTAATTTTGACCGAAATTTAAGAAAGTACGTATCTAATCATTAAATGAACACGATTTTTGGTTTTTTTGGGTCAAAATTACCTTATATACTGAGTTTTATCGGAATTGGAGGCAGAAAAATTTTTTCGATTTTTTGAAATTTTTCCAAGGGGTACCCCTTCAAAAAAATCGAAAAAATTGAGAAAAATTTGATATCTTTGATTTCGATAAATCTCAGTATATTAAGTAATTTTGACCCAAAAAATTCAAAAATCGTGTTCATTTGGCGATTGGATGGGTAATTTCTGAGAAAATCGTACTTCTTATGAAATTTTAGATGATATTTGGAAAAGTACGTATCTAATCATTAAATGAACCCGATTTTTGCATTTTTTGGGTCAAAATTACCTTATATACTGAGTTTTATCGAAATTGGAGACAAACAAAATTTTTCGATTTTTTTAAAGTAAATTAAGAAAAATTGAGAAAGTTTCCGACATCTACGATTTCGATAAAGCCTAGTAAATCAGGTAATTTTGACCCAGAAAATTCAATATGACACAAAAATAAATCGCATTTTGCTTAAAAGATAGTGTTAGTCACATATGGAATCACCCTGCTTATAACTGCCATATTGGCTACTTAGTAATTTTCCCAATAGTCAACGATATAAAATACTCCGTATATATATTTACAATACCTGATGAAAGTAATCACAACCTGTATAGTACAATTTAGATAATTTATACATTTTATTTTTTTCAAGTAAATTGTTCATGTTTTTTTATTTATTTATAAATAAACAATAAATTTAATTCACAGTAAACACAAGACACTGTAAAAATGATAAATAAAAAATATTGTCATCTTATGATTATATGCAATAAATAAATTATTATATTTATTTTTTACAATAAAATATAATAATTTATTTATTTACTTATTTATTATATATATATTTTTACTTTTTAAAACACTAAGTACATATATACAATTATTTTATCAATTTCAAATAATTAAATTTAATTAAATAATTATAAATAATATATAATTATATTATCTATATTATTTATATATTAATTATTTAATTTGTATTTGTTTTGATGGTATATTTTAATTGGATAGGTAGACTTGTAATTAACGCACCCATGTTTAGTTACGATCGTGTTTTAATTTCAAAACATGTTAATTATAGAAAAACTGACATTTCTAGAGCAAATCAACCTAAGGTAATTTTTTTTTTTGCTTGAAGGGGATAAAATTGTCACCCAATGAAGTTTTAGCCAAGATCCTTTGTCTATTTATCTTGTTAGGTCTGGAGGGCCAATCGAAGCTGTCTTTTTTTGTTCCTCATCTTCAGTTAAAGGTGATCTAAGAAAAAAATCGTTGAAAATCGATAAAAAGTACATTTCTCTTATAGAGAAATTTCAAAAGACGACATATTTTGAAAGTTTTTAATCATTTTCACTTGAAATGAATGAAATCAAATTAAACAATGACATAGATAAGGAAAAAAAAACCAAGTGTCTCCATCTATATAAGGGATGTACGAGCAGGATAGATTTAGGGTTGAAATTATTTTTATGTTATTTTCAACTTTGATGAATAATTGTGTTATAAGTTCATGAATGTAGACGAAAAATAAGAATACAATTTTTCGATATCTGCCTTGGTTTCCGAATTATCAAAAGGTGAATAATTAAAGAAAATTTTCAATTTTCAATATTTTGAAAATTACGCCGAATATTGAAAAATTTTATTCTTACTTTTTGTCTTAAAAAAATAATTTTTTTAAAATTTGTTGACCTGAAATAACTTGATCAAACAAGCTTATATATCCTTAAATAGGGGTCAATAATAATTACTAAAGATTAGTGTTTTCAATTTTCACGAAAACGTGATTTTAGACTTTTTCCAATAATTATTAGAATAAATTTTGCACGCGTCATAAATGTGAAAACATGTGTTTATTTAATTTACCAATGGATGTGTATTATTTTCAGTTGAAGAAGAGACACGTCATATCATATGATGAATAATTGATCTCTTAGGTATAAAATATCTTATTAGAAATCTAAAAACAATATTATAGTAAAACCTCGCTATAAGTATGAATGTATGTGTGTAAACACTTTATAGTGACAATAATAGGGAATGTATTAATTTAATAAAACACTCTTGCAATAAAATTGTGAGTTTAGTTTAGTGCAGCTTAAAAATATTTCTATAAGTAATTTAATTAATATATTTCTTTTTTGTTTCAGGTATGTTAAGCGTTTACAATCCAGTGAATTAATCAACAAATAGTAAGATAATTAGTATTATTTATGTCTCATTTGAAACTTTAAAGCATTTAAAAAGTTTATCTTAATTTGTAAATATTAATTTTTAATCAAAATATTACCTAATTGAAAATTGATAATAACCTTTTAAAGTACTTAGCATATTTTTCTTTACAAATTTTCTGAAAATTTGTTAAAAGTTAGATCTTGAAGAGTAGAACATTTGATAAATACGGCATTATAGGGGTAATAGTAATACTACACCCATTCTCTCAAAATTTCAGCGTTCTGAAATTTAGGTTTATCAGATAAAATCCGCCGATACACAAGCAGGTGAGCATTGGGGTCTTAGTAATAAGGTTTTGTTAGTTTTTTGGGTACGGTACCTTAGAAAATATTTATTTAAAGCTTTGAAAACCCGAACTTATAAAACCCATATTCGAAAACGTATACAAAGTTTCTGAAATCTTTAATTCTGAAGGAATATACTTTACTCTAAACCATTAATATAGTAATAACACTTAGAATGTTTAAACTGGTGCGATTTTAACGACATAGAATAATATTTTATATCAAAAGCTTGTTTAAGTTTGCCTTTATCACCCAGTTCCGTTAATTATTGTTCAATTGGTTCTAGTCACTCTTTAAAGAATATATATTATTTATTATATTTAATAAATAACGAGGTTTAACTGTAGCCACTTGATATTAATTAAACAAACCACGTTATAAGTACGTCATATGTACATATTATCATATGGTAATGGTATGAATATAATATGGGATACAAATAGACCGTGCGATAGTGATACATTTCAGTTCTTCTTTTTTTCAGATAAAAGCAACTTTTTTGTTGAAATTAATTTGTAAACCCCCAGACGATTTCCATGGATTTTAAATCAAATAACCTAAATTTGTATCAGTTGGCCCTTAAATAATGACAAATTTGTTTTATTTATTTGGAATTCTTAATCTTATTGGGCCATTGTCTAATCTTAGACCAGTCTGCTTTTATCCTTAGAAAATATTATCTTATTTTTCTCAAAACTGACATATTTTTGACTCTCTTTCGAATCACAAGCGAGTATCCGTCTTTATACGGGAAATCTTAATCTGTCGTTATCTTACGGTCTAATTTATAGTATTGATATAAGTAATTTTGTATTGTATATTGATATAATGTTTTGGTGTTAATAAAATTGATGAATAATAATTCTTTCTAACAACTTTGTATGTAATAAAATTATATTAATTTTATATATAAATAATAAATTTTTTTTACAAAAGGTCATAAAACATCACACACAAATACAATATGAATTGACAGCCTGCAGTAGTTCTAGCAAAGTTGACTGTTAACTTGACAATATACTTTCATTACTGTAACTGGTGATTTTACTGATTGCATGATGTCATTTTATTTAAAAATTTATTATGTTAAATTTTATAATATTCAATGAATTGTTATTTATTTTGCATCATATCAATTATTAGCAAATACAGTTAAACCTGGATAATAGAAAAATCCTCTGAGTTTCTGAAATTGATTATAGAACCGCGTATACGATTAAAACATTGACACCCCTACAAATTTCTCTTAAAAGCAATCTCTGTTTTGGCGTGACATAGCCCTGGCATGCTAACAAAGTACAGTGGAACCTGGTTAAGTAAAGAACAAGGTACAACTCTTTACCCCCTACTATTTGAAGTATAAATAATTACAAGCAAGTATTTTCTAATATTAATTTATTATTTATTCTGTTGAGTGAGTATTTACTAGGAATTATTAGTTAAACAGTGACTACTAGAAGTCTATGAGATATAATTAAATTACCAAGTTGGGAGTGTCTCCTTTGTTTGTACGGACGCTCTGAATCAAACAATTAAGTAATTTTTATTCTACATTCTAAAATGAACAATCATTTAAAACTGAATAAGTAAAAATTGATTATCAAATTTCTTTTGAAATTTCTAAAACATAAAAAAATAATATAAGGATTGATATCGATTTAATCGAGATCGATTATTGCTAAATTATTTGTTATTCCTCATTTCATATAATTTTCAGATGATTTTTATCTACTAATTTAAGATTATTAGCTAATAAAATTCATTTCTAGAAGCTTCGTAGAAAATCGAATCAAATCCATTTGATTACGAATGAAATTCAGGATATACAATTTTTAATACTCATAATCTTTTTTTACAATAAATTTACCAAGAATTATGATGAGTCTCTTAAAAATTAAAACCATAAATTAATTTTACAAACTTAGCAAAAAAAACGTTTTTATTAAATGTATTAAATTAAAAGTGCTGATGACGGTATAAAAATCAATGAATTCTAATAAAAGTCATACGATTTCATAAAAACTGAAAGATATTTAATTTTAATTTTTTTTTTTTTTTGCTAACATAGTCAGACCACATGTGTCGAGCAGGTGTTGACACGTGTTTGCAATCAACCATGTATCAAAAAAAAATCTAAAAAGGTCGTATTTCGTTAAAAAGTCATTTAATATTTTGGCTAACTAATATGGAATGTAACTAATTATTTTTAAATGATTGATTTAGAAAAATTTTTAAGGGGAAGATCTATTTTAAGGAGATATGCAAGGATTGAATAATACTAGGGATTTCAATAAAACTTTATAAATACATTTGTTGATTAACAATGTTTCCAAAAATCACAAAAAATTCTTAACTCATCGGGTTTTTTATTATTATTTTATCGTTCAAAGTTGACTGAAAAAATGATGAATCATATAAGTTGTCCTTTTCAATTGGATATTTCTATATCAAAAAATCTAGAGAATGTAATAAAAAATTACCTAAAATATTTAGAAAATCTTGTAGTTTATAATAATTCTATAAAAATGTTAGGTTGTCGATGATATCAAAACAAAATTTTCGTTTAATTATGAGTTCATCATTTAATTATATAGTTAGAGTATTGATGATTGAGAAGAGATATCTATAGTATCAAATTTATAAGCAGCATTCTCACGCAATATATTATATAATTTTGTAGTTGCGTGGTATTGTAAAGCTAAAAATAGCACATTATTTGACTACAAAGATGTATTTGGTTTATATTTATGTACTGTGCATAAACCAAAACTTTTTTACAATAATGTAAGCCTTACAGTATAAAGCTGTAAGTCTAACAGTGTAAGGCTCTAAAAAATTGCAAAAAATCGAGAAAAAGTTTTGGTTTCAAAATCGTGAAGAACTTGAACAACCTTGGATAATTAACTATTAGAGATTAATTTTGATAAGTCTAGCCAACAATTTTATAAATTTGTTGACCTCATAAAGTATCCGTCCTTAATTTTTTACAAGAATCATATTAATTGGGTTTAATTAAATTAATTATTTAATAAATATTTTTGATTGCATAAAAAAAATTTTGAAATAATATGCTTTGTTTGTTTAATTTTTTTAAATTGTCCAAAAAATATTTTGCTGATAATGTTAGAATTTAAATATTTGTTTTAGTCTGAAAACAAGGGCAAGGTTTTTTTTACTATCACTAAGGCTGTTCTCTTAGGAAGGGACTCGAAACGACCAATATTCCTTGGTTAAAAACTATGAACTAATTTTGGAGTTCTCAAATCCATTTTCAGGGTATCCAGTTACTAACTTGTTCATTTTCGAACGAGAAGGCACAGTGACAATCTTTCTTGCGCCTATCCAGTGGCGGATTTACGAAGAGGGATTGGATTCAAACCTGCCTCTCCTAAATATCTCCCACCCTCTGAATTCATCGTAAAGTAATATCTAATTTCATTTTACAATTCTTTTTGAGGATATGACAAAAATAAACGAACTAAAAAATTTTTTTTGAAGTTAAGAAAAAAGTTAAACGGAAATACAGCTTGAAATTATTTCAACCATTTTTGTGTGTTTTCTTTTTTATATTTTTAATTTTAATTTGTAGTTGATGTCATTTCTTTAATTAAAAAAACAGACAATCATCTAATCCCATTTCCGGACATTACTGGAATTCATCAAACAATTTCTAATAATAATATGTTTCAATGAATTGTTAGATAATATTTTATTCATAGCATGTATAGGCGTTGGCAGAGTTTTTTAGGTTTTTAACCCGTCAGCACTCGCGTACTCAGTAAATTGAAAAAAACTAAAAATTAATCAAAGTATTTTTATTAGCTAGTGTTAAAAAAATAATTAATATAAAATTATGTAGAGGTTATGATTTACAAAGTTGAAGAATATGTAACCCGTGAAATATTTGACGCATGTGCAGAACGCGTGAGTAAAGCTTTCATCACGTGACTAAAGATTATTGAACGGTTGACGCGGGTACAGATGAGTTAAAAGTTAGAATTCGAGGTATACGTGTGCGTAGAATTGATTTTTGGTGATTCCAACGCTTACGCGTTGGTTATCGACGAATAATGTCGATTGAGAAAGATTGGTCGAGTGAGGGGTTCTAAAACTATAAAATTATTGTACGACTCAAGGAACAGTCTGTGTAAATGTTAACTAACATTCCTGAAAAACCAATTACCGTTCCTCAAATGCCACTTACACCGTTTTCGGTGCCAACACTTTCCGATACCTCGAAACAAAACTTAAAAGAATTCAAAATATGTTGATCGATTCTTCCATATTTACTGAAAAAGTGGGGTCATTGAAATTTATACAACAAAATATTTCAAGAACGTTTTTTGTCAAGTTAAAAAAAAAACATTGGCCATAAAATATTTTCCTACATATTCTGTTTCAACATTATATGCTTTGTACGATGATAAATGTAACAATTTTCAGTATGATTCGTTGAGGTTGGTATTTTAAATTTAATTTATTTGTGACAACGGTAGTTCTCGAACCGTGTTGTAAGTCAGCCAGATGATAATTTAAAAAAGATGCGTTCGTTCTATTTTGGATACAAACAAACAAAAACTTATATGTTATTTACAAACATTAAAACATTATACCCCGAAATATTGTATAAAGAAGTATGTCTTGTCTGACTTATTAAAGTGTGAACCGCAGATTGAAGAACTATTTTTGGATACAAAATTCGATGTTTTTTTTTTGTTTATTTCATAATTTAAACGGCTGGGACTACTGAAAATGCATTTGGTGCGTGTGATGAATCTTTTTTTATTAATAAAGAATTTTATGTTTCATGTTTCGAAAACTTAATACTTGAAATATTTTGAAATTTTGTAAAACCACAAAGTTTTAAAAATACATGTTATTCAACTATTTCCAAATTGATTCAGTATATGAAATCCCTATTCATTTGTTTAATTGTTAAAGGTATTCTAGGTTAGGTTAGGTTAGAGTGGCTGTCCCGAGCTGGGACTCACTTAGACTATAGGGTCCGTTGTGATATCGAAAAAGGGTTGGTCCATCCCCGGCCACTACTCCATGAACCATTTGGAGCTGTATAAAAAATACAAAAATAATAGCCATTTGACGATTATTCAAATATCTTTTATGGTGTCACCTGCAGTCCTTTAATTTTGGATAGATTTTCAGGCGTATCTTGAGAACTACTTATCTGACTCCAATAAAGTCCATTTTTGTATATTTCAAGCTTTCTTTACCTTATATATTCCAAAAACGAGAGATAAAACTTTTTTGGAAAGATATTTCTTGCAAATTCTTTATCTTCAAAAATAAATCATACTTTTATTAAAATTTCTCTGGGACACAAATTTGCGATGTGTCTGTTTAAATTGATATTTCCAATGACGTCATAAAGTTCAAAAATTCGATTTTTTTGATAACACCGGCAATTTTTATCCGATCTTATTGGAATTTTTTTTGAAACCCACTAATTTTGGGTCATTCTTTTCAGCTGTGATGTCAGTTTTTCGCTAGCTATCACATATGTGCCTAATTCCAGGACCAGACCTCCACAATCTTGAAACCTAATAGAGTTAGATTAATTTTGACCATAAATTTGAAAAGTATGGCCCAAATTTAGTAGGATTCCATACTTGGTTTATCGAAATTGGATAAAATTTGGATGTGATAGAGCAAAATTAAATTTTTTGGATTCTGATGACGTCATAAAGTTTAAAAATTCGATTTTTTTGATAACACCGGCAATTTTTATCCGATCTTATTGGATTTTTTTTTGAAACCCACTAATTTTGGGTCATTCTTTACAGCTGTGATGTCAGTTTTTTGCTAACTATCACATATGTGCTTAATTCCGGAACCAGGCCTCCACATTCTTGAAACCTAATAGAGCTAGATTAATTTTGACCATAAATTTGAAAAGTATGGCCCAAATTTAGTAGGATTCCATACTTGGTTTATCAAAATTGGATAAAATTTGGATGTGATAGAGCAAAATTAAATTTTTTGGATTCTTATGACGTCATAAAGTTCAAAAATTCGATTTTTTTGATAACACCGGCAATTTTTATCCGATCTTATTGGAATTTTTTTTGAAACCCACTAATTTTGGGTCATTCTTTTCAGCTGTGATGTCAGTTTTTCGCTAGCTATCACATATGTGCCTAATTCCAGGACCAGACCTCCACAATCTTGAAACCTAATAGAGTTAGATTAATTTTGACCATAAATTTGAAAAGTATGGCCCAAATTTAGTAGGATTCCATACTTGGTTTATCGAAATTGGATAAAATTTGGATGTGATAGAGCAAAATTAAATTTTTTGGATTCTGATGACGTCATAAAGTTTAAAAATTCGATTTTTTTGATAACACCGGCAATTTTTATCCGATCTTATTGGATTTTTTTTTGAAACCCACTAATTTTGGGTCATTCTTTACAGCTGTGATGTCAGTTTTTTGCTAACTATCACATATGTGCTTAATTCCGGAACCAGGCCTCCACATTCTTGAAACCTAATAGAGCTAGATTAATTTTGACCATAAATTTGAAAAGTATGGCCCAAATTTAGTAGGATTCCATACTTGGTTTATCAAAATTGGATAAAATTTGGATGTGATAGAGCAAAATTAAATTTTTTGGATTCTTATGACGTCATAAAGTTCAAAAATTCGATTTTTTTGATAACACCGGCAATTTTTATCCGATCTTATTGGAATTTTTTTTGAAACCCACTAATTTTGGGTCATTCTTTTCAGCTGTGATGTCAGTTTTTTGCTAGCTATCACATATGTGCCTAATTCCAGGACCTGACCTCCACAATCTTGAAACCTAATAGAGCTACATTAATTTTGACCATAAATTTGAAAAGTATGGCCCAAATTTAGTAGGATTACATATTTGGTTTATCAAAATTGGATAAAATTAGGATGTGATAGAGCAAAATTAAATTTTTTGGATTCCGATGACGTCATAAAGTTCAAAAATTTGATTTTTTTGATAACACATGCAATTTTTATCCGATCTTATTCTAAAAGAAACGAAAAATATGAATATTCAAAATAAAATTTGGATTAACATATTTCAAGTTTAATATCTGTCTTTGAATTAAGAAAAGTTTTTGAATTAAAAAATTAAAAAGATTTTTATCATTTGAAAACAAATCTAAACTGGTTTCGTTTTTTATTTTTACGTTTGTGCGTATCCTTGAAAATTTATTTATAAACAAAATAAAAAATAAAAATAAAAAACGTATAAAAACAAAATTATAGGCCTGTCATAATTGAATTATTAAAAACATTTTATTATGATCGCACTTTTAGTAATTATATATTTTTAAAATACACGAAATATTTTTAATTTAATTACTCCCAAAAGTACGTCTCTACACAAAAAAAAAATTCTTTCTCTGAAATCTGAGTATAATTGTTTTAAGTTCATTACAAGAACTGAACAGATTTTATAATTTATTAACATTGCTATAATTTTTTATATTTTTTGTCCATTAAAAACAGTAAATAATTTATTTAGATATGCAACTTGTTTGACTTTTAAAAGTGTATTTATTTTGAAGTAGTGGCAATATACATTACAGTTATGTATATAACTTTGCCTATACTGTTCATAAATATAGTATATCTCAAAATATAATACACATTTGCAATTTTTATAAGAAAGAGTACCTTTAACTGCTAATTTTTTTGATATGTGAAAAATTTTGAACTAAAATTGTAATAAAAACCTTTTAGGAAGTTTTTCGTCAGGAATGACTAATTCTGTCATTTCAAATTTGAACAATGTAACGTTATAAATGGGAAACATCGAAAATGCTTGTCTCACAGCAAAGATGGGTTTACTGAACATTAGTAGTTGGTTAGAATTGTACGTAACTGAATTTCTCGTGTGTCTCAAATGGTGATCGAGTGGAAATAAGTTTTCGACATCAATTTTCTGGTTTAGACGCCTTTTGTTATAACACTTTTGTAAAACAGGAAGTAAAATTACTATCGTTTTCGTCTGAAATCATCCAAATTAACCTTCCGTTCATAACGAAAATGCGTGAAAATTTCCGCGATTAAATCTTAATCATCTAATTTTCAATTTATTTTATGCAATAGATAATTAATGACTCATCCAACATTTGTATACACCGATTAATATCGGATTTCCGAGCGGACGTTTAGTGACTTTATTATTTAATCTTTATATTTAATTAATCGGTCAAGTAAATTTTTTAAAATTATTAACAGGAAGTGTCTTAATAAATTATTATTGAAAAAAAAAAAATTCGAAAATATATTATTTTTATCATGTTATCAATTTTCAATACCATCCATCTATCGCATATTCCATTATTGCATCAAATATAAAAAACAAATGAACAGAACTTTATTAGCGAAAGTTGCAACGAACTTGAGAATTCATTTATTATTATATTTTTTAATTATATTTCGAGGTTATTATCATTTATATACACCAGGAGCCGGGCTTTTCCACGAGTCAATTGGTGTTTATTTTCCACAAACTGCCGAGTGTATCACGACTACTGCAGAAGCTGTCACAGTGGTGACGAGGAGGAATGTCTCATCTTCTCTGTCACTGCCCAGCTCTTGTCATGAGTAGATGGACATACTTGAAAAAACCTCTCTTTGACGACCTCTCCGGCCCAAAGCCAGTGGACGTCAAAGCCCTCCTGCTGTTCTTAAACAGCTCCAAATGGTTTATGGAGTAATGGCCGGGGATGAGCCAACCCTTTTACGCTATCACAACGGACTCTATGGTCTAAGTGTGTCCCACCCCAGGACAGCCACTCTAACCTAACAGAAAAAGGGCTTGATGATAAATTATAGAAAATACGATAACTTACGATGCGTCAGTTAAGTACAGTAGACAGTCAAATTTTGCCACGCATGGCTCTTGGATTATTATTTATTTTTAGCAATTTTAATAACTTTTTTTAATAATTTGATTACATGAATGGATGTACAGTACACAATATTTTTAATGAGGAAGTTTTATTTAAATTATTATTAATAATAATTTTATCGTATAATTTTTATAAATTGATGTTATTTTTTAATTATTTTTACATAATTTTTATATAATTATTGTTAAAATGTAGTTAAATTAAGGGTATTTAGACGGATATTTAAATATCTTTATATTTAGAATTAATTAATTTTTGTTTGTAAATATATTTTTATAATAATTTATTAAAACTTGTTGGTTTTTGGTTATCAAACCAATTTCAAGGTCTTGATGATATTATGACATCAATTTTTTAATCAAAAACCCGGTCAAGTTTAAGTCGGACCCGCTTGGAGAGAAATCCGTTTGTATATAACATTTTCTGTTTAAAAATATTCTAAGCAACTTTTTCTAATAATTTTTTTCCGATATCTTTAACCATCTCTGACAAAAAAAGATCTCAAGTTGAAATTTTTACAGCGTGTTCAGGTCGTAAAAAGTGAGGCCGAGTTCGTACATGAGCAACATAGGTCAATTAGGTCTTGGGTAGGACCCATCTTATAAACAGTTGGAGATAAAACAAAAGTTCAAATGTAAAAAATGTTTCTTATAAAAAAATAAACAACTTTTGTTTGAAACATTTTTTCGTAAACATCACTGTTTACCTGTGAGGGCGCAAATTGTATAGTGTGTATTATATGACAATATCAGTCATATATGTGTGACATGTATGTATGTGTAATGTGATAGAGTAATCAACACTGTCTATACATGATATTTTAACAATTAACTCAGTCAATTGTTTGTTTTCACTTGTTAATTCTTATTTTTTTCTGTTTCAGGTACGTTAAAATTGAATTGTATTTGTGCTCTTGTACCAAGAAAATTATTTTCAAAACAAGTAAGAAATTTAATTTAGTTTGTATTCGAAACTTTCCAAATTTCATTTTGTGGTTTTTGTTTTCTTATAGGAGTGTTTGATTATAAATTATATTTTTGATATCAGTTTTACTTTTTTCTAAAAAATTTTGCTACAAACCTTATTTGAAGTCAACCTTGACCTAAAATTTTTTCCTGTTTATTTTTTGCCATTAAATAATTTATTAACATAAAAAAAAAATTGTCGTTATTTCTTTTTAACATGTATAGGTAATTAAACTAATTACTTGATAATTAATTTAACTGTTAACCAATTCTTTTATATATACTATTGACCGAATAACCAATTGACAAAATTACGGAAAGCAACTTGTTTTTATTAAAATAATATTAGGTGTTTTGTTTTTTAGGTCGTTTATGCAAATTTTCATACATAAAAAATATTACAGAGTGTCCTTGTCATTTTATTTAAATATACTTTTGCATTAATATGGAGTTATTTGGAAGTGATAAACTTTATGTAACTTTTGAAGTTAAATTAGAAATCGTGTTTTTAATTCCATTAAGGTAGTACAAGCTCCAAGTCAATTTTAGATTTAGGGTTGAAATTATTTGTATCTTATTTTCAACTTTCATGATGGATTTTGTAGACGAAAAATAAGAATACAATTTTTCGATATCTGTCTTGCTTTTCGGAATATCGAAAGCTAAATAATTAATCAAAATTTTTTAATTGTCGATATTTTGAAAATTACTACAGATATCGAAAAATTTTATTCTTAATTATCGTCATGTTATAACAGAATTCGTCATCGAAATTGAAAATATGTATTTTTTTAAATTTGTGTCCCTCCAACCGAGCTTATACACCCTTAATTACTCGGGCACAACGGTTCATTTTTTTGTTTTCAATTATTTAATAAAGTTTTAACTTTAAATAGTTTTTTTTTTTTAATTTCCACCTACTAGTTTTATAGAAATCTATGAAAACTTATCATCCATCTACCGTTTTCCCATAAGATCAATGTTAAATATGCCTACTTTTGAAGTCATTTATTTATTTAAATAATCAGCCAATTCCCTCGAAAATTGCCTTGGTGTTCGTACATACTTAAGCGATAGTTTTAAAAGCGAAAATCAATTTGTTTGTTTGTTACGTTTTCACGCAAAAACTACTAAATGGATTTGAATGAAACTTTACTTCATACACTGACACATAGGCTATATTTTATAAAGATAGCAATTACCCTCCCATTTCGCTGGAAGATTTCGAAAATATTCTAGGCTTCCTCATTCTTCTTTACTTACCGTCTTATATGCTTTGACTAATCGCATGTTTAACTGGTTGCATAATGAGAGCTATAATTAGTTGTGAATAATTTCATTAATCCGTAAGAACTTGGACTAACTTTCCACATACAAATATGTGTTATTATATGCCAAAGTAACAAAACCTATATTTGATTTGTTATTAGGCCACTCTGTACTTTGTGTATAGATTAAATGTTAAGATATCAAGTAATAATATGTTCTAATGAATGTTCTTGTAAACAAAGTGTTAAATATTAACGCGATTTTAATAAATATTTTTATTAGATAGCTATTGATTTATTGACCTTAAACGTGTATTGATTGTATACCTGTACGTCTTACCTTTTTTTTATTACTAAATGTGAATGTCATGCTTCATATAATAATGTAATGCGAACTATTATTAAAAAGTTTACAATCTCATCTGCCATGTTTGTTCACACTTCTAAAATAAAAATATCAATCTAGAATTTATTTATTGGTCGTAAGTTCATTTATATTTTATACCAGTTGTTTATTGTGTGCTAAAAGACAGGAAGAATCGAATTTGGGTCCTTAGACTGTTAAAATTGAGTAGGGGAAGGGGGTGGGGGTGGATCATAAACATAAGTGATTATTTCTGCGTAGTTTCTAAAAACTACGTCCGATATCAATAAATGAATCCGATTTTTGTATTTTTTGGGTCAAAATTATTCTAGAAAATGATTTTTACCCAAATCGGAGATATAATTTTCCCGATTTTTACAATTTTCTTTTTGAAAAAGTTTCAAAAATCGAGAAAAATTTATTGTTTGCAAATTTAGTAAAACTCCGTAGATAAGGTAATTTTGACCCAAAAGATTCAAAAATTGGATTAATTTGACGATTAGAATGATACGTTCTGAGAAAATCACACTTTGTATCTCATTTTGGATTATATTTCTGAAATTATGAATCCAATCGTCAAATGAACCCAATTTTTGAAATGTTTGGGTCAAAATTACCTTATATACTGAGTTTTACTGAAATCGGAAACAAAAAATTTTTTTCGATTTTTTCGAATATTTTCGAAGGGGTACCCCTTTGTAAAAATCGAAAAAATCGAGAAAAACTTGATATCTCCGATTTCGATAAAACTCTGTATATTAAGTAATTTTGGCCCAAAAAGTTCAAAAATCGTGTT
This sequence comes from Chrysoperla carnea, assembly GCF_905475395.1. Lineage (NCBI taxonomy): Eukaryota > Metazoa > Arthropoda > Insecta > Neuroptera > Chrysopidae > Chrysoperla > Chrysoperla carnea. The sequence continues at coordinate 4,575,044 of NC_058341.1, forward strand.
CATTTGGCGATTGGATGGATAATTTCTGAGAAAATCGTATTTCTTATAGAATTTTAGATGATATTTGGGAAAGTTCGTGTCTAATCATTAAATGAACCCGATTTTTGGATTTTTTGGGTCAAAATTACCTTATATACTAAGTTTTATCGAAATTAGAGACAAAAAAAAATTTTCGATTTTTTGAAATTTTTTTAAGGGGTACCCCTTCAAAAAAAATCGAAAAAATCGAGAAAAATTTGATATCTCCGATTTCGATAAAACTCATTATAATAAGTAATTTTGATCCTAAAAATTCAAAAATCGTGTTCATTTGGCAATTGGATGGATACTTTCTGAGAAAATCGTACTTCTTACGGAATTTTAGATGATATTTAGAAAAGAACGTATCTAATCATTAAATGAACCCGATTTTTGCATTTTTTAGGTCAAAATTACCTTATATACTGAGTTTTATCGAAATTGGAGACAAAAAAAAATTTTCGATTTTTTGAAATTTTTTTAAGGGGTACGTACCCCTTCAAAAAAATCGAGAAAAATTTGATATCTCCGATTTCGATAAAACTCATTATAATAAGTAATTTTGACCCAAAAAATTCAAAAATCGTGTTCATTTGGCGATTGGATGTATAATTTCTGAGAAAATCGTACTTTTAATGAAATTTTAGATGATATTTGGGAAAGTACGTATCTAATCATTAAATGAACCCGATTTTTGGATTTTTTGGGTCAAAATTACCTTCTATAAAAATTTTTCGATTTTTTGAAATTTTTTTAAGGGGTAGGTAAAAATATGAAAAAATCGAGAAAATTTTTTTTTGTTCAATTCGATAAAAATCAATTTATAAGTCAATTTTAACCCGAACAATTCAAAAATCTGATTCATTTGATGATTGGATCCCTAATTTCTGAGAATTCGTTCAAAATCGCACATGAAGAACGATTTCTCGAATCGATTTCATACAATATTTTAAGAAAATATTTATCTCATTGTTAAATGAACTGCATCTTAATGCAGTTTATCTCTCTGCACCCTAAACTAATTTGGAATATAATTTATTTTATCATATTAAATCACGAAAACCCGGGGGCAAAATTATCCCAAAAAACAATGCCATTACCCAAATTATTTGTATTTAGTATGAATTCAAACCAATTAAGGAAGATAAATAGTAAAGAAACAACTCAATATCAATCAAAACACAAATATGGATAAATCAATACCAATTATTTAGGGTCAATCACACTTCAAAATATATAAATTCTTGTGACCTTAAGATAAAACAATATATAATTAAAACTCATTTATAAATAATAAATAAAGTTTTTTTTTTTATATTAAAAAATGATTACGGAAGTTGAGAATTAAGACAGGAAACAGCAACAATGATTTGGTGTACATTTTATAAGATGTATTATAAAGAATATGATGGCCTTCATTTTTATTTAAAAATAATAAATATATCAGCAGAAAATTGATATTAATCTTTTAAATGATTTTTATTAAAAGGGTCAAATTGACTGTGAAGTTTTGTAGAATCGAGGGTAAAGTGTTGTATCTTGATGAAAATGCACCTTCAGTTTCTCGAAATATTAGTTGCCCTATTAGCTCAGTTGGTTAAGGGGTAAGTTGGTTAGAGTAATATTAATTTAATTAACAGTTGTGATGGGCTGGTGTAGTGCATGGTATATGCATGAAGGAGGTGCACTCAGCCTTTGAAATTGAGGAGCTGATAAATGAAATTATCAGCGGAAAGGTGGTAAAACACATATATGGTATCACAATGGGCTCTATAGCCTGAGTGAGTCCTTCGTGGACAGCCAATATAACCTAACCTAATCTAACCTTCTCGAAATATATTGTCCAAGAAAAAATGCGAATGATTATCCATTTTTTGCTATGAGATAAATGGTAAAGTTTGAAAAGACTTACCGCCATGTATACCTTGAATCTAATATCGTACTGTACCACTGATCAATATTTATACGTGAGGAATATTACAAGGATTTAGTCCTGTTGCCAAGGTTAGACTTGGTATAAGTGGGAAAAAAAGTCCGATTCGCCCTCGAATAATTCAAAATAAAGTTGAAGCTATTCCTAGACGGAACTAAGTACAATCGTTAGGGTGATCTAAGGTACATTAGGATGTTCTTCATGGTACATTATGGCCTTCTTCCTTAGATCACAAATCAATACAATATAATATATATATTTTCTAACGATAGCTGTTAAATGTTGTGTTACAAACTAAAGATTATTTGCATTGTTTTAAAACTAATTATGATTCAAGGTACAACATTCTCTCGTATCCATTGGAGAATTATACTGTCAAGTGAGTGCTTTACCAGATCAGTGTTAAAGATTACCTTCAAAAATCCTCGAACCAGATCAGTTTTATGTAAACCTTCAAAAAATTCTTTTTTTTTTTTGAATCGTTGAATATGCAAATTATTTCTGAACAAGTTTTAATATTTCATCTTGGTATAACTGGTTGAAAGTTTCAGGAAGAATACTTTTTTAACAAGACATCGAAGGTTCAATTCAAAAGTAGCCTTAAAAAAGTGGTTAATAATCCCATGAGGGTTTCATTTGAATATAAACTTTGAAAATGAGCTAATAGGGCGTCAAATTGATAGATATTTTCTAAATTTTCACAATTGGCCATTAAAGGTTCTTTAATGGCCAATTGTGCAAAATTATTGTATTTTATAAGTACTAAACATCTGATTTTTATTCAAACACCGTTATTTCTGCCAAATTAATATAAAAAATTTGTCATTTAAATAATGGCAAATAAATAATAAATATTTATTAACACCTAATTATTAAAAAAATTTATTACACTATTAAATAAATTATTTAAAACTTTTAAATTAATGTTTAATTTAAATAATTTACTATTAACCAAAACAATATAATAGTTTTATTTTATTCATAAATTAAATTGCTTTGATCACGATATGGGTGATTCCATGACAAAGTGTACCATTGGTGGTAAAAATAGTTTAGTATGGTGCTAATAGTGTAGTACTTTTAGCTTTCAGTGTCTTAATAGCTCTACCCATCCCAATCCCACACTCAATCCAACCCCTATAGTAGGTATTGTATGGGAATATCAGTTATATATGTGTGACATGTATGTATGTGTAATGTGACAGAGTAATCAACACTGTCTATACATGGTATTTCAACAATCAACTCAGTCAAATGTTTGTTTTCATTTTCGTGTGTTTTAGGTCAACATTATTCTAGAGAATAATTTTCATTGAAATCTGGAAAACAAAAAATAATTTACACAAAAAAAAATTTTTAAGATTAATCTTAACTTCCACGATTGTTCTAACCAATAAATAATCTATTGTCTATGTACATTTGAGGTTGCTCGTGACTTCAATTCACATTCGACATAAAATTTATTTATTTATTTAAATAATGTTACACGAGAAACCGTGAAAATTGATTAGTTTATTTGTTATATTGATGAAGGTCGTTTGAGTATATTTCTCATATATTATTTATATACACATGTAACCAAAAATATAAATTTTAACATACTTAAAATAAGCAATTAACATTCAGCAAATGTAAAAAAAAAAAAAATTTACTAATTTGTTAATAAAATATTGACATTTCTGATAGGTGTGGCCCTCAAAAACGTATTATATTTATAAAGAGATTCTTAATTAGCACTAATAAACATCACTTTAAAATAATATATACATGCATAATTATCTTAAATATCCGGTGTGCTCGGATGGAATCTACTACCACGACTCATGAATTAAAAGATTGGGGTATAATCAAGTAAAGAATTTTTTTTCAATTTTGTTACTGAATAATGTTATAACTTGACGATTTAAGACGAAAAGTAAGAATAAAATTTTTCGATATCTAGCGTAATTTTCAAAATATTGAAAAGTGCAATTTTTTTAAAATTATTCAGCTTTCAAAATTTGAAAAATCAAGGTTGATATTGCAAAATTTTATTCTTATTTTTCGTCTACATTCATGAAGTTATAACAAAATTCATCATCAAAGTTGAAAATAAGATAAAAATAATTTCAAGCCTTAATCTACCCTGCTCTTACATCCTTTATATGGACGGTGACACTTAGTTTTTTTCTTTTCTAATTCATTGCTAATATGTTTACTTTCTATTAAAAAGTTTTTTTTTAATTTGTTTTCATTCATTCCAAATGAAAATTATCAAAAACTTCCAAAATATGTCGTTTTTTGATATTCCTCCATAAGAGCCAATGTATTTTATATCGATTATTAATGACTTTTTTCTTAAAAATTTGCACGGATACCTAAGCTGAAATTTTAACCACATATTCTTTGAGTAAAAGACTACCTACAAACAAATTTTGAGCCTTTAAATCAAACATTGTTGTCATGCTCATACATCCTTAAATCAAAAAATTTGTTCATGCTCATACATCCTTAATCGATAAAATTTGCTTAAATAAGTTACAACTGGCGTACCACAAGGTTCTACATTAGGACCAACATTATTTTCTCTTTGTAACAATTTTGGAATATCAGTAAATTACTCGAAAAAGATTCTAAAAAGAATTTGCATAGATTTTTTTATTATCAACGGGTGTTTTCCCCGTTATAAATTTGTTTACCGAGTATAGTAAACAATAATTGATTATATTTATCAATGATTGATACTTACATATAGGTACAGTGGAGGGCAATGATTTGATGAAAATGAATCAAATTTGGTTAAATTATTAAAAAATATAAATACAACTAGATATTATATTGATTATATAAAAAATATAAAGACTATATAATTTATATAATCAATTTTCAATGTCATTTTTATATAGTAAAATGTCCATCATTTTAAGGCCATTTTAAATATGTAATTTTTATTATTTTTTTAAATAAATACGACTAAGTAATCATTACTTTAAAAAAATGGTTTTGTAAGAAATTGCAATTCTATGAATTTTAGACTCTTTGAAAATTTTATAGCATTTATACAGATTGTTTTGTTTGGGATATTTTTCCTTAGGCGAATATTACGCCCTCGCTGGCGCATATCAATGTTTATACCTTAACATCTCAAAAACTCGAATGTTTAGGACTCATCGATTGTTTTCTGTAGCTTCAAAAAAGTTTTCATCATGAAGAAAATTACTCACAGGCGCTTTCAAAAAAGAAAACATAAAAAAAACTTAGGTTTTTGACGCTTTTACGATATTTGTTATATCAAACAAATTGTCTAGTTGACCACACAACCGCCGGACTACCTTAATTTATGCGTAAATGATTTACTTATGTAAAAATGTTTTATAACAAATAATTATAATTACTTTTTATTTAAACAAATTAAGTTTTTTTTATATATTTACTAGCTAAAAAACCCGGCTTCGCCCGGGAGTTGATATGAGATGACGTGGTAGAGTCGAAATAAAAAAATAAACTATGACGCCGCGCGACTTTTTGAAGGTTAAGAAAATTACAATTTAAAGAAAAAAAACCATTAGAATTAATTAAACACTATTAAAAATACTCACATTTGAAATTTCACGATAAAAACCCACAAATAACTTTTTTCTATTTCGTTTCAAAATCGAGAGTTAATTAAACACACTATTAAAAATACTCACACGTGATACTTCTAAATAAAGGCTCACAGATAACTTCTCTTCTTTTCGTTTTAAAATCGCTCGTTTCGCTGTTCAAATTAAACTAACTCTGGTGAGCGACACCGGGCTCTTATATATTCAGAGAGCTAGGCTCTAGAATATTCGAGAAAATTTGAAAATATTTTCTCTCTCACACCTTCTAGAGTATTCTGGTCATTATCGTCCGCCATAATAAAAGGTTCTATAGCGGTAGCATTTGTAGTAAAAGCGCGAAATTTAAAAACCTAAATTTTTTAATGTTTTGAGAACTAATTTGGATAACTAAAATTATGTCGCTTTAACTCCAAAATATACGTTAAATAATGACGTATAAATACACAAAATTTAATAACTTTATTATAGCAACAAATTAAATTTAAGACTTTATTGAAATTGGAATTTTAAATTTCGCGCCACTACTACACATGCTACAATTGCTCGCAACGCTTTTGGAAATACAACCCAAACAATCGTTGTCCTGAATGAAGTTCAAATATTCGATAACAGATGGCGCCACTATACTTAATTTCCAAGTTGTAGGGTTGGAAAATTCCTTATATCTTTAGAAACACGCCCTTTAGATTAAAACGGGAACTTTCTAGCTTCTGTAGCGGTAGCGTATGTAGTAAAGGCGCGAAATTTAAAAACCTAAATTTTTAAATATTTTGAGAACTAATTTGGATAACTAAAATTATGTCGCTTTAACTCCAAAATATACGTTAAATAATGACGTATAAATACACAAAATTTAACAACTTTATTATAGTAACAAATGAAATTTAAGATTTTATTGAAATTGGAATTTTAAATTTCGCGCCACTACTACACATGCTGCAATGGCTCACAACTATGGAGACTATACACTATGACTATTGGAGTGTATAGTCTCCATAGTTGTCTTGAACGAAGTTCAAATATTCGATAACAGATGGCGCCACTGCACTTAATTTCCAAGTTGAAGGGTCGGAAAGTCCCTTATATCTTTAAAAACATGCCCTTTAGATTAAAACGGGAACTTTCTTGTTCGAGGAGGGATAAAGGGCTATCACACCACATAAGTCCCTTTATCGTATCGGGACTCCTTTTTAAGTTTTATCGGCACGCACATTTTATCGACTTAGTTTTATTATATATATAGATATAGATATAGACAGAACTGGCCAAATCTCCTCCTCTCTTACGTCTGGGCATTGTATTCTATAAAATATAAATTAAATAAACATTTTGTAACGGAAACGTGGGGTACGTTGAGACAAAAAAAAATATATTTAACCTTCAAGCGGTCGAGCGATATTTTGTTTACGGCCAAAAGTATATAGAAGGCATCAATTCGACGCCGCGCGACTTTTTGAAGGTTAAGAAAATTACAATTTAAAGAAAAAAAACCATTAGAATTAATTAAACACTATTAAAAATACTCACATTTGAAATTTCACGATAAAAACCCACAAATAACTTTTTTCTATTTCGTTTCAAAATCGAGAGTTAATTAAACACACTATTAAAAATACTCACACGTGATACTTCTAAATAAAGGCTCACAGATAACTTCTCTTCTTTTCGTTTTGAAATCGCTCGTTTCGCTGTTCAAATTAAACTAACTCTGGTGAGCGACACCGGGCTCTTATATATTCAGAGAGCTAGGCTCTAGAATATTCGAGAAATTTCTCTCTCACACCTTCTAGAGTATTCTAATGAAGTTCAAATATTCGATAACAGATGGCGCCACTATGGAGACTATACACTATGACTATTGGATGTCTTGAACAAAGTTCAAATATTCGATAACAGATGGCGCCAATGCACTTAATTTCCAAGTTGAAGGGTCGGAAAGTCCCTTATATCTTTAAAAACATGCCCTTTAGATTAAAACGGGAACTTTCTTGTTCGAGGAGGGATAAAGGGCTATCACACCACATAAGTCCCTTTATCGTGTCGGGACTCCTTTTTAAGTTTTATCGGCCCGCACATTTTATCGACTTAGTTTTATTATATATATAGATATGTGATTTAATTTCTTTTTATGTTTATATTTTTTGTAGTATTTCTTATCTAATAGAAACTCGAGGTGGTAATTAACAAACCATTAAATTGATTATATAGATACACGTATAATATATATTATATTATGTATTACCTAATTAATAAATCATCCTGAAGGATATTTTAAAACGATTTTATACATTAAATAAACATTTATACATTTAATAATTATTTTTGAACAAAGTTTCTAAACGCACCTTTCCATGGTGAGAAATAAGCACGTAAGCATGTGAGATATACTGTGTGTGTGATACACACATTGAGAAAAATAAAATTAAATAATGACAGCTTTATCTGGAAGTTGACCGTTTCATATTGGAATAAAGTAAAAATACTTTCAAAAACAAAAACACATAAAATTTTTTAATTTTTTCAAAAAGGCAATAAAATATTAGAATAATAATAAAAAAAAACCGAAGTTATTAATATTTTTTATCATAATTATTTATGATTTTTCGAAAAATAAAAATTAACACAATTTCATAAGATTACAACACAAAACGTAAATTTTTTATTAGCCATTTCGTTTCGCTTCGTTAGACAATTCCCTTTTTTTTTCTCTTTGAAAATTTTTCTATTAATTTTATTGAAATACTTCAAAAATGCAATGTTCTAATAATTTTTTTTCTTTAAATAAAAAAGACCTTTAATTAAATTTTTATATTAATGATAAATTAATGACCCCATAAATATATTAATTATTGAGTGCAATATATATAATCAATAATCTTATATATTTATAATAAATAATTAACCTTGAATGAGTGACTTGACTGGGAAATGAAATGAATTTTATATATAAAATAAAATAATTATAAATATCAAGCTAAGTTAATTAATATTATTAACAAACAAGACATAATTAATTATATTTTTGTTGTAAGGTTAGCTTTATTATGATTAATTTTGAAGAAGTTTTTTTATACTAATAAGTAAGCAAATACCAACAGTAATTAATTTATAATAAAATTATTAATTAGAAGTATCGTAATTATGACATAATTTTTATTATTTCTTAAAAGTATTTAAACAATATTGTAAAATTAGTCAACAATATTGTAGTAAAATTAGCCAAATAGATGGGTTAAAAGTGATACTGTGGTTTTGTGACATTACAAATAACAGCTTTTTTGCCATGTTCTCAAAGGTGTATCAAAAATGAATAAACTCAAAAACTACTTGACCGATTTTAAAAATGATTTCAAATATAGAAAGCTACATTATCAGGGAACACCATGGGCCGTATTTTTAACTGCCTCAAGCTTTTAAAAATAGTAGGGTATGAGTGACTTATAGATAAAATTATTTTCTACTTTTTAGTACAATAAAAGCTTGCCCTTTAAAAAGTATTTTCTAATAGTTGAAAATGGGATTTGAACCCTTGAAATTTATTACTAACTGATAGAATTTGTTGTAATTTAGTTTTTGAATAAAAAGTGATGATATGTTTATAATAAAATAAGATTCTAATTTATAGATATTTTTATTATTTATTTATTTATCATAAAATATTAAATAAAATAGATATTTTTTTAGTTGTAATAATGGTGTAGTTAACTGTTTAACTGTTAGTTATAGAATTATTATATTAAAGTAGTAAATCCCTGACATAATTCTTTTCTGTGTATAGTGATCTCTACTGCCTGCCTCTCTCAGAACTAACACAGAATACATAGAACTTGGTGAATTGTTCATTGATGCATTTTTAAAAATAAATATATGTGTAAAATTATTATTATATACATTCATAATTATTATTACATGAATAAAACATTATTATATCTTTTTAAGATTTATATATATATATATATATATATTTTTACATCATTATTTAAACAAAAGGAAGTATGAATATATCGTTTCAATTCATTTATTTATCGATTTGAAAAGAAAAACATACATACATGTCACACAAATATAACTGATATACCCATATAATACAAACTATACAATTTGCGCTCTCACGAGTAAATAGTGATGTTTACGAAAAAATGCTTTCAAACAAAAGTTGTTTATTTTTTTTATAAGGAACGTTTTTTACATTTTAACTTTTGTTCCATCTCTAAAAGTTTACAAGATTGGTCCTACGGGCTCAAGACCCAATTGACCTATGTTGTCGTCATCTTGATTTTTTCGTTTTTAAGTAATCGTGATGACAGACGGGCAGACGACAGACGGACAACCGGAAACGGACGAATTAGATGATTTTATGAACACCTATATAAAAATTTTGTTTATAGCATCAATATTTTTAAGCGTTACAAACTTGGGACTAAACTTAGTATACCTTGGTATATTTGATATACATGATATAAAAACCCCGGAGAAATTTTTCGGGTACGGAATCCTAAACTCACTGTTGGGTACTATCTTTGTAAAAGCTTGAGGCACTCCGAATCATCATAGGAAAATTTATTTTCTACTTTTTAGTGCAATAAAAGTTTGTTCCTTAAAAACATTATAGTGATAGTACAAAATTTTTTAAATTGAATCAAAAGACTTTTAAGGATAACACAAAAACGGTCAGCTATAATTTCACGTAATTAATTTCAGACAAAAGAATTTTGCTAATTATGAATTCAATAAACGTTATATGAATTAAAAACATAAAATATGATCAATTTAGCATTGAAAATTAGATAAAAATGATAATTTTTAAGTATAACTTCCTCATTTTTCATATTTAATATACAAACAATATAATTATGTACAACGTAGCCAAATGTGAAGTCGTTAATATGCGATCATATCATCTTGAAAATAACAAAGAAAAAATAATAATTATTTTTATTAAATGAATTGAATATTAATTCATAATAATTTGATGATAGTTCTTTGTTATAGGTTGTTACCTAATATAATGCCATATTCACATCAAAAACGTTTTGGAAAAACATTTTCCTAAGACATTAAGTGTTAAAGTAGAGTCTCAATAATCGGAACACTTTTCTCAAACTCGCAGTTTTTACACTGTTCTCTGTCAATCACTAAAAAATGGTATTGTTTGTTTGTATACAGTCAAACCTGGGTAAGTGAGAACTGGATAAGTGAGACTAATAGCCAGGACCCGTCATTTTAAGATCCCAAAACCTCTATTAGCGAAAAACAGAAGCCACTGTAAGAGAGAGTCGTTTTTTCCTCATGGACCTCCGTAAGTGAGACTGCTACTTATCTATACTTCGATAAGCGACAGTCGAGCTTTATTTATTTATATTATTTATTTACACTCAGCTTTTAATATTGAGGAGCTGATAAATGAAATTATCAGTGGAAAGGTGGTAAAACATACAATGGCCTCTATAGCCTAAGTGGGTCCTTCGTGGACAGCCAATTTAACCTAACCTAACCTTGGAGGAACATTTAGTACATTCGTACTTGCTGTGACTTGTTATTGCTTCGTACCTCTGCGGACCCTTCTCTATAAGAGAGAAACGCTACCCACGTACCTGCAGTAGCGAGAAACTCGGGTCAGTGAGAAACCTCTATAAGCGAGAATAAAATTGTGCTCCCATGAACTCTTGCTTATCCAGGTTTGACTGTATATGATTCTTAGAACATAATAACATCACTGATTGTTTTTTCATGCAATCCAGTAACCGGAACACTCACTTATGATCGATAATTGAGTTTTCCAATTTTTGATAGTCATATAACCATTTGAATGATATCTTTCGTGTTTTCGAGGTGGTCGAATCTGTTTCTCTTTTAATAAAATTTGTAAAATATGCATAAATTAAAGTGTGAATGAACCTTTATAAATTCAACAGATGTCATCAGCAGATAAATAAATATAAAATAATAATAAAATAGATGCACATTTTACATTTATAAATGTCACATGACATTTAAATGTAAAATGCATTTATTTTATTATTAATAATTTATTGAAATAACAATAAATTTTTTAATAAAATATGAAATTTCGTTTTTAATAATTGGAAAATTAATTAAATATATTAATGCAAATTTAAAAGTATTAACGAAAAAATCACGAAAATTCAATTAAAATAGCTTTTCTAGCAAGTTTTCATCTTTTAGAGTAAAATTTTCCAAGAAATTTGCTGAATACAATCCCAGAAATCTTGTGGATTCTAAATCGTATCTATCTAATCGTACATGAAGCTCTAAATTGAAGATAGAACTTCAGTGGCATCTTGGGAACTACACATCTAATTATCAAATAAATTCTTTTATGATTTTGAGATTTCTACTCCCCTTACAGGGGTTTGATATTAAATTTTGAGGTCCAATCTACAATCTAATATGCTTGGCTTTCTCCTATCGACGCGACACTAAAAACTATAAAAAAAATTCCAAATGAATAGAATTTTAATAAATATATGAAATTAAATATTTGTCAATTTATTAAAATTAAAAATCCCACCGTTTGAATCACACAGCGTAAGTACGTAATAAATAAATGATGTCATCTTTAAATGATTGAGAAATTATTGATTTGAAATAAATTACCTTACAAAGTGGGGTGTAAGTGGATATGCAATTATAAATATAAATTTTTTTTTATATTATTATTATTAGTTGTTGATTTGTAAAATGTCTCGATTTAATCGATATATTTTATTTTGTCAAAAGGGTAATTTTCTCTTTCACTGGAAAAAATTAAAAAGATTTCTACGTGTGTTAAAAATGTCATTTTTAATGGTAATTTTCTTATGTTAGACGTGGTAAATTGTCTTTGAATTTTAAGAGAATGTGCATTAACTTTTAATTACTTGTATTAAAAGTTTTGAAAACTTCTCTTCATTTTGCTTGCATGATCCAACTGCCTTAAGAATTGCCATTATTTTTACGCTATCAAAGTTCTGTTTGGACTACCCTGTATGTCTACTCATGCCTCACTCTGTATTTATTTACTATTATAAAATATTTTGATCAATTAATTGATTTAGTTTTTTTTAACACAAAACTAGAACATAAATTTTACGAAAACTAACAATAAATATTGTTGTTGACAAATATCAAATACCTAAACTTATAACTATTAACAAATGAAAACAAACAATTGACTGAGTTAATTGTTGAAATACCATGTATAGACAGTGTTGATCACCCAGTTGTTTGTTTTATTACGTCATATAAGTAAAGAACTACTCTGTCACATTACACATACATATATATCACACACATATAACTGATATACCCATATAATACCTACTATACAATTTACGCTCTCACGAGTAAACAGTGACGTTTACGAAAAAAATGTTTCAAGCAAAAGTTGTTTACTTTTTTATGTGGAACATTTTATTTATTTAAACTTTTGTTCTATCTCTAACGGTTTACAAAATGGGTACAACGGACACAAGACCCAATTGACCTATGATGCTCATTTATGAACTCGACCTCACTTTGTACATTCTCAGCGTGCTATAAATATTTCAGCTTGATATCTCTTTTCGTTTTTGAGTAATCGTGATGACAGGCAGACAGAAATCGGAAATGGACTAATTAGGTGATTTTATGAACACCTATACCAAACTTTTGTTGGTAGCATCAATATTTTTAAACGTTACAAACTTAAGACTAAACTTAATATACCTTGATATATTTCATATACATGGTATAATAATAATACAAATAAATTTGTTGATGATGACACCATCGCATTGGATCTCATTACATTTATTTAAATAAAAAGGTTTGTTTGTGGTTGAATCGTTTTGTTTTATTTTATTTAAAGATATTTTTAGTAATTGTTTTATTGTAGTTTTGTCATGTTCTTTTTTTTTGGGTTTGTCTTTTTATTGGTATTTATCAAACACAAATAATATAAAATATAACACATTATAGTTTTTTTTTTGTTATAGTTCATTATTCCACTAAAAAAAATTGTGCAATGTTTGAACTAAATTATTAGGTTTTTGTCTTTTGTAAAGTATACTCACAGTTGGTACAGTTAAAGTATGTACAAATATTTACAATTATATAAAGTTTTTTGTACTATCCGAACGAAACATTCTATCGACTAAGCCATCATTTTATTTGTTATATTCGCTCCGTGAGTGAGTTTCGTTTCCATGGTAACGATACACTACTTTAATTATAGAATTGTATGGATGCATATATAATTGTATGGATTGCATTTATGACTTACATTGCAAATTTAATATTATTATCTCACAAATTTAAATAAATAATTATCATAATTTACATTTGAAAAATAATATTTGTGCAATTTGATTTCTTATTTTCACAATTTTAAATGCATTAAGTTTAATTAATTCGTGTTTTATAATAATTTTAATTTGACATTTCTATAACATTAACATGTAAAGAACTGCACATTAGTCAGCCTCCTTTAACGCCAAAATTATTCACTGGAAGCGCTGGCATCGATTTTATTGTCCCTATCATGACTACGCACACAACGAATAGGAAATGTGTCAATTTTACGGTCATGAGAATGCAAAATCAGAATTGGTATGAATTGCCCGATAAATAAATGAATTGGGGGAAATGAACTAGATAAATAAATGAATTGGGGGAAATATTTCAAACAAAAAATGTATGTTTCAGAGTTCAATCTGTGTTTTCAGATTCAATTAAAACCTTACTCTGATTCATAAAAGACAAACATTAGATGAACGTTTTAACTTAGAAAGTTGTTCTTTATAAATACGTAAACATGTTTGATTCTAAACAATTTTTCAAAAAGGTGAAAACATTTTTGTTACTTTTACTGTACATATATACCGCATGAATAATACAAAACAAAAAAACCATGAAAAATTAAAAATTTTAATAGTTTAAAATGTTTAAATAGCTTTAAAAAACTATGAATAAATATTAATCACATAATAAAAAATAATCGCAATTTTACTAAGTATAATAATTTCTCACCAGATTTCATTGAGAATTTAAAAGCTTTTTTAAAGCAAATTTAAATTGATTAATTTATTTATTTTTTGCCAAATGAACAAAATAAATCGCTCGGATAAAAACGCTCTATTAAATGAGTGGGCCTAAAATAAACCTAAATGTGCATTTTAATTAAATTTTCCTTTAAGGAAAAATGAATAGGATAAATTAATTTTCGTGACCTGATTAACCTGACACATGCCATTTTATTTTTCATTTACAAGGGCATTATGAACAATATTTTATTTATTAATTTTTTTTTTTAATGATTTTATTTTAATTTCAAATTTTTTTTAAAAATATTACGAAATAACTTTGTAAATTTTATAATAAAAAAAAAAAAAAAAAACAAAAAAAATTTAAATATAATCAAAAATATTAAAAACAAATAGATAATAATATAGTAATGACATTATTAGCGTTTTAAAAAAAGAATATCTTTATTTTTTTTTCTGGCCACAGCACAGAATGTAATAATTGTAATGAGAATATGATAAATATGCAAATATTTTTTGTGTAAGTTCACATATTACATTTACACAAATCAGGGTTACTACTTAAACAAGACACAAAAAATACAACTGTAATTTATGTAAATTATTTTATTTAAAATATCGTTGTATTTGTCAACAATTCTCTCTTATTTACTAATAATAATAATAATTATAGGTTTTATTTTAAGCAAAATATATATAATTTATTTTGGTACAAGAACTGACAACGTTATCAAGATTTTAAGAGTTTGTATCCTTGAACCTAGTTCTTCGGATTTATTTAGATTCTTAACGGAAATAGATAAAATATAACTAAACCATTTGTTTGAAAATCGTCAGCTTTCGAAGGAAGTGCGACTTAAAAATATGCCATTATTACATTTAATCGAAAGAAAACACGCTAACTATTGAAATATAGCCAAAAGTTGTCTAGTGCAAAAGAGAACATTTGCCTGCGTCCATGACTTTGACCTACAATTATCGATAAACTTTAAGCGTTTTTATTTTCGATTCAATGTAATAATATGACATATTTTTAAGTCGCGTCTTTAAGAATGAAAAAATATACTTTAGTAACTAAATTGGCAATATAAATCGATAATTTTCACAAAAGAAACTGCTTTGCTTTTAATAAATTTACCATTAGTAATTTTTCAAATCTAATTAGTGTCTTAAAATTAAAATTTTTTAGTTGTTTTACAGAATGGCTTAAAATAATAGTTTGAGATCATCATTTGCATTGTTCTCTTGGACCGGTTATCGAAAATTCAAAAAGTTTCTTTTATTTTCGATCACCCACTGTCATTCTCTTAAAGACTGGTTATAAAATTCTTTTATTTTAAAAGTTTTAACAAATTCGTTTAAACAAAGAACTGGCCACTTAACAGGTCATTAACTATCAGTTCATTGAAATGATGTCTGTGACATTAAAACCATTTTTGAAAATTAATACTTATAAGCACACAAAAGATTCGTTTTGTGGTCTTGTCTTATATTATTGTTTTATTTTTCTGCAAGAGTTCTTTAAAGTGAACATTAAACACTGAACTGATATAAACTGAATGATTTGAGGACATTGTCCGTTATAAATTCATAGCATACATTCACATAAAAATACACAGGACATATATATTTATTAAAAAAACTTTGTTTATTTTATTTATATTTATTGAAAATTGATAATAAATAACTTTAAAACATAAGTGTAATAATATCTATCTATGTTATTATTCAGGTGAATTAGCGATCACATTGTGTAAAGTTGAGTACACATCTGTGATTCATAAGCACTGTTCTTCTTTGTTTCGCAGAATGAAATAAAATTTTGAGTTGATGTTAAGAATAACCGTGCTTTAGGGAATTCTAAATTTTTTGTCCGTCAATTAAAGAAGGATATTCACTGGAACTTTTTGAATGGGTTAAAGTACCAAATACCTGAAATTACCTTCAAGTTTTTCAAAAGACTCTCTCTCTTTTGGCAAATGCCAAATATGGAATTTATTGCATTATATTTTAATGATTTCGCTAAATACATGCCATTGATTTAATTAATTTTTGGCCATCTTTTTCATTTTTGGCCATTTGGCCATGGCCATCTTTGCTGATATGCACAGTGAATTATGACTATTTTACACTTACAAAAATTGAAAACTATGCATATTTTTTTAGCTTTGTAAAACAATCCCTTCGATTGCTATATGGAAGCAATATATGTGAGATCAAGAGGGTTGGAGGTCTATATAAAGCGTAGATTTTTCAAGCTAGTAATTTATAACAAATGGAACATAGTTCCTACCAGGTGTCCCCCCATGATACATCTCGTTTCCTAATATCCAATGTGAGAACAGCTTTATAAAACATATCACACACATAAATAAATATATAAACATAGTGGTATACCACCACAATTAATATTTTTTTGCCTTGTTCACCTTGTTTATAAAAACATACATTCATAATACAAAACGTATCGGTAATGTGAATAACTTCTATACCAACAAACAAACACTTCCACCTTCCTTTTTTTTATATATTTTAAATCATAAATAATACAAAAATTATAAATAAATAAATAATAAAATAAAATAAATACTTCATTTTAAAATCCGAACTTAACTTAAGACATTAAATAAAGTCAGTAAGTGGTTAATTTGTTTTTGATTTTGAAGACGTGATTTAAAATATTTTAGCGGATATGTAACTTTAAATAAGTTTGGAATACACGATCAATTTACCATCAGTTTAATACAAGACGTCGATCGATTAAGTCACAACGAATTTTTATAAAATCGAAAATGTTTTCAATAAATACAAGTTTATTATTTTTAATAAATATTTGTTTATTAATTTTAACAATTCACTCTACGGAACAACCATCGAAAAAATTAAAGAAAATACAACAATCAACCGAAATGTCGTTCGAAGATGCACAAACAATGGAACAACAACGATCCCTATGTAAAAATTTTCCCGGCTATGAATGTTTATATAAATTAAATAACAAACATAGTGATTTAACGAAAAAATTAACACGAAAACGGCGTGGTTGGAATTTACAGTATGTTAACGTGAAATATCCTTATTATCCATCAGCGGCTTCGGGACGTAGTGATAGTTTCCAGAAACGTAATTATGATATAATTAGTAATGAAATACCACGATTTGATATTTATCCACGACGGCGATTTTGAATTAAGAAAAAGTGTGTGTGAAATTGTGAAATTTTTATTTTATCAGTGAACCAAAAAAATTGTTTAATTATTTTAAAATTTGTGATTTCATAAACAATTTTCTGGTCTATTTACGATTGAAAGTTTTTATTTTGTTCTTAAATTTTGTAAATGACATTGACCATGGGCTGTAATTTGTGATTTCAAAATTTTTTTTTTTTACAAATTTGAAAGTTTAAAAAAAATTTCTTGACATTGACCTCTTAAAATGTGAGAATTTGTGGCTTTATTGGTTTTTATTTTAATTTCATGGAGTTCCAGAAAATATATGGAAGCTACATTTTTTTGCCAAAAGTTGACATTAGAGTTTTAATCGTTTTTCGGGACTACAATTTTCTGGAATAGTTGAACGGAAAAAGTTTATAAAGAAGCTTAAAAATGGAATTTTAAATAGAAACTGTATCGTGTTCATCGGAAGATCGTAAACACCTGGAATTTCAGGATCAATTTCTAATGAAACTCAGCATCGTTATAGAATTAATAGGCTTAACCCGTCAGCACTCGCGTCAACCATTTGGTAATGGTTATTCGTGTGATGAATGATTTCTTATTCGTACTGTACATGCGTTAAATAACGTTCTTTAACTTTGTAAATCATAACCTCTACATAATTTTGTATAAATATATTTAAAATTGCACTGTAGTTAATTAAAACATGATAATTGAATAATTAAAATTAACTAACAAAAGTACACGAACAGGCTCGGAAGTTAATATTTTTTGGCTTACATCTTTACGCTCGTAATAAAGAAAATTCTAACAATTTCTGAAGGAACGGGTTGACAAAATCTGAAAAATTCATAATTCGAGATAAAATTATTCGAGTTCATAATGCGAGTGGTTTTCGGGTTAAAGAACTTAACATTACAAAATCGAATTTTGAAAAATCTGCTTAATTCAGTTAAATTTCAATTATTTTCATTAACTTTGAGAGAAACATCCCTTTAATGACAGACAAGCCAATTCCAATAGGGGTATGTTTTTTTTTTGTGGTAAATTTTGGTAATCGTTTTCTAATTTAAGAAGAAAATTATTTAGGCAACTGAAGGTCAAGAAAAATCAGATATTTATATCAAGGTCATACTAGTTTAATCAATTTAGTGTGAAAGTTTATAGACAAGGAATTTACGGGAAACTATAACAATTTCCGGCCGGGGATTAGGGAAAGTTGATGTTTTCTTTAAAATAAAACCTCGCATTGACTTACATTTCTTTTCTTTTTTTCTAAAAATAAAAGGTTTCCAATCACTTGATCTATACTAATTTATGAATAAATAAAACAAAAAAAAAAAAAACTCCACCCCAACACGACCCCAATTCTACAAAATACTAATTTCGTAATAATTCGGAATAATTTATATCTCAGAGAACTAAATAATTGTAAAATGTCTATAATTACGTTTTATGAATGTATTTGTATGAATGTATGTCTTTTAAGAAATAATTATTGTTAACATATTTATTTTAAAATAATTTTAATAATCATTGTCTCATTTTAATAAGAGATTGAATGCCGGCTTTAGATTATAAAGGTCGATTCACACACACACACTTAACATTTTAAATTCTATGCCATTTTAGTTTTCAAGAAGTTATTGACAAGTAAATTTTCTAAATTCGTTAGAAGTCTGTCTGTTATCAACTCATAAGTCAATCGATATCAATAAGTTACAAAATACATCTAAAATTAGCATATTGAAGGTATTCATTGACTAATAGTTTACTGCTTAACAATTGATATCGATATTGATTTTCTTACCATCCAAAGGTAATCGAATTTGTGTAAGAGGTTTCATTTTAGTTATGCATGGACAAAATTACTAATATGTAAATGGAACTTAGAAATATAGGAATATTTACGGTAACGGTTTCTTGAGCGATCAAATTTTGGTTAAGAATTCTGTTCTATCGAAAAAGTAATAGTAAAATTTTAGAAGTTATATCCCGTTGTGAGCGCAGTAAAATATACAGTTTTTTTGGGAAGATTATTTACTTATAAATATGAAAAACCCGTAAGGCGATCTCCTGGAACATTTTATCCTCAAGAAATGCAAAATTACTTTTATTTTATAAAAAAAAAAAATAATCGTAATCCTAGTCAATAATTGAGACATAAAAAAAATCCGATTTTTCTGAGGAAACACAAATTGTTGAAGTTTTTTTGTTAATAATAAGGAGAAAAAAAATTTTACAGTGTCATATTTAAAGTCACTAAAAATTATTTTTAAATCTTTTAAACAATTGTTGATAATCTAAACCAGGCTTAACCTATAAATAATAAATATTGATAGCTATTTAAAAATATTTATTTTGTGTTTTGTATATAGATATACTTAATAATCATTTGAAAGAAAATTCATGTGTTTTTATTTTAAATTTAAAAATTACATATCTTATTAATTATATATTATCTTAGCAAAAATATGATATCAAAATATACCGCTTGTTTACTGAATCAGGTCTACTTAATCACACGATGATTTTATCAATAAGTATATTTAAGGACGTTCATGCGTCAACGATATTAGTAGAGAAATTAAAAACAATATGATAAAGCGATAGTTTAAATGATTTTCTATGATTTAAAACAGGAAAAATATCCTGTTATCGAATTAATTTCATTAAATTTTAAGTTTAAAAAGTGACTAAAAGTAAGGTTTAACATGAGACTAAATGGAAAATGTAAATCGATATTTTTCAAAAATTATATCGATAACCATACTTGAAACTTTTACCAGTTAACTATTATTTAAACTTTTAATAGAATTTCAAAAAAAATTTCTATTTTCTACTAATTTAAAATTCTTTAAAATTTACATACTGTTTCCCTATGAACGCACATAGCAAAACAGGTACACGCATGAACGTCCTTAATAATGTCAGATTACACATTCAAAGATGTAACAAAAAAAAAATACA
This sequence comes from Chrysoperla carnea, assembly GCF_905475395.1. NCBI lineage: Eukaryota > Metazoa > Arthropoda > Insecta > Neuroptera > Chrysopidae > Chrysoperla > Chrysoperla carnea. The sequence goes on from NC_058341.1 coordinate 4,595,748, forward strand.
CCAAAATCCCTTTTAGAATAGGCTACCACAACCGCAAAAGTCAAGTCTTCGTAATGCGAGCCAAGAAGACATTGTGCCAAAAGAAAAAAATTTATCAAGAGAATTAAGTAGTTTGACTTCATTGCCATTCGTCCTCTGACCTAGCTTAGCTAACCTTGGAACGAATTCCTTCCCATCTAGATCGGGTCACGTGGTTTATGAGTATTCCTCTACTGCTCTGACTCACAATAATCATGGGCTCTTTTTTGAAAGTCAGAAAATTTGATAAAAGTATTTGACGACCCATACTACCTTAAATTTTATTCTTGTATATCTAATTATACAATAAACACTATGTATAAATTAAATTTTAAAAAAATAATAGAATATTTGTTATAAAATATTACTTAATGCATATTCCATGTAAAATACCTTTATATATATATATATAATAAAATAAAATTATAAATATTATATGTAAGATTATTTAAAATATAATAAATAAATAATAAATATTCAAATAATACTAATAATATAATAATAACTAAGTTGTGGAGATATGATCTTGAGTGGTCTGATCAATAACTTCCTTTTAATTTTATGGAACGAGTAAATTTTAACTTTAATTCTTTCCTCTATCAAAACTCCTTTATCACGTCCTGATTTGACTAAAAACCTAATGGAATCGATTAAATATTGATCCCCATAACATGGGAAAAATTTTTAATTGATTCGATAATTTTTTCGGTAGTAATATGTCGCGATAAAATTTACCCTAAACACCTTAAGGTATTTCGATACAAAAAAAAATGAATTTTTAATTTTATTTATCAATTAATCATCCTTTTATACGTTTTTTGTGTAAAATTCTTATCGATTCTCTGAACGGTTTAGGAAAAAACTACCTAACACGGTACGTACATGCTTTTTAGTCAAATAATGTGTTATTTTTAGCTTTACAATACCACGAAACTACAAAAATATATAATATATTTTGTGTGAAAATGCTGCTTATAAATTTGATAATATAGATATCGTTCTTCAATCATCAATACTCTAACTATAATCGTCTCTGTTCATCAAATGATGGATCTTCGATGAACTCATAATTAAATTAAAATTCTGTTTTGATATCATGGACAACCTTATATTTTTATGGTAATTTTTATAAACTACAAGATTGTCTAAATCTTTTAGATAGTTTTTTATCACACTCTCTAGATTTTTTGATATAAAAATATCCAATTGAAAAGGATAACCTTATTTCATTTATGATTTTTTCAACCAACTTTGAACGATAAAATAAAAATTAAAAATCCCGATGACCTAGGAATTTTTAGTGATTTTTGGAAACTTTGTTAATCAAAAAATGTATTTATATAAAGTTTTATTGAAATCCCTAGTACTATTCAATCCTTTAAACATAAATATATCACAAAATTTTCGATTTTACTATTCGGAATGAAAACAATAATTTACGATCAGGAATTTAATAATTCAACAATTTAAAATGTCTTATAAGTTAACATACAAGAAAACATGCATTTACAACATAGATCTATCTCTACTCAAGGATTTTTTATACCTCTGTATGAATGAAAAATATGTATTTAATATTATTTTACACAAAATATAAGTAGTCATTCACATTCAACATTCAACATTCATATGTGCAATATCTTTTATTATTAGAATTCATTTTTTTTTATGATATCAAAAATAATTTATAAATAAAAGAGAATGGAATATTAATTAATGTACCGGGTGATTTGTTTAAAAACAAAACGTACAAGGCATTCAAAAGAACTAATTTCAAAGTCATTTGTCCATTGATTTAATTGATATTACAATATTTTAAACCATACAAAATATTTTTATTGTAAAATGATAAAAATGAAACGAGAATAGTCATTGGACACCCGGTGGGAACTATATCTTACCTTGGTCCATTATAAATGTAGCACTTATTTTTTACAAGATATTTTTTTGAAAATTTAATGTATGAATTTTAGAAGAAAGAAATACTTGTTTGATTCTTTAAAGAATTTAATTTTGTAGCTATTTTTACTTTTTACTGTATGAATTAAGGATGTATGAGCATGGTAGTGGGGGCACAAATTTAAAAATAGATATTTTCAATTTTGATGATAAATTTATATTATTACTTGACGATATAAGACGAAAAGTAAGAATACAATTTTTTGATATCTGGCTTAATTTTCAAAATATCGAAAATTGAAAATTTTGTTTAATTATTTAGCTTTCGATATTTCGAAAACCAAGACACATATCGAAAAATTTTATTCTTATTTTTCGTCTACATTCATGAAGTTATAACAAAATTCATCATCAAAGTTGAAAATAAGATAAAAATAATTTCAACCCTTAATCTACCCTGCTCTTACATCCCTTATATGGACGGTGACACTTAGTTTTTTTCTTTTCTAATTCATTGCTAATATGTTTACTTTCTATTAAAAAGTTTTTTTTAAATTTGTTTTCATTCATTCCCAATGAAAGTTATCAAAAACTTCCAAAATATGTCGTTTTTTGAGATTCCTCCATAAGAGCCAATGTATTTTAATGAATTTTTTCTTAAAAATTTGCACGGTTACCTAAGCTGAAATTTTAACCACATATTCTTTGAGTAAAAGACTACCTACAAACAAATTTTGAGCCTTTAAATCAAACATTGTTGTCATGCTCATACATCCTTAATTGTAATATTAGTTTAAAAAAGACATGCTTCTGATTTATTAGTTAACGGAATATGTGCGTACATTACGTTTGGTTTAATCAAGATATTTATTATGACATAAGATAAAAATTTTCTTGTACTTACATTAAATTATCTCTGTTATCTTTAACTTCTGCTAACTTCTACAACTCATTTTTTTTAAATGATCAAACATAAACAAATTATAAAAATATTTTTGTATTTTCTCAAAATTAATGGCTAGCAAGCAAAGTGGTTCATTTTTCATGAATCACTCTGTATATCTGATTTTAATAAAAATATTTAAAATTTAAATTAATAAATAATTGGATTTATTATTTGTATGCTATATATTTAATATTTAATTATGTTCTAATTTTTATTGTTTAATTTTACATTCATATTTAATAAATCTTTTATTAATTAATTTTTTCGTATATATTTTATTTTTTTTAAATTTAATTTAATTTTATCGATATGTGATTATTACAAAATTTAATAAAAAAAATGTATTTATATTTATTTATTTTTCTTAAACTATCCCCTCAAGTTGTTTCGAAAAATGTACCATTCGTGAAAAGGCAAAAAGTTTGACGGTTCGCCAGAAAATCAAAAAAGTATAAAAATTACTGACACTATAAGTTTTGAAAATAAAAAATTTGTTTTATCACTGTTGGTTGATCGAAAAGAGACCCCACACGATTAGATAGGAAAATGGGTTTCTGTGAAACTTTTTCAAACCATCCCCAAAATATTCTTCGGATCGTTCTAATCAAAAGCTTATATATTAAAGTTACACTATATGACTATTGTGTTAATGATTATCGTTAAACGCAATAGAACTAGACGCAAACACACACATACCTACCACACACCGTGGTCATATACTATAACTATAATATATGTGTAGCTTTGATCAACTGTGGCTCGAAATCTATTCGTTAACAAATTTTGTGGCCGTGAGAGCTTTTGATCAGAACGATCCAAAAAACATTTTGGGGGCGTATTATAATGGTTTCACAGAAAGACAATCTTCTATCTAATTGTGCGAGGTTCTTTCTTGCGCTACAAATACCTAGAATTTTATCTTCTTGATCACTCTGCAATCGTACTTACACGGGCTAAGATAAATTTTATATTTTATTAAAAAAGTAATGCAAATCATATTTATTTTGTTTAAACAATTATAATATTATTTAACCTTAAAAATCCTTGAAAAAATAATAACAATAAATTAAAATATTAAATAATAAATAATTATTTAACAATTTTTTTTGTTGTTGTTCTATAATTATGCAACTAGTTTAACAACAAATTCGTTTTATTTCAACAAAAAAAAAATCAATTTTGAAATTTAATTTTCTAAAATTTGACCATGAATTAAATGTAAAAATATTTTGTTATTATTTAAAAAAAGATTTATTTTTAATCGATTAATTAAAAGATTTTATGTATTTGTTGCAGGAATATGATTTAGAACAAAAAATTGAATTGGAAATAAAGATGCGTGAAGGAACAACACGATTATTAGCTGCATGTCGTCACCAGCAACAATCTTTAGAAGCAGCACGTTCATTACTTGTTAGTACTGAACGAATGTCTGCATATATGGAGGAATTACAACGACGTAAACATCAGTCGAAAATTATTAAAAAGTAAGTCAAATCGTCACCTTAAACACTAAAAAAAATTTATAATAATGGCAACCTCATCCCGAAGTTGGCCATTTTCTTTGTTTCTTTGTATTTGTGGATGAGTTTTTTCATAGACTTTATATCTAAAAGATTGAAATTTCGATTGAAATCATTAAATTAATAAATAAATTTTTCGTTACTTGCAGTAATATTGACAACAGCTTGACACCATGCACAGCCAAAGTATCATTAAGTGATTTACGTATGCCATTAATATGGCGTGATATTGATCATTTTAAAAATAAAGGGGATCATCGTCGATTCGCTGTTTTCTGTTTAGCACGTATTGCTACGGAAATATATGCAACCACCTTATTATGTCCCGTTGATCGATCATCAACTGATCTACAGTTTCATGATATTTTATTATTGTAAGTAATCAACAATACATTTTAAATTTATCTTATTACAAAGTGTTTCAAAATATTTGAAGGGTATTTTATATTATACTATAGATACGCATCTCTATCATCACCCCGGAAACTTGCAGACTTAGTTCTCACTCCACTCACGACATAGCGCTTCAATCAATTGACCACCTCTTTTAAAATACTCAATGCCAAATTCTAAATAAAATTTAATTTTTCGTTTTCGCCTCCTATTTGCCATCGGCTGGCCATGCCCTTGGTAATCTTAAAAAGGAATGTTTCTGGCTTCAAATTTTATTTTTGCTCCAAGAATAACTTTTTCTTCTTTCTAAAATACAATATTCTTGATTCAAAACTTTCTTGCGCCAATAAATATTGATATCTGTGTACAATAGTAATAATAGACTACCTATAATATTTTTGAAAAACTTTGTACTTTAGAGAAATTTTTCCATATCATTTATATCTAATACAAGAGTTATTATATTTTTAGAAACTTTGATTTTGAAATATAATAATTCCGGAAATATAATTATTTGATACAGGATATAAATTATATTTGATACATTTTAATTACTTTACTATTTTATCATTAATTAGATAAAATGTTTAACACTCATAATTCAATTTATTTTAATAATTATTTTTTTAAACAATTAATAATACCATGTTTTGTAATATAATTTTTATGGTTTTTTTAAATTATTGCATAAAAATTTTAAAATTTTTGACCTCGAAAGTTCAGAACGGACATTATTACTATCCGAAAGTTTATATCTTGCTCAATAATGAAGTTAATATAAAATAGATGTTTTAAGGTTTTTTCGGTCCATAAAAATAGCCCAAAAATAGAATTAAAATCAAATTTTTTTGTTTTATTTTTCTAGTAATCGAATACCATCGAATTTTGAATTAAAATTAGAAGTCTATAGTCATATATTAGAAGACGATTTAAGCATAGCAAGTACATCTCGGAAAATTAAAAATACTATTCATAGTTCAATAAGTAAAGCTGTTGGCAAAAAATTAGCAACATTATTAAAGGATGAATTAAATTCTGGCAAAATGTAAGTATTGTAAATTATTTATTTAATTTTTTTAAGTCCATCGATCATCGATTAACAAAATTTTACAACCTGTCTTTACGATGGTCTCAATTAGTTGCAAGGTCTTTATTAAATTTTTTGTATTTTGTTTTGTAGTGGTCCACATTTTGAATTAATGGCAACAGCACGATTAACATTAAACGATGCACATAATAGCATACAAACGCATGATCTAGTCACAATACAGCACGATAATCGTGCACATCAATTACCATTATTTGGACATTTCTGTTGTCGTTTAGCCGTGCAACCTGATTGTGTTTCACAAGAAGTGTATTCTGGTCAAATATCATTATTATATAAACAAAATAAGTTCAAACAATATTGGGCACAATTACAAGCATTCCGTTTAGAATTATGGGAAACACAATCACATTGGGAGCAAGGTAAGATTATCTTTATTTTGTTTAAATTATCTCACTTATCTATCATGGTGTAGTTTTTTTTATTATTTGTCTATAGTTAGAGAGATGTACATATTATTTATTGATGGTCGTGGTAACCGTCTGCTGAGCCTTAAATATGATAGTAGGTAATGTTCCAAGTCACCCTGTAAGGTTCCTCGAATTTCTATGTGTCATATTCCCCCCCAGGGGGATATTTGAAAAACTGTTACTAAGTTATGGTTCTGGAAACTGTCTGCTTGTTTGATAATTCATTAGATGTGATTCTGAACAGTCATCCTGCAAAGCTCAACAAGTCGTCCCATTCCCGAATTGTGCCAAAAAACCGAAAATGTCGTTACGCGGTAAAAAAATTTGAAGTGATGGTTCTGAAAACTGTGTAAAACTTGTTTGGTTGTGTTGAGGATGTCAAAAGGATCAGGAAAATATGTCTAGCAGAAAAGCAAGTGGCAGCACTTTGAAAAACACGAATTATTCTCTGGGGAGGGAATATAACACATAGAAATTCGAGGAACCTTACAAGTCGACTTGGAATATTACCTACTATCATATTTAAGGCTCAGCAGACGGTTACCATGACCATCAGTAAATCATATTTACATCTCTCTAACTATAATCACTTACATCATCTTTCGCCACAAATTTTAAACATTTTAATTTAAATTTGTTGAAATTTTCTTTGTTTTTTGACAGGTAAAGATCATTTAAAATCAATAATAATTGATCGTAATACAACAATAAAGAAAACAAATAATAAAAATAATGAAATAATTATCCAAAATGGTGATGATAGCGGTAATGAAATTAATGAAGAATATAAAATTTATTTAAAATCACAAGATGAACAAATGAAATGGTTCAAACATTTACAACAGCATATCGATGATCATATTATTTGGAAACATTGTGCTGAGAATATCATGCATATTCAGACACCGGGCAGTAATACACGTGCTGCTTTTAATACACGTTCAATACGACATGGATCATTGTACGATGAAACACCTCTAATTGGTAAGTGTGCATAAATACCAGGTTTTCCCGTTTACCTTTGTTAATCGGGGAAAATATGAGTATACAGCCTGGCTAAAATTCAAGGAATCGTTTTTTAATAATTTTTTGTTTTTTTTTTTTAGAATCAGTATCAACAGAATATCAAAATCATCGACCCACAGTCCAAGAAATATTTGGTTTAACGCCATCAGCTAGTTTAAGTTCATGTGCGTCATCTTCATCATCTCCAACCACGTTCCGTGAACGTTCATTTAGTTCTAGTGGTGGAAGCGCAACTCTATCGTCAACAAATACGAACTCATCATCAGGCACAGAAACGACCCGGGGTAAATTGTTACGAAGTGGTAATGGCCGTGCCAGTGGACAATTATTACGTTCACATTGGCCATTTAATAAACAAGAATAAACTCGAAATTTTATTTATTTAAGAGGAAAGAGGATTTATGGAAAGCTTATTTTTTTATGTTTGATTGAATAAAGGAAACAGTATTTTTTCTTTTTGGATGTAAATGTAAATAAATGTTGGAAAAATTCAATCATTCATAGAAGTTTCTAAGGTGATTTATATTAATGAAGTCATCACGAAAGATTTTTTTTATTCTAAAAATATTCGTTGCATGGCGTTAATTTGGGTATAAAATCATCTTCAGTTAGATAAAACTAAAAAAAAAAGGATATCGGAGTAATTCGTGGAAATAAAATCATGAATTTCGTAACTAAATATTTTCGTTAAACATTTATTTGACTGATTAAGCAACGATTTTGACCAAATTTTTATCTTATTGTATACAATTTTTTCCCATTCATTGGAAAATAATAATGACGCATAATTTGTGCCGCAGATATTAAATACGAATCTCATTTTATGTGATTTCCCCGAGAGTGGCTCTCTTAGATTACGAAAAAGTCGCAGTCTAGAAGCGAAGCTTTGTGTACAGTTTGTAGAATGAAGAAGTGAGTGGCACTGAAAATTAAGAATGGGCACGAAGAACTGCAACTTTCTTCGTTCCCCTAAAGAAAATTTGTTGGTACGGTACGTACGTAGAATTATATTAAGCTTTAATTTTCTTTTTTTTTTTTTTGTAAAGAATATTTTCGCTCTTGAAAGAATTACGTGCAAGTGATAATTAATTTTTGTTTGTTTAATAATTTTTACAAAAATTTATATTTTATGTTGAACAATTTAATTTTATTTAAATTAAATAATTAAGGAGCAAATTAATTTTTAAGATTTTTTTTAAAGAAAATACGAAAAAAAGATGGTAACGCATTTGAGATTCGCTTCTGCCTGTTAGGGGCCCTGTAAACTATTTGATCATTGTCTTAAAAAGTGAAAATAGATTTTACATTTTTCAGATCCTTTCAGAACCCTTCAAAAAATACAGAAAATTGCCATGCCCAGAAAAGCAGGTCGTTATTTTAACCCTTATTTATACCTTTTTTCCCCGATATCACATTCTACCATTCAGTAAACAAAGTTTAAATGTTTTCCAATCCTTTTCGAGACAGAAGCGAGTAAATGAAGAAATTCAGACATCTTAATATGTCATGTTACGGTTTCTATACAGAGTGTTATTTAAAGATGAAAATAAATTCTTGGAACGATTATTGATCACATCTTTATGTTACACTCTGTGTTATAAATTGAAGAGATGATCCATATTTTTTTTTTGTTAGGATTTTTCCAAATTTCGGATCTTTTCTTTTGTTATTTTTTGAATGAAAATAAATTGATAATCCTGAAAATATTTTGTCTTTTTTTATATTAATTATTTATATAAATATATACATATATATCTCTCTCTCTTATTACTATTTGCGAGTGTGTTTAGAAAATTTTAAATCATTTTTTTCCAATAAAAAAAAAAAACGGTTTTTCTTTTTTTTTTTAATAAAAATAAATTTGAAAAAATTTCAATAGGTTTATTATGTTTTATTTGCGCCAATCGTTTCATTCTATCTTTATCCATTGGGCTTAAAGGCAATCCTATAAAATCAACAGGTAACAACTGATATCTCGAGCGTTTTCGACGTCCTAAGAGACGATTCATTGATTGGTAAGTTATTTTTTTTCAAAAGATAAGTTCATTTTTTAAAATAATCATTTGTGGTGAATTTTTATCCAACTGCATCCGGTTTTTCAACGGGATGCAGTTGGATAAACATAATTAGAAAAACAAGTAAAATTTACAATGATTTTAAAAAGGTCAAAATAGTTTAAAATGCTAAAGTTCGAAACTTCAGATATTTTTATTAATATACTCTTTATGCAAATTAGCTATTTGCAAATATTTTTCGAATTCTTTATCAAAATCCGCTGTATATTATCCAATCCAAAGAGGATAGGATATAGTAGAAGCAGCCTATAAGAGCTAATGTAAAATCGTAGTTTACGAATATCAGATCTACCGAGTAAGGCTTTTAAACTTAATAGATAATAGTCGCCCCCGCAAAGGCCGACAAGCTTAATAGTTGATCGCCACAGACTCCAGATGTCACCTAAAATTATATTGATGCTTTTTCTCTATCCTATACTCTTTGATCCAACCATTCTATGTAATTAATCGCAAGCTCAAACCTAACACGCTATGCTCTGTTTTATAATTTAGCTTTTCTTTAATAGATGGCAACGTAGTAGTATTAAAATATTGTTGATGGTTGAAGTTTTATTAGTTCAATATTTTTTCAAAAGATGGCCATTTAAACTCGTAAACTCAAGACCTGAGTAAATGAATACGAGATTTTAATAAAAATAAAAATAATTTGCTGGATAGAATAATCCAATTTATTAAATTGCTGCTAAAAAGCTAAAGTTGTATTTTTTTTTAATACATATTTTTTATAGAATACGTTTGAACTAATTAACTAAATAATTAATCGAAAATTAATAATCAGATTCAGATTTATAGGTCGTTGTTAACGATGAGTCGTTTCTTGAATCAATAAAAAAAATCTGCATCGGGGCCTTTTCCTTTACGTTCTACAGATTTAGAAGATATTACAGGCTTGATTTCTTCTGGTTTCACTTTTGTAGTCGATTTTTTCTTCCTAAGTTGTTCTAATTTTTTTCCTTGTATAAATTGTCTACGTTTAAATTTTCTAAGAGATGCTCGATTTCTATTGTAAGCCGTTCTCTTATTTCGAATTAAATTCAAATTCGTGTGAAATGAACTCTGTGGTAATTCTGACATTGATTTCATTTCTAAACGTGTTCCAGGTACGTTTCTTTCGATTCGTATTACATCAGATGAGTTTGTTTTATCGAAAATTTCTGTTGAATTAGTATTTTCGACATGTTCTGTTGAATTTAACCCTGCGTTAAGAGCATTTAATTCGATTCGTGTTCCATCAGATGAGTTGGTCTTTTTACAATTTTTTGTTGGATTTGTATTTTTGACATGTTTTGTTGAATTTAAGCGTGCGCTGCGAACGATTCTTGCGTTTCGCGTTGCAAATGTTTTTTTTTCACGTGATTCTGGTAAAGCCATTATCGTCGTTACAATTGTGTCATTATTTAATTCTCCTATTAATTAATGGAAATATTTTTTAATTAGTTTTTCTTTTTGCGGAATTTGGCTAAATTTTCTAATGAATCGAACCAAGGTATACTAAGTTTAGTCCCAAGTTTGTAACGCTTAAAAATATTGATACTATGAATACAATTTTGGTATAGGTGTTCATAAAATCACCTAATTAGTCCATATACGGTTGTCGGTCTGTCCGTCTGTCCATCGGTCATCGCGATAACTCAAAAACGAAAAGAGGTATCAAGCTGAAATTTTTATAACTTGCTAAGGACGTAAAAAGTTAGGTCAAGTTCAGTACAGAGTAATCAACACTGTCTATACATGGTATTTCAACGATTAACTAATTCAATTGTTTGTTTCACTTGTTTTTAAATTCATTTTCTTACCTTGAGATATTGTTTTTTCAATTTTTGGAACTGATTTACTTGTAATAATATGTAAAATTTGTATTAATAAAAATATGAATGTACACTTTGGAAAATTCATTTTAGACTTTTCTTTTGCAATATTTACAATTTTCATATTTATACAAAAACTTTTTTATTTTCAAAATGAATAGCTATTGGTAATTAAATTTTTTTTCTTAATTTTATTCGAATATTTGTTAATTAGAATATAAACATTTTTTTAATGGAAGATTACACATTTAATAACTTCTACAGTAGCGTCGCTTCGTATTTTCTGTTAACAGGAAAATTCCAGTGTGCCACATCAAAAACGTACATTTGGTGAAAATCATTTTTAGAGTATTTAGTTAAAGAAATCATTCATTTACATATCTTCAAAACAAGTGAAAACAAACAATTGATTGAGTTAATTGTTGAAGTACCATGCAAAGACAGTGTTGATTACTCTATCACATTACTACATACATACATGTCACGCATACATAACTGATATTCCCATATAATACATACTATACAATTTACGCCTAATTTGCGCCCTCACGGGTAAACAGTGAGGGCGCGTAATAAAGTATGGTCATATTAATAAACAAATTTTATTATTTTCAAAATTTTTAAGATCCTTGTTAAACAAAAATTAAAATTAATTAAGTACTTAATTTTAAAATTACGATAACGAAGTATTAATAAACGTTATTACGTAATTTTTAAAAATTTGACTCACATAATTATGTAAATTAATTATCAGCAGTTACAAACTTGGAACTAAACTTAGTATACCTTGCATATTACATATATGCATGGTATAAAAAGATTTTATTAATCAATAAACAAATACGAAACAGATTAATTTTATAGAGTTATCGTTCGATCAATCGATAACTAATACTATATACCCATTCTATATAGTTTTTATTAATTCGATTACATAATATTTATTTGCTTTTCGATTTGTTAATAATTATCTCATTCCTAACAATAATTTAATCTTTTTAATATTAAAATCATGTTTTACACAGATTTCTATAGAAAATATCACAAAATATCAATTTATTAAAGCCATATAAAATGATATATCATATTTATCAAAATTAATGATAAAAATCAGAGAGATACAGATACAAAAATATCGTATCGTAGATATATAAATATCGATCTGTAGGTTGTTTGTAATACAATATATCTGTACATATAGAAGTCTGATTTAAAAAAAAAAAAATTGTACTTATAATTCCACAACAACTTTTAGGCTTTCTTATTTTATGTGGTTTTTCTTTTGGAACAAATTTTGATTTTCAACAAAAAAATTGATTTAAAGACGGCTGATTTCTTGAAATTTCTTACGAATTCGTCCAACTACTATTTTCTCTACGAAAAATTTAAAACCCGAGACTCATTTTTAAGGTGCTTTGAAAAGTTTAACACATAATTATTTTACGATTTTTTGAAAGTTTTTCGAAATTTACATAACTTACAATAACATCAGTTACTCTGCCTTAGCATCGAGAGATCCGTTGTTCGTGTCCCGGAATGGGGTGTATGTTTTCTTTTTTTTCGATACATAGTACAAAAGATGGTATAAGGTCGATCTTCACCCATCTGATAACCAGATAAAACATATTTGAGTGAAATTTTATTAATTCTTAAAATCAATTTTTTCTATGAACGATTTTTTTTCAGGGAAGCGTTTGCCATTATATTCGTAATCTAATTATCTTTCTGCTGATATCAATTAACAGATCGGTGTAGATCTGTTCATAAAGTATGAACAGGTAATTCAATATAGGGAACTACACCGATTTGTTAATCAAATTGGTATCAGAAGAAAGATAATTTAAATACGAAAATAATGGTTTAGGCATGCCTGAAAAAAGGTGCACATGGAAAAATTGATTAAAATTATTTTAATTAAAAATAGCCATGAACACTTTTCGATATAAAAACTATTATAGAAGTATTTAAAAAATAATAAAATTTCAGAAAAAATATATCTCATCAGATGGGTGAAGATCGACCTTATTTATACTCTTTTTGGAACATAATTATCCCACTGTGAAAATTTTTATAGAGAAAAAACATGTTGGTTACTGTAGGTATCCTTCAAATTTCTAGCATGCTACTTTTTATAGATTCGAAGAAAGCCTCTGGAAACTAAATTTATGATAACCTTTTTCTATTTTCAAATTCTACGAGCTTAAAATCGAAAAGCTTCATATTTTGGTGGAGTTCTAAGTACAGTTTCTTTTCATGACTCATTTACAATAGTTTTTATTCTATACTTTTTTTTCCAAATGTATATAATAAAATGGTAAAAACAACTAATCTAAAAATGTGTTTTTACTACCGTAAAATTGTGGTAGTCAGAATATAGAAGCATAGCGAACGAGAAAACCTCCGTACAATTGGACTGGACATTTATGGACATTACACATACAAAGCAGTTTGAAGTTAATATTATTATATTTTACAAAAGTACTTTATTGTGTTTTATATTTATTATAAAAGGCCGTTTAAAGACATTTCCTGTCTTTATAGAATTATGTTTGATAAACTTAGAACTCGATCTAAAAACAACTGAAAAAATGTTATATATTAAGAGAAGCATGTGTTTTTGTAACCAATTTTAATGTCCACTCTCTTCACATGCGAGTTTAATCACTTAAACTTCAGTTAAAAAATATTTTTATTAAAATAGAAAAATAATCCTTTAACCTAAAGTATTGTAAAAAAGTTTTGGTTTATTGCACGATACATACATATAAACCAAATACATGCTTTGTAGTTAAGTAATGAGTTATTTTTGGCTTTACAATACCGCGCAACTATAAAAATATATAATATATTGTGTGAGAATGCTGCTTATAAATTTTATAATATAGATATCGCTTTTCAATCATCAACACTCTAACTATAGTCGTCTCTGTTCATCAAATGATGGATCTTCGATGGATTCATAATTAAATTAAAATTTTGTTTTGATATCATCGAAAACCTTATATTTTGATGGTATTATTATAAACTACAAGATTGTCTAAATATTTTAGATAGTTTTTTATCACACTCTCTAGATTTTTTGATTTAGAAATATCCAATTGAAAAAGGAAAACCTATATGATTCATCAAATTTCCAAAAATCGGATTACAAGGAAAAAATCGCATAAATTTCGCTTGTTAGATATTGTAAGTTCGAAATGATTTGCTTGAAGAAATCGGACTTTACATCGATATTAAATCTAACATTATTTTTCTTGTAATAAGTGGTAGACATATAGACGCCTTATATAATAAACTCTATGGTTCTTGATTTTTTTACTACAGATCTAAAACAAAGCCATGCAAAAAAAAAACAAACAAACGATAGGTAAGTAACATAACGATTATTAGAAAAATTCTCTATAATCCAGATGTTTTGTTTACAATGCCCGACGAATACTAAACAACAGATAAATATTGTATTCGAAGTATTAGATTTATTAAATTATTGTTTTTTTTTTTTTTGCTATCATTGTTCTGTTCAAAACCTGATGGATATCATTAAACTCTTGATTAAAATTCTGTAAAAAAAAGTATTGTACACTCGATACGCAATAATTCTGTAAAGCAATTGAAATATATCTGCGTTTATTACACCTTCTTCGATGTTCTAATATAGAATATTGTTTTTTCTTAGAATTCTAAATTAAGGATATATATCATATAGATGAGTCAATACTTAAGATAGAAAAAGTCTTACCAAAGTTTTATAGTTAATCAATCAAAAAATTACAGCAAAACTTGAAAATTTTGATGGGGGACATCATGTTCTGATATCAGATTGGACGTAGTTTTTCGAGTTACTTTAATAGCCAATTTATATCATAATAGAAACTAACAAATTTTATTTAAAACATTTTTTCGAAAAACGTTAGCTTTCGGAAGCGACTTAAAAATATATCATTTTTGCATTTAATCGAAAGAAGATTAAATTTTATTGATATTTGTAGGATAAAGTCATGGACACAGGTAAATGTCCTCTATTGTCCTGGATAACTTTTGGCTAAAGAAAAAGTGAGCAAAAATACTTAGTCGTTTTTAAATTTGTTCTAGTCGTTTTTAAATGTCCAATAGCACCTTATGATATTTTTAGAACAAATACAAATCCTCAGGATAAATAAGTACTAAATTAATGATGACAATATCATGACACAGATAGAGCAGTGGCTAGCATATCCGATTCTAGATACAATGTCCGTCGGTTCGTACCTAGCTGGAGTTTCGATTAAATTTTTAATTAAATAAAATCTAACGCTCAAATTTTATTTTTTAGATAATTGTTTTTATTATTCCCACCCCCAGACAGAAGATTGATTTATGACTATTTCCAGAGAGTGATTTATGACTATGTGACGATCTGACATATTTAGGTTTTTAACATGTTCTCCTATTACAAAATGTTATAAAATTTAATGAATTTTATAACAAAAACTTATAACGAAATAAAATTTAATAAAAAGTCATCAGTTTTGTTTATTTGTATTAGGAGAACATAATGAATAAATTAAACAAAACTTTAATAACTTAATTTAAAAAAATTATAACACCAATCGGATACGAACTGGATTACTCTGTTTCAGCAAGCAAGTGTGCTAACCACGGCTCTGTTGCTATCTTGTTTTTAACAACCATTAATTAATTACGTATACTTATTTTACTTATTATACAGACTAATGTCCTCTATTGTACTGTATAACTTTTGGCTAAAGCACTTTTGTTTTCGATTAAATGCAATAAGGACATATTTTCAAGTCGCATTTCCTCGGAAAAAAAACTATGTTAGGTGTGGAGATTAAAATGGCTCACTTTGTGTATGACGAAAATTATATTGAATAGAGAAATAGTTATAAAGATTAATGTTTATCGATAATTGTAAGTCAATGTCCAAAAACTTTTTAGAACAATCTGAAAAAATCATTAAATTGATAGTTAAAATATTCACTTCGGACCCACAAAAGCTCGTACATTTTCACCACCCACCGTTATAATTCGTTTCTTAGATAGTGAAATCTATTTTTAAATTACTTAAGCTAAAATATTTTGTGCCTTCCCACAAGAAACAAATGTGTTAGGACGAAAATTTCACTATAGAGATTCACAGATTTTCGATTGGAAGAACTCAAACGTAAAAGCATTACTTTTTAGATGGTAGACCCAAAAAGAAGCGAAATTTAAATGATTCGTTTTGTCTGCGTTTTGAGTTTTGGAGGATTGGCAAAGGTAAGAGTAGTATAAGGAAAAATAAATTTTTAATTGTGGCATGGTTCTTTTTGTCTGCGTTTTGAGTTTTGGAGAATTGATAAAAAAGGTAAGTTTGGTAATTAATAAAACACGCTTTTAATTATGGCATTTTGGCAAGATTTTTTTTCTATATTTTGAATTTTGGAGGATTCATAAAGGTAAGTTTGGTAGTTAGTATAAAAAAAAATTAATTTGAATCTACCTGGATGTGCTAACCCAAGCACTATTATTTTTTTACAATTACACCCAATTTTCCCATTTTTAAACCCCTTCGACGGATGTAATCACTAACATAAATAAGCCTAACCATTTCAAAATTTAAATAATTACTTGAAATAAAGTCTGAATATAATTATCGATATATAATTAATAAATTAAAAAAATATATTTATGGATAAAAAGGAAATTAATAAACAAAGTTGTTTTGGATGTACATGGCTTACAATTTGGATGCATAATTTAATTACCAAGGTAATTAATTAAAATATTATGTAATTTGAATATAACATCATTTAATTTATTACCATAGGTAAATGAATGGATTATACAATTTGTAAGTAATTTTACACCGTCCATAATGAAAGAAAGAATATAAGTAAGTACTAGCTCGGCCCGTGAAGAATTTCGCTCCCGTAGTTACCACAACTTCCCTGTAGCCGTGGCTAATTAATATTAGAGGGGAATGAATTTAAAAAAAAAAAAACTTTTAACAAAAAGCAAACCTTGGCTGACACCGATTCCAAAAATAACAATAATTTTAACTACATAATATTATCGTTATTTTTTTTACTTTTTAGTGCATATTAATTTGTTTTGGAAAAGTTTTTCTTTTGAAGTCGGTTGTCTTTTTGTTAAAAGTTTTTTTTTTATTTTGTGATTTTTAGTGAATCTGAAGTACACTAACTAACTTGTCACTAAAAAAAAGTCGTTGTTAGTCCTCGTTATTGTCGTGCATACTTAATACAAATTTAAGACTTTTATGGTTTTCTCATGGATTCCGTTGTCAGAATTGGACCAAAATGAAATCGGTTCACCCAGTCGAAAGTTCTGAGGTAACACACTTAAAAAAATTTGCAGTCGAATTGATAACATCCTCCTTTTTTGTTTGAAGTCGGTTAAAAATAGTAATGTTTGTCTAATAAACTTATTATTTAAATTTATGGATATTTTTTCGTTCAAATTATTTGTCTAGCGTGTTTTTTACTTTTATAACTTGATTTGAAACCCTCAATTTTAACAGATAAAATAAATTGAATTTGATAGAGCTAACTTTTGATAATGATAGGCAACTTGTTATACATGTAGTATACATGTATAACAAGTTGCCTATCATTATCAATAGTAGACAAATTAATTGCATAAAGTAGTACTAACCAGTACATTTTTCGTCGTACCTAGACATAATAAACTTGAAAATAGTAGGTGAATCATGGAATTTGATAAAGAAATAACGAAGATAAAGGTAAGACAGAAAAAAACCTGCTGGAGTAATAATATATAAGTACCTATATTGATACCATACGCGTGTAATTTTATTTATAACAACTAACTAACTCTTCGTTTGGCTTGGATGTCTATATTTAAATTTTATTCTCACTACAAAAATAGCGTTCTGTTCACCTTTTTAAATCCTTAAATGTGCCATAGTTATTTTTATTTTTACACTGGTTATTGTACTTATGTACTCTCACTTTAAATAATGAATCCAAAATTAGAATAAAAATACATACATCCACATCCAAAGATGTAAAAAAAAAACCAATAAAACATATTTAACATTGATCATGAAATTAAAAATGCATTTGATTATTAAATAAGGCAGTAAATGAATTTATATGTAAAAAAAACTATAGAGGTCTGTATTGGAGACTGCTTAAATATGAAATGCGATCAGAAAACAAAAAAAAACGTTCTTATAGAAAGAATAAAACAAACCAACAAACATAGCGTTATTTGTTAACGGTTAAATCAATGACTAAGTTTGCCGAAAAATTCGCTAAAGTAAAAAAGGTTTTCTTGCTATAAAAAAAGTTGACATCCAATGCAAAAAAATTAGTTGGAAAAGTTATAATTCTCAAAAAAACTTATCGATTGACGTCTGGTCATTCCGATTTAGATGCGTAAGTGCCGAGAAAAAGTAAGCAAAAATACTCAGTCGTTTTTAAATGTCCAATAACACCTTATGATAATTTTAGAACAAATACAAACCCACAGGATAAATAAGCACTAAATTTATGCTAATAATATCATGACACAGATAGAGCAGTGGCTAGCATATCCGATCCTAGATACAATGTCCGTCGGTTCGTATCTAGCTGGTGTTTTAAATTAAATTTTTAATTAAATAAAGTCATGTGTCTCAAATTTTATTTTTTTAGATAATTGTTTTTATTATTCCCACCCCCTGAAAGAAGATTGATTTATGACTATTTGCAGGAAGTGATTTATGACTATGTGACGATCTGACATATTTGAATTTTTAACATGTTTGCCTATTACAAAATTATAAATTTTCATGAATTTGAATAAAAATTTAATAAAAGTCATGAATTTTGATTTTTTGTATTAGGAGAACATAATGAATAAATTAAACAAAAATTTAATAATTAATGTAAAAAAAAAATTATTATAACACCCACCGGATACGATCTGGATTATTTTGTATCCACAAGCAAGTGTGCTAACCACAGCACTGTTGCTATCTTGTTTGGGTGTACCATTAATTAATTAGGTATACTTATTTTACAATCAATTTCTTACAAAATATTATCAATTTTTGTGTCAACTTTTCGATTTTAATTAAGGGGATTACGAGGCTCCTCGATACAAGCAACATTTAAGTTAATATTTGGAGAAGTTATTAGTAGGTTGACAAACTTTAAGTTTTGGGCCTCCGTAGATTAATTGGATAAAAAGGTAATTTTAATATTTTAGAAATATTTATTACTTCATGAACACGATAAGTAAGTAACACATTTATTTAAAATATTGAAATAAATTATTTAAAATATTTATAATAAAAAAGAATTGATAAACAAATTTATATTCAATGCATTTATTGCAAAATAAAATATATGATTAATTTATTGGAATGTGTTTTTCAAATATAATAAAATTCATTAGTTGGGGACGCAAGAGACCTTGATTGACTTACTATGGTGCGCTTTTTTTTTTGTTGTTAATTGTTATGAAACGTGGTCGGAAATGGTTACCATTTCAGGAACACAATAATAACAAATATTTAATTTTTTGATTGAATTGTTTCTGTGTCTTCATTATATGCCATAAAGACACAGACGTGACCCATGCACGTGCTCGCTAGACACAAAACTGAACACACACACACACATTTGACGACATTTTGATAATTAAAAAATTGTTTATTTTCATCAATTTTAATTAAAAATTTGATATATTTATTACCGTAATATGTTCTGTCTGTCATTTATATATTTTATTAATAAAAATCATGATTTGATTTTTAAATATACTATTTTTAAAATCATTTAATATACTACTTTATGCAATTAATTTGTCTACTATTGATAATGATAGGCAACTTGTTATACATGTATACTACATGTATAACAAGTTGCCTACCATTATCAAAAGTTAGCTGTCTATCAAATTCAATTTATTTTATTCGTTAAAATTGAGAGTTCCAAATCAAGTTATAAAATAGACAAAATTAGTTATTGATATCGTTTTTCAATTGACGATGATTTGGTAAATAAATAGTCAATTTTAAGAAAGGAATATGTTTAAAAAATTGTCGAAAAAAGTAGGCAAATTTTTATGTGTTCTTGTAACTTTTATAAGTCCTATTTATTTATATCATCTATTTGTTAATTCTTTTTAATAAGTATTTAAATTTTCTTCATTAAATTTTCTCTATTAAAATCATGGTAGACATTTTCATAAGCCAAATAATAAAATACTTATAAATTAAAATTTTTTATTCTAAAATGTCCAATAGCACCTTATGATATTTTTAGAACAAACACAAACCCACAGGATAAATTAGTACTAAATTTATGCTAATTTTACCATGACCCAGATAGAGCAGTGTCTAGCATATCCGACTCTAGAGACAATGTCCGTCGATTCGTATCTTGCAGGGGTTTTGAATAAATTTTAAATTAAATAAGATTATAAAGCTCAAAATTTTATTTTTAAGATAGCCTTTTTTATTATTTCCACCCCCTGACAGAATATTGATTTATGACTATTTTCAGGGAGTGATTTATGACTATGTGACGATCTGACATTTTTAATTTTTAACATATTCTCCTATTACAAAATGTTATAAAATTTAATTATTTTGACAGCAAACAACAAAATAATATATAAAAATGGCATAAATTTTGCTTCTTTGTAATAGGAGAACATAATGAATAAATTAAACAAAATTTTAATAATTTAATAAAAAAAATTATAATCAGTCGGATACGATCTGGGATAATCCGTATCCGCAAGCAACTGTGCTAACCACGGCACCGTTGCTTTCTTGTTCAAACTACCATTAATTAATTATGTATACTTATTTTCCAATCAATTTTTTACAAAATAATATAAATTTTTGTGTATTTGTACCAGGTATGGCCCTTGACAAACTGTTCGATTTTAAGTAAGGAGATTACGAGACTCCTCGATACAAATAAAATCGGATACAAACCTTTAATTTTACTTACCGTTTCAATAATTTTTCCGATTCCTTTTTTTCTTCCTTTCTTTGAGTATATTAAAATTTAGGCTTGCTTTAAAAGAAAACGTTTCCGAAAAGAATTTTGAAGAATAAAGCCCTGAAACATTTCTAATTTATCTATAATTCATTTGTTTTATGGAATCGAAAATTCAGATAAATATTGCTTAAATTCTACACATTTCTATAGGTTTTGACACTGGTCAAAACCTATTGAAATGTGTAGAATGTGTACAATTTTGTTTCGAAACTGAAAATAGCCATTCGGAAGAATTTGTAAAGGCTTTTTGAACCAGTGTTGTAGTTTTCAAACACAATTAATTAAATAATTAAAAATTTCAGCTAGAAAAGTTGTATATATTTAAAAAAAAAAATTTGTTAAGGACATTTATTGACCGATTATTTAAATAGAAAATGAAATCAAAAGTACTCTGTAAAAATTAAACTTAAAGAAAAATAGGTAAGTGAATAAATTGTAGTTAGAGTTTCATAATATTAATGAAAAAGTCTCAAAATTATAAACGAATCTGTTGCATTACTTTTTCCCTATCCAAACTATTGTTAAGTTTTGTGGGCAAATAAGTATTAAATTAATGACAAATTCAATATGACCCAGATAGAGCAGTGTATAGAACAACAGACTTCAGATACATTGTTCGCCGGTTCGTATCTAGAAGGAGTTTCGATTAAATTTTTAAATAAACAGAATCATAACGCCCAAAATTAATTTTTTAGTTAATTGTTTTTAGTATTCCCATCCCCTGACAGAAGATTGATTTATGACTATAAGCAACGAATGATTTATGACTTTATGAAGATCTGACATTTTTAGATTTTTAACATGTTTGCCTATTACAAAATGTTATAAATTTTAAATAATTTGACAGTTTTAACAAAATAAAATTTAATTTTATTATTTTATGATTATTTGTACTAGGAGAATATAATGAACAAAGTTTTTTGGTAACTAACATGTTTTCCTATTACAAAATGTTATAAAATTTAACGAATTTGACGTTTATAAGAAAATAAAATTTAATAAAAGTCATCAATTTTCATTCTTTGTATTAGGAGAATATAATGAATAAATTAAACAAAACTTTAATAATTTAAAAAAAAAATTATTAGTGTAAAAATCAGATTCGAACGAATATATTCTGTATCCGCAAGCAAGTGTGCTAACCACGGTACTGTTACTACCTTATTGAATGAACCATTATTTAATTATCTATACTTATTTTACAATAAATTTTTAACAAAATCAATTTTTGTGTATTTTTACCAGGCATAACCCTTGAACAACTATTTTGTTTTCAGTACGAGGATAAGAGGCTTTTCTATACAAATAAAAACGGATACAAACCTTTAATTTTACTTACCGTTTCAATAACTGTTAATTTCCCATTCTACCTTTCTTTGAGTATATTAAAAGTTGGTTTAGTTTTCATAGTTTTCGTGATAATTATAGGGTATACAGAATGGGAGAAAAGCGAAAAAAGACATCTATAACTTCAAAAGAAAATATTTCTGTAAAAATTAAACTTAAAGAAAAAATAGGTAAGTGAATAAATTGTAGTTAGTTTCATAATATTAATCAAAGAAATATCAAAATTATTAATGTATCTATCTGTTGCATTACTTTTTCCCTATCCAAACTATTGTTAAGTTTTGTGGGCAAATAAGTATTAAATTAATGACATGTTCATCATGAACCAGATAGAGCAGTGTATAGGACATCCGACTCCAGGTAAAATGTACCTCGGTTCGTATCTAGCTGTTACGATTAAACATTTTAATAGAGATTCATAACGCTCAAAATTTCATTTTTTTGATAATTGTTTTTGTTATTCCCACCCCCTGACAGAAGATTGATTTATGACTATTTGCAAGGAGTGATTTATGACTATGTGACGATTTGACATATTTAGATTTTTAACATATTCTCCTATTACAAATTGTTATAAAATTTAATTAATTTGACAGTTTTTAACAAAATAAAGTCATCAATTTTGTGTATTTGTACTAGGAGAATATAATGAACAAACTTTTTTGTGTACTAACATATTCTCCTATTACAAAATGTTATAAAATTTAATGAATTTTATAGTTATAACAAAATAAAATTTAATAAAAGTCATCAATTTTGATTATTTGTACTAGGAGAATATAATGAATAAAGTTTTTTGTGTACTAACATATTCTCCTATTAAAAAATGTTATAAAATTTAATGAATTTGATAGTTATAACAAAATAAAATTTAATAAAAGTCATCAATTTTGATTATTTGTATTAGGAGAATATAATGAATAAACTAAAACAAAACTTTAATAATTAAAAAAAAAATTATTCTATCACCGATCTGTTTCGAACTACCATAATCTCTAACCGGAACCAATCGTGCTAACCACAGCACTGTTGCTATCTTATACAATAAGCCGTTAATGAATTATGTATACTTATTTTACAATCAATTTTTTACAAAATACTAGGCATAGCTCTCGAAAAACTTTTCGATATTAAGTATTCGAGGCTCCTCGATACAAATAAAAATATATACAAACCTTTAATTTTACTTACCGTTTCAATTTTACGATTTTTCTTTTCTTCTTTGAGTAGTTAAAACTATCAATTTTAGTGTTACAGGCAAATGTTACAAAAGTTATTAATTTGACAGTTATAAATAACAAAATAAAATTTATTAAAAGTCATCAATTTTGATCATATGTATTAGGAGAATATAATGAATGAACTAATATAAAACTTTAATAATTTAATTTAAAAAAATTATCTTAACAACGACTGGAAACGAACTAGGGTACTCCGTATCCGGACGCAAGCATGCTAACCACGGCACTTTTGCTACCTTGTTGAATGTGCCATTAATTAATTATAAATACTTATTTTACAATCAATTTTTGTGTATTTGAACCATTCATAACTCTTGAAAAACTTTTCGATATTAAGTAAGAAGATTACGAGGCTCCTCGATACAAATAAAAATATATACAAACCTTTAATTTTACTTACCGTTTCAAATTTACGATTTTTCTTTTCTTCTTTGAGTAGTTAAAACTTAGGTTTGGTTTTCACGATTTTCGTGATAATCATAAGTAGATACAGAATGGGAAAAAAGTAATAAAACAGATTTATAACTTTAAACGTAAATATAAAGTTGTAATTATAAATATTGTAGTAAGTTCCATATTATTAATCCAGGAAGTATCAAAATTATAAACGAATCTGTTGCATTACTTTTTCCCCGAGTATTGTTAAGTTTTGTGGTGAAAATAAAACACAAAATTCAAAATTAACAGTCTCTTTATTTACTAACTTTTTTTTTTTTACAATTATATATGTACGTATGAAAAAATAATAATAAATATGTAAATTCAAAATAAGTACATTTCAAAATCGAACAAAAAAATTTTTAATACATGATTGGATACATTTTTAAGATTAGAGATTTTAATGTCAAAATAATTTGATGGTTTGTGATATTTATGTTGGAATATAGTACACTAAAATTGTTTAAAAATACATCTGGCAAGAAATTTTATTTATATTAAACTATGGAAAAAAACATTTATTTAATCCCAATAAAATAATTTTGGAATAAACAATTGGGATTCGTTTTGGAATATTATAGCAAATAATTATATAGGTATTATAAAAAAATCATGGCTGCGCTTACGTTCACAAAATTTAATTCTAGAAGCATAAAATTTTATTCTATTAGACAATAGATTCATTTTAAGATAGGACGAGCACCAAGAATTTTAGATTTATTGTTGGTACCTTATTTTCAACTTGAATCAGGAGATATGATGAAACATGTTTTAAATATTAACGAAATAAAAAAAAAATTTCGTTTATCTTACTTAGTTACGAACACGAGTATTCTGTGTTCGAAGTCCAGTATGTTAACCACTGCACTGTTCTTGTTATATTAAGTGGATCATAAATTTCGTACCAATTCATATTGATCAGATTAATTAATGCTAGATAAGTATTAAGATTTTGTGAACGCAATTATTAAACCCAAATAAATGTAATAATAAACCCATTTATCTAGGATTCATTTTTTTTATGAAATCGTAATTTTAGATAAATATTGCTTGAATACTACACATTTCATAGGTTTTGGACACTGATTTAAAACGCCCAAAGAAGAAAATTAAATTTCGTTTCGAAACTAAAAATAACGATTCGGAAGAATTTGTAAAGGCTTTTTGGATCAGTGTTGTAGTTTTCAAACACAATAAATTAAATTTTAGCTAGAAAAACTATACATATATATTTTTTTGAAATTTTTTAAGGACATTTATGTCAATTTAATAAATTATTTAAAAAGAAAAATACATGTATTTATTTTATTTTTTAATTTAATTGGTGTTATAATACTTATTTCTGTTTTTTTTTTATTGATTATTTTCAATTTTATAATATATTTACAGAAAAAGACAACAATCCTGTTTATAGTAATTTTTTGTGATTACAACTCGTCAAAATCAATATTCAATTAATGTGTCTATCAAAATTTAGACCAAAATAAATAAGAATTTTTTTATTTATTCTTTTACATAGAAAAAAACTAAAAAAGACTAAAACAAAACACACTTAAAGATTAAAAAATTTATCAATTCGTAATAAATAATTCAATTTTTTTAATATCTTATTTTTTGAGTAATTTTTTTTAAAAAAAAAAGGCACTATCGATATTTCAATTGACAAAAACTTTATTTTATTTACTAAAAAAAACTTAAAATTAATACTTTTTTCATTTAATTTAAATGATGATACCTAATTTATAAGGATTAAGTGCTTGATCCTTTGTAAAAAGCGATTAAACAAGTTCAATTTTTTTAAGTAAAAACATATGATGCTTTTTTTTTGGTAAATAAAATAATTTTTTTCTACAATTTTTATATAATTATTTCTAAATTCTAAATTAATCTTAAAAAAAAAATACTTTAATTAAGGTAACTCTCATTAACTATAGACTAAACTTGTGAAAACATAAAAGAACTATCCAAGAAGAAAAACCAACTAAGAAATCATGAAAATTGAATAAAAACTTTAAACAATGAAAAAATAGAAAAGAAATTGTTATTAGGGTTAAAAGAAAAAGTTATTTTATTTCAATGGAGTTACCTTATAATTATTATAAAATCAGGGTAGCGATTGAAATCACCTTTGATTTTCCAACGACGATTTAACTATCGGTTCATTTTCCTCTGTTATTTCGAAGTGAAAACGAATTAAGTTTCTTCATAACTATGATTTCTGTAATCCCTACATATTATAAATGTGAAAGCAAGCATGTTTGTTTGTTTGTTACGCTTTCACGTTAAAACTGTCGAATGGTTTTAATGAATTTTTTAAGCTGATATATCAGAATAACACATGAACTAAAATTTATAAAAATATTTAAATTTAAAAATGAAAAAATTAGATTTAATTTGACATTTATCATTTTTTAAATTTTTACAGAAATCTTTAATATCTGATCTATCTATAATCATCATTTTCAACCCTAAATTAAATAATTCTGTAAAAATTTTAAATAGTAAATGTCAAACAAATCATGGCCAACTATTCTGATATATACTAAATGAATTATGACTATTTTACATTTAACAAAATTGAAAACTGTGTCTATCAAGAGAAGGTGGAGGCTATAAAGCGTGGGTTTTTACTTTTAAGCCCAGTGAAGCGGGCGGATCAATCTAGTTTATTATATTTTCTATGAATTTTTTGAAATGTTTAAAGGCTTTTAAAATTTATCAGGTCAATTAATCTTAAAGAAATTACCAGAAATTTAAATATAAGCTCGACAAAAAGGAAAAGTTATTGAAGAAATTAATCTAAATAATATATTGAAAATAGTCCGACAATTTTCAAAGTTTCCAGATCGCTTGCAACCCTGATAAAAATAATTGTTTTTTTCGTTAAGCTAATTAATTTTTGAGCAAATTTTACTGCCCAAATATTTGGCAATTTTTTTTTATTCGCTTGACTTAGCTAGAGAAAACTTTCGTGTAAAATGTGATTGTATTTGTTATATTTTTACAATTTAATTATAATTTTTTTTATTGGTTATTCCAAATTAAGACTAGAAAAAAATGTAAAATTTAAAGAAACATAAATTCAAGAACCAAATAAAGTAATTCTTTATCGGCTTTTTTTTTTTTATTTGTAAAATATTACAAAATACATTAAACAAAATTTTCTAAATACTCGATTAGATTTTTCAGTGTTCCGTTCCAGAAAACACCAAAGATTTCTTCAAAGGTCACACTTAAATTCACATTAAAAAATATCTCTTGTATGGGACTAAATTTTTTTTTCAAATTTTATTATTTTCATATAAAATGGAAGCATGAATTAGTTTCAAAATAATTTTTATGTGATGATTTATTTCTTTAATTGCACTTAGCGTAAGTTTAAAAAGAAAATTGGGCGCTATATTTTCATGAAATTTTTTATGAGTTACAAACAAAAATTATTGATAAAGGCGAGGTTTTTTAAAATTTATTTTGAGGAATATTTCATTTTGGAATGAACAAAAAAAATAGGTCCAGTAATTCAAAATTTCATTTCATTCCATTTCTTATTTCAAGAAAATAAGTACGCAAAATAAAGAAAAATTACTAGGAAAACATCCAGCTTTTTCCTAGGATTATTCCAGAATAACGAATTTTTGTTATAAATTTCGTTCAGTTTTTATACTCAAATCAATTTCCTGTTGATTTGTTGTTGAATTTAGAGTAATTGTGTTAAGAGTTTTTGTCGTAACCGACGGAGCCGACGAAGTAATTGTCGAAGAATTTTGACTCGAAGTAGCGGTTGATGAAGCAGTTGTCGGTGCAGGACCCATTAATGGAATAGTTATAAATTGTGGAGGAGCCCCAGGAGGGCCATTTTGCAAACTTAAAATAACACCAGCACCCGTAGGTACTCGACTTTCTTCACCACTCCCGGTGGGTGCGGCATACATAGCACCACCGGGAGTTTGATAGACAGTAATACCCGGAGGCAAAGCACCAGTTAGGGGACTTGAAGTTGTTATATTATTCGTAGTTGAATTCGATGTTGTCGATACTAGAAGAAAATCGTTAGAGAAAAATAATTTTTGTTTTTTTGGAATTTTTTTTTTAATTCTTACCTGTTGGAAAATCGAAATGTTTCTTATTTTCGGTGTTATTTGTGGGAGGTCCTGGCGAATCTGCACCACTACCCGAATCACTTGAATCTCCACAACCTGGTGATGAATCCTCATCCTGTAACAAAAAGAAACAAAATTATAGTTAAAGGCAAAGATTATGAATCTAGCTTTCTCGAGTTTCAATTTCGAATATATAAAATAATGAAATGTAAAAGTGTTTTTCCAAATCTTAAATGGATATTTCACCGGAAATTGGTTCAAGTTGCTCAAATTTTACCAAATTTTCAATGAGATACCAAAAAAATTATAAACTTTAAAGATCTAAAAATGTAATTTTGAAAAAATGAAAATTGAAGGAGTTTATGAGTTTAATTTCTCGCCAATTAAAAAAATTAAGTTCTAATTTCATTAGAATTGACGTGATGCTTCTATCTGTATCAAAACAAAATAAAGAACAGTTTTCACAAGTTTTTATTAGCCTAAAACGAAGTTTTCGAAAAATTAATGAAAGGAATTTTTATCGAATTTTACAATTTTCTAAAAGAGAACCCTTTAAAAAATTTCCTTTCTATTTCCACAAATGAAAACGTTTCAAATAGTTTCTCTCAAAAATGAACCTTTATCTAACAAGATATAATACTGGGACAGGAGGCAAATGAACTTTTAATTGATGAACAAAAATATTTATAAAAATTAAAATGATTTTTAATATTTAAATTAACCACAAAATCCATGACCATCTTGAGATAAGCATAAAAGTATTGTGTGTGCCAGTAATTTTAAATTAAAAAAAAAAAAAAAAAAAACATTAGATATTCAGTTTAAATATCATCACATTTATAATTTATTATTATATTATTTTTTTATATTAAATTAATTAGTCATTTTTAATTTTAATTTATTTATCATTGATTAATTGATGATTTATCATAGA
Organism: Chrysoperla carnea; assembly: GCF_905475395.1. NCBI lineage: Eukaryota > Metazoa > Arthropoda > Insecta > Neuroptera > Chrysopidae > Chrysoperla > Chrysoperla carnea. Next base: position 4,625,036 of record NC_058341.1, read on the forward strand.
ATAAATATTTTTTAAACTACACAGTTAAAATACAAAATAGAAGTAAGTTTTTTAATAATCAAACTGTCAATGACATTTGTTTTTCCTGTCCAATAATAATTAAATTATTAATTATATTTAAACTATTATTTATGAATACTTTAAATTTAAATTTTTTTTAATAACTTTTTTCATTATTTTTTATGTAACAATTTATTTATAGAGAATTTTATGTTATATAATTCAGGAAGCCGTATATATTATATGGGGATAATAAGTTTCGAATATGCAATAAATCAGTGATAAAGTTTCTACTTTTAACTTCAGTTAAAGGTATGTTAAAGGTAACTTAAGGTAGTATGAGCGCCAAGGCAAGCTTAGACTTGGGGTTGAAATTATTTGTATTTTATTTTCAATATTAAAGATGAATTTTGTTATAACTTCATGAATGTGGACGAAAAATAAGAATACAATTTTTTGATATCTGCCTTGGTTTTCGAAATATCTAAATTTTATTCTTACTTTTCGTCTTATATTGCCAAGTTATAAAATAATTCACCATCAAAATTGATAAAATATATATTTTTTAATTTGTGTGTCCACTACCGTGCTCATACATCCTTAATAAGTCGGGCACAACGGTTTTTTTTTCTGTTTCTAATAACTTACTAAGGTTGAATTTTCATTTAAATAGTTTTTTTTAATTTCCACCAACTAGTTTTGGAGAAATCCATGAAAACATATCATCCATCTACCGTTTTCCCATAAAACTAATGTTAAATATGCCTAAATTGAAAAATTTATTTATTTAAGTAATGGGGCAACTCCCCTTAAAATTTTTAAAATTGATTTAGACTGAGTACAACCGCAATTTAAAAAAATCAAGCTTTTTATCAAAAATTGCCCTGGCACTCGTATATCCTTAAATTTTGAGATATCTGTCTTCAATATACAGGTTACGATTTTGATGAAATCCTCAAGAAATTTTAGAAAGCTAACGATTTCCGAAAATATGTTTTAAATAAAAAATGATAGTTATTTTATGAAAATCAACTTTCGAATTTAAAGTGTTATTTTATCTCTTACTTTTTAGGATCTAAATTGACTTTTAAAGTAACCCGAAGAACTAGAATCAATTAAAATGAACTTAAAATTTCGATATACGACCTTTTTGAATTACAGAGACGATATTACTAACATATCTTCTAACATTTTTGTAACCAATTAATAAAAAAAAAAAAATATTTATAATAAAAAAAACTTAAATTAACTTACACTATTTAACAGATCGATTTGTTAAATTATTTGTCGTTTAACAACATGCAGCCACACAATTAGAGAGGTCTGCTATAGTAGCAAATGAACCAATAAAAGAAGTAATTAACTAAATATATATATCTTTATATATACTCTTATTATTAAATCAACTTAACTAATTATATTGTAAACAATGTAATTTAACCAAGAACGGTTCAATTTGCTCTATAGCAAAAGAGGGCAGCCGTGAATGAGCAACCTTTGTAAGATATCTGATTCTGATCTCAGTGTAAATAGCAACAAATTAAAAAATATATAAAAAATAAAATAACACCGTAGTACAGTAAAAGAGTAAAAAGATATATAATAATTAGTTTTGTAAGATAATTTATATATTTAAGTGTGTATTTATTAGTTAATACTTTTATTTATTTATTTATTTTTTAAGTGTATTAAATTGAGATGAGCTTCTGTAAAAATTTTTTTTATTCGATCAATTCATGTGAATATATCATGCTAACAAAGGTTCAAATGGTTTTGGGTATTCAATGAAAACTATCTTTCTTCTGATACCAATTTCGATTATTTACAAGTCGATGTAGTTACCTATATTGACTTACCTGTTGATACTGTTAGTCAATATAGGTAACTAGCGATTTGTAAACCAATCGAAATTGGTATTAGAATAATATAATTTGAGCTTTAAATTAAAATTCTTCTTTTAAGTCAATTTGCCTATAAGAATTAAAAATTTAGTTCATTAGTATTAAAATAATGACTGACCTAACAAGACAAAAACAGCTAAGTCATTAGCGTTTCAGACTTCGGACACAAGATACCACTGATCGTATCCAGTGGAGGTCAATAAATTTTTTTTTTAGTTGAATTAAAAATTTTGAAATTGTTTTCATGTTCTCTTAATGCAAATACTCAAAATTTCATGTTTTATTCTAGTAAAAAGCAGTTCCATGAAGTTAAATTTTTAAATTTTCATCATATTCTCCCGATAAAAAAGCACTAAAATTTGATGTTTTATTTTATCCGAGAGATTTTTCGTAATAAATTTCCATATTTTTATCATATTCAAATGTGTTACAAATTTACTAAATTTTAAGTGTTATTGCTAGAAAAAGCGAGAAGAATTTTAGAGTCAAATTTTGTGCTAGGAAAACATGTTAGATTAAATGTTTAATTATCCCGTGTATTTCTTGAAAAAATAAATAAAATTTTATCTTTTTGAATCAGGAGTCCATTGTGTTCGAAGTCCAGTACACTAACCACTGAACTGTTCTTGTCATGTAATATCCATCATAATTTTCGTAACAATTAATTAAAATTTGTTTTTCCAAGAAATTAAGAATTTGGAAAAATCACAAAAAATGTCAAGCAGTCAGTCATGGTCATAATGAAGTTTCAAATCTTAAGTATTAAAGAAACAGTTGCCAATAAGTATGAAAATTCAATAAGATTACGCAGCTCCTACATAATGTTTTTCTACGATTAAATTGAACAAAGGTTCTTAATTTTAATCTTCAGATATATATATTCTATAATTTTAATCGGTTTTTCATTTTTTATATTTTCAAATCGAACATATATATCTATTATTATTTCTATAGATAAAACATTAATAAGAATTAATGAACGTATAGCAATAAATAAAATACGTTTAATAATAATAAAATAATAATAATAATAATAAAAAAATTAAATAATATACAATTATTATTATTATTTTATAACAATAAATGCCGCTATTAATTTATTAAAAACTACATTTTAAAGTAGTCAATATTATTACTTAATACTCTTTTTTAAAAAACTTTACTTAAGTATTTATTTGTAAGATGTAAGTTAAGCTAAACTAACTTGACTTAAGCTTGTGTGTTTGTTAAGTTTAAGTAAGTATTGCATGTTTGCTTGCTTGCTTTGCTAAGTAAGTATAAGATTGTATCATCATCTTCATCAGCACAACATTTTAACTTGTATTTAAATTGTAATTTCTTATTATTATCGATTTAATAATACCTATTTTATCGGTATTTCTTTTTTTCATTTTATTTTATATACATAATGTTTTTGTAATTTAAACTATTAGTAGCTATAGTACCCGACGTTGTCCGGATAAGTTTCACAACTTGCTATAAGTTTAAAATTATATCTGAAATGTTCTAAGACATTTTCGGGTTTCACATGCCTAACCGATCATCATTTAGGAATTTTTGAAAAACATGTGAAATAATGTGTATTTCGATTAGGAAAACATAGTGAACGATTAGGAAACATAGGATTTAAAAAAAAGATAAGGATGACTCCACCTAGATACGAACTAGGGTACTCTGTATCCGAAGCCCAATACTCTACCCAATATGCTATTATTGTCTCGTTAAATTAATCATTAATTTAAGTATAAAATTTTAGATACTTGTTAAAATGAATCGATCGACTTAATATGGAAGTTAGATTTTCATATTCATTTCTTATAGTCAAGCGATTAAGAATGTATGAGCATGGTAGTGGGGGCACAAATTTAAAAATAGATATTTTCAATTTTGATGATAAATTTATATTATTACTTGACGATATAAGACGAAAAGTAAGAATACAATTTTTCGATATCTGGCTTAATTTTCAAAATATCGAAAATTGAAAATTTTGTTTAATTATTTAGCTTTCGATATTTCGAAAACCAAGACACATATCGAAAAATTTTATTCTAATTTTTCGTCTACATTCATGAAGTTATAACAAAATTCATCATCAAAGTTGAAAATAAGATAAAAATAATTTCAACCCTTAATCTACCCTGCTTTTACATCCCTTATATGGACGGTGACACTTAGTTTTTTTCTTTTCTAATTCATTGCTAATATGTTTACTTTCTATTAAAAAGTTTTTTTTAAATTTGTTTTCATTCATTCCAAATGAAAATTATCAAAAACTTCCAAAATATGTCGTTTTTTGAGATTCCTCCATAAGAGCCAATGATATATATATATCGATTTTTAATGACTTTTTTCTTAAAAATTTGCACGGATACCTAAGCTGAAATTTTAACCACATATTCTTTGAGTAAAAGACTACCTACAAACAAATTTTGAGCCTTTAAATCAAACATTGTTGTCATGCTCATACATCCTTAAGGATTTGTCTATGTAAGAAATACAATTGTTTTTTTCATAGAACAATCTGTATAAATATAAATTATTAAAATTAATATAATAATAAATAAATAAAAATAATTTTTTTGCTTAATAATAATCAGTTTTATTTCTTTTATGTATTAAAAAAACTATATATATATATATATATACTATGTATTTAATTTATGATTAAAATAGTGAATAAAAAAATTATTGTTTTGGTTGAACAAAAGAATTGAAGATTAATCTAAATCGTTCGCCTCTTTAGTGTAGTTAGTGACTGTGGCACGTGATCATCTGATCTCTAGTTATAATTACTAACAAGGTATCTTATTTATTTATATATATTTGATGAAAAGAATGAAAAAAAAAAGTGATGGAAGCTGCCGGCCTCTGTCTATTTAATAATTAATTGTTTATTAAAACTGTTCGATGTATAATAACAGATTTTTTTACATAGCGACTTTAAATTTCTTTCAAGGTAGTACGAGCGTTAGGTCAAATTTAGATTTGCGGTTGAAATTATTTGTAAATTTGATGATAAATTTTTATATTTGCCTTGGTTTTTGAAATTTCGAAAACTAAATAATTAAACAAAGTTTTCAATTTTCAATATTTTGAAAATTACTCTAGTTATTGAAAATTTAACTTCTCATTTTTCATCTTATATTGTCAAGTTATAAGTCACCATCAAAATTATTAATTTTTTAAAGTTTGTATCCCCACTACCGTGCTTATACATCCTTAATTAGTCAGAAAAGTGTTTTTTTTTTGTTTTCAATCATTAATTAAGGCTTTAACTTAAATTTAAATAGAAATCTTTGAAAACATATTTATCATTCATCTACCGTTGACGCAGATGAGAGATCATGAGACGAATACTTTATATGCCTACTTTTGAAGTCATTTATTTATTTAAATAACCGGGCAAACACTCTTAAAATTTTCAGAATTGATTTAGACTTAGTAAAACTACCTATAAAAAAAATCAAACCTTTTATCCAAAATTGCCCTAGCGCTCATACATCCTTAAAGAACATACAGCTACTTATTTGATCCTATTTTTTGCACTCCGTTAGTAAATTTTAGATGGTTTTTTTGAGCTTGCTGAGACTTAACTTTTATTATATTATCAGGAAAGTACAGTGTAAAATAAAAGCGTTTCTTTTCAGATTCGTATAACAAGTAAATATTTATTTATTCAACAGTCTCCATACTTAATTCAAGAAAATAAGTATTTGACTGTTTAAGACAAGAAAATATTTACTTGCAGTACTAATTATTTAACTGATTTCTTTGATTATAATTGAATGTTATTACTTTTTTATTAATGTAGGAATAATTCTAAGAAATTATTAATAATTTATATATTTAATATAATAAATTTAATAGATTTTCCTCATTATTATATTTAATAAAAACATTAAAAATTAAATAAGAATAATAAATATTATGACTGTCACAATAGCGTCTAAAAATAATAGATAATAGTATACCAAATTTGGTGAATTCAAATCACCATTAAACTTGAAACTTTAACAGCTATTAAAAAATTTGTCTGCTTGTAAAAGACAACATTAATGAAAATGCATGTACACAATTTAAGGATGATCTTAGGAAAACGTGATTTTTTGGGAACGTCCTTAAGGATGTATGAGCATGACAACAATGTTTGGTAACCGTGCAAATTTTTAAGAAAAAAGTCATTAAAAATCGATATAAAATACATTGGCTCTTATGGAGGAATTTCAAAAAACGACATATTTTGGAAGTTTTTGATAATTTTCATTTGGAATGAATGAAAACAAATTTAAAAAAAACTTTTTAATAGAAAGTAAACATATTAGCAATGAAAAAAGAAAAAAACTAAGTGTCACCGTCCATATAAAGGATGTAAGAGCAGGGTAGATTAAGGGTTGAAATTATTTTTATCTTATTTTCAACTTTGATGATGAATTTTGTTATAACTTCATGAATGTAGACGAAAAATAAGAATAAAATTTTTCGATATGTGTCTTGGTTTTCGAAATATCGAAAGCTAAATAATTAAACAAAATTTTCAATTTTCGATATTTGGAAAATTAAGCCAGATATCGAAAAATTTTATCCTTACTTTTCGTCTTATATCGTCAAGTAATAATATAAATTTATCATCAAAATTGAAAATATCTATTTTTAAATTTGTGCCCCCACTACCATGCTCATACATCCTTAAAGCTACTAATACTGCAGTTGTTAAATTTTACTCATAAGTAATATTTAAACGAAAAAAAAAAGAAGTTCCCATCTTATTCTGCAATAATTGTAGTAAATAAGCGCAAAATAACGTACAAAACGTAGCGCGCACAACAAAAAACAGTACAAACTCACTCAAGTTATTCCATATGACTTTAATTAGTTATAAATAAAATTTATTTGCATTAAATCTATTGTTCCGTAGACTTTTTAAATAATTAATAGTACCTAAGAATAATAATAACAAAAAAACAAAACTTTAATTTATTTAAGCGCATTGTGTTTGTATGTAAGGTTAACAACAATTGTCGTTAAAAAACTGTGTGCTTACAACAACTAACATTCAGTCAGATAGACTTTTAGTTTGTTTACTGTGGACTGGACTGGACTCTCTCTCTCTGGTGGTGGACACATTGTTGGAAGACATGGGGCAAGCAATACAAATGACATTTTAAAATGTTCCAACAAAACACACAAATGAAACTTTATTATAATATCTGTGTGTATAGTATATATACAATTGAATTCAAATTGTTACTACTATACTCTGAGTAAGCACACAAAAAATGATTTAAAGGGGTTTATAGACGTTCTAAAAATAAGTATCGAGCAATTGAAGATAACTATTGATTTTACTCATTAGCTTCTATCGTCTGAATCTATGTATATAAAAGAAGAAACTGACTAGCTGGCTGACTGACTGATCAATCAACGCACAGCTGAAACGACTAGGTTTAGAAACATTAAATTTTGTAGAAACGTTTCTAAAGTGGAATAGTATTAACAAAATTTAAAAAAAATAAACAGTGAAATCGGAAAAAATCACAAAAGGTGTCGCCCTATTAGCTCAGTTGGTATGTTTAGGGTAGCGGGTTCGATTCCCACCGTCGCAACAAAATTAATTTAATTAATAGTTGTGATGGGCTGGTGTAGTGCATGGTATATGCATGAAGGAGGTACACTTAGCCTCTGAAAATGAGGAGCTGATAAATGAAATTATCAGCGGAAAGGTGGTAAAACACAAATATGGTATTACAATGGGCTCTATAGTCTAAGTGTGTCCTTCGTGGACAGCCAATATAACCTAACCTTACTAGTTTGTTTGTGATTTCGATAATAAAAATCTTTATCCGAAACCATTTAAATCCAATAAAATTTATTTTATCGATAGTTTACACGATTTGTTTTATACTTTTTAGATTTCTAATGATCCCAGGCTTGTGTCTGTCCACTTGGAATATGTCAGTGGTAAACGAAACGATAGCGACAAAAATATTGAATGTCTATGAGCTACTTTAAAAATACGCTGAAGTTATTTATTGTACGCATAAATGTGTTTCACTATGGCCGCAGTTTTTCAAGAGACAAGTAAAAAAAAATTCATATATAATATACATTATATTATAAAATGGAATTTCTACAAATGAAGATTTAAAAAAAAATAAATTATAAATAAAATAAAATAAATATTTTTATATAAACAATAGTAAATAATAATTGTCTAATAAATAAAATAATAATATAATATAATTTTTTAATTTTAATATTTATTTGATAATAATTATATTTATTATCTATTTTATATGAAAAGAAATGAAAAAATTATAAAAATTTAGAAAAAAAAAGACGATATTAAACTAGAAAATGTAATTAAATATTTAGATACTGACGTAGCATATTAATGCACAACAAGTTTTTATGAAGCAGATAAACATGATTAAGCCTGATAACAATGTTTGAATTAAAGGCTCAACATTTTTTTTGTAGGTAGACTTTTACTCAAAAAATGCGGTGAGAATTTCAGCTTAGATATGCATGCAAAATTTTAAGAAAAAAAACATTGAAAATCGATACCAAATACGCTGTTATGGGGAAATCTCAAAAAAAAGATACATTTTGAAAGTTTTAGATAATTTTCATTTGGAACGAATGAAAATTATCAAAAACTTTTTAATAGAAAGTAAGAAATAAAACCAAGTTTCTCCATCCATATAAGGGATGTGTACGAGTAGGCTAGATTTAGGGATGAAATTATTTTTATCTTATTCTCAATTTTGATTATGAATTTTACTATAACTTCATGTAGGCGAAAAATAAGAATAAATTTTTTTCGATATCTTACTTGATTTTCGAAATATCAAAAGCTGTATAATTAAAGAAAATTTACAATTTTCAATATTTTGAAAATTACGGCAAATATCGAAAATAACTTTTCGTCTTATATCATCAAGTTATAACATAATTCACTTTCAGCGAATTGACGAAGGAAATGGAGCTATTGCTATTGTACTGATGATGGAATTTTGATGGAAAATTTCTTCAAATGTTCATCAAATTCTACCTAATAAATGTCAAAAATAAACATAATTAAAATTTATAAATATGTATGTGTCTCTAAACTCTCTAGTGGTCATAATATAAGACCGATTTGATTAAAATTTGGGGGTTTGCTATATGAAAGGTGAAGTTCGTTAATGCGATAAATCGACCGATTAACAAGGAGTGGGGGGATGCGAAAATTATAAATATTTTTGTATTTTTTCAGATACAGGACGATTTTTTTCCAAAACGCTTAGTTTTCGACATAAAAATTCTTGAAAAATTAAAAATGCAGTATTCCATTTTAAGAAAAATGTATTATTTATTCAATCTCTGAGGGAATTCGCTTAGCTAACGCATAGCTAACGCAGCTCCTGCGTTACGAATGTTTTTTTTTATTTCTTTACATAAATAACTGGGATCATAGACGATCATACATCCTTAATAAATTTTAATATATTTACAGATTTTTGGTGGAAGACTTGGTAATATTCATATCATCGCATCGTCAATACTCTTCTCTGCGCTTCCACCAAAAACTCTCACAAAAAAGTGAAATTGTAATTAACCCTTCACAAAACGTCCATCATAAAGTAAAAATAAAATTAAATAAAAATTTAAAATAGGCTTCTTCTTTTTTTTTTTCAAAAATCTCAGCATGACTTAATACACGTGCTATAGTGAGTAGTAAAATAGTATTTTTGTAAAATATAATATGTAATAAATAAAACATACAACGAATGCTATATACCTATGTAATACAAAATACATGAAATGTCGTTACCAATGTTTGTAATAAAAGGGCTACTAGTGTTCGTTTTATACCTTTAAGATATCGTTGTTCGTTGTTCATCGTTGCTCTCCAATGTGGGGACGACATCAGATTTTAATATTTACAACAATCCTAACAATAATAATAATAATAATATGTACATTTATTTAAAAAAAAAATGTAATCATTTAATAATACATGTAACAAAGTGGAAGCAAGGGGGGGGGGGGAGCGTACGAAAGAGAGAAGACAAGAGGCAATGAATTTGATGTGTAGGTACACACAATAAAATGGATATTATAATAATATTTTATGCATCTTGTTAGTTATATAATTTATTTCAAATAGTTTGAATCCATTAAGTTAGAATATATTTTTTTGTAGAATTCCATATTCGCTCCGTGCGTGAGTTTCGTTTCCATGGTAACGATACACTACTTTAATTATAGAATTGTATGGATGCATATATAATTGTATGGATTGTATTTATGACGTACATTGAAAATTTAATATTATTGACTCACAAATTTAAATAAATAATTATGATAATTTACATTTGAAAAATAATATTTGTGCAATTTGATTTCTTATTTTTATAATTTTTAATGCATTAAGTTTAATTAATTCGTGTTTTTCAATAATTTTAATTTGACATTTTCTATAAGATGTAAACATGTAAAGAATTGCAAATTAGTCATAACAGCCCCCTTTAACGCCAAAATTTTTCACTGGAAGCGCTGGCATCGATTTTATTGTCCCTACCATGACTACGCACACAACGAATACAGAGTGGACCATTTTTATATATTATCAAAATCCAATCAAAAAATAACTTTAACAAAAATTTTGTCATCATATTGGATCTAGTAGGTCCTAAGTAAGTCAGTAATAATCAATTTAGGGTCCAGAATGATTTAATAGGCAATTTAGGTCATAAAGGTTAGCAGCGCCGGACCAAGGGTGGAGCAATTGGAGTGCAAGGTCGAGGTCTTGAGTTACAAGAGCGTCAAAATGCCAAATGTGAAAAATAATTTCGTATTTTAAGTGTTGATTATTGAAATACAAGTTAATTTTTGGAAAAAAAAAAGACTCCGAAAGACTAACTCCTCTGTGTCTATAACTTTGACCTAAAATTCTAGTTTCGAGGTCATTTGATTAAAAAAATTTACCTGGACTTAAAAGTTATAAACACAGGCGAATGAACTTTATTGTCAAAACTTAACATTGCCTTGATAAGTTTTGTTAAAAAAATTTTAAGTTTGTTTTCTTTCGAATGACGTATTTTAAAGTCGTATTTCCTTCGAAAGGTAACGATTTTCGAAAAGACGAAAAGTAAGAATAAAATTTGACTTTTCCAATGTATTTGACATCGATTTTCACTGATTTTTTTCTTAAAAATTTGTATGGATACCTAAGCTGAAATTTTAACCCCATATTCTTTGAGTAAAAATCTACCCATACAAAATTTTGAACCTTTAAATCAAACATTATTATCATGCTCATACATCCTTAATTCAAAAGTTTTCAAAAAATGTTTAAATAATACAAAATTTTTTAATGGAATGCTCCAAAAAACCACGAAATATTTTCAATAATCGGTAAAAATTATGATTATATTAGATAAAAAATAAACAAATAAAAAAACAGTTATTAATCGACTCCAAAAAGAGGAACGATTTAGCCAGTATATACGACAATTTGTCTGGTAACCAACAAAATTGGCATTTCTCACGTTTATACTCCCATAAATGAAACATGGTACCCGGATTAAAATTTTTGTAAATACACTCATTAGAATTTCGTTTTCTAAATAATTTCTTAAAACTGAGTATAAACAATATTTTTTACAGAAAAAAAAACTGACCCAATAAATCAACAAAAATTTTTTCCCATTACGATAAAATCTCGTTAAAAACGGTAGTAACACAAAATTAACAATCAGGAACTTCAAGTTAACAAGAAAAAAAATCATAATAACAGTATTGCAATTAAAATCCAAATATTCTCAAACCAAAAATACATACAAAAAAATATCGCATAAATAATCGTGTGAAAGATTTCTCATTCCATAGCAAAAAAAAAAACAAAACATACAAAGCTTAAAACATGGTCATCTCAAAAACTCATAAAAATTCAATCATACTCATCAAAAATTATAATGTCATACATTTATTACAATCACAAAAACAAACCAATCGTTGCGGATATGGTTTTTAGGAGTCAGACCAATAACTCTTTGGAAATTTTTGGAAAAGTATACTTCAAAATGTTGATTTTGCAAATAAAAAGTGACTAAAAATTTATTTCGGAAAAATACACACGCTTTCTTGCCAAAAACTTCAATTAAATTTTAAAGTATCAAAAACGCGGGCATCAAATTTGATGACGTAATATGGGTATCATTATACGAAATAACACAAATAAGTTTGACAGATATAGTCATAGACAACTGATTATCATAAATAAAAAATACTTATTATCTATGGATATATTATACCCAGCTGTCTACTTTCAAAAAAACCGTACATTTTCAAGATATTTTGTTCACAATATTCGCACCGTGCGTGAGTTTTATTGGAGGCGTTTCTATGGTAACAATACACTACTTTAATTATAGAATTGTATGGATGCATATATAATTGTATGGATTGCATTTATGACTTACATTGAAAATTTGATATTATTGTCTCACAAATTTAAATAAATAATTGTGATAATTTACATTTCAAAAATAATATTTGTGCAATTTGATTTCTTATTTTCACAATTTTTAATGCATTAACTTTAATTAATTAGTGTTTTTCAATAATTTTAATTCTGGCATCGATTTTATTGTCCCTACCATGACTACGCACACAACGAATAGTTAAAAACGCTTGAATTGTGTTTCTTTAATTAAAATTTTACATTTTACATTCAATTAAAAAAATGTTTTATGTCATAAAGTTTTATATTTCGAATTTCATGATTAAAATAATAGCGTGCTTTCATCAAGTTCCCAAAAAAACAAATAAAAACCGCGAGCCAGATACCTCTCTCTGGCAAGTGAATTTATCGCATCATATATAGTCTTAGGTAACATTCCAAAAATTATATCAAAAACTTGCTTCGAATTGAATTAATAAAATAAAGAGCAAATAATATAATAATATATCTGTTTTGCAATCACGATCGATACATACTAATTGAAATAGTTTATAACAATTTTTTGGAGTTCGGACGTGCGTTGTTGGATCGCGTTTCGATTAACTATTATTCTTATTTATTCTGTACAGTGTTCACAGAGGCCGTTGGACGATTGAAAATTGCATATTTTATTTATTATTAAATAAATAAATAATTCTGTTTAGTATCATCGATATATCGGCTATAGTAGTTTGATGTAACGACAGTTCATTTAATCATGAAGATGGAAAAAGTATATTATGTTTTTCATACTAATTGTTACTTATTATCCAAAAGATTATGGGGTGGAAAATGGGGTTTGATGTAACGAGAATTCGTTAGATCATGAAGATGGAAGAATTATAGATTAGAGAGGCGAAAAATGGGAAAATTATTTAAAACAACAGTACCTTGGCAATCGAATTTTCATCGATTATCGACATTTAATGATTAGTTAAAAAAAATAATAATATTACCATCGAAAAAGTACAAAGAATTTGATCGGAATTTGACCTATCTTGATCTATAGGGAAAATTCGGCTCAAAAAATTAAAAGTCAGACCCATTTAATGATTGATAAAGTGTTTCTATGATACTGGTCGAAAATATATATGAAATATTTCATTTTAATAAAATTTTCGGCGATATCAAGAGATATTCGTCAAATGAAATTTTTGTGTTTTTTTAGTCACCTTTACCTTATATTTTCAAAAAAACTGTGATTTGAGAAATTTGGTACTGATAAAATCCTTAAAATCTCTCAAATATCCGTAAAATCGAGAATATTGAGAAGTAAGTAAGATTGTGATTTTTGATAAAAATGATTTCCTAAGGTAAGTAATAAAAAGCAATCAAAATTTTTCCAAAAAAAACCTCCAGAATACATAAAAATTGTTTTTATTAAAGCTATTCCAAGATTTTTTGATCAGATTTCATTGATTTATCTTAGATTTTCTTTAATTTCTATAACAATTCTCAATCTTTTTATATAATCATATAAAAGCAGAAAACCGCTGGGTCTAGAGCGATGAAAGTTTGCACAAAAGTTTCTTGAATGACATAAGTGTGCATTAAGAAGGAATTTTTGGAAATTAATCCAGTAAGGGGTTCAAATGAAGATTAAAAATTGATCAATTTGGAAAGAAAAAATGTAAAAAAATGATATTTATGACCTCATGGTTTAAAACAAGTTTACTGTATGACTATTTTCGAAAAATTCATTCTTCAAAGGAGATAAAATATGGGGTGAAAATTTTCATTTTTTAGTGGTATGCATTTAAAAAAGAAGTAACTCAGTGAAGCGGGTGGATTTCTGTTTTCAGATCGATTGCTTTTAAAAACTACCCTCATATTTTCCACAATCCTCTGTATTCAATAATAATATATTTTTGTGATATAATAAAACACAATTGCATATAAAAAGTTTGTGCTCGTTTTGCAGTTAAAAAAAAAGAGTAAATAGTTATATTATGTGCAATGTGATTTAAGATTCGTCTTATAGTGTACATACGTAGATACAGCGCAGCGCACACACAAATAAACAAAACAAGACTTAAGTAAGAGGTAAGTTAAGTACCCTAAGCTTAACAAACAAACAAACAAACATAATATAGCTGCGCGCACACACTATGTGTATAAGATGTTAGCCACAACAGAACAGAAACAATCCCATATTAGGAAATACGAATCAAGTACATCCGTATTTGGTCAACGCATGAAAAGTTTTCTGTCGTCGCAATGTCTATAGCAACACTAGGTACAAAAAAAAAACTGTATTTACAAACCAACAAGAAAAAAAAATTAAATAAAAACAACTAAAGAGAGTATTTACTATGTTTTACTATCGCGAGTAAAACTTACTCGATTCGATCGGTCGATCGTCGATCGATACGTATGTGTAATCGCGTATACGATGGATGGATAGACGTTGTTGGTTTCGATGATCGGTGATCGGTGGGACATTGGTCTCTTTTGTGTTTGTTTGTGTATTGTAACGAAGCTGGTTTCTGGTTCGACAAGTTCTTGCTTCTCCTCGTCTTATTTTGTGTATGTGATTATATGTGGCTGCTTCTGTTCTCTGATCACACACAAAACTATTCGTCATTTCTTCTGTCGATTTAATAATATGTTGCGTTTTTCTTTTTTTTTATTATTTTCATCGTTCGATGTAAAATGAATATTACAAATATTCCTTGTATTGTTTCTGTGTGATTATTTTTATCGATTATTTGCTACCAAACATTCTTTCCTAATAATTAGTAAGGTATCGATTTTAAGTCCCACAGGCTTTCGGCTATACCCTCCTAAGTTT
Source organism: Chrysoperla carnea (assembly GCF_905475395.1). Classification (NCBI taxonomy): domain Eukaryota; kingdom Metazoa; phylum Arthropoda; class Insecta; order Neuroptera; family Chrysopidae; genus Chrysoperla; species Chrysoperla carnea. The sequence goes on from NC_058341.1 coordinate 4,640,217, forward strand.
TCGGTCTCATGAAATTCCCGGACTTTTCGGCAAATGAGAGTTTAATCTCGTAGATTGATCCTGTTTTTTCTCTGATATTGTCAGAATCTCGAATTTCGCTGACATTTTTAAGCTTCTCATGATACTCTGCGGTAATGTTACCTTCTGATGTCAGAGAAATTATGTTTGCAGTAACTTTGAAGAGTCATTTTCGACAATTTTCAAAGCGAAGTTAAGATTAATTGCTTATTTTTCATTCTAATCGACTCTCTGCCAAGGTTTCTTCTTAATCTAGAATTTTGCAATTACAATATTCACGACCAGACTATTTGTAGGTTTTTTGAAAGTAATATTTGATAGTTTTTTTTAAATTTTACGTACAGGCCTTGAAAAATACTCTGAAACCTTGAAAGGTCTTCTAAAATTACAGAAGTGCTACGAGTTTCTCTAGTTCTAATCCCAATTTCTGGCGATTAAGGTCAAAAACTATTCGAAATTTAATTTATCCCGCAATTCCCGTTAATATTCGCGGCAATATAATGATAGAATGCTCTACAGCCTAATATTTAACCGAGGTTTAAACCTTTAAATAATAAGGTACAGTTAACATAATAAGTGAAACATCGATAACTCGATCCTCGTAAAGTCGAGATCCTCAATAAGTGGGGAAAAAAAAGCCATTACATCCCTCTAAACCTCTAAATAAGCGGTGTCTTGAATTATTTAGACATTGTGACTGGACCAAAATGTTATTTCCTTTCGAGATCACTTGAAAATCGCGCCTTTCGAAAAGTCGAAATTTTACCAATTAAATCCTTTGTTTCTCGAACTATTTGTTAAGCCGAAAACTAATTTTTGCACTTGGCTTGACGTTCGAGTTATCGAGGTGCCACTGTATCTTAGCTCAAAAACACAAGAGGCTCGAAATTTTATGGATTATAATATTTTTAATAATATATAAATTGTCAGGAAAAGTTTCATTAAAAAAAAGCATTCAAACCTTAAAGTTTCATAAAGAGCTTTATACAGAAAGGATTTCGAAAAATTTTAAACTTCAAATACTTTCTTGTGATCTCATATCTAAAGTCGTTATACGAATTATGAAAAATTATAAAATCATGATTATTGCAGACAAATGGACGCCTATTAAAAATAAGGTTTGAGATAACTATTGCAAGTTTTTTTTTTTCTTTCTTTCTAGATAACTACTAAATAAAACTTATCGAACGTGTAATTGTGCGACTTATTTTTTTTTATGCTTTGTATAGTTTTAAAAACAAGTTGTTTATAATTTCAAAACATGTATTTTAGTTATAATTTTCTATAAAGTGCATTTGCACAAGTTAATGTTACTAACTCTTTGTGTAAAAATTATAAAATACCTATAATATAATAGGACAAGAGGCAGTCGTAGAATTTGACAGTAATTTTCCAGTTAGAACGCCTTGGAAATTCGAGAGACAATTGTCCAAATTGGTAACAACTTTTTAGAAAAATTTATCATAATAGACCAGTCAGAATACGGTAGGGATGTCGAATTTGCCATATTACGCATAAAAATGTAAAATTAGAATTGATATCATTACAAAATTCGAAAGTGAAGTTAAAATTGCGTACTTCTAAAAATTTTCAAAGACCAACTCCACTTTTCTGACCATGCAGTAGAAGTTTTTCAACTGAAGTGATAAAAAAAATTTAGTTAATATGCCCATTGAAACTCTTCAAAGAAGGTTTATAGTTTACTGCAATAATTCTCATTCACGTTAACTTCGAAACATAATGATATAACGATTTAGAAAAGGATGAATTTTTGTTGACTTCGAGTTGAGACATAGTTTTTGAAATAAATACCGCGATACTCGAAATATATTGTATTGTAAGCTTGCCACGAAATTAAAAATGTTGCAGGTTCCTATGAAAGAGAAGTTTACGATTCTTAAAACTTAGTATTTTAAAAAGTTGTTAGGCATCAAAATGTCTCGAAACCATTCTGAAATAATAGCTTCAAATTCAAAGTTTGGCTCTAGACTTGATAATACTATACCAATATATATCGAGTATCGACTTCAAACAATCTTAATCGATCGACAATGATCGTTAAAAATAATATATATATATTTTTTTATATTTATTTTATAAAATAAATTTTAATTATTTTGATATCGACTTGGTCAACGATCGATCTCACATTGTATTTTTTTTTTAAATTACAGTTTAAAAACCCTAAGAAAACACACGAGCTATGAAATAGGTGCTAAAAATTTTTGAACAAAAAAATCAATACTTTAATTTTTATTAATCAAGAAAATATTTTTAACGTGAATTGAAAATGATTTAACTAAGTGATATCAGTTTTAATTTTTAAAAAATTTTAAATATTTAAAAATAATATTTGTAAATATTCGATTATCATGAAATTTAATATTATTAAATTTTTCGTTAAATAAATAGATAAAATTATTGAAAATATTAGAAAAATTCATTTACAGAAAACTAATCAGTAAATCAGTATTTTTCGAAGTAATCGCGACTGAGAATTATCGGAGTGGGAAATTGATATGAGTGCCTGATATTCCTATCCAATTTTTTCGAGTAATGGATTGGTCCGTTTGATTTACCAGAGAAAAATAATAACTTTATGCATACAATAACGGAAAATATAGACCCCAAAGTATTGTTGTAATTACGAGTTGGCTGCTTTGAGTTTATCGACTATGGAGAAGTTGGTTGGGTTTTGAAGTTTGCCTTTGCATTCAAAAATGGGTCACTATTAAAGCATTTTTTTCGGAAAATAGATTTTTTTTATTTTTCTCGGGTAATTTTACTAGAATATAACATAAAATGAAATTATATTTAAGAGGAACATTTTGTCACATTGCTAACTATAAATAAAAAATAAATAAATTATTAATAAAAAAAAAAAAATTTTTTTATTTAACAAATGTGGGTTGATTTAGATTTTATACTTAAAAAAAACTAACTACTCAATATATACAAACTAGAGTGATACCCACCCACTTCGCTGGGTTTAAAAGTAAAGATTGATAAAGATTGCTCTCGCTTATCCCCTTTCTATAACACTCGAAATAATGGTAAGGATTGTTTTACACCTGTAAAATATATGTATGGTTTTTATAACAGTCGTAATTATTCATTGAGTATATCAGAAAAGATGGCCGTGAAATATTTCATATTGACTATTTTTACAGAAATCTGTTATTTATGGTAATGTCAAATTAAATTAATTTTTAAGTTTTTTTTTTATTAATTTATTTTTATAAATTATATCTCATGTGTTATTCTGAAGTATGAGCTATATTTCTGTACAGTTTCATTAATAGCCATTCGCTAGTTTTAGTTTAAAAGCGTAACAAACAAACAAACAAACATGCTTACTTTTGCATTTATAATATATAGAGATAATCATAAATATATATAATAAAAAAAGATAAAAGTATATATTACTATGAATTAGAAAGAAATGGTAAGTATATTATTATACCTACATAGATAGTTAAAAAAAAAAAATCAAATTGGTTAAGAACGGCCGCGACACGGCATCGCGCAACAATCATAATACCTAAGCTATATACAAATATAATAAGCTAAGTATAGCTTATAAGTTTGGTGGTAACTTTAATGCAACAAGTATCAGTCGTCCGTGGTTATTCTTCATGTGAACATATTACCATTGTGTTTAAATATATACGAATAATGTCGTTTTTTGAAAAACGACGGCGACGCAATCGTAAGCTATACGAACTGCGCGACAACAAAATTACCGACGGATCCGGTGGAGATCGCTCGCTCTGTGCTCTCTTAAGACCACTTGTTTCAATCTGTTTGTTGTATTAAATAAACATTGTAATTGTTGTCATTTAACGGTTGAACGCTTAGAACTCTCGCGCGCTCAGCAACTTTGTTGTGGTCACTTTTTGGTTATACAAAAACGGAACACGTGTGCACAAAATCGTAATTTATTCCGATTCGATTGAATTTAATTTTTTTTTGACATTTTGTTCGGTTATTTGTTTTGTATTTTGCAAAGGTAAGTTTTATTTATTTAATTTTTTTATAAAAATATTTTTTTAATTTTTTTTTATATTTTATTTTAAAATAACTCGAATCTTATTTGGAAACTTAAAGCGAGCTTAATTTAATTTAAAATAAAATTCGATAGCTTTCGAATTATTTATTTATATAGATTTAATTTTTAAAAGATTTTTAATAATAAAATAAGTAAATTTTTCAACAATTGAAATAAGTTTGTATTTGTCTGCCTATATAAGGTGTACCATAAGACTCGTCTAGTGTTTTAGAGAATACATTTTTAAATAAAAATAACGATTCATGAATTATAATATTTAATTTAATAATTTATTTCTAACCATTTTATTTTTTTTGATTAAAATTGATAACTTTATGGCAAATGAAAATTTGACCGCTATGTCTGCCTGTCTGTCTGTGGCATAGTAGTGTTTGAAAGATAATTTAATGGAGAGTGTTCTTACTTATGTTTCAAGTGCGAATTTAGGATTCCGTAACCGAAAAAACTAAAAATTGACGATGGTCTCCCAAAACGTCTCAGTTTGGAAAATGCTTTAAGAAAATTTAATGGAGTGTGTTCTTAGATATGTATAAAATGCGAGTTTAGGGTTCCGTAACCGAAAAATTTGTCGGGGGTTTTAAAAATTTTGTAAAATTTACTTGTATTTCCCGGATAAGATTATTTCGGAATTGATAATTTTTATTATGATATGTTCGATTTGATTTTTTTTTGCTGACATATTAATTTTTAATTTTTCTTTTTTTTTTCTCTTCATTTTTTAAATTAATATTCTATAAAAATATTTCAGATTTGTCATATAAATTTTTTATGATGATTCACAAATTTATATATTATTAAATTTAATATAAAAACGGGACTTTTTCATAAAATAAAAATTACGTGACTTCCGAATTGCACCTGAAGTGTTTATTTTATTCGTTGCGCTGATTTGTGTTAATTTAACGCACAGAATTTACAAATACAACAACAGAAGAGAGAACCTTAGTCATACCATAGCATAATAATTTTAATTGAAGATAATTAATTAAAACGTTTCATGAATATTAATTTCATGATGAGAAATAAATAATAAATATATATGAACAAGTTTGGGGACAGAAAATGTTTTGTGAAATCAAATCTAGATGGCGTTCGTTCACCATCTTTAAAAAACTTATCATTTTAGAAATAATTTTTTATTTCTATAATTTTATGAATTTTATATAAAATAGTATTCTGGAATTTTTAATTTAATAACTTAACTAAATTTTATAATTTTAAATCATTTTATTAGCAAAATTTTTTTGTTTTTTAATTCAATGTTTGATATTTTTAAATTCAAGATAGAATAATCAACGGAATAAAATTTTCTACTTTTCCCAGCCCCTACACCAAAATTCACAATACCCTCAATCAAGGTATATGAAGTTTAGACCCAAATTTTTATACCCTGCATATATGTAATGTATATCAAGGTACATAAAGTTTAGTCTCAAGTTTGTAACGCTTAGAACTATTGATGCTACGAGCAAATTTTTGGTATAAGTGTTCATAAAATCAAATAATTTAATTTCCAGTTGTTCGTCCGTCTGTCTGTGGACACGATAACTCAAAAATAAAATGAGATATCAAGAAATTTTCATAGCGTGAAGCTAAGTTCGTAAATGACCAATATAGGTCAATTGGGTCTTGAGTTGTAAACCGTTAGAGGTAGAACAAAAAATTAAATGTTTCTTATGAAAAAAAATTAACAACTTTTGTTTGAAACATTTTTTCGTAAAAGTCACTGTTTTTCCGTGAGGGCGTAAATTAGGGCAAAAACTTTTGTCCATTTTCTCCAAAACTATAAAAGACAGAGAGTTGAAAATTTGCTGGTAGCTTCAACTAGTAGTCTTGTGAAACATTTTCGAAAAACGAAAAAAAACTAAAAAATACTTTGGCGACCGAAAGGTTGGTTTTGTAATTAATGAATTAATTTCGGTTTTGAAATTAGTTAATTATTTTTTTTGTAACAATATTATGTATTTTTTAATTTTAATAATTTTGTATATATTTCAACACCAAAAGTCGTTCAATAGAATCTAATTTCATGAGAAAAATACGATTAATTTTTGGTGTTAGAAACATTAAACCGTATAATTAATTCATCAAAATGACTATAATTTTGATTCACAAATTTTCTTGTAATTTTTATTTAAATTAAATACATAATTGTCAATTACTTTCAAAAAAACATTTATCAGTTCACACCTTTGGAACTTGAATCTATGTGACGGACGACCCATACAATTAAATAATAATTATATACTCTCAAAAAATACTCCAATTTTAAAAATTACTTATTAATAATAATTTATGTTAAATATGTTTAACATTTCTGATAGAAAATTATTTTACTCATCTCAAAAACTTAATTGGAAGTTTTATAACAGTGGTTTTTAATTTTGCATGATAATTTTAAAGTTACGGGCAGTTTTAAAAGAACTTTTCAAAAGAGAAACGAAAAGCCTCGACAAAACAAAAATGTTCGTAAAAGATCGTGTAATGTCATAATGTTAATTAATAATTGTATACATACTATTCAACTAACATTATGACGTCACAAGGATGTTTTCCGAAAAATTTTTTTTGTCGGATGATTTCAATTCTCTTTTGAAAAGTTCTTTTAAAACTGTAAAATTTTAAAATTATCGTGAAAAATAAAACATTAAAAACAGTTTTATTATACAACTTTCGTTTTGATATCGAAATAACTTCGATAATCAGGAACTTGTAGGTCTGGCATCTAAAGACCGTATCCACCACGACATGGCTATGTTAAAGAGTAAAACTAACAAGTTTTAAAAAACATTTAATAGCCGAACAATTACGGTAATTTGAATATGTAATTGTTAGTTTTTAAAAAACATTAAAGATTAAAATCGTTTTCGTTATATGAATAGCTGATTATTATATAAAATAAAATATTATCTTTTATTTCACAATAAATAAATAAATATATTATAATAAAAAATATAAATAAAATTCAAAATAAAATAAAAAATATATTCAGCCTTTGAAAAAGATTGTAGGCGCATATGTGGCGCCAACTTTATTTACTAAGATGAGTATTTAAAAAAATATCTTTTTATATACATTACAAGTGGATAAGATAGTCGGAGTCGACTTGGAGACGTTGTGAGCTGTGCGCTATAGCGCTTACACATAAATACACTTTCCAAAGAGAGCCTCCAAAGTAACAATCTTTACATTTATGTTTTGCTATAGAAATAATATTGCATAGAAGAGACCCCGCCGATTTAACACATATGATTCACTTTTTATATTTTTTTGTGAAATTAACACAAATTTTTTTTTGCTGAGTGGGTTTTTAATTTCAAATCGCGAGTCGCGCAATCATAAAAATTGTATTTAATATATTAATGAGAAATTTCGAAGGTTTTTTTAAAATTTTTTTATTGGGTTTTTTGTGAGTGGAAAAAAAAATAGCGTAGGTGCAAATAAGTTCAAAAAATTAGAAACTAGTTTGAAATGTAAAGGCTAAAATTTTTCCCACGATTCAATTAGAAAGTTTAAAGACAAGCTTTTATTATAATGATCTAAAAATTATCTTATTACTAGTCAGTAACTAACAAAACTCACTTTTAGACAAAAATCAATTATTTTTCCATAATTTTTGTAATAGAGACCGGCTAATAAGGCTCAAACGTTTGATTTTTCACAATTAGAGAATAAGTATGGCCACCTTTGAATATAAAAACTTAAGTAACGAATATTATTTGAAAAAATGAAATCGAAAAACAAATCTTATTTTAAATTCAGGTTATTTCGATTTTTATGAACGAAATAGTACAAATTTAAGTAAAAATACTTAATTTAATTTGCGCAGTAAAATTAGAAAAAAATATTTAATATTCCAAGAAAATATCTATAAAAACTTGCGAAAATTATTTATTATTTCATCTTTCAAAAATAACCTTGAAAATGAGAGAAAAATTTTTAATCTCTATAAACAAAAATATTATTGCCCTTTTTTAAAATTTGAACAAGCCTAAAATCACGACAAACTTGTAAATCTTTGTTTTTAAAGAAAATTTAAAAAAAAAAGAAGAAATAAGAAATTTTATAGTAAAAAATGTATTTTTGTTGACAAGCCCAAAATCACGAGCATATAAATTTCTTAAAAATAAGAAACATTAAATTAAAAATATCTGACTCATAATAATATAGATGACACAAAAATATGCTCAAAAAAATATAATAAATTTTAAAAAAGTAATAAAAAAAAAATTAAAAAAATATTAATAATTTTTATGAGATAATAAGTTATGCTTAAGAGTAGTCATTATTTTTAATTAACACGTAAAAATAAAGCTAGGGTCAGGCCAAGTATTTGAAAATTATTTACAAAAGGCTAAAAATTTGAAAGACTATTGACTTATCGAATTCCTAAGAGAAGCCATTTCACAATTAAACAGCCTTAATTACCTTCTCAATTAAAAATCAATCAATCTTTCGTACTTAAAAATTGCTATTATGAAATGACTATCAAATTATTGCATCTGACTCAAAGCCTATAAAAATGACTTGATATTTTCTATTGTAATTATAAATTAAAAATAATATTTAACTAATTACTAATCTTAATTTATTGTATTTTATTTCAATTATTGAACACAATTCCGGGTTCATTATGACAATTTTGTTTTTGTTTCTAGTTACAAAAATGTAACAACTCTTTAAAAAATTTGTGCAATGTCACTCTAATTCAAATATAGAGGTGTGGAAATTGAATAGAACTTTCCCCAAAAATAAATAATAAAACACAAAATTAAATCAAATCGATATTTTAATTATTTAAAATTGCCTTAATTCTTATAACAAAAGGTGTGGCAGTTTTGGTCCCGTGTTTTATAAAGTATCAAAAAATTGCTCAACCTCTGTCTAGACTCTTAATCTTAAATGAAGTAATAAATTTAAAAAAATACAAATTAAGACTCAGATGAATAAAATAATGAACAGAAAAGATGAAAAAAGGGTCAACCAAATGTCATGGGACACCCGGTAGGAACTATGCATCTTTCGCTAAAGATTATGTATTCTTGACTAACCCGCACAATGAAGATATGATAATAAAATTGTATTTAATAATTTCCCTTTCAAGTTTTAAAAATAGTGTACTATTTGGGTAACAAAATAGAATTTAAAAAAAATCTATTGACGTAGAATGGGTTACGATCTGACGACCTTTCGCGTGAAAAGCGGGAGTCTTTGCTACAAGACCATGCCCTTGTTGAAAATAGTTAATTTTCGAAATGAATGTAAATGAGAATTGTAAATTTTTTTTTGAAAGAATTTTCAAACCTATTTTAGGGCTAGATACTGGACTAATTTCACAGCAAAATGTCGAGATCTTCTTAAAGACAATTTTAATTAACTGTTTTTTTTTTTAATAAAAAATTATTAAAAATAATTTTTAATTATTTTTAATATCCATACAACACTTCATTATTACAAGTTTAAACTTGCTATTAAAATACATGGAGACTCCAATAGCCGATAAGAACACAAACCCAAAAAAAAAGGTTTTTTGTTTTTTTAAAATAAACTGTCAAAATTAATGCCTTTTTTTGTGTTTTCTTTATTGTAAAAATCAAGATAAAATAATTTTCATTTTTATTTATTAAAAGATAAAAAGTATTTAACGTGTTGAAATTGTTTAAGATGTTTTTATACAGTGTGTTCGCGGATAGAGGTAACTATACTTGTAAATTTTCTTATTAAGCATATTTAAAACTTCTAAATAATGTATAGGGTATCCAAAAATTTGAAATCACTATTTTTCTTTTTGGTAAACTATCTTTTCTTTTTATAAGTTGACAAATTAACACGCAATTAACAATTATGATCTCCCAGAAGCAGTAAATGAGCCATAATTTTCAATTTTTTTTAATAAAGAATGACTTTTTTTCATGAAATGTAAAATAAGATTACAAGTATAGTTACTTCTACCCGGGAACACTTTGTATGTATATTGTTAATAATAATAACATCTATAAAAACGATGTATATCCGTATACGCGTATATAGAGGCGCTGAATAATAAACCTCGCACGATGATGCTGCGATGTATTCAACTATATCGGCCGTGGCGCATGTAATTGGATCTCTCGAAGATATTTAACAAGATATAAATATCACACATATATACAAAATTAAGATTTTCAATGCAGATATCATGTATTTTTTAATTGCGTTTGCCGTCTCTGTTTTAACAGCATGTGAGATGCGATCTGGTGTACTCTGATACTCTGATCTTTTACCGAATATCATTTCTTAATTGCTTTTTTTTTTCTCTCTGATGTTATTTTCAATTTTCTTAATTTTTTTTTGGTTGGTAGTGCGTCGTCTGTCCGGCGCGACAACACCTCTTCATTTTATTAAAATTTTTTAATTAATCAATTTTTTAAATTATTATAATCTTTAAAACAAAATATAGTTTTTTAACTTCTCCGTGTACATGGAGCAATTTTAAAAAATGTTAAAATGAACGGTTAAAAATTAAATAAATTCCATGAAAATTCATCATGTTTCTTTCAAATTAGATTAAGAATTATTTAAAAAATAAAAAATTAGGGCAAATGTTATCTGATAAAAATCAAAATTTTTTATTTCTAATAAAATATATAAGCGAAATTGTGTTTCGTTAATTATCTCAAGGAATTTTGAAAATTTCTGATTAATTTAAAAAGTATTTTAAGTGGAAAATGCCACTGCATTTCTTTCTTGATTATCGTTTTTAATTTTGAGGAGTTTTTCATCAATAGGTATTAGAAAGTTTCATAATCAGAAAAGTAGAAAATAAGATTGACTTTAATTTATCTTCTAAGTTAAGTTTAAAGTTCGAAATACAAAATAAGAAATGTCTTCGTAAACTTATTCGTTGAATGCGTGGTCATGGTAGGAAAAATAAAACTGATGCCCTCAGTGAATAACTTTGGCATTTTGCCCTAATTTGCCCCCTCACGAGAAAACAATGATATTTACGAAAAATGATTTTAATCAAAAGTTGTTTACTTTTTTTTATAAACATTTTTTACATTTAAACTTTTGTTCTATCTCTAACGGTTTAACATAATCAAAACTAAAAATTTAGCATTTTTGAAAACCATGTTAATTTTTCGGACTATGGAAATTTTTGTGAAAACTGTATGGACCTGTGGGTTGGCTTCAATTGTTTCAAATTTAATATACTTTAAAAATGATAATAGCAAATAATGTCAAAAGCTCATAAAAAAATTTTGCAGTTTTTCACTTATAACGCAAGTAGCAAAACTTGTTTTTGCTTGCAAAACGTATTTTCATATTCCCTTAACGGATCCAAATAACATATTAAAAAAGAAGCTTTACATCGCTTTTTTGCCATTTTCTTGCATATGACTGATTTATTTTAAAATAAAGTCAAAGCAGATCGACGTATGCTAAAAATTCAAATTTAAACAGCTCTAAAAACCATAATAATTTAGTACCGTAAGGGGTTTTCAAAGTTTTCCAATACATAAATCATATTTTAATAATAAAATTTGTATACAAAATAAAGTGTTAAAATTGATGACTATAATGATTTTTTGTTACAGATGAAGGCAGTAACAATAATTCAAACTAATAATAACACCAGTGAGTGGAATTTTGCGTGTCTTGTTTCATACAATGATGAACAAGAACAACAATTTAACAAGAAGACGACGGCATAGCAAGCAAATATTAAACGGTGAACGCGGTGAACAGTACTTGAGAACATATAAAAAAAAAAAAAACAAAACATATTGATATTAAAATATAAAAAGCCAAAGGGTACAATTTCAAATCAATCAAATCATGTTCAATTGCGTGCCATGCCGCTGCGCTGCGTTCTTAACTCTATATAAAATGCATTATCATGTTTGGTTGCGTTGTACCAGCACCGCAGAAGAGAGAATAATTTTCAATCAGCACGAGTCGGTCTGATGTGAAGTCGTGTAAATTGTTGAAGATATTGAGAGATTGGAGGAAGCAAATCATAAACAGAAACTTCTCTAAAGGTATATATAATATATATTTTTATATTAAATTTAAAATTACAGGGAGAAAAATTTAATGGTTACTCTTTTTTTTTACTATCGCGTATTTATTTTTACAAATTTCAAACTATTTTCAAATGATCCCCTAATTATAATCAAAATAAATCAAATTTTATATTTAAAAGTATTGATATTGATATATCAAGGTATACTAATTTTAATCCTTGTAGCGCTTAGAAATATTGATGATACAAACAAAATTTGGGACTAGATGTTCATAAAATCACTTAATTAGTCCATTTCCGTTTGCCCGTTCGTTGACACGATAGTTCAAAAACGAAAAGAGATATCAAGTTGAACTTTCTCGGTACGTAAAAAGAGAGTTTAAGTTCGTAAATGAGCAAGATAGGTCAATTTGGTCTTGGGTGTGTAGGACCCATGTTGTAAACCGTTAGGGATGGGACAAAAGTTTAAATGCAAAAAATGTTCCTTTTAAAAAAATAAACAACTTTTGTTTGAACATTTCTTCGTAAACATCACTATGTTTGTCTGTGAAAGCGCAAATTAATGTAAAACTTTGTTGTCTATTTTCCCCCAAAACTATATCCTAAAAGATAGGCAGTTGAAAATTTGCAGATAGCTTCAACTATTGCCCTTGTGAAAAATTCACGAAAAACAAAAAAATTCTGTAAATTTTCGAAAACTAAAACAAAAGGCAACCTGGCAAACACTGACTTTCAACACTTTCTATACAGAGTATTTCAACAATTCACTGAATCAATTGTTTGTTTTCATTTGTTATCTAATTACATGAGTTCTTTTAATAAAATTTAAAAAGTTTAAACTTTATTTGATTAATAATTTCTTTTTAGATATAAATTATGTTGGTTAATCTCTGTAATTTAATACCATCAAAGCATATCCATATGAATCCAACATTTAACCACACGACAAACCACAGTCAAACCAACACAGACAGACAGACAGACAGACGTTTTAACCATATATAACTTTATTATTTAACACAAGAGATGTATAAACTATAAAGTCTATACACTAATAAGTATATAAGTAGTATTTTATAAATGATTAAATTTTTTATTTTTATTGTATTTTATATAAAATTACAAAGAACAAAACATAACAAACCACCTGTTAAATATCCATCCGTCCGTTCGTCCGGCGTGGTGCGTTATAAAATATTTTAAGTGATATAATCAACACTTAATTTAAGTGTTTGTACAACAACACAAACACGATAATCACATATATATTAACTAACTATATAGCTGTGTAAAGTGAAGTCATATAATTATTATATTTGTAATAGAAATATCAAATTAAATTAAAATTAAATTTAATTAAATGATATATTAAATGACAAAAGAATTACTTTTGTCATTTAATATGACCGCTATGTGTGTGTGTGTCTGTCTGTGGCATCGTAACGTCTAAATGGATGAACCGATTTCTTAGCTATGTTTCATGTGCGAGCTTAGAGTTTTGTACCCGAAAAAAACTAAAAAATGGGCGATGATTGTCAAAATTGATTCAGTTTGGAAAAGGCATGACATATAATTTTAACATATTCGTTGTGTGCGTAGTCATGGTAGGGACAATCAAATCGATGCCAGCGCTTTAAGTGAAAAATTTTGGAGTTAAAGGGGGCTGTTATGACTAATTTGCAATTCTTTACATGTTAATGTTATAGAAATGTCAAATTAAAATTATTGAAAAACACGAATTAATTAAACTTAATGCATTAAAAATTGTGAAAATAAGAAATCAAATTGAACAAATATTATTTTTCAAATGTAAATTATCATAATTATTTATTTAAATTTGTGAGTCAATAATATTAAATTTTCAATGTAAGTCATAAATGCAATCCATACAATTATATATGCATCCATACAATTCTATTATTAAAGTAGTGTATCGTTACCATGGAAACGAAACTCACGCACGGAGCGAATAAATAACAACTATGGAAATGAATGATCAAATAAACATGGCTCAATTCATTTCGAAAAGTGAAATGGTAAAATAATTAAGTAATTTAAAACAATAATTCAAAAGAATAAAGTCAACTCAAATATCTCAATTTTAATTAAAATATTTCCAAAAATTTGTCCAAAAAAAATCATAGCTCTCTAAGTATACTTTTCATCTCATCTGATGACCTTGACCATCACTTTGATATTGATTTAAGAAGGAGTGTTATGAGTTTAAAGTGTTTATCAAGCTAAAATTTTTATATCGTGCTTTTTCTTATATTTTCTGATAATAATTTATTATTAGTAATTTTGTCTTAAAAATAAAACGTGAAAAAGAATTATTTTCAATTGATTTTAGAGAAAAATAAACAATTTTTATGGCTTTAATCTTAAAATCCATCTTTCTCTAAAAAATATAAATTTTCATAAACAATTTACTTAAAAATATCAAGAGATTCATATCAAAAAATATATAAAATGTATTTATATATAAATAATACATAAAAAAATCAGTCAAGTGAGAGATTAACTCACTTGGAAAGGGTTCTATATTGTATTATAAAACACCCAGTATTGTAGTTATTATTTCATCATAAAGTCTTCAAATATCAGAAATCGAAAAAAATTTTCTTAGAAAATGGATTCGCAATTTGCGTACTTTTATTCTATCCTTACATTTTACTTTCATGAAATTTGTCGCGGGTTTTTAAAAATTTTTAAATTTTATCAATTTCTCTTGTAAGTGGATTAATTTTAAAAACTTAAGAAATGAATTAGAAAAGGAAAAAACTAAGTGTCACCGTCCATATAAGGGATGTAAGAGCAGGGTAGATTAAGGGTTGAAATTATTTTTATCTTATTTTCAACTTTGATGATGAATTTTGTTATAACTTCATGAATGTAGACGAAAAATAAGAATAAAATTTTTCGATATGTGTCTTGGTTTTCGAAATATCGAAAGCTGAATAATTAAACAAAATTTTCAATTTTCGATATTTTGAAAATTACGCCAGGTATTGAAAAATTTTATTCTTACTTTTGGTCTTATATCGTCAAGTTATAACATAATTTATCATCAAAATTGAAAATATATATTTTTTAAATTTGTGCCCCCACGACCGTGCTCACACATCCTTATTAAACAAATAATTATGTTAGTTGTTAAACTTTTTGTTTTACTCTTGAGTTACGGAATTTAAATAATGCCAATTGAACATTATATAATAATGTTATTTAAAATCTACATATTATATAAAAATTTCTTTTACTTTGTAGCAAATACAACATATTTTGTTTATATAAAATAAAACAATTGAACATCTATCTTAAAAAGATGTTGTGATGGTTAAGTAAGAAACAAGATGGTTGTTTGTTTGTTTTGTTTGGGTAGTAAGTTAGAAGAAGTAAAAACAAAAACGTCAAATAGTTATTGACTAAAACATAACTTTGTATTGAAAATCATATAAATCAAATCAAAACAATAATAGAATAATCACTTTTTAAAACTTTACTTTACGATTATACATATATTGAATAAAATTTTTATTCTTTTACTTCCTTGTGTAAAGACAAGAAGAAGGGATTTTCACAGTTCTTAACGAAAGTATCCTTCTTGAATATTTCTGAATCATTAATTTCAAATTTACTATGAAATTTTATTAGCAAATTTACTTGAACTATTTTCGGTAAACTCTAGTTTTCTCATAGCTAAACAACAAACAAGTCTTTCCTTCTCAAACAAACATAAATCTTATTCTGATTCAAGTAAAAATATCACTTAATTCCAATAGAGAATATTAATGTATTTTTTTTTAAATATTTTTAATTCATTGTTTACACCGTTATAACAAAGAAAAAAAATATAATACTGCTTAAAAATGTTGTATTTAAGTGTAAAAAAATATTTAAAATACATTATAATTTTGAGATATTTAAACACAGTTTTTTGGCGCTCTCTGTTGATGACATATAAGTACGTGATCTGTCAATTGGTGACAGTTCAATGTATAATTTACACTTTAAAAAAATGAATTTATAACACAGAATTTACACTCGTTATTATTAAGTTTTCTAATAAAAAGCCGTAGAATAATATAATTCAATGAAATACCATATAAAATGTAAGTAATTAAAATCATACAGTATGTCAACAAATTTGACAAGCCCGTACTATGATGTCACGTCCGTATAAAAATTTGAATTTTAGAAATTTTTAAATGCCCTCACTGAATTTGTACTTTTATTAATTAATTTTAAGTAATTAAAAAGATATTAATTACTAAAAAAATTGTTTTGGTTGAAATGTGCAGTCATTAAACGTTACGGAAGAAAAATATTTGAACCAAATTTAAATTTCATAAATATTCCCTATTGATTTTGTTATTTTATATTCCTAAAAATCAATCTTTTTGGGCTAGTTTATAGCCGTACAAGGAAGTCTTGTAGTGTTTATATCAAATTTTTTTTCCTAATATTTAAAACCATGTTGTTTTATTAGAATAAATAATAGGCAGTAGATAACTAACTTATCAAGCAACCATCACATTTATAAGTATTATAGGTATGGTATATGGTTTGATACAGTGTAAATTATTATTATATTTTTAAATATTATATTATATTATTATTATTATATTAAAAACATGAAATAGGTGTTTATTTAAAAAAAAAACTTATATAATAATGTTATTATTTAATAATGCGCGTGATATATCGTGTTATTTATTTAATATATATACAATTATTTATGTCTTATTAACAAACGAACAGGCATTATTATTGGTACTGGGTGATTTTATGACATTCATAGAAAATTATTCTCCCATTCTTAGTAAAATTTGGTAGTGAAGAAACTATAAAAGTAAAATATTTTAAGAATTTCTAGATCAATAACAACAATTTCTTGTTTTATATAATATGGTGGGAGCGCAAATAACATTTGAAAGATATATATTTTCATATTGATAAGTTTACAATTGAGTTCTTCCTTGCACCTCCACCATAAAACGATAATAATTGGGTACAGTCATAGTGAACCAAGTAACATTTTGCTTTCCATTCTACACTCATCGAAGTGCACATTTGCCATAATTCTCTTCGAGAAATTCGAATCTCTTACTTCATGGAGAATTAAAGTTTAGTGACGAGTTTGTAACGCTTAAAATTATTGATACTACGAACAAAAGTTTAGTATAAGCATTCATAAAATCACCTAAATAGTCCATTTAAAGATGTCTGTCCTTCCGTGGACGCGATAACTCAAAAACGAAAAATAATATCAAGCTAAAATTTTTACAGCGTACTCAGGACGTAAAAAGTGAGGTCAAGTTCGTAAATGAGCATCATAGGTCAATTGGGTCTTGGGTCTGTAGGACCCATCTTGTAAACCGTTAGAGATAGAACAAAAGTTTAAATGTAAAAAATGTTCCTTATCAAAAATTAAACAACTTTTGTTTGAAACATTTTTTCGTAAACATCACTGTTTACCTGTGAGGGCGCCAATTAGGCGGAAATTTTATAATATGTACTATACTTGATTATCAGTTATGTATGTGTCACATGTTTGTATGTGTAATGTGATAAAGAAATCAACACTGACTATGCATGGTATTTCAACAATTAACTCAGTCAATTGTTTGTTTTCACTTGTTTTAAATTAGGATTAATATATTCTAAAATTATTGTATCTTTAAAACAAATTTACAAATTTTCTTATGGGATTCGTTACCACCCAAGAGAAATCACCTGTTATCAAGTAAAAAAAAAGTGAACAAAATATGAAATTAGTTTTACAATTTATAAGTACACATGTTTAAAGAATATTATAACACAGATTCAGATTATAGTGTTTAAATATGTGGTCTATCTGTTCAACATACAAACATGCGTCTGTCATTATTCTGTTAACCAATGGTTTTTATATGGTTTTATTTTATATATATATTTTGTTATCAGATAAGATATCAAAACATAAGTATTATAAATAAAACTATAATGAACGAAAACGGTACATTCAACACACTCACAACATACAAGATATATTTACTATTGGCATGTTC
Organism: Chrysoperla carnea; assembly: GCF_905475395.1. Lineage (NCBI taxonomy): Eukaryota > Metazoa > Arthropoda > Insecta > Neuroptera > Chrysopidae > Chrysoperla > Chrysoperla carnea. The sequence continues at coordinate 4,658,359 of NC_058341.1, forward strand.
AATCAAATCAAACTTTATTTTAATATAAACACAAAATTATTATATTTTATATATATACACTCTATTACTGGGTAATTCACTCTTAGTTTATACAGTTAAGGTGATTGTAAATCTACAGTATTGTAAAAAAAAGTTTTGATTTATTGCACGGTACATACATATAAACCAAATACATTTTTTGAAGACAAGTAATGAGTATTTTTAACTTTACAATACCACGCAACTACAAAAATATATAATATATTGTGCGCAAGTGATGCTTATAAATTTGATAATATAGATATCGCTCTTCAATCATGAATACTCTAACCAGAGTCGTCTCTGTTCATTAAATGATGGATATTGGATGAACTCATAATTAAATTAAAATTTTGTTTTGATATCATCGACAACCTTATATTTTTATGGTATTATTATAAACTACAAGATTGTCTAAATATTTTAGATTGTTTTTTATCACACTCTCTAGATTTTTTGATATAGAAATATCCAATTGAAAAGGATAACCTTTATGATTCATCATTTTTTCAACCAACTTTGAACGATAAAAATAATAATAAAAAACCCGATGACATAGGAATTTTTTGTGATTTTTGAAAACTTTGTTAATCAAAAAATATTTTAGATCTGATTAAAATGAGATTATATTTACTCGAATATGATCGAATTTACTATAATAATACCGTTAATACAAAACTTTTAATACACTATTTCATTATTTATATATAATAAATATATTTTGATCTAATTTTAATTTATTATAAAATATATTACCAACAAGTAAATAATTGAAAAATACATATTCAATTATTTAATTAATTAATTATTTATTTTATTAAATTTATATTTAATTAATATGTTTTTAAATATATTTTAATTTATTTAAAGTTTATATATATAAAAAAAAAACTATCATATATAATTGAAAAAAATCTGACACAATAGTGTTAATAAGTTTAGAAAACCACACACGTTGAAATGAAAGTATTTAATATTGATACGACTTAACTCAGCTCAGAGTTTACTCAGAGTTAGTGCAGTATTTTATACCTACTTGTCAAATTCAATTGTACACAAAACAATTAAAAAATTTTAATTAAATACAATATAAAATTTTTAATTGAATTTAGAAGACTAATTCAAAATCTTTATTTATAAGATGATTTATTTTTGTCATTAATTTTGGGTTTTTTTGAGAGCAAAAAAATTTTTTGTTTGTTTTGGATATATTCCTACTATCTGATATGGAGTGACCCAATAAAATATTATAAACAAACTTCTGAAAATAACGTTCCTTTACACTTTTTGGGTTCAATATATTTTCAGCAAAATAGGACGGACTTTATTAATTATCTTTTAATAAAATGGAGAATTTCTTAATTGATATTAGTGCTACAATTTATCCTATAAAAAGATTTTGAGTCTTTATTTGAAACATTCTTGTCATGCCCAAACATCCTTAAGCAATTATAAAATGAATAAATTTTAAAAAGTGTTAAAAATTTAATATCAAATTTAACATACTCAAAAAAAAAACAATAAACCATCTGTACCCGGAATGTTATTTTTTGATTAAAAAAACAATAGCGCCCAATTAAATTCTTATTATTATTATCAAAAAAAATTATATTGTTGATTAAAATACAAGTTGAAAGGGTCACAATTCTTTTGTTTTTTTCCCGTACAAAATGCGAACGAGTACCTTGTCTCTTTTGATATTCACTTTTTTTCTTTTCTACGATAAAATTTAATAAATTATTGAACACTTTTTGTTATACACCGTAATGTGATTAAAACACAAAAAAACGCAAATCAGGTTTTATTTTTCGCTTCAATATATATGAATGTATGTGCAACAAACAAGATATTAAAACAATGGGAATCATGAAACATTGCATTTAGTTTTCAATTGTTTATATGTAGTGTTGGTGAATTCTTTTTTGTTTAAATCGTAAATTGACCACTAATTAGGCGTATTAAATTCAAATTATTTTTACCCACAGTTTTTAAAATATCTAAAGTGTTTTTTTTGATAATAATAATTAATTCATTTGTTAAACAATTTTAATGAATTTTATAGTTTAAATATTTTTCCTTTCGAAAAGTCCGATTCATTATTTATAATTCTTCAAGTATTCTAGGACTAACTTTGTATTTATCGAAAACTCGCAACCAAAACAACGCGATAGGCTCTTTTGGTGTTATCTTGATATAGAATGAAACGTGAAAAATCTTTGAATTTGCGAAAAGTTCTAAAATAAAATCAATCGAACTGTTTAAGGATGTATGAGCATGACAACAATGTTTGATTTAAAGGCTCAAAATTTTTGTATAGGTAGACTTTTACTCAAAGAATGTGTGGTTGAAATTTCAGCTAAGGTGCCCATGGAAATTTTTAAGATCATTGAAAATCGATTAAATACATTGCTCTTTCGAAGAAATCTCAAAAAAAACGACATAGTTCGAAAGTTTTTGAAAATTTTCACTTGGAAAGAAAACATATTAGCAATGATAAAGAAAAGAAAAAAAACCAAGTGTCTCCGAACAGGGAAGACTTAGGGTTGAAATGATTTTTATCGTATTTTCAACTTTGATGATGAATTTTCTGAGAACTTCATGAATGTAGACGAAAAATAAGAATAAAATTTTTCGATATCTGCCTTGGTATTCGAAATATCGAAAGCTAAATAATAAAACAAAATTTTCAATATTTTGAAAATTACGCCAGATATCGACAAATTTTATTCGTACTTTTATCGTGAAGTTATGACATAATTCATTATCAAAATTGAAAAATTTTTCAACTCTTTCACCAATCATACTTAATATTTCAACTTCCATTTACCAATAAAAAGTTCATTGGCAGTTAATAGATGAATAACATCAATAAAAAACTGTATCTTTAAAAAACAATTTAAGTAGTATATTTAACTAGGTGATAAATGGTGATCGTTTTTTCATATTTATTTCGGAGATAAGTTATAACTGATAAATAATATCTATAATCAATTTACATGGTGTAATTCAGAAATATATTGGCTTTAGCCAATGATTATAATCTGGATCGAAATAAATGTATATATTTATGTACACATTTTTAAAATTATATACTCTTAAAATTATTTATCGAACGTGTAAAAGTGTTAAATTATCTACACACACAAAAATTGGGTGTTAAATAATTGAAAAAAAGAATGATTATTTTTAAAATTACTCAAATAACTTAAGTAGGTATACTTAAAGTAAAACAAGTGAAAACAAACAATTAACTGAGTTAATTGTTGAACTACTGAATCGTTTATTTTATCATGTCATATAAGTAAAGAAAGATAGTCAAACATACATACATGTCACACACACATACTATACAATGTTCGAACCTAATTTGCGCCCTCACGGGTAAACAGTTATATTTTCGAAAAAATGTTTTCAGCAAAAGTTGTTTATTTTTCTAAAAGGAACATTTTTTGTATTTAAACTTTAATCCTATCTCTAACCGTTTAGAAGATGGGTCCTACAGACCCAAGATCCAATTGGCCTATGTTACTCATTTACGAACTCGAAATCACTTTTTACATCCTTAGCACGTTATAAAAATTTCAACTTGATATTTTTTTTCGTTTTTGAGTTATCGTGTTGTTTGTCGTTTGTTCAAAGTATCAATAATATTAAGCGTTTCAAACTTGGGACTAAACTTAGTATACCTTGATATATATTCATATACATGGTATAAAAATATATATTTTTTTTAAACCGCAGAATTTAATTCACCTAAAATTATTTAGTTTTACGCCTACTCTTAACATGAAAAATTGATAATCAATTATTTTCATAAAAATCGAAAAAAAATCTATTCTATTGAGATCTATTTTTTTTTTGTTAAAAGCATGTGTGGTTACAAAAGTACATGTATTTATTTTTGTAAAAATGCCTGAAAGTATTTTAACATCGATTTGATATAAAAACCACAAAAATTTAAAAAAAAAAAAATATAATTTATGTTTTTTGAACTAAATTTTTTTGAAATTTTAATGCTAAAAATTATATAAAGCAACAAATTCTTATAAAATTTAAAAAATCGTTAATAAATAACAAGCAATTCTGTCTTTCATTATCATCTAAAGGGTAAAAAATTATAATTTATGAAAATTTAGAGTAAATTTTTCCATAAATATCATAATTTTTGAAATATTGATAAAAATTTAGAGAAAATCACTTTTAGAAAAAATAACACACAAATGCCATTCACTTCATCACTTTTAAATATATTTTATTGGAAAAACGAGTACCTCTTGTTATAATTTTCTTTATATCCAAATATTTGTCATGCTTTTAACTAATGAAAATTACTTTTCCAAATTATTCTTAAGAAAATTGTTACATAAAAAAAACATACCTTTTAAAATACTTCAATATAGGATTTAAATGTTAAAAACACGAACTTTAAAAGCTCAAATCTATATATTTCACACGTAAATATTTTTGGGAACGTTCTTACTAGAAAAAGAATTCGTAAAAATCAATTTTTTTATTTTAAACCATTATGTCCATAATTTTTGGTTATGTTCATTTGTTTTTGTTTATGATAATTAAGTCTGATGTTAGTAACAATTTATATTTATAAAAATTTTATAAATTTTTATAGTTTCACTGAATTTGACACTATTGACGCTAATTTCATACGGTTGCCGACTGAATGACTTTTCTTTTTAATTTTATTTTATTTTATTATAAAAATTTCAAATAAATTATTATATCACTGATGAAACAATATATTTATTTAATAATTTTAAATTATTTAAACTATTTTTATTAGATTTTTTATAAGAAAATAAGTCTTTTTAATTGAGATACTATTTTTGGCGTCTTTACTTCACGATATCAGTGTAACCAACTATAAAAACGTTAAAGATAGAAAAGTTACATAGATATTGCCAATCGCGTAAAACTTATTCAATCTTTTTAGTCAAGAAAATTTTTAATTAAATTGATTATTTGATAATCAAATAGAATAAATCAATAATTATTAATTTTTCCTGTATAATTTCCATAATTATTAAGCATAAAATTTATAGTATGTTTAATGGAAAATCAGCTAAATGTTTTTTAATATTTCAACTTTTTTAAACCGTAGCCAATGATAATTCAACTTGCTTTATTTTCACATTGGAGGGAGCAGTTTTGATGAGCAACAGAAAAAAAATTCTAATATTTTCACGAGACAAAATATATCGAAAAACTATTTTGAAACAGTCACGATTTTGTACTCAATTATTATACCATACATATATGTAATATGCAAAGTATACTAAGTTTAGTCCCAAGTCTGTAACGCTTAGAAAAATATTGATGTTACGCATAAAATTTTGGTATATGTGTTCATAAAATCACCTAATTAGTCCATTCTGGTTGTCCGTCCATCCGTCCGTCTGTGGACACGATAACTCGAAAACGAAAAAAGATATCAATTTTTGGATATGTAAACCGTGAAAAATACTAGCTTTTCTTACTTTTGGTGCTTTTTGCCTCTATCGGAAACGAGAAAATGTGTCGCTCTTATCTATCACCGCCTAACGGCCAATAATTTGGTCTCAAAACCATGAAAGACTTATATTATTAAAATCATTTCAAGGAACATATGTCCTTAGAATCATGTCAAACCATAAATGTACACACACACACACACACACATAAAAGTACCGCATGTTTTTGGTAACGCTTGATTGCGTACACACGCGCGACCAATTTATAAATAAACATCCTGGTATATGAAAATAATAATAATAAAAAAATGTAATAATTTGTTAAAACATGAATGCTTATAAAAGTATGTGTTATGAGAGATGATATTTTTATTAAAACACAAGTGAATAAAGTCTTTTTTTTTTTGTAATGTTGCGTTCTTTGAAAGGGCCTTAAGGCTTTTTTTTAACATGACTATAACTCTCTAAGGTTGGGTGCATATTATTGGCATTTCAATTGCAACGAGATGAATATATGTATGTTAGTTTACTCAGTAGCAAATGCTAAGCTGCTTAATGTATCACATATATTCTTGAGTAACCTCTGTTCGTTGTCTTTTCATATCTTAACTAAAATATTAAATTGTTTAAATACCATGTAGATAGTAGATAATTACAAGCTTAAAGAAAGCAATCTTTATCTTTAATCGATTTAATTTGGATGACAATGCATATTTATGGTATAAGCATAACATATTTTCCCGTGGCTTCCACCATAATTGATCATATATGCGAGAAGGCAAGTTTAGACTTGTGATTGAATTTATTTGTACCTTATTTTCAACTTTGATGATGAATTTAGTTTTAACCAAAATTGCTCGTACATCTTGAAAGATTTTTACATTTTAATCTGTAGAAGGTGGAGTAATATTATCGTAATTGTATGCGTTCATTCGACATTTGCTATTCACAACATGTTAAATTCCTAATTTTTAAGGAGATATGCAAGGATTGAAGAATACTAGGAAATTCAATAAAACTTTATAAATATATTTTTTGATTAACAAAGTTTCCAAAAATCACAAAAAATTCTTAGGTCATCGGACTTTTTATTAATTTTTGTATCGTTCAAAGTTGGTTGAAAAAATGATGAATCAAATAAGGTTATCCTTTTCAATTGGATATTTCTATATAAAAAAAAATCTAGAGAGTGTGATAAAAAACTATCTAAAATATTTAAACAATCTTGTAGTTTATAAAAAATACCATAAAAATATAAGGTTGTCGATGATATAAAAACAAAATTTTAATTAAATTATGAGTTCATCGAAGATCCATGATTTGATGAACAGAGACGACTATAGTTAGAGTATTGATGATTGAAGAGAGATATCTTTATTATCAAATTTATATGAAGCACTTGCACACAATATATTATATATTTTTGAAGTTGCATGGTATTATAAAGCTAAAAATAACTTTAACTTTTTTAATTATATGAAAACTTTACGTTAAATTTTTTCAAAAAATTATTTTGTACGTATTAGTTACCAATTAATAACAAATCAAAAATTAGATTTGTATCTACTAATTGTCGTAATGTCCGATTAAAGATAAAATTCAAAGATAAAATTCTGATAAATTTTCAACTAGTTTTTCCTATCGTATACATTGTATAATATTTTCAGTAAGTTAAGTACGGTTTGAATGCCCATTAGCTTAGTTAAGTAAGAAGCTGTGAAGTGAAAGATATATTTCTCTCACTCGCTTTAATCATATTTTTTTTTCTTCAAGAAATATGTTATAATAAATAATTGCTATATTGTGTGCGATCTTGGATCGGATATTGAATCTCTCTATGCAATATCTTTAGTGTAAATCGTGCGATTCTGTGTATTGGTCACAAGATCAAACTGATCGATACGTTGATCGATTCATTGCGATCGATAATGCTTAAAGGCACATATTTTGTTGCATTATATATTTCATACGGAGTGTTTCTAAAACTTATTTACACTTTATCACATGATATTTCATAATAATAATATAATCATAAATATTACATTTTATTACCCGGACACCCGGTATTATACAATGCACTAAGTATTTTGCATGAGATAAATTGAATGTCGAAAGTATTTTTCAGTCTAATTTATCAAAACGTTATATTAAGGATTTCTATTCTATTCTATTTTTTAAATTACTTTAAGCATTCCCAAGAAAATCGAAAGTTTAATAATTAAACAAAATTTTCAATTTTCGATACTCCAGAGTCGAAATATCCGAGTTTCAACCATCTTAACACAAATTCGGGAACACGTAGCCAGTCCACTTTCGTACTATTATAAATTAATTAAAAAATGACAGTTTTTGGAAGTCCCTTTGATGTTTTTACCCACCAAACTTTCGGTCAAGTTCAATTGATTCGTAAAGGTACCCACAACATACAATAATCCGGTTTTATAGGTATTATTGAGACGTGACTGAATTTACAACTTGATGATCGCCGATTTTGTTCTATAAAACAAGGAACAAAACAGCACCACCATCACATTAAAATCGCATCTCATATGTGAACATGAATTTAATCGTATATGTATACAGGGCGCATTTTTTTCAAGTTGACATACGCTTTTTTTTAAGTTGATAACATAATATTAGTTTCAAGGGCACACATTTTATACCGCCATCGAATTCGATCTAAGTTTTCAGGTTCAATTAAAACCTCACTTTGATTCATAACTGACAAACATTAGATGAACGCTTTAAATAAGAAAGTTGTTCTTTACAAACACGCAAACATTTTTTGTTTGAAACATTTTTTTGTAAGCCCAATTTCGCAGAAACAATTATACGAAATAACAATTTTGGGTAAAACTTTTCAGTCCGTTTTTACCTAAACTGTACGGTTTGCGGAAAAATGTTTCGGACAAAAAATGTTGCTTTTTTAATAAATAACAACTTTCTAATTTAAAGTGTTAATCTATCGATTACCAGTTATGGAATAGACTGAGCTTTTCAGTGAGCATGAAATCCTAGGTGCAGTTTAATGCCTGCGTAAGATGTGAGCCTACACATCCAACATTTTTCGCTTGAAGCATATTTATCGATAAATCTTGTTTTTCGAGTTTCAAGCATATAGAATATTACACACAGAGAACGCCATGGCCCAAAGTTTGCGATATGATGAATGAGAGAGAAGACTGCCAATTAGTTTCTATGTGCCTTTGTCTATTGTTTACATTACACAAAATCTCTATGCATCATATGATTATGACATATGACTATGACAAGGACACATAGGAAATAACTGGCAATCTTCTCTCTCATTATAATATCGTATCCACTTACAAGCTAGCAAATACCTTTCGCGTTATCTATGTATAATATTTTGCGAGTTTCAAGCATATGTCAACTTAAAAATAAAACAGCCTGTATATAGCATGTATGTAACCAATGTAATAATGTATATATGCATGAATGCAAAAAGTCACTTATGTTATTTATGCTAATAATTTTCAATATTAATAAGCAGAAAATGTATAATTTGTGTGTTCTCTTATGTTTTTATTTTTTTAAATAACAACATGCCCGTTTGTCCGTCTGTCCATAAAATCAGTCTGTCCGCCCATACATGGTGTTCACATAATAATTATCGATCAATACATAAGATAATTACATCAAAAAAAAAGTTATTGAAAATAATATAAGCCCAAAAAAAAATATGCATAAAAAATATGCGTATTTTTAAGGTGGTTCTTTCGTGATAATATCAAAGCTAAAATATTAATCGCGACTTTTTTCGAATAAAAATTGTCGATTTAAATGCTCAAAGTTTTTTATAGGTATACTTAAAGAATAGGTTTAAAGGTTTATAGGTTTACTCAAAGAATATGTGATTAAAATTTCAGCAAAATTGAAAATATATTCCTTGATCATTACTTGTTTAGTGACTTTACGAATAAACCACCTTAGGTACTTCACTTATAGTTTTTGCAATGAGTCATTTAAAAACAAAAAAAAAGTTAATTAATAATTTTTAAAAAAATGAAGAAAAAAAATATATAATTATAGCTTTCAAGTTTTTTTGATAGTATGTTTGCATTGTAAATTCTTATAATTAAAACGGCATGGCAGAACTATAGAAGCATAATTATTAATTTATTAAACAAATTACATTTGGACCAAAATAACACATATGCAAAAAAGCAGATGCAAAAATTATGTTAAGAAGAAATAACAATCTTAAAAATATATTTTTTTTAATTTTTGAAAATATGTCCAAAAATAGAGAGAGTGGTACCGTGAAACTGTCGGTAGGAACTATGTTCCTTTCGGTATAAGTTATGTATTGTTGAATTACTATCCCAAGAGTCCTGAAGTTTAAAATTAAAAAAATTCGATAACGATTTATCGCAATATATTATCGAAAGAGATACCTGCATTTTAAATAAAATATAATAATGACTCAACTTCTCAAGTAACATATATGAATAAAATATGCATTTTTAAAAACATACCAGAAATATTTAAATTCATATTATAAACAATAATAAAATGATATGATTTTAAAATATGTCAATCGAACAATAATAATATTAATATTAATAATATTCAATAAATATATATTTTTATTATTTTAAATTTATCGTTTTACTAAGAACTTTAATATATATAATATGTTATGTTATTATCAAGTACCGAAAATAAACATTGAATCGAAAAAACAACTCAAATTCTCAAATTTCTCAAATAATTTATCAGCTTTTTCTATCAGAGAAAATAGTTACTACTATAGTCCTACTAGGTAGGACTTATGTTCCTTCCCTAATCAATTATGTATTATTGAATAACAACCAAAAGCACATTTCATATTAATTATTATTATAAAAATATAAACAAATCATAAAATTAATCATGATTTCAAAATTTTATACCAAACGCCATCAATGAACAGTTATCAGAAGTTACCAAAGATCAGAATCGCTTAGTTAATAGTTAATTGTACACCTTTAATTATTTTTACACAAGCTTCGTTTTTTTTTTCGATTAAAAAAAGCTTTATTTTTTAAGGTTACGGCATTGAGTTTTTTTTTAGCTTTGGTCGAACTTCCTTAGCACACAAACAAATCGGAACGATAACGTGTGATAAGGAACATAGTTCCAATAAAGAAATTTACAATGTGGGTAGTTTCATCATTGATTGAGTATATTCGTACTATGATCACAACATAAATACAATATTGCACATACGAAAAATTAACGATCTCAATTACATACGTTATGACTGAGTATATTCATGTACGATTCACAACCAATTTACAATTTAAAAATTAAATACCTATTATTTTTATTTATTAATAATAATAATTTTTTTTTATAAATAATTTCTGTATGAGGTATGAATATCATTCACAAAACATATTTTTATTTCTATATATTATAAATGCGAAAGTAAGCATGTTTGTTTGTTGGTTACGCTTTCACGCTAAAACTAGTGAATGATTTTTAATGAAACTGTACAGCAATATAGCTCATACTTCAGAATAACACATGAGATATAATTTATAAAGATATATTAATTTTTTAAAAAAATTAAATTAATTTAATTTGACATAACCATAAATTACAGATTTCTGTAAAAATAGTCAATATAAAATATTTCACAGCCATCTTTTCTGATATACTCAATGAATAATAACGACTATTATACATTTAAAAAAATAGATAACCATACATATATTTTACCTGTGTAAAACAATCCTTACCATTATTTCGGAGAATAAGCGAGAGTAATCTTTATCAATTTGTACTTTTAAACCCAGCGAAGCGAGTGGGTATCAATCTAGTATGTATATATGGCTGTCAATTTTTTATTAATAATAAAAATTAATAACCCTTTTTTGATATTTTAACATAATATACAAATTAATGTCAATATTTATTATTAATATTTTATAATAAAATACTTCTTTCTGAAGAGTTATGATTTATTATATCTATTGTTTAACGAAACAATATTTTTTTTTTTTAAATAATTCTTTTTATAATTTTAATTCATATTTTCGCTTTTTTTTTTATTCATCATTACCCAAGACTGATCACTGAGTTCTTTTATATGAGTAATATTTGTATATTGAGGTTTTTATTACTTTGAATATTAAAATATGATTTTATTATAATTATTTATTAAATAATAAATAATTGTAAATTGTTAATAGGGTTTGTTACTTGAATAATAATTTTTTTGATGATTTTTATGAAAAATATTTGAAATTAATTAGAGATTTTGTTTCTTGAATATTAATTTTTTTTTCATAATTTGACTATAGTTGATTACTTGAATAGTAATAATGCTAAATAGTTTAATGATGATTTTTATAAAAATTTAGATATTGCATTTTGGGTACTAATTATGATTAGTATTTTAATCTAAATCAAATACAAAAAAATTAAAAATAAAAATTTGATTTCGAAAATTAAAACCCAAAGAAGATCTTGTATATTCGTCTACATTAGACACAAATTTTCTAACACTTTTCCTGAAATTGATTAGAAAAATAGCTCTTCTATGGAATTTTCAACGATATCTCATAAATCATGCTTGCAATCATCAAATAGAACCAGATTTTTGAATTTTTTGTATCAAAATTACCACATATACAATTTTTTTTCGAAATTTAATAAAACAAATTTTTAGCAATTTTTTGCAATATTTTGTACTCTTTGTAATTGGATAAAAGTTGGTTTATAGAGTAATTTTTACCCAAATTTTTCAAAAATCGGGTTCGTTTAAATATTGAGCGAGTTATTTTCTATGTTATCACACAAAATCCTACAAGAAACCTGATATTTTGCAATGATTTTCGGCGATATCTCGAGAACTAGAAAACTAAGCAACATATGATCGTATAAAATTAAACAAAGAGAAAAATATAGTTTAGTGACATTATTGCACGGTATCACCATAGAAATTACATATAAAAATTTGTTTTGCTAAAAAGAGATAGGCAACAATCTTTGAATGCTTATAACTTCTTCGTTTTTTTAAATTTATTTTTACTTCACCTTCAAATTTTGTTAGAATATCAAGTCTACCTTTTACATTTTTATGGATAAAATAGACAATTCGACTTCAGGAAACTACCGTATTCAATTCTTTCACGGTTCAAAAGAAAAATTCAAAGCTTTGTTTTTCACGTGACTGTGAAATAAATACTAGTAATAATAATTTGAAGTATGAGAACTTATGACAATTTCTTTAAACAAAAAAAAAAAACCGGCATACCGCATGTTATTGACCTTATATCTTATAGATAAGAAAAAAAAAATTAAATTAAAAAATATTTGCAAAATTTGCACAAATTTTTCTCTCATACCAAAAAAAAAAGAACGCGGTATTTACATTTACCAAGTAGACTTGCGTCTAATTCTTGTAGGTATGTCTACACACATATTGCTTCATTAGTTGAAACAATACTTCTATCTGCTTTGCCTCAAATACTAAATAAAATTACGTGATCAAAATTGTAAATGATTCATAATAATAATATAAACAAAAAGAAAAAATGATGAGATCGTTCTTCGTTGGTTTGCTCACTGACTAGCTGCGGTTTCGCTAGCAGAAAATAAAAAAAACAAAACATTTTTGTTATATATTTTTTGACATGTGTTTGTCGGCGCGAGTATTGTTTGAGAATTATACTTCATACATAGAGAAGAAGTTTGAGACCGGCACGATGCTGTTATACATATGTGAAGGGTACATGGAAAAAACATACTAAGTCACATAGATATTGAACTCAGATATTTGTAAATCAAAGCTTTTAAACTTTCTGAAAATCTACATTTCATAATAAATTAAAAGAAAAATTAATTAATTTATACTTTTAATTTTGATTTTTTTAACATTGTAAACTACAAAAAAATGAAAATCTAGTAAGAAGAAAATTACAAAGTTCTGAATAAGTCAAAAATTACACGCAAAGTTCACAAAATACGTAAAAATTTTATTTGTTTCCGATTTGGATAAAACTTAGTTTAGAAGGTAATTTCGACCCAAAATATTCAAAAATCGTATTTATTTTACGATTGAGTAAGTAATTTTTGAGATATTGCATGAAATCGCTTTGAAATGAGCGATATCTTAAAAACTACTCGCCCTATCATCAAATACTGATTTTTATCGAATTCTCTTAAGAAAATTGCAAAAAATCGAGAAAATTTTCAACCCAACCTAACCAAAAATTACAAAAATTGTGTTTTTTTGAATTTGTTATGATTTTTTCGATTTTTACAAATAAAAGTTTTTGTTACCGATTTCGAAAAAACTTAGTTTATAAGGTAATTTTGACCCAAAAATTACAAAAATTGTGTATAATTGCGAATTGAATAAATAGTTTTCGAGATATCGCATGTAATTGCTTTGAAATGAGTGACCTACAAATTTTTAACTTTCTTATCACGGGAAAACAATGATATTTACGAAAAAATGTTAAAAACAAAAGTTGTTTATTTGTTTATAAGGAACTTGCACTATAAAATGACATTTTCTGTTTAAAAGAAAAATGTGAATTAGTATGTTCTTTCTCTGTACTCTTCGAGGGAAGACTACCTACACACACACGTAAAAAGTAATATGATGAAGAGTCGTCTTCTTAGTCAAGTCGGGTCGAATGAATGGGTCGGTAAAAACATTTTTATAATATGTTGATGTTGATTACATTATCAAAAACAAAACCAAAAAATAAATTTGATTAAAATATAGGTGATTCTTTATGAAAGTAGAACTTTGAAGCCCTATTTCTCATATCTTTTTTCGTTTTTGAGTTATCATGTCCACAGACGGACGGACGGACAACCGGAAATGGACTAATTAGGTGATTTTATGAACACCTATGACAAAATTTTTTCCTAGCATCATTATTTTTAAGCGTTACAAACTTGGGACTAAACTTAATATACTATGTATATTTCATATATGCATGGTATAATAAAATAAATTATGTCAAATATACATTAATTATAGACACAAAAAAATGCATTTATAACAAAATATATATATATATATTTATTTAATTTTATTGAACACAAAAAAACACGACTTAATAATTATGACTGTCATCATAATAATCTCACATCTGTGAATATGAAATGAATATGTAAAAAAAATTTTATTATTAGTCATCATCGTGTTTCTCTTACACAATACGTTTAAATTATTAGTTCGTTATCTTGCAATTGATTGGAGTTAAAAATAAAATTATATAAGGAAGACATATGAATACTTGTATAATATTCAACCTGTGTATAACACAATCAAGAATATATAATCTGCAATGATGTATCTTTGAAAAGGTCGTGATACTTTATATATATTTTAAAATTTATCTTGCATACTATAAATATATAAAAACGCTAACAACATATAGATAGTTAGCCTACATTTATGACGTAACAGGATTTGAACAAATTCAAAAACACTTTTTTGGAAAATAAATATAAAATTTCGCTTAAGGACGTTCATGCGTCAACGATATTAGTAGAGAAATTAAAAACAATATGATAAAGCGATAGTTTAAATGATTTTCTATGATTTAAAACAGGAAAAATATCCTGTTATCGAATTAATTTCATTAAATTTTAAGTTTAAAAAGTGACTAAAAGTAAGGTTTAACATGAGACTAAATGGAAAATATAAATCGATATTTTTCAAAAATTATATCGATAACCATACTTGAAACTTTTACCAGTTAACTATTATTTAAACTTTTAATAGAATATCAAAAAAAATTTCTATTTTCTATTAATTTAAAATTCTTTAAAATTTACATACTGTTTCAATGTGAACGCACATAGCAAAACAGGTACACGCATGAACGTCCTTAAGGTTTATCCCGATACCGATAAAATGAAAAATCAATTAATTATTCCTTTATCAAGAATTGATATTGATTCTTTGAACGGTTTTTGAGAAATATATTATTATCAAAGTGTGTTCACCAAAAAAGGGATAATTTCTCATAAAACCGTACAGAGAATCGATATGAATTTTTCACAAAAAACCTATTGATAAATCAAAATTTTAAAGTATTACAATATCATAAATTTGGAAAAACGAATACCACTTGTTATAATTTTCTTGGAAAATATTTGGTAATTAATGCATATTAGTTTTCCAAAATAAAATCTGTAAAAATAAAAAAGATTTCTAGACAACTTTGAGACAAGTAGTACTATCTTCCTACTTTTTTTTAGAAATTTGAAGGTAGATTCTGTTAGAACTTGCGAAAATTAGACGAAAATTAAAAGTAAAATTATTAGATAATATGCCATAGTTTTTCAAATATTGATGCCTAAAGATTTAAAGAAAATCACTTATAGAATAAATAAATAACACACAAATTCCATTAATTTCATTACTTTAAAGGTATTTTATCGAAAAACGAGTGTCGTCGCTTAATTTTCTTTGGTAGTTCTTTAAAAAACTTTCTATTGAAATGAAAATTTTAGTTTGATTATTATTCCCAACCCAATGTTATCAAAAAATTTTTTTAATTAATAAATTGGCAAAAATTCATTATAACAAAATTTAATATGATCTAAAAAAACAAAAAAATAATAATAAAATTAATAATTAATAATCAATAATTGAAAAATCTATTACACAAACAAACACACGTACGAAATAAAATAAAATTTATAAAAAAAAAAAACCATCTGTCCACCGTTTAGAAATAAACAACTTATTAATTTTGTAAAATAAAATAATTAAAAAATAAAATATTAAATATTAATAAATAATAATAATAAAAAAAAAAAAACAATATAATATTATTATATATTGTTTAGCTTGTGCTACACGTTTAGTTTAACTAGTTTGTTATTTTTTTTTAGCTTGTAGCTAAATCGTTGTGGCTGTAGCTAAGCTAAAGTCAAGCTATTCTAGTTAATAAGGTGAGAATTGACGGGTGTGCTAAGTTATTAAATCAAACACAATATTTATAAAAAAATAAACTATCATGAAACTTTATAAACAATTAAAAATAACATAATTAAAAAAATAATATTTAAAAAATTATTTTATTATTTCACTCGCTCGCTGTTTTCAATTTTTTACATAATTATTTAATTTTTTTTCAGGTGGCACCCAAAATATTTTAAAAATTTTGTTGAAAAAAAAAAAATTAATTATGTTTAAGTAGTAAAAGAAATTATTATTTATTAATTTGAATTTTTTTTTTTTAAAGAATTAACCAAAAAATTAAAAGTCATTAATTTTTAATTGGAATTAAAACGATTAAATTCAATTCTGAGTAAAATATTTTAAAAGAATTCTTTTACATAAATATTTCAAAAACTATTTATCGACAAATGTTACTTTTAATTTAAGTATAATTTTCTAACTAGTCTAAGATTACTCTAAAATGTCAAAGGATTATATCCAGTCAAAGGATTTTATGAGTTTCTTTTTTTTTTTTTTTTTTTGAGAAGACCATTTCTTTTAGATTCCGTTGCAGGCGATCTTCTGCAGGTCTTTCAAAAAAAAGTGTGCTGAGGTGAGCACCATTTCTCTGGTTTCGATTGAAAATTAAAAATCATAATTTTTAAACTGTATATCACGTGACCTAAAACGCGGGCAAGCCTTGCTGTGATATCATATCGGTATGAGCCATAAACTATCGATTAGTTCAGTGTAGACAGCTGGGTATAATATATCCATAGATAATAAGTATTTATATTTATTATAATCAGATGTCTATGAATATATCTGTCAAACTTATTTATGTTATTTCGTATAGTGATACCCATATTACGTCATCAAATTTGATGCCCGCGTTTTTGACAGTTTAAAAAAGGTTTAAAATTTAATTTAAGTTTTTGGCAAGAAAGCGTGTGTATTTTTGCGAAATAAATTTTTGGAGGCTTTTTATTAAAAAAATTAACATTTTGAAATACTTTTTCAAAAATAGTGGAATACCCTATTGTAAAAAAGTAGGACTAAAACCATAAAATCAAAAATGAATATTAAACTGATTAATTTTGCAAAAACATGACTGGATCTTTTGGAAAGTTATCCGCGTAAATTATACAACTAATATTCCAAATAAAAGTTTTATGATCAAAAATCAAATATAAATTATGCTCACTTGTTACAAAAAAAGTAATAATTTAATCGTGTGCGTCTGACAATGACTAATAACTAACAACCAGCGCTAATGAATCGACTAGCGCGACTATAGCGCGCGCAAGCGAGCACGATAGACCCATATGATTGCATTTAATAAAACTAACTGGCGCTTACATATATATTTTATGAATGTATTAAAAAAAATAAATAATATATGCTATGTCGTCATAAACACTGCTACAGCTACTAAATATTTTGACCACATGTGAAATAAAATCAAAATAAATCTGAAATAATCGATATAAAATCAATAAATTCATTGATTATTTAATAATTTATAATATTAATAATAATTTTTTTAAATGATACACTCAAAATCATTAGTATTTAGTTGTCTATGAAGGATTTCTTATTGCAGCTGATAGCCTTATTTGGTAAGTCGCTGTCCTCCATATAATGGGTCTGTTTGTCTGTCTGTCTGTCTGTCTATCTTATGGTCGTTGTGTATACCTATATGTGTGTGCAGGCAACGCAGTGGTCAAGTGATGACTCATAAGCTCTACACTCACGATTTAATACAACTTTGCAGTGGACATGACTTTTAGAAGCCATAGCAATTGCTTTCTGATTAAAGTATTTCGATATTAAAAATGTGAAAATGATCCAAAAAAATTGTATTTATCAATTAATCATCATTTTATATCGATTCTCTGGACTATTTAGGAGAAATTAACTATCAAAGTCAGTGTTTTCGTTGGTTTTTTTATTGTCTAGAGTTATAAGGACCCAAAAGTTTCGTTCATTTGACTCTTAGTCAAATATTTTCTAAGAAATTGCGAGACATGGATCCGTGAATTTGAGCTTTCTATGGGATTTTGGACAGTATTTCGGAAACTATGCATCGAATCGTTAAATAAACGCGATTTTTGTATATTTTGGGTCAAAATTACTTTATGTACTGAGTTTTATCAAAATATAAGACGAAAATTTTTTCTCGATTTTTCGCAATTTTTTTAAGGGGTACCCCTTTGGAAAAATTCGAAAAAATCGAAAAACATTTTTTGTTTCCAATTACAATGAAAATCATTTTCTAAGACCATTTTGACCCAAAATTAACGAAAATCGTATTCATTTAAGCGTCCGACAAATGGTTTTCAAAATATTGAGTCTTTTCAGAATTGTGGGCTGATATCTCGAAAACTATCAATCTAATCGCATTTTAACATACGGGATCGTTTTCGCAGGGTTCAAATTAACTTTAAAACAGATTTTTATCCAAATAGGAGACAAATAATTTTTTCCGATTTTTTGCAATTTTTTTAAGGGGTACCCCTTTGGAAAAATTCGAAAAAATCGAAAAACATTTATTGTTTCCAATTATAATGAAAATCATTTTCTAAGACCATTTTGACCCAAAATTAACGAAAATCGTATTTATTTAACCGTCCGACAAATGGTTTTCAAAATATTGAGCCTTTAATTCTTATAATTTTGAATTTTCAGAACCGTGGGACTGATATCTTGAGCTAGTACGGCGACGATTTTCAGGATAAAACCAATAAATTTCTATCAGACATTTAATATAAAAGAGATTAAACAAAGATAGAAAGAGATTGAATATATAAAAAAAAAAAAGAAATAATACAACAAAACTCTTTTTGTATTTATGTAAGAAACAACATTCGAATTCTCTCTCCGTGCGCTAAGAGATACGAATGAGATGTGTTTTTATTATGTTCTTGTACACAAAACTTAACTCTTAAATTGTTACGATGCCGCCGCGTCGTCCAAGCACATTTGCTTCAAAAAAAAAGAAAAAAGTTCGCGTATTACCGTTGCGCTGTTGGATTATAGTAGTAACATGGTATGTATACACATACACACACACATGGCACGGGAGAAGACGGACCTAGTGTCCATACACGCATAATCGTTTTTATCATCAATTTTGTGTGTGTGTAGTTTTAAATTCATATATTGTGTATTTTTTTTCTGTTGTTGGTTCAGGAACATAAACCAGGAAAACATTTATTTAAAAAAAGTGAACATGGATGCCATACTCATGCAAATAATATAACACAGACACACTTTCATAATGTGCGGTCGATCGACGAACCCCGCGCCAAACGGTCAGTATTGTAAAAAAAAAGTTAGATTATTTATTATTCATTTTTGAATTTAATCAAAATTCTTTTGGAAGAAGTTAAGAAAATAAAAGAATTTACTATGGTAAATTTTATTTTGAAATAAATTTCAATTGCGAATAACCAACAGCGTCAACTGTTTAAATATCCTGTATATACCTTAATCGAATTAAAGTAAATAGAGTCCTGGTAATCGAGATTCAATGAAAACCAGAAGTGTTTTAAGAAATATAACAAAGAATCAATCCATGTAAGATGTATGGATATGGAGGTTAGCGGGCCATGCTCGAGGATGGCGCCTCGAAGCAATGGTTCAGAGCACCTAGCCAAGTAGACTCTTGTACTCTATCCCCGCTACGCTTTTCAGTGGCTATTATAACCAACTGATGTACTGAAACCCAGGATTTGCCTAGCGCTGAGTTTCCAATGTAAGGTGTATACACAAGCAAAAATGTCATTTTCTAGTAACTGGTTGAGAGCGTTGTGGAAAATTCTACATTACTGGACGTTTTCCCCATTGCAAGTTTCTATTTTATTACTAAAGCGTCAAATTTATTTTCGATATTTAAAAAAATGATTTTAACCAAAAATATTCCCATTTTGGAAGGGAAAAGAAGCTTATGACTCAGAAAGTCAGCACAAAATTCAAGGACTTTGAAACTAAAAAGTATCTGCTGGACCGAAACGTTTATTCTGAAAACAATTTTCATCAAGTTATTTGTTCCTTTAGCAATTTTTAGGGTTTAGTATGTATATCAATCTATTTCTCTTGGTCATCGAATCACGCGTGAACGAATGGAAAAATATTGCTAATTCTTTTTTTTTGTTGTCTTAATTATTGCCAGGGGAGTACTTAATTATTGCCAGAAATTTAAGCAGAACATTAGAAAATTTAAGAAAAATATTAAATTCAATAAATGGTGGAATCGCAAATAAATCATGCGTTATATCACATCTTCCTATGTACTAGACATTTATCTGCGCTCCCACCATATTTATCAAGAATTGTAATATTATTCAAGTATAGTAAATATTATTCAAGTATTTATTAGAGCTATATGCGAGCTCAGGGAGCTTCACTGCCGAAAGCCCTAGCCAGGGTATGTCCATATTTTGGCATCGCGAATTCGGAAGCAAAAATAGCACTTCAAGTTAGAAGTAGTTAAATTTTCCAACAAAAAATCAAAAAACCATTTCTTTTTCAATAACGAACATCAATCTTTTGATTGAAAACCTTTCGTCCAAAAAAAAATCATTAAATTCGTCGAAATCGATCTACCAATTTCTACCTCTAAAGAGGCATTTATTGAGAATGACCAGAGATCGATCGCACACACAAAAACACAAAACATACCGTTGGAATTCAACTGTTTTATTTTCAAAAAACGTAAAAAAAAGAAAAAAAACAACACAGTTTCTTTCTACTAAGTACATAACTCCTAACAATACTATGTGATATTTGATATACGCGAAACGATATTACAAACGATACCATACACAAAGTGAAAAGAAAGATACATAAGTAACAAAACACAGTATACTGGGAAGAATGTTATTATATTATTGGGCTGCTATAGAAGTGTGTATATCGTTATAATGTACCAACATTTATTGACTTTTTTAATACAATTTATTGATTTCATCTCGAAAATTCAAATCCAAAAAAATTTTATATCTTTTACATTTTGAGATATCTGCAATAAAACTAGCCCTGAACAAGAAAAAATAGATCGGGATTCTTCTGGACGCCACTCATGTCAATTGTTTGAATCCTTTAAAAAAACAAACATTTATGACCTACTCCGGTCATTTCTAATCACATTTACTTCGAAATATAACGATTTCTAATAATTTTGACGGTAAAAATATTAATACATGGTATAAAACAAAGATCAGATCTTTAAAACTACGCAACGAATTTTAATGCGGTTCTTTCCAATAGTGATACAAGATGCTGTTTTTGGGTCAAAATTACCTTATGTACTGAGTTTTATCAAAATAAGAAATGAAAAATCAATTTTTTCGCAATTTATTAAAGGTGACCCTTTGGAAAAATTCGAACAAATCGAAAAACATTTTTTGTTTCCAATTATAATGAAAATCATTTTCTAAGGCCATTTTGACCCAAAATTAACGAAAATCGTATTCATTTAAGCGTCTGATAAATGGTTTTCAAAATATTGAGTCTTTTCAGAATTGTGGGCTGATATCTCGAAAACTATCAATCTAATCGCATTTTAACATACGGGATCGTTTTCGCAGGGTTCAGATTAGCTTAAAAACAGATTATTATCCAAATCGGAGACAAATAATTTTTTTCGATTTTTTGCAATATTTTTAAGGGGTACCCCTTTGGAAAAATTCGAAAAAATCGAAAAACATTTTTTGTTTCCAATTATAATGAAAATCATTTTCTAAGGTCATTTTGATCCAAAATTAACGAAAATCGTATTTATTTAAGCGTCCGATAAATGGATTTCAAAATAATACTTTTGAATTTTCAGAATCGTGAGATGATATCTTGAATAGTAATATTTGATCTGTCATTTAAAGATCATATCCCCCCAAAACATTATTTTATATATTATTATAAGAGACCAAATAAAATGTTTTTTTTGTATATTATTTTATTACTTTATTTTGCCGATAAAAAGCAAAACATTTTTGCCAATTATTTTTAATTTTTTTATATTATTTTTTCATAATATTTATTCACAATATTTTCTACACTCTAGTGTGGTATATTACATAGCAGAATGAAAAAAGAGAAATTTAATTTAGAATAAAAACTTATTTTATTTATTTATTTATTTTGCTTCTTGTTTTATTATTATTATTATTATTAATAAATATTGGTTAGTTAGAAGAAGAAAAGAATTAATTCTTTCTTCTTTTTTGAAAAATCTCGCATAAATCAAATTATAATTTATGTGAGAAAATTTTGTTGAGATGATAAAAAAAAAACAATTCAAGATGATGATTTGATGATTTTTGTTTGCGCACATTTTCTATTCATTTATTTTATTTTATTAAATTTGATTTGTGGATTTGAGTTTGTCGATATTGTGTGTGTCTATTTACATGCTAACGTATATAATTATTTACACGGTAGACTAATTTATATTGAAAATACGTCGTGGATCACTTTTTAACCCCCGAACTAAAAAAAGGGGTGTTTGTCTGTCTGTGGCATCGTAGGGCTTGAACGGATGATCCGATTTTAATTTTTTTGGTTTCATTTGAAAGGTAATTTAACGGAAAGTGTTCTTTGCTATGTTTCAAGTACGAGCTTAGATTTCCGTACCCGAAAAAACTAAAAATTGGCGATGATCTTCAAAATCTATTCAGTTTGGAAAAGGCATGACATATAAATAATTGCTATGGAAATGAATGGTCAAATAAACCTGGTTCAATTAAAATATTTCCAAAAATCTGTCCCAAAAAATGATAGATCACTTTGAGGATCACTTTGATATTGATTTAAGAAGGAGTGTTATTTATAAGTTTAAAGTATTTATTTGTGCGTCTGTGTGTTTCTCAGTGGCATGATAGCCCCTAAACCTGGAAAAAATAAAACCGGAAAATCACGTATCGATAAAACTGGCCCATAATAGAGTCTATACAATTAGAAAATCACGTATCGATAGAGTTGAAAAGTTTGTTGTAACGATAGCTTGTAAATCGACTTTTTGTACATTTGTACATCAATTGTTGAAATGTGACATACAAATCAAATAAATAAAATAAGAAATAATTTTTATTTATTGATTTTTTTTTAAAAAGATCTTATCAAGTAGTTACAAAAACAATGTTTTAAAAATTTATGGTTTATTAATGGAGGGATATTAAGATAAAAATCAATGTTTTTCTTCAAAAAATTAGAATTAATCAAATCATCATTGTTTCTCTATAATATTTTTACAAAGATATTTGCGATTTATTATGTTCTACTTCCAATAAAAAGTCAACTTAAATATTATAACGTTTCGACAACATACAAAATCTGACATGTTTCGGCAACTATTGTCATTCTCGAACACAGTTTAAAAATGGTTTTCGTCATGGGTCATTTTTCCAATACTCAAAATGGATTTATTGAATTGAGAATATTATCTTAACTTTATATACGATATGAAGAAAATGTGACATGTTTCAGCAACTGAAGCCATTGTCGAACAAAGTTTTAATAGAAAATACGTTGTATATTGAAAGTATGGAATCTTATATCATCTTGAACTAAGTATGTTTTGAAAGTTTGCTCCAATATGATTCAAAGACATTATTTTTATTTTTTTTTTAAAGAGATTTGTATTTCGAAATCTTTTTTTTTTTTTGTGAATGAAATCTGTTTTGTCAAGGATAAATATGTAGCTAATAAAGAGATAATTATTTTCTATACTTCATACAATGTATTTCAAAAATAGCCTTAAGACATGACCTTTATTTTAAAGACACTAAACTAACTACACACACTCACACACATCATATAATAAAAAATCGCCTACATATCGAAAAATAACCAGATAGCAACGCCATCACACCTACTTAATAAATAATATTCTTGGACTAGGGTCAGACAGGGTATTTGACAGTTATTTCAGAACAGGTAGAAATTTCAGAGACTATTATCAAGGTTAATTCTTACAACTTTTCTCTCTGCGGAGATCTGTCGAAAATTTTTAATTACACGTAATCTTAAGGCAATTTTAAACTTGAGGTTGAAATTATTGGTACCTTATTTTCAACTTTGATGATGAATTTTGTTATAACTTCATAAATGTATGATTAAAATTTTTCGATATCTGCCATGGTTTTCGCAATATCGTAAGCTAAAAAAGTTTTGGTTTATTGCACGGTACATACAAACCAAATACATTTTTGTAGTCAAATAATGTGTTATTTTTAGCTTTATAATACCACGCAACTACAAAAATATATAATATATTGTGTACAAGTGCTGCTTAAAAATTTGATAATATAGATATCGCTCTTCAATCATTTCTCTAACTATAGTCGTCTCTATTCATCAAATGATCGATGAAGTCATAATTAAATTAAAATTTTGTTTTTATATCATCGACAACTTTATATTTTTATGGTAATTTTATAAACTACAAGATTGTCTAAATATTTTAGATAGTTTTTTATCACACTCTCTAGATTTTTTGATATAGAAATATCCAATTGAAAAGGATAACCTTATATGATTCATCATTTTTTCAACCAACTTTGAACGATAAAATAATAATAAAAAGCCCGGTTGACCTAGGAATTTTTAATAATTTTTGAAAACTTTTATTAATCAAAATATGTATTTACAAAGTGTATTTGAAATCCCTAGTATTAGTCAATCCTTGCATATCTCCTTAACTTTGCAGCAGTTTTGAAATAATTGTCAAATACTTCACGTGGCTCCAGACTAATTTTTGTATGATTATTTTAAATAAAATAAAAAATCTTTAATACACTTGTTGATTTCATTGAGAGAAAATTGATCAATGGAGAGATTATTGATTAGAGTGGGGGAGCCTGTAGAGTAGAAATACATTGATTGACAAAGAAAAAAAAGTAATCGATTGAAAAATTTATTGATAAAAATAAAACGAAGAAAAAAAATCTAGTCCGGATATTATGTTTGAAGCAAAAAAAATAATAAAATGTCTATCAACTAACTCAATATGTAATAGAAAAAAAATTTCTAAATAAGAAAATAAGAAAGAAATTATTTCAGTGAAAGATTTTTTATTATTGATTTAGAATTTACAATTTACCTGACTGGTTTATTGATTTGTGTGACTGACTGAGAAGATTGTCTAAAAAACAGTGGCGGCTAAAGAAGTTTTTGTTCAAATTAAATGGTTCAAAGGTCCATTTTGTCATTGAAAAAATTTTATCCAAATCGTAAACAAAATTATTATTTCTGGTTTTTGAGTTTTCAGGACTAATTAGGACATAAATTTCACGAAAATTCAATTTATTTGACCATAAAACCGAAAAATCGAATTTCGTGTAGGATTTCAGTCGATTTCTAAAATGTGTAGTGCAGAAGCTGCGTTAGCTAAGCGAATTTCCTCGGAGATTGAAAAAAAAAAACACATTTATCATAGATCCATTTTTTTCTACGTTTACACTAGAAATTCCACAATATTTTCGACAGTATCAAAAGAACTATTCATCTATCTACAATCTCTGCAAGTATAATAAGATATTTGACATAGATGCGCCACTGTTTGATTAAGACAGTCACAAGCAATCAAGAAAAACATTCATTACTTTTGTATATATATATTTTTTTTAAAGTTTTAATTAATTAGTTGCTTTGCATTTCAAATAAGTGTAGGTGTTTGTATTTAATTATTACAAAATAAAATAATATATAAATAATATAATTCATTCAAATCTAGATTTCTAGTTTACCGACCTATGACTATATGATGTGACGTATTTTATTATTGTGCAAGTTTCAATAAATTTTGAAATTGCGTGTTTATTTCAAAGGAACAAAATAATTCTGTTTTAAAAGTGTAAAAATTATAAAGAAAATTCCTAGGCATTCCCAAACTGTTTTCTCTAGAACAGAAAAGTTACATCTCGGTTAATTGTTTAACCATTTTGAAAAACGAAATGAAGCTTTTCTTATTCGGGTCAGAGTGAGGTCAAATTAATCTAAAAATATATCTAGTAGTGTTTATCCAAACAAAGATTCTGGGAAATTTGTCTAGTTTCAGGAAAAAATCTTGACTCGCCAGGAGAACAGTTAGATTCAGAGATCAGGATCCAATTTGCCCTCTTTAGGGGGCACTGTAGATTGCCCTCTAATAGAACAAGGGGTATTATTGTCTCTAGAAGACGGGTTGTAGTTATCGAGAACGCAAAAGAACCTCATATACTTCCTCCGGGTAATTTTGGGGAGTATATTTGGTGAGGCTACTCTAAAAGAATGAAGATCGAAGGTAAGACGTCAATACAATTCAGATTGCATAATGACATATATGAGACAATTTCTTGAGTTTGAAATGTAGCTTAGTCCTGCTTAGATCTAGAATCGACAAGCGGTTAGGTTCAGAATGGTCAGATTCGGAGATCAGGTCTCTACTGTGAGAATACTAAAAACGTCATATACAGAGGCTAGAGACTTTAATGTGCTAAATTGGTAAAAAAATCAGTTTTAAAATGCTAGCCAATAGTTCACGATACCTTTTAAATTTAACTACTTCCGTACAAACAATTTAAAAACCATAAAAAAAATCTACCACGCACTTTGAAAACAAATCGTTTACGTTAC
This sequence comes from Chrysoperla carnea, assembly GCF_905475395.1. Classification (NCBI taxonomy): domain Eukaryota; kingdom Metazoa; phylum Arthropoda; class Insecta; order Neuroptera; family Chrysopidae; genus Chrysoperla; species Chrysoperla carnea. The sequence continues at coordinate 4,685,380 of NC_058341.1, forward strand.
GGTTAATTAACTACATTAAATGCATTTTAATGCTGTATTTATAAAAAAGAAATAATAATAAGCAAACAGCTTGGGACACCTGACGGGTAAGTTAAGAGTAGTAGAAAGAAATGATGATGATATATTAAAACTGAAGTAAAAAAAAAAAACAACACATCTATAACTAAGTAGATACTGATTACAGCGTAACTGTGTAGACGAACTGGAGTCACTTTGTTAAGTTCGTCATAAAACTTATAGTCGCAGAAACGAAGCACTAAAAACGGTTAAAGTTCGAAAAATTTACAAACATAAGTCGGATTTGAATGCAGTTTTCGGCATTCGATTCGTTCAAGCGTCAGAAACAATTTTGTGACCTAAATTGATTTAAAAGAAATAAAAAATATGCAATTTACAAAACGGAGGTTTTCGGGGTCGTCAAAATTGGTCTCCGAGGTACCTGGTGCCCAAACTAAATGGTATCCTCGCCGTCTCTTGGAGTATTCGAGAAATTCCTTATAAAATCGGTTCAAATTCGTAACTCGATTGTTTTCTTGTCGCTGAGCACGAATACCGTGACAGAATCGATCTCCAAGGACCCTGGTGCGCACGATACCCAAGGTAGCTCGAGCATCAGGTACCTGCAGCCCGATTCTGTCCCGATATTCGAGCTCAGCTTTACCCAAAAACCCCTGAGTAATGAGTTTGGACCGATTATAAAAAGAATTTCTCAGAAACTCTAGGACGACAAAAATAGCGTTTACCCTGGGCACCATGTACCTAGGAGACCGATTCTGTCGCGATATTCGTTTTCAGCGACCTCAAAAATCCTCGAGTAAAAGTTCCTGACGCTCTAACCGAACTACAAATGTTACAAATTTCTTACTGTTACAAATTTTTCCAACTTCATTGCATCGTTTCTGCGACTATAACAAAACTTAACTCTCATATATAAGTGCAATACACTCTACAAATCAGGTATCACCGGCATTGCACACCGTGATGGGATTATTTTTGTAAAGTTGCTAGAGGGTTAACACGAGAGTTGATTATTGGGTAACTGAGATGAAAAAACAACTATTATACATTTTTTTCATGTTGTCCTCCTTGTCAAACAGTTGTCATCGCAGACAGAATGCTTACAGATCATAACAAAAGATGTGCCCTTATATGTCATGTGAACATCAAGACTTGCTTCTCAGTGCGTTTTTTTTATTTTTCAATAATTATTGATGATTACAAGAAATCTATATATATAAAATTCTTATTAATTATTAATATCAGTTACAGAATCATTTTGTCTGAGCTACTGTACCTAGTGCAGCCTCTCTATATGAGAAATAATGAGGAAGCACAGCACGAGATGAATTATTTTATAATATTTCAATTTAAGGTTGATCGGACACTTTACACTCTAAATTTTTTTTATAGAAATTAAACATTTTATATTGAAAATTAATTATTAGCGAATTATCTAAGGAAATGGAGTACTGATGATGGAAAAATTTCTTCAAATAGTCATCGATCTTACCTAATAGATGTCAAAAATGACCATCGTTAAAATTTATAACTATATATGAATGTATTTATACGTATATGTGTCTGTAAACTCTCTAACGGTCACAATTTAAGTCCGATTTGGATAAAATTTGGTATCAAGAAGGGTTTTGGTATTTGAAAGGTCAAGTTCGTTAATGAGAAAAATCGACGGATAAACAAAGGGGGAGTGCGCCAAGTACAAAATTTTGAATGTTTTCAAAATAAAAAACTAGATCCTTAGTTTTGAAAATAAAAATTCTTGAAAAATTAAAAATTCAATATTCCATTTTAAGAAAAATGTATTATTTTTTCAATCTCTGAGGGAATTCGCTTACGGAAACTATCTACGTAGCCTTAGTAAATTTTCTTTCTTCAGTTAAATAATAATTTAAAATTAATTTTTTAAGATTTATTTAAGTTCACACTCAATTTTAACGTCATTAGAAGATAAAATTTTTGGTCAAATAGAGTTTATTTTGGTAGATTTTTTCGAAAACTGTACTTGAAAGTGAAATTATTATAGTACTAAATAATTCAATAAAGTTGAATTGTTTATGGAGAGTAGAACATTAAAATCGCAAATATTTGTAAAAGATATTACACTTGCTAAAGAAGGTATCAAACGATAAATTGAAGCAAATTTAATTTCCTATAATTTTTATTATTGTAAATATTTCCATTTTGAGATAGTAAATTAAAGTTAAAAATTTAATATTTACAACTTTGCTTGTTATAAATATTTCAAGTTTACTATACCTAATGAATATTGAAAAATTTCCCAAGTAATGTTTTTCAGTTTCCCTTAATTTTCACGATTATAAATAAACCTTCGCTATTGGAAACCTAGGCTCTTAAAAAACGCGAGATAAAAAACTTTCAAGTTTTAAATATATATAATAAAATTTTTTGGATGGGTAAAAAAGAAAACTTATTACATTTTATACACAAAATATATTAAATTTTTCGTCCCTTAAATTGTTCCTGAATCAGAAATCAAATATGAATTTTTTTTTAATTAAAGAAAAATAATAATATATTAATAAGAAAATTTTTATCAGTCAAAATTGTTTAATACACACTTTAAAAAAATAAATACTTATTAGTTTTCAAAAAAATTTTTAAATTTTTTATTTTTTAAATCCTTTAGATAAATTTTTGGTGTTAAAAAAAATACCTCAAAAAAACAGAAATAAATTATTAAACAAAAAATAGATATTATTACACAAAAAATTGGAATGTATTAATTTTTTTTTAAATATTATAAATAAAATTTTTTTTAATTTTTCTCTCGTAAATTATTAATAAATTTTTATATACAAATTAATTAATGAATTATTTATATATTATACTAAATTAATTTTTCTTTTGTTCGCAGATATTATACGGATCGTTTCGCATTTCGAGTTATTACACAATTATTTAAAGAAGCACCATTTTCGAGATGTGAATAGAAAAATATAGTTTTTGTTTTTTTAAATAAAAATATCACAATAAAAATACCTTACAAATGATTATGTTTACATTTTATTGACGATTAAATAAACAATTAGACAAAAATATAATTAATAAAAATGTATATTTTCAATTGTTTTTTTATTTCGAAATTTTTTCCTCAATCACAAAGCTAAATCCCAAAATCCCTAATCAAATCAACTAAATTGGTTTACTATTTAGAAGGCCAAATGGAACATACTTTTGGAATAAAATATTACGCTGTCCTTAAAACTTTGGAATAAATTTTATCATTTTTCAATTTTGTCTAGAAATCGGTACGGAATTATAATATTTTGATTGAATACGACATAGGGTTTCAAAAATTACGAAGGAAGAGATTCTTTTAACAATTTTAAAACTTATATAAAAGTTGATATATTTTACTTGTTTTGCTACAATTTTTTTTAAATATATTAAAATAACTAGCTGGATACTCGATTAAGGTTCCCATATCAATGCCCTGATGGTAAAAGTGGAAATGAACCCAATTAAAATAATGATCATTTTGGTCAGTCTTTAAGCCAGAGTGTAGCTAACTTATAGGACTGACCTTCAATATTCAATAATTCGATATCAAATAGAATTTCTCAAAATTTCGTGTGTAATTGAAATGAGTCGTCGAAACTTCGAATATTAATTTGTTTAGATTGAAAATTTTTACTCATAGCAATTCCGCGATAAGGGTAAGTATGTGACAGACCTTTCTGCCAGGATAAACTCTGGAACTTCTGATTCATATTGTACCTATCGTTAAATTGCATTGATTCATATGCGAAATTCCGAAATCCATGTAAGTGCAATTTTACTGTCAAGGGCTCCCGGCTTATAAGCATTCCACATTTTTAAACACATTTTAGATCTATCTAATTGGCGTGACTTTATACACGTAATATTCTGAGTGACAACCTATTTGTTAAATATCTTTTTTGCTAAGCCCAAGCCTACAGCAACACACACCAAAGAGAGATGGGTAATTAAAAAAATTTTCACATGGATTCTCAACAACAACAAAAAAGTAATTCCAATTAAAAATTTTATCCGCAAATGATTTTAAGTACATGCTGAGAAAAAAATTCAGTTCCAAAACTCATAGGAATAAGAATAATAAATATAAAAATTTTTTTATAGAATTAAAAGAATGTAATTAAGTTCTTGCTTGATAAAAATATTAAATATAAATTATTATAAAAAAAAAAATAATTTAATTTACTATTCATAAAACATACATTCTCACAAGAATATTTAATTATCGAACTTGTTTAAAGTTGTGATTGATTGGTAATAAGTAAGTAATAAGTAAGTACCCAACAACTATTACCAACTTAATTAAAAACAATTGAAAAATAAGAATATATTAATAAGTTGAATGCTGCAGTTACCAATGGACAATGGTAAGTAAGTAATTTACAATGTGTTCCAAAAATGTTATAGGTAGGTACACGATAAGAAATTTTTTGTAAATCTCACTAGTATCGGTGTGAACGTCCAACAGATTTGACCATTGCGGGAATAGTAATATTAGTAATAGTTATGGCGGATGAGTCAATGCAGTATGGGAGTCAGACCCATCATACTGGTTACGCAATACGTACAATACTTCTGGTGGATGGTCCTATTAAATAATGTAATATTACTTATGCTAACATGGATATATATAGTATCTGTCTCTTTACCATACCAGCATTGTATTAAACGCCATTTTCGATATAATGACATTCAAACTGTTTTTGACAAAAATTCAGAAAATGCAATAGGATTTTGATCCCTATCTTACCTTCTAGCTACAAGTTCTCATAAGCGTGAGGCTTAAAAATGATCAGTTTTTTTATATAAAGATATCAAAAGTAAAATGAAATTTTCGGAAGAGAGCAAATAAATATCCACATTTTGGCGAAAAATTATTATTCCGAGGTAATTTCAACCAAAGAAATATTGAGTATCTACATATTTCAAGTAAAAACTATGCCCTTAATTATTTAAACTATCAATTTGGGCTGTTTTCTTGAAATGGACGGACGTAAGTCCATCTTTTAAGGGCATTTTGATCTAAAATTTACGAAAATCGTACTCATTTAAATGTCTGACGAATGGTTTACAAATGGTTCGATCATTTGATTATAAGATAAATGTTTACTAAGAAATTACGTGAAATCGATTCAAGAAATTGATGTTTTTATGATAATTTTGGACGATATTTCAGAAACTATGCATCCAATCGTTAAATAAATGCGATTTTTGTATTTTTTGGGTCAAAATTACCTTATGAATTGAGTTTTATCAAAATCGGAGACGAAAATTTTTGTTTCGATTTTTCGGAATTTTTTTAAGGGGTACCCCTTTGGAAAAATTCGAAAAAATCGAAAAACATTTTTTGTTTCCAATTATAATGAAAATCATTTTCTAAGGCCATTTTGACCCAAAATTAACGAAAATCGTATTCATTTAAGCGTCCGTCAAAAGGTTTTCAAAATATTGATTCTTTTCAGAATTGTGGGCTGATATCTCGAAAACTATCAATCTAATCGCATTTTTACAGACGGGATCGTTTTCGCAGGGTTCAAATTGGCTTGAAAACAGATTTTTATCCAAATTGGAGACAAATAATTTTTTTCGATTTTTTGCAATTTTTTTAAGGGGTACCCCTTTGGAAAAAATCGAAAAAATCGAAAAACATTTTTTGCTTCCAATTATAATGAAAATCATTTTCTTAGGCCATTTTGACCCAAAATTAACGAAAATCGTATTCATTTAAGCGTCTGACAAATATTTCACAATATATTGGGCCTCCAATTCTTATAATTTTGAGTTTCCGAACCGTGGAAGTGATATCCATATCGTGGGATCATTGTGGCGGGGCTCAGATTTGCATAATAACCGATTTTTATCCGAATAGAAGGAAAATAGTATTTTTTGATTTGTTTAAGGGATTACTTTGAGAAAAATTGAAAAAAATCACATAAAAATTATATTTCAGACTTTGATAAAACTCGGTAAATTTGGTAATTTTGACCTAAAAACTGATATTACGTCACCCCCCACAACAACGATTTAAATAATTAGGATAATATGACGTTTTAATTGGGTTGCATTCGAATATATATGATTTTTGGAACACATGTTTAAAGGTTTAGGTATTTTTTCTCATGGATCACTTTGTATAATCGTCAGGTAATGTAAACACATCATTGTAAAGGCATTAATAAATAAAAACGATATCTATTAATTATTATTAAATATTATTATTATATATTGTACTTTTTTAAATAATAATTTTTGTTTTCTCAAAAAACTAATATATATATATATAATAGATTTTTTTTTAAATTTTAATAATTGCTTGTTAAAAAAAATATTTTTGTACAAAAAAAAAAAAATTAAAAATGAAAAAAAAAATATTTTTTTAATTATTAATAAATATTTATAATATAATATATATTTATTTATATGTATATATTTACTCAAAAATTGTTTTCTCCTATAGTTTTTTTCAAAATCTCCAGAAAAACCATTTTAATTGTTTTAATAATTTATACAAAAATTTAATTTTAGTTTTTTTTGCTAAATTGAGTAGTGTTTTCAAATTTTTTAAAAATTACTAAAAATCAAGATATTTAAGGACGTTCATGCGTCAACGATATTAGTAGAGAAATTAAAAACAATATGATAAAGCGATAGTTTAAATGATTTTCTATGATTTAAAACAGGACAAGTATCCTATTATCGAATTAATTTCATTAAATTTTAAGTTTAAAAAGTGACTAAAAGTAAGGTTTAACATGAGACAAAATGGAAAATATAAATCGATATTTTTCAAAAATTATATCGATAACCATACTTGAAACTTTTACCAGTTAACTATTATTTAAACTTTTAATGGAATTTCAAAAAAAATTTCTATTTTCTACTAATTTAAAATTCTTTAAAATTTACATACTGTTTCCCTATGAACGCACATAGCAAAACAGGTACACGCATGAACGTCCTTAAATAATATATTTTTAAAAATCATAAATATTGTCATCAGATTTAATACAATTTAGCGACCACTATTCGACAATATTTTGTGATTTTTTCAATATACTTGCCAAAGAGTATTTCTAAAGAAATAATATCAAGTTATGACCCAAAATGATAATTTCAAATTTAATATTCACCTCTTTGGATAATTGTCCTTCAAGAACTAAAAATAATCTAAATTTTTTAAAAAATTAAAAAACACTAGTATTATTTTTCTTGAAATAAACGATCAAAATTGTATGATCTCAAAATTATCGACGCAATTATATTATTTATAAAATGATTTATATTTTAATAAAAGATTTATTGACGGGAATATCACAAAAAAAAAAAACTATTTAATGTGTGAAAAAAAATAATAAATTTATAATTTATAGTTTTTTAAACTATATAATTATTGATTTGATCGGATCGGATTGATCAATCGAATTTCTCAAATTTCCTAATTATGTGTTAATTTTTTATAATTATTATATTTAAACCAAAAAAAAAAATTAAAATAATAAATGATTTATATATGTGAGAAGAATTATTCTCTTCTAAAAATTAAAAACAATTTAATTTTTTTACTTAAAAAATAATTATATTATTTTTAATAATGCTTTTAAACAAAAAAATTGCTTTGGTATTGCTTTTAAGTAAAGTATTTTGTAGCGTCAGAGTTAAAAATTATCGTCAAAAATTTCTTTTCTTCTTAAATGTGGCACAAGGACGGAATGTTAGTTTTTTAAACCCCTGAGAGTTTTTTCTTTCCTATTCCCAAATATTTGATATTTTGTCAGTCGTTGTTTTTAATAAAAATTTATTTAAATTATAAAAAAAAATAAAAAAAAAAAGCTACTTAGAAAAAAAATAAACAAAGAAACATTAAGTAACAAAAATATAAGCTACCGAGCACTACTCAAAAATATTCTCCCAAAAAAAATAAATCACAAGATGAATCAAAAATTTTACGAGATCAAAATTAAGTATTGATGTTTTCTAGAAAAAAAAAAGTGTCAAAAATTTATCTTTTAAAATAACCTGAAAAAAAATATTGTGTCACAAAAAAAAAATTGACTAGAAATATATCTTCTCTCAATTTTCATGTCCTGGCCCATAACCTGTTATTTATTATAATTAATCTATATAACTGACCGTTTGAAGAGAGCTAAAATAAATAAATTCTCTAGACTATTTAAAAAACCTTTTTTTTTGAAATGTGACCCAATTTTTGTGACAATTTCAATAAACAATAAATTTAAATAACAAAAAAAAAAGATATAAAATAAAATTTGTCACTCAAAGTTAATTGATTATAAATTTATTGTTAGATAAAGAAGGATGATCTTAAAGTTGAATATTACTTCTTACTCTTGAGGTATACAGATAGTACATTAGTTTAGTTGTCAGACCAGCTTTTTGAAAAGTTGATAACGATCATCACCAAGATATTATGTAGCTTGGTGGTTTGTTGCTCCAGATCGCTCTGCTTGTAATATCATCATCACAACGGAAATGAACAACTCATTTCTTAACAAATATCTATCGTTTTTGAATTCTTTTATATATATATATATATTATTTATTGTTCTAACATCAATTTTCCTAAATAAGTAAACAAATTTATGGGAGCAATTTTTAATCCGTTTCTATAAATCCTCTTCGAATATCGTTTAAACATTATAATACATCATTACTTTATATTTTACGGGAATTTCTCCACTTCATATTAAAATAATCTAGGCAGGACTCATTTAAAAGATCTTAATGCGTTGAGAATTACTCGAAAACTCTTACGGGGCATCGAAAACCATGTTTTAAGTGAGAGTTACTGAACCAGTTAACCCCTCCGAGAAACGCAGTCAATAACTTAAGCCGAAAACGTTAAAGTTTCATAGACAAAGCTACGGCAGAGGATGCTTGAAAGGGATGACAAATTTAGATTCAGAAAGAATCTTCTAAGATTCAAACCAATGAAAAACCTTCTTGGAAATAGTTTCTAAGAAAAAAAATTGCAAATTGAAAAAAAAAAAGAAAGGTAAAAACAGATTAGAGACGAAAAATTATCTTCATTTCATCATGGAGGCCGCCCAATACTTTCCAAAATGTAAGGAAAGAATTAACCAGAGATTAAAAAGCTTGGGCTTGAGTAAAAAAGATTGAGCTTAACTAAAAAGACCGAGGTTCGAAAAAAATGAAAAACACCTATCGAATTGAATGGGGCCCTCTGAAAATCGTAAGAAAAGACATTTATAAGCCTTATTCGACCATTTTTTAGGTTTTAAACGACTATTTTAGTCATCCTATTGAACCGATTTTGTTGATTCACAAACTTGAATCCTTTATTAAATATTGAGAAAATTCGAAATATTTCAGCACAATCTCTTTGCATCTATACAGGAAATAACAACATTCACGAGTCATTTCAATCCTTTATTCGGGCTACATTTGCGTAGTGGGGGGGGGGCGCAAATCAGGGCGCAGGTACCCATTCCGTGATCGTGGACTTCCCATAGGATTTGTTGGCTAAATAAGTGTTTGAGACTCAAGACTATACTGTCGAGTCGAACTTACTATTTACTATATTATATAGAGAATTATCAGATACTTGTCGAGTATCTGTCCAGTGTCTCCATACCATACCAGCATTGTAATAAACGCCATGTATTTCTTACCAACATTTATTAGTTTATTCGTCACAATAATCGTGATGTTTGAAAAATTCTTATTATAATCAGTACACAAAATAAAGTCTTTAAAAAATCAAGAGACAGTTTTTTTTATGAAAGACCCACACCGTGAAACCGTCTACCATGTACTTGTAAGAAGGCAGCCGTACGTAGACATAAACACGTTTTGTATAACATGACTACTACATATACTTTAGGTAAATTAATATATTATGACGTTTGCGTAATTATTTTTTGACATTCATTTAGTGTGTTCGGATGCCATGCGTGACTTAATATTACACATACTTAAAACATTCAATTTACATATTTCAATCTTGGTATATTATACACAACAACATTTGTGATTTGATTGAGATGTTTCTCATCAACATAAGACTCTAAGTCATTTCTTCTTTAAATAATAAAATAAAAAAACCAAATCTTTTTGTACGTACAAATTACCGTGTCCGTGTACGTGTCCCGTCACGTCAATCATAATCAAATTAAGTGGTTTAAACAGAGTGTGAAATTTCATTCAAAAAAAAAAAAAAATGTTTTTATTGAATTAATTTTTTTCTTTTCGAGAAATTTATCGATAAGATATAATCATTATCCAAGACTTTTGGAAATTTAAAATGTTTTTCATTGAGTGTCTATTCCTAGAATTTAGCAAAGACAACTGCTCCCACAATAAGGCCTAGTTGTTAATTATGGCAAAAAGTTTATTCAAATAAAAAATTATTAAGCAAAATTTAAAAAAAAACTGTAGATTCAAACCCCAGTGACGTCAACAGATAGTTTTCAGCAACGCCACCGTACACAGAAATGATAAAATAACATGCGGAATGATAAATGGTTTGTTTCTTTACTTGTTTTCAATATATTATATCGTAATTTTCCATAGAAACAAGTTCAAAAATGTGAATTTAGTGTGATTCCGATTGGTTCACTGCCCCAATGGGTGTAAATATATCACTACCGATTTCTTTATTCAATAATTAATAATTAAAATAATAATTAATAAAAAATGGAGTTACTTAAATATACTTTAGATGAATTATTCTTTTATTTATAATTTGAATTTGAGACCAAAAAAATTAATGCAAGTTCCCTATTGGGTAAAATAGCTGTATAAATTTTGAAATATCGGCCAAAAATCATTTCAATGCAATTCATTCTCGGAATTCGTGAAAAGAGAGATGCTACTTAGAATTATCAAACAAGTAAAAACAACCAATTGACTTAATTAATTGTTAAAATACCATGTATAGACAGTGTTGATTACCCAATCGTTTTTTTTACGTCATATAAGTAAAGGAAGAGAGTCAGTCACTCTTAGATAGGCAGTCGAGTATATATATAGCACAACTATAATGTCACACACACATAAGTGATATTCTCATATAACACATTCTATAATATTCTAATCTAATTTGGATCCTCAGGGGTAAACAATGATGTTTACGAAAAAATGTTTCAAACAGAAGTTGATTATTTTTTTATAAGGAACATTTTTTATTTTTAAACTTTTGTTCTATCTCTAACGGTTTACAAGATCCAATTCAATAACTAATATTGCTCATTTACAAACTCAGCTCCACTTTTTACGTCCTGAGCACGCTATAAAAATTTCAACTTGATATCCCTTTTCGTTTTTGAGTTATCGTGTTTACGGACGGACAGACAGATAGACAAACAAACAGCCCGGAAATGGACGAAATTCTAAATCAAAGACTTGGAACGTACAAGTTAAGAATTATTTTTTATTAAAAAAAATACGATCAACCTGATTTTAAAATTTTAATTCCAATGGAGCCACATTAAATTATTTAAAAAAAAAAATACAATACAGTCTTCTAAGCAAAGTATTTTTGACAGTGAACCTGTTTGTTATTTCCAATAAATAAAATAAACACGACTACTTATGATTAAATAGTTACATTTAAATTCAGTTAGTTACCTATTTAAATATCTCCATAATTTATTATATTATTATCAAATATTTTATTATTATTATTTTTTAAATAATTTTAATAAATAAAAAATTTTTAAATGTATAACTAACTACCAACTAACATATAGATATGATTTTATTATTAAAATATGATTATTAATAATCAAACAGATATTTGACATGATTAATAAGATAACAAGCTTGATTTGTTATAAATATTTTATTTGAAAAATGATTATTTATTTAAATTTAAAAATCAAATTATTTATATTTGATGAAAAAATATTTTATTATGCATTTTTTATAATTAATTAATTCGGAGTTTTTTTTTTTAAATAGTCATTATTTCTTTAAAGTAATTCCGTAGCAAAAATTTTGAAAATCAATTAAGTTCATCTTTTAACATAAAGTTACACAAGAGGCAGAGTCTCCTAGAAAAATGCACTCATTTTGACCGCCGAACCAAAAGTGGGGTGTTATAAGTGTGACCGCTATATCTGTGTGTCTGTATGTCTGTCTGTGGCATACGTAGCGCCTAAACGGATGAGCCGATTTGGTTTTTTTATTTCGTTTGAAAGGTAATTTAACGGGGAGTGTTCTTAGCTATGTTTCAAGTACGAGTTTAAGGTTCTGAACCCGAAACAACTAAAAAATAGGCGTTGATCCTCAAAATCGGTTCAATTTGGAGAAGACTCTAAGGAAAAACGGTAATTTAATGGAGATTGTTCTTAGATACGTTTCAAGTTCGAGTTTAGGATTCCGTACCCGGGAAATTCTCGGGGTTTTTTAAATTTTTGTAAATTTCACTTTTATCGACCTGTTTAAAAATGCTTTCTCATCAATCAAGAACTTTAGAAACGGGTACACTATTTCAGCAAGAATATTCCCTTCAAAAATTACGATTTTTAATTTAAACCCACATTTGAAAATTTTGCGGTAAAACAATTCACTCTTTACGCACACATGAGTTTAGTTGCTTTAAACGCTACGGTATTGGTCCGCAGTCGTTTGTGTTGCCATCTTGTCAGTGACAAACGAGGTAAGAAAACGCCCAAAAGATACATTTCTCTATTTGAAAACGAAAAATTTTTTGACTGACAAAGTACGGACCATCAAAGAGTATGTGTCCAATTCACACTTAAAAATTTTGATTTTGTTTTGATACAATTAAAATTGAGAAATATTTTAAATCGAAAAAAAATTGATTTTAATTTGAATTTTTTTAATGAACTAAGAAGCGTGCGGTTAAAATCTTTATTCAATAAAATTTGGTTGAAAAAAATATGATGTAATTTATTTATAAGTTTAATTATTCATTGATTAATGATGTGATTGATAATCGATTAAAGTTTTTAAGACATAATTAAAAATTAATCAGCAATTTATCTAAATAATAAATTAATTGAAAAAAAAGTGAATGTTTAAAATAATTTAACAACATTTTTTAAAACCGAATAGAAAAATGACAACGAAAATTATTGAAGAAAAAAGTTACGATCAAAAATTTTTCTTGATTTTATATAAAAAAAAATCGCTTGAAGCGCAAAATAACAATCGTAGAATAAAAATCTAATTATTTAGTAAATCAAACTATAAGATTAATTAAACATATTGTTATCGGATATTTATATATTAATGAAATAATTATAATCATATTGTTTTTATATAACCTAGCCTAACCTAAAAAATACAATTTTGATATATCATCTAGAACGACTCAGCGCGGCACGGACTAAATCGATAGTTATTTTATAGTTAATAAGTTTTATGTTCAACATAATTACTTTCAATCAACACAATTCGTTTTATTAAAAAAAATAAAAATAAAAAAACAGATTTGTTAAACATTAATTAGATCTAATTTTATTTGATATTATATATGTCTTAGAATTCCGTTGCAAAATGTCATTTTTTATAAGATTAAAATGAATATATTTTGAAATGCAAATTTTATAGAATTGAAGAATAAGGATAGGTTTATCTTTTAAAATTATTTTTAAAATAAGGCACTAAATTCTTCTTAAAGAAAAAGAAAACTGATCGAAGAGTTTATGTCCCACTATTTCCTTTTTAACTCGAAAAAGCTGTTCTCGAATCTTTGTTCTGAAATCTTCTAATTCCAGCAAGTTCGCGGAAGGTACATATGATAAGTTTGAATAATGAATCTCTTGATACTTGAAGTGTTTTCTACATGGTACTTTTACCTAAAATATAGATTGTTTAAGGCTTTGAATGATGTATTATAGGTAAAGTTTAGGCTAAACACGATAGTTTTAAAATGTATTGTATTAAAAATTGTAAACCGACAATGAGAATAAATTATTTTGAATTTGACCTTGGCTTTACATATTTTCTTTCAAAGGTTTGATAAGAATAGTAGGGAATACAAAAATTCGGAAAGGAAAAGTCTAAGAAGTGTTTAACTCAGTATATACGTTGGTAGAAGATACGTTTCTAGTGAACTGAGTGCATTTAAGAATCAGAATACTGATTTGTTCCCGTTTGATTTTTTTTAAACAATTTTAGAGCCCTTTTAGGCCCCTTAGGCCAAAAGATTTGAACTTAGGACTTAATGAAACCTTATTGATTGAACCCTCTCTATACCATAAAACGCAGTACCAAATCTAATTTTCCTGGGTTTGGTACCATACATATAAAATGCTTTGTCCTGAATGACTGACTGACTGATCAACGCACAGTTTAAACCGCTGATCGTAAAGACCTGAAATTTAGAGGGTGTGTTCTTTATATGATTTAGAAAGGATTTTTCGATATTCAACCCCTAAGGGGGGTGGAAAACAGTGGCAAAGTAAAAGCAAGAGGTCAAGGCTATAACGAGGTGGTTTTTATTTTTAATCCCAACGAAGCAGGTGAGTATCAAGCCAGTAATATTGTACTATTATGCTTGGGAAACGTTTTTGAAGATACTATATATGATACATATACTAAAACGCCCAAAGTATTAGACTTAAATGGATTTTAATTTCAAATCACTTAACTTCTCACAAACCCATTTCACACTTAACCAATTCAATTTCGTTTGATTTTTATTTTTTGATAGCTTGCATTAACACGGTAGTTACTTATAAGTTACACCTTTCAAAGGCGTCATATATAAGACCTCGTATATATTAATAAATATATATAACACATTAAAATATTAATAAATAAAAATAATATATATATTAAAAACAAAAATAGTATAAAGAAAAGTGAAATTTGTATCAATTTGTGCCTGAAACGTTACCATATATTGACAAAAAGAAATTTATTAATAATATTTGTTTAAAAAATTTATTATTAATAATGGCGTTGTATCTCTCTACCTGTCTCAAAATATTACACATTTTTTTTGTGTTTAATTCATCGATATCATATTTTTTTTATTTAATTGAAATTTATAATTAATGTTTATGAAACGTAAATCGTAATTTAAATCAGTTTTTAACACATTTAATTTTTGCAATTAAAAAATTTACCTATATAGAGAGCCCGTCACAATAAAACAGCAACAAATACACGGATTTTTAAATTTCGTATATGAATCAATTTAACGATAGATACTAAAAAGCTTGCGAGGATACCATACCAAGAAGGTCTCAACAGATTAGAAGATAATCTGAAAAATCAACAATTAAAGGCATGGATCAGCTACGAGGGAGGGCGAATCGCCAATAGCCTGTTAGTTGAAGGAAACTCGCTCGGTAACAGAGCCGAGAATATTTTGAAACTAAAGAGAGCTGATATTAGAGTCATCGTAGAGTTACTCATAGGGCATGATAACCTGAACAAGTTCCAACATCAGATTGGAAAAAGACAATCTCCCGCGTGTGACAGATGCAGAGAAAATTCAGAAGAAACATCGATCCACTTTCTCTGTTACTGCCCGGCGCTCATACAGCAGCGAAGGAAATGGTTTGGTCCGGCCATAGTCGAACCAGAAGAAATTAGGAAACTCAGCGATAGGCAGATCCTGGGTTTCAGTACATCAGTTGGTTATAATAGCCACTGAAAAACGTAGCGGGGATAGAGTACAAGTGTCTATTTGGCTAAGTTCTCTGAACCATTGCTTCGAGGCCCGATGCTCGAGCATGGCCCGCTAACCTCCATACTCATACTCATACTCATAGTCCATATTGTACCTATCGTTAAATAGTATTGATTCATATGCAAAATTTCAAAAGCCATTTAAGTGCAGTTTTCACGGGCACGGGCTCCAGGACTACAAGTGATCGTGTGTGTTTTTTGAATTATTTAACAATCTATGGTGTGACATTGTACAGATGTATAAACATAAATATTTTCAATTCATATGTCATTTTTTTGGCGGGTTCAATTTTGGATATATACAACAATAGATGCTCATTAGATTTTCGACAAATTTAATTTTTGGTTTAAATAGTGTTAATTATAAAGCTCGTGTTACACTCTTATTGTCGCATACGACTTATAAACGACAAGATTTTATGTTTTAATAATATAATTGAAGACGTCAAGGCATGACTGAGAGAAACGTATTATATCAGCAAAAGTCATTAGTAGTGTTTTCTACATGGTATTTCAAAAAAAAAAATCAAAATCGGTTCATCCAGTTAGTAATTACGCAGCCGGGGGTTAAAAAATGATATAATAGTAAGAATTTGCGAATGATCAAAATAGATAAAAGAGTAAACAATCGGGTAAAGTTTATACCGCTTGAATCGAAAGTAAATATTAAGAAGTAAATCCGAACATAATAGACAAATGCACGATATAAAATTGAACGATTATAAATCACGATTAAATATAAACGACATTAAAATAAACATCTATTGTAAATCGGGGCAAAATGATATAAACATACATTCAGCTCAAAACAATTATTCAATTGTTTTTAATTTTTGACAGATAACTATTTCGATAGAATTATACATAACCTCATATTGCTTGCAATATAACATGTTAAAATAACGTTAAAAAAAAAGAACAACAACATTTTTTACACAAAAGACCATATATGTAGGTGCTTAAATAAAATAACGAACATACAAAATAAGGAGACGTTCACAAAGCGTAAATACTTTGATGTACCGGCATACACCGGCATACTCAACTTGGATGTTGAAGTTGTGTGTATGTATCTTGTCATCCACTATAGATATAAAAGCACAGAGTGACTCTCTACCAATGAAAATGTAGCACTTAACAGTGAATTTGTGTGAAGAACAAGCAAAATTAAAATTGAGAAGCCTTCTAGTGCTAAAAGTTGATGTCATAAGATCTACAGTAGCAATCCCGAAGGCTCATAATAAGTACGAAAACCAAGGCTACGATGGATTGATGCTGTTGCACAGAAATCCCGCCGGAGACTGGATCTTCAAAAACAGAGGAAAAGATCTGGAAGCTGAGGCAGATTAACAAATTTTTCGCCGAAGAAATTCAACAAATGTGAACACAGAAGAAGTTCAAACTACAGAACACAGCATGTATTTTGGTGGTTTAAAAACACCGAAAACAGTGCTCGAACAACCAGTGCAATTTAACAGGTTCTAAGAAATAAAGAACTGAAAAAGGGTCTCTATTGATATATTTTTATTAATGGGGCCCTAATTTTAAAACTACCTACGAGCACGATCTTTCTAAATCCTCATCTGATAGTAGCAGTCTCGAAGGCTCATGACAAGTACGAAAATCAAAACCACATTGGGTGAACCCTGTTACACAGAAATTACGACCTGGAAGACTATTTTAACTGATGTTAAGGTCTTTCATGGATTGCTAAGATTATTTTCGCGCAGTATAGTTCGAAAAGTTGATGTCATAAGATCTAAACTAGCAATACCAAAGGCTCATGACATTTAGGAAGACCATAACTACGTTGGATGGGCGCTGTTACGCTGAAATGTAGTCCGAAACTATAAAAGTCACGCAGAAAGGCCTGAAAGATCCTTTCAAATTAGACCAAAAGGCAGAATGACCTAGAAGACCCTTTCAAGTAAGGTCAAAAGGACAGAAAGACCTGGAAGACAGAAAAACTGAGAGGAAAAGCCAAAGGGGAAGACCCTCTAAAGTAAGCCCAAATTCCTCCGTAGAACCATGGATCTACCTAGCTATCTATCTACTTTTCAGTGATTTTATAAACATGGAAAAAATAGTGTATTATAAGATACTATTTTTAAAAGAGCTTAATCCAACATAACCTGAGAATTTCCTGATATACCCAGGTTTCTCAGGTTGATCACCACTCAGATTAAACACCACTTTGATAGAAGATAGAAGATAGGATAGAAGGACAATCTGTAGTCTACACAGATAGGTAATGTGAAGAATGGGCGTGCCACGTGCACAGTAATTCGTTTACTATGTTTAGTAATATGTATATGGCTTCATATGACCCCAACAACAACAACAACATAGTACACATATAAATAAAATAAAATATATAATATAAAATATAATAATATAATATTCTAAAACAATTTAATCGTTTCCACACTTTCACCTAGTGAACAAACGAACGACTTAACAGGTGAAACAGAGGCGCGCGATTGCATAAAATCTCATAAACTAATACAACACATACTACTAACTACTTGGCTGCACTCACTTAATCAATATGCCTATAATAATAAAGACATGACCTTGGATTTATAAGATTTTCACTTATCCTTAACTTAATTGAACCTATTAATTAGATTCAAAACATGTTAAAAACGCTCACGTAGCGTTTACTTTTTCAATTTGATTGACCGAACATTATCATAATTATATTTATTTGACAAGCGATAAATTAACCTAACCTTAAAATTTTAATAAATGTCAAAACTAATTGGACGTATAAAATATATGACGATCAATTTGATTAGACGCCATCTTTACTATACTACCTTTGAGTGTTAATAATTCGATATAACCTCAAATGTTAAAAAATTTCCATTTAATTAGTTTTTTAATTTATGTATTTCTAATCTAAGACTGTGAGGAGCTTTCTATGAATGAGTTTTCTAAGAAGAATTTTCTCTAGTGACCGGAGTTTTCGCATTACATGTAAAATAGACATCGCCATAATCAAATAACTTTGAGTGTTTTCTTCATGGTACTTTAAATTGTAAATTAACAATTTTAAGGGGATATACCCTGTTGAGAGTATTCCAAAAATACTAGTCTAGACTTTTTAATTTAATTAAATAAGAAATATAAAATAAAATATTAAATAAATAATATTTTTGACACTTTTTTAAAAAATTATATTAAAATAAATTAATAATAGTTAAAATATTTATTAATGATTCATCCTGTATAATAATTTTTTTTGGGGTCTTCTTTTTTAAATCTATATATATTTTATACACATTTATATATATTTTCACTAAATATACATTAAAAAAAAAAAAATAACGCTCACGAACTTTACCATGCAATCCGAATGAAACGAATTCATAATATCAGCAAAGATACTTTTGTTTTATTATAATTTATCAATCGTCCAATGTTCGATCATTTTTATGTTGAACTGTCAAACTTTTTATGTTCAGTTCATTTACTTATAATTTAAAATGATACTTTTGACAGATATAAATTAATAAATATACACACCTAACCTATAAAAATTACATATGAGAATATATATTTCCGCATTTAATATATGTACTACTGTTCTTTGAATTCAATAATGCTTTTATACTTTTTTCGGGCGGTTATAAAAAAAATGATGAGAGTGAATTTTCATGATGCGCGCGTACAGAGTGACACGAAAACTACATATTGAAGTTAGTTACAATTTTTTAACACCATGACGTTAGTCGATGTAATAAACGAAATGTCACTATGAAATCAAGAAAAATTGCAAAAAACAGCTTGAAAGGTGAAGGAAAAAGTATCTTTGCTGATATTAATTACTGAAATGTTTTGAAAAGGAATCATTCTAACTATAATCGAATCATTTTACAGAGACCAAAATAAAAAGACTGCACTAAGTCATCAAAATTTTATGAACAAATTTTTATAATTGGCGGCAAAAGGACTTCCTTAAGATTTTGATCTCTACAAAACGATCGAAAACGTGTAAGGAAGGGAAACAAATAAACAAAACTAAAAAAAACAAAACTGTGCGAGAGGAATTTATGAATGATTATCGCTGAGGATGTGAATGTGACATGTGCGGGGTGTGATGGTGATGATGATGAGGTGACGGATGTTGTACATGGGAATGTGGATGATACGCATGCTGTGCGTGATGTGGTGGCGGTAATGGACTTGAACATTGGCCATAGGCACCTGCGGGACTCAAGCCTTGTAAATGATGACCGCCTGCTGCGGCAGCCGCTGCCACTGCAGCAGCTTGTTCAGCTAAATGATGAGCCCCGTAGTGACCGCCGGCCGTGGATGTCGCAACACCACCCCCACCACCGCCCATGCTAGTACCATATACTAGTTGTCTTACTTTGGTGTCCTCGTCACTGATGTTATATGTTAATTCAGTCTCCTCGAAGCCGGTCGCTGACATACGTTGATCGGATCCCGAAGGACCTGGTGTACCGCCAGCTGGATCTGGTGAATTTAAGCATGTTTGTATTAATGCTTTGCCAGCCTCAGATGTGATCATTGGTTGTAGTTTCCGCGTTGCAAATGTATACACGTGACCAGTCTCAGATGCCACCAATAACATGACTTGCGTTCCCGTTAATGTTGACAATTCATATGCCTGAATAGAAACGAATATTGTTTTTGAACTTCTATTATCCACACTAACTAGAATTTATTAGTAAGAAGAAAGATCGAGACCTCGAAGAGTGTTGTTTTAAGACTGAAAGATTAGTTAGTAAGTTCCAATTGAAGTTATAAAGCATTAAAAACTATGCATTCTGAAAAACACTTGATAAAAAAGCCAAACGTAAAATTTTGACCTTAACAGTTAAAACATATTGACTGAACACATTTTGTCAACCATTCCAATCAAGCAACTCAGATAACTAGGTCCAATCTGATGTCAGAACATGATGCCCTCCATCAAACAATTTTTGTTTAGGTCATTTTTTAATAGGTGACACCTCTGGCGAGATATCTTGGGTCACATTATCTATTTATTATTATTTTTTTTTTGAAAATATAATATAGCTTAATTTACGCCTGATAATGTAGCTTTAATGTACAAAATAATTTTTCGAATTCGACAAATAGTTCAAGAGATTAACCAATACAATTGATTGTCTAAAACTTGAATTCATTTCCGGACATATTCATAACTTAAATACCTTCTTATTATTTTGATATTATTCATTTGCGGAGATAATAAAGAATACAAACGACATAGCATTTAAGATAATTGGTAAGCAAGCGGGAGCTAAATAATAAATATTAACTAAAACTAATATACATTAACTAATGAATTGTTTAATATATTAAAATAAAAAAATAACAAATTTGAATTGAATAGAAGACACATACACACACTAAAATATAAGCTATAACGGTAATAATATATTGGCTCTTCTAATCTAGAATGGCGCCACCTAAAACAATATCAATTGCTTAAGAGAGAGAAGACTTTTGAGATATGAATCTCAATTATCCACCTTTTTATTATGTATTTTTTTATTCTACCATCTGTTATTTGTATGTATTTTGAATATTTTGCCGATCATACATGCAAAACGATTTCAAATATTTTTTAATCAAATTAAAAACAAATATAGAACTGGCAATACACGGCGCCAATTGTCAGTTTTAAAACGGCACGTGTCGACGCTTTTATATATATATTGTTTTCAATTAAATTTGACCACCCGAATTCGTCCAAAAATTACTTACATATTTTCGGATTTACAATCACGGTAATTCCAAAAAGTATGGGTAAGAAATTAAAGGAATGCAGAATCAGGCAAACACGTATTTTGGAATGAGCTTTTAACAATTTTAGAACCCCCGATATTCGATACAGTATTTTAAAGATATAAATGGGAAATTGCTGAACATTCTTAATTAGGAAGTTTTTGATCAAAAAAGGATTACTCAAAGTAGGGTAAGAGTTCGTCATTTGACAGTAGGGAGTTCGCGGTCTGATTTATGTAATGGTGACAACCTCAAAAATGTCTTTAAAGTAGTAATTTCCTTTTATTTTCTGCTTTTTCCTTGAGCAGATACAAAACAAAAATAATTGCAGTTATAAGAAACACAATTGAACAAATTTCGTAATAAATCCTTCGGTAGTTTAGACTGACTTGGAAAAGCAACCCACTCAAATGGATACACACTAGAAAATAATCGTCAAGACTATTTACCTAGAAATTCTTCTAAAATTGGTGTTTACCACAAAGAATACACATTGACGATAAGAATGAATTACATTACAGAAAAATGTATAAATGAATGAGATGACTTAAGAGTGCGCTAAGAATTTTTCAGAAATCAACCCTTTAAGGACGTTTTCAAAAAAAATAAGTGTATGAAAATAGTTGAGACTTACGTTTCATTTTGTGAGGGTGGATTCTGTTAAAACTTGGGAAAATTAGACGAAAATTAAAAGTAAAATTATTCGATATATACCCATAGTTCATGATGCTTAAAGTTTTACAAAAAATTACTTATAGAAGAAATAACACACAAATGCCATTCATTTCATCACTTTTAATGTATTTTATGGAAAAACGAGTATCGCTTATTATAATTTTCTTTATAGAAAAATATTTGTCATGCTTTTAACTAATAATTAGCCATAACAGCCATAGCCTTTTTATTAGCCATAATAAAGCATAACTTTAAAAACACTTTTTAATATAGGATTTATATGTTATATATTACGGATTGTAGCGTATTTTTCCGGGAGGTCTTTTCGCATATCAAATATACAAACCGTTTTGAAACGAAACCCATAATTAAAACAAGTTAAACTCCATTAAAATTTAAATAAGTGATCATAGAAAGAAATAAATTAAACATTTATATTTGAAAAAAAAAAAAATTAATTACGATTCCCTCATGTCAAGATTTGAATCAGCGCAGCGCGTCTCTCTCTCATATATTTTGTTTAAAAAAAAAAGATTTAATAAGAGGCCCACAACAAAATAATTTTAAGAAATAATATAAACAACTTCCCACACGTGCCATGATTTCATTTTGTCTTATATTTACCTTTTTTGTTTATCTTCGTATAAAAACATATAACAAAGTCACTCTTGGACTCGCGTCTCTCTAGGTGTACCTGTACACCATTCAGATTCAACTGTACGGAAGTGCTTTTTTTTATAAATATTTGAATTACATGTTCTTTTATTTAGGGACGTTTCCAAAAAATTACGTTTTCTTTGGATTAACTTTAAATCTATGCATTCTTATTCATGCTCAAGTAAATTTTGCAATACTCCTTACGAAATTTATAGATTTGAGCTGCTAAAGTATGCGTTATTTGGGGAAGTATTTTTAAAGGTATGCTTTATTATGTAACAAAAGTAATTTTCTTAAGATTAATTTGGAAAACTATTATTAATTAGTTAAAAGCATGACAAATATTTTCCTATAAAGAAAATTATAACAAACGGGACTCGTTTTTCCAATAAAATACATTAAAAGTGATGAAATGAATGGCATTTATATGTTATTTCTTCTATAAGTGATTTTTTCTTAATCTTTAGGCATCGCATAGTATTTCAAAAACTATATATCGAAAAATTTTACTCTTAATTTTCGTCTAATTTTCCCAAATTAGAACAGAATCCACCCCCAAAATTTCAAAAGTAAGTCTCAAATATTTGCATACACTCTTGTTTTTTTCTTGAAAACATTCATAATTAAGGAAACCGAATATTTAAACTATCCCTTTTGAGAAATATCGAATAAAGAAACCAAAAATATTTCGACATCATACATATCTCGAATAATTTGGCTATAACATTTTTTCTTAGAGGGATCATTATAGGACACCTTCCCCTATTTAATATGAATAGACAAATTCGCAAAATTGTTTGCCCTTCTTCATTTTAGTCCACTTTGAGAAAAATTGATAGTAATTATTAATTTTCGATATATTCGCGGATAAAAAATATACATAACAATCGGTGAAAATGAGAACATTTTCAAGTCGACCAATAATACAGTAGTAATTCTACAAAGGCAAAAAAAAAATACTTCCAAGATAGTCAATTCCCATTTTTCGCAGATATATCTTTATTTATAGAGCAAAGATCGCATTCGGACAATACTGAGACATGGAGAATAACATAAGTGGAAAATCCTCCTTTGATTTTAATAAATTGCACAATAATACATAAGTAGGTGTGATGTTAAGTTGTGACCACATTTCCACTATCATAGGAAAATTTTTAGTACCCATAGACAAAAATAATTATCTCGTTAATTATAGCTACATCGAAACAAACTTTTCTCCAAACAATCTTAGTATCTATTGACTTTCTTATTGGAAAGTCGTTTACACGGTCTAAAATTAGGGTCCTTCTCCTTTTAAAATTCGAGTAAAACAACCCGTAAATCTGTACACTATATTTTTAATAAAATTGTAGATTTTAGAGATCTCATTATTTTTCATCTGGCATTCCCAATTTATTTCCGTAAATAAATATAATGTGAAGTCCTGTTAATCATCAGTTTATACCTAAACACAAGAGCGACTGCTGTATTATATATTAATTCAAAAATAGTACACTGCTTTTACAGATACCATACATAAAATGGTTTGCTACTCGACTAAATATAAAAACATAAGCTGTCACTTATGCTTAACTATTTTTTACTTTCAAAATGCATAGTTTTTAATTATTTTATTTATTAATTAAAAAATAATTTCTACAAATTAGTTTTTCTTAGTTTACAAAAAGTTTTATTGGTTATAAAAGAAAAGATATAAAAGTCCCATCACCATAAAGAGGTTATAAAAAAAGTATTCACCTTTTTCATAATACCAGTTTTTCGTTTGGAAAACGTTGTATACCTTCGTAATTTATTTTCAATATATTCCATTTTAATTTTTACTCGCCCTTTTGTTTTTTTCCCATTACTAGGCGGTGATTTTTTCGGTTGCATTGATGTATATGTATCTTGATCAATTTCCGATACACCACATTGTTCAATCGATAATCCTTGCGATTGTGTTAAACCACGATCATCGTAGCACACATCCGGCGTATTACTTTTTAGCCCGGTATTATTACCGCGAGGATTTTGTGAACCACAAATACTTGTAACCATTGTTGAATGTCTCGGTGAGATTTGTTGTAAGCTCGTCGATGGAATACGATTCATTGGATTCGATGAATATATATCCGGTGATGTTTCACCAGATAATATATTCATATTATATGCTATGTTAAATCTAGCATCACGACCACCCGAATTTTCCATTATCACAAGCACACTAAGTAACACCCGCATACAATTCGCACTAACTTTTTAAAAAAAATAATAAAAACTCAAAAACACTTAAACTAAAAAAAAAAACGAACTCTTTTTTTGAAAAATTATATTTCAAAAAAAACTGTTTTTCAACATTTTTTTTATTTTACTTATTAGTAAATTTATTTCTGAATATAGGCAAACAACATAACAACACTTATATGTATTATACACTCTATAAACTCTGTGTACGAAACGACGTACTTGGACATAATGTTTCGTCGGTAACGAGCAACGTGCAACCGATGCCATACCGAGTATATCAGCCCCACCTACTGCATGCTTACAGCCAATCACTAATTACATGTAGACAAAGATAGAAAGAACTATATAAACTTCAACCAAAAATATTTTAAAAAACATAACCTCATATTTTTATAAAATTTTTCGTGAATACATTGTGATTAAAGTGTTTTACACAGTGGAATTTTTATAAGAAGTAGAAAAAAATTCAATCGTTTCGATAATAAAATTTTGATTTGTTTTATTTTTTTCGTAAAGTGTAAAGTGTTCATCTATTTATAGACAAAATTTAACTATTTTTATTATGCTTTTAAATAGTAATTTGACACTTCGTTGCTAAAAAAGTGAGATAGAATAGGTTTTTTTATTTTTTTTGAAGAAAAAAACCTACGTAATAAATATGATTTGAAAATTTACATGATTTGTTTTTTTCGGGATAAATAATTATTACCGAAAATGATAAATTTTGAATTTGGCTGGCTTATCGGTCAAATATCGGAGAAAAATTACATACTAAAAAAAGAGAAAGATAGATTTGAAATAAATATATACACATATACATATAAAATTGATGTGTGTTTTTTTAGTGGGACGGTATTAAACGAAGGATTTGCGGCCGCCCAATGCCATATTTAGAATGATCGGAATCCAAATATGGCACAGATCACCTTAAATGGGCACACTGGTCATGACGACATACCACTACTGTTTTCCTGCTCACCAATATAGAGTTTCTTTCTTTATTTGTCAAATTTACAAACAAGATATGTTTGTCTATATTGTTTATAGGGGAGAATAAAACACAAATATTATTAAATCACAATAATTTTTTTATATATTGTAAGCGGGGAACATTATTATATTTTTGATAGAAAGTTATTGTTTACAACCCAAAAGTCGAAATCAAAAATTTTTAATATCTTTACGTTCTAAGATGCCTACATCCCGAAAAAATTATCCGATCAATTTGAAATTTCATGCAGTGATGGGGTTGCATGACGAGTCAATCTCTTTAGATTTACAGCCAAATTGCTTCGTAGTAAAGGAGGGCCTACCTGGAGTATTATTAAGCTCAGGAGGAAAGTCAGAAGAATTCTTTTTTCTAATTTGAAAGATATACCAAGGAAAAATCTTTTTTGCTTTTCTTCAAAAAAGCTGCAAGTAATTCAAGAGGTATTGACTCCTTACGTATTGCTACAAATGCCTAATAGAATACAAGCCACGATGGCGTCAGTTT
The DNA here is from genome assembly GCF_905475395.1 of Chrysoperla carnea. Taxonomy (NCBI): domain Eukaryota; kingdom Metazoa; phylum Arthropoda; class Insecta; order Neuroptera; family Chrysopidae; genus Chrysoperla; species Chrysoperla carnea. The sequence goes on from NC_058341.1 coordinate 4,711,880, forward strand.
TGCGCGGTGCAGGTGAGTACAGGTAAGAATATGAATGGCAGACCCATTGGTGTCGTGTCTCATTCCCTACACCAGCAAATATGTACGGCGTTGCTGGATACTAACTCTGCATAAGTATTCGAAGCGAATTACATACATGTTGTAAATAAATAAAGCACGTAGAGATTTCCTTTAAATTCCGGTGTCGAAGTTACCGGATTTATTTATGTACAACATTTATTAAATTCGCTTCGAATACTTATGCAGTGTTAGTATCCAGAAACGCCGTACAAATTTTCTGGTGCAGGAGTGATATGCCAAGGTAAGTGACATTCATATTCTCACCTGTACCGCGCAAAACTGACCGCCATGGTGCTTTAACTATCTTTTACATGTAGAGGCATCTTTTTCAACATGATTCCTGGAGGGTCATTTCACCCGAAAAATTTTAGGTAGGGCTTGTAGTCTACAAGTGTGTTTCACCAAAAGACTAACGGCTACCAAATCTAATAGGGTAAGTGAAAAAAGATTACCTCCCCAAAATAGTTGAGAAGACGAAAATTTTATAAATTATTGTTTTCGAGAAGATCACTTTATAGGAATTCTAAAAGTCTTCCAGTGAATTATCTTTCTGGTGGATATTACACCAGATAAACGAATCCGAGGACGTACTATTTCAAAAACCATCAGAATCCATTGTTTCAGAAGTTAGTCCTCTAAAACAACTCTTTTATCATTATTTGTAATCATAAAACTATTGGTGTGCGTTCTAAAGGCCATATCAATATTTTGTGGCTTGTTTTTTATATTTAAGCGGGGAATATAAAAATATAAATAAATATATATACAGCACATTATTTATAATATACATTATTAATTGTTCATAAATAGTTTGTAACAAATTTACCATATATAACGATAAATGAAAAAAGTGTGGGAGGTCCCTCGCGTTGTCCTCGTGTCGTGTCTACCTAGTTTATTCTTGTTCTCATACCTCTGATTATTACAATTATTTTGTGTGTATACACACAATTACTCCCATTTTTTTTTTTTTTTTTTTTTGTAATATCAATTTATTAAAAAATTTTTTTTCGCACAAAATGTCGGATAACTCGTCATTAATTTATTCAAAATTTAATTTATAGACATGTATAGTCATGTATCAATCAATTGTTTTTATTCACTAGAACACACCCTTTGTGACAACTGTCATAGAGAATGTATATAGAACCACCCTTAATAGTGATAGTCAATTCAAGACTATCTATAGTGATTGGTCACGAATTTTGTCTATTTTCATCATTCAGAAAGACATTTTAACGCCTACAGGGTTTGGACAATTCCTTTAACGTCTTCTATATATCAGGAATGCAAATTTTCGAAAAGGCAAAATTATTGCTCAAACGATTTACCGAAGGGAATTTGGCAAGGCATTTACTTTGGCTCGCCGTATTTGCTTGCATGCTCGTTATCTTAGGAAAGCGATCTTAAGCTTATCTGAAAGATTACGACTAAATTTTTCCTCCGGACTTTCTCACCAAAGTCTCCTAAAAGTTGGCCTTACTTGCAAATAGTTGCATGTCTTTGAACGTGACGTGTGGTATGGCAGATAATGCTTCCCACGGTTTACAAATGGGTCTCTCGAACCTAGACTAAGGGGTTCTCTCCCTAATTGACAGCAACCTAACCATTGAAGAGCGTAAGAGATGCTATTTGAAGCAGATGAAGCTGTAGGATTCTTTCGAGGTCAGATGCCACGCAGAAAGCCCACAGCTTCTTCTACGGGATTTCTCCCAGAATTGATGAATCCAAGGTTTCGTACACATACATTCTAAACCTGACGCCTAGCTGTTTTCTGCAGGTGCAAATAACATCCATGGAAGTTTCATTGTCCTCCATACAGGAAGTTTCGCTGTCCTCCATGAAGGTGGTAGTTACAGTGTCTTGTAGAGAATCTCAAGTAGTGAGTTTCAGGCGAGCTCAATCGAATGACCTAGCTGTGGTTATACACACTTTAGCCTATCGCATGGCCTGCGAAAATTCCCCGTAATCAAGATTGGCTTGTCTTAGCCATTACTTTGATTCGGTAACATTAAAGACAAGATATTCCTTTTCTATCAATTTTGACATTTTATAAAATCACTTAACATGATTTCATTTTTCAATTCGAAATTATTCCACTCAAATAAAAATTTAAATAACAATAATAATAATTCATGCGTTTTCTTAAAATAATAAAAATATGAAATATTCTTTTCAAGAGATGACTCAGATTATTTTAGACGTAAGAGTAATAATAATTTTCTTCTTGTTTTTTAAAAAAAAAAGAACTGTGTATTTTTGTAACGTCAAATCAGAATAACGAGTGTTACTTGTGGCGCACACGCGGTTAATAACAACGTATGGAAATAAAAAAATAAAGAACCATAAGAATATAACGTTTTATGATCAACTATATAAATATTTATAAACATTGGCGTCTATATGTGGGGGTCCAAATAAAAATGTTGCGAGTTAAACTACAGAAAAGAAAACAAGATCGTAAAGTATTACGAGCAAGATAATTATACTAAAATATTTGAAAATTAATGGCAATAAAAGGCTAAAACTAATTACGACAAGAAAAACAGAGATAAAAAAAATCATGAATAAAAATTCAATTCCTAATTTGAATAAAATATCTTTAAAATGCTTAACGAAAAACAAAACCAGTTGTAATGAGAATAAGGGAAAATTTCCAAGGTTTCGGCGTACCAAATATACCGATGGATTTGTTTTTTACTTGATGAATTTTATGATAAAAAGAACCTAACATCGAAAAAGGATAGAAATAAAAAAAGGCTTTTGTCCACTAAGAATATCTCGGATGGATAAGAGTTTCTGGTTAATCAAGATATGTAGATACATAACACAAAAATATTTTTTATAAAAAATAAGGATTATTAATATTTTTCGAAAATAAATTCAGAAAAATTAGGCATTCAATCGAAGTTGATATAAAAAGCTCTCTAAGAGTGAAAAGAGAAGAAGTGATGGACTTCCTTGAATGTTTTTATGAAGATTTCAGAAGGTATCTATCTCGTCGATAACAATTTGTGTTGTTCTATGAATAAACGATGTAGATACGCCATTGTATTAAGTTTTATATATCTGTTCTGTATATACTTGAAATTATAAATTAGGAACATTTTCAAAAATAACCGCTTCTCTATATCGAGTAGATGATTTTAAAACTTATAAATATATATATTATATGCATGGAATTTAGATAAAGATAGAAGAAGAAGCTCCTTCATTCTGTGATTCTGAACTAATAAGCTTCTGTTTGTAATAATAAATGTGTGTACAATCGCGTACAAATGTTTGAGAGCACAGTTTGTTTAGCATGTGTGCTTGTATGTATGTATATACATCAAAATTGTTTTTAAAGACTAAAAACTAGATTGCATAAGATTCTGAATCATCGTATTTATAGTACTTTAAAATATCACCCGCTTTGCTTTGTTCCAGTATTTCTTGAAGTAAAACTTCTTAAGAGCACGCTTGACTAGGGGAGTAAACTGAAGATCAGTATGTTACGAAACTGTGTGATCAAGCTTGTTACGAAAAGTGTGATCAAGTTAAGAGGGATATATAAGCTAGTGAAGATAGAAAGAGTACGAGTCACATTTCAAGTCATACTATAAGTATTATAGCTTAGTGGCAGAACACTGGAACCCGATATTGAAAAACCAGGGTTCGAATCCAGCTTCTATATACACAATTTTTTTTTTTTAACGAATAAAAGAACGCAAGTAAATCTATCGAAAAATTTTCGAAGACCACAAGCAAAGATCAAATACACATTCTATTTTTCCTCTACTATTTCTTCCTACTAAAGAAATATTTTCGTCATTCGTAAAAAGAGACCACAAATTGCTAACTCGAGGGTTAGTCATGCCCGTATGTTTTGCTCCCTTCAGAATAGTTGACTGCGTTTAACTGATAAGATTTCTATTGAGCGCTACTAACCAGAATGGTGATCACTCAATTTAAACGCGAGTTTAATATTAATAAACTGAATACGTCCTGGCCAATAATGTTCTGAATACTTGAGAAAGTTAACCAACGCTAGTACCAATAAAAATGTGGTGATATTGTTGCTATGTACAAAATCTCCATTGATTGAAAGCGAGACTAGGGCAGTCAGGTTTTCTTAAGAAAGTTTTGAGCATGATATTTTGATGAACGTTTAACTTGGAGAAGTGCATTAGTCAAGTCGTTAATAAACTCTTGAGAACGATTCATGGATTGAGGTAAAAAAACTTTTAACTTAGTTCTCTTGATGAAATTCACAACACCTATGCCAAAAGAGAGGAACTTTATATAAATCCTTTTAGATCCAGCGTAAATTTCGACTTTGCATAATCTTCCGAATGAAAAATTTTAACTACGGACCTCCAAAAAGATGTGCTATGCATTTAGAAAAACAAGAATACTATTAAAGAAAATATTTATGGTATGCGACAAAATTATTTTACGAATACATTAAATAAAATCGTTCTTGAATAAATCGTGATTTACCTGTTATTTTTTTTTTTCGAATAAACATTATTTGTTATTCGAAAATTATTTTCTCAAACTTAATTATACATTTGAATTAAATTCAAAAAGAAATATGTGTAATTTTTAGAATATTGTCGTTGAATTCGAACTTATTCTTGCGATTCTATTCCTTAATGAAGATTCTGCACTCGGGTGCGTTCATGAAGTATATTATAATGTTTCGGGTACGTTCATGAAGTACCTATACTATTAATTTAAGATTATTCCATGTAGTATTTTAAAAAACTGTTAAATACTTTGTGAACTTCAGCTAAAATAAATTTTGATAATAAATAAAAACTTTAAATTTGACATAAACACTTATTAATAATGTCAGATAAAAAGTGTTTATTATTTTTTATATTTGAAACAAAATATGTAAAACTGATTTGTTAGTTTCCGATCAATTAGTATCATATTATTTTGATCTAAAAAAATATTTCTCTCAAGTCACAAACACATTTTTATTCTCATAATAATCATATTTGAAATTTATTATAGTTTTTATATATTGTATTATATTTATATAATACACCTAATAATATATAAATGTATAATTTAACACCGTCGCTAAGTTTATTTACACGTTAACGTTAAATAATTGACGCTTTAATGTGTTTTGGAAAATTATATGAAATCCTGTGTCACGATGTTCGTTTACGCAAATCTTCGAAACCCATTTATTGGAAAAACAATCGAATTTTTATTTTGTATAAGTATTCTCTCAAACTATACACCCGATTGCTTTGAAATTTAGCATAGTTACTCATTTCACGGTGTAAGCGCTCACTAAGAACGGAATTTTGGAAATTTTACTGCTAAGGGAGTGAAAAAGGGGATGAAATTTTGTATGAGGAAATCCCATGTAAATAATTTCATAGACAAATACACATCAACGATTACTAAAATTTTGATATTACTAAGATTTTTTTAACTTCATTTGGTTTATAATATTTACAAAAGGGAATTGTAATAATTCTTCTCACAAGCATTATGTTAGGAATGCTTCTTTATAAATCGACAATCTGAAACTATATTTTATCGTACGAAAAATTTGAAACAATACATAAGTTTCTAAAAAATAAAAACATACAGCTGTAAATTTTTGGTATGTTAGCGTGTAAATAAACATATTGATTGATAATTTAATGATACAACATAAAATATTTATATTTGATGTGTGGCTATAAAGTAATCAATCAATATTTAATAGATAGTTAAGTCAAATATGTTTAATATGATTATTTTTACATAAATACACTTAAATAACTGTTTTAAAAAAAGTATAATATTATAGTATACAGAGTGCGGTAGTAAGTCGATATACAGTTATTCAAAATAGTATCGGCTCTTGCTATCTGAATGATTTATAAACTATCTGAATCATATACATCTAAACAACTTTCTTGTGGAAATTGCTGCAATAATCCATATTTTTTGTGTTGACTTAGGGAAGGCTAACACCATAAATATGAAAACCCTACAAGAATATACAAGCTAAAAGTTTTTATACCTGTATATCTACTTATGTCCCACTCTGTATAGATGATATTTATTTATTTGAGTGTATAGACCTGGAGATTGTATAGAGTGTTGAATGTAAATTAATAACTTTTTTTTATTTATTCGTTGATTTGAAAATAAATTGCACGTTTAATATGATTAGATATAATAAATGTTTTTTTTATTTGACAGCTAGTTCACTACATAACCTTTCTTTTTATTTTACGTTTGAGAACTTTCTTACCGTACATGTGTGGCAAAGAATTCACACAATCAAACATAAATTTTGGCTTTGAAAAGTTAGGCATTTTCATTAGTCCATCATTTTCAAACCTACACAAGCCGGCAAAGACTTTAAAATAAATTCAGAAGCACGACTAATAATTTGTCAATAAACTGACACTTCAAAGAGGACACCTATCGTTAAGAGTTCAAACTATTACATCAAAATGTCATTTTAGAACAAAATTTGACTACTGAGAATAGAAATGCTACCGGAATAATATAAAACAACAGCAGGAGATAACATTTATTTTTGTTTGTTTATTTTATTTTAATAATTCTTTCTTTTTTTTTTTTGACTAATTTTTGTCATAAAAAATGACACTTTGTATAAATTGAACACATTTATTTTTTCTCGAGTAAAAAAAACCAATTTGTTGTCAAGGAGTAGCTGTGTTATTATTTAATTCATTTTTTTATTATTTTTATAAGATAGTTTGTCCGAAACACTTATGTTCTGAGAATGAACTTGAGTCAGACCATCTACAATTGCCTTAACCCGTCAGCACTTGCGTCAAACGTTCGGTAATCTTTAGTTGCGTGATGAGAAATTTGCTTATGCATTCTGCACATGCGTCACATATTTCGAGCGTTAAATATTCTTTAAGTTTGTAAATCATAACCTCTACATAATTTTATATAAATTTATTGTTTAACACACGACCTAATTAAAAATACTGTATGTGATTATTGAATGATATTAGAGAGAGAAAAGATTAGAGCAGAAGGCAAACATAAGAAAGGCACGGCAAAACTGTAAGAATTGTCGCATAGCTCTCATACTAAGGCCGAAGCATAATGACAAAACAGTGGAACTTGGATAAGTGAGATCTGGATAAGTGAGAAACCTCCATAACTGGAACTCATTCTGAGGTCCAAACACTTTGTTCCACACACTTACTCCTGGATATCTGAGACACGGAATAAGTGCAATACTTTTATCAGTGAGACAAATTTGCAGGTCTCACTTATCCAGGTTCCACTGTAACTGTTAAAAAAGCAAGAAAAATTTTTCAAGTATAACCATCGAAGTAATAAGAAGAAATTAGAAGAAAAGGAGATTGAATTTCAGTTGCAACATTGCCCAGGTTTGAAGAGAAAGCACTCCGTAGCTTTGAACTTTGCAGGAAATCCAAAATGTCTTTTAGTGAAAGAAATATATTTTAGTAGTCCCAAACCTTTACACTTAATGTAAAATTACGAATGAACTACCTTAATTTATATATATTTTTTTATGATTAAACTATTATAAAATAATAATAACAATAATTTTTCATAAAAATTATTATTATTATTATAATTTGTTTATTGTAATACTTTTAAAAGAATTCTTGAAATCTGAGCAACAAAATTACAATTTAAATAATTTGTATTATTTGTGTTGTATTCATGTTCAAATATTTAAGTATAAATAAAATTCAACAAATTAATGAATTTATTTATAAATTATTGTTAAAAAGATATTTTATTATAATTCTTAATTCTTACACACTATTTAACAATTTGTTTATATTTTAAAAATACTGATATTAAATATTACAATTTTTAATATTAATTATTTATTTTTATACCATGTATATGAAGAAATATATCAAGGTATATTAAGTTTAGTCCCAAGTTTGTAACGCTTAAAAATATTATAATAGGTGTTAATAAAATCACCTAATTAGTCCATTTCCGGTTGTCTGTCTGTCGTCTGTCGTCTGTCCGTCTGTCATTACGATTACTCAAAGACGAAAAGAGATCTCATATAGGAAAAATATTTTTGACACGTTTACGATATTTTTAGAGCATTTTATTACATTTACGTCATACAAATTGCCTAGTTTACGTTATTTTTAGAGCATTTTCTTACATGTACGTAATACAAAGTGCCTAGTTGACTAGTTATGTGACAGCCGAACAATTTTATGCGCTCATCACAAAGAATAACATAAATTCTAAATTTTGTGATTGTTTTTTAAATAATCTGTCACATATAAAACAAATAAATATTAACATAACCTAAACAGAAGAAACATAACCTATATTTCTAAAAATGACACGATGAACATAACCAAATTTGTATTTAAAATTCAATTAAAATTGAAAATAGTCGTTGACATAAAACAATTGAACAATATTTTATATGAAATAATACCAACATAAATGATTTGAAACGTAAAACGTATTCGTACGTTACGTAGAAAAACAGCAAAATATATAGCAAAAACAGAACAGAGAATGTTATCGAATGATGGATGGATATGTTTGTTACAATTTACAGGCATTTAAAGTCAACTTCTTCCACTATAATATACATGCATAATACCTCTATGGGTTCTGTGATCTTTTGAAAGAAAAGACCTAAGAAAGTATAGTCAAGTTTCGTTTTAATACGTTAGTTTATACAGATTGTATTCTTTTTAACCCCCGAACTATTAAAAAGGAGGTGTTGTTAGTTTGACCGCTATGTGTGTATGTCTATCTGTCTGTCTGTGACATCGTAGCACCTAAACAGATGAACCGATTCTGATTTCTTTGATTTTGTTTGAGACTAACTTAATGTAAAGTGTTCTTAGCTATGTTTCAAGTGCTAATTTGGAGTTTACCTACCCGAAAAAACTAAAAATTGGTGACTATCTTCCAAATCGGCTCAGTTTGGACAAGGCTTTTAGGAAAAAGGCATTTGAATGGAGAGTGTTCTTAGATATGTTTCAAATGCAATTTTAGGGTTCCGTACCCGAAAAAGTTTGTCGGGGGTTTTTAAATTTTGTAAATTTCACGTAAATTTTCACGTCAAAGGAGCTATGAAATAAATTTTGTTAGTGACTTTTTGATTCTTATTAATTGTACTAACAAAAATAGCATTTTAGTGCATTTTTCTAAGGTTTCTCTTAAAATACAACTCAAAATACAATTCTTCTGTAACTCAAAGTGACGGTAGTATCAATCACGATTTATTTTTCTAATAAATTTGATTCTAAAATACAAAGATTCTATATTTTACCATTTTCCAATAATTTGTTTTATGTAATTTGGCCCCAGATACAATTTAAAATCACAAATTCTACATAGTGGAAGATATTTGAAATTTAAAAACACTCTCGAACGAGACTTCCTTTTGGATGTAGTGTCAGTCACACATCATAAAGTTTTATGAGCACATGCTATAAATATGCAGCTATGTGTGTATAAGTTGTATATGTATACATACTATGTAAAAGATTTAAGAGGAACTTGCCACAATAGTGCTCGTATATACGAGCATATTTTTCTAAACTGGACTACAAGGGACATTCTGTCTTAAAGTATATATTCAATCGTAAAAGATACGATCTGTATATAAGTATTGGATTGTGTAAGCAACAAAAATAAATATACATTTTCAAATCCCAAAATAGACATAATAATGTTTATAAAATGTTTAATGTTGTTTTACAAGCAAAACCACAAGCATTGCAAGAAGAAAGAAGTTCTTTTTTAAAAACTTCTTCTAAGCTAAGCATTTCATTTCATGATCCAGAAGCATAATGTGTGTATTGCATCTATTTGTTTTGTAGTATTATTGTACTATTAGGTTGTAAAAACGTTCTTCTGTGTGGTAGCTAACAAATACCACAGAATTACAGATTTTATTATGGGCGGTATTTCTTTTTCAGGTGTTTAAAAAAGATCTTAAAAGAGGAACGAATCCCTAAGACATGTTTTAATACACTCCGGATTAGACTTCTGGCGAAGAGTTTTTCATTTTCTACTTAGTAATTCTACTAAGATTTGGTCAAAGATTTCAAATTTATGGTCAAATTTAACGTAAATGTTACAGGTTTCAAGAACGTGGCATCCTGGTCCCCACATTTGGCATAAGAGCAAACAGCAGCGAAAAACTAATATTAAAGATGAAAAACTTGATCCAAAATTAGTGGGTTTGAAAAAAAATTTCACTCAGATCGGATAAAATTTGGCTAATTTATCAAAAAATCGTTTTTTTAAACCCAATGACGTCATCAAAATCCAAAAAATTTAGTTTTGCTCTATCATACCCAAATTATATCCGATTTTAATAAACCAAGCATGTAATTCTACTAAATTTGAGTCATAGATTTCAAATTTGTGGTTACATTTAACGTTAATATTACAGGTTTCAAGAATGTGGGAACCTGGTGTTCACATTTGGCACAACGGCAAATCGCAGCATAAAACTAGTATAACAGATGAAAAGTTTGACCCAAAATTAGTGGGTTTGAAAAAAAATTTCACTCAAATCGGATAAAATTTGCCTATTTTATCCAAAAAATCAATTTTTTAAACTTGATGACGTTATTAAAATCCAAAAAATTTAATTTTGCTCTATCACATCCAAATTATATTCGATTTTGATAAACCAAGCATGTAATTCTACTAAATTTGGGTCATAGATTTCAAATTTGTGGTTACATTTAACGTAAATATTACAGGTTTCAAGAATGTGGGGCACTGGTCCCCATTTTTGGCATAACGGCAAATCGCAGTGAAAAAATAATATCACAGATGATAAGTTTGAAGCCAAAAATTAAATTAGAAATATTCTACTGATAAATAATACCATAAAAATGCACTTATTTTTTTGCATTCAAAATGATTAAATATATTTAATTTAACGCCGGCCTTAACTTACTATTTAATGGCCAATAACTTTTTTTTCCAAAGGTATATTATTAGTTATGTTTAAATATTTTTATTTATTTCTAATCAAATTTTTAGTAAGTCAATTATTTCCGTTCATTAGTTTCACATAGTAATTTGGTTATAAAAATTGACGTTTTATTAAGTTTAATTCATTAAATTTACAGTTTTAAATTTTAAAAATAAACTTAAGCTGTAGACATAAAAATATTATATGGAAATTATCAGCCGTCAAAAATTGAGAAATGCTAGCTGTGAACTACCCGCTTTGCCGAGCATCCCCACTTTCGACGAAAATTAAATTTTTGTATTCTCTTATTAGAAACAAAATACATATTTAATATTTTTTTTAAAAAGTCCATAATTAATTCATAATTTGTCAAATAAATCAATAAAACTAATAAATAAAAAATTAAAATTGAAAATAATTATAGATTTTAACGGTAATCAATAATATAATAATATGTTAATAAATATTGATAGGCCATCGATATTATATTGATATTTTTATATGTGTGTGTGTGATTTTAGACAATACTGTAATAGGAAGTAAATAATACCTGGATTATTGAACCGGGCCACTCAGGAACTAATACAGGAAGTCATGTGCAAACATATACGTATATTATCATAAACGTGACATAGGTTTTTGTTAAATTATTATTTTAATAACACACAAAAATATTAATAATATTAATAATAATATTAACAAGACTTGTTATTAAATTAGAAGTTTTTTTTAATGAAATAACTGTTTAATTTTAATTTTTTTTATTGCAGGCATTATAAGTTACGTGGCAAGACGTAAAACCTACACTGAAACCACCGTTCATGATGTATACTTATAGACTTGACGATATTGACTATTCGAGGTAGATTTTAGGTGATATCTCTAAAATTTCTGCTCCAATCGTTTAATAAACCCGATTTTTGGATTTTTTGGGTCAAAATTACCTTAAATACAAAATTTTATCGAATTCCGAAAAACAAAATTTTTTTTGATTTTTTCGATTTTTTTGAAGGGGTACCCCTTAAAAAAATTGCAAAAAATCGAGAAATATTTAATGTCTTCGATTTTGATTAAAATCATTTTCTAGAGTAATTTTGACCCAAAAAATACAAAAATCGTGTTCATTTAACGATTGGAGTAGAAGTTTCCGAGATATTGACCAATCGAGCTAGATTTTTGGGATATCTCAAAAACTCCTGCTCCAATTGTTTAATAAACCCGATTTTTGGATTTTTTGGGTCAAAATTACCTTATATACAAAATTTTATCGAATTCCGAAATAAAAAAATTTTTTTGATTTTTTCGATTTTTTCAAAGGGGTACCCCTTAAAAAAATTGCAAAAAATCGAGAAATATTTAATGTCTTCGATTTTGATTAAAATCATTTTCTGGGGTAATTTTGACCCAAAAAATACAAAAATCGGGTGCATTTAACGATTGGAGTAGAAGTTTCCGACATATTGATCATTCGAGGTAGATTTTAGGTGATATCTCAAAAACTTTTGCTCCAATCGTTTAATAAACCCGATTTATGGATTTTTTGGGTCAAAATTACCTTATATACAGAATTTTATCGAATTCCGAAATAAACAATTTTTTTCTATTTTTTCGATTTTTTCAAAGGAATTGAGAAAATTGCAAAAAGTTGAGACAGATTTTTCTTCCCAATTTGGATAAACCGCTATTTCCCAGACAAATTTTAACCCAAAAAATACAAAAATAAGCGTCTTTTTGACGAATAGACGAATATTCTGAGATATCGACTAAAATCCTATACGAAGGTCGTTTAATTATTCCCCTAAAAGCAACCAAAAGAAAACTATAGTCTTGGTTTTAAATTGCCGATCAACGCGAGCGGATAACTGGCAGTAATGTCCATACAATTAAAACATTTTTATTTCGATTCAAAACATTTAACAAAAAACAAAAAATGACATCCAAAAATCCATTAAGAAATATTTCTTAATTTGCAAAAATATCTATAATTAACACTCGCCTAATTAGGCTCAAAATAATTGTATTACATTTTTTTTTCGATTTGGTCTATTTCATAAAACCATATAAATTTATTTTCGGTAATAGTTAATGAAAGGCGAAATAATTTCAAATACTGATAAAAAATAGATTTATTCTTTAAAATATCAGCAAAAAATAAATTAGGCATAAATACAGTAAAAAATATTTTGTGAGCATTTTACATTTTTATGGGTAATATGGCAAATTCGATATCAGTCATCTACCCATTGACTTTATAGTTATACATAGACTAAGCATCATCTATCTCTCCGTACAGTGAGAAGCGTGCCAACATCTGAGGTAATTGCTTAGGTTAGCTAGGGACATTTATCAAAAAAATATATATTGAATGTCAAATTTTGATTGCACAAAATGTTTCACATAAAAAATAGTGATTTCACAAAACTTTTTCGTTTTTTGACTTAAAAAAATACTTATCACGTATCACTTTACATTTTTTCTAACGAATCTACGATGGATTTGACCTAAGCAATTACCTCAGATGTTGTCACGCTTAAAATCGTTTGACACTCAATCCATGTACAATAAGTGACACCTATGAAACATATTTATAAACATTTTAGAAATTCATTACAAATTGATAAACATGTAAAAATAGTAATTATTGATATGAAATATTTTATGAATGATCTACAAATTAAAAATAATATAAATAAATTATCAACTTTTTAAAATCATCTTTACTAAATAAGTATAAATATTAAAAATATTATTACTTTTTTTTAAATATCGCCATAATTAGAATAAAAATAAAAAAAATATTGAAAAATTCTCATGCATAAATAACCAGGTGAGGAGTGTATTATTTTTTTATCATTTATGTAAAAAAAAAATAAATAATAAATTATTATTAATTTCTCTGTGCAATATTCTAAACGCTTTCTATTTTGATCCCACAAAACGCAAGCATATATATTAAGGAGACTCAAGGCATCGTGGTACAGTCATGTTCATAGAAAATAATCTAAGATACATTATTGGTCATGATAGATACTTCGTCATTTTCCTACGATCCATATTAAAATTCCCAATTTTTCCAGAACCTTGAAATTACCTAATATTGGCTATTGCTTATAGTTCGATCGTCACCAAGACCATGGGTAAGAAAATTTTATTTTGGATGTTATGATCCCTAAATGTAAATAACCTCCTTAAGTTGCATTATACATTTGAATTGCAATTGATTTTGTAAAATAACATAGCAACTGGGAAAAAACAGACTTAGTCACAAAGACATTGAACTGAGACATTTGTAATAAAAGGTTTTAAATCTATCCCTGAATTTAGGATCACAATATTAAATGAGAAATTCACGAATTTACTTTTGAAAAATGGAAATATTTATCTAATTAGATGAAAAATACAAAATTCTGAGCTTAGTCAGAAATTACACGCAAATTTCAAGCAAGTCCACAAAATACAAGTACAAAATTTTAAAGGGGCCAATAGTTCACATTCGTCCTAGAATAATTTTCAAATTTTTTTAAAGCCGATTTAAGTTTTTGGATAATTTTACACAAAAACGGTCTCTTGATCTACTTCCCGGGGTACCCAGAGTACTCGAAGTATCCGAGGTATTATTTATGCAAGATGCATATTTTTACTTTCTCATTAATCAATTTAAGTCATTTCCTGACGCTCTAACGAATCGAATACCGAAAACCACATTCAAATCCGACTTACTGTTCAAATTTTTTCGAACTTTGACTGTTTTTAGTGCTTCGTTTCTGCGACTACAACAAATCAGAATGATAACAAGCGATAAGGAATAGTACCTGAATGACCGATCGATATTTTTTTTAAGTTAAAAAGGCACAAATTTTATCACTAATATAAGAACCGTTTAAAATGTCTTCACACAAATATCAATTTGAATGTCCCGGTAAGGTACTTTATTTCATTAACTACGATAAACACCAATAGATGTCAGGAAGAGTCAAATTTTGCAGTTCGTTTTAGTTTTTCCTGAAAACACGAAAATTTTCTAAAAATGAATCCTAGCTAGATCGATTTTTAGCACCAAGAATCCCTTGCATAGTAATTTTCATGAAAACTGTTGGAGCCGTTTCCGAGATTGCTAATAAAAAACATAAAATGTGACTTAGCATGTTGTTTCATGGTACTCTTCAACTGGTATAGTAATAATGTAATGTGTAATAATCAGCTACAGCCAGCTACTTCTCTCAAACTAAGTAAATACCACCAAACAGCAGCCAGAACAGCCACTGTACTCTGTAGCTGTAGCAGCCACACATATTAGGCTTTACCACATTGCATACATATATAACATGTATAATGTATAATGTATAATATAATGTCTATAATATAATATCAAGTAAATATAATATTGATAGTGGAAGCCTGTTAATAGTGCCTTTTATGTCCAACGAATTGTAGAAATGACCATTTCTGGTTATAAGTAAACTTTACTTGCTAGACAGCGTGTCGACGATCAATTCTCTTAAACGTACAAACGTACAAAACTCAAACATCGGACAATATGTCCTTATAAATAGATATTTATAAAATCCTGTATTTTTTTTTTAATTTTTAACTTTTTTTTTTGCAATTCCAAAAACATATCGCGAGATACTGACTTATCGTACTATTAAGGTTGATCGGACATCAAGACAATGTTATAGATAAAAATCTGAATTTTTGATATTAATTGCTAACTCGTACAAATAAAATAACACAAGCTTCAATTTCATATCGCTTTATTTAGTGGCAAGAACTAAATACAAACATACATTGTGTCTACTTAAGTTGGCAACCTATAAAACCGTTATCCCCCCCCCCCCCCCAGCTAATCTTGAAACAGGGTCCTTCCAGAGCGAGCTACGCCACTGCTCGGGAGTGATTTCTTGAACCGCTTCCAATTATTATCTGTTCAAAATGGTCTACATTTCTAAACGACCATTAACTTTCCTATCAAACTTATTCAATTTGTTGACAACCTGTTCATTCGATGTCAAAAGTGAATATAGCTGAATGTTAATATTTTCGAAAGCAGAGATTTTTATAAAGAATAACTTTTTTCGTAAACCTTATAATAAAAAACTTTTCCATATATGCCGAAAGTCGTGCGGATCGTTCTAGAACCGGAAAATTCCTTTTCTCTGTTTTTTACAACGAAAGAAACCTATTTAAAAAAAAATACCCTTCTCCCAAAAGTTTACGAATTTATTATCAAAATCCGATACCCCACTAAAATTAATTAACAGATTAAAATTTTTGATTTCTGTTAAAAAAAATAAATTTGTAGACTGTGTACTGTCCGATCAACCTTAAAATATTGATTCGTTTACAATTATTAAAAAAATGTTTTATTTACGTTTTTTAAAACTGATCACGTACAATTTATCTTCTAACTCGTGTGCAACAGAGTTGAAGTTTCTGTATTCAACTTATGTTACGGTGATTTTTTGGACCTCCAATAATGTTTGAATTGTATTCCGTATGAGGTGATGATGGGTCCGAATCGGTAAACACACACGTAGAACGCGTGCGAAAGTCACTCGGCACGCCAAAAAAAATTAATACAGTTAAAACATGGATGAGTAAGATATGAGTAAACGAGAAAACTTTATAAGACGGGAATAATTGCTAGATCCCGTCATTTAACCCTCAAAAACACCCCTATAAGTGAAAAACGGGAACTTTCGGACATGATAAGTCAGATTCAGCATCTTGGACAGGAGCGTTTATTCGTCTTTGTTGTTACAGACAAAACTAGCACAACGCGAAACATTTGGTAGACATTTGGAAGCGCATCTTCATTGCAAATATCGAGAACTTCGAGTGAATTTATAATTCAAGGAAAAGTTCGGCATCCACTCAAAATGTTAAAACGAAAAATCAAAATATTCTCGATAAGCGATAAAAGAGAGTGAAATGAAAATGAAACCGGGAAATTGCGAAATGAAATACGAAGTGAATATTCCCGGTTGTAAAGATTAGACTAATCGTAGTTCAATAAATGCGAAAATCAAGTAATTTTGATAGTCTGTAAAGTACTTTTTAATATACATCCAAAATACTGGACCATACAAATTTCAAGAAATGTTTCATAGATTGTTCGCTTCTTGAATTAATTCTATATTCTTTAAGGTTTGTTAACCGATTTTACAGCAGAAGGTAACTTTTATTTAGTTTCGATTTCCATTTCATAATGAATAGATTCATGTCAGAGCAACGCTTGTAAATTGTAGAAATTTTTTATCAAATAAATGGTTCTGTTCGGCCACAAGACCGAAATTATATTTAAACATAAATAGCATAAAATTATTTTTCCAATTAAGTCAGTTTCATTTATATATTTAAACAAATTTAAAAGTAATTTAAAGTTGTGGATCTCTAAAAGAAACATAAAATCGCAAAATAAAAAAATAAAACTTACCATGATTTCTGGAACAATTCGTTCCTCTACCATCCACAACATTAACCAAAGCCATTTTTCCAACCATTCGCAACCATAAATCCAAACACTTACACAAAAAAGTTTCATAAATGATAAAGTTATTCATTATTAGATGGCAACTTAATGTAATATTCACTATCATATAAGTTTTAGAACTTCACTGCTAGATGACAGTCACTTATTTCAAGTTCCGAGCGCAATATTCACAACAATACTGTTGTTAACTTTGCCTAACTATTAACTAGCACTTTATTTTTATTAATTCATTTAAAATTAATTAAATAAAACGAATCCCCAAGCCAAAGGTTGAGTCTCAACAAATCGCAGCGTGGAAACTGCTCTACCGAGTAAAACACCCTGCCAGGTGCGTAAGTCGTCTACAAACGATTCCGAGTCCTGACGTCGAATATTTATTCATCACATACATACAAAACTATTCAATTTTATTAAATTTGGTTCATAATTTTGGATAAATTTTACATAGTTTATCAGATAAAACTCTGAATTAATAAGGCTCAAAATAAAGTTTATTAAAGTTTGCCGAATCTTAGCAAAAAGTTGTCGCTGATTGAAGATTGATCGACCCCAAAAAAAATCCCCGTGGATATTTTGTATCATAAAGGGTCCATGAAATTCATTAATTTCTGTTTTAAATCAAAACATCAAATAATGATAGCTAATTAACAATGATCTTCTTGAAACATTCTGAATCGGGCGAAGTTTTCAATTGAATGTAAATGTATGTGTAAAAATGACTGTCGAACTTCCCAGGATCTCAAGTTCCATGGAGCCCCCTCAAATTGCTTCGAAAATGGTCCCACGATTGACGCAGTATTAAGATTCTATCCAAAGGAACCTCATAAGGAATGTCAAAAGTTTCCAATACTTTAAAGACGACCCAAAATATGATTTACTGCAATGGATGCAAATTTTATCCAATTTGATGTATGAAGTTTTATTGAATTTCAGGAAAACAAATTTTTCAGGGAATACTTCTTGCATTATGCTTCAAATCCACATATTTGGAAACACACAAAAAACTGTCTTTATTTAGGGTGAATAAATTTCGAACCAGATAAAATTAATAAATTGTCTCAAATTTTGGATCAAACTGATCCCAATACAAATGTTCATAAATTATTTTAAAAAAAACTTTATTAAATAAACTTATTAAACTTTTTTTACAACTTTCTTATTTTTCTTAGACGATTTTTTCAAACCTTTCATTTTTCGTGTTTGTATTTTCTGTATATTCTGTTTACCCAAATGGACACGACCATGTGTTGAACCCAATTTATCACGTGATACATTTTTCTTGACAGTCGTTTTCAATTCTCTCGGTTGTTTAAGTGATCGTTTAAACAAATCATCCGATGCTTCTTTTGTACGCCTTAATGTTAAATCAAATGCTGGACCAATTTCTTCTAATTCCACACGCGGTGTTTTACAACCAGATTTCTTTAATTGTATTCGATATGATCGAAATAGAATTTTATTATCTGGAGTGACGATAAAGTTTATAACATGTTCTAAACCTTGTAAACGAATTGCTTCGACTTGTTCACGTTGAAAACAATCGATTAATAACGATTTAATACGTGTGAATTGTGGTGATTGTTCCCAGATTGGTCCAGAAAATATTAAGCATGGTTTAATACCTTGTGTTACCTGGAAACAAAATTTTCACATGTAAAAATTTGCTGCGGAAGATACAAATTGTAAAAAAATCCTTCGGTGGTAAAATTTTTGCCTAAATATACAGTGTGTCCCCTGATAGAGGTAACTATACTTGTAAATTTTCTTATTTTGCATTTTAAGAAAAAAAGTCATCCTTTATAAGAAGTTTTGTTTATTCTGAAAAGTATGTAGGAATATTTAAAACTTCTAAATAATGTACAGGGTAGCCAAAAATTTGGAATCATTATTTTTATTTTTGGTAAACTACCCTTCTTTTTTATAATTTGGCGAAATGTTACTAAGAAAAGTTACTCGCAATTAAAAATTATGATTCTATACAAAATATCAAGAAGATCCGTGTACTTTAATTATAGCATCATTTTTTATTTGAACAAAAGCTCTAATTATAAAAAAACGTAAGAAAGAGAATAATAATAAATCAATGAACATGTACTATCCGAGAGTGTAATTTTTTGTGAACTAGTTTAGAAAATTAAAAAGAAAATTTATTTTCTCGGATAAACACCCAATAAGAATGGAATTGTCAAAATTGGAAAGATCTTCTTGATATTTTGTATAGAGTCCATAATTGTTAATTTCGAGTAACTTTTTTTTAGTAACATTTTGTCAACTTTTAAAAACGAAGGGTAGTATACTCAAAAAAAATAAATAGTGATACCAAATTTTTGACTTGCCTGTACATTATTAAGAAGTTTTAAATATTCCTACATACTTTTCATAATAAGCAAAACTTCTTATAAAGAATGACTTTTTTTCTTAAAATGCAAAATAAGAAAATTTACAAGTATAGTTACCTTTATCCGGGGGGGGGGGGGGTAGAGGTACTACCCCCACTGTATATTTTTTGTTTTGCAACTGGTTATAACAAAGTCAAAAATATAAATACTGCTTAAAAATGCTGTATTTAAGTGTAAAAAAATATTTAAAATACATTATAATTTTGAGATATTTAAACGCAGTTTTTTGGCACTCTATGTTGATGACGTATAAGTACGTGATCTGTCAATTGGTGACAGTTCAATGTATAATTTACACTTTAAAAAAATGTACTTACAACACAGAATTTACACTCGTTATTATTAAGTTTTCTAATAAAAAGCCGTTGAATAATATAATTTAATGAAATACCATAAAAATGTAAGTAATTAATATCATACAGTATGTCAACAAATTTGACAAGCCCGTACTATGATGTCACGTCCGTATAAAAATTTGAATTTCCGTTTTAGAAATTTTTAAATGCCTTCACTGAATTTGTACTTTTATTAATTAATTTTAAGTAATTAAAAAGATATTAATTACTAAAATAATGGTTTAGTTGAAATGTCCAGTCATTAAACGTTACGGAAGAAAAATATTTGAACCAAATTTAAATTTCATGAATATTCCCTATTGATTCGATAAATATTTGCAAAGATAAACGCATCAAGAACGGGGTTTTCAAAGACGGTGTGCAAGATATTGATTAATAATTTCGAAAACTAAAAATATATTTTTTGATTTGCAACTGATTAGACTGAAAATTCAGTCTAAAAAAGTAGTCTTTTCTTAGCAATTACTTGATATCTTTTAAAATGTATCGATAAAATATTGAATATTATTCGAAATCGAAATTATCAACGCAGTAAATTACAAAGTTTTTACCGAAAATGCTATCGAGATGACGATTGTAATAATATGTAACAATTTTGACTTACCTTTTCATTTTTAAATTCAGCTAAACTTTTAAAATTTGTCACTTCAAATTCAAACATATCCAAAATATGTTCATCGTACGTACATCCAATAATTAAATTATTCGGTCGTTTTTTCGTATGTGAACCAAACATAAATAAACTACAATCGTTACGTTTTGTTAAAATTTCTAACAGCGTCGGATCTTCCATTGGTACAAGATCATGTTTTTTATTTCGCATAATACATCCTGGTGATTTTAATAAATATAAATCTTTCATAACATTTTGTAAGTATTGTGAAGCTTTACGTCCTTTTAGAAATAATGTTTTTTTCGGATCTTCAATGATTTTTGGTGCTCGTGATTGTAAGACTTTTTTACCTTTATGAGTAACTGGTTTACTAGAATTAAAAGAAATGGTATTAATTATTGGTTTTTTTAGTTAATTTTTAATTAAAATTTAAAAATTTACTTACACAACACGTTTTATGACACCCATTTTCTCAGGTTATGCTTAAGGGAAAAGTTGACCACATGTGTGGATGCCAAATTTGCTTAGAAAGTGTTGCCATCTATTGATCAAAAAATAATCTTGTTATTGTGATCAAAGAGTATCGGAGAGGAGTAGAAACATAACACAGGTCTGCAAAAAAAAATTTTTTTGTCAGCTGCATGAGATATTTTTACTAAATTAAATGTTTTAGAATGCACTGATTTCAGAAATGATGGCCATTTTTTTTCTATCACGTAAGGTTTTTTTTTTCAAATTCAAACACAAAAAATTGGTAAAAGCACTCGTTTATTAAAAATTATACTGTAGCCTGTAAGCATAGTGACTTCCCATCTTCCTTGGTACCGTCTCTCGATATCACGGGCATCCCGGTGAGCTCGCTCCCAAGTTTTCAGGAAAATATTCTAGGTGGGAGTGTAAAAAATGGACCTTCAGACTTATCTTGCAGCCTTGAGCTTCATATGCTGCTAGTTGAACAATGGTTTTGTAGTCAGGATCCTTAGTATTTCCCAAAAAACTTTCACACTACATCCTTGAACGATACCCAAGCTTCTTTATCCTTCTCAATCATATTTTCCACAAAGAGGATGTCAGTTAAAAGCCTTCTTATGTCGGGGCCAGTGAAAACTTCCTCCTTCAACTTTGCTTCTGACAGCTTCGGGAATTTTGTACATAAATATTTAAAACAGTCTCCATACTTTTGCAATGATTTTACAAATTGTTTCATTAATCCCAATTTGATATGGAGAGGTGGCAACAAAACTTTTTTTGGCGGCACCAAAGTAGTATTGATAACATTTTTCTCCCCAGAGGTTTTAAAGTTTTTCGGGGTGGCCATTGATCCGGCGGCTCTTAACAATTAAGTTTGAAAGCCTTACTAAGTAAAGTCGATGAAACTCGTATTGTTGTAATTACGCATTAATAGTTTTTTTATTTATTACTATATTCACTATTATTCTTTTATTCATTTTAATTTATATCATGATCAACTAACTTCAAGTCAGTACAGTTGAATATGTCATGTGAAATGGCGGTATTTTGACTTGTGTTAATTACATCAGAATCAAATATATAATTTTACTATCAATATCATCATTTAATTATATCCCAAAAACACTCTGTAAAAACTCGATACTACCATTATGAACTGCTTCTCCTCTATCATATCCTCTTTGATTTTGATGGAATTTTTCGCATGTACAGGATTTTACAAGAAAAGTTACAAAGTAAGTGATTATGAATGTGATGAAAAACGATATCTTGGACAATTTTATATTGAAAATTTCCAGAATATAATTCCCAAACTCGATGTGGATTCTACCAAAGGTAGGAACATAGTTACTGTTCTTAATTTTTAGAATAAATATTTCAATTTTTATTGGCCATAACGTTCTTGCACTATTCCTACACAACACTTTTTTTGGGTTTTTAAATAGGGTTGTCACCTCAAAGTCTGCCACCCCTATCAAATCTGAAATACCCCCTAAAATATCCACATACATTGAATATTTTCCTATGGTATTATATCCAGAAATAAAAGTTGTCCCCAAAACGCAAATTTTTTTTGTATTTATTATAAAATATATATTTAAAAAAAAAACTACAAGTAGAACCTTAAGATTAACTAACATAAAATTTTATTGATTAGGTCGTAAATTTTTGGGCAAAAGCCTTTTTTATCATTTAGCAATTAATAATGATGTCGACGATGATAATGCGATGCTCGTCGATATCGATCATCCTCACCAGACTCAGCTAACATCGATAAACGTCGTACCACCGATCGTGTTCGATCACTTAAAAACGAATCAACTTGTCCTAAAACATTCACTAATTGTATCATCTTCTCAAAACCGCTTTTCAATTTTTGTGCCCGTTCAACTTCTGGATCATCACCCGCACCGGCCAAATTAGCATTAGCACCTCCGACAACTGCACGTCGAAATCCACCAAATAACGATGCAATGCCACCAAGTGGTGATTGGGATGATTGTGAAGGTGGTCGATTTCCTGGTACATGTGCTACTTGTTTTCCATAAACACCTCCGGCAGCTTGTTCTTCGGGTAGTAAGTTGACGCGTTCTTTTTTCGGTAAACTTTGTTCGGATTCAACTAAATTTGTTGGATTAGTTTCATCCTCCGAGCCGTTTGTATCACTAACTTGTTCTGTAATCTCATTATCTTCAACTACAGGCGTTTCAGCTGAATCTTTAGTGGCACTAGCTTCATCAACCGACTCTTTGACGGTATTTTCTTGTTCCGGACTAATATCATTTGTCGTTTCAGCGTCCGGGTCATCTTCCGTAGCGTTTTGTATTGGTAATAAAATTTCATCTGATTCAGGTGTTTCGTCCGCTACAACTTCGTCATTTTCAACTTTTTCAATATTATTTTTAGCTTCTGATTTTGCTTGACCTTCTGCTTGGACATTTTTCGCTAATTCCGGCTCGTCAGCTAAACATTGTGTTGAAAGTAATAAAAACTGCAAAAAATAAAAGAAATTGCGATTAATTCTTGATTAAATATTTTTTTTCGAAACATGTTTTGTGGCTAATGTTTGGTTTAAAGGCTCAAAATTTTTGTTATAGGTCAACTTTAATTCAAAAAATATGTGGTTAAACTTTCAGCTTACGTATTCATGCAAGTTTTTAAGAAAATATGGAAAATCGATATAAAATACATTGCCTCTTATGGAGGAATCTCAAAAAAAGACAACAAAAGATATTTTGAAAGTTTTCGATAATTTTCACTTGGAACGAATGAAAACAAAACTTGAAAGTAAACATGTTGGAAATGACTGAAATTATTTTATCTTATTTTCAACTTTGATGATGAATTTTAGAATAACTTGATGAATATAGATGAAAAATAAGGATACATTTATTCGATATCTGCCTTGATTTTCGATTTATTAGATCTGCCTTGGAAATATCGAAAGCTGAATAAATAAAGAAAATTTTTAATTTTCAATATTTGAAAACTACAGCAGATATTGAAAAATTGTATTCTTATTTTTCGTCTCATATCGTGGTTATAACATAATTCACCATCAAAATTGAAAAAATGTCTTAATATCCGATCAACCTTAATTTCCAAAACACTTCATCATTGAGCATACTTATTTCAAGG
This sequence comes from Chrysoperla carnea, assembly GCF_905475395.1. Lineage (NCBI taxonomy): Eukaryota > Metazoa > Arthropoda > Insecta > Neuroptera > Chrysopidae > Chrysoperla > Chrysoperla carnea. The sequence continues at coordinate 4,736,352 of NC_058341.1, forward strand.
GCAAAAAAACAAAATTTTCTTTAAAAAACAAACTTACCAAAAATAACACCGTTTTAATAAAAAAAATTCGATCACTTCTCAGTAAAATTTGCATATTCAACTCTCAAAAAAAAAGACTCAAAATTAATAATAAAAACAATTAAAATTTGAGTTTTATTGAACAATTAAAGTTTTTGTATGGAGGTCTATCTATCTACAAAGGTGTCTTACACTTAACTGCTTTATTTGCAAAAAATTATTATTTTTGTGTTATTTATTATTATTCGTTTTTCGGTCATTGAAAAGTTTTTTGAGTCTGAAAAATGATTATTATACAAAAAAAAATAATTTTGTAGTTATGAAATTGTGTCATACCTTTTAATATAATGTTTGCAATTTTATAAATTTTGTTTCTAGTTTAATATTTTTATCAATTTTGCTTAATTGATGACTTAAAAATTAGGACAAAGTTGGATGATTCAAAAATCTTTTTGTCGGTACTTCCAACATAGTAGTTTTATTGAAGAATAACGTGCCTTTTGTGATTCGACGGAGAATGGGTTAATTCCAAACATTAAATGCTTCGAAAATACCGACCTTTCATATACGATTTTGGGAGAAATCTTAAAAATTACACATCCACTCGTCAAATTGACCCTATTTTTGCATTTTCTGGGTCAAAATTACTCCAGAAAATGATTTTTATCAAAATCAGTGACAAAAAAATATTTTCGTTTTTTTTCAATTTTCTTAAAAAAAATTTCGTTTCGGAATTTGATAAAAATTGGTGAAAAGGGTATTTTTGACCCACAAAATACAAAAATCGGGTCCATTTAATAATTAAAAGAGCAGTTTTTGAGATATCGTCTTAAATTCTATACGAAAATCTCTTATTTCGGAGCGATTTTAGAGATATCTCGAACAATACTCGTAAGTCGTCAAAATAACTGTATTTTTATGGTTTTTTGGGTCCAATACATTATAAACTAGCCCATAGTTAAGAAAATATGGTTGTTTTTATGATTGAACAAATTTCTGAGATAGTGACTGAAGAAATTGCTCTGGGATACCATTCTTTTTACTCGATTTTAGAAGTTATATCACTTAATAATACCCGTCCAATCTTCAAAAAGATTCAATTTTTGTTTTCGGAGAAGATCCGACTTAAAAAACTGTCATTATTGCATTTAATTGAAAGAAAACACGTTAGCTACAGAAAAATTCTTAAGTCAAAAGTTATTAAGGGCAATAGCATTCAACTATGTCCATTCCTTTGACCAACAATTCTAGTTCCAAGGTCATTTAACCTTGACCTAAATTGATTACTAAAGCAACCCAGAAAACTAGGTCAAATTTGATGTCAGAATATGCTGTTTTCCATTAAACTCTGCAACTTTTGTTGTAAATTTTAGAAATAAAACAAATTGATTTGAAAATTAAAACTTTTTTTATTTTGGTAATCAAAATACAATTTTAGATATTTCGCTTTACTTTTAAGCTGCATTTCGAAACATTATGTTTCGATAATCATAGAATAATTTTTCGACTAACTCCATGTTCAAGATTACTGTCAGCAACGAGCTAAAGTAGAGGATAGCGAACAGTAATTCGTATTTTTATCTGCGGTTGGTAGCAACATCTTTGCCGGTAAAATTTCTGGACAGTTAGGCGTTTGTATCAGAATGATTTTCTTCAGCATGTAAAAAATGAACTAATGCTTTTAACAATTTTAAAGTACGATTTTTTTTCTGTTCCTGCAAATAACTTTCACATTTTGTTGGTGTACTTATCGCCAAATATTTCGAATATAAATCTTTGAATTCTCCAAACGTTAATAATGAATTATCTTCCAACTTCGATGAAGCTAATATTGAACTCTCCAAATTCGTAGATTCATTAAAATCATGATGATGAAATCCATATTGAGATGACCATAATTTTTCATCGGGAAATTTATCATTTTTATATGTTTCCATTAAAATATCTTCATAATTTTTATTTTTCATTGGTGAATTTAAACTTGTTTCGTGGTGATGATGATTTTTTTGGTTTAAATTTTTTAATTGATTAAACCAAAACGTATTAAATTGACCACGAGGATTATACTTTTGAAAATTTGTTGGTGTCTTGACGTCATGGATGTGTTCATGGAATTTTTTATACCAATATGTGTTTAAAATTGAATTTGAAATTTTCGATGTTAAAATTGTTGGATAATCTGAATTGTGTACATTATCCTGAAAAAAAAAAAAAACAGATAGACAAATATTAGAACAAGTTGCCTTTAGATTATTGTCACTAATCTAAACCCGTCAGCACTCGCGTCAACCGTTCGATAATCATTAGTCGCGTTATAAATCCAGAAAATTGTGAACAAAAGGGACTTTTACAGTTGAAATTACTAAGCAAAGTGGGCTGATATCTGCTAGTTAATAAATAAATTCTGATTTTTGTTTTGTTGGGTAGTTCCACCCTGTATCTAATTATAAATTAATATTTTGAAATCATTCAAATCGACCTAGGAATTAAATATTGAGTCATTTTTATTAACGCCTACACAACGCAAGTTATTGCAAATTTTCCATTGTAAATTATAAAAAAAATTTCGTGAAATTTCATATTTTTTAATTGTATCAGTTTATTTTGATAAAAATTTGTGTCTGTTCGGCTTTTATACTTCCAGACGCCACTCTACCAATTCCAGATTGTAAAACGAATCCGGTATTTGTGTCCTTATCTTGTGGCGTATTTATTTTATGGCTATGCCTTTTTAATCGTTTAAAGGGTATTTTCAAAAATGAATTTTTGAATTTTCAAGAAACAATTTTTTTAAGGTGTTTCTAACGACATACGAGAAAACGCGATATCATAGAAAGAAATGAAATTTGATTTGTCTTGAATGGTTTAAATTTTTTTGAAATATTAAAAATTTATTTAAATATTAAATTATATTTTTATTTACAAATATTTTCATTACCCATAATAAAGTATTTTCAAGGCTTCTGAAAGCTTTAATATTTTTATATTATTAAAAATTATTTACCTGTTGTGTTATGGTATATGTCACGCTTAGTAACATTAGAAATAAACAATAATTATAATTATCCATAATTTTATGTTTTAATTTTTAAATTTAACTATTTTAAAATTAAATTTCAAATTTACGCATTTAAATATTAGAAATTTGTTATGAAATTCTTTCACTATGGAATTTTTTTTGTTATGTCCGATTTCTGAGAAATGTTCTTTTTTGCGATTGTCAGTAAAATTTCTGGTTAAGGTTGTTGGGTCTGAAAAACACTTTTTTTCAATGCCAATAGAAATACAATCGCATAATCGCAAAAAGGGGTTTGAAAACGTAGAATAAAATGCTCAGAAATATATTTATTTATCGAAAAATTTTATAAATTTACAAACTCTAAAGAGCCTGCCTTCTTAAATTACAATTTTCTGACGAACAATGTATCTGGAAAGAATAAATCTCATCGAATGGCCCAACCACCTTAATAAAAATTTTATAAACAAATTAAAAATTATTTTTTCATTGTATAAAATTGTTTATTATAAAATTTTGCCTGTAAAGGCGTTATAAAACTTTTGTTGTAACTCAAGCAATGATAACAGCAATTTCAAACATATAGTGGGTAAGACACGGTTAGAAATTTTTTTGTGATTTGAACATTAGCAATTAGATCGCATGGTCCGATGTTAGTAAAGGTGTCAGGTCCATACTAGTTGGTGTTATCCACAATACTTCTGGCGAATGCTACTATTTAACATAGTAATGTCACTGATGTTACTAATGACTAGATAAAATAGGTTGAGAATTAGATAAATAATAATAAATGATAAAATAGGTTGAGAATAATAGAGTGACGAGCAGTGTGACAACAAACATAGCGTTACACTTATAAAAGGATCGTAATTTAATAATGCCTTTTTATTTTTGATAATATTGTAGCAAGACAAATACTTGTAATTTAGTTCAATATGAAGACTATGCAATTTGCAGCTTTGATGACTTTTTGAGGTACAAGGAAACTTCCTCCATTTCGTCTGATATTCATTTATTTACTAAAAAATATTAATTAAATTTTTGGAACAACAAGACACGTATAAAATGAAATTTTTAAATAATCAAATTTTTGATAAAACTTGAAAATGAGAACAAAGAAATAAATTTAGTGTGAGTACCTCAGTCGTAACTTCTATATACAGAATTTGTCTTCTATATACATCAAAATATGGCGTTTTTGATACAGCATGGAGAAATAGGGAAGATAGGTAGCAATGGACCTATCAAATTTTGACTCTTTAATCAGGACGAGAGATATAAGCTACCAAAATGACTTATTCTGGATTTTCCCGAAAGATTATGAGGTAGCCGTTGTACTAGCCATTGATTTTAAATAATATCAAATTCTCTAGACTCAAATTCATATCAGAGTGATAAGCGATAAATGACAGAATTGTCAGCGAATTGTGGGCAGTCATAATTGACGAAAATAAGTACATGCGTAGCTTTGAATTCGCGTTAATCGAGGTAGAGTAAGTCGAGGTACTACCGTATATAGACGTAAAATTTAAATAACTTATCAATGTTAAATCAGATGAAGATATTTTTCTGGTTTAACAAAGAAATCTCTACGTGATATTTCAAATATCAAAAGTTTTTGATAAAAAAATTACATTCTTTATGGTATATAAATGTCAGTTTTTCGCATGAATTTTATATATTCGATTATTTCTAATTAAAAATTTGTACATTTTATATTTTAAAAATGTCTCGATTTACTTTAATTGTATTTTTTGGAATTATTTCATTGATTTTAACGATACAGGTAAGTTAAAAATACTTTGAAGTGAAATATACTATTTATATAGGCAACGGCTTTAACATTCTAATATTTAATTTTGCCTACTTTAAAATGTCTAGAAAATGGATTTAAAAGAAGTTGCATTTTTTTCTAGTACAACAAAATTACGGTCTCGTCGGTTGTAATCACATATGTAAGTTGTAGGATTCAACACGGAAATCGAAAGGTTTTCCTTGATCCTCCTAGAATCGATTTACACCAATGTGAGCTTTTATTCTGAATGTTTTGGATATTAAAGTTCTGATGTTTGGAAAAAATGTTAGCGAATTATCATTTACTTTCAGTTATCACTTTAGGAGACGTTGATGGGCAGGATTATTGTAAAAATATTTTTAATTTATAGGCGTCATTTTGCGAACATGCTGGCTATGAACAAATGATTATGAATGATGCACGAGAAATGGATGTTGATTTTACGCCAATGAAAAATAGAGAATACTATTCATCGATGGATATGGAATGGTAAATGATATTAAAACTCAAAAATTTATTTATTTTATTTTACGTATTTTATTTTTTAATTTTTGTGATGAAATAAATGATTATTTTTGAATATTTAAGAAAAGTCTTTCTGTATTTATTTTCGATTTTCTTCAATCTGTAAATAAAAAAAAAACAATTACATATAAAACGTTCTTAATTCGGGATGTGGTTTTCAAAATTGAATTCTATTGAAATGTCAATTCTATGGAAATATTATTCTAAATTAAATTGTGTTTGAGATTACCCTTGATCGAACGGAACGAACACGTTCAGATAATGTTTGGATATCATTCAATAATTGTAAAAGTTCTTGATCGCTTTTTGATCCACTTAAACTGCGTACACTTGCACGTTTTTCACGATTAACTGCTCTTTTAGCACGGATTTCTTCCATACGTTCCACAAGCTACAAAAAGAAAAAGTTAAAAATAAATTACAAACCAAAGTTCAAAAATTTTGGAGAAATATTGGATATATTTTTATACCTGATTACGTAAATCGTAAAGATTAACTATTGAACGTTTTTGAACATTTGAAGTACTACCCAAAGTTGCTGTATCTTTTTCTTTATTTTCTTTTTCTTTTTTCAAATTTTCTTCGTACTGAAAACAGAAACACATTTGAGAATTACTCGATAAATAATAGTAAAGGATTCAGGCTCAGTTTAAGTTAGTATATACAGTGTATTTAAACAAATAATTACCTGTTTCATTGCATCTTTTAAAGCTTGACTCAATTTTTCCATAGCTTGTTTTTGTTTTTCAAATAATGATTGTTTTGTGGGTGCTTCAGTTGTTGTAAAACCGGGTGGCGTAAATACAAAAACATCTGAATTTGTTTTGCCAGTTGCTGAAATTTTATTTTTTTGTGCTAACTGAAAGAGAGAAAATGAAATTTTTTAAACTATTTTCGTCAGTTTTTAATTGATTTTTTTAAGGTTGAGGATCGTTTTCTTTGTACTATCTGTAGGAACGCCTGATCTAAAGACGATATCAATGATTTCGCTTATAAAGCGTTGTTCAATTTTCACAAATTTTGTTACCTTTTCACGGGCTTCTTTAATTTTTTGTTCGAGAGCTTCTATATCTTTCTTTTGTTTTTCATAAGTGGATTCTTTTTTCTCTGGTTCTTCACTACTTGACGACGAGCCATTATCAGAGTTTTTCTTATTCTACAAAAATGTAATTTATTAGGTGAAATTTCTTCAGTATGGAAAAATAATCGATTTTGAAAATTACTTACGCCTTTTTCTTCGCTTGAGCCAGAGTCATAGTCTGTGTCACGTTTCATACGAGTATCATACTGTTTAAAAAAAATGGATTGTTTTAAAAATTTTGGGCAAAATCTTAAAAATTAGAAGACCAATCGTCGAATAGACCCGATTTTGCATTTTTTGGGTCAAAACTACTCCAGAAAATGATTTTTATCCAAATCGGTGACAAAAAATTGTTCTCGAATTTTTACAATTTTCTTAAGGGGTACCCCTTTAAAAAATTCGAGAAAATCGAAAACAAATTTTCGTTTCGGAATTTGATGAAAATTGGTACAAAGGGTATTTTTGACCCATAAAATACAAAAATCGGGTCTATTTACAAATTGGAAGAGCAATTTTTGAGATATCAACCAAAATTCTGTTCGAAAATCACTTATTTCGAATCGATTCTAGAGATATCTTGAATAAAACTCACCCAATTGTTATAAGAGGTGGATTTTATGTTTTTTGGGTCCTAGTTACTATGAATAGTCCATAGAAACCATTTTTTGAGATATCACCTAACATACTGTACGAAAATCTCGAATTTCTGAGGATTGATGAACGTCCAGAGTAATTTATGCAATTTTCTTAGAGATTCATCGACCTTGTGGATACTAAGACTAGGGACTGCATTTTTTTTTGCTAATACTTAAAATAGTTGACTTCCTTACTGTTTTGGAAGGGGTTGGTTGATTATAATCAAAAATTTGTTTTGTGTTTACCTGAATTAATTCATCTCCTGCATCATCGAAAGTTGGCAGAGTAAAAACATTCTACAAAACAAAATCAATTGTTTTTTTAATCAAAATTAATTAAATTCATTAATGTCTTACCTGCGTAATAAAAAATAATAATATTACACAATTAATTAAATAATACTTCATTTTAAAAATTAAAAAAAAAACTCAATTTCGTAACCGTGACTCTGTTTTAACAAACCAAAAAAATATTTTAATTAAAAGATTCACTAAAAATAAGATTTTTTAATATTTATCAAAATTTCACTTCAATGTTAATGCAAAAAATAAAAAACTAAATTAAAAAATGATAAAAGATGGTCTTTTGACCTAATAAAATTTGACCTGCCTCGTTTTTTTTTTATAGATAAATTTTAATGTATATATTTTTTAGGAATATTTCCAGAAATATCCTAATAATAACTTTCTTGTTTTAAATAAACGAATTCAATGTCATTTCAAGTAATCAAAAAATTGTTTACTAAAAACAGTTTCAATTGAATTCGCTCGCTTCACGAACAATCAATTTATGTGTTAAATATAATTTAAACATATTTCCGTTACCACGCCTGAAACAATTATATTTTTCTGTTGAAATGAATTATGTGTGTTTCGTAATAATCAGGCCATTATTGAATAAGTATATGGTAAAGTTCCGAGAACGAAGATTCCCGTTGAGTAACAAAGAGTACTCATAAAAAGTTATTTGCATTAAATCGAGGAAATAAAACCGAACAAGTAAAATTTACAAGATTTAAGAAATCACCGAGATATTTTTCTGATACTGAACCCTAAACTCGCACTTGAAAGGTATCTAATATAGTTAGAGAGATGTACATATGATTCACTGATGGTCATGGTAACCGTCTGCTGAGCCTTAAATATGTTAGTAGGTAATGTTCCAAGTCGCCCTGTAAGGTTCCTCGAATTTCTATGTGTCATATTCCCCCAAGGGAATAATTAGTTTTTTTCAAAGTGCTGCCAAAAAATCCCTGACAACTTGCTTTTCTGCCAGACATATTTTCCTGATCTTTTTGACATCCTCAACCCAACCAAACAAGTTTTACAGTTTCCAGAGCCATCACTTCAAAATTTTTTACCGCGTAACGACATTTTCGGTTTTTTTGGCATAAGTCGGGAATGGGACGACTTGTTGAGCTCAAACTTTGCAGGATGACTGTTCAGAATCACATCTAATGAATTATCAAACAAGCAGACAGTTTCCAGAACCATAACTTAGTGACAGTTTTTCAAATCTCCCCCTTGGGGGGAGGTATGACACATAGAAATTCGAGGAACCTTACAGGACGACTTGGAACATTACTTACTATAATATTTAAGGCTCAGTTAAGGTTTTGGTAAACAAAAATGAATATACAGCTTATTGAGTTTTTTGAATACATTTATTAAAATGAATAAAAAAATAAAATTTTTTTATAAAAAAAACTTTAGACATGAAAAAAATAATAACCAAGTCTTCTGGATGCAAAAATAAATAAAAAAAATTCGGTTCTCCAAAAACCGTGTTTCCATCAGCAACAATTATCTTCAACTTCGTTCGCTTATCGCACATATATAAAATATAACAAAAATCGGTTCAGTCGCTTAGCAAATTAATATCGAACGTATACAACACAAAAATTTCAAAAACCCAACGAAGCTTTTAGATTGTGTTTCGAGCAAACATTTACTTTAATTCCTTCCATCATCTAAGCGATCGTTAGCACAATATTTTGAAAATCAAAAACCATTTTTCGAACTTAGTTTTGGAGGAAAATTTTTCCATTTTGCTTTCGTTTAATCAGGTAATCTCAAGTGTGATGTTAAAAATGAATGTTCGCGTAAGGTTTTAAATGGTTTAAGCGGTTTCATTATGACTTTATTTCCAACTGTTGGTTTATTTCCAATTTGTACTCCAGCAGTCGGTTTTTCGACAAAAGTGGTGTCAGTTGGGGCACTTACATATGTGGTATCATTTGTAGCACTTACAGTAACCGATTGAAAATTTGAATCAGATAATTTTTTGGTATTCAGCGGTGGTACTTTTACAACACCCATACGTTCTGATTTTAATCTTATCTGACCTCCAATAGGTCCTTTATCTAAATGATTTGTCGATGTTTCTAAATTTAAAGGTGGCTCCGAATTAATAATGGATTGAAGTTGATTTCGATTTAAATTTGGCTCCGAACTTGTAATAGATTCGAGCTGATTTCGATTTAACTTTAATATTTCCATATCCAACAACTTTGTAATAATTAACAAATTATTTTTAATTAATTGATTCGATTGTTGTAATTTTGCTTCAATTAATGTATTTAATGAATGTATTGTTGTACGAAGCTCACATAATTTTAATTCAATATCTTGTTTTAAACAAATCGATGCATTTAATGATTTTAATGATGCTTTATTTTGTTCTAAATTATTTAATTTTTCGATTTCACGTTCAACGGATTCTTTTAGCTTTAATTCATCATCTATATGTTTTTGTATAATGTATAAACAATCGTTGTAGTTTTTTGTTAATAAATTTTTTGATTCTTCTATTTTTGATTTGATTGTTGAATGATTGTTTAAGATTTCTTCATTATTATTCATTGTTCGTTCAATAATATTTAAATCTCTTGTTAGTTTTCCGGTATCGATTTCAACAATGGTCTGTGGACATGAAAATAATGAAAATCTAAACGTTTCGCGTTACAGGGTGGACCATTTTAAACTATTATGGCTAATATTTTGTTTTGTAGTTAGCTAATAAAAAAATGACTGAAACAAAATTTGTCGAGTTTGATGGGAGACATCATGTTCTAACAACAGATTGGACCTAGTTCTTCGAGTTACTTTAATAGCCAATTATTATTATTTTTACTTATTTCGGGTAATTTTTTGATTATTAGGTTACAAAACGAGCTATTAGCCATAAAATATTAAAATAGTTCGCCCTGTATTCGAGGAAGTTTACAGAAGAGCCAAAACAAATTTTGGAATTTCTCGGTAGATATTAGTAAAATGGAATTTTGAACCTCAAAGATTATAGTCATTTATTTTCTTGAACTTAGTTTTTGCGAGATTTTACTGATTTTCTGGGGGATTCTGAATGGTCATAGTTGTGTCAAGTGTCTTACAACATATATTTATCAAGTGGAATTGGTTTTTTGTGATTGCCAAAATTTCGAAGGATTCCACAGGCCAAATATAATTACCTTTAATTGATGTAAATCAGCTAATTGTTTTGAAATTAAAATACTCGATCGATCCAAATGATTTTGTATAATATCTTTGGTAAATGGAACCCTTGTTAAAAGTCTGGCCTCATCCAATTTTTGTGATTCTTGCTGTTCAATAATCTTTAATATTTCTTTTAATACCCTTTTTAATTCCATAATTTGTGATTTAATAAAATCAATATTCTTTTGTTGTGTCAATGATTTATTATCGATTTTCACTTCAATAAATTCCACAATTTGTAATAAATTATCCGCTTCTTTAATTTTTTTCTCAATCATTAATTTTGTTTGTGTATTAATTAAATTTTTTTTAATCGATTCTTTTAAATTATTTACGGAATTCATTTTTTTCTCTGTTAATTTTAGAATTTGATTTAATAATTGTTCATCATTTTTATTGATTAATTTATTTAAATTCTTTCGAATTTCACCGGTTGTTGTGGTATCTTTCATTGGTGGCGATTTGTAACCCAGCCATGGTGCCGTTTTTAATCGTTTATTTTGACCCGATACTTTCTCTTGTTTTGTACTACTTGTGGCACCACTGTGAGGTTCGGTTGTCATTAAAATTGTTCTTAAAATATCAAAAGTACGTGTTTCATTTGGCGGTGATGTTGATTGAATTTTAAACATTTTGATTCCTTTGAATAAATCGGTTATCCGGAAAGGTTTTTCTATTGGACCTTGTAATTGTTCGAAATGGTAAAAAGGTGCGTGTGAAACGGATTGGGATTTAAATCCATCTTCTGGATCAGGATTATCGTTAAAGTCCGCGCATGAAGTACTTTTGTTTTTATTACATGAATCTTTGTTTCCACATGGTTCAGACTTTGGAAATACTTCCTTCTTTGGCTCAGGTTTTGAACACACTTCCTTTTTCGGTTCAGGTTTTAAACAAGGGTCTTTTGTTGTACATGTATCAGGTGGTTCAGATTTTGGACAAACTTCCGTCTTTTGTTCAGGTTTGGGACATACTTTCTCCTTTGGTTCTGGTTTCGGACATACTTCCTTCTTTGGTTCTGGTTTCGGACATGCTTCCTTCTTTGGTTCTGGTTTCGGACATGCTTCCTTCTTTGGTTCTGGTTTCGGACATGCTTCCTTCTTTGGTGCTGGTTTCGGACATGCTTCCTTCTTTGGTTCTGGTTTTAAACAGGAATCCTTTGTTGAACATGGTTTAGGTATTTGAAGTTTTGGACAATCTTCCTTCTTTGGTTCAGATTTTGAGCATACTTCCTTTTTTGGCTCAGGTTTTTGACAAACTTCCTTCTTTTGTTCAGGTTTTGGTTCACCTTTTGGGCATACTTCTTTCTTTGGTTCAGGTTTTGAGCCACATACATCTTTATCACCACATTTCGATCCACTGTCCACAGACATTGTTCTTCTAGTGAATTGTTTCTCTTCTGCCTTAAAATTTTTCATAGGAATTTGTTTTTCCTCAGCGTTTAAAATCATCTCTACAGGTTCTTCAACTTTACAGACCTTCTGAATGGTACTTTCTAGTTCAGGTTTTTTTAACAATTCAAATGGAGGAGCAGCTTTACATATTTTGTAGGTTATAGAATTTGGTTTATTCGATTTTGAAATTTCTATTGTCGTTTTAAAAGGTGGATTAATATCGTCGCCAGCACATATTTTTGATTTAGTTTCGTCGGTTTTTTGTGCTTCATCAAATTCCTTTCCACATGCTCCAAAGGTACTCGTATTGGTTGCTTCATTACATGATATTTTTTTTGTTTCTGGTATTACTCCAAAGCCTTTTTGATCGTTAGAGCAAATTTTTTTCTCTTCCTTTTCTAGAGTACAAACTGCTGGTTTTCTTTCACTTTTCAAACCAGAATCTACAGACTTTGAGCAGGCTGGTTTTTTGTCAGGTTTCGGAAATGCATCTTCTTTTTCTTGATTAGGGTCTTTATTGGGTTCAGGTTTAGCGCATGGATTTGGTTTTGGACATGAATCTTTTTTGGGTTTAGGCTTAGCACATGGATCTGGTTTAGTACATGGATCCTTTTTTGGGCATGAATCCACTTTTACATCAGATTTTGGACAAGGTTCTTTTTTTGGTTCTGGAGGTGGTTTTTTTATACATAAATCTGAACATAAACTGTTATTGCTAGAATCGTCATTAGATTGTGAGCATGTTTCAGATTCTGAACAAGTTTTAGATTTTGAATTAATTTTTGGAGGGCATGGGTCCGATTTTTTTTTCTGCGGAGGACAAGGTGGTGAAGATGGTTCCGGTTTCGGGCACGGAGCTGGTTTGGAGCACGAACACGGTGCAGGGCAGACACATGGCTCTGGTTTTGGGCATGGTTCAGGTTTTGGGCATTGTGGACAGGGTGGTGGGCATGGGCAAGGTGGACATGGCTTTTGCTTTTGGCACGGCGGGCAGGGCTTTGGCTTTGGACAAGGCGGAGGATCAGGGCAAGACTCAGTTTCTGGGCATGGTGGTGGGCACGGGCAAGGTTCAGATGCTGGACAAGGCGGTGGAGGAGGGCATGACTTTGACTCTGGACATGTTTTCGGAGGCGGACACACTGATGAACATGGTTTCGGTGGACATTTTGGTTTCTTCTTTTTCTTTGGTTTTGGACAAGGTTTAGATTCTAGTTCCGGACATGGATCTGAAGAAGGTTCTGGTTCCGGACACGGTTTTTTCTTGGGACAAGGATCCTTTGGTTTCGGTTTGGCACATGGATCTTTTTTCTTGAGTTTTTTACATGGTTCCTTCTTTGGTTTAGGCTTTTTACATGGATCTTTCTTCTTCCAAAATGATTTAAATGTTGGGAAAGGTTCTGATTCCGGCTCTGGACACGGTTCCGGTTGCGTTCCACAAGAAACATCTTCGATTGGCATTCTATCCAGCTTACGTAATTTCTTTTTATCGCCTGGTTTACATATTTTCTTTGCCTGTAAATAAACCTTCATTTTATCAATGTCTTTATTAGCTATTTTTTAGAATTATTTACCTTGCTACATATTTTCGTGGGTGGCTTTTGTTTTCTAGAACATGGAGTATGTTCTTCCAGGTGTTCTTCTTCAATCCTTTGTGGTGGTTCACAGGAGTCGATATTTGATTCTATGTTACCCTGTATATCTCGTACCAACATTTTTGTATCATCTTCCAGTTCACCATCAATCTCATCCAATTTTTTACGTTTTGTCTTGCCGATTTTACATGCCCCACAATCTTTATCGGATGGTTTAATTTGGATACCCAATTTTCGTTTCGATGATGATGTCTGTGATACCGCTGTTTCTTCATTATTTATAGCTGTATCATCTTCTTCATAGTTATAAGCATATGTTTCTTTTTGTTTTTCTTCATCCATTTTTCGTTTGGATAATGTCCGTGATATGACCTGTTTCTCCTTTCTTCTAATTTCACCTTTGTCCAAATTCATAGCTTCATCATCTTTTTCATAGATAAACGGATATGTTTCCTTCTTTCTCTCTCCACAGCTTGCCATTCTTTTAAATATATCAAAAATTGAATTAGATTTTTTTCGATTATTCCCGTCATGATCGTCATCACTTGATTTAACCTTGTTTTTTTCATTATATTCGTCATAATCGTAGTCATTTGACATGCTCTTGTTTTTTTTGGAACTATATTTAGCATAATCGTAATTACTTGAAATGGCCTTGGATTTTTTTGGATTATACTCGGCGTAATCATAACCACTTGACGAGTTCTTGAATTTTCGTCGATGATACTCGTCATGATCGTAGTCACTTGACATGACCTTAGATTTCTTTGGATTATATTCGTCATGATCGTAGTCGCTTGACATGACCTGAGATTTCTTTGGATCGTACTCGTCATAATCGTAGTCACTTGATAAAACCTTCGATTTCTTTGGATTATTCTCGTCATAATAGTCATTTACCCTCGTTTTTCGATTGTAGTCGTCATAATCGTCTTGGGACATAGCCTTGGACTTTTTTCGATAATACTCGTCAGGATCGTAATCACTTGACATGGCCTTGGATGTTGTCTTACTTTCATCGATTAAGTTTGTTACGATTTCGGTTGGTTTAACCTTTTTCAATTGCAATTTTTCTTGAAGACTTAACGTAGATTGTTTTTCTGGCATTACAACTACCGGTGAATCGGTTATCTTTTGCGATTTGAATTTTGCTTCAAGCTCACCCATAACGATATTCGTATTTATTATATTTTGTATTGTTTTTTGAAGTTCTTCATTATTTAAATCAATATCGCTGTAAGAATCCGCTGCCGTTGTTGAGGTATGAGCAACCATTTTGTTAGAATTATCATCGTGATTTTCTTTTAGTTTTTCCAAGCATTGTATTTTGTCTTTCCCTTGTAAACTGTCACATTTTTCAATAGCAGCATTCACATCATTAACCAATTCTTTTAATTCGTTTAAATGCTTAATACGATCTTTTTTCGCTTGAAAATTTGAATCTATAAAATTGTATTAGTTTGTAAAATTATATTTCGTATAATAGGAGAGTTGAAAGCACATGATCTTAAAAAATTCGAGCTAATTGTCCGAAGTTTCATAAAGGTCATTTTCGACAAGACTTAATTTTAAGCCATGGCTTAAAACATTGGTCTTGCGCATACGATAGTGCAGTACAGTAAGCTAACTCTGGGCACTAAGTTTTGACATTGGTAAATGAATAAATCCAAATTAGCGAGTGACTTACTGAACTAACTTGAAATATTTATAATAATTTTATAAAAATGAGCTTAAAATGCATGGATTGAATAAAAGCGTGATATTAAAACTTAAAAATTATTTACGAGTTGATTTATGCGATGGTTTTGTATCAATCTTAGCTTGCAATTCTTTTGCTGCTTGTATAGCACGCTCAATAGCTCCAATTGATAATTTTTTTAAATCTTCACGTACTTCATTAACTGTAATTAGTAATTATTTTTATTTTGTTAATTAAAAATTAAATTTATTTACGGGATTAATTAATTACAGGTAATGGATCGATCACACACTAAGGAAATCAGCACAAAATATAACTTAGATACAAAAGTTTAGACTGGAATTCCCAAGGCAGAAGACGCAAAGGAAGTCTAAGCCATATTGTGGAAAGGTGTAGTGTAAAACGGAGATTAACAGCTTGGAAAAGCATAACCTTAGCCTTAAATAGAATTACCTTCAAAGCATTCATAGAATTTCTATGCTCCATTAAGAGATATATAACAGGTGAGAAAAAAGTTTACTCAAATTGATTTAATTTAAGGTAGTACGAGCGCTAAGGCAAGTTAAGAGTGTGGTTGAAATTATTTACACCTTATTTTCAACTTTGATAATGAATTTTGTTATAACTTCATGAATGTAGACGAAAAATAAGAATCAATTTTTTCGATATCTTCCTTGGTTTTCGAAACATAAGACCAATGTTAAATATGCCTACTTTTCAAGTCATTTATTTATTTCATAAATTGGGCAACCCTACATTTTCAGAAAAATCAAACCTTTTATCCAAAATTACCCTGACGCTCTTACATTCTTTATGTTATTAATTTATCTAGATAATTTTAACTATTTTTTGTATTGGAAAACCGATATTGAAGGATAGACCTTTACTGGATGTTATAAAAAAAAAAAATTAAATAGAATAGTTTTTATGCTACATTTACAACAAACGTGTAGATAAAGTTGCCTAAGCTAATATAAATAATTATAAAATTATTTACCGCGTGAATCATTAAAAATTTTTTTATTTAAACCACCACATAGACGTACAAAAACTTTATCTAATGCTTCATTGATTTTTATAGCATGTTCCATTAATTTTGGATTCTTTTCTTGTAATTTTAATGAACAATCTTGCAGTGTATGATTGAATGTTTTTTTCATTTTTGGATGTTGTCTGATTGCTTCATCAACAATTTTATCCATAATTTTATTGAATTGATTTAATGAGAATACCGCTGAATCTCGTATTGTTTTGTATATGGCTGTTTCCATACCTAATTTTTTATCAATATTATTAAAAACATCATTAATCAAGACTGAAGCAATCGGGAGCATTGGAGCAATGATTGTCCGAGCCCCCGTGAGTCGAGATATCCTCCTCCCTTCGTCAGATAAAAAAACTTACCTAATGAATGTTTCCATTTTTTTACGATACGATTAAACTCATCATTATCAATATGATGATGATGATTTTTCGATATCGATTTTGTTGTATTTTTATCACTAGTGTCGTCACTTTTTGATGATGGTGGTGAATCTGATGGAGGGTTGCTTGATGATTTATTATTACATGTTGTTGCTGATGTTGATATTTTTGATGTTAAATATCTGTGATGATGGATCAAATGAAAAAATTTCTGAAACAAAAAAGAGATCTGAGTCAATCGATGGAATCCCTAGAATATGTAAAAATTCTGACGCCATTTATCATGTAGCGATATGTCAAGATCCAATTTTTATAACAAAAAAATTCATCGGGAAATCGTTATTTTTGAAGAAAACGTGAAATAACGAAATAGTACATTTTTTGGAGAGATTCTAAGAAGCAATATGAATGCCGCTTAGATCAAAATTCCAACCCATTTTTCCAGCTAGGGACTGGTGTTAGTATCAATAGAATTGAAAAACTTTCTCATAAAAAAAAGATATAATCTTTATTAAAGTTTGTTTTAGCTATCAAAATATTCCACATACAAAATTTAATTTCTTAAAAATAAAAGAAGGCGGAATCATTCTGGGAAATTTCATGTTTCGGGTTTTGAATTACTCCCACTGTGTAAGTTAAGTTTTGATCCAGCATCTCTTTTTATATCTTCATATTTTGAATTGGCTTCTCTTTTTAATTCATCAATTTTTGAATTGGCTTCTTTTTTTATCTCATCATATTTTACATCAGCTTCTTTTTTGATTTCTTCAACTTTCGATTCAACAACTTTTTTCATATCATCTATTTTTGAATCAGCACCTTTTTTCAAATCTTCAATTCTTGCATCAGCTACTTTCTTTATATCTTCAATTTTGGATGCTGCATCTTTTTTTATCTCTTCCATTTTTGAATTAACTCCTTTTTCGATCTCTTCAACTTTTGGACCAATATCTTTTTTTACATCTTCAAATTTGGCACCAGCATCTTTTTTCAATTCTTCAAGTTTGGAATCTACATCTCGTTTTATCTCTACCAATTGTTTTTTAGCAGCTTTTTCTATTTGTTCAAGTATAGAGCTTGCATCTTGTTGTATCTTGTCAAGAGTAAAGCTAAGATCATCTGAGGAAGCAGCTTTATGTTTTTTCGACATGTTGGTTTCAGAATCGTTTTTCCAATTTGTTGTATGTTTTCACACAATCTCCGGTTGGTATTGAATCCGTATGATTTTAGAAATCTTCTTAAGACTGGTTTCAGAATTGTTTTAAACTTAATTGTAATGGTTTCGGAATAGTCTTCAAACGATTTCAGAATGGTGAAGTTTGGTTTTAACAAAGGAAATCACGATTCGATCTAGAACGACGGAATAGAAATGCAAGAACGAAAAATCAGACAGTAGATGAGAAAATTTTATTCAAATTAGAACATTTCTCAGAATTCAAAGCTTATTTTAAAGTTTTACTCATAAATGAAACTCGAAAAAACTCGAAGAAACTCATTTTGCTTGGTTTTATGTGACAAAACAAATTTTTGGCGTACTTGTTCGAAGTAATGTACTTCTTTGGGTTTGATGAATAGAATCCAATACAAAAAGTCGTAACAGACACTATACGCTACTTTTGCGTTACAGTAGTTGCGTTTATATATTTTAAGAGATTATAGTTTCAAGCATAAACTTACCTTATGATTTCGAATCATAATTTCAAGAAATTTTGAAGTTTTTTCAAAATAAAGTTCGGATTTTCACATAAATTTTCGTATTTGATTACACAACATTGCCAATTAAATTTTAAAATGTTTCTAAAATATATGTTAGTTAATTTTGATACGTTTTAAAATCCATGTTTTAAAATTTGAAACCATAAAAAATTTTTTCTTAAATGCCAAACGACATGTTTAATGACAACGCGTTCATGATATAATTATTTATTAAATTATCTAATCAAAAACATAGCGACATAAAATATTATTTGAAAAATTTGTTGATCTTTTTTATGGCAAAGTTTACTTGATTTGATTCCACATTTTTCTATTGTTTTATTCATGGTAGGATTTTGGGATTGATTCTCAAAATTTAGGTCTCCTGTTTGTTTGCTGATTCTATGTTCTGCCGGTGGAATGAAGACTCGATTGGATAAGCATAAATTTTGTGCTTTATCTTTTTTTAGACCTGTAAAGTACCTCTTAAAGTAACTCGACTTAAGCAAAGATTTATGTAGATATGCTTTCGTTTTTGAGCTACGTAACAATAAAGCCGAAAAAAAGTGATTTGCTAGGTGTTCGAATGTTAATTGTAACAGCCTTATAGAGTCACGAAAAATTAATTTTGTCAATTTTATCAATTGTTGTTACAGTGGAACCTCGATAATTCGAACCTCGTTATGTCGTTATCCTCAGTAAGTCGAAAAAATTTCCATTCCTTTCAGCTGAACCCCTATATACGCGGTATCTCGAATTATTTAGTCTTAATGTAACTCGAACAAAATGTTACTTCCTTGCGAGGTATCTATAGTAGATTTGTAGGTAGGTGCATACTATCTAACTCGAACTCAAAACTTCTAGCCTAAAAAATCCACCTTTGGAAGGTCGAAATATCTAAAAAAAAACTTAAGTCTGTAATGAAATTATTGTGTGTAAGAATAGAATCTTCATAAATCGATTAAAGATCGAACCGGAAAATTTTTTAATAGAGATTTATATCAACCTCATTTTTCTTCCCAAGAAAAAACGAATTCCACAAAACTTAAAATGAATTATTTTATTGAATTACAAACATTATTAAATAAAAAAACAAAAATTAAGCTTCTAAAACTAAATTTTTGCTTATTAAGATGTTCTTAATATTTTTTTATTCTTTAGATTTTTTTATCTTTCCACGTAAATATTTCGCTGATTTTTCAATTGTATCTAAAGCTTTCACCGAAAAATCTTGTACACTTTTTTTAATTACTGTTTGTGTTTCAGGTGAATGAATTTTTTTTTGTAATTTATTTGCTTCAATTGAAATTTTTTGTGTGACCGTTTTCCAATTATCTTTCATTTTTTCAATATCACCATTTGTGTCTTCATTAAAATTATCCACAATTGTTTTAACATTCTTTTGGAATTCAACTAAATGTTGTTGTAAATCGTTTGATTCATTTTTTGATAATTCACTGCGTACATTTTCAACGAGTTCATCGGTTAAAGATTGTTTGATGGTTACTGCTGGATGTTCTTCTTCATCATCGTCATCGTCTTCATCATCTGCACTGGGTACAATTCTTTGTGCTGGAGGTTGTTTAGATGCCATGTCCCTCGTTTTTTGAATCTGAAATCGATGAGACCTCGAAGAACATACACCGCGAAGACTGTTACAAGATAATATTGAAAAATTGAAACATTTAATTGGTCCCCATACAATTAATTTCGATAAATTTTATGATGCCATTTGGAGCCGTTAATTAATGAAATGAAATGTCATTCGAACCATAAAACAAATGTTTGTTTATAATTTTCCCTTGCTGACCATAGCAAACTTATTTTGAATTCTAGTATTGAAAACAAAGCTTACAAATTTAAATCTATCTTTTTTTGGGGGATAGATTTTGGTACCACATTTTTTCACTTCGGGGCCTTAATTTTACTTTAGCACTTACAAACCACTCAAATCCAAGTATCTTCAATTAGTAAAAAATTCGAAAACGCGGAAAAAATGTGTTATTAAAGCAAATGTCAAGAAAAAAATTTATAATTGGTATAATTTTTATTATTTTAAATGCATATAATTTTTATATGAGCGACGATTCAATGGATAAATTACAATTAGGAAAAAAAATTATTGGGCAAGCAGCCCACGAAAAAATAGCTGAAGAAATCAAAAAAGTTACAACAAATTTAATAAATTCATTGACTGATAAAATTGGTAATAAATCATCGGAAACACTTGAACATATTAATGGATTCCAAGAAAGTGCTTTAGCATCAATTGATAAATTAAAAAGTTCAAAAGATAAAGATATGGATGCTTTAAAATCCGCATATAAACAAACAGCCGATGATATTAAAGGAGCGGCTGGGACGTTAAAACAAAAACTTGATCCAGAAAGTTTAGCGGTTGTTGGAGAAGAAATTGATTCGTATGCAACCAATCAATATGAGTTCATTATCAATGCTCTCAGTAAATTGGGCACAGTATAAAATTTCTGGGTGGTTTGTAGTTTCACTCTTGGAATGGAAGAGGTGTGATTATGAAAGAAAATTTTGGGAAGTTCATATCAGTTTTTTCCTTTGTTTTTAATAGGATCCTAATATTCTGTATACATATTTTCAAATAAATACACAAATCTAAACGTGTGAAGTTTTCTTAGCGTAGTTCGGGTAAATTTCATATTTTTAAAAATTGGGAAATTAGAGAACTTTGTTTTTACTATTTAACTATTTGGCAAAAGAGCTCTCATTAGATACCTTTTGTTTGCTAAATTTTATGCGGCTTGGTACGGACAAGAATTGGAATATAGAGGCTGGATTATTGCCAAATGCTGCCAATAATTACTTTTAATATTTGGATAATAATTACAAACTAATTGCATTTTTACTTTTTTTTTTCTTTTATTTATTTTTTTATTATTAATACAAAATGTCTGTAATGGTTCATAAAGTTTTATGAAATTCTTTTTTTATGGTTTTGTTACTTTTTCTTTAAAATTTTTTTTATCATCAACATTTCTTTGCAATTTCTTCTTGCGTTTTCTTCGAGCTGTTGATAACTATCTGTGAAAAATAAATAAGCAGAATTATTAATTTGATTAGGTGCTGCACTTTCAAATTTGAAAATGGTTAATACTAACACTCGTTTGAAAATTTTCGAAATTGTAGAAGAAAAAAGGTCTCGTACGGCAAAAACCCACACCCTTCTAGCATTTGCACACCTGCCGTAAGGTAAAAGATAAAGAAAATTTCTTACCAAATCGAAAAATGTTGGATGCAATGATTATGATCTTAAAGAGTTCCAATTCATCTTATACTCGGAACGGTTTCTAGAGGAATGGTAATAATTTGAAAGGGGGTGCCATGCTCAATATCCAAATATTTTTTTAATTGAGCTTATCCAACCTTCTTTCGTTACAACGCCCGTCTCCAAAGACTTCACATAATTATCAATTAATCCTTGAGTTTTGTTTACTGTTCCTTCGACACACGATTTAAAATCAGCACCACTTTTTGATGATTTTGTTGATACTACTGATGTTGTACTAGACTTAGCTCCCGGATCCTTCTTTCCCTTGTCCATCTTTGGAGCTTTGTTTAGAATTTTATCAGTTTTAGCTGCTTCTTTCAATATTTTATCATTGATTGATTTAAAATCCTTCTTAATTTTCTTCGCATCATTATATTTCATTTTCTCCATTTTTTTCGTGATTTCTGTATTTATTTTCTCGTTAAAACTTTCGATGTTCGATTTTTTTGTTGGATCTTTACCAAAAGTTTTAACCAATTTAGCTCCGTTTTTCGTATGTTCTTTCTTTACAGTGGTACATAATTTCTGAAATAATTTTTGTTTCACGTCATCACTGAGTTCTTTTTTGATAGCCGAGGATGTTTTGGACGCAGCTTTTTTGACATTTGCTGCTGAATCTGCTATTTTCGATTTCGATCCAGCTGATTTCGATTTCACTTCTTTTACTTTCGATGATGTTAAGTTGACATCAGATTTAGATTTACCCATATCGAATTTTTGTATGCCAAGCAAAAGAAATAAGAAACAAATTATCTTCTTCAAAAATTAGATGTGATATTTGCGTGAATACAAATCGAATTTATACCGGTTTTGCCCCGGTTTGGTTTGGTTTTAAATGTACAGAAAATAATTGCAAAGAAATGCTTTTGTTAAAAATTAATTTTTTTTTTATAAATCTCTAAAAATTACATTTTTGTTGGTCCAGAAAAATTAAAATTTTGACATGGTGTTGAAATTTCCAGATATTTTCAACAATCCACGAATATGATCAAATTATCAAACATATTTTCAATGTGTTTGACTCAAAATTGATTGATGAATCCGTTGTTTACTGCCATTTGATATGCGTGCCCAGTAACGCGATATGTTGCATAGTGAGGCGTTGTTTTTTGTTTAATTGCAAGTCAGTTGCGTAACCAATGATTTTTAATAGTCCAAGCAGTTTTGTGCGGTTCTTCGTGTCTCATCCCTACACTAGCAAATATTCGCGTAATTGCTGGATACTAACTACGTAAGTATCGATATGCGGAGGTATCGTAAGTATCGATACCTCCGGTATCGATGTTACCGGATTTAATTCTGTACAGCATTTACATAATTCGTTCGAATGCTTATGCATAGATAGTATCCAGCAATTCCGCAAATATTTACGTTTGTAGGGGTGAGACACCAAGTACTCACCTGTATCGCTCAAAATTGACGCCATGGTGCTTATAAACTTACTTATACAGTTTTACTTACTCTATAGCTAGTTACAATTTGCCAACAAAGAAAAATATAAAAAATTTCATAAAAAATATGTCCCATCTGGCAATCAGATTGGTGAAGGTCGAAACTAAATCTTTTATCTATGGGTCGACCTTATACCGTCTCCTGTACTATTAGGAATTTTTTTACCCAAAATTTACGGATATTTTGTTCTGCACTACTTTATTCACAATAATTCAGAATAAATTTTATCCAACAGCATCCGTTTTGTCTAGTTTTTATTAGCGATTTACATGAAAATTGGAGAGACAATATTTTTTTATGGAATTATATAACACTTCTTTTTGAGTAACAGATCAAATTATTGTTAAATCTCGAATCGATTAAAAAAAATTAAAAATTACAGCAACATTTTACTT
Organism: Chrysoperla carnea; assembly: GCF_905475395.1. Classification (NCBI taxonomy): domain Eukaryota; kingdom Metazoa; phylum Arthropoda; class Insecta; order Neuroptera; family Chrysopidae; genus Chrysoperla; species Chrysoperla carnea. The sequence continues at coordinate 4,759,867 of NC_058341.1, forward strand.
TTTTTAAATAAATATTTATTATATTTTTATTAATTACAATATTTCTATGTTAATTTGTAATAATTTTTTCTTTTGCATAGATGAAATAAAATTTGGTAATGAAGAGAAAATTTATGACGGGAAGCTCTAAAGAATTTATCTACTGATTGGAATTTAGAAATTTTTTAATCATCAACATTTCTTCGCAATTTCTTTCTTTGAGCAATTGAAACAATCTGCAAAAAAAGGAGTTAAATTTCACTTATATTTGGGTAACCAAATTGTCCGGGAGCCACTGCAGTCGATAATTCATCTGTGAACCTAAGGTATGATAAAATTTACTATTATCATAAAATTTCGATAAACTTACTCATGCGAAAAGCATCCAAGATATCAATATTTTTTCAAAAAATTATTCGTATAATAACAATATTGTCGGTAACTTCCATTTGTTGCTATTGGGAAACAAATTGTATTCTACAGGAGTTGAATTCCATGACGATTTCTTTCGTCTGCAGTTCTCACTCATACTTCGAGATTCGGTTTTTAATATCCTAATTAGAACTTGGACTCTCGTCGGATCCGATCAATATAAACGCGGGCAGAATATTATGGGACATCAATTTTTCCTTTAAATCATTGATTTTACCCACGGAAATTAAAATCAAGATCCAAAGCCAAAGAACTTTTTAATTGACGCCCACCATCCATCGCTTGGCATAACTCCAGTCTCACAAGCCTTAAAAAAAGAAAAATTGTTATTCGAAGATGCACGATTTTCAGGAAAATATTAACCCCCCAAAACCTTCTTCTCGTGCGCTCGGATTTGGAATGTTTCAAATCTTTTGAGGATCTTTTTGAGCTTTCAAGAGCGGATAAAAGACTCATTTTAAAAACTTATAAAAACCGAGCAACGCCGGCCGTGTTTTAGAAATGAGGCTGCCAGAATAATTTTTAAACTACTGAACCGATTCACATTCAAGTAATGTCATAATAGGTTTTTTAGTGGAAAATATCTATTTATACCTTTACGTAATCGTCAATAATTTTTTGACCTTTATTCGCTGCCACTTCGTAAGTACTCATAATACTTCCACCATCCTTTGAAGTAGTTGATGTCTTCGACGCACTTGCAACTGCTCCTTTAAATGATGTTTTACTAGCTTTTACAGACACACCACGCACTGATTTATCGTGCTTTGCTGCATCTTTCAATATTTTATCTGCCAGTGATTTATATTCTTTTTGTACTTTTTTCGGATCCTGATATTTGATTTTCTCAAATTTTTTTGTTATTTCTTCATTTATTTTCTCATTAAATTTTTCCAATGTTGATTTTTTCGTTGGATCTTTTCCATATGTTTTAACAGCTTTATCACCGGCCCATTTAAATTCGTTTTTGATTTTAGTCGTTAATCTTATAAATAATTTTTTCTGAACATCTTCTCCCAGCAATGAAGTTTTTGATCCTTTTGAGGATTTTGTGGTCGATTTTGCAGCCATATCAGTAAAATTTGACAGATTTGTAAGTAAATTGTTACTCAATTGATGCAAACTGTAGATTTTGGATGGTAAAGAAAATAATTGCAAAGAAATGCTTTTGTTAAAAAATAGTTTTTTTATAAAAAAATGTCCAAAGATTGTATTTTTGTTACTTTTACTATAATTTTGACATGGTGTTTTGAAAAGAAAAAAACAATTTATGTTTTATGTTGTCTGATACGAAATTTTAGTTGGAAACAGTTTTAAATTCCATAGCAAACTTACAGAATTTTAAAACAAAAAAATATTTCAATTTTTAATATGCATTGTGCACATTTTAGTTTTTTTTGTCGACTTTCTAACTTCATTTATCGAGATGTGAATAAAATTTCTAGCTGAATAATTTGTGCACAATTCGTTTTTTTTTTTGGCTTTGCAGTTTCAAAATTGGCCGAGATTTGAAATTTTAAAATTGAATTTTTTTGCACAAATACTTTAGCTAGAACTTTTATTTGAACTTTTTTGCATAGTTTATTTGTAATTTGTAAAAAACTGATTAAAATCCCCCAACTACCCCTGAAAAATGGGAATTAGGAATGCCCCTGAGAGGTCGATTTTTTTTTCGAAGTTTTCTACAATAAGCTTGGCAACAAATATCGAGCGACATGTCGCCCAATGTTGCCTCAGTGGAATTGCGCCTTAATAAACAACTGTGGAAATTTTCCAATATGCTTCAATTTTTTCCTGTTAGATAATTAGTTTAATTGTCTTAATAAGGTTGACCTTCACTCATCTAATGTCTCGTCTGTACCAGACGAGATATTTTTTATGAAATTTTATTGATTTACAATCACGAATATTGAGTTAGCTTGTCTATTGAAAAGTGTTCAAGGCTATTTTTAATTAAATTTGTATTTATGGAACTTTGGAGTTGTGAATTATGGATTTAATTTTGTGGAAATAAAGATAATAACTTTTTTGATTAGAAAAAATATTTTAGTTTTTATTAAAAAAAAAAAAGAAAACTGCATAAATTGTAATTATTTTCACATGACATAGAGTTTGATGCTTTTTGAATTATTAGAACAAATCGAAAAATATAAATATCAATAATCCATGCCAGAAATTTACAAAAAAAAAAAAGGAATAAATTATTATCTAATTATTTAAGGTGCTTTACTTTCTGTTAATTTATTTTGGAGTTCCTTCGCTGCAGCTGTTGCTTTATCAATTGTTTCTTTTGTCATTTTTTGCAAATCAGCCATGATACCACTACCATTATCTTTTAAAGTTTTTTCCAAAACTTTGGATTCATCAACAACTTTCTTAACGGTTTCTTCTAATTGTTGTTGAATTTTTTCTGCGCTAGCAGCAACTTCTGGATTATCTTTCTTGAATTTAGCTAATTGTCCATTAATTGAGTCTTGGAACTTCTTGACAGCTTCTTTAGCTTCTGGTTCTAATTCTTTTGATTTTTTACCAACTTCTTCTACAAATTTGTTAATTTCACCAACTACCTCTGTTGTGGCTTGTTTTAAACCTACGACAGCATCTTCACCAAATATGTTTTTAGTGCCTTCTAAAAGTGCAGCATTGAAATTATTCATAAGTGTTTCTAAAGTTTGTGTGTCTGCTGCTGGAGCAGGGGCATCTGGTTTTGGAGCACCAAAAACGTTCTATAAAACAAAATAAATTTTATAAATTCTATTAGAAATAATTAAATAAATGTAAGTTATTAATTAAGGAAATACGATTTTTGATGTCGAAATTTAAAAGTAAATCTCCTATTTTGATGAAAATTTGATATTAACGAAATTAGCTAATATTGTGAAGTTTTGATCAAATATTAAATTCAAAATCTTTCATATTTTCTGAAAAATCTACATCAATCTGTTCATTTTAGGGAAAAATACGTCGTAAAAAAGTTGTTAAACTTAAAATTTTCAACCGATCTGTATATTTTGATTATTTCAAATCTTTCGCATTTTCAGATTGAAAATTTTTACGCTTTATAACTTTGGATTGAAGTGTGTCTTCCCTAAAATGTCCAGTTTTTTAAATATATTCATAAGAACTGCGGAAAAACGCGGAAAGTTTTATTACGGTATCAATTTTAACCGAAAATTCTAAAAGTATTTTTTTTCTTAAAATGTTTTTAAGAAAAATAAAAAATTCCAATCAAAAACAGGAAAAATTTTAGTGCATTGATGTAAATTTTTCAGAAAATATAAAGGAGAAGAAAAAGACTCAATAACTTTAGACCGATCTTTTTTTTCTGCATCATTTTTCTGCAAAAATGCATCGTTTTTGAGTAAATTGAAAAAAAATTGTGGAAAAACATGGAAAATCGTTGATTTTTCGAAAAAAACCATTTTGTTTTTCTACGTATACGAGAATTTTTATTATTCAGTTCTCTGAAGGCCCCTAAAAATTTAACTGGTTAAGTAAGATATAATAATGGACAACTATGCCAAGTTTCATTCAATTCTGAATGCAAAGTAGCTATTACCGATAGTACTACCTTAATCAAAATTTCGATAAAAAAATCAAATAAAGTAAAATTATAGAAAATCTCTTACCTGCGCAACACAGACGAATGCCAAAGTAAAAACAATGAATTTCATTTTTATATAATATTTGTACTTTTAGTTTAGCTCAAAAATCAAAATTAGAACTGATGCCTTCAAGGATCTAACACCGGCTTTTTATACACAAAATATTGATTTGTTACAAAACATATTGAGTAGGGGTCGATCAAAGCTCTCGCAGTGTGGTGTTATCAACAAAATCATTTTTTTGTGACATAGTGAACTTAAAAGAATCATAGTTAGATCAAAAACATATTTGATCTTACATAAATAAAAACAGATGCATTCAATATTGTAAATATTTAGTTTATCAGACCCGTGCACACGAGAGGGGGGGGGGTTGTTTGGGTAGATCCCCTCATTGAGATTCTCTCCACATAAATTCAGTGCTGGATTTAGACTTAGGCACGTGAAATCCGTGCTTAGGGTGAGGCAAATTTTTGGTACCCCAAAATTTTTGGAAACTCAAAATTTTAAAGGCGAATAATTCAAGGACGAATCGAATTTTTCCAATAAAATGTATTGAATAATCTAATGATTGAATTTACTTTTTAATTTGCCGCAATGTTAATTTTTTAACCGACTTCAAGCAAAAACGGAGGAGGTTATCAATTCGACTGTATTTTTTTTATGTTTGTTACCTCAGAACTTTTGACTGGGTGAACCGATTTTGATGATTCTTTATCTATTTGAAAGCTGGTGCTTCCCGTGTGGTCCCATTTCATTTTGGTCCAGTTCTGACAGCGGCATTCATGAGAAAGCCATAAAAATCTTAAATTTTTAATAAGTATGCACGACAAAAGAGGGCAAATAACTCAATATCACGCCAACCGATTTCGATGATTGTTTTTTTAGTGACAAATTAGTTAGTGTACTTTAGATTCACTAAAAATCACTAAATAAAAAAAACTTAAAACTTTTTAATCTCATTATACATTGAGGTATTTTATATTTGGGATTGAAATTATTTGTACCCTATTTTCAACTTTGATGATGAATTTAGTTTTAACTTGATGAATGGATACGAACAAATAAGATTGCAATTTTTCGATATCTTTTTGGTTTTCGAAATATTGAAAGCTAAATAATAATTAAACAAAATTTTCAATTTTCGATGTTTTGAAAATTACCCCTGATATCAAAAAATTTTATTCTTACTTTTCGTCTTATTTTGTCAAGTTATAACATAATTCACCATTAAAAATGAAAATATATATTTATTAAATTTGTATTCACACTACTTAACTAAACCTTTTCCTTAATTATTCGGTCACAGCGGGTTTTTTTTTGTTAGTTTTGGAGAAATCTTTGAAAACATATCATCCATCTATCGTTTTGCCATAAAATCAATCTTAAATATGCTTACTTTTGAAATCAATTATTTATTTAAAAAATCGGGCAACCCTTACTAAAATTTTCATAATTGATTTATACTTAGTTCAACTTCATATGAACGAAAAATCAAGCATTTTTATTAAAAAATTCCTTGGTGCTCGTAAAGCCTTTAAATAAGCCAATAATCACTCCTTTAGAAACTGGTAATAGAATATTAGGATTAGAACTTATTTTTAAATTTATGATATTTTTTCCTTCCTAAGCGGTACATTTTTAGAACGTGAATGTATTTTTCGTCAAACCTAGACATAATAAGCTTGAAAATGAGTGGCGAATCATGAAATTTGATAAAAGAATAAGGAAAATTAGGGAAGAAAAATCAGGAAGATCAGAAAAAAACTTGCAAGAGTAATATATAAGATTTGCGACAAATCATTTGAAAGTTATCATTCGCATTCGCAATCGCAAATGAATAAAATACAACATTCGTCCCATCCCTATTGTAGGTATAAGGCAATCGGCTGGTGTCCCTTTGGTCTGAATTACTTAAAAATGCTTTATTCTGAAAAATTTAATCAACGGTGAAGGTAAAATTGAATTTTTAAACTATTAATTTATTATCGATCTATTTTATTTTATTTTGTTAATTTGGATAGATAACAAAAAATCAATACCAGAGTTTTACAACAACAAAAATAAAATATAAAAGATATTAAAGTGATTTTTTATTTTTAGAGGTTCTTTATTTCGGCTGCTGCTTCGTTAAATGATTCTTTTGATAATTTGTTCATATCATCATCGATATTGGAATTTGTGTCCATTTCCTTTTCCAAATTATCGGATTCATTTATAATTTGCTGCACGGCTTCCGATAATTGTTGTTGAACTTCTGGTCCGCTGGCGGGAACATTTGATTTGAATTTAGTTAATATACCCTTAACTTTTTCTTTGAAAACCTTGGTGGCTGATTTATTTTTCATAAATTTATTTTTAAATAGTTTATAAGCTTTTTTAAGAAGTTTTTTGCCCAATTTGTCCAAAATACCATGTTGTTTGACGGCTGTTTCTTTTAATTTTTGGACGGCTGCAGCATCTTCACCTGAAATACTATTGGTGCTTGCCGAGAGTGCAACAACTAAATTATTCGCAAGTGTGTCAAGTTCCGTATCAAATTTTGTTGTGTCAGGTTCAATGTTTGCTGTGTCAGTTTCTTGACTTGGAGCTCCAAATACGTACTATAAGCAAAAAGAATTTTTGTTTATATTTATAAACCTTTTTAAAACATCTGCAAGCACAATGTGTTAATTTATGATAGAACTAAAATCAGAGAATATTTTGTTAATGATTGAAATTTGAAAGATTGTTTTTATGGTCGAATCTTACAACTTTTTTTCTCAACAAAAATTATTTTATTCGGGAAATTATTTTGGTGTGGATTTGATTTTTATGAATCTTGCCTATCAAATATAAACAGAAATTTTGAAACTCGACTTCCCCGACTCGAGCCCTTTCGCGGGGATGAAGTCAAACCGGCATGAGTAGACACAGTGTTTTCTGAAGGTATTTTGGTCACTGATTAACGAATATGTGCGTTGATTTTACGAAAAGTTTTGCTAACAAAAATTTATTAACAATTTAACTGTTTAAATCGCTTTAATTCGAAAACTATCGATTGTAGCGACAAAAGTTGTTGACAAATTTGTGCAACATCACAGCCAAGAGCTTCTCAAGTATGACCTCGCGCTCATTAACGGTAATTATCTCCATAATTAATGAATATACCCAAAAAGAGAAGACAAATTGATAAAAAAATTTCTTACCTGTGCAAGACAGACGAATGCCAACGTAAGAACAATGAATTTCATGTTGATTGTTAATTTCAAAATCTAACACTGAAGCATTTTAAGGCCTCAAAATGCATTTTTATACAAAAACTTTTATCAATAACAAAGCTTTTTTTAATTGTTTTATCAATAACCTTATTATATTCTTTGTAAGTCAAACTAAATTTATATTCTTATTCTAATAATAAATTTTATATTCTTTTGTATATTAAAAAATTTGTTAAAACAAATTATTGACTGAGTTAATTGTTGAAATATCATGTATAGACAGTATTGATTACGTTTGTTTTTTACATCATGCAAGTAAAGAAAGATAGTCACTCTTAGATAGCCATACAGTCGTGTATATATAACACGAATACATAATGTATATACTATATAATGTTCTTACCTAATTTACGCCCTCGCGGCTAACCAGTGATTTTAAGGAACATTTTCTACATTTAAAATTTTGTTCTACTTTTAACGAGTTAGAAGATGCGTCCTATGAAAGGGACCAAATTGACCTAAGCATGTTCTCGAAATTTCAACTTGATATCTCTTTTCGTTTGTTAGTTATCGTGTTTACGGGCAGACAAACAGATGAACAGACAAACAGACGGGCAACCGAAAGTGGACTAATTAGATGATTTTACGAACACCTATTCCAAAATTTGAATATTTTTAAGCGTTACAAACTTGGGACTAAACTTAGTATACTCTGTTTATATTTCATATATACAGAGTATAAACATTTATTAATAGCCATATTTATTTAGGTCTTTTAGCAACAACCTTATATGCATATAAATATTTTATAAGTCAAAAACAATTTCGATTTTTAAAAATCAAAAATTTAATTTTTTATTCGATTTTTAAGAATTGCTTTTGAATTGATTTCCAAACGATTGAGTAATCAACACTGTCTATACATAGTATTTCAACAATTAATTGAGTCAATTGTTTGTTTGATTTGGTTTGACTTACATAGAATATAATAAGGTTATTGATAAAACAATTAAAAAAAGCTTTTTTTATTGATAAAATCTTTTGTATAAAATGCATTTTGTGGCCTTAATCAATCAGTGTTAGATTTTGAATTTAACAATCAACATGAAATTCATTGTTCTTACGTTGGCATTCGTCTGTCTTGCACAGGTAAGAAATTTTTGTATCAGTTTGTCTTCTCGAAAATTTTCATCGAAATATTAAACAATATTTTGTGTATTTTTTAAGTCTGGAAAAAAGCTTCCTTTATAGAGGACCAGAATATGGGTTTACAATTCAATTTCTTTAAATTCTTAGTCACGTATTTTTCTTTCAGTCAATAATTTGTCTATAATAGTCATGTTAATGGATAAACTTAAAAAATACTCAACCGATTAAAAAAAAAAAAATCTTTCATCTATAGGCAATTACATTATCAGCGAGTAACATGGGTTGTATGTAACATGACGTGATTAGATCCCTTTGAAAGATAATTTCCCGAATACAATAATTTTTGTTGAGAAAAGTTGTAAGACTCGACCCTAAAAACAATCTTTCAAATTTCAATCATTAACAAAATGACTTAACTAAATATTCTCTGATTTTAGTTCTGTGATAACTTAACAATTTATGGTTGCAGTTGTTTTAAAAAGGTGTAAAATTTAAAAAAAAAAAAATAATTTTTGCTTATAGTACGTATTTGGAGAAGAAACTGACACAGCAAACATTGAACCTGACACAACAAAATTTGATACGGAAGTTGACACACTTTCGAATAATTTAGTTGTTGCACTCTCGGCAAGCACCAACAGTATTTCTGGTGAAGATGCTGCAGCCGTCCAAAAATTAAAAGAAACATCCATTAAACAACATGGTATTATTACTGCATTTTTGGTCAAAAAACTTCTTAAAAAAGCTTATAAACTATTTAAAAAGAAATTTTTCAAAAATAAATCAGCCACCAAGATTTTCAAAGAAAAAGTTAAGGATATATTAACTAAATTCAAATCAAATGTTCCCGCCAGCGGACCAGAAGTTAAACAACAATTATCGGAAGCCGTGCAGCAAATTATAAATGAATCCGATAATTTGGAAAAGGAATTGGACGGAAATTCTAATATCGATGATGAAATGGACAAATTAGCAAAAGAATCATTTAGCGAAGCAGCAGCCGAAATAAAGAGACTCCAACAACCAAAATCACCTTAATTTGTTTATTTTATTTTTTTGTTGTAAATCTCTGGTATTGATTTTTTGTAATCTATCCATATTAACAAAATAAAATAAAATAGATCGATAGTAAATTCAATTTTACTTTCATCGTTAATTAAATTTCCATAACTGAAACTCATGCTAAGGTCCCCGCACTGAATTACCTCGAGGTACTTACAGATCTGTGAGTCTAGTGAGACTAACCAAACCTCTCTATTTGGGATTCGTAGGTACTTCCTTTTTTCGATTCCATCTTCATAATTACCTTTACAACTTGAGACAGCGAGTGAATTTTATATGCATTAACCTCTGCAGAGTGGAGTATTTATACCAAGTTTCCGGACAAAGTATAACGAAGGGATTTTTATGCTCAAAATTGATTCAAAAGACTATTTAGATGCAAAAGTACCTTTTATTTGGCAATCTTAATCCCTATCCTTATCTTAAACACGAAAATTCATTAAGAAATTCGATTCAATTCACAATCTCTAAAATAATTTGAATTAATCCATTTCGATTCCAAAACTGTGGATTCGGCAGGTAAAATAGAAGTGTTATCTAACAAACTACAATTCTGGCATTCATTTAAAGCGTATTTTTGTTTTCTTTGGGTCCAAATTACCTTAAAAAACGATTCTTATTGAAATCGATGACAATTGAATTTTTCGATTTTTTGGAAATTTTTCAAAGGGGTACCCCTTTAAAAAAATCGAGAAAATCGAAACATTTTTTTTGTCTCTGATTTTGCCAAAAATCATGTTTCTGGACCATTTTCACCCATAAATCATAAAAATTCACTGTAAAATTTGATTCAATTAAGAATTTGCAAAATAATTTGAAAGAATTTTTTTTTAATCCACAGTTGTGGATTCGTCAGGTAATATAGAAGCGTTATCTAAAAAACTACTATTCTGGCATTCATTTAAACCGCATTTTTGTTTTCTTTGGGTCCAAATTACCATAAAAAATGATTCTTGAATTCATCGATTCCTCATCATCATCGATTTCTATTGAATTCGATGACAATTGATTTTTTTCGATTTTTTGGCAATTTTTCAAATTGAGAAAATCGAACATTTTTTTTGTTTCAAGAGGCATAATGCGAATTTGGATTGAGGTTTTTTTTTTGGGAAAATAAAATCAGTAATTTCTTTGTTAAAAAAATATAGTTTTTATAAAAAAAAAATTCAAAAAAATCATATTATTTTTACATTACAATTTTTACATGGTGTTCTGTTTGAATTAGGCTTGATTCCACCAAAATTACATTAACTCGATTCAAGTAGAAAGCAATTTGGTGAAATAAAACCGTTAATACATTACCGAAATAATTTCGGTTTCGCCAAAGTAACAAAAAATCAATACCAGCAATTTACAAAAAAAAAAAAATAATAATAATAATAAATTATCTAATTATCTAAGGTTTCTTTGTTAATTTTGCTTGAAGTTCCTTTGCTTGGGCTGTTGCTTTGTCAATTGTTTCTTTTGTTAATTTTTGTAAATCAGCAATGATACCACTGGAATTATCTTTCAAATTCTTTTCCAAAACTTTGGATTCTTCTACAACTTTCTTAACGGTTGCTTCTAATTGTTGTTGAATTTTTTCTGCGCTAGCGGCAACTTCTGGATTTTCTTTCTTGAATTTAGCTAATTGTTCATTAATTGAGTCTTGGAACTTCTTGACAGCTTCTTTAGCTTCTGGTTCTAATTCTTTTGATTTTTTACCAATTTCTTCGATAAATTTGTTAACTTCACCAGCTACTAAGTTTGATGTTTCTTTTAAATTTTTTACAGCATCTTCACCTAAGAGATTTTTAGTACCTTCCAAGAGAGCAGCATTGAAATTATTTACAAGGGATTCAAGGTTTGGTGTGTCAGATGCTGGTGCCTGGTTTGGAGCTCCAAACACGTTCTGTAAAGCAAAATGAATTTTTGTTTTAAATTTTATACCTTTTTTAAAACAACTGCAAAGTTTTTAGGATCAAATCTTTAGTTGAATGAAAGTGAAAAAACCTTTTGCGTTTCATAAAAACTGTGCATAAAAATGTAAAACTTTTTTTTGGTAAAAACACTGACTTTGATAGTTAATTTCTCCTAAGCCGTTGAGAGAATCGATATGACTTTTTCACAAAAGACGTATAAAAGGATGATTAATTGATAATCTTTGGTATAATTTTCAATTTCATATCGATTCTTTGTACGATTTATAAGAAATGTGCCTTTTTTGGTGAAAACACGTACTTTGATACTTAATTTCTTCTAAACCGTCCAGATAATCGACAGGAATTTTTCACAAAAGACTTTTAAAAGGATGATTAATTTCATGAAAACTTTGCGTCATATTTTTTTCATTGTAATTAACAGCAAATCAAAAATTCAGATTTTTATCCATTGTTTTAATATCCGATCAACTTTGAAGTCCCAAAAAATACACTAATTTTCACGAATTATAAATATTTTTTCGGCTCGAATAATATTTCAATCAAAATTTCAATTTAAAAAACATAAAAATTGTACAAAATTTCTTACCTGTGCAAGACAGACGAATGCCAAAGTAAGAACAATGAATTTCATATTGATTGTTGTATAACAATTGTAAGATTATTTAAAAAAAAACACAAAATTAGAACTGATGCTTTTAAGGATCAAACAATTCCCTTTTATACCAAAAATATGGATTCGTTGTTTTGTTAGGGGTTGAATATAGAGAGTTCTCTCTTTCTTTCAAGTTGTTATCAATAAAAACTTTTTAACACAATGAACTTTTAAAAAAAATTTTATAGTTAGACCAAAAACAAATTTTATCTTTTTAACAAAATCAAAAGGAATGAATTCTTTATGTTTATTCTGTTCCAAAACTATTTCACAAATAAATTTAAAAAAAAAATCATTCAGAATTTTTTTTTAAATGGTAAAGAATCTTTGTTGCCACTTCTGAAATGGATGCCATGGACAATTGCGTACCAATTTTTAACCAATTTCAAAAAGATAGGAACTTCTCAATCAATTTGACACGATTTTTGTTGATTTTAAACAAAATTTGTAAATTTTGATGAAGGATATCATATTCTAACATCAGATTGGACCTAATTCTCCGGGAATTGCGTACCAATTTTTAACCAATTTCTAAAATAGAGGACCTACTCAATCAAATTGATACGATTTTCTGGATTTTTCTGGCTTTGATGGGGGATATCAAAGTTTGATGGGGGATATCATGTTCTGACATCAGCTTAAGGACCTAATTCTCCGGGTTGCTTTAATAGTCAAATTAGATTCTAAAATGTAAGAGATAGAACAACACTTTAAATTGGAAAGTTGATCATTATAAAAAAACTAACTTTATTTAAAACATTTTTTCGAAGATCGTTAACTTTCGGAGGAAATGCGACTTAAAAATGCTTTTGCCAAAATTTGTCAAATTGAATAGAGGACATTCGACCTGAAAGATTTTGACCTGAAAGAGACACGTAATGCTCCAAAATTTCCATGCAAATAGTGACGTGAAAACACCTGATTCGATTTTTCTGAATCGATTTGTCTTAACCTTGCGAGTGCTACTGAAAATATGGCAATAATGAAAACTCTACATAGCGGCTGACTTTAAATGTAAATTGAAACGAAAAACACAAGTTCAGTAGTTTACAAAGCGACTTTAACAGTCGAGACCCATCATTGGGAACAATCGAGCTGGTATTGATTTTATTGGGTCCCGACTGTTAAAGTCGCTTTATAAACTACTGGACTTGTTTTTTTTTTTTAGTTTATTTACTCAGTCGGGTTTTTTTATTTTTTAAATAATTTTTCTTTTTCATTGCCCGTATATTGCTTCAATTACGATTCGAAAATTTTTTCCCATACTTGTGAGAAGTACTTACAAAACTGAAAAATACTATCCTCTGAAAAATTTAAACAACGATGAAAGTAAAATTGAATTATGAAACTAAATTTTAATTTACTACCGAAATATTTTCGATATTTTTTTATTTTTTATTTTGAGTAACAAAAAACAATACGAAATTTACAAAATTAAAAATCTAAGGTTTTTTTGGTTCTAAATATTTTGCTTGAGTTTCTTTTGCTGCAGCGATGAGTTTTTCGAATGTTTCTTTTGCCATTTTTTGTGCATCTTCCATCATACCTTTTGAATTTTCAGACATATTTTTTCCAAAGTTTTTAGTTTCTTCAATCACATTCTTCATGGATTTTTCAATAGCCTCTTGCATTTTTGCTGCATCTGGATGTGCTTTTTTCAATGAATCCAAATTTTCATTAAGTTTTGCTTGGAATTGTTCCATAACTTTTTTAGCTTCTGGTTCCATACTTTCGGATTTTACTTTAATATCATTCATCATTTTGTTAAGTTCACTAACCACGAGATTAGTGTTTTCTTGCATATGTTTAACGGCATCTTCACCCAAGATATTCTTAGCTCCGTCTTTTATGAAGTTATTGAAATTATTGAAAAGGGCTTCGATGTTTGATGTGTCAACTTCAGCTGTGCTGGCTTGGTTTGGAGCTCCAAAAACATTCTGCAAATAAAAAAACGAAATGAGTGCTAGAATTTTTTAGAAATAAAAAATAATTCAGAATATTTCTGAAAAACCGATACAAGTTCACTTATATATGATTACTCTAGCAAGTTTTTTTCTGTCCTACGCTATTCTTCCTTATTCCTCTATCAAATTCCATAATTCCCTTCTCATTTTCAAGCTTAGTATGTCTTGGTTTGATGAAAAATATACTCACGGTCTAAAAATGTACCGCTTTTGATTTTTTCATCACTATTCTACTAAATTTTCTGTTTGTTGTTTTTAGCTACTGGGTAGCCACGGGTTGCGGTAACTACAGGCGCGGAATTCCACACGAGTCGAGCTAGTATCTCATAAATATACTAAATTCTATTCTATTTAAACGGATTAAGGACAACGGATATCTTGAGCGTAAAAACGGTAAAATATTATTTATTCTATTTAAAAATAACTTTTTCTTTTACGGCAATGATCATATCCGGGAATTTACCTATCAAAGTAGTTCACTTATTAGTTTTTTTCGGGCTTGTTTGTCCTCACTAATGGAATTTTTCTTTTACGGAGTGTCTCAAAAAAAATGTATACACACTTTAATACCTAATTTTTTCTAATTTGCTTTTTTTCAATGTATAACTCAATTAAAATAATGGCTGATGTTCCGAAATTCCTAATGAAATGATTCGCCAAGTTCGTGATTCCATTACATCGCGTTATCAGCAATGTTTGAATCAATATTAACATTTGTACTGACTAATCAAATTTTAACAAAGTGTGTATACATTTATTTTTGGACACTATGTACTTCGATGAAACTTTTCAAAAGAAAAACTGATAAAATAAAAAATTTCTTACCTGTGCAAGACAGACGAATGCCAAAGTAAGAACGATGAATTTCATATTGATTGTTGCAATTTATTAAAGTTTAATATTATGAAATCCAAAATCTAGCACTGATAAATTTAAAGACCACAAAATGCATTTTTATACACAAAATTTTATCAATAACCAATTTTTTTTTGGACAATTTTTTTTTATTAAAATCAATTGATTAAAAAAAAGTGGCCTTATAACATATAGGTCAAATAGAATGTTGATATATAAAAAAATTTAAACGAATTAATTATCTTTTTTGATTTTTTAATCGATAAGAGAAACTTTCGAATTAATTTCTCAAAAATTCGATTGATCCATAGTACAATATACCAAATGTACCTAGAATCACCTACACCGACTATACCTGAAAGTGGTCTCTACAATATGCAATCTTTACAGTTCGAAAAATGAAAAACCCTGTCATTCAATCCTAACAAGTTTCTCTTATAAGCATCTTAATCTCTGAGCGCTTAGTAACAGATTGAGACAATTATTTTTCCCAATTTGGCTACGCTAACCTATAACAAAAGAGAAAATAATTGTAAATGTTATTTATTACTCTAGCAAGTTCTTTTCTGTCCTAAATTCCATAATTCCCTTCTCATTTTTAAGCTTATTATGTCTAGATTTAAAATATTTTCATGGTCTAAAAATGTACCGCTTAGGAAAAAACACGACTTTTAAAATTATTTTTAGTGCCTTGTATATTTATTGAAATCGATTCTATTTTATTATTTAAAAATACTTTTATTATGCAAAATAAAATATGACATATTTTTTTTAGAGAAAAAACGTGATCAAAATTTATAATTTAGATTTATTTTTATTTTATTTTATTTATTTTTTACATAATTGGATATCTAATTATAATTTTATATTGTGCTGAATAAATATTAACTGATAAAGCGGAAATTGATACCTATAGTATCTGCGGGTATCATTAAAAATCAATTTTGTTTTGTTGTGGAAGCGTTCCAAATAGTGATGTCGCGATAAATGAGATAAACGAAATGAGACGACGTGAATAACAGCGAAAGGCAATATTTTATTTATCTTTTAAGGACGTTCCACAAAAAATCCCCTTTTCTTAGGATCATCTTTGAATCGTGTATATGCATACTCATTAATGCCCTTTTAAGAAGGTAGATTTATTAATATCCGTTACAGTGTTCAATTTATAGATTTGATGCGTTGGAAAAGTTGGGAAATAGAACCAATTTTAATGAAACTTTTTGTAAAGTGTTTATAGGACTCCAAGGAACATTCATCCAACTTAATCTAATCATAAGGGGGCATAAGGCCCCAACGGGAAGCTTACGAAGCCCAAAATTTTGTTGAAATGGTTATTTTCACTTAAAATTGTCATCAAGTGGGTATTTTTGGTAGCTGAATATAAATCTCATGTCGTATTACACGGATTCTGTCATATCTTTCAAAAAAAATATTGTCATTTTTGGTCAAGAAAGTCACTTTTTTGGCACGGAACCGTCCAAACTGTCCTCTAGGGAGTATTTTGGGTTGCTGATTATAGATCCGAAGTAAGATTACACGGATTCTGTAACGTCTGTAACGTCTTCCGGAAATAGCGCCAGTTTTACCAGTAACTAAAAATTAAATATTTTTTTCTGAACAGAGTTTCTAGAAACTGCTACTAATACATTGATATAATTGTTTAAATATAAAATTTAGTATTTTAAAAATTTAAATGGCACGATTTTCGGAATGCGTGGCAGAATTCGTATAACCTGACATCGGATTCGTATTCAGCGACCAAAAATACTTACTAGAAGATAATTTTAAGCTAAAATAAGCATTTCAAAAAAATGTTAGACTTTATATGCTCTTCATCGGGGTCTCCCTATTACTAGATTATGTTGGCTGAATGTTTCTTGGGATCCTATAAACACGTTACAGAAAGTTTCATTAAAATCGGTGCTATTTCCAAACTTTTCCACTATCAACGACATTTTTTTTCCGGTTTATTCACTGTACACAGAGTTTCAATTAAGATATTTTTCATCCTCAGGGTCTAAGGACAATATCTCAGTTTTTAGGAAGGTGATTTTTTGGATTTGGTAGACTTATAAAATAGAAATAATGTGTAATATCGTATAACTACACTTTTTACACCCGGTGTAAAGTAGAAAAAGATATTACTATCTAATATAGTATAAGACTATTCTTTTCTGTTTACACCGAGTGTGAAAAGTGTTTGTAAGAAAAAGAACATATTCGTATTATAATATGTGTATTATTTTATGGTGGCCCCCGCTGACCTCCTGAATATGTTATTATTATAAATTTTATATTTTTAAAAGATAGATAAATTATTTGAAAAGAAAGAAAGAAAAAACGTTTTTTTTTTTTAATTCTTGATAATATTTTGAACCGCATCAATTCAAATCAAATCAGAGATGTAGAGATACAGTATGGTTCAAAAAAATATATCATCTTTTATAGTGGTTCGGATGTCACGTGTCTAGTCAACTAGGCAATTTGTATGACGTAAATGTAAGAAACTACTCTGAAAATATCGTAAGCTAGGCAATTTGTATGACGTAAATGTAAAAATAAAAATTCAAAATTTCTGCATAAAAAGTTGTGCTAACTGCGTAATCCGTGAAAAACTGCAAAATTTTCGGACTTATCTCAGCTTTTGCTGTCCTATTCGAAAAACTATGAGCTTTTGGCATTATTTGCTACTATCATTTTAAAAGTATATTAAATTTGAAACAATTGAAGCCAATCCACAGCTCCATATGTCCGATAGTTTTTGAGATATGATGCTTGAAAAATTTACATGGTTTTAAGAAATGTTAAATTATTTAGATTTGTTTATGTTAAACCGTTAGAGATAGAACAAAAGTTTAATGTTTTCGTGAACATCATTGTTTTCTTGTGAGACAAATGAAGGCAAAACTTTGGTGTCTATTTAATTACCGATTAATTAATTACCGAAACTAATAAGTTAAGAAACTTAAAAATCATCAGTAAACAATAATAAATATCAACTTGATATTTGTATTAAAATATTTTTCCAACAAAATTTCACATGACCCGGATTTTAAAAATATGAATCATTTTTTGATTTTTTCAATAAAGGACTTTGGCTACCTTTTATGTATTAATCCTTATTTTGTATGCCTTACAGTTGTATTTTTTTTAAGGAGTTTTAGAAAAGTAAATAAAAGAGATTTTTGTCAAATATATAAACAATAGATTGTATAGGGTCTTGTATCCAATTTATCCTTACAATAAGGGAGTGGATACCATCAAATACGTTTTCAGCACCTTAATAATGTTTAATTAAGGACGTAGACCATGCTTAATACAAAACATTTAGCTGCACAGGCTTACAATTTTTACGAAATTTTCCACAACATAGAAACTTAATTGGGACAAATATTTTATTCTTTGGATAATTCCAAAAAAGTTTTTCAAAGATTTTTTTTAAATGTAAAAAATATTTATTAATGTTATTCGAAAAGTTTAAATATTTCTTACGATATTAAATATGCAAATTTGAGGCGCTACGAGTCCTAGTCCGAGGTCGATGTGGCTGTCCCTTCCCCGAACCTGAATTTTCCAGTGACTTAGTTGGCTAAGTATATGTGCTTAAACTAAAAAATTCTAATTTTCCCTATTCCTAGACAACCTCCCTCCCTTGAGAGACAAGCTGGATATACCCATGTTATCCTAAGTTGAAATGGATCCTTTAATTTTACTAACGACTTTTTCTCATAAAATATGTTGAAAAGAAGCTGCTTTTTTATCAATTTTGTATTTACGATTTTATCAAAATTTTTAATAAAGATTTTGTCACTTTTTATTTTTGAAATTTTATTGCTTGGCTTTTGATTAGAATGACGATTATTTTCATCAATTGGAAATCGTTAATCGTCAAATATATTCTTTTGACTAACTTATTTTCATGTAAACGAATAAAATCGCGATGTTAAAACACATTTTAATATAAAATCGTCCAAAAAATAATCTGATTTCTAATTAAATTGAGTATTTATAAATATTATAAATTATTTTAAAAAAATTTACCTTTAAATTTCTCACTATCAATAATAATTGACTCAATAAAACGAACTTAGATTGTGTGAAGCTTTCTTGGAATTATACGATAAAGCTAACAAATTATTCAAGAAGCTTTTTTTACATATGTATAATATATATAATATCATAATATAATTGGCGATTACAAATTCTTACGATTTCATTTGCATAGGATGCTCAGCTATTCATTGCATTCGGAGAGCAGAGTAATATATTGAATAAAACTTTAAGTAAAAAGATGGTTTCTTTGCGGATTTTGGATCCAAAGAACCATTATCGAGATGTGGCTTCAACCTTCGTTAATTATCGTTTTAAATTTGGGAATTTCTCGATAAATATTCTTTGTCGTAAAAATGAATTTCTGAAACTATATCTATGTCGCAGTCAATTATAGTTTAATTAGCCGTTAAGTTAACAAGCTAGTCTTTTTACTAATTAGTGAAACGTCATCGATACAAGTTATTTAAGTATAGCTTTTTGATTGAATGACTGAATATCGTTAGCAATTCGGCAAAACTGTCTGATAATTGTAATTTATATTTCTAAAAAGGCATGAAAAATGATTGAAAGGCAATCGATTTAAATAATTTTTATAAATCACCAATTTTTACAACTTTTTCAGGAAAGTACACTAGTAAACGAAACGATCTCAACTGCCAGATATAAGTCATCACTACTTAATTTCTAAAAGAAAAGAAATACAAAAAATCCAGCCGTCTTGAAATCAACTTTTTCGTGGAAATGATTAAACATATTTTCAACTTCTTGGTTTCAACCAGTAATGGCTTATACCAGACTCGTTCTTCTAACAGGTAAGAATTAGTGCACATTTTAAATTAGAAAGTTGTTTCTTATAAAATTACTGAAAACTGTAACTAATTGCCCAAAATTGTATGCTACTATGTTTTTACTAACGTTTTCAAGCACACAGATCTGCACAAATGTTAAATCTGGCATTGAATAACAGAACCCTTGAAGTTATCAGCTATGTTCATATCTAATAAAAAAAAATTAGAAACCTGTTTTTTAATGTTGATAAATAAATATAAGACCCTTTTGTGTCAGTCAGGATAATATTTGTTTGTTTACAAACAATAGAAAAGGGAACAGGTATAAGGTCTATCACTCTATCGGGTCTATCCTCTATCTACTTAAAAGGATTTTGTTAAAAAAAAAAAAAAAAAACAGGTAGCTATTAAATTGTCTATAGAGTCTAGACTAGACTGTAATTTTTGAATCGCCCGTCCCTCAAATTTCTTTATGCTTGTTTGAAATTTAAAGTAAATAAAACTTTATCTTTGTTTATCTTTTCATAATCTTAAGAATTTTATTTTTGTAATTAATTCTTCAAAAATTCATTTCCTTAAATAGTGACAAAGAAGGAAAAGTGAAGAAGATTTTTTAAGATCATTTTTTCCACGATATTTAGTAGTATCAGTCATATATGGAAACACCCAAATTTGCTAGAAAAAGAAAAAGCTATTTGGGTATGGGTATGGGTATGGAGGTTAGCGGGCCATGCTCGAGCATCGCGCCTCGAAGCAATGGTTCAGAGCACCTAGCCAAATAGACCCTTGTACTCTATCCCCGCTACGCTTTTCAGTGGCTATTATAACCAACTGATGTACTGAAACCCAGGATCTGCCTAGCGCTGAGTTTCCTAATTTCTTCTGGTTCAACTATGGCCGGACCAAACCATTTCCTTCGCTGCTGTATGAGCACCGGGCAGTAACAGAGAAAGTGGATCGATGTTTGTTCTGAATTTTCTCCGCATCTATCACACGCAGGAGATTGTCTTTTTCCAATCTTATGTTGGAACTTGTTCAGGTTATCATGCCCTGTGAGTAACTCTACGATGACTCTAATATCAGCTCTGTTTAGTTTCAAGATCTCCTCGGCTCTGTTACCGAGCGAGTTTCCTTCACCCAACAGGCTTTTGGCGATTCGCCCTCCCTCGTAGCTGGTCCATGCCTTTAATTGTTTGTTTTTCAGATTATCTTCTAATCTGTTAAGACCTTCTTGGTATGGCATCCTCGCAAGCTTTTCTTGAGTGGGAGCCATGTGCCCTTAATAAATTATGATTTTCAGAGACTTTTAGAATAACCAAATATACCCCAAAACTTTAAAACATTATTCAACAGTAACCATAAATCAACCTTCAAAAATAAAATAAATTTAAAAATAAGAAAAGTTTTTGATAGACTTTAGAGTTTCATCTTTGAATGGAAGATTATACACGAAAAAATTAATTGAGTCAGTCCGCATATAATAAACAAAATTGTCGTTTAAAACACGATTTAATCAAGTGAAAAACATTTCTGTTTACAAATAATATGCGATGATATCATTTTTCCATTTCAAAACAAAAATTTCAATGTAAAAAAGAAAATTTCTGCAATCTAAACTTTTTTATAGTCCGTGTAAAAACGTTTCAAATAATTGCAATGTGTTATTATAATTTTCCCTCTAAGAATGAAACAGTTCCTGTGATTTGAACCAAAATTGTTTACGATGCCCCAAAAATGTCATCAGTCAATACCTCAGAAACATGCCGGTAAATCGTAAAACCAATCTGGTTTTTGTCTGTATTATTTAAGGCAAATTAGAATAAAAAAAAAAACTTTCAACTCATTTGATTAAATGATGAGAATTTTTTGAGGATCGCTCCAGAATCGCTCCTAAATGTAACACCTTATCTTTTTTAAGTTGACATATGCTTGAAACTTGAAAATGAGTTTTATCGATAAAATTGCTTGCAAAGCAAAAAATTTTGGGTCTATATATATAGGCACACATCTTATGCAGACATTCAACTTGGGCCAGGTTTTCAGGCTCAATGAAAAGCTCACTCTATTCCATAATGGGTAATACGCCAAAAAATTTTGGGATCCACACTTGCTAAAAATAATTAAATCCCTTTTTCTTCGGGCTATGTTATTATTTTCAAAATAATTATAAATTATTATTAGGAACAAATGTTTGATTTAATAATTTTCATAAAATGATAAATAAACAAATAAATTATAATACAAAATGTTGGGTACAAAATCAGTTCAAAGTTTGAAAATAATTGACCTAAAACGCATGAGAGAAGAAGTATCAGTTTTGATTAATTTTGATTAAAAACAATGAAAATAAATAAATATATAAATAAAATATTAGAAAAATTTTCGCAATAATAAAGAGATTATTAAAATATTTTACACAAAATATCACGTTTTTAATAATTCAAATTTGAAAAATTTGTTATCTAATATGTATAATTTTTAATGCATTTTTTTTATTTTTGATAAATTTATTTTAATTAGGTATTTATTAATTTAATATTCATTCATAAAAATATTTAATAATTTTATTCATGAAAAATGGCCTTATACCACCTAAGTTTATACCGATTTTTCCGTTACAGGAACAACTGTGATATAGTTAGAATCGTGTCGACAGTTCGAAGAATATAAGACAGTTATTGCTAACAATTTTCAGAGCAAAAATTTTACGCATTTTAATCTCTCGTTATGAAAATTTGTTTACGCTCGGCTCGATTTAAATCATAAATAACTTGTATTTTTTACCGTGAAGAAAAAAGCTAAAACAATTTATAATAAAACAAAAATAATAAATATATGTGCGTGTTTTTTTTTTTTGACTTAATAAATAATAATTAGGTATTGTTTTAAATTTTATAAATCAAATTGATTCGTGATGATTCATAAATTGATATCGATTTTAATATTTAAGTAGTAATTGTTATTTGTAGTGACCTTTTGAACTAGAACTGCTCAATAAATTCTTTTTGATTCTATCTATATAAAATAAAGGCTGGACCATTAGTTGGTTACCTTTTTGCAAATTTGCTATACGAAATTTTCAACCCTATTGTTAATAAAAATATTAATTGCAAATTTTACAGGATCCAGAAAAAGGGTATTTTTCTGATATTTCAGAAAATTTTTACTCAATCATTAAATGCACAGGATTTTTGCATTTTTTGGATCAACATTATCTAATCTATGAAGGTAGATCCAGTTCTGAACCATTAGTATAATACTACACATCTAGGGAGTGAAAGTAAAGAATGTTGGCTTCGACTCGCGACAAAGAACATGATATCTGAGACATTCTGTACTTGCTCCTGTGGTGTATATGCTATTTTTCTACTCGACGAAATTGGACAGCGATAACTTCGTTGAGCATAGCTTTTTTGCGGAGGAGAGAACAAATTTTTTAGTGACTTTTTCAATCCCTCAAAAAATTTGCAAAAAATCCCGAATTTTTGTCTGCGATTTGGACAAACAGTATTTTCAAGATTAAGTTAAACCTCAAAAAAATTCAAAAATTGAGTATTTTTGATTGTACGTGTATTTTCTAATTGAATACTTGACCCAATCGACAAAAATCTTCTTATATCCGTGAAGCAAGTTGGTATTTCCTATTTAGGACCTGCAGAATAACTAAAAGAATAACTTTTTCGGTTTTAATAAACGGAATTTCGCTAGATAACTGTTTTAAACCAAAAATTAATTTTTTATTAATATTTCTTACTTTCATAATCTAATTATTTTGTAATGTTTGTTTGACCTCTTAGTAAAATTTAAAAGTTCGCTTAGATAATATTCATCACCGTAAAAAAAATTCCATACTAATCTTTACGTATGCACGAGTTCCAAGTTTTCTTTTTTAGGTGATTACAACACATTGACTGACGTCAGAATAAAAATTATTAAATATTCGGTCAAAAAAAGCTTATCTTTCAATTTTTATTTTTAGAACAAAACCTGGGCGAAAAATAAATGTGATATGTCAAGATTAAAAAATAAATTTCATGACGTAAGAACGAACTTAAATTTAAAATCATTCGTGCTTCATATCTAACTAACTCCGAAAGAATTCTCCTCCAGATCAGTCTTCTTTACACACTATATTGGTTCTAGAATTTATCTAGGTCTCACTCTACACTAAAAACTCAACGCAGGCATGTGATTTCCTTGTATCAGTGCTTAAGAATCTTTAAAGAAATTCGGTGTTTACAGCTTCTATAGGAGTTTCTCATCTTATCTTGATATAGTTTAAAATACAAAAATAGCTTAAGTATACTTTTCAATTTTCTTGGATCGAAATTTTTTTGTCAATCTTGGAAGACCTTCCACGTTTCAAATTTTTATTTCGAAAATAGTAGGTAACGGGTACTTAAAGCAAAGACAAGAGAATTCGTTTTTGGAGCAAAGCTAATTATACAAATCTCTCTATGACTTAGTGGCGTGTATATATGAGAATTCACCCATTGGGTTATTTCTTCAAAATCTTCTTATTTGGCCTCAATAATCTGCTGATGCTGATTTAACAATACATGGAATAATAATAAGAATCAACTAAATCTATTTGTGGCGCTATTCTACCTAAATTCACTTATCCCGCTCTGCTCAGCTAAACGGAAGGTGCACTCTATCATTTTGAAACTAAAACGCCGTATGGATTCAAATTAAACTCCAGCGAAAGCCCCATAGATGTCGGTAGTTTAACGATAAAATACATATTTCTGCTTTATCGCCTCTTAAAACTATTCTCCGTAAAAAAAAACCCCTATAATACCCACTGATCTTTACCTGGAGCTCATCTGCGTGGGATATATTCTCTCTTAGGCACTTGCCGAAAAAGGATGTTCTTATACAGGATTCAAACCACCCATAACCAATTTTATCAACATCAGCGGGGTAAAAAAGTAGCCCACTTGCGTCTTCAACTTAAAAAAAAGTTCAAGCTTAAAAGTTTATGATTGCGTCTTCAGTTTAGCTTAAAAGTTTAGAGAGACGAAAAACATACACACAATTTTCATCATTTTGTCCGCAATTTGAAAAAATCAGAAAAAGAATAATTTCGACTAAATAAAATAATTTATAACGTCTACAGAGATAACGTCTAAATTGGTATACGAAGAATAATTAAATAGGAATCTCAGAGTGATTCCAGAAGCTATATCGGAATTTATTATTTCCAAATAAGTGTATTTTTGCGTATGTTAGGGACTTAGAAGTCTATTGATAAACTCACAAACCGATATCGGAAAGTTAGAATGGATTCAGGATAATAAATTTGTATACTTTTTATTTAAAAAAATTTATTTTGATGTTAACTTGACAAATTTTTTTGCAGGCCGAACATTTTATAATGGAATACCAGCTTTTTCATTTAATAATTTTGGTAAATTAGGGATAAATTCACCATCGGCTAATCCATAATCATTTAATTTGTATGCTTGATGTAATCCTTTTAAATTTTCTTCTAAAATTTTAAGACCCTGTAACAAAAAAAAATATATATATATATAATATGAAATGTAACAAGTCAAATGAAAACGGAACCATAAGTGTCCATACTTATGCAAACTGTAAAGTTTTAGTTCTAGAATATTCGAAAAATTTAGCTCGTTAACTCAAACAGACAAATAGATTTGTGGAAATGATAATCATTTTCATTTTAAATTGAAAACGTTTGCATAATAGTTTTAGTAATTACATCAAGAATAGTGATATAGAAAAGCTAATTTTCAAACGAAAATTTTTCGTAATTTAATGGAAAGTGTTCTTAGCTATGTTTCAAGTGTGAGTTAAGAGTTCCGTACCCGAAAACACTAAAAAATTGGGCGATTTTCTTCAAAATCGCCTCAATTTGGAAAAGGCTTTAAAGAAAAAGGTAATTTAATGGACAGTGTTCTTAGATATGTTTCAAGTACAACTTTAGATTTCCGTACCCGAGAAATTTTTCGGGGAAATTTGTCACTTGTTTCGTAATTTTATTCTTACATTTAAAATATTAGATACAACTTACCTTATCGCCAAGACTGTCAATTTTCTCATCAATAGGTAAATCAGACCATTGAATTATAACTTGCTCATCGGCAGAAGGTTCTGGGTAAACTGCTGTAGTCGTAGCTTCTGTGACTGCAACGTCTTCGGTGTCACGACGATATCTTGGAACACCAAGAGCCAACTATTTAAAAAATAAAAAGATATTTTGTTAATTTTGGTGAATTTTACAAAAATTCATTTCTTTTTATAAATGAAAAACTTACTTGAAGGCAAAGAACAGCCAATAAAGTTACAAAAAGTCCTTTCATTTTGAATTTTATTCAAATTTTTGCATACACTTGTTTTTCTTGCTATGTCCCAATTAAGTATGGTTTAAATTTTTATAATTAATGATAAAAATTTGAAGATTATTAACTTCAAAAAAATGAAATTAAATTTACAAAAAAATTATTTTTATTTAAATTTATATCAATGTCAGATTTTATCATTAAAAAAAAATCGTAACTAACAGAGTTAACTATTGTAAAGTACTCTGCGTATACTGAAATCCATTGAAGAAAATTTGAAAGAAAGATTGTTTGAAAAAGGATGATTTCCATGAAGAGAAAATAATGACTGTTGAACCCGAACTTGGGCACACTTGGGCGCGATTTCCTTTTGCGCGTAGTGTCAGGCACGTTTTTATGAGCACATTTTTTTAGTACAGAGCAAAGAGCATAGGATAGAGGAGAAGCAGCCCATATGAGCTAATGTAAAATCGTAGTATACGAGTTTCAGCGCCTCTACCGAGTCAGGCTTTCAAACTTAATAGTTAATAGTCACCCCCGCAAAGTAGTTAAACTTAATAGCCATACCCGCAAAGGCCTACAAACTTAATAGTTGATCGCCTCAGACTCCAGATGTCACTTATAATTATACTTCTGCTTCTTGTCTATCCTATAGTCTTTGGTACAGAGTGATAAATTTAGAATGAATCATAGAAATGTACTAAAACTAACACCGTCGACAACGTAAACTAACATCGACGCAAAACAAAATGCATTTTGGATCAAATGTAGTGTCCGTCACATACGGAATCACCCAAAAGATAATTTAGACATTAATTATTAATTCAACAGAAAAATTTAGATAATTAGGCCGTGTTATTCGTATGAATTAGAAATCATTCGAGAATCAAGATTTTAGATGCCGTACTGATAGAAGAACTTAAAAGTGGTAATTAAAAAAACGGGCTGTTAAAGTTACAACCAAAGCTCCTTAAATTTGATTCATAGCTTATTTTTGATATCTCTTAATCGTGATAAAATTCCAAAGCTCTGAGCCATTCAAAACTTAAATAATCAAGAAAATCCTTGTAGAATTCTTATAATTAGCTTTCGGCTAAATTGGCTGAAAAAATAAGACGCAGCTCATAAAAAGTATCCATCTGACCATAGTTTTAAAATGTTAAACAGATATTTGGGGTCGAAGATCCCGTTCTACATATGAACTAGACTGGTTTTTTTTAGTTTACTAAGCAAATTTGGCTCAAAAGGATTTCTCTGGAATTAACTATAGAACTTTTTGCTCTTGGTTTAATTTTAAATAAATTCAAAAATTTTGGTAATATGGCCATGACCCACGTATAAAAGATGTTAAAAAATAAAAGTTAAAAAAAAAAACTGATAAAATTTTTATCAACATGAATACCCTTGAATGTTTGACTCCAAAATGGACTCAATATATTTATGAAAACAAAGATTTATTGCAAATAAAAATTTATGTCAAGTTTTAAGTAATAAAGGATAATTGAATATAGGCATTAATTTCTTTATCAATAAAGGAATATTTTTACCTGTAACCCAAAAACCTTTATTATGATTGAAAAAAGCAATTACTTTGTCTAATTTTGTTAAAAATCCTTCATCCTGATATAATCTATGGATAAGGAAATATTTACAAAAGATATTTTAGTATTTTATACATTTACAAAAATCAATTATCCATTTCGTACAATTTTGTAGATTCACTGTAGGAAGTTTAGATTATCTTTTGGATAAATTGGATAATAAAACAAAATTTATTTGAAAATAAGATTTAAAATTATATTTATAGAAAAATTAACATAATAAATTACAATTAAGAAGATGGTGTTTAAATTGTTAATTACAATGTTTAACAAATTTTTTTATTTTTATAAAATTAAAACATTTTAACATTTTACAACTTTTGAAATTTCAATTCAAAAAGAATTGTTTCTAACTTTCTATTTTATGTTTAATATCGTCATAGGCACTGGATACAGATTTCTTTGCACTATCGAAAGCGTTTGATGCACTTTCCTTTGCACTATCGAATGCATTTGATGCTGATTTTTTCGCTTGTGATGCCAAATCTGATGCCTTATCAAGAAAACCGTTGAATTTATCTGAGAAAGATTTATTTGCCTAAAAATACAAAAATTTCTATATTAATCAATTATTAGGAGATCTCTTATATGTTTTGGAAGATCCATGAGCTGTACAAAGTAACCTGCGGTTTGAAGGAACAATTTTAAGAGAGTATTCCTTAGAAAATTTTAAGTTGAAAATGTCTCTTTCACTAATAATATTTTACTTACTTCATCCACATTGTCCTCTAATGGTTTTTTCACATTTGAATCAAAAGAATCTGCAACATCATCTCCAACTTTTTTAATAGAATCTCCGACTTCTTTTAAATGATCATCTAGGGCACGAGCTTCGCAGTTCTGAAAAAATAAAAATAGTTCAGTTAAAACCCACACAAACAAGTATTTATGCTAAATGCTTTACTAATGTGTAATAAAAGTTGCATATAAAAAAAAGTATTGACAAACTATAAATACACATTTACAAAAAGTGTTTGATCTGCAGTTCAATTTGGTTCGAAGTCCAAGTTTTAAAAGTTTTTAATTCATGGAAATATAGACGCTGAGGGGCGGGTAGGTTAGGATAACTACCCTTTCTCAAAATAAGTAATAGTGTTCACAGATAAACAGACAGACAGTCGAAAATGGCATCCATATTTTTAAGGATTACAAACTTGGGATTAAACTTAGTATACCCTTGATATATGTTTCATATATGCAGGGTATAAAAAGCTAATCTACGTTATATACTAGCCAAGTCTAATTTTATGCAAGATTGCCGCTTAATTAAAAATTTTCCAATCCCACTTGCAAGACCTACATACTTAAATATTTCCTACTTAAATTTTCATCTTTTAAGAATAAATCTTACAATGAATTTAGATCAAATAACCTTAATTTAATTGATTTTAATATATTTTAGTATGTAGGTGTATTTTCATGATTAATAATAAAATTACATCAGTTTAAAGATTGCTTAATCTGAGATATTTTAATGGCACGTAATAATGTATCATTGTGGTTGAAAAACAAGTAACAATTATTTTATTTATCAATTCTTAAGAAAAATTAATATATTTTACCTTGATAAATAATAAATTTATAAATAAATAAATTATTTTAAATTGTTAACAAATTAATATGTACCGAGTTATCTTAAAAACTTGAAGCTAATCTTTTTTAGACCAGAATACATCTGCTATAGTGAATAAAAGTTACTAGCCTTCCGTTATCCTCCTTTTGGTCACAATTTCTTGGATTTTTTTGGGTGTGGAACCCTATTTTTTTAAAAATAAAGTACAGCTCATCTTGCTTGCTGATAATATAGCTTTCATAAGCCAAAAAAAAATTCGAATCCGACTGGTAATAGTGATCGTAAATTTGTGTTAACTTGCTTTCAGGCACATTGTCTACTGTAATATAATTTTCAGTCCCGCGTTTTTACCATGCTACTTCTTAAATTCAAGTAATTCCTTCCATGGTATAATCAAATCATGGGATTGATTAAATTATGGAAGTTTTCTAGAAACATTTTTCAATTTTTTTCCTTTTTTCTAGAAACTAGCTTAGCAGCTTCTTTAAAAAAATACATTCTACTTTCAATATTTTTTAGTCATTCTGTACATAATTAAAAAAATTAAAAAATAATAAGATTAGGTACGTTTTTGATTTTCTTTTTTGTTATATAAAAAAAAAGATTTTTATTTTTCCGACAAGTATTGTATGTAAATTTTTTTATTTAAAACGAATTAATTTAATAATATTAAATAAAAAATAGTGTAAAATTTTCCTTTTAGAATTAATTTTAATTTTACGTTCATAGTTATTGAATAAATCATACATAGACTATTGTTTATGAAAGGTTATACGAAATTCACAAGGGGTTAACAAAGATTTATTTTATCAAGGTGAAGGTCTAAGATCAGGTAATATTTTGGCAAATCATTTCAACATGAACAGAAATCAGAAGTTTGATATGCCTAAAACAATTAAAATATCGCCCGTAATTCTTCAATTTTAAGCTTTTGGAAGGGTTAATATGTTAAGCTTCTGAAAATTACTGCGGATAGATTATTGATTACAAGATTATTGATTTTAAATATTCTGGAGTCAGAATTCAAAACTGAGAAAGACTGGATCTAATTGAAAGCAAAGATAAAGGAGATTTTTTAATTCAACCTGGGCAAAGTTCTATTCTATTTTAATTAAAATTATCCTAATAATAGTGGTATCCAAATTAGGGACGTAAAAATCGATCTGTATATGGAAATTGGCATCGATTTTCGGATTAAATTGGGTCCACAGAAAATATCTTTTTAATCAATTTTTTGTTTTTCAAAAAAGAAATAATTTTAAAATAATAATTATAATTTTTCACACTTACTTGATATTGTAAAACACACGCCAAACCAATTAACACAAATGCAATTTTCATTTTCATTGATAACATTTTTGGGTAAATATTTTATTTTCAAAATACAAAAACAAAAAAATTAATTTCACTAACGTTTTCTTCTTCCTTATTGTGAAAGAGACCTCAGAATGAATGTTTTGTTATTGTATTAATAGTCTGAATTTATAAAAAAAAAATTTATGGAAGGATCACGTAACCTCCATATATATAAGACCACTAGCAGTTAACCGCTTGCTTCACTAAGCAATTTCAACTTTAAAAACAAAGATTATCGCATTATAGCCTTCATTTTACTTGCCCCCACTTGTCCCTCCTCTTTTTTGTTCACTGTTTCATGGGTTTTAATTTTTAATAATGTAGCTTTAAGGGCAATATGAACTAAGTTGCTAACTTTTTGCTAAAACCTGGTAAAATGTGTGTTTAGGTGTTAAATATCATTCGTAAATCATGAGTTAGCTGGGCAAATGTTTCTATTTTTAAATAAACAATTAATTGTTAATCAAATGAAACGATCCATGTGAAAGTTGACTTAAAATTTAATCAATAGGCAACTTGTATTACGTATATGTTATATTCAAGTAGTATCGATCTTAAGTTAAGACCTGTATATGGAGGCAATGAATGTAAAGCTAAGTGTCATACTTGTAAACATATAAGTGACAAATATATGTATGTATATACCTACCTATATAATGTAATATTATATGATTTATAATGGCTTCAATATGCTACCATGGCGTCAGTGTTGGCTCAAATGTAACACAGGTATAAATTAAAATATTTATTGCAAAATACAAAATATTATTTACCTGCATGAAAGCCGTCCATCGTTTGTCAGAAAATTGACGAGATCTCTTGGAGACAGTAAAACTTTATACAGTGTGTCAAATTTTAGATAGTACCATAGTGATCCAAACTATGATATATCCGGCGGAAGTTCTCTATATAGAAACTGGTCACAATCCAATCCTTCATCAAAACAGTTCAAAAAAGTTGCAGAAAAATTTGCTCCAGAACGGGAGAAAAATTTTGAAGAAAAAGACGGTTTTTTGGATTTTTTGAAAAAAATGTTAATTTTTGCTGATAACTTTAAATGGGAAGTTGAAGATAATCCAAAAATACGTATTTTGAACCAAGGCTCGATCCTGTGGCTATATTCGTTCTCTAGTTATAAGCAATTAAATTTTTGAAATTGACAAATTTTTTCTCGGTAACGGCGGGGATTGAGAGGATAGTAATAGTATGAGAAGGTAGCACTTTTTATATACTATTTATCATATTTTTTTCGAATTTGTATTAATAATAGAATGCCGCTGACAATGGAGGGGGTTGGTGACGAAAATGAACCCCTACAGGTCGAAGTATGACTAAATATCTACAAATCAACTTTCCTACTTAATGTTATCAACGAAAATGAACAGATTTTCCAAAAGCAACCTTTTTCTTTAAAATTTTTCAAAAAAAAGTCGTTTCAGGGTAAATTTTTGAGCAACTTTTTTGAATTTTTATTTTTGATTACATTAAGAACCCATCCCCTATGGTCGCAAAGAGTATGCCTCAAAAAAGCGTTTAATCTCGTTTTTTGGATGATAGAGAGACTGGCCTAAATGAACAAGTATTTGTTTTGGACCCGCCACTGATTTAAGCAAACTATATACAATGAATAGTTTCATACAATAAACTATACAACAATAATTACTTAAGTTACTTATTGCAAATAATGAGCTATGAATGAATCAGTTTTAATAGGCTAATCCAATTAGGTACATTTTGATATCTGAACTGTTATTTTTTGCGTCTTTAAATTATTTATTTATTCATTTTTAACAAGTTAATGGAACAAATAAACCTTCTACAGTCTGCTAGTAAATATGTGCCAAGTTCACACAGATTATTTTCCATTGAACTAGTCACCCTAAAACAAGCGTGTATTCAGAAAATGTCTTGCGAGCGGTAGTACTTTTTATGATGCTATCTTTTTAGTGTGTCCTTTTGCCTATTTACATTAGACGTTGTCACTCTATTTCAGAAATTATGCGTAAAATCTTCAAGTAAACCTGATTTGCGTGTGATAGAGCAAAATCGAATTTTTTGGATTTTTATGACGTCACAAAGTTCAAAAAATCAATTTTTTTGATATTTTGACCAAATTTCATCGTATTTGAATGAATTTTTTTTTGAAACCCACTAATTTGGGATCATATTTTTCAGTTTTCGTAGTATTTAATCGTTTATACCAACCTTTATACCAAATGTGGAAACCATGTTACTGTATTTTCGAAATTTATTAAAGATACGTTAATTTTGACCAAATATATGAAAAGAATGTCCCAAAATTAGTGAGATTCCATATTTGATTGATCCAAATTGGATAAAATTTGCGTGTGATAGAGCAAAAACAAATTTTTTGGATTTTTATGACGTCACAAAGTTCAAAAAATTAATTTTTTTGATATTTTGACTAAATTTTATCGTATTTGAATGAAATTTTTTTTGAAACCCACTAATTTTGTGTCATATTTTTCATTTTTCGTAGTATTTAATCGTTTATATCAACCTTTATACCAAATGTGGAAACCATGATACTAAATTTTCGAAATTTATTGAAGATACGTTAATTTTGACCAAATATTTGAAAAGAATGGCCCAAAATTAGTGGGATTACATACTTGATTGATCCAAATTGGATAAAATTTGCGTCTGATAGAGCAAAAACAAATTTTTTGGATTTTTATGACGTCACAAAGTTCAAAAAATCAATTTTTTTGATATTTTGACGAAATTTCATCGTATTTGAATGAAATTTTTTTTGAAACCCACTAATTTTGGGTCATATTTTTTATTTTTCGTAGTATTTAATCGTTTATGTCAACCGTTATACCAAATGTGGAAACCATGATACTGCATTTTCGAAATTTATTGAAGATACGTTAATTTTGACCAAATATATGAAAAGAATGGCCCAAAATTAGTGGGATTCCATACTTGATTGATCAAAATTGGGTAAAATTTGCGTGTGATAGAGCAAAAACAAATTTTTTGGATTTTTATGACGTCACAAAGTTCAAAAAATCAATTTTTTGGGTATTTTGACCAAATTTTATCGTATTTGAATGAAATTTTTTTTGAAACCCACTAATTTTGGGTCATATTTTTCATTTTTCGTAGTATTTAATCGTTTATATCAACCTTTATACCAAATGTGGAAACCATGATACTAAATTTTCGAAATTTATTGAAGATACGTTAATTTTGACCAAATACATGAAAAGAATGGCCCAAAGTTAGTGGGATTACATACTTGATTGATCCAAATTAGATAAAATTTGCGTGTGATAGAGCAAAAACAAATTTTTTGGATTTTTATGACGTCACAAAGTTCAAAAAATCAATTTTTTTGATATTTTGACGAAATTTCATCGTATTTGAATGAAATTTTTTTTGAAACCCACTAATTTTGGGTCATATTTTTTATTTTTCGTAGTATTTAATCGTTTATGTCAACCGTTATACCAAATGTGGAAACCATGATACTGCATTTTCGAAATTTATTGAAGATACGTTAATTTTGACCAAATATATGAAAAGAATGGCCCAAAATTAGTGGGATTCCATACTTGATTGATCAAAATTGGGTAAAATTTGCGTGTGATAGAGCAAAAACAAATTTTTTGGATTTTTATGACGTCACAAAGTTCAAAAAATCAATTTTTTGGGTATTTTGACCAAATTTTATCGTATTTGAATGAAATTTTTTTTGAAACCCACTAATTTTGGGTCATATTTTTCATTTTTCGTAGTATTTAATCGTTTATATCAACCTTTATACCAAATGTGGAAACCATGATACTAAATTTTCGAAATTTATTGAAGATACGTTAATTTTGACCAAATACATGAAAAGAATGGCCCAAAGTTAGTGGGATTACATACTTGATTGATCCAAATTAGATAAAATTTGCGTGTGATAGAGCAAAAACAAATTCTTAATATCAACCTAATCCAACCCAACCCAACCATTTTATTGATTATAAAATACTTTTCGATACTATGTTCGAATAGTATCGAAATTCTATTTTATAATCAATTAAAATTTCTTTCCCACTCAAATTGTATTTCTTTCGCTCCAATCATAAAATAAAAAAATACGAAAATTGTTAGTTTTATAATTTTATATTTTTTTTATAAAAAATTTGTATAAAAATATTTTGTGTATTTACAAAAAGAAAGCTTATAAGTAAAGAAAATCTATATTAAAAACTTTAAAGCTATATATGTATCTCCATTAATTTTGTAGATTGATTTCTGGTAAACCAATTTTTATCCATATCCGGCTTACGTATCAAAAAATCGATTATTTGGATAAATGTGGACAAATTTAATCGACTATGCAAAACTTATCCTAAAATTTAAAAAATATGACTCAAATTTCGTAAAATTAATGGGGTTTTTTTAAAAATTGACTAAACTTTGAATGTATTGAAGACAAATCAATTCTTTTTAGTTTTTAAATCACCAAGTACAAAATTTCGATTTTTGTTTAAATAATGTGTTCAAATTTGATAAACTATGAAAAAATTGTACAAAAATTTGAAAAGTGTGACCCCAAAGAAGGACGCACAATGCTTATGGGATATGGTTCTCAGATAAAATGTCTGAATTTTTGAGGATATACGAGCGCCAGGGTAATTTTGGCTAAAAGGATTGATTTTTTTTATATGAAGTTGGGCTAAGTCTAAATCAATTCTGAAAATTTTAGGGACCGATTATTGAAACAAATAAATTACTTCAAAAGTAGGCATATTTAACATTGGTCTTATGGAAACCGTTTGACTACTGACTGGGAGATTGTGGGTTCGAATCCAGTCAGTGGGAGCTTTTCCTGTATGCACCGGGGCCCTTCTTCACCTAGCTACACCACTGAACATGTCCTATATGTCAGTAGAGTGTACTTGTACCTGTTATTTACTAATTAACTGGAGTCAATAATAATGCTGTTAAATTTTTGACATGATCTCCAATATTTTCAATAATCAACTGAGATTGTTGTTTCCGTTTTCGTTCTTCAGCCCGACGTATCTCTTGTTTGGTGTTCGTTTTAAATGTGTCCAAAATGCCAAGAAGTAAATTAAATAGTGGACGATTTTCTGCTGCATATTCAAATCTTGGTTTTCTGCAAAAATAATAACAAAAATTCAAAAGTATATTTTAGCTGGGATATATGTTAACATTACGAGCAAGCAATTTTAAATAGACTCAAATTTTTCGGGTAAAATTTATGGCCAGGATAGGCTGTAACACTTTTTTGTTCTGGAAATACCAATTCTACGATGCCAAACTCGAATTCTGGGCTACGAAGAAGTTTCTTCTTCGAGTTGGGTTCGAATTCTTCGAGAGGTATTTGTAAAAAATCATAAAAGTGAATATATGATCCTTACCTTGGCGGTAAAGGCAACTCGTACGACTCAAACGAGCCACTATGATCATCATATCGATGTATACGATTTAAACGTGACTTTGTTCGAGTACCACGATAATATCGATCTTCGCCACTGCTATATGACGTATCATCAATATCGT
The DNA here is from genome assembly GCF_905475395.1 of Chrysoperla carnea. Lineage (NCBI taxonomy): Eukaryota > Metazoa > Arthropoda > Insecta > Neuroptera > Chrysopidae > Chrysoperla > Chrysoperla carnea. The sequence continues at coordinate 4,795,910 of NC_058341.1, forward strand.
CTACCTCATTCGTAATGTCAGTATGATGATTTGTTTCATCATCAATTGAATTATCATTGATTTGTTCAATATTTTCGTCATTTGTACGACGTTTTCTTGTATAATTTTCATTATTTACTGCATGTCTATGAGAATTTCGACGATGGTGATAGTTTCTTTCACAATTACTAATCTGTAAATTATAAAAATAAAATGAAAATTTGTTGAACAAAGGGTAAGAAACATCGCAACACTGTTTTCTTTGGATGGCTCGAGCTAGGGCAATTGCTCGCAATGTGTTTTGCTGTACATTTTTCCCAAATTTTAATTTTTTTGCCTTTTTGATGGATTAAACGTGTTTGAAAGGACAAAAAGGTCGAAAAGTGAGTACAATATCACTTTCTACAACCGGCCCAAACCATCACAGTAGAGTCCTATTAACGAAATGTACCGAAAATTGCGTCAGTAGCAACCGGCACTAGTCAACAGAAGAGGTCAAATCCGGCTCCAAGGCAACGCCCCTCCGGACATTTTACAAATCACCGTCCGAAAATTAAATAAATTAATCGACTTATGTTACGTTGGCAAAAGTGCACTGATAGGATCGTGATTTATCTGTGAAAACTACAACTTAGAAATCGTGTAGAAGAATAATTTAAGAACTAATTCAATATAACATTATATTTCCTTAAATAATCGTTAAAATTCGCTTAGCATTGGATTACCTTACATGAAACGTGTATGAGAATTAATTCAAAAATAAATTCATGGCGATTAATCATAATTTTTATTTTTACACAAAGTAAACAAAATTTTTTGAAATGAGAAGGAAAGACATCCGTTCCAAGTAGTAGGTCCACTCGAGAATCGAGGCAATCGATAGCGAAGGACCTTATTTGTGCAAGCTATTTGATGATGGTAACATCAAAGTTTCGAAGTAGAATTGTTTCGAAAATTGTTCTTTTGAAAGAATTTCTAATAATTTTATATGTTTGAAGGGTTTTTCAAAGCTAATTGTACATTATTTCGACGAACTAAAACTATATGATAATTCTTCCTGATTATTCCCTTGTTATACATAAATATTTTTGTCATACCTGAATAACAGTCGTAATTATTAAACAAAAAATTAATAAAAAACATTGAACATTCATAGTCTTAGAAAAAAAATTGCACACCCAAAAAACTTAAAACTTTCACTCAATATTTTAGAAAAATTAAATCAAGAAACTTCGAATTTCTAATACAAATATAGAAAAAAAAAACTGATTTTATAAGTAGAACTCTTATAACTTATTAATTTGCTAATAATTAATATTAATAATAATTTTTTTTATAATATTTTTATTTGTTTTATTTTTTTGTATGTAATTTATAAGATTTTTACCTGACACAGCGTTCTTGGTATAAAAAAAAAAAAAAAAACTTTAGCCAGTGCCATTTCTAAAAAATAAACATAATTATGTATTAAATTTTTATACAATATGTTTTCTTTTTTTATTAAATTATTATTAAACTATTATTTTAGTATTTTAGCTTACATTTGAGACCTTTTTTTTATTAATTCTTTTTTGGTATATTTTTTTTACGCTGAATCCTGAATATTGTGATCTAAAAGTATTCTTTGTTTTTTTTTTAGTTTTCGAAATGAAGAATTTTCTTGAGATTATAAGGTAAGCAAAAATTATATTTTTATCAATTTGATTATATTATTTTAACCATTTTGATAATTTTGACCAGGTTTTGACCAGATATCAATTAATGAAATTATGTATTTTCAAAATCGAATTAAATTCATTAAAATTAATATAATTAAAAACAATCTGTATAATTTACATTTATTAATTTATTTATTAATATTAATTAGTTTTAATACCATAGGCGGTACTACTATAGAAAACAAAAATTTTTAAGTATATATATTATACTTCGAATATTTTTCGAAATAGAATCAGGATTTTAATCACGTCAATATGTACAATAAATCGATTTTTTTTTATGAAAAGTGTTACAAAATAATCCCTCATGGTAAAACTACCCCTCGTTGTTTTAAGTGAACCATTAAAGCCATCGATTATACTTATCGATAGATGGCTTCTACGTGATCAAATTAATCGTTGAACAAAGACTTATGGCGATGTAAAAGCTATTTAGTGTTTCGTAGCAAAAATATTAATTTTACTGCGAAGACAAATTTAAACGTAAAATTTCTTTTCGCCGGATGGCTGATTTACTATTGGTTTCTGTTGACTTTTATTAATATTATAACAAATTTTGACAGACGCATAATAAATTTTAAGATCAGTTTTTATGACGTTATTCAAATATGTCATTAAGAGTAAAATGATCCCCTTTATAATGGCTAAAATGATCCCTATTTTATGATGTGTAAAATTGTAATAGATTTAGATGATTTTTTTTACCAATAAGTATTTATCATTTTCAGAAATTAATGCAAAAATTTAATTTAATTCTACTTTAATTTATATTGGGGCCGGAAAAGTAGTTTGTTAAATATTCTAAAGTTTTTCCGGTGTTATTAAACATTTCTTGTTTTTATAATTAGGTAATTAATATTAATTACGCCAATGATTTAAATTAAATTATAACAAAAACAAATAATTTTCATTTTAGATTAATTGTTTAATATTTTCATTAATTCTAGGCCATCTTAATTCGTTGTGTTCATCTACTTTGTAATGTCACCGTTTTGTGTAAACTTGTAAACTTGTTATTATTTATTTAACTCGTTTTTTTTTTTCATATCATAATTATATGACTCCAAGTACAAGGATTTTAACATTTCTTATAACAATAAATAAATTATAAATAAATAAAATTACAAATGTTTTTAATGTAATCATGCGCTTAAACGCGACAAGGTCATGAAAAGGTTAATTTTAATGTGTTTTATTATTTAATTTAATATGTTATGGCTACTATTACACGAGCAACGAATTTGACGACATTTTTATTAAGTCGTATTCTTATTTGATATGTGTTGCCCTGTTCTTTCCGTCGCTTCCCCTGAAAATCGTCCTGGAAATAAACTCGGAAAATTAAAAACAATCCTGGCAACGCGACCCATTTTTATACCTAAATCGTCCGTACACTATTTGAAACTATCAAAAAATTATGGTGATTCTTGGGTGAATAGCAGTTCGAAAATGGTTACTTTAAAAAAAATTAGCTTGAATAAAATAAAATAATTTCATGATAAGTTCATTTATAATTGTCTTGCAATTGCGTGACCAACGCTGTAACCACAATTTTCCTTTCAATATAATTATCTAATTCGACCTATTAAGGTTCGTTGTATTAGTAATTTTAACAAAATTAGCTGGCTTCGTTATTTGTCATTTGTATTTTTGAGCATTTCTCGATTAGTTAGTTCAATTAAAATATAATTTTCATTTTTAGCATTCCAATTAAACTCCCATCTAGGTTCTAGATAACATCTTTTGATAAAATAATAGGACTTCAATATCAGATGCAAAACTATGAACTTGAAAGTATGGCCAGAAATAAATTCAGACAGTTTTCACAAAAAATCCAAACGTACTTGACACGTCCAAATTGTTCTCATTTTTGAGATTGGAATTACAACTTTTTTAAGAGAGAAATTTGGTAAAAATTACGATGGGTATTCAAACTTATCCTTCCTATAATTTGAGTTCTATTTTATTATCTGGTAGAATAAAATGGAACATCTGAAAACGGGTTTACTTTCGGTTTTAATTAGTACGAATTACTATCGCCAGTTGGCGGGGTTTATCTGATTTGACTTTGAATATTATTATTGGTCTTTAAAAATGATAAAGACGAGTATTTTCATCTGGTAGTCTTAAATTGGAACTACTGAAAACGGGTGCACTTTCTGTTATATTTTGTACGAATTATATTATCGTCAGTTGGCTGGATTGCAACCTCCCAATTATCAATATGTTGTCCAAAATACAAAAAGATATTCTAGTGTAAACACAGCCTTAGAAGGAATTACTTGTTTATTTATTTATTTACTGTGATAATTTAGGTAGATGTTTTTTTAATGGCTAAATTATGCGGATGATAATTGAATCAAATTTTCGGTATATATTTGTCAATTAATTTATTTTTTATTGTCTAAAATGTTTATTAGTTGATATGAATCAAAAAAATTAAAGAAACAAAGACATAATTTCTAGGACGTAACAAATATTCCATAAAGTTTCCTAAATTTTCCTAAAATAGCTATAAAGAGACATTTAACATTGACTTTCGCTCCGACAATACTTTCTGCAGCCTCATTTGTTGATTATAGATGATTATTTTTCCCGAATTTCTCCGAGAAACAGCTTTATATAGAATATTCTAGTTGAAAACTCAAAAACTGCTCACTCAATCGTTAAATGAATCCAACTTTCGTATTTTTTGTATCAAATTCCGAAACAAAAATTGTTTATCGATTTTTTCAAAGGGATGCTAGAAAGATACTAAGGAATAGTCAGAACTACTAAGTTGATTTCATCTTCGTCTGGCATGTCATCTGGTTGTGGGTAATCGTGGAATTTGAAAAATTGGCCAAATTTGAAATGCTTTATTTCTGAAACTATCGGTTTTATAAAAACCGTTCTTTCCTCAAATTGTTGAAAATTTAGCCTATACTTTAAAAATCCACAATCTTTTGATGAAAAATCAGGCATTCTGGATCAAAATAGACAAAAACTAAAATAAGGTCAACATATTTGCTTTGCTTTTCATTAAAAAGAATACATCAAAAAACAGTATCTTATTTGATTAATGTTTGGTTTAATGAGTGAGTTACTTGATTTTCCAAAAAATATAAGGAATACCTTTTTGTGTACTTATAAAAAAAACTCTTTTTTTAAATTAAATTTTTATTAATTAACAAATTAAATATAAAATTGGGTATAAAAATTATTTACATAATACAATAAAAAAAAATTAATAACAATAAAATAAAAAAACTTTAACAACTTTTTATAAAATATCTTTAACATCTTCGATTAAAAATAATGGCAAATACATTTTCACGTTCTCAATCTGAAAATCCATTAATTACACGAATATTATCACTAATTATCAATTCTTTTGGTGGGCATGGTTTTTGTAATTTCTGTATGGTCACTGGACTTTGTGGATCAACATTTGCCACAATATCTCTAAATTGATCGGTATTTAATAATGTCGCCGTTTCCGAACCGGTTTGCCGATCAATCGATCCATAAATTCCGTGAACATGTCCATTACGAAAGGGCAAGAAACCACGATTTTGTTGACGGCGTTGTTGTTTCGAACGCCTTTGATGTTCCCGATCATTATCGATTACATTGATTTTTGGTGCTTTTTTCGTTGCCGTTTCTGGTACGTATTTATCGTAGCCTAAACGTTCTAAATTGTCGGGAGAAATTTGAACAATTTGTGATTGTGGCGTTGGAGAATTAATAACGGGTTTTTTAAATGATAAGGTTTCTAAATCTAAGGCTCCAGCTGGTCCAATTTCTGCGTCTCCAAGATACACATCTCCTTGTTGATCTAAATCATCAACAATTGATGCAGTAGTTTCCAAAATGGAATCAGTTCGAGGTACAACTTCAGAAATAGCTACAATATTACCACTCGATGATCCTACATCATAAACTGATCCAGAATTGAGTGTAACAAATTTCGGTACACTTACTGGAGGAAGAGTTCGTTGTCCGTTATCAACATAGTATGTTAATTGATTTTGTTGATTTCGTTGATTTTGTAATCGTTCACATGCGGTTTGTTCCCGAATGAATATATTATTGATGATGTCGTTTACGTCGCCAGCGTTGGTTGGTGTCACTGTTAATGGTGGAAGCGGCGAAGCTCGCTGCAAGCTTCCGTCGCTTCCACAATCGCCTAAAAAAGACTGAATACGACGTTCTTCAATTGGTCTAAATGCTACATTACTTACAACTTCCACTGAATCACAACCGATTTCAACAGGTTTTAACTGTTGAGCATTATTGTTATTGGTACGAATTACGATTTGATTACGATCATTAATCGATTGTTGCAATTGTTGATTCTCATTAAATTGTAAATTTTCCACAATCGTAATGGCTTGTTGTTGATTTTGGATGTTGTCATTTTGGATGACAGTCCGTACATCAGCATTTAATTGATGTGTTATTAAATCACCACAATCATCTTCTTCAACCGAAGTTATTCGAATATGTTGAACACCATTTTCGGTTCCCGGTTCAATTTCTTCAATAATTTGTCGACCACCTTCATTGTAGGTAATTGTTGCTTGAATATTTTCAACTGAACCAACTTCTTCAACCACCGGTGTCAAAACAACGTATTCGGGGTTTTGTTGATTCAAAGAAATTACTTGGGAAGAATCAATACGATTGATATTTGCATTGGACACGATTTGTTGATTATTTACAACGCTTGAAACCGAGGAGCTATCATCATTGCATGCAATTGATGATTCAATATCTTCGTTAGTTAAAAGGGTAACTCGTTGATTATTTTGTAGATTTACACGTTCGTTTGAAGAAATCCCAGCGCCGTTTTGTCTTATTTTAAGGGTTTCTTGGCTATCAATGTTAATTCTCTCACTTGATCCACTGTTTGAATTTTGTCTCTCCAAAACATTATTTGAATTAATTTTCTCGCTAATTCGTTGATTTCCATTTCTTACTCGAAGCGATTCTTGACTGTCGATATTTATTCTTTCACTTGATGCTCCATTTGAATTTTGTCTCTCCAAAACATTAATATTCGAGTTAATATTCTCGTTGATTCGTTGATTTCCATTTCTCAATCTTAGAGATTCTTGACTGTCGATATTTATTCTTTCACTTGATGCTCCATTTGAGTTCTGTTTCTCCAAAACATTGATATTCGATTTAATATTCTCGTTAATTCGTTGATTTCCATTTCTTACTCGAAGAGATTCTTGACTGTCGATATTGATTCTCTCACTTGATGCACCATTGGAGTTTTGTCTCTCCAAAACATTGATATTCGAATTAATATTTTCGTTAATTCGTTGATTTCCATTTCTTAAGCTAAGAGATTCTTGATTATCAATATTAATTCTTTCGCTTGATGCTCCATTTGAGTTCTGTCTCTCCAAAACATTGATATTCGAATTAATATTCTCGTTGATTCGTTGATTTCCATTTCTTACTCTGAGAGATTCTTGGCTATCGATATTAATTCTCTCACTTGATGCACCATTGGAGTTTTGTCTCTCCAAAATATTAACATTTGAGTTAATATTTCCGGAGACTTGTTGATTTCCATTATTTGATACAATCGATTCTTGACTACTAACATAAACTTGTTGATTTCCACTATTTGATTGACTGTCCACATAAACTTGATTATCCAAATATGGACTATCTTCATAAACATAAATCACTTCTTGATTATCGAAATTTTGTTGATTATCCAAAATTGGATCTAATAATAATTCATCAGCAATTATATTTGAATTGATAATATCTTGATTAACTTGATTAACTGGAACAAACACTTGTTGTGGAACTACATAGTAACCTTGTTCATCACCATAGGCTGAAACAGTTTGAGCATTTTCATATATTTGACCAAAATTTCTACGGTCTTGTACAAAATGTGTATTTTCAACACTTTGTTCATGTTCATCAGAGTTACGTTTTCCAATTAAAGGTTCGTTAGCAGAAACTGTAATGGGTCTTGGCACATAATTTCGGTACGATTGTGGGCCACCAATCCGATAATTTTGATAATTACCTCTTTGTGAGTACTGAGTGGATTCATAACTGCTTTGTTGAGAGTTGATTGGGGCATATCTTCCATTCAAATATTGTTGGTTAACACGGCCATAAGAGCTACCTTGGTTTCTGTATAAAATATTGGAATCGGCTTGCTGATTAACAATTCGCCCATTTCCAATTACATTTTGGGAGGCATCTGAAGATACTTGGATATTTTCGTGTTTTCGCTGGTTTGATGAGGACCCAAGTCTGTTACTGTTGGCATTGCTGGAGTATAAAATATTTGAATCAGCTTGTTGATTAACTAATCGACCACTTCCAACTGAATTTTGAGAAACATCTGAAGATACTATAATATTTTCTTGATTGCGTTGACTTGCTGAAGAACCATGTCTGTTACTATTTGCATTGCTGGAGTATAAAATATTCGAGTCAGCTTGTTGATTAACCAATCGACCACTTCCAACTGAAGTTTGGGAAACATCTGAAGATACTACAATATTTTCTTGATTGCGTTGATTTGATGAGGAACCATGGCTGTTACTATTTGCATTGCTTGAGTATAGAATGTTTGAATCAGCTTGTTGATTAACTAATCGACCACTTCCAACTGAATTTTGAGAAACATCTGAAGACACTAGAATATTTTCTTGATTGCGTTGGTTTGATGAAGAACCATGTCTGTTATTTACGTTGCTGGAGTACAAAATATTCGAGTCAGCTTGTTGATTAACTAATCGACCACTTCCAAATGAATTTTGGGAAACATCTGAAGATACTACAATATTTTCTTGATTGCGTTGATTTGATGAGGAACCATGTCTGTTATTGTTTGCATTGCTAGAGTACAAAATATTTGAATCAACTTGTTGATTAACTAATCGACCACTTCCAGCGACATTTTGGAAAACATCGGAAGATACTACAATATTTTCTTGATTGCGTTGATTTGATGAGGAACTATGTCTGTTACTATTTGCATTGCTGGAGTACAAAATATTTGAATCAACTTGTTGATTAACCAATCGACCACTTCCAGCGACATTTTGGGAAACATCGGAAGATACTACAATATTTTCTTGATTGCGTTGATTTGATGAAGAACCATGTCTGTTACTATTTGCATTGCTGGAGTACAAAATATTTGAATCAACTTGTTGATTAACTAATCGACCACTTTCAACTGAATTTTGGGAAACATCTGAAGATACCAAAATTTTTTCTTGATTGCGTTGGTTTGATGAAGAACCATGTCTGTTATTTACGTTGCTGGAGTACAAAATATTCGAGTCAGCTTGTTGATTAACTAATCGACCACTTCCAAATGAATTTTGGGAAACATCTGAAGATACTACAATATTTTCTTGATTGCGTTGATTTGATGAGGAACCATGTCTGTTATTGTTTGCATTGCTAGAGTACAAAATATTTGAATCAACTTGTTGATTAACTAATCGACCACTTCCAGCGACATTTTGGGAAACATCGGAAGATACTAGAATATTTTCTTGATTGCGTTGATTTGATGAGGAACCAAGTCTGTTACTATTGACATTGGAGTACAAAATATTTGAGTCAGCTTGTTGATGTACTAATTGACTATTTCCAACAACATTTTGAGATGCATCCGAAGCTACCAATATATTCTGTCGATTTTGTTGATTAGATCGAGAGCCGTATCTATTTTCGTTACTAGAGTATAAAATAGTTGCATCTGCTTGTTGATTAACTATCTGACCTCTTCCAACAACATTTTGAGATGCGTCTGATGACACTAAAATATTCTGTTGATTAGACAACGAACCTTGGTTATTTTCGTTGCTGGAATACAAAATAGTTGAATCAGCTTGTTGATTTACTATCTGACCTCTTCCAAGAACATTTTGAGAAGCGTCTGAAGACACTAAAATATTCTGTTGATTTTGTTGATTATACACCGAACCTTGATTATTTTCGTTGCTGGAATACAAAATAGTAGAATCAGCTTGTTGATTCACTATCTGACCTCTTCCACGAATATCTTGGGACACGTCTGAAGACACTAAAATATTCTGTTGGTTTTGTTGATTAGACAATGAATCTTGGCTATTTTCGTTACTAGAGTACAAAATAGTTGAATCAGCTTGTTGATTAACTATCTGGCCTCTTCCACGAACATTTTGAGATACGTCTGAAGACACTAAAATGTTCTGTTGATTTTGTTGATTAGACAATGAACCTTGGCTGTTTTCGTTACTAGAGTACAAAATAGTTGAATCAGCTTGTTGATTAACTATCTGACCTCTTCCTTGAACATTTTGAGACACGTCTGAAGACACTAAAATATTCTGCTGATTTTGTTGATTAGACAATGAGCCTTGGTTACTTTCGTTGCTGGAATACAAAATAGTTGAATCAGCTTGTTGATTAACTATCTGCCCTCTTCCAAGAACATTTTGGGAGACGTCAGAAGAAACTAAAACATTCTGTTGATTTTGTTGATTAGACAATGAACCTTGATTACTTTCATTGCTAGAATACAAAACCGTTGAATCAGCTTGTTGATTAACTATCTGGCCTCTTCCAAACAAATTTTGTGAGGCATCAGATGATACTAGAATATTCTGTTGATTTTGTTGATTAGATCCATCATTTTCATTAGAATACAATATCGTTGAATCAGCTTGTTGATTAACTATCTGTCCACCACCAACAACATTTTGAGATACATCCGACGACACCAAAACATTTTGTTGATTACGATTATTTACCAATCGATTACGAACTTGTTGATTAAGAACACGTGGTTGTACATTACGATAACCAAATTCAGGACGTTGTTGATTTATTGATGAAACTCTTATTGGTTTATTGATTAAGACTTGTTGATTCTCGTTCACACCAATATTTTGTACATTTTCAACGATACGAATTCTTTCCTGTTGATTTTGTTGATTTTGTAAACGATTATGTATATGTCCACGATTATAAAAACGAATATCTTCTTGATCACGATCATTATGGACGACAATTCGTTCATTAGCATTGATTTTTTCATTTGGTGTGCGTAGATCAACATGTGCATGATCGTTAATATAAAGATGATCGTTGTTTGATTTTACACGATTCGATTCATGTAAATGTACACGTTCTTGTTGATTACGTGCATTTAAATGATTGTGCTCGTTTAAATAAAAACGTTCATCTCCATTTTGTTGATTCAATTTATAATTAAAATGTTCTCCTTCCGAGGAATGTATTCGCTCGTTATGGACTTTATCACGATAATTTAAATTTTCATGTTCGTTGATCTTAACGTGTTGTTGATTTTCATTCGAATCAACATGGATATTACGATGTTCATGTAAATTTAAATGTTCCCGTGCATTATCCTTACTATGATTGACATGTTCACGTGTTATTACGTGTTCCTGATCTTCATTGGTTTTCGTTCGTGTATACTTATCAATATTGATATGTTCACGACTTTCGTGTGATTTTGCATCAACTCGTAAATGATCCCGTTCTAAGATATGCGAGTGCGCATCTTGTTGATGGATATTATAATGTTTCCGTTCATCAACCACGATATTTCCATTTTCTCCACTTTGTAGGTTACCATGGACATGAATATCAACTCGTCCATTTTCACGTGATTGTTGCTCATTTGATCGGACATGACCGTGTACATCAACTGTTAAATCACCATGTATTCCACTACCCGGACGAGTTTTAATAATCGCTACGTTATCATAATTTTGTACGGTTTGTTCACGGGAATTTAATTCGTGATGATTAACTTTTCCTTGAATTTTTAATCGTACTAAATTATTATTTAGTTCATCAACTTCAGCGAGATTTTCGGTTGATTCGACTACGTTGATTTTGTAAACTTTTTGTTCGGGATGTTTTAATTCAATGTTGCTCAATAGTTGATGTACATTTTCTTTAACTTGTACGTTATTTTCTGGTTCAACATCTTCGATACTTACAACATTGTTGATAACAATATCTTGCGATGTGTTTGGAACACTTGGAACAGTTTCAACATTATTACTTAAAAATATTACTTCATTATCGTTTGATTGTCGATTATCGATAACAATTTCATCTAAATCCGCTGCTGAAATTACTTGTGGTTCAAAATATCTGCGTCCATAAGAGTTTTGAGGTTGTAATCTTCGCACTCCTTGTACAATATTCTGGATATGATTCCAATCGATTGGTTCTTGACGGGAATAATCATGGGTGACGTAAGGACGGTAGTAATTATTCTGATAATGGTGACGTCCTCCAGAATTACGAGCAGGACGTTTGTTTTGTATATAACTGTATAGATTTTCTGGACCTGGGATATGTACATGAGTTTGAACGTAAGGATATGGAGAATTTATCGTGATTGGTGTGATATAATTTATCGGAACGGGATTTCCATTGGAATCGTACATTTGTGGAGGTAATTCATCAGAGCTGTCTTCCTCTTCGATTGTCATCGGTTCAGGTCCAACTAGTTCGATTAATGAAGGTGGTGTGATTTCATCAGCTTCATCGTCGTAGGTATCTTGACGAATTGTTGGAATAATCGTTGTTACCTCATGAATATCATCTTCAGCGGTTGCTGTTGGTAAAATCTGATGTTCTGGTTCATAGGGTTGTTGTATTTGAAAAGTTGTAGGTACTTCAGTCGTTGTTTCAGTTATTCTAGGAAATTCTTCTTTAATCGTTTCTCGTAATGGTTTTACAATTGATTCATATTCGATTGGTTTTAATTCTATTTTCGATATTTTTCGAGCGTGTCCACATGTTAATGCCTAGAAAAAAAGCAAAAAGTAGAACACAAAAAATCGTAAATTAATTTTTCGTCTTTGATTTCGATAAAACTCAGTTTATAGGGTAATATTGCCCCAAAAAATCCAAAAATCGGGTATATTTGACGATTGTATCCATAATTTCTGAGAAAATCACATTTTGTTTAGAATTTTGTTCGATATATCAAAAATTATGGATCCAATCACGAAATGAATGCGATTTTTGAACTTTTTGGGTCAAAATTACCTTATGTACTGAGTTTTATCGAAATTGGAAACGGCAAATTTTTGCTGATTTTTTTGATTTTTTCTAAGGGGTACCCCTTCAAAAATTTCCAAAAAATCGAAATAAATTTTTCGTGTCTGATTTCGATAAAACTCTGTTTATAAGGTAATTTTGACCCAAAAAGTACAAAAATCGGGTTCATTTGACGATCGGATCTATAATTTCTGAGAAAATCACATTTTGCATGGAATTTTGGACGATATATCAAAAACTATGCATCCAATCGCTAATTGAACGCGATTTTTGAACTTTTTGGGTCAAAATTACCCTATATACTGAGTTTTACCGAATTTGGAAACAACAAATTTTTTCCGATTTTTTTGATTTTTTCTAAGGGGTACCCCTTCAGAAATTTCCAAAAAATCGAAATAAATTTTTCGATTCTGATTTCGATAAAACTCAGTTTATAAGGTAATATTAACCCAAAAAGTACAAAAATCGGGTTCATTTAGCGATTGGATAGATAGTTTATGAGATATCGTCAAAAAATACCATATGAAAAGCGATTTCTCGAATCTATTTCTGCCGATTCCTTAGAAAACGTTTAATAGTTAAATTAACTGAATTTTCGAAATTTTTCTTGATTGTCAGACCAGCTTTGTCCCCAGATTGTCAGATTGTACTCTTACCATCGAGAGTGACTAGCGTTTAAAATTTTATAATAAGTACTTACCGAAATTAAACATAACAATATACAATAACTGAACACATTACATTTAATGAATACATTTTGAACCATTTTTTGTTCTCAAACTAATACGTTCATACTTCAATGAACGCTCAATGAATTTTGATAATAAATTCTTCATTTCTACCCCATTTTATATATGATTATTGTTTTTAATAAAACACGCAAGAACGCCCTTGTGTTAGGTATACTCACCGTTGTTATTTTTTGTTTAATTATTAGAGGTTATTAATATTTTTAATTTTTATAAATATTTACGTTTGTGGAAATGAAAAACGTAAGCAAAATAAAAAATATAGAAATATGGTCAATAAATTTTATTGACCTTCGCTGGAATTCAAGTAAAATTACATATAATTATATTTTTTTGCGTGAATAACCTTTGAGTATTTATTATTTATTTATTTTTTGTAAAATTCAGCATTATTTGGATTTGAAACTTTTATGGAGAAAGTGTTAGCTTAATAATTTCTTTTTTATAGTGATTTCATTTGTTAAAATATCGTTGACGCAGAATAAGTTCAGAAATTCATAATTCTTTTTAAATTTTAGGTAAAATTCTTTTGATTTTTTGGTATGATTTCCTTATAAGTGAAGAGTCCGTAACACTAAAACTGCGCTTACATGGGCTTCGAAATTTCGCATATGAATCAATGCTATTTTATTTTTTAGAGCCTAAATAGCCGAGCGGTCTAAGGCGTTTGTCTTTGTCTGTTTGTCCATTTAGACTTAGGTTGCGGGTTCGAATCCAGGCAACGGCAGTGTGAACAATTTATAATTAATGGGAGTGCAGAATTGATCACATTGTCGTCGCTTGGATAAGAACGAAGAAACCGATTCCACCCACATCAAAAATGTAATTGTAAATATGTTTTGTAATTAAATAAATAAAGATTAACAAATAATGATGTGGGTGGCCTCTGTTATAGGCGTATATGTCAGAGAAACGGAGGTTAAACCCCATTATTATTATTTTTTTTATTTTATTTTTTTTCAATACAATGCGAAATTACTTTTTTTTAATTTGTTCGTTTTGAATTCTACTTTAGAAATATCTTGGTGTGACAGCTCAAAACTTGGCCAAAATATCTGTCACACCAGTACAAAATGTAAAAAAATCATGGCAAGTAATATTTCTGCTAGGATAAAGCCTGGCACTCCTGGCCCATATTGTACCTATCGTTAAATAATATTAATTCATATGCGACATTTCGAAATCCATGTAAATGCAGTTTTACTGTCACGGGCTCTAGAGCTATAGTGTGTATATTACGGATTTTCTTAAGAGATTTTCATTTTTAATGAAAATTAATTTTTAACTCAGTTCATTAGATTTAAAAGCTAATACAGTAGAATCTCGATAACTTAAACCTCGGTAACATAAAAACCTCTGTTACTTCAAAAAATACTATGTTCCCTTCCCATCAGAGCCCAAAACCTCTATAACTTAAAAGACGCAACCTCTATAACTTAAATAAATAATCTCTGTATAGGCCCTCAGTAACTACATAGAAACATGTACATACCTCTATATTAACTAGGGTACATAGAAACATGTACATACCTCTATATTAACCTTTACCTAACATAGACACTTGATAACTTAAAACCTCTATAACTTAAAATATTTTGTGTTTCCCTTGGACTTTAACTTATCGAGATTCTACTGTAGATATCTCGACAGATATAATTCGAAACAAATTTTAGGCAGTCACATCAGGCATTCTGGCCAGACTAAATCGAAGTTTATGTGAAAATTAGGATTAACAATTTTTTATATCGAAAAAAAGAAATTTTTAAAAAAATAATGCAAATTTTGATTTTTAATTTTAATGAAAATTATTTAAATTAATTTTAACTCAAAATTTACGAAAATCTTACATATAATAATGTAAAATCTATTTTTAGATATGATGTTTTCAATTTATTTTCTTTTAAATTTTACTCATGTAAATTTCGTATGTCTAGAACCATAATTTTCATGAAAATTTGGGAAAAAATATTTTTAACTACTTATTTTCTTTGAATGTTTTTTTAAATGTAAATAAGTATTTATCGTAGTTTAAAATTATGGAAAATGAATTTTACTAAACATTTCTGTAAATCTAAAAAAAAAAAAACTATTGTCCAAATGCAGATATTTAGACACAAGAATTTACAATTATTTTTTCAGCAAATTAATTATGTGATTTCTAAAGGCAATTGTTGTAATTGCATTTTAAATAATTAATTAAAATTGCATTAAATTAAATAACTATTATTTAAAAAATAATTTAATATACATCATTTTATTTTTTCAATATAAAAAAATTGTGTTAGATCAGCTAATTAATACCAGCATATGATTAATTAGTAAATATACCCGGTATTTCAAAAAGTGTGTGCCAAAAAAAATATTGTATGTGTGTGTTTTTTGCGCCATAAAAGTGAAATTCTTGGCCAAAATGGCACAATTTTTGGAAGCCGTGATAGAATTTGTATAATTTTACAAGGGGTTCGTAATTAGCGACCATGAAAACCTACTAAATAACAATTTTAAGCCAAAATAAGCATTCGAAAAAAAATTTTGGTCTACATATGCCTTAACTTAATGACTACATTAAATTGACTGAATGTTCCTTGAGGTCCTATAATCACGTTACAAAAAATTCCATTAAAATCGGTGCTGTTTCCAAACTTTTCCACTATCGACACTTTTTTCCTGCTTATTCACTGTGTTATTTAAAAAATCCAGTAATCGAACACAGAAATCAATAAAAGGAATTAAAACACAATTTTAAGTAAAATTTTGCATATCATCAAATCTATCCATATTTCGATAAAATACTTAAGAACAAAAATTCTTTTTTTTTACAGACTTATTTGTGTTGAGTTAATATGGGTTGACCTTCGTTTAATAGCTCACATTAGAAAAGTGATATTTAAAATATCAATCTTCTAATGTGAGCTATCAATAAAGGCTCAATACCTGTACAAACTGAAGTTAGCAAAATTATGATGATATTCCAAACTGAAATCAAAGTTAACTTTGAAATGACCTTGAAGTTCAAGGTCAAATTCAAGGCCACAATTATAAAAATGATATTAGAGAGTTATTTTTGTGTTTAGGAATATTTTTGAATACCCAGTATTTTAGAAAACGATAATATAATGAAGTTCAAGGTCATACAATTGTGTAATGACATTAAATTTCAAGGTCATTCGATTGAATAGTATTCAAGGTCATTCAATGGAATATGACCAATACGCAAAAACAAATGTAATTAAATCTAGAGGGAATTATTGTTAAATCATAATTGGATTAGGAAGTAAAGTAAACAATAAAAAATATTCTTTTTTAGAAACCAAAATCAACAATTTTATTACAATTATTTTTTTTTTTTTTTTACAATTAAAATAACACAATTGATTTTTTTTTTAAACAAAACATAGTTTAAATAAGTTTTGACAAATATAATACAGTTTATTTCATTTGAAAGCACTTCAAATGAACAAAAAATAAAAATAAAACAATTTACAATTTCGAAAAAAAAAATTGTTGTACAAAAACACACAAACACGATAAAATAAACCAAATTTTTCCCACAAAACAATTTCGAAAACTTTCGTTTTGAAAAACTAAACAAGAACAAAAATTTGATGACGAATAAAAGAAAATAAAAACAGGTTACATATATTTTTGTTTTAATAAAATTTTTATTTTTCCTAAACTAAAAAACTGTTTTTCAACAAATAACAATGAATTTTAAATGTTTAAACAAAAAACATTTTTAAAAAAATTAATAAAAAAAAAGGCCTCTTGAAGTTTTTGAGATGAATGTGGGGTCATCGCATTCTCTTTTAGGTTTAGGATTTTTTTTTACAAGATCCTATAACAAAATAAAGACCCTCTGTTAGAAAATGTGTTGTTTTTGTACTATGTTTTTTTTTACGTATTGTAAATGGAATTATTTTGCTAATAAATAAAATAAATAAATAATAAATAAATAAATAAATAGAAATTAAATTATGTATAATCAGTTCCTGCTAAAAATTGAATTGATACGTGCTATTTTAAAAACGAATATTATGGCACTAACAAGAAAATCGGCATATTTTTAATTTCCGTTAGGTTATGTCTCGTTTAAATGAACTTTTATTTCCGCCATATTGTATTTTGAGAGACACCTATCGATTAATTTAGGACACATATCACATATCAATTCAAATAATTTTTTTTTTAAGTTGCAATTTTGATGAAAAAAATTCTAACTAGATTTTGAATCAGTAACTGAATCATCATGTTCTAAATGATTTGGATTCAATGGACAATTCTCTAAAGTATCTTTATCCGAATTCGAATCACGTTTCGTTAAATACGAATTAAATTGTTTGTGTAAATCAAAATTATTCAACAAATGTAAATTATTATTTAATAATGGTAAATTATTGTTATGACCTAAATTTGATAATAAATTCGGTAATTGTACGTTATTCGTATGATGTAAATTTAAATCAAAGTTTTTCGCATGATTTGAATTTAACGCGGCTTGATGATGTTTTAAAATATCGAAATTGATGTTATTTATCGTATTTTTATGTATGTCTAAATCAGTCTCTTCGTTTGAATGAATTTGAGCATGTAAATTACGATTTAAATTATTGTTAGTCGCAATATTTTGTAAATTAATTTGTCCTAAATAATTATGTAATGGTAGATTATTCGTCCGTTGATTATAATTTGATGTTATGTCTTTATGTAAGTTAATATCAGTCAAATGTTCAGAGGAATGTGAGTTTTTCACGAAGGATTTTATGTTACCAGTCGGTTGAACGGTTTGTACTACAGGAACGCTTTGTGCAATGTTATTATTTCGTAAACGATTTAATAAAAGAGCGTTTAATAACTGAGCGTTATTATTTTGTTGATTAACATTCGTTAAATCAACGTTAGAATGTTGATGATTTTGCTGTTGTTGATTTTGCAATAAATGCAAATAGTTAACGTATTGCTGAAGTTGTTGTAATTTTTGGTATTCGTTAATCGCATTATTTTGGACAATATTTTGATTTTCAATCACTGTTTGTTGATTCGATGTTGAATCAACATGTCTGTCACAGTTATGTGACGTACATCCCACCGAATTGATTACAGGGATTTGATATTTTTTAATTGTCTCCTTAATTTCAATATTTGCCGCGCTTTCAACATTCTGTTTTTGGGGTTGCTCAACATTTTGAGTAATTATCACCTCGTTGACTTGAGGTTGTGGTTGAATGATTTTTTCCTCGATTATTTCGATTTGTCGCTCGGGTACAACGTTTTGTTGTTCAATTTCAACAGTTTTAATAATTTCCCGTTCTCCAGATGAATTTTTAATAATTTTTTCATTAATAATAACATTTTCTCCTCCATTATTGCGGTTTTCTTCTGTGATTATTTTTTCTACGATTTGTTGTTGTTCTTGGCATGGTCTACGTTGAATATATTCGCGTCCTTGATCAATAACCACTTGATTCGATTGACATCCCGTATCAATATTTTCAGAAAATCTTATATCCTCGGTAATTATTGGTCGTTGTTGATCAACTTTTGTCTGTTGGATAACATACTTCTCTCCCGGATAATAAACGTGTTTTTCTGGTTTAATAATTTCAATTGTTTCCGTTTTATAAATCGGTTCACGTTGTAGAATATCATTTGTTTCAACGATTATTTCCGATTCTAATTGATTTTGATAGTTATTTTGATCGCAACTCGATTGGACTTGATTCGAACGAATATCAACAGTTTCAACGCAAGGATCAATTCGATCAATTCGATTTATTACCTCAACTTGTTTCTGTACATTTGGACGGATTAATCGTCTGTATCCATTAATTTCAACGTATTTATGTCCTAAATGATCAAAAACAATTTTTGGTTTCGATTTTTGTTGAACAACTGTGTTAAAGTTACTGAACCGATTGATATTGGATGAAAATCCAGCGTTTTGTGTAAATTGTGCCCCGATATTTATGTCAGTTTCACTATTTGTACTAGAAATCGCGTTTAAAGTGTTAATGGCATCCATATTACGAACAACTCCATCTAATTTTCTAGCTAGACGGTCATTATATTTACGACGAATATAGTTTAATAATCGCGAATTCCGTAATTTACTCAAAATAAAACTAATTGTCCGTTCAAAACGTTCCACAGAATCGTTAGAATCGATCTCACCGGAATTAACTTCGATATTATTTGCGGTTTCTTCAATTTGAACTAAATTAGCGGGTGTTAGAATTTGTTCTGGTTCCTCACGTTTTAATTTTAACGAGGCGAAATTATGAAAATTTTCTCCAAATCCTTGATCGTACATATGATTGATTCGGGAAAATTTCGCAGGTTTTGCGATTGAATTAAAGAATTGTACCTTTGGTGATGAGACCGTACTTTTGCAAGAACAATATGGCGTATTATGACGTTTGCATTTTTGTCCCGGTGGTAACAAAACAGCACCTGGAGGAATTTTTCCCGTGTATACGGGTTCGCGTCTTTGAATTTCACGTTCGATTTCATATAAATTTTCTTCATCAGTTTTAGCTACTCGCGATGGTATAATTATTTCCGGTTTTTGTAATTTTAATAAATCAGAATTAGCAGTTTGTTCGAGATTAATGGATGTAAATTCGGGGATACGGAAGTATTTATTATATTTATTCTCTTGTTTTTTAAGCGCAGGTATTTCTAAATATTTTTCATATAATTTCGAATCTTCTTCGTAATCTTGCTGTTGTTTTTCGCGTAATTTTTGTTTTAAATCAATCGCTTTGTACAACGTGGTCGAATCCTCCTTCTCAACATCGCCGGTTTCACTGGACGACATATCAACGTAGTTTTCTTGCATTGATTGCGTTGTCTTAAATAATTGATCGGTATTTGAATTAAATTGATTAACATTTTCTGACATTTCGGTACGCATGTACATATTGTTTTCGCTATTTTCTTCACTGATATCATCGGTTGACGCCGGCTGTAAATTAAATTTCCGTTGTGGATATGGTAATTTCTCAACTTTTGGTAAAAATCGTGTACCAAACATTGGTTTTGGATTTATGGCATACGATCGTGCCACCCGAGTTGTGGGACCCATATCTAAACCATTTATATCAAAAATACGTTGTTGGTATAATTCCCGAGCGATTCGTCGAGATTCTGGTACTTGTGGAGGTAAAAATCGTGTAACTTGTTGTTTTGGTTCTGGTTGTTTTGGTGATAATTCTGGTAAATATTGTAGTACTCCCATGTCACTCATTTGTTTTGCATTATATTTGGGATGTTTTAATAAGTTTTGAATTGTTGGGCACATTGGAGGTTGAAAATATTTACCGGTAACATCGATTTCATTGGTTTGCAATTGTTTATTATGAGCATTACCAAGATTATTCATTAATTTCGCTGCTTGTGGATAAGTAGCGAAAAATTTATGAATTGAAACGGGATTTTTATTATGATTTAATTCCTTGATTTTATTATATTTCTCAAATAAACGTATTAAATCTTTTAATTGATCAGGCTCAATTTTTGGGTCATTTTTAACAGTCGTTGGGATCAATGATTCTGTAGTCGTATCAGTATTTGTCGTTGTATAGATGTCACTGTCAGTCGTTGTAAAACCCTGTTCAGTCGTATCTTCATTGGTCAAATTAATATTTCTATTCTCAATTGGGACACTACAATCATTCCCTTGATTTTCAGCTAAATAAACTAAGAATTCTTGAAGTGAAGCTTCTGTAGTTTTATCATTTGAACCTAAATCACGTCTCCTTCGACTATGAGAACTTTGTTGTCCTAAATATTCGAGATATAACTTATATAATAAATCAGTATCGATTTCTGAATTTCCGATTGAATTAGCATAAGTATTATCTAAATTCAAAGCTTCGGTATAAGGTTGTAATCTATCGGTTTCAACTGTACCGTAAATTTTCGACAAGTAAGGTAGTGAATTCTCATCAGAATCGGTACTATCATTGTCAAAATAATCGTCATGGTAATTTGGATTTCTAACTTCTGGTTTCTCATAATCGTCATCATAATCACTATAAGAGTCATCACGGTCAGTTTGACGTGATGGTACCTCTTCTAAAATACTATAATCAGAATTTTTCAAACTATAATTTTCTAAGTTATCCGAATCGGGGATATATGGTACATTTGCCTCAATATATCGATCCTCATTATCTAACAAATTATCCGATTCATCTGAATTAGTATTACTACGTTCATACCTGTTATAATAATCGTTGGTATCTTCATTATCGTAATAACGAAGTTGTTCGACAATTGGACCACGAACTCCATCGCATGGTGTTAATGTAATACTTCCAGTACTATCGAATTGTTGGGCAGCGCTCAAACCACTAAGTCCTGATGAGTAAACTCCTAAATTGTTGCTGCTTAAACCATAACCGTTGCTGAGTTGTTGGTAGCTATCGTAACCGTTGCCTGATGATGATGATACGTAAGTGTTTGGTTGAAGAGCATTGTTTGAGTATACAGTTTGGCTACTGTATCCACCACCGATTGGGGTTAATTCACTTCCATCTGAGTATAATTCACCGTTGGCATCAGTGGCAACAGCTGGGTTTACGCTACGGCAATCTATAAACAAAAGTGAGTTGAAAAAATGGAACTTGCACGAGTTATTCTCAAAGAGGGCACAGAAAATCCCTAGGTCTTGGTGCTAGGAAATCACTTGCTGTAGCCGTCTTCTATTATTATTATAATTCGTTTATTTTGCACAAAAAAGTAAAAAAATGGCCTAGTGAAAATTAACATTCGAAACAATTCGAATATTTCCTGAGATTTACCACCATAAAATCGTAGAATTGTTGAAATTAAATGTAAAAATATGTGTTTACCTGGTGCAGGTAAAACAACACGATCAAGACGTGCAAGTAAACCATTCAATCGTTGTTGTGGAGCTGGTTGAACTGGAACTTGTAATTGATAGTTGTAGACAAAACGTTGAGGTGGTGGTGATGGTCTTGGTGGTGCTACAACTTGATATTCATAGGATCGTCGTGATTCTGGTAAGCTGTTTAATGGTATTTCAACTTGATATGGAAGAGCCTGCAATTAGAAATCAATTTATTAAAAAATTTGCTTTTAAACAAATGAACAATTCTATTGAATCTCAATAAAATTTCGCAAAATAAGAAAATCAAGAATTGGGTACTTTCGGTTGTGAAAATTAAATTAAGAAATTTGATAATATTCTGATTTTGAAATGGGTACTCATTTTCATGAAAACTTAAACGTTTTAAGCTAATTTTAGCTTGGTGAAAACGATTTGAATGCACAGTCTTAAGTGAAAATGAATGACCCAACAAAAAGTTCCAAAAGTTTCTAATTATAATAATTCTTCGCCTGATCAGAAATATTTAATTTCACTACTTGTAAATAATTTACTTTCATCCAATGGGAGAATCTCCTTAAATATTCTTTCCTTATTCATTCAAATTCCCATCGATTTTCGGTCAGTAAAAATATCAAAAAATCAAAAAAAAACTTACACGTTGACAAGGGCATGGTTGTCCTTTATAAATTATTTCAACATTTGAACTTGATGGTCCAAATTGTAAGTTTCCCTTGTTACACTGAAAAAAAAAGTACAGAAAATTAATTTTTAATATAATTTTTTACCCTGTAAGAGATGTAAAGTCAAAATTTATAACGATTGGGAGTATTATTCTGGGACAAAATTTATCCTTAATACAAAAACGTAAAGAATAATCCGATTTATGAGTTTTAAAGCTTGTTATAGAATGTTACTTTATCCTATATTAAAGTGATTCGGCTGTTACGTGACTAGTCAACTAGGCAATTTGTATGACGTAAATTATAAGAAATTGCTCTAAAAATATCGTAAACTAGGCAATTTGTATGACGTAAATGTAAAAAAAATGCTCTAAAAATATCGAAAAAGTTTCAAAAAATAAAGATTTTTTAATGATTTCTTTTTGGAAAGCATCGTAAGGTAATGTTTTTTTTTCCATAAACAGAATCTGTCACAATTTTAAAATGATATAATTAAAAATTGTATCGGACCACTTTAATAGCACATTCTAGAGCTTAAAAATTCTAGCTCGTAAAACATTTTCTTCTTTAAAATTATTTTTCGAATCTACATGAAATAAAATTTCGATGTAAATCTTTAAAACTGTTAAATACATACAAAAAAACGTTCGAATATAAATAATCTTCGAATATAACTTTTGTAGAAACTTAGAAAAAAAATTAAATCGTAAAAATTTGGTTTAATAACTTACCGATGTGCATCCACAATCAGCATTTATAGCTCCAATAACACAAAGTGTCACAATTAAAGCAAATGAATATTTCATTTTATATTTAATTATTAAAAAAAAAGAAATAAATTAATTAATTAATTAATATTCACCACCTCACGTTAACAAATAATTAAATAAAATGAATATAATTTTGGTAATCGCTAGAACTTATATTTATACTTATTATAAAATTATTTTAAAAATTATTTATTTATTTATTTATTTTTGAAAAAATAGTTTATTTTTGTTAAAATTATGCTTGGAACAGTAAATTTTTATTTTTGTAAATCATAATATTTAATTAATTTTTTTTTAAATAATTTTTTCCGCATTTAAAAATGTTATGAATTTTGCATAATTTCTATTTTTTTGTTTTGTTAAATAATAGTAAAATAAAATTTTTGCTTTTATTTTTCATTCAAGGGTATTTAAAAATTTAAAAGGTTTCAGTTTGTAATTTGGGATGTAAAAATTTATTTGATAATTTTCTTCGCTGTCGAATAGAGTGACACGCAACTTAAAGACGTCTGGAATTCGTCCAAAAATTTTGAAAATTCTGAGTAAAGTAATACAAATTTTGTAATTATGAATCTAAAATATAATAAATACTCTTGAAAAGTAACCAATTTTATGTTATTTGGGCTTTTATTAACATTGGCAAATAATAAATTACACAAGCTGGGCAATTTTAATCTATAATGGCTAATTGCTCATTTTGTAGTAAACCAATCAAAAAATAACTTTGACAAAAGTTGCAAAGCTTGTCTCCCCATGTTCAGACATCAGATTGGCCTAGTTCTTTGGGTGTCTTGATAGCCAATTTAGATCCTAAACGGTAAGAGATAGAATAACACGAAATGCGACTTATGTTTATTTTTATTTTCGATACGCATGAAATTTTTCTCGATTTTTTGCAATCTTCTTAAGGAGTCGGGTTTTCTTAAACGCTTTTCGTATGAGACTTTTGTATTTTCTAGAGTTTTTAGATCCCAAAAATTTCGAAAATTCAGTTCATTTAACTATTAAACTAATGTTCTCTAAAGAATTGCCTGAAATCGATTCGATAAATCGCTTTTCGTGTGAGATTTATGACGATATCTCATAAACTATGCATCCAATCGCCAAATGAACCCGATTTTTGAATTTTTTGAGACAAAATTACCTTATAAACTGAGTTTTATCGAAATCAGAGAAGAAAAATTTATTTCGATTTTTTGGAAATTTTTGAAGGGATTTCGTACCCCTTAGAAAAAATCAAAAAAATCGACAAAAATTTGGTGTTTCCAAATTTGATAAAATTCAGTATATGAGGTAATTTTGACCCAAAAAGTTCAAAAATCGCGTTAATTTAGCGATTGGATGCATAGTTTTTGATATATCGTCCAAAATTCTATCCAAATTGTGATTTTCTCAGAAATTATGCATCCAATCGCCAAATAAACCCGATTTTTGAATTTTTTGGGTCAAAATTACCTTATAAACTGAGTTTTATCGAAATCAGACAAGAAAAATTTATTTCGATTTTTTGGAAATTGTTGAAGGGGTACCCCTTAGAAAAAATCCAAAAAATCGACAAAAATTTGGTGTTTCCAAATTTGATATAATTCAGTATATAAGGTAATTTTGACCCAAAAAGTTCAAAAATCGCGTTAATTTAGCGATTGGATGCATAGTTTTTGATATATCGTCCAAAATTCTATACAAAATGTGATTTTCTCAGAAATTATGGATCCAATCGGGACAAGAACCCGATTTTTGAATTTTTTAGGTCAATATTACCTTATAAACTGACTTTTATCGAAATCAGAAGCGAAAAATTTATTTCGATTTTTTGAAAATTTCTTTATGGGTTTACCCCTTAGAAAGAGTTATTTTTCTCCCTTTTCCTATTAAATAATAGTTTTCCAAATTAATCTTTTTAAAATTAGTCTTGTTACATAATAAAGCATACCTACCTTTAAAACCACTTCGATACTATCAATAAAGCTCAATAAAGCATATCATCGAATTGTAACCTTATTATTAAATAAATGATCAGATCTTTCTCGATCGATTTTTCGAATTGAAGAAATCATCCCTGAATCATTAACAGCAGAACGAATTGAAATTGGAAATCAAGTATGTAATTTACGATTAAATAAATCACAGAAAAATATTTATTGAATGGTCGGAAAATAAGTACAATATGCTAATATAATAAGAAAGTTATTAACAATTTATTTTCTGAATTCTGCATTTCATTTAAAGACTGGAAAATAGGAAAACTATCTCCATCAGGCAATATGAAACGTTGATTTTGCAGTGTTCAAATATAAGATACTGAGATAATTAGCTGGTTATTGATAAATATTTTTATAGTCGTTTTTTCGACATATTCGAGGTGTCAGACATGTTTCATATTATTTGTCAAAGAACATTATTTTAGCCTGTATTAGTTAAAGTTTTTAAGCTATTCAATTAAAAAAACAAATAGTATCTATAAATTTTTTACATGACATCAAAACGACATGTTTTGGAAAATTTAAAGGGAAAACACCCCAAAATAAAAAAATTTGTGATTTTTTCTCTATACGCTTAGTTTTTCGAAATAAAAATTCTTGAAAAACAAAAAATGCAATAAACGTTTTTCGAAATTTTTTCTGACTCTTAGGAGGCAAATTCGCTTAGCTAGCACAACTCCTGCGCTACGAATTTTTTTAAGAAATCTTTATTAAATTTATTTATCATTTACCTGAAAGGTTATTACTAGAAAATTTAGGATAAAATGAAATATAAAAAAAGCCATAAATATTTTTTTTTAAAACGTGTTTTTTTTAATAATTTTGCAACAAAAAACAAATATAACAACAAATGACACAGTAAAATTTTCTAAACAACAATAAAAAAAAAAGTATGTGAACAATAAATCCATCAATCACAAATTCTTAGTTTCCAGAACATCCACCGCTTAATTTTTGTACCAAAATACCACTGGTACCTGCATTGGCTGAGTAACTATTTGGTCCATATGAGCCACCATAACTTCCACTGTAACCGTTGGAACCGCTGCTGTACACGCTGTAACCAATATCTTCAACATCTTCATCACTTCCATAAGCTGCACTTACATCAGCATCTTCTAAGTATTCTAATTGTTGATTTCTGTTGATGACTGCACCAGGTACGAATCCATCGTTGCGTAATACAACTGGGCTGGATGGTAAATCATCGTATTGAGCACTTTGGACAGCTTGGTTGACGATATATTGATTACGGTTTTGGCTGAGTGATTCTGGAACGTATCCAATATCTCTGTAGCTCAAGTAAGCTTGGTTAGCAGACAAGCTTTGGTCGTTAGCTTCTAATTCATCTTGTTGGATTTGTAATAAATCTTCAGCAGCTTCTTCTTCCAATTGACTTCCAGCACCACATCCATAAGCACGTACATTTGGTTTCAATTCAACGATTTGTCGGTCAACAGTGAATAAACGTTCTTCTGGAATGTCAACAGTTTGTTTTTGGATTGGTGAATCCTTGGGGATTTGACGGAAACCGAATTGTAAACGTTCTTCTGGTACACTACGTGCGGCTTGTTGTTGTAAACCGTATGCCAAAGTTAGGGAAACAGCATCAGCTGGTGCCAAAGGTTGTTGTGGTGAATAGAAGTTATTGAATGCATCATCGTTGGCAATGTTGCTTGATGAAGAACCGCTACCGTATGTAGCGGCGTAGCTACCACCATTCAAGTAATCGTATTCACTACCGGTTTCTTCTGGTTCGAAATTGTTTAGAGATGGTGGAGCTGGGATTGGTAAAGAGTAGTCTAATGCATAAGGTAATGGAGAACTGTATGATTGGATTTGCTGAGGACAAAAGAAAAAAAAAATTAGTTTGAATAATAAAAATGATTACGTTCAGAATCGAACTAATTTATTGTATCCAACTTCCAGAGTTGTCAAAACTTAAATTATTAACACCCAAGAGTGAGATATTAACACCCAAGGACCGGGTTAAACTAGAAATTTCAAAAATGGTTTCTGAACGTAAAGAAAAAAATACTTTTTTATCGTAAATGTTTAGCATCGTAAACGCTTTCGTACTTGTTGATAACGTTGTTGGCATGAGTTGCATCGTTGTTTTGGCACGTATGCTGGTGATACAATACTGTTACCACATGAGCAAACATCTCCAATTGGACGGAATTTTTCAACACCGGGTACTTTAGTGCAGATCACACGTGGTGGTGATGGTTGAATTCTTTGTGGTCGTACTGGACGTACAACATTCACTTGACATCCACAAACATCGGTACCACCGCCCAAATTACCGCATGTTGGACAAGATGCCTGTAAATAAATAAATAAATTACAAAATTGTTGAAAAAAATCATTTTTGGTCGTTTTCGAATATATACTTACTTGTGCACAGACTAAAAGGGCAGCAAGCCCTAATAATACGAGTTTTCCTACCATGTTCCAAGAATTTATTTAGTGACTAGGATGAATTTAAAAGAATTTGACTGGTTGTCTTCTTCGATTGTATTAAAAAGACAACACAAGTGAACTGTGATTTTAACGAACGGTTTTCGAAGTTTTTATACTCAACTATTTTCACATAATAGTTTATAGTAAAAGTATTATTATTATTTATTTTTTTTCAAAATATTATAACAAATTTTTTTTTGTTATTTTTAATTTAATAGTCAGCATTTATATATGAGGGACTTCATATTCGTGCCAAACAAATTTTGTTATTTGAAAATTTGTTAAATATTTTTGTTTTAATATGTTTAAAAAAAAAATTCTTACAATATTTTCCTATTTTTTTTTGTAAATTAATTTCTTTTTTTTAATGTAATTTTTACGTGAATTAAGTAAAAAAATTTACAGATTTTTATGTAAAAAATCAATGTTGATTGCATTCATGTTGTAATGATTGCATACATCATGACAGAGATGAATTGTAAGAAAAAACTGGATCAAACAATTTCATATTAATTTTGAAGTATTGTTATCCACCTGGTATCTGAAATATGTTTTCAATGGATTTTTATGATTTAAGGTCCCTAGAATGTCAATAGAATTCTGGAAATATCCTTTTTAGTCGTTATTCTATGCCAAAACGAAATCTCAAACGAAAAAATTCATGCTTAAGTGGAACTTATCATATAAATTTTTCGGGTTTTTTCAAATTTTCTCGAAAAATATTACAAGTATCTTTTTTTAAATATACTTTGATATTAGATAAACTATCTAGGAAAAGGTTTTCTTGAGAGGCTTGAGAAAATCGAGTAAAACTAACTTTTGTTTTTTCTAAAACAAAATACCTAAAGACTCCTTTTGAGACCTAAATTTCGTTAAACGTAAACTCAATTTTTCTTCATTAAAGGAATAATTAGATTTAATTTTATTAATAGTCCGAATTATTCCTTTTTGGCGAAGGTCTTCTTCAAATGGAGTGAATCTTGAAAAGATGAAAGAATAAAATTTATAAGCTTTGTCTAATTTGTATATCCTGTATATATGAAATATATATCAAGATATACCAATTTTATTCTTGGGTCCTTTGAACCCATCTTGTAAACCATTAGAGAGAGAACAAACGCTTAAAGTAAATAATGTTCCTTATATAAAAATTGACAACTTTTGTTTGAAACGTTTTTTCGTATATCTCATTGTTTATCTATGAGTGCGCAAATTAGGGCAAAACTTTGGTGTTTGGTGACCATTTTCTCCAAAACTATAAAACATTATTACCTGAAAGTTTACAGGTATCAACTAGGTGAACTAATGGTATTGTGAAAGATTCTTGAAAAACGAAGAAATGTTCTAGAAACTATTTTTGGAATTTCCGAAAACCAAAACAATTGGCGACCGAAAGGCTGCCATAATTGTGTTGTTTTTAAACTCTGATTGAAATTTTTCTTCTATCTTTACTAGGCTTTACTAGATTGATCCGCAAACGAATACGCAAACTTTAAGAGCAAAGGTATTGCTTAAACAGATTTTAGCCTTAAAATTGCTTCTTACGGTTTTGTCCGTAGTTTTTTAGTTATTAGGTTTGGATAAAAGTGTTTTCGATTTAAAAAAATATAAATCCCCAATTTTGTTTCATAAAGGAAATAAAAATTCAAAAAGACTTTAGCCATCATTCGTTCCGGATTTCAGGGCCGACTTATTTTTTTATAAATTTTCCACGAAATGTTTTAAGCTCTTAAGGAAGACAATCGTCCAAGTACATTGGTCTTAAAATCAGGCTTATTTTTAACTAATAGAGTTAAAAAGATGATAGACAGCCCCCTATCAAGAAAGCATAATGATAAAAATATATGTATTTCCATGAAAACACCTTACGATTTACATATCGTTTGATTAAAATTGCAGAAAAGGAATAAAAATAGTACTCCGAAGATCAAAACTTAAGTTTCTTGGCAAAAGAAACCAAATTTATTTATATTTGGTTTGGACAATCTTTGTTAGATGGCACCTTCAAGCTTGAAAATAAAATTTGTGTAAAGTATTTTTATTTTCATTAAAAAAATGGAAACTCAACGCTTTAAATTTAAAATCGTAATTTAAAACAACGCTTATGTTTTGTTTTAAAATTTACACCACCATTTTTTGTTTTCCATAGGGAAATTTATATAAAATTATTTTCCACTACACAACTCTCTTGAAGATAGTTACAAGTTAACCATTTATCAGTCAAGTGTAGTATCCTCATATCGTTTACATAACACATTTCGAAGATTAGATAAATAAATTAGCACTCAAGGTAAGAATAAACATAATTGATACCTTAAATATTTATTTAACTAATCAATAATTCTTATCAATCAAATTTACAATTTTTAACAGATGATTGGTAATAGTGTTGTACGATTAGCTACCTCGGCAGCAGTTAAAGTACCTTCACGAAGCATGAGTGGTATTGGAGTCGCAGGTCCCCCACAAAACCGTATTGGATTCCCATTAAAATTAGCATATGGTGGAGCTATGATTGGTGGAGCATGTTTTTATCCATTCTGGGTTTTAGTCCACCTTAAAGATTACAAAGGAAAAGAATAATCATCTCAATTTTTAAATGTAATTTTAGTTGTAAATAAATACTCGAATATTTAAATCAATAAATGTAGACAGCTTAGAAAAATTCATTTGTTATTTATTGTTTTAAATAAAAATTTAATCCGAGTTAATTTGTTTTAATTAGCACTCGTTTAAGAAAGTCAAGTCTGCAAATCGATTACCAAAATATATTACAAATGTCAAAAGTAACTTCAAAACATAAGCGAGGCTTTAGTGAAATTATTTAGGGAACATCGGAAGCAGTTTTTGATATGGTTTTCTAGAATGTCGTTTCCCTGTGAATAAAAATTTAACGAAGCGATTTTTTTATATTGATTACTATTATTAAAGATACTACACACGGAACAATTTATGGGGGAAAAGAGAAGCCACCGCCTATGGAAAAAGTTGTTAGGTGTAAGACCACGAACCCATATAACAAGGACGTGAAACTCCTAGTATATATACGGACGTGAAACTTGAGTGGAAAAGAGTACCAGCAAAAAAATCGCCTATCTGGACAGGGTCTAGGTCGTTGCGTATTTTGTACTTGTAATTCATCAAGTTAACTTTGTTTAGAGTAATTTAAAGTGGCTAAAAATCAAATCATTATAAGAGCTGATTCGGAATAATTTCAATGACCCAACGGAAAAAAAAAGGTTAAGCTCGACTGGAAGCCCAGCTCTAAAATTTCCAACCGTTTTGAAATACTGTCAAATACTACATCTGGATCTAGGCTTACAAATCTTCCCGTTTTTATTGGTCCCGATCAATTGTTCCGTGTGTAGCATTACCCTATTAGGATATTATTCTTAATCAAAAATATTGGCAATCTTTAAAACTTTAAGAATATTGATAATATTGTTTTTAAAGTTCAATTTTATCCAAAACGATTATAAAATCGTAATTTATTTTCCAATAGAAATTTATTTTATAAAGATTAATTTTTCATAATATGAGTTTGTCATATTTCCACATGAAGTTAGCTATGGAATAAAATAACTAAATTCAAAAAAAATTTTACTACTAAGAATAAACTCCGGAATTAATATAAAATTCTTTTTTAATTAAATCACTTTAGAATACTAAATTACTAAATCTAATAAAAAAAAGTAATCTTTGTAATTTGATCAGATTTTTTTAATTATTTAATGACTAAATAAACATACAATTTTTTGAAAGTGACGAAATCGACGCATGACAGGGAAAATAATTTTTTATCTTGACGGTTTGCTAAATTCTCGTTCTAGGTCGTCCTTGAACATTCAAGCATAATTATTAATTGAAGCAACAACAGATAAAATTCTAATAAAAAAACAAAAAATGTCTCAAAAAGTTCAAGACGTTAAAGACCAAATAAATAATGCACTTAACGATCGTTCAAAACCATGGACACAGGCTTTCGATATCATTGAAGCAAAAACCGGTGTAAATCGTTTATATGCATTTATTGGTATGTAATAAAAAATTTGCTAGTCATTTAATTACTCTCTTGAATATCAGTCCCTCTCGAATAATAATGGAATCTCTTTGGATAGGTATTGTTGGAATCGTGGCATTATGGTTAGTTTTTGGATATGCATCACAACTTTTATGTAACTTAATTGGATTCGTGTATCCATTATTTGCATCGATGAAAGCATTGGAAACGTTAAATCGTGAAGATGACACAAAATGGTTAACATATTGGGTTGTATTCGCTGCATTCTCGTTATCGGAATTCTTTGCTGATCTTATTGTAGGATGGTTCCCAGTTTATTGGTTATTAAAGGTATGTGCCCCTTTGTTTTTTTTTAATATAACGGACAAAATGTCGGAAAATTTAAAAGTATTTTCTTTGTTTTAATCAGTTTAAAGTACAAGGTTTGAAGATACGTGTGAAAAAAAAATGTCGGTCAATATTGACCACATAAAGATATACTTTGGTTTTATTTATTGGAAATAAATGTCTCATGTTTTGTATTTACCAATTTAGTTTTATTTTTTTGGGTTTAGTTGGATTTTTATATGTATTTATGGCGGGGTGGTGTGAGTGGTGCAACAGAAAAACTTAATTAAGAAAAAGTTTATTACCCCTCTTGTGTATATGAAACTCCTTGTACATTATTATCAATAGGGTATTAACGTTAGTCAAAAATAAATCATGAAATTTGAAAGCTTCTTCATTCCCCTTTAGAATTAC
The DNA here is from genome assembly GCF_905475395.1 of Chrysoperla carnea. Classification (NCBI taxonomy): domain Eukaryota; kingdom Metazoa; phylum Arthropoda; class Insecta; order Neuroptera; family Chrysopidae; genus Chrysoperla; species Chrysoperla carnea. Next base: position 4,828,934 of record NC_058341.1, read on the forward strand.
ATTAAAATAAACTTTTCATCATACTTTTTACGGAAAAATTATTAAAATTACAATTATAAAAATAATTATTTTAAAAAAAAATGAATTTTATGTATTTTCTATAAAAAATGATTTCGATAAACACCCGGCATTGGCATATTAATCATACCACCAGTAGGATACGGTACAGAACTGGGCGATGGATAAAAATTACTATTTGGTGGTGTATTTACATAATTTGGACCAATATTTGGATTTGTTGGACCTAATATTGATCGTGTATTCATTAATTCTTTCATTTTATCAACTTTTACTTTTAACAAATGCATATTTTTTCGTAAATTTGCAAAATCTTCTAGAAATTGTTCAACATCCATATCGCCAAGTAAAAAATGTTGTGCCATTTTTTCTGATTCCTCTTCTTTATTAGACGCTTGGATTTGTAAACTGCTGTATGCATCTTCTGTTGATAAATTATCGGGTCTTGATTCTATAGATAATCAGAAATACAATTTTTTTTAGATAAATAGAGTATTATCGTTAGTCAAATTAGTTAAAAGGTATTTGTAGATTTTCCTTCCTCAAAATTCTTTTTAAATTCTGGTTAATTGTATACTTTAAAAGATTTACTAAACATTTCAGCTTTCTAAAGTGGTACAAACCACTTTTATAAGGGCCCTTCAGTATGAAATACCGGGATTCGTGGAGATGGGGGTCGAAAAACTAACTTAATGATCTTCCTCCTTAACGTTTTTAAGTTTATTTGATTCATTATATACTAAAGAAAATTTTCTGAGCATATCAAGATTTTAAATGGATACAAAACTATTTTTAGTACTCTTTAAATTGGGGCTGAACCTAACAGACAATTTGTTAAAAGGCATTTATAGATTTTCTTCCCTCACAATAATTCTCTTTAAAATTGATTAATCATATACTTCAAAAGATTCACTGAACGTTTCAGCTTTCTAAAGTGGCGCAAATTGTCTGCTGGCTTCAGTCCCAATATTAAGAGCCCCGTAAAAATAATTTTGCAACCATTTAAAATCTTAATATGCTCAGAACACTTTCTTTAGTATATAATTAATCAAATTATATCCAAAACGTTAGGGAAGAAAATCATTAAGTTGGTTTTTCGACTCCCCATCTTCACGAATCCCGGTATTCCATACTTGTCTCCCTATAAAAGGAGTTTGTACCGCTTTAGTAACTTGAACCTTTATAAAACTTATTATTATTTAAGTATAAGGGTTTGGCTATTTAGCAGATTTGCTGAAGCTAGTTTCAATAAAAGAAAAAAAGTATAAGGTCATAAAAATTTATAATTTTCATTAATATTTTGGTTTTTTCAAATTGATAATGATGTACAGGGAGTTCATATATACATGAGACGAGAATAAATTTGTCTGGTAGCTCTGTTCACTGTCAAAAATTGTTCAACATGTCAAAAGAGAAATTTTGCTAGAATCTTAATCATTGCACGATTTTGGAATGAATATTTTTCCCTTTTTTTAAAATATTTTTCAGGGTACTTGCAGTCTATTTAACTAATAAAATATTTTTGTATCTTTTCCAGTGCCTTTTCCTAATCTGGTGCATGATTCCTTCAGAATTGAATGGTTCAGTTATTATTTATAATAGATTATTACGACCATTATTTTTAAAACATCAAGGTACTATCGATCATAATGTTGATAATTTAACAAAAACAGGTTAGTGTTACAACTTTTGTATGAAGTTTTTTTTAATCAAATTTATTTATTGTTTTATTATGCATTATCATTACAAAATAAAATTAATTTTCCATTTTATATTTCAAAGAAATTTTATATCTATTTTAAAATTAAATAGAAGGAAGGAAGAAAATAAAATTAAATAGAGATATGCAAAAGTCTCTAAAAGGCTTTTGAAGTAAGCATAGAAAATTCTAAAAATCATTTTATACGAGATTCAGCAAAGCAGTTTCGAAATGACTGTCATATATTACTCCTAGCCCTCGATTTAATAAACCTACAATTGTAGGTCATTTCTTTTAGAATAACACGCAAGACCGAATCTATTATATCGGGACCCCTAGAAAATGAAAGTTTTCAGGGCCATTTTGAAAGTTTCTTTTTTAATCGCCATTAACGCATGCATATTATTAATTACACTTCTCAATACTAGATGATTCTATTCTGCCAAAATGAAGTATTTCATCAACTTCTTTCTCTTGCCAATTCAGGGCCCTAAATAACCATTTTTCCCAATGGTTAATCCCACCCTGGTTACACGTCACTTAACATAATTAAGGAAGACTTACGAAAATTTCTTATAAAAACATCTCCCCCTATTTCAATTAAGAAAGAAAAGGATAATTTAAAAATTAAAAATTTATTTTTCAGCTAAAAAATTTGTTGCTGATCATCTCGCTAAAAGTGATTGAAAAAAAAACTCTAAAAATACTAGGGCCCATTTTTTAAATAAATTTCTTTTGTGTTCTTTTTTTCATAATTTTTTATTTTGTAATTTTGATTATTTTTTTTTTTATATAAAAAGAGTTTGACTAGTATTTAATTTTTCACATAAACTGAATCACTTTATACATTTATTTACAAGTAAAATGGTTTGGATTTCTGGGAAAACAACAAAAATTTTCTGTTTTTTCACAGTTTATGCGAAATTTAATTTTTTTTTTAATCTTATTTCTGCTATGGATAGTTTTTGATCTTTTTTTTAAGAGGAGTTTTTTTTTTTAAATGTATTTTGTAGTTAATGATTAAGTAGTTGTTTATGGTTCTAAAAATACGGTTTGTTAAATATATACATTTTTTTTTTTTTAATTTTAAATAAAAAATACCTTTATTGATGTGGTGTTTTAATACGCATACAGAATGAGCCAAAAGTTACGTTTCATTGAAAACAATTAGGTAATCTTACTTTTGTTTTGCTTGTGAATTGTCTTGCTTTATTTCCATATGAATGTTATAAAGATACCTTACGATGGGTCGTAACTTTTGGCCCACGCTAACTTTGTTAAAGTTGTGACATTTTGTTGATTTATGGGAAAAGATATATCATTCAATTATTTAATTATTAAAATAATACCAAAGAATATTACAATCATATCAAGAACGAAAAGTTTCAACTAGAAGCTTTTATGCTTCGTTGTTAGTCTCGACATGAATTTATCTCTTCGATAGAACACATTATCGATAGGAATTATTGCAGTGTTCGTTTCTTGACGTAATTGTAATAATCTTTGGTGTTAAAGGATGTTCAAATTTTAGGTAGAAATTATATAAATGCATATCAGACAAGTGACGTGATATCCTCTTCCAGCTCGCACAAGTTCTTAATTTTATAATTTCAAAGATATTTTTGGTTAATTGTGATTCAATTTTTGGCTATATCCTCGATTATGTTGCCTAAGTGACGATTTAACTTTTCACCAAATTAATTAAAACATTAAAAATAATTTTGTATAATAAAGAGGCGTTATTCAATCGTATAACGCTCTATTTTTTTCTCAGTATCAAACTAATCGTCTAAACGCAATCGGTACTTAATAATCAAAAAAAGGGTACCGCAAATGGGTCCCTGTTCTTAAAACAAGGGGTCCTCTGCGCAGTTCTTGAGAACAACCTATCAACCGAAGGTTAGACAACTCCGGTTAAGAGGAGTTACACGGAAAACCCACAGCTTCTTCTCAACGCTTCGTACCCAATCATGTTATACCTCACACCGGTTTCTGCAGGTACAAATAATATTTCATGGAGGTTTCACAGCCGGTATTTTTTAAGGTGATAAATTTCAAATTATACCTTAAATTTGAACAGCCTATATTTTTTTAAATTTTGAAAATAATAATACCACGAGCTTTCCCCTTTTTTGTTTTAAGTTAATTATATTTTTGAGTATTATTCAATTTTAATGAGAAATTAGAAATTTTAAATCGTAGCTTAATAAATAAAAATTTTAAAAAAGACAAATAGAAAAAAAAAACATTGTTCACCGATTTATACCTCATGCAGTTCAAAGAATTATAAAAATTTATCAAAAGTAATTTTGAAAATTGTCATGTAAATATAAATATAAAGCTTTTCAGCACTATTTAAAAAAAATTTCGAGGCCTTGCTTGTTTTAGACAAAAATGAAAAAGAATATGAATTGCACTGCCAAAAATTAATTTTTGGTGTAAATAAGTAAAATTAAAGGAATTGTAAGAAAAAAACTGTTGTTAAATAGAATACAAATATTTTTCTTTTCTTGAACTGTTGATATTGTAAAAAAAAACAATTATAATTAAGATTTATTTAAATAAAAAAAAACATTTTGATGAAAATTCACTATTGACGTTAATTATTATTTATTTTTATTTCAATTAATGCCATTCTTTTACCAAAAAGCTGCAAAGTCGTCGCCAAACGGTTGATCGCAGTAGAGAAAGACCAGATAAAGTAGACGAGGATAGCTTTAGAGATATACTTCTTATAAAATTCTCGATAAAACAAGGTAATTTTGACCTTAAGTCGGGTTCATTTGCTGATTGAATGGACAGTTTCTGAGATAGCGTCCAAAATGTCATACATCCATGTCCTAGATCCATTTTAAATTCTTCTATAAATTATGGAGGATAGAGGTAAGGAAGATCATCTTAATGTATCAATAAGCATTAAATATGGATGGCGCTGCTATAGCAAAAGTGTACATTTCAAAGCGCTATTCTGGTCAATTCTGGACTATTATTTAATGCTTTCAACTGGATACTTTATTATTTTAACCCCAGAACATTTATAATAAGGACTTGAAACATGCTATGCCGAGGCGCTCGTGGCTGAATTTGAGATGCCTATCTGGACGGGGTCATCTGTTCTTGCGTACTTTTACTGCGCATCAGGCTGTCTAAATGATTGGAAATATGTTTTCATTCGCTTTCAATCGATTGAAAACGACTAAAAATTGAAAACAAAAGACAGCCAGATCGCAGCACAAAGTATGAAACGACCAACGGGACTAAACCTCGCCCAGATAGGTGCCTTTTTACCTGCTACCTTCTCCACTCTAGTTTTACGTCTTTAATACACTTTCAGTGTAATAAATAAAAAGCAAATTTTTTAAAACAAAAATTTATTTATTCAATTTCATTTATTTTTTTTACAATTCAGAACAAGCCTGTGACAAAATATCTCCACATTTTGTAGAAATTTTAATATCAGCTAAATGATCACCTCGTGTTTTTCCAATATTTACAATTGCAATTGGTATTTGTAATTCAGATGCTTGTAATGCAATTCGATACGATGAAAAAACAGTTAAACTAGATCCTAAAACTAATAAAGCATCACTCTCCTCCACATTGTTTGTAACGGATACAGCTCGTCCTCGTGGTATTGTATCACCAAAAAATACAATATCTGGTTTTAGCATTCCGTATGTACATTTTGGACAATCGGGCAGAATAAAGCTTTCAATTTGTTCCTATGGAAAAAAAAATATGTTCAATTTATAAGGATGAATTTTTGTTAACGTCGAGTTGAGAAAATTGATTTCACACCTGTGATAATTCAACATCGCCATCAGGTCGAATAGCATGTGATGTTGCAACCATATTAGGATTTAATTGATTTAACGTATTTTGGAATTCATGTCGATCCACGCTATAATCACATTTTAAGCAAATCACTTTATAACCACTCCCATGCAATTCTATAACATTTTTCGATCCAGCTTTATGATGCAATTTATCCACATTTTGTGTTATTATCACAGAAGTTTTTCCATATTTTAATTCTAAATCGCATACACTTTTATGATTAATATTCGGTTGACGCTGCGAAAAACCAGGCCATCCGACATAATTACGTGCCCAGTAACGGCGACGAACTTCTGCTGATCGTATAAAATCTGGAAACTGTACCGGTTTATGGTTAGTACGTTCATATAATCCAACTCCTTCTGATCTATAATCTGGAATTCCTATACCATAAAATAATTTTTCAGTTTTTTTTTTTTCGCCAATTTTTTTATTCAATTATGATAATGAAAATTGAAATGAATTTAAAAGATCAGTGCGCTAAGGATGTTATGAACATATTTCAGAACTTATCCTTTGAATAATTACTAATAGATTGCTAATATTTAGTAAATCGTCTTGGTTTCGGTAAACGTAATTATGGTAGTCAGCGCTCACAGTGAGCGATACTTGACGCTGAGCGATCAATGATATCCAAATACTATTTTGTTCTTTGCATATTCTTTAAGTTGTGGAAATATTTCAAACAAATGACTTAAAAAGTCTTACAAATACAATCAAGTCTTTTACTCTGAAATATTTTCACATGAATTAATTCAATTCAATAACTGCATTCAGTAAAAAATCATAACTCGTTCATTGATCGATAGTCTTCTGAATGCACCCAATATTTCAATTGTTTTTTTTTAGTCCAAAGGCGCAATCATGGAGGTTAGAGAGAAACCTCCATGGGCGCAATCATCGCCTTTTTTCTCAAAATACGATAATTATTCAAAGAATAAAGTAGTAAGATATTTATTGCTTATATAAAAAACTTTTATTGGTTTATACAAGGAAAATAAATACCTGATTCTGTGGAAATCCCTGCCCCAGTTAAAACACATATTTTTTTATGATTGGTTAAGAATCCTTTTAATTTTACTAAATCAATTTCATTTACTGGATCGTATTTAGGTACACAACTAAAATTTGATAAATTTCGTACACATGTATTCAAAAAAATTGGATTGATACGTAATAAATGCATTATTTTTTCAAAAAGATCAAACGTCAAAGTGACAGATGTTTGACAGTTTTGTATTGCAATCGAAATTATGTAACAGAAAAGTTTTTCGACTCAAATATACTTAGAAAAATTATTTTTATATAAATTTTAATCTAACTTAACCCTGAACCAACATACTAATTAATTTTAAGACAATTTTGATAATAGAATTTGGCATCTAAATTAGATCTGGGCAGTATTTTTCAAAATACAAAGAGCTTTGTTCTAAATTAATCAAAAAATTACCCTCGAAAACAAGCTTCCAAGTTCCTAATGAGTTTCTAAAAAGTTTTTTTTTAACCAACTTAAAGGAGAGGAGGCTACCAATTCGACTGTATTTTTTTTTTTATTTTTTTTTTGTTTGTTACCTTAGAACTTTCGACTGGGTGAACCAATTTTGATGATTCTTTATCTATTTGAAAGGTAGTGCTTCCCGTGTGGTCCCATTTCATTTTGGTCAAGTCTGATAACGGCGTCCATGAGAAAATCATAAAAGTCTTAAAATTTGCATTACAAGTATGCACGACAAGAGGACGAATAACTCAATATCACGCCAACCGATTTCGATGATTCTTTTTTTAGTGATAAATTAGTTAGTGTACTTTAGATTCACTAAAAATCACAAAATAAAAAAACTTTTAACAAAAAGAAAACCGACTTCAAAAGATAAATTTTTCCAAAATAAATTAATATGCACTAAAAAGTACAAAAATAACGATAATATAATGTAGTTAAAATTATTGTTATTTTTGGAGTCGGTATCAACCAAGATAATGTAGCAAATTGCTCTGTCAGAGTTGTTTGCTTGGCTGACACCGACTCCAAAAATAACAATAATTTTAACTACATTATATTATCGTTATTCTTTACTTTTTAGTGCATATTAATTTATTTTGGAAAAATTTATCTTTTGAAGTCGGTTTTCTTTTTGTTAAAAGTTTTTTTATTTATTTTCGAGCCAAACTGTGCTCCTTAAAACATGTAAATTTTTCTACTACTTTTAAAAATATTCAATACGTTCCTGTGACATAATATTCATGTTTTTTAAATTTTGCCCAGCTCTAAATTATTAAATTATACATTTTAATTTTACAAATATAGTTTTTTTACACAAATCAAAGTCAATGATTTTTTTAAGTTATTTATATTTTTAACTTGAATATTTTCAAAGATTTTCCCTTGCAGTTATACCAAAAAAATGTAAGGATAATTTCAATACTTCATTTATTTAGTTTTTGAAATCATTTTGTATTTGGCGCTCTTTATAAGTGATTAATCTACACTACAAAAGAAAAACATAGAAGAGGTTAAATAAATGAAAATAAATTGAAAGTGTATTAATAGAAATAAAAATCAATTGAAGTAGTTTTAATTAAAAAATTATTGATAAATGCTGATCAATGGTTAATAAAAAGTGATAAATTTAATAATTCAAAAATGTATCAACCAGATTTTTCATCAATTTCTGGTTTAATTTCACATTTAAATAATGATGAATTAAAAGAAATTATCAATGATGATACGAAATTCGAAGATTTACTCAAAGACTTAGAACAGGTAATTGCTTTGAAATTATACTTAAAACTTTACTGTGTTAATTAATCCAAATTGTTTTTGATCTAGTTAAAAAGTTTTGAAACTGAAAAAGAAATGATAATAGCTAGCAATCGTTCATTGGCCGAATATAATTTATCGAAGGAATCCCTATTAATAGAGGGTCGTGAAAAAATCCATGAACTATCTGAAAGTGGACAAACAATTTATAAATCAATTGAAGAAAAAATTAATGAATTAAGTAAGTTTTAAACTTGTCAAAATTTATATGACTCATGTATTTTTTGTGACGTCATAAAGCTATTCAAGTCGTAAATTGATCCACTTTGATGGTTACAAAATTCCCATAGAGCTAAAAATTGGTATGAATGTTCAGAATACTATTATAAATGAATTGTGAAAAGTCCTCATCAATCCCACTTGTGCAAAAAATTTTATTGAGGGGGGAAGTTTGCAAAAGTAGGCTTTTCGCGTTTTTCAGCAAAACGATGAGTTTCACAGCAAAAATAGTTCAGACAAAAATTGTAGATAATCCGATTCTCTACCAAAAGTGTCTCTACACCTTTTTTCATTGGTATTGCCATTTTCGTGATATACCGGTTCAAAGAATTGAACAAATTATTTTTTTTCCTAATACACTTTTGAACCGTTATATGAGTAAAAATATGAGTCCCTATAGTAGTATGGCCTGAGTAACATCTGTCTTCCATTCAATTGTCAGCGTGGTGATGCTCGTATACCTGTCTCTCGTTTCAAAGGTCTCATACTCCACAAAATACTGTTAGTCGTACGTATTGAAAGAGGTGGTGAATTTTCGGAGTACCTGAAAGACCAGACATCTGTAAAAATTCATGTGCAATGTCGAAAAAATTATACTTGAAAGAGTAGCATTGATGCTGTGAAAAAACAACGCCAAGAAGAAGAAGCTGGTTCATCAAAAATAAGTCCTCATATTTTTACTCGTATAACGGTTCAACAATGTATTACGAAACAAATAATTTGTTCATTTCTTTGAACCGCTATATCACGAAAATGGCAATACCAATGAAAAAAGGTGTAGAGACACTTTTTGTAGAGAATCGGATTATCTATAATTTTTTGTCTGAACTATTTTTGCTGTGAAACTCATCGTTTTGCTGAAAACGCGAAAAGCCTATTTTTGTAAACTTCCCCCCTCAATAATATTTTTTGCACAAGTGGGATTGATGAGGACTTTTCACAATTCATTTATAATAGTATTCTAAACATTCATACCAATTTTTAGCTCTATGGGAATTTTTGTAACCTTACTTATATTTTATGGACTAATTTGACTGGATAATAAAAAAAAATTGTATTTCTGATTATCTATAGAATCAAGACCCGGTAATTTATCAACAGAAGATGCATACAGCAGTTTACAAATTCAAGCGTCTAATAAAGAAGAGGAATCAGAAAAAATGGCACAACATTTTTTACTTGGCGATATGGATGTTGAACAATTTCTAGAAGATTTTGCAAATTTACGAAAAAATATGCATTTGTTAAAAGTAAAAGTTGATAAAATGAAAGAATTAATGAATACACGATCAATATTAGGTCCAACAAATCCAAATATTGGTCCAAATTATGTAAATACACCACCAAATAGTAATTTTTATCCATCGCCAAGTTCAGTACCGTATCCAACTGGTGGTATGATTAATATGCCAATGCCGGGTGTTTATCGAAATCATTTTTTATAGAAAATATATGAAATTCATTTTTTTTTTAAATAATTATTTTTATAATTGTAATTTTAATAATTTTTCCGTAAAAAGAATGATGAAAAGTTAATTTGAATGTAATTCTAAAGGGGAATGATTTTTCTGCTTTTTAGAGGAATAAGGAAGAGGCTAAGCCTCCTACATTTTTGAACCTCCATTTCAATTCTCTCTGGTTTAATATCGCAGTGTTATCGTAATTAATTATACATAAATAATATTAATTGTTTATAATAATTTCAATTTATTTTAAATATTTTATATGATTTTAATAAAGTTTTAAGGTTAATATTATTCGATTACTGTTTTTTTAAATTTTAAATGATAGCGCGAAGTTTTATTTTCTTAAAGCCAATTTTATGAACATCAATCTACTAAAATAAATAAAGAATTTACCTCACCAAGTGTCGGACCGTTTTCGACCTTTTGGAGGAGACACAAAAAGGAAGAAGCCCCCTTTTTTTCTAAAACTTCATTTATACATTTTTATGGCTGGACACAATCAATAAAGGCGTTGAAACTCGTATACTCTTTTTTAACATTACCATTAATGGGAGCCTTCTCTATCTTATACTCTTTGATTAATACTTCATAAATTTGGGACTGGAACCTTTGAAAATCGTATTGCAAATGAATTATTTTATTATTGAATCGTGTAGACGTGCACTAATGCGTAGAATATAATGGCAGCGGAAGATAATGATTTTTTAGAGGATAGGCTGCTGGTCTCCCGTTGATCACGAGACCTTGGGCAAATGCCCAATGGAAAAGAGGGGGTTTATCTTAGTGTGAGTGTGGTTAAAATTATTCAAAATTTTAGTAAGAAAGCTGTGTTTATTATAACAAATGAAATATTTTATTTTTTGAATATTTTGAAATGATATTTTTTGAGCGCATTATTTAATTTTTATAATTTAATTAATAATTTTTCTATTATATACAATTATGTCTCGATCAACAATAGATATGTCTTCGAAACGTCCAAAAAAGCAATTGGTAAACATTTATACACTTACATAGCTGCACTTGAACACTTAAAAATAAAACAGGAATCGTTTTACAGACACCAGAAGAAAAATATATCGTACGAGCAAAAGCACGTCGACAATTTAAGGCTGGTTTTCATAGAACCGTGGCACATTTAAGATGGTTGATTCCAGAAAAAAAACCGATTGTGAGCTCACATGATCTGAATTTATTTTCCTTCGATGTAGGTATACACAATTCATTTCTTGAGACCCTGTAACCGATTTCCATCGTTAAATTGCGTCCCTCTTATTATCGAACTCATATGTGCGAAGTTTTTCTATAATTTCCCACTTTTTTTTTAAGGATAAATGTTTACTAATGAAACCTATTGATGATCGAACTCAAGAAGATAATGATCAGTTAATCAAATTAATTTGTAACACAAAAATGCTTAAGCATTATCCAATGGTATGGAACCTTAAATTGCAACGTTTCCCTATTTAATTTCCAGCTTCTTCAGGTTCTAAATTTATAATTTTTATTTTCTAAAGTCTGTAAGAAATGGTCTTGCTTGTGTAACATATTTGTGTTGTTTTGGACCTGAACGAATCATCTCCAAACAAAACAGGCCAGCAACAGTGTATTATTTTTTACTTGATGGTAAAATCCGTGAAACATACGAAACAATGGATCCTTTGTTAAATGAATTAGTAATTGAAGAAAAGGGAATATTTGGACCGGGTTATGGTTATGGTGATATCAGCATATTAAATAAAACACCTCGAATTTCTACTAAAACTACTTTAAGTATGAATCTATTTTTGCAAGTTTAAATTGTAACTTTGGCTGATATTCAGGGCCGGATTTACCCCCTAGGTTATTCTAATTCTTGAGGTCCTTAATCAGCCATTTGTTTCATAGAAATCCGCCATTAATTATTCGTTTATTATCGATTAAACAAATTAGAAATAATTTTATTTTGTTGTCAAGCTGATGTTATGTTATTATGTGTAAACAAAAATGATTTCGAAAATGTATTAAAACAAACAGTCCAAGAAATGTGGGATGAAATTAGGGAACAATTTGAGATAATACCATATTTTCAACAATATAATCAAAAGGAAATCGGCGAATTACTTATTATCTCAAGAATATTATATTTTGAGCCTGATGAAATTCTATTAGGAGATCAAAAAGGTACAAAAAAAAAACACCAAAGAATTGTCAGCGAAATTATCACTTTAAAATTCATGTTTTTTCTAGGATTTAAAAATTTTACATACATAATATTAGACGGGACTTGTCGAATGATTGAAAATTTAGAAGTAATTCCTTGTCGAACAATTTTATCAACCACATATACTTTACATAAACCAACAGACTCAACATCAGTCATTGCCGGGAATATAGTTTCAACAGGAACACTTAATCCATCTTATCCATCAGGTTCAGCCATTCCTCTTAAGAAAAACGACAAGTAAGCTACAGTGCTGTGTTTATCCGTAAAGAATTCTCAAACGCTAATAAATATTAATTGTTTAGACGTACTGTTTCTAAAGAAAAAAAGCATCAATCTTTCAATGATACACCAGATGTTTCGAAAGACACCATCATTGAAACCACTGTAAATTCTAGTAAAACAACTAGTTTATATCAATCAAAAGGTTCATTTCATCGAGGGTCATCGTATTTTCCAGCGGTAGCGCCACCAAATGTTGAGACACATTATATGCAGGTAAAATTATTTACATCTGAGAAAAGCCTTAATTACTACTGTTGCGAGACGGCCGTCAAATTATAAATCTGCTCGCTGCGAAATTGACTCTTACTAGAAAGAATCTAGTCGCGGAACGACCGTTTTCGATACCTTTAGGCCCAAAATCATATTTAATTCTTCGTCCATCGTGTAATAAGCGCAGCGCCTTTTTTAAAAGTTTTTTTAAAATTCTTAAATAACTATGATCGTCATATTTTAAATATTTAGATGAATTAAATAAACCACAGATTTGACTACATTACACCTAGATAGCTAAAACTATAAACTTTTTGCTTACAGCTTTGTACAATGAAATATGGTAGTACATTTAATGTTGGTGAAAATTTAAAAAATCGTCGTATCGTTGCAATAACAGCCGTAAAATGTTTAATCGTACCAAAATATTGGATATTAACACATGATAAAGATAAAACATGGATATCGTTATGTCAATTATTAGATCGTCACATACCCAGCACCAAACAGATATTTAAAGAATTTAAAAATCAGCATAAATGGTTAGAGTATCGTAAAACGTTACAGGATGATGTGTTGTCAGCCCATTACTATCCAAGTTACAATACTGTTCATAATATTCCACCATATTATCGTGTGGAATATCAAGTACCCAAGGATTGATTTAGTTTAGTCATTGAATTGTATTTTTTTTGAGTGGTTAGGTTTTAATATTGTAAAAAAAAAAAAATACAAAAACATAAACAAAATGGAAAAGCCATATATTAAGTATGTTCAAATTATTTGCTGTAAGACGAGGATCGTTTGGACAGAGATGTCGAGGACCCACATTCTTGGAATCTATGAAATATATGTTAAATTTGATCACAAATTTAAAAAGTACGACCCAAACTTAGTAGGATTTCATACTTTGTTTATCAAAATCGGATATAATTTCTATGTGATAGAGAAAAATTAAATTTTTTTGGATTTTCATGACGTCATGAAGTTCAAAAATTATATTTTGTGATAACACAGCCAAATTTTATCCGATCTGAATGAAATTTTTTTTGAAATCCACTAATTTTGGGACAAGGTTTTCATCTATGATGGTAGTTTTACTCTACCATTAATTTTTATGCTATATTTTGGGACCAGGGCCCTACTTTCTTGAATTCTGTGAAATGTAGGTTAATTTTGACCACAAATTTGAAAAGTATGACCCAAACTAAGTAGGATTACATACTTTGTTTATCAAAATCGGATATAATTTGGATGTGATAGAGAAAAATTAAATTTTTTGGATTTTGATGACGTCATGAAGTTCAAAAATTTTATTTTTTTGATAACACTGCCAAATTTTATCCCATCTGAATTAAATTTTTTTTGAAACCCACTAATTTAGGGACAAGGTTTTCATCTATGATGGTAGTTTTACGCTACCATTAACCTTTGCGCTATATTCTGAGACCAGGGCAAAAAATAAAACATTTTTAAAATTAATCATAAAAAAAATTTTATTTAAAAATTGTGTTAACAAAAATTGTTTACAATTTATTACGTAAGTACCTTTATTACAAAATTCAGACCCAATTCCATCAATTTTAATAATAATCATTTTGATTGATTAATAGACATTTAATTTATAACTGTTAACCAAAATTCGACTTGCCCCCCATTAAATGTTTGGCCTCTTGTTTCTTTTTTTAAACCATAATACTCGAAAAGAAAATATTTTTCTTTTCGAGTATTATGGTTTAAATTCTCCTCTAATGGGTTGTCACTGACACCTTAACACTAATAGTTCGTTAAAAGTTTCTAAACGGACTTTGAATGAAATCGGGCCTTTTATCTTAAAAAGAAATATACAATAGAAAAAAAAAATGTTCTTAGAATATGAAAAAGTCATTGAAGATGATTTCCTACGACATATTCTAAAAAAAAAATAATGGTCTTGTAAATAAATACTAAAACATAATGGATATTTTACCTAGTTTTGTGATTCTATCGTCAATGTTCGCAATCAAAGTTGTCGATCGTTTTTTTGAAGCGATATGGAATGATTCTTTGTATGGGATTTATTTTAGTAAAAAATTCCAAGAGGAATTAGAGAAAATTAAGTTTTATGTCGCAAGAAAGAAAAGTAATCGGAAAGTTAAACGGGAAGAGTTGTTTTAGAACGTCCTAGAAACTTAAAATTTTTCTTGCTGGAAGATGTTTTTAGTTCCCTCGAAAGTATTTGAAATTACTAAGAAAGACGTGTGTTAATATTTTATGGAGAGTTTTGAAAGAGTTATTTCTTGAAAATTTCCAAACTCAATGCTTCAAAAATAAAAATTCTATGAATTGAATTTGACTTCATTGAAGATCTTTGAATATTTTTTTATTAATTTTTGAAATCAGGAGAAAATACAAACTTAAAATTAAACGAAATAATATTATACTGTTCATAATTTCTGCCAACAAAGTACCGTGAATTCTTCGCGTTCTGGCAGTTTTCTCTGTGATAATAGCGACGAATAAACGCTCCTTTTCCACTTTGCGCCTCAAAACATACCTCAGATCGAAGAGCCGTCTGAAGATCGGCTAAACGGTTTTGGAAACAAACATGATAAACAAAAGTTTGGCCCCCTCCCTTGGGATGATTTTTGGGCACGGACCTGGTTAATAGTGATTCCATGATTTTGACCTAAGTTTTGTGTTGTGACACTAAAATTATATGAAAAAAGCCGAGTTACAAATGATACATTAAGTAAGAAAATTCATTATTTGGTCCGTCACACATTTCGAATTGTTCAAGTTCGGCGAAGATATTGTTTCGTAGACTAGAATCGTAAAAGTTCTCGGTACTTTATTGGCAGTACTGTATTTCAAATAAATTAATTTGACGTCTTTTCTTAAACTACACACATACGTTTTTTTCCCTGTTTAACTTCTAAATTTCTAATTCGACAACTATTTTCCTATACATGACAATTTTTGAACTGTTAACGATACGTTCACTGAATTATTTTTTGTAATAAATAAGCGTAATTTGTTGGTAGTTTTTATTGAATTTATCGCCTACTAATCGAATCCACAGGCATATGTCCAGAGTCACCAAGTTGACGTAGAATAACATGCCCATTTGGTGTAATACTGATCCATGTGATACTTGCATGATTCAAGGATAATCGTAACCATGCTTCTGGTGGAAATTGTAGCGCTCTATACATACAGAGAAAACAAACAAAAAATAATAGAAGGAATTACTCGCAACTGGGGATGCTCAACTTGCTCGATTTGGTATCCACATTTGGACAATAACTTACCGGCAAACAAAATATCGTATAACATTTGCATGACAGACAAGCACTGTATAGGTGTCCTTCTCTTGACTGGCTGGTGCACGATAAAAATATTTACGAAATGCTGCTTCTATCCTTGCGCCATCTTGATAAAACTGCTAAACATTTCAAATATGAATTATATCATCAATACCAGTTTGTTAATAGAGAGCTATCTGTTTTTTTCAAATAAATTGATCGAAATCGAATGTTATTAGTCATAAACGTAATCGATGGATCATCAATTCAGAAACCTTGCATACCTTGGAACTCAAAGTAGTCAAAGAATAAGGAAAAGACACAGAGAGGATACATAAGAGAAAGTTCACAGAAAATAAATCTGCGGAGATATTATTCCTTCATTATCTGATCGGGAAACATTCGCAGTGACAATATATCTAGTAATTACAGACAGATTTGTGGTTGAACTTCAAAAGAGACGAGAATTGTACAGCAATTTTTACAATAGCTTTTCGTTTTTAAGCAATTTAAACACTAAAGAACTAAAAAAACTTTTATTACGGAGAGGGAGCTTATTTTTTAAAACTGCCTACGGGTGTAAATTTTCTGAATCCATCCCTGCATAAATTACATCTAATTTTAAGAATTGTTCGATTAATATTCAACTTAATTAATTTTCGAAAATACGAGAGGATATTTATCAACTATTCTGTTTCGGAATCAAAAAGAAAATGTATTTTCCATAGATTTTGTGAGAAAAATTGTCCAAGAGAAGACTAATTTTGTTTTGTTAGTAAAAATAATTTGGGCAGATTGTTTTTTTGGCACCAAACTTTGAATTTTCAAAATGTAAAAACGAACTTACATATTTTTCGGGTTTCCAATGACCAACACCCGGTTCTGGTGGAATCGGTGCACCTTCTTCAATTAACGGACAATCAAAAACCGGTACACCACTTAAATTTAATGTTTTTATTATAATTGAACCGGTTTCTTGTGCCCGGGTCATTGTTGACCGAACGATTTCTGTTATTGGTAAATCTAATTCTTTTAGTCTTTGTCCAGTGTACGCTGCTTGTTTTTTACCTATAGATCCAAGTAATAAATTTTTGTAGGAAATTTTCTCTAAAGTGTAGAAAAAAACACATTCGATCTTACCTAATTCGGTTAAAGCACGTTCCTGGTCAGTTTTCCCTTCTAAATTATATTGTCCATGACGAATAAGGAATATATGGCGGGTAAATTTCGCTTTATATTTTTCGATTTGTTCATTTATTTTATTCTCAGCTTCTGGTGAATGAGTTGCATTTTTCAGTGGTTTAAATAACGCTTCTGGTTCACGACTAAAAACAAAAAATGCAAGAAATAATCCATGAATGTACCTCGATCCATGAAATTGTAGTAATTGTATCGAAAATACGAGTACTTACTGATCCCAATTTAAATCCCATTTCGAATGTTCAGGTGGTTCGTATGCCGTTGTCCAAGAGTTATGTACAATTGGTGGCGATGATTGTGAATAATTCAAATAATACAATGCAATACCACTGAATGCTCCAAAACCAACAAGTGCATATTTTTGTATACGTGAAAATGTTGCCATTTTCTAGAAAAATAATCAATCAAATTCGAAGAAAACAATTCAATTAGTTTTAATTCCGTTTTTTTGAATATTTTACTTGTATTTTATTATGTACAGGCTGCATTTACTTTATATCTAGAAAAATGAAGGAAATGTCTTTTCACCAACTTTTATTAAAATATTTTCTGGACGTTTTTTTTTTAGTAATATTTTCTTCTAGGTAGGAACTTTATTGTGATAGTTACTTTTTTCTGGCATTTATTTACAATTTACATAGACCTCCAGAAAAGGTCTATAAAGTTAACACGACCTTGTCTTAATTGTCATATATTCTATTTATAGTTAAAAATATTCACAGATTGATATTAAAGTGTTTGATTCTAGAGTCCTAGTCCGTGTGACATCACCCTTTTTTGCTAAATGATTTAATACATATATGAAACTCCGTGAGTTACTTTCTTTTGACGAGTCTATTAAACTTTCTCTTTAAGACTTCGTTTATTTATCACTATCGCGTGTTTTATAAAAAAGGAGGTTATGGATAATTTCGATATTAATAAACGTTTTTGACGCTCATTTTTACAATTTGATGCTGACGCTCGACGCTGAACATAACTCTATTTTTTTCAACTAGGTAGAATCTTATTTTGACGCTCAAAAACAGCGTCAAGTGTCATCATGATGTTACATCTGTGGAGAGAAAGTTTAGTAGACTCACCAAAAGGAAGCCAATCACGAAGTTTGAAGTATGTATTAATAATTTAAGAAAAAGAGTGCTGTCCCACTTCTAGATTTTATGTCTTTTATTTTACAACTACTGGAATTTTTGATCCAAGTGTCTTGAGGCAATGTATATTTCTAACTGTTTTGGATTTATAATTTTAACTCCAACATAAAAATCCTTTATAAACGCACTTAAATTTTCAAAGTAAATATTCATTTGAAACATCTCTGAAACCATTTTGAATATTTTAATCACAACAAAATTATTCTTTATAACATAACAAACAACTTTTGTTGAAAACATTTTTCAGGAAACCTAATAAATTCGATGGAAATCGACTACAAAAGAGGTTACTAAAGAAGAACTAGTTTTTATAGTGAACTTTGCAAATTAAATTTTTTTTTTAGAAATTAATGACATTGACTCTAGCTATCTAGGTTTAAGATAAACATCTTTGAAGAAAATACTGTGCTAGCTTGTACGATCCAAAGAGCATAGGATAGAGGAGAAGCAGCCCATATGAGCTAATGTAAAATCGTAGTATACGAGTTTCAGCGCCTCTACCGAGTCAGGCTTTCAAACTTAATAGTTAATAGTCACCCCCGCAAAGTAGTTAAACTTAATAGCCATACCCGCAAAGGCCTACAAACTTAATAGTTGATCGCCTCAGACTCCAGATGTCACTTATAATTATACTTCTGCTTCTTGTCTATCTTATAGTCTTTGGTACGATCTGTCACTTCTGACTTTACCATCTATCCTTTTATTAATCCTTACATAAGTTTTCAAAATTTAAAATAAAATTTTCCAATAGAATGTGACAATTAAATTGTAATAGTTTTGAGTATAAAAAACAGCAAAAAAATTTTCCCCAATGGTGAACACAATTTATCGATAAAATACTCATTATTTTTCACTCAAAAAAAAAAAAACAACATGTTTAAACTTCATTCAAATTCACCAGAACTAAGTTATTTGGTTAGAGAGTTCTCCAGGAGATTGTTTCATACATCACAAGTGTTTGGACGAAAAAATCATTACGATTCTTTGGGGATCACACCGAAGGCAACACAAAATGAAGTGAAAACTGCATATTATAAATTATCAATGATTTATCATCCTGACAAGAATAAAGATAGTGTGAATGCATCAAATAAATTTCGTGATATCACTGAAGCGTACGAAGTGTTAGGAAATTATAAATTAAGAAAATTGTATGACAAAGGTAAATATTAGTTTGATATTTATATATTTATTATTATATATCATTCTTCTGTGTACCATATCTGTCTTCTAGTACCACAAGGACGTTCTTCCCTCCATCTAAGATTGGCCTTTTTCAGAATATCCTCTTTCAGGAGTAACTTGTAGTTCGCAAATGAAACTCCCGGGTATTTATTGATGCTTGTGGCCAGCAGCATCGTGCCATTTCTGGCAAGCTCGTTGGCTTCACAATTTCCTGGAATGTCCCTGTGCCCCGGTACCCATACCAGGTCTACATTCATTCGTTCCGCCAGCTCATTTAAGGACGTACGGCAGTCCTGTGCTACCTTTGACGTTAGATAGACTGAGCTGAAGGATTTTAGAGCCGCTTGGCTGTCGGTGAAGATTGTAATGTCCCTGCACCTAAGGGTGTTCAGTCTTAGATATTCACAAACCTCGTGAATAGCCATCACTTCCGCTTGATACACATTACAGTGATCCGGCAGCCGAAATGATAGACGCAGATCAAGATCTTCAGAAAAGATCCCACAACCCACTTTCTTCTCTAACTTAGATCCGTCAGTGTAGAAAACAACTCCCTTTGGCTTAACTAGTTTCTCCTCCCAATCCTGTCTGGAAAAATTCATGAAAATCTAGTCCAATAAGCTAGAAAAGACATTAAGGGTCGATATTTAACTGCTATTTTCTTTAAAAGTTCCACTAAATCCTTTACTGCTACTATCAAATTAGATGAAATTTACTGAAGTTTTGGATGCAGAAATGCTATCACTGATAAATTTCAGATTTTTATCGGCATATAGACTAAAAAGTCGGAAAATTGTAGATTTTTCAGAATATATGAAAGATTTTTCCGAAATAACCCTTCTTTCTATAAAAAACCAAAACTGGAAGTGGTATTTCCGCCTCCAAAACTTCAGTAAATCATATGAAATTTCATCTATTTTGATAGGAGTAATATTTGTAAGAAAATAATGGCTAATATAACTCCAATTCCTAGGTATAATACAGTCGGCTAATCCTCGTATCGCTGAACAACATGCAGACGATATACCAGAAGACGATGCAGAAACAAGATTTTATAAATCACGACAATTTCGTCATAGAGCACCACCCCCGGAGGGTGCAACACCCATTTATAACTTTGATGAATGGACAAAAGCACATTATGGTCGAACATTTGAACATCGGCAAAATGTTAAAACACGATATAATGCCCGTTTACAACACGAACTTCGTGTTAAGTATGATAAACAATCGGAGAAGATAATTGGTGGTGTTATAATGGTGATATTTTTAATGTATTGTTTTTGGCCAGAAGATGATTGGGATAATGTTCGAAGTGTATCAAAACCAAAATAGTCGAATTTAAAAATTAGTGTTGTTCAATTTTCTTTCTTCTTTTTTTTTGGGTTTGTTTATGAATAAAGAAAACATTCTTGTTCTTGTTTTTAGGTTATTTATTTTAAAGAAAAACTTAAAAAAAAAAGTGCACCCATTGTTCTCAGGATTTAGTATAATTATTGTTTGCATCGAAAATGGAAGCACTTTCAAAAAAAAATTATCTAGAATTGAATCGTTTTACTAGGGCACAAAAATACTCGACACTAACGAATATTTGTAGTTTTATTGTTTTCAATTTTTATGAATCCCTTCGTTTTCTGGGTTTCCCTCATTCAAGGTTTTTTTTTTTACTCTTCTTCGAGATAATAATAGACCAAAGGGTCCTCTGTGCCCTCGTTGAAAACAACCTGTCATCCCAAGGCGAAACGTCAGGGCTAGGAATCACCAAAGATTGATGGATCCAAGATTTTGAACCAAACATTCTAAACCTTTCGCCCCTCAAGTTTCTGCAAATACAAATGACACACCTGGAAGCTCCATCCAGAGATCCCTATGTTATGAAGATGGTAGTTTATCAACAGTGTCCTGTCAAGAGTCTCTCCACCCTTTTCAACTGTGCCCTAAATGGGTTTCAGGCGATTGTAGCCAAATGATCGAGCTGTGGTTATGTTCAGTTTGGTCTGACTAAGTCCCAGTAATCGTCATTCAAATCATCTTGCTAAAAGAAGAACAGACTCAGATGAAAGAGGTATTTAAGAACGATCCTTTCAGCCCTTTTAAGCCAGAGACCCGGTACCCAGATCATAAAATGAATAGTAAATTCTTTTTGTCATCAAATATTACAATATTTTTGAATCATATGATTGTTCTCTGTAAAATGATTCGACTATAGATTGATAGATTTCAGAAATTGAAAACTGTAAATAAAATTTTATTTTTTTCTAATTTAAAATTATATATTTTTTATGATTGTTTTTTTAAAAAATATATAAATTTTTAAATATTTTGTTGAGTTTAAAATAATAGAGTATTTAATTGATAAAAAACAATAAATTATTTTTTTAAATAAATACCGTTTTAAAAAACTATTTACCTCTGCAGGTTATCTCCTCTACTAATTTATCAAAATTACATGAATGGAACACGAAGGTGGATACGTTGAGGCAAAAACGAACTGAAGATAACTGTCTAGGAATGAATTGTTAACGTAGGGAATGTTTTGACCACTTCGTAAGTAAAAACAGTTAGAGCTTTAGTTCGTTTTTGCCTCAAAACGTTTCCACCTTCGCGTTCCATACATGTAATTTTTTTTGTTTACAAAATTGTTTAAATACACTCCTACATAGCTCGGGAGCATTGCTGCCAGATTGTATGTAAAATTCAAACGTGAAGTAAATTTTGTGAGAGTTAAAATACCGATTATTTGAGATAACGAGAGATCGAACATTTCTTAATCGTAGATAGCGTGATGCGCTTGTCGCTCTTTCGAAATCTAATCGAAATTGCACTCTCTGTGTAATATTGGTAAGCATTACAAATAAACGTAAAAGTGACTTTTTAACCCAGCTCCACTTGCTACTGGACTTGATACAGCGCCACTTACAGACTATTTTCTAACAATTTTGTCGCTTTGTATAATGAGATTTGTTTCTGTAAAATTTCAGTGACCGAGCGGTATAAAATAAGTTGGCTTTACTGGCAGCCTTACTCGGGAGTGATTTCTTGAATCGTTTTCCTTATTATCTGTTCTAATTGGTCGATATTTCTAAACGACCTTTAACATTCCTATCGAACTTTTGTCAATTTGTGGACATCCTTTATATTCGCGATGTCCAAAGTGAATAGCTAAATGTTAATATTTTTGAAAGCAGAACTTTTTATAAAGAATAAATTTTTTTCGTAAATCTTATAATAAGCTAGGCAACCTGTATATGTATGGATTTATTAAGGGGGTTGCCCCCTGTATTTACTAAACCGTTTAGTCTAACTTTTAGGGGGACAATCTGTAGGAACATAAATGATAAATTAAGAGCATTCGTTTATGTATAAAAGATTTTATTGTTTAATAATATTTACAATTAAATATTGAAATCTACATTATTTTTTCACAGAAAAATTAAAAACTTTGTGAAAATATTTACAAAAAAAAACGAAGTTTTAAGATTACTCTTAAAACGATTAACAGTCACAAAAAACATAATCTTTGCATTTATTCCTTCTTAGATTCGGTGCTAGATTCCGTTTCTGCTTTCTTCTGTTTACGATTTCTCCAAGCTGTCATATATGTTCGCGGATGTATCGGATAAAATCCAGATAATCCTACAATATTTCAAAAAATAAATCATTTTTAGTCATTGCGGAATATTTTTAAGTACAAATTTCAAATATTACCTAAAAGTTCAGCAACCGGAGGTGAAATATGAGCACCTTGCCCAATCCAATGCCGTATTCGTTCAAAATTTAATGATACTAATTTTTCATTATACTGATTTACAAGTGGATCATATGTACCAACTTGTTCAATAACTGGTTGATGTTGATCTCTACGCCTCTGCAAAAATTTATTTTCGAATATAATTTGTGCCATCAATTCATTCATTATCTTATCAAATAATCGAATCGAAAAAATAATTTACAAACCTCTGTAACTACTATGTGGAAGAAGGGCCGATTTGTACATCCGAATCGTGCAAAACGGATTATTTTTGCAGAACGTTTGAAAAATTCTCCAGTTCCACTGGAAGGTACTAAATATTTAATCATTTTGTTTAATAGGAAAAATAATATTAAATCATTATTTTTTAGAATCAAGAACGGTGTGCAAACAAATGTCGATAATTCAGATAATATTTGTGAAACAGAGATGTTTGTGTTGAATTTAGATAGCTATTTCTATGTTGGCAAGCACCCCACACACATTCATTTATAGTTGACAAAGTTAACAATCAGATTGAATTTAATTTCGACATTAGTTTTTACAAATATTTAAATAGTAGTTTAATCAGGCTGTCTGTTGGTTTAAATTTTTTGTCTTTTTTAACCTATTGAGCGGCCTGATGTGCAGTACAAAGTAAGCAACGACCAATGACTAGACTCCGCCCAGATAGACACCTTAAATTCAGCCATGGGCGCTTATAGTTCGGCATAGGAGGTTTCATGTCCTTATTATATCTTTTCTTGTATAGAAAATAAACAAAGCGTACTCCTCTGTCCAGCTTTGAGGTAAATATTGGCAGAAAAATGAATTTACAACACAGAATTTACACTCGTTATTATTAAATTTTCTAATAAAAAGCCGTAGAATAATATAATTTAATGAAATACCATATAAAATGTCAGTAATTAATATCATACAGTATGTCAACAAATTTGACAAGTCCGTACTATGGTGTCACGTCCGTATAAAAATTTGAATTTCTATTTTATAAATTTTTAAATGCTCTCATTGATTTGTACTTTTATTAATTAATTTTAAGTAATTAAAAAGACATTAATTACTAAAATAATGGTTTAGTTGAAATATTCAGTCATTAAAGTTATGAAAAAAAAATATTTGAACCAAAATTAAATTTCATGAATATTCCCTATTGTGAAATTTTTGTGAAGAAGTTGATCTAATTTGAATATAAACATCTATGGAATCTATGTAGACATGAACAAATAACTACCAACTTAAAAATATAAACTTTTTATATATTTGTCATCGAATCAATTTTTAATATTAAATTATATTATGTAATTAAAAACAAATTCTAATTAATAATGTAATAATAATTAAAAAATCGAATGAAATCCATGAAATAAAACTAAATAAAATAGAATTAAATACTAAATAAATTCATCAAAGATTATTTAAGTATTTGTGAATGGCGCCCTTACTTGTTATAGACAGGCCATTTTGAGCAAGTAGTGTATCACGTGACTAGACTGCGTTCGAGCGCATTCAGAAGGTACGATAAAGTTCCACATTATATTAATTTTTGTGTGTGTTTTTGTGACGTTTTTCGTAAGTTACAATAAAAATTTTTTAACTCTCTGGCCCAAAAAGTGTTTTTTTTATCTATTTTTTATTTAGAAATTTCTAATATTGTTTAATCGGATAATGAAGTTTTTTTGATTATTTGAGATGATTTGTTCATTTTATAAGTTGTACATTTTGGTTCGTTGTCAATAAAGGCCTAACAAGGTTTTGTATAGAATGGCGTCCCTCCACATGGTAGCGGCTTTTTTTCTTGATATTATTTACAATAATTTCAAGAAAAATTCGATTTTAATGTTACAGGATATGAAAATTATTTTTGATAATATATTTTTTGTTGAATTTTAATTTTTTTTTTTTGTATTAAATCAGTTTTTCTTTGTGACTGACCTATACCATTAAGTTTTGTTATACAGGCCCAAATTTACATTTTGACAATCCAAAATATTTTTATTTGTTTTTTGACAATTTGCGAAATAAATTTATATTTTTTTTGTAAAGAAAATAATGTTGCTAATTTGGTGGTGATTATATTTCGCAGATTGTAAATAGTTGAGTGTATATAGTGTGTAAAGATGAGCTCATCAAATAAAACCACCTCGAGGGGTGGTAAAGGATCGAAAACAGCGGGGGATGCGGGTGGTAAAAAAACAGATGGAAAAACAGATACAGGGACGAACAAATCAACAAATAAATCACAACAGCCACAATCGTATGAATTAACATTGGCACAAATAAAGGATCGTAAATCTGATGATCCGACACTCAAGGACAAAGTGAAACAGGTTATGGACACAACATTTAAGTCGGAGGAGGAAGTGTGCCTGGTTCTACATGATTGTGACTATGACATGGATAAGGCTGTTATTATGCTCTTAGAGGGTCATTCACAGGTTAGTCCACCCCAAAAAAAAAATCATCATTTTTCTGGATTTTAAGTTGAAACATCTCCTAACCTTTTGTCCGTTCCCTTTTTTTAATCCACGTTTTGAACATCCAAACATGTTATTTCCGTTTCCTTTCAGATCGCTTTCCATCGTCTCAAAAATCCACGTTTTTCAATAAATTTTATAGGAAATTTTAATTATAAACATATAAACATTCTTTTTCCGTTTCCTGTTTATTTTTAATATTAATAAAATATTATTTTTGAATGGGTTGTATTTAGGTAGAAAGATTTCTGAATTCGATTTAGTATTGTTTATTGAAAAAAAAAATTAGTTACATAACGTTTAGTATTCGATACAGGGTGGCCCCCCGAAAAGGCTCAAGTACGATAACTGTGGTGCCACGATTTGACAACAGAATATTGTAAAACAAGCTTAAATAAAGCGAAAATGAAGAATACCAAAAGGGCTAAAAACCCGTACTCCATTAAAGGCATGACCAACCTGTAGATCAGTGAATGAACGCAATCACAGGGTAAACGCAAGGGAACTTGTGATCCAAATGAACTTCAATTACTCGAAAATTAGCACTCTTCATTTTCGATTTGTTTTACTTTGTTTAACCATATTCCATCGTCAAATCGTGGCGCCACAGCTATCATACTCTCCCGCTTGAAAATTTTAGGGAAATCTAAGGTTCTGTAAAATTCTATTTTTAAATTTAAAGGCTTAAAATTGATCAATTTCTCGAAATTCTTGCGACCAGCATCAATTTTAACCACAAAATTGTGGCCAAGTGACCTTGAAAAGTCACATCACTATTGCTCAACTGTCTGGTCTCATCATGCTAGAATTTAATTACCCTTTAATTTGCGAAGGTATCTATTTTCTAAAACCCCAGGATTTTTAATTAAATTTTTGTGAGTTTTTGGAATATTTTTGATATCTACGCCTCAAAAAGGTGCCAATAATTTTAAAATTTTGGCTGTATGCTTTTAGAATACCTACATTTATTAGGGTAATGAAAGCCCAATAAAAAAATCCAGTTCATAAGACGATGAGTACTTTTCGAGATACCACTGAAATTGTCTCCAATATATAAAGAGCTGTGTATATTGAATTTGGCAGATAAACCCAAAAATCGGGTTCTTTTAATGATTGGATGCATAGCTTCCGAGATAATATATAAAATGTGATTTTTTCGAATCGATTTCACGCTAATTCTTAGAAAATACTACATTTTCGATACTTTTGAGTTCCCAATTACTTGTAGATAATCCAAAAACGTTGATAAATGAATTGAAAAATTGTACACTCTGTAATGTGCGTAAATTTCTTGTAAATCTGTACAGGGTGCATACGCAACATCGGTAAAGAAGAAGAAAAATCGACAAACAAGTACAAGTAAAACAGAAACCGGTGACGGTGGTGGAACTGAAGATTGGGATGCAACAACACAGAACAACACAGCGGGAGGTGCACAACAAACTGGTGGGGGCGGAGGAGTGGGCGGTAGTGGCAGTGGGGGTACAACAACAGCAGGTACCGGTGGTGGTGGTGAACGTGAACGCTCTCGAAATCGTGGTGGTGCACCTCCCAGACTGAGCAAAGGTCGTGGTGATAGTCGCGGTTGGCGCGGTCGAGAAGGACCACGTGGAGAACGTGGTGATCGTGATGGTGGTGATCGTACTCACGGTGATGATGGACGTGGTGGTGATAATTATCGACGTGGTGGTGGACGTATGAGTAATGGACCAGGACGAGGTGGTGGCGGTGGACGTGGTGGTCGTGGTGGACGAACTGGCCCACGTACATATCAACCACGTGACGGTGGTCCACGTGGCTCACACAATCGTAATACTGTTGATACTTGGGAAGACACGTCACAAATGAACAGTCAGAATGGTAGGTTCAACTGCTCTTTCTCTTCTTTTCAAAATAATATTAATTTTTTTTTGTTATGGTTTTACTTGTGTTTTAAAATTAATACTTTAAATAATAATTTTGTTCAAAATCATCTTTTGCTCGATTAATACAGAGCGGCTTCAGGACCAAGAAAATTTAGTAATTCATTTTTCGATGTGACAACCGGTAGCTTAAAATAAGTATACGATAATAGGCTTAAACCTAGGCTATTCAACAAGTGTTAAATAAAATAGATAATAAGAAACTATAGTAATTTACAACAATACTATTCAAATTAGGAGAACTATTTAAAAAAGAATAACCCAATCTTTTAATGGTCTTAGGTATTCTCTACTGACTTCCATATTAACATTTTGATGATTAATTATTTTTCTCATATTTGGTAGGGTGTCATTTTCTTGAAAATCAGGGTATACTAAGTCGTGTCTAACTAGAGATTTCTCTATCAAAAGGTTCAGAAAATTTTCTAGCCCATTAAATTATATTTAAAAAATTGACGATTTTCAGTTACTTTTCGAATAACTTACAATAAATAGAATATTAGGATAATTTTTTAAAGCAGTTTTTAGCTCCTTCCGTTCTGAATAGCCTCTATTTACGTAATCGGACATAGTTTGCTTGATAGGTACATGAAATAAAGAGTTTTAGAATAATTTTCGTGCCACATTAGCTTTTTCAGTGATGAAAAAAAACTACAGGAGAGTTAATTTACATCTTCATGGATAAAATGTTAAAGAAAATGGGAATCTAATTCGATCTGGATTGGAGCAGTCAAAAAAAAAACTTGTCTTTTTTTTGCTATTATATTTTTAAAAAATTCGAAAATATTTTTTCAAGGGCGAAAACTTGTATTCTTGGAAAAATACAATTTTAAATACTCCTTACTTTAAATATTTGAACCAAATTTAAATCTCATGAATATTCCCTATTCTGTTGTAAATAGAGAAGTATTTACAGGACCTTCTCCTCTATCTTATACTCTTTGGTACTAAAGATATATATGTTTTGTAAATGATACGGAACCCTTGGTGTGCGAGTCAAATTCAAACTTGGCCAGTTTTTAAAATAATTTATTAGCAAATTGCTAATATTATTTGATAATTAATAATATTTATAATATTGATAAAATAATTAGTATAAAATTTATAATTTCCGTGAATAATAATTTTTAAGAAATTGATTTTACATAGTCGGGACTTCAAAATTTAATATTTTTTTTATTGAGAACGATATTCGAAGATTGAGATGGTTTTGGGAATTTTTTTTAAACATTTTATCATATCCGCGTTTTAAATATTTTATCAAAAACCTAATTTCGTTGTATTTTTTTCATCACTGTTAATACATACAAATCCTTTTCGATTTAGTTAAGTTTTTTTGAGATGGGATTAGGGATGTATTTTTGAAATAATTTTATTGCATGTGTTGTGAGACTGACAATGAGAGTGTATGGTTTTGTAGATTGAATTAATTTTTATTAAAAAACAAATAGCAAAACAAAAAACAATTTGAATTTTATCTTCTCCAAAGGTATGAAGAAACGAAACAATAATGACAATTTCCCACAACCTGAGGAGTGGGATAACGAGGAGTACCGTGGAACCTTAGGTACTGAGATATTTTTATCTCAACTAACACATTTTTTGTTTGTAGTGATTTCTTTTTGCATGCATTTTTAATAATTCTTCTTTTTATTTTTGGGGGTTATTTTATTTATAAAATTTTTGGAAAGTGGGAAGTTGTAATCGTTAAGTTAGTTAGTTGTAGATATTTCTATTTAAAAATTGTTTCTTTTTATTTTTCTAAGTAAATGTACTATTTTGAGTGTTTCGTAAAAAGTAGGCCAAATAATGTAATACAAGAAATAGGTATTAGATAATGAATACAAAAATTCATTTTTTCTTTGACTAAATATTTCACTGGCTCAATTTCTACGAAACACCTTATACTTACGTAATTTTAACTGCACATATTAGTCCACTATTACACAACCGTAGCAAACCTTCCCATTTAATACTATTTTTTCTACTTCGATTAAGAGTTTTTATCGTGGTTTCTAAACCGTAAGGTAGTGACAAATTTGTGTGCCTCATTTTCTTACTTCTGCCTTTGAGGGAGACCGTAAAGTATTGACTAAAGCATATCAAAAAGTTAGTTCTCAGGCCCGTATTTTTACTTGACAGATCTTGTGTCAATTATTTTGTGGGTTTCGTGGTATCCACTTGCATACTTTTTTTGAAAAATCACTTCTAAAAACAATGCAGAAAATCACTGGGAATTAAGCCCTTTTTTCAATCCTTATTCTTTTGGATATCATTTTTCAATGCTGGTTTCTATCATAGAATTCATTTTCTTCATTCTAAACACCTCAGAGAGGCAGTAATGAGAACATAGGGCACCTTTACTTGCTGCGATCTTACGATATTTAAAGAGGCACAAAATTTTATATGATTTGAAAATAATTTCTGACCCAAGCCTTAAAGAATATCCTTAGATATAAAAGGTAATTGGGTGTAAAAGCATTGCAATGAATGTCATCTATTTGCTTGATTTATTTCCTTGAAGGATATTACGAGTCCAGAAAACTAAAATACAGAACCATCTGGCTTTTGGTAATTAAGAAATTGAGATAATTTTGATTTATGAGAAATGGGTTTGAGAATTGAAAATAATATTTTCATAGACTCGACAGAAGTTTCGGATAAATGAATCTACTCGATAGATACACTCCTACCAAAAATTGAAATAAAAATTAAGGGTAATTTTCGTTCGTACAAGTTTAAAAAGTTGATAAACCCATAAAAAGTTTAAAAATTTTCTCGGTTTCTTAAAAATCAAATATTACGCGGTTCTACAACTTCAGCGTAATATTCTTAAATTTACTCTTTTTAAAATGATGAAACGATGACGAGACTGAAAAATTTGATAAAAATAAATTGAAAATAAATCAAAATTAATAAGTTTTTTATTAAATTTGATATAAAATTTCGATTTATAGTCAATTTTTCAAGATCGATAATAGCCATTCTGATTTATAAAATACGATCAACAAACCTTATATTTAACCAAAAATAAAAACAAATTTTTTAAATAAAATTTCGATTGTCAGGTGGTGTTGATACGTGGGAAGATACATTCCCACAACCAGAAGATTGGGACAATGAAGAATATACAGGGTCATTGGCTGATACAAAAGTATTTACACCAAGTCAAGCTATGGAAGCAGCTGCAGCCGTTGCAGCCGCAGCAGCATCGTTAAATGCAGCGAACGCAGCTGCTGGTGTACCTGATCTAAGTGCGTCGATGGTGGTGACATCGTCAACCGTTGATAAATCAACAACAGATCCTACACAAGTTGATTTATCACAGCATTCGACATCATCATCAGCGGCTGCAGCTCTAACACAGGCACTAGAGATGCGTGCAACACAACAACAAGTCGTGCAACAGCAACATGTCGCTCCTGTACATTTACAACAGCCACAATCGACTACGTTGACGGCTGCACAATCACAGTATCTTAGCCAATTAACACAACAAAATTCGGATAGTATGAAAGTAGCTGCGCAGCAAGTGGCAACAGCACCTTCATCGTATCAAGGAACAACCAATCAGTATACAGCATCTGCAGGTGCGTTGGCAAATATTTATTAACCTCCACATTCTATTAATTGTCTAAGTTGTCTCTCAGACTTTTACTTATTATACAGGGTGTCTTCTTTTTTAAGTTGACATATGCTCAAAACTTGAAAGAAAAGTTTTTTCGATAAAAATGCTTCAAAAATGAGATATTTATGTGTATAGATTAAAATGGTCCACTCTGTTATTTAGTAGACCAAAAATTTTCCACTCCATTAGATAAAACTTTAGGATAATTGTTACTTGAATAATGGTTTTCATTTTCAGCAAATGCATACAGTGCTCAAAGCTATGGACCATCAGCAAACAGTTACGGCGGCGCCGGAAACTTACAAGATCCACAATCTGTGGTCGTCCAATCTCAACAACCCACCCAACAACAACGGACTAAAACACAACGTGCCCGAGTTCCTCCACCATCTAAAATACCAGCTAGTGCTGTTGAAATGCCTGGTGATCTAAATAGTATAGGCTTCTTGGATGTGCAATTCGGTGGTATGGATTTGGTATCAGACACTACAACATTTGATGATGTTACCAATAAGTACACAACGTCGTCTGCATCGGTTGTAGTGAGTGGGGGTAGTAATGTGCTAGATAATACATCATCGTCTGTTCAACAAACGTCACAACAACAAGTTACACAGAATAGTTTGGATTTATCGAGTACGTCAAATCAAACTCCAAGTGCATCGGTTATGGATTCGTATTCTGCCAGTACACATCAAGTTGTTTCGTCTAAACAGCAAGTGGCCCAGTCCAATATTAGTACAGCGTTGGGACAAAATCAAATTGTAAGTTATTCTCAATTCACTCCTCAAATCTTACTTTTCCACTTTCTTCATCTTTTAAAGTTTCGTGAATAAAGGTTTTTGTCGATATTTTGAGTTATTTTTGAAAATTTTGTTTAATTAACTTTTGATATTTCGAAAACGAAGTCAGATTTCGGAAAATTTTATTCTTATTTTTCGTCTACATTCATGAAGTTATAAAAAAACTAATCATCAATTTCAGCCTTCAGCAGTCTTGGTGCTCGTATTTACTACCTTAACTCTTCTGCCAAACAAAATTTTATTTTTGCTTTTCTTCCCTACAAAATGATGAAACGATTACGAGACTGAAAATTTTGATACAAAATAAATTGAAAAGAATCAAAACTTAATAAGTTTTTTATTAATTTGATATAAAATTTCGATTTATTAATCATTTTTTCAAGCTGGATAAATGGCATTCTGATTTTAAATAAAAATGTAATGATAATTAACACCGTGTGTATCAAAAGTTTTAGACATTTATAGTTTTTTTTTGTCAATAGTTATCAAATACCGACAGTATTTCACAAACAACAAATGATCATCTATCATCGTCAACGGTAGCGGGTAGCGGTTATACATCATCTTCACGGGGTGTTGTCCAATCAAATAATGCTGTTCAAACAGCAATTGAAACAGTGAACAAATCAACAGATGTATCACATAACACATACTCACAGCCACAATCCAATTCATACCAAAGTTATCAAAGTCAGAAATCATCACAATCAGCGTATCAAACACCAGCTGGTTATAACACAACATATTCAACGAATACACAGGTAAAGTATACCATTCTAGATATTCTAAGTAATCATATTGAATAACCTTAACTTAACTTTTCTCTTTTAAAAATGATGAAACGATGACGAGACTGAAAAATTTGATAAAAATAAATTGAAAATCAATCAAAAGTTAATAAGTTTTTTATTAACTTTGATATAAAAAATTTCGATTTATAATCAATTTTTCAAGATCGATAATAGGCATTCTGATTTATAAATTACGATCATATTAAAAAATAAACTTTTTAATTGATTAAATGAATAAATTTTGTGTTTTTTTTTAGGTGACGTCTTCAGCAAGTTCGTACCCAACAAATCAATCAACAAATAGTTATTCAAATAGTCAAACATCAAATTCTGGTTATAATCAAAGTACGGTTAATAATTCATCATCGTATCAAACAAATTCTTATCAAACAGCGTCGTCTTATCAAAATGTAACACCTGCATTCTCATCGATAAGTAATCAACCGACGTCATCATTTCCAAGTAATAATCAATCATCAGGGTATCAAACAAATCCTAGCCAATCAGTATATGCGGCTGCTGCTGCTGGTAAGTATTATCTATTTTATTTATATTGTATCAAATCCGTGCGCATGGGGGTGGGAGTTTGAGCTGTCAAACTCCTCCTTTTTCCATTGTGAATCTTCCCACATAAATTTAAACTTACAATTTATATATTTTGAGTTCGGTACATTCTATGACTGTCTTTGAGCCGAGTATTTCAAAGAGAAAATCTAGATCTTGGCGAGGCTATCGAACTGACCGATGCTGTGGAATAGATTGATTCTGTTTATCCGTTTAGGCGCTACGATGCCACAGACAGACGTAGACACGTATACAAAGTGGTCCAACTTATAACAACCCTTTTTTTTTTGCTCGGAGGTTAAAAAACTACATTTTCAGTCCCGGGAATTCTTGAAATGTTTTTAAATTTTACTTTCCGAATTCGCTAAACACCCTGTTTCCAGTTATATGTTTTTAATGATGAAACGATGACGAGACTGAAAATTTGATAAAAATAAATTGAAAATAATTCAATTTCGTAAGTTTTTTATGAAATTGGTGTTATTTCGATTTATCGTCGAATTTTTTAGATGATTTTCGGCAGTCTGATATATTTTTTTTAAATCTTACTTAAATTAAAATTTCGATAAATGATTTTCTTTCTAACTTATTATGTATTTGATTTCTAGGTATAAATAATACAAATAGTTATCCAAATCAATATAATAGTTACAATACACAAAGTACGAATCATAAATTAACAAGTACAGGGGGTTCAAGTGCAAAAGATGTACAACAACAAGTACAATATGATACAAGTGGTGTAAATACTGGTGGTGGTAGTCAAGTGAGTCAAGGTTCAGTTGGTGTTGGTTCAGTGAATCAAGGTGTTAATAGTCAATCGTCTGGTGGTGTGAATCAAGCAAATGTTGTAAGCAGTGTAAATACTACACCAACGTTAGCAGCTTTAAGTCAAACTACAACGTCTGTTAATACTAAAGTTACTACGACATCAACAGGTAAGCAGCAAACTTTATTTAAAATTCTAAATCTTTAAATACTTTAAACCTATCTGACGCTTAAAGAATCGAATCCTCTTGATCAATATGTACAGTGGAGTTTCTGGTACCAAATGACACAGTCAAGCTGATCTGGGTACCGAACCACTCTGGCATTAAAAGGAATGAAACTCGTTGGCACTAGAGGGTTCGTCTCAAACGAACCAATCAGCTGAGCCTATCATTCTCATAGCAATGCTCCGTAATCTTCCAAATTACGGAATGGCTACGAAAAACCCATACTGATTACTGTTTACAACCACAGCTAGGCCATTCAACCGTGCTCGCCCGAAACTCACTAGAGCACAGTTGAGAAGGGTGGCGGGACTCTGGTTAGGACATTGTCGATTGAACACTTTTATAATATGGGTATCTCTGATGGTCCCACTTTTAGGGGATGTTAGGGGGACGTTATTCGCACCTACAGCGTGTCAGGTATAGAATGTTTGATTCGGGCCCGTGGATTCATCAATCTTGCGACAAAAAGTCGAAGAATCTGCGGACTGTCTGTTGGCGTTCTGACCTCGACAAAGTCCTATACCTTCAACTACTTAAAATAGCATCTCTTTGATACCTCGCCTTCGGATAACAAGTTGTTTTCAAGGAGGGCACAGAGTATCCCTTGATCTAGGGTGTTAGGGACTCATTTGCGGTACCCCTCTTATGTTTTATTATTATTAGAGGCTGACGCTTAATGTCAATTTCAATTTTGCATTTACTATATCCCTACAAAATGATGAAACGATGACGAGACTGAAAAATTTGATAAAAATAAATTGAAAGTAAATCAAAATTTAATAAGTTTTTTATTAATTTGATATAAAATTTCGATTTATTAATCAATTTTTCGAGATCGATAAGTGGCATTCTGATTTATAAAACCTAAGAATTAATAATTATTACAAAGTGTCTCAGTGTTTAAATGATTTTTATGTTTATTTTGAATAGCTAAAAGTGGTGTTGTACCAAATATACCTCCAGGTGTTGCACCTATGATGGGTACACAATATATAATGGGTCAAGCTGGTATGCCATTCTATCAACAACCGGTCTATTCATTTGAAGAATTACAATTGTTACAACAACGAATACCACACATGACCACTGGTTACTATGATATACCATATCAAGCACCCACATCATTAGCGACAGGAGCTGAACGTGGTGCTTCTTTAGCAAGTGTTGCATATTCAATGTCAGATGGACGATTTACACGTGCGGATAATAATGCATCACCTGTGCCTTCTACAATTTCACAACAAATTAGTGTAAGTACAAACTCTGGGTGAATATTTTCTATTCGGAAATCTTAGAAAACATTTATCTAATATTTTAGCTACAAATTTTTTTTAAATGATGAAACGATGACGAGACTGAAAATTTTGATAAAAATAAATTGAAAATAATTCAATTTCGTAAGTTTTTTATGAACTTGATGGTTATTTCGATTTATGGTCAATGTTTTTGGATGATTTAGGCAGTCTGACATTTTTTTAAATACCTTTAAAAAATGGAATTTTAATTAAAAATATATTTTAATTTGAATTATTGAATGTTTATAGACGACAACGCAAGCACATCAGGCACAACCAATGTTAAATGCTACAGCGTTACCACCAGGATATGCATATTTCTATAACACAAGTATGATGCCAGGTGGCTATCAATATGGTACACCCGCTATTTACTCTGTAAGTACATCAATTTTTCTCAAATTTCGTTTGAAATAACACTGGGAACTTTTCTCACATTGGATCCTTATTAATAGAATCTTTACACTGCGAGAATCTTTTTTTGGTTGGCCAAATCAATCTTCAATTTGCTGTTATTTGGAGGCTCTATGTAATTCGAGACCCCGGGCACTTTCCCACAGATCGATTTCCTTTTCTCGATAGAAAATATCGCATTTTGCTAAGTTCTGGCGGATAAATGATTCAGACAGTAATTTAATCTCAATCTTTAATTTAATTTCAATCTTTTTTGGAATGATTGGGGCCTTGGACACACTAGATTCAGATTGGCGAGGACCTTTTATTAAGATCCGGAAACCTTCAGATTCTTTTTTTTTTTTATACAAAATCTTAAATTTCTTTGATATTTGTAGAATTTGGGGAGTTCCTTGAATAGCAGGGCCCATAGAGTCCAAGATGGCCTGAAAAAGTCGTGTTTTTCTTTTTTACCGAGTGTATTTCTAAAACTATTTTAGCCACTAGATACGCCAAAGCAAACGTTCACTCTTTTTAGAAAGTATCTCCCAGTTTTAAAATGATGAAACGATGACGAGACTGAAAAATTTGATAAAAATAAATCGAAAATAATTCAATTTCGTAAGTTTTTTGTGAAATTGATGTCATTACGATTTATAGTCAATTTTTTTAGATGATTTAGGCAGTCTGATAACTTTAGTGTCTCGTAGGTTATCCCCTGGTTAATAAATATTTCCCCTGTTAACATTTTTATTATTTTTGCAGCAAATGCCAACAGCAACAAATGCACATGGTTCAACAACAAGTCAGTATCCTAAACCAGGAAGCTATGGTTCTGGATATAACAGTGCTTATGATGCACTATCACAATCACAGGATTATAATAAGAGTGCATATGTGGGTGGTCCAAATCAATCACAAAACAAAGCTGGAGTAGCTGTTACTACTGGCTCATCAGCTACAGATCTCACATCTATGTATGGTAAATCACATGTCGCTTTAGGGAAAGTTAATGTAAGTATCCTTTTTTTTAAATTATTTTCTTGGAAAATTCTCTCTTAAGAAAAAGATATATACCTTTGGAAATTTTTTGCAACCCGGTTTCTAATTTTACAACGAAATATTTATTCATTGTCGATATTTTATTGCAACCTAACTTGTAAATTTGGAAACTAATCGAAACCCTTCAAAATGATGAAACGATGACGAGACTGAAAATTTTGATAAAAATAAATTTGAAAATCAATCAAAATTTAATAAGTTTTTTATTAATTTGATATAACAATTTTGAATTTATTAATCATTTTTTCAAGATCGATAATAGGCATTCTGATTTTTAAATTTGTAAAACTACAAAGTGATTACAATTTTTTAGGAGTTACTAAATATATGATTTTCTCTTTTGTTATTATTTCAGTCTTATGATAAACAAGGTTTTCATTCTGGTACACCACCCCCATTCAATTTGGCTGGTAGTCAAAGTGCGGGCTTAGCACCCAGTGGACAATATACACCACATCTATTTATTCCAACAATGGCTCCGCATCAAACTCATCATAGTACTACGCTTATGCATCAACCATTACATCAAGTAAATTAAAATTATTAATTTTTTTTTTTTATATTTGTAATTTTGCATGAATATATTATTATCTCTCTTTTATTATTTTCCAATTTGCATCTTTCTATCTTTTTTTTTTATTTATTTTTATTTTTTTACCTCGATTTTTATATGTACAAAGTGTTCATAAATAATTGATGTTATGTAATTAAATAATTCATTCAATTTTGATGTTTAATATATGGCATTTTTTGAGTATGTTTAGTTTACTAGTCGTCTAGTTTTAAATCGGAGACTTCAAACAAACAAAAAAGAAGTTTTCTTTCAGAGTGCTGAAACTTTACTGAAACACTTTTTTACAAGTATCACCTCTTTTTAAACATCGTCATTGATTATTTGCTGTTTTTGAAGATAAAACTGTCAATAGATAGAACTATGACCTTTGTCAGTTGATAGAACTGTTTTCCCCTTGTTTGACATTGATTCTCTCCTGTTAGTCTACTGTTTTAACTGTTTCTCGGGCGTGAAATGGTGGACCTACGTTTTATCCATAACCATGAATCGATCAATCGGTCAGTATTCGTTTTCTGCTAACTTGCACACTTTTAATACCGGGCTTTCTTCACTATTGCTGACGTGTTTCCGTCGTTTAGTCGGCATTACGATATTGCGATGTTCATCTTAGCAGCTCTTAGGTCCTTTAAAACCGCATTTTTAAAGACTGACTCGAATCTATCAAGTAGGTTTTTGCGAACTTAAATATAAAAAATTAAAATACGTTTTCGTGTATTTTTATAAATGTTACGTAATATCAATTATTTTGGAGCACTGAATAGTTTTGAAATGAATGAAATTTTTTCTTGACACGTTTTAGTATATATTTTTTTTCGATAACTAACGCATTTTCTTAGATTTTTTCTCTTTCTACTTTATCTTTATTTCTATTTTGTTTATGATTGCCGTATTTAAATAAATATATTTTTGATAAATTTTTTGTGATATCGTTTTTATTAGATTTTTTTTGGGTATTTGGTTGTATTTTTAGGTTAATTCGATTATTTTTTTTTTATAAAATTTGAAATATGAAAATGGTTATAGATTTATGATGTTATATTGTTAGAGGGCGTGGTGAAGGGAGTTATTTTGTGGAATAAAAAAAAAAGGCCACGATGTTAAGCTAGCATATTTGGCAATATTACTTAACTCTCGATTTTTTTTTGAAAAGTGGACTCAAAAAATATCCGAGAAAAGGTTATAAATATGTGACAGAAGGCTCGTTTTATTATATCACGAATCTAATAAGCTTTTGATCACGTATTTA
The DNA here is from genome assembly GCF_905475395.1 of Chrysoperla carnea. Classification (NCBI taxonomy): domain Eukaryota; kingdom Metazoa; phylum Arthropoda; class Insecta; order Neuroptera; family Chrysopidae; genus Chrysoperla; species Chrysoperla carnea. Next base: position 4,868,010 of record NC_058341.1, read on the forward strand.
AGAAAGCGATCCATTTTTCTTATATTTAGATTTGTTAAATATTCTGGCTTAATAACGCGCTCTTGTGGTTCCATAGGATATATTCAGCCTTTTTTTAAAGATTAAAGGTCCTCAAAACGATAGTTATTTTATTTAAATTTTGATCTACAATTTTCTCAAAACAAAGGATAGTTTGCCACTATTAAAAACCCGACTGCTCAAAAATTTCACCATTAACGTTTTTGGACGTCGATTTTCAAATGAATCTTTTATTCAAATCAATAAATCCGTTGAAGATGTCCGAGTAAGATTCAATTACCTTCAATTTTGTAGTACAATTAGAAATTTTCTGGGTCCCTTGGCCACGAAAATTTTTGTAGGCGTGATTTTGACAACAATATTTTAACAAAGAGACTTGTCTTACAATTAAAGAGTTAGATTTTTTTTTTGTGGTGTTTGGCAGTCGGGTAAACGATAATTATTTAAAGAAGCATGTTTGTAATGTTGTTTTTTTATTACGTGCTGAATTTGGGTTTTTGCTTATTTTGTAGATGGACGTGCGCCAAACAAGTCGACGCACGGTAAGTTCCTATCCCAATATTCCTTAACACACGTCCTTTTTTTATTTTAAATTGCTTGCATATTAACCATTAACACCCATATTACGTGCATTTTGTGGCTTGTCTTTTTTTTTTTTTAGTTGTTTGGTAGCGTAGTTAGTTTTTGTTTTATTTCTCATTTAAAAATTTTTTCAGCTCATTCCTCATGTTTTAGTCTACAGTAAAGAGAGAGGGGGTATAGTTTCGTGATTAACACACCTACAAAAGCATCAAATTTTTATCAAATACAAGACCGTTCATTTTAGTTTAACTTAAATTTAAAGAAGCTATTTTAAAATCATAATGGATGTTAAAAAATATTAAATGTTTTTCTAATCTTCGAAAGATAAAAGTTTTAAAAGAAAATTACCACTATAAAAGTTATTCAAAGTAGAAAATCTGGCGATAATCTAATGGTTTAAAACGTGCTAGTTTTTAAAGTGGCGATAGAATGTCTCAATAGGCACTGGTACATGAATGACCCTAAAAGCCCAAGTCAAATTCAAAATTATTACCAGATTTTCTATTTTGAATAACTTTTATAGTGGTAATTTTCTTTCGAAGATTAGAAAGACATTTAATATTTTTTGAACATCCATTATAATTTTAAAATAGCTTCTTTAAATTTAAGTTAAGCTAAAAGTAACGGTCTAGTACTTGATAAAAGTTTGATGCTTTCATTCAGTATATCCACATTTTTATATTAAGCTGTCATGCATATTATATTAGCTATCTAGTTTATAGTATAAACATCAGTGATCATACATACATATTTCACATTAATGATTAGTTTTGGAATCGCATTATCCAATTGTACGAATTATGAAATGGGACTGAGTTGAGGTTGAAAGCAATTAGCAGGGGCTTTGTGTTTAATCAAGAATTGCGTGTGACTGGTGATAGTATGATTTCAAAATCCAACGCAATTAAATATGCAGCAAAATAATATAATAATAATCTCTGCTATTGTTGGTTAAATTTATCCTATTTTTGAGAATTTCTAGAAAACCACTCTTATTTTTTAATTTTTTAGTATTATTTTTATAATAAAAAATCTTGTTGCATATTTTTTTTATTAATTTAATATTTTTTTTTGTTTTATTTGTTAACTAATCAAGTTATTAATGTGTGTAGTTCTTAAAATGAGTACGCTTGTGCGCCCCCTCCGTCTCCTCGACCCCCTTTCTACAAAAATATTTTAATAATCTGGTAGTTTTTTCTGAAAAATTTGGCGAAAGTTTATATTTTGAGTTTTTAAAAAAATGCAAATTTGTGAAGATAAAAAAAGGAAAGAGTACTTGAAAACAACTACCAACTTTCGCTAAGTTTTTCAGGATACGTCTTTGCCTAGCCACCAAAAAGTTTCAAATAAAAAACAACTTCAATAAAACAATAATGTAAAATTCAATTTTTTTTTTGTCTTCTGTAGGATACGGCAAACAGCAGTGGGCAACGCTCTCAGACTTCGAGCCAAGCGAAGCCAGGTTCAAAACAAGCATACCAAACTTCGTATTGGAATCAAGCTTAAGTGCTGTGATCCCACCCCACCAATATGCCCGTTTCTCACAATACACACACACAACACTACTATGTCCGCTGAATTCGTTGGTGTTTTGACTTGATTTGTGAGAGTTACAGCGTCTTCAAGTAAACGCGACTTTCTCTCTCATCCTGTACACATACACACAAAAAAGATGCAAAAATTAACAAAAAAAAAAAGAGTTTTAGAAAAAAAGTTTTTAATTTTTTTTATTACCATCGTATTTGAAAAAAAAACATTTTTTTGAACGTATATTAAACTTAAGTTTATAATTTAAATATAACCTCTCCCCTCAACCTCTAACACAGAACCTACACACATCCCTTCTTACAGATTTTTCTCCCCCGAACCCCATTGAACTTTTTTTTTTCAAATATTTAACCCTATTTTTTATTTAATTATTCTGTCGAAAATACCAGTTAATTTTGTGATTAAAAAAAAATAAGAAAAATAGCGATTTATTAAAAAAGATTTTTTTTTGTCTCTCAATTGATTAAGGAAGAATTTATTTATTTATTTTGTTTTTTAATTTTTTGAATTAAGTAAATAAAAAGTAACATTTACTTTGCTAAGGAAAATGGAAAATCAAAAAATATTGCAAAAAAAAATTATGAAAATATTAGTAAATGCATTTTTTTTTGTTATTCAGCGCGCGCGCAGTGGCCAGAAGACAGAATTCTCTTATTAAAAAAAAAAATATATATATATATATATTATGAATATACTGGGTGTACAGACATGTGACTATGACGGGGGTGTAAAAAAGAGGGTGGGGATACATTTGACAGCTAATTAATATGTATATATGAAAGTGGTTTAATTAGACTTTTTTTTGTTTTAATTTTCTCAACATCTTTAGAAGATTCCTATTGATTCATCTATTTTTTAAATTATTATTTCATTACCCCCTTCGAGGGTCAAATGTCCGTACACACTGGTTAATCTATCATTGATGTTTATACTAAATTTTAGATTGCTTTAAATAAAACAACATTTAAAATAATTTTCTTTTATAATTGAAATAATTTTTTGTAGGCGATTTAATGTGTAGTATAAACATCTGTGATATTATTATTTAAATAATTTTTTGAAAATATTTTGTTGACATTTTACATAACTTATGTCACATAATGAGAAAAAAAATGATTTGTAATATTCTTAGATATATGTAATAAATATTTAAAAAAAAAAGACGCCATTGTTTTTACACTGTGTTGTAAGTTACACGCTAGCATGTTATATTATCTCACGTGAATTTCTATTACGATTGATGTAACTTAATACATTTGGGGTAAAAATTGTGGAGTTTTGGACTCAAATATGAGAATCAAAAACCTAGGAGCAACTTAAATGTCATTTTCGTGGCGCTGTTAATCCTTAAAAAAAGATTGTTAAAACAGATTTTAAAAAACTGTTTAAGTTCAAGCGTAGGTGCTATACAGTCTTTAATCCTCGAAAACTATTTAGGTATCGAATCAAATCGAAATTTATTGGCTATTTCGCTTTGATTTATTATCGTATTTTCATGATGCGTGTTTTTACCCCGACGATGGGGTAAAAACACGATTTACTTAATTATGACGTCTTGGTTGTCCGCTGGTTATAGGGTCTGTAACGTCACATTTAATTGAATATGGCGTTTTCTAGAGGACATTCATGAACTAAAAACAATTTTTAATTTAATGATACCGTGAAATCCTCTACAGCTCTTAAAGCTAAATTGGCGAGAACGAATAAAAACTGAAAATTAGCATGAGAATTTAATTAGGTAGTGTGTGACTTGGATACAGTGTTTATTTTGAATCCTTGAAAGCCAGTTTTATATACTGAATCTTTTCCAAATTTTATCGAGTCAATAAAATTATAAACGAAGTGCCTTGTTTCGGGAAAAAAATTTAAATAAGGGTACAATATTTTTTTTATGCTAAATAAAATATATGGCCTGGCTTTTTAATTTTTTTTTTATATTTATTTTGAGACAAAAAAAAAATGTCTCGTATAAAATAAAAAAAAAAGGTAAGTTGATTTTTGTGTGGGAGAACCTTGTGCGATTTATGTGGCATAAGTTTTGTGCAACATTCGAAAATTTATCAACAAATATCTTTAAAATATTTTTAGTACAAATGACAAAAATGGGCTTCGTTATTTTTGTTTAGGAAATGACTTTTCTCGAAAGTGTGAGATTGTGATTAAGAATAATTTTAGCCCGACAAGAGATGTGGCTAATAAATAAATGTCCGGATTTTTATACCAAGAACTACTAAATTTGATCCCATTGATCCCAAATATCTTCTAAAATACCTTAACCTAGAAAAAAATTTATTCAATTTAGGATCTGAGTTGACTAGTAGAAGACTCAGATTGAATCCGACGTTAGATAGATAATGAGGTACCACTAATTTTTTTACGATTAAAACGGCGGGCTACCCTGTACATAAGACCATTCAATAATTGTAATTTTTTGTGGGATCTGAATTCTAAAAGAAGTTGTCTAGCTACTCGATGTTCTGAAAGACCTCGAAACGTTATTGAAGACGTTTTACATTAACCACTTCTCTTGCGGACCAGAATTTTTTTAATCACGATTTTATACTTAGAGAATTTGGTCATATTTCATTCTTTTAAAATAATTTTATTAAATTTTCAAATGAAAAATTGTCTTAATACCTTTTATATTGCTGATATACCCCCTGAAAAGTGTCCTCCAAGAATCAAAGGACCATAAAGGTCTCATTTAATTTGCCGTGTGTATATAAAATTTAATTTCGGACACTACTTCCAAATTTCGTCTAGTAATATAGAAGCGTATTACGAGCGAGTTTTTTAAATTTTTACATTTCCACAAGAATTTTCATCGCTTTATCATATTTTTTAAGTGCTAAATTTTCCACAGCTAGTTTTGTTTGTTTGGTGCAAAGAAACTTCTTGTCCCGATTTCACATTGTAGAAAAATTATGTAGAGCTTTAGGAAGGATTGTACTTTTTTTTTCGTTTTTAATTATGTTTCGACGACGAATCTAGTAATTGTGGGATCTTTTAAAAGTGAAGATAGATCCTTTTGGTGTAATATGACTGAATTGGTTACCATATTTAACAAATTTTTCCCAGTATGCAGTGCTGCAGTTGATGAGCTTTTCCGAATATGGTTTGATTTGAAATAATAGTGAAGAAATTTTTAGAGAGCTCTTATTTTGTTGAATATTTTACATCATAAAACGATTTGAATCAAAGAATGGATCCAGTAAAGGTGGGTGCCACTCCTACTTCGGAGGAGGTTTTGTGTTGACTAAAGTAAGAATGAACTAAGTGAATAATCACAAAAAGACAAGTGGGTTTAAATGTAGAAAATGAAATCGAAAGTATGAGAGTAGATACCATGAGGTAAGATTAAGTTCCTAGAAAATGGAAAATCCATTTTCTTCCTCTTTTTTTACTTAAGACTTTTTACAACGATCTATTTCAGAGCGAAAGAGATCTTTTGAAGGCTGTTTCTGAATACAAACCGTTTTGCCACCCAAAACGGTTTATCTTTGTCACTCTTATGTATTTAACATAAGAATGATAAAGATAAAACTGTATTTACGTACAGAAGCGTTATTTTCAATTCGAAAAGTCTATTTTTATGGAATATGATGGAAAATATTCAAAGGAATAAACTTTTTCGAAAATTTTTTTTACAATTATTTCGAATCACCGATAAATTAACTTTTAGTATTTAAATGTGTTATATATATTATTATTATTAATATTAATTATTAATTTTTTTTGTCCTTTTGAGTGGTAACCTGCAATTTATTTAATTTTTTATTTTATTATTATTAAAAAATAAGAATGGGGAGTTGTGTCAACTATCAGTTGACTTTATAGGTTTAAACAAATAAAAAAAAGATATATTTTTTTGGACCATGCGTAAGTATTTAAGTCATTTCAGAACGGCTTGAAATTTGAGAGACTGTTGTCAAGATCGTACTTAACAACTTTTTAAAATGTGGCTTTTTCTTAGAGTCTTGAAATTTTTAATTGCACATGTTAGACTGAACTTTGATAATAACCTTTGAATTTTCCAACTGACCTGAAAGGACTGTTAAATATTACGGATGGCCCAAGAGTTATAATAAAAAAAAACCATAAAAAAATTAAAAAATTTTAAAAAATGAATTAGCTAAATTCTGTTTATCTGTATATCTCTTCAATTTGCTATGTATAAAAGTCATATATAATGAATTAATTAATTAATTAATTACGTGTAGAACGATATTTGTATATGTGTAGTTTAATAATTAATATTATAATTAATTAGTTTTGTTTTTGTATTGCGCTATATAAACTTATTATCAATTATTACGATAATTATTACAAAAAAAAAAATGAATAAAATAAAGTATTATATTGAAAATCATTTCAAATTATTATTATTTTCTATCGTTTTATTATTTTCTATCTTATTTTTCTCTCAAAACAAAATTACTAAGTAATGAATTATTCAGTAAAGATAAGTATTAAGTTAATTGTATGATTATACATAAGCCAGGTAGCTGTGTGGGTATAGCACTTGTCTATGAAACCAGGTACCCTAGTTCGTATCCTGGTGTAGATAAGACTTTTACTTTTAAATAATTGAATTTTTCCTGTTGTTTAAATTTTCCACTCTTTTTATAGTTAAACCCGCCCTCTTGTCATAAATCATAAATATTCTTTAAAATCATAAATCATTTTTGAATAGGAAAACATGTAATAAGGTTTATCTCACTTATATTCTCCTATTACAATATATTAAAATTGTAGTAAAAAATAAATAAACTAAAATTAAAAAATAGCCATGTAGCAAAGTACATCTACGTGCCATCTATAATAAACACATTGAACTAACGATTAGTTTCGATGGTAGTGCCAGCTATGGTAAACACGTTGAACTAACGATTAGTTTCGATGGCAGTGCCATCTATGGTAAACACGTTGAACTAACTATTAGGTTCGATGGCAGTGCCATCTATGGTAAAAACATTGAACTAAGTATTAATTGCGACGGTTTTACCATCTATGCCAAACATGTTGAACTAACTATTAATTTCGATGGTAGTGCCATCTATGGTAACATTGTTGAACTGACTATTAATTTCGATGGTAGTGCCATCGATGAAATCGATGTAAAAGATATAAGGTAGGTAAAATATTGAATATTAGTAATTAAACCGGATAAAAATGATATTTTATTATATTCACATATTTGTTTTATACAGTATATAAAATCAATTTTCGAGATAACAATTTTTTCATTTTTCCTCATTAATAATAATTAATATAAATAAATACGAAACGTTTTATATTTTAAATTTTGTTTTATTTTTTCTATACCATTTTTCCTTTCAGAACAAAATTATTAACTAGTTAATTATTCATAAAGGTAAGTATTAAATTAATTATAAGACTCCATATAAGCCAGGTAGCTGTGTGGGTATAGCACTGGTCTATGACACCAAGGTATGTTGGTTCGTAACCTGGTGATATTAACACTTTTACTTTTAGATTAAATAAATTTTTCCTGAAAATCGTTATATATTTCAAATTTTGTTTAATTTTTATAATTATCTATCCTAATTTTTATTTCAGAACAATATTATCAATTAATTAATTATTTACTAAAAGTAAGTATTAAAAGTTAATTATGTATTTATATATAGACCAGGTAGATGTGTGGATATAGCAATTGCATTTGAAACCAAGGTACGCTGGTTCGTATCCTGAAAGTTCTTTTAGGCAAATTCTGATTTTTATTTTCATTTTTTTTTCAAATTTCCACTACAACATGTTTGCCTAGTACAAATGATGAAAAAAATTAGTTTTTTTTCGTTCAAAAACTTCAATTTTTTTCACATTTCTACTAGGAGAACATCATGGACGGACGGAATAAGTAGTACCTGATAGCAAGGTAATTGTTGTCACCTCGTAAGTCAGAAAGTTAGTGGTCTACATACCCGTGTTTGGTGAGTGTGACCTCTAGTGGGCAGACCAATAACTTTCTGCCAAAATAAAATTTTAGACTTTCGGGGTGAAAACACTTACTTGCCTTTTCTCCTTATCAGGAACTACTAATTCCCACTTATGTTCTCCTAGTACAAATGTTGAAAAAATTGAAGATTTTTTCGATCTTTTTTGATAAAAAAATTTCAATTTGATTAAATGCAGGAGAAAATGATTGATTTTTTTCCACATTTGTACTAGGAGAACATGATGAACAGGAAGGAATTGCCTGACAGGTAAGTAATTGTTTTAACTTCGAAAATCAGAAAGTTATTTATTGGTCTGTTAACTTTTTTGGTGAGTGGAAATTAAAAAAAAATTAAATTATTAAGAAAGAAAAAGTAGGATAGAAATCTTGTCTTCCTACTTATGTCATAAGACATAAAGCAATATTTAAAAAAAAATTATTCGCGACAATGCTAAATACGAACCGAGGTACGCTGTAATCGGAGGCGAGAGTGCTAACCACTACTCAATCTTTGACATATTTTAATTATCAATAATGTAATATACAAACCTTTTACTCACCTCTTTTAAATAAACTGGTTTTCTTAAACTTAGTATTTATTTTCTTTAACTCACCTTTCTTATTAAACTTACTCATTCCGTATTTCGTTTTACTTACCTCTTTCCAATAAACTTACCTAGAAATGAATAATTGTAGTTATATTTTATTAAAAATGTAGGTTCTATTTGATCTTCCTGAAACCAATGTAAAGGATAAAGGTAGGTATAATATTGAATATTAATAAATAAACCATAAAAATTGCTAAAAATGATATTTTATTTTATTAAATATATTTGTACATATTTCACCTAAAATAAATATGAATGAATAATAATGGTTATTTTATACAATATAAAATCAATTTTAGGGATAACAACTTTTTCATTTTTTCTAAATTAATAAAAATTAATATAAAAAAATAAAAATCGTTATATATTTTATTACTTATTTGTCGCTAATGGTTCTCATAACAATTATGCAAAAAAGTGACATTACCTCGGTATAATCTTATTTAATAAAAATATATTCGGAACAATGCTAGATACGAACCGAGGAACTCTGTATCCGGAGGCGACTGAGCTAGCCACTACTCCATTTTTCACATACTGTACGTATCAAAAATGTAATATAAAACAAATAGCATTCATATTAAAAATAAACTTTAATGAAAAATATATAAATTAAAAGTTAAGATAAGAAATTAATAACGGTTCTCTCTAAATGTTAAAACAAAATATTAATTTAAAAAATAAAATAAAAAAAAAATAATGAATCAAATTCTTGCTGTATACATGGTTCTCAAATACGCACGCGTACTTTGTTTTTCCAAAAAAAATACACAAAAAATAATAAACACCAAAATCAATATGTCCTCCAATTCCCGTGTGCGGGAATACACAATATTATTAGAAAACACAATTTTTAAGTAAAATTGTTTTCAAAATATTGGATCTGTATCGGGATCACCACGATGATCCGAATGTGATGTTGCATCCGAGAATTCAGATTCATCAGAATCTTGATCAATTTCACGGGCATCAACGTTTTGTAGACCATGTATATTGATATCAACTTGTACCCTTAAATCTAATGCCATAAATAACACAGTTAATAATATTGGAAGACGAAATCTTGATTCCCAGGCCAATTTTAATAAAAATAGAAGGCCGTCATGTAATGCAATTCCTTTTTTATTCATTTCTTCTTTTGGTGATAATTTTTTATGAGGCTGAAAAAAAAATCAAAACAAAAGATTAAAATTATTATTAAATTAAAAATAATTACGTTGTTTTCAAAAGTTTTATTTTTAGAATGGCGAAAATGTCAAATAATCTATCCAAATTTTATAAAAATCTATTATTAAATCTAAATGTCAACACGTGTTTAATAAATTCATATTAAACAGGTGTTGACTAATAGTCTAGAAATTTGTATAAAAAAAGGGTCCTTTACTTTGTATCAGATACCAACAAAACCACGTTTCATACTTATTCCAATTTTAGCTTAGCTAAAATGAATGTAAGAGAGATTTGTAAAGTTTAAGAATTGTACAAATGTCGTAGATACAAAGTTAGATCAAAAGGATTTCTCAATGATCATTTTTAATCCAAAAGTACTAGTTTTATGGAGGGTAGAGATAAGATAGTCTTCTTTACCTGTACCCTTCATAACTAGTTTATTCCTTATCCGGATTTATTATATTCCTATACTCACCAAATTTTTCAGTCACCTAATTTAGTCCTAATAAAAAAAGAAATGAAAAATTTTCCTTAAAAAAGAGAGTGAAATTAGAATTTACAAACTATTTCGCCAATCAAGTACCTGGATTCTGGAAATAACAGGGCTAAGTGAAAAGGAAAATTGATTGAAAAACTCAAACCTAGATGTATCATCAAACTCATCGGAAAAAATGTTTTCTCTTGCATTATCTTATCTAAATCTGTTTTGATATTTTAATGAACAATTTTGGGCCTTTGAATTATCTCAGGAAACAATTTAGAGTTGTTGTCGTTTTGGACACTTAAGCACGCAGTTACATTAATGTTTATTTTGACGCTGAGAGTCCTTGCGCTTATAATGCACGCTTAAAGCATGTGAGCATTTATTTAAACATTATAACGTGTTCAAACATTGCTTGAAAACTAAGCGAAAATCTTTTCGCCAGTTTGTGCTTGTGTAAAAATCGTAAATATTTCTTGTCTTGCTGCGTTTAGTCGATGAACACTGTGAACCGAGAAACTGTGAATTATTTAGCAGGTATTTTATTCTAATGTGCTTTTTTCTACTAAACACAGCTAATAATATAAGTGGCTAAACGTCACTTACAATTTAACAGCAAAAAGTGGTTAATTTCCTCTGATACGCTCTTTTCTGTCAAACGCAACCAAAGCTCGAATATAGCTCGCTTCATATTTAAAATATATAAATATTACTTGCCAAATTAAATTGTTCGATGTCATTTTTATATGTTTCAATCTTAAAAACTTTTTTTCTTTTTGTTATGGATTCTTCTTAAATTATTTTAATCCAGAATAAAAATAGAAGCCCATGAATAAAATTATAAAAAGTTTATTGCACGTTTATTTTTTTATATTAATTATCAATCATATATGTGAACGTGAACCCGTTATCAAAAAATAAAAATAAATAAATAAAAATTATTGCAATCCGTAGGAACCAATCATCATCCTAATAAACAATTGTCTTAGGACACTAATTCAAATTTAAAAATTATTTATATTTTTACGATTTTTCTAATTTTCCAAAAAGTTTTCCGATTTTTTTTAGTACTTAAAACTTATAAAAATATCATCGATAGTCACGGCATGTTGAATTTCTTTTTATTTCTGTTACTCCATAATTTTTTTTATAATTAAACAAATTTTGTAACCTTCGTTGCATATATCAAAAGATATTTTTGTAAAATAATATGTCAACCTTGTACAGTTGTTAATTTAAACATTCACCGGAAATATTACTGCGTGTGTTTTTGATTTTGAAAAATTATAGCTATTCATTATTTTAAACTAGAAAATTTCCTTGATTTTCCCAAAGAATTTCTGTATAAATGCTTAGGTGAAATAAAATTTAATAACCTAGGGAAAAAAATATAAATAACAAGCCGTGGATAGAGTCTGGTGTGACCGTTGAGGTCCACACGAATAAGCTCGATCGACTCGGCCGAATGTTATGAAATGCTCTTCGAATCATATTAACATTAATAAGCTTCGATTGGCACCTCAACGACGTCGATATCATTTTTATTCACACAATATCGACCAGGAAAGAATTCACATTTTTTCGTAAAAATCACTGTTTATCCGTGAGGGCCCAAATTAGGACAAACTTTGGTGTCCAATTTCTCCAAAACTTTAAAAGATCGGGAGTTGAAAATCTGCAGGTTAGTTTCAACTAGTCTTGTACGTGAAAATACTTTTGAAAGTATTTTCTAGACGCCTTCTCAAGAGTAAACAGTGATGTTTACGAAAAAATGTTTCAAATAAAAGTTGTTAATTTTTTTATAAGGAACATTTTTTACATTTAAACTTTTGGTCTATCTCTAACGGTTTACAAGATGGATCAATTTTCATTTGATTGAATCAGCAAAAAAATGCATCATTTTAAAATTGGTATATCTCGGTCAATTTTGAAACTAAACTTTGCTAGAACTTTGATTCGAATTTAAAAAAAAATTTAATGTGTAGGTTAGCACATCGCAACCCCAAACCCCCTTCAACCAAGGTAAATCGAATACAAAACCGAAGATTCTATGAAGCAGAATAACTTTGAAAATTGATACAGAATAAATTTATTCTGAGATATCGAAGAAGAATCACATCTTTAGAATTCAATTCCAGAAACAATTTTTTTTCGTTCATTTCTAGGTCGATTACCAACCTGTTTTTAGAGTTACGAGGTTTCAAAAAAACACAAATTTTAAAATTACAACAAAAGTTTATTTAAAAAAAAATTGTTTCAAAAAATAAAATTAATAATAAAAAAGTTTTATCGGTTAGAATAATAAAAAAAACATTGGCAATTAAAAAATTCAATCATAATAATCAATAATGGCTCCCGATTCAAATTTTCCATTTTCCAAAATCGTTAATAACTTATGAACGGTCATTTCCGGTGTTAAAATCGTTTGATCTGTAAATAACTGTTTATAAACTTCTTTAATTTGTTGATCGGTACTTTTAACTAAAATCGAATTTGCCATATCGGTATCAACCGGTCCTGGTGAATAATTTAATACATTTATATGTGAATATTCTTTTGCTAATACTTTAAAAAATAAATCACGAGCTGCTTTAGCGGAACCATATTGTGATAACGATGGAAACGGTTGTCGTCCACATAACGATGTAATATTAATAATAAATATTTTCGATTCTAATTGTAAAAATCTCTCAACAAATAATGAATTGAAAATAATTGGTGTAAAGAAATTTAACGAATAATATTTTTGCCAATCAGCCATGTTTGTTAATTGTATTGAGGTTTTTGTTAAATCGCCAATGGTGCCAACATTATGTATTATCACAGCATTTTCATATTTTTCACCATTTAAAACATCGTTGAAAATATTTTCTAATGTTGTTTTATCTGGTGCAGTTAAATCGATAGCTTTCACATGAACGGTTAATACAGGATTTTGTATTAAATTCTTTGTTTCTAATAATTTATCTTCGGAACTAGCTAATAGAAGTAATGTTGAAGTTGCTTGTAATTTTTTACCATATTCTATGGCGATTGTACGTCCAATTCCACGTGAAGCTCCTTTTAATAGAGGAAAATTGTTATCAAAAAACAGTTTTCAAAAAGAAAAACAAGTTGTAATCAACTATAAAACCGTAAAATAGACAAATTACAGTGTTTCGTTTTCTCACATGTGCTTCGGAGGGGGTTTGAAAAGTATTTCAGTGTCGAATGAACTTTGTGGGTTAATATATCAGAAAATGCATTCCTTTTTAGGTCCTTACTTAATTTTATATCAAATAGGTCTGCGAACAAGGGCATTTTTAGTGAGTCAATTTCAGAAAGGCTAAAAATTTCATAGATGTAAGCCTGCACTGCGTCCTCATTACTAAGCTTATTGTGCGCTTTCAAGGTGGGAGGGGGGTGTGGCTTTGTTTTCTGAAAGAGTAGAACCGGTTTTAGTTGATAGATATTCCAAAAACATATAATAAATGGGAGATCGTCCGCAATAATAATGGGGGCTTTAGCTAGTCCGCAACGCTAAATATATCGGTTCTGTCTCATCAGGAGACAGAGACAGAACCAGTTCGCAAACAAAAAAAAAACTTGAAACTATAATTCAAAAAGTTTTTCTGTTTGTAGACTGACTAAATCCCCCTCCCCATTACATTACGGACGATATCATTGTTGTGATTTTTAGGCATAATTCTTCATAGAATCAGATCGACTATATATTTTTTGGAATATCTGTTGATTAAAAACGATTCTACCTTCTAATGCCTATGAAATTTTTAGCCTTTCTGAAATATCTCACTAAAACCACGCCTGACAGCAGACCTAAAAATTATTTGTAGGCGTCGACTTGCATACTTTCAATTAACAAAACCTTCTAAAACGCGAAAATGTCTTCTTACGAAATCAGGTCTTAATTTCAATCGTTTTACCATTTACAAAAAAAGAAAAGCTTATGACTGGCGTTTTACGATGCTAGTTTCTGACAAATTCGCAGCTGTTCTACGAAAAATTCCTCGCAAATTTCATCACATTCTAAAGTGATATTACAGAGTATTACAGAGTTACATTGTTTACATACAGACATAAAAGATGGCGACATTTCCATTGGCCCAATTTTCTAGATCAATTTTTGTCACCAGTAAAATATGCTTTATAAGAGTAATTACGATTAGCTTATTCATACTGATGATAGCTACATGGTAATCGAAATATGTATTTATGTAATACAAAAAGTTATCTAGGAAATTGGGATAAAAATCGAAATGAATTTAAAGTGATATACTTTTCATTTCCCTTCGAAGCAGAAGCAAGACAAACACCTTGCTCTGTCATAATCCTACGGTTTAGTATTTACTAATGAAATCTTGTCGAGTACATACAAAAGAACAAAATAAAAGTTTTCACATTCTTAAACTTTTTCTAGAAATAAAATGGCGTACTAGTTAGATGGTGAAAATCCTAAATAGGAAATAGAAGTTATTTAATCGTATACATCAGAGGTCCCCAAACTTTTTTTCCCGTGAACTACTTGCCATGTTTTTCGGTTTTTTATGAATCCAATGATTAGTTTTGACTCATTTCCAATTGTAGTAAAATGAGAAAGACTATCGTGGAAGCCTGTTTTCATCTTAGATCCCCAATTATTTTTTTTCACTCACAAAAAGCTCTTGCTTCTCGTTGACTATTCATCTCCTAGAATTCGAGTATTTTTAAAGCATTTTAAAGATATTTTTTAAAATTTTGGAAGTTCGATCTTTGGTTATAACTAAGTTATTTTGATTTTACAAGAAAACTGCTGGACCGATTTACAATTTTAATTATACGCCATTTTAGCTCCGGGACAAATTTAAGAGTGGGAAAAATCTTTTGATTTGTTCTATTGCCGGTTTTATACGCCATTTAGTAGAACATTTTAATTATACGCCATTTTAGCTCCGGGACAAATTTAAGAGTGGGAAAAATCTTTTGATTTGTTCTATTGCCGGTTTTATATGTGAACAAGTTTTCAACATAAAATATCTGAGATAATTATGATTTGTATGCATTTACCTGTGATAATTAAAAATGTTTTTTTATTAAAATCTAAACTATCCACCATTTTGAATTTGTTTTTGTTTTGTTTTGTTGTTGTTGTTGTTGTTGTTGTATATGTTGATTGATTAACGACTTGTATTATCTTCGGATGTGGTATCTTCTAATTCTTGTTGAGTTTGTAATTGATCGTAATTTAATAATTCCTTCAATTCACCAATATTGATGGCTTGACGTTGCGGTAGAATTGTACGTAATAATACTGAATCATTAACTGGAGTATCAAGGTGTAATGTTTCATGTGTTGATAGTTCAGCTCCAGTATTTAATAATTGTTCCATACATGCTGCATGTCGATCACTAAGCTGTTTTAATACATTGGGATCGGATTTCAATTTATTTAATTTATGTTCTATAAAACAGAGAAAAAATAACGGTTGTTTTTTTGTTTGTTTGTATATTGTATTATGATAATTTTTTTGTAATAATTATTACGTTGGAAATGCTTTAGTTGGAAAAATTTTTTATCAATTATGAATACAGTCAAAATTGATTATAACGACATTATATATATTACAGTAACTTTATAAATTACAATCTACATCAAATCAGGTAGTTCCATAGAACTAATTTTACCAAGGGTAGTTATGATTTTTCGCAGACTTGTTTTTGATGTTGGTCCAATGAATAATCCAAGTTTGTGACCTCGAGCGCCGAACGTAGATACATGATTATAGAACTAAAGAGCTAGTTTTTTATGTACACTCACTGTCAGAAAAAGTGCCACAGTTAAAACATTCTAAGCGTACGCATCATATGTTATGTTATAATAGTAACACTTAGAATGTTTTAAAACGAGCATTTTTTGTGACATTGAGTATACGTCCACAAGATTTTTTTAAAGTAGACTAAAGCTACAATATGACTCAAGAACGATCTCTGTTGATTCAATAGTTTCGGAGAGTCTTTTTTTCGAAATTCGCAATTTTTTGCAATAGTTTATCATTCTGAATGAATTTTGACTCTGAGCAACACTAGCGCACTCCGTGAGTGGTAAGTGGATCTACCCCCCCTCCGCGAGAGTAGTTCGAGTGGCGTCTGAAATATTGCACAAAATTTCGAAGTTCGAAAATATGACGAATTTTTGAACAGCTTTATCTCGAAAACTATTGGACTACAGAGACGATTCTAGTCTCATATTGTAGCAAATTTAGTCTACTTTAAGAACATTTTGAAAAGGTACTATCAAAAACTAGCTTTTTGGGGTTATAATTGAGTTAAATCAAAGTTTTCCGGTTTAATTAAAATCATAACTAGCAAACATTTAGATGAACACTTTAAATTAGAAAGATAAAACGTATTTATCTCTTTTTACGATTATCTGATATAACCACCAAAATTGTACGTTCTTTTAATGTCGTTATAAGTGATTTTGACTGTTATTTCAAAGATCTGTAATTACCATATCACCTGTATTAGAGAAGTGTGTGAAATTCATGGTCACCGCTCATCATGCAACGGCTCTCTGATTTTCAATGTATATCTCAATTAAAGAGTGAGTGAGACAGACAGACATTGATAACAAATTTAGTAGGGTTGCCAGTTTTTTTTTTGCCTGTTAAAGAAAATACATTGACCATGTTTCTTGTATACTGTTTTTAGGGATAAAATAATAGCCGTGGATATATTAAAGACCTTTTGCTCTTTTTAGTCTCAAATATCTACGGGCTTATTATCTTAATTTCCAAGTCTTTGAGAGTTTGTCACCCTATTTAAAGTCATCATTTTCAAGGAATGTACATTTCCTGTGGTTTAAACCATTCAGTCAATTCTAATTATAAATTTTAACGTAAAAATGGAATACCCCCTAAACAAAAGTACTTGGAATCTTGGAAAGTTTGAAATTAACATGATTCATAAATTTTGTACATGCTTTAGGTACACTCAGAGTCACAAAAAAAGCACGGATTACATATGTTACTATATGTAATCCGTGCATTTTTTGTGACACTGAGTATACATAATTACTAATTAGTCATTATACATTGTTGCTAGATTTATTCACGCGATAGTATATTACAACTTGTAAATTATTTTATCAGTGATAAAAAATAATTTATTACATTTTTACTCTTATCGTGTTTGGCTATTAACATGATTTAAATAATCTGCAATTTACAAAAGTTGTAAAGTGCTCTATTACTTTGTATTATAAATGACTTTTCACACAAGTTCCTCCATACGAACTGTACCGTCCAATATCGAGTAACGCCGAAAGATTTGAATTGACATAAGTTGTACTTCGGAGCTTCTGTTTTTGTACTGATGATAGAATTTTGAAAAAATTTCTTCAAATATTCATCAATCCTACCAACTAGATGTCAAAAATGACCATCGTTAAAGGTTTAAAAAAATTACATCATGAGTACAAAAGCAATAGCTCCATTTCCTTCGGCAATTCGCTAATAAAAGAATCGATTATTGTCGAATTAACTCGAATCATATAACTTATGTTAATTCTAATCTTTCGGCGTTACTCGATACTGGACAATACAGTTCGCATGGAGGAACTTGTTTATATATATAAACATTTTCAACGTGTTTTACGTGATTAGTCAAGTGTTTTTTATTTTATCAGGTCACACTTCAGGTAATTAGTGTTTACTCTTAATTGGTAATTTGCATATTTTTCATAATACTAAATCATTTAAATCAATTATATTAAATAGAAACAAGATTTCTTCTTGTCACTCACATCAGATAAAAAATATTGTAATTATTAATTTTCCTTCAATTATGAATTCAAATGCACTCGAAGTTTTGAGGTGACACCTTATAAATTACTATAATCTACCGGGTGTATCAGAATCAACGATCAACAAACTAAAGGAGGCTGATAAGGTACATCTAAACAATCATTTTGGTATGAGGAACATGTGTTCCCTTTACAGTCAGAACTACAAACTTTAGAAATTTGGTTACCTTATCGAATTTCTGCCGAATCCATTGAGTTTTCGAAAAATTGTTTCAAAAAAAAGTTTTTGATAATTTTCTGAGAAACATTTTTACCACTTAATTTTTTGCTCCATCTCTAACGGTTTGTTAAATTTAGAGCTGGTTTTCAGTGGTTTAGCTACCGAAGGGCTAGAGTTAGAAGGCCCCGATGCCGTGCACATAGTCGAGGTCTGGATGAAGGGATTAAATTAATCGAATAGTTCGAAAAGTTATATTACCCACATCGTAACCTCTAGGAAAAACGGAAAGTACATGTTCCTCACCCCAAAATGCTTGTTTTGGTGTACCTTATCACCCCCTAGAAAATTGACCATTTATTCTGATACACTCGGTATAATGCAGTACACTAATTTTGCAAGTAAATGTTATTTTTCTCAATATTTTCCAAGAATTGCTGAATGTAACATTTTGATATATTATGAATTTCATGTCAGGATTAATGTTTTCCACATGTTTAATTCTCTTGATGTAACAAATTTTCTATTATCGCACTAATGATCCATGAATTTTAATTAATTTTCCCACTTGCATAATTATTTAAATATGTCAATCGTAGCGAACAATAAATCTATTAATTTATTTTAGTATTATCTTAATCAAAAAAGTTGTACATTGGTGGAAAGTTTTTGCATGATTTATCCCAAATCTAAATTTTTTGACCACCATGTGTGTATGTGTGTGTGTGTCTGTTTGTCTGTCTGTGGTATCGTAGCGCTTAAACGGATAAACCGATTTTAATTTTTGTTGTTTCGTTTGAAAGGTAATTTAATGGATGTTTTCTTAGAAATGTTGGGGGTTGTCATTTGTAATATGACAGAGTAATTAACACTGTCTACACATGTATTTCAACAATTAACTCAGTCAATTGTTTGTTTTTACTTGTTAATTCTAATATTTATCACTTTCCCTCTAAACATTTTCTAATGAAATTACTTATTAGAGATAATAAAATTTAGAACAATGTAAGTACATCATTATTTTTGATTCTGATAGTACTTGTAATGCATTAAACAAACAAAATTGACGTACAAAATGCAATTTTGCATTTATTTTAATTAACAAATTAAAGAGGAAATTTTATGAGGAAACTGTGTGCCTTAAATATGCGATTTCATCAAAAATTTGTTTTTTTGTATTATGTGCCGCTAAAAGATAACTATTTACCAAGGCAATTTTAGATGTACGATTGAAATTATTAGGAATGTAGACGAAAAAAATAATAATAAAATTTTTCGATATTTGCCTTAGTTTTCGAAATATCGAAATCTAAATAATTAAACAAAATTTTCAATTTTGCCTTGTGTTCGTACAACCTTAAGAGATCAAGATTTCTGAAAATATTTCATCTTATCGGCTGTAATTAATTGAAAAGAGTTTGCTCTCCGTTAACAATGGCAGTATTCTTTCGAATTCTAATGCTCTAAACCTATAAAAAGGGAGCCTTAGGTGTGTTCATTTAACTCGTAGAGCGAAATCGACAAGGTGTTGACAATCGTATTCTTATTTAAGTCCAGCACTTCGAAAAAACACTTTCCGTGTTACTTTAAGCCTCGACAGAACTCGGTGGCGTCATCTACATAAATTGGCATCTTTCAACCGCAGACATATCTTCTGCGGGTGACTTACTCTGCTCTCAAAGAGTCATGTCAGTTTTTGATTAATATGTTACAGGTCATGTCTTTTTATGATTAAAAACAATTAAAGGAAATTTTTTTTACTAAAAATATCAATAATAAGTGATATAAAAAAAAATTAATTAATTTATTGTTAAGAGATGTTGCTATGTTGGGATAGGTCAGGTTTATACATACAGTTTTTATGTTAATGTATTGCGATGTATTACATACGTAAGCTGATCATATAATTATTTATAGAGCTATACCCGACTGCATACTAATTATTAAGGATTATAGTTTTTATCTGTATGTATATATTTGAAGCAAGTATGTGGAATTCCTAGTCAAACCTATGCAACGTCATTCAAAACTGGCCCTAAATTTATTGCTTAGGTAGATCGACGCTTTAAGGTAGTATGTCAGTATCGATGGCATATCACTCTAGTCAAATAAGCAATAATTTTTGTTTTCAATATATTAAACCGATTTTTGGAAACTTAGCTATAAAATGTTTTCAATCAAGGCGGTTTGACCGTTTAGGGGCAACGATGCCACTGAGAAACACACAGACGCACAGATAAACACTTTCAACTTATAAGACTCCTTCTTAAATCAAAATCAAAGTGATGGTCAAAGACATCAGATAAGATGAACAGATAAGATGAAAAAGAACTTAGAGAGCTATCATTTTTTGGGATAAATTTTTGGAAATATTTTAATTGAAATTGAAATATTTGAGTTGAGTTTGTACTTTTGAATTATTGTTTTGAATTACCTAATTATTTTTACATTTCACTTTTCAAAATGAATTGAGATTTTGTTTTTTTGATTTTCTAGAATGATTCACAAAACCACTAATAGAGAATATTTACGTATTTTTTTTATATTTTTAATTCATTGTTTACACCGTTATAACAAAGTTAAAAATATAAATACTGCTTAAAAATGCTGTATTTAAGTGTAAAAAAATATTTAAAATACATTATAATTTTGAGATATTTAAACGCAGTTTTTTATCGCTCTCTGTTGATGACGTATAAGTACGTGATCTGTCAATTGGTGACAGTTCAATGTATAATTTACACTTTAAAAAAAATGAATTTACAACACAGAATTTACACTCGTTATTATTAAGTTTTCTAATAAAAAGCCGTAGAATAGTATAATTTAATGAAATACCATATAAAATGTAAGTAATTAATATCATACAGTATGTCAACAAATTTGACAAGACCGTACTATGATGTCACGTCCGTATAAAAATTTGAATTTCCGTTTTAGAAATTTTTAAATGCCCTCACTGAATTTGTACTTTTATTAATTAATTTTAAGTAATTAAAAAGATATTAATTACTAAAAAAATTGTTTTAGTTGAAATGTCCAGTCATTAAAGTTACGGAAGAAAAATATTTGAACCAAATTTAAATTTCATGAATATTCCCTATTGTTAACAAACTTTTTTTTAAGGTTTTGGAGAACACCAAAGTTTTTTAACGGGTAAGCAGGGTGGCTTAACCCAGTAACATCTTTTATGCAGTTGGTTTTTTTGATTTTTTTTTTAAATTTTGTTTTGTAAATATAAATCCCTAAAGCCATTAAATAAATAATTAAGATTATATTATAATTTATTACATATAATAATTGAAATTATATTATTACATATTAACGGAAGTTTTTAACAATTTATTAAAAATAATACATTAAATGTTTTATTTTATTACTTGTTTATTTTATATTTATGAATAATTTTTTTTGAAAAACTTGAATTTTATATAAAACTTATTCAAGTATTTTTTTCGTATTTTTCATCTATACTTTTTTACATGTATTTAAAAAAGTATACTTAATTTATAATATTGCTATGAATATTAATTTTAAGTTGTTTTTTGTTTTGTTATTAATTTACTAAACTGATTAATTATTATCTCGTACAGTGTGTCACATTTAAGATGAAGACATCCTCATATTTTCGTTATTTATAGCAATATCGACATGAAATTTTGCCAAGGTCTTAGGTCACATTTTTTAAGATACTTGACCGAAATCAGATCTTTAATTGATAATTTAATAGTTTTATGTATTCAAATATTTCAATAAACTTAGTAATAATAGGATATTCTACTATGTTTGAAAAAGTACTTCAAAATGTTGATTTTCTTAATAAAAAGCCACAAAAAATTATATTCTAAACTTTTTTTATTCTATCAAAAACGCTGTCATCCAGTTTTTACCTTCTTTTATATCATGTCCTTAGTGGTTACTAAATTCACTGGCGAAAGAACACAGTTAAATTCGACAGATAAGAACCCAGCTGTTTACACTGAACTGGCAGTTAATGCCAAAGAATATTATACCTAGAGATCGCCATGGCCCAAAATTTACGATTTGATGAATGAGAGAAAAGACTGCCAGTTAGTTCCTATTTGTCCTTGTCTAATATATATGTCATTGGCTAGATATTGTTTACATTACACAAAATCTGTATGCATCATATGATTATGACATATGACTATGACTAGGACACATAGGAACTCACTGACAGTCTTCTCTCTCATTCATCATATCGCATCCACTTACATGCTAGGATATCCCTCGCGTTATCTATGTATAATATTCTATGATAAATTCCGATTTGACATCACATCAGGGCTCGCTCGAGGGTGTCTCATCTTAAATGTGACACACCGTATATTAAAAAAAAATTATCAAAACAGATTTTAATATTGTTTTCAGGATTTACGAGCGCCAAGGCAATTTTAGATAAAAGGTTTGATTTTTTTTACATATGAAGTTGGACTAAGTCTAAATCAATTCTGAAAATTTGCACATTTATGATATGTTTTCATAGATTTCTCCAAAACTAGTCGAAGGAAATTAAAAAAAAGCTATTTAAATAAAAGTTAAAACCGTAATAAATTATTGAAAACCGGTTGTGCCCGACTAATTAAGGATGTATCAGCACGGCAGTGGAAATATATATATACTTTTAATTTTGATGGTGAATTATGTTATTACTTGACAATATAAGAAGAAAAGTGGTCCTACAGACCTACGACCCAATTAACCTATGTTGCTTCATTTACGAAGTCGACCTCACGTCCTGAACACTCTGTAAAACTTTCAGATTGATAACCTGTTTTTCGTTTTTGTTATCAGACAGACAGACCACCGAAAATGTACTAATTAGGTGATTTTATGAACACCTATACCAAAATTTTGTTCATAGCATGAATATTTTTAAGCGTTACAAACTTGGGACTAAATTTAGTATACCTTGATATATATTACATATATACCGGGTATAAAAATCTTGACCTTGGTAACAATAAGAACGGAACAGCATTACATTATTTACGAGATTTTATAGGAAAAAAATACTATAAAATATAGTTATTTTTACGACAAATTTTCCAGTGAAAAATATGGAATAATTTTTTTTCGTGTCATGATGAGTTTTCTATATTTAAAGATTAGATCCTTATGAGGAGTTTATGCTATGAAAGCAAACTGACCTTCAACTCTATATAGCCGCAGAAACGAAACAATAAGGTTCGAAAAATTTGAGCAGTAAGACAGACGTATTTGAATGCGATTACCTGCATTCGATTCGTTAGAGCGTCAGGAAAAATTTGTGACCTAAATTGATTTATAAAAAATTAATTTGCATAAATAATATGTATTTTTAACCCCCGAACTAAAAAAATAGGCTGTTATAAGTTTGACCGCTATGTATGTGTGTGTGTGTGTCTGTCTGTCTGTCGCATCGTACCGCCTTAACGGATGATTTTGATTTTTTTGGTTTTGTTTGAAAGGTAATTTTAATGTCGAGTGTGCTTAGCTATGTTTAAAGCGCGAATTAGGGTTTCGTACCCGAAAAAACTAAAAATTGGCGAAGATCATCCAAATCGGCTCAGTTTGGAAAAGGTTTTTAGGAAAAAGACAATTTATTGGAGAGTGTTAAATTAACCTTAAATATACTAAATTCACAGTTGAACCCAAATATCGCGACAGAATTGTCAACCGAAGTACCTGGTGCCCAGTCGTTTCTTGGGAGTTTTTCGGGAAATTTGTTATACAATCAGTCCAAAATCGTTACTCGGGTGTCTCTGCAGAAGACGACGGGGTTATCGTTTACCCTGGGCACCAGATACCTCGGAGACCAATTTTGGCGCGATATTCGTGTTCAATGACCCAAAAATCCCCCGAGTAACAAGTTTGGAATCATTTTCATCACTGTTAACCGAATTGTGAATTTAGTATAGTTACGATTAATTTAAAATGCAATTATAAAATGTATTTTATTTATGCAAATTGCATATTTTTAATAAATCAATTTACGTCACAAAATTTCTTGATGCTCTAACGAATCGAATGCCGAAAATCGCATTCAAATCCAACTTACTGTTGAACTGAACTTTAGAACTTTTATACTAATTCAATCTGAATCTAAGACTACATGTGTCTAACTTTTCTTGGAAATTTTGTGTTTTAAAACATTCAAGAAAAAAGTAAATTATTGAAATATTCTGACCACATAAATTTTTCAAGTGATAAGTTGGAATATATACATAAATAAATTTCATAATTTATGGGAATTTCTTATTGAATAGTTTTGTCAAACTATTAATTTCATTGGCTTTTCATAGAAACTCTGAGTTAAAAATTTAACGTTCTCAATTACAAATGCAGGAAAAAATTAAGTTCCTATCTATTTTCGATGAGAATTATATGCAGGTAAATTTGTATCTGATTTAAAATTAGCTTTTTTAAAATAATTATTGATAAAGATAACAGATAGCTCTGGAGCCCGTGACAGTAAAACTGCATAAACACGAATTTCGAAATTTTAGTTTTTGCAAAATGAAAAGGACCCCACAATATTAGATAGGAAAATTGCTTTCTATGAAATTTTTTCTAACCCAACCTAAAATGTTATTTAGATCATTCTGATCAAAAGCTCTCACGGCCACAAATATTTTTAACGAGTAGTCATATACTATAACTATAATATATGTGTAGCTTTGATCGTTCGTAGCTCGAAAACTACTCGTTAAAAAGTTTTGTGGCTTTGAGAGTTTTTGATCAAAACAATCTGAAGAACATTTTGGAAGGGAAGATGGAAAAAATTCCACAGGAAGCTATTTTCCTATACTGAAATTTCCTATACTAAAACTATTAAATATTCGCAGCTTTCATCGCCCATAGCTCGAAACCTATTCGTTGAAAATTTTGACTTTAAGAACATTTTAAGATGGGTTAGCTCCATCGAAAGCCATCCGAAAGTCCTTTTTATCAATTCTTGAAACATATCACAAAAAACTTCACCTTAAATAATATGTAAATAAATTTTGTTGAATAATTGAATTCAATATTATGAAAAATAAATTTCGTACCAATTAAAAAACACTTTTTTTGATAATAACCCAAAATTAATTACATATAATTCCATAAATATTTGTTATATAATTATGTATTACATAACACTCACTCTTTGCCTAAGGCTGTATTCGTGTTAGGAGTTAAAAATAAATACATATTAAATATTTTTTCTTATTTAAAAATTAATAATTTTATAATTAAAATCAATCATTAAAGTGACCAGCACAAATTTTATTAAAAACACAAATAGAATTTTAAAACCAACTTATTTTGTTAAAAAATAATAAATTTTAAAACTCCCAAAAGATTAATAAAATGGCCGGTCTTTTTTTAAAAAAAAATACCTGCGTTATTTTTTTGGTATCGTGACCCTGAACATAAAATTATTATAGAAACAAACAAAAAAATTTACCTGAAATTTCCAAAAATATTTACAAAAAAAACCGTTTAAAATAATTACAAATAATTGAAGTCAACTTGTTTAAAACTTAAAAATTTTTTGACACAAAATAAAATTGAAAAAAGTATTTAGAAGACAAAAAAAAAGTTCTTATCGAATTTATCTAATCAACGTTCAAAGTATTTCTCTCGTGTAGCTGCACTATGGAGAGTGGATAGTTAAATGTAAACTCATAAACTGTAAACGGGTCTTTTTATTTTTTTTATTAGTTTTTTTTTTTATTTTGGTAGGGGAAGGATTTTTTTGAAATTTTGTTGGTGCTGCCGCCACAATCTGACATAATAATATCGAACAGAACTTGTTCGTAGAACAACACAGGTTGTAATTATTGTTTACTTTGCATGTATGTAGACAATTATTTATTAATCATATCTTTTAAGACAGACCAAGGACATTTGTTATCTATCCTTTACGATTTAAAAAAAAAACAACATTATTTACACTAAATATTTCTTGTGTAATATACTTTTTACACTCGATGTAAGGATAACAGGATAGTCTTAACATACACTAGATCATATATGTAATATTCTTTGAATATATACTATGGAACTGGCAGCAGAGTGATAACCATAGAAGTAATAACATAGAACCGTATAGAGAGGTACCTAAAAAAAGTACGTGTATAGCTTCTTTCTGTCTTTGTCTGTCTCATATTACCTCTATGAAATACACACACATATTAATATACGCGCTTTGCCAGGCTGCGAGACAAAGAGGGAAGATAGTCCCTATTTTCGGTCTCTTTTTTAACGGTCAATAATTCAATTATTTCGTTTCCTATCCTTTTAAGCCTCTATCTTATATATAACCTCTTTGGAACTACCTCTCAAAGAAGATTGAGAAGGATAATAAATGCGAGAGCATGATTATTATTGCACATGTCTTAATATACAATATAATATCCTGGCACGTATTTACAACAAAATAATTGTCATTTAATAAATATTATTTAATAAAATTAAACTTTACTAACCGGTGATATTTGTCAATTTTTATACAGAACAAAAAGTAAACTATTGAAGCAGCTGATTTCCGTCAATACGATCATGCGCATTGAAAACTACGCTCTAGTATTGAGTTTCTTTGTCAGCTGTTTCAATATTGTATTGTTGTCTTTATTAATCTTCTCTGTGAAGCATACGTTGTGCCTCTCTAGTAAAATATATGATCTAAGGTAATACTACTATAGTACTATATTGCCAGGCGAAAACAAGCGAGATAGATTGTATCCTGATCATAAAATGACGCGAGATATAAAGCCTTTTCCCTAAATATATTATAAATGTGAAAGTAAGTATTTTGTTTGTTTGTTTGTATGTTACGCTTTCACGCGAAAACTACTAAATGAATTTGAATTAAACTTGACAATAATATAGCTCATACATCAGAATAAGTTTTAAGCGAGTTTTAATTATTGTGAATACAAGTTTAGTTGTAAAAAACAATTCAAAAATGATTGCTTTTCTTAGGTAATTCATTTAAGTGTCTTCTATGCAATTGTCAATTGAGTTTTATTAAGTTACAAATAATTTTATTTGGTGGCGCTAATTTTGATTAAACATTAAAAGGATATTATAAATGGTACGGAACTCTTAGTAATATGAATGATTATTTAATTATCAAGAGAATTCATTCAATCAGAAATATAAAATTTTTAAAATATGAAAATAAATTATTAATTACATGTTTTACATGAAAATCAATAAATTAATCAATTACATATTTATGATTTATATTTTAATTAAATATTAATTAAATTGTAAAAATCAATAAATTCCAATTGAATAGATATTTAATTGATTATTAAAATTAAATATTTCTATTTATATTCATTTTTCTTTCAAAAATAAAAATCAATGACGCATTTTAAGTAGGCAGTAATTTTATTTTTGCATTTTACATAAAAGCTAATATCTTTAAGTTAAGGCGTCTCAACTTGTTATGACTACTGGCTGGGAGGTTGTGGGTTCGAATCTAGGCAACGGCAGTATGAACAAAAAAGTTAATGGGGCGGTGAATTGATCACACTGTCGTCGCTTGGATAAGAACGAAGTAACCGACTTCACCCATATCATAAAATTAATTTTATATTCAGATGTAGTTTAAGAAATAAATAAAGATAAAAAATAATGATGTGGATGGCCTCTGTAATAGACGTGGTATTAAAACCGGAAGTTAAACCTCATTATTATTATTAATGAAATGAGCAAACTTGAAGAAAACCTTTTTGACAAGGTGGCGATCGAATTCCGTTATTTTTTTATGATTACTCCAGCGAGTATAAGCGCTACCAACGAAACTTCGAAAAAACTCGCCTTAAAATCAGTTTGACAAATTACTCACTAGCGATTTACAACATTCGTTTAAAAGTCGGAGCATCAATTAGTTTTAAGCGATAGAACCGTAAAGTTTACCAACTACATAAAAAACTCTGCAATTCCACCCTAACTACAGAGAAGTATACTCCGAAGAATCACCCGAGTTTCGAAAGGATCATTAAAACCGTTAGGGACTTAGCGTAGGCATATTTTTAATTTTAAATAAAAAAAACACTTTCCGATTAAGCCCACATTTCCTATATCAGATAAAATCAGCGGTAGATTTTCGGCCCTATTTATCAAATAAATATAAGGATGCCACCTTTCCAGATTTGATCGAGAGACTTCCGAAATCGTGTAGTCTCTCCCGAATCTCGATCTCAACATTAATTCTCCATAATTCAGTAAAAAAGGATATTTTAAAGGAGCAAATATTACTTATTTCCATATTTTATCATGAAAAACTAAGTACTTAAAAGAAAAAATATCAAACAAATTTCCCGATTTGCCGGAACTTTAGAGATGGCAACCCTAGTTAAATGATGGGGCAGACATATAATTAAAAAATCATATGTCTTTTTTTGAACTTATCTGATTTTTATAAATATTTTTTAATAAAAAAACAGACCGGTTAATCAATTATTAACCGGATGTTGTGTTTAATTAAAAAAAAAAAATTATTAAAAATTCCATTACACCCGGTATATTTCGAGAAATAAATTACCTGCTTAAACAATAAAAAAAAATTTGTATGAAAATTGATTTCAAATTAAATACGTCATCGATTATTTTACAAGGACATGAAAATATCCCATATTTTTAAGCCCATTTCCATAAAAATTAAAGAAAAACATATGGATTTGACATTTCAAAAGTTTCATTTTGACATTTTTGACAGACGTCATCAAAATTAATCAAAACAGATAAAAAAACACAATAAATATAATGCAAGAGAATGGGACAAAAAATCAGCCATTTTTAAAATAAATTAAAAGCAAAGAAAAAAAAAAGAAATTTGTTTACCTAATGTTGCTAAATATTGTTCCGAATCAGGAAGCGTTGAGCTAATTGTAGGTTGAAAATTATCTTCAAAATTATTTATTGACTCATTATTTGAATCAATATTTATATTTACGTTCAACCAAGGATCCATTTTGAAATACACTGAACTGAAGTCATATTCACACGATCATAAACGAACACAGAAAATAACCTTTATTTCTGAAAATTAACTTTTTTTTTTAAAACTATCAAACAATGAATGTTTAATTAGAACAAATAATATTTCAAGAACAAAATAAATTAGTTTTACTTTCACTATGATTTCGTTTTATAATAATTTTTAACTAGGTTTCACAGTAGACCGATTCCACGAAGCATTTATTACACAGTACAATATTAGGTGCCATTGAGTGAACTACGCAGGGTTAAATTTGGAAAAACCTGTATTACAATCGCACATAAAAATCAACTAGTGGCCAGACCGTGGTTGAATTAGTTGAAGGAAAAACTTGAATTAAATAACATCAAAAAACAATGGCTACAAAACGTGTATTGATTTATGGTGGAAAAGGTGCTTTGGGTGCAACAGTTGTGAAACATTTTAAAAGTAATAATTTCTGGGTTGGTTCAATCGATTTGGCACAAAATCCTGACGCAGACGAGAATATTATCGTTGAACGAAATGATTCTTTAGAGGATCAAGAATCCAAGGTTATATCTGCAATTAAATCTGTTTTAAATGATCAAAAATTGGATGCTGTGATTTGTGTAGCTGGTGGTTGGGCTGGTGGAAATGCAAGTAAAGATTTAATTAAAAATTCTGATTTAATGTGGCGTCAAAGTGTATGGAGTTCGTTAATTACGGCCTCAATTGCTGCACAATATTTGAAAGAAGGTGGACTTGTTACGTTACCTGGAGCAAAAGCTGCTTTGGAAGGTACACCAGGTATGATTGGATATGGTATGGCCAAAGCTGCAGTGCATCAATTGACTAAATCATTAGCTGGTGATAAAAGTGGTCTTCCGGCTAATTCACTTGCGGTTGCGTTATTACCGATTACGCTTGATACACCAATGAATCGAAAATGGATGCCCACAGCTGATACTACAACGTGGACACCGTTAGAATTTATTGCTGATTTATTCTTGAAGTGGAGTTTAGGTAATGAGAGACCTGAAAATGGTAGTTTGTTACAATTGGTCACAAAAGATTCGAAAACAGAAGTTATTCCAGCCTAAATTATTTTGATAGATACTTAACGCGAAGACAATACTCGAATTACCGTAATAAAAAAAGACCAATTAGATTAAGATGAAATAAATGTAATTCTAGGTCCATTGAACTATTCTTTGGCTTAACGTGCAAAAGGCTAAAGATGCAATTTTATTTTTTGGTTGTCAAGTTTGTAGCTTTGTCCTGCGGTCGCCATTTTGTAAAAAGGGATGCGGATAGTTTTTAATTTATATCGAGCAAAGTATTCATCGCACAGAAAATTTGTAAAAAACTTTTTTGTTGCAAATTAAATTCTCTACAAAAAAGTTTCTAATAAATTTTCTGTGTGAAAAATACTTTGCCCAATATAGCGTAAAAACCATTCGCACCACTTTTTACAAGATGGCGGCTGCGGGACAAGAATGGTATCCCCACAAACTTGGATTTAACTTTACATTAAACCCCCTCTAGACAACCAAAAAACAAAATTGCATCCTCAGGTTTTTGTTACCCCAAATGTAACTTTTCAATGGACTATTCATCGACATGTAAATTGGGCGTAGATTTTAATTGGGAATACTTAATTTCACTCGTCATATTTTCTTGAACCATCTCATGGAATGTCCATATTTATATGTCGATGAATAAAATAAATGTAAATTATGTTTTTTTTAAATTTATTTTTTAATAAAAAATTCTAAATAGATGTTGTTACAGCAATGTTTTTGTAGTTTTATTTACAAATTATTCCTCGAAAATCTAAATAAATAATAAAAATAACAAATTAACTAAAGATATCCAAAATAATTGGGTTCAATGACATCCAGGAAATGGTTCAGTTCGATTTTTTCGTAGAATAAATTGAATTTTTCTATCCATATCTTCATTATAAATTGCTTTACATTTTTCGAAATTAACTCTTCGTCGAACCTTAAAATAAAAAAATGAAATAATTATTATTAGAAATCTATTGTTTTCCTGAATTCGGTCAAGATTATCAGGCCACAAACTGTGATAATGAAAGATTTTTGTCAATCTTAATTTGAATACAGTAAATTCCGAGATACTGCTGAAAATATCCCGTAAATACAGGATTTCGAGCGATAAAAATGTATTTATAAGCCACATTTTTTCAAATAATTAGGCGAGATGATATAATACAATTGAGATCGACTTTTTTCGGGCAAGACAGATCGCGATGTAATTTGTGCCCAAATTTTTGATTCTATTTCGCAAGTGAACAAGTTTATTGCTTGGTTTATTACGAAATCGAATAAATTATATTACCCGGAGGATTTTGGGGTCACAGATCACGAATATGATGTTCAAAAGTTACCTCGGTGTACAGGATCACCTGGTTGTACAACTCATCCCTAGGATTATCTCTAAAATGTTATTAAATGAATTTAAATTAATACTCGGTGGTTTCCTAGGTCGCTGATCACAAATATCTTGAATACGAGTCCCCACACTGAGGAGTATTTACTGACATCATATTCGTGATCAACGACCTCAAAAACCCCGTTTTTGGATGCATTTCATGACCAATTTTGTGAAAAATCCTGAATATAAGCTCCTGCAACCAGGGTTTCCAACGACTTCCTAAATCGAATGCAATAAACCCATTTCAGTCTGTCTTGCCCGAAAAAAAAAGAACTCAAAGTGTTTTCAGTGTTATATCGTCTCGTCTACATTCGAAGCTTTTCGAGTTTAATTATTTCGAACGAAATGTGAACATTTGAGAATCACTATTTAATTCTTAAAATAAGCCTTTTTTTACTAAACAAAAAATTGAATTACATACTTGATAAGGTTTTTCATAATAACGAGTTCGACGGTATTGATCCAAAATTTCTTCTTTCCCTAATATACGATTTAAAATTCGCATAGCTTCCTCAATGTTTCCATTTTGTACAAGAACTGTACGTGCTAAAAATGGTACGTGCCTCATTTCTGGAAAAAAATTTATGTACAATTAAAAGAAAATTAGTTTAAAAAAATAATCATGAAATTTATTTTCCTAACCTTAAAAATGCTAAAGCAAAAATTCACTATTTCATACCAACATGCTATGACAGATAAAACTAAGTCGGAGACTATTCGCATCGTGTGTGAGTTTTATTGGAGGCGTTTCCATGATAACGATACACTACTTTAATTATATAATTGTATGGATGCATATATAATTGTATGGATTGCATTAATGACTTAAATTGAAAATTTAATATTATTGTTTCACAAATTTAAATAAATAATTATGATGATTATTTACATTTAAAAAATAATATTTGTGCAATTTGATTTCTTATTTTCACAATTTTTAATGCATTAAGTTTAATTAATTAGTGTTTTTCAATAATTTTAATTTGACATTTTCTATAACATTAACATGTAAAGAATTACAAATTAGTCATAACAGCCTCCTTTATCGCCGAAAT
This sequence comes from Chrysoperla carnea, assembly GCF_905475395.1. Taxonomy (NCBI): domain Eukaryota; kingdom Metazoa; phylum Arthropoda; class Insecta; order Neuroptera; family Chrysopidae; genus Chrysoperla; species Chrysoperla carnea. The sequence continues at coordinate 4,900,845 of NC_058341.1, forward strand.
TTTTCACTGGAAACGCTGACATCGATTTTATTGTCCCTACCATGACTACGCACACAACGAATATCATTAAAAACTAGGTTAAAAATACCGAATCCAAAACAAAATATGACAGAATTTGGAACGGGAGATTTTTTGGATCATTATCGTTTTATATCGAATAAATTAAAAAAGTATGTTACAAAAATTTTATTCCCTCTAGAAATATCTTCAAATAAAAATTATCGGCTTTGTATTGTAGGCGATTTCTACGTAAACCAAATGTAACCGAAGCTTGTGAGGAATTTTCTTCACTTGGACAGAAATGTGAATCGTTAAATTTACAACCACAGGCTGGTCTGTGTTGGTTAGCATCCGCACGATGTGAAGGCTCCTTAAATAATGTTCCAGGTGAAGCTGGCTGTTTATTACGTGCAGGAAGGCAGTTTCTTTCAGCTGAAAATAAGCTTAAGGAGTTGGGTTGTGTAAATTTGGGACGAGAACATTTACAGGTTGGTCTTAGATATTAGGCAACCTAAGAATCCCTCGACTTGAGTTCTAACTCAGATTACCTGTTTTTCTTCATTTCTAGGCAGCAATAAGTTGCTACAGTCATTCATGTTCACGATACTCTGATCAATCTCCATTACCAACGGGCTTATGGCTAGAATTGGGTGCAGCCATGGAAAATAATATTTCTGTAGCATGTGCCGAACAATTATATACACAAGCCGCAACAACTGGTCCCTTAATAAATGATACCCGTATACGAATCGCTTGTCTTCAACGTGTAACAACTTGTAAAATCAAACAAGGTGATTTTACTGGAGCGTTATCAGTGCTATCAGATATAGCGGTTCTTTTAGAGACGGTTGCACCACCGTTAGTTGAATTGTACACGGATATCCGTTACGATTGTGAAATATTACGTATATTATTGTTGTTGATTTTAAAACCAACACCTCAACGGGTTGCACCAACGTTAGCGAAACTTCTGGAAAAATATACATGGGGCAATTGTAATGATAAAAGTATTGAGGGTAAGTTTCATTTATGTTTTCTAAGTGAATTTTCATCTTAGAACGACTAACGCACATCATCCTAAGACGCAATGTTTACAATTTGACGCTCGGTTGAACCCTAATTCGACATTCAAAGCCAGCGTCAAGCGTCATCTCCAAATTTTCAACTTCGCAGGCAGCTTAAAATTGCTGAATTGAGGGTGTTTTAATAATTTAGTATGTTTATTTTTTCATTTTTCCACAGAAATTGGAATTGGTGAAGAACTATTTATTTTATTACAATCGCTGGTGATGGCCTGTCAAGCATCTGATACACAAGCGTTACCGTTACTTGAAGCCGATTTACGTCCATATTTAAATATTGAACAGCAAAGTTTACTTCGTACATTAGTCAAAATGAATTGTTAAATTTTATTTTAATTTTAAAATGGCAATTAAAAATTACAATTTTCTATTTTCTTTGTGATAATTTTATTAATGACACTTATTTTTTGTACTTATAGCTCTTAATTAAATGAAAATATTAAAGAAAATTTATTATCTATTATTTATTTTTCCCATTTATCTATACTACTAAAATAAAGCTGAACAGTTTTCTGTTTGATGATTTTTTAAACGCGTCAATCTTTGGAGCAACCAGTCGAATTTGTGAAATTATTTTCGGTGTTAAGGTAACCCAAGGTGTCAAAAATTTTCCTATAAAAGTCATTATAATTAATAACTCAAATTTGTGGAGGGTTGAGATTAAGAGAATTATCTCTGTATATAAAAAAAAGTCCTCTGAAAAGCAAAAAATTAGTGATGCTGCTGCAGCAAAAGTATAAGTTTTAAAAGAAAGAAATAAGAGTAAGAAGAAAGTAATAAAGTGGATGCGATATAATGAGAGAGAAAACTTTTGGTCCCTATAATCGTTTCGACGTGTTTTTAGTACATCGAAAAATTTACTAATAGTGTTCATTTGATAAGTTTTTTGCATATTTGGTACTGAACACTTGATGTGGGAGTTAAAATGAATCCCGCACATGGTCAGTTTTTAATTTCCCCGAAAAATATAAATAAAAATAAATTTTAATAAAAAAAAACTCTCTTGTCACATTTATTAAAGTGTTCGAAGGTTATTTAGAAATAAGATTTTAATTCGAAAAAAAAATTTAATTTTTTTAAAAATTAAAAAAAAATCAAATTTTAACAACGTAATATAAGGCGAGTTATATAAATAAATTATAGAATTATGTTAATAATTTATCATTATTAATTATGTAGAAAAGTCAATTATCGTTCTATGACGTCTGTTTGTCGAATCCGACCGTCGACTATGGTTGGTAGGAAAAAAGGGTGTTATCGATTTGTTTAACGAAAACGCAAACACTCGTTACCTAGTTTGGGGAATTTCATCTTGATAATACAAAAGCACACTAACACATTTGGTGGTAGGCAAAACATCATGTAAAAATTTTCTATTTTATTCGATAAAATTATTAAAATAAGTTTTTCTTAATTTAATTTTATTTTTTTAAATTTTAAACTTTTTATAAAATTTTCTATTATGCTTATGAAATGATAAACTTTAAAAGAAAATGAGTTGTGATAAAGAACATGAATATGTAAAAGAAAATAAATCGGAAAATGCATTACAATATGCGGCTCGTAATGGTGACCTTGAAAAAGTTCGGTAAGTTTTTTGAAAAATAAATCGAAAGGTGGAAAATTTTTTAAGAAAATTTAATTTTGCAGGTATTATATTGAAAATGGATATTGTATTGATGCAGGATCCGAAACAGCTTTACATTTAGCCTTAAAAAATGGTCATACTTCGGTAGCTTTATTTTTACTTCAAGCTGGAGCTGATTTTGATTTACGTGATAAAGTAATTGCTCAAAAACTCACTAAGTAAATTCACTCTGATAACACAAAAATTGATCGACTATTAATAAGCGGTAACGCGTGACAGTAAAACTGCACTTACAAAGTTGAAAATAAGGTACAAATAATTTCAACCCTAAATCTAAAATGGTCTTGGCGCTCGTACTACCTTAATATCATAAACTCATCAAAACTATCAGTTGAATTGATTTTGGTGTTATGGAGAGGTTTTACTATGAATATAAAAAAGTATAAATGTATAATTTTTGAACTTAAAAATAATTTTTTCTTTTCCAGAATGGCGACTGTGCAATACATATTGCAGCTCGTGATGGTTTATTAGCTGTAACCCAAGCTCTTTGCACACTAGGATGTAGTGTCGAAGTTCCTAACGCAAAGGGTTTATATCCTTTGCATTTAGCTGCTCGAAACGGCCATATTCATATCGTTCGGTTAGTTAAAATTTCTCCCACAAACAGCATTAATAGTTGTCATGATTGTCAATTTTTTTTATTCTAGATGTCTCTGTTGTGCTGGCTGTAACATCGAATGTCGAAATGCCGATGGTATCCGAGCAGATATTACAGCCTTAAAATTTGGACATAATGATATTGCGGAGATTTTGGATCGACTTCGTAATGGCGGTCAAAGGGATGTGTACTCGAGACAATTGGTGCCAACCACGAAGCCAGTGACACGTTTAGCTTTACGATTATTTGGTCATTGTGGTGTTGGTAAAACGTCCTTAATTAAATCCCTGTCGGCGGGGTTATTCAGTAGTTTATTTCGACGTTCGGGATCATTGCAAAGTAATAAATGTATGCGTTCTGTTTACTTAACGAACTGCATGATTTTATATCTTCGAATGATCGATCGGCATTCACTTGACTTTCTCCGTACTTTAAATCCGGAATAATTAAAAAATATTCGATGATCCTCAAAATTGGATCAGTTTGGAGAAGGCTCTACAGAAAAAATAAATTTAATGGAAAGTGTTCTTAAAGAGTTTCATTTGTGAGTTTAAGGTTCCGTACCCAAATTTTTCGGGGGTTTTTTAAATTTTGTAAATTTTACTTGTTGATCTGCATATGCAGAGCGAATGTGATTAATGCTTTGACTAACCTGAAAGTGTTTTTCGCCGATCGATCAATGTCTAAAACAAATAAAAATTTGACTCTATTAAATTTTTAGCTCGACCGTCATCACCTGTAAATACCCAAATTGAGATGGATGTTACATCTCGACAAAATTCATTAACATTCGACACGGTAACAAATTATCAATCAACGAAAGGTGTTTCCGTTCAACATTTGGATGTGTCCAATGTTGGCGAAGTAATATTATTTGAATTTAGTGGAGCAGAATGTTATTTTGGCACATATCATTTATTTTTAAATTTACAAACAAATAATCGTTTTAATTATCCGCGCACAATTGGCATACCATGCGTTACAGCGGTTTTATTTAATTTAGAAGATACACTAAGTACACAATTACGACAATGTTGTTTTTGGTTGAATTTTTTATTATCCAGAATTACTCCTGCAGATTATCCAGGTTTGGAAATTTGTTTGCATATTTAGAAATTAATTTAATTATTGGCTCAATGGTCTAGGTAATACCATTAATCTACGAAACGGAAGGCAAAGTTGATATCAGAAAACAAAATACGTTGTTATAGAAGAAAAGATATTTTGGTTTTCGGCTAATCAATGGCTAAGTTAACCGAAAAAAATTGCAAAAAGAAAAAAAAAACGGTTTTCTTGCAAAAAAAGAAAATTAAATTGGAAATTTCTTGATCTCAAAAAAACTTTTCGATTAACGTCAGGTAAATCCGATTTGGATGCGTAGCTGCGAGAAAAGTTGGAAAAATGAGTAAAAAGAGTCGTTTTTTACATTTTCTTATAACTTTTTTTCTTTTTCGATTTTACAGTTGATATTGATGAATTTATGAGTAATCGGTTCACAAAAAACCCGTTTTTTTTTTACTTTTGCAAATTTTTTCGGTTATTTTAGCCATTGATTAGCCATAAACAAAATCGCTATCTTTCTTGGCATTTTTTTTTGTTTTCTGATAGCAATTTGTCAAATTTAACATAGGGCCTCCGTAGATTAACTGAATTAAGGGGTATGATTCTCGCTATGAGTGAGAGAGGTCCCGGGTTCAATTCCCGGTTGAGCGCTATTCAAAATAAATTGAATTACAATAATTTTTGTCCAAAATTTAATATTTATATATTCCCTTGTTGCAATTTTTATTATTGAGACACAATTAAAACTCTTTTTAAGGAGGTTGTGGAAAAGTAATTTTATTAGCGACGCATGTTGATAGTGGGAGAGCCGCAAAAACTGCACAAGGTGAATGGTTAAGTCCAGACGCACAAATAATTTTAGCTGATGTTCAAAAACAATTTGGACATGCCTTTGATATCCATCCAAATGTAATTGTTATGGATTGTAATGTACCCGCATCACATGCTTTTAAACAATTACGTGCATATTTAAATGGTATTAAACAATGTAATTTTCAGGTAAATTGAGGACCAAAAAGTTTAATTAATATTAACTAATTAATTAACATTTAATCATCAACAAACAAGATAACGCTATTTACTCAAAGGACCTTGCACAAAACTAATGTAATTAAAATACTGTCAAATGCACTTAAACGAATTTTGAAATTTTGCATGCTATTTAACGATAGGTACAATATGAACTAGGTGTGCCAGGGTTTGTCTCCTTGCTCCAAATAGAAGAATTGAATTATTACCATTGACCCAAACAAAAATATTTATGGATTTTCGAGTTATTCGACTTTCCAATTATGGTATCATTATACGATACGTTTTTCGCTACAAATTTATACGATTATGTAATGTGTATTGCCTATATCGATTAATATTTAGAAAAAAAATGAACATATTTTATTTGAAACGATATAGGCAATACACATTACATTACTGTATAATTTTTGCAGAGAAAATCATAAATTTGATAAATAAATTACAGCAAGCCATTTGAGAGATTTTTTTTTCATTGTGTTTTGTGCAAAGTTCTTTATGATTCTCTTCTTTTTTTTCACGTATCATTTTCCTTTCATTTTCAACAGTATTTTCATGGCAGTGAAATATACCGATCATGTTGTACCGAACAAAGTGGCACATACTATAGTTTACTGACATCAGATGCGTCACTACAGTTAAGTTTTTACAAATAACAATTACAACAAAACTCTCATATTTTATTTTTTGAAAAAAAAAAAATATATATATATAATAAAAAATTTATTTATGAATGTTGCGAAGCACGCCCTCTTGTATTTTTTTTACAATTCGTCTTTATCACCGATTGTCACGTGATTTTATTCGTGTTTTATATACGTTTGTCAAAATATAGTTTATAGATTTTTTTTCATTAGGAATTTATAGAACTTAGAAAATGTATCGAAAGGGAATAGATAAGTTAAAATATAGGCAACATTACAGGCTGGTTAAGTTTCCTATCACGCTCAGTCAGTAGCGGATCCAGAAATTTATCCAGGGGGGATATTTTATCATTTTCCATTTTCCAGAATTTTTACTTTCCTAATATGTTGCTTACACTGGAATAGCCTATTCTCTTACCATACATTAAAAGTTCTATGATTAGGGGGTGAAAATTTCGTTGGGCTTATTCAATTAACAAATATGCATCGACTTTTGTGTGGACGCCGTAAAAAAGAAAAAACTTATTTTTTCTATAGTTCTAGTAAGAAATAGATAATGCATGCGCCCGCACAAAAGTGGACGCGCATTGTTATTTTGAAAAAAAGATTTTGACTATCTAATGGACTATTGAATTCAGTCTAGTCTTTTAGTCTTAAGGTAATTTTCAAGTGTTTCAAATAGAAATCATAGATGTTTATACTTTAAGATGTATTTTCATGCTAACGCTTGACGCTGAGCTCGACGTCACTCATTTTGTCGATAAAAGCCTACGTCAAGCGTCATCATGTGGTTATACATCTCTCTCTTGTTTGAAATACAAAATTTATATTTATCAAACGTTTCCAACTAAGTAAAGGCATCTATATAATAAGTATTCTTTGAAAATTTCCTTAATTGTTAGAAATTGTTTTGTAATTATTGTTTAAAAAAAATCAATCATTTTAGGACTATTAAATTTTCGTAATCCAATTCAGACTTGTTAACTACATTGATTATAGTTAGAAGGCCAGGATATTTTGTCTCGGAAAGTTTCGAAAGTAGATTTAATATTCGATTTAGACTAATATACTTTCGAACCTATTCCAAGCAATAGAAAAAAATTTATACGTAAAAAGTTATTTTGGTTAGAGTTTCGAAAATATCCTAGAATCTGTAGGGGCGTCTTCAAAACTCTAACTTTATTTTATATTACGATTAGTTCATAGAAATCGATTAGTAAATATTCATTAATTAAAAAAAAAACGATACTTATTTAGTCATTTGTGAACAGTTTTTGTATGTTTTTAATCATGTGTGGCACCGATTCATTTTGGTTTGTTGTGTTCAGATATTCACATTTTAGAACATTTTTAGAGTGTGATTTTCGTAGAAACTCTGCAGGATACATTTTTGCAACTACAAAATAAAAAATAAGATAAAATCAACTAAGATCTTGAATTATTTAATTAGAATGTTTTTCATTTTAGAAGAAGTTTTATTTTACAATTATATTCTGAACACGTGTCTCATCATTCTATGTTCAAAGTTTTTTAAAGTAGCCACAAAAAAGCGCTTGATTCAAATTCATCATCAAAAAGTTTTTTTTTTATTTTTTAGTAGTGGTATTTTTTATTTTTTTGCGAATTTTTTGCTGTTAGACGTAAAAATTATAAAATATTTTTTATATTTACAGAATTCAGTCGGAAGTTGGACTGGTCTTTTAGAACAAACATTAATTTGGTTGAATCAATTAAAACGGGATAATGAACATTATCCCGTTTTGACACGAGATGACTTTTCTAGTTTATTACGCAGTCAAGTTAATCTTTTAGCGTCCGATGATCATATTAATGAATTGTTAATACAATTACATTCGATTGGTGAAGTAAGTTTTATTTCGCTCAGGGTACAAAGTTTACATGAGCTATTCGTATCTCAGCCAGTAAAACCTAAGATATTAGAAAGAGTTTTTATAAAAATTCATTGAAGCTGGCCCTAGTTTCCAAAATTTTGTGATATTTATACCTAATGGCTCTCTGTTATATTCATTTCAGGTATTTTGTATTGAACATTTCATTGTGATGTCTCTACCATGGTTAGGTACCGAATTATTAGGTGAATTAATGTCAACACAATTTTTGGCAAACGCTCGAATTACGGGTGTTTATACTGTAGAAGATTTCCAATCAACTTTCGCCCAATGTGATGCCTCAAAATTATTACAATTATTAGAAGCTTTACAATTATGTATACAATGTGAGGTCGATGAAGAAGTTGAATATGAATTTCCATATTTAAATTTTGTGGAAACAATACCTGGATTATGGGATGCATCGGATCCACGATATCAAGAAACTAATGCATGTTATGGTGGATATCGTTTAAAAACACCAGTTGGTACTAGTCACCTTTTAAATTCAATATTTCCACAAGTACAGGTAAAATTTTTTAGAGTTTATACTATTGTTTGAAACTGACAATAACCTGACAGACACAGAACACTATACTATATATATCGGTTACTTTTAAATAATTTAATAGTAGAATAATCCTTGCCTAATCGATGACTCTTAATACTACAATTTCCTCAAAGACAAATTAATTATTTACTCAATTCTCGCTTTACTTTTAGATTGAATTACGCCGAGCGACATTTCAAGTGATCAATAATAAAGAATTCGAATCTGAATTAGATTTATATCAATGGTTTCATGGATCCAAATTGTGTGCTGGTTTACTTGAATGTATGATTACCTTAGAAGATGATGATATTTCTAATTCTAGTCCTGAATATATCGAGGTTAAAGTTCGTGGTCCATCAGAATCCGCACGTGAATGCTTTATTTTTATTGATGAAATAATTGCTATAATTAATAATGTAAGATAAAGTCTTCGTTTCACTTTCCAAATAGTTGTACTTTATGTTTTTCAAACAACTGTATTTTAAGTATATCCTTTTTTTTGCTTAGACGTTAATGATTATTTGTCCGGGATTGATAATTGAACGCCATGTTTTAAGTACGGACCAATTAAAATCACATAGTACTGAAATACATTGTTGGCCGCCAGACGTGATCAATGCTGCAATCCTAGAAGCTGAATCATGTGAAGACGTTACACTTACGAATCCAATCACGGAGAAAAGTGAATCGATCGTAGATCTTGTTATGTTTGGTTTGTATTATTACAGTAAAATCTCATTATAAAGTAGTATCCAGTTCGAAATTTGAGTCATGATTTCAATCTGATCGCCATTAATTCCTGGAATAGCAACTTGGTTTTATCCGATAGTTTTTCATTCGCGTTATTTCATTTTAAGGTCGAGGAAAAGCATTTTGTAAAGTTCTAAGTAAATTGGGTTCCCGGATTTTTATCAAGTCTTTAGTTTTATTACTTTTTACTTGAAATAAACTTTAATGAAAATTATCGGATTCGCTAAATATGCAACCATTGATTTGATTGGAGATTCTAGTCACAACTTAATTTTTTTGGGCTAAATACCGGTTTATAATAATTATTTTATTTTTTCTAATTTTCGCAATAGGTTGTTCAACGTTATCAACAATTTTACAATGGAGTTGTAGTTTATCATGTCGTGATTTACACCCAGCAGTTGTATTGCGATTAGCTGGTTTATTGGATCCACCGGATCCATTAGGAAGAGATTGGTGTGTTTTAGCATTACGTATGGGTTTACCACAATCGGTAATCGCTAATTTACATACACGTGTACAAGGGTCCAGTACGCATAAGTTAATTGCCAATGCAGATTGTACAATAGGTCAGTTGAGTTATTTATTTTATAGAATCTGACTCTATCCCAATTTTTTCGATTAAACAACAGTCTTAACATTTTTTTTCTTTTGATATAGGTTGTTTAATATCAAGCCTACGAGAATTAGGTCGTCAAGATGGTGCCGACGTAATATTACGATCAGTAATATTATTTCAACTGGTTTTAAACACAACGGATACATATCTACAATCTCCATAATTTAAATGCCAATTTTTAAACAAAACAAAGAAATTATTTTAGTGCAAAGTTTTATACTTAAATCTTCTAAGAAAAATTTTTAAAACATGAAAGAAAATTATTCCCTACCAAAATTTTACATAAAAATCATATCCCTCGATTTGCATCGAAATTTATTGCTTTAGAAAAAGTTTTATAATTAAAATTAGTCCAATCAAAGAAAAGAAATAAAAACGCACTATTAGAAAAAAAAAAAACAAAATTCGTTCGAAAAATTAGTCAATTGCAAAATTTTATGTAGAATATTACAAAATATAGTCAAAATTTTAATCAGTTCTATTTGTTCGAAGTTTATAAATATTTGTAATTGTTATTTGTTAAGTTTTGTTATTTCATTGGATTTTTTGTACACAGCTTTTATTGAAATGAATCTTTTTTGATCTGCGGCATCGGAACGAACATTTTAAAAACATGTAGTTTACCTTTTTTCAAATGTCAACTTAGGTAAAATTTTCGTCAAATTCGGCCACGTGGTCCGTTTAGGCCGTGCTGCCATCTGGAAAAAGCTTATCACATTGTAAAAAGCTCCTCTATCTTGTTGTGATGAGAGATAGTTATTTTTTCGATCCGACGTGGATAAAGAAAGTTCCATTTCTTTTGTGTAATATTCCTAAAATATATGATGATTTTCAATAGCAAGTTAGCAACAATTTCAATGGCGTCATATTAGTAGAAATTAAACTTAGATTCAGAATCTTGAGTCACATTTTCGTACTGACATAAAGTAGTTAAAACTAATTTTGAGGAACAATAGTGACGCCATTACGATTAGATATATGGCGGTCTTAATTTTTAATATATAATATTGAAGAACTTAAGACTTGCCAATAACTTCTTTTAAATCAATTTTTTCTAAGCATTAATGCAAAAACATTGTCACACAACAAATAAACCTAATATTTTTATGAATTAATCAAATGAATACGGAAGTTATCGTAATTATTTCGTAAAAAGTATCATATCAGGTCACTGGCATAGCTAACTTTAATTGCCTTTTTGCGAATGACAAGTCAGAATTCTATTCTGGTTACTTTTTACTAACTAATTACAAGCAGTATATTTGACGACGGTTAGGTTAGGTTAGGTTAGGTAAGAGTGGCTGTCCAGGAGTGAGACACACTTAGACTATAGGGTCCGTTGTGATACCGAACCGAAAAAGGGTTGGACCATCCCCGGCCACTACTCCATGAACCATTTGGAGCTGTTTAAGAACAGCAGGAGAGCTTTGACGTCGACTGACTTTAGGTCGGATAGGTCGTTAAAGAGAGGCTGGCTCAAGTAAGTCCATCTCCTCATGACAAGAGCTGGGCAGTGACAGAAGATGAGACATGTGAAAGCTCCTGCAGTAGTCGTGATACACTGCCAGGCCCAGGCAGCTTGACGACGATTAGTTATCGAATATTTTTAACGAAAAAATTACAATAACTTCTGAATAATTGAATGCGAAAACAAATGAAACGAAATATCTTGCTGTGTATATTTCAGGGTATGTCACTTGGTACCTTTTTTAAACAAAAAAATTTAATGAATATATTTTCAATTCAATAAAAATATAAATAAAATATAATTATTATAAAATAAAATGCTCAAATTATATTAAAAGAAAAAAAATCGTTTGAAATATTTGCGCTTATTTTATGAAGAGATCGAGAAGAGAACTTCTAGAAATCTTTTCTAGTTATGTATTTAATAAAAAAAAGAAAAAAGAAAATACAAATTTGTATCCTACGTTAGTTATTGCAAATTTTTATCAAATACTCGCCACAAAATACCAGTCCTGACATATTAGTGAAGAGAGTTTGTTGTAAGTTGTTTTTTGGACCAGTTTTAACAAAAAAAAATTTTTTTGAAAGTTTTTGAAATGTAAAAACTTATTCAAATAAAACGAAATGTCATAAAAAATAAAGGACCTTAGCTCATTTTTAACCGACTCTGAGGTTATCAATTCGATTGTATTTTTTTTTTTAATGTGTGTTACCTCAGAACTTTCGACTGTTTGAACCGATTTTGCTGATTCTTTATCTAATTTGAAAGCTGGAGCTTTCCTTGTGGCCCCATTTCATTTTAGTCCAGTTCTGACCACGGCATCCATGAGAAAACCATAAAAAATTTTCTACCAGGAATAGAGGAATACCAAGGCTCAGATGGATGGACTGGGTGCTGGATGATTTGAGGATAATGCGAGGCACTGGATGGGGAACCAAGACCCAGGACCGCAACGTCTGAAGGCGCATTGAGGAGGAGGCCAAGGCCCACGTTGAGCTGTAGCGCCTATTGTTGTTGTTGTTTGTTTTGCAAAGAGGAATATTACACTTAACATAAAGCCATGTCGTTCCAGATGATGTTTTTGAATGAATCTTAAGGTATTTCTTAAAAAAAATGAAAAACTCAAATATATTTCGAGAAAAATTACATAAATATTACATTAAAATGGTTTTTTTATTTAGAATGAATACGTATGAAAATGTCTATCTAAAGAACTTTGCTGTGTGAATGTTTTATTACAAACATCACATGAAAATGGTTTTTCTCCGGTGTGAATACGTTTATGTTGAGCTAAAGTACTTGATGTAGTAAATGCTTTATTACAAACATCGCACGAAAATGGTTTTTCTCCAGTGTGAATACGTTTATGCCGAACTAAAATACAATTTTGAGTAAATGTTTTATTACAAACATCACATGAAAATTGTTTTTCACCGCTGTGAATTCGTTTATGTTGAGTTAAATTACTTTGTTGATTAAATGTTTTATTACAAACATCGCATGAAAATTGAATTTCCCCGGTGTGAATTCGTTTGTGTTGATTTAAATTACTTTGTTGATTAAATGTTTTATTACAAAAATCACAAGCAAATGGTTTTTCCCCCGTGTGTATCCGTTTATGTTTAACTAAATTATTTTGTTGATTAAATGTTTTACTACAAATATCACAAGAAAATAGCTTTTCTCCGGTGTGAATACGTTTATGTTGCAGTACATTATATTGATAATTAAATCTTTTGCCACAAACATCACATGCAAATGGTTTTTCTCCACCGTGAGTTTTTTTATGATCAACTAAATGATTTTTCCGATTAAATGTTTTATTGCAAATATCACAAGAGAATGGTTTTTCCCCGGTGTGAAGCCGTTCATGTCTTTTTAGATCACTATTCAGATTAAATGTTTTATTACAAATAGCACAAGAAAATGGTTTTTCTCCGGTGTGAATCCTTAAATGTCGTTTTAAATCACATTTCTGTGAAAATGTTTGATTACAAACATCACATGAAAATGGTTTTTCTCCGGTGTGAATACGTTTATGTATAACTAAAGAAGATGATACAATAAATTTTTTATCACAAATATCACATGAAAATAGATTTTCTCCGGTGTGAATACGTTTATGTCTCTTTAAATCACTTTTATGAGTAAACGATTTATTACAAAGATCACATGAAAATGGTTTTATTTTATTATGATTTTGTTGTTGGGGTTCTAAATCACTTTCATCCAATATATCACTTTTAATAATCAGTTCAGCACGTAATTCTTGTTCAAGTTTAATATGTTCATAATTAATTGAGAACAAATTTTTATCATTTTCATCACTAACAGGTTCTTGTTTTACAGTTACAACATCCTCACTTTCACTATCATTGCTGCCTTCTTCTTTTTTAATTTGCCCACCTTCCACTACATCATTCTCATCGAATATTTCACTTTTAATAAGAACTAGTTCTGTTTGAAATTCTTTTTCAACTTTAAAATTATTTTGATTTGCCATTTTATTTGAATATTTAATATTATCTTTCAAAATTTATTTATTCCATGTTCGAGCATAAATTCTCGACTCGAAGAAACTTTAATGGCGACTAAAAACAGTATTACCAACTCTTATAAATATTTATCACTAAAGCTTAAATCAAAAACCTCTAAAATCCCCTTAATAAAATAACATTTTGCAAAAACAATATTGTAAATACGAAAGTAAGCATGTTTGTTTGTTTGTTACCCTTTCACGCTTAAACTAGCGAATTTTCTATTGAAACTGTACAGCAATGTAGCGATATATCATTTGACATTACCATAAATTACAGATTTCTGTAAAAGTAGTCATTTGATATTACCATAAATTACAGATTTCTGTAAAAGTAGTCATTTGACATTACCATAAATTACAGATTTCTGTAAAAATAGTCATTTGATATTACCATAAATTACAGATTTCTGTAAAAGTAGTCATTTGACATTACCATAAATTACAGATTTCTGTAAAAATAGTCAATATAAAATATTTCACGGCCTTCTTCTCTCTTTCGTCGGATTTAAATTGTGACCACGAGTTTATAAATTTTAACGATGGTCATTTTTGACATCTATTAGGTAGGATTGATGAACATTTGTAGAAATTTTTTTAAATTCCATCATCAGTACAACAGCAATAGCTCCGTTTCCTTCGGCAATTCGCTAAAAATGTGATTTACTAAATTGATTTAAAATACTATCTAAGCTTTAATTTCATTAATTTCTTCAAACTTACCTATTACTTTCGATAAAAAATTAGAGATTAGACTACAAAATTCGATGGACGGAAGGGTAAGGAGGGGTGCTGAAACTACTGTTTTTGGATTCCTAGGGAGATTTTGTTCACTGGACCTTTTTCCATAAATCCACTTATCATATATGTTAACAATAAACTTTTGTAGATGGATTATCTTTTAAATATATTTATATTTTTCTTTTTGATTATTTTTTAATCGGAAATAAATACGACATTTTCAAAATTTATTTTCTAAAAAAAAAAATACAATTACAAATTCCAGAACAAAACACACACTCTTGATATTCGAAGAAAAAAATTGTTGCGAAAAATTTATACAATTTATGTATGACACATTCATTTTACAAAAAAAAATTTTTACACAACTATGGAATTCTATTCCGAAAACAAAAATAGTTTTACGAAAAAACTTACATAAGAAACGTTTTATACAATTCTTTTCGTTTTATACTCGATGTCCGGAGAGTTAGATTCATATGATCAACTCTTAGACCATTTTTTTTCAGAATGGATCTATTGGAAAATATTCCAACAACAAAAAAAAAAAGGAATTTTTATAATTAGGAAATACAAATTTTTCAAAAAAAAAGTGTAAAAATAAATGCTTAATACAATTTTCTTTCAAAAATTATGATGTATTAATTATACAATTGTACATTAAAAAAAAAAGAGTCCAAATAAAATTTACAAAATCAGTTCATTAGTTTTTATTTTGTATTTTTCTTTACTTTACAAGATAAGAAAGGACCCCACACAAAACCAACGCTTGACAAGATTATTAGTCTTTTCTTAAATTAATTTTGTGCTGAATCTTTTCTCAAAAATTTCGATTTTAAATAAATTAAAAAAAAGTTTTTTTCCTTATTTCTAGAACGAATAAGGCTTAATTAAATTACTTAATAAATGAGGATTATTTATATGTGTGTAACGGCCAGCATTACACACAACACTGGTATAAAATAAGAGGCCTATGGATCTTTAAATGATTTGATAAAAGATCTTTTTTTCGGCCTATAAATTAATTACTTAAAAATTACATTTGGTCATCGCTACGGGATCCTTGACTATCTAAATTACTCGAATGAGAACTTCCCATACCAGCTTCACAAGCTTCATAAAATAAATTTGGATTTACAAGTTCCATTACACGCCATGCTAATGATTTCCCTGAAAATGAAGATAATAAAACTTTAGTTATTATTGGAAGAGAGAAAATATGCCTTTTTTTTGGAAATTTCACATTATTCTCGATTGTTCAGTACAATTTATCCAAACTTTCAGAGAAAAATGTTTAGGATCTCAGATAGATTAAAGAAAATTTTTGTCAAATAGTTTTTTTGAATTTTTCGAAAGTCGTCAAATGATTGTAGATACTTCAATAACTAGGCCCTAAAATAAACGAAAATCTAATCCATTTGTCTTCTAGACAGAAATTGCCTGAAATCGATCCGAGAAATCGCCATCTGCCAAGTATTGCCATCTGTTAGTCCAAATTGTAACTACTAAATTCGGACCTTCTCCTGATTTTATAAGTACGAATTATTATCGCCAGTTGGCAACTCTCAGTCCGGTGTATCCGTTATTGTTTTGCGAGTTTGAATGTCAAATCTTGAAGGCTTTACCAAGTAAAAAATAACAAAATAAAAACATACCTATTTGATCATCGCCCGTATGAGATACATTTTCCTCACAGTATGCCAACGCAGCTCGTTTTAACGGTTCACAATTACATTGATCGGCTAATAACAACACATTACCAACATTACTTGGTGTCAATGTTTCCACTAACGATCGTTCACACAGCTCCGTTAAACCATCCAAATAAAATCGATGTGCTAACGATAATAATTTAGGTGCATGCGTGTCTAAATTTTCCACTTTATCCGTATAAATATATCGTATTAATTCATGAACAATATCTTCAGATAATTCCGATAAATCTAGTTGATATTTAAGTGTATCCGTTGCGGATGAATCCGTTGACGACGATGATGTTGTTGAATTATTGTTGCTGCAGGTGTCTGATGGGTTGTATTCTTTTAACATGGCGGCTAACATTGAGGAACGAGCTTTTAAAATGCTGCTATGAACTTTAAATGAGTCATCGGTTTTTTTAGTACCATTTGAACATTTTATTATCGTATCGGTCACTTCATTGTGTTCTAATAAACGTCCTAAGTCTTGTGATAGCGTGTGACGTTCAACTTCCGTCGGTACTAATTGTAATTTGAGCATTATGGATAAATCACCATCTGAAAAGAAAGTTTTGGTTAATATCAAAGTTGAGGTGAATATAAACGCTTGCGAGTCGATAGTCGATAGATGAATACAGGTACTAATCGAAGGAATTCAATATTTTTAACTATGTATACTTCAAATTTATGTCAAAACGAACTTATATTCAAAAATGCAGGCTTCCGTTTTGATACTAGTTTAAATCTTCATTTTATTGGACTATAACTTAGATCCGTCTAACTTTGGCTTAACCAAGTTCTCATCCCAATCCTGAACGAGCGTAAAGAAGTAAAACTATTTAAGTTAAAAAATTACCTTTATCAATATGACGATCTTCTAATCGCATATCACGATATCCGACACTAAGCATATTCGCACTATTCGCAAGTTGTAATGCTACACGATTGACTGGATAAAATTCCCAATGACGAATACCCGCATCCAAAACACCCAATTGAAATCGTACTCGTGCTTGTTCGCCCACCGTACTTCCAGGTATACTCTCCACACTTCCTTTGGTTGTACTTTGTCCACTGCCACCGATTCCATTACTCAACGAACATGATACTAAGCTAACACACACACATACAGGATTCGCTATCCGTTTACCGTTTGGTCCTTGCCAGCTGCGTATACCAATCACCCATTTTGTGGTGATACCATTTACAGCACATTCAAATATAGGACTATCTAACATATCTTTTTTTGAACGGGATCGTTTAAATTTACGTATTTTCCACGTGTATTTGAAGACGACATCGGATACGGTTGGTACTTGTAATTCGCATGAAATATTACCATCTAAATTTTGATTCGCTGTGGTTACATCTTTATGTTTTTCGTTTGTTTTGCTTCCTGGTGACATTGTTTCTTTCTGGAATTACAAAAAAAAAACAACAAAAATTTAATGTGGCTCGATTGGCGCAGTTTAAAATTTCTCTGTTCACTTTTGGGATTTTATTTTTCAATGTGGAATTCGAAAATGTATTTTTATGGATGATTTTTTTTATTTTGGACTCAAATGACACTATATTTTTAAACCGGGAATTGAAGTGAAGTTTTTTTAATGAACCTTTTGAAAACTTTTTGGGGCCAAAATTTGATATACCTGCATAATTTAAAAACGATGACTTTATCGCAAATAAAAAGAGGTACTTTTTATCCAAATTTAATGACTTATCTATTATTAATTATTTACGTTAACACATGTTGGAAATGGAATTCAAATGTTAAAGGAAACCAGATTAAAGTAATTACCAAAGGCAATAAAACTGAAATTCATATTCACGGCAAGGACCCGGGCAATGTCATCAACGTCCAGGGTGTTAAAATAATTGGCAATAAATGCTACGATGTTACCAGAGATGGTAGGACAAAGGTGGAAATACCATGTCCTCCGGACTTTGTAATTCATTATGACGACACCGATTATAATGAAAATGGCATCTATAATCGAAGTTATGTAACAAAAGTATCAGCTCAAATTGGTTTTTATTTAATTGTATGTAGTTTATTTGGTTACTTTTGTTCACAATTCTATCCAATATTCTGGATTTAAAGGCTTTGGTTAAGAAGTTATTATCTAACTAGAAAGTTTGCAGTCAATGGTAAGGATTACAAGACGTGGATTTAAAAATAAAAATGTGTGATTCAAATTTGAATGAAAAAAAAACATTAAATATTAAACCCTGAAAATAACCTAACATATATTTTTTAATTTTGATAAGTTTTAATTCGGGAGATATCCAAGAGAAATCCATGAATCTTGGTTATCTCCCGGGGAGTCCCTGGTCACGGACTCCCCGCTTAATACCAAAGTCTTTATTTTAAATAAAATAATACTTGGATCACTATGGTTCTACCATCCATCGTCATTTGTTTTAAAAGTGACACAACAATATTTTAAAAATTTTATTCTTTTAATTAAAAATAATTCAAAATCAATAATTGAATCGTGCATAAATCTTTTCAAGACAATTTTCAATTTGATACATCTGAATAATTCGAAAAAAAAAATGGTCTTATCGCAAATAAAGAGAGACGTTTTCCATCCAAAGTTAATAATTTGTTTGTTATTAATTTTTTACGTAAATATATGTTATGCAAATTTAAAAATAAGCCACGATAAATGTGGTATGAACTTGAAACCGGCTATAAAGGATGATGTTTTTACATGGTGTAACAAGACAAGAAAACCGAAAAAGTGTTTTAGATTTCCCCAAGCTACCGGAATACTAGGTGATAAAAATTTTTTTGGACCATCTGTGGAAGTACCATGTCCCACGAGCTTTGAATACGATAATGATACCAGTCAAAATGGCATCGATAATGATAATTATATTTATAACGATAATGGCATCTATAATCGAGGTTATGTAACAAAAGCACCAGCTAAAATTGGTTTTTATTTAATGTTATGCAGTTTATTTGGTTACATTTGTTCATAATTCTATCCAACATTCGAGATACAAAAAATTCTGGAAATAATTACGAGGCGTAGATTTAAAAGTAAATTGAAAAAAAATCTTAATATCAAGCGATATTGAGGTTGTCTCAACCTCACATAGCGAGATCAAATATGGCGAATGGGGGCCACGAATGTGATACAACTACCGTACGTGGTTGAGTGGTGAAGTTGGCACAAACGCATGAATTATATGTATGAAAGTAATAATATACTGTCTAATAAATTTCAAATATTGTTGTTTTGAAATGTAATAGAATTTTAAACAATATTTTTTGATTAGTTCTACCACTTATAAATATTATAAGAAAATACTGATGTGATTGTCATAGCCACATGAGCAGGTTTATTAGGTTTATTTAAAAGAAAATTAGATTTCTTTGAATCAGATTTGAACCAGTGACATCGCTTTACCAACCGCGCTATCGATCAGCCCCAAAATAATGTAAAAGAACTTCTCAGAATTTTTCCCTTTTAACACTCCGTTCTTCGAATAAATTAATTTGCGGACACCTCGTATATATATTTTTCATTTTTAAAAACATTTTTGCAGGCAATTCGAAAAATGTGAATTTGCGTTTGTAAATGAGCAACATAAATCAATTAGGTCTTAAAAACGTTAGAGATAGTACAAAAGTTTTAATGTTAAGAAATGTTCCTTATAATAAAATAAACAACTTTTGTTTGAAACATAGTTGTCCAAGAACAAAACTTAGTTGTCCATTTTCTCCGAATCTATTAGTGATAGGGAGTTGAAATTTTGCAGGTGGCTTCAACTAGGTGGTTTTATGAAATATTCTCGAAAAAACGAAAAAAAATATCTAGAAAATAGTTCTGAAAATTTTCGGAAAACCAAATAAATCACAATATCCGAAAACTATCAACGATTAAAAAACTATCAACGATTAAATAAATTAATTTAATCTAGGATTAAAAATATAAAAATTTGTTACCTTTGGATGGACATAATTTCGAAACTTTTGCCAAATAACATTTGAAGGCATTATTAAAACTTAAAAATTTCCACAAAACTTTCAAAAACACTTTATAAAAATTAATTTTTTGTAAGAATGTGTGTTATCCCAAAACGTTTCAAGTTATTAATGATGAAATAAAAAGATTCGATTTTATGCTGAGAAGAAAATATGTTGGATAAAATCGTTTGAACTTTTGATAACATGATCAACATATTAAAATTTTATAATAAATATATGCAAAAATTAAACTTTCCATGTTATAAACATATAATTCTTTTTTAAATTTTATCAATTTAAAAAAATATTTTAATTCATAATCAATAAATGATAAAGTTATTATTTTTTTTATATATATATTTATACGTCAGTTAAAATTATCTTAAGAAAATAATATATTTTAATAATAACAAAGAACTAATATAACTAAATTGGCTTTCCAGCCATATTGAAAACTCTCTACATGAATGGGCACTAGGCAATATTGTGTGAGACTACATCTGTTTACAGATGAATCCACATGTATCTGAAAGGGATGTAAACATTTCAATTTAAAGGGATGAAAAAGAGAGCATTGAACGGAGATATTTATGTATATATATTCTGATCATGCTTTATTCAAATGCTGGCGCAATTTTTATGTTTGTCTCACGTTAAGGCTGTTAGTTATTACTAGGGAATATTCATGTATTTGTTTTATATTTTTAATTCATTGTTTACACCGTTATAACAAAGTAAAAAATATAAATACTGCTTAAAAATGCTGTATTTAAGTGTAAACAAATATTTAAAATACATTTTGAGATATTTAAACGGAGTCCTTTGGCGCTCTCTGTATAAGTACGTGATCTGTCAATTACTGACAGTTCAATGTATAATTTACACTTGAAAAGAATAAATTTACAACATAGAATTTACACTCGTTATTATTAAGTTTTCTAATAAAAAGTCGTAGAATAGTATAATTTAATGAAATACCATATAAAATGTAAGTAATTAATATCATACAGTATGTCAACAAATTTGACAAGCCCGTACTATGATGTCACGTTCGTATAAAAATTTGAATTTCCGTTTTACAAATTTTTAAATGCCCTCACTAAATTTGTACTTTTATTAATTAATTTTAAGTAATTAAAAAGATATTAATTACTAAAATAATGGTTTTGTTGAAATGTCCAGCTAATAAAGTTACGGAAAAAAATTATTTGAACCAAATTTAAATCAAAAAGCCCGATGACTTAGGAATTTTTTATGATTTTTGTAAACTTTATTAATCAAAAAATGTATAAAGTTTTATTGAAATTCCTAGTATTATTCAATTCTTGCATATCTCCTTAATATTAATAAGTGAAAAATAAATTACTATCCGGTTAGCTTGAGCAATAAGTGCTTACATATTCACGTGAAAGAAACAAAAAAATAATAACTGATGGAATGGAGACACTTTAGCTTGTGACTAAACACAATTCACAACGCTTTCATGTCTCGACATTTTAGATTTGTTCATAACGAAAATAAAGATTGTTTTTATCAGAGAGAATAAATTGTTCTCAAAAAAAGTAAATATTATTTTAGAATTATTTAATGGTAATAAATTAAGAACTATTAGTTTTTCGGTAGTTATTTCTTGGAAGTTATTGGCTCTTAAATATTTTGTACAACGCAATATTATGAATGAATATTTATGAAGTGTTGGTAGTGGTTGGTTGCCATATTTAAAATATAAATTCGTTCCTCTTTTTTTTACTACAAATCAACAACCTTGTAGAGAAAACTGTGTTGAAATAATAAGCAGGCGCCCATATTTTTTTATAAAGTGGCTTGATTCGTTTAATATTATTAATGCACTTTCTATTATTATTTATATTTATTTATTAAAGCCACGCGCTTTTTTAAATTCAATTCGAAATACTTCACGCGACCTCCATTAAATAAACTCAATCTTATTTATATAAAAATGTTAAGTTCGTTTGCGCATTGAACAGATTTTTAAAGGAAATATAGTAATAACATATATCACAGAATGAATATTTGGAACTAATATGGGCGTCAGGTCGTATACTGGTTGGCGATACCCACTATACTTCTGGTGGACCTATTCAATACTGTAATATTACTTATGGTAGCATAAGTAGATACTATATGTATCTGTCTCTATACCATACCAGCATTATTGTAGTAAACGTCCAAGATGGGCTTGTCGTAAACACTCCTTGATTTGGAGAATGACAGGCTCAGATGAAAGGTGCGAACGTTCAAGACGACCTCTCTCGTGCCAGGAGAGCTTTGAGGAAGGAACAATTACCCTAAATTTGCGGTCAAAACTATTAATGGGAACAGTGGAATCTTGCAACATTTCCATAAGTGAATGACCTGTTTGTCTTAAATAATTTCTAAAAAGAAAACTGGGTCACATCACTCTTATTATACAATAATGGAAGTAAAAAATAAATAAATTAAATTGAATATATTAGTAAAATAAAATTATTTTATGGTAAAAATCTATGCAAAA
Source organism: Chrysoperla carnea (assembly GCF_905475395.1). Lineage (NCBI taxonomy): Eukaryota > Metazoa > Arthropoda > Insecta > Neuroptera > Chrysopidae > Chrysoperla > Chrysoperla carnea. Next base: position 4,923,658 of record NC_058341.1, read on the forward strand.
AAGAACCATGATCGATTTTATTGGCGCAATAATTGCATAATCCTAACTGTTATATATACTTTTTTATTTAATTTGAAAAGATAAATTTTAATAAATTAAAAATAGTATTATAGCTGGGCAAAGTATCAATGTAAAAGAGTGTACTCCAAATTTACTAGTACTCATTTCTAATCTACCCAGCTCTTCGTAACAACATATTACATCAGATAAATTAAATTAAATAAGTGCATATGTATATGATGAAGTATTTTTACGACATAAATCTGGCGCCAAAAAAAAAAATCCATCGAAAATATATAATCAATGATTAATAAAGAAGTTTAATATTGAAATTTATCAAATTCTTCAGATTATGCTCTAAATAAACATGTAAACAATGAAATCAGTTTATCAAAAATGCTCTAAATTATATTGACAAGTTTATGGTTTAAGGTTGATTGGATAGTAAAATGCAATTTTATCACTCTATTTTAAGGTGATTGTTTCCCTACAGTATTGTAATAAAGTTTTGGTTTATTGCACCGGTACATACATAGAAATCAAATACATGCTTTGTAGTCAAATAATGTGTTATTTTTAGCTTTACAATACCACGCAACTACAAAAATATATGATATATTGTGTGCAAGTGATGCTTATAAATTTGATAATATAGATATCGCTCTTCAATCATCAATACTCTAATTATAGTCGTCTCTGTTCATCAAATGATAGATCTTCGATGAACTCATAATTAAATTAAAATTTTGCTGTTATATCATCGACAGCCTTATAATTTTATGGTATTATTATAAACTACTTTTAGACATTTTTTATCACACTCTCTAGATTTTTTTTGTGCACTTTAAATCAAAGGAAATTTTAATACGTCTTAAATTTTTGTGAAACATTTAGAAAATAAAATAATATACAATCAACAGGTTTTATTGCAACTATTTCCATTTACGAAACTCAAGTTTTTTAGTTCAAAAAGGTTATCTCTAACAGTTGATAGCCTTTATAAATTATCGTATGTTTTCAGCTTCGCGGGGTATCCAATTAAAATACTTTAATAAATTTTTATGTACACTCACGGACAAACAAACTTGGACCTACAATTATCAATAAATTTTAAGCGTAATTTCTTTCGATTAAATGCAACAATGACAATAGTATTTTTAAGTCGCAAGTCTCAAAAATGACTTGACCGATTCTAATAATTCTTTTTCGGATTTGTTCGTAATAATTTCAGGAAGGTTTAGCAAGTAAAATATTAGGGGAAAAATCAGAAAAACAGCCCGAAATTAAGAAAAATACAATTTTCAAAAGCAGCAATGAGAAATTACCCAAAGATCACAATTATTCTTTTGTGATTCTGATCTTTATTTCATGGACATGGATAAAAAATAATGCATATCGATTTTATAGATAACCAAAAATAAATACACAATTAATTCCGGATTGATTAAACCTTGAGTCGTCGTGTCGTGCCATAGCAGTGTGTGTGTCTGCCGTGACTGAATTTTTTAGATTATTCGTGGCTGTAATAATTATTAATTCATGACACTATAAGCTAATACTTTTTACTGAATATAAATTAATTGTTTTATTTTTTTTAATAAACATAGATTTTATGAACAATTAATTACATTGATGTGTGTTAATCAATTGATTGTATCTATTATGAATCTATAAAAATTAATTAAAATAATTGATGTTTTTCAATAATTATCGACTGTTAAATTCAATAATTATTAGAATAATACAATATTGTTAAGTGTTTGTATTGTACAATGTATATGTCGGAGCTAACTAGCTTAACCCGTCAGTACTCACGTTATGAGCATTTTGCTCACGCTCGATTTATAACATAAAGAACTTTTTTAGAGAAATTCTGTAAATGGAGACAGAAAAAAACTTGCTAGAATAGTAATAAATAAGATAAAATGAGACAAAAAATGTTAGGAAAAAATACAGAATTGATTACAGTTAAACCTGAGTAAATGAGAACTGAATAAGTGAGAAAACTCTATAAGTGAGAGTAATAGCCAGGATTCGTCATTTTAAGCTCCCAAAACCTCTATTAGCGAGAAACAGAAAACTCTATAAGCGACAGCCGAGCTTTATTTATTTATATTATTTAGAATTTTTATAGAAGAATTTTAGCTACAAAAAAAATACATTCGTACTTGCTGTGACTTGTTATTGCTGCGTACCTCTATAAGAGAGAAACGTTACCCATGTATCTGCATTAGCGATAAGCTCGGGTTAGTAAGTAAACCTCTATAAGAGAGAATGAGATGGTGCTCTCCCTTGAAATCTCGCTTATCCAGGTTTGACTGTAATTATTCTAGATAAAGTGTAAATGTACTGATTTTTTTCAAAAGATAAAGTGAATTTTTTTGTTTATTAATTCTATTAATACCTCTGACAAGTATTTTGGGTTTTTTTGTTATGTTATCTATTGTCGTTGTCGCTGATAAAGCATTATTTTAAGTTTTATTAGGAAAAAAATCTAAAAACAATGCATATTGATATACATTTTTTTAAATAAGTGTCAGGTTCAAGCACATAGCAACGAATAATAGACCGTGGTGAATTTGGCCTTTACAAGAAAAATCATTAACTTTTATTTTCGAAAAACTTGTTGATAATGACATCTGGTGGTTAAAATTCGAACTATAATAAAGTTGCACGGGATCATTAATCCAACCCAAGTTTGTAACGCTTAAAAATATTTTTTGCTTTTGATTTTTTGGGTGAAAATAAAAACTTTCTATCACAAAAATAAACTATTAAGCTATTTTTATTATAATTATTAATTTTATTATCAAAGATAATAATAATTATAGCAGTTAATAAGTTTATAATGCTTTACATAAAGTATACAATTACCCTCTTGAATTGAGACTTTTTAAATATAATCGCCAAGATAACCAAACTTCCCGAGTAATAAAAATATGATAATTTTTTTTTATTATGTAATAATTAGCTCACTCACTTCAGTTTTGAAATCAAAAATTTTTTATTTTGTTTTGAACTTTGGAACCTTGAAGGAATTTCTTTTAAACAAATCAAATTTAATTGTGACTATTAAGTAAGGAATGGTGAATTTTTTTTTTTCTTTGGAATCTATGGTAGCCCTGAAGCTCCCGTGACAGTAAAACTGCACACACACGGATTTGGAAATTTCGCATATGAATTAATGCTATTTAACGATAGGTGCAATATGGACTAGCTGTGCCACGGTTTATCCTGGCAGAAATATTCCTTAATGAAGCTGCGAGTTACCGCAAATTCATATTATGTCATAAGGTAAATGTCGAAATAAAATGTATGAAAAATTCGGTCAAGTTAAACTTGCATCAGAATTTACCGGTTTTTGACATCGAGCCAACATGTCTATGAAAAAGTCAAACGCACACGAAATTAAAAATGCTATAATCATAAAAATTTTGATTATAGCATTTATATTAAGTCATAGCCACATTCAAATCCTACTTTAGCAAAAGCTAACCCAACACGTGTTAGATCAACTCAATCCAATTCAAATGAGTTCATTTAACTCGAATTGACCACTTTTTGGCCTTTTCCTTTTATTGAAGGAAATTAAAATTTTGCTAAAATTGTTATATTAGGTACGGAATCCTAATTTTATCTTAAATAATTTAAAACTGCTGGATTAAAATTGACAAATGCAATTTGAATTAGAAAATAATTTAAAAAACATAAAATTTTGGCACAAAATAAGTGATTTTTCTCAAAAATTGACGATGACAAAAACAAAATTTTTCATCGAAATACAACATTTATAATTTTCGATTGGTTTTTCCCATGATTTTTCAAAAAAGCTTTGTCTATAATTATTATAAATACATTTGTCTAATTTTTAAGAATTATATCAACAACAAGATATTCGATTTTTTGATAAAAAAACTGTCACTTATTTAAAGAAAAAAAAAAAAATAATATAAATCAAACTTGTCCCTGAAATGTTCAATTGACAAGTATTGAACCGTTATAAAATTAATTTCATTTCATTGTGAAAAGAAAAACTATTTTCCAAAGTCCAAATTCTAATTTTTTAGACAAAAAATTCAAAACAAACAAGTAAAAACAATCAATTGATTGAGTTAATTATTGAAATACCATGTATAGACAGAGTTGATTTCTCTGTCACATTACACATAAATACATAACTGATATTCCCATATAATACATATTATCAAATTTGCGCATAATTTGCGCTCTCACGGGTAAACAGTGATGTTTACGAAAAAATGTTTCAAATAAAAGTTGTTTATTTTAATATAAGGAACATTTTTTTTATTAAAACTTTTGTTCTATCTCTAACGGTTTACAAGATGGGTCTTACGAACCGAAGACCCAAATGACCTATTTTGCTCATTTATGAACTCGACCTCACTTTTTACGTTCTCAGCACGCTATAAAAATTTCAAACTGATATCTCTTTTCGTTTTTGAGTTATCGTGTTGACAAATAGACAGACAGGTGGACAGACAACCGAAAACGCACTAATTAGGTGATTTTATGAACACCTGTACCAAAATTTTGTTCATGGTATCAATATTTTTAAGCCTTACAAACTTGGGACTAAACTTAATATACCTGGTATATATTTCATATACAGTCAAACCTGGATAAGCGAGAGTTCAAGAGAACATAATTTCATTCTCGCTTATAGAGGTTTCTCACTAACCCGAGTTTCTCGCTAATGCAGGTACATGGGTAACGTTTCTCTCTTATAGAGGTACGCAGCAATAACAAGTCACAGCAAGTACGAATAGTTCCTCCTAAATAAAAATAATATAAATAAATAAACTTATGGAGGTCCATGAAGGAAAAACGACTCTCTTACAGAAGTTCCTGTTTCTCGCTAATAGAGGTTTTGGGAGCTTAAAATAACGGGTCCTGGCTATTACTCTCACTTATCCAGGTTTGACTGTACATGGTATAAAAACACAAAAAACATATGAAAATCTACACAATATGGTTCATAAAAAAAACATGCGTATATAAAAACATGCGTACCTTTTTTTTTTTACCAAAAAAACTTCACTTTTTATTTCAGAATAAAAAAAACAATTGAAAGTTTATTAAAAACAAAAAAAATTAAAGTAAATAAATAAATAAAATTGACACAAATTGTTTAAAAAATCAATATTTTTCTTTTTAAAATAAATATTATTTTATTATAGAAATGATTCCGTGTTTCATTTTGTTATTAACGCGAACGGTTAACAAACACTACTCACTGACTGTCGATCTCGCTAACTCGCTAAGTTTGTGTTTTTTCAAATGAGTGAGTTGTGAAGTTTAAAATAAAATAAAAAATCATATGAGTTTGTAAAAATAATATAATGAAATGAGTCTCATATATCAAAATCAATCTTGTGTTTGTGTAATTCTCATACTGGGAGTTTTGTATTTGTATTATACTATTCATTTACATACTAGAAAAAGCAAGCACCACTTAATAAAATATAATTATACGTATATTTGTATGCTATTTAATGTGTTTTTTAACCGACTTCATAAAACGGAGGAGTGTATTTGATTGATTGTGTTTTTCGAAAAGTTATTCGAGAAAGTTGAAAATATAAGGCTATTGTAGTTTTCTTGAGATTTTGAGGTTCTTTTGTCTCCGGTATCGGAGTCCAGTGTTCTGTCACAAAGCTACTGGGTATCTGTGTAAATGTATTAAATCTATCTTCACTAATTTATATTTCCCTCTCAATTTGATTACATTTTTGGTAACAAGCTTAATCTCTTTCTATCTTCACTATTTTATATCTCTATCTCAACTTGACCATACTTTTCGTTACAAGCTTGATCACATACTTTCGTAAAATTTTGATCATACTTTTCTGTTAATTTGACTTTATTTCGAGTCGATTGGTGAAAATCCCATCTTTCCAGCATGCATAAAACAGAAAATTGTGTTCTTAGCTAAGGTAATTTAACGGAGAATTTCAAGTACGAGCTTAGAGTTTCATTCTCGAAAAAACTAAAAAATTGGCGATGATCTTCAAAATCGTTTCAGTTTAGAAAAGGCATGACGTATAATTTTAACATATAAATAATTACTATGGAAATGAATGGTCAAATAAACCTGACTTAATTCATTTTGAAAAGTGAACAAACTCAACTCAAATATTTCAATTTTAATTAAAATATTTTCAAAAATTTGATCCAAAAAATGATAGCTCTCTAAGTATCCTTTTCATCTCATCTGATGTCCTTGACCATCAACTTGATATTGATTTAAGAAGGAGTATTATAAGTTTAAAGTGTTTATCTGTACGTCTGTGTGTTCCTCAGTGGCATCGTAGCCCTTAAACGATCGAACCGCCTTGATTGACAACATTTTATATAGCAAAATTTTCAAAAATCGGTTTACAAGAAATAAATCACATTTGTCGGGGGGTTTTTTAAATTTTGTAAATTTCACTTGTTGGATATTATTTTGAAATCAGTTCTATTTTTTTTTGTTTTAAAGTTCTTTTTATGTGTATTAGTAATATGCGTATTAAAAGTCTGTTTTTGTTTGTTTATTTAATTTGGGTGCGTTGTTTTGTTTTTTTTGTTAGTCTTTTGTTTCAATGCTGTCTTTTTGTTGTTTTTTTTTTTATAAAACCGTTATTTTATTATATTTTTTTGTTTATTGATATTTAAGATCATTGTACTAACTTATATGTAGCAAAAAATCGAAGAAGAAATCTTTTACATTTCATACGATCTCACCGATATTTTAGAGTTGAATTAAAAAATCCTTGATACTGTAAAATGCTTGGACAACCTCGAACAGAATAAAAAGATGAATGTCCGCAGATAAGGAGATATAATATCATGTTTCATAAACTGGTATTATTTACCAAATATCAAGGTTTATTAGCATGCAATGCGGGATGGAAGCGGGAAAGTGGTGTTTTCTCAACGAATACATACATGTCACACATACATACATATAACTGATATACCCATATAATACATACTATACAATTTGCGCATACGTTTGCCTTCTCACGGGTACACAGTGATGTTTACGAAAAAATGTTTCAAACAAAAGTTGGTTATTTTTTTATAAGGAATATTTTTTACATTTTAACTTTTGTTCTATCTCTAACGGATTACAAGATGGGTCTTACGGATCCAAGACCCAATTGACCTATGTTACTCATTTACAAACTCCACCTCACTTCTTACGTCCTGAATGCGCTATAAAATCTCTTTTCAGCTTGATATCTCTTTTCGTTTTTGAGTAATCGTGATGACAGACGGACAGACAACCGGAAATGGACTAATTTTGTTACAAACTTAGGAATAAACTTAGTATACCTTGGTATATTTCATATACTACATAGTATAAAAATTACAAAAGTAAAAACAGACTTCATTTCAAATTTCATATGTTGCGAACATATTCGAAATATGTCGAAGACTTACATATTTAATGTAATAAATGTTTGCACGAATTATCTTATATCTAAACCTCCCCCTCCCTTCAATTTCCTATTATTACGATTACAAACACAACTAATACTAAATACACTCACAAAACTTTAAAAAAATGTTTACCGATGTGATATGAACTTTGTATTCATGGAATTATTAAAAAAAAATTATAACATAATAATAATAACAACAACATCAGAAAAAACCATTATGCAGTAAAATTTGTTGTTTTTGTGTAAAAACACTTTAATGTTTTTATTTTTCCTAGACTTGATGGCGTTATTGTATATTAATACATTCTCACCTATAGATGCGCATTGCAGTATAAAGTGTTTTAATATTTAAACACTTACTTTTATAAAATAAATTACCGTTGAATTTATTGAATACTAGCTGACCCGGTGAACTTCGTACCGTTCAAACTTTCTAGTTAGATAACTTTTTAACCATTCCCATTAAATCCAGAATATTGGATAGAATTGTGAACAAAAGTAACCAAATAAACTACATACAATTAAATAAAAACCAATTTGAGCTGGTGCTTTTGTTACATAACCTCGATTATAGATGTCATAATTATAGATGTCATTATCATGATAGATGTCCCCGGTGTCATTATCATTATCGATACCATTATCAATATCGATACCATTATCAATATCGATACCATTATCTTTACCGATATCTTTATCAATATCGATGTCGATTCCTGGTTTTGTGGATACCGTGGGTTCGATGGGACATGGTGCTTCCACTGGTTGTCCTCTTTTCCAAGGACCAATCCAATTGGGGTATTTAAAACACTTTTTCGGTTTTTCTTTTTTGTGACACAACCAATAGATATCATCCTTTTTAGATGTCAAGCCCGTAAAACATATACAATTCTTATGTTTATCATTTTTAATAAAATGCATAGATCTTTCTTGATTAGTAGTTCGATTGAAAATATAGCTGCAACATGTGTTTACGTATATAATTATTAATAACAGACAAATCATTAATTTTGAATAAAAAGGGCATCCTTTTATTTGTGATAAGCTCATTATTATTAGATTCGAAAAATATAATTTAAAAAATGTCAAAAATTTTGTATTGTGTCACTTTAAAAAAAAATTGATGATGGATGGTAGAGTCATAGTGATCCAAGTAAAAAAAAAACGTAATTGTTCGTAACTCTTCCATGGAACATTTAAGTGAAATTTGGCATTATTTTTTCCGAGAAATCACAACCTCTTAGTTCATAAAGAATTGATTTTTAATAGACCGTTAGCTCGTAACAGAAAAAAATTGATTATTGACCATAGAGTTACATAGACTGAGCGTTAAACGATTTTAAGCGTGTCAACAACTGAGGTAATTGCTTAGGTCAAATTCATCATGGCAGCAGTGTAGAAATGTTAAAACAAAATGTTGTTGTCATACTTGTCATTGTAGATTCGTAAGAAAAAATGTTAAATGATATATTTTTTAAAGTCAAAAAGCGAAAAAGTTCAGTGAAATCACGATGTTTTATGTAAAACATTTTGTAATATGACAATTTGACATTCAATGTATGTTTTTTGATTAATATCCCTACCTGACCTAAGAAATTACCTCATATATTGCATATTAAGACATGCGCATTAATAATCATGCTTCGTCATTTATTATCTTTCTCAGCTATCTTAAAGAGATAGTTCTCACTTTGTAGCCAATTCCCAATTAATATATTTTCAAAGGTTTCATTACTTATGAAAATGAATATACGTTCAGTATTAAACATGTCTTGGACCTAAAAATAAACGATTTTAAAATAAGAATAAACGAAGTCGACTACTAATAAATTGACCGTTCGCTTCAACTTATATTATATTTTCATTCATAGGTGTATGTATGTATATTTAAAGTAAGCATGCAAGGTTAAATGAAATAATTCACACTGATTGATAAAATGAAAATTGTTCAAAAAACATACAACTTACACGTGAAATTATATCAATTTGTATATTCACCGGCCGGTCTATTATTAGTACAGGCGATAAGCGGAAAATATTAGGTTACACTTTATATTTTGGGGTTCCGTTACCAAATTTAATATTTGTTATTCATTAAATCTCTACGTAAAGAAAAAATAAATAAATAAATCAAAAACGCCACTGCATTAAATAAAATCTGAAAAGAAAGAAAAAAAGTCCAGTATTTTACAGATTGCGACTTTAATAATCGGGGCCCATTTTTGGGAAGGTTTGAATCGGTCTAGATTTTCACGACTTGTTTCTTTCTTTTCCCCGATTGCCCCCCCCTCCTCGTACATCCGGGAGCTGGGGAAAAATCAAAATTAAAAAGTGACTAAGAACTTCTGGGGCATACTGTATAGTATATAGGTATTATTTATCTATTATTATTTAACAAAAATAAATTATTTATTTATTTATTTAGCGCTAATCGTGATAAATATTAAAAATAAATTGTTTTAAAATGTATTTAAATAACACAAATGACGTTCAAAATTTAAACTAGACTGACTATATTTACAGAAGTTCGATCATAATTATTATTTATTAATTTGTAACAAAATAATGAACACATTCTAATAAATGTGACTTACAATTTAGAACTTTTATAGAAATTTTAAGAAAAGCATCAAAATAAGTTGTTTAAACAATCTACAGGGTGCTACAGTTAAGTTGGCTAGATATGGAAAACTTTTTTATTATAAGGTTTACGAAAAGAAGTTATTCTGCTTTCGGAATTCATTTTTTGACATCGAATGTAATGGGTTCCACAAATTGAGAAAGTTTGATAACAATTTTAATGGTTGTTTAGAAATTTAGACAATTTTGAACAGATAATAAGAGAAACGGTTAAAGAAATCACTCCCGAGATATGTAGGAGTGTATTTAAAGACTTTTGTAAAAAAAAAATTCAAAACAAACAATTTACTGAGTTAACTGTTGAAATACCATGTATAGACAGTGTTGATTATAAATAGCGGATTCAGCCGCCATAATTATACGCGGATTTTCATCGATAAATTTCTCATTTTATTAATAATTGAATGAAAGTTTTCCAATGACTTTTCTTTCTAAGCTAATATTTTGTCAAATACAAGCCAAAAATTAAGAAAATGAAATTGTTAATAATAAAATACTAAATGAAAGAAACTTATTAATGTAATTAAAATTTAAAATTAAATGAAAAAAATTTGGGCTCAACCGGGATTTGAACCCGGGACCTCTCGCACCCAAAGCGAGAATCATACCCCTAGACCATTGAGCCGATACATTTATTGTCTCTAAAAATAATATACATTGAATTTTACTTTTACAGAAAATTTTTCCGAAATTAGACCAAATAAGGGCTTTGACATTGTATTAGGTCAATGATATATCAATCAAGAATTTTCACAAAGTGTATAGTTCTATTTTTTTTGTGTATATCAGTTTATAAGATCATACTTCCGTATGACTAGCATGAATAAAATATCATGACGTCAGGTTCAAGGAATTTTCTAAAATGAGTTTCACGACATTTGTATTTTAAATCAAATGACACCACACGATTTTAAGTTATTTGCCAGTTGTGTTTTGTTTACAATTGTGACTGGCAAACGCGTTAACCGTATGGCCTTGTTATAATATATTAGTTTTTGAGGAAATTTCCAATATATTATGTTATTCCTTTTAATACATATCTCTCAAAATATAAAATATCTTGTCAACACATACTTTAATGGCAATTTACGAAATTTTCCAATTTGATTTGACTTGATTTATCTTATCGTAATATTTATTATTATTTCGTATTGTTTTTCGAATTAATTTATTAATAAATAATATAAAATTGTTATTACGGTATAGTCTTAATCAGACAATAAACAATTTATCGATTTGTGTTTAAATATTCAGGGCTATATTCAATAATTATAGGTAATTTCTCATAATAAACGCAATTTCATTACATAAATCTTTCAATTAATTATTAAAACAGTGTCGGTTTTTATTAGAGAAAATTTTCTTAACAATTTTACAATGAAAAAGCGACAAATGTCGTGGGACACCCGGTTGGAAGTATGTAAATGTAGCATATTACCATAATTTATAATAATAATTAAACTGATTTTATAATTTTTTGTGACATATAATTAAACTTGTCAACCGATGTCAACGACATCTGTTAATGATTTTTAAAGTTATCATACTCATAATGAAATTACAATGTGAATTATGATTTAATCGTTATACATGTATAATAAATTCTTTAAACTTTAAGCTTTTTTTTGGTGCATTATTATGTGAAGATAGTTTTTTGGAAATATGAGAATTTTGGTCTCGTCTGATTAACGCACGGGACCCCATTGAGTCAATGTAAACACTATGATTTCTAATTTTCAATATTTCATTAAAAAAGTCGATAAGGCATCAGGGCCGGATTTAAATTTCTGCCGCCCTGGGGCACTTTAGCAAAATGCCGCCCTATGACTGAAATTTTATTTTAACAGTTTTGATATCTTATTTTTTTTAAATAAGAATAACTAATTAACTGCAGAAAATTTATTATGTATTACATATTATTATTACTGTTCTTTTAAATTAAAATTAATTAGTATTATTTGATAATTCTCCAATTTTAGGAAAATTCATTGATCAATTAAAGTTTCTGTTATCAAAAAGACATACATAATTTGAAAATATTTTTAATTCTTCAAAAAAGCTATATTAATTTATCAATTCCAGAAAATAAAAATATCAAATTTTATTTTTGCAAACCTTTATGGAAATAAATTAATTAAACTATTTTAATTGTTTTCACTTAAATTTCCTATATTATAATATACAAAATTTTGATTTGATACATAATGCATAAATTATATTTCTTGAAAAATAAAATGTTTATTTAAAAGAATTAGTTAATTATATATTGTATAGAAAATATTTTCTCACATTCCAAATTTTGCCGCCCTAGAAAATTTGCCGCCCTGGGCACTAGCCCCGACTGACCCTAGTGTAAATCCACCACTGTAAGGCATCCTCAAACTTGAATAAAACATTATTTAGATGAATATTCTTTATTATAATAAAAGTTTATTATTATTTTATTATAATAAAAGTTTATTTTTATATTTTGCTCATACTATCTTATTCCATCTTCAAATATTTTTTGCACCAGGGCGCCACTGACTACTCAATTTCTATTGACATTTTTTTTGTGTTATTAAATAGGAAGACTAATAAATTAAATAAAAAATAACTCATAAATATTTATGAAGATACAATTCTATTTTTTTTTTTTAATTATTTAATTTATTAATTTGTTTTGAAACAATTATTATTAATTAACATTTACAGTAGCAAATTAATATCCTACAATTTTAATTGTTTGATTAAATGGGTGTAATCTGTATACATATACATAATAGCTAATACATTTTATAGGTTTATTCTAGGGTCTAGGGTCTGCAGGCCTAGTATTTCAGATAGTCATTTCAGAACGGCTAGAAATTTTAGATCCAGATGTCAAAGTCTCTAACAACTTTATAAAAAATCTTTTAAAGTCGAGTACTTCTTTTTTAGGGAGCCTGAATAATTTTAATCGCAGGTTAGCTGGCTCTTGAGCAGAAATCATTCAATGGGGAGGAGGGGGGTGCATGGCTCTTTGCTCATCGACCTCTCATCATGATGTTTATTGATCGAGTATAAAATTAGGTTACTCCTTGCCCCCTCCTCTCACTACAACACAGGCATTTGATACCACAGAAATCATCGTGCAAAATTGAAGAGTATAATTGAAAAAAATTGAGCATCTTCATAAAAATTTTTCATTTTGTTGGGAAAGAGTAAAATTTCAACCCATTCAAAATAATTGCCAAATACCACATCTGGCCCTAGACTTGTATGATGTGTATGTACAGTCAATGTGAGCTATTAGGCGTGGGGTGATACTTTATTAAATTAGATTTTAAATTCAGGATGTTTACTTTTATGATATCGTCTCTGTCAATTAGTTGAAATGTTTATTTTTGTTTTGAAATAATTAAAAAATGATTAATTAATATAATACGTTTAATATATAGAGCGATTAAACGATTTCTTTGAATTCTAATTATTATCAGTATTTAAATTGTAGTTTAAGTAAAAATTATTATTTTATAAGCTTTTTAAAAAAATATAATGTATTTCCCACAATCTTGTTTTAAAAATAGTTCAATTATTTTCACATAATGTAGTTGGCGCCAGCTTCCTTTTACAATAAAAATTTCTACATTACCGACATATTCTGTATCTGTATTCTTTGGCTAAAGAATCTGATTCATTTCGTGATTTATCGACAAGTATCTGATACATCGACTGACTCATCGAAATGACTCCGGATATGACCCTCCGGTCTCAATTTTAATCGATATCTCAGAACATCCTTGCCCAATCGTTATAATAACCCGATTTTTGTGTTTATTGGGTCAAAATTATCCAAGAAAATAATTTTATCAAAATAGGAGCCAAAAAAAATTTTTCGATTTTTTGCAATTTTTTTAAGGGGTACCCCTTCGAAAAAATCGAGAAAATCGAAAAAAAATTATTGTTGCAGAATTTGATAAAACTTGGTAAATAAGGTAATTTTGACCTAAAAAATACAAAAATCGCCTTCATATAACGATTAGAAGGATAGTTTTTGAGTTTTGGAATAAAATCCAGTACGAAAAGCTATAAATTCGGAGCGGTTTTTTAATTAACTCGAAAAATACTCAACTAATCAATAAGCCAACCATATTATTATATTGTATGTTTCCTAATTATTCTAAGTAATGCAAAGACACAAAAATCTGGGTCATATCGTGATTTATCGACAAGTTTCTGATACATCGATTGTAGAAATGACTCCGGATATGACCCTCCGGTCTCAATTTTAGTCGATATCTCAGAAAATACTTGTCCAATCGTCATAATAACCCGATTTTTGTGTTTATTGGGTCAAAATTACCTTAGAAAATAATTTTTATCTCAATAGGAGCCAAAAATAATTTTTCGATTTTTTGAAATTTTTTTAAGGGGTTCCCCTTTGAAAAAATCGAGAAAATCGAAAAAAAATTATTGTTTCAGAATTTGATAAAACTTGGTAAATAAGGTAATTTTGACCCAGAAAATACAAAAATCGCCTTCATATAACGATTAGAAGGATAGTTTTTGAGTTTTGGTCGAAAATCCGGAAGCGAATCTGGAAATATTCTCGTAAAATATGCAGCTAATCGACAGAGGGAACACCTTATCCTTATTTATGAGTTAATTATTTTTAAAATCTTTATTTCAAATAATTTCGAACAATTCTGATTCCATCGAAACTGACCAACAAAACTAGCGATATTTTCATAATGATAGCGGTAAAATTCATGTTATTATAATATAGTGAAACCTACCTAAAGCAACATGTAGTCGACCAGTCACGCAAGCAACCTTCGCCCTTTTCGATCAAAGATAATTTTTTTTCCTAAAAAAAGTTCATTTCTTCTTCCTAAAATAAAAGCTGAAAAAAAGGAAAGTGAGAAAGAAAAAAGCTAAAAAAACCTAGAGAAAAAAAATGATTAGAAATGCATGCTTAGAATTAAAAAAATCACTAACCTTTTGGTCCGTTTTTCATTACCTTCAAGCTTCTCATCCGAAACACTGAAAAAAAAAGAAGAAAAATCTAAGAAAAAGAAAAAATTTGATCCTTATGTTGATACATATATGCTATATAAGTTGCCTATAAAAAAAAAGTATGGTATGTGACAACAATCAGCATTCGAGTGTGGAAAATCTCATTAATGAAAATAAAAATAAGAATATTATTATGTGATAATAAAGAAATAATGATGAATTTTCCTATTTTGAAAAACTTTTAATGATATATAGATTTCGTGTGAACTAAAACATATTTATTTTACTTTATTAATAAATGAATTCTTACTTGAGGGTAATGCAACCATCGCAGTCGTCAATTCCAGATCAAAGGCTTGCCCCAACACTTCACACAATTTTCACTTCAAACACTTTCACTTAAAACAATTTTCACTTCAATCACTTTTAAATTGTATAAAGTTTTCATAATAATTTTCGCGATTATTAAGCTTGTATTTAAACCACGGTATTAAAATTCTTAAATTTGCCGCTAGATGGAATTAACACTTAAGCATCCAAAACGTACTAAGAACGTATTTTTATAAATAAGATACTTTTAATAATTATTAAGTAATATGACAAATTGGTTATTAAAATAATAATTCTTCGAATGAAAATTTATATAAAAATACTTATTTTTACTTCTGCTTACTTTCCCGAATAAGAATTTACCATAGAAATAACATAAGACAAACAATATTAATTAGATTTACTAAAATTTACACTAATTATACTGTGACCGACTGTCAAATTTATTAAAATATTTTATGAACAAAGTTTATTCATCACTTTTTTAACTGTAAAGTCATTTTTATTTAATTAAAAACACATAAATTTTATTCAAACAACCAATCTCAACCGTTTTTAACAAGTTTAGCGTTCTTTTTGACAAAAACAACTTCTGCGCAAGTCTCTTACGATTCACTTTTTTTTTTACCAAATATGAATTTTATATTTTTTATAATTTTTCTTTAATAAACATAATGTTGAAACTGACTATTATAAAATACACTTTTAATAAATAATTTTAATATTATTAATAATCATCCCGATGTTAAAATATTTTTTAAAGCATATTAATTAAATAATTAAAACTGACAATATTAAGACACCACAGACGCCATTCTTTTTAAGTAATAAGTCTTGCGTCATATCTTATAAACTTACTGCGCATGTGCTAAGAAAGAATGATATTTTTGGCATTATTTTTGAATTTTCAAAAGCAAAAAAATTTTTTTATTTTATTTCAGAAATGGAGATATTAAGATATTGATATGTTACACGGTACTCAAGATAAGCTAGAACGACATGAAATGTGTGAAAAACAATTAGGTGAAATTGTAAAACGGGAATTAGGTGGTTTAGAAAAACGACATCGGGTTTTTAGAACCGATTAAAGGATTATTGGAACGATTGGATGAACGTTTAGTTGGCGTTGAAACTGTTTTGATGCAGATATTACTTTAATAAATTATTAATTTGAATATAGTAACGTTTTAAGATGGGCCGATTTGTACAATTTTTAAGGGGTACCCCTTCGAAAAAATCGGGAAAAAATTATTGTTTCAGAATTTGATAAAAAATTGGTAAATAAGGTAATTTTAACCCATAAAATACAAAACTCGCGTTCATATAACGATTGGGTGGATAGTTTTTGAGTTTTGGCCTAAAATCCAGTACGAAAAGCTATAAATTCGGAGCGGATTTAGAAATAACTCGAAAATGAGTATTCAGAGAGTCTACTTTAAAAACATCCTAAATAGATGCTATCAAAAACTAGTTCTTTAGGAATATAATCGCCAAAATCTGAATAAAGCCGAAATTTTCACGGTTTCATCGATTTTTGACAAAGTTACGTTCGGCGCTCGAGGTCACAATCTTGAATTATTCCTTGGCCCAACAACATCTGCAAACAACAATCCTGCAAAAAATTTGACGCAATCCTGCAGAACTACCGGATTTGACGCAAACTACCCCGTACTTTCAGGAGAGTTACTGAAATAATTCTGTATTCTTAGATTTCTTTTCCCTGATTCTCCCAATCAATCAAATTCCCTGATAATTCACGATTTACGATCACTTTATGATTAAATTTTAAGCTAAATAAAAAAAATAATAAAGATCCAATGTTGTATTTTAATAACTATTTATTTACAAATTTTTCCACTACATAAAATTTATTTCCAAAAATCTAATCCCAAATATGAACTTTACCTGGTCTCGGTAATTTTGCAGCCACACTCCTACGAAACAAATCAAAGATAATTTTATGTATAATAATTTTGTATATTTTATACTTACGATTCACCAGATCCTAATAAATTTTGTGAATAAATAACTCCTGGTGGTTTAATTTCTCGCCTTCCATCTCTTGTAAAATAATAATTATCGGATAATTTATGTGAAGGTCCGTCTGGAATTTCAGGTAATGGTGGTGATCTGGTAGCTACAAATGGTGGAAAACGTAACGCATTTGTGTATTTTCTCTGGAAGAAAATTTATTGTTATATAACCTTATTTTAACCTTAAATAAAAATATAAAAACTTATTCATGTAAACTTACTCCCAACAGAAATTCTCTAAGAAGTTTAACCATTCCTGAAACATCCCGTATCGAAATATTTTTTCCAGCCACACTCATTTTAAAATTTTATTATTTTCTCAATATTGGATCGAATTTTTTTTTTTGACAACTGACAGTCAAGGTATACAGACGTATTAAATAAATGTAGACCGTTAATAAATACTAATACAATTTTTTTTTGTAACCTTTTGCTGTTTTTTTCAAACTCGGCATTTGTAATATTACGAAAATGCTCAAAACGCTCCATCATGCATCCATTCCACTTGATTAAAACTGAAGTCATAGACGAAGCCTTAAATGTGGGCAAGGGAAATGAAGGCTATAACACAGTAGTCTTTGTTAAAATAAAATATTCTGACTGAATTGGGTTTCGACCATTGGTTTTATTGAATGGCAGTCCAGTAGCGAACCATTGACACACCAGGCAGGCTATTATATCATTCAAATTCGTGACTGCCTCCACTTGAGTCATTTATTTCCTTGAATAACACTTTGAACTCTACAATTTGACATAGGTTTGATCACTATAACAAATGGACCAATTAAGTGTGTGAATTTTGCAATAAAAAATTACTTCCTCCTCTCTTGGGGTCATACGGAATCCACGCAATTCTTTATAAACGTGAATACCATCATTCCTGGTAATTTTCATAACAAATGATGCCCTGGAAAATGATAATTTTTGAAAGGATAAATTGTAACAATCAAGTACAAAAAAAAATCGATCCTATAATTTAAATAAAAAATATATTACAATTTATTTATTTGTTTAAAAGTAATTTAATAATGTACAATAAAAAAAATTTATAGGTTTATCATTTATATATATTTATCTTGTTTTTTTTAGGGTTAATTAATTAATTTTGAGAGTTTTGTATTTAAAAAATGCTATATTTTTATCAAACAATCAAAAATTCAAATCCACCCCATTAACCAGCATCTCAAAATGTGAGCGTAAAATTTTACAATGAGCTTAAAACAAAAACAAAAAAAGAAAATGAACCAAAATTAAACAATTAAAATTAATTAACATTAAAAAATTTGTTTTTACAATTTTAATAAATAATAAAATACACAACCAAATTTTTTTTTATTACTGAATTATGACGTCTTTTAAAAGATAGTTTAAAAAAAAAATTAATTGAAGCTGCTTTTTAAAGCAAGCGCAGACAAAAAACCGTTTGGTTTCTTGTAGAAATTCTTAGGTTATTGAAAATGAAGATTGACCTAAGAAGATTCTGTTCTACCTAGAATGTTTTAGGTAGATTGGTAAGTTAAAATTGAATCTGATATTGACTGCATTTACTGGGGTAATATTAAATTCCAAATTGATTGGAAAAGGAATTAAATATAAATTAATAATTCCTTAATTTGGGAATGATTGGGAGTTTCGGAATTAAAACTTTATAATGACATCATAATACAGTTTATTTATGTCTATTTGACTTTTTAAAATATATATTTTTAATCATTGGCTTCGTTAAGCCGAAGAGAGCGCTCGCTTAGCTTAGAAGAGGGCGATCTCCAAATAATCAGTACACCGTATATCGTTAATTTGGGATCTCTGATAATCCCTCTTGTAGGGTCGACATGGAGGACGATGAAATCTTCATACTTGTTTGAAATCTATATACTGGGCGTCCGGTTTAGAATGTTTGGTCCCAAACCTTGAATCCATAAATCCTAGGAGAAATAAGCTGAAAACTTTCTGGCCTCGATAGAATCATATAGCTTCATCATTCTTAAATTAACATCTTTTACCCGGGGACATTCAAAAATCCTTATTTTGTTTATGATAGAAGGATTGTATGATTGGAGATGCCTCACCCAAACTAAGCGAGCATGCAATTTCGCCAAACGTAGCCATTATTTCATCACCGAGTTTTACAAATTTTTGTATTTGCGTGATAAATAATTTACTTTAAAAGCGTATTATCCTTTACCTAAAGATTAAAACATATAAATAACAACAAAAATTATAACTTGTTTTTTATTTTTTTTGAAAAATTATTTCCAACACATTAGTACTAAAAAAAATTTGTGGCTAAAATAAAATATTGAAATTTTAAAGATGAATATTTCGAATCTATGAATAAATTGCATCTTTCGTTTGGAGAACACCTCTGTGTAACTCGAATACACACCCTCTCATCCCTACCGCGTAATTTATATATAGATTGAAATTTTTCTAAGTGATGTGTTATAGATTAATAAGAATAATCTTCGAACTAGAACAAAAATTTTGAAAAGTATGTTTAGCAAAGCACCAATATTTCTCTCAATTAAGTACAAATTCCTCGATTGTACGTCCCATTCCTACTTTCAACATTAGATTAAAAATATAAATCTATAAGTTTTTTTTCTGAAATTTATCAGAGATATTACAAAATGATAGGATCGATTTTCGATCATTTTATGTTGTTTCCTTTCATTTACTCCTATAAATTTCTTCTTCTTATATATAATACCTCTATAATTTTTACGGTGATGCATAAAACACGATTCATTAAATAACGTAAAATTCATTATCACATACCCCTCCCCCCAATACGTTGACATCCCCTCCATTTCTCCCATGGTTATATACATATTTTATGATATCAATCGATCACAATTTTGTCTGTTTTAAGGCAGCTACATACGTAATTAAATTTTGAAAGACATGAGCCCTATTTGCCTTACAGATTCCCGCAATTTCCTGGTCTAAATGAATCCAGACCTGTCTCAACCCATCAGGATCAAGGTGGCTTAATAAGCTCGGCTTAATAACATTCTGTCATAAGATTTCCATAGTATTGCCTTAAATTTTATAAGAAGCATTATATTTTGTAGAGATAGGTAGGTTTAAACGCTATGTATGAATCGAATAACGTATGTAGCCATCTTTAGTTTAATTTTTATATTCTGAAAAGCTGAAACATTTGCATAATAGATACACATATGTAAAGATCAAAATTGAGATTATGATATATCCACAATTTTTTTGCTAATTTAAAAATTAAACTTGTTTTTTTTAAACACAAGACATTCATTTATGTTTTTATTAAAAATTATTATTTTGTTGTTTCCATTTTTGTAAACCATGTTTTGATGATTATTTTATAATAATTGTTCCATTGTATGTTCCAATGAATCCAGTGTATCATTTGAACTAGAATGTGTTAGATCAGATAATTCATCTAAATGTTTTTGTCGCTTACGCACGTTCCAATGTAAACATTCAGCTAATGAATCGAACCAATCACTAATTTGATCTTGTGCGCATATACTTGGCACCGGATATATAGATGTTGTAACACGTAAACTATATTTAACATGTAAAAATAATTTATTAAAATTTTATTTAAGCGGGACAAAAATACACTATACAGGGTGTCTTTTTTAAGTTGACATATGTTTGAAAATCGAAAAATTATTTTGATCGATAAAAATGCTTCAAGCGAAAAATGTGTGTAGGCGTTTTTTGACGCAGATATTAAACTTGACCTAGATGATAGACGCAGATATTAAATATGTAAGACCTAGGCTTCCAAGCTCAATGAAAAGCTCATTCTACTCCATAACTGATAATCGATAGGTGAACACTTTCAGTTAGAAAGTTGTATTGATTAAAAGAACTCATGTCAACTTAAAAAACACCCTGTATGTAAATGTTAGCTATATATAAATGTACAAAATTAACTATCCCAAAAAAAAAAACAAATTCCATGAAAAAGGACCTCATGCAAAAAGCAATTTATATTAACAATTTTAAACCAATTTTGTTAAACAAAAGTTGTTCGAATAATACTAGAATTCGATTGAAAAAAAAATGAGATAAGAGACACAATATGACAAATCCAACACCATCGATGATGAAAGAAAAATCCTTAATACCAAAAATAAATAATTGAAAAAAAAATAATAATAATAACACACCTATCGCCAGGACGTAACTCCTGTTGGTAACGACCATCAAACGATACGTATGATGTACTACGAGCTGCCGGATTTGGCATTATCTGAAACAATAGTTAGAGGTTTTCCATTTTATATTAAAAAAAAATTATCTCAAATTAGCAGAGATTAAAACAATCTCTGAAATAGTTATAAATAAAAAGATTTGTCTCGATCTAACCTATAAAGAAATTTATAAATGGAAATTAATTTGTTTTTGTTAATTCTTTTTTTTTCGAGTATTTCTAAAATGAAAAACTCACTTTAATTCTAGTATTATTGACAATCTATTTACTACACAAATAAATAAAAAGGACAAATATACAAAGGTTTATTATAATAAAGCACTTAAAAATTAGCGTTGTATTTTACCCAGCCCGTGTTAACGTTAATTTCAGAAAAAATCGATTTAATATTTTGTGCAAATCAACAGCTTCCTTGATATTTCTCGATTTTCTAATAGAATTTTTCATACTTTTTTCTCTGATTTCTTAGAAATTAATGTACGTTAAAACTAGACGGAAATTTTGACCTAAATAAACACAAAAATAGAGTTTATTTGACGATTGGTCGAAAATTTTACTATTATATCATCTGAAATTCTATATTTTGGAAAGATTTACGGTAGAATCAATTCGCGGACTGGAAAAAAACACAAAAAATAAATAAAACAAAACGAACACAAAGCTGAAATAAAGTTAAATAAAGCCATGCGTATAATTTGTAAAGTTATGGATATAAAAACGCGAGAACATCACACTACAAATTGATTTATCTTAGCCATTCCAAGGTCCAACTCCTGAAAATTTTCATTCCTGAAAACATCTCACTGGAATCGATTAAAATAAACCCACCGTTTACCAACAAACAAACAAACAAAAAAAGAAGATGCAAACTAAAAACTGTCAAATAAATAAATGAAAAATGATTTGATATTTTGTAAAACAAACCTGTCGCCATGAAATAATTCTTGTCTATTTCTTCCATCAAAAGATACCCAAGATGTATTTCTACTATCTGGTGAGATTGCAATCTAATTCAAATTATTTTACTTTTATTTTCACAAAATAAACAAAAACAAAAAAAAACTTGTGAGCAGCAAAGCTCAATTACTAACGTCATATTTTCCCCTCAAATGATTTTCTTATTGAAAAGATATTTTATTTTTTCATATTTTTGACATGATATACAGTGAAACCTCGATAGCTCGAATCTCAAGGGAAATGTAAACAAACCGTGAGTATGTGACCTTTGATGCGACCCTTGAGTTCCATACGAATAACTTCCCAGTATAATAATACCGTGTATTTAGGGGTTCATAGATAAAAAACCACATTTCATTTCGATTTACTGAGGATTACGACTTAAGTTCGAGTTATCGAGGTTCTACTGTATCTATAAAACTACTGTATCTACGATGGGAAAGAGTCTGGCATGTTGCTACTTTTTTTCAAACTTCTAAATCAGTTTGGAGATTATTCAGAGGTGCTCCAAGTCTTAAAAAAGTTTTCCTCTTGGAATTCCACCATTTAAAGTAGAGAGAGTCGTTAGATGTGCCAAAATGTAACGGGAAACAAATTTAAATCCCCTCGATATTTCATATAAGTATATTTTCGGGAAAAATATGAATAATTATAAATGATTGCAAAAAAAAATTATATAATTAATACAAAAATAAAACAAATTATTGCCTCAAGTATTTAATATGGAATTGCCAAAATTTATGTTTGTCAAAAAAAAACTGTTATTGAATTGTATATTTGGTGCAAATTAAAAATCGGCAATGAAAGAAAACAAATTTTAGTTTGGTTGATACTTACTTTTAATTCAACCCCAGCGGGTACAACAATTGGCCTAAACGATAACGAATGTGGACATATTGGTGTGACCATTATAGCTGGCACACTTGGATGTATCATTGAGGCACCAGCTGCAACGGCATAAGCTGTGCTACCCGTTGGTGTTGATACTATTAAACCTGGAAATTTTTAAATAACAAGTTTTAGAAACAGTCCTGGATTTGGATTGGAAACTTTGTGCTGGGTTACGTATTGAAAAATTTTATTCAGATATGTTTAAAAAGTACCCTAAGAAGTATCTAGTCTAAAAAAACTGAAATGGTCCTCTGTGACCATGCAGAAAGTCAACAGCTTTTCCGCAGGGATTTCTTCCAGGATTAATGGATCCAAAGTTTTGGACCCAAACAAATAGGCCCTGCAAATTGGATCATCATAGATTCCTATGTTATGAAGGTTTTTATTGAATTGAAAGTGTCCTGTCAAAAGTCACACCAGCCTTTTCAACTGTGCTCTAGAAAGTATCAACGAGCGCAGTCGAATTACCTAGCTGTGCTTGTCGCAGCCGTCATTTTTATTACTTCATAGTTGAAAAATGTACTAATTTTCAAATTTATACTTCTTAGAGTGTCTTTCTTCCATAAACGAACATGCTCAAAGAACCGTTCCCAGATTCTGAATGATAAATAAAAGAATGCTTACCATCTCCCTGGACCGATGTAATATGTTTACCATCTAAAAATAAATCAATATTTGACAAATATGGTGATGGTCCACGATCTACGACCACTTCATTTAATACTAATAAATTTGTTGGCGGTGATTTGTTATTTTTATTGATGCCCCCACTACCAAGTGGATTTGGACCAATTGAATTATCACCAGAAGTTGTACTACTATCATTATTATTTTTTGTTGTGTCATTTTGTTTTTCATCATTTTTCCTAATTATAATGCAACGTAATCGACTACGTAACGTTAACGCTGCATGACCTTAAACAAAGTAAAGCAAAAACAAATTACAGGATGGCCACAATAATAAATTTTTAAAATTTTCTGATGGTTTTCATACATTAAAAAGGGCACGAGGAATTAATTGAACTAGAAATGGATTATTTTTGAACTATTATTTGATAATTACCTTCTAATACATTTGTAACTTGCTCTTGAAAATGATCAAATTGAAACGGTGTTAAAAAACCTAAAGAACCTAAATGGAATGCCATGACAGGTGGAACAGATTGTTGAAACAACAATGATGCATACAACAATGTACCATCACCACCTAAACATATGATAAAATCAATTTTATCCGTTAGATCATCTTTGCCATCGTTGAATGTCATTAATTTATCACGAACTATTTCAAAATTTAAATTTCGTTGTAATAATGGATCATCCATAACGGCTGATTCAACAAATACTAACATACGTTTCTCCTAAAAAAAA
This sequence comes from Chrysoperla carnea, assembly GCF_905475395.1. Lineage (NCBI taxonomy): Eukaryota > Metazoa > Arthropoda > Insecta > Neuroptera > Chrysopidae > Chrysoperla > Chrysoperla carnea. The sequence goes on from NC_058341.1 coordinate 4,948,509, forward strand.
CAAAAATACAATTAAAATTTACAGGAAAAATTTCGTCAAGTGCGTGTAGTACACGCATAAAAAGATCATGCCTTTAATGGGGTCGAATTAACACGGATTTGCGGGTTTTCGGGTAACCCTGTGATTGCGTTCACTCACTGAGCCAGGGGTTGTTCATGCCTTTAATGGGATCGAATTAGCATGGGTGTGTAGATAGGTCGGCCTTTTACTTAGCCCTGAAATTGAGTTCACTCACTGGTCCACGGATTAACCATACCTTTAATGGATTTGACTTAGCACGGATCTGCGGATATTTTGGTTAACCCTTTAATTGCTTTCACTCACTAATCCACGGATTGTCCATATCTTTACTGGGATCGAGTTTTCTATTTTTAATGGATCTGTTTTTCCCGAATCTATATTATTTTCCTGATTCTTACTATTTCTGAGTCTGTTCTCTTGTTCGTGTCCATTTTTTCTTGGTCAATATTTTACTGAGCCTATTTGTTCCGAAACTACGTTTTCCGGGCATTGAATCGTTTTTATAGATTCATAAAATATACTTACTTCAATTAACCATTGTACTAATTGTACAAATGGATTTAATACAGATTCATCTCTGACTTTTTTTATCACTAAAACGGTTAATGGTGGCTTGTACCATGTCAGTCGTTGACTTGCTGGGTCTTGTATGGTCCTATCAAAAACATTTTAATCAAAATCAGTATTCATTTACAAAACTTATTAATTAAAATAACATAATTAGTTAATAACAGAGGTAGTTTTATAATCTAACTTTTTGATTACTAGAAAAAAAATCAAAATAGATATTTTTACTCTTGTAAACCAGGCTCAAATCTCTAAGATTCTCTCTCTCTCTCTCTCTCTCTCTCTCTCTTACTATCCAAGGATTTTTGGAGCGAAAAATCGATCTAGCTAGGTTTCATTTTTAGAAAACGCCGCTATATTCATGTTTTCAGGAAAATTTGAATCATTGAGTCAATATATGACTCATCCTGACATCTATTGGCAACAAAATCAAGTACACATAACCGGGACATTCAAATTGGTATTTTCAGTGGAGACATTTTAAATGGTGCTTATATTAGTGATAAAATTTGTGCCTTTTTAACTCAAAAAATACCGAGTAAAGCTCGGTCATTCAGGTACTATATATTAAGTGAATATATGTATGTTTATAGCACAAGAATGATAGAGACAGTAGCAAATATAAAGCTTAAAACATTGTAAACATCTTATAATCTGATTAAATCAAAGGAATTATCATAATACAATTCATTTTGATGAATCATAATTATGTTAATTCCATAACTTTATAAATTTTATTTCAAAATTATATAAAAATAAAAAGATAACCTTTATTCATCAAAATACAAGCAAAAATAAATAAAAGATTTGTAAATAATTACCATTTAGTAGTTTTTGAACTCATCAAATCACAATTATTTTGATGAACAACCATTATTGTTTAAACAAAAAAGTAATTTAAACTTAAAAAATAGTAATATTTAAATAACGCAAGTCACACTTAAGTAACTGAGCACTTCATTTGAAAATAAAAATAAATAAATAAACTTTTTATAAAAATTTTTTTAATTTAATCATCATAAGTCAGTTTTAAACTTTCAAGTACAGAGTTTATTTTTTACACATTTTACAAAATTGGTTTTTGATTTTTCTAGATATTATAACAATTGAATTGATTTTTTTGAATAATTAATTTGTTTTTGTGCATAAATAATGTGAGTGCGTACGTTTTTTCCATGCAGCCACAATGACTGATAGATCGATTTTTGAAATGTTTTAATAAAATTGTGTATTTTTGACCTATTTTGATTAATAATTAATTTTATTTTATATTTAAATATTTAATTTACTGTCTAATAAGAATTTTTTAAAATGTGTAAATAAAAAAATTGAAAATAAAAGTCTGTGATTGATAATATTGTATCGATCAGTTTGGAAATATTATTGTTGATTTTTTTCATTTTTTCCTTGTTCATGATTCAAGAGTCAAAGGTTTGTGGTAATACCCAGAACCGGATTAACCATGTCAGAGCCCGTAATCCAATAGGTAGGGTTGCCACATGCTCGAGCCTCGCCCGGCAGTGACGGGCTTAGAAGGTTTTGCCGGGCCACCGCGTGGTCAGGGTCGAAAAAGCGAAAATTAGCATTATGATTGCTGAATCGCCACCATGATGGATTTAACCTCAATTGACATATGTGCCAAAACTTCGAAAAAATCTTCAAGGATGACATTCAGATCGCCATCAACTATGTCTCTTAAAAAAAGAATCTTTTCTTTTTAAATGAAAATGGCCATTGGGCACTCAGCTATTTGATTTTACGTTTCGTGCGGAAGCGAGCACTTGTCCTTCATGAGTAAAGAAAAATAATACATATTGATGAATTATTGATTATTATTGTAAATAAATAATAATAAAAATTATATTTTTTTATGGAAAAAAAATAATCAATAAACAATTATTTATTTATTTCCAATACAGGTGTGCATTTTAAATCATTTCAATGCTATGTTTGTTTATTTTGTTTGTCATTACTATAAGCAAGTCACAAGAACGTGCTACGAGCAACGAGTAACGAGTTAAGTTACGTCAACATTCATTATCAAAATGACTTATTATCCAAAAATGGGAATATTATTTTATAATAAATCAAGTATTTCAATATCACACACATTTTTAAGGAAATTCATTTTATTTTTAGCATTCCGTACCAAGTTTCTAATCTATTATCGCTTGTTTTGCAGTTAACCAATCAAAAAATAACTTTAAGAAAAGTTGTAGAGTTTGATGGGAGGTATCATGTTCGGACATCAGAGTTGATCTGGTTCTCAGGGTTGCATCAAAGATAAACAAATAAAAATTTTGGCCTATTTAGTCGATTTTGATGCAAAAGAATTGGTCTTACATCAAAGATTGTTAACTCATTTTTAAATTTTGTTAAATTTGCACTAATTTGAGGCCAGAACGCTTCTTACAAGTTCGATAGTTTTGGAGATACAGCTTTTCAAAATTTGACCAATTTGTCAAGTTACACGATGACTCATCCACAGATGACATGCCAGACTAAGATGAAGTAAATGAAGAACTAACAGGTTTTTACGGCCGTCTGGATATTCTTGCTAAATTTAGCAATTTAGCAAAATTTTATCATTTTCAGTAACATACAAGGTTTTTGAAGACCTAGTATTTCCTTGGAAGCCCTCTCTCCTTTCATTTCAAGTGATGGGCGTAGTTTGAGAGAACGATTTAAGTCAATTGAGATCCTTGCCAAGGAACAATTTCAATGGTGAATATCGATTCCTACCCAATTCATTTGAACGACCTTTTTATCGATGATTTGCAAAATTGGATCTGGTAAAATATGCATGTCAAGTGACTAGGCTAGTTTTATTTATATATAAAAACAATAAACCCCACACGTTTGACAGAACAATGAGAGGTTATGTCATGCACGTGTAGTAGGCCTAGTGGTAGTACTGCTTACTCGCACACTTAGGTTTTATCACATTGAAAATTTTTTAAAAATTGCAATTATTATTAAATTGCTTATAATTTGCAATTTTTTTTTTAATAAACATTACTACCTACTCCAATGTTATTGTTTAATATGAAAACGTAAACAATTAGTTGGTTGTTTTACAAAAAAAAAGTAATTAACATTGACCTTGAAAATTTTGACACATTTTCATAATAACAAACTTTAAACAATAATAATATGTATTTATTAAATTAAGCACAGAGGACTTCTTTACTTAAGTGTTAGGGATCGAATTGCCGTAACCCTCTTAAGTTTTATTATTATGCACAGTATCGAAGATCAACGGGACGGCGCAGGAGTTAGTTTTATGATCCCTTTAATATAATGGCATCCCTTTAATATAAAGGCATCTCCTGCGGTTCCTGCTAGTTTAAAAGAACTAAAATTCGGCATGTAGGATAGTTTTATTGTTTAGTAGACAGATCAATGTTTCGGAAGCTCATTAGAGCAGTTTGGAGGGGATTCCCAAGAGTAAAACAGCTGTTTAGAGATTTTTATGGCTGCATAGATCTATACAGCCTCTTCAAATTGAGCTAGAGGGTAAGGAAGAGAAATGTAAATTGAGTTAGTTTCAAAGATGTGGCTTTTGAAGTTAACTTCACAGCTCCCTTTATTTTTATCATTAAATCATTTTTTTGGTAAAGAAAAAGCAAATTTAATTTTGTGTGTTCTTAGCTATGTTTCAAGTGTGAGTTTAGGGATCCGTACCCGAAAAATTTGTGAGGAATTTATAAATTTGAACACTCAGCATTTTGTAATATTTATTTAGTGATTAAATATTTAACGTAATAACTGTTTTATCAATAAAATATTAATAATGATAACAAAAACAAATTAAAGCTCAATGTCATGTGAATGCTATCAGAACACAATTATTATTCATAATTAATGTTTTTCTCATAATTACATGAAAAATATTATTATTACAAAATATATTTATTTAATAATATCCAAAAAGATGAAAAGTGCAACTTTTGCAATAATATTTTAGAATATTGTAGAGTTTGTTTAATTACCTTTGGAATCCCGATTTTCCTGATATAATTTATTACACTTTTTCTTGATTTTATAGAAATTTTTGAAGAATATCTTAAAAACTATGCATCCAATCATTAAATCAACCCGATTTTTGAATTTTTTGGGTCAAAATTACCTTTTAAACTAAGTTTTGTCGAAATTGGAGACAAAAAATTGTTTTCGATTTTTTTGCAATTTTCTTAAGGGGTACCCCTTTAAAAAAAATCGAAAAAATCAAAAAAAATTTTCTGTCTCCAATTTCGATTAAAATCAGTTTATAAGGTAATTTTGACCCAAAAAACACAAAAATCGGATTTATATGTTTATTGGATGCGTAGTTTCTGAGAAAATCGCTCTTCGAGTGGTATTTTGGATGATATCTCAGCAACTACGAATCCAATCATTAAACCAACCCGATTTTTGATTTTTTTGGGTCAAAATTAGCTTATAAACTGATTTTTATCGAAATTGGAAATAAAAATTTTTTTTCGATTTTTTACAATTTTTTTAAGGGGTACCCCTTTAAAAAAATCGAAAAAATCGAGAAAAATTTTCTGTCTCCAATTTCGATTAAAATCAGTTTATAAGGTAATTTTGACCCAAAAAACACAAAAATCGGATTTATTTGTTTATTGGATGCGTAGTTTCTGAGAAAATCGCTCTTCGAGTGGTATTTTGGATGATATCTCAGAAACTATGAATCCAATAATTAAACCAACCCGATTTTTGAATTTTTTGGGTCAAAATTAGCTTATAAACTGATTTTTATCGACATTGGAAATGACAAATTTTTCTCGATTTATTCGATTTTTTTTAAAGGGGTACCCCTTAAGAAAATTGCAAAAAAATCGAGACAAATTTTTCGTCTCCAATTTCGATAAAACTTGGAACATAAGGTAATTTCGACCCAAAGAATTCAAAAATCGGGTTGGTTTAATGATTGGATGCATAGTTTTTAAGTTATCCTCCAAAAAACGTGCGTTACTTCTAAGATTCCATCAAAAAAACATTGTAAATTTAACGTACTTGCCAATCAACAATCTCTAATTAGAGGCACAGAGTAATAAATGCCAGACTCTAAAAAAGAGACTCAAAAGTTCTGTTAATCTTTAAATTGGACTACTTGTATTTTCCAATCAATATTAAATACATTTATTTTTCCAATACATGCATATAACTACCCCCCTCCCCCAACCCATTTAATTGATATTTCGTGACAAATTTTCTTTTTAAATACAAAAGAAAAACTATAAAATGACCTCTGTTATTACTTTTTCTAATCGATAAAATTATTTTTAATATTTAGATTGAAAAATTATAACTTACATGACCATAGCAGAGTTTTTCATAATTCGTCCACATGGTCCAAATTGTTGTATAGGTGATGGTGCGTTTAAAGACCTTGTTCGCCTAAAAAATACATAAAATAATTAATTTTATTAAAACGATAACAAATAATTGATAAACTTGTAAAAAAATTCATTCAAAACTTGTACGAGAAAAAATATTCAGGTTTAAGAAAATTCTTCTACCAAAAATTTGTTTATTTAACGTTCAAAGCAGAAGAGAGGGTAACGAATTTTTACAAATACTAAAGAGAGTCACAGGTTCCAGATACATAATATTTGGGTTTGATACCCTGTACTTATTGGTTAAAAAATATTTGAGCTGCCCCAAATCGTTCTATTTTGAGCCTTTAGCCAACATCGGTCTATCAACAGTGTCTATACATGGTATCTCAACAATTAATTCAGTCAACTCAAGACTAATAAATTGGTTCAATTTTTAATACTGCTTCTTTATGATTTTTTTCAAGGCGATATTATTCTAGACAAAAAAATTTCCCAAATTTTTACAATAGAACAGAAAATCGGAAATAATTGTTACGAGATTTTAAGGAGACACTAAGAGATAATGTTAAAGAAAATTAGAAAATAGAATTAAGATAGAAATAGGGCTACCATATCCGAAACTCTTCAAAGCCGAGAGATTCTCAGTTGAGAAAATCTTTCTGTCTTTCCAGAAGTTTGCTAGAGAGTCACGTTTGCTATCTAAACTTGGACTGAGAAAGGATTCCCACCTCCAGGAATTCGAGAGATAAACCAGAAAGTCTGGAGATAAAGTAAAATTAATCTAATTATTTCACCGAATACTGTTCGATAATTTTTGATGTTTTGTGTACCTACTCAGTTTTTCCATAATTAAAAATGCTTCAAGTAATTTAGAGTTATTGAATTTACCTAAACACGAAATAAATAATCAAGAAACCTGGAGTGGGAGCCCTGATATATGAGGTGCAATTTACTAAATAAGCAAAAATCAGCGCTCATTTCAGTTGGATGCAGACAATGATAAAAATTCGGAGATGCCAGCCCTAGATTATTCTAGGGTTTAGGTTTCAGAAAGAAAAATATTTTATTTACATGAAATTATGAAACATTAATAAGAACTAAATGCAAATATTAATTGAATTAATTGAAAAATATAATTTTTTTTTTTTAGTTAGTTAACTAATAAATAAATATATTCAAATGAATTGAATAATATTTAATTTGATTAATATAAATAAAAATAATATTATTTATGTTATTTAACGTACGCCACGGCCGCCGTAGAAGAATCATTAGAAGATAGAGACCTAGTTGGAGTCAATTTATCTGCATTTGTGGTCGTTGTGGTAGTTAACTTAGCCATGGCATCAATTTTTTTCATTTTAACAAAAACTTTTTTTTTTGTTTTGTTATTGTATAATATTAGATAACAGAAAATTAAATATTGCAAAACTTTTTTTATTATTATTATTTAGATTTAGAAATTCTTTCTTTATTGAGGTTATGTTACTTAACGTAGCGTGAAGAACTAATTCTGTAATGTGACAGTTCAGTTGTGAGAGTATGTGATTTAAATAAAAAGGATAGCTCTAATTCCAATACCGTGTGTGTCACGTAAAAAACGGTATAAGAACATTTTTCTATGCGTTAAGTTAATACGAGCTCCAAGGCAATTTTAGAACTTTGGATTGAAATTATTTTTACTTAATTTTCAACTTTGAAGATGGTTTTGTTACAACTTCATGTAGACGAAAAATGAGAATAAAATTTTTCGATATTTGCTCATACATCCTTAATAAGTCGGGCAAAAACGTTTTTTATTGTTTTCAATAATTTATTAAGGTTTTAAATTTAATTTAAATTGTTTTTTTCGATCTAATTTTGGAGAAATCTATGAAAACACGCATCCCTAAACATCCATCTACCGTTTTCCCAATATTAAATATACCTACATTTGAAGTAATTCATTTATTTAAATAATCGGGCAAACCTGTCTAAAATTTTCAGAATTGATTTAAAATTAGTCCAATTTCTATTTTTATGTAGCAGCACTGCCCGGACTCTACCGAAACAGAATGGCCTTACTCGGTCATCAGGATCCGATTAACTCATACCGAGGCCCATAGGCAATACAATTGTCTGGGACCTTTTTTGAGTCATCGTAAATCACCCTGACACCCCCTTATATGGCGCTTTTCGTCCAAATTTGTCTCCCCCTTCTTTAAGTTTTCAAAAATCCGCTTGACACCCCCTTCTCGTACAAATTTGCACCCTTCTCCTAAAAATTTGCCGTTTTCTCTTTTGACTTTTCCTTTTTCCCGGTGCTCTTAACCAAGTTAGGGACCCCTAGGAAATTGACTACTCCGTCTAATGGTTAATCTGCCACTGTACGATCATTTCAAGCATAAGAACCGTGTCTTTTATTTCTATTTCGAATAATTTTCTAATAAAACATTTATAAGACTACCTGTCAATTTGAATTTTGTGAAATTGCTTCTTGATTAAATAAACTACTAAAAAACAAATTTGACACATGACAATAATTTGACATGTAACAGATGCTGAAATATCTTGAATAATAACCATCCAAATTTAATTTTCTGATAAGATACCGAAAAAACAATTTAATTAAAAAATATAAAAGTTTATCAAAAAATTTATTTTTTTTATCTCATATATTAATTCATTTTGTGAGATTTAACCAGTTATGTTAAAACATGCCATTTTTTAATTGAAAATTATTTTAATTTGAAATTTAAAACAGGATTTATTTTAAAAGAATATAAAATACACATTTTCAATTGTGAAGGATATCGAAAAATATTTTGATTAATTAATTCATGATTTCCTCATAGCCTTCAAAATTAATTATCTTCGATTTCCAATAAGGAAAGTTTTGAGCAATATTGATAGGCTAAACCAATACTAATTCACATAAAACTGGTTCTCTTCTATTAAAAAATATTTTTTTTGGGAGCATTGATTTTATTCCGAGATGAGTTAACGCGATGAGCCACGGCGCCAAATTTAAAATTGCCCTTGATAAAATACACTTCTAGAAACTGAAGTGTTACCATAGATAGAGTAAGTAAAGTATGTTTATAGCCCTGGATGCCGAAATTTCGCACATGAATCAATGCTATTTAACGATAGGATAAACCCTGGCACACATGGTACATATTGTACCTATCGTTAAAGAGTATTGATTCATTCGAAATTTCGAAATTCGTGTTAGAGCAGTTTTACTGTCACGGGCTTCACTCTTATTAACCTAATTTTTGTTATCAACGAAAATTCTTGCAAGTGAGACGTTCTCTATTATAGAGGCTCGAAAGGAATTTGGACAAGCTTCAATTTAACGCATATCCATTTTTTTTTTGTTCTGTTCATTCGCTTACAATTGAAAATTACGATTTTCTGCATCTGACCTCTTTTACGCAGTGTTTTTGTATTCGTTGTTCAATTATTTATCGAACAAAATCTAACTGAAACGTTATTTTACCAAAAAATTAATACTTAAATCATTTAGGGCTCAATTTTGCCCAATGAAATTAGCCCTGATTGCATTCAATCTTGCCTTAACCATCAATGTTACAGAGTACTATCGAAAGAATCTAAGGAATGGTTATGAATGAATTAAAAGAATCATACCCTAAATTAGAATCATTCAATCAAGCCCAACACACACTAGAAAAGATTGTAAGAAAAAGATTTATGGTTAGTGTAAAATTTTTAGAAAAAGAGGCACTTACGGCCAGGTTCCTGACCTTCGTCGTCGCCGAAATGAACTTTCGGTAACACTATTATCACTACAATGATCATTTATATCGCCATTTTGTAATTTATATGATGTACAATTCGAATTAACTGATGTGGATGATGTTTTATTGTTACTGATGAATCGTGCCGATGATGGTAAACATGCCATACGATATTCTAAACGATCCGCCACACGACATTTATGTAATATCGATAAATCAACATCTGAACCCACCCATGGTGATTCCATTCTAGTACGATACCACGTTCTATTTTGTGCAATTTTTTTTTTTTTAAATCGTAAACACTTCAACACACTTGTGAACTGTCACTTTTTTTTTATAGGTTATAAAGATGCAAACATAATGAACTTTCTTTTTTTTATTTATTTATATCTATTTCGTGTTTTTTTAAACAAAATAACTTTGACCAACTCTTCAAGTAAATAATAAAAGATTTCACACACTTTTATGTACACATAACAACAGATGATTCACACATTTTTGTATTTTGGAAACTTAAAAATAAAAATTTTGGAATCTGTGATCGTTTGCTGATGTGTATATAGACCAGGCACTAGGTGACTAGGCACCACCTGTGAAGATGTGATTATTATGAAGAGCTCTGTCTAATAATAATAATGATACTCTAATGTCAAGTCTCTCTTGATTGAGTATGACTGACTCCAAAAGTAATTGTATGGCATGTATTTATTTATTATCATATCATATGTGTTGTTCGTGTTATACATAAGTACATGTAAATAATATATATTTATGAGTATATACAGAGTGTTTATTGTATAAACACTTAAAATAAATAATATGTGCATACAAGTTATGATTTAACTTACAAGTATGGCATTGGTCCCGTAAAATGTGGCATTAATGTTTTTTTTAAACTATTTTCAAAACTTCCAATTGTAATAAATAAAAGCCCAATTACCATAGAAACAAAAAATTAAGTTTAGAAACCAAGAGCCAATAAGAAAAGGGTAATTATTATGCTACCAAGCGCCGGCTCTACCCCCAAATCAAGGTATAGAGCGAGCTCGTCTTTCGAAGCCTTTTTTTTCCAAAAAAATTGCACTTCAATAATCAAGACTCAAAATGCAAAATTGTTCTTCGCATTTGGAATTTTGGCCCCTTCCAACCTGGGGCTTGGAATACCCGCTCCACTTGCTTTACCCTTGGTCCCGTACTGGTGCTAGCCTACGCAGGGTCGGATTAACCATGGCGGTTAAAATAGTTTTGATGTGGTCGTTTTAATCTGAACTATCTTGTAAAATGCAATAAAAAACAATAATGGAAAGAAAATAGTTTTCTAACTTTTTTTGGATACAAAATCGTTAATATTATCTTGAAAGTTGATCTTTTCATGAGTTTTCAATCGCCATTATCGGCAACGATTTTAAACGGTCCTGAGACATTGACGAAATTTTGTAAAGTTACGTTCACCCGTTGCGTCAAAATTATTAAGTAATGTAACGCATTCATTTTATTAGTTCTACTATTCGATATTAGATGGTTCTGATCTGTAAGTATGAAGTATTTCATCAACTGACAGCATGCGCGTTCAAGTAAGTTTTAAATCATACACCCGGTATATTTTACATATTTACATACATACAGGTTGATTTTAAAAAGTTTTCCACTCTTACGTTTTGAAAATGAAATGGAAAATCAGAAAAAGGAATAACACATACCGTCTTAGTTTTTAGAGCGAACATATTTACTTTTTTATATGGCGGGGGGGGGGACGCCTTCAATGTCAAACAGGTTTTTTTGTAGCAAATTGTTTTTCGCAAAAAGAAGATTTTTTTTGAAAAAAGAAGCTTTTGTTTAATAAAAGTAAAGGTAAAGTAAAGCGAATCTGCAACAAAAATATGTCGTTCCATATATGATTTTTCGTTCGCGAAATATCAAGAGGTAGAAAGTTTTTAAATAATCAGCCTGTATAACCAAATATATTAGTCCGATTAATATATTAATTATTTTATTAGAATTGTTATGTCTGTCTGGTGAACGTGTGACATGACTTCTGTTTTAATTTTAAAATATAAATAAAAACACATTACAATAATTATATAAGCAATACAAAATTGGAAACCATTTTTAAAAAAATAATAAAATATAATGTTCTTGAAATAGGTACTTATAATTATCAATCAATTTTAATGTCTCTTTGGATAAATTTAAGGAAATATATTTATTTTATATCCGGGTTTGTATTTTAAGTGTTCAACTTTAATTTTTTTAGTAATGTCAATGATTTATAGAATATTTTTGATAAGTATCCAAAAAATTTTCTTTGAAAAAAAAAAAATAATAATAATAAAAGAACTTAAACAAGTGAAAACAAACAATTGACTGAGTTAATTGTTGAAATTCTATGCAAATACAATGATAAGTATGACAACAACACTTTGTTTTGACATTTCTACACCGGCGCCATGATGGATTTGACCCAAGCAATTACCTCACTTGTTTACGGCACACTTTAAATCGTTTGACGCTTAGTCTATGTTACTCAATAGTCTATGGTCAGTAATATCGAGACCATAGACATAGAAAATAAAGTGCACTCTCCATCTAGCTGTCAAATGTAGTTTTACTAAAAAAGGGGGCATCTTGATCCTCATGTGCCCAAGGCTTTGAAAATGTTAAAGACAGTTCTGCCTTCAACTAAGGTACAAATAGAACACACTTACAATTTTTCTATTATTTTGTGCAATAATAAAAAGAAATCATCATGAAATTATATTTAATTGACTTTTAACCTTGATAAAATGATAGTTGATATCGTATGCAATTAATATGTACAAACGTTTGCAAGATTATCTATATCGTATTTATTTCCTGTTTTCTATTTACAAATAGCTACTTATGTTTTTTTGTTTGTTTTTGTTTTGTTTAGGTAGAAATTTTATGTAACCTTCAGTAGTCAATTTTGAAGCGTTTGGCAATAGAGCAATTGCGTCTAGGCCCCTCTAAACAGACAAACCCCAAAGCTGTGGTTCAAATTTAAGCGTAGGTATCGATACCTAAAAAATCTAAATCCTGAAAATCGATATAAAATATATTTCCTTTTATGGAGAAATCCCAAAAAAACGACATATTTTGAAGTGTTTTTGATAATTTTCACTTGGTACGAATGAAAACTAAAATAATTGACTGAGTTAATTGTTGAAATACCATGTATAGGCAGAGTTTATTACGCAATGGTTTATTATTTTACGTCATACAGGCAAAGAAATATAGCCAGACATACATACATGTCACTCATATATAACTGACATTTCCATATTGTGATGTTTACGAAAAAATGTTTCAAACAAAAGTTATTTATTTTTTATAAAGAACATTTTTTACATTTAAACTTTTGTTCTATCTCTAATCGTTTACAAGATAGAACATCGTGGGTACTACGGACCCACGACCCATTGACCTATGTTACTCATTTACGAACTCGGCCTCGACTGTGACTCACTGTCCTGAGCACGCTATAAATTTTTTTTTTATTCTATTAAAATAAAAATGTACAAGAAAATAGCTGTCCGATCAACCTTAAGCCTATGAATATGGATAATTTTGAGTTTGCGAATTGCCATAAAAAATTATAAATTCAAACATAAGCATATATAGAGAAATAATGCAGTAAAACGACAAAAATTAATATTACTCCTTTACAAACCAATTATGATTGAAAAGTATAATTTTCAAGTTAGAAATTCGAAAATATAGTTAAATCAATATTATTTAATACATCTAAGTTTATAATACGTTGAAATGCAATTGAACTCACAATCCGGTATGGTCTAGTGGTTAGGATACCTGGCTCTCACCCAGGAGGCTCGGGTTCGATTCCCGGTACCGGAATATATTTTTTTAAAGTTTTTGTACATATTATTACATAAGTATTTTCATTCTTCCATCAAAAGAGATAATGTTAAGAAAATTTGACATTATTTCAATAATAAATCAGTAAGAAGGAAAATTATGACTTGTCTATTTTTTTAAACGTCTTATTTGCCTTGTATTACATAAGCACTGCTGGTGTAATGGTATCATGCAAGATTCCCATTCTTGCGACCCGGGTTCGATTCCCGGGCAGTGCACATTAATTTTAACTGGAGGAAAATTTTAGTTTTCTTTTAGTTATGTAATATTTAACTTCTTTATGATATAAAAAGTTTTAAATTTTTATGATACTAACGCGAAAAATATTTTAAGAAAAATGGCGATTTTTGTATTATTGAAAGTTATTGGTTTATATTTTATATAAAATTTTCTTTTGGAAAATTTTATTCTAAATATGGGAATCAATGTTAGTTAATAAGTAAAGTTTTATTTTTTGTCTCCATATAGGCAAGCTATATTACATATTTCATTTAAAATTGCATATATGTTGCTTATTTAAACCACTTCTTCAGACAATTAGTATAATTTCAACTTTATTTATTTTTAAATTTTATGATATTTTAATTCTTTGACAGCATTTTTTGTGGAATTGCCATTACTATGTCACTATTTAAAATTATAACACGGAAAACAATTTTTTTTAATCGCCACGCTATTTAATGCAATAAATTTCTGACATAAGCTTTCCTTTTATGTCTTTATATCTCATTCCGAGTCATTTGAGATGAGATACTCACTTCAAATTAGACAAATGACAACTTTCCCATTCGCTTTTTGACAAAAAGAAAACTTTATAAATGATTCCACAAAAGCGTGTCTTCTAATCGAACATAAAAAAGTATTTTGACTCTAAACCAAAAATTTTATTTGTATAAATTCATTTCAAAATGCTTATCTTAAAAATGACCTTCCTGAAAAATTTTCTAAGGCCCCATTTTCACTCTCTTATCATTATGGGTTGATATGAAAATAGATTAAAATGTGGACATATTATTTTTTATAGTTTTGAAAAATTAGAAAACTCCAAAAAGGGAAAATCTCTTAGATATTAAAAAATTAATTTTGTTTCATCAACTTTATCGGAAACTACAAGGCCTTGCCTAACTATAGTTATGAAAATTTGTAAAGTAGTTCGAAATGATACCAAGAAGTATTTTTTGATCTTCCAATTTAATTTCCTTCTTAAAATTATCGACTGGAGTTAGTATGGGAAAAATGTTCAATAAGCAATACTTCGAAGCTACCATAAAATTTGTAGCCTTTCATCTATTATAATTTCGGAGAAAAACCAGCAAATGACAAGTTATGCTTTTGATTATTATTAAGCCACACTTTTTATAATATTTTTATTAAATCTTGCACTTTCTGTACCTGACGCCTATGATCTCCACACCTTACTGTATCCTTTCTTTATAGTTTTACAAGGTGGTCCAAGTTATAACGGTGAGACTTCATCCAATGACAATTTTTCAATACCCTTATAGCCTGGAAAGCGCCATAGATATACGGTGTTGAAATTTTATATTATTTTATTGCCAAATCGGTTGCTTAGAAAAATTTGAAACACAATACCTCAAGAATGGGATATTTCCGCTTTATATTCGATTTATTTGAAGTTATAAAGTGGTGTTAACAGAAAAACATTTGCTACACATGATAATACAATGCTTTACGAATAATTTCAGCTCCGGATCAATTCTCTAGTCCATCATAACCCCGCACAAGAATCGTTTTTAAAAAAAGACAACTTTTTTTCCGAAAATTGACAATATAGGTGAAATTTTGTTGAATTTTTCAAAAATTCTCGTTTTCTATTCGACAGAGTTACAATTTGTGTTAATTACAAATAATTATAATTAAATCGTTCACACGGAAACACAAAAAGCGTCGATTTTCGGTGAAATTTCACGAATTTCTCGAGGAATAACCAACGTAATCCTATCCAGTCTATGTCGTTCGATAGGTTTTTTTTATTCTCTAAATTCGAAAAACAGTTTTTTCGACTTTTCCGATGTTTTGTTGTCACCAGCTGGAAACATGCAAAAAACACTTTCTTTCTTAGAATTTTTTCTTCTACATACTCGACCAAATTTCTTGCTTAAGTCAACGGAGGTAAGATTATTTCTCGAAAAATTTATCGACCTAAAACTTAAATTATGAATAATCTTTAGCTCATAACACCAAATTTCCAATTTTTCTAAGCAGATGTTTTGGAAACATTCCTTAAAATATTATTTTTCTTTCAACACTCTTTATTTAGAAAAGTAAGCTTTCTCGTCTAAAAGTATAAGTCCTGTTGTTATATAACTTGGACCATTTTGTATAATTCTGTAGACATAACCGGATGTCAATATTATATACAAACAATATTATATCAAATTACTTTATTTAAGTAATTATATTTACTTAATTGTCTTTGTCATACAAGTTAACTAATTAATATTCCAAGGTAAATTCATAATTTTAAAATAAATTGTGAAGAAAAATTAAAAAAAAAAATAGATTCCTTCGAGCCGGATTTGAACCAGCGACCTATGGATATCAATGTATGTTTAACATATATAAACCTCTACAGTCCACCGCTCTACCAACTGAGCTATCGAAGGTTGTTAGTAACACTTGATTTTTTACAATTAAGTATAATATACACAAACAAATATTTACCGAAAGGTTTGTAATTTTTCATGAACTTTTCCAACAACGGATTTTTTTAATGGTGCTGGACTACCACTTGGAGATGTTCCACGGCTGTTACTCTCTCGTTCTTCCGCAACAAGTGCATGTGCTAAATGTAGATCTCTTTCATTCATTGTGTATTTTTTGTCTTTTTTTATGAATCTGAAACATATTTTATTTTGTTTAAATACTTCAAGTTACTTCTGTAATTGTTATAGTTATTCATCCGTTTAAGGGAAATTATGGATAAAAGGCTTGATTTTTTTTGTATATGAAGTAGGACTAAGTCTAATTTTGAAAATTTTATGAGGGGATTGTCCGGTTATTTAAATAAATAAATAACTTCAAAATTAGGCATATTTAAAATTGGTGTTCTAGGAAAAACGGTAGATGGATGATATGTTTTCATAGATTTCTCCAAAACTTGTCGGTGGAAATTAAAAAATAAAGTATTTCAATTAAAGTTAAAAACTTAATCAATTATTGAACAGACAAAAAAATCCGTTATTCCAGACTTATTAAGGATATATGAGCATGGTAGTGGGGGCACAATTTTGATGATAAATTATGTTATTACTTGACGATATAAGACGAAAAGTTCGAATACAATTTTTCGATATTGGGCGTGATTTTCGAACTATTGAAAATTGAAAATTTTCTTTAATTATTCAGCTTTCGATATTTCGAAAACAAACGCTGATATCGAAAAATTTTATTCTTATTTTTCGTCTACATTCATGAAGTTATAGAAGTTATTTCTAATATGGACCAGGCACAGTTTTACTGCCATTGGCTCTAGGGCTATTAATATTGGATTTGAACAAATTGTTCTTGAATCGACAACACAAAGAGACTTTTTTTGATTGAAAACCCCTTTTCAAAAAGTGAAAGGAATTTAAAAAAAAAAGTCTCTTTTGGGTTAATACGATCACCTTATTTCGTGCTGCTACTTTGTTAAAAAAAAAAGGGAAGGGATGATGTAATTAAAAATACAAATGATATCAATAATCTAACTATATTTAACAAATAATTAAACTGTTGTTATTCCAAGAAAGTAAGCCCTAATTAAAATTATTTTTTTGGTTAATTAGTTTTAAGAATCAAAAAAAGAATGACATAATAAAAATAAATAAAATATAATATAATATTAATATATTATTATTATATTTTATTAAAATCTGTTTTAAATTTTAAAATGTAACAATTTAATTTCTTTATTTCAATAGGCCAAGGTTGTATACTCAATATTGAATTTATATATGTTTATGTATATTATTGGAGAATTATTTAACATTTTACAATAATAATGCATGTTGGCTGAGCTAAGAAGTATCATTTTGTAATACATCATACACTACTTCCATTATTTAAGCGAAAATAGTATGTGATACGATACTAGGCTAGAAAGTTGAATTTTCGAGGCATATGCAACATAAAAGCTGAGGCGAAGTCGAAGACGCCCCTGAAGCTACCAGCCAGAGACTCCAAACCATTTTTAAAGTTCGAGTCTGCATGTCGTATCACCTGGGTCTCTCCCGTACACTTCAAGGGCAAGTACATACCAAAAAAACTAGAGGAAATAAATTTCTATTAACTTGAAAGACAGAAAAGTCGAATTTCTTCGGTTTATTCAGGATCAAGAGACTCCAGACTTATCTTAAAAGTCGAATCCGTCTATCCAATCACCTGGGTCTGTTCCGTGCGCTTCGAGGAACAAATACATAATAAAAACACAAGAAGAAAAAAGGTTCTATTGACTTGAAACGTAGAAAAGTCGAATTTCATCGGTTTATTCAAGATCAAGAGACTCGAGACCTTTCTTAAAAATCGTATCCGTCTGTACAGTCACCTGGGTCTCTTCTGTAAACTTCGAGGAACAAGTACATACCAAGAAAAATCAGAAGAAAGATTTGCCATTAATTTGGAAGACAGAAAAGTCAAATTTCACCGGTTTATTCAAGATCCATGAAACTCCAGATCTTTCTTAGAGGTAGATTTCGTCTGTCAAATCACCTGGGTCTCTTCTATGCACATCAAAGAACAAGTTCATACCAAGAAAATCAGAAGAAAAAAATTTCTATTAACTTGAAAGGTAGAAAAGTCGTATTTCACCGTATTATTCAAGATCAAGAGACCAAACAGATTCTTCTTAAAGGTCGAATCTGCCTGTCTAATAATCTGGGTCTCGGCTATACACTTCGAGGTATAAGTACATAACCAAAAAAACTTTGAAATAGCAACCCTAGCAAAAAAATGTTAACTATTTTACACCTTAAAGTGGAAAACGTCGAAAATAGTTTATTTAGAGAATTTAAAGAAAATCTAAGTCGTCTTGAAAATTATTAATAATAATATTTTTACTGTAAAAACCACTTAAAAAACCATTACATATTTATTTATATTAAAAGTAATTGCTAATTAATTGAGAGAGTTTCAACGGTGAAGGCTAACAAAAAAAAAATTTGACTAGACTCAAAGTACTTTGAAATATTTCTAACAAAAATATTTAAACAATTTTCCGGTTTTTTTTCCTCTTGAAAAATAAACAAAGATAATTATGGGAGTGAAAAAATATTTTAATTAAATACAAATTAAAAATAATTGAAAATTTTCGAATTTCAGATCGTTAAACTAGATACAGCTTTAACAAAACCATCGTTAATTGTTTAAATATCCTGTATTTATAATGCACATTAAAAGTTTCAAATTAAAAAAAAAAAAAAAAAGGGTTTTCATAAAATTTGAAGTGTAGTATTGGAGCCCGTGACAGTAAAACACTGCACTTATGCTATGATTTTTTTATTTTTTACGGTTGTGACAGACATTTTGGTCAAGTTTTGAGCTGCCACACTGAGATATTTCGAAAGTTAAAGTCAAAACGAACCAAATTTAAAAAAAAAAAAAGTAATTCCGCGATTAGGGTAAAATTTTATTGGCTTGATATATTAAAAATCGGTTGGGACGGACCTTCCTGCCACGATAAGAGCACTGTCACACCAAATTTTCCTGAAAATAGACTAAATATGCAATAAAATGGTCTCTTATAAATTAATTTCCACGAAAGTGCAAAATTTTCGATATCCACGGGCTCCCCGCTTAAAACCTACACAGTCTCTTTCAAAATTTTTATTTACGTCCATTATTTCTAATCATCCCAAATTCCCAAGTTTTAAAATAATTATAATTAATAATTACCTCAAAAAGAATTTTAACACATTTGCACTTAAAATTATTTTGTTTTAAAACCAACGAATTTTTTTCGTTGAAAAACGATTCTCTCGATTATTTTAATTTCTCGTTTAACACCGAACAAAAACTGAAACAGTTATTAAAACACACCAACAAAAACTCAATTAATAAAACAATTCAAAAAAACAATTCTATTTCAATCGATAAAAAAAAAAACACACGATTTATAAAACAATTGAAGAACAATTCTGTTTCAATCGATAAAACAAAAAACAAAAACCACTCGATTTATAAAACAAGTGAAAAACGTTATAATTTCAATGCACGATTAATTAAAATAGGTTTTTGATGGTTTCATTGGTTGATTTAAAAATCATGTATGAATGAAAATATAAAAAAAAAAAAAACTTTAAAAAAGAAGCACTTTTCTGTTCGATATGTGAATGAATCGATGATCACTGTTTGGTGATTGGTGTATAATAATAAATATAAATAATAATGAAATAAAATATTCTTAGATTTTTTTGAAAGATATTCAATATATTATACCTTTTATTTGACAATACACAGAAATGTATAATAAGTGTACAAACAAACCACAAAACTTTGTTAGTTGAGTTGGTCTTTTTTTAAAAAAAACAACAACACAAGACACAAGATACAAGATACAAGATACAAGATACAAATAAAACATTTGTTGTTGATTTTTCTAAGATAATGTACTTCATACTTCTCAAGTGTGTGTTTTGTTTGTATATATAATTACAGTACGTTTATTTTAAGATTGTCTAAATATATGCACTAGTAAAATAGTTTTTGACGGATGATCTTTGCGCGCCATCTCGTGTTTTTTTTCTAAAACGGTGTTTTACCAGAAATAGTACGAGAGCTGGTAGATATTTTTGGGTAGGGGTTTAAGATTTTCTAAAAATTCGTCAGATAATCAATATATCCATAAATAAAATCCATAATCAATATATAATGTTAGTACGTGAAGACAGGGTTTTATCTATGACCACCAACTCCAATCAATTTCCCGTTGGGGCGGTAAATACTCCTTGGTCTCCTGGTGAATGTAAGGGAGCTTGGTTGAGGTGGGTTTAAATGGGTGGTTGTGGGTGGCAAAAATGTGAAAAAATCTTCTAGAAATGATTTAGAAAGTTTGTTTAAACCGACAACTATAATCATGATCAACTTTAAACTGACCGCCGAGAGCTGTTAACGCCATCTCTCGACGACTAGTAGAACTATCAAGCCAGAACCAGACCCGAACTTTCTGGGCCTTCTTCCAATAACCCTAGAAGTTTCTGTAAATAAATATAAGCAGTCGAGAAGAAAACATACTGTGAACGTATTGTAAGGAGTTTAGGACAAAAATAGGAGCCATATATGAAGTAGGAAAATGTTTTTAATAATTCCCTAATGGATTTTATTGTTAAACAAGTGCAAGGACCGATTCGGATAAAAAGACCTAAAGAACTTTAAACCCATCTTGGCAGAAACCCTACCAGAGAAAAAATTCAAGATGTTATGCGTGGATGAAATCCGCTGCACTGAATTCATAATAGGTTGCGCTGTCGACAAAGCACCTATTGTTTGGAACTGTCAATAACCTGACAGTCACAGCACATAGTGTAGTTGTTACCCACCGACACAGAATGACTACATAGCTTCTTAGCCAACGTTCATCGTACGCATTCAGGTTTTTCGGGTTACCATATATAAATTATACTACATAATATGTACAATAGACAAAGCATCAATTGTTTAAAACTGACAATAATCTGATCGACATAGCACACTATAGACAATTATAAAATTTGTGATCTCTTTTGATTCTATACAATCCTTGCAAATTTTTTTTGGCAGCGCCAGGAATATAATGTTTAAAAGTTTCCTCGATGGAACCTTCTAAACATGACCAGGACGACCTGATGACTGTATATCTTATCATAGGGTTATATTATTTCAAAGCATTTAGGTAATAGCATAAATAAACCATTTATGAATAAATTGTGTTTAATAATAATAATTAATATTGAAAAAAAAAAAAACTTAAATGAATGGATTTTTAAAAAATATATTATTTTTTTAATGTGTGTGAACGAAAATCAGTGAATGGTGAATATTATGACTTCATTATAATACCTTTAATAAAAGTGATACAAAGTGATTTTGAACGATTGAAACTTATAAAACACGATATGACAAAAAATACAGAGCGATAAATGTAGAATCAACCATAAAACTATACTGAAACTAACAAGTGAAAACAAACAATTGACTGAGTAAACTGATGAAATACCATGTATAGACAGTGTTGATTACTCTGTCACATTACACGTACATACGTGTTAAACATATATAACTGATATACCCATAAAAAACATACTATACAATTTGTATATTTTTTTATAAGGAACATTTTTTATATTTAAACTTTTGTTCTATCTCTAACGGTTTACAAGATGGATTCTACGGACCCAAGACCCCTCTCTTAGATAATTTCTGGGCACGGGCCTGATTAACACCAAAAAAATTTTTGTATATCGTGCATAAATTTCATTGAAAATGTTTGTTCCCCCGCAAGTAAGTGTGTGATGGCATTTGTATGTCCTTCAATCATTAAATTATTAAAATTTTTTTTTTAGATAATTTAATGACAATCTAGAAATTGTTTTATGAGAACATCGTTTTCTTTGTAATGCGAGATAAATCGTCTTCTTAGTGAGCCGTGAGATAAAAGATAAAAATTTAAAAATAATTAAAAAAAAAAAAAGCGAAAGCAAACAATTGACTGAGTTAATTATTGAATTATCCTGTATTGAGAGTATTGAATACCAGTGCTTACAGAAAAGTTTAAAAAATCAACAATATCGTCCTTTCGGCTACCATTTATTTAGTTTTCGAAAGTTTTTTTCTAGAATTTCTTTCCGTTTTTCGAGAATGTTTCACAAGAGCACTAGTTGAAGCTATATCTGAAAATTTTTCAAATCTCTATCTTTTATAGTGTGGGAGAAAATGGACAAGTAGGATAAACCTCGAAGTTTACGAAAAAATGATTCAAACAAAAGCTGTTTATTTTTTTATAAGAAACAATTTTTATAATTAAACTTTTGTTCTATCTCTAACGGTTTGCAAGATGGATCCCACAGACCCAATTGCCTATATACTTCTTATTAACGAACTCAAAGATGTGTCCCCCTTTTGAAATTAACATTTTTCATTTGAAGCATTTTCTTCGATTATACTTATTTTTCGAGTTTCACACATATGTCAAGTAAAGCTGGATCCTGATTGGCCCTCGGTTCAATACGCACATGAATTTGGATATTAAAATAGAAAAATATTTATGATTAATTAAATTTAACCAAAAATTGTTTAACAAGAATTTAAAAAAATGGAAATATTTCTTTATTACTTTTTTTTTTTGTTAAATCCATACTAGTCCATACTAATATTATAAATGCGAAAGTAACTCTGTCTGTCTGTCTGTCTGTTACTCTTTCACGCCTAAACGGCTGAACGGATTTTGATGAAATTTGGTATGGTGATAGATGATAACCTAGAAATGGTCATAGGCTATAAATAATCACGCCATCGTTCTTAGGGGGTAGGCAGATAACTAAATTGAGTTAGTGATTTTTAGTCGTTTTTGTTGGGACTTTTGCTCTTTCACGTCTAAACAGATTTTGATGAAATTTAGTAAGGTAATAGATGGTTACCTAAAAACGGATATAAGAAATGATCACGTCATCGTACTTAGGGGGTAGGAAGTAGGCAGAAAACTGAATTGAGTTAGTGATTTTTTTATGGTTTTTGCTGGGAGTTTTGCTCTATCATGCCTAAACGGCTGAACGGATTTTGATGAAATTTAGTTAGGTGATAGATAGTAACCTAGAAAAGGATATGGAATATGGGGGGAGAGCTGAAAGTGGGAATGTTGCCCAGCAAAGCGGGTAGTTCACAGCTAGTTATTATATAAATAAAACCAGTTTTCAAAAATTTTCCAACGGATATAAAAATAATGTGTGTGCAAATCTTCGGTTAGATGTGGAAAAAGTTAAATCTAAAAGATTCGATAGTTGGAAAATTTCTGATGTTAGACCCCTTGTAACTTAACACGGTTACATTTTACCAGTAGTCTCTCAGGTACTTGGTAAAAACAAAAAAAATGAGAGGCGAATCAAGGAATTAGATAAAGAAATAAGACAGACAAACATAAGTAGGAAAGAAAAAAAAAATTTGCTTAAGTTATATAAAATTTTAACCAATTTGAACTAGTTGACATTGATTATTGTAGGAGTAAATGAGTTGATCTACAAAGATTTTTTTTTATAAAAATGAAAGTCATACAATCACCACCGGCATAGAACTTCGTCACAATAGCGAATTATCAAAAAAATTAACCTAATTTCAGATATCTGTATCTCCACCAAAAATTATACAATCTTGACCTATGAAGCTCAGCCAAAAGTTGTTACTTTCAATTTTTTGAAAATTTAGTTCAAAAGTTATTAGCATTCTCTACCGCTTTACGTCAAGGGTGGAAATGGTAATATCACCGGAATAGAATTCGGGCCAATTGTACCTACCTTGCACCTAGCTACCAAACCCCATCGCTTTGTCTCGATGATGACGTCCTTGTCAATATAGGTAGTAACTTTGTTACTTTGTAACATTTATTGTCGATGTCGTGACTTGTATAACCTTTAATTTGTTTAGGTATTTTGATTTATATATTCGCATATTAATTAAAATAATTAAAATATTACATAATAATTCATTATATGGGTCATTCTACGATAAGAGATCTTTTTACATTTAAACTTTTGTTCTATCTCTAACGGTTTACAAGATGGGGGTCGCACGGACCCAAGACTCAATTGACCTATGTTGTTCATTTACAGAATGAACAACATTTACAGAATCTCACTTTTTACGTCCTAAGCACGCTATAAAAATTTCGGCATGATATCTCTTTTCGTTTTGAGTTATTGTGTTGACAGACAGGCGGACAGATGGACAGACAACCGCAAATGGACTAATTAGGTGATTCTATGAACACTAAGCCGATACCGGGCCCTTAGGCAGTGACCTACTCTGCTTAATGGTAATCCGGCTTTGCTTTTTACTATATTCTTTAGGTATTCTTAACTAGTTTGAAATCATTTCTTACAAGATTAGTTTGTAAATAAGTTATTTTGTCATATTAAATGACAAACAACTATGAAAGTCACCACCCAAATCTTCCTGGAACCGATTTTCAGCTATTCCACTTGATTAGGAAGGTAATCAAAAAAATTTGAAGCCAACATTCGAAACTTCTGTGGTATCTAAAACGCTGTTCAAAATATAGGAACCAATGGTACTTTGAAGACGAAAAATTTTATTGAAACGATTAGACAGACAAGGTTTCGCATCGACTAGAAGGTCTGCCTAATTTATATGAGAAGGGTCCCACAAAGAGGCGCCTAGTTGATTTACGAAAACTAAAAAACTAAATTATGTTTCCCAGCGAGAATTTCATTGCACAGGGGTATCGGCATGGTTAATTCGGTTTTGCTTTTATGCAAATTGGCATAACTCTAGTATCCACTATTTCCGGACTACTCTATTTGTCAGAAATTCGGCTTACGATCAAAACTTGACAAGCTTGTCCCTATGATATAAATTTAATGATTAATTTAAAGAAAATCAAACGTTTAATTAAATTTTAATATAAATTTTATTAAAATAAATTGTGATCTACAGATTCTATATTTCTATAAACTTTTTTTAAAAATATATACAAGACAAAAATATTTACAACAAAAAGTTCACAAAAAAAGAAAATCTTAACCAACAAAGACAAAAAAAAAAAAAACAGATACAAAAATTTAAAATTAAGATTATAATAAAAGTCGTTGACACAAACATCTGACTTTTGTTTTTAAAGTAAAATATCTGCATCGATACAGAATAAAGATATAATATTCTAAAATAAATCCGTTATTCACTCATAATTTTATGCTCAATATTTAACAAAAAATATTTTATATATATAATTTGGGTCCACTTTTATCAACTCTGTTTAACTTTAACCGTGGATTAATTATTGTAAACTACCCATAGCAGTGAGAGATATACAAAGAGACATGCATTTATAGGCGTATATCTATCTCTCTTTACTGTGATCAATCGTTTGGCAGCGACTTTGCAGCTCTATGATATTATCTCTATGGTAAAACCTCGTTTATCCGATTTGCAACTGGGATAAAACATATTAATCCCTTTCCTCCTCACATTACTTTGGATAAACTTATTTTCACAATAATTTCATCACGATTTGTTAGGAAAGGTAATGGTTACAGTTAAACAGAGATGATTAAAATGGGCTTTAATAAGTCAAATTATTGAACATTAATTAATTAAAAAGACAATAAGATTGAACAATCATTATTAAAAAATATAACATGTTTATTTTTTTGTTTTAGTCATTTCAGTCTTGCTTTTTTATTTTTATTCATTTTAAATAAATCGTGTTTTTTTGTGTATTTTTGAGACGCTAATTTAAAATGATTTTTGTTTTAAGTTAGAATTATTACAATTCAATATACAGATTGGCCTAAAGTCACACTACCCATTCAATCTTTTGTTTTCAATAGGTAGTAACTTTTGATCCCAGCTGTATTTTAAGGCCCAAATCACAAAATGAATTTTCCTCTATCTATCTCCTTTTTTAACCTCCCAATCGATAATTTATAACTTATTCGCTTTAAGGAAAGTCTACTATATTATGAAAAGGGCACAATTCGAAAATTTTGAAGACGTAGAAAAAGTTTTCAGTATCCTTACGCATTCTGGTTCCCAGTTACGCACCAAAGGAGGTTGACGCACCGGTAGCCATTTTGAAATAAAACGTAATTTTTTTTAATTTTGTTTTAATTTCAATTTAAATTTCTCTTAATTAATAAAAAATGTAGTAACATTAATTATTAATAAGTATATTTTATTTTTTAAATTTGATTGTGATTAATTAAATTTTGCGCGAATCCGCGGTAGGGAGGGGGTTGCAATTAATAAATTGCCCCCCAATTATTCCCAGCTGGATCCGGGCTGATTAAATCTTTATTAACTACAATAAAAATTTATTTTAAAGTTTAGGCACTTAGAAGAAGATAGAAATTTACAAAAAAATTCTTATCGATTCACAATAAGTTGAAAAAAGTAATCTAGCCCTTCTTGAAAATCCAAGGGGTGATTAATACAAAAAAGGGTAAAACCTAAGTATGTTGAATAAGAACTAAAATCAACCCTAAGTATTCGACGATGTTTTTTATAACTCCAAGCACACAGCTACGAAATTTGTTTTCTAAAAAAATTTTTTGTGGACTAAATACAAAATTTTTCAAAGAAAATTTTACAAAAACTCATTTCCAATTTGAATGTTACGTGTTTTTTTTTTAATTTTAAATAGAAAGTGTTTCAAAGTGTTGCGGAACAGTTTGTAAGGCTTCCGCAGCTGTACGAGTTGGTGAACAATTCAATGGTTTTTCTCGAGTGGTATCAACGCAATCAATTGGCATTTTAATTGTTTCCATTCGATAACTGTGTCCTTCCAACGTCAACTTGATGATTGTGTGAAGTGGAACCTTTATGTATGGAATTTTCTCATGTGGTACATCCAAGAAATAACCCAAAACACAACGTAAGACGGCTTGATGAGATACAATTAATACGTTCGTCTCGGATTCCAAGACTTGAAGCATTGGCTGTAAACGTTTTAAAACATCCACATAGGATTCACCACGTGGATAACGATAATCCAATTTATTTTTGTCACGTTCACAGAATTCAATTGGATATTGATCTTGCAATTCTTCGTAAGTTAAACCCTCACAAATTCCTGCATCAATTTCATTTAATTCGGGGATTATCTGTTTGGGTGCGTTCACACCGGCTGCTGTTGCTTGAGTACGACGTAAGCGTGATGTCCATACTTGTAGACCACGTAATCCTAATGCGTTTACGTGTCGTGCTAATGCAATTGCGTATTTTTTCCCGCGTGGACTTAAATTAGCATCCCCACCAATACGACCAAGCACGTTGTATTCACTTTCTCCGTGCTGTAACAAACAAACAAAAATTTATAATTCGGAAGCTTATGTCTTTCGCAAATGATTCTAGGCCAAATGAGGATAGTCTATGAATGCTTCGAGGAATGGTCTAATGGTCAAAGTGCGTCTCATCCCAGAACAGCCACTTTAACCCAACATCCTCTCATTTAATCTATTTACGACCGTATTGTGGAGTTTTTTAAGTAATTACTAATCAAGAAATTTCGACTTACCCGTGAAAAATATAAAACTTGTTGATTTGTAACTTTCGGAATTGTAATATATGACAACACGGAAGCTTCCTTGATACCTTTAACACCGTGTGCGACCACTCCACCAAGTCCACCATCAATGACGGTTGCTGTAGCACATGGTACTTCAGTGTAACCGCCATGTTCCAACGATTCATATTGTGCCTTATAATGTGTTAGTTTTAATCGTAAATCGGTACATGCTTTCTCTGTTCCCATATCCCGATAATCGGGTGAATGTATTAAGATATCTTTAACGTTACGTTCTAACATTTCTTTGTTTTCACAAACACATTCGATGAACATAACACGGAAATTTAATTGTTCAACGAATAAATCGTAAACTTCTTGACGTTGAGCTTTTGTTACGTTTGGTCCATCCAAAATCTATAACAAACAAATATATTTATTAAAAATTAAGAAATATTCCACTAAATTTTGGCTTTTAGATGAAAGGTAGAGGTGGATTTAAAGGAAAAAGCCTGTTGAGCAAAATCTATAAATAGAGACGTATTTTTAATGAATTTGGCGCTCGTATTTCCTTAAAATATTTAATCTCGCTATCGATTGACTAAACATAACGTGAATTATTTAACCCAAATAATATTTATCTTAAAAGAGAAAGTAATTAAGAAAAAGTTATTCATTTAAAATATACTTACAGCTATTGAATGTCCATCTCGAAGCCATTTAGCAGCATCGTTCATTGCATCACGAACACTTTGTTGACGAACACGTAAGGCTTCAACATTATCAGCACGAAACATCTCATGACTTGCATACGGAAATAATAATTTACGACGATATTCTGTGACGTCAAATACTAAAATAAAAAATGGAAAATTTAATTAGAAAATTTTAATGAAAAATAATTAATCAATAATGAAAATCTTTAATTAAAATCTAAAGAAGACCTTTGACTTTTCACTAAATTTAGATTTCAATCAGTGTAGATTATCTTTTTGTACCGGGTGTAAGTTTGAAATAATTAATCATTTTACTTTCGACCGAAAAGTTCCCCACATATTTTAAATGGAAAATGTGCCCTCGACTAAATTAGTTAATTTTTTGATATGTTGTTCGTCTCGATGGACTGAATTTAGTGAACTTGGTGCCCCTCTTGTGTTGCCCTTTTATAAAACTTTTTTTTTCCCCTTTTTTAATCTTCCTTAATGAACTACGTACAGCTTGGTCTTGTTTTCTTATACAAATTTGTGTCTTTTTTTCCCTTTCGATTTTGTCTTCGTAAATACATTTCGGGCTGCTTTGTGCGTGGGCTCAGTGGGAAATTGCTTCTTTGCTACCCCTTAAATCCACCACTGCTCGTGACTAAGAGAAAATTTGTTCAGCATGTCGAGACGAACAACATATTAATGAATTAGCGAATTTAATCGAAGGCCTTTATATAAGCTTGACCCAGAATAATACGAAAAATGGGGTGTATCTCGATTTCAACTTTCTTGTGAAAAAGTAAGAATATTTGATAACTTCAGCCGTTCCAGAAGTGGGACAAAAATGTCTGTCTATGTATTTGATAAACTAAATTTAAAATATTTACCTTTTGCTTCTTCACTGCATATATTAAAATGACGGGCTAAACGACGTGCTAATAAACTTTTACCACGTGCTGGTAAACCCACGAATATTACCAATAGTGGAGCAAATTGACGATACGGTTTGTAAACGGCTGTTGCATTTGTATAAGTGGCTGTAACAAACAAAAAAAAAAGGTTAATATTTCCGGAAAAAAATTGCGCAGGTGTTTATTTCTACCAAATTCAAAATTCTTATGGCTAAAAATGGCGTCGTTGTCTTAGCTACCGTTAAGAAACCTTGAATTTAAATTAGATTTAAGTTAAAGTGAATTTCCATTCAAGTTAGAAGGTTAAAAATAAATGATTGACGGCTAGTAATGTTTTATTTTTTGCCGTCAATGTCACGGATCGTCTTTCTCTTTTTAAAAGAAAATATTTTGACATTTTTTATAGATTTGCACAATTTTTATTCATCACTTATTATAGTTTATGTGTTAAGGTCGAGTCTAGCAAGTTTTTCTCTACGAAAACACATAATCTTAAAAATTTTCAGGCTAGGGCGCAATTAATACTTTTTTGGCCAGCCTGAAAAAGAAGCGTAATTTATTTTTAAGTCCGGTTCTATGCTAGGACCCCAATTATAACTGACAATGTCCTTGCTGGTAATTGACATATTTTTCTTTGAAAATTTTAGAACATAATTTCTAAATTACAATTAATTGCTAATCTCTACATAGGTCAATCAGAATGAGATCTCATTCTAAGTAAATATTTAATTAACTTAAATCAAATGTTCCAAAGTTCATTTCATTCACAAACGTCATTGAATTCTCTCTTTTAAAATATTTAAATGAATGATTTTAATATTTTTTTCCTTAATTATAAAAAATTGCAATTAGTGTGACTAAGACGTGATCGATTAATTTTTATCAGAAAAAATATATTCAATGATTAAGAAAGGTCATTTCTTTCTATCAACATTTTTTTGTTTATACTTTCCGTACGCTTGTAAGAAATTATACTCCTTCGGTAATAACAAATATAATAATTTATAAATAATGTAAAACAAATAATAAATACAAAAGTAAACCTATATATTGTGCTCATAGATGACAATTAATCTGTCATCCATCTATTTTGAATGGAATTTCGTTTATCAACTGATTCATGGTGTTGAAAAATTGTAACTAACTTCAACATGTAGTTTTCGAGTCACTACATACAGAGACTCCGTTTCAATTTGAATACGGAGGTAGAAAAAAAAATTATCGTATGATTTTAAGGACTTTCTATTTTTTTAATTAGTTTTAATAATTAAATCAGCAATTATTTTTTTGTAAAATCAACAAACTACTTAAAAAATATTGTTTAAAAATTAAAACAATCATTTTTTGATATCGTCAAATCGATTATTATTACATTTTTATTTTAAATCAAAATGGATACTTTTTAAAATCTATTTTTAGATGGCTATAGTTAATTAGTAAGATTTAATTATTATAACTAGGTGGCATACTTGAATTTAAGTAGATATTTTTAATCACCTGATAATAAGTAGCTATTTCCCCCCGCCAAGAAGTATTCAAGTGGCTAATAATATCTACTTTTTGTTTTAATATACGCATTCAAATTTAGCAAATTTAGGGAAACTAATAGAAAATAAAAATTGCATTTCTGTTATATGACATAGGATTGTCACCTGCTCGGGGGACCTCACCCAGCAGTGACGGACTTAAAAGGTTTTATCAGGCGGCAGGGTTTTTTTGAATATTTTTCCGGACCAGCGCTTGTAGTGAGAATTGATTTTGTTCATGAGTTTAGTGTTTATAGGACTTTTCAGCTTATTTTGTTGGTATCACGATAAGAAGTCAGTTGTAAAACTTGTATATGGAGTCACGTTCGTGCAGACTTTTGGTCTCGGAAACGATTCCAACGATTTTCATGAAAATTTGTATGCAGGGGGTTTTTGAGGCGTAAAAACGATCTAACTAAGTTTCATTTTAAGAAAATATTGTTTTATCTGTGTTTTCGAGAAAAACTGAAACATTGGCTGCAAAATATGACTCTTCCTGACATCTATTGGCTACGAAATAAAGTACATTACCGGGACATTCATCGAGACAACAAAATATGAATATTTTTGATGGTACCAAGTACCAGAAAGTCAACTTTTACGATAAGCTTACAAATACAAAGTGAGTAATAGTTTTACAGTTTTGTATTAGCAGTTACTACCAGCCCCCGATCTCGATAAGTTAGTTTTAAATAATCTAAAATTTATAAACAAATAAAAGATAAAATATTTGTAAAATGCATTAATCAAATATACTTCAATGACAATACTTATTTTTTTTGCTATTATCATAAGTTGGTAATACATACTTTGTTATCTTTCTTTTGAAGTATTATTTTCTATGATAATATTAGTTTTGTTTTAATAGCATGAGCGTACTGACAGACAGAGGGGGGGGGGGTTCAGGGCAGTTTACTTCCTCCTAGACGTGGATTCATCATAACGAAAATACTGAACAATAGTGTTACAAATATTACACTTTAATAAATCCTATTTTACTTCCCCTCAAGCTAAAAGCTAGATACACGCTCCTGTTTTTTTGACGTTGAGTATTATTTAATAGATTAAACTAAAATACTTCTATTTGTTTTAAAAAATATCAGTTAATGTACTTATTATGTCAAAATATGTACATATTTTTAAAAATTCTTTTGTCGATTATTAAAATATCAGACATTTATAATAATTACAATGGAATTTATTGTTGACAAGGACGACAAATAGCGGTAAAAAAAGTAATATTATGTAATCAAACCGTAAGGTTATTTTAATCCACCATTTTGACTCCTATACAGACTGAGGAAATAATTATTAAACTTTAGAGTTCGAAATTATTACAAATATAAACATATATAACCCAAGGTTTGTTGATAAATTATTTGGATAGATAAGATGTTTTCATGGTCGCCATTTTTAATCCAGTTGGTGTATTTCTAATCGACATTAAAATTAAATAGATTTTCTAAAATTTTTTTACACAGACAATCTTGGCACTTTAATTTTCAAGTATTATTATTTTAGAATTTTCAAAAAATTAGTACCAGTTATTACTTTAATAGTGATAGTGATAATAAATATTGTTTTTCGAAATTTTTTTTCTTTATAATTTGATTAGACAAGGTTATCTAAAAACCAACTTAAAAATGTTCTAATTACCATTCAAGGATTAATGTTATTATTTCAAAATATTACGCAGAAATTTCTCTTGGATTGATTTTACTGACAATGAAATGAAAATTTTATTGAACAAATTTTTTTTGAGAATTGAAAAAGATATTCACACTTATTTTAATACCATGTATATGAAATAAGTAACAAGGTATATTAAGTTTAGTCTTAAGTTTGTAACGCTTGAAAATATTGATGCTATCAACAAAATTTTGGTACAGATGTTCATAAAATCACCTAATTAGACCTTTTTCGGTTATCTTTCAGCCTGTCTGTCTGTCAACACGATAACTTAAAAACGAAAAGAGATATCAAGTTGAAATTTTTAAAGTGTGCTTATCACGTAAAAAGAAACGTAAGACTCATCTTGTAAACCGTTAGAGATAGAACAAAAGTTTAAATGTAAAAAATGTTTCTTATAACAAAATAAACAACTTTTGTTTGAAACATTTTTTCGTAAACATCACTGTTTACCCGTGTAGGTGCAAATAATATATTATATGGTAAAATCAGTCATGCCGTAATCAATACTGTCTATACATGGTATTTCAACAACTAACTCTGTTAATTGTTTGTTTTCACTTGTTAATCTGATTTTCTTCGAAAATATAGACTTATGCACTGTTTTTACGTACTTGATACATTGATAACCCTGAATTTTTAAACGTAAATACACGTGAAATGTATTCAAAATAAATAATAAAATATATTTATCCTATTTTTGTATTCCTAAGAATTATTTTTAAATTTTATTTTCACATTACACAGAATTTTCAAACAAATGACTAAATTCTAAAGTTCATATTCTTATTTATAAAAATAGATGAACGATTAACTTGGCGAAATGCCTAAAATATAATTTAAACTGTTACTTGAAAGACTATAAATAATAATACGTGCCTTCTTGCATTTTCTATCGATTTTTCTATAGAAAAAATAATCAATTTTTTTTTGAAAAATAAACCTACACGAGCAAATTTATTTATCAGTAAAGAAACAATTAAAATACCTTGATTATAAAAACATGTTGTTACTAGCCGTTAAATAAGTGTATACCCTTAGACCATTAAGTTACATAGACTGAGTCAGAGTGCCAACAACTGAGGTAATTGCTTAGGTCAAATCCATCATGGAGGCGGTGTAAAAATGTCAAAACAAAGTGTTATTGTCATACTTGTCATTGCAGATTCGTAAGAAAAAGTGTAAAATGATACGTGATAAGTATTTTTTTAAGTCAAATTCGATAAAGTTCAAAAGTTTAAATAAAACATTTTGTGATATGAAAATTTGACATTCAATGTAAGCTTTTTTTGGGGTAAATGTCCCTATATTCTCTTGATAAATGTTCGAAGCTGATTCAAGCAGTTATACCTCAGATGTTGACACACCTCTCACTGTCCGAAAAGATAGGTGATGCTCAGTCTATGTACTATAATGTCAATGTGTATACCAGACATTAATAATCCGTTCTAATATAAACATACTATGTATATATTTTATATACACATAATTATACAAACAAAGTATTGCCTGACGTCACTGACACACCTTCTGTAAATTTTAAATTTATTCATTTTTAAACAAAGACTTAAATTGTTTATAATTTAATGTCTACCATATAATTATATTGGTAATCAGAAAAAATAGGACCGAAAATTTTATAGGCCCAGGGTATTGCTATAATTAGGAATTGGTTCGATTGAGTTTGTCGACTATATAGAGGTTGATTAGATTCCGGAGTTTTTAGTCTTAGGGATAATATTACAGGAATTTTTTTCGGGTATCATAATAGCACAGCAGTGCGTTAGCCGTGGATTAGTTAGATGGAAAATCGAAAGTCGATAGTTTTTTCTAGATCCAATTATATTATGTAACTGAACACTTGGGAAGTTGCCAAAATCATGTGAGGATGTCTGACCACGTTCATAAAAAAACCGACAAAAAAACATTTTACTAAAATGTTAAAGAACAGATATGGTCAAAGAATGTTTCCCAAAAACAATCTTTAAAGATTTGAGATCCTTTTTGGAGACGTACATATTGGGCAGTGCCCATAAATCCTATCGTTATCAAGAAGGATTTACCATAATCAGCTCTACTAATAATAAAATACTGTTACGAAGTTAAACAAGATATAATTTATTGTAAATCCTTTTGTATTAACAATCCCCTTGTAAAACTTGTTTGAACAATGACGTGTTTGCCTTAATAGAGACACACGTTTTAACATTTTTTAAATACGATAAGAAAATGATTTAAAAATAAATATTAAATTATAATTAAATAAAAATTAATGTATAAAATAAAAATAATAATAATATATATATATACAATGCTCATAAAATTAATTTATGTATTTTTATAAAAAAGGATAAACGATATTTTTTTTTGTATGTTAATTATTATTACAGAGATATACAAAATAAATGGACTTTGTACTCTGTCAAGTCATAGTTTAGCTAAATAAATATGATATTTTTATTAATAAAGGGACAGGACCTGATTTAAACTTTTTGGAAATCAGAAATCAATGGATGTTCGATTAAAGCGTTTCGATACCAAAATGAAAGTGTTCCGTACAGAGAATCGATATAATTTTTTCACACAAAAAACGTATTAAAATTAATAAATAAAATTTCCTTTTTTCGGAATCGATACATCTGAAGAGAAAGTCTGCAAAAATTGCGATTTATTCGGAGTAAAATAAAAATCAGGAGTACGTATCAATTACTGCTCTCAAATTGGTTCACGGACGTCCAACGATCATTGAATTTCCTTAAATCCGGTCCTGAATAATTTTATTTTATTTAGCAAAGAAAGGTCAGACATGATTTTAATAATAAATCATTATAAAAAATTTTCAAATAAAAATAGTTTTTAAGCAAAAATCAATTGAAACAGAATACACAATAGGGAAAAAAATCAGAAATTGGTTTTGCTGCAAGCTTCTGGGAAGTTAATGTCTTAAAATTGTTCTTGCTGGGCCCAAATTTGTCTAAAATTAAGGTGAAGATAGAATATTTTTAAGGAATTTAATAAGACATAGAATTTTTTTAATTTTTCTCATTTCAAGTGAGATATTATTGTCTATAACTGTTTCGAGTTGGACGACTACCGAACCATTTGTCAGACATACACGCTTAACTAGTTATTTTGACAAATACATATTATATTTTCGGTTAAAATGGTTAAGCATATATTAAATTTTACTGTAATTTTCATTATTTTTTACATACTTTTCGAAAATATCGAAGCATTACCGAAGAAAAAAGTGAAAATCACACCAAAAATGCAAGAAACTTTTGGAAAATTATTGAAACAATTAGTTAATCAAACATCAACGGATGTTTCAACGATTCAATTTCATCATATTCCAGGACATGTTTGGGAATTTTTTAGGAAAAGTTTTGGATTAATATTACCGCAAATCTATTGGTGAAAAACTTGGTATCCAATACATTCGAGTCCTTTATTCGAATTGCCTGTTATGTTTGTAAGAATAAACGAAAATAAATCGATGTATCAGTGTTCAAATACAAATTTTTCCTTAGAATTTCAGACAATTGAAAAAAAAACTGTTACTTTTTCCCGATTAATCATAAGTTTTCTCTATTGGGTGATACTTTTCAATGATTTCAGACAACCATATCCAAGATTCAATACTTTAATTTATTTGTTAAACTTAGTTTAAGTTTTGAATATAATTAATAGCTTAAAGCTAAAAATTAATAATAATTTTCCAAGGAGGTGTAAGGACATTTGAAATATTTTAATTAATTAAGTATTTATTTGAAACTATAAAACAATAGGCTTTGTTTGTTATTTGATTTTTGTAGGTATAATTATTTTAACTTTTTTTTTAATGTTATTTTTAAACTTTGTTGATATTTCTGTTCAATGAAAACAAGTTTTTGTTTCCTGAATCAAATATATATATTAATT
The DNA here is from genome assembly GCF_905475395.1 of Chrysoperla carnea. Taxonomy (NCBI): domain Eukaryota; kingdom Metazoa; phylum Arthropoda; class Insecta; order Neuroptera; family Chrysopidae; genus Chrysoperla; species Chrysoperla carnea. The sequence continues at coordinate 4,985,033 of NC_058341.1, forward strand.
GTGAAAGTTATGAGAGGAATTATTTTTCGTACCAACTTAAAGTATTCAAAAATAAATCAAATTATAGTTTATTTTTTATACTGGTAGAATTCCAAAGCTTTCTTTTGTTAACATTCCTATCAAACTTTCTCAATTTGTTAACACCCTGTTTATTCAATGTCAAAAGTGAATAGCTGAATGCTAACATTTTTGAAAGAAAATATTTTTATAAAGAATAACTTTTTTTCGTAAACCTTATAATAAAAAAGTTTTCCATATGCAACCAACTTAGACAGACACCCCGTATATGAAACAAATAACACCGTGTATATGAAATACAATTTTTAATAAACCAAATCAAATTAGTAGAAAGAAAATATTTATGGTATTTCCTAATTACTGAAAATTATTGGAAAAAATAATAAAAATTGTAAATTTTATTATTCAATTTTAAATTTCATGTTTTTTTTTTTTCTTTTGAAATCAATGCTAATTTACTTCGAAACATTTAATCAATTTATTTTTGGTGATAATTGAAAAGGTCTTATATAAAAGATTAATTACGCGAAACTAAAATTTTACGATTTCTATCAATAAAAAAGAAAAAAAGAAAAATATATTTAAAAAAATTCATAAATATGATGAAATTTCTGATTATAATTGCAAAATACTTAATGCTTATTTATTTAAAATAAATGCAATTTTTGTACATATAAAAATTTTCAATAAATTAATACGCAATACTTGTAGTGTGTGTGTGTGTGTGTGTGTGTGTGTGTGTGTGTGTGTGTGTGTGTGAAAGGCTATGTTTAATCAAGCAAAATGTATCTACACTAATATTATAAAAAGTAAAGATTTTATTTTTGTTTGTTTGTAATGGATTAACTCAAAAACTAGTGGACCGATTTTAAAAATTCTTTCATCTATCGAAAAGCTACATTATATCAGGGGAGTAACATGTATTGGGAGGAATAAGTGAGGGCAAGGAAATAGAAGGCTATATAACGTGGCTATAACGTAGTAGTCTTTGTTTTTAAAGTTAAAAGTGCTCAGCGAAGCGGCAAGGTAACTGCTAGTTTAAAATAAAAACATTCGTTTTCTAAAAGCGAATGAAATCCAACCGAAAGAAGAACAGTTCATTGCAGCTAATTGATAAAAGGTAAATAGTCTGGTGGTCTAAATTGAAGCTGCTGAAAAAGCGGCCCACTTTCTTTTTTAATAAATACGAATTTGTATCGCCAGTTGGCGGGATTTATCTTATTTAGATTTGAATATTTTGATTGGCCTTTAAAAATGACAAATACAAGTATTGTCATCTGGTAGTCTAAATTGAAATTACTGAAAACGAATTCACTTCGCGTTTTAATTAGTACGAATAATTATCGCCAGATGGCGAGTTTCAACTGCCAGTTATCAATAGAGACGGTCATTGGCCCTAAAATTTTTTATAGCTTTATTTTAATTTGGCTTTGTTATCCGAGATCTTTTCTATTGGTCTTTTCATCAGAAAAAGATACTACAATTAAATTATAGAGATGCATTTATTATCATGAACAAGTTTCAATGAACTACATATTTAAGCGGGAAATGGCGAAAGGAGAGGGGGCGAACAACTGTATAATGCATTTTGATTGACATAAATTCATTACTCGTTTCGATATGTAACTTTTTACAAACAAAAAAATGTATTTATTTTGAAAAATTGAGTTAAAAAAAAGAAATAAATTTAATGAGAAATTCATCTGCCTTTGTTTGTGTTTACAATGGATATAATTATCAAGGCCTTTTGTATTTATCATAAGTAAACCTCCCGCCATGCCAAGTTAATGTCTACTGAGTGTATCAGAATAAATGATCCATAACCTCAGGAGTGACAAAATACACAAAACAAGCATTTTGGTTTGAGGAACATGTGCGCGAAAACGCTCTCCTACAAAACTATAGGCGTTAGAAATATGCATACCGTGTGTCAAAATTCTTTTTTTCTCAAAAAATAGTTGTTAGTGTTTTTCTGAGAAACAATTTTTGCGTCTAACGCTTGTAAACTTCAATATCTTTAATCATCTCGAACTTATTTGTCAATTTGTCACCTATCATCGAAATTTCAAATCGATATTCTTACAATTAACGAAAATATGAAGGTCTCTTAATCTTAAATGTGACACACTATATATAAATCGCGTAATTAGAGGTATTAACTGTAAATGAAAATAATCTTTAATGAAAATTATTTCTAGATTAATTAAATTGACGTAAATTTTTTTAAATTGCTAACGTAATAATCCGGATATTATCTAAGATTGTTATAAAGAGGATTAATCGTCTATAAATAAACTAGGGTAAAATGTTAAGATTATAACTATCGGGTGTCACCCACCTACTATCTTAAAAACAATCATACAGAACGTCACACACACTCAAATAACATATAAATAATATAAAGGCTTAATTACATATAGTTCGGCGAACTTTAAATATAAAAAAGAAATCGTTCCTCAAAATAAGATAAAAATTATTTTGTCGCCATAATTAAGTAAATAAATCAATAATATTGATAAGATAATATATAAAATCAATAACAATTACTGGGAAAAACAAGATGTTTTGACAACAACCACACACATAAAATAGAATAATTAATAGAGAGTTAGTAGTCGTCACATAAAAGTCACGTTGTTTAAAATGCATCTGGATGGAATGTTTTTATATGAAAAGTAGGTTACAATGTGTTACCTATCATGTTTATTGGGAACATTACCAAAATATTTATTACAACAGGAGGTTATTTCATTTTCGTATGCCAACACGTGTACGTTAATTTGTATTTTTTTCAGGTCAACATGTGAAGTTTTTGTTTTTCTAAACAAGTACTTAAAAATTTGATTAAGGATGTATGAGCACCAAGGCAATTACAGATAAAAAAAGCTTGATTTTTTTATATGAAATTGGACTAAGTATTTTGGGGAAAGTTGTTCGATGATTTAAATAAATAAATGACTTCAACAGTAGGCATATTTAACATTGGTTTTATGGGAAAACGGTGAATCGACGTTTTCATAGATTTCTCCAAAAATAGTCTCCAAAATCCTGCCTACAGTTAAAATCTGAATAAATTATTGAAAACATACAAAAAAGCCTATTTTTCATCTGCATTCATGAAGTTATAACAAAATTCATCATCAAAGTTGAAAATAAGGTACAAATAATTTTAACCCTAAAGTCTAAAATTGTCTTGGTGCTCGTACTAGCTTTAAGACTATGTTGTAATTATTATTACAGTATTAAAAATGGTTTATCATTGTAAAGTGACCTTAAAAGTATTAAGCATAACAAATCGTGATAACACTATTAAAGTTTCTTTTTAAAATGTAGAACCTTTTTAAATAAGCTTAATTTACCGTTCAATAAACAGCATAGCCTTTTTACTAAATCTAGAAACTTGAACGATATTCAGCCATTCAATCAAGCAGCTAAGTAAATGATTTGAATCGATAACGTTTAACTACTTGTCTAGCCTAGTCATTTAAATTTAGTTCCACTTGCTGCCACCTTGCGCTGAAATCCACACACTGGCAATATGGCGTCGATATTGTTGGTGTTTCTCACGGTTTGATTGCGTTGACGTACAAAGGAAGAGTGTAGTAACAAAAAATTGGACCTAAGATTTGAGAGAGGCTCCGACACGTCAGTCCAATCTCATTACATAAATAAACAATTTCTAATGTTTGATATTTCATATTTTTTTGTCAAATGACCACCCTATTGTATGAATGGCCTAACCATCTACCAGTCAGTTCATTAAAAATGTTGTACTAAATACAATGGCTGAATATTATTCGGGCCACAAAATCAAGGGAAAGGTACTACAACTGTTAAATTTTACACGAATTTCTGGCACGTAATTACTGCTTACTAAGAAATCTATTTTTAAATTATAAAAAAATCGTGATAAAAGCGCAATTAGTACGAAATTAAATAACTATTTTCCAATAGTAATCGTGTATTTGTAAAGCATGCTTAATTAATATAATTAAAAAATAATTAACCTTGGGTGTTTTTTTTTTTATAACAGTTGTGATAACAAAGTTTAAATACCGTGTATGCGAGTCTTTATAATAAAAAGTTGTTTCTTACCTTTTGCTGCAGAATATTGTGTTGGCATTTTACTGCAACTGTTGTTGCTGGATCCAGATTCGTTGTTTAATTGTGGTGGTGCCATTATTTATTGATTTTATTAATCCAAAAAGAAATTTGTTTAATTTAAATTAATAAGCGTAATTTAAAAATCAAAAATTTGTAATTAAAAAATAGTATCACAATCAAAAAAATAATAATTTATCGATAATTTTATTTTCTCGATAGAAAAAAAGCGTAGTTAAATTTGTAAAAAAAAAAAATAAGGAAGTTTGTCTCAAATTCTTGCTTCACAAAAATGATCAGAAGATGTGTGTCTTATGAATTTTTGTAAATCTACCCGCATTCCAACAAACTGCAAATGTTTGTAAATTTCTTTAGCCAGATTGATGACTTTTAATTATCCATTAATAAACAAAAAAAATGAAAAGAAAACAGTTATATATATTTCTTCGGTAAATATAAATATTTAATCACTTGTTTAATTTGTAAATAACACTGCAATTAAACTTTTAAAAAACGAGCTTAAAACACAGTATTTGTTTTTTGTTTGATAATAATATACCAAGCTATCAAAATGGACTGTGAATTTAGAACAGCTGACAACCGTATTTGTAACCATTATTCTCTGTTTTGTATGTAATGCGCATGCGTTATACTGTTTATAGCGACACATATGAGTATTGTATAGAACTAATTCGAATCTATATGGTGTTTCAAGCTAATTTTGTTGTTATATAACAATTTCTTTAAAAATGTATTACTTCTTTTTAATCGATTTTTAAGAAGCCTTAAATTTTACTTCCACGTTCAAACTCTTACGCAATACAACATCAACAACAACAATAGGCGAGAATGGAAGACGCCAGGATGCCGAAGAAGATACTTAACGCCAAGATCTATGGTGCTGGATGATTTGAGGACAATGCGAGTCACTGGATGGGGAACCAAGACCCAGAACCGCAACGTCTGGAAGCGCATTGTGGAGGAGCCTACGTCTGTAGGCTGTTGGCGCTATAGATCTTGGCGTTAAGTATCTTCTTTGGCATTCTGGCGTCTTCCATTTTCTGGACGTGCCCAAACTAACGGAGTCTTTGGGATTTGATGAACTTAACAATTAAAATAACTCTTATGTAATACCCCTAGGCCAAACTCGAAGGCGCACATCAAGCAACAATGAATTGTATTCACTTTACTTTTTGATACTTGCCTATTTTCGTTGTTGTTTAATGTCGAGTTCGCATTCGTACCTGACCGCAGAATTATATCGAGTTTTGAAGTTTTTAGGCCTGTTCAAAAGCCCATATAAATATACAATTTTTTTTCATTCTGCTCATTACTACCCAAAGTTTACGAAAATTAGATTCATTTAAACTTCCATTGCAATTTAGGCATTGCAAAATATTAGTCTTACAATTATTATTTATAATTTTGTATTTTAAAAATTGTAGGGTTGATTTCTTGAAAACGATAGATCTAATCGTATTTTAACTGGCGAAATGAGTTTTGGCAGGGTTCATATACGATTTTTTAAGGGGTACCCCTTTGGAAAGATTACCTTCATCAAATCTCTAGAAGGTAGATAAAATGAAACAAAGAATTTTCGGTAAATATTATTATGGACTTATAGGATTTGAATATTTGATCTAGCTTAGAACTTCGTTACATAATTCTGTGACGCTTTGCTTTGCTTGTACTTGAATTTTAATATTTATGATCAGACATAAAAAGTTCCGTATTTATTAAATACGGAAAAAGATAATTTTTGTTTTCAATGAACAGAGAAGACCTTCTAACAAAAATGTATGCTATAATTTAATAGGTCATTTAATTTAAAGTTTTTTTTTTAAGTGAATTTCCGAAAGATTTAGAGCTATTGCTTTTGCACTGATAATGGAATTTTGAAAAAATTTCTTCAAATGTTCATCGATCCTATCCAATAGATGTCAAAAATGACCATCGTTAAAATTTATATATATATATATATATTTATGACCGATTGAGATATATATTGAATTTTTTCAAAATAATAAATATTTTTGTATTTTTTGATCAGTTTTAAGTAAAAAAAAATACTCGTGTGATTTTTCTCTAGACGCTTAGTTTCGGAAATACCAATCTTTGAAAAATTAAAAATTCAATTTTAAGAAAAATGTGTTATTTTTTCACCAATCTCTGAGGGAATTCGCTTAGCTAACGCAGCTCTTGCGCTATGAACATTTTTATAATTGCGACAAGGTTAGAAAGTGAAAATTTATCACCTTATCACTGTAAAAAATAATAAAATAGAAAGTACAAGGATTTTCTTACAATATGTGTAATTTTAAATGCTTCAAATAAGAAAATTTATACAGAGTGTTTAGTAGAAAAATGATTTGTTGTTTGCCAGTTCCATTAGTAAATATTCAAAGGTTTTGTAAGTAAATTATTATACAAGATGGGGCTCAATAATCGTGGTATTACATAACAATAACTTTTAATACATATTGTTAGCTTGAAACATAATATACATTCTAGACAGATTATACAATGAATTCAATCTTGAAAAATTTGTTTATTTCTAGAAAATTTTTTTTAGCCATGTCCTAGAAAAATAGAACATTTAACAAAAATATGTAGATTTTTATGAAATTTATTAATTATTGACATGTTTTGATTGAATAATTTATAAATGAATAAACGCATATTGGACCACATCAGTTACATTTAAAAGACGTATATTGATTGATTGTAAACAATGTTCACGCATACTATGCATGATTGATTGATTATTGATTGCATATTATTCGGAGTTCTACTTATTTGATTAATTCATTTGCATTTTTTTTTAAATGTTTTAATTAATAATATGAAAACATAAAAACTAGTTTCTTTTATTTTTGTGGATTTTATCTTGTGAAACTTTATTTAAGAATTATTGACTTATACAAGCAATTTTCTAATACTGAAGTCTTTCCGGACCGGAGGCTAATTATAGCCAAGAGTAGCACAATTTGGTCACGAATTTTTAAAAAATATAAATAAAGATAAAGCTCAGTTTATAAGGCAATTTTGACCCAAAAAATGCAAAAATCTCTTTCATTTGGCGATTGAATCCATAACTTTTGAGAAAATCACATTTTGTATAGAATTTTTTACGATATATCAAAAACTATGCATCCAATCGCTAAATGAATGCGATTTTTGAACTTTTTGGGTCAAAATTACCTAATATACTGAATTTTATCGAAATCGGAAACAGCAAATTTTTGCCGATTTTTTTGATTTTTTCTAAGGGGTACCCCTTCAGAAATTTCCAAAAAATCGAAATAAATTTTTCGCTTCTGATTTCGATAAAACTCAGTTTATAAGGTAATATTGACCCAAAAAATACAAAAATCGGGTTCATTTGGCGATTGGATCCATAGTTTCTGAGAAAATCACATTTTGTATTGAATTTTGGACGATATATCAAAAACTATGCATCCAATCGCTAAATGAACGCTATTTTTGAACTTTTTGGGTCAAAATTACCTAATATACTGAGTTTTATCGAATTTGGAAACATCAAATTTTTGCCGATTTTTTCGATTTTTTCTAAGGGGTACCCCTTCAAAAATTTCCAAAAAATCGAGATAAATTTTTCGTCCTCTGATTTCGATAAAACTCAGTTTATAAGGTAATATTGACCCAAAAAATTCAAAAATCAGGTTCATTTGGCGATTAGATCCATAATTTCTGAGAAAATAACATTTTGTATATAATTTTGGACGATATATAAAAAACTATGCATCCAATCAATAAATGAATGCGAATTTTGAGCTTTTTGGGTCAAAATCCCTTAAAATACTGGGTTTTAACGAAATCGGTTTGAGCCATTTATTAATTATTCTAATTTATAAAATACCTCAAAAACTTCGATTGTCATTTAAAAAATTACATAATTTTCATGAATTTTTGCATATCACTTCCAGAAAAAAAAGGAATTTTCCTTTACAGAGTGATTTTTAATGATTGACACATACACGGAATGAATTTCAAATGTTAGTTTAACAAAACTAAAATCATTCTTTGCCAATCACTTTGTATATTTCCAAAGTTAAAATATCAAAATAATTAAAATTATATAATAATAAATAGGATACATGATTCGTACTACAATTACTAGAAATTTCTCAACATATCCGATATGTTTTTTTCAATAACCCTGATGCAGTTATTTAATTTAACAAAACTTTCCTTCCCATAACACTGTCAAGTGCGTATAAGTATACCCCCCTTTATTGATTCGAATAAATAATAATAAATAAATTAAATAATTTGACTTGTTGAATAGTTTTATCAATAATTCATTCAATACTAGAAATTTCTGATATTCGTCGTATCCATGCTTTAAGAATCATGTGAACTATTGAAAGTTATTCGGCTGTCACGTTTGTAAGTCAACTATTAAAGTAGGCAATTTGTATGACGTATATGTAATAAAATTCACTAAAAATATCGTAAAATTCTCGAAAGGTAATGTTTTTTTTTTTTTTTTTTTTTTTTTTTTCATAAATATGTATTAATACTTCATCCTTTCAGTCTTTCTTCATAAAATTGGTGCTAAAAACTTCGAAAAACGCATTATTTTGCCCTTGTATCGTGTACTTAATGCGTAGAATGTTCATAATGCCCAGCCACTCAATTGTCCAAAGTACCCAGTGGAAAAAAGGACCTGAGTACAGGCAAGTAACAGTCTCAGTTATAGAAATCCACGAGGAAAAAGTCAGTCTCTCTTGTAGATGTCCCTGTTTCTCATTTTTAGAGATTTTAGAGGATTAAAATGATGGGACTTACATTTACTTTCATTTTCTGGGTTTCTCACTTATCCAGGTCTTCCACATCTAGGTTAGATTAGGTTAGAGTGGCTGTCCTGGGGTGGGACACACTGAGACCATTGGGTCCGTTGTCATACCGTAAAAGGGTTGGCCCATCTCCGGCCACTACTCCATGAACCATTTGAAGTTGTTTAAGAATAGCAGGAGGACTTTGACATCGATTGACTTTAGGTCGGAGAGGTCGTCAAAGAGAGGCTGGCTCAAGTAAGTCCATTTCTTCATGACAAGAGCTGGGCAGTGACAGAGAATATGAGACATTATCTGCTCCCCTTCACCACTGTGACATCTCCTGCAGTAGTCGTGATACACTGCCAGGTCTAAGCGTTCAACATGCTTGCCGCCGCGATATTATTGATCTTGTGAGTCAAGTCTAAAATAAATTTTTTACTACTAAATCAAAAGCATACTTTTCTAATCACTATTATTGCTATTTTTTTATTTAACTAATTAATTTTAATTTATGTATTTATATGAAAAAAATGTTTCCATAATTAAGATCGCTGATCGTGTCATAGCAGTAATTCCAAGAAATCATTCAGTAAATTGCATGAACTTTAGACTTTAATTTTCATATTTAGAAAATCCAAGCAATTATTTAATTACAGTATGATGCTGTTTTATATAAATAAAATTTTTTTTATCGAAACGGGTCGTTTTGAAAATTTTGAACTTTAATAAAAATTATCTGATATACTTATTTTATTTAATGCTTAGTCATATTTTAAAACGATCCATTGTGAATATGATTTTAAAAGAAAGATCAATAACGTTATGATAATTGGATTCTTAATATTAGTCATTAAGTGTTCGATTCTCAGTGGCGTAACGAGCTTAACTCGCGTTCAGGGCACAATAACTTTTTAGCGCCCCTTCATTCGAAAACCATATCATATTAAATGTAAAATATACTCGCAAATTAATAAATAAATAAAGTAAAATAAATTAAAGTCATAGGCTCAAGCTATGCTTTAAATTTGTAGACAAAAATGTAGTTAAGGATGTATGAGCATGACAACAATGTTTGATTTAAAGGCTCAAAATTTGTTTGTAGGTAGTCTTTTACTCAAAGAATATGTGGTTAAAATTTCAGCTTAGGTATCCGGGCAAATTTTTAAGAAAAAAGTCATTAAAAATCGATATAAAATACATTGGCTCTTATGGAGGAATCTCAAAAAAAGACATATTTTGGAAGTTTTTGATAATTTTCATTTGGAATGAATGAAAACAAATTTAAAAAAAACTTTTTAATAGAAAGTAAACATATTAGCAATGAATTAGAAAAGAAAAAAACTAAGTGTCACCAACCATATAAGGGATGTAAGAGCAGGGTAGATTAAGGGTTGAAATTATTTTTATCTTATTTTCAACTTTGATGATGAATTTTGCTATAACTTCATGAATGTAGACGAAAAATATGAATAAAATTTTTCGATATGTGTCTTGGTTTTCGAAATATCGAAAGCTAAATAATTAAACAAAATTTTCAATTTTCGATATTTTGAAAATTAAGCCAGATATCGAAAAATTTTATTCTTACTTTTGGTCTTATATCGTCAAGTAATAATATAAATTTATCATCAAAATTGAAAATATCTATTTTTAAATTTGTACTCCCACTACCATGCTCATACATCCTTAAGAAAACAAGACTAGATTTTGAAATGTATATATGATCATCTAGAACTAGTTCAAAAGATACCTATTATTTTACGCATTTTACGAAGTCTTCTTACACGTATTGTAGTATCAATATCCCATTAATCTAACAAATAATTTGACTGGAATATCCAGATCAGAATCCCAAACCATGATTTAAATACCACAGTCAATACCGGGAAATATTCTTTGACATTATTTTGGAAGTTTCGTGAATTTTTCTTTCGAAACTATAAACATATGATTATAGATGATTAAAATTAAGTTAAACTCGAACTATCATAGTGAATGAAATCAATAGAAAGAAGACCATCATGGAATTTTTTCAAATTTTATGCATGATGTAAGAAATTTAATAAATTATAATAAAAAGTTGATTATCTTGTATTCAATATAAATTTATAACAACATATAATAGCAAAATAAATTGATGATTGTTTACAAATTTTGTTATTTCTCCGTTTTTTTTTTTTCAATTTTCTAATAGAAAATTATTGTTTCCACACTGAAAATAGAAATGATACAATTAAAGATGTTGACAAAAATCTACCAGTTTAAGGAAAATGTGATAAACCGCTTGTATTTTGCTAAATTTTTTAGGTGTCAAATATCATGTGGCGGAAATGTTTCTATTTGTTAATAAACAATAAATTGTTAATTCGATGGAATGATTAATGTTAAAGTTCACTTACAAAATTAATAAATAGGCAACTTGAATAACGCATACGTTGTACATGTATAATAGTTTTCGATAATTTGACAAACACTTAACATTTACGCCATACAAGTTGCCTATTTATTAAATTTGTAAGTCAACATTTATTGTTTATTATCAAATAGAACAGGGCTTCTTAAACTATGGGTCGCGACCCCATTTGGGGTCGCGTAGCAAAATTCTGGGGTCGCGAGAGGTAAAATACAATTTAACAGAAAATGTTTTTTAACTTCTAAAAATTTCTAGGTATTAATGCCGAAGAAACAGCTTTAATACATATTAAATCCCAATATCGTTCAGCGATAAAAAATGTTGAAAAGGTCTTACGTCCAGCAGTTTCAAACATTCCACCAAGATTTGATTTTTTATGCAATAAAAAACAGGCACATCCATCTCATTAAATTTTTAACTTATACTTTAATTTAATACTTACCACGCAATTACTTGAATATATTCGAGAGAATTAAGACGGTCAGAATCCACTTTTATTTTTGAAACTATAATAAATATAATTTTATAATTTTTTGTGCAATTTTTAATTTTAGATTTTTGTATGTTTCAAAACGAATTCTAATATGTATATTGTTACCTAATAAATAAATCATCGAAAAATATTAATTAATTTTCTTTTATATTTGTATGGGGTCGTCAAGAAACTCGCAATCATAAATGGGGTCGTGAATTACAAAAGTTTAAGAAGGCCTGAAATAGAAATATTTCCGCCACTAACTCATGCGTTACTAATGATATTTGACACCTAAAAAAACGTATTCTATGAGGCTTTATCAAAATGCGAGTGATTTCTTTCATTTTCCTTTATTTGTAGCACTTTTAATTGTACTAAAAAGAAAGTTATTGATCTGAATGCTAAAGACTATATTAATCATTGCTTTTTAATAGAATTGTTTTGTGTATAGGTCAAAATTATATAAACTATAAGGTCATTTTATGATCGTGGTTGGTCAAAAAATTATCAATATTGATCCGTGACGATATGATGACATCGAGAGGGGTCAATTTTATTATTATTATTATGCTGACAAGTGATAACACGTTGAAACGCCATTACTTTATTCACATCCTTCTTGTAAAACTTCATTGCGAATAATAATTATCAAATGGCCTTGATTTAAAATAAAATTTTCAAAAAATAATATTATTACATACAAAATTTTTCGAGTTATCTGACTTTCAAATTACGATATTTCACAACATCAAAACAATTTTTTTTCTATACAAAAATTATACAATAATGTAATGCATATTGCATATATCGATTAATATTTCAAAAAAAAAAAGGAATATATTTAGACTCATTTGATAAACAAACATTATATGATTGTATAACTTTTGTAGAGAAAATTGTTTTGATGTCGAGAAGTATCTTGAAACTCAAATAATTTCGACATCGTGCCTTAATCAACTCACCAACTTTTGTAAAAGTTATTTTTTGATTGGTTAACTACAAAACGAGTTATTATCCATTATAGATTAAAATGACCCAATCATTTATCATAGGCCATCGGATATTCAGACTAATTATATTATTCAAATTTATTATTAAATATATAAAATATTAATTATAAATGTTTTTAATAAAAAAAAATTTACATAATCCGTAGACATTTTAAAAATTAAATTACATATTTTGAAAATAATATTTAATTATTTTACGTATTTCATGTCATCTAATCTATCAGCGTTATCGAATTCGGAGCTTTTATAGATATTTATAGAATTTAATATAGTTGCATAAACTTTATCAAGTGTAAAATTCTACGAAATGATAACAATCGCTAATTTAAATTAATGGGCAATTCAAAAACGATTTTTTTATAAATAAATATAAAATTAATTGTGAAATATTTATCAGAACTATTCGAAATTTCATAACTATTTTTGGAATCGATTAATTTTATCAATGTTAAAGTTTATCAATACGGATTTTATGCTTAAATAATTAAATTAATAAAGCCCATTTATTCAAAACAATTTCCGGTTGGATGTATGGAAACCTAGCAGATGCAGACTGAGCTTTCAATTTGAACGAAAAATTTCAATTTTTGATATTTTGAAAATTATTCCAAGAATCGAAAAATTTTTACTTAATTTAATTAGTAAAACTAAGTATTAATTTAATGATATGATTATTATAATCCGGCTAGCTATGTGGATATAGCACTTGCCTACTAATAGAAGGTACGTTGGTTCGAATCCTGGTGAGGTAAACAATTTTACTTTTTTAAATAAAATGAATTTTTTTCTGATGTTAAAAATTTTCCACTGTTTTTATAGTTTAAATTATATATATAACCCGTCCTCTTATTATTAATAACGTCAGTTATTTATATGTCATAAATCACTATTCTGTCAGGAGGTGGGAACTTAATATCATAAATAATAATTATGATATTAAACCACCTCCTAACAGAATAGTGATTTATGACATATGCATAACTGACTAAAATTTGAAAATTTTGTTAATAGGAGAATATGTCTTAAATTTAATCTCAGTCATATTCTCCTATTACAAAATATTAAAATTTGTACAAATGGCTTGATTTTTGCTGAAATTTGAAACTTTTTAATAGGAGAACATGTCATATAGTTGATCTCACTCATATTCTCCTATTACAAAATATTGAAAAAATACTAATTTTGCTTGCTTTTTTTGTTGTACATTTAAAATTTAGTCTTGTTAAATGCAATTTTATAAGATTTTGTAATAGGAGAACATGTTATTTCACAAAAAAAAGAAATTATATTAGTCCCACTTTGGTACTTATGTCATAAATCACTCTCCTGTCAAAGGGTTCTTATAACAATTATCTAAAAAAAATACTTTATCTCAGCGTAATAATTTATTTAATTAAAAATTAATCGGGCCATGGTGGATGCGATCCGAGGGACTCTGTAACCGGAGGTGACTAGGCTAGCCACTACTCCATCTTTGACATATTATTATTAACAATAATGTAATATACATACCTTTTACTCACCTTTTTTTCAATAAACTTAGTATTTATTTTGTTTTACTGACCTTTTTCTTTTTTTGAATTAAATACTTTGCAAATATTAATTATCAATTAAATAAAATTTTCGAAAAATAATTTTATTACATATACAAAGTTTTTCGAGTTATCTGACTTTCAAATTACGATATTTCGCGATATCAAAACAGTGTTTTTTCTATACAAAAATTATACAATCATGTAATGCATATTGCATATATCGAATAATATTTCAAAAAAAAAGAAGATCTTTTGAATTATTCGATAAATAAGCATTCCTAGATTTGTATATAACTTTTGTAGAGAAAATTGTTTTGATGTCGAGAAGTACCTCGAAACTCGAATAATTTCGACATCTTGTCCGACTGTCTAAAGAATTATCAGATCTATTTATTTATACGAAAATCAATTGTGGATATTTAAAAAAAAGAATAAACCATTGATTATTCAAATTAATATTTATTTTTAAGTTTCATTTTTTTTTTTTAGTGTACATTAGGTATTTGTTTTTTAATCAAAATTCTAGGAACAATCAATTAATATATTAATTAATTATTAAAAATTATTATCACAAAATTACAATTTTAAAATAATACTAATCAAATACAGTAGAACCTCGTTTATTTCTAAGTGATGCAACTGAATATTTCAAGATAATTTCTATTTCTTGAAGTTAACAGTGCGAGAAGAGAGTTGAATCGGATTTCATTTGAACTACTTTATTGAGATTCTACTGTATTTTTGTTTTCGATTTAACATTTATGTACAAAAAGGTTTCTATTTTATAGATTTTGGCAGTGAGATTATTCTATATAAATCAGTGTTTATCGCTTAAAATTTCGGGAAAAGTAATTAGAATTAATTTATTTTAATTATTTTTTTAATGAAGGATGATTAAGGAACACTGAGATGAAATAAATATTTTAATTTATCTCTAGAATCCACAGGGCTAGTTTTTTAAGCGAATAAAGCAGTAGATAAACGATAGATACTATTGTAATCCACATTAGTCTTACGAGCGAGTTAGTCTTAGAGTTTGGAGTGTTTATATTTGAATACCAAAGAAGTAGTTTTCGAAATACTGTCAAAAATGTCCCAAACCCTTTCTTGATTGATTTTCCAAAAAAAATAAATACGAAACATCGTCAAATAGATCGATTATAGCTCGAAAATACAAAAATAAGATCCATTTTCGGATTGAAGACATAGTTTCTGAGATATCGTATGATATTCATTCGAAAATAATTTTTCTCGAATCGATTTCATCGAATTTTTCAATGATTGATTTCAGGAAATTCTGATTTATCTTTAAGTTTAAAAAACTAGCCTTGTGGTTTCCACGTATTAGCGTTGGACTAGTTAGCTCTGATTCAGGATTTGATTCAATTCAATAAAACCTTACATGAGCTGAATTGATTCATTTGAGTCAATTTATTGAAACGAATTATTTTGACATTCACATTATTAGAAGAAAAATGAGTGAAATTAATAATTAAGAGCAACAAAATGGAACTACATTTGATTGGCTCATTTGGATAAATTATAAATCTAACGGAATCAATTCATTCCTGAATCAGAAACATTCATCCCAACACTATTGTAATAACACAATTTGTCTATTATTTACTTGGTCCTTTATCAGTTCCACCACTGCGATAATATGTGGGATACGCATTTGGACCAGCATAATTACAAAATTCACAAAAACCTGGTGGTCCTTGAGGACCTGGTGGTCCAGCAACTCCTTGAGTACCTATAAATAAATTATTTATGTATAGAATCGGATAAATTTCAAGGTGATCTTTATGAATACCTGGCCGTCCTGGTTCTCCACGGTCTCCAGTCCGTCCTGGCAAACCAATTCCGTCATGTCCCGGTGGTCCTGGAGCACCTCTTGGTCCCATTGGTCCTTCAACACCAACACCTTCCGGACCACGTTCACCTTTATCACCGCGTTCACCGTGTCCGCCAGGTTCCCCGGGTGGGCCAGCTGGACCTGGTACACCAGGGAATCCTCTTTCACCTTGTAATCCTGGCACTCCTTGATCACCTGTTAATATATCCCATGTTTTTTTTTTTAGAAATTCGATTCAAAATTGTATGGAAAAATGATTATTAAAAAAGCGATGATGAACGCGAAATGCATGCACTACAAAATAAGCATATAACGTCATCCGTACCTGGAATACCGGGTACACCCTGTTTCCCGGGGGGACCATAACGTGTGGCCCCTGTTGGACCCGGTAATCCCCGTAATCCAAGTGTTAATTCATCCACTCGTTCTACATGCGAAACCAAACCAGTGTGTTAATATAATTTATTAATGATCCGATTTTAGTCAAAACTCTTCTTAGAAGAGTTTTAAAAAAAACTTCTTAAGATATTTCGATACCGAAAAAAATGATCCAAAAACTTTGAAATATTATTTATCAATTAGTCATTCTTTGATACGTCTTTTATGAAAAGTTTATATCGATTCTCGACAGATATACTCATTAATTGACACACAAAATTTTCATTTATTTTGGTGACACTATCGTTTTGGTATCGAAGCACCTTAAACAGGTGTTAAAGAAAATATTTCTTCCCTCGTTAAATTTCAACATTCGGCTTTTTTAAATCATATTAAAATTTAACCCTTTGTTAGCTGCACTGAAATACGAATTAGTGCAACAAAATTATGTGTTAGTTATTAAACAGATTATGTGCGCAGATCAATTGTATGTTTTATTTTGTTGTTACAACAATGCCAAATATACCTGGAGGTCCCTGTAGACCTGGTGGACCTGGACGTCCTGGTTTACTACGTCCAGGTGGTCCTGGTGGTCCAGTTAAAGTGGCACTCAATTCTGCTAATTGATCTAAAATATTATGTTGAAATTATAGTATTAAATTATTTTAAAACTCAAAGTTTTGGGAATCTGGGAAAAAAGAAGTAAATCTAATTGTAGATCTTTTGAAATAGTAGAAGTATTTCTCATAGTTTCCCTTAAAAAGTCGTAAAATGGAATTAAAACTGTTTTTAGGCTAATTTTAAAATGAAGTTTTATCGTAGCCATCTTATCGAATGTTCTTATCGAATCCATCCATCTTATCGAATCTCTCTGGCCTACAAAATCCTTAAATTTGCACCAATTACCTCGTAATACAGCTGCGCAAATATCTCGTACTTCACTTTCAGTAAAACTGCGGCCCTAAATTAAATAAAACGATTAATAAAGATTTAAGACTATGAAAACAAATAAAAATAATACACATACTGGAGGTCCCGGTGTTCCATGCATTCCCGGTTGTCCCCGTTGGCCTGGTGGTCCAGGTAATCCAGGTGGTCCTTCTTTACCTGGCATACCTGGTAATCCTTGTGGACCTTCTGGACCTCGTTCTCCTGATGCTCCACGTTCACCTGGCTACAACAAAAATTTTCTTTTAAATTAAAATCTTTTAATTGTACAGGAATACTTACTAATCCAGGCGGACCAGGATTACCCCTAGGTCCAGACGCTCCGGGAACGCCTCCATGTTCTGAATAAACGGTATGTTGTAATGATGAGCTGTCTCCTGGTGGTCCTGGTGGGCCTGGAGGTCCCGAGGGGCCAGGTTGTCCGGGTATGCCAGGTATACCTTGTGGTCCAGGTGATCCAGGAAGTCCAACTAGTCCCTATAAGTGTAATTCATTAGCTTTGTATTTAAAAATGAGTGTGCGAATAGTATTCGAAATTTGCATAAAAACTTTTTTTTTTTATTCCGAAAATTAATTTAATCTTTATAGGATTATACAATTTGTAATACAAACCATATTCCCAGGAACTCCTCTAGGTCCAACTGGTCCTTGTTCACCATTCGAGCCTCTATCACCTTTGGGACCATGAGGACCGACTGCCCCTGGAAGTCCATCTCTTCCATTCACTCCAGGTGCACCGTCTTGACCACGAGGACCTATTGGACCAGGCTCTCCTGGTTTGCCAGGCAAACCATCATTTCCTTGGAATCCAATTTGGCCTGGTAAACCTTGTGGCCCGGGTAAACCAACTGCACCAGGTGGTCCAATATCACCTTTAACTCCTGGTAAGCCTTCGTCACCTTGTGGTCCTGGTGGCCCAACGGGACCTGGCGGCCCGGGTATACCTGCAGAAGCCACATTTCCAGGCAAACCAGGTATACCAGGGGCACCTGTGTCTCCCTTCTGACCTGGAGCTCCCGGTGTACCGGGTACTCCAATTGGTCCTGGTAATCCAGTAGCCCCTCGTGCACCTTGTAATCCAATTGGTCCTATAAAGCCTTGTTCACCTTTTTGTCCAATTTCACCTTGGGCACCAGGACGGCCGGGTAAACCACGCAATCCGTCTTGGCCAGGGAAGCCAGGATCACCTCGATCACCTATAATTATCACATGAAAGAATTCCATATTATTACGTTTCGAATAGCTCCCTTAAAAAACATGGATTAAGTTTCTATCGTACCTTTATCACCTTTTGGGCCCGCTTCTCCAGGTGAACCCATGTCTCCTTTCGAACCTTTATCACCTATTAGCCCTGTCAGTCCTGGCTCTCCAGGTGGGCCAATTGGCCCTGGTAAACCTGGTATTCCTTCACCGCCAACTTGTGTACCAATTATACCAGGTAGCCCAGGGGGTCCCTACAAGTAAAACGCAAGTATATACGCATATTAACGTTAATAATAATTATGATATTAATTACCGCTGGACCTGGTGGACCTCGTGGGCCTACGTAGCCTGGATCTCCACGTTCCCCCTTCAAACCAGGTCTTCCATTTAATCCATCTTTGCCAGGAAGTCCAATTTGTCCAGGCCTGCCATCAAAACCTCGTCGTCCTGGTTGCCCATCTGCACCAGAAGGACCTATAGGTCCTTGCGGTCCTGGAGGTCCCGGAGGTCCAGGTACTAATTCACCAGCGTTTGCCGCTCCCAAACCTGGTAATCCCCGGGGACCAGGTGGACCTTCTATTCCTGGCTGTCCAGGTGCTCCATCAGAACCTGGTTCCCCTTTTAATCCTCGAAATCCTGCTTCCCCCTAAACACAAAAATAAATACTATAAATTCTGCTTTATTTTGCATGTCATTTATACTTACTTTTTCACCTTTGTCACCTGGTATTCCTGGTACACCATCTTTGCCTGGAGTTCCTGGTATTCCTTGAGGACCACGTGGTCCAGGTAATCCTTGCTTTCCAGCAATTCCCTTATAATCATTTTAATGGTTAACAATTATTTTAAAATATGTATAAAGAGAATAAACGAACATGCACAAAGCGTAAAATTGAGTGAGTATCCTTTAATAAAGAAATGGGAATCGTTTCCCATACCTCACCATCAGGAATAATATTCCACAAATTTATTATTTATCCAGTCAAAATGGGTATTTTATGTAAAAAGTATTGCAAATATATTTTAACCATTGCAAATTCATCAACTTTTCAATAATTTATTTATTTTTCAAAAAATATTTATTAAAAGCAAAGTTGTATAAAGTAATTTTCCCTATAATCTATCATAAAATTGGAAACTTTTCAATTCCACGCTGAAACATTTTGACTGGATGATCAATTATCAAAATAAATTGTTAAAACATACAGGCCTGCCTCGTTGACCTAATCTGCCCGGTGGCCCTGGTTCTCCAGGGAATCCTGGACGACCAATCGGTCCAACAGGACCCACAGGTCCTGGTCGACCCTGCGTTGTATTAAAAGTTAGTTCGATTAATTTGTTAACAAAATGCAAAAATATTATTAATTAAAAAAAAAAATTTCGCAATCTGTTATTCGTATCAGTGAATTCTAGTTTTGGATTAACTCTTTCGCAGCGATGTGTTATCAAATTGTGCTTTAAAAAATTATTTTGTAACATACAGGATATCCTTGTGGACCAATATCACCTCTTTCACCCTTTTGTCCTGGTTTACCCAATCGGCCTGGTTGTCCAGGTCTACCAATTGGTCCTGGTTTGCCAGGACGGCCCTTTTTTTGTAATAATTAAAATATTTTAATCAAAATTAATTTATTTAAGTGCACTACTAATAAATAATTATGGAATAACCCCAAAAAAATTGAATTTGTTATCCTTTAGTTCATTCAAACTTTTAGAAAATGAATTTTACCACAATTCATCCTTTCTAGAACCCTAAAATATGGTTTATAGAGTTCTAGACAAGACTTTATGAGTGGCTTTTATTTGAAGCTGCAATATTTCACAATATTTTTCAATTGTTTCCAAGGTATATCCAATACTATTAAATTTATCAATAAATCAATATCAATTTAATTAATATTTAATAATATTTGAGACATAAATCATAATTTGCATATGCATTACAAATATTTAAATTTATTTGTATAATTATTAGAAAAAAATATTTGTTTATAATAAATAGAACCTTCAAAATGAATTTATTTATAATAAAAAATCAATAGGAAGAAATATTTATTGATTAACTATATAATTATTTATTTATTTATGTTTGTATTAAGTAGGTCCTTTCGTTAATTTATTGATTTAAAAAAATATAAAGATAACCCAGAAAACAGTTCCTTTAATGACTAAATGTGTAATAATAACACCGAAAATCTCTCCAAATCTTGGGCTTCTTGTAAAATATGGAGCAGTATCGTAGAAAATACTTGATCAGTCGTTATATGAGTCCTATTTTTTTAATTTGTTGAATCAAAATTACTCTATTTACCAAGTTTTATCAAAATCCCGAAAAAAGTCCAATTTTTCTTGTCTTCAATTTCGATAAAACTCAATACATCATGTTCTTTTGATGCTTGAATGCAAAGTTTTTGAGATTCTGTTCTAAATCTCACATGAAGAACGATTTCTAGGATCGATTTCAAAGCATTTCAAAGAAAATATTTATCTTATAGTCAAAGGAAATTACTTAATTACTTGAATTAAATAAAATTACGAATAATAAAAATATACGTACGTTTGTACCGTTTAAGCCAGGTGGCCCTTGTGGGCATAATACATCACATTTGGGCTGAATTGTTGCGGCAGGGACTGCATATTTCTAGGAAGAAAAATTCATATTCTTGAAACCTTTTCACTTTAAAGTTAGGATTGTTGTACACTTATAACTTACAGGAATTTCATCACATAGTTCTCGATCAGGTTGTGATGGATCACAGCTTAAAACCATCCATTGTAGATCGATCTAAGGCCAAACAATATTCATATTAGAATTTCTGGTGTAGAATTTACTCAAAAATCTACTTACCGGTACAGTTTGTTTTGAATTCGTAAATTTCGATATTGATATTTCACCATTGATATCAATATTACCTCGAGGCTCCAACAATGCTGATGATGTATTTACACAATCTAAATACAAATTGACATGATCACGAAATACACCAAAATGCATTTTATGCCAGCCTTTGTCAAATACCTGAAATCCAAAAAAAAAAATATTTTCAAAACATTTAACGATCTAAATTTATCTTAAGATTTTCATATAAAATTGTGATCTAAAGCTCGAATTTTTCTAATTTAAACTTAAAAATTAATTATGCAGCCTGCAGGGATAAAAAAAATCCTTCGAAAATGAGCAATTCAACAAGTATATTGTACTTAATTTTTAATAATAGCTTATTTAAAAATAATAATTAAAAATTTAATAAAAATTATTTTATTCTTTTAAATTAGTTAAATTCTTTTAAGTTATAATTATTTTTGATTCATTAATTTTTATTAATTTTATTATATAAATTATTATTAAATTCTGAAGTATAGGCAATATTCATCACAGTTAAGCATAGACAGTGATATGTAAAAATGTAAAATGAATTAGTTTATAGATTTGCAATTTTAAATAATTTAATAATTTTAAATGATTTTGACCGA
The DNA here is from genome assembly GCF_905475395.1 of Chrysoperla carnea. Taxonomy (NCBI): domain Eukaryota; kingdom Metazoa; phylum Arthropoda; class Insecta; order Neuroptera; family Chrysopidae; genus Chrysoperla; species Chrysoperla carnea. The sequence continues at coordinate 5,007,244 of NC_058341.1, forward strand.
AATTGAACAAAACTAGGGAATCCGTCGTTCGGCATCTTTTAAATTTCAACTTCTAAATGTAAAACGAACATGTTCGTTCCAGTAACGAACAAAATGGTTTTCAAATTTGTAATATTTAAAAAAAATGATCTTATAGAAAAACGAACAACTTTTATTGAATGTATTGGAAACCACTTTTATTGAATTTATAGGAAATAAAAATTTTGATACGAAAAAACAGATCTGGATAAAACTTGTCTGTCCGTTTTTTTTTACAAAACTGTACGGTCTGCGAAAAAATGTTTCAAACACAAAATATAACTTTTTTAATCAATAACAACTTTCTAATATAAAATGTTCATGTATCGATTATCAGTTTATGGAGTAGAGTGAACTTTTCATCGAACTTGAAAACTTAGATCAAGTTTAATGCCTGCGTTTAATGTACGCCTATTCACCGGCACAACATTTCTTACTTAAAGCATTTTTATCAATAAAATTTGTATTATGACAATGTTCTATTCAGTTTATGCAATTGTAAATACATATAAACAATAGAAGTTGCCTATATAAAAAAGAAAAGTGATTCAATAAAAACATATACATATATTTATATATTATTATTAATAAAGATTAAAATATTAAATTTAATTGATTAACACCCATATTGTTATATATTTATAGTAATAATTATAATATTAATTACATTTTCAGGCAATGTTTTAAACATTATTATAAAAATACCGACTGACTCTTTCCATTCAAACTGATTAATACAAATAATTCTAATTACTTATAAACATATCATAATAGTTACGAATTACAATGATTTATTAATTTATATTAAAAATGACTCATATTAATATTTTATAAATGTTATTAATATTATGATATTATTTGTATAGTTACTATAAATAAATATAAATAAATTTAAATACTTTGTCAACTTCCTAGTTATGCAATCAAATTTATATAAGTTTTATTTTAATTTTAATTTATTCGCTCACGCATTATTTGAAGCGTGCTCAATGAAAATATGATTTCTTGATTACGTTAAGGTATTAGGGAAAGAAACCTTCAGCGGCGGGCCCACCCATATGGGCATGTCCACCACTTAAATAGACTTATGATTTAATAAACATTTCCTTTAAGAGTAGGAATGCACTATATCGATCATAAGCGAGTTTATACTCCGATTCGCATTTGACCGATTTTCGGGTGCTGTGTCCTATCCATCACCTTCTTTTAGGGATATTCCTCCTTGTAAGATATTCAAATTTTTTTAGGATTATGTATTCAAATTTGATACTTACATGAACATTTGGAAAAATTAACGTCTGTAATCTGCCTTCATAATTAATAATCGAAAATTCAATCGATTGTCTTCGTGGATTCAGTGTTATCAAAAATTGTGGTTTCTCTTCCAAATCCAATACACGAATTAAATGCCACGGTGTTTTATATAACCGCCTTTGACGATACGTACAAACAAATGAAAATTGATCGGGTAAACCTTGCGGAAATACATGACGTGTTGGTAACGTTAAATTTGCATCTTTATCCAAACGGAATGCAGTTTGCATACGATTTGAACCGCGTACACGACTTATACCGTGTCGATAATCCAAACCAACTGTAGAGATGTCTAAACGAAATTGTCGTATAAAATCGGATGTTTGTAGATCATCATCGCCCGGTTTAAAATTTGCACATGGCCCGTTTGTACGCTCGTATGGTAATATTTCATTTGAGGAGATGACTTCATTCGATGATGAGGGCGTGGATTCTTCTGGAAAATTTAATTGAGAAAATTAGTAATTACTCAACTTATTACAAATACTTTTAATTAATTATACTTGAATTATTTTTTCAATGAAATTTACTAATTAAGATTTATTTAATAAGACAAAAGTTCAGGATGATTTCAAAATGCAAAAATAGAATCGTCTGGGAAATACATTATCACTCCTTTGCGTCGGGCAATAAATGTTGCATCGTTATTACATTCAGTTTGAGATTAACGGATTTTTCGTCACCTTTTTAGGTAGGGTTTATGGAATAAATAGGCCAAACTTTTTTTTAATACAATATTGAGTATTGTTTTCATATTGTAATCAATTTTGTCTTTTTTTGTGACAAAGTAAATAAAATAAATAAAAAAATTACTTATTAACTCCCAAAAAAAAATATAATGGAACATATTGTCATACAAAATAAAAGAATAATTTTATTATTGTCCAAAAATAGTCTATGATTAGTCCAGGAGTTGGGTGAATAAAATATTTAATCAAGAATTGGTTATTATGAGAAAACGGTAGATGGATGATATGTTTTCATAGATTTCTACAAAACTAGTTGGTGAAAATTAACCAAAAACGGTTTAAATTAAAGTTAAAACCTTAATAAATTATTGAAAAAAAAAACCCGCTGTGCTTGAACACGGTAGTGGGGAAATAAATTCAAAAATATTTATTTTTCAATTTTGATGGTGAATTATGTTATAACTTAACAATATAAAGCGAAAAGTAAGAATAAAATTTTTCGATAACTGGGGTAATTTTCAAAATATCGAAAACTGAAAATTTTGTTTCATTATTTAGATTACGATATTTCGAAAACCAAGGCAGATATCGGAAAGTGTTATTGTTATTTTTCTTCTACATTCATGAAGTCATAACAAAATTCATCATCAAAGTTAAGGTACAAATAATTTCAACCTTAAATCTAAAATTGCCTTTGCGCTTGTACTATCTTAAGCTATCATCAAATAAGTCTTTTTCTAAAAACTTTTATTTATTCAAAATTATATTCTTGGCAGATAAGAAATCTATTGTTTAAGAAATTGTATGTTTAAATGTATTAGTTAAGTGTTTATTTTGTTTAAACAAACGTATAACATATGGATAGATGGAGGATCTATATGGCGTAAAATAAAATTTACTTGAAAACAATATAACTTGCTTGAAGCAAAAAAAAAACTAACATTTTTTTTTCGAAAAACGTTATCTCTCGAAGGAAATGTCACTTAAAAGTATGTCATGTATATCATTATTGCAGTTAATCGGAAGAAAACCAATAAAGGACATTCGCCTGTGTGCCATGACTATGACCTTAAATTCTAATTTCAAGCTCATTTGACCTTGATTTTTAAATAGTCTTGTAAAATTTACCTGAGCTTAAAAGTTATTAACAAAGACGAATGATCTTTAATGCTCTTGATAACTTCTAAAACATTTTTCTAAAGCTTATTTTCTTTAAATTAAATACAATAACGACATATTTTTATAATCGTATTTCTTCCGAAAGTTAACAATTTTCGAAAAAACATGTTAATTTTTTTATGAGAATCAACTTTCTAATTTAAAGTGTTATTCTATCTTTTAGAATCTAAATTGGTTCTTAAAGCAACAACCCGAAGAACTAGATCCAAAATGATGTCAGAACATGGTGCGTCCTCCATCAAACTCTACAACTTTTGTTTAAGTTATTTTTTTTGATTGATTAACTACAAAACAAGCTAAAAACCATTATAGATTAAAATGGTTCACCCTAATAAATATTTAAAACAATATGAGCCGTGTAGGTTTAATTTAATTTAGAAAAATAAAGTACCATCAACCATTTTAGGTACTTACTTAAAAAAAATAGACTTTTTTTAATATGTATTACATATTTATGGACATATGGACTTTTTGTGGAGGTTGATTTTTAATTTAAAATAAACAATTGCTATTTAGTTTAGATGAAATTTCAATTAAATAACTTAAATTAAATTCATATATAATATTAATCAAACCATTGACATTAAATTTTATTTATTATATTATTATAATGGCATTTATAGCTAAAATGAATATATTGAAAAAAAAATAATCCTCTCCATTTGTGATATCTGTACTAAAAAGTGGGTCAAATTCATTAGTTTTTCATTTAGAAACTGGTTCATTGTATGCGTATCGGATATCACAATATTTAAATTAGTTTTTAAAAAACAAAATACAAAGAAGGAACCATATTGTAACTGAATTAATTATTTTTAATTAGTATTTAAACCAATTATTCATTTAATTGATAATTTAAAATTGATAGAAAAAGTTGTGTTTTCTGTTTAAGTTAGGCAATTTTATTTACATAACAGTTATGTATATTGCAGATAGTTGCCTAAGTAGTGAACTTGAACATTGATCGTTATATTGAATTAAAAATTTATTGTTTATTAACAAATAAAAAAAATTTGCACCACTTGCGAGCATTTTTTTTTTCATTTTCCTTTATTAACCGATTTTTGTAACATCTTTTACTTTACTAAATACAGGTTATCGAAAAATATGTAATGATAAAAATATGTCGTATATGAGAGAAACTTTAAAATAAATGAATAATGACATCATTGGTTTTAAAATATAAAATATTTATTATAATTTATATTATTGGTAATAATTATCGATTGATCATAATATGTATAAAATAATGGCCTTAGGTGATCACGAATATGATCATATATCTATAGTAAATATTATATTTATACCTACTGCATAGGCATAGGTAGGTATTTACTGTATAATTTGTATTTGTTGTTTTAAAATGACAAATTTATATAATTGTAATTCTATTTTACAATTTACATCATACAGGGAGGCTCTCTAAAAAGTCTACAAAACGATATAGGTATATTATATCAACTAAAGTGTATTTTAAAATAATCTAATTTAGCAATTACAGTAGAATCTCGTTAACATAAAAACCTCTATAAATAAAGAAAATTTTTCCCTTCCCCTCAGTGCCTTAATTACCTCTTTTACTTAAAATACAAGACCTCTATAATTTAAACGAGTAATTCGATTAATTGGGGCATTGGACTTCAGTAATTTCAAGTAATGTTTTGACGAATTCAACATCTTAAGGAATCTACAGTGTGTCGCATTTAAGATGAGAAGACACCCTCATATTTTCCCTGATTTTAAATTTTGCACAGCCATGAGAGTGATGGATCACATTTTATAAGATACTTAACCGAAATCAGAACTTTTAACTCAACCTACTACAAATTGCCAAATAGGGCTGATTCTTAATGTTTTGCCTAGCATCAAAGATGGTTAGAGATATCAAAAATTCATCATCTCGACTCTACATAATTGATTTTCATTGGTAAATATCGTTACTACAAACAAATAAGGCTCACTGCAATCCATTGCATCGTTTTTAGTTTAATATGATCAATAAAACACGTAATTTTTTTTCAAGTATAGCTTCAGCTATGTTAGAGGGTGACACTCTGTATATGTAAAGAAACGTATAAAATTGCTGTTAGGTAGCAATTACAGTATTAAAGCGTGTAAAATTCATCTTATGGTAATAAATAAATCTTGTATGGGAGTTAAAAGTATTAAGAGATCGGTAATTTTGAGGTTTTGAAGGGAAAGGTCGATCTCCCTTCTTTTATCCTTATAATTTAGGTATATGTTAAATAAAAACCGCCAAAAGTTTTTTAATGACTTTAAAAAAGATATTAAAAGTAAATTAATTTAATTTTATGTGAGTATTAATTAATCAATAATAGTACGGGAGCTGGCAGAGTTTCCGAGAGTTTAAAACGGCTGAATGTTAGATATTTGTTTTCTTATTGAAATTAGACGGAAATTAAAATAAATCATATTTAAATTACAGCCACACTCAAATTATTTGAAAAGGTTTTTTTAATTCTTAGAGGTCTAATAAAAGAATCACTTTTTGCAACCATTCTCAGAAATCAACTTTTTCGTGACTATGCCATAAATAAATTAAATTAAATTAAAATCAATACTTACGTGCTAAACCAAACTTGATCGATTGTAGAAGTAGACAAACATTAATCGATAATAAAATGTACCTATAAACAAAAATAAACAAAATAAAAAATTCGATAATTAATCGAAATCAATAAAAGTTTTATGATCATTTATGGTAAAATACAGCAGATTACAAATAAATCTAAAAACCTCACATGATCTTCATAAATAAAAAGTACAGGCAGTAAGCCTTTCTGTAATTATAAAGCCTTATTTTAGATTTTGGAACATATCGCGGTTGCCGTTTTGATAAGAAGTAAATTTTGATTCTAATTTTTGTTATTAAGTATTTTTCGTCTATCAAAAAGGGACCTAAATTCTTTCTGGCCAGCAGCTTCTGGCCTCAAGGATCTGTAGTAGCAAAGATATAGGATCCCGAAGCCCGTCGGAAAAAGTGAGATTTTAATGTAATGATTTAGAGAGGATAGCAATTTATTTTTGGCACAATGAAAATAATTTGCAGTTTAAGTTCCATTTTATTCTCCAACTTTATGATTTTATTGGAATATTTTCACTATGACGAACAAGATCCTTCAGGAATCTTGATATATGATCCGCTCAGGTCTATAGCAACACCAATACCTGGTCTAAGCTAGGCCGAACAATTATATGTTATTACTAAACATCTTCATATAAATATTATCCATATGAAAGTCATAATATATGTTAATTTAATTACAAAAAACTAATTAACGGTCAGAGCAAGCAAATAGCAAAATATTTCACAGTAAAAAAAAAATTGGCGCCATTTGATAGTTAATTAAATCAGGTCATTGAAGTTGATGATATTCAGAATTCTTTCTACGGTCGTTATTTAAAATAAAGATAATTCTTTTTGTTTTATACAAATGAATATATTTCCTTATTGTTTTTAGATTAAATTAACGACTTATGGAATTCCTTAAATATTTAAAAATTCATATTTTATATTATAATTAATCCATTTATAACATGTTACAAAGGAGGAAATAAAACCGATTTTTATCCGGGAGCAGTCGGAAAATGTTTGTCTGAATGTTCTCAACAAAATTGTATTCATGCGAACTGAAGTTTTTTTTAATTTACGCCCAGAAATACCCTATTTCCGGACAGCACATTCTTTTTATTTAACATTTAAAAAAAGGCTTTAAGCTCAGAAATATATATATATTTTTTTATGTATAGCTAAAATTGAGGCTAAAATCGCGTTTATTTTTTCAAATGCTTATATATCAAAAAGAGTATAAAATCGTTTAAAATATAATATCATAAGGTTTTCAAAACAAATTTTCTACTAGAACCATAAAGTAATCTTTATTAGAGGATAAAAAGACCTGCAGTTCTATTTTAAACTTACAAAGGAAAACTATTTATATTATCACTTTAACCCTTTGAAGTAATTTCGAAAGAAAAGAAACAAGCGATTACCACAAAAGGCAATCATAAAATGGACAATATATATTTTTATAAATACAATTGTAATTCAATCCCCAATATTCATTCATTAATTCACATTTCCACACCAAATCCCCACATTATTTATTTAAAATTCAATGTTATAAAGCGAGAGGTGATCGATTTTTTGTAAAAATATAATTAACAAAATTTAATGTAAAGAAAACATGAACTTTTTCAAAATAAAATACAATTTTTTGTAGTTTTCGAAATAAAAATTCATGAAAAATATAAATACAATATTCGATTTTTAGAAAAATGTGTTATTTTTTCAATCTCTGAGAGAATTCGCTTAGCTAACGCTGTTCTTGCGCTACAAATTTTTAAAATTTTGAAATTTATATTAAAAAAATAAAAACTTACCACTGGTTTTTCTGGTACATTATTTCAAACTTTTTTTCATCCAATTAATCCAAAAAAATAAATTAATTAATTAAAAAAAAACCAACAAATATTAATTTTTTAATAACACATATTCCGTCCGATAACACCACATTTCGTTTATTCAAAAATTAAAAAAACAAATCACAATTTTTTTTTTTTTTAATATAAAAAAAAAATTAATTATCTAATAATTTTTAATAAATTATATTAAATACAATCAATCAATTTTAATTAGATTTGATCTTATTATTAATTAATTATATTATTATTTTTCTCTAAACACATTCAAAGATTGGCATTTCTGTCATAATTAATTAAATAATAATTATTATAAATAAATTTGCAAATAAATATAGTTTTTCAAATTGTATTTTAATTTTTTTTAAATAAATATTAAAATAATTTATTTTAATAAATAAATGGTATTTATTGTTTCATTTAAAATTATTGTCAACACATAATAATAGTACAAACTTGTGAACTGATATTAAATATAAATAAAAAAACTTTTAAACTTTTTAAATTGATCTGCGCTCGGATAAAATCGAGAGACTTATAGACTAGTCAACTCTAATAAGTTAGTGTTTTTATTAGATAGAATAAATACCATTCTTATAACTTAAAGAAATGTATATTCTAATTATTTTTATTTGTTTAAAATAGGGCCACTTCTATACGGACTGTTTGTAGCGGTTGGAACATACTAGGGTAGTTAATCCCATTGCCAGATATCTGAACAGTAGTAGATTCATCCAAATGGACATGATTAGCATGCTCATCACCATAACTAAACCCCCATCTGATCATTTTTGACGGGAACATTTTATTTTGTTTAAAAATTCGTTTCAAAGCATGTAGATTCCAAAAATAGATAAGTACTTTTGGAAATCAATTTATATACCCCCATATTAGATTGACACCAAAAGTTGGTGTCAAGTACTTGAATATCGATATCCAGGAAGTGAAAAAAGTGATTCAGATGTACCGGTGATTTATCAATGATAGTGAATCAACTATTACCGCCTTCTATTTGGCCATCCAGAATACCGATTCTGCTAAAATCATTAAAGCATGCGACCAAGATTTGTAGCGTAACTCTTCCGACCAGCGTGTCTATCTCAGAGGGATCGTTTTCTACATTTCACGAGGTAAAATCTTGGTTGCGTGGCTCAATGGGACAGGAAAGATTATTCAGGTTTACTTTCCAATTCAAGCCTTCAAAAGAAAAAACCCGAATCTACTATGATTGTTCATCATAAAGAATCAGTAAAAGCCATCCGTATAAAAGCACCTTTAGAAATATTAAACCAAGAAAAATTGTGAGCAATTTACATCATAAAACAGATCATAGCTAAATTATTTAAACTATATTCATTTAATATATTCAAAACTTCTTCCTAAACTTTCAATTTTTATGTTAAAACTCCAAGAATTTTAGTTAATCAACCTTGTCTCATGAGAAATATTCTATTTTACTATTATTGAAACCTAATTTCCCCATCCTTTAAGCCCTTTTTCTAATTTAACTACAAACCTTGGGTCTTTTAAAGCTTTTAAATGTAATTATTTTTGTGTCATCGCGTTATAAAAATTTGTTTAAAAATGTTTATAAACATCTCAAAACTTGAAAGAGTATTTTATAGAATTTTCGAGATGAAAATAATAATTTACGATCAGAAAGTTATGAATAATATAAGAAAAAAAATTAAATTTGTTAATTATTTGTTAAATCTATTAAAAATATATAAATAATTAATTAATTAATAAAAATAATATATTCTGCAATAAAAAAAAAAGTTTACATTTTTCAATAAAATTAATTATTAAACCAAATGTTTAGCCGACGCACATAAACGCGTGCTGTTTTTTTTAACGTATTATGATTCCACAATAACTTTTATATCACTGCTATTCTAAATAACTTGTAGACAAATTGAGTCTCTTTGACAATTGCACGTTTTCGAATGATCGACTTAAATCGTATACGAGATTTCTCAGATTAATTACTTCAGTTATAATTGGTCTAAAAATTGTCATCCAATTGTAAAATCAACCAGATTTTCTTGTCTTTGGATTATTTAGAGTAAATAGTACCCAAAAAAATAAAAATCCACCCTATTTCACGATTAGATGAGTAGAATTTTAAGCTATCTTCAGAATCGCTGCGAAATAAAAGCTTTTTATACAGAATTGTAGGCGATATTTCAAAAATTAATCATCAAATCTTTAAATTAATCCGATTTTTGTATCTTTTAGGCCAATATTACAAAGTTTCATCATTCTGAAACAATTTTTCAAAGAAAATGTACAAAAATTCGGTAAAATTCTCTCAGATTAAAAAAAATAATCATTTTCCATTTGAATCCATTTGTTGATTTGATGTATAATTACGAAAATTTTGACCAAAATCACATAAAAGGTGGTCTCCCGAAGGAATTTCAACCGATATTTAAAAAAAAAAAACTTGTCATTTAGTCATAAAAAGAACCAAATTCTTATTATTTTTCCCAAAGCGTATTGACAGAAATCAATGAAAAAAAAAATACACTTCGAAAAAGTTTCTGGATTCACGTTTGTTTACTAAACCAACAGAAAGCTGTTGGTGTGTTTCTTAAAGGTCATATGTTCACTGCATTATTAGATTGCTTATTCTAAATAACTCGTACAAGATTGTATGAAACTGATAAATAGATTATTTTAATAATTTTTAAAAGGAATTTTTGCTTCATTAGAGGCAGTAGTGATTTTTTTTTTTTCGAATTCAATAATTATTATAAATAAATATATATTATATTCATGTTTGTGTATGGTTTATATATTAATATAATAATAGGATACAATTAATTTGTCAAGGGCGTTAAATTTTATAATAATTATTATAGAAACTCGCCAGACAACCTGTTAAAAAAATCAAAACTTTAGTCTTTGAAAAACACATTTTTTCTTCTGAAATTATCCGTTTAAAATAACAAAAAAAAAAGACTTTCGTATACTAATTTTAATTCCAAGTTTGTAACGCTTAGAAATATTAATGGTACGAAAAAAAGTTTGGTATAGGTGTTCATAGAATCATCTAATTAGTACATTTCCATTCGTCCGTCCGTGATCACAACTTTGGTGTTCATTTTCTCCAAAACTATAATAAAAGAAAATTTGAAGGTAACTTCACCTAGTGATCTTGTGAAAGATACTCGAAAAACAAAGAAAATTCTAGAAAATTCTTTCAAGACAAATAGTGGTCAAAAGGCTGCCATAATTTTGTTGGTTTTTAAAGCAATCACTTATATTCAACACTTTCTTAACAAGGTATTTCAACAATTTACTCAATCAATGTTTTGTTTTAATTACTAATTTTTAATAATTTTTGTTTCTAAGCTTTTAATTTGAGATAGTACCAACATGACGGACATTCAAGATAATTACATAAATCATTTTAGAAATCTTAAATGAATCATATTTATAAAATAACATGCATTGTAAAAATCATAGATCGTTTAATTCGAAAATTATATATCGTTTTTTTAATTTTGCGTGTCCACTACTGATTTGATTTAATCGGGACATTATATTTCTTAAACACAGCCTTGAAAAAATCATAATTATCGAAAGAAGTTTCTTGCAACTCTCTCCAAACTAAACCGATTTTCTTGAAAACTATTTTAAAACTTTATGAAAGAATCAATCCATTCTCAAACTATTTCAGGAATGATATATTCTATCAGGAATGCTATATGCAATCCTATAATATGTGTATAATATTAATCAATAATAATATTTAAAATCTTTGAATATAATAAAAAAATATTAGGGTAATATTAGTTATGGTTGCACAAGGTCAATTTAATATTCAATAATTAATAATTTTATGTTTATTATAAAAACGCATTTAACTCAAATATTTAAGGAACGCGATATTAACGATGACATATCTAAAAAAGCAATAAAAATTATTGTTAAATAATTATAAGAAGGACAATTATTATCTTATTAATTATTATAAGTATCTATAGACAAGGTCCTAGTCTGAAAAATGGATCGGTATCTGATCTGGAAGCTAATCGCATCAATAGATAGAATCCAATCTCGGTTAATGAGAATTATCGGAGTAGCTTTTAAAGGTTTTTTTTGGAAGGATTCCAATTATTTATGTGTATGACATTCAGATCAAAGTTCCGAACCATTTATCTGGCTATAAGGACCCGTTTATTAGTATAAGAAATCAAAGTGTACATTGGTGTCAAAAATTCTTTCAAGTAAAATTATATTTTAATGACATTTTCTTTGTTTTTTTTTTTGTACAAAATTTTCGTATAATCGATATGAAAAAAAAACTAGGAATTCGCGAACGGCTTCAAAATATATAGATTTACTCCAATCGAGAGAAAAAGCCTAAATTTTTTTATTAAATTATCGTTGATTTTTAAGTGTATATATATAATTATGGTAAGTTTTGTTAAAATTTTGTACACCCCAAAAATTTGATTTGTTTTCAGTAAAAAAAGAATTAGGAACAGTTACCAATTTTACTAGAGTACAAGAGATGAATTATAAGGTCGATTTTTACCCATATATCATAGATTTTCTATCGGAAGGTGTTACCTAATTGTTCCATGAACGGTTTTTTTCAGGCAAGACTATATACCATTTTTTTCGTTATTAAATTATCTTTCTTCTGATACCAACTACCCCAATTTCGATTGGTTAACAGTTCGGTGTAGTTGCCCTATTCATATGGGTCGAACAGATCTATACTGAACTGTTAACCAATCGAAATTGGTATCAGAAGAATGATAATTTAATTAAGAAAACAATGGTATAGACTTGCCTGAAAAGAAATCATTCATGGATAAAATTGATAAAAATTAATTGAATTAAAAATAGCCAGTGTAGTTCGACCTTATAACTATAAATGGGTTAAGATCGACCTTATACCTCTAGAAGAAATCGAAATATAACAATTAACCCTTTTTCCCGAACTTTTACCAAAAATTTTTTCTAGGCAAGCTATTCAAATATTGTATCAACTTATAATGAAAATTGTAAAATGAAATTTTCCGATGAAGATATGCTACCATCAACGATGGTTGATTTTTCACATATCGGTGGATTACATCGGCATATTTGTACATTACGTGAAATGGTTATTTTCCCATTAATATACAAAGATGTTTATGAAAAATTTCATATCCGTCCGCCACGTGGGATTCTATTTCATGGTCCCCCAGGTAAGTTAGGTAATCCGTAGTTCAAGTTAAATTTGATCCCTTTTTCTCTTTTCGTTTTTGAGTTATCGTGTTCACGAATGGACAGACGGAAATGTACTAATTAGGTGATTTTATGAACACCTATACAAAAATTTTATGCGTATCATTAATATTTCTAAGCGTTACAAACTTGGGACTAAACTTAGTATACCTTAATAAATATATATATTTTATATATAATACAGCGAATAAAAGTGCGAAAATTATTAGTTGCGTTATTTCACGACATCAAACCGATTTGCTATACAAAAACCATACACTTGTGTAATGTGTATTGCCTATAATCAATTGATATTAAATAATGAATCAAACAAAGCATATTCTCTGTTTTAGGTACAGGAAAAACTTTGGTTGCAAGAGCTCTAGTTACAGAATTATCAAGAAATACTCAAGTTCAAGTATCATTCTTTAGTCGTAAAGGTTCTGATATATTAGATAAGTGGGTTGGTGAATCGGAAAAAAAATTAAAAGCATTATTTGATAAAGTATGATCATAAAGTATCTCTCGTTTTGTTGTTACCCAATAAAAAAATAAATACCCATGCGTCCTATAATCCATTTTTTATATTACAGGCATTAAATGCACGCCCATCAGTTATATTTTTCGATGAAATCGATGCACTAGCACCTGTACGTTGTTCCCGCCAAGATCAAGTCCATACATCGGTCGTAGCCACTTTATTAGCACTAATGGATGGTTTAGACACATCACCGTCAAGTGGTGTTATTGTAATTGGTGCAACAAATCGAATTAACGCTTTAGATCCAGCACTACGACGTTCAGGTCGTTTTGATCGTGAATTATATTTCCCGTTGCCGTGTATGCGTAGTCGTTATGATATTTTACAAATTATTACAAAATATTGGCAAAATACATCAAAACCAACAACGCAATTTTTGAAATATTTGGCTGAACAAACCGCAGGTATGTTGATTTATCCTTGCAATATATACGAGGCTAATTTTTTAAGTTAGTGCAAATTTTATGCAATTTTATCCAATTTTGATAAACCAAGTTTGTAATTTTACTAAATTTGGGTCATAATTTTCAAATTTGTGGTCAAAAATTCTCTACCTCTAATAGATTTCTAGAATATGGGGTCCTGGTCCCAACATTTAGCTCAACGATGAATGGTAGCAAAAAACTAAAATCAAAAACGAAAAATTTGCTCCGATTGCCTTCGATTACAGACACGATTAGATCAAAATTTTTTCAAAATAAATTAATTTTGTTTTATTTAAATTATTAAGGTTATTGTGGATCAGATCTACAAGCACTATGCGCCGAGGCAGTGGTATGTAGCTTAAAACGAAATTATCCCACAATTGTAAGCGATGAATCCAGTAAAAGTATAAACGGAAATCGGCAGCAACAACGTAAACTTCCAATAAACATACAAAAATTACATGTAGAGGAATGCGATTTTTTAAATGCTTACAATAATATTTCACCGGTAGGGAAAAAACTTCGCTTGGTACATCATCGATTATCGGATATTATTGAGCCATTATTGTTGCGACAACTCGATGAGATTGTGAATATGATTAAAGAAACATGGCCACATTTTTGGAATCCAGATTATCAGTGAGTTGTTCTTCTAATTTTAACTTTAGTTTTTTGTTTATTTCCATCGATTAGTTTTGGAGAAATCTATGAAAACATGTCATTCATCTACTGGTTTAACATAAAATCAATGTTAAATATGCCTATTTTTGAAATTATTTATTTATTTAAATAATCGAGCAAACTCTCCCCACCCCCTCTAAAATTTTCAAAATTTGATTTAGACTTACAACAATAACAATAGGCGCTACAGCCCGACGTGGGCCTTGGCCTCCTCCACAATGTGCCTCCAGACGTTGCGGTCCTGGGTCTTGGTTCCCCATCCAGTGACTCGCAATGAAATCATCCAGCACCTGGTCCATCCATCTGAGCCTTGGTCTTCCTCTCTTCCTGGTAGCATAGATCTTGGCGTTAAGTATCTTCTTCGGCATCCTGGCGTCTTCCATTCTCTGGACGTGCCCAAACCAACGGAGTCTTTGGGATTTGATGAACTTAACAATATCTTCACCGTCCAGGATTTCTAATATCTCGCTGTTGTTCCGGATACGCCATTCTGGCTCATTGATTTGTACCGCTCCATAGATTCTTCTGATTATTTCCTTCTTATCTTCTCCTCATCTTCTACCGTGAGTGTCCAGTTTTCACTCCCATAGGTTATTACTGGTCGAACCAAAATCATTTTCAACTTTGTCCTTCTTGTAATCAGCTTGCTTTTCAAGAGCTTCACATTTGCAAAGTATGCTCGATTGCTTCTCTGAAGTCTTTCTTTTATCGCTGTGCTAGCATTTCCTTCGTTATTTACCTGCTCTCCGAGATAGGTGAATGAAGAGACTCCTTTAAATATCACATTTTCAATCTGAAGGTTTTGGACTTTCCTCCGATCGGGTGAGGCTGACATATACATGTAGACAGGTTTCTTTTCGTTGATTTAGACTTAATCAAAATATTAAAAAAATTAAGCATTAATCCAAAATTCCATCCATTCATTTTAAGATTTAAACATGACGAGGGTAAAAGATATATGGGCCGTTTAATTATAATCGGTAATGCTGAACAAGGACATACTAAATACGTTGCACCGGCATTATTACATCATCTAGAACATTTATCAGCACATATTTTGGATGTACAAGAAATTCACGAGAATACGGGTAATCGTGGTGTTGAAGAGACTATTATACAAAAGTTTCGTTTAACACGTCAATGTACGCCAAGTATTTTATACGCTCCAAATATTGATTTATTATGGAATATTGTAGATCAATCGACAAAAACTGTTTTTCTTTCATTATTACATGAATTAGATCCAGAAATGCCATTATTAATTATTACAACTTGTGGTTTGAATGTTCCAACTGAGGTATTTGTAATTTTTTTTATTTATAAATGTATGCAACTTACTAGACATAAATGTTTTATTATTGCCTTTGCATGGATATATATATATAAGCTAATATAAATACACTTATATTCTATAAAATTGATCCACGTATAATAATTTGTATTTTTTTATTTGTAGCTACAAGATTATTTTAACAAACATTGTTCATTAATTTATCGAATGAGTAATCCAAATTTGATTGAACGTGAAGAGTTTTTTTCATCGTTATTTTTAGAGAAAGCATTATCTATACCAAAAACATCAAATATTAAAAATAATGGTATTCCTTGACTTTTTAAGTTAGTATACGAGCGCCAAGGCCGGTTTAGACTTGTGGTTGAAATTATTTTTATCTTATTTTCTAATTTGATTATGCATTTTGTTGTAACTTCATGAATGTAGACGAAAAATAACAATAACATTTTTCAATATCTACCCTTGGTTTTCGAAATATAGAAAGCTTAATAATTAAACAAAATTTTCAATTTTCGGATATCGAAATAGATAAAAAAAAATCAATTCTTTTATCAAAAATTGACCTGGCGCTCGTACATCCATAATAATTTTTTTTTCGTGTAACTCAAAATTAACTGAGTTTAGAAAACATTGATTCCAAAAGTGCTGAATTTTAGATTTTTTTTTATTGAAATTAAGTTGGAATTAAATACGTTTAACAACTGAAGCGATTGAGAGACACACTTTAATTAGGAAAGAAACATTTCAACAACGATTTCGCGATCGTTACCGTTGTTAGATGTTTCAAATCATTGGAAATTTTATAGCAAAACTCATTGATCTTTTTTAACAAATCATTTAGAAACTAAAAAACCAGCTCCCTGCAGAGGCCAAAGGTATAGTAAGCGGATTCGCGGATTAGAACCCACAATATCATTTGATCTATTGACGGAAAAACTAACAAGAGAAAATTCGGCTAAACGTATTAAAATTGAAGTAAGTATTTACAAAGCTAAAAAAAAAACATACAAAAGATTTACATTTTGCCAAAATTTCCACATTTCGATTGCAACGCAACCATCGTCAGTAGCTAAATTTATTCATACAGTAATAAAATGTTAAATAGTGTTAAAATAATGTTAATGTTGTTAGAAAAGAAATAATTGAATTTGTTTAGAAAACAGAAGTGAATGAACATGGTATATTAAATTCGATCTATCATGGAGCTGTTAATTTTATAAATTGTAAATCAACTTCAACTGCTTATGATCATTTCACAAGACCTGAAAAAGGTGAAGGTGAAAACTCAGATATTACTGAAGAATTAAAAGTTCTAACAATATCACGACCAAGACTGTTACATTTATTTCAACATACAGTCGCAGATTTAACGATGGATTCGACATGTGTTAATTTAGAATTGTTATACGATAAGTTAAATTCCTGTATAGAACTATTTCAAACTGAGGTGAACCGGAATCCAATGTTAGAGGTATGTCTTTTCGATGAAACTTTGGGTATAAGCTTTGTTCACTCTCTAGATCAAAAGTTATATGGTGCCTAGTGGTGCTTTTCCCCAAGGAATGGTAACCACTCCTTCTAGAGGTTATACATTTTATACTTTTTTTAAAAAACTATAAAAACCTTGAAAATGAAAAAACGATAATTAAAATTATATTTTTATTTTTCAGAATATTGAAATAATTTTGAAACAACACGAAGAACATTTAAAACATTATGTAAAATAAAACATAAAATTATTTTAACTCGAAGTTAATTTGTAAACACTTCGAAATAATAATCACAAATCTTCGAATCATAGAAACTCGATTTTGAATCATAGAAACATCTACCGTTTTACCATTTAAAAACAATTTTAAATATGCCTACTTTTGAAATCATTTATTTATTTAAATAATCGGACAACCCCTCCTAAAATTATCAAAATTGATTTAGAATAAGTTCAACTTTCATGTAAAAAGAAATCAAGCCTTTTTATCCGAAATTGCCATGGCGCTTGTATATGCATCCTTCATAAATAATTTAATCAGAATGTGGCTGTTGAATGCATGTTATTAATGGCGGTACTAAGCAGGCGCATTTTGTATTCTCATTTGTTTCGCTGGTAATCACTTCGTCACCAATTCCAACAGTTAAATTACCAAATTTACATTGGAAAGTTTGGTCATTATCTGAAAGTAATAAGGAAAATATATATAAATAGCAAAGACCTACCATAAACGCGGTTTCAGGGAGGAACAATCGGGACAATTACTCCTACAGTAATAAACAATACAAGATTTTTAAAAAAGAATCTTCTTAGCGAATAAATAAGTCAGAAAAACTGATTAATTCTGAAAAAGTCTTACTCTTACTTTAGCTAAATTTTCATGAAATTTCTGATTAATTCTATTTAGACTAACGGCAGCAAAGTATTTTTGTATTTTTTGGATCAAAATTATCCTTCGAACCAATTTGGTCCAAAAGGTAATTTTGACTCCAAAAATACAAAAACTATTCACTTAAATGTTAAATTTTGGCTAAAATCTAGCTCATATTGCATGATTAGATCAGTATTTTTCGAAATATCTCCAGAATTGATTGAAAATAAAAATTTTCATGGCACATAAAGTTCTAATCATAATTCAAAAATTCAAGATACATACTTGATCGACTAATTAATGCACGAGGACGAATTACTTCATTTCCAGTCGCTGAAATCAAAATATTTATAAATGAATAAACTTTCAAAAAGAACGCTTGCAATAAAAATGTTGTGAAAAAAAGGGAAGTTGTTCAATATCTCATATGGTACTAAATGTTCAACAATACTTACGCCAAACATAACCGATTGGACAGCATTTCCCTTCACCATAAAATAAAACTCCAACGCCATCTACTAGATCGTTTAAATGCAATAGTTGTACTCCACAATTCACTTCTCTACATTCAACTTTTCCATCATTGCAAACACAACTGTAAAAAATGAGAACACATCAAAATACAGAAAGTACATCGAAATGCCAAAAAATTGGTCATTAAAAATACTATAACCTGGAACATTCTGAATTTGATGGTTCAATTCTCATTCCATGCAAAATTATTTGACCGTCGACCATACAGGATTGTCGTATAATTCTATCTTTGTGAGCTGGAAAATATTATTGGATTCAGTTTACGAAAATAATTTCGATAAAACATAATTTCTAATGTTCGTGTTTAACAGTTTGTTTCCTCTACGAAAGCATTCGCGCAGCCGATGGCTTCTCTTTCAGAGGGGACCTGGGATGTTTTTAATGGAGCAAAAAGTTTTTCACTGGACATGGGCTAGATAATTAGCTATTAATTAAAATCAGAAGTGGGCTACAGCCGCAAGACACACGCTACAAGGAGATGGATATCCGTCTTTGAATTTTATTTTCAACCGTATGCAACAACGGCGTTCGTGACTCCTGGTACACCCTGTATACCTTTGGAAAGGTCCATCATATTCCTCTTTCCAAAATCGTTTCGAAAATTGAAAATCGAATAAAAATTTTATGGGCTAGAAATTAATAAGTAGCAAAATTAGCAAAAATTCATTTTTTTAATCACTACAGGAGGAAACAAAATTCTGATGACCGAACGAAACTTTATTTTTCTGGAGTCTCATGTTTCAATTTGGATGATTTTTGGATCCTAAGCAAAGTTCTTTTAATATAGAAACGATATTATATATCTTACGGCATATTATGCCGCTAGGGCAACAATTTCGTAAATTATGTTCATAATGACAGCCTGCTTCTGGTGGTGAATTATTATAACCCAGATCGCTTGGACATTCAATATTGGCGCATCGAAATCCAGCTTGAACAATATTAAGTCTGAAATAAAAATAGTTATCATAAAGTTTTATCGAATTACTTTGTCTCTTAATTTTATGGAACCATGATTGTGTCATGAATTTTTTATCACTTCAAAATGTTTTTTAGAAAATTTTGTACATTCGGGCATTGCGTTGCTAAAGAAGTCCTTGCTGTATCCGAGAGGGTAATTAATAATAACTTAAGCTGGTGTTAATCAAAATCATAAAAAACTTTCCGTTTTTCTGATACTCTTTCATTTCACGCAAAAACGAATCTACCAAACGAGAATATTAACTTGAGTAAATTCGATGATCACTTCTGGAATTTCTTGTCTTTTTTTATTAATGTATTTTACGTTGAATAGAAAGAAATCGATTCCTCAGTCGAAATTTGATCAAAAATTCATCAATAGAATTTTTATTAGACCAATCGTCTATACATATAAAATGTTTTGTCTTGAATGACTGACTGAAACTGACGGATCAACGCAATTAAATAAACGTACTCTGTACGACGCAAATCTTTGGATGACGAACAGTAACAAGAAGCAAAGCAATCCATTTCCGTTAATTCATTTGGTAATTGGCTACCAACTTCATATTCTGTATTATTCCAATAGCATTTGTTGGGATTCGCATTTATTGTTCGAAATATTTGACAGTCGTAAGCCCTTGGACATTGTTTTTTAGCATCAAATATTGGTGTACATTGTATTTCACGGTAGATTTTTGCCATTGCCATTACACGATTTTCACCACACGTATTTCCATCTGTTTTCACTGAAACGAAAAATTTATTACTGGGTGTCCATTTTTAAGTTGCAATTAATTAATAATTAATACCATTTGTAAAATTATGTTTATAATATTCCCAAATTAATAATGCTTATCACGTTTTATTGTATTTTATTCTAAATATGGTCACAGTTCAAATTTAGATTCATTTCTTGGCTGACCAATTCTTTGTTTTAAGTTATTTTTATCAATAAAATTAATAATTATGTATTCGAGGTCGAGATGTTATTGGATACGTTCAATTTGAGAATTCAGAATAAAATTCAATACTTACTCGAATCATCATAGAGTTATCACCTCCGAATATAACGAAAAAAGGCTGAATTTTTATTCAAACCTTTATTTTGATGGTATAAATGTTGTTTCAAGTCAGCGTCCTTAGATATTCAAGGACAAAGGTCGCGAAAATCAGTTTTTTCGTAAATATCTCGTTTCTTTTGCCTTCAATCGTACATTAATATTTATGGAATTTGATAAAGGAATAAGGAAGATAAGAATGGGACAGAAAAAAACTTGCTAGAGTAATATATAAGAAAACTTACCAGAACACAATAATATGTTTAAAAAGAAAATAACAAAAAGCGAATAAAGAGTCATTTTTCAGTCAGTTTTTCTTTTTATAATTTCTTGTAAAAAAAATAAATGTTTAGATTTTGTCTGAAGCACAACAAAGCTAAATACCTACTAATTGAATTTTATTTTTTTACACTTTTTATTTACAAATTATCCGTAAACATTTTATGCGTAGTAATAATTATTGTAATTATTGTTGATACTTTTGGACATAAATTAAAAATATATATTCATCGTGGTTTGAGATAAGTTTAACAAGCTACTACTGGTAACTCGAGGTTGCAGGCATTAATGCATACCATTATACTTTAACCAAAGAGCATAGGGCTATAACTATAATACATTCTATAATATGTATTGGTTTTAGAGTGAGCTGGTAGTCTTTTTAGGGGTATTAATCGAAAAAACGAAGCTATGAAGTTCGAAAAACTTGAATAGTAAGTCGGATTGGAATTATAATGTAGGCATTGAATGGATTTCGTATGCATTTACAGGTCCCATCGAACAAGGAGTGTATTTCGACGTATTTTGGACCGCTGAATCCGAATAAGCAACTTGCTTATCACTCATAGTGGGGGAAAATTTGTTATAAACAACATAGTTCCTAAATTATTGAAAATTTAGTAAACAATTTTGCAAAATTTTATTCTACATGAAAAACCAAATATTTCCTTTTTTTATTCGTCTTGATACTACCAATAGAACCGAAAATATGGTTAAAATTGTAAACAAAAATGATCATGCATAAGGTCGGCGCACAGCGCTTGGTTTGAAAATTCCGTAGATTACCCAATAAATAATATCTTGTTGCTTTAAGGTATTCATTTTAAAGGTATGCTAGCACGATTGTAAGTATTAAGTTTCATCATTTTTCCGGCCCATAATTAGTTTATAAGTCGAAAGAGAGCCCTTAGCGAAAGAAAACCTCACATAGTTATATATGAGAAAATTGAAAATTTGTTCTAGTTTAAGAATATTTTTTTTATTAATTTTATTAAAACTTGAGTTATTGCAACGACCGAACAAGAATTGGTCCTAAAATACAAAATTGTTCGAATCTATATAAAATTAAAAAAAATTTGACCACCAGCTCTTGAATCAATATACCTACCGGCATTTAATGATTCAGAGAATAGGTAATAAATTTTATGTGTTTAAATTTAATTAAACATTTTAAACAAGGTCAAATTATAAGAGGTCGAGTTTATTAAGAATTTATCAGATTGTATATGTGAATGTTTTGTACCTCTTCTTCGCATCGGCCTCGGTTCAGACGTAATATATTGAACAAACATTTCAAAACGGCTGCAAATTTGAGAAGTTGATGTTATTATTTTGAAATTTGGTAGGATATTGACCATCATAGATGAAATATAAAAACCCCACATCGATCCGAGATGTGACAAAAAATTGTACGCGAAGTAAAAAAGCCACAAAAACGATAAGTTATTATCCTAAAATTAGTTCAGACATAAACTTTAAATCAGATAATTTAATATAAAAAATATCAATGCTTTTTTTTCATAAATTTATTAATTAATAACTAAGTACTTGGATGGCCGAGCTTTACTCGGTATTTTTTAAGTTAAAAAGTCACAAAAATTTTATCACTAATACAAGAAACCATTTAAAATGTCTCCACACAAATTACCAATTTGAATGTCCCGGTAATGTACTTTTTTTCTTCGAAAATAGATGTCAGGAAGAGTCATATTTTGCAAGGGAAGTTTTTTCTGAAAACACGGATAAAAATGAAACCAAGCTAAATCTATTAATTGGTTATAATAATCGATTAAAATCGCTATATAAACTACTGGACTTGTTTCTTTCTTTTCAGATTTTATTTAACACAATCGGGTTTTTGATTTTATTTTATTTTTAAACCAAAAAAAAACGTTATTTACAAAAATTATCAACAAAAAATAAACAAATATGTTTTAAGGAAAAATTAATTCTAAATATTACATTAAAATGATTTTTATTTAGTATGAATACGTTCATGAAGAATTACAGAAATTTTATGTCGAAATGTTTTATTACAAATATTACATGAAAATGATTTTTCTCCGGTGTGGATTCGTTTATGTGCAACTAGATAACTTTTCTGAGTAAATGATTTATTACAAATATCACATGAAAATGGTTTTTCTCCGATGTGAATACGTTTATGTGCAACTAAATTATAATGATAAGTAAATATTTTATTACAAATATCACATGAAAATCGTTTTTCTCCGGTGTGAATACGTTTATGTTTAACTAAATTACTTAGCAGACTAAATGTTTTATTGCAAATATTACATGAAAATGGTTTTTCTCCGGTGTGAATACGTTTATGTTGAGCTAAAGTACTTGATGTAATAAATGTTTTATTACAAACATCACATGAAAATGGTTTTTCTCCGGTGTGAATACATTTATGTTTAACTAGCGTAACTTTCTGAGTAAATGTTTTACTACAAACATCACATGAAAATTGTTTTTCTCCGGTGTGAATTCGTTTATGTGTAACTAAGTTATATTGATAAGTAAATATTTTATTACAAACATCACATGAAAATGGTTTTTCTCCGCTATGAATTAGTTTATGTCTAACTAAATGATGTTGTCGAGTAAATGTTTTATTACAAACATCACATGAAAATGGTTTTTCTCCGGTGTGAATACGTTTATGTTGAGCTAAAGTACTTGATGTAATAAATGTTTTATTACAAACATCACATGAAAATGGTTTTTCTCCGGTGTGAATACGTTTATGTTGAGCTAAAGTACTTGATGTAATAAATGTTTTATTACAAACATCACATGAAAATGGTTTTTCTCCGGTGTGAATACGTTTATGATTAACTAGCGAAACTTTCTGAGTAAATGTTTTACTACAAATATCACATGAAAATCGTTTTTCTCTACTGTGAATTCTTTTATGTATAACTAGCGAACCTTTCTGAGTAAAAGTTTTATTACAAATATCACATGAAAATGATTTTTTTTCATAATTATCTTGTACTGGTTCATAATTTGTTTCATCTTTAATTATGAGCTCTGTATTTAATTGTTTTTCAAGTTTAATATTTTCGTAGTTAATTAAAGTAGTTGAATTTTCCAGTTTTTCATTTTTAATTGGTATACATTCCAATGAATAACAATCATTTAAAACTTCATTCTTAATTCTGCCGCCATGTTCCATTGTAAAACTATCTTCCAGACCCGCTTCATTGTGTCCACTTTCCATGTTGACATCGATGTCTTCTAATATTTCCTCTTTTATTATAAATTCTGTATTTAATTGTTTTTCCATTTTAATATTATTTTCACAGATGATTGTAATTGAATTTTTATCATTTTCATGAATGTTTTCAGGTTTCATATCACTACTGGTATCTGGGTTTTCACATGTAATGCGTACACGGTCCATGGTAATTTATTTCACTGTCTTCCCGAAATTGATTATTTAAAGTAAACTTTATTGCAAGGTCAAATATTAAATAAATCTTTGATTATATAAAATATTTTTAACAATTTATGTAAACGTGTTATAACCTCAAAGTTATTTCAATGATTTGAATGATTTGAAGGTTGATGATCCTGATGACTATATTATAATAAAGGGTGCGTTCCGATATACACTGCGACCGACTACTGTGAAAGATGGCGTTTATTCAGTATACTTTTATTGCCAGCTGTTGACAAATGTTAAATAATCAGGTGGTCTAAAATTGGAACTACTGAAAAAACGGCCCATTAATTTTATTGCCAGTTGGCGGGATTTATCTGATTTGAATTTGAATATTTTAATAGTAAGTACAAGTACAAATTGTAACTACTGAATTCGGGTCTTCTTCTGATATTAACTAGTACGAATTATTATCACCATTTGGCGAGTTGCAACTCCCAGTTATCAATAATAGTTACTGGTTAAAACGGAATACCGTTCAATATATACTGTCACCCCGTTTTTGGACACCATCTAATCAAATAACAATAATTTTCATAAAAAATTTCGCAGTTTAACGAAATAAATTATTGTTTGAATATTGTTTAATAATCCAAAATGGGATAAATTGAACATAAAAAAGACAACTGTGACGACGAACACAAAGGAATAAAAGGATCTAAAAATGAAACACAATTACAATTTTTTGTTTCTATATGATAATAGTTTGAGAGAATTTAATAAATTTTAAAACAATGAAACATGAGAAAGTTTTTTTTTTTAATTTTTGATGGGACACTTTTCCCCCACCTAAATTTCTTTGTTTTAAAGAGAAATATTTTTGTTTGGTTTTATTTTTCTTCATAATTTAGCTTAAATAACATGACAATATAATATAAATGATTTTTGAAACAACTATCACAGAAGGCGTGGTGTAAATAGATAATTATTTTTATATTTTTTAATTAATATTTTTAAAAGACTTGTTTCTGCTCTGATAAAAAAGTCCGATTCAAATTTCCAATTCATTTCAATTAAATTTCGATTCAAAATTTTAATTGGGTTCAATTGGAATGAATCGGAAATTTTTTTTCCAAATGAATCTTATTCATTTCGATTGGTTGAATTGGCAATTAATCGGACTTATTTATCAAAATGAAGTCCTGAGAGCACCGCACAAAACATTATTTAACATTTATTATGTTTACATTGCATTTACATAGATCAAATTCGAATAAAATCCAGATCGTCATCGCGTTTTTATAATTTCTCCGGATTTTAAATATCCCACATGTGTATCAAAGAATATCTAAAAATAACTACTTCTTCGAGCGCCTTTGCTGCATACATATGAATCTAACATAGCTCTAATCAAAATTAGTAAATGAGACAAATCGAATTGGGTTGAGCCATGTTGAATTGACTTTTTTTTTTCGATATTGTTAAGGAAATAAGACTTTTGAGGTCGGAATTTAATATACCTTCAATTTTTACGGGACCGGGAGCAACCCATTTAATGTTATCAGCGAAAATCAATAAGGTTTCCCAAAAACCGCCTTTTAGTTTAATTTTTCAAAAACCTACATTTTACATTTTGAACCCACCCCCGACGGTTGCGAAGTGTGTACCTCAAAAAGGTTTTATTTCTTAATTGAGGAATTGAACTATTAGGAAAAAACGTTCTTTTAAAAAACGATCGACGTTTTGGATAATAATATAACGTTCGAAACTTTTACGGAGCAATGTTAACGTAATCAATGTAAAAAGATTAACTTGGTTGAGCATACCATAAAAATTTCTTTTAAAAGTCTCAATTTCAAAATTTTGTACATAAAGTATGCTTAACCAGTTAAAAAGTAAATATGCAAAAACAAAAAAATTTATTTTTTGGTGCAATTTTATTCTGCTTTTATTGTCAAACAAACACCAAATGGTTTTTTTATTTTTTTTAATTTAATAGCTTTTATATTTGTGTCAGTCATTACAAACAGGTTTTTCTTAGAAACACATACCCTGAGGATATTTTGAAATCCCATGGGAATTTTATTTTAATTTTTCCTTTTTTTAATATAAAATGTTTTCAGATTACATTATTTATTTTACAGCTACACACAGCTTTTTGTTTTTCAGCTACCGAATCTATACGATTTTTGTTGTGGATCGATGATAAATTTTTGATATGATTAAGTTTAACAACTTTTTAATGGCCTGTTAGAGAAAAGGATAATTATCTCCTAATTTATAAAAAAACGACGTAAAATTAAGATGGCACTGGTGTACTGAAATACCAATTTTAAAAGTTTTTAAAGAAAGTAATAAAAGTAAGATAAATATCTAAACAAGTTGTTAGAGAAGGATAAATAAGTAGACTAACTAAATCCTCCTTCTCACGAGCGCCATTGTGGCCATTCACTGAAACTTAGTTTTACGTTTACAGCCGGATGAGATAGTTTTATCCTCTACCATCTGTAGTGTTAACAAAATATACGAACGACTGATTAAAAATTTTAGCAGACTTAAAAGGGGTTATATCCAGTTGCGAGCGCAAAAAGACCATTTATGTTACATAAATATAAAAAACTTATATATATATAAGACATTTCTTTAATTTTAAGATCCCGTTGTCCGATTTCAAAAAGTTAATAAGGTACTTCTCCTGAAGGCGATCTTCTGGAGATCCTCCAAAAAAAGGTGTCTGATCAGATGCCACGCAAATAACCCACAACTTTTCCACCAGGATCTATCCTAGGATTTATGGTTCCAATATTCGCCCATTATTTAGCTTTTATTTTAATCAGTCGTTCGTCATCAATCAACTTCCATATAATAACTAATTATAATCCAATAACTAATTAATTTTACATAATTTTTTACCGTTTATAATTTTTATAGTGCCTAAAAATTGTTTCGAATCTACTTTGATAATAAGACACCTTATAATTTCTACGAAATTCTGAAAAGCATGATTTTACGATTTAAAACCTAATTGAAATAACTGATTTATTTCTGTTCTTTTATAGAATGTATATTTTTTATTTTTGAGAATTAAAAGTTACAAGTAATTCACAAACCGATTTAAAAATTGCCTTATTGTAATTTTAATTTGTCTAAAAATGACGTTATTAGATTATTTTGAGCTGTGGTGATATTTCTCTTATCAAAGCGAATAAATAAGTCAGGAAAACTTTAAATAATTTCTTGACAAATTTTTATATTCCTTAAGAGAAGTATTCAATATTTAAATATGATAAAACCAGCAGTAATTAATTAAATCTGAAATGTTTTAAATAGATAAGAATTTGTTAGACTTACTCATTCTTCTAGAATTGTTTTTCAAAACACTGAAAGACTAAATTAGACTATTGGAAATATTTCTGGACCAGGTTATTAGTTTAGAAAAACAATTAAATGTAACAATTAATTTTCAAAAATCCAATACCTAATTATATTTTCGTAACGTTTGCAATAAAATAATGTGAGATGACCTGATGTGCTTTGCTTCTACATTTGTTTTAAAGTGCTTTAAAAAATGCAAGATTAAGCTAAAAACGAGCAGTACAGCACCGCGCAGCACTTTTTATTATTTTACTATAAATAAATAATAATATTTTACAACAAAATTTAACAAATAACAAAATTAATTAAAACGTAGTGTAAAAATAGCGTTATTAGTTTGTTTTTTTAATTTTATTTTAATATATATATAGATTATTTTTTTTTTTTGAAAATATTCATTTATTTTTATTTAGTTTATGGTGAAAATAAGCATCGCATTTTCATCATTTTATTAGCTAGGGAAATGTGAGACATGTTGAAAGTCTCATTTTCAAGACAACCTGAACAGCCTGATCTTATGGCTTAATTTTGGGTAACTTTCTGTTAAGAGAATTCCTGAGAAACAAGTTCATCTCTAGGCAAACGAGCACCCCACATATCCCGGTATTTGAGATATACCGAACTCTAAAAATGAAAATTTGGTATTTTATCAGATTTCACCTTCAGATTGTTGAGTCGTACGAACAGTAAAGTCCCCAAATGAAGGTGAAAAAGTCAATCATAATTTATTCTGGAAATTATTTTACCCGTAATAATCTTTACAGCAGTTTTAACTTGCTGATAAAAAAAAGTTAATACATTTTTTCACTTCGAAAATCGGAATAAAAATCGCGAGAATCAAATGTTTTATAAGCTTTTTACCTTGAGATATCAAAATGTCTCGAAAGATACGTTAAGAAAAATGTCTTTAATAAATAATCTAAACTATTGCAGTTTAATCAGGAAGTAATTGGGTCTTATCTGTGAGAGTTACACTCAGGATGGTTTTTTTTCCATTTTGTGAATTTTACACACCTTTTTCAAAAGCTCTATTTGCGAAGGGTAAGAAATGGTTGAATATTTGCCGTTTTAAAATTACTTAGAAAAAAAAAATTACTTTAATGAACTCTCTTGGGAATATTTTTTAATTCGATGCCAAATCCAAGTGTCAATACTTTGTGATTATCTGTGTACAATCATAAAAAAAAGCAACAGTGTGGCTACTATTCACGTTCGTTTTGTCTACCCACAAAAAAAAAGATCATGAAATTTTATCTAAAATTAATTTCTTTTTAAAGCTCTTGCCATTCTCAATCGCTATTTTCTGATTCAATCCAAATTTCTCTGATCTTTCCATGTTTTACTGAATCGATTTCCATTTCGTTAAAGGGTAAACTATTAAGGATTTCATATCCTACAAAGATCAATCGTAAACATTGGTTTTATTTAACTTAAAAATGTTGCGTACAACCCTGATAAGAGCCTTAAAAAAAGTGTCTAGTAGTATAAAGGTGAATCGAGAATTCTATAAAAAAAAAAGGTTTAAATTTAAAAATATCACACAATAAGAAGTTTTAACTTCTCTGCATACAAATCGAAGCGATTTTTATTCAATTCGGGTGACCACTTCGAAAATAAATAGTTATTTCGTTCTTAACAGTTGTCGACCGCGACATTTCTATTAAAGCGTGTGAACAAAACATTAAACATCAAAAATGTTTCTTGCAAAAATGCCAACAACTAGTGTTCGAAACATTTGCAAACACACAATGGATAAAGAAGAAAGTCGACACGGATAATTTCTAACGTCTTCGGATTCGGATACACCCAGAAAATTTTCGAAGTAGTCTTTACCCAAATTGATGGCGGCTAAAGAAATTTCACTTCAAAAAATCTATAATTAATCGATATATTATACAGGGTGCGCCATTTTTTATGCCGGTAGGTAAATATATTGATTAACTTTGATATTTGATAACCGATTAAAGTCGATTAGACATGTTTTTGAAACGTCAATTCAGTACAATTTTAACCATAAACCGCTTCAACATAAAAGATGGTTCACCCGCTATAAAAACAAAATAACAACAAAATTGAATCGTGCTTTAATATGCACCGATAAAAATTAAATAAATAATTAATATGACTAAAAAAACATAGGATTCAAAACCGTATTAATAATAATGGAGAACTAATCGATTTAAAAACTAAGAATGCCTGCACGGAATCAATCGAGTCATTCAAATTTTGTAAATATAGTAAAACCTCGTATATTTCAACCGTGCGAAATTGAATTATACAAACTCAGTTCGGAAATACGGAGGAATTTAATTATATTTTTATTTGAAGAAAAAACGAAGAGCTTATAGGATATCAAGCTCCAATGAGTCTGTTTTCTGCCCGGTCGTCGACACCCGTCTCAGAGCACAGTTGAGATGGGTGCTGGGATTCTTGACAAGACACTGTGAACTACCACTTTCACAGCATGAGGATCTCTGATGATTCCACTTATAGGGACCGTATAGATGTCGATGAAACCTCCATATATATGTTATTTACACCTGCAGAAACTTGCAAGGGGTCAGGATTAAAATGTTTAAGACTGAAACATTGGATCCATCAATTCTGGGGGAAATCCCGGCGAAGAAGCTATTAGCTTCAAAATTGCATTTCTTATCCGGAGACGTCTCCTCTTCGGAGAAGGGCATAGAGGACCCTTTGCTCTAGATGCTAGGGACCCCTATTATGTATTATTATTATTATAATTTTTATCTTTTTAAAATTCCCTGGCATTTCAAAATTTTTCAAGTTGATTGCCACTCTAGTTATAAGACGGATACTGGATACTGGATCAACTGTATTTACAAAATTCGACTATAAGACGATAGTAAATAAAATTAATAACTTAAACGAAAACAATTCGATTATTAATACGGCAGTTTAGAAATTCGTTTGATAACAATTTCGAGAATTAATTTTTTCCTCTAATTACTAAATTTCTTCATTTTTGAAGATAATAATAACTGATGATGATGATGATGAAAGTGATGAGAAGAAGATATCAAGAAGGGGGGGCCTGAAGAAGCTTAATTTAGATAATAATGAGTTATAATGGTCTCCCAAAAAAAATGCCACATATTTTTGGAACACGTTCACCCAGGTACGCTTTGTATAATAATAATAATGAACACTATATTGTATTAGTTTTATTTAAATCTGCTCTGCCTTGCCTGCAATTTATTAATTTTGCAATTATTATTATTTTTTTTTTAAATTTTTAATATTTTTTTTGTTTAATTAATGTCAATTATTATTAAATATTTGTTGTTGAGAATCCTAATTGAATTATTTGTTTTTTTTTTGTTTATATAAATGTTTTACAGATTTTTATTAAAAATTCCATATTTTTAGTGTTTTTATTTTTATTAATATTGATATTATTCATTTTATGGTCACTAAAGTTTCACCGATCTTGTGGTATACGAATTCCTCGAAGAACTTTGCTTTGCTGTAATAAAAATAAACCGAAAAATTAATACACAAAATGTTAAAATGCCTCGAAATAGGGCGCTACAAAGAAGCCTGAAGTGCATTTATGAAAACTAAAAAAAAAAAGGGAAAAAGACAAATGTTTATGAAAGGGCACCACCAAAATGGGGATCGAGTTAAGCAACGAAGGCTACATAAAAAACTTGCCATTGTGCCCTTTTGTCCAATAGCTGAGCCTAATTGTCTTAAATTGATTTTTGATTGGGATTTTAGCCAATATCTTAAAAACTATTAATCCAATCGATAATTGGAGGCGATTTTTGTATTTTTCGCGTCCAAATTAACTTATAAACTGAGTTTTATCGAAATTGGAGACAAAAAACTTTGAAAAAATCGAAAAATTCGGAATACATTTTTTATTTCGGAATTTGATAAAATTTCGTATATATAATAATTTTGATCCAAAAAATCCAAAAATCTGGTTCATTTGACGATTCATCGAATATTTTCCAAAATCGTATACTTTTTGGGAAAAATTTTCTGCGATTTCTCGAGAACTATTATTCTTGTCTCCAAATGAACCGAGCTTTTGTAATTTTGGATATTTATGTTCCAGTTAAATAAATATCAGGACTGATTTCACGAATATCCATCTTATTGGACTATTAGACAAATATATTTTCTAAGAAATTGTCTGAAATCGATTCGACAAATCATTCTTCGAAGGGAATTTTGAACGATATCGCAAAAATTATTCATCCAATCATCGAACCTGCTTTGTATTATTGATCAAAGACCTCTTACCTGATACTGTGCTTCTGAATCAATGGTACCAACAACAACAACCAATTGATACTGACGTGCTTTCATAGCGGATGGTCCTTTCCGTAACAATCGTATACCTTGACTCGCTGTACTGTTCGTATTCAATTGTGCCATCTGTTGTGGTGAATGACTTGGATCCAATATTAACAATTGTATGGTACCACCGTCTCTAACACATTCTACACCCATGATGGTACGACTATGGCCTTGATGTTGTAAATATAATGGGGGCAGGAATTCTTTGCCACATTGAAAATAATTGAGTACCCATGAAAATAATTCTGGATGTGTTCCATCCGCACCCGTCGGTCGATAGAAATCAATTAATTGACATTTGATACGCATTGATGATAGTAAGGTGAACACCTCGGTTGCACCAATCCATTTACGTGTATTATGTAAACGGCATCCTAATTGTTCTGAACCTTGTAAATCAAATCCTTGTGCCCATGCGGCTTCAATTAACACCTACATAACGGATAAAATATATTTATGTACTTGCTTTTGAAATTAATTCAACTTACATTCCAATTTTTATTTTAGAGGTGAACAAAGCCTTAAAAACCAGGGACATAAAAAGTGGGAACGAAGGCGGGAAAGTTAAAATCCCAAAAAGATACAGATAAATTCAACCCTAGTAATAAAACACCATAAATTACATTCTGGGGCTTATAATTAATAATGCACTTAAGCCCTTAGTCGAATTGATCTTCGATTATGTGCATAAGTCTACATTTCTAGATAAAATATGCTTAAAAATACGTACATTAGTTTTTAAAATTCTATTTCAAAATGGAAATTTCGCAATTTTCGCAAAAAATTTACCTGTAGCCTTGAAATACTAGGAACTGCAGTACGAGGTGGTAACTCTCCTTGTGGCGTCCATAACTTCCGATACAACAAATCATTATATCCAGTATGCGTAAGTAATGAGGACAACAACATCTGAGCATTTCGATAACCACATCCCCAGCCACGATCACCATAACTTGAAGCATAATGATCCACATAGGTACATGTTAAACATTCTGGGCCCAAAATCGCTCGTACTTTTTGCACAATATGTTTTGTAATTGAACTGCCATCATCGACACCATAACTTTCGGCCGCACGTAATTCTAATTGACGTTCATAATAATCAGCTACACTCATTTCACCAGCGTAAACAGCGCGTTGCATATTTGCAACACTTTGTTCACGGAAATTACCTTGATTATCCATTCCATATTGAGCACGTAACAGATCGAATTCATGTTGTTCACGAACACGTTGCGCATCGCGCCGTGAATCATCACAGCCGGAGGCACTTCCATTGGCCGTTGGAAAATGTTCTTCGACGTGCCGTGCAACATCGGATGCTCCTAAAACATAAACATATTGCAATTCGTGATTATAAATTTTGAACGAATCGAATGTTTGCTTCTTTGTTCAATATCTTTTAGACGATTAGTTACTCACCTAAAAGCGTTCCACAAACAGGACAACTGGTGGTTGTTGGGGTTGTCGCACCAGCCACCGAAGACTGTTGTGGGGACGATTGTTGTGGACAACCTGGACTAAGAACGTCACGATGTTCAATGTTTACGTGTAATTCTAAATCGCTAGCTGCTTGAAATGAGCGCACGCATAACGGACATGGATACGACGCTAATTCACCGTTAGTAGCCATCGAGCTAGTTGAACCCGATAACATCGGTGATGTTAAATCGAAATGTTGTCGATTTATATGCTCCTCGAGGCGTGCGGGATTCTCACCACGATGTGGACACAAAGGACACTGTAACTGTGGACTTTTATTATCACTGCTTCCGCCGCCCAACATTTCGGATGCGTTATGCTTTAATTTTAACGCTAGCTGTGATCGATATGGAGAGCCTTCGCCACCCCCACCATAGCCACGACCAACATTAACGTTGTTACATGATGTTGATCCATTGTGTGTAGCGTGCGAAGCGGTTGCCCCAGCTACACCGTGTGCCCCTTTATTATTGTCATCGTCATAATCGTCGTCGAGTTGCCAATTATGTGTGTCATCTGTATCATCATGGCTGCGCAGCGTCCATTTTGTGTTTAAATTATAGAGTCAATCAAATTGCTTTTTCTTATTTTATTAAAATAATAAAATTAAAAAACAAAGTTCTACAAAAATTAAATACAAAACTCAAAACATATTAAACGGGAAGCCCGTGACAGTAAAACTGCACTTATACGGATTTTGAAACTTCGCATATTAATCAATGCTATTTAACGATAGGATAAACCCTGGCACACCTAGTACATATTGTATCTATCCTTAAATAGCATTGACTCATACGCGAAATTTCGAAATCCTTGTAAGTGCAGTTATACTGTCACGGGCTCCCCGCTTATAATTTAATATTATTTGAAAATTTCCTTAATTTTTCCCTATTATCTAAGCCTCCTTCCATTAATGAAATTAACCTTTTCATATAGTTTAAATATCTAATATTTCATTCTGATCGGACAAAAATTGTAGCAAAAACATTATAAGAGTCATTTCCGATATTTATTCGATAAAATCGATGAGCAATTGCAAAGAAATTTTGTTATAAATATTATCGGAGATAATAAATGAGAACTCTAGGATATATCAAAATAAATTTCGATTTTTGCCCCAATTTCCTAGATCAGTTTTTTGTATTTTTAAAATACGTATTTTCGACTACCAAGTAGTCATCATCAGTAAGAATTAGCTAGTGATTACCGCTACCAAATTAGCAAAGAGTAACATTCATAATAAGAGTAATCACTAGCTAATTCTTACTGATGATGACTTCTTGGTAGTCGAAAATACGTATTTTAAAAATACAAGAAACTGATCTAGGAAATTGGGACAAAAATCGAAATTTATAAAGAAATTTTGGCAAAATCTTACTGTCAGTACATATATTT
Organism: Chrysoperla carnea; assembly: GCF_905475395.1. Classification (NCBI taxonomy): domain Eukaryota; kingdom Metazoa; phylum Arthropoda; class Insecta; order Neuroptera; family Chrysopidae; genus Chrysoperla; species Chrysoperla carnea. The sequence goes on from NC_058341.1 coordinate 5,042,220, forward strand.
TACATATCTTGCAAAAAAAAAGGATAATAGAGCAATAAATTTAAACAAAAAATGAAATTAAACTACAAAAAAGCAATATCAAACAAGCTTAAAACCCCCTGGAATTGTTTCAACAGCTTTAACGAATGATTTATGCAATAATACTTCCGGGTTCATAAAAGGACAACGGAAATGCGACCTATTTATAAAAAAAAAAAATACAAAAATGGGGAAACGTTTTTACCTAAGTGTGTTATCTTCATCGATAAATGTTAATAACTCATTTTCCGGTGTTAAATAATCCAAATGTACTTGATTAACATGTAATGTTAGCTCCTCAAGATTACCAGCAGCCAAATCACAAAACGGACACGATCCATGTCCATCGATATGATACTCTTTGGTATGTGTTCGCATTGAATCTTCGCTTAAATTTTCGACACCACATATTTCACATGTAAAACTAAGTTGATCGTCAGGGATATTCGATGCTGCCATGATTTCCGTGTATTGTTTATAATCGAAATTCTTAGATGTCCATTAAGAAAATTTGATAATTTATTTGAATTCTATTAACTGTATGATGAATTTTTAATTCGATTCATTCTATGTTTTCATTGTTTTTTATTTATTTTTAAATTATATTTTTATTAAATTATTAAGTTTTATTTAAAAATTCATTTCAATTTTATAACACATAATTGAAATAATAAAAAAAAAGAAATTGTAAACTCATACCCCCATAATAATATGTCATGTCATCGCGCATGCGTAATAACCGCATATAACACCGCAATATGAAACTTGTGTATTATGACCCCATATGAGCATGAGAGGTGGTTACCCATTTACGAAACGAATAACACGGAAGTGAAACCGGAAGCACTGTAAGTTATGATTTCATTCATAGATTTTATAACACATATTTATTATGCAACTCATCAATATTCAAAAATACGTCATACAGTATAACTCAAAAACGGTTTGAGATATTTCAGTTGAAAGTTAAGAACGATTTGACGAGGCATCTGACAAAAAAACCCCAAAACCATTTCTTACAGTATGACGGCCTCTTAACATATACTAATAAAACAAAAGGGCTGTCTGCAAATGGGTCCCTGGCACCTAGACCAAGGGGCTCCTCCATGCCCTCCTTGATGCCAACATATCACAGATGAAGCAATAGAATTTTGTCGAGGTGAGACGTCACGGAGAAAGCCCACATCTTCTCCGAATATATTTCTCCCAGGATTGTTGGTTTCAGACCCAAACATTCTAAATCTAATGCCCAGCAGATTTCTTCAGGTGCAAATAAAATGTATGGAGATTTCATCGTCCTTCACAAAGGTCCTACAAGGGGAATCATCTGAGATCCCCATGCTATGAAGGTGGTAGTTCTCAGTGTCTTGTTAAGAGTCTCACCATTCGCCTCAACTATACTCTAGTGAGTCTCAGAAGAGCACAATCAAATCGCCTAGCTGTCGCATGCCTTGCTCAGTCTTAGTAATCAAATTGGGCTTGTTGTAGCCATTCCTTGATTCGATAACTTACAGAGCATCTCCCTACGGGAATGACAGGCTCAGATGAAAGGGGCGTTTGAAACGACCCTTCTTCCACCAACGCTAGAGTGACCCGGTACCCAGATCAATGTGACTGCGTTATACAGTACCAGATATTGTGTCAGATTCTACAAATCTATATATATTGGACTATGGATTAATCCTGTAGCTTGGATAAAAAATTTTATTTATACACATCAAGCTTGACAACAGCTTTGATTATATTCTGAAATTATTTACTGTAAAATAGTACTAGGCTTTTTATATTGGAAGCTTATCTAAACGTGTATGGTCAGCTTTATAATGAATGAATAAAAGGCGCAATTGCATTACAATGTAGTTACCTAATAAATACTTTTATTGAATTAATTGCGTAATAAAAATCATTAATCATTTTAATGAAAACTTTTATTTACAATAAATACATTAACACAAAATAAATAATAACAAATTTTCATAGGAAACAAGGAAAATCCGCCGTACAATTGATACATTATTATTACTATAAAACGTCAAACAAAAAAATTGATTTTAAATTTTAAATCCCATTTTGCGCATACATTCTTTATGTGCCTCTATTAAATCGCCACATTTTTCTTCACCGTTTTGGATAATACTGTAACAAACAAATTTTTTAATATTTTACGAAAAGAATACTAAGAATAAATAATAATTTACCATTCATCACGAGCGCGTTTTGTTTCAGGACATGCACAACAGGGTTTCAATTTTTTTTGTTCCGTTTTATTTGGTTCAACAACTGAAATCGGTTGTGGAATTGCTTCAATTTCTGGTTGTTTTGCTGATGCGTTACCCATATTTTATTTTTATTTTTGTCGAATAACATCTGACAAATGAATCACCATAATATTGAGTTATATTCAGACATGATATTGACAGGTTAAGTTTTATAAATTAATATGCTTATTATTACATAGATAGAGCTACGGTATATAAAAAAATTTAAACTTAAGCGGTTTTATTTACAAAGTACTATATTCTGTTTTTTGGAAATTCAGTTTATTTTAATTGAACGAATAACTTTCAAGATATTGCTCAAACTTTCCCTTCTTTCACACAATATTTTCGGCGATCATATCAATGATCGACCACTTCGCAATCATCTTCAATACCCGCCCACTTCGCTGGGAAATTTCTATTTTAAAAGTAAAGACTAACACTTTATAGCCTACATTACCCTAGCTCTCACTTATCCTCGTTCCATTACACTCTAATACTTTTTATTATCCAAACTATTTAGTCTTTGCTTTTAAAGTAGAAATTCTCCGGTGAAGTATGCGAGTAACTGTATCATTACAAATTATAGCGATATTACTTATGTATGAGCTGTATTATTGTAAAGTTTCATTTAAATCCATCAAGTAGTTTTAATCATCATCCACTAAAGCGGGCAGATAGATCTGCTTTCATTATAAATTATAGCCTATGTGTTATTCTTATGTATGAGCTATATTATTGTAATAAAGTTTCATTCAAATTCGTTAAGTAGTTTTGCGTGAAAGCGTAACAAACAAATTAACTTTCGCTTTTATAATATATAGGGGTAAGGGATTAGGAAAAAAATACAAAGTAATCTTAAATTAAGATGAAAAATATTTTATTTTTAAAAACAAATTGATGCAAAAACATTTAATGTTATGCATTTTGAAAATATCAGAAGAGAGGCAAATCCATTTTAGATTTTGTTAAAGGCAGCAATATCAACAGATTGTACAAAATCTTCAAAATCTTGAATCTTCTCAACCAATTCATCGACGGATACTTTATCATCTTCAACAACACACATAATTTGTAATTTGTTGATACCATAACCAACTGGTACTAGTTTTGAAGCGCCCCAAACTAATCCATCCATAATAATAGTACGTACTTGTGTTTCCATAGCTTTCATGTCGGTTTCATCGTCCCACGGTTTTACATCTAAAACAATCGATGATTTTGCAATCAATGCTGGTTTCTTTGATTTCTTTTCGGCGTATGCTTTTAAACGCTCTTCACGAATACGTTCTGCTTCTGCATCCTCTTCTTCATCGGAACCAAAGAGATCGACATCATCGTCATCATCATCTTTAGCGGGTGGTGCTGTTGTTGTTGGTTTTGCACCGGCTTTAAGTGGACATGCCGCAGCTCCAAATGTTTGTTTTTCAGCTGGTGTGAATGATTTGATATGATTGTACCATCTTAAGACGTGTGGTAAATTGGCTGGTGGAGCTTTTCCCAAGTTGTCAAATGTTGTTAAATCGTTTTGACTGGCTACATAACTATAAACAAAGAAAAAAACATATGAATATACGTCTTAAAAGCCTATTTTTCGGTAAAAAAAAGAACGAAACTTCGAGAAAAGTGTCAACTTCCCAGACACCTTCCCGATTAACGATTTTTAAAGCTTTGCATTCCTCCAGATTCCAAATTTTGTTCAAGATCAAGATGAAAGTAAGTATAAATAAGTTAAAAGTTGCATAATATATCAGTTATTTTTGGTCATATACACGTGTAAAGAAAAACCGGAAAAGATACTCGTTTATTATCTACGGACCGGATCCAAATTATAATCGTGCATGAAATATTGAAATAAAAATAAATTTACCCATCAATGTAACTTCTATCTGCTAAATGTGAATTCAATTCTTTTAATCCTTTTTCAGTTTTAACATCTCCAAAAGCCATTTTTAAAAATTATTGTTTAAAATCGTTTTTTTTAATTTAGTACGGTACACACGCGGCTAATGTCCAGCTTGAAAAGAAAGTTCGTGGCATGTGAATGTCACTACAATTCATAAAATCGCGTGTAGGGATTTTAGTTTTTTAGCAATAAATATAGACCATTAAAATAATACCCCAAAATATATATAAGGTGTCTCAAAATAACCGCATTCGTTAGTCGTTACATAGAAATTTAAAAAAAAGACTCAATAAGAATGGTAGTTTTAACCCAAACAAAATACAATAATTGGATTCATTTTGAGTGACTGTTGAATTAGTAAGATCCGAAATATTACATTAAATTGAAATCCTTTACGGAGTTGCCTACTGGTCTTCCCAAAAGATTGTAAAAAAATGTAATTTTTCTTTTCTTAAAGCGTGATGTCTCATGTTAACATAACTTGTAGTAGATGATTAGCGTGAATAGAATATTATCTAAGATTTTTAAGCTTTTCTTAGATTTTTCTGAAGATCAGAGAATGAACGTAATTTTGGGGTAAACCAAAAAACCCACAGACTCGTGCTAACTCAACCCCATTAAAGGCATGGCCTACCCGTGTATCAGTGAATGATTTAAATCACAGGGAAAAACTATTAATTTTTCCTCAAAAAACTTAGAAAATATTCTGTTCACGCTAGTTATATCTACTCCAAATTCTTTTCGTTTTGTTTTTCTCAAAATTATTACTTTGGCAGTATCAATGATGGCAGTACTGCTAGTCTATGTTTAATATAAGTCTATGCGTTTTTTTGTGCAAAATGAAAATATGGTGAACCGAATGACAGCTACCAAGTTAAGAATTCGGAAAATACCATTTTAAGTTGTAAACAATTCTGTACGTATTAATTTATAATTTGTAATTATATCAATTGAATTAGCAAATTTATGTATTATTTATATCTATTTCTTGATTAATTTAATATATTTTATAATAATTAAATGGTCTGATTATATAATGTTTTTGATTTGAGTAGAGATCGATAAATATTATCATAAAGTTAATTTCGAAAATTTGGTAAATTATTTCAAATTTATCAATTAATATCCTAAAATATTATATTGACTTACGAAGATTATTAAATTTCTGAAGGTGCCAAAGACGTTCTTTTTCATCTCAATTAATGAATTAAAAGTTTACGAGTTAATCCGTCACTAAACCGATGTTTCAAAAAAGTATTCCGTAGCGAAAAACTATAATTGCTCGGTGTTTGAGTAGTTGATACTAAGAATGTTTTAAGTAATTCTAAATTTTGTTTTGTAGAAAAACATGCTAAGATTGTCATTAAGTAGGGCACTTTGTGCCTCACCTAAATGTACAAGCAATATTCGACCATACGCGGCAGAAGCTTCATCGCCACCAGTCCAGAAAATTGAAGTGTTCATCGATGATAAACCTGTACAAGTTGTACCAGGTACCACCGTTTTACAAGCGGCCGCTATGGTCGGTGTCGAAATTCCACGATTCTGCTATCATGAACGATTAGCCGTAGCCGGAAATTGTCGTATGTGTTTAGTTGAAGTCGAAAAATCACCAAAACCAGTGGCAGCATGTGCTATGCCTGTAATGAAAGGCTGGCGTATCAAAACTAACTCCGATTTGACACGTAAAGCTCGCGAAGGTGTTATGGAATTCTTGTTGGTTAATCACCCCTTAGACTGTCCAATTTGTGATCAAGGTGGTGAATGTGATTTACAAGATCAATCTATGGCTTTTGGATCAGATCGTTCCCGATTCACGGACATTGAATTCTCGGGGAAGCGTGCTGTTGAAGATAAAGATATTGGACCTTTGATTAAAACAATTATGACTCGATGTATTCATTGTACTCGTTGTATTCGATTCGCATCTGAAGTTGCCGGTGTCGATGATTTAGGAACAACTGGTCGAGGTTCTGATATGCAAATTGGAACATATGTTGAAAAAATGTTCCTCTCAGAATTATCCGGCAACGTAATCGATTTATGTCCAGTCGGGGCTTTAACAAGTAAACCATATAGTTTCACGGCACGACCATGGGAGACACGAAAAATTGAATCAATCGATGTTATGGACTCGATTGGTTCAAATATTGTGGTTACTATGCGTACAAATGAAGTTCTACGCATTTTACCACGCACCAATGAAGAAGTTAATGAAGAATGGTTGTCGGATAAATCACGTTTTGCTTATGACGGTCTTAAACGACAACGATTGGTTACTCCCATGTTGAAAGATTCCACTGGGAAATTAGTGAACACTGATTGGGAATCCGTCTTATTGGCGGTTTCATCCAAATTAAAAAATGCCAACCCAGAACGAATTGTTGGTGTCTCTGGTGGATTAGCAGATGCTGAATCTTTGGTTACCCTTAAAGATTTATTGAATAAATTAGGATCAGAACATCTTTACACCGAGGAATCATTCCCATTAGACGGTTCCGGTACTGATTTACGTTCTTCGTATCTACTGAATACGGGTATCGCTGGAGTTGAGGAATCGGATTTAGTTTTACTTATCGGAACAAATACCCGATTAGAAGCACCGTTGTTGAATACCCGAATACGTAAATCGTATATTCATCGTGAAACTAACGTAGCCGTAATTGGTCCAAAAGTGGATTTGAGCTACGAATATGAACATTTAGGCGATAGTCCAAATATTTTAGCAGAATTACAATCTGGTACACATCCATTTGCTGCAAAATTAAAGGCAGCCAAAAAACCATTGATTATTTTGGGTTCAGAGCAATTAAATCGTCCGGATGGTGGCTCAATTTTGGCACATACTTTGTTAATTGCTAACCAATTGAATCAACCGGATTGGAAAGTTTTGAATATATTACAAAAAGTTGCTGGACAAGTGGCTGCCTTGGATATAGGATATAAAGCTGGTGTTGCTGATTTAAAAGCATTAAATCCTACGGTGCTGTTTTTATTGGGAGCCGATGAGCTTCCAATTTCTAAAGATGATTTGCCCAAGGATTGCTTTGTGATTTATCAAGGTAAAAACCATTTTTTTTTTAGTGATTTGATTTGTTTCATTAGGGAAAACACAGAGGTATTTTGAACCTTTATACAAGATTATTCACGTTTCATTTTTCATTTTCGTTGATAAAATTAAATGGGAAAGTTAAAGATAATTTAAAAATGCGTATTTTTAGGCAAGACTCGATCGACCCTTTTCTCTAGTTATAAGCAATTGTAGTTTTGAAATATCTTTTTTCCGTAACTTTATTGGCTGAACGCTTAGGCCTGGCAGTAGATCACGACTATTGCAGGAGCTGCCACAGTGGTGACGAGGAGGAGACAATGTCTCATCTTCTCTGTCACTGCCCAGCTCTTATCATGAGGAGATGGACTTACTTGAGCCAGCCTATCTTTGACGACCTCTCCGACCTAAAGTCAGTCGACGTCAAAGCCCTTCTGCTGTTCTTAAACAGCTCCAAATGGTTCATGGAGTAGTGGCGGAGGATGGGCCAACCCATTTACGGTATCATAACGGACACTATGGTCTAAGTGTGTCCCATCCCAGGACAGCCACTATAACCTGTGGCTTGTCAGCCTTTTTGATATTAAAGATTTTTTTTAATTTTTAAAAGGTCATCATGGAGATGCAGGTGCAGCATTAGCTGATGCAATACTCCCAGGTGCAGCGTACACAGAAAAACAAGCAACATATGTGAATACTGAAGGTCGTGCACAGGAAACACTAAAAGCAGTTACACCACCGGGCTTAGCACGTGAAGATTGGAAAATTATTCGAGCATTATCACAAATTATGGGTAAAACATTACCATATGAAACATTAGATGAAGTACGAGATCGTTTAACAGATGTTGCACCAAATTTAACACGATATGGTGAAGTTGAATCTGCAAACTTCTTTGATGTCGCTGCTAAATTAGCTCAGGTATATCATTTCGCGATCTTCCATCCCTTCCCTAGTTTATGTAAATAATAATATGTATTTTTTTCTTTTTTTTGTACAGAAATCACTGAATAAAATTAGCTCCAGTCCATTAGATGTGAAACAAAAGAATTTAGAAGATTTTTATATGACGAATTCAATAAGTCGAGCATCACCAACCATGGCTAAATGTGTTGCGAAAGTAATTAAACAAAAAACAGCGTCCACAGCGTCTTAGATTCAACTATTTAGTTTAATTTGTATATATAAAAACAAAAAAGAAAAACCTGAAATCCATCAAATTTAAAAGAAAACCAAAAATAAAATGGCGATAGTTCTTCAGTTTTATTTTATCAATAAACAATCAATGATTTATTAAGAACTTTAATTTTATATTTATTTGTTAAAAATAAAGTCTAAACAAATTTTCATAAGGCGTATATAAAAATTTAGCTCTAATAATAACCCATAATTCAACCATAAATTTTTGTGCTTGTTGTCCAGAACCAGCCCATATTTAAAAGTCATTTCAGAACGACTGGAAATTTGTGAAGCTATTCTCAAGGTTGTGTTCCTTGACTTGAACTTCCCTTTTAGCGTGCTTGAAAAGACTATTGAGCGACTAAAGAGTGATAAGAGCTGTGATGTCAATTCGAAAGTTGACTGTCGTGTTTACGTTTTGTTTACATGCGTTTACATTGGATTCTCTGAAAAATTGTATTGATTGCTGCTTTGCGAGTTAAATAAACCAATCGATATAGAAAATGAATTGTGTCTCTGTGTCCAGATACTAGTTCAAAAGAACCAGAAAAACTTTAATTTTCCATGTCAATTGACGTGAATATCAGAAGAAAGTTGTTTGAAAATGCTTATCGCAAAGATACGATTAGAAAATGGAATTATCATTTTGTGGTAAGTACAGTACACGAATATTATTTAGCATGTAAAACTGTCATAATCCTAAACCTAAAATGCCAATTCAATAGGGAATATTCATGTAATTTTTTTATATTTTTAATTCATTGAAAAAAAAGGGGGTACTGCCACCCTTCCCCCTTGATCTTAGATACAGTGCTTAAGTCTATATTTTCGGGAAAAAAGGGCAAATAATAAGAAAAACAAATTTATATTAAAGAATAAAATATTTATTTAATAAAAATACAGAATCCGACAAGGAATGGTTAGTATTTTTAAATTAATAATAATGGAGTTTAACCTCCGTTTTTCAGATATACAGTGTGTCCCCGGATAGAGGTAACTATACTTGTAAATTTTCTTATTTTGCATATTAAGAAAAAAAGTCATTCTTTATGAGAAGTTTTGTTTATTATGAAAAGTATGTAGGAATATTTAAAACTTCTTAATAATGTACAGGGTAGCCAAAAATTTGGTATCACTATTTTTATTTTTGGTAAACTACCCTTCATTTTTATAAGTTGGCGAAATGTTACTCGCAATTAAAAATTATGACTATACAAAATATCTAGAAGATCCGTGCACTTTAATTATAGCATCAGTTTTTATTTGAACAAAAACTCTAATTATAAAAAAACGTAAGAAAGAAAATAATAATAAATCAATTAACATGTACTATCCGAGAGTGTAATTTATTGTGGACTAGACTAGAAAATTAAAAAGAAAATTTATTTTATCGGATAAACATTCAATAAGAATGGAATTGTCAAAGTTGGAAAGATCTTCTTAATATTTTGTATAGAGTCATAATTGTCAACTTATAAAAACGAAGGGTAGTTTACCAAAAATAAAAATGTGATTCCAAATTTTTGGCTACCCTATATATTATTAAGAAGTTTTAAATATTCCTACATACTTTTCATAATAAGCAAATCTTCTTATAAAGAATGACTTTTTTTTTTAAATGCAAAATAAGGAAATTTACAAGTATAGTTACCTCTATCCGGGGGGACACTGTATATGGTTACTTAAATACCAAATATCTTAAACCAAACCAAAAACTATGATGTTAAATAAAAAAGATATCTTGCTAAAGTTTTAAATTTAACATAATAACGGATTTAGTGTAGATCCAATCATTCATACCTACAAAATCAGCAATGGTAACATTTAAACGTCCTGTGGGACCTGGTGATTGTGCACGTAACCATTCTAACAATGTTTTTAATAATTTCACTGCACATGCTCTCTTTAAATTTGATGTAAAATTTTTTGCTATTAATTTACCATCTGGTGTATAAATACATTGTGAAACGTAACCATAATTGATATTACGTGTTTTTAATCCTTCATCTAATTTTTCAAATAATATCTTGCTATCGGTTGTATCTGGCCATGGCGTTGGAAATTTATCAAGATTCCAATAGGGATTTTCAGTTTGTCGATCTCGATATATTATTATCACCTAAAAAAAGAGATAAATCAATGATATTTTTGATGAAAGAGACGATCTTTCTTTGACGATCTCTAAGTCTGTTGACGTCAAATGACTCCTGCTGTTCTTAAACAGTTCTATATGATTCATGGAGTACTGGTCGGGGATGGGCCAACCTTTTTCGATATCATAACGGACCCTTTGATCTAAGTACGTTCCATCCCAGGATGGCCACTCCAACGTAATCTTACCTACTCCTAACTCAAATATACTCAACGTAAATTACTTGTTTGACATCATAATATTTACCTGACATTTTTTATCATTTGTTAAATAATCTAACGTATAATTTTGTACATCATCAGGATCATAATGTAATAAAGAATCCCCAAATATCTCATCGATTTTATTCAACAAATATTTATGATTTTTCGGCTCAAAACCATAGAAATGTTGTAAATCCAAAATAACAATTTCACCAGAATGTTTTGTGATGAATTCTTGAACTTGATGAAAACTATCGGTAGCATTATCACCATATAATGCATGACATATGAATAGTTCATCGGTGTCTTTTTTTGTAGCCAGGCGGTAATCTAAATATCTATGAAAATATCAATTTAGCGAGACTTAAAGAATTTTCGTCGTGTGTTAAAAGGTGTACTTTTTTAAGTTGATATTGCTTGAAATTCGATAAATAAATCGAGGAAAATGCTTCAAACGTACCGGCATCGAATTCGATCTAAGTTTTCAGGTTCAATTAAAACCTCAATCTGATTCATAACTGACAAACATTAGATGAACGCTTTAAATTGCAAAGTTGTTCTTTATAAATACGCAATCATTTTTTGTTTGAAACATTTTTTTGTAAACCGAATAGTTTAGCCATTAATTGATTGCAAAAATCTAGCTTTTTGTACGTTCCCTGGTGGAAAAAATATTTAAATAAAGAATAAGTCTTAGAAAGAATTATGGAGTAGAGTAAACTTTTCATTGAGCTTGAAAACCTAGGTCAAGTTTAATGTCTGCGTAAGATATACCCCTACACCCCCAACATTTTTCGCTTGAAGCATTTTTATCGATATAAGAACATCTCTGCGAAAGTATAATAATACCTTATACCATTTTCCAATTGAGTAGCTGTATCATCTTCTTGACAACGTGACCATCTTGAAATAAATGATTTTAATGGTTTACCAAGGATGGCCATCTTTTGCATCCATTCTTCGGCATCCGGAGCAAAATCTGAATTCGATGTTATAGTATATGTTATACTATCATGACTTCCTACATAAAAGTTTAAAATAATTTTAATATTTTTTTACTAAACGGCGCCGTTCAACTATCGACCTCAACTATATTCAGACATTCAATCATACAGCTAAAGAAATAACTTGGATCGAGAACATTTAACTGTTTGCCTAGTCTAGTTATTTAAATTTAGTTCCAATTTCTGCTACGCGGCGCTGAAATTCACACCCTGCCAATATGGCGTAGCAACTAATAATATTGTTAGTGTTTCTCACAGTTTGATTGCGTTTACGCAAAAAAAAGTATAATAGAAGATAATATCTTCACCAATGAATTAAATAAAAGTGCAATAAAACAAACCTGGAATTGCTAATTGATAAAATGGTACTGTTTTTAAATGATCTGGTAAATTACCCATCCAATTCGATAAATCACTAAGTAATTTTTCAGCTAATTCTGGTTCATATGCCATTACGTGAATCTTATTAGAATTATTACAACAACCATAACATGTAGAACTAAATAAACCCGAACAAAAGGCCCAACAATACTCCATAAATATACAACGATTATCTTTACACTTAATTTTCATTTTTTTGTATGACACTTATTATTATAAATGATAATAAATCTAGGATTCATCATCATCAATCCTAATTATCTTCATATACTCAACATTTTTTCCTGATAATTAGTTTTGTTTTTACTAAGTATAATTATTTTCTTTTTTATCATTTTTGTATTGTGTTTAAGTTTCTTTGTACGGTTAAAAATTCTTTGTTACGTATAATTTATCAACATTTTTCTCTTATCTTAAAAAAATTAACCCACTTAAAATTTGAATGAAATATTTCTGGGTACTTATGTCATAATAGAAAAGCAAAACAAACTTATTGTTCTAGCTGTCATTACTAGTAAATCGGCGAAGTGTGTAAAGTCTGAAGGTCATTTATAATAGTAGGATTCCGTTGCTATGTCCTGTCATTTACTGAAGAAAGAGCTACATTTCTAATCAGTAAAATTTATAAAATTTAAACCCTGACTGTTTTTTTTCTTATAACTCTCTCTAAACTAAATCGATTTTCTTAAGAAGCTTACCTATAGAACACTCTCGTCAAGTTAGTTCATCCGTTTTGGAGCTACGATGCTCCGACACACAGTGATACATACGTCAAACTAAAACACCTATCTTTTTGCGTCTTGGATTGAAGTGATTTTGATTAAACATGTCCAAGAAACATCGCTACAAAATCTCCTTTCAAGTGAAAAAAAAACTGCATTCAAATCGATTCCATTCCAGCTTTCATTACTAACAAATCGATGAAGTGTGTCTGAAGGTCATTCATAAAGTAGGATTATGTTGCTATGTTCGGTCGTTTTCCGAACCAGTGAAATTTACAAAAGTTAACCTTCGATAAATGCGGTTTTTTTCTTGAAACTCTCTCCAAAACTAAACCGATTTTCTTGAAACTTGGCTATAGAATGCTCTCGAAGTCTCGATCAAGCCGGTTTATCCGTCTAGGAGCCGCTACAGACAAACACACAGATACATAGATAAACAGGTCAAACTTAATTTGAATATTACCATCTCGTCGTCTAAATTCGAACTACTGAAAAGGGTATTAGTAAACTGGTAGTTTAAATTGGAACTACTGAAAACGGGGCTATTTACTGGTTTTATTAGTACGAATAATTACTACCAGTTTGCGGGTTGCAAATCAAAGTTATCAATAATTTAAACCCGCTTATACTCATTTACAAACTAGAAATTTAAAATTCGTCAATTTTTTTTCTTATAGCGTTTAGCCATATCATTTATGGTTCAAAGTAAATCATGCAATCAAATAGAAAACAAATGTTGGGAAAAATAAATGCACACACAAATCGGAAAATTATATGGCGTTTATTTAATCTAAAAATTTAAAAAAATAATGTAATACTAAAAGTATTATTATTTCGAGTAACTTTGGTACTTTAAAAGCCGTTTTTGGTCGACATATATTTGATTAAATCCACAACACGATTCGAATATCCAACTTCGTTATCATACCATGAAATCAACTTAACAAAAGTTTCATTTAACGATAAACCAGCCCCTGCATCAAAGGTGCTTGAATGTGTGTCTCCGTTAAAGTCTGAGGATACAACTTGATCTTCTGTATAGCCTAATATCCCTTTCAAATGTCCGTTAGCAGCTTCCTTCATTTTCAATTTAATTTGATCGTATGTTGTGGGTGTTGCTATACGGGCCGTTAAATCCACCACAGATACATTACAGGTGGGCACCCGAAATGCCATACCAGTTAATTTACCATTTAGATCAGGTATGACTTTACCCACAGCTTTTGCTGCACCTGTCGATGCTGGTATAATGTTTTGAGCGGCACCGCGGCCTCCACGCCAGTCTTTACTTGATGGACCGTCCACAGTTTTCTGTGTGGCCGTGGTTGAATGCACTGTTGTCATCAGAGCTTCAATTATTTTAAAGTTGTCATGTAATACTTTAGCTAATGGAGCCAAACAATTTGTTGTACAACTTGCATTCGATACAATGTCCATGGCTGGATCGTATTTTTCATTGTTAACACCCATCACAAACATTGGAGCGTCCGGTGATGGTGCCGATATAATAACTTTTTTTGCACCAGATTGTAAATGTGCTGATGCTTTTTCGATTGTTAAAAAGACACCAGTCGATTCTACGACATAATCTGCACCACTTTTGCCCCATGGTATTGCAGCCGGATCTTTTTCATTTGTTACGTAAATGGATTTTCCTGTAGAAAACATTTATTTTGATTAATTGAAGATTTGACGATGGAATATTGATAAATATAGCTATAATAAAGCGAAAATGAAGAGTACCAATTTTGGAATTTGTGACTTACGCAACAAAATCAAGGTATACTTATTAAAATGGAAAAATACCAAAAATATACGTACCATTAATAAATAAACAACCCCCTGTAGTATTTACACATCCTTTATAACGGCCATGAGTAGAATCATATTTAAACATGTAGGCCATATACTCTGGTGTAATAAACGGGTCATTGATATGCACGACCTAAATTAGACAATAAATACGACAAATTTATCATATTGGAAATTACAAATTTCATAAATAAATATTTCTCATTAAAGTTTTGAATTCTTAGGTAAAAAATACTGGTAAATACAAACCTCTACGCCTTTTTCAAGTGCTGCTCTAGTTACTAATCGTCCGATTCGACCAAAACCATTTACACCAATTTTTACCATTTTCAAGCAAAATGAATTTACGCTACAAATTTAAATATGATTCTACTTATTTCCAAAAACATTTATCAAACAAAATATATTTTAAAATAATTATTGCTATGGAATTTTTACAAACTAGATATTATTTTGTAGAAAAAATTTAGAAAATTCTGCGATATTTCAACAAAATTCTATGATTTTGATTTTCTGATGGATAGAAGTCTTTTTATGGGACGTGCCACTTCGAAAGGATTCTTGTATTTTCTGTAAATTTTCTTTCTTCACAAAAGAAAACAATTGTAATTCCCGCTATTTTACTATAGTCCTCTACAGTATTTTCTAAACACTAATCATTTGTCAAAAGTATATTTTTGTTTTCGAAATGTCAAAAGCGAACAAATAGAAGAAGGAAATGGAATAGAAAATTTAAGGAAAATAATGAAAACATGTAATTAAACTACTTCGAACCAGTTTGAATTGCTTGGAAATGAATAAAGTAATTTTTTGCAGCAGTAATTAGAAATAATTATGACAGAAATGTAATGAATTTTTTAGGACGAAGAAAACAATGGCCAATATATGGACACAATTGACGCAGCTTTACACGAATTAGGCATGCTAGGCTCCGTAACAGATGCACGATTACAATATTTACAAGAAATAAGTAAATGTTCACGAATTATACAAAAAAATTCACGTTATGTGACAAATGTTAGTTGTGGATTCCGTATAAAACCAGCGTGTGATTATAATCGCGTTAAACCGTACACGGTACGAAATAAAAACCGTGAGGATCGTTTAAGTGTGACTGCAGGTGGTGGTTATCGTGAAGAACGACCACGTACACGTAGCGAGAATGCGGATGCTCCACCTGTCGCTGGTATAACAATTGCTCCATTTATTGTTGAGACCGTTGTCGATATGGCGATTGATTTATCAAAGAAAGCGTCAACATCCGTTGACAAGAAACGTATTGGCTTAAAAAAATCAAAATCATTGGAAAATGTACGGATTGAGAATGATAATGCGTCTCAACCCTCACATGAAATGGAGTTTGTATCAAGTCGAATACAACGATTAAAAATGAATGATTAAAATTAATCGATTCGGCAATTCTACAGTTTCTATAATCCCCTTTAGTTAATAATTATTTTCCGATTTCAATATTGTAAAAATTAAATGAAGTCTCAAAAAAATTTCGATATTTAATCATATTTTGTCGAATTCTTCAAATTTGATTACGATATCGTATGAATTGTGGAATTGGCCAATCGATATGGGAGCAATAATCCAGTTTTTTTGGTTCTTTTAGTCAATTAGCTCATTAGTTTAAGTTTTAATGGAAATTTAGATTTTCCAATTTTCTCATATATTTTATGTTTGTTTTTTTTTTTTTTATATATAAATGATGAAATGTTGCTGTAAACTCGTATAAAGCGCAGTTCTTCGGTTTTCGTAGCCCCTAGATTTCGCCATTATATTATATTTTAAGAAGTCTTAGAAACTCTGCACCTTTTGTTTAAATTATTTTTTAATGGGTTAACTACAAAGAGGGAGATGTATAGATTAAGATGGCCCACCCAGTATGTCTGAACAAGGTGCTAACTCCGTTTTGCCTAGTCATTACATTTTATATTTTTACCAAGTTGGTACTGGAATCAATTTTGATGCAATTCTCCTCAAGATAGTCAAGATGCTTAAAGAATAAATAGCGGCTGAGGGCCCAGAACGCTTAGGCCTGGCAGTGTATCACGACTACTGCAGGAGCTGTCACAGTGGTGACGAAGAGGAGACAATGTCTCATCTTCTCTGTCACTGCCCAGCTCTTGTCATGAGGAGATGGACTTACCTGAGCCAGCCTCTCTTTGACGACCTCTCCGACCTAAAGTCAGTCGACGTCAAAGCCCTCCTGCTCCTGTTCTTAAACAGCTCCAAATGGTTCATGGAGTAGTGGCCGAGGATGTGCCAACCCATTTACGATATCGCAACGGACCCTATGATCTAAGTGTGTCCCACCATAGGACAGCCACTCTAACCTAACCTATTATCTCCGTGATTTTCGGCTTTTTTCCAAATAAATTTTGTTTAATTTAACAACAGCTTGGGTCACCCAAATCGTGCGATTGAACACTATATTTATCAAATTATCTATTTGAAGCTCTTTTTGTAATTTAAAGTCTACGCTAGTTACGTAATAATCTCCGAAAGTTGATTAATCAAATCAAGAGGCTACGAAGATCGTAGAATTTCCTTAAAAATAGTCCATACATGAAGATATTTTCAAAAAAAAAGAAGCCTTGACATACTCGTATTTTAAAAATAATACAAAATTTTAAACTTTCATACTTTTTTCTACGGATTTTCATAGAAATTATAAAAAATAAATATTTTTGGCCTAAATGAATTTTGTTAAAATGTCTTCACGAATGGCCCGATTAGATTTATGTTGAAAAATATATTATGTTAATAATTGTATAGTCAGTTAATGTGTTATTATGAATTTTTGAATAAATGTAAAATTTTTCAAAAAAAAATTTACTGATAAGAAGTTGAAGCTGCAATCAAAATATCCTAGATATATCACTTTGCCACAGGGCCGTATTAGCAACGTTGAAGGGCGTATTGTTTATTATTTTAAAAATATAAAAAATATTGTTTCCTCAACAACCATTGAAATGGATAAATTATTATCAAAACTAATAGATGGCCCTACACGAATATAACGTGTAGAGCTACCTGGAGAAAGGCACCTTCAGAGTACCAAAATAGTAAAAATCTTACAGGGAGTTGCAGATCTGTTTTAAATTAAAAACTATAATCTGTGGTCTTTATTACTTCGCAAAATCGATTCATCCCGTTTTACCCTGATTTTTAAAAAATGTTTTTACAAGTATCTAGTTTGTAGAAATTCTATGGTAATTTTTAATGACTGTCACGGGTAGATTCTTTTTATATAAAAATCGGGATATAGCAAAAAAAATTTTTAATTTTAAATATGCCTAAAATTGGTATAAATGGTTTTGGTCGAATCGGACGAATGGTGACTAGGGCAGCCCTTGAAAAGGGTATCGAGGTTTGTAATTTTCATCAAGTTAAAGCGAAATCCTATGGAAATTAGTCTAAAAGATGTAGTGATCTAAAACGGTGGAGAACTGAAACTATAGTGTAAATGGTACTACGATATCAGACAACGGCTCTAATTGGGATAACAGGAAGGGTAGCTGTTCCCTGTAAAAACTCGAATGAAGAAAATGAAGTGACTTCACTTCAAATCCTGAGGAGAAAAGGCGTCCCAAGTTTATAAAATCAATAATTTATTGATTTCTGGCTAATTTCATTACGACAGATACAAATTTAATTTTGTTGGATAAAACAATTTGGTTGTCAAAAATTAATTTAAGTTTTCTTATTCGATAAATTTATTTTCTGTCCAATTTAGGTCAAGCATATCAATGATCCGTTTATTAAACCAGATTATATCGCCTACATGTTTAAATATGATTCGACCCATGGTCGTTACAAAGGATCAGTGGAAAATAAAGAAAATACTCTAGTTATTAATGGTACGTATTTTACCCCGACGACGGCGAAGGCTATGTGTTTGACAGGATGTATGTAGAAACTATGTATGTTTGTTCTTCTGTTCCCTTATCCAAACTACTTATCATAATTTAATAAAGGAAGTATCGTTGCAAGCGTCTTGATCGTCCACTGGTTATAGGCAATGTGACGTCAAGTAGTGCCGGGTTTTTATGTGCTGAACTTTATTTCAGCCTGTAGTAGCCTATTTTCATGTTTCTAATAAAAATATATTTTATAGGAAAGCCCGTTAATATATCAAATGAAAAAGATCCAGCTGCAATACCTTGGGGTAAAAATTGTGTAGATTATGTTGTAGACTCCACTGGTGTATTTAAATCAATCGAAAAAGCTTCAGGACATTTAAAGGGTGGTGCAAAAAAGGTTGTTATAACAGCACCATCAAAAGATGCTCCAATGTTTGTGATGGGTGTCAACAATGACAAA
This sequence comes from Chrysoperla carnea, assembly GCF_905475395.1. Lineage (NCBI taxonomy): Eukaryota > Metazoa > Arthropoda > Insecta > Neuroptera > Chrysopidae > Chrysoperla > Chrysoperla carnea. The sequence goes on from NC_058341.1 coordinate 5,061,236, forward strand.
TATGAATCATCCATGGACATTGTATCGAATGCAAGTTGTACAACAAATTGTTTGGCTCCATTAGCTAAAGTATTACACGACAACTTTAAAATAATTGAAGGTTTAATGACAACAGTGCATTCGATCACAGCCTCACAAAATACTGTGGATGGTTTGTCGAAAAAAGATTGGCGTCTTGGTCGTGGCGCCTTACAAAATATTATACCAGCATCAACAGGCGCTGCCAAAGCTGTGGCTAAAGTCATACCTGATCTAAAAGGTAAAATAACGGGTATGGCATTTCGTGTACCCACATCCGATGTATCTGTTGTGGATTTAACAGTTCGTCTTTGTAAACCAACGTGTTACGACGAAATTAAATTGAAAATGAAGGAAGCTGCTAACGGACATTTGAAAGGGATATTGGGTTATACGGAGGAACAAGTTGTATCCACGGACTTTAATGGAGACACACATTCTTGCATCTTCGATGCAGGTGCTGGTATGGCTTTAAACGAGACATTCGTTAAGTTGATTTCATGGTATGACAACGAAGTTGGATATTCGAATCGTGTTGTGGATTTAATCAAATATATGTCAACCAAAAATGGTTTTTGATGTACTAAATTATTGTGAAAAATTTAATAAAAAAAAGGTTAATATTTAAAAAATTAACTCAGTTCAGATATTTATTAATTTTTTTATTAAAATTGAAATCTTAAAAATTAAATTTGAAATTCATGTGCAAAATTTTGTAAGACAAAAAAAAAAATAAGGGGGCGGAGTTAATTAATGAGAGGGATGATAAATAAAAATAATTTTTTGTAAATAATGATTTCACTTAAAAACAACAGTGTCTAACATAGCTGCAAGACACTGTACAATATTTGTAGTCATCAAAACATCAACTTTCTCTTCTAAATGTCGTTTTGGATCTTGTTTACCAACATTCTTGATAGCCAATTGTTCTGGTGTCATTTTCTCCTCTTCCTCCAATGATTTATTATAATTTTTCGCTAAATCTAACATATCTGAGACAGTGCCTTCATTTATACTACAATGTTCGGTGTAATCAGCCAATTGAAGACCATCCATCCAGGATTTTTTATGTAAATTCAATAACATTTTTTGCTCTAATTCATTTTTACGATAATTGATACTAATTGAATAATAATGTCGATTTAAACCGTGTATTAAGGCTTGTACACTTGGTTTTTGTAAATGGCCCAAATTTGATGTTGTTTGACGTGGTTCTTGACCCAAAACCATCATGTTGGGATTTATTAAACGGAATGCATCAATCACAACTTTACCTTTCACCGATTGAATTGGATCAACGACTACGGCAACAGCACGTTCTGATAGCGCTTCGAATGATTGTTGTGTGTTGATATCGACACCGGATAGCCAGCATCCGAAACCAGGATGAGAATGGTACCATCCAACAACCATTTCAGGTCGACCAGTTTGTTTTAACATATCTAACATTTTTGCTTGGAATACGGGATCTACAGCTTCGACACTTACACCCGTACCTAAGAATTTAAAAAATTATTATTAAAGTTTCGATTCGGATTTTTAGGAATCGAGTCCGTGCCAGTAAATTTTTATGGAAGCCGGTAGAAAATGTTTTTAGAAATTGTCTGAGTATACTCAACAAAATCATATTTATGTGAACTTGTGTTTTTTCGATTTACGCCCACCAAGTGGGGCAGAGGTCCCTACGTTCGAACTATTGAAAAAACTGTATATTTTGGACGATTTTTGGACCCTTAACTTTTTTTACCAAACCTCGCCGTTTTCGATATATAAGCGTTTGAAAAATTTATAAATTTTCAAAAGTAAGGTTAGGTAAAAAAATGAAAGAGCAGTTTCCCAGTGAAATTTTACTTTTATCGATATTTTTTTAGAGTAATCTGGGCCCAAAAACCCCGAATATTCAGTTAATTAGACTATTAGACACAAAGTTTTGAGGCATTAACTAAGATCGATCGATTAATCGATATCTTTTCGAGGTACTGATAAAAATTAAAATGTTTGCAAATTTTGGAATCTAAACTAGATTATTCATCGAATATTGCAAGCCTCGAAAGCTCAACTTAGCTTTATCAGATGGAAAACTAACCATATTACTACTCATAAAGAACGGTAAAAAAACAAACCTGTTTGGGGCATAGCGAACACATCAATAACTCGTACAGTATAATCATCAACGAATTCACCCAACATCAAACCCATAACTTCCATGGGAACACCAGCTCTTCCATGCTTTAACATTTTTAACAAAGCCAACGATGAAATATAAACTTGTTCGGCTGTATCCACAACTGGGGCATCGGATGGCGGTGGTGCTTGAGATAATCCAGTCATTCCACCCCCTAATCGTAATAACCGATCCATATTTTTTTTATATTCTAAAACCGGGAACAAAAAAAAAAAACAATAATACATAAACTTTGGGTTATCGAAATTTTCACTATTTTACGCCAGTAATATAAAACAAGTTTTATTCCAGTTAAGTGAATATATTAAATAATAATTTGACTTACATTTTATTAAATTTACAAAAGAAAATTTTAAATAAAACTAATTTTTATCCGTCACAACTTGAATCTGTGCAAGCTTCAATTCTGCAATTCACGTTATTATAAATCATGTGTGAACGCCACACAACCTCCGTATACAATCGCCAGAACAGTTTTTAGAAGACCATTGTTTTGGAGACACAGCTTTTCAAAGTTTTGCCAAATTTTTCAAGTTACACAATTACTCATCCACAAATGACATGCCTCACAAAGATGAAGTTAAACGAAGAACTGTTAATGCCCGTCTCATGGATATTCTAGAAAACTTTATCGATCCTCTAAAAACTGATTATCTAGCCTCAATTTGTTGCAAATTTGCCTACTTTGAAAATGATTCTATAACCTTTGATCAAAAACGAGTCCTTCCTTTCGGATCAAAATCGACAAAAAAACTTAAATAATGTCAAAATTTTTGAGTTTATTTTTATTTTTGAGAATCGTCGCGTCTGTCGAGATCGAAAACTTGGTTTTTACATTGCCTTTACATTACAAAATACATTTAAAAATAAAAATATCTTATTTGATGCAGCGTTTATGCCTTAAATTAGACTGAGGACACTGGCTGAGCGGCAAGCATGCTGAACGCTTAAGCCTGGCAGTGTATCACGACTACTGCAGGAGCTGTCACAGTGATGACGAGGAGGAGACAATGTCTCATCTTCTCTGTCACTGCCCAGCTCTTGTCATGCGGAGATGGACTTACTTGAGCCAGCCTCTCTTTGACGACCTCTCCGACCTAAAGTCAGTCGACGTCAAAGTCCTCCTGCTGTTCTTAAACAGCTCCAAATGGTTCATGGAGTAGTGGCCGGGGATGGACCAACCCATTTACGGTATCACAACAGACCCTATGGTCTAAGTGTGTCTCACCCCAGGACAGCCACTCTAACCTAACCTAACCTACTATTAGACTGAAGTATTTGGTTAACAATATTTTTTTGCAACTGTGAAGCAAAAAAATTCAATTTCACATTTACTGATTCATCGTTGTAGCTTGTGTACGGAGGTAAAAAGGTGTTGTTGGCATTAAAAGAAATATGGCGTCCATCTATGATAAACAAGACGAATCAACATTTACAGTTTTACCCAAACAATCTGGCGGGGGACCACATGGACTTGGTAAAGTTTGCCGTAAAAATTCATAATTAAATTCATTCATAAATTTCCAAAAACAAAAATGACCAAAAAAATTTTCTAACCTAAAAATTTTTTTTGCCGAATTTTCAGGTGATCCAAACGATCGTACATTACGTAAAGTTGAAGTTGAGGTAATGATACCGAAATTAATGCGAGATCGTGCTAAAGAAACTAAATGTGTTGATGAAGTTAAAGCTTTCACGGAATGTTGCAAAAGTTCGAGTATTTTAATGGTTGTGAAATGTCGTGCACAAAATTCAGCGTTAAAGGATTGTCTAGCGAATTGGTATAAGGATGAAGGATTCAAAAAGGAATGTACCGAAGAGTATTTATCATTACGTAGTGAATTTCGACGTACAGGAATACCGATTAAACGGCGTGTCACAAAAATCCAATCATCTATGTAAGTCGAAGATCGAAGTACATTTTCCTATTTTTTATTTTCTGCTAGTCCAATGAACGGATAGAATACGGTAGCTGTCCTGATAGCGATTTCAAAATATATTTCGTTAAAATTTGAAAATGCGCGAGAAAATATTAGTAATTAAATAACTTTTTCTATCTTTTTCTTGCAAAGTAACTTTTAATATGTAATAGTATGGCAGTAGCAAGTTATGACGTCACAACGTGCTATTTTCTTCTCTATTTATACATTTTAAATCCTTCATATTTTCGTAGTTTTTGATATTATCAAAAAATCGAACGAAAACGAACGTCAATGTTTATTCCTCTCGTAAAAAATCGATAAATTACAAATAAAAAGGTATTCTAAGCGACGTCCTTGGATTTCAGACCAAAACAGATTGATTGGACTAGTTTGCAATAAATTGATGAAAAATTCGGTTTTTTGGCACTCCTGATTTAAAACCGAACTTTAAATATTTAAAAACTATCTATTTTTGGACTTTTTGCCGTAAATATGATGATCTAGATTGTGACATTTTATTTTTCCCACGTAGTTTTTTTTGAAATAATGTTATTTAGGTTGATATTATTGTAATTGTTATAATTTAATTTGTTTATTTTATAAATTACTGTACATAGTAATTAATATTAAATTAAATTAAATAAATAAATAATTAAATTTGTATTAAAATGTTCATATTTTGGCACTTTGTGTTAAGAGATAGTTCAACTCAAATATTTTTAAATCTCTTTCTATAAACCCTCGGCTTAAGTATTCGTCATCCCCAAAAGGATACGACGTATATTTTACAAAACTGTAAGTTATATGAAAATCAGTTCAATCGTTCATCAAATTTACTTTTTATTTCCTAGACTTAGGTGGGGGAACGGAGGGATTACGTCTTTCTTAAAGTAAACTTTCACTGTAGGTATGTTTAAACTGCACAAGGTAATTGTTCATATTTTAAACACATTCCAAGATTATCTTCAGGTGATTCCATGCGTGCCGTTGACGTTGCACCAGGTCCAAATTGAATTCCAATATTAAACGGAGTTGTTGACGATTCAACACGGCATGCACTCTCTCCAGGTGGACATAACGATGCTCCACAGTGTGCGATATCACAATAACCTGGTGCTACATGACCCGGCAATAGAAATTCCTCTGAATCACATGGTAATACAATACGATCCGAGCACATTCTAGCTTCGTCGTAGAATAATGGTATTCCACCACCTCCAGAGCCTTCGTCATCGAATATATTTGTTGTTTGATTTTGTATTCCTTGTCCGATACGAAATGAATTCTCGTCGCATGGCTCGTAAACGATTGAACACATACCAGCCTCTTGTCGTGTACATATTGTGTACTCTTGATCGGCTAAACGGCGTCCATTATCCGCAAAGTTCATGGTTCGTATAATACCTACAAAAACTCAGTTTGATGACGTTTTACGATTAGAAATTTGCATTTCTGTTCACTTACCTGTAGTTCCTGTATTATATTGTAAACATCCTAGAGGTGCACGTCTATCGAATGGGATTTGTGTCACTTTTATCTCCCAAAATCGATCTATATTTGTTTTCGAAAAATTCATTTGTAAAGTTAATGGTTCGTTTAAATTTTCCACATCGAAGTAAACTGAAAATTTGAAATAGATTTAATAATTTGAAAAAATATATTATTGATTAAGTTGGCGCTCACTATTTGCAACTAGATTTCTGGTTCCTAATTTTATTGATTATTATATGTTTAGAGATCTACGAGTTTCAAAAAGATTAAGGCTTAGTAACCATCAGGTACTCGGATGGCTTACACAGCCAAGAATTTCTGTGGCAACTAATCGAACGAACTAATATGAACAACTACTTGAACAGGACAATGAAATATATAAGAGTCTTCTGTTCAAGCCAAGCTCGGCGAAACACTGCCCGGGAACATAACAAACTTCATAATACAAAAATTATGTGTGCACAATTCTACGCTTGTTCATCGAAAGGTAAGATTTGAAAGGATATTTAATGGAAAATCTTCTTAGCTATGTTTCAAGTACAAGTTTAGTGTTCCTAACTCGAAACTATAAGTAAAAATCGTATTTGTTGAGGTTTTTCAGTAAACAATAAATTTTTAACATGTCTAAATAGTTTAGGTTTTAACAGAGACAGATACCGAAGATTCAGTTTCGGTAGAAAGTTAGGTTTCCATCGGACATTAATTCTGTGATCAAGCTACATAAGAATCCCTTTTTTGTTTGAAACATTTTTCTCGGTATAGCCTGTTTTAAAATTATTTTCTTGAGATCTTTTATTAAAAATTACAGCCTTTTACATTCCACGTAGCTACGGTATATTGCCTTTACCGCGAGGTATACAGTATGTTGCCGTGTTCATTAATTTTCAAGGTCAATTTCAGTTTAACTTCAAAATACAAACCATGTTGTCCACTATTCAAGCCGCACATTCGTAATGGTCGATTATTTCCACCAGAAATAGTCAATATTTCTGAATCACAAACACCAGTTTGTCGATTTGGTTGTCCCTAAAAAGTAAACAAATATCACATTTTATAGGCAATAAGTATTACATTCATGTATATTAAATAGACTAAGAAAGTAAGATATCATTTTTTTCCCTATTTCGCACAGATTTTTTTTTCTCGGAAGAAATGAATAAACTGTTTATTTGTTTACAGGTAAATTTAAAAATTTTCCTAGTCTTTTTACATGACTTACCACACTAAAATGTATAAAATCAAAACGTATTTGACTAATTTCTGGATCAATTTTTTTGATTTTATGTACACAATTTATGGGACCACGTGATAATGCTGGAAAATCTGGACTTACTATATATGTTATATTATTGTAAACGTCTAAACCACATTGAGCTGTAACTGAATAAAAGCAATTGATTTATTTAAATGCAATTCAGGGGGATTGTGACCCCAAATAACTTCTTTGAATTGTTGCTTGTGTGAACATATTTTTTAAAATAAATACTTACATATACAACATACGCCAAAACCTAAAGCGCATTGACCGTGCGGAGATCCATTCTGTATTCGACATTCGTATGGATTTAAACATACGCCCGGTCGACGCTGATCATTTGATATACATTCATCGTCCACAGGAACAGGAAAGAAATTTAACACTGTAATTTTATAAAAATTAATTTTTAATAACTTGGGTGCAAAACAGAGCTTGCATCATAAGTAGCAGTGTCTACATAAGCTTTCTGCTTTCGAAAATATTAACATTCAGCTATTCACTCTTGATATCAAATGTACAGAGTGACAGGACACAAATTGAAAAAGTTCGACCGGAATGTTAATGGTAGTTTAGAAATGTAAAGAGAAATGGTTAAAGAAATCACTCCCGAGCTTTGAAGGAGTGTAGTTAGACAATTTTGTAAAACAACAAGTACATGTATAGAACACGAAGTTGAATACGTTCAGGCAAAAACAAACCGAAGATTCTATTCAGAAGAAAAAATTGTTCCTTATTCTAGTCAACAATCTTACGATTTAAATGGAGTACTTTAAATATGAATATGAAAAAAAAACAGACCTTTAGATTTTCGTGTCGTCGAATTATTAACTAACTTTGTTAAATTACTCGATAATTGTTGGTCATTTTCATGATCACTCCATATATCAAAATTTGGTAAAACTGGCGAACAATCATTCACAATAATACAAACACATAAAACAACAATTAAAATTCTATTATAATAATATAACAATCGATTTAACACAGGCATTTTTTATTTAAATTATTGAAGAAAAAAAAAAAAAAACAATAGATAAAAATATATTAAATTGGTCACATATTTTAGTAGATATTAGGACATGGGGAAATATGATAAACTAGACCTAGAAAAATATAAATTTGTAATAATGTGTAGGTCAGTGTTACTTTAAGTCTACTTAAATTATTACTTAAGTAAGAAATTCGTTTTATAAAGTACCTGTTTTTAATGTTAACTGGGTTGTTGAACAGGTATTTATCGGTATTGAGTATGAAAAAAATCTTTTATAAAACACAATTCATGTATGCTATTCCATAGACTAGCTAAACCGTACATTTTTCTGGGATAAAAATTAGTCTATGCCATTTTCTGACCCTCAAACTACCACTACCTATGCCTAAAAATTCATGTTGATACTTTGCTCTATGAAAAATTTTAACACATCTATTCCACGAGAACCATACATTTTACCGGGATTAAAAGTAGCCTATGTGCCATTCCAGACTATATTATATCTCTGTGCCAAATTTCATCCAAATCCGTTGGGTAGTTTTTGCGTGAAAGAGTAACAAAAATCGATCCATCAATTCAAACTTTCATGATTATAATATTTATCAGATATCAGATAACGATATTAAACCTGTATTTTATGAGGTGTATGGCAACGTCGACGCCAAGGGGAGGCATAGAAAGACAGCTGCTTTTTCTCTAAAGCTTCATAAAAGAAATTTGTGTGTTAGATCCGTTGTACGACTGGAGTTTACCCCTTAAGTTTTGTATAGTGTTCTGTGTCCGACATGTTTATACAAGCATTACTAAAAAGTTAAAGGCGCGCACAAAAAAAGTAACGAGGTCATTCTATCACTAAATTTTTACTCTTTATATTTTTTTTGTTATTGGTCTTGTCTCCAAACTTTGTATCCATCACGATTTGTGTTAAAAAAAACTGCTTATATTAATTGTTGATCGGTTTTTACATATTCAATACCGATGAGTGTCTATACTATTGTTGGATATTTCATTCGGTTATCAGTCTCTGACTAATATGATTGTTGATTACCGCTCGCGATGCGATTGAAACAAAATAACGGTACTCTTTTTCAGAGTATAAATTGAAGAAATTGGTAATAATGGGTAGGTTCTTTAATTTATTTTACATTCCAAACAAACGAGTATTATTGTTAGCCCAGTCTGTAATCTGTATTATTTAATTTACGAAATATTAGCGAAATAACAACATAATTAACGTTTAGCTGTGATATTTGCACAACGAGTGCTTAGCATGAGTTGGACAGTCGAAATTGTTTCACTTGTAGATGGCGAGACTATAGTTTGCAATCTCTCTTAAAAGGTTTGTGGCTATCTTAGATTTTAAGGGTGAAGTCAATAAGGGCTTCTTGAAAATTGGTTTTACGTGAAAAATAATAAGGGCAAAACTTTTTGAGGACAATGTTTTCAAAGAGTCATTTCTTTGGAACTTATTTAGCCAAGTTTGGATAATGACATCCGGGAACTTGGATAAAAGAAATAATTTCAGGGATACATGCCTAAGAGCTGTAACAAATTCCCATCGGAAAGAAATACGAAATGAATTGTTATAAATTGTTTTTGCCTTGTGTGGTCTCCCAAATGATTATTTGTATTTTCAATCAATGAAATTGAGATATACAGACTGGACTATATTATATTAATTATTATTAGAGGAGAAACTAAATATATGGTTCCTATATTTGTTTTTTAATTTTATTTTTTAACTGGAGGCCATGTTTCGATTTTATTTTCTTTGAATTCATAAACAAGCTGTTTGGGACAGTAAACGAGTTTAAAGATTCATCTCTGATTTTAATATTACGTTATTCCTGCTAATTAAAGAGATCCAAAGTTGCAGATTTCCTATTAAGAAAATTTCCTTTAGCAACTGAATGTTTTTGCAAATGTCAAAATTTTCAGGACAATATAATCTTGTTTTTTTTTGTGAATAAAAAATGCGTTATCCGATTCGTTAAAATAGTATTTTAGTAAAATGTTTGAATTAAATTATTCACTTTTGGGAATTCCATTATTTGCCATATTCACGTTCAGTATAATCGTATACTTATTATTCTTGGGATTTTGTAAGTATTCCCTTTTATACACGTATTCCTTTTTACAAGAATTTCAATAATTTTTAAGTGATATGGCTAAGAAATTTTTACGTGAATCGTTACTTGTGTTTTGTATCAAAAGATGGTATTCATCGATATGTTAAAAATTATGAAGGTTACCTAAATGGAAGCCCTAGAATCCTTGATAACACTGCCTGTTCGTATTGTAATTGTTTGGTAAATGGGTCTATATATTGTTGTCGAAAAAAACATAAACTTAATATAATTTATCATTATTTGTAAAAAGTATGGTAATATGTTTTTGAACAACGTGTTTCTCTAATTTAAGTGGTAACACTTTATAGAACAACCCTGTATACCTATAGGAATAATACATAAAAAATAAAATAATAAAACGCAGAGAAAATTTTAAGAATTTTATTTATAAAATTTGTGAGTGCATTAAACATTTTTTTTTTTTTGTATGTAAAATTTTATGTGCAAATCGAAAATTTTAAAATTATTTGTTTTTCCATATTTATTCAGACTACAGCCATTTTTAGTTGGCCAAAGTTAATTATTATTCTGGACTTATAAGTGCAGCAAGCAAAATGATTATTTGTCCGACAAATCTACTCTCTGTAAGTCGAAATTAACTCTAAAAAAAAATTTACGAATGTTTGCAAATTTTTAATTATTTTATAAATCAGAATTTTCATTACTTTTAAAGGAAAAATAAGTCTAGTACGAAACTTAACATCATATGAGACAAAGTTTTTAAGACGCATATTTGGACCTAATCAGAGTTTTAAAACTATTTAAAACTATAATTTTAAAATTTATTCAAAATACTTTTAAAAATTGTTTCAGTAATAAATGTTAGTTAAAATTTAAAACTCTTAACATTATAAATAGTTTTGGAACTACGATTTGGAATCTTCACCACACAGGTCAGGCAATTTTGTAATGGAAAATTCCATACGCCCAGGTGAAAAAAATATTTGATGAAATAATAAGTCTTTAAAACTGTTAGGAACTCAGAATTTCTAAACGTTTTTCGATCTGTCTAATTCAGAGTTATTCAGACAATTATTCAGTCTGAATTAGACAGTCCAAGAACGTTCAGAAATTCAGAGTTATTCAGAGTTTCTAAGATTTTTTAAGACTTATTCTTCCTTCAAATATTTTTTTATCGGGGCGGTTATGGTGCAGTTTGTTACATAAACCTGTCAAACCGTGTAGTGAAAATCTCAGTTCTTAAACTTTATTATCGATTTTAAGTATCTTTTACGAAGAACTTAAGGATTTGAATTAATATTTATTCGCATTGTCGAGCATCGAAAGAATCAGTCTCGGCAGATGACGTAGATTGAGAGACAACGCGTTATAGGATTCTGCTAGTATTCTTTGAGTACGATCAAACTCTCTTCGGATGTTTCAAATTAAATCTTTGAAATAGTTCAATTCTTCTCGAAACTTGACAGAACGAATAGTTATATAAAAGTATACAAAAAGCATACAAAAATTTGAAAAAAGGAACTTAAATTTACATATTTATTAAAATATCACAATTTATTCACAATTTTTAATTAATAAATTGATTGTTTAGTTGTCTTGTCTTGGAAGAAATGTAGGTTCTAAATTAGGGGGCCAACCATAAATTACGTCACACAAATTTTTTGACTAAATAAAATTCGAAATCAATTTACTAATTGAATTTACGCGGTCAATTGAATTGACCAATCTATTAGAAGCTTCTGATTCTCCCCATCCATTGCCACATTCCGTTGACCCCCCCCCCTTAACGTGTGACGTAATTTATGGATGGCCCCCTTTTTGGATGATATGTAGGATCTAAATTTTATTAATCCAACAGTGAATTCATATGAACAAAGTTTTTTTTTTTAAATGATTATGGTAATTTGTCACTAACAGGAATTGACCTAAAATTGTCTGAATTTGAGATATTTGGTTTATCAGGAACTCTTTTCCATTTGGTATTGTGGGCAAGTGCTCAGGGATCCATGCCGATCCATGGGGTCCTCTTAATTACTGCCAGTCACTTAGAGATTGCATGTAATAAAGGGTAACCTCGGATTAAAAATTGTACCAAAAAAAATTCGCGGTTTGAAGAGGATTAGCATAGAAGTCCCATGAACTAAAAGCGGTTAGATTCCCCAATAGAATATAGACGGCTTTGCTTATGGTCTAAAGATTATTGTATTAATGATCGAAAACTCTAAATCTATGTATCTAAATTTATTCAAAGCCGAGCTTTGCCAAATCACGTCTACCTCAAATCCAAACAAATATAGGTACAATTTTCTATTGGTTTTAAGGAGTCTTTTGATGGAAAACTGAACGATTAAGTCTGAATACAGACTCAAACATTTAAAAAATTGTAAAAACACAAATTGTATCAAAATTTTCTATATATATATGGGATTTTTTTCTAGTTTTCCAACAAATTGGCACTATATATAGTTAAAATTTTTAAAATTGTTTGAAACTTTGAAAGACACTTTATAATAGATTATTTAAATGGAATTCATATATTTTAAAGATTCACAAATTAATGTGGATTGTTTCTTTTAGAATTATTTTTTCTACATCACAAAGTTTTTAAATTTTTTTTGAACATTTCTAGTATATGTACAAGTTTTGCTATAAATTTTTGAAGTAATGTTTTTAAAAAGTATGCTGGACGGACAGACAAAAAGATTTTTCTGATTAAAAAAAAAAGGTTTTTTTTAACAGTTTTTAGGTTATAGTTTTCGAAACCAAAAATCAAATTTGAGAATTTTCGTTGTTATATTGAAACTAACTCTTAAAGAGCCTGTCCAATTTCAATATCTTTACGTAATGAATCAATTAAATTTCTAGACGATGTGTAGAAAATCCAAGACTTATCTTTATTACCTCGACTACGACGAGGGTTATGTTTTTGAAAGGTATATGTATGTATGCATGCGAATGTATATGTTTAGCTGTTCCCTCATAACTCTTAAACTACTAATCATAATTTCGCAAATGAGGTATCGTTGAAAGCGTCTTAATCGTTTTTTCTCTCGTTCATCATATCGCATCCACTTACAGGCTAGCAGATCCCTCACATTCTCTATATGTATTATCTCTATGCTTTCAATTGACTGGAAAGGCAAAGGATTATATTTCGCCCTGATAGGTGCCTTTTTTCCTGCTACCCGCTCTATTCTAGTTCCACGTCCTTTAATACATATGTTCTTGATATGGCCTATTGACTTTCAACCATGAAAGGAAGATGAAAATCCTTAAAGTCTATTATTATAAAAATTAAAGAAGACAGTTTTTTTTTTTTTATAAAATATTATCGGCAGTTAAACCTGTTGAGCAATTTTTATTATTTAATACTTTTTGTAAAGCGATATTCGCTTGATTATGACCGGATTCATAGGCGCCATGTGTTGTACTAAAATTTGTTTTATGACATGCTTCCCCGGCGAATGTCATTACGGCAACATTATTTTCATTTAAAATTGGTCTGGATAATGTTTCCGCTGATACTTGAGCTTCATCACAATCCACGGAATGATAACAATACGCTCCGTAGATGTAAGGATTTGATAGCCATTTACTCCTGTATTAAAAAAAATATTCATTATAAATTTTGAGCAGAGAATTTGTGGAAATTAGTGGTGTAGCTACGAGAGAATCAAAAACAGATTCCTGTTTAATCAATTGAACCCAGGTGGCTTAATTGATACTCAAAGAACTGAAACTGACTTGTGGAGAACTTTGGAGATACTTGAATGTCTAGGCACCCAGTTATATAATGTCTTCATTAATTTTACGCAAGTTTTCAATGAATCGATCCACCAGAAAATAATTTTCGAGTTTATTTCTTGTGAAATTATCGCTTTATAAATGCAGAAAGGAAGTTTTAGATTGACACCATACCCTAATTATGGACGGGAAAAATAAATTAGTCTCTTACCTAATAACTCGTTCCGGATTAGGCACATTTAATCCAGTAAATTTCTTTAAAAGTTTCACGCAACAAATTCCAACTTCCTCTTCTGGAATATCCTCGATAATTTTTGCACCTTTACCACCAATCCATCCAATTAAAATATTCAAATCGCATCGTGGTAATTCATCAAAACCAGAAATATCATGATACCATTGTCGTTTCGGTACATCAAAATCATTCCAAGTTAATTGAAATCCCTGAACATTTCCCCACCATTTTTGTTCAAATTTTAAAAAGATTTTATTAATCGCCCAAAAACCAATTTTATCGATTGCATCGCACATAATTTTTGGCAATTGTGGCTGAAATAATTTTTGATGATACCTTTTTAAATAACCCAATGGTATTGTACATATAACAAAATCTGCTTCGTATTTTTGACCATTTTTACAATCGATAAAAACCGTATTCGAATTCCATTTAATTGCTGTGACACAAGTTCCTAATTGGAGCACATTTTTTGGTAACATGTTACATAAAACTTTGATGATACTTTCGTAACCATTACAGACGTTAATATGGTCTTGTTCGATGGATAGCGAATAACTACCCCATAATTTCGCTGATAAATCATTTAACGATTGACATGAATTATCGATAACTTGAAATCGAACATGCCAATTAAAAATCTGTCGTTTTAATTTCTGTATTTCTTCATTATCATTCTCGCATCGAGATAAATATTCCTCGAATCTATCTTGAAGATATTCCCCCACCGATTTCGGGTATGGAATCGATGAACGATAAAATTGTTCACAATCAGTTAAAATTCGCATAACTTCTTGATCAACTTCCATAATTAATTTCGGATCGTATTGATATCGATCATTTCGTAAATAAATCCCTGCACCTTCTTGTGATCGTTTCTCTGATATTAAATGATATTTTTTTCCGAGCGTATATAAAGGATTTTTCGTTCCGTGAATCCATTGTGCACCAATTTCTAAAATCGTTGATTCCGTTAAATGTAACGATTGAATACGTCCACCCGGTTTTGATTGTGCTTCGAGTATTATAAAATCGTGATAATCGTTATCTAATAATGTTTTTGCCGCAGCTAAACCAGCAATACCTGCACCAATGATTAATACACCAGTTCGACGTGTTTGATTTCGATTTTCGTTACTGAAATTAAACGAATTTTCCATAATTAAAAGTCATTTGCCTTTTTATTTTATTAAATGATGATAGTTATTTTGTAAGCCACGTTGGACGATGTTGTTACTTAACTTTAAATGCTTACTTAAGTTAGTTATAAAGGCATTGAAATTCAATCTAAGTAAATACAGTTGTGTTTAATGTCTACGGCATGAGACACACATGGTTAGCAGCAGGGTACTCTGATGATAACGGTTATTGCTATAATAGTACAATTAAACTTAATATCCAGAATTAAATTTTTAAAAAGAAAAATCGTTTTTTTCGACATTTTTATGACTTTAATTGACTTAGAGAATTGAAAATCGATATGTAGGTTGATATACTGCCAAGGATATGTGTTTTTGTCCCTAATTTCAGTAAAATTGTTCTAATTTTGACCCAAAAGTAACGAAAATCGTTTACATTTGAACGTCCGACCAATAGTTGGCAAAATATTTGGCCTCCAATTCTTATAATATTCAATTTCAGAACCGTGGGGCTGATATTTCGAAAACGATAAATCTAATCGCATTTTAACAGGCAGGATCTTTTTCGCTAGGTTCAAATTAGCTTAAAAACATATTTTTATCCAAATAGGAGACAAATAATTTTTTTCGAATTTTTACGATTTTTTTAAGGGGTACCCCTTTGCAAAAATTCGAAAAAATCAAAAAATTTATTTTGCTTCCAATTTTCATAAAAATCAGTTTCTAAGGTCATTTTGACCCAAAATTTATGAAAATCGTATTCATTTAAACGTCCGGCCACTAGTTTACAGAATATTGGGCTTCCAATTTTTATAATTTGGATATCTTGAAAACGACAAATCTAATCGCATTTTAACAGGCAGGATCGTTTTCGCTGGGTTCAAATTAGCTTAAAAACATATTTTTATCCAAATAGGAGACAAATAATTTTTTTCGAATTTTTACGATTTTTTTAAGGGGTACCCCTTTGCAAAAATTCGAAAAAATCAAAAAATTTATTTTGCTTCCAATTTTCATAAAAATCAGTTTCTAAGGTCATTTTGACCCAAAATTTATGAAAATCGTATTCATTTAAACGTCCGGCCACTAGTTTGCAGAATATTGGGGTTCCAATTTTTATAATTTTGATATCTTGAAAACGACAAATCTAATCGCATTTTAACAGGCAGGATCTTTTTCGCTAGGTTCAAATTAGCTTAAAAACATATTTTTATCCAAATAGGAGACAAATAATTTTTTTCGAATTTTTAGGATTTTTTTAAGGGGTACCCCTTTGCAAAAATTCGAAAAAATCAAAAAATTTATTTTGCTTCCAATTTTCATAAAAATCATTTTCTAAGGTCATTTTGACCCAAAATTTATGAAAATCGTATTCATTTAAACGTCCGGCCACTAGTTTGCAGAATATTGGGGTTCCAATTTTTATAATTTTGATATCTTGAAAACGACAAATCTAATCGCATTTTAACAGGCAGGATCTTTTTCGCTAGGTTCAAATTAGCTTAAAAACATATTTTTATCCAAATAGGAGACAAATAATTTTTTTCGAATTTTTACGATTTTTTTAAGGGGTACCCCTTTGCAAAAATTCGAAAAAATCAAAAAATTTATTTTGCTTCCAATTTTCATAAAAATCATTTTCTAAGGTGATTTTGACCCAAAATTTATGAAAATCGTATTCATTTAAACGTCCGGCCACTAGTTTGCAGAATATTGGGCTTCCAATTCTTATAATTTTGAATTTCAGAATCGTGGGATCGAAATCGTTAAAACGATAAATCTAATCGCATTTTAACAAGCAGGGCTGTTTTCGCAGTGTTCAAATTAACTTAAAAACATAATTTTATCCGAATAGAAGACAAATAATTTTCCAACCTTCCTTTTTCCTTTTAATGTCGAAAAAGCATCTTCAAATTAACCTAAAGTGTTGAAAAGTTGTTATGTAAGTTGGGTTAGTTCAATAATGTGGAAATAGGCAGTCAAAACGTTCAAATAAATTTGATTTTCATAGTTTTTTTTATCAATAGTTGGTTTCTCTAAAAATGAAGGCAAAAAATTGTTACGTTCCAAAAATCAATTCCATAAAAATGCGGGAAATATAGGATAAAAAAAGGGTGAAATGAAAGCTTTGTCATGCACAGTCCGAATACAAAAATAGGGATAGTCAGCAAATAAAACTCAAATTATAATTAAAAATAAATCTTTTTTTTAAACACAAGCCCAGTTAAATACAATTCAAACCTAGAAATTTCTAAAAAAAATAAAATAACATTAATTTTATTCATATATTTCAAATTATTTATATACAAATTAAATTTTATACATAAAAGTCCAGAGAGAAAGAAGAAAGTTTGGTCTTAGATCTAGAAAAATTAAAATCTATTCTTTCTTTTCCTTTTCTGATATATAAAATCATACAATAGCATGCATTCTTAAAAGAAAATCTTCAAAAATATCTTATTTACAATTTTCTTTTTAATAGGAGTTTAATATACTTATTTCCAATACTAGAAACATAAAAAAACATTTTCGAAATAAAAAAAATTTAAAACACAGGAAGCACAGAGCCGGCATTGGCGTATACGCATAAAAATCATTTCTATGGTAACATAATTAGGATTTGAAGATGATTTTTATATCTTGCTGGTAATTTCATTAAGGCCGGCCCTGTAAATAAAACAAAAAAATAAAAAAATCAAATAAACCAAATTTAAAAAAATTAAGATCACAAAAACAACATCGAAAAAATATTTAATAAAAAAACTTACATGTAAAGTTTCAAAAGTCGATCAGCCTCGCGCCAACCAGTTTCAATAGCACCATGAACTGTGGAATAATAATGACTATGGGTTGCTTCACCAGCAAATAATACAACCTCTTTACCGGTTGAATTTTTGAGCGGTTGCGCTAAATCTGCAGCAGATGTATTTAATTTTTCTGTAGCCATACTTCGAAATGTATATGATCCACGAAAATACGGATTTGTGTACCATTTCGATCTAGAATGTAAATTATTTTGGATTACAAAAAAAAAGGTACAATATGGACTAGGAGATCATGTTACTGCAAATTATTTCTTATTTTCGCTACCGTAGACCCTTTTTTCTTTCGAATCTGTTTCAAAGTGAACGATTTTCTTAGTGGATGATGGAGTTTTTTGGGAAGGAAAAATGCCACCCAAAAAATATGGAAAAATATGGACGAAGTAACTTTATATTAAGATAAGTTTGGCTAAAATAGCTTATTTCGAACCGAGAGTCCGTAGACTCTTTTAAAAACATTCAAGTATGTCTTCGTTAAGCTGGCTTTTTGTACATACCGTGTAAAGGCCACCGGTTCTGGAATGTTAAATTTTTTCCCTAAAAACTTTCTTAACAGTTGTATTAATTTCGTTTTAACTTCATCTTCAGGAATTTCTTCCATTTTCCGTGCACCCGATGAAACCACCCATCCTAAAAGTACATTTGGTTGATGATTTATTGGATAAAATCCAAAAACATCACCCAACCAAGTATTATCATCTAAAGATCCATCAAATTCTTTAAGTGTCTCTTTCACTTCATCTCCGTTCCATACAAAACTGAATCCAGTATGATTTTCTGGCCACCATCGATGTGGAAACTCAAATATTAATTTATTTACAGTGCCAATATTTAAACCACGAATCGCACGTAATTTAGTGAGGGGTAATTCTGGTTTAAATAACGAATTAATTCGTTCTTTTAAAACACCTAACGATACTGTAACAATTACATGATCCGCTTTGTACTCGGATCCATCAGTACATTTCACTTTCACACCATTTTGATTTGAATCCGTATTCCAAACAATATTAGTAACTTCTTTATTCAAAAGTATTTTATCATCCAATGGTAATGCTTTCGTTGGATCTGGATACTTTTTCTGGAAATTTAAGTTTATTTATTAATTTTTATATTTTTTAAAATGAGCATTTCTATGGGCTGGGGCCTTGTGCCTCCTTATGACTAATTTAAGTTAGCTGAATGTTCCTTGGGGTCCTATGAACACGTTACAAAAAGTTTTATTAAAATCGGTGCTGTCTCAACTTTTCCTATGGATCCCGGCTTATTAGTTGTACTAATAAAGTCCTTCGGAAAAAAAGGAGAGTAGTTTTTCAATCAAACGCATCGTTAATGAGATAAGTCTTAGATTAATTGTAATATTTAATTTTAACATTTTCTCTCTTTTAACACAGTCACTATACAGAGTATATAAACAATTAAATTTTTTCTTCCTTACCATAAGTAAATCTAAAATCGTTCGATATCCTCGTGTTTTCCAATTTAATAATAAATCACCTTCACATTCCCAATATTCGGTTAAACCTCTAGCCGAAGTTTGATACCAAGTATCGGAGGCTTCTAATGAATTCTCTACTTTATGAAACCAGTCGTAAACGTATTTCGAAATATTTTTATCAATTCCAATTAAATCACTTTTTAATTTTTCTTGAAACCTGAGCAATAAAAAGTTCGAAAATACAAATATTTGCAAACATTCACTAACCCGGGTTAGGGCCCTAACAAAATCACTTATTTTGAAAATATATACAAGTATTTTTAAATTTTCGAGTTATTCGCTTCTAAGTTACGTTTTTTTTACAAAATCAAAACAATTTTCTCTACAAAAATTATACAAATATGTAATGTATATTGCCTATATCATTTTTAAAGTAAGTAATCATTTTTCGAATAACTCAGAAACATGTCATTGTTTTTCGATGAACCAACCGGTGAAGTTTATAAATCCCTTGACAGCGTTTTTCTCGAAAATGGTTCACTAGAGTTATGCTTATATTTTGCCAATTTTGAAGTCTGTGAGGTCTACTTATAAAAGTAACTTTGTTAGGGTAATAAATAAGAGAGACGATATAACATTTGAGATCTTTTTTTTCGGGCAAGATAAATCGAGATGCGGTTGATTCTATAAAATCCATGACAATATTTTTGGCATCACCAGAATGGATTTTGGTAATTGCAAAAATTTATTACTTGGTGAAATATCAACGAAATCGACCAAATTTTGTTTGTCAGGAGTTTTAGGGATCCCTATGAACACGAATATGATGTTCAACAGTTTCCTTGATGTACCTGGTGAACAAGATGACCTGGTTGTACACCTCATCCCAGAGTATATCTAAATTGTTATAAAATGGATCAAAAATAATTACTCGGAGGTTTTAGAGGTTGCTGATCACGAATATGAAGTCTAAGATACTCCGGGATACCTGAAGGCCAGAGTACCCTGATTGCAGAGCTCATCTCCCGGATTTGTCTCAAAATTGATCACGAAATGTGCCTAAAATCGTTACTCGGAGGTTTTTCAGATCGATGATCACGTTGATTACGAATATGTCAAAAAAAATTTCATGGATTGTGAAATTAATGAAATTGTTTATGTCTTGTCCGAAAAAAATCGATTTCAGAGCGTTTTTAGTGTTATATAGTCTCGTCTTAAACTATGAATCTAGAATCTATGAAGGACTTACTTAATATCTACAAAATGCCCTAAAGAATCCTTAAAATTAATCATTTCATTCTCACTAGTATGCATAATTTCAAATAAGGCAAGATGAACTTTAAACGTATCATCATGTGGTAAATTTGAGCCAGTTACAGTAAAAAATTCTGGAAATTGTTGTGGATCAGTAAAATTAAAATTGGAACTTTCCAATAAATTGTATGGTTGTGCCAATTTATAAACACAATTATCCTTTTCTCCGTGACACCATTGGGCACCATAATCAATTACATTTTCACCGAAATTTTCCGTATAAATTCGTCCACCAATACGATTGTTAGCTTCTAACCATAAAATATTTTTAAATCCATTCTCATATAATTTTGTTCCAACTGCTAATCCTGATGCTCCAGTTCCAATTATAATTACACTAGGACCGGTCATTTCTGTAACATGAAAACAAAAATTCAAAAATCATAATTTAAATTTCATGCCTTAAACCAATGAACCGACGCCCCCTTAAACAAACCTTCAAATTATAAATTTTAAAAATAAATTTATTTACGTGCTAATTTTACTAATGAATGAAAAATTTTTTAAAATTATTTATTATTTATATTATTTAAAGATAATTAATTACCTTCTTATCAATTCAGATTGCATTTCTCAAGCAGTGTTTGATAACAGTTCAATAAACGATTGTACACGAAGAACAAAACATTTATTTTTACCGGGTGGATAAAAACTTAATCCGAGAAAACAGTTTTTAAACCAAACGTAATTACATCTCGAAGTAAATGAAAATTAATGGAGTAGTCAAAGAATGTTGTTTGAAAGAATCCCAACAATTGATATAAATCAGGGCTTCTTAAACTTTTGTAATTCACGACCCCATTTATGATTGCGAGTTTCTTCACGACCCCATACAAATATAAAAGAAAAATAAATTAATATTTTTTGATGATTTATTTATTAGGTAACAATATGCATATACATATGAAAATATATAAGTTTAGAATTCGTTTTGAAACATACAAAAATCTAAAATTAAAAATTGCAAAAAAAATTATAAAATTGTATTTATTATAGTTTCAAAAATAAAAGTGGATTCTGACCGTCTTAATTCTCTCGAATATATTCAAGTAGTTGCATGGTAACTATTAAATTAAAGTATGTAAGTTAAAAATTTAATGAGATGGATGTGCCTGTTTTTTATTGCATAACAAATCAAATCTTGGTGGAATGTTTGAAACTGCGGGACGTAAGACCTCTTCAACATTTTTTATCGCTGAACGATATTGGGATTTAATATGTGTTAAAGCTGTTTCTTCATAAAAATATTGCGGGCATTTTTACACAGAGTTTTATACAGTGTGTCCAGAAAATAATGCAAATTTAATAAATATTTCAGTAGGTAGTAATTTGTCTTAAAAAAACTGTCTATTGAAATTAAAATTCCAAGAAAGAGTTTAGTAGACGGGGTCTGAAAGGGAGATGCAAAAAGAACTTGAGATTTATTAACCCCCTCATTTGATGTTGCCTGAATTGAGAATTGCCACATTATCTCTTCTTCTAATTTGCACGAAGTTTTCCGAAGACCCTGTACTTAATATGTTTTTAATAATTTACAAATATTTAATTTTTCTCAATAATTATTTAATAGATGTAATTAAATTGAAGGATATTTATACTTAGTAACGAAAATCGTATGAAAAAAATTGGAAAATTCCCAGGGAATCACATGCTCTTAACCTAAAAACTTGGCAAATATTCCTATCCTTTGTTTATCCTTCAAAATTGTAGTTGTAGTTCATTAATTCCCGTCGTCGCATATCTCGTAAAAGGGTTCAACTAAAGAGAAAATATTTTAAACGAAATTGTTTCTATGGAGAATGAACAAAAAATTCCAACCACTTAAAAAAACTTTCTCTAAAATTTAAAAAATGTATTGTATCCAATTTTCTTAGAAAAAAAACCCAACCCAGAAGGAATTTTTTTTTCGCACATAAATTGAAATTGAAAGTTGTAAGTGTCACTATGCCGGTCGGTCAATATACGTCTCAACTCGGTTTTCAAGCTGAAGTGAAATGAAAAGTGATTCAATTTCTCGTGTCAAATTTCGGAATAATAAATTGTATATTGTAAGTTTGTGAAAAAAAATTAATTAACTCAAATTTTAAACCGAAAAAAAATCGAAACTTACCCCCTTAAGAAAAAAAACTATGTTTGTTAGCAAAATGTCACGGATAATTTCATTAAAACATAACCTCTACTCGACAAAAAAACAATATTCATTTCATAAATTTATCAATATTCATTTAACAAATATTCGAGAACGTATCAAATTATTATATCGAAAAAGTTATCAAAAATCAACAACGCGTAAAAATTGTTGTTTACTTACATTATGGACCCGTCAATGTGAATTTGTTTTGGCACAACGTATTCGTCGTGGTCAGCAAATGTTTACGCTATATTCGAAATTATGGGAAGAACATGCTTTTAAAGAGCTTTTAAAACGTATGCGTCAACAAGTTTTCCGACGTGGACGTAATTTAGTATTCAGTGCAGCTGGAATAACGACCGCGTACTCATGGAACGATAATATTATTAAAGATTCGGAAATTTTCGATCATATCGATGAGATTTGTGTTGTGAAACAGATGCGTGATACACAATTAGTTTGTACAACGTGTAACAATCGTTTAGTTATCGATAAACCAGCACCGAAAGTACAATATTGTCAGTGTCCGAATCAACCGCATACCGTTAAACAGAAGTATCAAAATAATCCAATACCAAAAGGACAATGGGAACCGTTTATCGAACGTAAAAATATTATAATATGGCGTAAAGAAATTTATCCGGGGAAATTTGCTTATAAAATGTTGGGAATGTATAAGAATATTTGTGCAAATGATTATTTACAAGTGCAAATTAATTTACCGTATCGAAAAAAATGGGATGAATCTGCGGTGGAGCTGCGGGTCGTTGATAAACATAATAAAAGTCATAGCGATATTGTTTACTGGGAAATGAAATGGCCTGTAAGTATTTTTGATTATTTTTTACTTTCTGATCTAGAGAATACGAGGGGTGATTCCATGAAAAAGTGTACCATGAATGGGAAAAAAAAGTATTACTATTTTTGGTGGTAAAAATACTTTAGTATGGGGCCAACATTGTAGTACTTTTAGCTTTCCGTACCTTATATTTTTATATTTATGTTCTATGATCCCGAGGGGAACGTAGGACTTCAACAAATGCTCGCCAACGATCTCGATTCTGTGCCATGGACTTAACTTCTCCCCAGAATTTGCCTTCTTCAGTAATTTCTTGCTCCAGGGTTCTTCGCCAGGTATGACGAGGTCGGCCCACCCTTCTTTTTCCTTGGGAGTTCCACTCAAGTGCTTCTTTGGCAACCTTAAGTTTTTTTATTTAGCTTTCAGTTTTAATTAAAATTTAATTATTTATGTTTTTAAAAATGTTAAAATGCCAATTATGTATTTTAAATTTTATTAGTGACTTTTTGATTCTTATTAATTGTACTCAAAAATACAGCAATAGGCGCTACAGCCCGACGTGGGCCTTGGCCTCCTCCACAATGCGCCTCCAGATGTTGCGGTCCTGGGTCTTGGTTCCCCATCCAGTGACTCGCATTTTCCTCAAATTATTCAGCACCTGGTCTATCCATCTGAACTTTGGTCTTCCTCTCTTCCTAGTAGCATAGATCTTGGTGTTAAGTAGCATCTTCGGCATCCTGGCGTCTTCCATTCTCTGGACGTGCCCAAACCAACGGAGTCTTAATTAATATCTTCACCGTCCAGGATTTCTAATATCTCGCTGTTGTTCCGGATACGCCATTCTGTCTCATTGATTTGTACCGCTCCACTGATTCTTCTGATTATTTTCCGTTCGAACCATCTTATCTTCTCCTGATCTTCTACCGTGAGTGTCCAGTTTTCACTCCCATAGGTTATTACTGGTCGAACCAAAGTCTTGTATATTTACAACTTTGTCTTCTTGTAATCAGCTTGCTTTTCAAGAGCTTCACATTTGCAAAGTATGCTCGATTGCCTCTCAGGAGTCTTTCTTTTATCGCTGTGCTAGTTTTTCCTTCGTTATTTACCTGCTCTCCGAGATAGGTGAATGATGAGACTCTTTTAAATATCATATTTTCCCACCAAAAGTCCCACCACCCTTCTCATCTGTGTCCTAGTTGATTCAGTTAAAATTTATACCAACTCAAAATACGTAGAATATTTAAACAATTAACTCTATTTGAACTTTATAATACATAAAAATTTCGTTTTCTTTTACAGAGATTTTTTTCAAACCGTGATTACGTATTCAATCGTCGTTATTACATCGACGAAGAAAATAAAATTATTGTGTTAGTGTGTAAAAGTACCGAACATCCAATGTGTCCAATAAAACGTTCCACCATTCGTGTCACCGAATATTGGTCCATTTTAGTTGTACGACCATTATATTCAGATTTAAATCAACCAGGCTGTGAATTTTGTTTAACATATTTCGATGATCCTGGCATGGCATTACCAGAAGCAATGACCACATGGATAGCGGTCTCTGGAATGCCAGATTTTATGCAAAAAATGCATAAGGCGGCAAAAGCATATCGAAAACATTTAGGTAGTAAAGATATCGATGTACAAGAATTGGAATGTTTTAAAACGTCTGAATCCGATAAAGAAAATGTCACGTCTTCGGTTGACGTTGACTTAGAATTGGAATCAACTACAAAATCAGAAACATCAACGGAAGAAAGTACTCCCACAACGACACCAACGACTGATACATTGGAAAAACAAAAAGAACCATTTAGTGAACCAATTAAAACTGTGTCAAACGTAGATGATGATTACGAACAAATTGATCCGTTAGAACCACAAAAAGACTACGCAAATAATGTTGATAGTACGGTCGATGATAGTTTTTGGAGGTATTTACGACCATTATACTTTTTTAATTAAAATATCACCAATTTTAAGAACATATCGAAACAAAACCTTGCCGTATAGTTTTGTAAACGTCTTAAATACCATTCAATTCGATGCTCACCTCGAGGAAAATTTATGTTTGATGGAGCCACCATTTGTTCGTGGCGTCATATTTTCAGGGAATTAGTATAATCCAAATAATAAGTTAGGATTAGCTTGATAAGCTCTTTCGTTCGAATAATATTAGTCACTTATTTAAAATATTCACACAAGATTTGTTCAAATTAGCAATTTTGGAATCATATTCGTAAAAATAGAAACCAAATTCGAATGCTCGAAACAGTTTTGTAATTGTCTGGATGAAATTTGGTTTGCTTGTCGCCATATTGAGTTATCCGTGCTATCAAATTGAAAATAACCTACACATTTGTCAAGTTATTTTGAAAAGCTCTTTCTTGTGATACCAATTCGAATAAAGTTGATTTTTGTGAGCACAAAGGGCTCGTTAAAATTATCAATTTTGTTATTCGCTAGATAGAATATGGCTCCTTAAAATTAGCTAGAAAAGGTCTTTAATTGAATGCATTAAGTTTGATAGTAATAATAATATTAAAACAGAAAGGGGCATCGCAAATGGGTCCATAGTGTCTACATTAAGGGGTCCTCCGTACCCTACTTGAGAACAACCAGTTACCCGAAGACGAGACGTCCCCGGGTAACATATTAATTTAGGCAGGTGAAGCTATTCTGCCTCAGCTTCTCCGCCGGGATTTCTACCATGATCGATGGATCTAATGTTTCGGATCCAAACATTCTAAATCTGACGCCCTGCAGGTGCAAATAACATGTATGGAGATTTTATATCCCTCCATACGGGCCGTAAAAGTGGAACTATCAGTGATCTCTGTATTATGAGGGTTATAGTTTAATCGATTAAGTTTTATTGATTATTTCAATCTTCTACGGACCCCATTAAATTTTCCCCTTATATTTCTCTTCTTGTTTGGAAGTGTCCCCATATTTAGGATTATTCACATAAGTCTCGTTAAAATAGGTTGAACAAAACCTTATTTTTATTGTTCGTCATATTAAAAGATGCCGTAAAAAGTATAAAATTCAGACAAATTTACTGGAAAACCTTATTTCGAGTTACGTGAGACATCACGTTTTTACATGGGAGTTTGCGTAAACCACGTGGCTCGGTCAGGAAGGGGAGAGATAAATTGGATACTTTTATATTATGAACGCCTTATTGTTACAATGTCGTAATGCCAGTATTTCAGAAAATAAATAATGTCTTCTTGACTTGATAATAAAAGGGAGGAAGGAGTTCCAAAGAGGCTGGAATTTGTGTCACGTAGTTTATGCTCGCTCCCCGTGGGAAAAAATTAATCGTATATGTAGATTTGTTATAATATTTAAAAATTATTTTATGTGTTATAAATCTAATAGATCATCCAATATAGCAATTAATTGTATATTAAGTCAAATTGATCATCCCATATTTATTAAGCATTTACTGCCATAATATTTGTTAAAAAAAAAAAAGTGTGAGTTTGTGTAAAAATGAAATTAAGCCAGTCCTGTATTTTTATACATTTTTTGGCCTAATGTTGTGTCTTGTGTGCTGTTTAGTGAATTTTAGTAAAAAATAATTTGATATTCAATTAAAAAAGTTAAAAAAAGACAATAAAAAAAAGCTAGTCATTTTGTGAGTGAAATTATTGTTAGAATTCAATTTTTGATTTTTTTTATATTAAAATAATATCAAAATTATAAAATTTTTAATCTATGTTAAGCAAAAATAATACATTTAATCAAAATTTCATAGAAAATTCACAAATTTTAATTTTTTTTATAAAATTTCTTTATATTAGGCACGAAAAAGAAAATGTAGTTTTTAATAGTAATTTTCTTTTTATCTCTTCTCTACTTTTAAGTATGTTTTTATTTTTATCCGAGGAATTATTAAATTTTAATACAGTGGGACTTAATAACTTGAACCTCGTTAAGTCGTAATTCTCAGTAAGAAGACAAAAAAGAAGCCATTCCCTTCCGCTAAACCCCTAAACCCCTAGACTTTTTAACTCGAACAAAATGTTATTTCCCTGTGACGTATTTTTATTTTCCATATTTATAGTCTGTAACTCGAATTTCAAAAAGCAGATTCCGTAAGTAGTAGTTAGTAAAATATAATCACGCCTTTAGATTAGCAATTAAATTTCTGTATCTCGAAGTACGTGTTAAGTCGAGTTATCGAGGTTCCACTGTATTTATAAGACATTTCGAAGCACTTCAAATGCTTCGAGAATGGAACAAAAGTAAACAAAGCGATATTAAAAAAATGAAATAAGGTGCCGTTGTCGAAATATGCTCCTGTATTTTTAATTGCCATCATGTTTAACACAAAAGAGCAACAATCGTTTTGTTTCCGCGTGAATTTTAAGAAAAATCAATTTCTCTCAGAGTATAGCTTTGATTATACACAGTTTGGTCTATCGAATGCCCTGCGTAAAGTCTCATTACATGATTCGGTAAATTACGGAACATCTTGCTACAGGACTGACAGGCTCAGGTGAAAGGGGTGAATAGGAATAAAGCAGTGAAAGCAACACCAAAGCGAGTTTTTTGCGAAAAACTAAAGTATTGGTGCTAATTTAATTAAATTACTAGCTTGCTCTTTGCCCATTATACGTAATTTTCAATTCAAGTCAAAATGGGCCTTGTTGTTGGAGAAAATGTTGAATTTCCTCAACATTAAGTCCACGTATAAATCGTTCTCATTCCAAGCCTACACATTTTATAATGGCCAAAATATTTAACGTTTTTTATCAAAAGGATACAAAATGAAATCGTCGTTCTTGTTTCACGCTGTTCTATACTTTTGTTTTATTTTTTTGCTTCCATTTATATCCGATTCGGTTTTATCTCTTATTTTCTTTTGTTTTAACTTTAGGCCTGGATAAAATAAAACAATAATCCTGAAGGTATTTTTAAATAATATTCCCAATCTTCCTAAAAAAACGTCCATAATCGTATATTTAAGTGACTGAAAATGAAATCTTTTTTTTATGAGTGATGTAGAACTTTGGAATAAAAAATTTTTTCTATATAAAGGAAATTCTCAAACATGAATATATAAGAATTAAACTCCCCGAATTTATAATTTTATCCTTTAAAAATGATATGCACAAATATAATATATTCCAAAATAATCCACAAACATCCCTTTGAAAGGGTATGATCAAATTCAAATTGTTGTTTTTTTTAAAGAAAAATGTCAAAAGGGCGATTTTTTTGTTTGTACATATAATTAGATTATTCCGTTATGTTTGCTTTATTATTTTTTTTTTTTAGAGAGAAATAAAATCAAGAATATAATTAATTTTTAATAGTTAATTAATTAATTTTTATGTAATTAATTAAAAACTCGTAATAAAAAAATGTTCTTCAATGTTATTGATTGTAAATATATATTATATTTGTATTTTTATTATATTAAAAAAAAATTAAATGTATTAAAAAAAAAAAAAATAATCAACAGAGTTAATTGTTTAAATATACTTGGATATCAATTTTTTTTTATTGGTTTTTATGTTCGCTACACAAACCGTGCGAAATCGAAAAGTTTCAGGAAATTAGAAAAACTTAAAGAGGATAAAAAACTTTTGGAAATGGACACCATAAAACACTAAAAGATATATGGATCAGCAATTGAGACATTGTCGAACCGATTGTATGAAGATGGCCACATTCAAATCTAAAACGGAGTGAAATTTGATGAGACAGACCTTTGCCCAGTAAATGGATTGATCCGGTTTATTACAAAATAGATACTCTTGGTAAGTTTTGGCTATTCTTATTTTTATGGCAACTTTTAGTTAATTGTGACAATCAACTCCTAGTCTAAAATGAAATGTTCTCTTGGCATATTTGAAATTATAATGTATTTGTTATTTTGATGAAATTTTGCTGATAGATGTGTAAAATCAATAATTTAAATAATTGGAATATTAATTTGTCTATTTATTAGAAAAATTACTATGCTAGGTAAAGGATGATCTATAAAGCTTCTTAAAGAATGAAAGTTGAGTTCAACACTTCAATATTGTCCCCAAATAATGTCTATAAAAATATATTTCATATTGATCGTAATCTATGTTTATGAAAATACGAAAAAGCGTCAATGACCAAAGTTTTTTTATGTTTTCTTTTTGGAAAGCTCCGTTAGGCAATGTTATTTTTTCATAAACAGATGGAAGGTATGGAGGTTAGCGGGCCATGCTCGAGCATCGCGCCTCGAAGCAATGATTCAGAGCACCTAGCCAAATAGACCCTTGTACTCTATCCCCGCTACACTTTTCAGTGGCTATTATAACCAACTGATGTACTGAAACCCAGGATTTGCCTAGCGCTGAGTTTCCTAATTTCTTCTGGTTCGACTATGACCGGAC
Organism: Chrysoperla carnea; assembly: GCF_905475395.1. Classification (NCBI taxonomy): domain Eukaryota; kingdom Metazoa; phylum Arthropoda; class Insecta; order Neuroptera; family Chrysopidae; genus Chrysoperla; species Chrysoperla carnea. Next base: position 5,091,205 of record NC_058341.1, read on the forward strand.
CAAACCGTTTCCTTCGCTGCTGTATGAGCGCCGGGCAGTAACAGAGAAAGTGGATCGATGTTTCTTCTGAATTTTCTCCGCATCTGTCACACGCAGGAGATTGTCTTTTTTCAATCTGATGTTGGAACTTGTTCAGGTTATCATGCCCTGTGAGTAACTCTACGATGACTCTAATATCAGCTCTGTTTAGTTTCAAGATCTCCTCGGCTCTGTTACCGAGCGAGTCTTCCATACCATATGTTTAAAATTTCAATTTTAAAATGAAATAATTCAAAATTTTGCTTCGTAAGAGGCCCCAAAACTATGTTTATTGTGCAAAAAAAAGAACATTCCCCATCCTTGCTCAAACAGCTGAATCAATTTAGTTTATTTTTTTGAAAATTTATGATATTAATTTCATCATGAAGCCATAAATTTTTCAACAACCCGAAATCCGATAAAATTTTTATCAAATTTTTATATTCATATTCGATTTCATTCGTAAAATGGCGCCATTTTTAATATGTTAAAAAAAAAAGATTTATTTATAGAAAATTTATCTTTAATAGTTTTTTTTTCCCATAATTAATAAAATAAATAAATAAATAATCGAGTGAATTAATATTATGAAATATTGAAAATTAAAAAATTGAATATAATAGTATTTAAAATAAAATTCTTAAGTAGCTTTTAATAAATACATGATTAATCAAATATTTTAAAAGAAGATAATTCAAAATTATTATAAACAATTCAATATTGAAATGTTTACATTGAATTTATTGAAAAATTAAAATTATTTGAATATTAATAACAACACATACGTATTAAGAAATTTTATCAATCATGTATTCATCAAATACTTTGAAATGTGAGCAAAAAAATGGAAATTTATGAGTTAACAAGTAATATTTATTTAAAAAAATATTTTTTTTAAAATTAAAATTAACAGTGACATTTTTAATAAATCATTTATTTAATTCTAATAAAATTATGTCGAAAATATATGTAATATTATTAATAATTTATACGTGTTTACAACAAGTGAGGTTAGAAACATCGGATAATACAAATACACAAATTGTAAATAATAATATTAGTTTAAGTAATGTTATTACAAAAGTGAATAAAATTAATCAAGAAAAGAAACCAGTTCCAGTTGAACTTTTATCGAAAGTTCCCATCAATAGTTCTCCATCTGTAAATAATATTAGTAATAATCATATAAATAATGTTGTTGTTCCTGTAATCAATTCAACAGAGCCGTCTTCATTGCAAAAGAAACCACCAACAACGGGAATTGGTATCGAGCAAATGCAACAGGCGAATATATCATTGACCGCGGATACATTTATACGTGGATTTTATGTTTTTATGGGTTTTGGTATTATCGTTTTGGTTTATATGGGTATTAAAACTATTAGGTAACAATTTTAAACCATTTTGTTTTTTTACCACAGAACTTATTCTGAAGCCTTTATATTGAGTGCTGTTATTTCCATCTGACAGGGATTTTCGTGCCTTTAAGGATTACAGAGTGGACGCCACCATAAAGTAAACGCAAGGGCGTAAAAAATCCGCAGACCTGTGTTAACTCGACCCCATTAAAGGCATGGAACATGCTGTGAGTCACAGGGTGAAACAGGATAATCTCACACTCTTTATTATCTTGTATGTTGTTTCTCTAGTCTGTTTTTCTCTGGATCCATGAATTACCCCCTCATTTTAAAGCTTATCGTGCTAGCTAGCGAAGAAAACTAAACCCACGGTCTAAAATGTACTCGCACCGATTTGGTTATTAAGATACAATTTTGTTCAGTATGTAATTTGTATATCACATCTGTAATAAAATTGTCTATATACAACAAAAAGAAGTTAATTTCTGTTGATATTCTCTATCACGTATATACAGGGTGAGTCACTTTCATCTATAATGGCTAATAGCTTGTTTTGTAGTTAACCAATCAATAACCAATGGGGGACATCATGTTCTGACATCAGATTGGGCCTAGTTCTTCGGGTTTGCGTTGATAGGTGACTAGTATAAAGGAATTTCTGAGACACTATATATTACTGCAAGGAGTTCAGGTTGTGCTGAAAATTATGCGAGTCTGTTTCGTCGTATAAGCGCATTTGTGCTCCCCTATTGCAATTTTTATTAACAAATAATTCTACATTGATAAATTTTATTGTTTTAGAGTAAATCAACCACCAACACCTGACACAACTGTCCGAAAATATGGTATAAAAGCAAAACGTGGTGATTTAGAAATGCTACCCTTACCTCTAGCAGAGGATGAAGATGATGATACATTATTCGATGTAGGAAATCATGTTCGAACTGGCAACTAACTAAAACTCTTATCCTTCCGTTTTGGTTATCATTGGATCAATATGTCGAAGTCTTCAGATGCCATACTAATAATGTTTCCATTCTAAAATAATCTTCTAACGACAATAAACGTTTCTTTTCAATGATATTTTTGCAGAGCTAATAATTTCCGTTTCGAATGTTTAAAAAGAAAAAAGTAAATTGTGATATTAAAATGATTCTATCAAAAGTTACATGGTTAGGTTTTTTTTTTCTTTCTTTCTATTTTTTCTAAGAATCTCTTTAAAGTCGTTTCTAGAAAACTTGTTGATAGAATCTAATTTTTTTGTTTGTTTCATAAATGTTAATAAATAATAATTAAAAAACTATTTGTATTATTTTGTAACAAAAAATTATATTTTTTAAGAATTAATAAAAAATATTTTTAAAATTTGGTTTTTCCCCCAATTTTTAGCGAAATTTAGCTGTTGGAGTTTTATCAACGATAAAATATAAAGTTCATTAATTTTTTTTCTTAGCTTGTTTTGTAATTAATCAATCAAAATATAACTTAAGGTAGTACCTCCACGAAAGTGATATTCCAAGAATTTCTCAAAACTCAGAATATAAAATATTTAATTCATAATACACATGCTGTTAAAATTAGAAGATGATTTACAATGTCATACATGAGATATTAGCAATTAAAAGTGACGCAATTTGTACGTGTACGAGCCCGTAGCATGGGAGAAGCGTGGAAAAATGACAAATTTATATTTATTTATCAATGAATGACGTTCACCATCTCTATGAAAATCTAATATAATGTAGAATACTATATTTAGAAAATATAAAAATTATTTACCATATAGTTTCGATAAAAAACTTAAATAAATAACTCGTTTTAGCGATGATTTTTTGTGGAGGGGATATAAAGACTAGTGGTATGGAAACGATGTGGCAACGGATACTGTATAGTTTATAAGTTGGGTAGTAATATGTACATGTATAGGTATAGGATAAATAATAATAAGAATAATGCGACGTTGCCACATTTCCATACAGAGGTATATTTCATAGTGTGTGTGTGTGTGTGTATACGTATAGGGGATATAGTAGTGGAGGAAGTACAGTCTTGTGGAAAAAATATATGGTACAGTCATAGCACAGTTAATGCGCTGAATGATAGTATTAGTTCAAAACTTTTTGACTGGACTGTCGCGGAGGAACTACCTTAATATTTTGGAAAAATTTTTCCTTTGAAGTCGGTTTTCTTTCTGTTAAAAGTTTTTTTTTATTTCTATGTGCGTTAATCACTAAATAAACTTTAAGATATCAGGATGGTATTTTTTCATTTTATTTTTGTGATTATCTCGAACTCCTGTCAAAAATATTTTATGGAAATTCGAGAAAAATAAAAAACTGATTTAGATCATGGATGATTTTTATTTAGATTGGTCTAGGAATTCAAAAATAAGGACTAGATTTTTATTCTACATCTTGAATTTATTTATATTGTTACATTTTTTTTAAATTATAAATTATCCATTATAAACAATGTTGCTTCGATATTTCTACATTTGTTGTTAAGCTGACAAATAAAATGACTAGCCATCATCATGGAAGTTGATTTAGGGGTTCCCATCAATCGATCTCCGTGGTTATTGACATTAATCTGATTTTGATTGACATATTGGTTAAATTAGTAAAAAGGACTAATTTGCAACCAAAAATTGTGTCCTTGTATGAAGATCCTTAACATTTTTTTCAATTTATATACAAATGCATTTTTATATCAAAATAAATTACACTTGATTCCATAAAAATCACAACAGTTAAAACATTCTAAGCGTACTCATCATATGTTATGTTATAATAGTAACACTTAGAATGTTTTAATTCGAGCGTTCTTAATGACATAGACTATACTTCTTTTGAGATCTGGAACATCAAATAACAGCGATTTTATTTTATTTAGAAATTTGTTTCTGCTTTATATCGACTGTGGGTTTTGCTCTCAAATGAAAACGTTTATATACAACTAAATAACGTTCTCCTCTATGAATTAGTTTATGATTAAATAAAGACTGTTTATGTTTAAATGTTTTATTACAAATATCACATGAAAATGGTTTTTCCCCACTATGAATTAGTTTATGTGAAACTAAATGATGTTGTTGAGTAAATGTTTTATTACAAACATCACATGAAAATGGTTTTTCTCCACCATGAATGCGTTTATGTTTAACTAAATTACGTTTCTCATTAAATGTTTTATTACAAACATCACATGAAAATGGTTTTTCTCCGGTGTGAATACGTTTATGTTTAACTAAAGAATTTTGTCGAGTAAATGTTTTATTACAAATATCACATAAAAATGGATTTTCTCCGGTGTGAATACGTTTATGTGTAGTTAAATGACATTTATAGTTAAATGTTTTATTACAAACATCACATGAAAATGGTTTTTCTCCGGTGTGAATACGTTTATGTTTAACTAAAGAATTTTGTCGAGTAAATGTTTTATTACAAATATCACATAAAAATGGATTTTCTCCGGTGTGAATACGTTTATGTGTAGTTAAATGACATTTATAGTTAAATCTTTTATTACAAACATCACATACAAATGGTTTCTCTCCACTATGAATTAGTTTATGTGAAACTAAATTACCTAGCAGACTAAATGTTTTATTACAAACATCACATGAAAATGGTTTTTCTCCGGTGTGAATTAGTTTATGTCTAACTAAATTAGATTGTCGAGTAAATCTTTTATTACAAATATCACATACAAATGGTTTATCTTCTAAATCAGTTTCATCTAATATTTCATCTTTAATAATTAGTTCTGTATGTAATTCTTGTTCAACTTTAATATTTTCATAATTAATTGTGTACAATTGTTTATCATTTTCATCACTCACAGGTTCATGTTTTACACTCACAACACTATCACTATCATTGCTGCCTGCCTCTTCATTTGTAATGTGTCCACCTTCCATTAAAATAGTTTCATCTTTAATAATTAGTTCTGTATGTAATTCTTGTTCAAGTTTAATATTTTCATAATTAATTGTGTACAATTGTTTATCATTTTCATCACTCACAAGTTCATGTTTTACACTCACAACACTATCACTATCATTGCTGCCTGCCTCTTCATTTGTAATGTGTCCTCCACCTTCCATTACAACATTTTCATCTAATATTTCATTTTTAATAATTAGTTCTGTATGTAATTCTTTTTCAACTTTAATATTTTCTCTATTGACAAAAAAATAGTTGTCTGTATCAACAAATGAATTACTTGCCATTTTCTTTTAATATTTAATATTATTTCTATTAAAATTTATTTATCCAACATTTAAGTATCCATTCACGCTGGTGAACAAATCCAGAACAACGATGTTGTAATAGTAATCTATGATATAGTGATATAGTACGGAAGCCCGGTAGTGACACGTTAAGTAGCCATGATAGTACCTCTGATTTCGCTGCGTCTGCTGACATACATAGTATGTCCGTCTTAATTTTTTAATTTTTTTTTAAAGGTGGCACTACTTGTTTATATTGTTAATTGTCAAAAATTTAAGACTCGTATTTTTTTATTAACAAATGGATCAAAATCACAAATATTGTCTTGTGTAATTTAATTGAATTAGTATTAAAAAAAAATACTGAGCTATAAAAAATTCAAAAATTTTATTTTCCATCCCAGGATACTAATGAAATTTATCGAATAAGTCTTAAAGATTTGAGAGAATATAAACTGACAAGATAAGGTGCTGAAACTTCATTCTTGTCATCAAATGCGTAAAAAAAATTTTTTCATCGCTGGAAATAAAAGATACTATTTCACTCCAATTTCAGTCGTAAATTTATGAATAATTAAAACTTGTTCCGATCTTTTATCCAGTTGCCTTTGAAGTTTACTTAGACAAAATATTATTTGGTGGGGATTTAAACTTAAACAATGATCGATAAATAATCATTACAATTATATTTTCATAATAATTAGCGTACCTCATAAATAAAAGAAAAGAAAATTTTTGAACAATAAACAAAATAAATTAGCAGTTGTAATAAATATTAAAAATTATATTTTTTCTTTATACATTATTTTAATTATTTTGTAATTAAATTGGGTAAAAAATCATTTCTTTTACAAACATAAATGACTAATGAACATTATTTTATGATTAATCTGATGAGCTATGTATAAACTTTTAATAAATTTAAAATTTTTAAATAAAGCTCAATACTTTCTTCAACATTCAGAGGTACTTGTATATCAGGTATCAATACTTTGACTAATCGACAAAATATTTCATTGTAGAGTTTAGGCTTCAAGGTGTAGTCTTGTTTCAGAATATCAATTGCATCCTCATTGAGTGGTTTCATGTAATCTTTGGCCCCAATAGCTTCAGGAAGGTAATATAAACAATTTGGTTTTCCCGAAGCTATATGACGATTTTTTTGTTTTCTTATTCTATGTCGATTCCACTCACGGCGAATTGTTTCCAATTCAGCTCTAATTAAGTGCCCAAAGCAAAATCGTAAACACTCGACATTTATCATAGATGAATCATTGTAAAGACCTCTTTCACGTAAGTCTTTAAATAAATTAATCCAAAAATCCAAACCATGACGCCTAAGCTGAGACCAATAACTCTCTATCCGCTGATTAGACGTGCTTTTACCTTTGATGAAGCTCTTCCAACCTGATAGACTATCATCATGATAAAATCGTAAACTTTGCTGAAGGGCTTCAACTAGACAATTTTCTGTTCCTAAATCTGACCGTATTAAAGTTGGAACTAGTTTCAATTTCTGTACTGTTGTTAAATAATAATATGCAATAATTTCCGGTTATTGTTAGATGTTGCAACGTCCAACCATACAATTTTTCTGGAAAATCCATCGATGCATCCGTGAATGGCAAAGCCAAAGGGCTTTAATTTATCGTAGCCATCAATATGCCATAGAAAATTAGGTCCTGGAACTGTGTACTTACGCCGTATCAAACGTCGACGAGATCTCTCTTCAATAGCATTTGGATCAACTAGATGCAAAATTTTATCAACTCTACTCCTTTTTACTTTTAAGCCATAAATTTGCTTTAATCGTTGCCACATTCTTTTGTAGCCAATACAAGAACCACTACTAAAAATTTCATCAATTACTGCTGTACAGATTGATTCTAGAGAATCTTCATCGATTTCCTTCCTCTTCAGTCCAAGCTTCTGAAGAATTCGAATAAGGTGTCGACGAGAAATTGAAATACTGTGATACTTGGATAGAAAATTTACTATCTCATTATATGTAAAACCTTCCTTGAAATATGTTGTTATCAATGATTCTCTAGACATAGTTTGCAAATTTGTTTACAGCGGCTGCAAAAAATAAAAAGTTTAATTTTCGTTAGTAAATAAATGCTCAAAAATGTTTAATCATTCCTGGCATTGACATTAAGACATTTATATATTTTAAAAACAATTTAATTTTAATAATGAGTTCTTGTTAAAAAATTCCTCTTAATATCAAAAAGCTTCTTTAAAAATAATTTTATTCATAGAATAAATTTATCAATAAAATGTTAATAATTGTCAGATATCTGTCCATTTCAGTTTGATAGTAATTAAAAAAAACTTAATTAATATAATTAAATACATACCAAATGTATATAAATGTCTAGAATTTTTTTCTAATTATTATATGTATTAAAAGAGCTTAAATACAGAGCTTCTTGTAGGGGTCGAGTGAATTTCTTATTAAATGCAATTCCTAAGTGCGGACTAAAATTATTATTATATTTTATAAAATAGTCCTACTGTTACAGTTCCATTGTTGAATAAACGAGTAGTGCCACCTTTAAAAAAATTAAGACGGACATACTATCATTGCATACTATGTATATCAGCAGACGCAGCGAAATCAGAGGTACTACTATGTCTACTTAACGTGTCACTACCGGGCTTCCGTAATATAGAGAGTATATCGGTTTAATGATTATAGTCTCTGAATATATCTTAGATCATAGATATATAAAATATAACATGTTATATTTTATATATCTATGATATATCATCGATAAGTTATATATATCTATGATCTAGCATCGATATGTTATATATATATCTATGATCTATCATCGATATGTTATATATATATATATCTATGATCTTAGATTAGATATTAAATATCTGGATGACCGAGCTTTGCTCGGTATTCTTAAAAAGACACAAATTTTATCACTAATAGAAGACCGTTTTAAATGTCTCCACACAAATACCAATTTGAATCATTAACTACGATATACACCAATAGATGTCAGGAAAAATTATAAGAGTTATAAACCTTTTCATCCATTGGCCTGACAAGAAAAAGACAAATTATCATAATTGCCAAAGGATATGAAAAATGATGCAAACAAAATTGTTTTAAAATATGATGTTATAAAGTCAGCAATTTTTGCAGCTTTCTTTGGAAATGCAGCTAACGTAACCGCTTTCAGGTGTCAGAATCACTCCATTTCTTTCTAATTTCAATAAAAAATGAAATATGCAAAATCCAACAATCTTTAAATCAACTAAAAATGATGATTTTTGTGAATGGACTATATCTAATTTGTCAAGTGAACAATTTTTTTTTTGTATTTTTCATTTAAACTGGAAATTTTGGTGGACTTTAAAACATTAAAAATAAAATTTATTATAATTTAGCTTGTACCAATTTGCCTAAAAATTTACTTAAATTATTTCTTTAATAATTGATAATTAAAATAATTGTTCTTCTCACTAGTGACACGTTCTGTATTGTTAAGTATATATACATATAAATGTACAGAGTGATTCATAACCAGTTCTTTCAAGTCTGACTATCAGGGTTACATACGAGTCTTTATGACTGAAATATTCACCCTGTGGAAGGTCCCCGGATCCTGGATAGAAAGTATCGCAAAGTAACTTTGTTTGCTCCAAGTGCATTATCTTGTAGAATATACGTGCATAACGTTCTTTGGGCAAGATAGCTATTTGGATGTATTGGTCATAGCAAAGTGAATGTCAGTAATATAGCTACGGTTGTATAACATAACGGGGCCCATTCTGAGAGAACTTTTTTCCTAATTTTTGAAAATTTAAAATTAAAGAACATAATAGTTTTTTTAATTTATTAATTAATATATTTTTTTATAGTGGTTGTCGCGATTATTTAAATAAATAAAGGACTTCAAAAGCAGCCTTGGTTTTATTATAAAATGATAGATGGCATGACATGTTTTCATAGATTTCTACAAAATTAGTTATATTGTTAAATGATAGATGGCATGACATGTATTAATAGATTTTTACAAAACTAGTTATATTGTTAAATGATAGATGGCATGACATGTTTTCATAGATTTTTTCAAAACTAGTTGGTGGAAATTAAAAAGAAAACTTTTTAAAGATAAAACCTTAATAAATTATTGAAAAAAAAAACCCGTTGTGCCCGACTATTTAAGAATGTATAAGAACGATAATGGGGAAAATCTAAAATAATATATATATATTTTCATTTAATGTGATGGTGAATTATGTTATAACTTGAAAATATAAGACGAAAAGTAATAATAGAATTTTTTTATATCTGGAGTAATGTTCAAAATATTGAAAATTTTGTTTAATTATTTAATTTTCGATATTTCGAAAACCAAAAACAGATATCGAACAATTTTATTCTTATTTTTCGTCTGCACACATGAAGTTTTAACAGAATTCAGTTGAAAATATAGGGTAAAAATAATTTCAAATCCAAGTCTAAACTTGCCTTGGAATTCGTACTATTTTAAGCCACATTCGAAGTTTCAAATATTTATGACATCTCGATATGATCGAATGTTTCCAACATTATTTCTATTGAAATTAATGAAAATTTAAGCCAATGGATGTTTCTATAGAAATATTTTTTTCCAAATTTATACTTTTAGAAATTAAACTGTGAATATATTCATTCATTAACTTAATTATTCTTATTTATTATATCATATTTTTATTTGAAATCGAAAGTTAAAATTGGAATTTGGTTTATAATTAGTTCTAAACTTTTGATCATATACCATAACAGCTGCGGTGTCCGAGTGGTTAAGGAGATGGACTTGAAATCCATTGGGTTCTACCCGCACAGGTTCGAATCCTGTCCGCAGCGATAATATTTTTATTAATTTTTTTTTTTTAAATATCAAAATATTTATTAATTTTTCTTAAAAAATAATTAATTCCAGGCGAATAAAATGGTTAGCTCATCAAATGATCGTATTTTTGTTAATTAATAACGGTTTTTATCTAGAAATAAAACAAAATTGCGTTGAAAATATGTGTTGATTATTAGACAAATAGTTTCTATGAGCAATTTGTCGAATTTATCTTAGAAACTATTTGACTTATAATATAATATATAATCAACTCATATTTTTTACGCAATTTTGTTTTATTTCTAGATAAAAAGCATTAAAATTAGCAAAAATACGATACAATTCATATTGAGGATTGACATAGGTAGGTATTGTATAAAATAAACACAATATTATTCATTTATATTTATTTTAGGTGAAATATGTACAAATATATAAAATAAAATACCGTTTTTATCAATTTTTCTGGTTTAATTATTATTATTCAATATTCTACCTTTATCTTTTATCCTTTACATCGATTACAGGAGTATCAAATAGAACCTACATTTTTAACAAAATATTACTATTCATTTATAGATAAGTTTATTAATAAAACAGGTGAGTAAAAGGTATGTATATTACATTATTGTAATGTATAATAAGTCAAAGGTAGAGCAGTGGATAGCTCACTCGATTCCGGTTACTGTAAACATCGGTTCGTATCTAGCATGGTCCCGAATAAATTTTTAATATAATAAGTTATATTAGACATATTATGTTTTATTTTATTTTTATTCCCAGCCCATGACAGAAGAGTGATTTATGACATAAGTGGGAAGGTGGGGCTATCATAATAATTTTTTTGTTTTTTTTTTTTGAAATAACATGTTCTCCTATTATAAAATCTTATAAAATTTCATTTAACAAGAATAAATTGCATACACAACACAAAATAAAGCAAAGAAGTATTTTTTTAATATTTTGTAATAGGAGAATATGTTAAAAGTGGAATACAATATAAACCATATTCTCCTGTTACAAAATTTCAAATTTTAGTCTTAAAAAGCGATTTTTTATTTTAGAACTACAAATTTTAATATTTTGTAATAGGAGAATATGACTGATATTAAATATATAACATATTCTCCTATTACAAAAATTTCAAATTTTAGCGTAACCAAGCTACAAATTACAAATTATACAAATTTTGTAATATTTTGTAATAGGAGAATATGATTTTAAAGAGTGAGATATATTATAAATCACTTTGTCAGGAGGTGTGAGTTTAATATCATAAATATTATTTATGATATTAAATTCGCACCTCCTGGCAGAATAATGATTTATGACATATGAATAACGACGTTATTAATAACAAGAAGGCGGGGTATATAGATAATTTAAACAATAAAAAGAGTGGAAAATTTTTAACATCAGGAAAAATTCATTTATTTTAAAGTAAAAATCTTAACTATACCAGGATACGAACCGGCGTACCTTTGTATCAGAGGGAAGTGATATACCCACACAGCCACCCAGATTATGTGATACCACATAATTAACTTACTACTTTCTTACCTTTACTAAATAATTAATTAATTAATAATTTTGTTCTAAAATAAAAAATATAATAGAAAGTTTTAAAAATAAAACAAAATTTAAAATATATAACGATTTTCATAAAAAATTTATTTAAAGTAAAAGTTAAAATGTTGTTATACCACCAGGATACGACCCAGCATACCTTGCTGTCATAGACAAGTGCTATACCCACACAGCTACCTTGATTATGTATAGCCTTATAATTAATTTAATACTTACCTTCATGAATAATTAGTAAGTTAATAATTTTATTCTGAAAAGAAAAATGGTATAGAAAAAGATAAAACAAAATTTAAAATATAAAACGTTTCGTATTTATTTATATTAATTATTACTTGATAAAAAATTGTTATCCCGAAAATTGATTTTATATTGTATAAAATAGCCATTATTATTCATTCATATTTATTTTAAGGTGGTTTAAGTTATTATTCAATATTATACTTACCTTTATCTTATATCTTTACATCGATTTTATTACCATCGAAATTAATGTTAGTTCAACAGTTTTGCCATAGATGGCACAATCGCCGAAATTAATAGTCAGTTCAACAGGATTACCATAGATGGCAGTACCATCGTAGTTAATATTTAGTTCAACAGTTTTACCATAGATGACCATACCATAGATTGATGTTAGTTCAACAGGTTTGTCATAGATGGCAACACCGTCGAAATTAACAGTTGTTCAATGTGTTTACACCAGTTTACACATAGATGGCACTACCATCGAAACTAATCGTATTTTGTTTTTGAAATCATTTAAATTTTTTTACTGTTTTGATTTTTAAAATTATATTATTTTTTTATGTTTTCCTTACCACAAATTATTAAATTGATTTGACCTATCTTTTCCTTTTTAAATAAATGCTTGATTTGCCAGCTAATGCCGGTAAAACTGTTTTTATTGAAATGAAAATGGAAATTTAATTTCTGATCTGCTACCTATACGCTTTGAAAAACTACTTAATTACACGAAAACTAATCAGTCCTTAATAATAAAATTATATTCCTAAATCTTCTCAAACGAATCCCAATTGAATAAGAATAGTTTTAAGTTAAAATAAAACTTACATGAATTAAAAAAACAAAATTCTAAATGAGTAATATTTGAATATCCCACCCAATATTCTTTGTTTAACACACACACATTTATTTTGGTTAAAATACTAAAATTTTATAAGAATTGGTAACAGGAGATCGTACATATTCTAAATAGGATATCGTAAAAAGGGCCAATTTTAGATGAAGGGAGGAACGAGCTTAACTCATAGAATTTGTGCAAAAATATCAGTCATTAGTGCAAGGCACGTTACAAGCAGCTATTTTTGAGAATGCTAATTGAACAAAAATATCATTCATATAGGCAAAGCACGTTACAAGCAATTTTTAGGTTTCTGAAGTAAAAATTTTAAATTTTGGTATTAGGAGAATATGATAAAAAGGAAATAATAATAAGAAAGTGAAGTATATGCATAACTACATTAAACAAAAAAAGACAAATATATTAAAAAATATGTATTCCCATAGGCCGAATATAAAAAAAACATGGTTGCTTTAATATAAAAAATAAACGAACAAGATAGAAATAGGTAATATACTTGAATAAAAAAAGACAAATATATAAATATCATAAGTGAGTGAAGTATATATATAATTAAATTGGACCAAAAAAGACAAATATATAATTTAATTATGTTAGGTTGGTATTGTTTGGTTCTAATGCCGTTGGATTGTCACCACTGATATTACTAATATACTTTGTCTCTTTTTGGTTCAATACAATATCAATATATCTTACTCATTTATATTTTTATATTAAAGACACACCTCCTATTATACTTTCATATAATAGGAGGTGTGTCTTATTACCATAGACATACAAGAATATGTATATTACTGTAATATACCATAGACATACAGGAATATGTGTATCACTTGTTTAACATATTCTCCTAATACCAAATTTTAAAATTTTTACTTCAAAAACCTAAAAATATCTTGTAATGTGCCTTGCCTATATGATATTTATAAATCGATATCGTTAAATTCCGAAAGAACTAAACGGGAGCAATTTATTATTGATAGCAAAAACGTTCAATTTACTGAAATATCAGAAACAAAAATTTTGTATTTTTAATTGAAAATATTTAATTAAACATGGCACATAGATGTATTTTCCTACCTGGCTTATGTAGTATTTAAATTAAAAAAAGAGTGGAAATTTTTAACATCAGAAAAAATTCATTTAATGTAAAAATAAAAACTAAAATTTTTGTTAATTAAAATATATTTATTATTCATATACTAATTCTTTCTTTACAACTAATGTGAAAACTACAAACTAAATAAAGGCAAAAAGAAAAATTATTTGGTACAAACACAATTATATCTAAAAAAGAAAATTTATTGAAAGAAAAAAAAATTGAATGAATAAAAAATAGGTAAAGATAAATTTTTCATTTAAAGAAAAAAAATTATTTTAACAACTTTATTAAAGTTTTTATTATATTAATTTATTAATTAAAACAATTGAAAATGTATTAACTTTTTTTTTAAATTGCTATAAAATTAGCAACAACAAAAAAAAATGTTCACTAATAATTAAATGCACTCGAAAAATAAATTATATCTAAAAAAAAAAGTCTTTTGATAGAAATTTTGTACAAAAATGTCATATTTTTTTAGTACCTTCGAACGGTATTGAGACCATAATTTACAAATTAAATTAAATATCAGAGTTGGGACACATTTTTGATAATCTTTGAAATAAAAGTAAAACTAACGAATATAATACAATTTACGATAACTCATAGAACTTTCTCACGTTTTATCTGCCAAATAGACCCATCGACCCAGTGGCATACATAAAAGATACCCACAATTGAGAATGGCTTTTGGTCAAATGTTGCCAGAATTTAGGAAAATATTCTTGATGTCATTCTAAACAAATGTCTCAATGGCCATGGAAAGTCATTTTCCATAATTATACTACAGTGGTACGAAATCCTTTAAAAAAAATACGATTTTTCTCTTAAAATACTATTTTCTAAATGTATGTGACAATTTCGTTGATCGATATAAACATACCGAAAACGATAAATTCATTATTTAAATGTGTCCACAATCTCTGTTTAAAAAATAAAACTATAACAAAAACTATACCCGAATACTTCGAAATCGAGTATGTCCGCTATGCGCACAATCTAAGTCATCCCAAAACAAAAAGGGAAATAGCTTTGCGTAAACAGATTTGTATATCAGGAAACAAAAAATTTCGAAATTTATTTCTCATATACAAACTATTAAAATTTCTACCATCTAGTTAAATAGGAACCGATAGCTTCATTGGAACTTATCAAGAGGATCCTTGACTCCAAGATACGTATTGAACTCCTAAGTCCAGTATCCAAGGGAAATTTTGTCCGTCAAAGATAAAAATATATGGACAAAATTTCCTCAGGAATTCGAGATAAATAATTTTGCCTCGATCAGACATTGGCTTCATTTGTTTATTAGACAATTTACCAACTTTTCAATTTTTTGTTTCCTGATACATAATCTTGCTTTGCCTTTCTAGCTATTACTACGATTGTGCGAGTAACGGATAAAATAGACAATAGATGATGGCCCGTTTGGATACTTATTTTCTCCGCCTAGGAGAGAATTGAAAAGTATTCAAGTATTAATTAAAATGAAGGAAAATTGCAAGTCAGTCCCTTTTCATGGCCTTAATCTTCAATGATATCAATTTCCATACTTCCGTTTGACAAAAACTTCTGAATAGTTATGTTGTTGAATAAAAAAAACGACTTGTGATTAGTTGTAACGTCTTGATTTCCGTTGATGCTGGGAGCCAATCGTCACTGGCGTTTGAATTTACAATTTGGTGTAAACTTTCGAAAAATGCATGATAGAACCGAAAAAAATCGTAGCATTATTGAAAAATAGACAACTATCTTGCAATTTTTTCCTCATCTTAATAAAAACTAATGTACTTTTCAATTCGTTTCGAGACAGAAGTAACGCAAAAAAGAGCATCCTGACCTGCCAACATCTTCTGTTCTAGAAAATTTTATAAAAAATATTTAAAAAAGAACTAAAATGGCGAAAAAAAATTGACAGACAAAAGACTAACTACAGTTAACGGTTTTTCTTGATGATAATTTGCAAAAACTTATAATTAATTAATAATTAAAAAAATAGGGGATTTTTTAAATTTTGTTCACTGTACAATTTAAATATTAATAAATCCTTAGCGTAATTAATAATCAGCTATTATTGGTTGATTGATTTTCAATAATTTCCGTATGATCTTCTTCTTCTTGGAAATGTTGTCGCCTAGACGGTGGCGGTGTTGATGTTCCTGATGTCCCTGACGTATCTAAAGGCCGTGATTTACGTTTGCGAACAAGATACCGTGTTGTGTATCGTACAGATGGATAATGTTTGAACGTAACACGGCCATAATTATTATGACCATAACCACCATAAACGTACCGCCGACGTCGTCTCACAAATCTTGGTCTGTTTTAGTTAGTTTTTTTTTTTTGGAATTTTAATTTTGAATTTTTTTTTTTGGGTCGAAATGATGATTTAATAATAAAACAAAGAAGAAAAAAAAATAAATGAGCATTAAAAAAAGAAAATTAGAGAAATTAATATTAATAAAATTTACGAGCGAGGCGCCGCTTTGGTGTGAGAATTTTTTTTTAGGACAAAACTGTTAACTCATGCTGTTTCAAGGCATGTTATTATTACATATTTCGCCATAGTATTCAAATGATTTTTGAGACAAGCATTTGGTTGTCCAAGAAAACATATGACTTGATGGACTCCACTTCGGCTACTTGGATCCATTTAAAAACATCTTTCCAAAAAGGACAAACCAGAATATCAAACGGGTCGACTTCGTCCAATCCTACTCATAATTTTTTCGAAAATGTGGTGAATCAAATCAATAATGTGGCGAAACATGTTAAATAAATTACTTTCAAATTGTGTTAAGTATTATTTTTAACGTAAAATTCTCAAAATATAGAAACGCCGTAAGTTTGAAAGAATTATCGTTTTGAATTTCAAAATCAACGACAAAAATGTACACTAATTATGACAGGTTTATCCTTTAGGCGAATTTAAAATTAGGTTTAGGTTGTCAAGTAATATCAAACAAAAATAGTTTCAAATATTTCTAGGATCAATAACTGTCAGTTTAATATTACTCAACGAAAAAGGTAAAGATAAGCGACAACGAAAATACATCTTTATAATTAGAATGAATTATAGATGAGCATAAACCTACTCCTCGTTTCGGCTAGTTCAATTTTTGCCGTTTTCTGTAGCTAATTCAGTTCGATAACACAATTATGTACGTTGATAAAGCCATAAACTTTCGAAATATTGACGATTCATCTACCCCATGAATTCGCCGTTAATTAAATCCTCAGTCAAGGATCTAATTACAGCAGGTATTGAACTTGAAAGAATGCACGTTTTCGGGCCACAGCCAGAGTGACACAATCAGATAGATTCACTTTTAATAATTATTACGTGGCTATAACTATAAATTATAATTATTTATTGAAAACATTGTTTAATTATTCTAATTAGAAGACAATTGACACACAAAACAATTTATTCGATAAAAGTACGATCGATAAGTCGAAGATTGCAATATTTTCGAATCTTAGCAACTGTTAAGCACTCCCGTTTTGTCTGGTATCGGGACACAATAAGTTTTTCATTTGTTATCTTATTAGCAAAACAAAAAAATTTTCATTAATTAATATCACAAGCAAACTGTCAGTGCACGGAAACCCTTACTCAATAATCTTTGGGGTTGAAAATGGCGTCAAAACGATAATTCTTGATAAAATTAACAAATTATATTCGAAACAAATTAAGAAAATAAAATACATAGAATGAGGTTACATCTTCTCAAAAAAAAATTATAATAAAAATTAATAAAATATTGTAAAATAAATTATTTAAAGCTGGGATACAACAACAAAAAATATGATTCAAAAACAAAAGTTAAGAATTATGAAATTGTTTTGTTTGTTTTTATATAAAAATAACCACATTGAATGTATTTTATAAAAATAATTTTATTAACTTTATTAAATATTATTTTATTTATGTTATTTTTGTTTTAAATAAACGATTCAACTTTCTTTTTTTGAATAGTCAAGTTTTCACAATAAAATCCATATTATATTTATTAAACTTAGAAATATAATGGGTTTATTTAGCTTGTCTCTTTATTTTGACATATTCCAACATCTTCACCACCAAGTATTGGCATTTCAATGAGATTATCATGGAGTCATCCAAAAAAAATGTATACTCTGATGAAGATTCAACGAGATGTACTAACGCAACTCACAGTTAAGAAGAAGAAACTATTCAAAATGTCCTGTACCCATCCCCACAAGAGAAAGAGTGTCATCGAAAGGTTTCAACAATTTCTTAGAAAATTTTGATCCGCAAGTACTGGTTTTTTAGCAAAGATTATGGATTCATTTTTAAAGACATTTATATTTACAACAATTTGAAATCAGAACGGATTTTATATTTTATTTATATTTCAATGGCTTCGGAGATACAGTTTTTCAAAATTTGGCTAGTTTTCTAGGTTACACGATTACACATTCACAGACGACATGTCAGACGGAGATAAAGTAAACGGAGAATTGTCGGTGTCCGTCTGAATATTCTTGAAACCTCTCCCAACATCTCAAAAGACAATATCTTGGACAAACTAGGCTCATCAAAAAGGCTATAAAGTTTGATTAATATGAATTACATTCTCAAACTTGAGATCAGATTTCAGGAAGACTCCGAAGTGACCCCCGTCACGATGAAAATTATCTGAAAAACTGACATCAATTTTAAGAATGTATTTATTTTAATTAAACTTTGCTCTCTTTGATGGGATCTAAAACGTCGTAATTTGAGATTTCAGGAGAGTTTTGAAGAATATTCAGACTCCGTTTACTTCATCTATGCCTGGGATTTAATCTGTGGATGAGTAAATCGGGTAACTTGAAAAATTGGTCAAATTTTGAAACTATCAGTCGTTTAAAAACTGTTCTGGTCTCAAATTTTTGCAAATATAGCCTACTTTAAAAATAAATGAGAGGAATTGAACGATTTCTGGAGTGCCTCGATCAAATCTGGAGAGGTGATAACACATTTAGCAACTCTAGATTTTTTTTGGAGTCTATACACTTTTTTGGAATACTCTATAAATGAAATAATTTGTGAACTTAAATTTTGTCAAGACATTTATTTAATGCCAACTAAAATTTACGTTTTTAGCAAGTTAAATACACCCATTATTTTTTGAATTATTATTAATAGAGAACAACATTTTCAGCTAGTATCTGGTTCAAACATTTATTTAGCAAGACGAACACATTTCAATACAATTTTTTTTTTAAGGATTAGGAACTTTTTTTGGCCAATTCAGACAGAGAAAGAAAGATGGAAATATATATTTTTTTTTATACGATAACAAACTCCCGCCTAAATGTTCGGTCATGCAATTTTACCGGGAATTTTCATACACCGAAATATTTATATAAAATTTTTCGCAAATCCGTTAAATATTCACAAGTTCGTTTTTATAATACGATATAATTTATAAAAGATTTTGACGTAGAATCAAATTTTAATTAATTTTCCAAGAAAGAATGGAACTTATTAAAATCCCACGTGATTACTTCGAAATAATGTTAAAACCATTAAAAAAGTGGATAAAAACTCTTCATTACAAGTTTATTTTGCCTGTAATGAAGAGTCTTTACTCTCATTTTAGAAAATGATTCGACTTTCGTCCTTTTAAAGTTGTCATATCTCGCAATATTGTCAGTCAAGTTCCAACAAAATTTCATGAGAATACGAGAGTACGTAAGGGTTAGTTTTAGCAACTAAATTACTCAATAATTGATTAATAATTTTAACATTATTTTCACTTGAAAAAAAAAAATTGATTCTACATCAAAATTTGAGCAAAATTTCACGAGAGCGAAATATTAGGAAATTATGGAAACATTCTTAGAAAAAAGACAAACGAGCTACGAATTTTGAATGACTGCATTGTTATTTTACTTATTAGTGGATAAAATTATTAAATAAATAATTATAAAAGGTACTTCTGTCTTGGATTGTTGAATTCCAAAACCGACCACATAAACTAAATAAATTCGCTTGGAATTAATAGAATTAGAAACACTGCAAACGCTAGCAGGATTTCTGTGCACACTAAAAGATTTACTCGAAACATGTATTATTTCCCGTGTTTCTATGATCCGTAATTGTAACTGGGGGTTGAAACCCCGCCAATTGGCGATAATAATTCGTTCTAATTAAAACAGGAAGTTGCAAAAACGTCTTTTGTCCGATCGATCAAAAAATTTGTATATTAATCTCTGTTAGTACAGCCCTAAGTCGAGATATTGTAGATTGTTCAACTTTTCGAGTTGTTAAAATTGAGAAGTAAAAATTTTGAAAACGCCTCAAAAAACTGTGATGGGAGAGAACTGATTGAGAGAGAATGCGTCTAAAAATCGTTAAAAATCGATTTTACAGCTCAAAAAAACTCATTTCGAGTAAATCTGTCAGTTTTCGTAGAACTCCTGTTGGCGTCCTGGTTAATTAGAAATAAAAAAACAACAAATTAAAAAAAACAATTGCTAGTGGATTATTCTTGTTTTTTATGTGATTAAATAAAAAAAATAAATGAAAAAAACAACAAAATAGCATCTCTGGGGTAAAATTATTTCTCTTTTTTTTGTTATAATAAACAGACAACAGGTTACAGGATTCGGATTCGATTCAATGACTACTGGAACAAGGAAAGTATAAAATCATAATAAAATGTATTTTCTAAAATAGTTCTAGCCGTTTAAAATTTGCAAAGTTATCAGAATTTTGCAAAATTTCTTGTGGAAATATATTTTTTCATTTTTAGTGGTTTCGTTTTGGAATGTATATTTATGGAAAAAATAAAGCTTTTCTCTTTTGTAATTAATATAATCTGTGGATTACGGATCTGCTTATTCTGCTATTTTCCAAAATCGGATAAAAGGAAGACGAGTAGCGAGAAATATGCATTTCATAAACATAAATGAAACATGGGTTCAATGCTTCATACTTGAAATGTAGGAACAGTTAGAGTAATCGACTAAAAAGGGAGAAAATCAGATAATTTTCCCCTTCAGTTTCTTGAGATTAGGCTAATCAAATAAAATTCATAAAAAGCGTTTTGAAGAATTAATTTCCAGTAAGCTGGAAATCGTTTTAATACATTCATTTGCCCCTAAATGCGTGTAATTCGAGTTTTCGCAATCCCAGAAGATATAAAACTTTTGGGAGCCAAATAACCGCGAGCCAAATAAATCTTTCAGTTTTTTGCTTGCATCACAAAAACGATACGTCAAGCGGAAAATTTCATTTCATTTGATATTAAAAATAATCAAATATTGCGCCGACTGAACGTTTAAAATTTAAAATCGACGTAGAATTTAACCCTCTATAATATTAAATGGAATGACATTTTCCGTCGGACTTATCGCTTTCGAGCTACAAGTAAAAAGCACCTCCTGGAATTATGCAAACTCGGATCATACGCATTTAGAATCAAATCAAGGTATTAAAATGATTTTCAGCCACATGTTGAATGTAGTTTTGATAAAATCCATATGCGAAATTTTGGATTCGAGTTTTTACAAAAGGAAAAGCTTTTTTTTTCCATATTTTGTTTGTTTGTTTTATTTCAAACAGAATTTAAATAATATATTATGTAAAGACGTAAAGAAAATACCACTATACGGCGGTAATCAGGACGAAGAATAATCGTACCTAGATTTTTGATTGGGTCCTTCCTCGTCTAACATAGTAGTCCCGCCTGTCGATGGTATCGGTGTATGCGTTAATGGATGTACAGCTTGATGTTGAAGATGATGGTGATAATTCTCTACTGTGATCGGATTGTCGCATTTCTCCTGCGTCTCCTGGGGAGTATTCTCCTAAAAAATTATTACACAAATGTTATTCATGATATAATTGTGACAGATGTTTTAATGACATATTTAAATGTTTAGTTTGTCACTAAAGAAGCCATAACGAATTCAAAATTAAAAGAGTCCGGGAATCAATGATTATTTCATACGTCAAAAACTTTTTAGTTCGTCCTTTTTTGCTGATCAAGAAAAAAGTATTACAGATCGGGAAATTTTAACGAAAAGCAAGGAAAGAGGCAATTTAAGGTTTTTGAGACTCAGGACACTGTTCATCTCACTTGTAGGGCCTGTATGGATCCATCAACTCTGGAAGAATTCCCTGCCGAGTAGATCTGGGCTTTCTATGAGACATCTAATCTCGACAGAATTATATTGCTTCATCTGCTTAAAATAGCATTCCTTACGCAGAGACGCCTTGCCTTCAGCTGACAGGTTGTTCTCAAGAAGGGCACGTAGGACCCTTTGGTCTAGATTTTTAAGGACCTATTTGAGGTACTCCTCTTATGTATTATTATTATACGTAATTTGAATTAACCTTGTCTTAGACTTATGAAGACATATGAAATTGATCTATGATTCCCGACATAAAACCAAAAATAAATACACGGAATATACACCAATGCTAATATCAATATTTAAGTCACAACATCAATTATAATTCCATAACCGGAACCTAGATATTAAAATGGATAAATTAGCTATAAAAATTAATATATTAATTATAACCTAAAAATTTTGTTCTCATTTTACATAATGTTATTCTTATTTTAAAATTCTAATTTGATTATTATATCTAAACACATGAAACTAAAAGGAGTTTTTGATTATGATGCTAATCTGTACCAATCGATACAAATCTTAAAATCGATTCACCATGAAAATATGCAAGGAAATTTTGACAATTCAATTCAACGTTCAACGTTAGTTCTTATCATGGAGACTAGAGAAGGAGACGGAACTCCATGTAAACAAATTACTATTACAAGTAAGATGTCAGAAGTGTTTCTTTTGCACTGGGATGGTGAAAAAGGATGAATTATAATTATCGACAGATTAGCATCAATATATAGGGTGTTTTTTTTAATTTGACATATAAGTGAACTCGAAAAATAAGAATAAACGAGGAAAATATTCAAATGAAAAATGTTCATTTCAAGGCACACATCTTATGCGGGTATTGAATTCGACCTACGTTCAATTAAAACCACACTCGGATTCATAACCGGCAAATATTAGACGGACACTTTAAGCTAGAAAGTTATTTTTCATAAAAACGCAAACATTCTTCATTCAATTTGAACAAAAAAGGTCTCAGTTTAAAATTTTTTTCGAAGAGTGCCTAGATTCTACGGAAATAATAATTTTGATAGGAAAATACCATTTTGGGTAAAACTATTCTGTTTTATTTTGCCTAAACTATACAGTTTATGGAAAAATGTTCCGAATATAAAATTTTACCGTTTTAATCAATAACAATTTTCTTATTTAAAGTGTACATCTATCTATTATCATTTATGGAGTAGAGTGAGCTTTTCGCTAAGCCTGAAAACCTAGGTCAAGTTTAATATCTGCATAAAATGTGCGCCTACACACTAAATATTTTTCGCTAGAAACATTTTTAACGATTAAATTTATTTTTCGAGTTTCAAGCATATGATAACTTAAAAAAAAACACCCGGTTTAAAACTATTTATCTGATCAAAAAAGGATTTTATAATTTTTAAAACTAAGAACTAAAAACGGAAAATGGGTAAATTAAAAATAAATTAAATGAAAAAAAAAAAAGATTTTTCTTTTGGTTAATTAAACTAAAATTAAAAATAAATAAACTAATTATATCCAATTAGTGAATATATATGGACCTACTACAAATAATAATAATGGCGCATGAACAGCAAGAACAATTCGGCGATTATTGATATTTAAAAAAAAAATAAAAATAATAGATAAATCAAATAACTAATTTTGGTGATTTTTCTTTTTAAATTTTAATAATTAATTATATTTAATTAAATAATAACTAGACGATTATTATCACGCGTAGAGCGTGTGTTGTGTAGTAAACTGTAACCTGTGTGTGTGACTTACTGCGCTGACATCTGGAGTATATTGATTTCAACGTGTTCATCATCTTTTTCTGTGCCTTTTTGTGATTGTGATCGGGCATATTACATAAATATTATGTTTAACTTAAATTATTCATTTTTATTATTCTTTTAATTATTTTAGGTCTAATTTTTCAAATTTTTTATAGTTTTCATGGAAAATTATGGATTCCTTAAAGATATCGATCCACAACTAGTAGCCTTGCCATTCTTTTTCGCCTATATTGTATTATCATTTTGATATGAAATGGAAGAATTTAGTAAATTTTCTTCCTTTTCCCTTACAGATTTTTTTTTCCGAAACTATTCCTTGACATCAAGTTTTTTAAATCACTCGCCATACTATTAAAGTAGACTCCAGCATAATATGCATTTAAAACCACTCGTCTTATTCCCGTTCACGCCAGAATTACTCATCCAAATCAACCAAAATTTATTATTTAAGTCCCTTCGTTATTAAGTTCGTCCCCTCGTATTTATATGAAATTTTCAATCACAAACTCTTTCTGTTTACAAAAAGCAGTGACAATCGCTGTCCCAGAATGAGTAACACCAATTTCTTTTTTTTTTATGAAATACAGACTTTCCTACTTTCTTAAGATCAATCCTGGAAGAAATCTCGGTGGAGATGCTATTGGCTCTCAGCGTGGCGTCTGGTCTCGACAGAATCTTATAGCTTCTTCTACTAAAAATAGCATCTCTTACCCGGAAGCGTCTCGCCTTCGAGTGATAGGCTGTTGTCAAGGAGAGCATAAGGATCTCTAGGTCTAGGTGCTAGGAACCCATTTGTGGTATTCCCCTTATGTATTATTCAGGATAATACAATATTCCATGGTACAATGATCACACAATTTTCCCGTGGGTACAAATCACTTCCTGTTTGATTAGATTTTCAACAGCGAATTGAGATCTTTCAGAGAAGCTATTATAAGTTATTGCATCTTTTCGAGATATTTAAGTCAACTTTGAACTGTTTGATCGCACAAGTTTAAACATATCGTAAAAAAATGCGAAGATATTTTCCACAATCGAAAGATCACGTATTAACCAAAAGAAATCGCTTCTTCTCTTGGCCCATCTTCATTCACGCAAAGAAAATAATTCCTATTCAAATTTTGCTTCATAAAAAGTCTTTGAATTTTCTAAATTTCCTACTATAATTGAAAAATTAGACCATATTTATGACTTATTTAAAACAAAACAAAATTTAGTAAATTCCAATTTAAAAAACTTTGGGAAAAACTTTTATAAATAAGTCATAAATTTAAAAAAAAAATTTTAAGTCCAAATTTGATTAACAAAAAACAAAAACAAATTAACGAATTTAAAATTTGTTGAACTTACTTTCATTATTTTTGGTGTTGGTGGCACAATTAAATGATATTTTCTAGCACAGCACGCTTGTAACAAACCAATACCTGAAAGAAAATCATAGAAATTAAAAAAAATTCCAAATCACGTATATTTTAAATAATTTTCATGGAAAAAGAGTCCTTACCTAATATTTTATTTGAACTATATTTATGCTCCCATGCATCAAACAATCGATCATAATATCGTGGTTCCATTAACGATAAATAATGGTATGTATTTTTTGTAGGGAATATTTTTTGAAATTTACCAGCTGCTTGTAATTCATCTTCGGCTATTATCAGATGTCGAACATCGTCTGGTGTTAAATTTGTTAATATATCTTCTAAATACTGCAACAACAACAAAAATTTAGTTAATATCACGTTAAGAAATTATCTTACAAATCTTATTTTGAACAAGAGTGGATAAACATTATAAATTATTAACTGCCCGGATCGCTGGGTAATTTCCATTTTAATAAGTGAAATTTACAACATTTAATAAACCCCCAAAACAAAGGGGGTTTTTTCTTAAAGCTCTCTTACATCATAGCTTAGGATAATGTAAAAGACGGGTATTCTAACCCTGCAATGAATGATGAGAAATGTGTCAAGCGTTTGACATATTAACTGTCAACTAAAATACTTTCATGCTAACTCACACAACTCCCATAATAATAATAATAAATATTTTTAATATATACAGTGTGTTCCCGGATATACGTAACTATACTTGTAAATTTTCTTATTTTGCATTTTATGAAAAAAAGTCATTCTTTATAAGAAGTTTTGCTTATTCTGAAAAGTATGTAGGAATATTTAAAATTTCTAAATAATGTACAGGGTAGCCAAAAATTTGGTATCACATTTTTATTTTTGGTAAACTACCCTTCTTCTTTTTTATAAGTTGACAAAATATTACTAAAAAAAGTTACTCGAAATTATTGTCTTATCTAAGAATACTTACATCAGACCTATGTTGATATGAAGTCATTATATTTTGTTTTAACCGTTCATTCGTCGATAGATTTAACGTGTATATTCGTCCATCAAACGATAACGGTATATCAAACATTGAATAATCACCACCAGCCGAAGCGGCACTATCATCACCATTGGTTTTATCATCATCATCATCATCATGATGACCCCCGTGTCCATTCACTTTACCATTCGTAGAGTAATGACGTTTTTGTTTATGGTTTAACGCACCAGGTGATCCATTCGTTGTTGTGGTTGTTTTGGATGATGGTGATGGTGGCGATGATGACGATGTGTTTGTTGTTTGTTGATGACTAAATAATCTACTAGTTTTATTCATACCTAAATTCTTAAGGACATTCGATCGTTGCTGTTGTGTTAACGTATCCGTTGGTATATGATATTGTGCCATGTTTAATAATGTTTGTACTAATGGCCCTTTAACATAAAGATCCAGGGGGGATGTTGAATGTAACGACGGAGATATGTTCACCTGTAATCATAAATTTATTTTAATTAGCTAAGGTTTCTCAAAAGTAGCACAGGATTCCTGAAAGTCCTTAAATGAGTTGGAGGAACAAAGAAATATAAACCTGATGGGACAAATACGACGAGCTTGCTAGAAATGGCATAAGGTTGCCAGACTCAAGCATTAATAACCATTTGGTAGCAGTCACATATTTTTTTTTACAACTAGGAAATGAATTAACCTTACCTCTAATAACCAAGGTTTTAAATGTTCATCCAGTAGAACATCAACACCAAACAATTCATAACAATTATAACGAGAACCAACATTACCACGTAACAATTGTGTGATTCCAGATTCACCACTAATTATTGTTTTTATCACTAAATCTTGTAATGTTGCCCATAATGCACTTGTATTTACACCATTCTTACTTAAATAATCCCATAAAGCTTGTATTGTCCTTTAAAAAAACCAACAAGCATTTTAATAAAATGCTAATAACATTTTCCACTCTGAAATTCGTTTATAATGACAATCCTTTTAGTTCTTCGTTGCATATTTCTAAAGAACAGGAGTCTATATTAAAGCTACTAAGCGCTTCTATGTCTTAGTTACTTACTGATTGTCAAAGCACTTAACCTACCTAAAAATGACTGACAAATTTAAATTTCATGAATATTCCCTATTCAAATACTAGAATCCTACTCCGATTCAATCCTTGCTAGAGCAATGTATATTCTCATCGTCATGAAAACTATATTTTTAGAAAGCATAATTGCACGCTCAGAGATTTAAAGTTATATTAAGAAAGTCTAGTTTTAAGTGTAGTCCACCTAATACGACTTCAATGTCATTATAAACGAATTCCACTTTCAGTGATTTATTAAAAAAACGTACCATTTATGACCCTGACATGCCCCAGCATCTTCATTTGCTGTGTAATCTCTAGATAATTTATTTATACTATAATTAGTTAAATGCATATATCTATTATCCAATGAATTTGAATCCGAACTATATTTAACTAAAAATAATTTAACTATTAGTTTAAAAAAAAACTAAAAGAAAGGTCAGACAAAATTTAAAAAAGACAAATTGAATTACATTAAGAAATTTAATTAAATGTCAAAATCAAACTTATATTTTAAATTCTGTCTGATCCTTTAACCTTGAAATTTCATTGACTTTAATTTTTTCTATTCGAAATTACTTACAATTCAGTTGAATATTTTACCAAACTAGATCGAAGTAAAAAAGAAAAGGTGATTATAGGATGTATTGGTAATAGTGACGTCCTACGGAAAAATCTGTTTATCATAATAGACACAATATAGATAACAAATATCTTTTAGGGTTGAAAAATAATCTTTTCTCCCCTCCCGGCGGAAAGTATCAACTTTTATCGTACTGTACTAAACGAAGCTGCCGCTTTCCGCCTCTGTCGAATAGAAAAATAGTATGCACATCTAGGGAGCAAGTAAACAATGTCTTAGATCTCAATGAACATGAGATCTGGGACATTCTTTACTTTTGCACCCTAGATGTGTAATATACTATAGTTTTGCCCTAATAATATTATGCGTCCACATAATCCTCACAACAGTGTGTTAAGATGTTTCCAACGACACAAGAGAGAACGCGATATCTTTAAAAGAAAAAAATATAGTTCTCTAAATAATACTTATATTACTTTAGTAAATCTGTCAAAGTTACAACCAATACTATCATATATTGTTCATCTGTGTACAAAAAGATCAAGCATCTCATGGTAGCTGCACACAAAGTAAATTGAACAACGTTACCGCTTGTACAATTTACTTCTGAATTAGACTAAATATTAATCAAAAGTTAACTTTTATTTATCGGGTTTTTTTTCATAAACTATACGGAAAATTACATTCTAATTAGGCTCAAAGCATTCCTAATTTGTTTATTTAGGCGCACGATATTATTTAAAATTATCTGTGTCTTAAAATCAAGGTAATGTTACGTATTTAATAACTTGATTCGTCTAAAATCCGCTCTACATTCACCTGTAAATTAGGCTTTACAGTAAAATTGCATCGATTAAATTACTTTAGTATCCTTGTGAAAGATAGATGGCTTAAAGAAAGATAGCAAGTCGCTCTAAGGCTTGTTAAAATCGTTAAAAAACTAAGACTCTTATCTGAAACCCTTCGAACTAGTAACAACTGTTTTTTTTTATAATCACAAAATGGCTGTATTCATGACTATGTCCATGTATCGTCCATTTTGTGATGATAAAAAAAACAGTTGTTACTAGTTCGAAAGGTTTCAGATATAGAGAGTTTTAGTTTTTTAACGATCTTAACAACAAGCCTTAGAGTGACTTTTAAGTCATCTATCTTTCACAATGATACTAAAGTAATTTAATCTATGCAATTCTACTGTTATTAAATACTGTTATTAAATACGTAACAGTATTTCAATTCAATTCCCCGATAATAAAATGTTTATTTAAAAAAGTTTTACCTAGAAATATTTATACAAAAATTGAAGTAAAAAAATTGAAAGTAAGATATAAAATATAAAGCCAATGATTTTTATAAAATAAAAACAAGATTCAGTACAATTTCTATAACCCAAAATATTCAGATAATGATAAATAAAATAATACATAAGAGACTGTACCCCCCTTGCGAACAACCTGTTACCCGAAGGCAAGAAGTTTCCTGGCAAGAGATGCTATTTCAATCAGATGAAGCTATAGAATTCTTTCGAGGCCAGAAGAAATCCCACAGTTTCGCCTTCGTCATTTCTTCCAGGATTTATCGAGATCCAACGTTTTTGAACTCAAACATTCTAAATCTGACTCCCCGCAGGTGCAAATAACATGTATGGGAGCTTTCTTTCATCGTCCTCTATACATGCCCTACAAGTGGGATCATTCGAGACAAATTTGCTGGTAATTCCAACTACGTCTGCTGAGCTAATTTATGGATAACAAGACGCTAGTCTTAAATCGAAATAGAATGGCCTAGTTGTATTTATACACAGTTTAGCCTGTCATATATCCTATGCAAAGTCCCAAGCAGTCAAGATAAACATATCGTAGCCATTCCTTGATTCGGTAAATAACGGAGCATCTTGCTTTGGGCATAACGAAATCAAAGTGAAAGGAGCATTCCTTTTTACACCAGAGCGGCCCGATATCCAGATAAGTCTGTCGAAATTAGAAATAAGTACGTTCAGAATTTCTGAACACTTTATTTTAAGCTTTAGAACGCGATGTTAAATTTCAGTTCGCTTTTGAGTTACTTAATTAACGGACAGAAGGATTTTATACCAAAATTTGTTTTTTTGACAGTTAAAAAGCTGTTAATATTCTGATTATGATGATCAATAGAAGGTTCAGATTATAGAGAATGTACTGTAGATATTAAATAATACACATACCTGATGCAAATCGTGCTAAACCATCCGGATATAAATATATTCGTAACGGATCAAAACTAGTTAACAACACATACAAACGTAAATCAAATTTACTACCATTTATTAAATATGGATTATCAATGTAACGTTGAACGACCAATGGTTTCTTTTTTGGTATTTGATTCCATTTATTAACAACACGTATACCACTACCTCGTGCACTAGCTGGTGGTTTTAATATCCATTTCACAACACCCTCACCTTTCTCCCATACATGACGTAATTGTTTTAAATCTTGTGGTAAAATATATGTTTTTGGAACATAATCGAATTCTTTAATACCGAATTTTATTTGTAACTTTTGTGTGTTACGCCATAAACGATCTTTACGTCCTAATTGAAATGTACCAGGAAAATGATTCATCTTTTGATGGTCTTTTAAATGTTTGAATAATGGTGATTTTATATGTTTACCCCATATACCAATCCAATCATTATTTTCTGGAAAATATTCATCAATTATTTCACGATTTTCTCAGACATGGTTAACAACATCCCCAAATTTTTTAAACGAAAAAAACACACTTTTCATATAGAATTTGATTTTAAACAGTATTCTGGTTCTGGTTGAATTTTTTTCCCATATTTTTAACAGTTAGACTCTTAAGAATATATTCTTAAACGGATTTTTCGTAATTCGAATTTTTGTCGGAGATACAACGTATTATAAATCGTTATGGTATGCGTTTTGTTTTCGTTCAAAAAATAAAGTGATATATTATACCTGTCTGACCTTCTCGAGTTAATCGAAAACCAGAATTAATTAATGTTTTTCGTACGATAACCGGTGTAATATTACTTAAACGCCATTTTAATTGTCGTTGTATTGTAGCTGGTAATTTTGGACCAGCTTGATCATGTGGATAGAATCGTAAATATGGAGGCACATTGGGAAATAAACTTGGACGTAATACCGACAATTGTTTAACTGTATCACCAGATTCTATTTAAATATAATTTAAAAAAAAATTAATTTTAACAAATTTTAAGATCATACAATCAAAAAAAAATTACCTCCAATTGTGGGAGATTGTCGTAAAAATTCGTTATTTGTCGTATACGATAAATATAAATCATTTCTAATTGTAACTAATTCACTTAAAACGGTTTCATAATTTATTTGCTTCTCTTCCGCATCCACTTCATCTGGGTCCGTACATTCACTGCGAAAAAATGAATTCATGAGTTACATTTATTTTCCCTTATATCGGTTCGTGAATGTAGAGATTATAAAATGAGTAGAGAAAGGGGTTCAGAAAATGGGGTCTCCTCTGAGCCATCTTTGAGAACAAGCTGTCGAAGACGAGACGTCTTCGGCTAAGAGATGCTATTTTAGGCAGACGGAGCTAGAAGATTCTGTCGAGGTTCAGAGATCTCCATGTTATGAAGGTGATAGTTCAATCGACAGTGTCGTTCGCTGACAGTTTCAACTACGTCTGCCAAGCTAATTTATGGATAACATGGTCCTAAGCCCTAAATTTGGTTAATAATGCACTATTTTTTTCCAAAATAAACTCTTCAAAGCCACCAATTAACCCGGCGTAAATGAACCAGAGTGTATTAAACCCAGTATCTAATAAAAACAAACACAGATGTCTACGATTTCTAATTTCTACGATTTTGGAGTTGGAGCTGGAAGTTTAAGCTCCTGACCGTTGCAAAAATTCTAAATTGAGAGTATTAAAACCTCTCAATTAAAAGGTAAAAGGTGCTGCGGCAAATCATATTATTACTAAGAATAATGTCGAAATTAAACTGACACACAAGTTGTAAAATAACATCGAAGTAATTGTAAATAAACATACCTGTCAGATAACTCAGATTCCGAATCACTATTCAAATCTTTCGTCTTCTTTCGAAGCTTCGAATGTGGCTGAACAGGTTTCTCAACATCTCGAGTAATATTTCCACTTTCTTTTTGAGTACCATTGACTACCTCTTGTAACGGGGTAACTGGTCGTTCTTCTTTCGCTACAACATGTAATGGTGAAGGCTTTCTCGAACCACTCGGTGAAGAACCACTTGTTCCGCTAGGTGAAGAACCACTTCTAAGCGATCTAGTATTTGGTACTGTAAGCGCTGGCGTTGTTGGAGGCGTAGGCATTCTTGGTGTTAACGATACAGGCGGTGTTAATGAGTTTTGTGGTGATACTGATTGAGGAATTGGTGACGTTCTCGGATTCGACGACGATGTTTTTGGCACAATTTCATTAATTAACGTTTTAATTTCGGTATTCTTAGTACGTTGACGTGTATTCTTAATAATTCTTGGTGTTGGATTCTCAACAATAATAACTTTTTCACGTAATTCGATGCCCGGTTTATCTTCAATTTCTAATGCGTGTTGTAAATTAACAATTTTTGGTACATGCTTTATATATACTGGACTACGTTTTACAGGTAATTTTCGTGGTTTTTCACCATTTTTTATATGATTTTTTTCCTTTTTTATAAAAATTTTCGATTGATTATTAATACTATTGAATTGCGTTAAGGATGATTTATTTTTGGATAATTCACGTACTTTTCCACGTAATAGGGCTACTTCATCATGAAAACGTTGATCTGTTGCCATATTATTACCTAGAAATAGATCAAATACTTATAATTTACTTACAAAGTTTGCATTTTAAATATCCTTATATAGAAATGAAAAATTCGAAGAGACCGTTTGGAATCGATCCTGTACTTAAAATGACACGAATTTTGGAATACGTCAAAGAATCCGTTAATCTGACATTAGATTCGGACAAGCGATCAAAAATACTCCCTGGATAACAGATTGGGCGATAAATACTTTCCATTTTTTGTGTCAAAAAGTGGAATTCCGGGTAAAAAATGATACGATTTTTGGAATACGTGACAGAATTCGTATTCAGCGACCAAAAATACCTACTAGATGACAATTTTAAGCCAAAATAAGCATTTCAAAAAAATTTGGACTACATATTTCCTCCTTTGAGGCCCTATGCCCCTTTATGTCTAGGTTAACTTGCGATGAATGTTCGTTGAGGTCCTATAAACACGGTACAAAAAGTTTCATTAAAATCGGGTCCATTAATTTCCGGTCAATAATATTCCCCTTTAATTCTCGATTTTCCTGTCCTGATCACAGATCGATACACATTGATATAGGTTTCTTTTATGGTGAGAAAAAGGGTACATAAAACCAAAATTAAAGATTGTTGTTAAAATTTGACTTTCACTCACCGGTAATATGAGTTTCTTTTAAAGGTTCGGATCCATTACAGCTTGAATTTCCACATTTAATATTTTTTATTCGATCCGAATTATTTTCAAGAATTTGACAAAATTGCGGTTGAGATTTTTCATGTGATGATGCTTCAATGATACCAACACTAAGACCATTTTTATCGGCACGATTATCGATGATTTTTCTAAACGTTGATTGTCCATACGATTCGATTGGTGGATCGATGTAATCGTTGGGTGAATAATTTTCAGATAATTGGACGGGTGATGTTGTGCCATTTAAATAGCCGCCGCCACGTTCACGACCTGAACGACCCGAACCTGGTGAACTTGATTTTAAATCAGTCTTAACTCTATGTGGATGTGAATGATGTGGTGATTGTTGAGGATATTGTTGATTCACGACTAAATCGTTATTAATCGTGTCTTTGGTGGGTGATGATGCTGATAAATGTTTACGATGAACGATACTTATACTAGGCTTTATCGGACGCATTTTATACGGCTCATATAAAATATTGTCTTTAATCGGTGATGAATTTAATGCACTAACTGCATTTCGTGTGGTCATATTATTACGGCCACTATTGCGAGCAAGTGATTCCATATTATCACTGTAAACAAAAATTTATTTAATAGATAGTGTATTCGAACTGTTGCGGATTGAGGAACAATTTCCTCCAAGGAAATTAAACTATTTTAAGTAATTAATAATTAACTTAGTATAAAAGATGGTATAAAGTCGAACTCCCATTTGTGTATAGGAATTTACGTGTTTTTCATTTATTTCAAGGTGTGATATAATATTTGCGGAGTTTTGGTCTGGCGATGGAATTTCGCCAAATACTAATATTCGAAATGTAATATCTATTGAACTTACAACATTTTATCTAGAAACAGATAAAATATACGTTCAAATAAACTCGAGATTGAGAGATTGAGTTCGTAAATGAGCAACATAGGTCAATTAAGTTTTGTTAACCGTAAGAGATAGAGAAAAGTTCAGAACAATCACTATTTACCCGTGAGGATGCAATTAGAACGAGAGTATGGTGTTAATTTTCTCCAAAACTATAAAAGATAGGCTGTTGAAAATTTGCAGGTAGCTTCAACTAGTGGTAAAAAAATTCTAGGAAATACTTAAGAAAATTTTCGAAAGCCAATTAATTGTGTTGGTTTTTAAACTCTTATAATTTATAAAAAAAAACTAGTGAATTTGACCCCACTTTTTACGTCCTAAGCACGCTATAAAAATTTCAGCTTTTTTTCGTTTATGAGCCTGTAGCGACAGGCGGGCAGACAGACATGCAGACAGCTAGAAATGGACTAATTAGATGATTTTATGAACACCTAGCGTTACAAACTTGGGAGTAAACTTAGTATACCTTGATATATTTCATTTATACATGTTATAATAATTCAAGCATTGACATTTAAACACTTTCTATGCAGGGTATTTCAATAATTAATTCAGTCAATTGTTTGTTTTGACTTGTTTTAGTCAAAATCATTTAATTGTTTTCTAAATATAAAATTCAAAAATAAGTGACGTCACACCAGGAGGGAGGGAACTTCACAAATGTAACCACCTGTGAAAAGGTAGGTGGGTGGGCGCGGGGATGTGTCAAAAAAAACATAAAATTTGAGTAACATGATTTATGGCTTTCTCCTATCATTTTCATAAACTTATTTTCTTGAGGAAACCAAAGACTATAGGATAGACAAGAAGCAGAAGTATAATTATAAGTGACATCTGGAGTCTGAGGCGATCAACTATTAAGTTTGTAGGCCTTTGCGGGTATGGCTATTAAGTTTAACTACTTTGCGGGGGTGACTATTAACTATTAAGTTTGAAAGCCTGACTCGGTAGAGGCGCTGAAACTCGTATACTACGATTTTACATTAGCTCATATGGGCTGCTTCTCCTCTATCCTATGCTCTTTGGAGGAAACTATAAGCCTTGATTCTCTCGTGTTGAATTAAATTAAAATAAGTTATTTTAAAGTGAAATTAATATTTGTTTTAATTCAAATTTCCACAGGATTATCCCAACATTATCAAGGGTTCAACCTTTGCATTACAAAAATTTCGAAACCTTTTAAAATAGAATTTTTAGTGTTAGCAATTCTTATTTTAATTAGAAAGATATAGATTACAGAACAAAAAATAGCGTTACAATGGAAATTGAAGCTAACTTGTCTTTTTTTAATCGATCGATTTTCGAGGAACGATTTTAGAAATATTACCGTTTCTTGAACGAAAATCTTTTATATTGTGTTTCCTTTAGAAATTTGTATTACCCATTAGGGATTGAGTTGCCAGTTTTGAACGATATAAATAACAGCGTTATATGTTTCCAATTTTTCGTACAATGATTAAATACAGTTTCAAATATTCGATTTATAAAGAAGCATTCCTAACATACTGCTTGTGAGAATAATTCTCTTTTGTAAATATTATCAACCACATGAAGTTCAAAATTTTAGTAACATTCGACATTTTAGCAAACCTTGATCCATAATTTATCTATCAATTTATTTAAATCACCCCTTTTTTCACCACCTTAGGAGTTAAATTTCCAAAAATCCCTTCTAAGTGAGTCTCTACATCGCAAAATAAAGTAACTGTGCTAAATTTCTAAGCTTTCATTGCATCAGTGAATTGAACATTATCACAGGGTTAACCAAAAAGCACGCAGACCTGTGCTAACTCGACCACAAGACATGGAAAAACTATTAATTTTTCACCAGCTCCGACAACGGATTCGTAATCTTAGTAAAAGATTTGATGAGAGCCATTCTAAAATATAGATCATTTTCGACGATTAAACGCGTAATTTCTGAGTTGTCGCTTAAAATCACATAAATGATAAATGAAGGGCGATATCTAGGAACAATTTCAGAAATCTTACATTCGCAATATGAGACCGAAATAACTTAGAATTTTTAGGAACCTTCAATTTTGTTGACAGGTGCTTTTATCATTAAAATTTCAAATATACATTTTCTACGATTATCTCAAATCAATTTTCTTACTAAAATCTAAGGATATTCCCCGAGGACAGTAACTTGATTCCCCCCCCCCCAACTTAGACTAAAAGTATGATTTATAAAGAATTACCTTATAACGTGCTGATAAGCTGGTGTAGACCATTTCTTGTACGGTGATAATCGTATACAGGATGTCAATGGCAAATCATTATTTGTTTTTCGACTATTTTGCATGACTCCACAAATACATATATCGAATTAAATCCCCAACTTAAAACACACACAAAAAAAATGGGAAAAATTTTAAAAATATAACCTTAAAAAAATCTATAAAATTTAAATCAACTCTCAAAAATTTTACTCTTAATAAATAAATAAAAAACAACACAAATTTTTTAGGTGGTCATAAAAAATTCCACGTTTTTTTTTTTTTATTAAATAAATAATACACAATTTTATGTTTTAAATTTTCAAATGAAACATTTTTACAAGATACAATTTTTTATAAATTTTTTTTTTGGAAAATATTAAATGGAAGTCAAAAATAATAGGATTTTTTTTTTATAATAAATTAATTTTTAAGTTACTTACCAAACCCATTTCATAGCAATCTTTGTCTCATCACCACACAAATCGCCATTTCGATTTTAAAATTCTTTCTTTCTAATAAGATTTTTCTTCACGACCACGAGCGCATAGATTGTGGCAACGAGCGTTTATGCGAATTTCTATGTTTTTTTTAATCACAGACTTACTATTTTATGTCTATCTTTATCGTTTCACACACGTTAAACAAAGATCAACATATACATTCGTTATTTTAACCTCTATATATACAACCACTTTAAATGTAAACATATTCGAAATTTGTAACGATTAGAAATATTATCCATAGAAACAAAATAGCCCAAAAACAACAAGCAATATGACAAATTAACATAGTTAATTATTTAAATACACTGTATGTACTGAAATAGTTAATATTGAACAAATTGTCAGTTAATGAAATTTTTAATTTCGACTCTGGGAAGCTAATATTTTGAGAACCGTAATTCGAATCCGTTTTCTGCAAGTTCAAATTAGGTTTTAACTAAATTACCCTGTTTTCAATTATAAATTACAATGAAAATAGTTTGTTGAAGGTAATTTTGACTAAAACAAGTGAAAACAAAGAATTGGCTGAATTAATTGTTGAATACCCTGTACAGAAAGTGTATAGAAATATGTGTATAGAAATATATCAAGGTATACTAAGTTTAGTCCCAAGTTTGTAATGATAGGTGTTCATAAAATCACCTAATAAGTCCATTTTTAGCTGTCCGCCTGTCTACGATGACTCAAAAACGAAAAGAGATATCAAGCT
Organism: Chrysoperla carnea; assembly: GCF_905475395.1. Taxonomy (NCBI): domain Eukaryota; kingdom Metazoa; phylum Arthropoda; class Insecta; order Neuroptera; family Chrysopidae; genus Chrysoperla; species Chrysoperla carnea. The sequence goes on from NC_058341.1 coordinate 5,129,215, forward strand.
GAAATTTTTATAGCGTGCTTAGGACGTAAAAAGTGGGATCGAATTCACTAGTTTTTTTTTTAAATATAAATTATAAGAGTTTAAAAAACCAACACAATTATTTGGTTTTCGAAAATTTTCTTAACTATTCCCTAGAATTTTTTTTCATTTTCCGAGAATATTCCATAAGACTACTAGTTGAAGCCACCTGCAAATTTTCAACTGCCTATCTTTTATAGTTTTGGAGAAAATGGACACCATAGTCTTGTTCTAATTTGTGTGTCCTCATGGGTAAATAGTGATTGTTAAACTTTTATTCTATCTCTTTCGGTTTACAAAACCCAATTGACCTATGTTGCTCATTTACGAACTCAATCTCAATTTGAACGTATAGTTTGTCTGTTTCTAGATAAAATATTGTAAGTTCAATAGATTTTACATTTCGAATATTAGTATTTGGCGAAATTTCATCGCCAAACCAAAACTCCGCAAATATTTTATCACACCTTGAAATAAATGAAAAACACGTAAATTCCTATACACAAATGGCGGAGCCCACAAATGCATTTAAGTGTTATTATATATAGAGGTTATGTGGATTATATCGCAAGTTCTTTTTTATCATCGTAATTCTCCCGCCATTTTTAATAAAATTTGTAATTAATATTTATTTGCTTTTAATTAATTTAAAATCGTTATAAATTTATTTATTTTTTTTAATTTATGCATTTCATGTACCTTTAAGTACTCTAGTTAGAAGTAGCCTTAATATTATGAACATATGAACTTCAAATGCAATCAATTTATTATTTAAAAACTAATAAAAGATATTCTTTGATTATTTTATTGATAAAAAATATATAAAATATATATAAAAAAAATGGTCTTATCAAATTTTTTGAAAAAATTTCAACAAAATTATGTAATGTAGGCATTGAATACTAGTTATCACGTCAATAAAAACATATATATTTTTAAATGCCCATAAAACAGATATAAATTGTAGCATTCAAAATTGAGTCTTTTAACCTTCTACATCAAAATTTTTATAAAATTTGATTGAAAAAAATTATTTACAATCATTAGATTTAATAAATTTCAATATTATTAATTTGAATAAATTTTATAAATATTTTGATTAGGTAGTGTTAAAAGTGAGTCAGCATTATACACTCTTGAACAAAACGTATAGAAGAATATCAATATCGTAAAAAAATGGGTGCCGAAACTAATACTGAAAAGAAAATTCCAAATTTAGCTAAATTTGCATTAGGTGGAACAGCCGGGTTCGTATAAAATCAAATATTTTTTACACAAAATAACAACTTTTTTGGATTTTTTAAAAAAATACTAATAGACAGAGAAGAAATATATGTCATCTGTTAAGTGTAGCGTATTCGATAGCGAAAGTGAAACTGAAAATTTAATTTTCAAATTACAATAGTCTTTCCCCACTTTAATATAAATATTGATTTTTTCATTTCTTAATGTAATTATTTGGTTTTATTAAGAAAAAAATAATAATGAAGCCATAAAAGTTTTTAATAAAAATCACATGATCACTTTTTGAAGGTTCCAAGTCCATTTGCATTTGAAAACCCGCGATATTTGAATTTACACATCTTAAAATAATTATAAGGGCCATAATATTTTATGCAAATCATTTGTGCCACTAACATTATTAAAAAATATATTTTTGAAAAAATGTATGCTAAATAAGAAAATAAAGATTTCCCTAGTGCACTTCTATTTTTTTTTCAAAAACTTGAAAATAGATTTTAAAGAGATCAATTAAGTTAATTTAGTCCATTGAAAAATTACATTTGGGGTTGCAAAATTTAGAGAAGGCAATTTTATGTTATTGCCGAATGTTTTGAAGGCCCTAAGAATCGGTCCTATTTATCAATTTGTAGTAGACTTTCAAAAGTGAGAGTTTTGTGACCCACCATCCTCTATGACTGTGTCTTGATCTTAAATGCGGCACACTGTGTAGATTTATACAGAATAAAGGATTAAGCCTAAAAATGAAAGCTGAATAGAGGTATAAATAAAGGAATTAAAAAATATAGAACCCATAAAAATTGTCCTTGAGGTATCAAAGTAAATTTTATTTTTGTTTTTCATAGAATGATGGCTACCTGTGTAGTGCAACCTCTTGATTTAATAAAAAATCGTATGCAAATCGGGGAATATAAAACATCTGGAGCAGCTGTAAAAGGTGTTATTGCTAAAGAAGGGCCACTTGCCTTATACAAAGGTTTATCAGCAGGGTTACTCCGACAAGCCACCTATACGACCACAAGATTAGGAATTTACACATATTTAATCGAACGATTTGCGTGAGTATCATTTACTCGAATTGAGAGAATATAGAACTAAAAACAGTGTCCCCTTGAGTAACATAGTTCTTAGGAGTTATTTCTAAAATATCTTGTTCCATATTCTCTTAATTATGACTATAATGCAAACTTTAATTCATCGTAAAAATAAATTTCTGTAAAATTTAGATCGCAGCCTGGTCAAAATCAAAGTTTTGCTGTAAAAGCTGCGTTTGGTATGCTAGCAGGTGCTGCTGGTGCATTTGTTGGCACACCGGCAGAGGTTGCTTTAATACGAATGACATCTGATGGTAGATTACCACCAGCTGAACGTCGTAATTATAAGAATGTGTTTAATGCATTGACACGAATAACTACTGAAGAAGGTGTTACCACTTTATGGCGTGGTGCAGTTCCAACAATTGGTCGTGCTGTTGTTGTTAATGCTGCCCAATTAGCTTCTTACAGTCAGGTAATAATCACGGAGTTCCATTTTTTTTTTGGTACATTTGTTGGCTAGGTCGTGGACGCTCTTCATTACGCAGGATATACAAAATATTAGGATATAGTTTACCCTGGAATGGATAATTATTCAATGCCATTGCCATATTTCGATATATTTTGATAGTTGGCAAATCGAATTACTTTCAATGTTCCATTGAACCTAATTAAAACCAATAAAAGAAATCTGATATTAATACTTAATAAATTTGGGGCCAGAAACTTCGAAAATCACATTGTAAATCAATTATTTTGTCATTGAATCATTGGGCTGACCAGGACCTCCATCGATGTCGGGGTCCTGGGCAAATTCCCAGTGTGTTCAGTGGTAAAGAAGGGTCTGATGGCATCCGTCTTTTCCTACGATTTGTTTATCTTAAGGAACGAATTTCTTTATTAATTGCTAATTATAATTTCTTTTTCAAATATAGGCAAAAGAAATGCTGATGACTACTGGATACTTTAAGGAAAATATTATGCTTCATTTTTGCGCATCTATGATTTCTGGCTTAATAACAACAATGGCTTCAATGCCTGTAGATATTGTTAAAACTAGGTAAGTGTATTTTTTTTTTAAATATTCTTAAATAAATTTGGCTTACTAGAATTAAATTAAACCATCAGATTAAGAAATCTCCGTAAAATTTCCGTAGAATTAAGCTAAAGCATAACCAAGGCATCAAGTTGAACCTCCAATATTGAAAATTTGACGCATTCGAGTTACTACATAAGTCAATTTTGTTTTACATTTTCAAAAATCCGCTAAGAGCTTGCGGATTTGCAAGCAAAAGCAACCCAGCAAATAATAAATGGTTAAAAAGAAGAATCAAAATCTGTTTTAACTAAACCATAGCCAACTACCCGTTTAAAAAAAACAATACAACTTTGGGTCATAACTCGGAAGCCGACTGTTTTATTTAAATTTTAACGACGCCACTGGATTCTACAGAAAAAAGTTCACTCAGGATGTCAAAGTTACATTCTAGTCGAAAAATCGAACTTTTATTTTTTTCTAGCTTGTATAATTGTATAATTATGGAGATACCCTATTAAAACATCGAATTTGACCCACTCTGTACGATACGCCTATTTTTTTAAATAAATATTTTAAATATTATTTAATATTTGTTTTAGAATTCAAAATATGAGAACAATAGACGGTAAACCAGAATTTTCTGGTGTATTGGATGTGGTTGGAAAATTAATGAAAAACGAAGGTGTATTTGCATTATGGAAAGGTTTCTTACCATATTATACACGTTTGGGTCCACATACTGTCCTAACATTCATTTGTCTAGAAGAATTGAATCGTTTATATAAAAAATATTTATAAAAATATTTAAAAAAAAGAAAATGTAGCCATCAAAAGTCGTGTATATTTATGGGTTGATTTCAATAAGTGCAATATAGCAAAATTTGGGACATGTTTTATAACAGGAATTTCTACGTTTGTTTATGTTATTTGTGGTATGGAAAATTTTCTTTTTAATTTTTTTAATTTCTTAGCATTTAAAAACTCTAATTCGTTTGAGGTCATATATACTGTAAGAAATGAAGCATTTAAGGCTGTAATTCTATAGAACAATATGATTTTTTATGGGACTCAGCTCAAAATGTTCGTATGAGTGTGCAGAACAAAATTCATATTGATTAGAAAGTGTGCTTTTAATACGATCACACACGCGCTCGTACGAACATTTTGAGTGGGCCTCCATAAAAAGTCATACTGGCAACCTTTTGATCTTTTTTCCGGCTTTATTTCTTACGGTAATAACAACATGCGAAGCTTGCAAATTTTTTAACAAATTTTTTTTTTTAATTGAACGTATATTTTTCCTAATTATGCTTGTAGGTAAATCGAAGCCAAAAATACAAATTGTTTTTCATACTGCCAAATAATATACGTTCGTTTAAACTCCAAAAAATATATATATTATATTATATTTATATTGTTATCTATTTTGAAGAAATTTTATTTTTATATTGATTATGTATTATGAAAACAATGAATAATATACATACATTATTAATATATTCATATTTTTATTATAGTTTGTAAATGCTTAAGGACGTTCCCAAACAAATGAAACTTACAAACTTAAAAAAACTCCCGAACAATTTTTCGGATACGGAACCCTAAACTCGGGCTTGAAACGTTTCTAAGAACACTCATACAGCGATCAAACTTATAATTACCCTTCCAACCCTTCTTTGGTTCGGGAGTTAAAAAAAGAACTAACATTTTTTCGAAAATCGTTAGTTTTTCGGAGGAAATGTTTAAAAAAATGTCTCTTATCAAATATGTCAAAACGTGATTGTTTTAGAACGCCCTTAAAGTTACTATGAAGAAAATACTATTTAATGACGAACTTTCCAATAATTGCCAATCATAATAAGGAAAGTTTAGCCAAATTATGAATTTTCTTTTATTATTTGAGGTTTCTTTTTGATTGTAACTCTTCCTAATATTTCATTAACTAATTTTTTTTTAACACTGAATACTTAAAATTATTTTTGAATGCTTTTATTTATATAGAACAATCGCCACACGAGTTAAACTCGCAATTTTTTTGTTTGTTTTGTTATTTTTGGAGTTTGTTTATTATTTTTTAAACACATTTGTATATTTTGTGTAAATATATTTTTAATAATTTAATAAAATGTTATTTTTTAACTTGAACTGATTTTATTATTTAATACTAGAATTATAACATTTCGATCATCAAGCTGCCTGAATTTGCTCTGGGGTTCTCGGATCTCTTCTAACGTTTACCGTGCCCTAGGCCATGAAATATGGAAAAACCTATATAGAGGCTTGATAAAACATGTACATTCAAATATTTCTATAGCTCGTGGCAGTAAAACTGCACTTACACGTATTTCGAAATTTCGGATATGAATCAATGCTATTTAACGATAGATACAATATGCACTAGGTGTGGCAGGGTTTATCCTGGCAGAAATACTTTTTATATTTTTAATAATAACAAGTATTTTACACTTTCATGGAATTTTTGAATATCACTTCCAAAAATAATCTGGGCGAAAAAATCACTGAACTGTTTTATATGATTAAAATTTAAAAAAAAATTATCGAAGCGATCCATGGCAATAGAAAAATATGAAAAATAAACAAATTACTAATGACATTTCGTATTTTTCCAACAAATGTAGGCAGGTCTAGAAGGTTTTTCTGGTACTTGTCTCTTTTTTTGTAATAAATGCCAAATTATTGTGTAAATTACAAAACTTAAGGATTATTTACGAAAAGTTGAATGAATAATAATGAGAATTATAAATTCATCGACATCGTAAACAATACTTAAGATCCTCTTAGTTCCTATTATCTTCGTCGTATTTATACCTACAAAGACGGCCCCACTTGGAAACTACTGGTAAAAATGGCAAAAAAAGATGCGGCTCAAAAAAATGATGCGGATCCTCCGAATGATGCTAAGGGCAAAGACAAGGCAGACAATGATTGTGACCCAAAAGAGGAGAGCCCCGTGAAGGAGACTATAAATACACACAAACTGGGTAGAGTAAATAAATTCGCTATACCAGCTGTGGCAGGGTAAGTTTTAATTCAATTTATGTGTAAACAAATATGGTCTTGTCAATAAGGCTTTCAACCGTGCATCTTGGGTGCGATAGTACATAGCCCGAACGAAAATAGTTTCTAATATCTCGGACTGAAAGCAAAAATTAATGAAAATTTAACGATTGTAATCCAAAATGCACAGTTGACCATTGAAATTCTGGAATTAAATATGAAACAAAATACATTTTAGACTAGCAGCAACAGCCTTAGCGCATCCTTTCGACGTGTGGAAATTTAATAAACAAATTAACATAATAGAATCTGGTCCAAAAATTTCAGTGTTGGAACGATTGTTCAAGGATAGAGGATTGAGAGGTTTTTTGCCTGGTCTTTCTGCAAATTTAATATCACAGGGAATATACCAGGTGGTTCGTATTGGAACTAATGGCATTATAACTAAAGATTTGGATTCTATGTGGGTATATTTTAATAAACATTTTGGGCATGTCATTTAGTTTTTAAAATAAATTTAACGCCTTAAAATATGATACTTTTCTTGCTATTGGCTCAGACACTTTCTTCGTGACTTCAAATTTTTAGAAATATAAGCATAGAAAAGTATAAAAGTTAAATATGTTTTAGTCACGCAGAACCGCAAGAGATTAATGATCATGCAAGAGCACAATTAGTGGCCAATATGACGGGTGCTTTAATGTCAACACCCGCTGAATTGGCATTAGTATCGATGGCAACTGATCGACAACAGCCACCACGCTTTAGAAAATATTATTCTGGTGGTTACAATTCTATGTTAAGAACTTTACAAAATGGTGGTTTAACTGCATCATTTCGAGGAGCTGTTACAACTATCGCTAGAACTGGTTTAGCTTCTATGTGCAATTTTGTTATTTATAACAAGGTACAGAATATTTGGTAAAACAATGTTAAAGCTTTACGAATTTATCTTTTTGGTTCATGATTTACAGGTTAAAGCATTTTTAACTGATAAGGGATTGTTGAAAAATGAAGCTTCCAAAATAGTGTCAGGTCTTGTTTTGTCAAGTATTGTGACGTCATTGGTCACCTTACCTGTAGATGTATTAAAAACCAGGTGCGTATTTTCAGTCAGAACTAATCCAGATAGGCGCCTTTTCTTCTGCTACTCTCTCCAATATAGTTTTACGTCCTTAACGTATATGTTTTTGATCGACCCTAGCTAATTTCAAATAATGAAATAATTTTAAAAAATAGGTATCAAACAATGAGAACATGTGGCGGTCGACCTGAATTTTGTGGAATTGCCCCATTAACAATTAATCTAGCAAAGTGTGGTGTAAGCAACTTTTTCCGTGGTTTTCTCCCATACACATTACGTATAGCTGTATTTAATTTTGCATTTGTTGGACTTTTTAATGCATTACACAAAGCACGTAATTGGATCGTTGACGAACCAGAAGAAAAAGAACCTCCTCCAGAAGAACCAAAAGAGGAACCACCGCCACCAGAGGAAGACCTTAAGGCTAAAAAGGGGGGAGGAAAGGGTAAAAAGAAAAAGTGGAGAATTTAAACTGAAAATATAATTTCTTTTGTAGTAAATTAAGATGACATAAAATAACCGCGAAAATTAGGTATCGACGAAAGGGCTAAACGACGAACGATAAAGAACGATTGGCATGATAGACAATTTTATAATCATATACGTTATAGCAGGATGCTATATCGAATTTATAAAACTATCTCTACTTAGTCCATGTAAAACGTTAAATAACATAATATGGAGTCATTATGGAAATGGGAATAGTATTTGTAGAATGTAGGCCATCATTTTGAAAGGAGAAAAAAATTTAATAAGTTTTTAAAATACTCCCTCTAAGGAAAAAATTTGTTTCTATAAAAACTTAAAAATAATCTTAAACAAATATTTATGGATCCTCAAACATTGCGACTCTGATGGCACCAATTTCAGATTGATGCATCCATTATTTTTTTTTAATTACGTTAATAATTATACTGTATATGATTTGTGAAATTGCTAAGTACAACTCTGTTAATAAATATTTTAAAAAATGAGGGAATTACGATTACTTTTATTATAAAGAGGAGAATAGAACATGACATCAAAAGAGAATTTCTACTTATTGATTTGTGAATTATGGTTTTTTGTTAGTTTATACCAGATATTCTTAAAATTATTTCGTCTATCACCCACTTCGAGAATCAATTAGTTTTCATAGTGCCCCCAAAGTAGTTATGTTTCAATTATGAATTACATTTTCTAATATTTAAAAAAATTTCAAACTAGCCTTACCGTCTCCTATAAACCACTAACGCCAACAAGGAGGCGTTATCGTCCACTTTGAGATAGATTGGTTTATATACCATGAAAATCGATATTTATATCCTCTTCAGTCGCCGTTAAAATTCTACCAATAGCGTCTTAAGAGTGGCGAAACGGATTTTAAGATGCAACATTGAGCGCTTTTAATATCGTTAAATAGGTCTTTAAAAAAATACAATAAAAAGTTTCAAATAACCTTTCTTCTCAGTGGCATTATTTCACGAAATGTAAGCTTCAAAATATTTATTATATTACTAATTGAAATAATTTTCGTGAGGTGATTATCGCAGGCCCCGCTTTTCCACTGGACATTTGGCCCAGAGATCACGATCGACGGAAGCCCCGTCCTACCCTCAAAAAAATCATTCCTTGTAGCCGTCTTTTCATTCTGCAAATCAAGTACCTGATTCAATGACAAAATGATTTAATTGCAATGTGATTTTCGAAGTTTATGGTCCTAAAGTTGTACATATACAATACCAATCACACACAGCAACACATAACCATAACACACAGTACACATTCCCTCTTCGTTTTATACATAAGAACGTCCTTAAAAACTCTTCTAACTTATATGGCTGAGTTGGCTTACAATCGCGATCGGTAGAATTTAACTAGCTTCAATTGAACATTGAAAGAAATTCGATTTGCCAACTTAAGTAAAATCAAGCAAACTAAGTCAGAAAACTTATCCAGTGTAAAGTAAATGCAAATATATTTTGTGACTCCTGACAGAAAAATAAGATAATTTTCTTAAAAGCTTCAAATTTGTTTTGTATATCATTCTTACATAGACTGAGCTTGTCTCTTTTGTATATGTCAGTAATGACATGACCATAGACATACAAAATAAAATACGTTCTCGATTTAGCTGTCGAACAAAGATGGTACCCAAAATGACTGTCTGATAATATTATTAAATTGATATTATATTCCTTGTTCCTACCTATACCTGCCCAAGGGGATACATGATTCTTGTATGCTCACTTGGGCTTCCATAAGGATAAAAACGGTCCTCGTTTATCGAGTTGGAAATCTATAGGCAGATTATTCTAAGAATAAACAAAAAAAGTTAATCTAATACTTTTATTTACAACATTTTTGTTTAACGTAAGTAGACTTTAAATTTGCATGCATTATATTGTGCGATAAATATAATTTAATTTTAACAAATGCATATTATACATTTTTTTGATATTTAATTATGGTTCTGGATCCATTAACAATAATATTTAAAAAATACAAATGAGAGAGTTAGGCCTAAAAAATCTTAATTCGAATAAAAAAAAAGTTTTTTTTTACAAAAATAAACGTATGGAATGTTTTCTATACAAAAGTAGTACATATTTTCAAAAAATATTTAAGTTGAAATTCTTCAAATGAAATTTGTTCGAAGCAGCGCCGTAAGTAAGGACGCATGCGCTATCGACATATAATAAATGAGACACTGCTCTGAGTGATTGTTCCAAGCGAATTTGTTTGATTGTGACCAGTGTTGCCAGATCCTTTCGAACAAAAAACGGTAGATTTGGTAAAAAATACAGTAGCCTCGGTATTTTTCTTAATTCATAATATTCGTCGAGATGCGAAATGTAGTGGCTTGGCATGCGATTCTTCATTATTATAAATGCGCCACCTAAAAAAAACCGTAGATCTATCGTTTTAACGGTAAATCTGGAAACACTGATCGTGACTGAAACAGGTTTGGATAGTAAAATTTCATTTAAAATAGCAACTAGATTTCGCCTCCAGGTGGTCAAGTTGTCATGATATGTTTAGAAAGGTTTTAACAGAATTTTTAAGATGCCTCTTTATGCTGACGTTAGCTGCATGTTAAGAGCGTACGTCAAATTAAGTCTATGGTAAAAGTATAATGTTTTCCATTAAGAGCGTTCTCGAACTTAAATCAAACAAGTTGTGAATGAGATATATTCAATTTGTTTTATTCGATGAATTTACGTAGGTGCCTTGATGGCTCTGATGATATTGGTTGTTAATTCCAGCGATCAGTTGACGTTCCCAAAACGCAGAATAATCAACCAGCGCCATTTTGTGATAACCACATGACGTAACCACATATACAAGATGGCGGTATGAAATATTGTTTCGAAACGCTGCTATCACGTGACTGAATATGACGTCCAGCGAATTCAAAACTTACTCCATCAATATTAACTTCAATTGAAGGGTCGCCATTTTCTCAATGACGTCATTTATCCAGATTTTAAAATTTGGGAAGAAGTTCAAAATTTATAACCGGCATGCATCCTTAAAATTCGTTACATTTAACGATGAAAAGTAATCATCATGTAAGAATCGTACAATCGCCTCAATTTTACACCCATAAATATTATAACCTAACTTTAATAAATTATCTTTACAAAATGATAAATCTTTGGTAACATCACGTCCATTTGCTAAAAATCGAAACATATATGAACTGACAACCCCGTAACTTGTATCAGTTTGTGTATTCGAAACATCTTTGTAAATTTCGAAAATTAATCGTGACGCATACTGGGTGACGTCATTCATCTGTTTCACTCCTAACGCTGTACATAAATACTGTAATGCCCAATCGTGTCCCGAATACAAAACAAATTTTGGTTTTGAATCGGAAACATGTTTTAACATTTGTGTGACTATGTTACGGATTAAACCGTACGCTTTCAGTAAGCATGAACGTTTTAAGAAAACATTTTTGGTATGTTGTTGATTTTCCCAATCGATGTAGGTGAATAAACTGGCAACTTGATCCGTTTTGATACATCGCAGGAAGTTCTGGTTTTCTATGATGCATGGTAACGTAGAATCGTGACAGATGTATGTTAGTAGGGAATCTTTTAGGATTGTTGGATTTTTAAATAAGGATTTTTCAGGTACTTCGTACATAATACTTGCAGCTTCCCGTACTAAATTTAATACGGCTGGATGTGATTCTAGATTTTCATTGGATTCTTCTTGAACTAATCTGTTAAAAATTTCATGAAAATTGATTGATTGGAGGGAATTAGGATTCAAAAGTAATGAATATTCACTTCATTTGACTAATAAACAAAAAACTCAACAAGGAATCGATTCGAAAAATCGCTCTCCATATGTAATTTTGGACAATACCTCAAAATCTATGCATCCAATCACTTAATGTATCTAATTTTGGTATTTTTTTGGGTCAAAATAACTTAATTTACCGAATTTTATCAAATTCCGAAACAAAAAATTTCTGGTAACTTATTAAGGTACCCTTTAGAAAATTGCAAAAAATCGAAAAAAATTTTTGGACAACAATTTTGATAGAATATATTATTCAAGGTAATTTTGACCCAAGAATTACGAAAATCGAGTCCATTTGATGATTAGATGCATATTTTCTGATATATGATCTAAAATCTCATTCAAAGGTCGATTCTTGAATCGAATATTTGTCTAACACTCAAATGAACTGGCTTTCTGTTACTTTTAAGAGCGAATTATTCAGAAAATTTATCAATACCTGGAATAATGATCGGCAGCTGGACACGCACAATCCGTAAAACAAAATGTTACACTATCACTCTCCTTAATTTGTACTTTGGTTAATAATTCCGGCGGTAAAAATCCATACAAGAATGCTAAACCAGATTGGAATGTGCGTCGATATTTTGTTGAATAGACTAATATGTCATCAACATTTGCCGTTGTCGAATTTTCTAATTGTAATTTTTTAATATAAACATTACTTAACATCCGGCCAATGTTTAATAATTGTGCAACACCGATATACGTTAATTGTGCTAAATGACATTGTGAATCACTTGATGGTAACAAGGGAAAACCATGAAATGGACCTGTTTGACTCCATGGTAAATGTCCAGATTGTGTAATTTCGTTGATGAAATTCTAAAATATAAAATTAATTGGAATTAATTAGTCTGGAATTGCCACCTCCAAGTTTCGCGAAATCGGGAGACAAACCAGAAAGTCGGGAGATAGTGAAATTAATCTAATTATATTAGCGAATTATAATGCTGTTCGATATTTTTGATGTTTTCTGTACCCAGAATTGTCGAATTTATTATTAATGAAACAAATAATCAAAAAATTACTTTTTTTTACTGAAATCTGGAAAATTTATGTCAACATCGGGAGTCGGGCGAGACACTACACGGTTATATGTCTCCTGAAAATATAGACTTATTCATTGTATCGAAGGTCAACGAAAAAGAGCGAGTGTAAATTTGTAAGCAGGGCTAGATTTAAGACGGTTCAGCGGAGCTGGGACTCCAGGGTCTCCAGGCCCAGCCGAGGGCCTCCACCAATTCGAAAAAGTGTATTAAGTCATTGACAAACGATTTGGTTTCTTGAGTCGAAGTCCCAGGTTCTCCACCAAATGTGGAGACGTTCTCCAAAAATTTAAGGATTCCAACAAATGCTTGCTATAGGAACTTGGAATTCTAAAGTCGGCCCTGATTGTAAGCTCGATGCATTGTCCCCTAGCAGGAATAGATTTCAGTAATTTGGTAATTATTTCCACAACCCATAAAATGTCGTCTCTTAAAACATTTACCTTATATTGAGTTAATAAAATGTTTGAAGAAGTTTTTGGATTTAATCCACAATTAATGGCGCTTATATTTCTAATATGTGCTAAAGGTCCTCGATCTCCATGTCGAATTAATACAATCACTTCTTTTAACTGCCACTGTGAAGATGTTAATAAACCTAAAAATATAGGCAATTAACATAACAATCTTGTAATACATATTGACTAGCAGCATTCACCTTCACTTCCATAGTTGATATTTTCTGGGTCGTTACATACCGAAAATATCCGTTTATTACGAAAATTTGAATTACGTGAAAAATCACGACTTATTGAATTTTGATTATTTATTGATAATTTATAATTATTATTAATACTGTTCGATGTAGCTGTATCATTTGACCCCAAATATTTGTATGTGGCTGCCATTAAGAAAAATATCCAAATACTTAGAGCTAAATAACAATAACGTGCTCTTTGCTGTGAGCTAGTCATGATTTTCTTAAGTCTTTATTACGTTTCCCTTTTGAAATTGTGCTCACATTTTGAAATTAAATCTAACCTAAAATCTAATCGATTAACAAAACTAACATTTGAAATCGTTGATTTTTAACTTATATTTATTAAATTTTTCATTATTTTGAATTTAAAATGAATTTTAGACATTTTTTTATTGGTTTTTATTTTAAGGATCTTAACATATTGACGTTTATTTTTGACAACTTAACGCCATCTCGTTTACTTCAAATTATAATCGTAAATGTACAGGGAGTATACTCAAATTTAGGGTCCCATTTTAAACAAAATCTATCTGATTAGAGTATTAGTAATTCGAAAGATTACGAATAAGCAAGGGCCCAAGGGATGATGAATTTCACGCCTTGACCATGCGTACCGAATTTTTCACTTGAGAGCAAAATTCAAAGTTATCAAAATCCTCGCCCTCATAGTTCCCTGTTCTCTACGAGGTTTTAGAGTATATTATACAAATTGTAAAAAGCATGATTTTTTACCGGTTTTATTAGGTTTCACTAGTTACCATTTTGTAAATATTTTAAAAGTCCGCCATTTTGTCTCTATTATAGATAACAGTGCCTATATTTTTTATCACAAAAACCTTCGCCTAGTTGTCTAGTGGATAGAAGGCTGAAATCTGGCAAGCTTTTCTAGCCTCTTTTTAAGAAAATTCAAAGGAATCACCACTTTGGCCTTTCCATTCTCTAACACCCTGATTTGTTTCTTCTAGCCCTGCGATCATTGCCTAATATACCCTCTCACTTTGATAATGGCAGGACAAAGCTCAATTTTTATCTCTCAAGTCCTTCTTTGAGGGCATTGCCGTTTAATAAGGGTATTACTTTAGAGGGTGGGAGAGCATATCGTTTGTCCCAATATACTGCCTTCAAACTCCATGGGTGATAAATATCTTTTCAGTCCACAAAGATTCATCACTCAAATCAGAAGGTTTATGTCCTTTCTTCCGTTTTTGACATTGAACTTTGTTAAACTTTTAGTCATACAGCTTATTCTTGCGGTTTGGGAATTAACCACAGGAACTGGCAATGGCCCCAGCAAGTAATTAAGGATTATGAAAGCCTTCAAAAATGGATGTCTTTAATGACTTTTGCCTTACCTAAATTATCAAATTTTTTGATAAAATCTGCCAACTAATTTAGTCTAGATTAACAAGCATAAATAAATGAAAATTAATAAAATTTTAAAAAAATGATCGATAAACCAATCAGAACGCCCATGAATCAAAAACATATACTTTTTTTGAGGTTATTATATTATGCTGAAAAATTGCATTCACATAAATGAAATTTACAATCCCATGTGATATCTGCATGTCTATGAACGAACATACAAAAACAAGGGGTGGGGGAACCCCCACAGAAAACATAGATAGTGGCAAAACGATTCAATAAGTTGTGTGAGAAATTCTATTTAAAAAAATATATATAAAATTTTGTGGTAGGGCAAACTGCGATATCGTCGTACTACGTAAGTCTTGTTAATGCGTTGTGATACCGCGATTACCGGCTCGATGTTGATAATAAAAACAACCTGATTCACAATTCACAAGTAGGACTACTCTGGTGTGTACGACACACACTGTATTGTAGCCTCTTTAGAGAATCACAGAGAATTGTTTACTATTACGAGAGAGAAGTCACGTCTGCAATGTCATAAATGCGCAGCATTAAAAAAAAAAAACATATCTTGAATTTCTATCAAATTTGAATTATTTGGCAATGTGCTTTCAATCGAAAAGTCTAGTTTTTTTCATGTGAATTTTATGTGAGACTGTTCTGAAAGTGATCTAAAGGAGACAATCTCAGACACGAGATTTACTTACGTTTTTTTTGAGAGAGTAATAATGTCCAAATATGATACAGTTATACATCTTGTTGCTGGAGGGTAAGACTTATCTCATTTTTTTTCCTTTAAAAAAACAACCTAGTTTTAGAGATTACCGATTTTTTGAGTGTAAAATTGTATTTAGTACAATGTGATTAATGTCCCCCGTTTGTTTGTGCGATTTTGAGTGAGATTTTTGTGACATTTTTTTTGTAATTTTTGTTATCGGTAAGTAAGTATATAAATAATAAACTTATTTTTTTTTGTGAATACAAATTATTAGATAATACAAATTCAGTAAATCTATTTTTAGATACATTTTAATAAACATGTATTTTATAGTCTGTTTCATATAAGCAGATTATTCTAGTGCAAAGTTTTTTTTTGTGTGTACTTGAAATGTATCAAAATTCAAATATTTGCATCAAAAATTTTGTTGACTCAAATTTTTTAAAATTTAGGACAAACTTTTATGATGGCGTCAGTTATTTTTATCTAGAGAGAATATTATTGAAATTTGTTGTACAAGTTTGTGACATTTCATTAATTTTATTGCATGTAAAAAGCTGTGTTTACATTCAATTTCATAGATGTTTATATTGAAGCTAGATTGCTATCAACAGTTAAAACAATGTTAAACAATCATATTTACCTACTGTCAAAGGGATTAAGGATTACTATTGATCTTAGTTATGAGATAAAGCCAGTCATAAATCGTATGATTAGACTATGACATATTTCAAACCAAAAACTAGATTGACCTAGGTCACAATCTTATGATTTGAAATGATAGGACACCACCATTTTAATTCTTTTACCCTCCGGTCAAGGTGAAGACTAAAAATTTCATCCTGTTTCTCTGAAGACAAATCTGCCAGGAAGATCTGTCTCAACATGAGGAAATCTGCATTGTATTCGATTATTATTTACTTGACTTGTCATTAGTCTGATGCAACTTTTCATTTCGTTGTTCTAAGACAATAATTTTAAAGTTTTCTTTATTGAATCATAACACCTCCCCCCCCCTCCTCTTCTAAATACGCCACAACAAATAACGTTTAAACATAAACTTGTTTACATTGCATCAGCCGGCGATGCATCATTCTTAAAATATTTCTAACCTGGAATTTTTTTTTATTGAAAAAATGTTAATTAATTCATATTTTATTCGGAAAAACCGTGAAGAAGAGAAGAATTAGTGAATGTTTGTGCGAATTTTTCTATGTATCCCTCATACATGATATACTTTTAATAGCTTTTTCTATCTCAACACATTATACCATCTTATGACGGTGCGATTATACACTTTAATGGAAAACGCACATTATGTTTATTCATTTGAATAAATAGAAAGAGACAAAAATTTTACGCATATATCGGGACTCAAACTCGGATCCTCTAGATATCCTATGCATTTGAGGCGCCAGATTAAGCTCATAGAGTGGTCAACACTTGTACTAACAGTAAAACCTTAAAAATGTCAATTAAATCGACTGTTTTGATCATGCTTATAATATTTAAGTTTATATTGATTTGTTTAAGTGATCGAACTTCTTTAAATTGCTATGCAAATACGATTCATGGAGTTACACGTACGTCGTAACTCCTAAAACCAACATTGTCTTATATTGCCATTTATGAACGCATATAACCATAAGAACGTCATTGTTTGCATCGTTAATACATTTTAAATACTTTTGTAGAAATATTGATAAGAAATAGTCGATAAATTATCAAAAGTTTTAGATTATTTTACATAACCTCATTTAAAACATCTATCATATGTCAAAGTCAATCATATACCATGTGTGTTTGTACCTTCTAGGCATATACATGTATTGTAAAACTACAGATACGATACGATAGATCTTCTGTATGCATGCAGAGAGTGGGAGTTTTGTTGCAAAAAAATATTATTAATTAACTAAAAAAACTTCCACTCTCCAAGCGTCTTCCAACTAATGTTCAATGCATGTATATAATACCTCTCGCTTAGATGCATTACTAAACGGATGTATTCTGTCATACTACAGATATGTATATGCCTAGATGGTACAAACACACATGGTATAAATAATTATACAAATAGTACAAACTTTTTGAATATTTTCAAAATAAAAAAATATTTTTGTATTTTTTAATCAGTTTTAAGAAGTACTCTTGTATTTTTTCTCTAAGCGCTTTTGAAATATTCTTGAAAGATTAAAACTGCAATATTCGATTTTAGAAAAATGTATTATTTTTTTAATCTCTGAATGTTGCAAAGAAATATTCAAATATTTGATTTGTATCGTTTCACATATTATCTGAATCTCTTTGCTATAGTTAATAATAATTTTGTTTATCAATTTTTTTTTTCCCATTTATTTTGATGATAATAAAGTTTCATTATTAGTTTTAATTTGTGTACATTAAGTAATTATATGATAATCATTTTCCGATATTCATCAAAACAATAGTTAGCTTCAGTTGTTGTTTTATTTTTTACATTTCCAATTTATATTTATGGTATATTTCATGTAGTTTGATTTCTGTCCCAACTATCCCACAAAAATCAAATTTTTATTATCCTTATTTATTTTTTATTTTAATTATTTCTATAAAATTATAAAATATGTGACGTTACACCAAGGGTAGGGAGAGGACGGCTTCGAAAATGTGACCATCTGTGACAAGGGGGGTGGCTTAAAAGCGTAAAATTAATGTGACATAATTTATGGATGACAAACTAATAAAAAAAAAGCATGCTTGAATTGTACAATATGGCGGAAATTGAAATACTGACTAGATTAAGCTTTAGGAAATATCAACCTCTTGTTATTTTACCAATTATTATTTATTATCAAACAATTCTGATAAAATTATTTAATTTTAACATATAGATATGATAAATTTTAATTAACATATTATAAAAAAAAAAAAAAAACTAATGAGCAGCCGAACTAGGGTTGCCACATTCTCGAGCCTCGTCCGGTAGCGACGGGTCTAGAAGGTTTTGTCGAAAAAGCAAAAATTAGCATTATAGTTGCTGAATCGCCATCACGATGAATTTGAATTCAGCACTAGAGTGAGAATTTTTTGAAAAATACTTTTTTAACGGTGAGGCTTGATGAAAATTGTCACAAGTCAAAAAATACTTGGAATCGTTCAAAATATAACATGTAATGGCTTTTAAATTAAATTTTTGACCGGAACCATAAAATTTAACTAAACGGCTGTTTAACTGTGCTAGGCTGTTAACTAAATGACTAATTTAACTATTTGGCCGTGTCATATGCACTAATATTTCTATTATACATACAATCTCTTGAAAAATATCAACCTCCTTCTTAGGCAGTCGGGTAACAAAAGTTAAATAAGAAGCTCAATCAATTTTAAAATATTCATATGATTTGAAAGTTACCATAAATATTGTTTTGTTTACATGATAATTTTAAAATTAAGTTTTAGTACAGTCAGTCAGTCAGTAAACATAGTACAAGCAAGCATTATTTTATAGTAATATTAATAAAAAAAAAACAGAATATTGAAGGTCATTATGATTCTAATTAATTATATTATGTTTATTTTTAAAGTTGTTTTTGTTCAATGGGTCTGACACCACTACTGACAAGTTGAACTGATTAGCATAATATAACGTATTTTAGTACAGATAATACCACCCGTTGAAAAAATGGTGTCAGGGAATTCGATTCGATATATCAGCAATAGGGAATATTCATGTATTTTTTTTTTTTTAATTCATTGTTTACACCGTTATAACAAAGTAAAAAATATAAATATTGCTTCAAAATGTTGTATTTAAGTGTAAACAAATATTTAAAATATATTATAATTTTGAGATATTTAAACGCAGTTTTTTGGCGCTCTCTGTTGATGACATATAACTACGTGATCTGTCAATTGGTGACAGTTCAATGTATAATTTACACTTTAACAAAATGAATTTACAACACAGAATTTACACTCGTTATTATTAAGTTTTCTAATAGAAAGCCGTAGAAAAATATAATTTAATGAAATACCATATAAAATGTAAGTAATTAATATCATACAGTATGTCAACAAATTTGACAAGCCCGTACTATGATGTCATGTTCGTATACAAATTTGAATTTCCGTTTTAGAAAGTTTTAAATGCCCTCATTGAATTTGTACTTTTATTAATTAATTTTAAGTAATTAAAAAGATATTAATTAACTAAAAAAATTGTTTAGTTGAAATGTCCAGTCATTAAAGTTACGAAAGAAAAATATTTGAATAAAATTTAAATTTCATGAATATTCACTATTGGATCTTCCTGATTGTTTAACTTTTTTTTTATCACTCTAGAAAATCATTAAACCGAATAAAACTTTGTTGAATGTCATGGAAATCCTTCGATTAAAAAAAGGAAGTTGGCGCCTTGATGAATAGTCGGACACATCGGACATTCTACGAAATTTAATTTTATATATTTGTGAGGTTAAGAGCAACAGCAAATAAAACGTGAACCGGGTCGTACATTAGGGGAGCGGCATAAACGAGAAGCAGTGGGGAGAAGGGCGTAATTGTTTTTGTATTTTTTTTTAAAAATATTTTTCCTTAATAAAACTTTTTAATCTGTTTTTCTTCTGTTAAGTAATTTAAACATAAAAAAATAAAAATTCTTTTCAATTGTAGAAAGATTATTATTTTTATTATTTAATAAAAGAAATTACGTTTTAATTATTAATTGAATAATAATATGTAATTATTATTTGTACACTTGGGTGCATTGTATATGAACTGCCTCATATAAACAAAAACTGCAACGAACATAGACCGTGGGCCTTCACGGGTTTTTTTTTAAATATTAAATACATACTTGAAACTTCATGAGTGGTTTCCTTCTGACGAGTTTACTAAAAGGCTACGTTTTTAAATGAACATGATGACGTCATATCTGGTGCGTTTTTTTTTATCAATATTAAATTCAATTTCATAATATTAATAATTATTCTCTAAGATCTTGTACAGGGCACACTAATGAAGTATATTAGTAATGACGTTTACAAAAAAAAAGAGGCCCCGTGATCTTACATAAAATAGGACAGTTCAATTTATTGTGACTTAACTGTACACTTTTTAAATACAAATTTAATGTCTTGAATTATTTAATGAAATCAAGAGTTGATTTTGCTTTTTAACTAAATTTAAATCTGTGGTTTCTGATAAATAGGCCCAAAAAATTGTATACATAAACCCCTGGGAGAAATTCTCGCAGAGAAGCTGTGTGCTTTCTACGTGACGTCTGGCCTCAACAAAAATCTATAAAATCTGTTTAAGGTAGTTCGAACACCAAGGCAATTTTGTACCGCTTAGGAAAAAACACGCTAGACAAATAATGCATCCAATTTGGTGACGTAATATGGGTATCACTATACAAAATAACAGTAATAATTTTGACAGATATATTCATAGACATCTGATTATAATAAATATAAGTACTTATTATCGATGGATATATTATACCCACCTGTCTACACTGAACTAACTGATGGTCTATGAATCAAACCGCTATGACATCACAGCAGAGCTTACCCGCGTTTTAGGTCACGTGATATACAGTTTAAAAATAACGATTTCTAATTTAAATAAAAGAAAAATGTGCTTTTATGACTCGAATCAAAATATTTAAATATATTTTTACATAAATTTTAACTTTTTTCAAATTTCATGATTTATTTTTGACTAACGATAATACACTATTCCTCACGGGTCCAGCTAGTTAAATTGTATTGCATGATATCTCTGATCTCTTGTAAGTTGTTGTAAGTTCATACAACAAACCCTAAGCTTACCGCCCCCCCCACCCCTCTCCTCCACGTTACTCGTCGTAACCAAGTCGTATCCCATGGTGATATCGTTAAAAGAGTTACTTTCTTGATAGTTAATAAGAAACCAATTGAATGCGTACAGTTAGTTAATTTAGTTTTGTTATATTCAATTATTATTAATAATATTATTTTCTATGTCTTCGACTTGTAATTTTATCAAAACAAACAAAAAAAATTATATTTTAATTAAATTGATTATGGAATAGTTTATTTTAAGGTTGATCGAACACGTCGCATATAAGATAATTTAAGAGATTGTTAAAGTTGGAAAAATCTTCTTAAAATTTTGTATTAGGGTCATAATTGCTAATTTAAGAATCTTTTCCTAGAAACATTTTGTCAACTTTTAAAAAGGAAGGATAATTTACCAAAAAGAAAAATAGTGATTCCAAATTTTTGGCTACCCTGTACATTATTTAGAAGTTTTAAATATGGCTACATAATTTTTTTATGAAGAATGACTTTTTTTCTTAAAATGCAAAATAAGAAACTTTACAAGTATAGTTAGTTACCTCTATCCGTGGACACGCTGTAATATCTGATGTATATAAGTGTCCCATTTTTATTGACCACAAGTATACATTGGTACTAGTTTGTTTGGAAAATTTTGGCTAAAATATTAAAATTAAATTGGCATGTAATCTCATTATAATCTATTACATCTGAACATGTTGTAATCAGTATTCAAGTAAACAAAAATCTATTCTAACTTTTATAATTATATAGATACACATATTAAGGTAGTTCCCTCGTCCTGAGACAAGAACTGTCATATATTTTTTTTAGTGAATTTGTTAATAGTCCGAGAGCTGGTGACAATTTGGAGTACATTCTTGAACCACTACGGTCACTTAAATGTTAACCAGATTGTTGCAAATTTCCAAAATGAAGTTGACTGACTGATTCATTCACTGATATTCATTTCCGGTTGTCTATCTGCCTGTCTGTCTGTGGACACTATAACTTAAAAATAAAAAGATATTTTTATCAGCGTGGACGTAAAAAGTGAGGCTAAGTTCGTAAATGAGCATCCTAGGTCAATTGGGTCTTGGGTCCGGAGGAACCATATTGTAAACCAAATTGCATAAATATTATTTTTCAAATGTAAATTATCATAATTATTTATTTAAATTTGTAAGATAATAACATTAAATTATCAATGTAAGTCATAAATGCAATCCATACAATTATATATGCATCCCCATACAAATCTATAATTAAAGTAGTGTATCCTTACCATGGAAACGCCTCCAATAAAACTCACACTGTGCGAATACCAAAATTTTGTTTATATCATTAATATTTCTAAGCGTAGCAAACTTGGGACTAAACTTGGTATACCTTGATATATATTTCATAATTACAGAGTATAAAAAACCATTTTACGCGTGAACTACCATAACCAATATGATTTTTATAAAATGAACAAAGTACGATATTTTATTTATTGATGGGTGAGATTTGATAAATCGTTATTATAAGTTTGTTCTCTTTTTTGCCACGGTGTACTACATTTTAAAGTAAGTAGAAAAAGATAGTGCTATTACAATGTTATAAAACCTATCTTTTTCTATTTACACTCAATGTAAAATGATGTATACACTTGTTGAGTACAAAAATAACATATTTATGAACACACTATAATGCCAAAATAATGAGTTTCTGTGTATGTGTGTTCAAATAAGTGATTATCGAGTTTTTATCACTTTTAAATAATGAGAGAGTGTGTATTCGTTAAAACTAACCAATTACGTATTTGAGCTCGCATCTAGTGATTATCAAGTGCCAACCAATTTGTTTATCACGTTTTACAGTCACGTGACTAAAGAGTATAGCTTAATTAATTTTGGTTTAAGCGTGCCAAAGATGAATTAAAGCATGGAAAAACACTAGCAAGTGAACGATTTGACCTTCATAGCGCCAACGATGAATTGGGTATAAACAGATCATGGAAAATCAGTTACTATTTTTCCGCGAGGTACAGAAAAAAAACTCAGCGCACAACGACCTCCTCACCGCGATGTTTATTGAGCAAGGCTAAAACCGTTTAGCAGTAAAGTTGAAAAATAGCCATTCGTCACTGTTGTGACAGGTAAAACTACTAGAACGGGAAGCATTTGGTAGACATTTTAAATCGCATCTTCATTACTGTCCGGCAATGCGTTTTCGTCAAAGTTTAACTTTGTCGACCCGAGTATATGGTTCAAAAAATTAAGGGCAAGAGTTTTCATCGAAATTTTTCATTTTGATTTATTCGTTCATTTGTCGCGCACATATATAATGCAAATTTAAGACTTATAAGACCACCAGCTTTCAAATAGAAAAAGAATCATCAAAATCGGTTCACCCAGTCATAAGTTCTAAGGTAACAAACTTTAAAAAAAAAATACAGTCGAATTGAGAACCTCCTCCGCTTGCTTGAAGTCGGTTAAAAATATTGCGTTGATTCAAAAATCGATCCTGTAAATGTGCCAGAAACAAATCGATATGTACATTCGAATCTAGTATAGTATCTGTTTTGACGAAAGCTCTGGCTTCCGCAATTCCATGTCGTATTCATCGCAGATTGCGCTGGACAACGAATATTTTTATTTCCTATTCATAACGATTTATTTTCAGTACGATTTAATCGATCATTTTTACCAGGGATCATTTAAAATTAATTTTATTTAAACTTGCAAATGATGAATAACGATAAATTTTCTTGTTACAGAACTGCTGGTACCGTTGGTGCAATTATAACATGTCCATTAGAAGTAGTTAAAACACGTTTACAATCGTCCACATCAGGTTTTCATATTGAAAAATTGAATGTACCACGTATTGCTACCGATAAACCTAGTGTGCATGTTACATGCAAAACTATACCACCAGAGCAACGGAGACGATTCTTATGCACAACAATATTACGTACAACAAAACCAACGGCCGCTACAACAGCTGCATCTGTTGTAACTCTGTCACATTGTGGAGGTGGTCTTAGTAATTCAACACGACGATTAAGTTTAATTCAGTGTCTTAGGTAAGTTTAATTCTATTTATGGACAGAAACTTCTAAAACGCTAGAACAAATGTCAAATAAATTAGAAATGATCCGATTTAACCGTATACAACTCAAGCGTTATAAACTTGGGACTAAATTTAATATACCTTGGTATATGTCATATACATGGTATAAAAATTGTTTTCCATAATAATTATCAGTTCAAAGATCCCCCCATTGTAATTAGTCTGTAAATATAAATATCAGGCAATTAAACAAATGTCGTTGGAAAAAAAAAGTAAATTGTTTATTTATATTTCTTACCTTGAAATAAAATTCCAACCATTATTCAGAATGGCAAATAACTTGAGATGTTTTGTTTATGTTGATCAATTTTTCAAGAAAAATATTACAAATATTATGGAAAATTACATTATAATTGTAAACAAATATAAGAGAAAATGTTTTAGTCCGTGAGACAGACAGAAAGCGTGCTTTGTTCAATGATTAATACATACTTGAAACTTAGTGATTGGCTACCTTTTGGTGAGTCTTTACGACTCTACTACTTTTTTCGAAAGTGCTGCGTTTTCAAATGTGCACGATAACGTCATATTTAATCTATCGGTCAGAAAAAAGGAAGCAGGGGATTGTTAGAGTCTATATAGAGGACGATGAAACCTCCATACATATTACTTGCACCTGCAGAAACCTGCTGGGCGTCAGGTTTCGAATTTTTCAGATGACAGGTTGTTCTCCAGTAGGGCACAGAAAACTCCTTGGTCAAAGGAACCCATTAGCGTTACTCTCCTTATTTATGTATTAATATTATTATTACCAAGCGTTTACCCGAAATAGTTTTACTTTTGAGAAATAATCTGACATGTTAAGAATAAGGGAAATCAATGAACGCCACATTTATAATATAGAATAACTTCCTCCAGAGGCAACGGTTTTAAATTTTCATAAAGCTGTAGATATTAATTCACAATTCCAGTTATTTTCATGAAATGATCTTTTCAACTTTTGCTTGCTTACTTTCTACTTTTTATTCTATTTTGATCTTTGAATTTAATTATTTTACAGGTATATAATTGAA
The DNA here is from genome assembly GCF_905475395.1 of Chrysoperla carnea. Classification (NCBI taxonomy): domain Eukaryota; kingdom Metazoa; phylum Arthropoda; class Insecta; order Neuroptera; family Chrysopidae; genus Chrysoperla; species Chrysoperla carnea. The sequence goes on from NC_058341.1 coordinate 5,154,715, forward strand.
CATGAAGGACCAGGGGCATTATTTAAAGGACTTGGTCCAAATCTTATCGGTGTTGCACCTTCTAGAGCGATATATTTTTGTGCATATTCACAATCAAAAAAATTCTTCAATACCGTATTACCTCCAGACACACCGATCGTACATGTATCATCAGCCTGTTGTGCTGGTAAGTTACTGAACCACATTTTTGTAGTCCGTATGCGGCGCCTTGCTTATCATGTGATTGACGAAGGGTTTTAATTAAAATATTATTGTTTTTTTTTTATAGGTTTTACAGCCAGTACAGCAACAAATCCTATATGGTTCGTGAAAACACGCTTACAATTAGATAAAGCCAACGAATTGACCGCAATGCAATGTATTCGGAAAATATACAGGCAATCGGTATGTATTTTGTTCTTAAATCTTTCATTTCCTTCCATCTTTTCGAGGTATCACAATCTTCTCTGGTGCTTTACTTTGTGAGTGCTTCATATGAAAAGAATTTTGAATTCTAAATCAAGGAATTAATATCATATTGTTTTCAGGGAATTCGTGGTTTTTATAAAGGAATTACAGCATCTTATATGGGAATATCAGAAACTGTAATACATTTTGTAATATATGAAGCTGTGAAAGCACGATTAATTGCACATCGTACACGACAAAATTTGGATGATCGATCGTCAAAAGATTTTCTTGAATTTATGGCAGCTGGTGCATTTTCAAAAACAATTGCATCATGTATAGCATATCCACATGGTTAGTATTTTTCAAAAAATTTTAATCTTCTGATTTTATTTGTTGGGCCAGTACCCAGGGCCCCGCCTGTCAAAAAGTCCCCAAATTGTTAAACTACTGCCAAAAAACTTCCTAAAAGAAACTAAATGAAAGTTTTTTTATATATTTTTATAGAAGTGGCACGAACTCGTTTACGTGAAGAAGGCAGTCGTTATCATTCATTTTGGCAGACTTTAGGTTTAGTATGGAAAGAAGAGGGTATGCGTGGTGTATATCGTGGTTTAGGTACTCAACTAGTCAGACAAATACCAAACACGGCCATATTAATGGCCACATATGAAGCAGTCGTATATTTATTAACGAAAGCGTTAATAGATCATCGTTCATCTGAATTTTTCACGGAGGCACCATCAAATATAGATAGTACCACGTCATTACCATCATCATCAGACACATCATCGTCAGAGAGGCGACGATGATTTAGTTTGGGTAAAATTATTGTTGAGTTTAATATTTAATTGTTAATTAAAACAAAAAACGAAACATTTTTATTTTTTATTAATTAATTTGTTTTTGCCATGTGATTTTTCATTTAGTCTTAAAATAAATATATTAAAATTTTGTTAAATCAAATTACAAAAAATTTTTACAAAAAAAAAAAAGAATAAAATAAAGAAAAATTTGAATCTAATTAAAAATTAATTTACGATTTTCCAAAAATCACTTTGTAAAAATTATGATTATTTAAAAACGCAACAAAATTTTGTGATAAAAGAAACTTGTGGGTAAAATTCCGACTTTAGAGGGTGGGAGAGTTTGGTATAATAATATATTGCTTTATTAAGGGGGACTCCCTGTGACGAACAATGAAAAGATAGTACTAATGTAAAAACAATTTCAAAGAAAAATCTTCATTGTAAAGGAAGTTGTACCATTCCGAAGACACCCGCCTTGAAAAAAAGGACACTTTTTGTTTTAGTCAACTTCCCAGCCTTACGAAAAATGAATACGAGATTTAATCTGACATTTCTTAGATTATATGCTAATTTGAAATTCTTAATTTAAAGAAGAAATTTTAATCACAGCCAAAACAAAACCACAATTTAAAAAGAAATATATATTGAATTAAAAACGCTCAAAAGTTATAGAATCAACGAATTTCCTTCTGAATCAGTTTTCACAATTGCACACTGCTGAAAAACACAAAATTTTTATTCATAATATTTTTCAAAATCACTACAATAAACCTGTTTAAGAAAATTCTGCTCCGAATTTTACATATGACTTAAAATCTTTGCACAAATTTTAAGAATAGTCATAAATTAATTAATCGTTAACAAATGCTTTAGACGCACAATGCGTGCGTTTTCCCGTGATTCATTCAATATCGAATAATAAAATGCTTCTTTTTTTTTATTTAATCGAAAATCTCATTTAAATATAATACAGTGAAATTCGTTCGTAATAAATTTGAAAAATGAGCCTAAAAACGCCTTAAAACTGACTGAAATATTCGGTAGAAATGAAGTGCTATAAAATTTAGACAATACACCTAAAGATTTGGTAAAATTTGTTCGACGAAACGAATTTCACTATCAAACCTGTGTCATAATCATAGAAAATTGAGTACAATTCATATTTTAGAATTGTTCAATTTATGTTTTAATATTTTTCCAACAGCTTTTTTTTTGTCTTAACCCTCCCTTTCATCAACAGTGATAAAAAAATATATGTGTAAGAACGCGTATCAGACTGAGATATCCCCAAAATTAGTTATTAAAAAAAAATTCCTTAAAATTCTCGAATGATCGATACAAAAGAAAAAATTACTTGACAATATATATTTTGAAAATATTCGTCGAATTCCCAATTAAAAATGTAGAATAGTGCGAATCACACAATTCTGCGAGAGATCTATAATGTTTAAAGCTTACAGTTTGGACATGTTTAATTGTTAATGTGAACACTTTAAGACCAAAGTTATAATCGTTCAAGCGTTCCAACAAAAGAAAACATTAAAAATATGACATAAATATGGAACTCTCAGTCCAGTGTTGTGTGTAAAAAACATAGACTAGGTGCCTGTTACCATAATATGTTATCATTGATAGGTACATCCTTTATCCGTAGCTTTTAGGGCGTAAGCCTATAATGAAACACAATTTTAAGAGCATTAATAAAGGTATATTTGATAATACAAAATATTGAAGTTTCTAATCATGACTCGAGTGTGTTGGAATTCATAGAAATAAGATGTTTGTAACAGTCGAAAATTGTCTCTTTCGATAAATTTGAAATCATTCATATCCCAAAATGAATGACATCAATACTTTGGAAATTGTATTTTATATATTTTCGGACGCGTTATATAAATTATAGACTAGAAGATTTTTGAAGGAGAGAAACAAAACGCCTTAAAAAAGAGAATTTATGGTGACAGGCATAAATACAATATGGCAATTCCGCCTTGTTATAATTTCTATCAAAAAACATAGAGATGATACCGTGAGCTGTATAGACTTAAGTGAAAGTGGAAGAGATAGAAAGAGACAGAAATTGTAGGTGTATAAGAGATACAAAGACAGCTATACGCCCCTAATTTACCTGCCTCTCTCTATTACAATCAACCGTTTAAGCAGCAACTTTGCAACTCTATTTATTACGGAAGCCTGAATAGTTCATGATCAATTTATGAAAAAGTGGCGCTACACTAGCTTATTTTTTAAATGTGTATTACCCACAAGTATAAAACCAACTTTCAAAAAGTGCACTTGTGACTTGTGGTTATGGATACAAACCTTTTTGAAAATGTCAGTCGGTGATAACTATTCTTTAATTAGCCATTACCGAAACTGTCTGGAATTAGTAATAAAAAAAGCTAGTGTAGCGCCACTTTTTCATAAATTGATCATGAACCATTCAGGCTTCCGTAATTTATCTCTATGACAAAAATTTATATTGCAATAATTCATAAGTGCTTTTTTAGTATGAAATTTTTACATATTACTATTTTAATTGGTGCATCAAAATAGTTCTACTAATTAGAAGAAGAAGAATAGTGTATTTATATACAGATTTTGTTTCCTAGTAAACCTTAAAAAGCTATTTAAAAAAAAAAAAAGATTGGAACACGTATTTTTTGTTCTATGTGTAAAAGAAAAAATTTTGTACAATCTTATTGTAAAAATATTGAAAAAAAAAAAATTAATTTTTAAAATTATGTAAATATTAATTAAAATTATATTATTATGTGAATGAAATTTTTAGTCTTTAAAATATTATATTTTTATGTTAAATTATGAATAAATTTTTAAAATTTTATTCCTTTTTTTTATATAAATCCTAAAAACTTTTTAATTCTAAGATAATTCCCAAAAAACAATAAGTAATATTGATAGAATCAAGAACTATTTTTCATCCTTATATTAATTCGGGAACATTTCCACAAATTATAGAAATTTCTAATATATAATTGTTCAAGATCAATAAGTGGCTGTCCTGGGTTGGGACACACTTAGACTATAGGGTCCGTTGTGATACCGTAAATGAGTCGGCCCATCCCCGGCCACTACTCCATGAACCATTTGGAGCTGTTTAAGAACAGCAGTAGGGCTTTGACGTCGATTGACTTTAGGTCGGAAAGGTCGTCAAAGAGAGGCTGGCTCAAGTAAGTCCATCTCCTCATGAAAAGAGCTGTTCAGTGACAGAGAAGATGAGACATTGTCTCCTCCTCGTCATCACTGTGACAGCTCCTGCAGTAGTCGTGATACACTGCCAAGCCTAAGCGTTCAGCATGCTTGCTGTGATATCCGCAATAAATTTGCGAACAGAGGCCCTTGGAAGTGATATGAGAACTTCGGAACGCCTGCGATTGTACTCAGACCACATCTGTCTTGTAGTACCACAAGTACGTTCTTCCCTCCATCTAAGATTTTCCTTTTTCATAATATCCTCTTTCAGGAGTAATTTGCAGTTCGCAAAAAGGACTCCCGGGTATTTATTGATGCTTGTGTTCGGCAGCATCGTGCCATTTCTGGCAAGCTCGTCGGCTTCAAAATTTCCTCGTCGATTTATGAACATCCTATATAAACATGAAATATTATCACCAGAATTTTTTTAGGGGACAAACATATTTGTCAAAATCTTCTATAAGGACAGAATATAAATTATTCAAAACAAAAATTGTATTTTATGAAAACTGTACAATTTTTTCAAAAAATTTTCTAAAAAATTATAGACATGCGCATTATAAACAAATAGAATTGATCTCTACAACAGCGCCATTAATATTAATTCTTTTATATCCGTTTCCTTGTTAACATCGGATGGTGTTAAAATGGTAAATATATTTCATTTGATTATTTTATTTTATTTAATAAACATTCATTCAAAATAAAATACTTTTAACATTTAAAATTTAATGTAAATTTAAATAAGTAAGTTTTAATTAGTATAGATTTTTAATTTTATTCGAAATTAATTATTTTATAACCTTTAAAACCCATACCATGTGTGTAAACTTTTCGATGATGAATTATTTTTTTAACCATCTTTCGGGACTGAAAGTTGTGCTGATAATTTCTATTCTGATATTAATTTAAATATTCGAGAAATATACAAATTGTAATATTTTTTTAAGTATCTAAAATGGTTTTCTTGTTTTTTCCAGACTTGTAAAAGACGGAATGGAGGACGTTCAAAACATGGCCGTGGTCATGTAAATCCAGTACGATGCACAAATTGTGCACGATGTGTACCAAAAGATAAAGCAATCAAGAAATTCGTGATTAGGAATATTGTGGAAGCTGCAGCTGTAAGAGATATTTCCGAAGCTTCAGTTTACCAATGTAAGTACCGTTTTTTTTTTGTTGGTGTTTCGTGTGTCTCATATACGATTTCTACGATCGATTTTGAGACGATTTCTTAGAAATTGTGACTTAAATCTTGGCAAATAGTGTTTTAAATGATTTTGAAAGTTAACTTTAATATGGTTATCGTTCATACACATTTATTGTATAAGGGTGCTTTCTAAAGTTTACACAAAAGTGCACACAAATAAACTGAGCACATTGTGCACACTGTGCAGAGCGAGCTATTGAGCGAGTAATGGTTGAGTTTATTATTTCTAACAAAACTGACCTGAAATATTCCCCAATCGTATTTTAAAAAAATTACCACGGAACGCTTAGAATGTATGTAATTTTTAATGATGAATTTTTTTATTCAACCATCTTTCGGGACTGAAATAGTCAGTGTTGATAAATTTAATCTGATGTGCTAATCGAACTTTTGATACGAAAAATTTCTGCCCACATGGTTCTAATTTTGAATTGTTTTTTTTTTTGTTACAGCATACGTTTTACCAAAATTGTACGCAAAATTACATTACTGTGTATCATGTGCAATTCACAGTAAAGTTGTGCGAAACAGAAGTAAAACTGAACGTCGTATTCGAACTCCACCACAAAGGAATTTCCCAAGAGATACGACCAGAAATCCACAACAACAACGCAAATGATTTAATTAATTTGTACTTTACATTATTAAAAAAATAAAGAAAATTATTTAAAAAAAGATAACACGAATTTGTAATTTTTTCTAAACCTTTCTTTATTACAGTATAAGGGCCGAGGAGGATTCATGGTGCTTTCGTTTCCTTAAGTTTTGACCCGATAATTCTGAATTTGGAATAGGTACTATCTACAATAACAATCTAAATGGCCAAGCGGTCTGAGGCGTCAGTCTTAGAACGTTGGATTATTTAGACTTAGGTTGCGGGTTCGAATTCAGGCAGCGGCAGTGTGAACAATTTATAATTAATGGGAGTGTAGAATTGATCACATTGTCGTCCCTTGGATAACAACGAAGTAACCGATTCTACCCACATCAAAAATGTAATTGTAAATTGAATAAATAAAGATTGACAAATAATGATGTTATGGCATATGCCATTAAAACGGAGGTTAAACCATCATTATTATTATTACAATAACAATTTTTGCATGTTTCAGATTTGCTAGCAAAAATTTGGGTAGATATTATAGGGATAGATATTTCTTACAAATTGGGTCAAATGCGAACTTTTTAAAAATGTATTATAAGCGGTGAACCAATGACAGTAAAACTGCACTTAAACGAATTTCGAAATTTCGCATATGAATCAATACTATTTAACGAAAGATACAACATGTGACAGCTCAAAACTTGACCAAAATTTCTGTCACACCAGTAA